>NC_140584.1:626441001-628841001 GCF_964204655.1 Triturus cristatus | reverse complement strand
CTAGCTGCGCCTCAGATGTGCGCATGCGCAGCCGGGCCCGGTAATTACCTGGTCCACGCCGTGAACTTCATTTACCCACTAAAGGAGGGCCCTTACTCTGCGCCATCCGGTGACGTCATGAGTATGCGCGCGAGGGGTGGCTACCAGCCTAAGGAAAGCGTGACTCCCCAACCCGCGCCCCTTTGAAGCACCAGTTACCTTGCCCCTGAAGTTCTAGGAGGGGCCAATGGCCCCTCCCCCTGGGCGGGAACCTCCATAGGATGATGCCCGCCCCTTCAGACCTTAAAATAGTTGCTCACCGGTCATGACCTTACCGCCACAGGCCAGCATTGTTGACCGACGATCTGGCCTCCCCCTTCCCTAGACCTAAGCCAGGAGCGCGCTTACCTTGCAAATCCCTCCAACCAGGCCCAGACATTATTAGACCACAAGACGTTCGCTGCCTCAGTCAAGTGCACCCCGTCCCTCAGGTAGAACTGCTCACCCCAGATACACCCATGTGGAATCGTCTGCAACCGGGGGGCTCGAAATAATTTGTCCAACTGTGTGTTGATCCTCCGTACCGAGTGATTCAACGCCCTAACCGAGTCCCCCCCTCGCCACTGCCACCGAGGGATAAGTTGCGACCAGACTACTGTGGAACCCGGACAAGTCCTGGCCACCCACCCCGCAGTGGAAATGATCTCCTCAATAAGCAAGCGCCTCCCCAATTTGGCCAAATCATTCTCCCCCAGGTGAAGTATCTGTTCCGAAACTGGTTAAGGCATAAACCCCCTCTCCCGAAGAATGAGATATCAAACCCCTTTTGCGCCACCTTCTTCCTACGGTCTCCTGAAAGAAAAACATGTTCCGCACGCCTAACATAAGAGTGGCCCACAATCCAAGTCACCAATTTCTTGTGTCCTCCGTGCTGTGCCGATGTCGGTAGTTGACGCCCGGTGGCGAGTTCCTCCCCTGCGTGACAGGTTTGAGAAACTGCAAAAAACCAGAAACATACCAGGCGTGAGCACCATCCTGTCACAACATGTCAATTCGTACATAACTCTTGTAACGTTCGGACGACCATCTCCCCAGTCTCTTCACATTCTCAACTGAGAGACCCCTCGCCACTGCCTCAGTTGCTGCCCCAATCCTAAATGAGTGGGTGCCGAATTCCTTTGGATCAAAACCTGCCCGTCTGACCGTTAACTCCAAGACTCGTCTAAACTGGTACCTGGTCAATGGTGTACCATCGGCATGACACAACAGTGCGCCCCCCACCGTGCCCTCACGCTGCCTGCAGAAAGCCTCCACGTGAGAAACCGGGCAGCAAGGGTTAGCCCGAGCCCGGCGGAGCACTATAGTGTGACCCCGAGAATCCTGATCAGTTTTTGATCTCTGAATTGTTATCCACAGAACGTCCTCCCTGATCTTCACACCGGCCCACTGTAGTCCGCCCACCCTATCAGCCTTTGACCCAGCCACTAACTCCCCAACCCTCAAAGCCCCATAGAAGGCCATGGAAAATGCAGCCTTGAACAAAAGTACTTCCCACTGTGAGCTACATACACTGTGCAGCGCCCCCAGTAATGCTGTCAGCCGTGCCAGTCCAATGGGCCTCCTCTTATCACCCCGGCAACCCTGTAAACGGCGCCAACCCCTCAAGGCCTTGCGTACCAGAAAGGTGTTAGTGGGATCCCGCATACCCTTACCCTGTGCGAAGAAGGAGACCGCCGCCCTATGTCTGCTCGCAGCCGCCACTGAGCGCCCTTCCCTGTGCATCGATTCTAGGTAAGCTGCAAAACTGTCCTCCTGCGCCCACCTAACCTCCCATTCCTGCCCCAAAAAGGCCCGGTAAGACAAAAACGCCCCTTCTTAAGCTGTCCTGGTCCTGGGGGCTAAGCTAGCAACCACGAGGTCTTGTAATCTGGAGCACCAATCTGCCAAAGTACTGCCGGGAATTGCGCTGGCTGGGGGTCTGCCGCAGGAAGATGTTCCCTGAAAACCTGCTTTTAAGGCGAGAAAGGGAGTCAGCTGCATTGTTGAGGATGCCAGGGACATGCTTGGCTCTGAACACCACATTCCATTTTAAGCATTGCAACACAATCTCCTTTATTAAGCGCAGTATGAATGGACAGCGTGCCCCCTGCTGATTTATGCATTCCACAACTGTCATGTTATCTGACCAGAACACCACGGATTGATTGCATAAGTGTTCCGGCCAGACCATCAATGCTACCCATATCGGGAAGAGTTCCAGAAAGCCAATATTGGCGGTCAGACCCCGTGTTCTCCATTCCGCTGGCCACCGCTGGGCGACCCACTTAGTCCCCAGGATGGCACCAAAGCCCGCACTTCCCGCAGCGTCTGTCCATAAGCCCAATTCTGCTGATGTGGCGGGAGGACCTGACCACACTACTCTGCCATTGAAATCCTCCAGGAATGCCATCCAAATAAGCATATCCTGGCGAACCTCAGATGACAACCTCGTGCGATGATGTTTCTCCCGTAACCCTTTCATGGCTTGAGCAATGGAGCGTGAAAAGGGGCGTGCCATTGGGATGACCCGAAGCGCAAAATTCAATTGCCCCACCACTTCCTGTAGCTGTTGCAATGTAACCTTGTCTTTGCGTAGGCATTGACGTAGGGCTGCTCTAAACCTAGACACTTTGTCCACGGGCAACCTGAAGCATCCTTCCACTGAGTCAATTTCGATACCAAGGAATTCTAAACAGGTGGACGGTCCGACCGTCTTCCCCGGCGCTAGCGGGACCCCAAAAGCCCGCATGAGCACACAAAATTCCTGCAACGCCCACGCACACTCCTGAGATCCCGCCGCACCCAAGAAAAGGAAATCGTCCAGATAATGCATAACCTGCCGGTGGCCCGTCGCCTCTCTCATGACCCATTCCAAAAATTAGCTGAACGTCTCGAAATAGGCGCATGAGATGGAACAGCCCATGGGCATGCATTTATCCATATAGAACTTGCCATCAAAAGTGAAACCTAATAAATTGTGGTCCAGAGGATGGACTGGGAGGAGACGGAAAGCAGATTCTATGTCTGATTTTGCCATCATCGACCCTGGCCCCAGCGCCCGCAATAAGTCAACTGCCTGGTCAAATGAGGCGTACTTTACACTACAAATCCCCTCATCAATCGCATCATTCAATGACGCTCCTCTAGGTGCCGACAGGTTGTGGATCAGTCTGAACTCCCCCCTCTCTTTCTTAGGTACTACCCCTAGTGGAGAACACACAAAATTGGGAACAGGCACCGTCTGGAAAGGGCCAGCTATCCTACCCAAAGAGAGTTCCTTGCTAATCTTAGCAGCCACCACTGTGGGGTTATGTTGTACTGACAGTTGGTTCCTGCAATGTGCACTCCCTGTGTACCCCCCTGCCGGGATCCTAAAACCTTGGGAAAAACCTTCCTGAAGTAGAGTGGCCGCTGTGTGATTCGGGTACCTATTCAACCAAGGAATCATTGCCAAAACATCTATAGGGGTGGGGATAACCAAATTATCTGCACTACTCCGGCTTCCCCCTACCCTTCTGACTGTGGTTGCCCTGCTTAGACCTGCAAGATGACTCGGGGTGGGAGGGGTGACCGCAGACTGCACATGCATGTCTAAATCTACAGGTGCCAGGAGCCCTCGTGCAGGTGCGCTTATTAAAATCCCAGCACACCCCTTTCCTCTCAAACCCCCCCCCTACTCCTACCCGGGACCTCGCTCCCCTGGGCCGCCCGAAAGGGGTGATGAGGTCTGGTGGGGTACCCCCTGCCCGCACTGGTGGACTGGAGTGGGGCCGAGCTCCCTGAGAACTGCCTATGCCACGACACAGAGTCAACCCTATCCCATGTCAGTGATGAGTCAAATTCTCTAGCTTTCCTGAAATTGACATCATACTCCTTCCAGGCATCCCCCGGGTACTGCTCGCTCCACCCCACAATCCTACTCTGGTAGCAAGCCAATGGCGCCTGCACATTAGGCGGCCGTTCGGACATGATGGTCGTGAATACGGCGAAAGCCCTGACCCAGTTGAGCAAAGTTTCCTCCACCCTAAATCTAGAACACTGTGCCCTCCATTCACTAGGAAGCATCCATTCCTTAAGTGTCTTCGCATGTTCCATTTCCCTGCTATCAAGTAGCAATGAAAAGATGTAAATATATTTTCCCGCCCAGATAATTTCTTTCGTTGCCTGGGACACATGTTGTGCCAAATTCTCACTCCTGGAAGGTATTGACCCATCCCCTAAGAGAGGCAGCGCCACCTCCTTACCATTTCCTTGTACCCGGGCTGGTTGACCACCATCTGCGTTCCGTTGAGCGGGGCTGGAACCTGAAAGTGAAGCAGATGAGGGTACCGCAGCTCTGTCGGCTGCCGCTGCCGCTTTAATCTTTTCTACCAACTGCGCTGCTTCCGCAGTGTGATCTGATGAAGCCGGTAACACGCCCCCCTTTTGTAACCAAGGCAATAAGGCCGCTATTTGAGAAGCCAATTCAGCAGGGACCGAGTCCGAGTTATCAACTGGGACTACGGGCGCCCCAGGGGGCGTGGCCGGTGGCACTGGTATGGCAGGCAACGGAGTAACCGGTGGCGGCAAGCCCGGCACTGGCATCGGGTGCCACGGGCGGGGAAACAGGGCCCACAGGAGGTAACGCCGGCGGCATGGCAGGAGCCGGTGCAGCGGGCTCCGGAACTACCGGTACAGGTATCAAAGGTACTGGACTCGCGGGTGCGGGAGGAATCGAGACCGGAACTGCTGGGGCTGGGGCACTGCACCTGGGCTTCTTGGCCTTAGACTTCTTTGGCGGGCTAGCAAAATCGCCCCTTGGCAAGGGCGCCTTTCGCCGCCGCGCGGGCCTGCTTGAAGGGCCTGGGGAATCAGCAAACCTTTCATTCATGAGGGCCTCCAATTCATCCACCTTCCCCAACCGCCTATTAATGCTGTTCATCTCATGCATCATGGCCTGCATCATAACCTCCATCCTGGACCCTCCTTTCTCACCCATCGACCTCGGCATGACTGAGGTGCACCGCCCTACACTCCTAGTATTCCAACACAGGTGTGAGTGTGCTTAATACCTTTACCAGAAGGAGGATGTACAGGGGGCTGTAAGCACCATGCAACCGTAGCCGCAACGCCCCGGCTTATCCGGTTTGTCAGGGGTGAGTAAACTCTAACGTAGACCCACCCGGCGGCTACCAGAAGCGATGTAATGCGAGCCCCCCGCTCTCCTCTTACCGTCCCAATCCTGCGTACTCCCAGCCGGAATTGACCTGTGACCACCACCGCTGTCCACCACTCAGAGCGTACCACGTGACGTTGGATGAATGCAGTAACAATACACCTGAAACAGAAAATGCATTAATTCCTGGGAATATTAAGGCCCACAGTTATGCAAAGCAGACTGTATAAAGTTAAACCCCCATGTACTTGCTCGAACTCTTTTACTGCCCAGCCCACTGCACCTGGTAACAGAGAAGCCACATCCCAATTGGGCACAATCAACAAAGGTAAAAGTCCCAAACCCCCTATTTACCGCCTACTGTCCCCCATTCAGGGTCTTAACAGTAAAATTGCCCGATAAAACAACCTATTCACCCCCTTATTCGCTCCACAAAAAAGGCTGCCCACGTGTGCAGGCCGTTCCGCTATGTAACCCCCACCCTACCGACCTGGGCGGTATAAGGCGCGCTCGTGTTTCAGCTATGCTCACCCCTCACCTGCACCGGAGACAATGAGAGCAGCGCCGCGCAGCCTCCGGGAGCCGAGAATGTTATCGTGCTGTGCACGCGCCGACTCCGGAAGCCACACGCAACACCGCCCCCACTCCAACTACCGTACCTCAACAAAACCGGACAAGGCAACGGTACTTATCGCCCACCGCGTGTCTGGCCAGCGTCCCCTTGTTCACCAGGTAGCAGCGCGTCCGTCGGGGGTCTCTCGAGCCGGCAATCACAGCTGATCTGGCGAA
The DNA here is from genome assembly GCF_964204655.1 of Triturus cristatus. NCBI lineage: Eukaryota > Metazoa > Chordata > Amphibia > Caudata > Salamandridae > Triturus > Triturus cristatus. The sequence goes on along the minus strand of NC_140584.1, from coordinate 628,835,039 downwards.
GCCGGGAGCCGCGCGAATCCAACCTGGAGCAAACAGAAAAAATAAAACAATTAAAAAACACGAGGCCCCGAGCGCGGGGCACGTCCGGTGTGGGGGAGCGTCCAGGCAACAAGGGGGTCACCTGGGCGCTCCCCGCCTCTTTATTTCCTAGCGCCCCACCCCCCCCTTCCCCCCGACCCGGATGTCGATTAACGCCATCCGGGTCACGGGTGGAGTGGCAACCAATCGGTGACAGGGCGCGCCCCAGTGGACACGCCCCACCACCGAGATGTCCGGAGGACAAGGGGAGGGGTCGCCGCACCGCCATGCGGGTGGGGGGGCCAACAGCCCCCCCTTTTCAATTGATTTTCATTATTAAAAATACATTGCAAAATGGCCACCCGAGGTGAACGTGTTCATAGTGATGCATGCGCACATGTGCATGGTAACACAAGACGGGCATTCCAATATACCATTCTAACATGGGCGACTGCCAGGTTAGAATGATAAATTAATAAAAGTAAAATAAAAAGTAAGGAAAGGGGGCAAGCAGCTCTGTAACATTTTACAGCTGTCCGCCCCTCGCAAAAGTAAATAAATAAAGTAAATAACAGAGCGGGAACATGGTGAGAAACATCAGGGAGAGGAGGTGGAAGTGAAAATAAAGGCACTCACGACGGTGAAAGTAAACAAGCATTTGCAATGCAATAGGTCTCGAATTTGCGAGACTTAACACTATTGGCGTTGTAAATGTAATTTTGTTTAGTTATGTGTTTTGGATTGGAGTGGATGTATGTGGTGTGTAATAGAATTATGTGGTATAGTGGAATTATGTGGATAGTACTTATGTGGTATTTAGTGTATAGGAGTTTTGTGTAGTGGGATTGTGTGTTATGGAGAGTAATTATGTGGTATGGTATTTTGTGTTGTGGAATGTTATGTAGTGGAGTTTAATTATGTGCTGTGGTGTTGAATTTTGTGGTGTGATGTGGAATTAGGTGGTGTTGATTGTATCTATGAGGTGTGTTATTTAATTGTGTTGTTGATTTGTATTATGTGCTTAGTTGTTGAATTATGTGGTGTGTAATGGAAATGTGTTGAGTTGATTTGTGTGGCGTGGAACTGTGTTGATTGTATTTATATGGAATTTTGTGGAGTATATTTATGTGGATTGTTGCTATGGGGTATAGATTGGTTTTATGTGTGGGATCTTTATGTGGCAGTGAGTAGAGTGTTTTTATGTGGAGTTGAATGAAGTTGTGCTGAGTGGTATTATGTGTAGTGTAATTATGCTGGGAAGTTTTGAATTGTGTTGTGTGGAATTGTGTCTTCAGCATGGAAGCTGGAGCCTTAAATATATACGCACACATTAATGCAAGCACAAAGTAAGAGATTAAATAGGCGTAGGGAAATGAAGTGTCTATCTCACACTCACAAGCAAAAACAACAGTTGATGAACAGAATGCAGAACAATGGTATACATTCACCCCAGTACAGAAATCTGGGCCTAATTTTTTGCTCACCATGCCCTTCCAGTTTGAACCCAGCCATATGCAAATCAGTCTTGACTCTGTGCCTCATGGGCAAAGTCCAGCCCAAACTGCCAAGCCAGGTCCTCCCTGGACTGGAAACACGCATCCTACGACTGGTTTCGGGGTTTCACCCCTCTTCAGCCAGGATAGCTTGATTCGAGCTGGACTGTTCCCATGAGGCACAGGGTCAAGACTGATTTGCATATGGTCAGCTCTAAACTGGGGTGGCATGGAGAGCAAAAGAATGATGGATTTTACCAAGATCTCTTGACTGGGGGTGAATGTTTTCATTTGTTCTGCATTCCGTCTATTAATTGTGTGTCTCATGCTTTGCTTTGCATCTCACACTCACAGCATGGGTACATTCAACTCATGTTATCCATTTATTTTAAGTTTAAGAACCGAAGTCTGAAAATGTGTCTTATTTCATGGTAACTGATTTCAGCAGTGGCTAAGTGATGTGATCCTTGAAGACGTTGGTGCCATTTAATAAACAAAACTAATTACCACTATTTTTCCTAGGGAATTGGGTGGAGAATGCGTGTTTTTGAAGGAAGCCTCAAGTGACCCAGTATAATACACTGGATAAATCCGAAGATGTTTGTCTGAAACATAAAAACTATGAGATCTGGGAACATTCCATAAACAAGAAAAAATTAAGCATTGCCACAACCCATGGTTTCTGAGTGGTCATAGAGAAGAACACGTTACCACAACCGAGTGTATATGAGGTAGAGGAAGAGAGCAGAGAGGGATGCAGTTTTAAAATCGGAAGAGGTTCCAGAAGAAGGTCTGGAAGAGCGAAGACTGGGCTTGAACAGAGGGAGGAGAAGCAGGTGCGGCCGCAGGGTCCCAAGATGAGAGAGGTAAAAAAACTGTGAAGGGCACCAGGCTTGGAATACGTAAAGCTGATAAAAACTGAACTGACAACAGGTTTTATTAATTATGTGTTTGGAAAAGCACTGGCAATAATCTTACGGTGCCTTTTGACTGCAAAGACAAAAACAGTAACAAACCTGACCATAAACTAACTAATGGATGTATGACGTTACAACGCACACTTTTACAACGCATGCACTTACAACGCATTTTTTACAACGCATAATCCATTACAACGCATGACATTACAACGCATGACACTACAACGCATTTTTAAAAAATACCTTTACAACGCATTGCCATTACAACGCATACTACCTTTACAACGCATACCATTACAACGCATTATATTAAATTACATTTAAGGTAAGTATTAGATAGTATAGGGGTAAAAATTACTATTCTAACTCCAGGGGGTGCAACAGTAGGGTAAGTGTTGGATAGTATAGGGGTAAAAATTACTATTCTAACTCCAGGGGGTGCATCAGTAGGGTAAGTGTTGGATAGTATAGGGGTAAAAATTACTATTCTAACTCCAGGGGGTGCAACAGTAGGGTAAGTGTTGGATAGTGTAGGGGTAAAAATTACTATTCTAACTCCAGGGGGTGCAACAGTAGGGTAAGTGTTGGATAGTATAGGGGTAAAAATTACTATTCTAACTCCAGGGGGTGCATCAGTAGGGTAAGTGTTGGATAGTATAGGGGTAAAAATTACTATTCTAACTCCAGGGGGTGCATCAGTAGGGTAAGTGTTGGATAGTATAGGGGTAAAAATTACTATTCTAACTCCAGGGGGTGCATCAGTAGGGTAAGTGTTGGATAGTATAGGGGTAAAAATTACTATTCTAACTCCAGGGGGTGCATCAGTAGGGTAAGTGTTGGATAGTATAGGGGTAAAAATTACTATTCTAACTCCAGGGGGTGCATCAGTAGGGTAAGTGTTGGATAGTATAGGGGTAAAAATTACTATTCTAACTCCAGGGGGTGCATCAGTAGGGTAAGTGTTGGATAGTATAGGGGTAAAAATTACTATTCTAACTCCAGGGGGTGCATCAGTAGGGTAAGTGTTGGATAGTATAGGGGTAAAAATTACTATTCTAACTCCAGGGGGTGCAACAGTAGGGTAAGTGTTGGATAGTGTAGTGTAATATTATGCGTTGTAATGGTATGCGTTGTAATGGTAGTATGCGTTGTAATGGAATGCGTTGTAAAGGTAGTTTTTAAAAATGCGTTGTAATGGTATGCGTTGTAATGTCATGCGTTGTAATGGATTATGCGTTGTAAAAAATGCGTTGTAAAGGTAGTGCGTTGTAAAAGTTGCGTTGTAAAGGTTGTTCCCCCTAACTAATACGTTCAGCAAGACGGGGTTAACACCCTCACCCTGCATGTCCCATAAGATAACATTGAGTCAACTTATTATATTTCACAAACGTCATTATATCAAGGTTGGATGGATGAAAGCGAGATAGGTAGATTTCCAGGCAAGGGGATTTCTCTGGAATTGACGTGGAGCTGGGACAGAGTCAGTCGCACTTGCAGCTGTCTCCAAAGACGTCATTTGCAGGATCCCATATGATAGATGGGCCTTAGAATTGAACCTTCATCTCTATGTTATGGATCAAAGCTTTTTTTGGGTTCTGGCGGCAGAGTTTTCAAATGCAGATTACCATGGTGGAACGCGGCACGGCTATTCAAAATGCTGCATCTTGAAGCTTCACTACAGTGTTCATTAAATCCATCATGCAGCAAATGAAGCCCTGTTTTAATTTGGAAGAAGCAAATATATATATTTAGAAAACTATTCCCCAGGGTCCAATTTGCAAAAGGTTCCATGATCTAACCGGTGTTTTGTCTCCTTCAGTGACTGGAGTGTGCCTGAGATGGCAATCACTAGAGCAAAGGATCTGTAGTAAGTAACTAGGAAACCAACCTGGGAAATGCAAACTGCTGGTCAGTTGCGGCACCAGGGGATTGCCGCGGGGAGAAGTGCCGGTCTGTCCTCGAGACTATATAAACAGTGCACGCGGATTCTCTCAGAATCAGCATTTTAGGCTCCAAAAAATGCTCATGTACTCCTTTTCGCAAAACAGATGCTCTACTTATTCTAGCAACAGTTTTGGGCATTGCTACGAGGTGGCAGTCGCAGGAACCATACGGCATCAGACCCTGCATCCCTGCGAGGATTACACCAAAAAGTGCAGATCCTACAAATCACAACCAATAGCCATCAGACCCCTACAGCTAAACACGCAGGTGTAGACCTACTCAAAACCAAATATTGTATCCAGAGCCTCTCGAGTAGTTCTATAGCCATGGCCCTCAAATAATAAACTGCAGCAGGCTAGGCTGTTCCCTTTTAACTGTCCTGCTTGTTCTTACTGGGTGGCTGCTGCTCATGTTTGCTGTAATAGGCCACTGCAGGGTGGGGAGCCCCGCATTTGTTGCAAGTGTGTGCAAATTTACACGTTTTGACCCAGGAGCAGGATCCAGCATTGAACAGCCTACAAGTTCCAGAGAACTTGTGCTTGAAACCTCCCCTCCTGCTCGCTCCCCCCGCGCGCCTCGAAAGGGCTGTTTGAAGTTACACCTCCTGGACTGGAAAGAACCCCTTCCTGCTGAGTTCCCACCCTGGTATCTGGTGTGGTATTCCTTGTTCTGCGGAGTGTGTTTACCTATATGTTCCATCCAAAGTTGAACTTCCTTCTAGTCCCAACCCATGTTGGGGCACATGGCCATCTTTTTCCTAAACTCTCGATCATAGTTATACCAACCCATGCCTCCCCACTTGAGGGCCTTGTTGTGAATAGTCCAGAAATATTGGAATAAACATGGGCCCAAGTCTGGGTGTTTTTCCATTAGTACTGCCGACAGTACACAGTATACAGACCATGCATTAGGAGTGTGAAAATATCAATGAAGTCCCCTCGCCAGATCCCCTCCTTGACAGCCAAGGGGACCTGCCACGCTAGAAAGCAACGACCAGACAGCAAGGGAGCAACAGTAATAAGAGGCGGGATGACTGTTGCTGTCAGCGGTACCTTCTGGGTATCCATGCTAGCAGCAGGCAGGGCGGAGTTCTGAGCGAGAGTCACGGGAGGCGCTACAAGGGGAGAGGCTGGCGTACCTACATAAGCCACTGAATGGGCTGGGGGAGGAAGTGGGGTGGGTGTGTTGCTGGGAGCTGGTGCACTTATGCGTGCTGCTGATAAACCAGTTGTCAACTCTGGCTCCATTTGTCTCGCCACCTCCGTGGGAAATGCCAGCATAGCTGCCACAGAGACTGCGCTAGAGGTTTGCACTTTGTTTGAATAAGTTCCCCACACTTTCATAATTGCTTGCACCCCTTCCCTGCTGCTGGCTGGGCTACAGTGAGTTGGCGGGGGGCCCTGTTCACCAAAACTGGATTTAAATTCTGACATGAAACTCATCATAGTGTCCATGAGCTTACCCATCTAGTCCGTAGACTCAGACATCATTGTGGCTGCACTACTGTCTGTCATTGCCACTGACTTAACTTTATTTTCAGGCTCCCTTGAGCCGGCGGAGCCGACGGGCTCATGGTTACGCACCTGCGCACTACGAGAGGTACTTTACCTGATAACGATTTTAGCAGCTTACACAGCAACCCTACACACTTTCCTACTCCCTGCTGACGAGAGGCAACTACCTCGAAACACGTGTCCAGGGATGGCTAACGCTACTCATACTTGCATGCATTACACGGGCATAGGCGTACTCGCCGACGCTGACCTCAGGGACCATTTTTCATTGGGGTAACACGCTTGGTAGGTGGAGCAGTGTGCGACCAATTAGACTTAACTGTCATTGCCACTGTCCCTGGGCCTGGGCATACGGGGGTGCTGTTGCGGGGCGGCATCTCAAGGGGTTGAATGCACTCTACTTCTAGGTGACAGCGGATCAGCAGGGAAGTCTATGTTTGGTCGGCCTGCAAGCCTGTTTCGGCCTTTAATGCTCTGTGTCCGCACTCATCTGCTGCTCAAGGATGGGAGCGTCGATGATGAACCCCAAATTTTCCGCCTCGTGCGAGTTCAAGATTCCCTTCGCCCAACACAAACCCTTGGTCTTGGCCATCTGCATGAAAGCCACCCATTGCACATCCTGCGACGTGCCTGGCAGTGAATCTTCCACGGGGGGCAAATGGTAGACTAGGGAGGGAGAGCCCTGGCTATCCATGCCACGCCTTGAAAAAGGCGGCCACCCAGTGACAAATTTATTTGTGTATCGACCCTGGCGTGACCTGATGCTGTCCTTCGCCCTACTGAAATATCAACGACTACTCCGACTGCGAGGATAAAAAAACAAAATGTTAACAGCTGTCTCCCGCTTAATATTGCAGTCACGCTGAGTTGACCTCTAAGGGTTGCCAACTCCCCGCCACCTCTACCCTGCCGCGCACTCTTGCCCACCCCGCAGGAAGTTCATGGAAATGGGTGCTCCCTCGCAGACTCCCCGGCCTTGCGCACCAAGCGTATCGCATACCTGAGAACGTCCCGGTGATACCTCTCTCCTACAAGTTGGCAGTCTAGTCACGGTTCCCTCCCCTTGCATACGTGTTGATCCTGTAATAGGTTACTTTGTTAATACTTTCACTCAGGTCCCCTCAAATGACCTATGCTGCCCCTTGCTGAGCTGCCACTAGCGCCGTCGGGTATCTGTTCAAATCACCCTGTACCTGCTAAGGACAACCTGGTCCGTTCGTGCACGCTCACACTGTAGCTGTTCACGATAGGCCCGGATCGGTAACAGCTAGCTGGGGACACAAAAGACAATGGTAAATGCTCAACTCCCCCTCCAGCACGCAGGGTGCGCCTGATATCCTACACCTGCATACTGCTACCGAACAGGGAGGGTCTGCGTGCCACCTGCACCCCTCCCCACGCCCAAAAGCTCATAAGAAAGGGTGCCGCGTGCAGTGCGACCCACAATAACCCCCAGGTCAAGGGCGTGGCATCCGCAAAGGAGGGCCCGCGCACCCAGAACACCCTCCCCGCGCCCAGTGGACCACCACCGAGGCCTGTCACCAAGTGCGCACTGTGGCTCTTGCGGCACCCTACCTGTGCCTCAAGCCCACTGCCTGGGGCCCGCAGCATCATGCATCCCCTCCACATCGTTGCCACCCCAGCGTGCTAGTTGCTGGGACTGGGGGGCCTGGTTCCTCCCGTGGTGGGGAGGGCCTACATGCTCCTGTGGCACCCTCTCCACACCACACAACTAGCCCTTGGGCTCATGCATTGCGCACCCCGCCAAGGAAGTAACCTTGGCTCTACCCCCGACTGAGAAATCACAATCATGGATACACCAGGATACACACACCCAACCCTTGAAATGCCCTGCTGGAGGCATTTATGCAGCTGTTCATCCACCCTGCCTAAAGATCGGTCACGCCAGCAAGAGTGCACTGAGCGTATCAGTTCAATCAAAAGCTGTTTCCGCCCAGTCCCGAACCGGGGTCCTTTCGCACCTGAAATACAACAATGCATCCTGTGCTGAACTGTTGCCACCCCCGTGTGGCAGTTACTGGGGGGGAAACAGCCTTTTACCACGAAGGCTTTTCTACGCGTTACGTTTACAATGGTACACTTACCTCGTAAACGTTTTCACAACGCGTATTGCTTCCACGACCGTCTTTACCACGCAAGCAACGTCTTCACGGAACGTCTTCTTCCTCATCTGAAAAAATGCGTCAGTCCTTTTTTAGTGTCGGCGAAGACGTGAGAAAAAGGCAAAAAAAAGAAAAAATGGGGGCTTGGGGGGGTCTCACCCCCCCAAAAAAAAAAGCGTGGTAAAGGAAAAATGGGAGGTAAAGGCTATGCCTAGAAAAATCATTCCGTTGTAACGCATGCGTGGTAAAGGCATGCGTTGCAACGGAATGCGTAGTAACGACATATATTCTTGCTGGGGTGGGGCAGACTTGTTCCTGCAGTGCTGGGAAGGGCCCACATGCACCCATGGCACCCCCTACCCGCATTCCATGACCTTGCTGGACCCATGTCGTAAATTTTGGCATCCCCAGATTAGTCGCCTCCCCAGCTGTTAGTTGCTGGGGTGGGGTGTGGCAGGGCAACTATCGTGTCGAGGAGGGGCCGCGAGCTATCGCAGTGCCCTCCTCGCTCCAGCGATTGCTTTGTGGCAGATGCCTGTCTCCCTACGCGGTGGTTCGGGGGGGCCCTGTCCTACTCGCGTGCGCCACTCCCTGCGCCATGGCGGTTGCTCCCCAAAACTGTTTTTCCATTGTGCTGAACCCACGACCATAGCGCTACCAGCACCCCGCATACAAATGAGCCAACCGGCCCCATCCAACAGTGCCCCCCGCCCTATCGTCCATTCCTGACACATAAAGGAGGGGTGGGAGGAGGCCCGGACGCATCGCCCACGGCCACCTGCCCCCATGTGCATCCCCGACCACAATGCCATCTTCTTTTCCGAGTGAACCTGAATCTGGACCAGGGTTGCTGCATAACCTCCCCCCTCTAGCGGACACCAGCCCAGGCTATGGCTGGGCGGTGCTGAAGAGTTGAGGGTTAGGGGAGGGGGAGATTATGGACTCAGCGCATTAGCAGCTCCAACGAGCAAACGACCAGACGGCATGGAACCTCGGCACGAAAGGATTGCCGGATGGGTGAGGGAGGTAAATATACCTGGCCCTCGCCCACTCTGCACTCTGGAAATGACGACAGGAAGCACCGGACCCCTTAGGTCCCGACACTAGACCCGCTGGGTTTGTGCCCAATGTGGCACCTAGATGGCCGCCCTCCTATGGGGGCCCCTGCGTGGGCTGCGGGCAGACTCAGTGCACGCCGATTCTCTCAGAATCAGTTGCTCTACTTGTTTTAGAAACAGTGTTGGGCATTGCTACGAGGCGATAGTCCCAGGAACCATACTGCATCAGACCCTGCATCCCTGCGAGAATTACACCACAAAGTGCCAATCCTTCAAATCACAACTAATAGCCATCAGACCCCTACAGCTAAACAAGCGGGTGTAGACCTACTAAAAACCAAATATTGTATTCAGAGCCTCTTGAGTAGTTCTGTAGCCATGGCCTCAAATAATAAACTGCAGCAGGCCCCACAGTTCCACTATATCATGTACAAATTAAATACCAGCACGTTATGAAAAATATGTACGGAAACGAACAGCTGGGGGACCGCTCACCTGGCAGGGAAGGGCTGGGGAGTCCACTCTGGAGTCACTGTGGACAAGGGATTAATAATGGCTCCTATCAGTTGGGTCCACAGTGTCAGCATGCCTAAAGGGAGCGAGACACACGCGCGCAATCTCTCTCTTCCAAGCCGTGAAGCAAGTGCAATCTGTTGGAAAAATAAGCCTGAGTCAAACCCAACCTAAGAAACGGCAGTAGCGGGCAACAAACTACCTAGAAAAGCGTAATGTGTTAATACAAAGCAGTACCAAGCCTGGTCTGGGTGCTTAATGTGATAAAACGGGAGGCTAGGGAGTATGGGAAAAAAATCTCTGCCCTTTCACAAAGCTGGTAAATGGAAGCAGCTGACGCATTCCTCACGGTGATGTCAAATTGTACCTTGGGAGATAAAGGGGGGAGATGGGGGCGAGCCGACACGAGACCAGTTTATTGTGTGTGAAAAAGGCCGCTTTTTTGAAACAGGTGCATATCACAATTTCATCCCTTGGCCACTGCCTTACAAAACTAAACACCTCACTATACAAAAATTTCCTGACCCCTTGTTCCTCCCCTCACCCCTACGATCCCCACATCAGTTCCCCCATCCCACAAAATACAACATAACATTCCATAACCATAATATAACCCAATCCTACACAATCTAGCCTTTCCAAATCCTAAACTCCCCTGACCGTAATCCCTACCTGCCTTTGTGCTACTGTAACTAACCAACCTCTAATCTAAACTTATCCTATATGGTTACCCTTTCCCTGTTCCTACTCACTAACTACCAAACATATAACAACAAACTCCAGCCAATCCCGGCCAACTGTCAACCACCCCGCCACCCAGAAAAAGGCGGGAGTGTAGGCGGATACACCGCCTCCCTCTTTTTCTGCCCCCCCCAACCGTTCGACTTTCCTTTTTATTTTTTATTTTTTTTACAACGGTAAACTCCTAACAACCGTGCTAACACCTCCCGCAATTCCAACAAATACAGGTCCATGCCGAGCCGAGACAAGTGTACCCCATCATCCCAGAAAAAATCATGCGAGTCGTACCGAATTTCCCTATGAGCAATCCTACCAATCCCTAAGTGCCGACAAAACCTCGCCATCTCAGTGTTCATCTTCCCCTAGCTTTGTCAACTGCCCCCGGATTGACCGCCCCTCTCCAAACTCTCCGAGGGACAAACTCTGTCCATACAATGGAGCACCCTGCCCACTGAGCTTTGATCAACGACAAATCCCTCTTCATAGCCCGCATCAGCGTCAAACCAGTCTCCCTGACCATATCGTTTTCCCCCAGATGTAACACCAACACATCCGGGCACCTACACGCCACCAAAAGACCGTTCAGCACCGACAGCAACTCCTTCCAACGCATACCCCCCCTACCCCGTCAAGCCACCGAAAATAAGTCTTTATTGAACCCCAAACTGTCTCCAAAGTAGCTCGAGCAGGTCTGGACCTGCGCCCGTTTCACAAATGAATGTCCCACAATCCAGATGGACATCTCCCTGGCGAGGGGACCCATAACCGAACCTGAAAGGAGAAACAAGAATGAGACACAAGAAAAGCACCAGATAACATTTCTTTTTTTTTTTTTTTTTACAAAAATTTTCCCCCAGCAGCGCTGCGCACATAACGCTGATAGCAATCCAATGACCACCTACCCAGCTTCATAATGTCCCCTCGCCCCCAACCCCGAGCATGGGCCTCTGACGCCGCCCCAATCCGAAAGGAATGCGTGCCAAACCCCTTCCCGTCGATCCCCATCCTACCCAGCGCTTTCCTCAGTGCCGCTAACAGCTGGGAAGCCTTTACGCACCGCCCATCCCCATGAGCAAAGACCAGCCCTCCCTGCTCCCCCAACAAGGATTTCCACCGCAGCCTCCACCGATAAGGACACACTGGCGACGTGCGCCCCTTTTCAAAACCACCCATTTCCCTTTGCTTTTCTGATCTGTTTTCGCCTTTCGAAGCCATATGTTAACCTCCTCTGTACTGAAAGAAACCTCCCCCCAAGACAAACCCCTCTCCCCTTTGGACCCCAACAACTCTGAAACCCTAAATGCCCCGAAAAACATCCAGGACATGAGCGTAGAAAAAGAATTGCTTCCCCTTCATCAAAACACACTCCAGGCAACACCATAAGCACCCGTTCCAACAGTTCCCACGACAAAGGTCTCCGCACTCGAGAGGCGCGCCCACACTCCCGCGCCCTGCCCCCAGTTCACCCGCGGAGGGGGGTAGCCCCACAACAATTTCCCGACTAAAGAAATGCCCGCCACCTTGCCCATGATCGTGACCTTTGTAAGCCCCTTCTCCACCAAGTCCAAGATAAACTGTATGACATCTTCCTGACTAGCCACCCAGGAGGCCCTCCGCCTTGCTCCCGAACGTCAAGCAGTGCTGAATTTAAAATAAGAAAATGGTCTTCCAAATAAATATGCAGTGAAATGATACTACTCATCCAATCAGAAGACTGTGAGACCAAAATTATCCTGGATGGGACAAATACAAGAATAGGGAGGAAAGCTAGCAAATCAAGAGCAGACAACAGAGCCATCCAATCATGAGGAAGGGGCTGAAGTAAAGCCCACTCTATGTATCTGTAATATTTGGAAACAATAAGTCTGGTAAACAGACAGATAAAGCTGTTTTTAGTTGATACTGAAAAACACATGGACCAGATCACAAGACATTTTTGACTGACCTCTCATATGTTCTTGGTGGTAAGCTAGGTGCAAACACCCTTTACTACCATAATATGAAAGCCGGTTATTATCGGTGGTAACGTATAACAAAAATATCTGTAGGGCTGCATTATGTTTTGATGGCATAGTGTTGTGTTGTTTTTATGCTGCTGTGATTTTTGCCCCATTTTTGCATTGCTTTGTTCTTATTGTCTCGCATTCGTTCAAATATATTGGTGTGTTCTACCCTGTTACGATTTTGTTTGAGTGTTATTTTTTTTGTGTTATAGTATTATGTCCTTTTCTGTTGTTCACTATAATTACCTGAGGTAGCATTAATCACAAAGTCACATGAAAGTTGAATAGTTATTGCTTTATTGGCATATATTATTATAATTATAAGTTATAAAATAGCAGATCCCAGAAGCGCATCCAGTCCCAACGGCTTTTCTGTGTCTCATCAACATTCACTGTAGAATCTTACTTTGTCATCTTACTATGTCACTACTAATAATTCATGCACACAAATACACAATATACATGACTATACCACATTACCTTGGAATCAACAAATTATTCTTAACCAGCCAAAGAGCAATACCTTTATTGCATTGTCCAGGAACAAACAACCACTTACCCTCCATTTCTTCAACTGTCTAAGCCATCTCAGCCAAAAACAGTAGCAAATACCTTGCTTAAATGTAGTACTTCTGGTACTCTCTTTATGTGGGACAGCTCCATTTCACCCTGTTCTTAGAATGTCATCTTACAGACCAGTTCAGTGGGTGGAAGTTTATGGGGTCATTGGCATCAAAGGGCAAGTCTAGAGAAGTTGGGGAAGAAACCATTCGATAATTCAATGTTCAAGTGACAGGTATTTTCTGACACATAGTGTTATAATTAGACCCCTAATTTTTTTGTACTATTGGCCACACGGCAAGAAATGAAAATGAGAAAAATTCCCCTGTTTTAGTAATAAAAATAAATAAAAAGGAATAATGTGGTTGTAGTGGCCCCTCAGATCTCTGTGCCCTCGTGCCACTGCACCTGTTGCACTGTCAATAGCTACTCCCCTAGGCCGCAATGCACTTTACAAGGTGCATGAGAGGTGACATAAATAGTTACAGGAATACGAATATGTTTGCTATAGGAAGAAAGAAAGGGCTCTGGTTAGTCTATAATTGTAAATTGTAAATAGTATATGTTACAAATTAAGTTGACTGGGGTGTGAGCCCTGGTCAAGCAGCAACCTAGTTAGGGCAAGGCACAGCAAACCCAAAATTAACCTTTGCTCAGCCCCAAGTAGCTTGGCAGAGAGCAGTCGGCTTAACTTAGAGGCAATGTGTAATGTGAAATACTTGACCCAGTAACCACCACACAAACAAAATCCCACATCAAGTTAGAAATATGGAGCTTAATTTAATATATAAAACAAGACCAAAACGACAAATATCCAATTAGTAGAACCAGAGTTTTGAATTTTTAAAGAATGAACTGTAGAATAGCACCTAAAAGCAGAAAGCACAACAGTGGCTGTCTGGTAACCCTGAACCATGTTGAAGTCAAATGTTCAGGCCAACCACGATGGAGCACAGGTCGGATACAGGGCCAGATTAGTCCCACTGAAGTTTTCCCTTTTAATTTGTGTCCCATTCGCGTTGGGGAGGGTTGCAGGGGGAAGGGGAGCGTCTCGGGTGGTGGTCGATGTGGCACAAAGAGCTGGTCGGGTATTGTGGACGGGAGGGCTGGAGCTTCATGTGGTGGTCCTCTGTGTGCAGTTGATGCTTGCTGTACAAAGAGATGGGATGGCCGCGGCTCGCGCAGAATTTCCATGTCAGCAACGCGGTTCCGGTGCGAACGGGTCCTTACATGCTCACTAGGAACTCAAAGGCTTGATTTCTAGAGCTTGTGAACCATACCAAGGGTCCAGGACCTGAGAGGCACCACTTAGGAACACACAGCAGCTGGGTCCAAGAGTTGGTTGGCAAGACCTTTATGTCCCGAGGCTCAGGTTAGGAGGCCAGCAGACTAGCCATTTGATTTACTCTGTCATCTTGGGTTCAAGATGAAGTTGCAGGTCCAGTTCTTCTTCCCTAGGCAAGAGGGAAGCAGGCAACAGGTCAGCACATCAGAGCAGCAGTTACTTTAGCGCAGCAGTACAGTGACAGTCCATCTAGCAGCACAGCAGTCCTTTTTTGTGTCAGGGTATCCACAGGTTCAGAAGTATACTGAAGAGTTGGTGTCTGAGGTTCTTCTTTTATTCCCTGGTGTCCTGGTTCTGGATGGTAGGAGAAGCTTCTAGACAGTGGCTTTGAAGTGGCATGAATTTCCTGCATCCCCTGCCCTGGCTCTAAGGTAGCTGAAGTGACAATGCAGGGTCATTAGGCCCTTTCTGTGAAGGCAGATCACAGGTTATTCAGGTGTAAGTGGGTCTGTGCTAAGCTCCGCCCTGTCCTCCCAAAGCGATACCAAAGGAGATGATGGACGGAGCGTTTGAGCAAATCAAACACTCACCCCCAGTCAACTGATCTGGGTTTAATCCATTATCATTCTTTAGCTCACTCCACCACCCCAGTTCAGACATGGCCATATGCAAATCAGTCTGACCCTGTGCCTCATGGGAACAGTCCAGCCCGAACTGCCAAACCATGTCTTCCCTGGACCAGAAACAAGCATCCTGGGACCGGTTTCGGGTTCATAACCCTCATCAGCCAGGTTATCTTGAATCCAGTGGCAAAGTGAGCAAGGGACCCATGTCTGGGCATACCCTGCTAACTTAGAGCAAACATGACATTATTCTGCATTCTGTCCATAAATAATTCTTTTTGCCCTGTCCTCTCAGCAGATGGCCCACTCAGGCACACCTACTCCCTCCATTGTGTGACTGTCTGGGAGGAATTGACAATGTCTGCCAGTTGCACCCAGTTATATGACCCAGGCCAGACTTTAGGCACAAAAGGGCAGACAAATGTCAACTTTCTAAAAGTGGCAGTTTTGAAATTGTGATCAAAGACCAGACATCTCTACTAAACATGGCTTTTCACTCCAATTCCAGACACCAAACATTATCTGGCATCTCTTCCCATGTGGAAATTACACTCATAAAATGTAAGGGGACAACTCCAATGTTATCCTATGGGAGAGAAGAGCGAATTTACCAGGAAAAACTCATTTCATTACCAGGACATGTAAAGCTTAAAAGTACATGTCCTACTTTTTAAACACATCACACTCTGCCCTTTAGGCTGTCCAGAGCCTACCCAAGGGCTGACTTATATGTATTAAAAAGGATGGTTAAAACTGCACACACAGACTCTGCAATGGTAGGCCTGAACCATTTTTAAAGGGCTACTTAATGAGGTGGCACAAACAGTGCTGCAGGCCCCTTAGTAGTATTTAATTTACAGGCCCTGGGTACATTTAGTACCACTTTATTAAGGACTTACAAGTAAATTAAACATGCCAATTGGGTATAAGCCAATCTGGCATGTTTTAGGGAGTGAGCACAAGCCCTTTAGCACTGGTTAGAAGTTGTAAAGTACCCTAAGTCCAACAAAAATAGGTTCAGCAAATTGGAGGAGGCGAGGCAAAAAGTTTGGGGGAAGACCATCCTAAGGCTGACCTCTCTCACAGTATATATATAATCTTGGAAAAGTGACCCTGGTGTGCAAGTCTTTTCTGTGGATACAATCGGATATTGAATTTCCTGTATCTACAAACCGGGTTCCGGCACCCGGACATCGCACCGGCCCCGTTTGGTGAGGAATCAGCTGTGCTGGAAATTTTCACTATATATATATATATAGGGATTGAAGCACTTTTCTGTGAGTAGAACGTTACAGTGGAACCTAATTTTAGAGTTAACAAAAAATTAGTGCTGAGTGTTTATTTGTGAGCCCCTACTTTTTTATTTTAATGGAATCCATTCCCCTACTTTTTTATTTAAAAAATGTGTCCCAGGATGGCAGAAATAGCCATGGCCCATGGATAAGGCTCGGCCGTTCCGGGCCGTGGGGGATGGGTGGGGTGGGCGGAGAAATTGTATACCTCAACCACTGCCTCGCATTCCACGCACCCACCAGAGACCTCCGCTCTGCCCAACTGGCCCTGGCTACCCTACCACGTATCTGCAAGACCACAGTCTGAGGAAGATCCTTCTCCTACCTCGCAGCAAAGACCTGGAACACCCTGCTTCTTCCCCTCAGGCAATCACCGTCACTACCTCAATTCAGGAAGGACCTCAAGCCCTGTCTCTTCGACTGAACCACATCAATTCTGTGACGCAGCGGCGGCATAAACCATGCACGACTCTGAGACTTATTTACAACGTGACGCATCTAGGGAGATGCGTCACGTTGTAAAGCCCTGCGCCACATTAAACCTGCGTCAGGTTTAATGTATGCAGGGTGGGAGTTCCGTCAGAAAAAGCCTTGTAAAAGTGACACAGTGAAATCTACAAGATTTTACTGAGTCACTTTTCAGAGACCGCTGCGACGAAACATTACGCCTGCTTGAAGCAGGCGTAAGGAGTGGCGCAGCACGTTAGGTATGGGCAGTCTCTGAAAATTGCTGGAGTTGCGTCGTGCTTGCGACACGACTCCAGCAATGCGCCGCCCTTACACCATCAGGTGCGACATGCATCTGTCTATCCCTGGGCCACGGTGTGCCGCATTAACAATGCATCCGTGGTGGCGCATGGGTAGAATTGCGTGTCGTATCGGTACTGGCGCATCCCTGCTGATATGCAGGGATGCTCCAGTCCTTGTAAATCTGCCCCTCTGTCTTATCCTTCTTGTTCAGAGCAGACAAGGACAGGGATTGAAGCACTTTTCTGTGAGTAGAACGTTAGTCTGGAACCTAAGATTAGAGTTAATAGTCAATTAGTACCAAGGGGGTCATTAGGATGGCGAACGGAAAGTCTGTCTGCCGCTTTTCCGCCGGTCGGCAATCGTTCCGATTGCCGGCGGGGCGGAGCTAGAGCACAATATGGTGGCGGTGCCTAGAAGGCACCGCCATCCATATTATGATGCATTGAGTGAAAGGCATTTTCATGGCGGCGATGCCGCCATGGAAAGGCTGGCGGAGATGTGCTGTGGGGGCCCGTTGCAGGCCAGCAGGGGAGAGTGGGGGGTGCACTTGGGGGGTACCCATGGTACCCTCCTGCAGTTCCATGTACAAGGTGGCAGGCACCACGCGATGCCTGCCACGTTGTGCATGGAAATGCACAACATGTTCATTTGGCAAATATGCGGAATGCGACCGCCAGGGTGGCAGTCGCATCCTAATCAGTGGAACGGGACCGCCTCATGTCTGGCGGCCGGTCCCAGCACCGCAAGGATGGCAGGCAGACTAAAGTCTGCCTGCCATCCTAATAGGCCCCTAAGTGTTTTTTGTGTGCCCCTACTTTCAAATTTTTTTATACTCCATTCCCCAACTTTTTTATTTTAAAAATGCATCCCTGGATGGCAGAAATAGCCATGGCCTATGGATAAGGCTTGGCATTCGTGGCCATTGGGGGAAGGGCGGGGTGGGCAGGGAAGTTGCACACCCCAATAACTGCCTCGCATGCCATGCAACCACCAGAGAACTCTGTTCCACCCAACTGGCCCTGGCTACTGTCCCACGTATCTGCAAGACCACATTCGGAGGAAGATCCTTCTCCTACCTCTCAGCAAAGACCAGGAACATCCTGCTTCTCCACCTCAGGCAATCAGCATTACTGGATCACTTCAAGAAGGACCGCAAGACCTGGCTCTTAGACTGAACCACAGCACCTTCGATGGACCTGCAGCTTATGCCAACCCCGCACCATAAGACCCTTACGGGTGAGTAGTCACGCTTTACAAGCCGCCTGATCGATTGAAGCCACCTGAGTGAGAGGGAAAAGAACTCTGTCTTTTCCTTCTTGTCCAGAGAAGAAAGGACGGTGTCCATTTCTCCTGCTCCGCTATTGTCAGCTGCCCCCCCCCCTTCCTCAATTTGTGAAATTAATCCAAAAAAGAAAGAAACACTTTTAAGGAAATGTCGTCTTTTTCTGACATTTTTCTATTCCGAAGTGCAGTCCGGGATGGAGAGAAAAAAAAGGTTTAAAATACAAAAAAATTCTAAATAAAGCAAGCTAGAGTGGTCACAAAGTGACCAGATTGGTTTTATTCACACCCAAACACATTAGCGCCACTTTACAGAAAGTTTGCCAGTGAAGCGCTACCTTTGTTTTCTCGTCTTTCTATGAACAACATAGTTTTCCCTGGGTTGGGAAGTGCACCATTCCTGGAGGTACTACAATACCTGGTTGATGAGTGGAGTGGAAAATGGTTAATCAGCTATTTTTCTTATTTTAGTTTTTATAATATGCCCCTCTGCTCTGTGTTCAGGGATGTGATCTTTTTAAACCATACTGCTTATGTTTTGTAGAAATATAAGCAATGGACATTGAAACAGTCCCTTCTGGGCCCTGTACACATCTCCTTAACCTTTCAGGCAAAAACACTCATTGATTTCTGGATATTGAGTGTAAAAACGTTAAGGTAACCATGTTTCTGCTTACATTTCATATGCTTTACTTAATCTTGCATTCCCTATGAGTGTTTGCTTTATCCAGGACGTTATTACTTTTTTTTTTTCAAGGCATCATATTACTCTTGTCTAGAACATAATTTGAATTGAGTCGCATCCATGTGTTTAATGTGGGGCACAATTGGGTTGCAGCTAAAGGCAGTGCAAGTTTCTCTCAGTGGGGCAGTATGCTGTTCAGTGGGGGAAAAGGATGTGGCACTATGGCCAGAGCTGCCGTATTTGGAACTGGGCAACCAGGTCACTTCAGCCATGCTAGACCTTAGAAGGCCCCGCTAGAGCTCAGTAGACATGGTGTCTTAGGTTCAGAAGGTGATCCCTAGCGGTGACAAGTGTGGTTTAACCTTGAAGGCCTGTCCATCACAATCCATACTGTAGTTCACCTCCAGTCTTGCGGACAGGCCTATGAAGCCCTAGAACGACAGTGACTGTCACTGAGGTCACAGGGCCCTTGAGGCCAGTCCACTTCACCCATTGGTACCTCCATTGGCCTTGTTTCTGCAAAAGAAGTGTACTCACCAGGGGTCAGCAATGTAGGATTTGCATGCACACCAAACTAAGTTTGCAAACTTCACGGTCTCGCTGCTTCATGGACAAACACTTTTAACACATGCTGCCTGCTTTGGGACCACTGGAATTATGCAGCAATGGAGGACAAAATTATGTCTTAGTGTTCGCTGTATTGGCTAAATTATGCAGCAAAATAAGGCTGCAGCCTAATGCAGTAAAGTTTCTGATACTTTATTATTTTGACTTTTTACACATACTAACAGTCTCTGCAAAGTCTTTGCCTCATTAGCACCAGTGTAACATACAAATACAGCAATGAGAAAGGTGATCAGTCAGCCTTCAAAAAGGGCCCTCCACTGTGCAGCAACACAAGTCACGTTTTTGTAACTTTGATCCATTTGAGCTGCAAACATTTTGTTTAAATCCTCAGATTATGCAGCAGATGATGTACAATGTGGCAAATATGGCAGAGGCATAATTATGTGGAAAACATTTGCAAACTATGATATTTTGCCATTCATGTTTGAACTGCTCTTGTGGAAGAAGGGAGAACTGTGTGGTAAATGAAGATGCAGGGTAGCCAGTAGAATAGGTGAAACAGGATAAGGTTTAAAGTAGGAGTCTCATGTTACAGCAAAAGATGGTAGTAAGGAAGCAGAAAGGCCCCACTGGGAGCAGCATCCTTGCTGCTAAGCCCACGCATTCCAACCGACACTCACTCAAACCATCCACACATCAACATTCTATTACCTGACAGTCAAACTGGCTGAGCAGCAGGGGCATATAACTATGGAGAGAATGCATAGCAAAGACATGAAGATACCACACAGTGCTGATGACAGAAACTGCATGGCTCAGAGACAAATGGCTTGTGATTCCACTTTTAAGCTTCTTTGGGACATTCTGTGATTGGAAACATATCCCATTTTGTGAATGTATTTTAATGTCACTAACTCATATTAAACCATAAATAAACATATGTATCCATTGGTTGAATCGAATAACATAAAAGGCTGTAACTGGGCAGTAAAATGCCAAATAAATACTAAAAATTGGGATGTTTTGCTCTTTCTGGCCACACCTCTGACTCCGCCCAATGACCCGATTCTCAGGATATTCCTGCCCTCTGATTCTCCGGCCACAGTTCCCCTACTATTTTTCCCCACTTCGACAATGGATAGCAACACTTTACATTAAAATGAATGGATACGTTTTGCTGGCACATTCTGGACTTGCACAAATTACCCATGCATAATTGGCACATATATCTGCAGTCTGACCACAGCCCGTGGTTCTTGTGATCACGCTAACGAGCTGTAGGGAAAGACTCTGTAAGTGCCCATTGAACTGAATTTTGTGATTGGGCGCAGTTTCACAGGTGCTAGTTTGTTCATATTCGTTTTTTTTGCAAATTGATTCACTGTGTGATCTTGGAGAAAGTAATATCTATAGTTGATCCCACGCCGAATCTCTGCATTTTTCACTAGGTGTTCTCTGCAAAATAACTCTGCTCTGCCTCTTTCTACACACCTCTAACTCCGGTCCCTTTCTGTGTGTTTTTAGGTCCAAACTGCTTTGCAGGAAGCACGATCATCCCTGCGGGCATCGAAGTGAAGGTGGACGAATGCAACATCTGCCACTGTCACAACGGGGACTGGTGGAAACCAGCGCAGTGCTCCAAGAGAGAGTGCCAAGGCAAGCCGGCGCGCTAGGGCAAGGCCCTGCCAAAGGACACACAGGCCCACAAGGGGTCATGTGCCACCACACTCTGCCAATAGGAATCGAGGTTCACGGGGATCACGAGCAAAAAGACCCTTCGGGCAGAGGGACGCAGGTACATGCATCGACTCTGCCTCTTCGCCATGGATACCTACAAGGGTTCAATTTGCCAATTCTGATTTTGTACGTGGTAAACCTTGAGGATTGGGCAAAAGAAGAGTGGAAAGTGGTCCATTCAAGTTTGGAGGTGACGTCTCAAGCGCCCAGAGGCCTTTCCAGTTGCAGGGCCATGAGTTGTATTTTTTGGCATTGTGACTTTGGACGTTGGAGGCCCTCCCAAACTCTCCTAGTGCCAGCTTATTCAATGGAAAACAATGTTCTTGTTTTTTTTTTTTTTAATTATCAATAATTTCTTTTTCTTGTCGCTGCTTCGATGTTGGGACTTTTCACCCCAGCAAAATGTAAAATGTCTGTTTTAAAAAAAGAAGCAAATAAATTGTGTGTGTGTGGTTTTCTTTTCGAACTGGTGGTGATAGTGAACACACTGTGGCGGCACAGTGCAGTGGAACACTATCGATTGGCTATATTTGACTAGGCCTTCGGCCACCTCATAGAATTTGCAGACCTATGGAAATACAGGTGATATGTAAAGCATGTGCGTTCCCTCCTCTAGATATAATCAGAAAATATTGAGGCCACACTGAAGAACCGGGACCTTATGGGCCTGGCGGCGCAGGGTACGCCTTAATCTCCTGAGTTCACCTGCTTTGTCGAACAGAGACATGGGACACTCCGTTGGTCGTAGAAGATAAGGTTTATTAGCTGCATCTAAGTACAGTTGTCCCAGAAGTACACTCGGTATGTTCTTAGGAGACTGCCACTTTACTTCGTGGCGCACAATCTTTTATAACACACATATTCACAAAGAACACTCCCAATGCATACAGGGTTAACCAATGAGAAGAATGTGAAAACAAGATATTAAGTAACTCAAATAAGCCTCTCTTCCAACTGTGTTTGTCACCCTTCCCCACAAGTTAATCAGTGGTAGTGTTTATAAGTCGACTTGCAGGTGGCAGGACACATTTGTATGCCCCGGAGGACAGTTGTGAAATGAGAGAATATGAGTGAAGAATAGCGAAGGCCAGAGGATAAGATAAAGTCAGGAAAGAATGGTGCGAACCAACAGATAGTCGAGACAGGGATCAGTCAAACCAGATGAGGATTAGTGGAGTCGGCCAGACCCCGACACCAGCTTTAAACAGAGGCAGGAGGTTATTTGACACGTTGCAGTAGGATGAGGGAAAACAACACCTCGTTCACCGTGCTGCCTGAGTGAGGGCAACACAAAATGGTGGAAAGACACAAAATGGTGGCTAAATACGAACGGGATCGGAAACCGAATTACCTCAGACCCTCCTTTTGCCATTACTCAGGCAAGACACACAGACTCATTTTAATCTGAGTCGACGTCAATGGCCATGAGGTCATCAAGCTGTTGCTGCAACATCATTTTAATGCTCTCCGTCTTTCGTGGCACAGGCTTTGAGACACACATAGTGGCACAAAGACCACAGATGGCGGGGCCACACTGCATACAGAGACAACAGGAAAAAATTATGGCCAAAACCATTCCAAGGAATGTTAATACCTTCCATCCCCATTTGGACAGTAATCCCCAAAACCATTCCAATAAAGACCAATCTCCTTCGTCCTGATGAATCGACTCGGAGATCACATGTAATTTGGAGATGGCTTGGTATACCGTAGGGGCGTCGTTAGTTATATAAATGCAACAGCTAGATCCGATGAATTTACAAACTCCACCATGGTCCGCAAGAATAACAACCAGAGCAATCCGGTTCTGCAATGTCATGAGACGATCCGCCTGAAGTTCAGCTGTGAGATTACTCAAGGCTCCCACAGTGACATCTATGGTAGTCTCAACAACACGAACCAATTATCTCATGTTTCTACTGTTGGCCATTGGGCCCCAAAAAGGGAGAAATCCTTTAAGGAAATCACCTCCCTCTTGTCCTGCCGTGTCTTTAGAATCAATAATCCCTCTGCCATATCTGTTTATGTGATGTCCCGAAGGAGCAGTGTATGTAGGAGGGAGAAGAAAGGCTATATAGCACGTTCCTGAAAAATCCGTCGGAAGCCACGTGTAGGCTCTATCGTGGCAGACAAAATACATGCCCTGGGATGGCACTAACGGTGGTCAATTCTGAGATGTGTGAATGTATGTATGGGAACACAAACTCTTTCCTTGTCCAGTGTCAGTAGTCTGGCCATTCATTTGTAAACAAAAGTTACCTCGATGAGGCACAGTCCAAATTGGTGGAGATTTTCCCTGTTTAACTCTATCTGTAAGGCTAGTAACGTAACGAGTCACGTTCCAACCATCGTATGCCCGTTTCTCATCAACAGGAACCCTACTATTCTCCACAATTCTAGCCATAGCCACTATTCCTTTTATCAGAGAACTATGACTAAAATCTTGTCCACTACCATATGAACCAACTGGACATCTGAATCGGTTCTGATATGCATTTGAAAACATCACAAAATAGGCCCAAGCGGAACCTTCATAAGAAAATGGAAGGGTTAAATATGGCATCCCTTTGTCTGTGGTATGAGGCATAAGCCAAAACACCCAACAGTCGGTTGTGTTGACTACCAATTGGTGTTGATGCAACAACTGGACAAATGAATTGTTAAAATATTCTGTTCTCCTGATTAGTTCTTGTTGGGGAAGCGTATGTAATTGATGTGGGGAGATAGTAGAATGGAGAGGCAAGGAAATAGAAGTAGGGACAGATTTGTGCTACATAGCATGAACAATCCAACCTACACAAGCCAATAAGGTACTAAAAAACATAAGAACACACAATGTTATGCCACATTGACTGTACACTAATTTACAATATTTCTTTCTCATCTCTTCCTTCTTAATATTCTTTGCCACTTTGACATCCATCCTCTAAAATTGTTGCTCACGGCAATCTTCCTTACTCACTTGGCTGTGATTATTAGCCGTCCTATGACACTGCAAGTCCTGGGGGCCTAGCCACTATACAGGTCACGAACCAAGACTCCTGCCGTGACCCTGCAACCTGGACAGATGATACATGTCACGAAAGAGATGAAAATCTCAGGTGTCCTTGACCAGTCTAGGCCTTAAATTATATTGAGTTCTGTTCAGTACAGTTTGGTCCTGAAATAGTGTCTGTGGATCTGTAGTGTTCAATCGGAGATGTGGCGGTACGGCTTCTTGTAAAACGTCGTCATCTTCTTTCTCTGACCGAGTTCCATCTAGGTGTGCACTACTGAAAGGTACAAACCGAGGGACCCTTTCGCCTTCAAAATCACCTACACCCTTACGGACCCACTGGTCAAAAGGCAAGGGCAAGGGCACCTTTTTGCAGTGCACGCCATGGATCCAGTTCTTTTTCCCTTCGACCTTCACTGCTGTACGTGTCACCAGAAGAACTTGTAGAGGCGCCTTCCAACGAGGTCCCAAATTCCTTGTTCTCTGAAAATGTTTCACACAGACCCAGTCCCCCGGTTGGATAGAATGACCTGGGTCTGTGGAGGCTTCTGGTAAAGCGTTTTGAACCTGTTGATGGAGAACACGTAATTTAGTGGTGAGGTCATGTAAGTAGTCAATCAGCATTGGATACTGTATGTCAGAATACTTTTTAGGGCGAGGGACTCCCCAAACATTAGCAGGGCGCCCAAAAACAACCTCGTATGGGCTGAGTCCCAAACGAGAATGTACAGCTGTTCTAGTGGATAGGAGACCCAAAGGTAAAGCATCGGGCCAGGCAAGTCTAGTGCTAGCCTGTACCTTTGCAAGCTTAAGTTGGAGAGTGCCGTTATAGCACTCTACCAAACCTGCTGATTGGGGATGGTTCGCCGCATGGAATTTTTTTTTTGCCTGATACCAAGACCGGCACACACCTTTTTCATAATTTGGCCCATAAAAATTAGCTTCCATTGTCACTCCAGACAATGTGTGGCAAACCAAACCTAGGGAAGAACTCTTTCAGAAGAACTTTGGCAGTGGACAAAGCAGTGTTGTCTTTCAGGGGGTAGGCCTCTATCCACCTGGAGAAGGCACACACCACCACGAAAACATATTTGAGATTGTTGCATCGTTCCATGTGAATATAATCAATCTGCAACACCTCAAAAGGATATGTTGGGGGAGCAAAATGACCTGCTGGAGTTGGGGTTCCCTTTCCTGGATTATGCATCAAGCAAACGATACAATGCTTCACTAAATTATCTGCACATTTTGGAATCCCTTCGTTCAGCCACACTGGAGCCAGAAGCTTACATATTCCTTTCGCACTGATATGGGCTGGACCATGTGCCATAGCAACTACAGGCAGTACAAAGGCATCTGGTAACAGCCAACTCTGATGATCTGACAATTCTACCCAACATCCCATCGCGTCTAACATTCCTGTACTCTCTTTCCACTTACTAAACTCTTTCTCTGTAGCCTCTCCTTGAATCGATCTCACACTTTCTATTGTATCCTCACACATTCCTTTTTCCTGGATCCAATTTGCAGGGCCCGCAACATACATGCGACTCATAGCATCTCTGGCTGTTTCTTTCGCTACCTCATCCGCAAAAGCATTCCCGCGACCAACATCATCAGTAATCCTCTTATGCACACTACACTTTATGATTTCTATCTGGGTAGGCAAAGCAAGTGACTCAAGAAGATCAGTTACCAACTGACCATGCTGTATTTTAGTACCGTGGGAGGTAAAGAATCCACTTTCCTTCCACAAATGACCAAAACTATGTGCCACACCAAACGCATACTGGCTGTCGGTATATACATTCACTCTCTTCCCCTTAGATAACACACACGCTCTGGTCAAAGCTATCAGGTCAGCTGCCTGAGCTGAATTATGTCTGATGCGTGCTGTCTCCACGATTGTATGCAAGGTGGTAACAGCATAAGCTGAAGTTGTTTCACCATTAGGGAGTTTAAAACAAGAACCATCCACCCATAGGATCCCATCCGGGTCCATTAGTGGTGTATCTTTCAAATCAATCCTACCTTTTGTCTCCTCCTCAGTAAGGAGAAAACAATCATGTTGTTCCTGAATACCTTTCTCCTCTGGAAGAGGTAACAATGTGGCTGGATTTAAAGTGTTACATCGTTTGATGTGCACATGACTAGCCAAGAGCGTCAGCTCATACCCAGACAAGTGAGCGCTTGTA
This sequence comes from Triturus cristatus, assembly GCF_964204655.1. NCBI lineage: Eukaryota > Metazoa > Chordata > Amphibia > Caudata > Salamandridae > Triturus > Triturus cristatus. The sequence goes on along the minus strand of NC_140584.1, from coordinate 628,808,741 downwards.
AGAAGCTGCGTTTTTGTCCTATTTAGCAAGGTATCCACTGCATGTGGTACCATAACAATAAGAGTGTTATCTAGCACCACTCCAGCAGACTGACGAATAGAAATTGCTGCTGCTGCTGTAGCTTTAAGGCAACTAGGCAATGTCTTGGCTACTGGATCTAATGTAGCCGAAAAGTAGGCACATGGCCGCTGCTTGTCTCCAAATCGTTCTGTTAAGACTGAAAACGCACAACCCTCTCTTTCATGGACATAGAATGTGAAGGGCTTACTGTAATCCGGAGTACCCAACACAGGAGCAGGGCACAGAGCAGCACGTAAATCAGAAAAACTCTTCTGACATTTGTCAGTCCAAGGAAGGGGTTGGGGTGTGTCTTTCAAAGTGAGTGCCAACAAAGGTTTAGTCAACAAAGAAAAATTTGGAATCCACTGTCTACAATAAGAGGTAATGTCCAGAAAGGCACGCACTTCTCTTTGTGTGGATGGCACAGACATTTGTGCAATTGCTTAAATACGTTCTGGGGTCAGTCGCCTTCCCTCCTTCGACAAGAGATGACCTAAATAGGTAACCTCTTGGCGGGCATGTTGTAATTTAGAAGGTGAAACCTTATGGTGAAGGTCAGACAAGTGACGCAATAGTGCAATAGTCACGTTCTTGCAAATATCCTCTGAATCAGCAGCAATCAATAAATCATCCACATATTGAATAAGGGTAGCACCTGGCGGCAAAGGAAAAGCATCAAGCTGGCATTTCAGAGCTTGGCTATAGATGGAGGGACTTTCACAATAGCCTTGGGGTGCGCGCTTGAACCGGAAACTTCGGCCTCCTAAAGAGAAGCCAAAAATATCCCTACTCTCTTCAGCAATGGGGATGCTGAAGAAAGCATTTTTCAGATCAATAACAGAAAACCAAGCTGCCGAGGCAGGTATCATAGTTAACAGGGCAGTGATATCTGGAACAACAGGAAACTGCGGCACAACAATTTTATTAACCTCCCGGAGATCAATAACAAAGCGATAAACAGGAGGCTGAGAAGGATCAGTGCGTTTAAGAACCGGGAGAACAGGACTATTGCATACATTTCCCCGCGTCTCCTCAACCACACCTTTCTGAACGAAATCATAAATAATAGCAAAAAGTGCTCTTTCACCATCATTGGGAATTTTGTATTGAGGGATGCGTGGCAATTTAGCATTGGGCTTGAGGGTAATGACATAGGGTGGGATCTCAAGACAACCAACATCATTTGGACCCGTAGCCCAAAGTGTTGCAGGGAGAGAAAGCAATTCAGGTGGAAATTTATCTTTAGACAAATACATTGGAGAAGTCAGTTTCTGCCCCAACACGAGATGTACACCAGAAGGAGAACAATATATCGTTGCATGCAATCTTTTCAATAAATCCAAACCCAACAGATTTTCACCGCAACCAGTCGTTAAATGAAGCGGAGCTTCCAAATCATAAGAACCAATTGAAATAGGCAGAGGACAAGAGACCGGGCTATGAACTGGGGCGCCAGAAAATCCTATGGATACGTTTGTTAAGCCAGACAAAGGTGCCCCAGGGAGTTTGGAGTGAATAATAGAACTTCTCATCGCACCAGTATCTAAAAGAAATGGCTCTGAAACACCCATTGTAGTGACATTAACATAAGGCCCATTCTGATCTACTGGAATCGATACAACTCCCTTACTTTGTCTATGGCTGTCCTAGTTAGCGTGAAAACCATCATTCTCACCTTCAACATAGTAATCATCATTGTAATACTGTGTAGACTGAGTATTTTGCTGATCAAAGTAGTTCATAGAATGTGGAGGTGGAAGGGAACGCTGTGTCTGGGGCGACATACCTCGACCTCTACCCCTGGGCGCTAACTGGGAACCACCACGACCTCGTGGAGTAGATAGTCCTCCATTACGCTGTAATAAAACCGGGCGGCCATTCTTAAAATGACCTTCCTCCCTACAATAGGCGCATTGGTTAGGACCTAACAAAGGCCGCGGAATATAGGGCTCAGGCTTTTGAAACACCCCCCGGATCTGGGGAGGCTGTTGAAACTGGCGCTGAGCAGAGCGAGGAGGATAAGCTTGTTGCAGAAGAACCTTTGTTTTTAATTCTTTGGTCTTTTTCTCTTGTTTGTCTTTTTCCTCTTTGTCCCTGTTTTCGTAATATTGAGCAGTAGCCAATATCTGAGCAGAAGAAGAAACAGCCCATGAACTTTCCAGAGTCTTTTAACTTATGTGACAACTCGGGGAGCAAATTAAATACGAATTTGTCTACAAATAATCGCTGTCCACCCTCCGTAGTCATATCCTGACCACTGTGATCAATAAATGTTTCCTCAAAACGAGTGAAGAAATCGGAGACACTCTCATCTTTCTTCTGTCTACACGCAGCTAATTTGTGCCAATTAACTCGTAAGGCGGGCATCATTGTTTTCATTAAAGTAATAATCCTACCAGGGAGTTCTATGATCAAAACAGCAGGCTTAGCACCACCCACTTGTGCTCTATCCGAGGCAGATATAGCATTCCATGTACCACCCAATTCTTGAACGTGATCCTCTCTACGAATCCGAGCCCATAACGCTTGTGAGACTACATTTCCCATCAACATGTCAATATCGGCTAAATTCATAATACAGGCATCAACAGTCTGGAACAATTCTTTATAGTAACCAGCAGGGTTTTTACGGGGATCCGGTAAAGATTGTTTGAGGGCCAAAACATCAGATCTCTTCCAGGGCACATGTACCCATATACGCTGGAAGTGAGCGGGAATAGCTGGATGATTACCTGCTTGCGCAACCTCTTCCCTCCATATCGGAGGAACCTCTCTCATTGGGTAATGTTTCAATGTCTGCCGAACAGCAGGATCAGAATCAAGAAAAGTTTGTGAAGAAAATAAGGACCTAAAACTAACAAGCGTCCTTACGGTGTCCTCAACCTTAGAACCCACAATGAGTCCTCGAATTAGCCTGAACGTCCAACAGACCCTGGGGAAGTAAACCCAAATCCATATCCTCCTATCCTTTAGCAAGAGTATCACACATAACATTAAATACATATATCAGCGCGGGCGCATCCCACTGATGAAAGGTGATCATGATATCTTTCACACTATACTGGGGACCCTTCTCGATCCATTTGCGAGCGAGAGAGTCCAACACCACCCGCTCGTCGGAACCTGGAAGTTGACTACGAGACTGTCTTCGAGAAAAAGCCAGAGACATGTTCAGAGTCCCAAAGAAAGGGGACAAAAAACCAGAGACAGTATCTGTTATTCGTTTGCGCACAGTAGGAGAATTAGACATAAGGACAGGGGACAAGGTATTAGGCGATACAGGAGAGGGACTGGCAGTTATAAGGGGAGCCGAAGGCAAAGGAGATTGATGTTCAGGAAACGGAGGCAAAGAAGTCGGTGGCGGAAGAGGTGGGGGTGGCACCACCGGAAGGGGCAAATGCGGAAGAGCCGGAGCAGGCGGAGGCGCAACTAATGGCTGAACTGGTTGTAACAATGGGGGTGCATTAGCACCTTGTACATAGGGTGGAGGCAATCTCAATAGGTGAGACATCAAAGGGTCTTCCTTCAGATCCTTTTTTTTTTTTTTTTTTAAAGACCTTTATTGAACGAAAAAAAACACACAAAAAACCCACAGTTTGACACAGCTGTCTTCCGCCTACAACCTTGCAAATTTAACACAGCATGCCGCCTACAACCCATCAGGGCCGGCCGCGTCCATAGAAAACATATATGTCAGGTAATTCCAGGCAACCCGAGAGGCAGTCAAAAAAACCCAATTATGGCATCTCAATATTAAAGGACAAAATAAATAGTAGGGAAGCAATAAGAAGGTGGGAAGCTAGCATATGTTTCACACAGCACCACCCTAACCAGCACGCATTCAAAGAGGACCCCCCCGACAGGCCAGGCATCGCTACTCCAAACACAGCATACCCACATGGACACCCCACGGCCTCCCCACATCCCCGCCTGCCGCCCCCTGCACAATACGGCAACAAGAGGCCCTCGGGACCAGACAGCCCGTGCCTATAAGAGAAAGCAGGCATCAGAGTCTCCGAACTCACTCAGCGCACCCCATTAATTCCCAGTGTGCGGCCAGCCTAGGAAGTGACAGTGTTCGTACCAACATGAGCCTGAGGGTACTGAAGCAGGTACCCCCTCAAGGGGTCCCATATGTCCCTGGGCTTGGAAGCAGTCGGCAGGAGGTCCGCGTACAGAGTCAATTGTTCCTGCCATCTAATCAGATCCTCCAGCCAATTCTTGAACTTGGGGGCCCGTCCTCTCCCCCATCTGCAGGCTACCTTACGCTTGGCCAGGAGGAGGCAGAATGAGCCGAACTTCCTGTGAGGAGCCGGTATGCCCTCCGTACAACCTAAAACACCCATTAGTGGGGTCGGCGGCAAAGGGGCCGCAATCATCTTCCCCACCGCATCAAACACCAGCAGCCAGAACGCATGCACTGAGGGGCAGGCCCACGCCAGGTGGAGCATGTCCGCCCCCTCGGCCCCGCACCGAGCACACCTGGTATCCTCCCGCAGCCCAAATCTATGCAGCTTCATGGGGGTGTAATAGTATCGCTGAACGAATTTGTAGTGCGTGACCCGAAGCCTGCTATTAGCCGCAATCTGCTCTGTCTGTCTGCAACTAAATAGCCAGTCACGGTCAGTCAATGGCTGTCCTAACTCTTCCTCCCACTTGCCCCGTGCGGCACATTGCGCATATTCCGACCCAGAGTATATGGATCGGTAAAGTATCGATACCAGATGGGAGGCAGTGGTAGCACGTAGCAACGCATGTAGCTGGGGAGAAGTCTCCGGTTCTGCCGGATAGTCCGATGTGACAGCCTGGACCCCGGCTCGAAGCCGAATGTACAGGAAGGTTTCCATGACGGAGGGGGCAGGGTCAGCACACAGCTGCTGTAAAGTAATGAACCTGCCGTCCCTGTATAAATCACCCCAGGTACGGAGTCCCCTGTGCTGCCTCAGTTTAGTGAAAATACCTTCCTGCAACAGTGGCATGCGAGGATGGTACACAAGCGGGAGCAGCGGGGAATACAACAAAGGCAGCCCCGTCCGCTGCATTATCCATTCCCAAGCGCGAGTCGTACACTCCACAGTGTCGGGACTGCGTTCTCGGCGGGAGGTGGGCCTCCACAATGCCCCCCCCCCAACGGCACGGGGTCAGCCAACCAATGCTCCGTGGCAACATGCGCCGTGTACCGCGGGCCGCCCGTCCAGTAGCGCGCATAGTGGGCCTGGGCGCACTGATAATACAGTTCAAAATTTGGCAGATCCAAGCCCCCCACCGCGTACGGCCGAGCAAGCACATCCCACCGAATGCGGGCCTGTTTCCCCCCCAACACCAGCCGCAAGAGCTCAGTGCGCAGGGCGGCAAAGAACACTCTGCCCGGATGATAGGGAATATTCATGAAATAATAAAGCATTTTCGGGAGAACAACCATCTTTATCAGAGACGCTCTGTCTGCAAGAGACAGCGGCAGGGCTATCCATCGTGTGATAGAGTCCTTCATGGCATCGAGCGCTCGCCCATAGTTGTCTCTCATCAGTTCCTCCCGGTCCGCCGAGACATGCACCCCCAGATATCGCACCGTAGTGGCGCACCACTCCAATGGATAGTCAGCCTGAAAACGCGACACCGCCACAGCAAGGTGGAAGATCTGTGATTTGGCCCAGTTAATGTGGATACCCGAGAGCCCCCCGAAACGCACAAACTCCCTCAATAATGGATTCAAATTCGTCTCCGGATCCTTGACATAAAGGGTGATGTCGGTCTCCCTCCAGATCCTTACTTTCATTAGAAGGGGAATTAGGCAACACCGGATAGCATCTATCTATTGCCATACGATGCTGTCTCTCTGAAATTTCCATTGCATTATCAATCTCATTATCTTTAAACTGCTGGGCAGCCTGTATAATCGTCATATTTTGTGCTTTCTTATCTCGTTTTGCCTGCTTAATTTCTTTCTGTTTGGCTTCCTTACGCCAGAGGCGGAAAGAGTCAAACATTGCCGGCCGGGCTTGTCTTTTGAACAATATCGCTTCCAAATTGTCTAATATGTCAGGCTCAAAATTACCATTTTGTGGCCACTGTAGAACGCCATCGTTCTTCGTGTATCGGCTCCATGCCTTCTTAAAGGCAATGGGGCTGACACCATAAAGCTCATAGGTGGGAGTTCCAACCGGAGGAATCGGACAAGAGTCCTCCAGCCGGGAATCCCTATTACAACCAAGGCAACAGAACTTCCTAAACTTACTCAGACCAGGCATCATTATTTCACTGGACTGTTCACAAACATCAAGGGGTTAAATCAAATAATGCAGTACAAACGTACTCACCCCTCGGCTTCGGCTTTTGCAATAGCCGAATCAAAGACCCAAATCAAAACAAAATAGTGAGAGCTACCCACCAATACTTAACTAAGTGTCTTCTTACGCCAACAGAGGCCCGTCTAATGTCTCGCGATACCGAACATCATCAAAGGGACCAAAGCAGGGCGGCAGTCAGGGCAGCAGTCATCAGCAGCCGTCAGAAAGGAGAAACCGCGCTGCAAAAGACCTTCGGACCACTTCGACATACAGGGGTCGCTTGACGTGGTTCGCGATTCCTCCAGAATTTTCTTGCGGGGCTCCTCACGATCCTCGGGCAGAACTGCTACCTCTGAAGCCGGCCCACGTTCGGGCACCAAATTGAAGAACCGGGACCTTATGGGCCTGGCGGCGCAGGGTACGCCTTAATCTCCTGAGTTCACCTGCTTTGTCGAACAGAGACACGGGACACTCCGTTAGGCGTAGAAGATAAGGTTTATTAGCTGCAGCTAAGTACAGTTGTCCCAGAAGTACACTCGGTATGTTCTTAGGAGACTGCCACTTTACTTCGTGGCGCACAATCTTTTATAACACACATATTCACAAAGAACACTCCCAATGCATACAGGGTTAACCAATGAGAAGAATGTGAAAACAAGATATTAAGTAACTCAAATAAGCCTCTCTTCCAACTGTGTTTGTCACCCTTCCCCACAAGTTAATCAGTGGTAGTGTTTATAAGTCGACTTGCAGGTGGCAGGACACATTTGTATGCCCCGGAGGACAGTTGTGAAATGAGAGAATACGAGTAAAGAATAGCGAAGGCCAGAGGATAAGATAAAGTCAGGAAAGAATGGTGCGAACCAACAGATAGTCGAGACAGGGATCAGTCAAACCAGACGAGGATTAGTGGAGTCGGCCAGACCCTGACACCAGCTTTAAACAGAGGCAGGAGGTTATTTGACACGTTGCAGTAGGATGAGGGAAAACAACACCTCGTTCACCGTGCTGCCTGAGTGAGGGCAACACAAAATGGCGGAAAGACACAAAATGGTGGCTAAATACGAACGGGATCGGAAAACTGAATTACCTCAACACCCTCTAAACTTCCACGTGGAGCTTGTGTATTAACGCGATAAGCGTGTCATGGGCCCTTATTGCAAGCAATGAAATAGGGTTGAGTAGTGAAAAAACAAACCCCTGCCTCTGATGCTGCTTCACTTTCTGCACTGTTGATAGCTGCACCCCTGACGTTGGGGCCTAGAAATCGATGGGGGGGCAAAAAGCGCTCCACAGTGGAATGTAACAAAATTCTGAACACCCACTCCCTCTGCCAATGTCATCCTTCTTCCCCTCCAAGCTTTGGTGGCATATTGATGTTATGGTTGGATGTGATTTTATAGAAACAATATTTAATGGAATACCATTAGTGAGAAACATTTCATCTAAACGGATTAACGGAAATGTTCAGGATGAATGACATTTACCATTTCATAGAAACCAAGTCATAGATAGTCTTTTCTTTGCCAAATTGGCTTTTGCATTCTTATTTTAAAAATGCAGACGAAATGTATGTGGGTCTTACTTTCAGAAGCATTCTTGTCAAATGTATTTATTTCAATGCTTGACGATAGAGCACAATATTTCTGACTTATATTTTTTACATTGTCAAGCAATTGCCTTAGATCAGGGATACTCAAAGTAGGACCCGGGGGCTGCATGCGACCCTCCTGGCGTTTAATTGTGGTCTCCTGGCAAACAGCAGCACTGGGCTGCTGTTCACTTGACAGAGCAAGAGCATTCAGAAAGCTGGGAAATAGGCTTAAACTATTTACACTTAAAGTAACAGTAAAGAAGCAACAAAGGTGTCCTAGACAATTTATCATTATGAATACTTTTAGTTTTAAAGACACCTTGCACTAAACATGTAAAAACATGATAAACTCACTGCAAACTTCAAAAAAGTGTATTTTATTAACATGCCTGAGCGCTTTACCTTAGTAGATTATATCACTGCATTGAGAGGCCTTTATTAGCAGTAATAGCTTTCAAACATGTTCTTGGAAACATTAATTTCGCCCCCGTTCTTAAAACAATGCCGTTAGTGAACCAAGAGGTACGTCATTTGTCAGGTAGACCTTGTGTGTGGACTTGGTTCTTAAAGATTGGGAACATTATAATTTATTGAAAAAAAAAACAAGAGAAGTTTTTGTACAGAACACCTCCCGAACTAGTGTATTTCAACAGGCTCTCATATGTAGTGATGGGGAAAAAGATGGCAAACTGAAATTAACTAATTGCCTAGGATCACACAATTCGGTCAAGTGGGGAAGCCAGAACTGATATTAGGTTTTCTCCTTTCTCATTCTGCAATTCAGCCACCGGATGAGTTTCTCTTTCTCTCTCACATTTTACCTTAGATGTTTTTAATTTGCAGACACCTGACCACCCCTAAACAATATCCATCTCTGCCCCTAAATTTGCAACCCCACGCATAAACCATCACCCATCTATGACCCCTAAATTCCACCCTTCCCTGAACCTTAAAGCCCTTTCTACTCCTAAACTCTACCTATCTCTTAACTTAAACCCCCTCCACTACCACTAAACTCCAGCCAGTCCTGAACCCTTTAAACCCCTTTCTATGCCTAAACCCCACCAATTCCTGATCCCTTAAAATATCACACCTCCCCTAAATTATACTAATCTCTGAACCCCAATAAAACCCACACCACACTAGAAAATCACCCATTCATAACCTCTAAAAACCCTCACAACCTCTAAATTCCTTCATGCTCTAACTCTACCCATCACTGAACCTGAAAAACACTCACCAGCCCTAAACTCCATTGATCTGCAAAACCTACAAAACCTCAACTCCCCTACATGCCTCCCATTCCTGAACCCTAAAAACCCCTCACCACCCCTAACGTCCACTCATCTGAAAACATTAAAATCCCTCTCCACCCTAAAAACCCATGCCTGACCCTAAAAGCCCTCACCACCCTTAAACTCCAGCCACCTTAAAACTCTAAAAATCCCTTGTTGCCCCAAAACAGCAAGAGATTCTGCGCCTTCGAAAAAATACACAAATACCTTGGCTAAGTTACATAAAGCATACTTGTGAGACATTGGATCGACCAGACTTATGGCATGATCCCGAGGCTGCATGCCTCAGGGACTCACGTAAAGTCATCACAAAGGCTTTTCGTGAGCATCATTTGCAAGATGCTATAAGGAATGCGAAGGAGGGCTCTCACATTGCCTACTTCCTGGCTTTCAAAGACTATTACCACCTAGAGTCGACTTATAATGATATGGGTCCCACTCTCACAAGAAAGCTTTATATGCAATGGCGCTATAATACTCTCCCCCTGAGGGCATTTACTGCTCTTTGGCCACAATCAGAACATACGGCCTCATGCCCCTTTTGTAAGCAGACACAAGAGACTGACTTGCATGTCATATTTTTTTGCCCGGTATATAGAAGAGCAAGGAAGTATTGGCTTTGTCCACTACTTAGAAATATGGGATTTAATCAGTACTCCCCCGCTTTTAGATTACTTAAGTCTGACATTTCGCCCCCAATTGCATTTGCGGTTGCCAAATTCTTAACGTCCATGTGGTTTACACGATTACGCCTTCTTAAAACCATATCAAGTAATGATGTTTTATTGAGCTAATATTTTTATTACAACTGTGCAATGTTTTTATACTACAAATGTGTCTTGTATTATGATGTATTATTTTATGGTCTCAACGACCGAAATAAAGATATTTGATGATGATGATGAAAAAGATGGCAAAGTGAAATTAACTAATTGCCTAGGATCACACAATTCGGTCAAGTGGGGAAGCCAGTACTGATATTAGGTTTTCTCCTTTCTCATTCTGCAATTCAGCCACCGGATGAGTTTCTCTTTCTCTCTCACATTTTACCTTAGATGTTTTTAATTTGCAGACACCTGACCACCCCTAAACAACATCCATCTCTGCCCCTAAATTTGCAACCCCACGCATAAACCATCACCCATCTATGACCCCTAAATTCCACCCTTCCCTGAACCTTAAAGCCCTTTCTACTCCTAAACTCTACCCATCTCTTAACTTAAACCCCCTCCACTACCACTAAACTCCAGCCAGTCCTGAACCCTTTAAACCCCTTTCTATGCCTAAACCCCACCAATTCCTGATCCCTTAAAATATCACACCTCCCCTAAATTATACTAATCTCTGAACCCCAATAAAACCCACACCACCCTAGAAAATCACCCATTCATAACCTCTAAAAACCCTCACAACCTCTAAATTCCTTCATGCTCTAACTCTACCCATCACTGAACCTGAAAAACACTCACCAGCCCTAAACTCCATTGATCTGCAAAACCTACAAAACCTCAACTCCCCTACATGCCTCCCATTCCTGAACCCTAAAAACCCCTCACCACCCCTAACGTCCACTCATCTGAAAACATTAAAATCCCTCTCCACCCTAAAAACCCATGCCTGACCCTAAAAGCCCTCACCACCCTTAAACTCCAGCCACCTTAAAACTCTAAAAATCCCTTGTTGCCCCAAAACATCATCCATCCCTGAACCTCCAAAAAATCTTACTATCCCTAATACTCACCCAAGGGTGTGATTTTGGATGTTTCCTTAAAATTATCTTTGCTTTAAAATGTTACCATTAATTTTTTATTTATTTTTATTTACCTAAAATTGTCTTTCCTTAACCCTTTTAGCGCGGCGTAGAATCCGCCGCGGTGCGGACGTTTCCGTGCGCGGGCAGGGCCGCGTCGGGCAACGGACGTGTGCATTACTACTGCTCGTGACGGCCGTTGGCCGACGCACACAACGAACGGGTTAAAATTGGTTTTCCATGATTTGGTTTCCTTAAATGTGGTTTCTCAGTTTTTATGTTTTGATTAATTCACATGCATCAGATATTATGTAATATGTGACTCCAGACTGAATATGAACACTGATTGAAGAATTATTACCACAAAGCCCTACATTGCATGGTAGTCTGAATAGTTTACGTAAAGTATGCTGCTCCTAGTGGCAAGCAGATTCTAGAAGTTTCCAATATGGTAGTTACTATTGGAATTATAGGTATCCTTGGCACACTAAGCTTCATAAGTGCTCTTATTAACAGGAAACTCTGACTATCCAATTCACTCAAGCTCAAAGATTTATGAAATGAAATTACCAGCCAATTTTACTCCTTAATTCCAGGCAAGTATCCCAACATTTCAGGATGATATTGATGAAAAACAGGGCAATACGTCTGGAAAAGAAATTTTAAGAAACAAACATATATAATACCTGCCTTTTGAATTAAAAATAATATGAACTGCGGGGGGAAATAGTTTCAAAAATAATAATATGTATGAAGGCAAATGCAAGTTAAGTATAACACAAAAAGGAAGTTTGGCTTAATAAGGCCAGGAAGGGCTGAGAATATGCACAAATGTAGGTGAACTGATTGGAAAAGATGTAGCATAAGGGTAAGAGCTGCGACTTTGAAAAAATTAAAACCAAGGGGCAGATTTATCAATATTTGATGCAGCACAACGCAGCAGGACAACTTGCTGCACTGCATCAAGTGTAGATGTCAGGAATGCTCCATATCTACCAAGGTATGGTGCATTCCTGCTCTCGCCCTGCGCTGGAGCACGTAGTGTAGCCTATTTCTCCACGTTGCGCCTCTATCAGGAAGGCTACATTTCTAACACAAAGACATGTTTATTTATCTTGGTAAATCTGGGAATGTGCTAAAAAGCATGGGTGGATGTGTGGTAACACCCACGCTCCACCCATGGAAAGCCTTCCCAGGCCAGAGCAATGCAAGTCATCAACTTGCACTGCCTTGAGTTACTCCAGATTTACTAGGCCACATAGAGCCACACAAGGTGATTCTGCTTGGCCAGTTCAAATCCCGGTGTCTGCTCAACATCCTGCAAGTCTGAGCAAATAACCCAATCGTCCTGTGCCAACGAAGATAATCTGCCATTGTGTAGTTTAAGGTGGTGCTCACTTAAAGACCTCTAATGATCTTTGGCCAGGTTCACCCTATATAGCAAAAAATAAATGAAAGCAATGTCAGATAGTTGACATAGATTCATATTGGTTTAAGAATGAAGGACCAGATTCAATATAGTACATGAAATAGCAGAACATTCTACTCTGGATTCCATACTCAATGTAGTTAGCTTTTTTAAATCTACCAAAGTGCCTATCCTCTAAGTTGACTGCAAAAGGGTTTCTTCTCACTTGGGGCAGCTGTAGTGTCAGTATTTCCAGGCCACAGTCATGTCTTATTTAGAAGGGCAAGTATTGGATTTGGCCCTCTCTGCAGGGTCATCCGATAACATCTTGCCTTCACCTTCCTGTTTTCTGAAAAGTGTTGACTTTTAGGACTCTGAGCAATTTACCACTGCTAACCAGTGCTAAAGTGCTTGTGCTCTCTTCTTTAAACATGGAAACATAAGCTTATACCTAATTGACACATTTAATTTACTTGTATGTCTCTAGCAAAGTGGTATTACATGTACCCAGGGCTTGTAAATTAAAATGCTAGTAGTGTGCCTGCAGCACGTATTGTACCACCCACTTAAGTAGCATTTTAAACATGTATTAGACTTACTCTTGCAGCCTGTGTACATTTTAAACTGCCATTTCTTTCTTGCAAAATAAACTTTTTGCTGGGTCTAAACCTTAATTTTTAACACACATAGGTCACCCCTTCGGTAGGCCCTAAATAGCCTGTTGGGCAGGGTGCAGTGTATTTGAAAGGCTGGACATATACTTCTAAGTTTTACACTTCCTGGTAGTGAAAAACTCTTACATTCATTTTACACTATTGCAAGGGCTATCTCTCCCATAGAATAACATTGTGTTACCCTATGACATTAAATATGTGCCTACTTTCTATTAGGAGCAGGTAGGAATGTCGAGTTTAGTGTCTAAAGAATCGGAATAAAAAACTTCTTTAATGATAAAGTTGAATTTTAAGTCATAATTCTGAAAATTTCAGTTTTAGAAAGTTGGCATTTTCTTGTCCTAACCATTTGGTGCCTGCAGCCTGTATCCTGGGTCATATGATTAGGTGTAGCTGTCATCTACCACACTTACACATCATAAAGGCTTTGTCTGAGCACACTCACAAAGAGTTAGTCTTTTGTGACACCAGACAAGCTACAGCCAGTGCAGGCGTGCAGGAAATTCCAAGCACCTCTGGGGTGGAAGTCTCTAGAAACTTCTCCTGTTTCACAGTGGGCACCAGGTATAAAAAATGGACCCTCAGACCCAACTCTTAAGTACACCTCTGGACCTGTGTAAGACTCAGAAGGACTGTTGTGTTGCTCTGCAAGAAGGACTAAAACCCTATTGCCCTGCTGCCTGAATGAGAAGGACTGGACCTCCATCTTGAACTCATGACCACCAGAGTGACTCCAAGGGCTAGTTGACTGGCTTCCGGATCAGAGCCTTAGGGACAGAAAAGGCTACAACCACCTTGAACCCAGCACCTGGACTCTGTCTACTATGATTCCTACTCCCCAAGTAGGGCCACCCCAATGCTGAAAACTTTGAAGTCTGTCTGAAGGTGCACCATGGTGGAAGGGTGTCTGCATTGGCTCTGGGCAGCACTCCGTGCACCAGTGCAGAGGGAGAGCAGGAATGTGCCACTTCTTAAATATGCTATATTGCTCCCTCTCCCCATTTGACGCAGTGAATCAATTTGTTTTACAGGGATGTGTTTCATCAAATCTTTGGAAATCTGTCCCCAAGTGTCAATGACAGCAGTTTACTCGGGACTATTAGTTCTGGAAATGTCTACTGAGAAAGAACTAATATGGGTAGTGCACATGAGAATCTAAGAACTGAGCTGGAGTGAAGGTGCCTTCCCTGAGTCTAGGAAATCAGTCTTTGGGGCTTTTCTGAAGGACTGAGTTGGGCTTGGGTTATGATGGCTCTATGGAACAAAGGAATCCTAAAAGCTAGGTACTAAAGGGTGCTCAATATATTTGTCTTGGGTAGAATCGGGTGCCGAAAAAGTCAGCAGGCTGCGGTTCTAGGTATCCAGATAGATGATGCACAGTGTCCTGTAAAGCAATTTTAGTTTACTCCTAAACAGGTGTGATGGAGAGAAGTTGTCTAGGTACCCAGATGTCCCACGCCATGATTCCTACAATTCACGTCCTTAGCAAGATTGGTAAGCGAGAACCTTGTTTACAAAGGATAGACTTCTTCAAACAGTTTTTAATTTGCATGAGGTGTCCTTTCCTAGTATTCACAAGAGGCTCTAAGGAGTGTAACAGAGTAAAAGAGATTTCCTTATGAGTGAGGAAGGTAGGGAATTTGATTTCTTGTGTAATTGAGGGTTAGCCTACCAACACTGTATTTCATTAATTTATCCAAATTAGATTATTTATTAATGGTGTAATGTTCCATAGGCTAACATGATTCACAAAATAAAGTACCACAGCACTGCAGGAAGTGAGTATGTTGATTCCTGAGTCATTTAGCATTATTTTTCCTCTAATTGCAAACTGGAAAAAATGTACAGATCAGGCTTTTCTGGACAGTAGAGCAACAGAGGCGGCTCCGCCGCAATGGCGGGGGAGCGTCGCACCACTGCTTTTGAGCAGTGTAAAGGAAAGGAAATATAAAATGGTAATAACTTTGGGTTATTATCAATTTATGTTTCCTTTGCAGGTGGGCGGAGCTGCTCGGCTCATGGAGCAGGGCAGGGAAAGAATGGTTTGCCCACTCCTAAGTGCGCAATGACTGTTGTGTCAGCCCTCTCAGGCCGCCCAAAACAGTCATGCGCACTTTCCCCGTTCTCCATGCAGGCTGCATTACAGCCTCCATGGAGAACAAGCCCAGGCCCCATTCTCTGGTGAGCGTCAAGCCAGTTCCTGATTATAAATTGGGCAGAGCATGATTGCCATGTGGGATTATGCTCCACACAATTATCAGAATTCCAGTGTTCCCACACTTGGATTTTCCACAAAATCTATCTGGTGAAATATTTTTGGGAAAGGACTATATCGACCCAGTTCCAAGCCCTCACATAATCCTCAGCTAAAGCACGGGAAGCATGCCAAGCAGCATCCTCTGCCAGCAGGGCTGGACTGGCCGTAGCGGGCACCGGGTAATCCCCCGGTGCGCAGCACGGGTGGGGGCCGGTTTTGGGCCACTGGGGGCCGTTTTTGTTACAGGGCCGTTTTTGCAGCATAGCTGAAAAATCGGCCCTGTAACAAAATCGGCCCAAAACCGGCCCTGGCAAAGAGAACGGCAGCACCCCCAAGCGGGCGAGGGGGGGTGGGCGGCCGAGTACTTTGCCAGGGCCGGTTTTGGTTCCCATTCCGGCCCTGTCTGCCAGGTAGCATCCTGTCCTACCCTCATACCACGCCACAACCAATTCAAGAGCCTCCACACACATTTACCTCTGGTCAGAGTAGATGGTAAGTGTGTGTGTCAAACCTCCTAAAATCTGAAATTCCATGCAGAATTCTGCCCAACAATGCAATCTAAGCACAGTTATTCCCCATACCCATGGGCTGAACTTGTAATAGAGGAGTTCTGTGTGGAAATTCCAGCCGGTATCAGAAATTCATGTCTCCCAGAATCTCCTCAGAACAATTCCACATTACTCGTAATCGGGCCCTATGTGGTAAGGGTACTATATCCATCACAGTGGTGGATGCCGGGAGGCAGGCCGAATCAAGGGCTACAAGATTTTTAACGGTTCTGAGAAAGTGTCTGTGTTTAGCTCTTACAAGCTCAAATGTAAGCCTTATTGTAGCTACTTGAGAAAATGACAAATGAGTGTGGAAAACCTTCAGAAACACAAATCGTATGTATGCGCGAAATGACATATAATTCAAAATCTCAATTGGTGAAACATCAATAGAGGTGTGGGACGCCCAGAGGAACAATCACCAGACCTAAAACAATTTAGGTGCGAAACTATCAGTGGCGTAACATGAACAACAGCGTGAAAACACTTACAGGAGCGAAAAATCTAATTTAGCGGCAACATCGCATTTAGGTGGAAATTACCATCTGTACTACATCAAAATGAATATGAAGAAGCTCATATATGTGCAAGAAAAAAGATAATTACACAAATATTAAGGTGGGAATACACCATTGGCGCAAAAATCAGCAAGTGTGTGGTTTAACATTTAATTGCAAAATCACTCAATACTGAGAGAAAACGTGGTAGTAAAATGTCACATTATGTATAAAAGTCATTATGACATCACATTGGTGCAACATCAGCATGAGAATGGGAAACATTTAGGCACTATTTACAACGATAATTGAGTTTATTGGTGCGATAAATAGCACTTATTACAAGTGCTTCTCCGATAATGGGGAAGAACGTGCAATTTCGGGGCCCACTGTACCAACATCCACATGTTACAATAATTACTGGGCATTTCCCCCTGTTCAATTCCAGCTGGTTTGGCATGTCACAATGTAACAGGGCACGCAAACTTTATCACAGCCAGCCAGTAAGTAATGTCCTGGTGTCACCGGATCGAAGGAAAAATTGGGGCCACTGCACCCTAATTTGTTCTGTCTTTTACTAACCATCCGGAGGGCATGAAGACCATGTCTATGCTTTCATTAGAGCCCGTGGGACCTTTACTAGAACAATGAAACAAACCATCTAGCATTTGACTCCACCAACCTGAACTTGCCGGAATCCACTCACTGCCTATGCAACTCTTGCCTAAGTCCACCATAACGGTCTATCAATAGTGCACCAAGTTCAGGGGCACCGGGGCCCAGGGTTGGGAGTGGACCTTGGGTCCCCAGGCATGCCTGTCATTTGCTAGAAATATTTGGGCGCGTGTGGGGGAGGGACTTTTTATGTTTGCATTAGGGTCCATATCCCCCTTTCTCATCTAAAGGTGCACTAACATTTGAATAATGTATTATTCCGACCCCTGCACAAACAGGGGCTTGCACAGTGGCCATAAAACTTTAGACAACTGTTAATGAGTGCCTAAGGAGCACAACTCATAATTATGAGCACAATCATATTTAGGTAAGAAGCCTTAAAGACACTTAACACTCCATTATCACATGACAGAAACAGGCCTACCTACTCCCAGAAATGCCCAAAACAAACATACCCCTCTCTGGGTTAAACACAACCCCATAGTGAAAACAAAATACAGACCTTTGCTTTGCTGACACTGTACTTCCCAAAGTGTTCAAATAATAGAGCATGATCAATACAACATGGAGATTTGGGCGGCCGATGAATGCTTCGGTAGATTTGATATATATGGTGGAAATCTGAATTCTTGTGGTATATGCTTACATCTGAGGACACCAAATTGTGCCAAACTTGTCACCACGAATGCTGCCTAACATCTGGCACTGAAGATATATGGGAAGATCTTTTGTTGGGATCGGATATATGCATCTGTCCCAAAGGTAGAAACCGCAACCAGGTATTAGAAAACATATAAATCAAGAACATTAATGGAATTCATACCGCCATAATAGGCAACATTTTAGAACAGTAATCGTATAATTATTCTTCATTTAGTAGAGTGTTAGCTGCTGAGCAATTCACTCCAGAAATCAAGATAAGAGACGTGAGAAACTTCCACTGACTGCCAGTAAATTCTCTTTGAAAGTCAATGTTCTCCGCCCAACCAAGAAATGCTGCTAAGGAACTTGGAATCCTACTTGTCTATCAAAAAGTCCATCAGCCCTTCTTGAAAACCTCCTCGATGTGCATACAGCAACCTCCTCCAGAAAACTGAGAGACAGAGCAAGTTGCCTTGCTGGCAAGACCCCAAATTGTGAAGCCAGCTGTCAACTCATAAGCACGCTCTCCCAACCTGCCCAAGAGAAAAGTCTTAAGAACCCCTTCCTGTGTACACCACAAGAACCTCGGGACTGACTTTTTTCACCGATTGCCATCCGCACCCTTATTAGACTGCAGTGTATGGCGCAAGCCACATGAATATATGCTCCAACATTCCTTATTTGGGTATAATCCTTGATCAGACAAAAAATGGGTCAGAATGCCGCAGCCGGGAGGATTAAAGGAGGCAGAAGATTCATTTATGCATTTTTTTTCAAACAAAGACATCTTCAGTGATTATCAGTGAACATAAGACGTTTTGTAAAGATTCATATATTTTCAACCAGTTTAATTAGAGCAGGTATGCTGGCTATCTCATGCTCAGGTACATGGTTAACAAAAGCACCTCCAATATCCTGGCCCAGAATTATCAAGGGCTTGTTCTGCCCTTGCATCACACAAGGCGACGCAAGGCAAGGCCTTAACTTAGATTTACTATGTCATGCAGAGCCACCTTGCATGGTTCTGCTTGACAGGAAACCTGGAGTACCACTAGGCAGTGCAAGTTGCCTTATATTACTCTGCTTGGGGAAAGCGTTCCATGGGTGGATTGTAGCTGTTCCTATGCATCCACCCATTGGTTTTGGCGCATTCCCAGATTTCTTAATACTAGTAAACCTGGGAATGCCTCAAAATGCTATGCCTTCCCAGCTGAGGGCGGAACAAGGAGAAATATATTTATTTCTCCTCGCTATTTCCACCCTGCAGCATGCATCAGAAAAGGAAAATGCCTCTGCGGATTGTGTTTTTGCAGGCAGGTGCCCCTTCCTGTACAAAATATAATCTTGGCTGTAATGCAGGCACCCTTGCACCATGGCAGCCACAAGTGCGTCATAGCAGAGAGAGGGCAGGAGTGTACCATATGTTTGGCGCATTCCTGCTCTCTCCACTTGGCACACTACAGCAAGTTGTCTTGCTGCGTAGTGCTGCGTCAAATGTAAGTAAATCTGGCCCCCTGTGTCTACAATTCTAAAGGCTTGAAAGAGCCCTAAGAGTGGGAAGTCTGGCTGATGAATTAAATAATTTTCCAATAACAATAACACATTTGTGACATGCTCGGAGTCAAAACAACACAATGAAAAAGATGAAAGCTCAAGTAGCGAGCCCAACTGAAAACTGAGTTCTATAGTGAAGCCCAATAACAGCTCTGGTGAGTTAGGGCAAAGGCCCTAGGGTGGACCAGATTGATGCTGAAGCGTTCTGAGGTAGACCTACCCCGACATGTGGTGCTATAAAAACCCATAAGTAACATGTGCATGCCATTGAGAGCAGGGGCTGAAAGTAACTCCAGGATTGAAGTTAATGGTAAGGTGTGAAAAGGTGGGACATTTTTTCAAATGACACATAACTACTCCAGCTCACAAAGTGAGTTGTGAAGCCAATACTGTGGATTTGAATTCTGCAGGGATGAAGAGGGCTGTTCTATGAGTCATTTAGAGAGCAGCGTCGCCCACGCAAAAGATTTTGAGAATCTCTGAAGCTTTTTATGCTGCTCAACAGCTTTCTGAATGAGGCCTGAACTGTTGAAGATGAATGGCCCGTGTGTTCTTGAGTTTCGTATTCAAGAGAACCACTGGCATGAACTGAACACTGGTTGGTGAAACGATTTGAAAGTCTAATGCCTTCAATGGAAGCCTGTAAGTCCTTTACACAGAACAAAGGCCCACATCAATGGTACTTATTTCAGATGTCAGCAATGTGTGTTTCTTTTTCTTTCTCTTTAGGTGTCCCAGGCTCTTTGACACAAATAATGCCCATAGTTCCTTTCATGTGAGGCTCTTAATCGCATATATTTTATGCGTTCAGAATGAGGGATACTTGAAAACACCTGCTGCTGCTGCAGATATAGTGCGAGATCCTAAAACCTGTCAGAAGCATCAGTTATGGAGTTGGAAAGAGCTGCCAGATATTAAAGCAGCACGCTTAAGGAGAGAACACTAAAGTAATTTCTGCCATTCTTCTCGAGCTGGCATTTCAATTTCAAGACAGTAACCTGAGCATCTACCCTCATTTATTAGTCTGCTGTGCTGGACAGCTCATTGCCATCTGCAAAATAAGAGGACATGCAATCCCACTGCCTGTTGGTGAAGCCATTGTCTACGGCAACATGCTCTGCCTAATCCTCGAATGCCTCTAGGGCATTGCCCACCATCCCTGTGCACCTAAACCTCGCCAAGTGTTTTCTACAGAAACCTACCATCTGATGAACATTCTCTCCAAAATCTCCAGCAAAGGATGCTGCTTCCTCCCACTGCGTCTCCGATAGTCCAGTTACCTCCCTGCCACTGGCGTTGACAATCTAACACCAACAGCCTATCAACACCCCGAGGCCTTTCACCTCCTGCCCTCCAGGGCGTCCCTCCTATTGGACATGCACAGTTAAGGGTGATCACAGACAAGGGTGTCAACTGTTTGGGCTTGTTATGTCCAGAAAGGGCAACTGCAAAATATCATTCAATTAAGTCATTCCGCCCACATAATGTCCCATATATGATGCAATATAAAGAAGTCCATTACTCCAGATGTAGATTAAGTAAGATGGTTTATTAAGTCGTTACAATCAAGAGCCCCACCAGGAGCAGCCTCCCTGCTGCTCAGCCCATTCTCCAACTGACTCTCTCAGACATCCAACATTCCACTGCATCACCACACACCAACATTCCTCACCACACTCACACTGGCTGAGCAACAGGTATAACACATCTCCCTTCTTTACAGGGAAAAAAGAACTCAATGTGACTGCCCAAGAGATAATTCACATTTGCAAATGCATCACAAAGGAGAATGACAATATGGCAAAAAACAAATGGACATGTCGTTTTCTGAAGAAGAATACATGGAAACAAATCGGATATAATACATAAGGAACCATGCATGAAAAAACACTAAATAAAAGAAAGACAATTTAACGAATAACAGATAGACATATCGCTATCTGATGAAGAATGCATGGAAAAAAATTAGATGTAATACATAGGAAACCGTGCATGCAAAAACCCTGAGAACCAGATAGATACATAAAAGACCACACATATACTAGCACTAAATAATAAAAGGGACACATCTCCCTCCCTACAAAACCACAGTAGACAACACCACGCTGTACCATGCCTCACATCTCATACCAAACCCTGCATGCCACAGAACACAGACGTTGGCCAGACAAGCACGAATGGCAGCACACAGGGAAACAAACACAAAGTGGCACAGCAGATCACACCCATGCAAACAACACATCTGCATCAGAAATGGGTGGACTTACTAACACACAGCCATCCCTCACAACAGTAAAGAATGGATGAAATCCACCCTCACACAATCATCCCTACACAGGAGCATCTAGTATCCACCCAATCAAAGAATGGGTGATCCCCACACAATCATCCCTACACAGGAGCATCTAGTGTCCACCCAAGCAAAGAATGGGTGACCCCCACCCACACACAATCATCCCTAAACAAGGGCATCTAGTGTATCACACAAGCAAAGAATGGGTGACCCACACCCTCACACAATCATGAATACAGGAGGGCATCTGGTGTATCACACAAGCAAAGAATGGGTGATCCACATCTCTACGCAATCATCCCTACAAGAGGGCATCTAGTGTATCACACAAGCAAAGAATGGGTGACCCATACCCCCACACAATCATGAATACAGGAGGGCATCTGGTTTATCACACAAGCAAAGAATTGGTGATGCACACCTCCACACAATCATCCCTACAAGAGGGCATCTGGTGTATCACACAAGCAAAGAATGGGCAAACCACACCCCCACACAATCATCCCTACACAAGAGTATCTAGTGTGTCACAAAAGCAAAGAATGGGTGGCCCACAACCCCACACAATCATCCCTATACAAGGGCATCTAGAGTATCACAGCAATGTCTGCAAATCCAACATGCAACCACACACCATACATCACAGCGCACTCAGAAATAAACATGAAAAACCCTGGAAGCAGACCATAGCAAACACAGCACATCATTACATAGTAAAGGGGGCGTGGCCTAACAAGATGGCGGAGTAGGCGCTTTTTCCTGGAGTGCCCGTTAACTCCAGTGATCTGTAAAAATCCTGTGTGTTACAAGTTGTAAAGTTAATAAATATCCGCTTCAAAAGTTTGCCTCCCTTACCTTGCCGCTGACTGCGATCTCTGTTGGGCCGATAATTGGTGGCATTCCCGGACGAGCTCAGGCAAATGGGAGCTCAGCTGGTCATTTCGCCTTCGCTGCTGGGACCCGGGACGGGGGTCTCACTCTCAAGGCGGCTGGAGGAAGGAAAGTGCGGCACAAGACTGTGGGCACCTGCCATCCTGTTGAGGGAAGCACTCCTGAATGCCTGGTGAGAGAGCGCCCTTCTCATGACAGCCCAATCCCCTCGGGCGACAGGTGAAGTTTGGGGCAGAGGGCCTGGGCCTGAGATCCCAGGGCAGTTGGCCTAGCCCTAGAGGCTTTAGTCTCACAAAGCAACCGGATTAGAGTAGAGACACCAGCGGAAGGCGGAGGCCAAGTGAGAACCTCTTTTGAACTGCGAGCGACTGTGGGGGCGGCCCCGCGGCTGGAGTTACTGCATTGAAAGATTGCTGCAGGAGACTGTGACAAGGCCGACCCAACGTGGGACACGCCCCGGCGGCCAGCAGAGTGCACGCCTGGTGCCCTCACTGGAGGGTACCGCACTTCAATAGCGGCAGCAGTGAACACTGGGGGGTAAATTGCCTGGCGCTTCCTTCAGGACAGAGAGCTGATCTGCAGTGGCTCCTTGGGTGGAGTAGCTGAAGTGGAAACTAACAGTGAACTGTTTTGTGAACCCTAAATAAGGGCCTTAACTACAGGCGGTGGTGAGGGGTGCTGGCTCTGACGGCATTGGTTGGTAACTCCGGAGTGATGAAAGTGAGCAACTGGCAGTTCTATTGGTGACCAGCAACGCGGAGCAGCAAGGAATCTCGTATGAGGCCTACACAGCTACTACTGTTACTACTGTAAGGATATGCACACCTCTGTAGAAAGGATTTGTGAGCCAACAGAACCAACTACTGTAAGGATACGCACACCTCTGTAAAAAGGCTTTGTGAGCCCACAGAACAGGATACAAGAAGGAAAAGCCGGGGGGCGAAGTTTCTCCCACATACCGAGCGGCCCAGTGTGCAGGGGATACTCTGTCTGCTGGGAGGAATGCAGAGGTCAGGGTGGATGTCTGCACTGCTTACTATCTGAGGCTGCAGTCTGATACGGGTCTGTGCAGTGAGGGAGATTGACGACATTACTCGCAGTACAGACATAGAGACACTGTCTGGTGCCATGAGAGGTGCTTACTGGGGACATGCAGGTGGCGCCCAAAGGTTTCCTGAACAGATAAAATGGCGAAAGAGAAAGGAGGAAATGCAACCCACACCAACAAAAATTCAAATTACGCACACTCTCTCTCCCTTGACCAGAGAGCGCAAATGACGGCTAAGGCTCCACATGGTGACGGGGCACAGTGGGCCGGGGAGCAGGCCCCCTCTATTGCTGATGTGTTGGCAGCCATCTATTTCATGCGGGGTGAGATGATAATAGACTCCTTTGTAATTGAAGTTAATCTGCTCCACTGTAATCAGGGGGAAGTTTTAAACACCAGCCTCCCGCAGCCCCAGCCACCCGAGGGCCGCCAAGCCCGCTCCAGCTTTCCCGCCGCCCCAGCCCGTGGCCCCGCCCCCCGCCAGCCGATTGGCTCACGCTCCCGCCTCCCCGCGACCCTCCCGACCGGCTCCCTTCTTAAGGGGAGCCTGACCAGAACCAGGGAGTGACCACTGCGCCTTCCGGCCTGGTCACCCCCACGCTCCTGTGCCTCTGCCTGCTCCCGCAGCCCCAGCCACCCGAGGGCCGCCGAGCCCACACCAGCCTCCCGCAGCCCCAGCCACCCGAGGGCCGCCAAGCCCGCTCCTGCTTTCCCGCCGCCCCAGCCCGTGGCCCCGCCCCCCCGCCAGCCGACTGGCTCGCGCTCCCGCCTCCCCGCAGACCCTCCCGACCGGCTCCCTTCTTATGACGTCCCCAGAGCGACCGCGCAGCGGACGCGTGCAGCGGGAGCACCGATTGAGCGCCGAAGGTGCGCCAAAGGTAAGCCCGTCTACGCCCGTCCGCGCCTGGACCGCGCCCAGCGCCAGGACCCCTGGCCCCCGCAGACCCCAGCCCACCCACCGGACGTACGACGCCACCACCCTCAACGCACTCAACGCCGGCCGAAGCCCAGGATGCTACCGAGACGCACCCACGGACCCTTCTGCTGCAACTCCTGCAAGTTCACCTGCATCCGGACCTGCACTACTCCAGCACCAACCAAGACCAAAACGAGCAACAGCAGCAGCCACCTGAAATGCATCCTGCTCAACACCCGCTCCGTCCACAGACACGCCGTCGAGCTCTGGAACCTGCTCGACACCACAGCCCCAGACGTCGCCTTCCTCACGGAAACCTGTATGAACGCCTCCTCAACGCCCGACATTGCCATCGCCATCCCAGACGGCTACAAGATCATCCGAAGGGACCGCATCAACCACACCGGAGGAGGCATCTCCATCATCCACAGGAACACCATACGCATCACGACCAACACCGACGACACCCTCGCACCCGCCGAGCACCTGCACTTCCAGGTCCACATCAACCCCAAGACCACCCTCAGAGGCACCCTCATCTACAGACCCCCGGGACCACGCACATTATTCAGCGAAGACATCGCCGACTTCATCAGCACGCACACCCTCCCCTCCGCTGACTACATCCTCCTCGGGGACCTCAACTTCCACCTGGAGAACAACAACGACCGCAACACCACCACCCTGCTGGACAACCTCGCCAACCTCGGACTCAAGCAGCTGGTCACCACCCCCACCCACTACGCCGGACACACACTCGACCCCGTCCTCTCATCAAGCAAGGACATCGCCTTCAGCCACGCCACCGGACTCCACTGGATGGACCACAGCTGCGTCCACTTCAGCTTCAGAAGGACCACGATCCACCACCACCAGCAACAGGTTGCACGCAGAAGCTGGAACAAGATCACAGCCGACCAGCTTGCGACCGCCCTGAGCAAGAACCCACCCACCAGCGCAACGAACCCCAGCCAAGCGGCCACCAACCTCACGAAGTGGATCAGCGACTGCGCAGACGACCTCGCCCCTCTGAAGACCCCGACTAGCAGACCCGGTAGCAAGAAAGCCCCATGGTTCACCGACGAACTCAAGAGCTCCAAGAAGAACTGCCGAGCCCTCGAGAGAACCTGGCGCAGAGACCCAACACCGGACAACATGACTGCCCTCAAGCTCGCCACCCGAAAACACCACCAACTCATCCACGCCATCAAGAAAACCGCATTCAAGGAACGACTGGACAACAACGCACACAACAGCAAGGAACTCTTCAACATCGTCAAAGAGCTCTCCAATCCCAACGCCGGTAACAACGACATCACCCCTTCACAAGACCTCTGCAACTCCCTCGCCTCCTACTTCCACAACAAGATCGCGTATATACACAACAGCTTCAGCACTCAACCGACGCACGCCACGACCGAACCACCGCCCCCCACCACCACCCTCCGCGCCTGGACCCCGATCAGCACCGAAGACACCGTCCGCACGATGAACTCCATCCACTCCGGATCTCCTACCGACCCCTGCCCTCACCACGTCTTCAACAAGGCCGACGCTGTCATCGTACCCCACCTGTGGGACATCATCAACACCTCCTTCGACACCGCTACCTTCCCGGAGAGCTGGAAGCACGCCAAACTCAGCGCTCTACTAAAGAAGCCATCAGCCGACCCCACCGACCTCTAGAACTACCGCCCCATCTCGCTGCTCCCGTTTCCTGCAAAAGTCATCGAGAAGACCGTCAACAGGCAGCTGGCCGCCTTCCTCTAGACGAACGGATCCCTCGACCTCTCGCAGTCTGGCTTCTGGGCCAACCTTAGCACCGAGACCGCCCTGATCGCAGCCACCAATGACATCCGAGCTCTGCTTGACAACGGAGAAACAGCGGCCCTCATCCTCCTAGACCTCTCCGCGGCCTTCGACACTGTCTGCCACCGTACACTAGTGCAGCATCTCAGCAACGTCGGAATCCAGGAAAAGGCACTGGAGTGGATCATCTCCTTCCTCGCCGGAAGGACACAGAGAGTCCGCCGCCCCCCGTTCAGATCTGAAACCACCGAAGTCATCTGCGGCGTTCCTCAAGGCTCCTCGCTCAGTCCTACCCTATTCAACGTGTACATGAGCCCCCTCGCAGACAGCGCACACCAGCACAACCTCAACATCATCTCCTACGCCGACGACACCCAGCTGATTCTCTCCCTCACCAACGACCCCGCCACCGCCAGAGCCAACCTCCACGAAGGGATGAAAGAGGTAGCCGAATGGATGAAGAACAGCCGCCTGAAACTGAACTCGGACAAGACGGAAGTCCTCATCCTGGGATCCTCACCCTCCGCCTGGGACGACTCCTGGTGGCCCCCCACCCTAGGCAGCGCACCCAAACCAACAGACCACGCACGCAACCTGGGCTTCATCCTGGACTCCACCCTCTCCATGACCAGACAAGTCAACGCCGTCTCCTCGTCGTGCTTCAACATCCTGCGCATGCTACGAAAGATCTTCTGGTGGATCCCCACCGAGACCAGGAAGACGGTCACCCAGGCCCTCGTCACCAGCCGTCTGGACTACGGCAACTCCTTTTACGCCGGAACCACCGCCAAACTCCAGAAAAGACTTCAGCGGATCCAGAACGCCTCAGCACGACTCATCCTGGACATCCCCCGTCGCAGCCACATCTCCGGACACCTGAGAGACCTGCACTGGCTCCCGGTCACCAAGAGAATCACCTTCCGTCTCCTCACCCACGCACACAAAGCCCTACACAACCAAGGCCCAGGATACCTCAAGAGCCGCCTCAACTTCTACGCTCCCAAACGCCAGCTTCAATCGACCGGCCACGCCCTCGCCACCGTCCCCCGCATCCGAAGAGCCACCACAGGGGGACGGTCCTTCTCCTTCCTCGCCGCCAGGACGTGGAACTCCCTCCCGACCCACCTCCGCCTGACCCAGGACCACCTCGCCTTCAGGAAGCAACTCAAGACCTGGCTGTTCGAGCAGTAGCGGACCCCCCTCCCCTAGCGCCTTGAGACCCTCTGGGTGAGTAGTGCGCTATATAAATGCTTTGATTGATTGATTGATTGAAACAGGTTGACCACCACTGAACAAAAGGTGGATACCCTACAGATGGAGCTTCATACCCCGCAAGAAGGGGAAACAGCGTTTACAAAGCTGTCTTTGGAATATGGGATAGTGATACAAATTCTTCAAAGGTGAAAGGATGAAAAAAGGAGGATTAAATCTCTACCCACAATGGTTGAGAGGCGAGATCAGACATATGCTTGGATAACAAAGAAATAGAATGATTAAGAAAAAATGAAGTGTGATATGAGGAAAAATCTGGAAAATTAACTCCACCCAAATGTTTAGGACACTTAAGTTTAGCGAATGACATCCTAGCTTTCTTGTTTTGCCACAAAAATTTTGATAAAATAGAGTAAATATTTTTATAGCAGGATTTAGGAATATTAATTGGGAGGTTAGAAAGGTAAAATAAAATTATTGGAACTAACATCATTTTAATAGAGTCTAGTCTACCCCACCAGGATAAGAACAAGGGATGCCAACGAGTTGTAGAGTTGTTTAAAGTTGTTTGTAGATTTTTCATATTTAGTGTTACAGTATCTTTAATGGAGGGTGTAAACCATAAACCGAAGTATTTGATCTTAGCTGGTCTCCAATCAAAAGAGGAAGCCAAGAAATCTGCATGGAAACAAAACTTATTTAGAGGGACAATTTCAGATTTATCAACATTAAGTTTGTAACCACGTACCATCGCAAAGTCAGAGACTTCTGATAGAAAAGCTGGAATAGTAGTTTGGGGGTTAGAAATGATTAAAATAATATCGTCTGCACAAGCAGAGATTTTCAGATGTTTATCCCCATAAGGAAAGCCAGTAATATCTTTATTCATTCTAATTTTTGTTAGAAAGGGTTCTAATGCTAAAATAAAAAGCAGAGGAGAAAGAGGACATCCTTGTCTGACACCTCTGCCTTACCGACCGGTATATAGCAATCCCCAATGTAGGAAAGGAATCGGTAATAAGGAATCGGTAAATACCGATTCCTTGTTACAGATTTCTAATTTACTAAATCGGATTTACTGAACAGCCAAATACCGAATTGGTAAATAAGAAACTGTAAAAACGATGAAAGAGATGTATAGAAATTCGGTAATACCGAATTTCCTAAAATTCGGTATTTAAGAGTCGGTAATTACCACTGACTGCAAGCAGGTGGTAATCAGCTGCAGTGTATTTAAACAGTCCCAAAATGCAACAGTTTGATCAATATGGCGGCCCTCTATGTGATAGCAAGGTGGCTACAGCTACAGGCAGCAGGAGTGAGGATCTGGAGACGGGAGGAGCGCGTTTACAGACAGTGCATCACACTCTTCCAACTGACTGAGGCAGAGATCCATGAAAGGTACAGGCTACACCCCCAAACCATCCTGGACCTGATAAGGGATCTGCACCCACTCCTGGAGCATCCAACACCAAGGGCGCACGCTATACCACCACATGTGCAGGTGCTCTGTAGCCTACACCTACTTGCATCTGGCAGTTACCAGGGGGTGATAGCTGCGGTAGGTGGGGTGTCACAGAGTTGCCTCTCCCGTTTCTTCAACAATTTTCTTGATGCCATGATGCAGAGAATGTATCACTACATAAGCTTCCCAACCACACAGCCGGAACTGGTGAAAACGAAGACAGACTTTTACCAAAAGGCACAGTTCCCGCATGTCATAGGGTGCATTGATGGGACACACATTCCAATCTGCCCACCTGCAGCCACTGAGTACATCTACAGAAACAGAAAATCAACCCACTCCATTAATGTGCAGGTAATCTGCGATGCAGCCAGCTTAATCACCGACATTGTGGCCAAATTTCCTGGGAGCACCCACGACTCATACATTTTCCAGAACAGTGGGATCTACACACGCCTGGCTGGGGGAGAATTTGGAAAAGGATACCTGCTAGGTAAATCACTGTGACACACCCTGATGTACACTGCAGATGAATGTGTTGGTGACTGTTATTAATGGCACTGTCTTCTCCGCCTAGGTGATAGCGCTTATGCTGTGCGGTCATTCATCCTCACACCTTACCTAAACCCATCGACCCCAAGTGAGAGACGATACAATGTGGTGCACAAATCAACACGCAACGTTGTGGAGCGAACGTTTGGACTATTGAAAAGCAGGTTCCGCTGCCTCCACAAAAGCGGAGGTGCCCGTCAGTACACACCCATCATCGGTTGCTCTAAATAGGACTTTGTGTAAAGCTCATGAGTTGGCGCTATCCAACAGACAAATAGAAAGGCTGGTCTGTACTAAATGTACCTATCAGATCAGACTGGATAGAAAGGGAGGCTCTGTTTTGGGTGGCAGTCAGAACATCATAGGGACAGATATCTTTTCAGACCGGGTGGGTGCAACCTGTTCAGAAGACTCCTCTAGACATAATCTTCGGACAGATAGTAAGATGGGCCAGTCTCAGACCTTACGTTGTATTCTTCTGAATGTTCGGTCTTTACATAAAAACAAATATCAGATTGCGGACCTGATTGAAAATATTTCCCCAGATCTAATTTTTCTGACCGAGACCTGGACCGACAGCACCTCCGGTCCAGATTGGAATACATCTCTACCTGATGGCTATGTGGTTACTGCACAAGACAGAGTAGGCAAGAGGGGTGGAGGGATAGTGATCGTTCATCAAGCCCATTTAAAATTACGGGTTGAAACTCATTTAGACTTACCAGCAGAAGCACTCTATTTTACCATCTATTTAGGTAACCTTTTTAAGTTTCAGGGCCTTTTAGTCTATTGCCCACCTGGGCCTAAGCCTTCCTTTCCACAAGCGTTAATGAACCATCTAGAAACCCGTATGGACCCCCACCCTTTTATTCTTCTTGGTGACTTCAACTACTATCTGGAACTCACCAATCATCCAGATTCGACTAAACTGCTTGTGAATCTGGCAGCCCTCGGCTTCAATCAAGTAGTCAATGGTCCTACCCATCGAGCGGGCCATACCTTAGATGGTATTTTTGTTAATAATTTAGAGCTGGAGCTGGTCAAAATCACTGCTCTCCCCTGCTCTGATCATAGTGCAATCTATTTTAATATTAAATCAGGATCACCAAAATCCCTACCTCGTCCAAAGCCGGCAAAGGTAAAGATCAGACAATGGGCTATGGTCTGTGCAGTTTGGCTAATTACTGCACTTGGCCACTCCCATCTCCCTCATAGTAAGGACAATTCGGAGGCAGTTCAGGTTTTCAATGAATGGTTGGCGGCAGCTGTTGACGAGGTAGTGCCTGAAAAGCGGCTATCCGTTAGAAGATCTAAGCCGTCTGCGCCCTGGTATAGTCGGGAACTCAAGGCCCTAAAAATAGCCTGCAGAAAGGCTGAGTGCTTTTGGAGGGTGGACTACAGTGCAGAGAATAAAACCAGGTACAATTACGCCCTTTCACAATACAGAAACGCAATAATTGCCGCAAAGAGCATTTATTATGCAACAAGAATTAGGGAAGCAGGGAACACAACTAAAGCGCTTTTTAAAACAATAACTGTACTTTCAAAACCACCTCAGGACAATACATTTCAGCCTGACCAAGCGATGTGCGAAAAATTAGCCTCCTTTTTTCAGGAGAAGGTCCAGCTAATCTACAAAGAATTCATAAATTTGGACCCCGATCTAGAGAAGCAAGGGCATCCACTGACAAGCAGAGGTACGATTCATCCTAGCTGAACGAAATTTCCATCAATAACGAGAGAAGAAACCCGTAGACTGATCACTCTAACTAAATCAGGCTCCCCTAAAGACCCCTGCCCCCCCTCAATCTTGCACCTCGCCGCTGATACAATTGCAGGCGAACTAGCCCCTCTAATTAACCAAGTATTGGACTCTGGTAGCTACCCCTCCAGCTGGAAGATAGCTACGATCAGACCACTACTGATGAAAACCTACACTGGATCCCCGTGTACCTAAGAACTATCGCCCTATTGCTGCACTACCTATTGCAGCCAAAATCTTAGAGAGAGCAGTTAACAGATCATTGATGGACTATCTAGACTCCCATAACCTATTAGACTCCACCCAGCATGGTTTTCGTGCACAACACTCGACGGAGTCAGCACTTCTTACGGAAGCAGAGAAGATCCGTAGCATAGTCGATAAAGGAGGCAGGACGATTCTTGTCTTATTAGATCTGTTGGCTGCTTTCGAGACCGTTAATCATACAGTGTTGATACGAAGGCTACAGGAGATTGGTATTGAGGGTCCAGCGCTGTCTCTTCTTTCATCTTTCCTGGAAGGAAGGGAGCAAAGTCTACACTGGGATGCCCTACAATCTGGCAGCTTTCATCTTCCATGTGGGGTTCCGCAGGGATCAGCATTGTCGCCTACGCTGTTTAACATTTATGTCACTCCTCTGGCCAGACTCATCAGGAAGCATGGCTTTGCCTTTGTCTCATATGCGGACGATTCCCAGCTCATAATTTCCACTGCCAATCAATCTAAAGACATGGCGCTTAAATCGGAAATTATGACCTGGATGCATGAGAGCTTCCTGAAGATCAACACTGAAAAGACAGAGATCATTGAGTTCGGCCAGGGGAATCCCCTGTGGAATAACTCTTGGTGGCCTTTGAAGGCCGGGGAGTGTCCCAGTCCTGTGTCCAAGGTGAGAAACCTGGGCGTGCTGTTTGACTGCCAGTTAAATTTCTCGGCCCATGTCAACAGCCTTGTATCATCGTGTTTCTTCTTAATAAAGACCTTACGAAAGATATTCCCCTTTATTACGCCAGAGTTTCGCAAGACTGTCGTGGTGGCGCTTGTGCTATTCAAGCTAGACTATTGTAATGCCTTACTGTTAGGGATAAACAAGGCACAGCTTAAAAGGCTGCAGGCTTTGCAAAATGCAGCGGCGAGATTACTTCTGGACATTCCCAGAAATCAATCGGTCTCTGCGGGAATTAAAACTTTACATTGGCTCCCCGTCCAACAACGGATAGATTTTAAGGCCATATGTTTGGTCCATAAGGCTGTCTTTGGTGGTGGAGCCAAGGATATCCAGAAAATATTGGTCCCCTATACTCCCAGCCATGTGCTAAGGTCCAGTACTCAGAGCCTCATCCAGGTTAGTAGGATTAGGAAAGCCAGATGGGGAGGTAGAGCCTTTTCGAACCGTGCCGCAGGACTTTGGAATAGGCTTCCTTGTTCGTTAAAATCAGTAGACCACCATCAATGTTTTAGGAAAGTTTTAAAAACCTGGCTATTTCAGGGAGCCTAGATTGAAGACTGTTGTTCCCTCTCTATACTTACCAGCGCCAAGACGCTTCGGCATTCGAGTGCTTTAGAAGACTTATATCCTATCCTATCTGTTGCAAGATCATCGCAACTTGTGCTATGCTGCATAACCTTGCCACTAAGAAAGGTACAGAAGTTGAATTAACTGACTCTGAGGACGATGATGATGATTTTGCACAGCCAGAGCCCAACGCAGCAGGTGCGGCCACGCACAACACTGCTGGATTCCCTTAGCAGACTGTCATCACTGTGAATCGATCCAGTGCCAGCCCCATGACGTCTACTGTTCCTTCTGGTCTCAGTAGCAGGGAGCGTTATACTGCTGCGACTTGTCATCTCCGCACTGTCCCAAACGTCACCTGCACCAATGTTGGCTGCCTGAGTAGTTAGGAGCACTTCAAGTGCACTTGTAACTTCAACCAGCCCCCTTGAAGCATCACAGCTGCAGTGTGCCAGCCCTTCCTGCATGGCCACGAAGCGCCTGCAGGGCAGAGAAGTGGCTGTGGAGATGCGGTTCACCGCCTTCGTATACTTCTCCATCTTCTGCCTCTCCCTGCGCCGTGCCATCCTGTCCTCATCCATCTTGCTGCACAGCAGCATCACTGACTGGGACATGTCCCTCATGCCCTCTGCCATTTCCTTCATGCCCTCAGCCAGCGTCTTGTTCATTGAGAAGATGCCCTTCTCTATTTTATGCATGTTTGCATTTACTTATCTCAGCTGCCGCTGTACTGACAGGATTGCTTTCCCTTGCAGGCGCTAAACCTTTAGCATGCTCGCCTCCAGCCCTGCAAACACACAATGCTCCTCACCCTGCAAAGGTGGACTGGGTTCACTAGCCCTGCGGCGTCTGGCACCTGTGTGTGATCGCTCTGTTGGGGCCTGCGATCCTGCATCATTGCCACCAACTGGCGCTGTTGACTTTTCGCCACCTCTGCTGTCTTCCAAGGACAACTCCATCTCTTGGAGTCTGGCAAATGCCTGCCTCCTGGGTCTTGTTACTGCCGGTGGTGACGCTGCTGCTGCTGATGGCAGTGGTGGTGCTGATGGCAGTGGTGATGATGCTGGCAGTGGGGCTGATGCTGGCAGTGGTGCTGATGCTGGCAGTGGTGGTGATGCTGGCAGTGGTGGTGAGGCTGGCAGTGGTGGTTATGCCGGTGGTGTGGTGTGCCCTGCAGTTGCAACGGGCTCCTCCGATCTCTCCCTCCGGGGTGTCCTTCCTGCCTTGTCATGTGCAGACCTGCGCGATGTCTCGCCTGTGGACACAAATAGTACATTAGCTCACTAGTCTTGCAGGACTATGTACCAATAATACATTTTCATTTCTGTCAATCTATCTTTCTGTCCTCTGCTTGCTTATCACTGATGCGTGTCACATGCCTTTGTGTTCAGTGGGATGACTGTCATGATAGGTGTTACACTGACTACATCTCCCATCATGCATTGCTGGTGTTTAGTAAAACCTGTACTGGAGTGGGATTCACACTGTCTCATTGGGGAATGGGGTTAGAGGGCGCAGCTTGGTGTGCATGCTTCTTACCTTGCTTGTTGACAGCTCTGGCTGAGCTGTCTGCATCCCCGATTCCACTGACGCTGTCAGGCTCAATGGTGGGCTCCACCAGCTGTTCCAGTGCAGTCAGTGCAGGTGCCCTGTTTCGTCCTCCTCCTATCAGGCTGGCTTGTTTTTTGATCGTAGCCATCTTCTTCTTTGTGATACTCCTGACATCGTACCAGCTTTTTTTTAGTTCGTCAATTTCACGGGGGGTCACTCCTACCGCATTCACCTGTGCATAGATTCCAAGCCATATTTTCCGCTTCTCTGATTCTGGTACTTGCAAGGACTGTTTCCCAAACAGCTTTGTGTGATGTTTAACCACCTCCTCAATTAGGATCTGCAGCTCCCTTTCGCTGAATTATAGCTTTCTTTTCCTTTCTGCTCCTACATTTTCTGTCTCCTTGTTGGCCATTATGCAGTGTTTTTAGGGGACAGTTCTTACTGTTGCTCCTGTGTTCTCCTCTGCACTCCCTGCCTCTCCAGAAGGTTCAGATGCAATGCACCTGCATGGGTGTGGCCACTTCCTGGTTGGGAGGTGGGGTGGATGCACAGGATTGGCTGATTCCTCAATTGCTGCTATTTTGAAATACCGATTCGGTATTTACCAATTTGGTATTTACCGATTCGGTAATACAGAATCGGTAATACCGATTGGTATTAACGAATTGGTATTTTTTTCTCTGAATTTTACAGATTCAGTAAAAAATACCAATTTTTTACCTACATCGGAAATACCGAATTCTTAATACCGATTCGGTAAAATTCGGTATTAAGAATTCGGTATTTCACTTTTACCTACATATGGCCCGAAATCTCTAGAGGCAGCGTTAAAGGTGTCCCATAACAATTGAGGGGATATCCGAGGAGATTCATTATCCGTAAAAAACAGGGATGCAAAATCAAGGAAAGCTGGTGTAAATTTGGGATCCAATAGGAGAGAGTTATTAAACCTTTTATGGGGGGGAGTAAGTCTAGGCGTAAGGAAATTGGAGCATGATCAGAGATTAAAATAGACCCTATATCAGAGTGGATAATGTGTTGGGTCAAAGCTTTGGAAATAAAGAGATAGTCAATCCGAGATTGGGAGGAGTGAGCAGGTGAGTAGTATGTATACTGTTGTAGCGTAGGGTGGCAAAGTCTCCATGAGTCAACAAGAGATCTTTGAGATATAGTAAAGGTAAATTGAATGTGCATGGGAGATGGTGAGAAACGAGAATTGGACCTTCCATCTAAAATAGGATCCATAATCATGTTACAGTCACCCCCTAAAATAAGATAATCATCAGTATGTTGCATCAATAAAGCGAGGACCTGGGGCCAAAACAATTTGTCTTGTAAAGTGGGAGCATACAAATTAAAAATAGTTAAAGGGATTTTATCAATCAACAAAGATACTGTAGAGAGGAGGAGCCTAGCGCGCATCCAAGATGGTCGCGTGAGCACAGGGCTCCCCGGACCCTCTCTGCTCC
Organism: Triturus cristatus; assembly: GCF_964204655.1. Lineage (NCBI taxonomy): Eukaryota > Metazoa > Chordata > Amphibia > Caudata > Salamandridae > Triturus > Triturus cristatus. Next base: position 628,773,013 of record NC_140584.1, on the reverse strand, counting down.
TCGGAATTTATCCTGAGAATATCCTGACGTGGCTTATGGAATCTGGGAGATAAAGACCAGCTGAGCGTATATCTCTTCTCAAAACTCAAATCGGACCTGGGAATCCTGAGTTGTCGTCGTCGGAACTTTTGGGACCCACCCGACGGAGGTGACCGGGGTGAAGGTGACCCGAGGGACCGGGCTGCAATTGAACAACAGCGGCTTCAGCGCGGTGCCAGCTGCCGATCCACCACTTTTGGTTTCGGTTTTGCACTTCAGGAGACCGGCAGGGAGGTGCGCTCGGGGTGGAGAGGTGCTTCCTGGGCCTCTGTATGAGGTTTTCTTTCATCTGCCGCTAGAGCGCCTATCGCCTCGGACCCCCTATACCGACATTTTGTGGTCTTCTTGCTGGTGCCTTACACCTCTTGATTGGAGGTCCCCTCGGGTGACCGTGTTCACATGGGGGGCAAAGGGGGTCCCGAGGGCCGCAAGACCAAGGCTTCCCTCCGCGGGGGGGCAGTCCAGAGCAATAACATGGACCGCTACACCCAGGGCAGGGGGCCCTCTGGCGCTGCTGGCCTCCCCTCGGATACTGCGGAAGGAGGCGCGACCGCCACTACGGAACTATCCTTGCAGGACATTATGGGCGCCATTGATGGCATCAGGGAAACCATCGCGACGCAATATGAGGCCCTGGCCCGTAAGATTGACACTGTCGCGATCGATGTCACCCTGATCCGGGCCGACCTCTCCAAAACTAACGAGAAGGTCCAGGCCCTCGACGCGCGGACCTCCACCCTCGGTGCGGATGTGTCGGATCTGCGGGCCGCGCTTGGAGACATCAGGGTGGTTAACGACCATATGGCCCGGCGGCTTGAGGACTTCGAGGGACGGGCCCGACGCAACAACATCCGCGTCATAGGTGTACCGGAGTCCTCTGACGGCCGCCCGGTTGACCTCGTGGTCGAGGAACTTATCCTGAAACAGTTGTCCTCGGCTGGCCTAAGTAAGTTCTTTGCCGTGGAGCGGGCCCATCGAGTTCCGGGCGGTCGGCCACGGCCGGGGGCCCCCCCGAGGCCTATCGTGGCCAAACTGTTCTATTACAGGGACCGCGACGCTATTCTGCAGGCCTCACGGACCCACGGCCCGGTTCGTCATGAGAACTCGACCATCAATTTTTACCCGGACTTCACGCAACTGGTCCAGAAACAACGGATGGGATTCCAAGGGGTGAAGCGTCGTCTTCGTGAGCTGGGCCTAAAGTATTCGATGCTCTACCCTGCAAAACTCCGAGTGGAACATGGGGACCGGACAGCCTTTTTTGACTCTCCTGTGGCTGCAAGTGACTGGCTGGACTCTCTGCCGGACGGAGGTGGCCGTCCCGGACCCTCTGCGGGCACCGCAGGTGATGGGTCCCCTTTAGAATGACTTCTGGTCCTTGATTTTGCCTTTTTGCACTGTACAGTCGGGTCTTATTTCATTTGCATATTGTGTTTTACCAGGACCAGTGAGGGGGGCGGGCGGGGACGGGTCCCTTACCTCCTCTGGGTTCTTTTCGTAGAATGGGGTTAGTGGGGCGACAGGCACACTGCAAGTTGGGGGGTTTTTTTTGGCCCGCAGGGGTGCAGGGTGGGGGGAGTTGGTCCTGGGGTGGGGTTGGGGGGGAGGAGGGTTTGTTTTGCTGTGTGTTTTTTGTTTACAGGGCGAGGTACTGATTTTTGTCCACATTTGGGAACGGTGCGGCAGGCGGGGGGACCCTTGTTCTATTGGGGGGGATGGGGGGGGACGGGTTGAGGCTTATGTCATGGAACGTCAATGGGTTGGGGGACCGTATCAAGCGGGGTGTAGTACTGCAATATTTGCGTCGTTTGACTCCTGATGTGGTGTTTCTCCAGGAGACGCATCTTGTTGGCAATGTTTGTCATGCAATGAACAGGGGGGGATACCGCCTCGTGGCCCATTCTGGTTTCACAACTGGTTCCAGGGGGGTGGGCATTCTGCTGCGAACCTCACTTCCGGTGGAGATCACTAAGATAGTCTCGGATGACAGAGGGCGCTATGTGTGTTTGATTGGGAAGTGGGAGGGGCAGCCCCTTGCCCTGGTTTCAGTTTACGTCCCCCCGGGCCTCCAGAACTCCACCTTCACTGACCTGGGTCGAATGCTGCTGGACCTTCCGGACGGCCTCCTGCTCATGGGCGGGGACTTCAATTCTGTGGTTTCGGGTGAACTGGATCGTCACCCACCAAGGACCCTCCCCGCTGCCCAGGCATGGCTGGGTGGGATGCTGGAGACCTTCGGCCTGGTGGATAGTTGGAGATTAATGCATCCGACCCAATGTCAATTCACCTTTCACTCGGGGGCGCATGGGAGTCTCTCTAGGTTAGACTACTTCCTTATGCCCGCGGCGCAGACTGGTCGGATTCGAGAGGTCAGGCACCTGGCGCGGGGTATCTCCGACCATTCTCCGCTGTGGCTTGTTTTTTGACACCGGGCCGCGGTCTGCAGGGCGGATCGCTCCCATTAACCCATGGTACCTGCGAGACCCTACGACTCGTGACAGCCTGGTTAAGGCTATGGACCAATACTTCCTGGATAACGAGGGGTCGGTGTCTTCTGCAATGTCCCTGTGGGAAGCCTTTAAAACCGTGATCCGCGGACACGCCCTTTCCCAGATAGTGGTGGCTAAGAGGGTCAAGAGTGAGGCAGTGGTGAGGCTGGAGACTGACATCTTGGGGCTGGAGTCGGCCTTGGAGGCGAATGTTACTCCGGACGGGCTCCATGCCCTCAGCTTGAAACAGTTTGAATATAGGTCCCTGGTCACTGACGCGGCCAAAACTATGTATAGGGAGCAGCAGGGTCGACTGTACGATGCCGGGGACAAGGCGGGAAAGTTGATCGCGTGGCTGGACAGGAAGGAGAGAGTGAATCGTGTGGTCCCGGAGTTGCGTGCTGCGGATGGTGTGTGTGTGACGGAGCCTGACGAGATTGTGGAATGTTTTGCCGACCACCTCCGGGCTGTGTACTCCCCAGTGACTGACAGGGATGAGGACGACTCTCGCCTTCTACTGAGGGATATCGCCTTGCCCTGCCTGTCCGTTGAGGACCGTGAGCGGCTGGAGGCCCCCTTGTCGGTGGATGAAATAGCGACCGCGATCCGCTCCCTTCGCTCGGGCAAGGCTATGGGTCCCAACGGTCTGCCCATTGAGCTATATAAACTGCGCCCTGACAAGCTTGCGCCCTTCCTCTGTCGCATGTTCCGTGAGTCTCTGGCGGCGGGTTCCCTCCCGGCCGATCAGCGTTTGGCCACGATAGTCGTTATCCCCAAGGAGGACAAGCCGCGAGATCGCTGTACTTCTTACCGGCCTATTTCACTGCTAAATGCGGAGCCTAAGATCCTGGCGAAAGTCCTTGCCAATCGTCTGTTGAGCGTCGTGTGCGATCTGATTCATCCGGACCAATGCGGATTCATCCCGCATCGTAACACCGCTCTTAACTTGCGGCGTCTTCATGGCGCCCTTGCCAGGGCGGAGCTCCTCTCCGAACCGGCCGTGCTGGTCTCTTTGGATGCCACGATGGCTTTTGACACCATTGAGTGGCCATTCCTCTGGGCTGTCTTGGCTAAATTTGGCTTTGGGGAAGGATTTATTGGCTGGGTGAAGCTTCTGTACACGGGACCCATGGCTCAGGTGGTGGTGAACGGGCGGGTCTCTCGGCCCTTTGCCCTCGGCAGGGGCACGAGGCAGGGATGCCCGTTGTCCCCTCTGCTCTTCGCTCTCGCCCTGGAGCCACTCGCGGCTTGGCTCCGCTGGGAGCCCTCGCTTCGAGGGATCCGGTGGGCCCCGGGCTTTGAAGATCGGGTTTCGCTGTATGCGGACGATATTCTCCTATATCTCACCTCACCGCGGCAGTCGCTCAACGTCCTCTTTGACGTTCTGACTTCCTTTGGGAGTAATTCGGGTCTCACGATCAATTGGTCTAAATCCTGCGTCTATCCGATCTCCGGTGGTCCTCCACTCCTACCGCCTCGGCTTCCGATCCAGGTATCACTGAGCGGCTTTAAATACCTGGGGATATACGTTTCGCTGGACCCGGTGGCTCGCTATGAGCTGAATCTCCTGCGTCCGCTTCGGCGATTGCGAGAGGATACGGCCCGGTGGTGCAGGCTGCCCCTGTCCCCGCTGGGTCGGGCCGCGCTGTTCAAAATGATGTCCCTTCCCAGGTTCCTCTATGCACTCCAGAATTCCTTCGACGTCATCCCAGTGGCCTACTTTCGGGAGGTAGAGAGCCTGCAGAGGAGACTGGTGTGGGACGGGCGGGCGCGTATTGCTCTTGCTAAGCTTACTCTCCCCTGGTATGACGGGGGCATCGCGCTTCCCGACATTCGCAGGTATTATTGGGCCGCGCAGCTTTCGGCCATTAACCATGCCACGTATGCGCCTGGCCTGAACCCGGCGTATGAGATGGACAAGTTCCTGCTTCCCGGCGGGGACTATAACAGGGCGCTGTACTCCCGCTCGGCTGGCCGGACCCTTACGGGTCCTACTAAGATCGCTGTGCGGACCTGGAGGGCTGCCACTGCGGCCACGGGCTGGGGTGAGCGACTGACATGTGCTACTCCTTTGTTTGCCTCCGATCGCCTGGGGAGCCTCTGGACTACGAAGGGGTTTGACCAGTGGGACACGATTGGTATCAGCAAAGTGGGAGACCTGTGGCATAAGGGCGCGGTTAAGACTTTCGCGGCTCTTCAGGCCGAATATGAGCTTACGGACAGGGAGTTCTTCCGCTATGCCCAGGTTCGACACGCCCTGCTCTCGGTCTTTGGAGAGGGGACCACGATCCCGGTTTCCTCGCCCCTCGAGGACCGCATACTTGACGGACATGTCCCGGACAGCACTATTTCTTTAATTTATAAGAAACTGATTAATCATCGGGCTGACCTCTTGGTGCGCCTTCGGGAGGCTTGGACGGGGGATGGGGTGGAATTGGACGACGAGGACTGGCAGTCTGCACTGTCGTCCCCCAAAGAGGTCGCCATTCCAGCCCGTCTCCGGTTGGTACAGCTTAAGATTCTTCACCGGGTGTATGTGACGGGTCCTCGCTTGGTCTCGATGGGATATTCCGACGATGGGCTCTGTAAGCGGGGTTGTGGGCTCAGTGCCACCTTTCTCCATATCCTGTGGGAGTGCCGCGAGGTGGCGGACTACTGGCGCCGGGTACATACGGTTATGGGACAGGTCACTGGGGTTGTGCTGCTGCCGGAGGTGCGTCGCTGTGTCCTGAATGTGTGGGAGCCCAATGATTATAGCGCGGCTCAGACTCGGTGGGCGGCCCTGGGGAACATGATTGCCAAGAGAGATATAGCGCAGCTTTGGGGTGCCCAGCGGCCGCCCACCGTGTCAGTATGGAAGGAGAATATGGACTGGTGTATGTTCAGGGAGAAGACTGTGTATGTTGCCCGTGGTAAGCCGGGGGCATGGGGCAGAATCTGGGGGCAATGGAATGCTTATCGCGGGGGTATCTGTACGCCCCCCCTGGTGGACACCGATATCGCCCTGTCCCCCTGACCCTTGACGGTTCCGGGCACCTTTTGGAATGACTACATATGGACGTTCAGTTCCCTTGGCCCCCCCCCCCCGTCCCCAGCCTCCCGGTACTCCTTCCTTTCGTGTGCTGCTTAATGGTCTGACCTGGAGTTCCCCGGAGGAAGCCTGACCTGCGCCGTTTGTCTTTATGCCTCGCCTTTTGTTTTTCTTTTAGTTTTCTGTGTTTGTTTGATCTAAGTCTCCTGTGCCTCTAGAACTATCCGGACTCACTACGGGGCCGACCCCCGGGAACCGACTGCAGCGTTGATAAATGTATATTTCATTCTGTACTTAGCGGCCGGCCCTGGTGGTTGTAGGCCCGTGCTTGTAATCGAATTATTGTTCAATAAAAACTTTAAAAAAAAAAAAAAAAAAAAAAAAAAAAAAAAAAAACAAACAAAGATACTGTAACCCATCTGCCATCAGAATCATTATCTTGGTTTATGAGTTTGACCTTTAACCATTTATGGCAGAGAATAGCAACACCGTTACATTTCCCTGAACCAGGAGACGCAAAAACATGGCCTACCCAATTACGACGTAATTTTGTAATTTCAGCATCTTTTATATGAATTTCTTGTAATAACACAATGCCTCCTTTTAAATTTGCTAGATGAGACAAGACTTGTTGTCGCTTAATGGGAGAGCCCAAACCTTTAACATTCCAAGATAATATATTTAACGACATCTAAAAATATAAAGTATAGCAAAAAACTATGAGGAGATCAATTATTTACATGAGTAAAGAGTAAAACATCATATAATAATTTGAGAGATTGAAGTTAGAAATAGAGGAATATTGTCGGAATAAAGCAGAAAAATATGAAATAGTAAATAGAAGTAAAATAAGGAAATTGAAAGCAGAAAAGCATGAAAGATTAAAACAGAAAATTAGAGGTAATTAGTAAGAGAAATACAAGAAATAGAAAAAAGACCAGAAAGTGGAGTGAGGGGAAAAATGATTAAGCGGAAAGATAGAAAAGGTACAAACATAACAAAAAACAAAGAAACAAAACAAAACAAACAATTTATAAGTTATATCCTTGTGAGAAGAAAAAAGGATGAAGGAGAGGGACAGGAAAGGAAAAATATGAAAAAGAGCCAAAAACAAAACAAAAATACAATACAAAGCCAACATTTGATAAGAAAAACAGAAGTCAAAAAGACAAACTACAAAAAAACAATAAAAAAAGTAGCAAAAAGACATACCACAGGTATACATTGAAGGAGGGGGGGTGAAGCCACATGAGGAAAGGCAGCACACCCGATGGGGAACTCCAGGACGGATGAAGGCATGATGAAAAACGACCTCCAGCAATAACGAAGGGACATGAGGTGACGGATCACAAAAGCACGTCTAATAAAGAAAAAGGAGGGGAACATCCTTAACATCGCGGTTAGTACACCGCGATGCAGTTACATCGCAATCGTTACAACGACTGCGATGTTACCACGCCATGCCATTACAACGCAAGTCTTTACATCGACTTGCGCTAGATGGCATGCTAACATTACAAATAGTGTAGTTTACTATCCCAACACCTTCCCTACTGTTAAGTGGACTGGAGTTGGAATAGTAAATTACGCTTTTCTAATGTTAGCACGCCATCTAGTGCAAGTCAATGTAAAGACTTGCGTTGTAAAGGCATGGCGTGGTAACATCGCAGTCGTTGTAACGACCGCGATGTAACAGTACGCGTTGTAAAAACTCGCGTTGTAACATCGTACATCCGAAAAAGGAAAAGAAAATTTTTAACAAGAAATATCACATACAAAACCAAATATATCAGAGGGGAGACTAAAGCAAATAGCAACAAACAATGATAACTCAATCCAGAAAGCTATGGTTCAGGTATGTCATTGGATTTGTCTCTGCAAGTGTTGAAGAAGTGTTGAAGAAGTACAGGATCTTCATAATTTGTTGTTTTGTTATTATAAGTCACTTTGAACAAACAAGGATGAAATAAACCATAGCGAGCATTCAGATTACGAAGTTCAGGTCTCATATCTAAGAATTTCTTCCGACGATCTGCAGTGGCTTTAGAATAGTCTTGAGCAAAGAATATGTTAGAGCCATTCCAAGAAATCTTTCTTTTTTGTTTGGCAGCACGAAGGACTTTGAGCAAAGCAGTGTATTCCAAAAAGTATAAAATAACTCCCCTAGGTTTCAAGGTTGAGGATGCAGCAGAAGAAAAACGAGGACTTTGCCCTAAGCGATGAGCTCGTTGGATGTTTAGAGGAGGCATGTCAGGAAAACCGAGAAGCTTTGGTAAGAAGGTTTGAAAAAAGGACAAAGGGTCAGAGCCTTCGAGACCTTCTGAAAGACCATAAATGTGTAAATTATTACGCCTATTGCGGTTTTCAAATTTTCAACTTGTTCTGTAAATTGTAGAATCTCTCTTCACATACCAGGAACTTGATCCATGATAGCTTGAATAGACTCCACTTGGTTTTCAAGAGCATCACATTTTTTCTCCGTGTGTGACCAATTATCCTCAAGACTCTGGAGACGCGAGTTAGTCTCTGTCATGTACGGCTTAAGAGAGCGTATTTCTTCTAGTAAGAGTTCCATGGAGATTGTGGATAAAGAAGTGGGAGGAAACGGAGGATTAACCTTTGTTCGTTTACCAGAAGGAGAAAGGGATGCGGAAGGTATTTTAGAAACTGTTTTATAACTGGAACTCGATGTGGTAGAGGACAAGAGTTTAGAACTGGCAGAGTCAGTACAAGTCTCCTCCATATTATCTTGTAGTATGCTGAAAGGATTAGAGTCTTCTAGTGACATATTTTTATTATGTTGGATGTTACCACGATTAGTACGAGGCATTGCCATCAAAAATAGAGGAGAAATACACTAGACAGAGACCAATATAAAATCAAAGGTCACAGAATCTTTTTATATGCGTAGACTGCAGAGATAAAAAAGATAAAAAACAGCAAAAAGTTCAATGGTGCAAACTCTGGAGTAGATTACTGCTCAAAAATATGTGAGTGCGGCGAAAAAACATGAAGAAACGCTCATTTTTAAAACATTGAAGCCTTAATCCATGAGGAGAGATTCTTCAAAATGGAATATCAGTAAATTCCACATAGGACAGCGCAGGTTGTATTCAGCATTCAAGAAAAGGTGACAAGTGAGGTAATATACGCTCACCTTTGGTCATATGAGTGTCAGAATGTGAGGAGAAGTTTCAGCATTGAAACATGGGAAGACTGGAATACACAAAATGGCGGCCGCGACTTTCATTAAGCCGTGAGCAAGAAGAAATCACGGATACACGTCGGTGGCGCTCACCCCCGGACTTCGCAGACACTTCGGGCGATGCAGGATGGGTTCCGAAGCATGTTTATGCTACCGAAGGATCCGAAGGATAGGAATATTGGCCTGGAGGGATTCCGGCACGTTACCCCGTCACGGAGCACCGACGGGTGGCGGCCATTTCCCTCGGCTTCCAAGCCACGCCCCAAGCTGCTCCAATATAACGTAATTCATCAGGTATACCTCACTCCACGCAGGCTACACATAATATACCCGTCCTGCACAGATGAATATCCAAGATGTAACGAATGTGCGGATTTCCTCCACATAATCTGGTCCTGCCCGCTCCTGCTCTCCTATTGGGAGGAAATACTTGCAAGATTATGAGGAGCTACAGGATGGAGTATCCCTATGGAGATAGGCAAGTCTTGCTAGGACTGTTGCCTGCGCCGAAGCGCAGAAAGCTGAGTAGACAGCCTGTTCTCTTAGGGCTCGTCTTGGCCAAGAGACGCGTTGTTATTGCATGGATGCGTCCTTGCCCCTCACAGCCCGAGGAATGGATCAGAGATGTATGTGAATGGGTGACTGCGGAATCGGTGCAAATAAAATTTGTGCGAAAGGATGAAAAGGTGGAAGACGATCTCCTTGCATGGGCTGTTATGATAGCGTAACTTAGGGATGAACGAGCACCCAAGACCCATGGGAACCCACAGGAGGGGGTTCCTCCTAGGGGGGAACAAGATGGGAACAGTGCCTAGATTAAATTTGGTAACTCTAGGGCCTCTGAACAGCATCAAATCTGTTTATGTAACCATTTAACCTGACACGAATCGGAAAAGGGGATTGGGGGCTGGGAGTTTGGGGAGTTATATCACTGTGATGCTTTTTGTAATAAGCTAAGGAGGACTATATAGGTCTATATAGGTGAGGACATTATTAATAGATGATGTTGCATGTACGAAAATCTCATATATCCTGATGTAATTATTGCATTCTGTTAATAAAAAATAGTTAAAAAAATTATAATAATTACATAGTAGATACACCATGCAAATAACCAACCCGAAAGTACACATTATACCACCCTGGGCAAATCAAGACTAACCTTGACAATCTAAACTTCCCAACACGCACTCACTAACCTCTGCCACATCTCTCTACTACCCTGTTAAGTAAGATCACGGAAAAACTAGTCAATTCACAACTTATGACCTACCTGGTAGGAGCAAATATCCTACACCCAAATCAATCTGGTTTTAGGCCACAGCACTCTACGGAATCAGCCGCCCTTGAACAGGGAAGGAATGCTGTGTTGGTCCTTTTGGACCTATCAGCAGCTTTGATACGGTCTCACATGACACTCTCCTTGACTGCCTCGAATCCTATAGTATTTCTCACCTTGCCCTGGCTTGGTTAAAATCATTCCTTCAAAACCGAAAGCAAGTCATCACCCTTGGACAATACCAGTCAGCAGGAAAGCCTCTGCTCTCCGGGGTCCTGCAAGGGTCCATCCTAAGTCCAGTGCTTTTTAATGTCTAAATAGCCCCATTGATCAGCTTGATATCATCCTTCAACATCAAGACCATCTCATATGCGGACGATACACAGCTAATCCTGGTCTTAGACAACACATTAGCTGCGGAAAATCTCCATCAATGTCTCACAGCAGTTTTTCACTGGATGAAAGCCAATCACCTGAGATGTACTTCAGAAAAAAACTGAAATCATGCCGTTGGGGAAAGGGGATGATTTTTGCCCCAGTCTATGGTGGCCGGCCTACATTCCCCCCCCCCCCCTGAAACACAGTAACGGCATCCAGAAATCTGGGAGTCAGATTTGACGCAGCCCTGTCCTTCCACCAGCAATCATTATCTGTGGCGGGCACCTGCTTCCACCTGATCAAATCACTAAAAAAGTTCTTTGATCTACTCCCCATCATGGTGAGGCAGACAGTTGCAACAGCCTTAATCACATCTAGAATCGACTACTGCAACAGCCTCTATGAAGGAGCTAATAAATCAGTCCCACAAAAACTTCAGATGGTTCAACACACTGCAGCACGACTAGTACTAAAATGGCCTAGAAAATCATCTGCATCAGCTGATCTGGAAGCACTTCACTGGTTACCTATCCACAAAAGAATCCTGTTCAAAATCTTGATAATTACCTTTAGAAGCTTCCACTCCTCAGGCCCCAGTACCTTGGGTCCAAGTTCATTCGCTATTCACCATCTGCACCCTTAGATCCTCCAATGCAAATCTATTAAAACTCCCAGCTTTCAGATGTGTTTCATAAGGGGGGAACTATCACTGTGATAGGCACCAAAGCCTGGAACCAACTCCCTAGTAACCTCTGTTTCATTCAATCGGAAACTCTCTTTAGGAAGACTATGAAAACCTGGATTTTCACGGCCCAGATGCAATATGTAGAGCACTCATTTAAACCCTCCATTCCAGTCTCAATCACCCTGCCCACCAATCAATCCACTCTAGCGCCATGATTTTCCCTGGAGTGATAGTTGTGCTCTACAAATACTTTCTAACATAACATAACATGCAGCCACACATCTGTCATTTGCTGGATTAACCCGGAAGTCAGTCCAGCAGCATCCAAGACATTAAGGGAAGCTTCCGGCTCCAAGGCAGCACTCCAGACTAAATACAAGAATTTCCCCAACTTATGGCTGTGGACAGAGCTCCAGAGCGTCACAGGCCACGCCCAGCTGAGACAGTTTACAAATGCGTAAATAAGGGAGAAACACTATGAGTGCCATCATGAGCAAAAAACAATGTATCCATAAACCACCAGTGAGAGAAATCTCACTCGAATTGAAACAACCCAAAACTGATCCAGCCTTACCAGCCTGCCAACTCAGAGAAATTATTCAGCAGGAATGGTCCATGACATTGTCCATACCACATAAACAATATTGGTAAGCAGTTCCCATTAAAAAGAAGACAGGTTGTAACCGAGAAATGGAATATACTGAAACACAGGAGAGGGATCGCTGGGGGTCGCGTAACTAGTTAGCATGGAGGAGTCTCGTTCGTTATCGGAATTAACCAGACAAATCGCTTCACCAACTAAGAACGGCCATGCCACTCCATTCACTTTCAATATGAATGTCCAATAGAGCTGAAATTCTCCCCAGGTCAGGGCGGTGATGAGCAGAGGAGAGACGACACACCGATGTAGGTTGCATCACCACGGACTCTGCCGCACCAAACCATCAGGTGCTGGACATCACTCAAAGATGGCGCATACCGTTCAACGTAAAGCCATGCAGAGGAAACTGACAAGTTGGCGCTCCAGCTTCTTCAGGATACCACATCCTTGCTACCGCATACATCAGAATGCATACGTCATCACATACTAGAAGCACGTTGTTGGACTTCAGCGTGGCTTCAAAGGTTCCTGCTGCCTCGCAGCCTCTATCACGCACCTGCAGTGTGTCCACGCAACCGACCCAGCATTTTCCAATGTTGCATGCACAGTAAGGCTCCAACACACTCAGCACGTGCATGCAGCATAGTGGGCAAATGGCTATTTAAATGGCACGCCCTGCTGTTAATGACAACACACAACCCTCCGCCACAGAAATACAGTGAAACTCACCAAAAAGTAGGTCAAAAGTCTTATATCCAAACACGCTATCAGATTCCTTTAGTAAGGACACATTTCTTGTGATCTCCGTGAGGCTCCACAAACGAAACAGCATGCTGCTGGTTTTTCTGTGTTCACTCCAAACAGACTCCATTTAAATCAATAATGATGTTCATTATTCAAACACGCCCTGGTTGGGCCGACCGAATATAGAGGTTACTGGTGAGTCTTCAGGGCATTCCTTCTCTTTCAATATTTTTAGGTTTGCTTAAAATTCTTCTATATGTAGTTTCTTCAAGTATTTAGTGCCAGATGTATCAACATCGAATTTTGCGAGTCAATAATAGCGAATTTTAGCGATTCGCTATTAAGGAATCGCAAAATGCAATGTATGTAGGTTTCGCAAAAAAATTGCAATTCCTACATATTCCTTAATAGAGAATCACAAATTGCGATTCGCTTTTAAGGAATGCCTTCCCATTCACTCTTATGGGCCTCGAGGCCCATAGGAATGAATGGGAAGACAGTCGCAATTTACGATTACCAAATTGGTAATCGCAAATTGTTAATGCAATTACAAGGGTGATAGGGGTTCAAAAGGCCACCATGATGCGCCCCCAATAAAGGTAAGTGGGCACATGTGGGGCACATACATGTTATGTTCTGTTAAAGTATTTGTAAAGCGCATGGCTGCCCCAGCATCAGGGTGTCCCATCGCTATTGTTGAACACAGAGTGAGGAGATAGAGAGAAAGAAGATTAACAGTGGGAGAAAAGCCAGGTCTTCACCAGCCTTCTGAGGGTCAGGTGATCAGGGCTGCTGCGGATGTGAGTAGGGAGGGAGTTCCAAAGGGCGAGAACCAACAGCTTGAAGGATTGGCCACCCGCCCTGGACCTCCGTATCTGAGGGACTCTGGCCAGGAGCAGATCTGCCAAGTGCAGGGCGTGTGTGGGTGCGTAGTAGGAACATAGATCACTCAGGATTCTTGGGCCAATGCCCAGAAGGATTTTTTGGGTGACTCACAGCGTTTTGAAGCACACTCTCTGTTCTAGAGGAAGCCAATGTAGGCGACAGAGGAGTTTGGAGACATGACAGTGTTTGGGAAGGGCAAAGATATCGCGAGCAGCAGCATTCTGAATGCTCAGCAACCTTTTGATCATGGATTTGTTGGCTCCTAGAAGTAGCACATTACAATAGTCCAATCTGGCAAGGATTGATGATTGGATGATCAGCTGCCGAGTCTGAGAGTCAAAGAGACCCAGTATTGGTTTGAGGCCACGCAACAGTCCGAAACATTTCCCTGCCACTGATTTGGCGTGGGCCTTAAAGGTGAGTTCATTGTCCATCATTATACCTAGGTTCTTCACCACAGGTTTGGGTATGGGGGGGCACTCCAAGAGCAGGAGGCCACCACTCATGCCCCAGAGATGCGAATCCATGCCTACCAGAAGGATCTCGGATTTGGCTGAATTTAGCTGCAAATAATTAGTGGCCATCCACTCCGAGATGGCTGTTAGATCCTGTTTAAATTTTGCCGCATCCTGGCTGGGATTGTTAGAGAAGGCGATCGCCAGCTGGGTGTCATCTGCGTATGACACCAGGGAGATGCCCCGGGCTTTGGCGAGCAGAGCCAACGGTCTCACATAGACCTTGAATAATGTAGGGCTAGATGCTGACCCCTGGGGCACCCCACAGCAAAGTGAGTTCAAGGCAAAGGAAAGGCAGTGACTCGGAAGGTCTGACCGTCTAGGAAGTACGAAATCTAGGAGAGGGCAAAGCCCTTGACACCGGTCTCCTCCAGACGTAGAAGAAGAATCTCATGGGAGACCATGTCAAAGGCCGCGCTCAAATCCAGCAGAATTAATGCTGTAGTTCTGCCTGCATCCAAGGAGGTCCGTAGCTGTTCTATGACCGCCAGCAGAGCAGACTCTGTACTATGCCGAGTCCGGAACCCGTTTTGAGATATGTCTAGTATTGAGTTTGCTTCCAGGTAATGAGTTAAGATCGAATTAAAATGTGATTCCGTGATTTTGGACAGGAACGGGAGCAGCGAGATTGGTCAGAAGTTTTCTGGCTTGGATAAGTCTAGTGTTGGTTTTTTTCACCAGGGAAACTGCTGTGGCGTGCTTCCAGGGCTTAGGGACCACTGCTGAGGATAGGGATAGATTAATTAGCTCCAAGCATTCAGGCAGGAGACATTGTTGGAATTTTATGAAAGCATTGGGTTTCATGGGGTCATCTCTGCACCCTGATTTCACTTTGACAAACAGTGTTTCCATGGCTTGGTGGGATATAGTGGGAGCAAGGCGAGCGAGTAGGTCTCAGAGCCCGCCAACACGTTCCACCCCGTGCCCCGGGAGGTATCACCTGAGTGGAAGCTGCTGTAGATGTGTTCTACCTTCTCCAGAAAGAATTTAGCCAGTACTTCACATTGCAGACTAGAAGATATGGTACTGTCTGAGACAGAGGGGGACTTTACCAGGTCCTTCAAAAGAGAGAAGATGGTTTTAGTAGGGTTATTGCTGTTGGTGGTCAGATTGGTGTAGTGTGCTGCCCTTGTCTTCCGCACCAATTTGTGGTAGGCCTTAATCGAACTTCAGTACTGTGCTTTAGCCAAAGGGTCATAGGATCGCCTCCAGGCTCGCTCTAAGACCTTGCTGTTTCCTGGCTAGGGTCAGAGATTCATTAAACCAGACGTTAGCCCATGCGCTTTTAGAGTGAGTGAGTTTGAATGGGATACAGGTGTCCAGAGCTTGGTAACCCACCCCCGAAAGTGCACACTGGCCTCTTTAATATTGGCAGACCTTTCTGGGAGCTGAGTGCTTAAGGCGGCCAGGAAGGCAGCATGATAGAGTTTATGCCAGGGGCGTTTGAGTGAGGGCTTGCGGTGTAGCTGTAGTTTGGGGCCGGCTAGCGATAGCCGCATATTAATAAGAGAGTGGTCTGTATGTTATGTTATCTCTTGGCGCTGAAGTAAACCTGAGGATGACTGAAAGGAAATTAATGATTGTTCAACGGCCATGTTTGGGCTCCTTCCTAAAGGAGATCAGTGAGGGCAGAGCTCTAATGTGGAGGGGAAGCTTATTCCACAACTTAGTCGTTCCGGTGACAAAGTCTCTATTATCCCAGTTCGTTTTACGGAATTTGGGTGTGACAAATTACTTAGCCCAGTAGAGCGCAGGATTCTGGTGGGCTGGTACCATTTGAAAAGATGCTTCAGAAAATCTGGGCGGATGTTATACAGGGCTTTGCAGGTTATGCAGAGAGCTTTACATTTGATATGGCTTTTTACTGGAAGCCAATGCAATCTGTAGATTTGTTTTAAAACAGACTAAAATTAAAGTTAATCCTAAGAAAAATTCTGACTACTGCATTTTGAACCATCTGCAGTACCTGATACCTGACAGCACTCCCATTTCCACATTCACACTGAGACTATGCAAACACCTATATCACACCTCAGTCACACCCTACTCAAATCCATAAAAGCATACTCACGCATCAACAGCTAAAACAATAAAACTCTTGCTTCTCAAAACACACTTCTCTATCATCCATGCCTGTGACGTAGCTGACCTCATCACACAACCCCAACTTTACAGACACATCATAGAAATATGGCTATTAACCACCTCTTCACAAACTCAGGTATGGTACAGGAATACTGAGTCTTTAAAATTGTGATATCATAATATCACAGTAGAAATATAGACACCCAAAATATTAATAAAGGAAGTTTGTAGAGGTATGTATAGATTTACTATAGCTACCTCCAGATACCTGTACCTTGATCATATATATTCAAGGTATGTTAATGTGAACTTAAGAACAGTAAATCTATACTTAGCAATACAGACTTACCTTACTGATATTTTATTTGTCAATATTTTTGGGCTGGTAATATGGGGGGCACAATATTACAAACACGGTATTCTGAGGTGCAATGCAAACTTGCTACATGGCCTGGCACTCTAAGCGAACCAGTAACTTCTAAATCATCTGAACTCTTCATCCACATTTGCAGCAGGTCACGTTGGCTCTTTCAACCTCATCTCAAAGCCTTTGGACAGTAAAAGATTTTCGCAGAAGAAATCTTGACATCATTGCCTCAGCCTCCATTCAGCTCACTTGCCCCACATGCATCAGAGACATTAAACTCCTTCTTCAGCCAATACTCTGGATATCAAGATGAATATCACTTAATGCATTCACTCCAAAGGCAATGCTCTCACCATCATTCAGTATTGCCCTCATGTCACTGCAATTCCTCAATGTTTCTGAACTGGACAGACCAGCGTGTCCCTCCTTACTCTCGCCATTGCACCAAAAGTATGCATCCAGTCCAAATGAAAAGATTCACTCCTTTGAAGACTTCCCTGTAGCAATAGAACATGTGAATTACATAGAATGGCTTGAGTTGATGATATTGCAGGCAGTATTTTAATCTTAACATGACATGAGAACTCTTGATTCGCTCATATTATTTGGAGGTGTCTGGCTATATCTTAAGTTAAAATAAATTAGAACCTAAAGCATGAATTGCACTGCGCTCACAGGATGTTAGGAACTCTGGTTAATTCAGCAATCGGGATAACAGAAATAATAATGGATCGGATACACCAATGAAATACTAGAATCATCCCCAAAAGCCTATACTTGTGAAGTAGACTGCAAATAATCAACATAATTGTAACACCAGTGGTGAACTCCCTTACACTCAGCATGTTCCCAATCTGGCTCTTTAATGATTTTATTAAAACTATGGATAGGTACTTGTCAAAAATGATTTCAAATAGTTAAGTGACAAAAATATCTACCTAAGATGAGACTACATGGGAAAATAGGAAGAATGAATCTTGCAAATTATTACAAGATCATCTTTTTATACAATGGCTAATGCTTCATAACATTAACTTGCAATGTTACTTTATGTTTAAAACGTTTTATTGAGACAAAACAAACCATGGGGGAGGGGGATAGGAGGGCAGGATACATGGAATACAGTCAAAGAAAAAGGGTGCAACTCCAGAGGGTTGGCAATAGGTAGCGCGGTAGGTCAGGGGGAAAAACACAGTGAATGAAAGCTAGAAATACAAGCTGTGAAATCCCCACACGCGTATCCGACACCCCCAATCTAAGCAATAAAAACCCCCCCCATCAACACCTCAATAGAACACAATCCCCCCCCTCCCGTCCCCCATCCTCCCAGTAACGAAACAGCAACACTCCCCCCCCCCCCCCCGTCCTATGGTCCCGCATCAGAGTAATCTTAACCAGGAAGCCCCGCACCCCCCCCCCCTCCCCGGGGGGACCCCGTCTCACATATAAGCTAGTCCGCCGGGGTCACCGGCGGCGTCAGCCTGAGAAGTCTAAGATACCTCGGGCAGGTGAGCTCCCGGAATTCAGTGGACAACAGCGCTAGAAAGGGTTGCCATAGTTCTTCAAATTGGTCTATCTCCCCCGCAACCGTAAGCGACAGCTTCTCCATCCCCAGCACATGCCAGAGCCTGTGCAACCAACCGGTGATGGAGGGGACGGTGGTTGTGCGCCAGTGGATTAGAATGTTCTGAACCGCAGACCCCAGCGCGATTGCGATCTGCCTACCCCTACGGGACTTCAGTGGGTACATTAGGTCATTGGGGAGGCCCAACAGGACATACGCCGGGAATCGCGGCAGCTCTATCCCAAAGTGCTTATCCACCTCATCCAAGACTTCCTTCCAGTAGGCGGTCAGCACTGGGCAATCCCAAAGAATGTGTGTAAGGGTACCTTCCTGCCCACAGCTCCGCCAGCACCCCCTGTCAGTGTGTTTATGCATTTCATACAGTCTCTCCGGGGTGTAGTACCAGTATGTGGACACCTTAGTAAAGGTCTCCGTAAGGCCCGTGTGATATGCAGAGTGCCGCGCCCGATACGCAATTTTGTCCCATTCCTTGTGGCTGAGTGTCCTACCCAATTCCCTGTGCCAACGCTCCCTCCCCGGGTTGTAATAGTGAAACGGCGGGGGTTGTAGGTATTTGTACAGATCGGTGATCAGTTTAGCGTCGGAGGTCCGAGTAGCCAACCACCTCTCATACGGTGTAATTGGACGGGCGGCGGTGGCACGCACCTGGGGCTGGAGGGCCCAATGCCGAACTTGCATGTAGCGCAATCTGTCCAGCTCCGTCAGGCCGAACTCCTGGCGGAGTTGCTGAAAAGGAACCACTCCTTCCGGGCCATAGATCTGGAAGAGTGCCCTGCAGCCCGCCTGCACCCAGTGGGAGAAAACCCCCGGCTCCATCCCTGGGGAGAAGTCCGGGTTGCCCGCAATGGGCGTGAGCGGCGAAGGGAAGGTGGTAAAGCCCCGGGCCTCACAGACCGCGTCCCACACACGCAGGGGGACCCGCGTAACAAAGGAAGCGTAAAGATTAGGGGGGCGATGCGCACGGCGCAGGAATGGAACCTCTTGTAAGGTGCGGCCCGCCACTGCCTGGTCTTGGAAGAGCCAATGTTTGTCGGACTCCCACCTGCTCCACTCCACCAGATAGCGGAGCTGTGCCGCCTGAAAGTACCTACGGAGGTCCGGAATGCCGAGACCCCCCGCTTCCGGAGCAAGCGTGGAGAGGACCCTCTTCATGCGTGGCCTGCGGCCCTGCCAGACAAAGCGGGAGATGTCAGCCTGCATTTGTCGTATCCAGCCCACCGGGGGTTGGAGCGGAAGGGCCCGGAAAAGATATAGTATCTGGGGCAACACCGTCATCTTGACCGCCGCGATTCGCCCCAGCCAGGACAGCAGGCCTTTGTTCCAGCGGCCAAGCTCGTCCTTGATCTTCCTGCTGAGGGAGGCATAATTGGCCGTAACCATCTCCGGTAATGTAGGCGCCAGCAGAATCCCCAGATACGGCACCGTGGACGAGAACCACTGCATGGGGAAGAGCCGCTGAAGATCCCTCCTGGTTTCCGCAGCCAGGGACACGTCTAATGCCATCGACTTGCTCATATTCATTTTGAAGCCGGCCACCCCCGCAAAGGCGTCCAGCTCTCGGAGGCAAGCAGGCAGCGACCTCCTAGGGTTGTCCAAAGTCAGCAGGACATCGTCCGCGTAGAGACTGACGGTGTGGACGTACTGGCCCATCCGGACCCCGACAGCATCCGGATTATTACGAATCCTCTGAGCAAACGGCTCCATGTAGAGGGCAAACAAGAGCGGCGAAAGAGGGCAGCCCTGCCGCGTGCCGCGCTCGATGGCAAAGCCCCCGGAGCTACCCCCGTTGACCCGCACCGACGCCGAAGGATGCTTATAGCAGTTAAAGACCATGGTGCGGAACTTATCGCCGATTCCCAGTTTCTTGAGGACCAGCTCAAGATACGGCCAGTGAACTCTGTCGAAGGCCTTCTCCGCATCAACGGACAGCAACATCCGCTCCCCCGAGATCCTTGAGGCCTTCTCCAGAACATGCGTCACCCTCTTGGTGTTGTCAACCGTCTGTCTGCCGGGCACAAAACCAGCCTGGTCCGCCTCCACCAGGTCGGGGAGGTGTGGACCCAGCCTGGACGCGAGAATCCCCGTGTACAACTTGAGGTCGACATTTAAAAGCGAGATGGGTCGGTACGAGCCGCAGAGGGCCCGGTCCTTCCCAGGTTTCGGGATTACCGCGACCGTCGCCCTCAGGAGATCCGGAGGGATGGCTCCCGGTTTGGAGAAAGAGTTAAATAGCCGAGTAAGGACAGGGGCCACGGCCGTGCAAAAAGTCTTGTAAAATAGCGACGTGTACCCGTCCGGGCCCGGGGCCTTGCCATGTTTCAGTCGCGCGATAGCTGAAATCACTTCCTCAACATGGATGTCCCGCTCCAGGTGGTCAGCCTGAGCCGGATCCAGTACCGGGAGGGTCACCGACTCCAAATAGCCGTCGGCATCCCGTGGCGAGGAGGGCTCCTCAGCATACAGCGCCTCGTAGAAGCCGCGGAAAGACTCCGCTACCTCCGCGTCCCCGGAGACAACCCCCCCGTCCGCGCCCACCACTTCTTTCACAACGCTGCGCTGTTGCGCGACCCGGAGCCGGTGTGCTAGGAGCTTGCCACATCTGTCCCCCCCAGTGTAGTAGGCATGTTTCAAGCGTAGGGCGGCGTACTCCGCCCTGTCAAGATCCAGAGCCGACAGGAGCTTCCTCGCTGCCTTCAACTGCCTCCACACCCTCGGCGCCCCCGTACGGCGGTGGACCTGCTCAAGCTCCCGGACTTGAGCTGTCAGCTCATCCCTCTTCAGTTGCCGCTCCTTATTCTCAGCTGCAGAGATAGAGATGAATTCCCCCCGGAGGACGGCCTTCAATGCCGCCCACTGTGTCGCCTGCGAGGTGTCAGTGTTGCTATTGTGGGTGAGATAGTCCTGTATGACCTCCCCGATGCGTTGCACCACCGACTTTTTGTGTAGAAGTGTATCCCGGAGGCGCCACACCCCCCGAGAGGGGGGGGCCGCCGGCCACTGGAAAACGCCGGTGACTGGGGAGTGGTCAGACAGGGTCAGGACCCCGATGTCCGCCGCCGTGGCAGCGGCACGCATCGGTCCACTCACCAGGAGGTAGTCCAGCCGTGAGTAGGTTCGGTGTGCGTGCGAGAAGTAAGAGTAGTCCCTATCCGTGGGGTGCATGGAGCGCCAGAGGTCGTGCAGATCCATTTCCGCAATCCGGGCCCTCCCAGCCTGGGACAGTTCCCTCGTCTGCGGGAAGCGCTGCGCCGATCTGTCCATCACAGAGTCAAAGACAATGTTGAGATCTCCCCCCAAGATAATGTGGCGGTCGGGGGAAGCAGTGACATCCACCAGCGCGGAATCTAGGAAGCGCTCTTGGTGGTCGTTTGGGCTATAAACGGAGCCGACCGTAAATGCTATGCCTCCCAGGCGCATGCGATACGCAAGGAGCCTCCCCTTCTGTTCAGCACACTTATGCAACACCTCCCCCCGAAAGGAGCTCGCTAGGAGAATGGCTACCCCCGCCATCTTGTTCGCTGCCGAGGAAAAGAACTGGGTAGGGAACTTAGCAGAGCGCATCCTATGGCAATCTCGGGGCAATAAGTGTGTCTCCTGCAAAAGGCAAATGTCCGCCTGCGTCCCCTCCAGCAACGACAGGATCGCTCTGCGCTTCACCGGGTTGTTCAGACCCTGAACATTAAGGGTCACTACCTTTAGGCCCGGCATTCCTCGCGGGGGTCGGGAGCGCCATGCAATGGGCAGGGAATCAGCGGGTGGGGCGCGCGAGGCCGCAGCGCAGGACAAGCCAAAACAAAGCGGGCATAGACAACATCGGACGGGACCTTCCCAACCCCAAAACAACCCCCACCCCCACCCAAAACACAACCCTGGCAACTAGCCACCCACAAACTCAAACACCCCATAGTCTCAGTCAAGCCCCAAAACGGGCAAGTCCGTAGAAAAGAGCGAAGTGGACGTCCAGCCACTCACCTCCAACCGCTCCCCCCCAACCCCCCCGCCCCGTACCAAGCGTGTAAAGAAGCTAAAGACATCTCCCCCCGGAGTGTGTGTTAGGCCGTCAAGGCCACGCTAGAGGAGCCGGTCGAGTCCCCGGCCGCCGCCCTCAGGGCGCCGGCCATGTCCGCTCTGATGGTAGGGGAGTCCGGGCGCCCCACACTGGTCGCTGAGCGCCGCCCCGTTGACCTCCGCCGGTTCCGTCTCTCCGAGGACCTCCACGACGGCGTAGCTCCCTCCTCCTCCGCCGCCGTGAGCCCCAGGACACCACAAATGTCTTGCAAGGAGCGTAGCTGGTGTAACACTCCGTTCCACCGAAAAATCAGGCGGAAGGGGTGACCCCAAGAGTACGGCGTCTCATGCTCGCGCAAAAAGTCAGTGGCAATCCTAAAGGACCTGCGTTTCTGCAGAGTGATGGCGGAGAGGTCCTGGTAAAGCGCCACCGGCCGATCCCGGAAAGTCAGGGGCTGTTTCCTGCGGGCTTCAGCCATGATGCGTTCCTTTAGTGGAAAGTCGGGCAGGAAGGCCAGAATGTCCGGTGGAGGTGCCGATGACTGGCGCTGCCGGCCAACCCTATGCGCCCTGTCAATGCTGATGGGAAAGTCCGCAGCTTCCCCCAGGATCTCTCGGAACAGGGCCCGCAGGTAGCTCCCCAGATCGGACCCCTCGTCCGCAGTCGGCACGCCACGCACTCGGATGTTGTTCCTCCGAGATCTGTTCTCAAGGTCCTCGGAGTGGGCCTGGAGCTCCACACACTGTTCCCGGAGGCGAAGAACGTCCTGCTGGAGGTGGACTATCTCCTCCGCTCGCTGTTGGCCCTCCGTCTCCACCGCTTCCACTCGCTCGCCAAGGCCCTCCACCTCCCTGCGCACTTCTCGGACCTCGCTGGCCACCTCCCGCTTCAGTGTCTGGAAGTCCTCCCTGAGGGAGCTGAACAGTTCCTCCATAAAGGCCCTCGTGACGGGTGGTTCCCCTCCAGTCACATCCGCCGGAGCCCGGGAGGGCCCCGGTGAGGGCTGCGTCCTGTCCCGCAAGTGCTGGGCCCTGCCAAGCATGTCCGGCAGGGTACGGTCCCCTTTCTTCGGGCCTCCTCTTCCAGACATCGCTAGCTCCGCAGTCGGGCACCGGTCCAGGCGCTCCAGGGATGCTCAGCCGCCGGCTAGCACTCGACCTGGGTATCCCCCACGAGTGAAGTCGCTGCGTCACAGGTGACAAAATGGCGGCCCAGTCCGGTCACCGTCAGCCGCAAGAGCTTGTGTGAGACAACCAAGGGGGCCGCAGCAGAGGGGTCCCATCAGCACGTCCCTCCGGTAATCAGCCCAGCAGCAGCGGGGGTCACTTGCATCCAGCAGCTAGGACTCCGGCGAAGGCTGCCACCACTGCTCCTTCGGGGACAAAATGGCGGCCAGGCGGAGCAGGCCAAGACGACCAGGCCCAACGACACCACCGGGGCCCCCGAGGCACCCCACAGTAAAATAAGTTCCACCACCGGCCCCCGTCTGTCACGCACAGGGGCCCAGATGGTCCAACCCCATCAGGGAGTCCGCTGTACCTCGGCTAGGGGTTAGGGCCTCCGCAGTGCGAGGTGTCGCCGTCACCAGTCTGAGTGCCGGGGCACCCGTCCCAAGCCTTCCACACCGTCGGGTCCCTTCCCGCAAGGCTCCTTCAGTCACCGTCGAACGGCGGGCCAGCTCCCCTCCAGATCGCAACTTTCAGCACCAGGCCCAGCCGAGGCGCCCGGACAGCTCTCCAATGCGCTCCGCCCCTCGGGCTCGCCGTCGTCGTTCCTTGGTCTCGATCGAACTTTTTTGGGGGGGTTCCCCCGAGGCGATCCGAACCAAAACAGCACCAATGTGCACCCCTGATGCTCCGCCACGCTCCTCTCCCGCGCTGAGCCTCAGCAGGGGGAGAAAAGCATAAGAAAAGGGCTCTAGCTTGGCCGGGCCGGAGGAGCTACGGGAGGAAGCGTCCGCTCACCCCGCCATCTTGGCCACGCCCCTGCAATGTTACTTTAGAGGATATTTCTGTAGAAAAATATTTCTTAATTTGACTTTGGCCATTTTGGTGTTCTTTTCATCATTTCAAGAATGAGAGTACATACAATTATCTGTGACACATACCTGGCATAGTAAAGAATTAGAAAACAGTGAGATGTATTATATTTGTCAAGAACAATCAGTAAAGAAGTACATGTTAAGAATGAATCTTAAATTCTAGCTGCTGAAAGATAGATTATAAAGCCACAGGATTCAGGGTGGCTTGTCGCCTGACTTAGGATCCACTTGGAGAAAACAGGTGACCCAGCGCTCCTAATTCATCTATTTCCTTGTCCACCCCATTAGGGGATGTTAGTGGTAACTTGCAGTTTCCTGCACTTTTAACTATGGTTACCCATGTAGAACTAGACCCCAACCTGATCACGCCAGAGTCTTCCCATGTATCACCAGTTTCATGCTCTCCGGCTCTGAGAGCCCAGAGAGTACTAAGATCGGGGAGGGGTTTAGGTAGGATAACCCTTCCAAAACGGGGGGGAATCATAACAAAAAAAGATCTAACCCCCCATCCAAGTGTGTTGTCAGTGACCCAGGTACAGTAATTAACAACTCTCAAGTAAAACTAGACCCCGAGCAGCTAGAGCTCTTGATTAGCATTATAGATGCAAAGTTTGACAAAATTATTAAACCTTTAATGGACAAACTTGATACTCTTTCAGGGGAAATAAAGAGGTTGGGAGGCCTTTTGAATTCACATATTGGGACAAAGGTTAGCCCAGAAGAATCTATAAAGGTCAATGGCCCTGTAATGGAGACCCTTAAGATACCTAATGGGGGATCATGTCCAGTTACTGTAGTTGTACCAAACCCAATGGTATGTTTAAGTACTCCAACTAAAACTGTGACAGTGGATAAGCCAGGGAACATCGAAGCGAAGTCTAAACGATATGGTTACTCGACGCCTAACTTACCCCCGGACTGTGCACCATATGTGGTGGTTTTAAGCAACGTTCCACCACTCTCGGACACCGGGACTCGTAGTAACCCAGAAACCCATGAATCCCTGAAGTATAAAACTGTGGCCTGGCTTAACCAAGAGTGCGGTTTCCCTGTAGCTTTGTCCGATCAAATTCTAACCACTACCAGAGCCAATTGGATAGGGAACTCACACAAAAGTATCAGTGGTGATTGTGTAATTGTTAACTTTAAAAATCCCCAGCTTGCTACTACTATCTTGCTCAGAGCCACTTCTCGACCCCTGAACGACCAGGGAATCTTACTCAGACCTTTGGGATTTTTCTATCAACATTTAATTGATCAACCCCCTAATGGTTTTAGAAGGGGTAGTGGCTGTGCCTCTAGTGTGTCCAGTAGGTTTGAGGTGGTTACATCCAACCGGTATCAATCCCTGAGTGGTTTAGACTCTAATGATTGACTGGATCTTGATGAGGCGCTGCTTGAAGTTGGAACAGTATTCTGTGGAGTAGAGTCAGAAGGAATTACTATAGGACCCCAGCTAATGTTAGTGTGCTTCTTGATTGTTGCCCGATATCCAGCTTCGTGGGTGATGCTGAGGGGGGTAGTGGGGTTTTGCCTGTAGTAGACAACCACTGCCCGAGTCCAAGCATACTTAACCAGGATGAAGTTATTGAAACATCCATTGGGTCCTCGAGTAGTTTTCTTGCCAGCTGGAATGTTGCGGGGTTAGCATCTAAAGAAGATAGTCTGGGGTGGTTAGAATTTATCGACCTTTCGATATCTGTTGTTTCCAGGAAACTTTGTGCAAAAATGTTTCTGGTTACAATGGTTTTGTCTCTTACCAGTTACCTGCTACGGCATCTACTTCTGGTAGAGCTAAGTGAGGGCTTCTGGTTTTGATCTCTATCAAACTACCCATTATTGTTAAAAAACATGTTTTAGTGGGGGCTCATTCCCAGATTTTATGGCTTTCTCAGGGGGACGGAAGAAACATTCTTTTAATTAATTTTTATAATAACATCTTTGACAGCACCAGGCACCTGGTGGTAGACGCACTAGGTAGTGCTCTGCTTGATATTATAGCGGGTTCAAATGTTGTGTTTGAATTTATTCTGGTGGTGGATTTTAATCTTGCAGTATGTCCCCTCTCCAACCATTGTATGTGTGGGGTCACCAACCGCTTTGGGGATGCGGATCTCCATTTCCCTCATAATAAGTATGGGGAATCCCTGAACCATCTCTTAGCGGCATATGATATGGAAATATTGGTCAATGAAAAGAATGATCTAGGTGAGAGTATTCTCACATTTTCTGGGAGGGGGGCAAATACTGTTATTGATTTTATCAGTTTGTCATCGATCCTTGTCCCATGGAGTTTGGCACCTAAGGTCATGGATATAATGCTTAGCGACCATAACTGTATTACTGTAGAGGTTACTCTATGGAATAAAACACCTGTACCTGAATCGGGGGTTATAGCTAATATTGAACCACATAGACCAAATGGTACAAGGTTAAGATGGAAAGGCGAAAAAGCGGAAATGACGTCTGATCTAATTATAAATAGCTGCTTATTTGAAATTATTGAGATTCTTGAGCAGGCTGACGTCACTGCCGATTCTATTCAACATTTTATTAGAACTAATTCCATCATTGATCAAAAATTTACCAAATCAGCTGAGCGTAAGTCCAATCAGCAAAGGGGATGGTTCAATCATGCTTGCACCCTTGCACTTAAAGACCTTAAAGATGCACTGGCAACCAAACCCAGAGTCAGGAGCCAGGTGTCCCAGCTTAGATCAAATTATAAGATTACAGATAAGCAAAGGAAGATGGAGCTACAACACGAGGCCTGGGATAAATTGACACAGGCTGCTGAAAGGAAAGACTGTACACTATTTGGGCCACTGTTAACTGTCCATTTTTAAAAGATGAGAAGGTACCAGAATTAACATCTACGGTCAGTATGGAAACATGGATTTCCCATTTTTCTATAATTTTTGATTCGGATAAAGCCTTGGGAAACGGTGTACATGGTCTATGTAGATTTATCTGCCGCTTTGATTGTGTTTCACACACAAAACTCTGGAATATCTTGTTATGTATGGGAGTGGACCCGCCTCTCGTAGATTTTATGAGAGAGCTATACTCTGGGGCCACCGCAAGGGTGCGCTTTGGTACGAAGGGTGAATTGACCGCGCCGTTCGGAGTGGAGCGAGGTGTTAGGCAGGGATGCGTCCTCGCCCCCTTCCTCTTCTCCCTGTACACAAATGGCCTGGAGGTGGAGATGTTGAGGGGGCTCTGGACCTACCTCGGGTTAAACGGCGTTTGATACCCGCCTTGCTCTACGCGGACGACGCTGGCCCGCACCCCATGCGAATTGCAAAAGTCCCTAAATAGATATGTTGAGTTCATGGGTGGCCTGGACCTACAAGTCAATGTGAAAAAAACATTTGTTATGGTAGCCGGGCGAGTAAAAAAGCGTGTAAAGAATATCTTTCTTAAAGAGCAAAAATTAGAGGTGACTACGAAGTATTGCTATCTGGGGATAATGATTGACGATGGGCTCAAATGGAGAGCAGCAGTAGAGGCCAGATGTCATTTGTTTAAAAGAGCCATAATGTCCCTGATAAGTTTCTCACAGAGGTTAGGGAAAAGGCCCCCAGTGGAGCTGTTAAAAATTACTCAGCTAAATGTCAGGCGATTGCCCTCTACGGAGCATGCCTGTGGGGTTCTGCTGAAGTCAGTACCCTTCAGGTCGCTGAAAACAATTTCTTAAGATTTCTTTTAGCAGTACCAATGAGCTCCTCAGTATACGCTCTCCATTTGGAGCTTGGAATTCCCTACCTTGAGGATCTGATAAGAATTCAACCTCTATTGCTTTGGCGGCGTATCTGGTCCTCCGATAATAATGTGTTTTCACAGGAAATCTTGATGGACTCAATGACCATAGACCACTCTATAAAAATACAATGGTTACGCTATGTAAAAAAATTTTTTAGGGATCTAGGCTTGGAGAACTGTTACTCGGATCCTAAAAAAATCATTGAAATATCAAAGAAAGAGCTGAAAAAACTGGCTTTAACACATTTGGAGTCCCTGAGGCTGACTTCTGTGGCGACAAAACCTTCGGCTGTTCATGCCAATTTGATTCAGATTACTCACTCCATTCAACCCTATTTGACAATACAGATTAGTACCTACCATAGAATGTTGCTGACAAGATTCAGACTAGACTCTTTTTTCAGGTTAGTATCCTTCCCCAAGAGAAACAGTTGGGAGTCGGTTCCCACTCCTTGTCCTTGTGATGAAGTGTCAATACAGTCAAATTTACACACCATTTTGTTCTGTAAGTTTCATCATCCACACAGGAGGGTCTGGTTACTACCTGTACTAAAGAGTTGGGGGTTAAGACATGTCGCCCAGCGATGCTACGCCTTCAAATGCTAGACTCCGAACTGATCTGTTATCTTGTCCTCAACTTTCTAAGATGTATTCTGAAACATAGGAATAATTTGTAAGCAGGAGTTTGATCCTAGTTTACATAGATGAAACGAAACCTTGTAAATTTTTGGTTTTAACTACATGAGTTGATAATTGATTAGTTTTAACTATCACTGTTTTTAATTTGTGTGCGTTTTTTCTTTTTCTTTTTATATACTGCATTGTATTATTTATTAACTGCTCTTTTAAGGTTTTTAAAATTGCAAAAAACCGAATAAAGAAAGAAATTAAATTAAAGCCTTGGGTAACTATAATGACTGATGGCCCATTGTCCCCTTGGACATTCGCATCACCGAGGTCTTAGATAGCATCGGTGCAAGCAAAGGGGGAAAGGCTCAGGGTCCCGATGGGGTGCCCATCGGTGTTTATAAGTTAGTCCCGGATGTATGAGGACCCATGTTGGTTAAAGTTTTTAATACAGCAGTTTGTTTTGGGGTACCCTCAACTTGGGAGGAATCAATTATAATACCAATATTTAAGAAAGGAGATCGGGGGGACGTGAAGAACTACCGTCCCATCTCCCTGCTGGATTCCTCTGTGAAAATAATGAGCCGGGTACTTTTGGTCAGGCTGGAAGAATGGGCAGAAACCAATGGCATCCTGGCAAATTGCCAGTATGTGTTTAGAAAGGGACGCGGGACGATCGAGCAATGTTTAAATCTCGATCTTTTGAATGGGAAATACACCCAGGCTAAGAAGGGCTCTATTTATCTCTGCTTTGCAGACTTGAGTAGTGCTTTTGATATGGTGGACCATGCAATTCTCTGGGCCAAGTTGATTGAAATGGGGGCCCCTGAGGGTATTGTCTTTTTCTTGGCCCGACTCTATGTCAAACTACGTACTAGCGTACAATATGGTTCTAGTGGGGAGTGTACCACCAAATTTTTGATCGGACGGGGCATAAGACAGGGGTGTGATCTTGCCCCCCTGCTCTTTACCCTTTTCATTAATGAAGTGGACTCCGTCCTACAGACCGTAGCGGCAGACGCCCCTAGAGTTAATAATATCAGTGTCCCGGTATTACTATATGCGGACGATGCCGTGTTACTGTCCAGGACCCCGATAGGCCTTCAACGCTTAATGGATGGGTTCGCACAGTTTATTATATCTAGAAAATTAGTGATTAACAAAACCAAAACTTATACCATGGAGTGTGGGCCGGGGAAGAGTAAGCCCCACTCTTATTATATAGATGAACATAGGGTCCAACAAGTCGATAATTTCAGTTATCTTGGTATTACTTTATTCCAAGAATTGCAGTTGGGCCAGCGAGCACATAAGTGTTAGAGCTAAGATGGTAAGCAGCGCTAATGGGGTCTTTACTTTTGCCACTAAATTAGGGGATAAACGGATAAGCGATATGCTTAAGATCTTTCAGTCACGATGCCTCTCCACCGCCCTTTATGGTGTAGGGGTTCGGGGTCTTGCCCCGGCTGGGTGCTTACAGGTGGAGGAGAATGTCTTTTTAAAAAGACTTTTGTGTCTGCCCAAATCTACTTCTAATGACTTAGTCCACAGAGAACTTGGTATTCCATTTCTGAATGATCTGATCCTCCTGAGGCCATTATTGCTGTGGCGGTCAATTTGGCTGAAAGAAGAGACATCTTTAAACAGAGCCATTATTAATGATTGTCTCACTGTTGATAACCATTTAAAGATCCCATGGATTAAATATATTATCAACAGTTTCCAGGAGATCTATGGCCTTGATATTAAAACTGATAGATATGGGGCTTCAGAAACTCCAAAGTCAGAAATGAAGCATATCTTTTTGATGTGTAAAACTGAGAGACGGGCCTGCAATATTGGCATTCTACCCACCTGTGTGCGTTACAGCAATATGAATGAAATGGAGGGTTATCAACCTTATTTGACCCAAGTGACCAGAGTTTCTCACCAGTTTGTTTTTACTAGACTAAGAATGGGGATTGTGCATAATCTGGTTGCCTTCCCTTCCGTGAAAAAGCAGCCTGTTGGTCCCTGTCCGTGTGATAACTTGTCAGCACAAAGCACTACGCACTTTCTCTTGCTGTGTCAACTATATGGGAACTTCCGTAAAGCCTTTTTAAAACCCATTTTTGTTAAGTTTGGTGTCAGGACAGTACATGATTCTATGAAATTGCTCTTTATTCTGCACCAACCTGACATTTGTTTTTTTACTGCTACTTTCTTACTAAAAGCTATCAATGTTAGGAAAAGTATGAGTTTTTAAATATTTATTCTCCCCTCGCCTGTATTGAATGTCTCCTTTTTAAATATCAGCTGTCTAATGTGATTGTAATTGTACCGTTATTGTATTTTATTATATGTGTGTTTTTATGGACATTGCTTTTTTTGTTCCGAATAAAGCCTTATGAAATGAAAAAATGAGTACTAAAAGAAGACTACGCAAGGCATCTTCAAGGAGCTTTGACTAGGCTGGGCTGCATTTGCTTGTACCGGGTCCTGAAGATGGGCTAATCCATAGCCCCCACCAGGGACTGGGGCTTAAAGAATGATGCACTTTATAAGCAGACTAAAAACGGAGGTGACCATCATTCAAAGATATCACTCCCATACATGCCAACAGACCCGATTCAGGTGAGAGATTCCAGATTTTATTTTTGCTGTCTCTCACCTAAAATTGACTATGTTTCAATATGAGGCAATGGGGAAAATATGCCCCCCTGATTTTATTTTTCTAAATTTCACACTTTGCTGTTGTAAAATGTTGGTGTGTGTGTACTACAGGCCTGCATAGGTAGCACCAATGCCTTCTATGTGTCAATTTCTATATTTTTCACTGCTCACTGTAATTATCACATCATTCCCCTGGGACTTGCAGATCCCGCTCCCTTCAGTCTCCTTCAGGACTCCATACCTCCTCCAGGACCCCACAGTACTCCTTTACTCAAGGCCATCTCTCAGCACTTTAACGTGGATGTTTCGGCAGAACAGCTGGAACTGTCTGTGGAAAGAAGTTCAAAATAATTCTAAACTTCACAATGCTGTTGATAAGCATATCACCATCATAGTGTGGGGTGAGCTTTCTATGGTCTTTTTTTCACAGCCAGTTGTGCTAGTTTGCCTGTTAACACTTGAAGTCGGGAAGTCTTAGATCTTCTTATGTGGAACTGGATATGCCACGTCACATATGCACAGCACGATGACATGGCCATTATTTCTCATATCTTGCCTGACAGTACTACAACAAGTTGGCTGTACACATTTGGTCTTGTCATAATATTCCCATGTTCTAGAGACTACTCAAGACTTGGTTATTTTGAAGCAGTGGCTGCTATCTCATTCTTCTTTTTTGGGACCTTCTAGTCTTTAGATTTCAGTGCCAGAGTACTGCATTTGGAGAAGTTCTTTGAACCTAATAAATTTCAGTAGCATACCGTACAATAACATTGGCTTGCTGAAAGATCTCAGCAGAAAGACCTCTCCTTTACAATACCGAACTACACAGAGCCATCACACTTAAAACAGGTCTTAGTATGCAGGTCAGTTAATTTCCACACCCTACTACACACAGCCATTTCCATGCACACAGGTCTGAGAAAACAGGCCAGTCATTCATCTCAATCCATTACACACAGCTGTCACCATGTACAGAAGTCTCAGTACAGAAGCCACACACTCACCATATCACACTACGTACACCCAACAAAATGGAAATATGTCTTAGCGTAGAGGACTCTCCATCACCCCGTCCTACTATGTCCAGCCTTGACCATGTACAGTGGTCTCCACAAATAGACCACTCACTCCAAATAGCTAAGCACCCTTAGTTTGGGATGCCTATATTATATATAGCCTTTGTCTTGTGCACAGCCGATTACAAGTCAACTCCTTCCAGATAGGCAAGCCCCATTAGTTAGGCAAACCCCTGCTATGCTGCACGCCACCCTTCCCCAAAAAAAATATTGTGCCGAACCCCGGGCCCCTACCCCATCCAAGGGGGGGTTTTATTTTATTTTTCTGAATTTTAATGTTATTGCAGATCCGCAGATCATCTGCAGATCTGCTGTAGCATAAAACAAATATCACATTTGTGGATCCAGTGGTCCCTGGTACTCTAGTACCACCCAAGGAGGCCAAGGAGGTCAGGGTCTACTTGATGTGCTGTAACAGCCTATTTTATTAGCTCTAGGCTAAAAATAATTACACATTTTAAATGATCAATTTTAAATTATAGTACAATTGTATTTTATTGTAAAATAGTTTTAATCTGTATTTTTTTAATTATTAAATATCAATAAATTTCTCTTTACTTTCATATGGGGAGATCTCATCTATGCGTGAAAAGTTACTACTAGTAACTTTGCCCTCATAAATTCAGTCTTAAATGCCTCCTCTTCTTGAACTGCAAAGGTGGAGACATGTAAGTCTACACTTAGGTGTAAATCTACACTCGGAAATGGTGAATAACAAAAAAGTGTAGAGTTATACTTAGGAGCAATAGTAAATATACATGTACCTTTTGAATGAGCCTCCAAGTCATTCAGATTCATGTTTTCATAGAAAATACGCTCAAACACAATCTGCATCTGGTTAGCATTACCATTGTTTAGAGAGGGCATAAATTGCACTTGTGCTCGTTTAGCCCTGGCAACAGTGCTTAATTTGTACCAGTGGTTTCAGGTACTCGGCACTAGCAATTATTTGTTAACACCAGCACCTATTTATGTGAATCATCTACATAGTGGTGCTGTGTGAGTGACATGTGGGTTGTGACAGCAGCAGTGGACCTGTGTGAAATACTTTGGGCACTGGCACTTATTTCTTTACAAATTACACACTGACAGGCAAGTACACACTACACATATAAACCAAGGTACATGGAGTATCATTATGCACAAAACAGGCATAAAACACAGTTGGTAACATTTATCCTCTTTTCGTAGCTCTTCTGTAGTTAGACACAAATAGCAGATGCACTGTGTTTTCTGTTTGCTATTAACGCTACCTTGCTATACTCTGCCCCATGGACCCATTCCATGAATGTAACATTGACGTTCCCACGTATCCACCCATGGATTTTAGCTCATTCCCAGATTCACCATTAGTGGCATACCTGGAAATGTGTCAAAATTCTACGTCTCCCCAGATGTGGCGTATCAAGGAGAAATAGCTTTATTTCTCCTAGTTTCTTCCTCTTTCTACGAGTGCTGCAATCTGCCGCACAAACAGAAAGAGGAAAAAGCCTCTTAGGATTGTTTTTGTGCAGGAAGATGTCCTTTCCTGCACAAAACAATTCTGCCTACAACCCACGAACCCTTGCACCGTAATGCAAGTGTGCCTGCATTAGTGCTAGGCTACTAATTGTGTGCCAGCACAGGCAGAGGACAGGAATGCACCATATCTTGGTAGATATGGCGCATTTCTGCCCTCCCTCTTTCATGCAGTGCAGCCAGTTGTCCTGCTGCGTTGCAGGAAAGTTTGGTAAATATGGCCCTGTGTGTGTGCAAGTTTGAACATTGAAAGCTGACAAATTAGGCTGATAAATAAACCCCTCTTTTCCCATGTTTAAACAACATAGTGATAGATTTGACTTAGAGGCATAGTAGTAAATCAATGTTGACATTCTACGGTATGCAGTCATAATTTTGGCAACAGCCATGCAGCTGAAATAGCTGGAGAGTTGACCACATGAAAGGAATACTTTCATTAAAACATCTTAAATGTAAAAAGGTATAGAATATGTAGTATCAAAACAGCACATGTGATAGATTTCTGCTTCTAGGGTGCACTTGCACTACATATAGATATAATTTTTATCTATATTATTATGGGGATCGTGGTATATAATGCATGTTTTATAGTGGAAGTAGGATGTTTTGCTATCTATCTAGATAGCTATCTTTTTATGATACAGTACCCCTTGCCGTCCATTATAAAGATATTGCAAGTGACCAAGGAGTTCCATAACCATATAGAGCAATGAAGCCAAAGGCTGAGTTCATTTAAAAGATTATGGAACTCGGAGGTCACCTGCAGTTTCCTTATAGTGTACGCCAGGGGTTACTTTATCCCATATAATACATGGTTATCCATCACCTTTCCCACACATCACTTAAAACCTTGGGGGCTTATTTATGAGCCCCTTGTGACACTTTTACTAAAAGTGACGTAACAGCGGCATAAATAATGCCCTATATTGTGCCATGTTTACAAAGTGATGCATCAAGGCAGATGCATCACTTTGTAAACCCCTGCGCCACATTATACATGCGGCAGGTATAATGTATGGGTGGTGGGCATTCCTCCTCAAGAAAGCCTTGTAGAAGTGGCACAGTGAAATCTATTAGATTTCAGTGCACCACTTTTAGGACGCCACTGTGTCAAAACCTTACACCTATAATACTCAACCTTACACCTGCCTCATAGCAGCTGTAAGGGTGACACAGTGCAATAGGTATAGGCCTCCCCATGCATTGCTGGGGTTGCCGCATGCTTACAACACAACTCCAGCAATGCGTGAGTTTTGTGCCGACAGATACGTCAGGATTTCTGACGCATCTGTCAATCCATGCGACATAGAGCACCGTACAGTAAATACGGCACATCCATGGTGACACGAGGAGGGCACAGTGAAAAGTGTTGTATCACTGATTTACTGCAACGATGAAACACTTTTTATAAATGAAGCCCTTGGTGTGTATCTCTTTCATATGAAAAGGTGAGCGTGTTTGTAAACATGAAGAATAAAAATAAATCTTCTAGTGCAAAATTAAACATACTAAACATGTTAGATATTTATTACAAACAGATATTAGAAACAGTTCAATAAAAGTGAGTTTAAGAACAAAAAAACGCTGGAATAGTACGTAATGTGTACGTAATGTGTAGAAGCATACAGAAAGATTCTCGGTGCTCTCTATCTAAGGAGTGCAAAACATAAACATATCCTCTCTGCTTGTCAGTGTAAGGTATGAAAATAGAGCAGAACAAAGAAAAGCAGCTTCAATTATGCCTCATGACCTGACCTGCCTTTCACCTCGGCTGCAGGCATTGTGACGTCAGAACTCGACTATAATAACCAGAGATGGACTCGCCTAGTGGGCACCGGTCGTTTCCACGGTGGGCCGGAAGGGTGGGGGCCCGTTTTGGACCCCTGGGGGCCAGTTATGTTACAGGCGGCCGGTTTTGAAGCAGTGCTACAATATCTGCCTCCTGTAACAAAACCAGCAGCGGGAATGGTGCTTCCCATTCTCCCACCCCCCCCAATCATCAACTGGCAATTTGGTGCGTCACAAGTCGACGATCATAAAGAAATTAGAGACTGCAATTTATACAGGATTACAGAATCTCATGTATTTTATATATATATATATATATATATATAGATATAGATAATAATTTTAAAACAGCGCAATTCCCAATTCAGCTAACAGTCAGATAAAGTTAATTAAAGCAGTGATAACACTTACCTTGTGTTTAATTCTGTGCAGGTCTTTGGTTGACAGGCAGAGAAAAAGCAAAGATAGAGGTGAGATAATGTTACAAGAAACATATGCAGCAATTAAAGGTTGTCTCCAGGCAACAGACGATTTAAAGAGATTTTCTGACTCAACATCTTGTACAAATTCCCGCATGACAGTCAATGTGAGTACACTGCCGCTTCTGTCCTGCATCGCACATATTATTGGCAGTGCCTGCTTTTAGTTGTAAGCCTCCATCACTGGAACCCTTGCGTGGCTACAAGTGGATGCTGCCTGTATATATTGGGTTTACACCCTGTGGATTCTCTAAAAAATATTACTTTTTTCCTTAAGAATTATGGGGCTGATTCTCCCAAAATGTAGGAATGTACTCATGTAACCTTATGCCTATGTTTGGGGTCAGTTTCTGACTTTTCAGAAGTGCATATGAGAAGCTGCAACTGTCATGGATTCCCAGTAGGAGTTCTGGGATACTTTCAGGAGCTTCAAGTTTTCCAAAGGGAACGCATGCGGAAATGTAGCACGTGTGCCCGGATACACATTTTTTGTACTTTTTCTCAATCATAGTGAAGCGGGCACCTACGTACATGCCATGCTTAGTGGTTGTTATGTGTGTATGGCATGCTTTGCATGGAAGTGCTCCCTTAAAGAATTGTTCTTGTTTAGAATGGGTTCTCTGCAGAGTGCGATACTGGAAGCGTTCTGGGTCATAGTACACTCCAGTCATCGACCTGCACGATCTGCCTTCTGTTGCTAGAATAAACCTATTCGTAAACTACCCTTCTTGTCGTGGTAATTGTGCTAACGACAATTTGGCGATGAGCACTGGTTCTACTCTTTGCATGCCAAGGATTTACTGGTTACCTTTTTTTAGCAGCAAAAACAACAGCAGCACATATTGGAGTCACGGTGTAAGTGTGCGAGACACTTATATTAAGTAACCAGCAGAGCAGCCCCACCCGCAGAGCTGCAGCAGCAAGAATAAATAAAGTGATAACTTTGAGTTATTATAATTTTTCCTTTACTTACACTGCTGAAAGCAGTGGGGCGACGCTCCTCCGCCTTAGCAAAGGAGCCGCCCCTGGTGATATGGTGATTAGATTATATGCAGATTCCGGCTCACCATACACAATTGTATGTGGGGAAATTTGGAAAAACACATTTGTTAAGAAGATAGGTACAAGGTTGTTGGAGTCAGAGTACAACCTGAGAGTTATAGTGGTGAGAAAATTGATATGCTGGGTTACCAATGGTTAACTTTCAATTTCAAGAATAGAACCGCTAGAGGGATGCTGTATATAGCAAAGAAAGGTCCATTGGTGTTAGGATGGAGGGATCAAGGGAACTTTCAAATCGTGTTTGATCTTAACAGTAAAGAGAAAGTGCTGATAGTGGATGAGGGGGTTACAGTCGAGACAGCCATGCTAGACAAGTTTCCGGGGTGTTCAGTAAGACTTTAGGAGATTTGCAGGGATTTGAACACTTGATAGTCCTTAAAAAAGATGCTGTTCCTAAGATCCACAGGGTGAGGAGCATACCTATAACTGTAAGGGATGAGGTTTCAAATGAACTGAACAAATTAGTCGCTATGCAGGTTATAGAGGCTATGGAATCTTCTGAATGGATTTCTCCCTTGGTCGTGGCACGTCGTGGCAATGGCAAAACCAGGCTCTGTGTGGACCTTTGCCATTTAAATGAGAACATTGTAGTGGACCTTTTTTCCCTTCCTAAAATAAATGAAATGGTGGCATGTCTCAAGAATGCAAAGTGGTTCTCCACGACTGACTTATCATCAGCATATCACCCGATTTTGGTAGCGTCTTTTTCTCATCATTTGATGGCCTTTATAACTGCAGTGGGATATTTCCAGTTCAAAAGGATGCCTTTTCGAATAGAATCTGCTGCTGCTAGGTTCCAAATATTGATGTACAAGCACTTCTGCAAGGAGAGTGACTCTTTGGTTTTTGGGGAGAACAAAGAAACTCATGATGTAAGGTTACAGAAAGTGTTAAGTATTTTACAGTGTTAGAAATGGGATTTCTGGTTGGCTAGGGCTTGTGCCAAAGCCAGGCAGAAACCACCACTCTAGTTAGGGCAAGGAAGGTACACGCCAAAGATAACCCCTGCTCACCCCCTTGGTAGCTTGGCACGAGCAGACAGGCTTATCCCTGAGGCGATGTGTAAAGCGTTTGCGCGCGCACCCAGCAACAACACCCAAGGCCCACCACAAAAGAAACTCCACACAAGGTATTGTATAAAAATAACCTTTGTATTACCAAAACACATTAGATAAAACACACACTTTACAATGTGCCAACAGGCACGGGCAGAATTTACAAGGGATTATATGGACAGGGACAGGGCCACATGGACCACTGTCAGGAATTAGCACTTGGTAGAAATTAGCACTTAGAACATAGGAATAATACTGTAGTACAAAATAGCAAATGTAGCACACAACCAGTAACTACTGGTATCAGGTAAGTACCACCTACGCAACCCTAACCACCTTAGGAATATATTGCGCAGGGAACTAGGACCACCTGTACTAGGGAGAAAACAAACAACCACCTAAGTATCACAATACCTGTAGGGGTAATAGCACGTTACACATGATGCATCACATTCAGAGGTGTAGGGAAGGAAAACACATGATGCATAAAATACATTCAGAGGTGCAGGACAAGAATAGCGCCAAACTCACATTAGCCACCACTGTGGCAGTCCCTAGGCCAACTGGCCTGGAAGGAGCAAGGACGCCCTGTGTCCAGCAGAGTCAGGGCGCGCCTGCGCAGGCTGCGCAAACCAGAGCGCACAAAGCACAACCTACACGTAGCAGTTGCCCACTAAGTGCTGGGCAACTGGAGAGATGCTGGGGCACCACTGTGCCTTCCTAAACAAATATGGCAGGGTTTGGAGCCTCTCCTGAACTCTAAATATGCCACACTTGTGGCCCCCTGAGCCTCGCAGGCTCTAAACAAGAAATGCCCCCTGAGCCTCGCAGGCTCAAATCAATAATGCGCTCCTTCGTGGGAGCAGCCCACTGTCTTCCGGGGCCGCTCTGATTCCGCACTTAATGCCCCCGCAATCTGAGTCCCTCTGGACTCTTGGATAAATCAATCTCCACGTTGGAGCCTTCTCGGGGCTCTTAGACAAAACGACTTGCCCCCGGGGTTGAGCTGTGCGAGGCAGAACTGTGCTGTGCCTTCAGTGGCACTGAGCAGACTGGGGCGCTAGAAAATGTCCCCCCCCAAGCCCCATGGGGCTTCGTTATCTCAATGCAGCCTCCTGCCCGTGATGGAGCCTTTCGGGGCTCTAAACACCAATGCGCCCTGCTTGGGAGCGACCTCGCGCCCTTCACACCAACCAGGCTGCCCCCACTCACCGGACTCCGTCGGATCGGGCGCAGCAGCCGACATGGGGCTCTTTTCTTCGCTGGTTGGCGGGGTGGGCTCCCGCCGAACCTCCGGCCCCGCTTCTTCTCCGGGCCGGCCCAGCGCGGGGTAGGCTCCCGCCTGGGTCTCGAAGGGGAATCAGTCCAACCCCGCGTCGTCAGAAGGAGGCGGGGTAGGCTCCCGCCCTCCTAATTCTGGTTGTCCCGGAGTCCCGCCCCCGGCCTGCCTGACTTCCTACAACCCCGGCCGCGGCGGTGATTCCACAACTCGGCAACCAGAGGGGTAGGCTCCCTCGTGATAATAAAACAATATCCCGCGGGGTGGGCACCCGCTTACAGTTACAGCAATGTCCCTGGCAGGGTGGGCACCTGCCAGGAGACTCTGGAATCGGCAAAAACGGGGCAAACGCCGGGTGGGCACCGGCTAGCAGAAATAAAGCGCTCCTAGCGCTAGGGATAAAAAGGGAAAGCGCTCTCAGCGTTAAAGGCCAATAGAAGCTCCCAGGCGCTTTAGGGATACAAATAAAGCGCTCCCAGCGCTTAGGGGAAAATAAGCACAAAGTCCAGCAAAGTCCTTAGGAAGGTGGGCAGGGGGCAAGGCTGGGCCAGGGGCCAGCTCACTGGGCCCTCCAGGGCAGGAAGGCAGTCCCAAGTGGCGGTTCCTCCTGCCCTCCAGCAGCGGCAGCCCCCCTCAGGATCCTGGAAGTGAACAGTTTCTGTGGGGACACAGCCCCATTTTTATACAGTAAAACCCTTTGTTCTGGGTTCAGGGTGAGGGGGAAAACCAGTCGCAGCTGGTTGGGGAGCACCCTTGATGTGCTCAGCCCCTCACTCTATTCACTGGCAGGGCTAGGGTCGTCAGTCGCACCACAGGGGGCGGAGCCAGCATTGTGTGGGAAAGCCCTGCCCTATTCAGGTCCAAGGTGCACTCCTCCCCAGCCATCAGCATGCTAATCTCCCTATTCACCACCGGGTGACTCCTCCTGACTCTGGGGAATCCCTAGCACGTCACATGACCTCAGCCAGCCAATCACGCGACAAGGCACACATTTTACACTGCACACCGAAGTGCCCACTTCTAGAAGTGGAAAGGTTAAAGTGCCGACAAGGGATTTTGTTTTGGAAAAAATTACTTGGTTGTCTTTTGCAACAAATTATTAGGTGGATGTAACTAAATGAATTTTACATCAAAGGCAGAATTGTCGTCATGAATAATCATTCAATACAAAAGAGTACACACACGGGGATTTTTTCTGTGAATTAAACACAATTCTTTTTATATATAAATCAGATTAAAAAGAAGTACATAGGAGCCATTTGTTAGAGCAATATCTCATGAAAAACAGGTTACATCGAATCCACAATTCATTGAACAGACATCTATTCCAGCAAAATTTTGACAGTGACCAATCTCATCATTGAGACGATAATCTACTGGACATATTGAATATTGTGAAAATAGATGGTTGAGTCGACGTTTCGGTCTTGGATGGCAGAAGTCCGTCAGACCATTTAGTAAATTCTGGAAATACCACGATGTTTGTGTTTTTTGTCGTAGTGGAAGCGTTTCTAGTTGTTGCGTTTGTTTATTCCAAATTGCTAGTCATAGGAACTTGAACTCGAGGAGTTATTCTTCGTTCTGATTTTGAAAAATGTCTCATGTGGAGCCAAACGCATAGGGGTCTGCCAAAGTCGAGTACGCCGCGCGTAAATGGTCTGACGGACTTCTGCCATCCAAGACCGAAACGTCGACTCAACCATCTATTTTCGCAATATTCAATATGTCCAGTAGATTATCGTCTCAATGATGAGATTGGTCACTGTCAAAATTGTGCTGGAATAGATGTCTGTTCAATGAATTGTGGATTCGATGTAACCTGTTTTTCATGAGATATTGCTCTAACAAATGGCTCCTATGTACTTCTTTTTAATCTGATTTATATATAAAATGAATCGTGTTTAATTCACAGAAAAAATCCCCGTGTGTGTGTACTCTTTTGTATTGAATGATTATTCATGACGACAATTCTGCCTTTGATGTAAAATTCATTTAGTTACATCCACCTAATAATTTGTTGCAAAAGACAACCAAGTAATTTTTTCCAAAACAAAATCCCTTGTCGGCACTTTAACCTTTCCAATTCACTTGCCCAAGCCCACAAGGGTTTATTGGGTTTGCCCCTTGTTACATTTCACTTCTAGAAGTGGCACTTCCATACTAGCTACACGCACGCCGCACGCATCATTGCGCAGCATTTAACCACACGAATCTGTACATACCAGACTCGACGATGCACACCCCACGCATCAGGAACCACTAGGGACGCATACATTCCCCATGCATTCCTATGGGAGGGCAGGCCTATCTCACCACATGCACTCAGAGTGCGCACGCACTTTACCCTGGGACACAGGGAAAGTGCGCAGAAACCAAAAACCACTATCACCAAGTCACCAATAAAAGCAAAAAAGTTTAGGGGTGAACCTGCCAGAAGGGCCAAGTCCAACACAACCCCCTTCCAGCCAAAACGCAGGGCAGACCAATCACCACCGTGATGGACTTCCCTGCTTGGGGCGATAGAACACGGACGCGGGCCCGCAACTGCCGGGACACCCTCCGGTTCTACGCCACGGTGAACCCATGGGATTTCTTCTTAAACCACTGTCTGGACCAACTGGGCTACCCCACTGGTACTCCCAAGCTGTCCGCGGCCAAGACCAGGCCCTAGGCCACCCAGGTATCACCGGTCCTTGCCTAATCACAAAGTGGGGGGTAGTAACCCCTGGCACATAGCGGCCATTCTCCACTCTTCCTGTCTGCAAGACAGGACTAGACTGCCACTGGTTCTCCAGCCTAGGGCCTACACCCTCAGGCGGACCAGGAGTCTCAGGGAAGGCTCTCCTCCCCCTACCTCTTCTCCTAGGGTTCCTCCTCCTCTGGCAAGGGGTACACCTAGAACGCAATTCCAACCCAGGGTTTAACCCCTCAGGTTGTACCGGGGCCAGAGGTGGGCTCTCCCACCCTCTGCACCCCCTTCCAGAGCCCTGCTCCCTACCAACTGGCGCATGGTTGCTCCAGAGGGAACGTGCATAAGATAAGGGTGCTAAGAGGTGAATGTGTGGGGTGAGAAATTTCAGATAGTGGTGGAGAATAAGGTAAGTAACAAAAATACACGGTTTACAATTCACCGTACAAGGTGTCCTGGTCACGTAACAATGAATACAGTCACAAATTTATGTACAGAATCAAATTCATATTTTAGCACGTTGGGTGAGGGACGTGTACCAGGCTCATTTATGAGGGGGTGTCGACGTTTCGACCCGTCTTGGGGTACAAAGGTAATTTGATGCCTTGACCATGCGGGTCTTCTTCAGGACAACAAGGGAGGTGGGCAACCTGACGAGTTCCTCAGCTTAGCTTAAGGATCTAAAAACAAGGGGCAAAACAGATGATCAGGATGTTGTATCGCAGATGCGATTAACAACAGGCAAAGCGGGTGTATGCTTACCTAGTGTAATTCCAGGGGTGGTTCAACCATGGATCGCTAGTGGCAATAGTACACTGACCATGCGTGTGCTCTGGTCGGATTATATTTCACAAACACCGGAACTGAAATTAAACAGATGAACAGTGTAAGGGCCAAGGGGCAGTCGGCTCGCTCTGATGCGGAGATAGAGATTGGAAATGGGGTGATGTTAAAATAGTACCTGCGACGCGGACTCAATCCGTTCTGCAGTGTAGTCACAGGGAAAGGACTTCAACTTAAGCTTCTCATTTCCCGAGTGCTGGCCATTCTAAGGGACAAAGTGAGTGATATAAGTATCAATTGGACAGCGTGGTAAGCTAAAAAGTCAAGAAGGCCTGCCAGCGTTCTTACCTGTCTCAAGTACAGGGTGTATTGCTCGTGGCGTCTCAACCGGCGTCTCAACCGGAGGGAATACGGGCGCATGCGCCCTAGATATGAAGCAACCGGGTAACCGTACACGTAGTGACGGTGCGTCGGTAAGAGTCAGAGTGAAAAGACTCACCGAGGCGTTAAGCCTGTAGTTCCAAACGGCTAGTGATGTCAGTCTGAGGTCCAGAGGGTTTGGATCATGGTCTACAGTACCAGGAGGGCATATTGACTTAAAATTAAGAGCATAACTCGTGGTTCGATAAAATCATTGGTTCAGTCACGCATAGATGAAATGACAAACATAATGAATTACGACAATCAGGGATCCATTAAATGAATATACAGTTCATGAGGAGACATCATTTCTTAAAATACATAATTAACACCAAAGACTAACAGCGACGGACAATAGAACAACAGTTCCAACGTATATACAATTCAAACATGCATACAAATTACATATAATTAAGCATAGGCTGTCAATGTAGAGGCCTAAATGTTACAGTATGGACCAAATGAAATCCGGGGCACTCGATTGAGGGGTTGACAGAAAAAGGGGCCACATTTCACACTATTGATCAGTTGTAACCATGAGCAGTAGGTCAATGGCGAGAGATGGTATCCTAACCGGTACTCATGACGGAAATCTGTCTATTGATCTCCTCCAGCTCGTTCAATCCTTTAAATAACCAAAAATTGTTGTACATAAATAAATATCGTTTAATCAATCAGTGGATGTTGTATCGCTTCATGGTGAAGTATCAAAATTGAGTTTCTTGAGCTCTGCGAAATGTTATTTAGCTCTAAACTTAACAAATAATGAACTGGATGACATATTGCTGATTCGCTAAGTATTGAGTCAGGACCATTGTCTGTTGTACTAATTTGATTCCCAGGTCCTTGATTTCCTTGGGAAAACCCCATTTTTTGTAATCCCTACCAACTGGGGCGGTACCTCTGGAAGAAGAACCGGTCGGGACGCTGGTTACAGACGTCCCACCCTTCAGGTCAGGCTGATCCTGAACCTGGCCTTCCAACCTCCGGCCTAGAACCTTTGGTGGAATAATCGCCTGGCACTCCAGGACTTTGGGGGATTTACACTCCATCCCCCTGAGGCTATCAAATGACACATATGTCGAGCGACTGTCTGTCTGGCGCTGATCTCCCGTCCCCTGTCCACCTGACAGTGCGCGGAGATCCCCCAGAACAGAAATGGTGTCCCCATGGTCACT
This sequence comes from Triturus cristatus, assembly GCF_964204655.1. Lineage (NCBI taxonomy): Eukaryota > Metazoa > Chordata > Amphibia > Caudata > Salamandridae > Triturus > Triturus cristatus. The sequence continues at coordinate 628,728,704 of NC_140584.1, read as the reverse complement.
ACACGGGATCCTAGCCCAACTGGGAAGTCCCTGACCCACTAGCTCTTCCACTGGGGAACCCATCCCCCAATCACTCCTCACGCTGGACTCCTGTACCCTCCCTACCGGAGCGGTACTGCCAGACTCCAGAACCACAGGAGCCCTGTTTACAGGCGCTCCAGGTCCTCTACTCACTAAGAGATCTTCCTCAAGTGGACTAACAGGACAGCCTAGGTCCCCAACTTGGTGTTCCCTCATGAAACCATTCAAGTCCTGAGGCAGGGTTTCGGGCATCTGGGGACCCTCGGTCACCCCCTCACTCCTGCTCCACTGAGCCAGGCAGTGAGCCCCTACACCCTCCTTGCTATCCTGGGACCTAGCTGGGCTACACTGAGCCTCCTCCACCACGCTGGGCTGGAGGATCTCTGACCCACTATTGTTGGAATCACTCACTAATGACTCTAGAGGACCTCTAGCACTTTCCCAGCGCTCTGCTTCATCCGCAAGTTCCCAAGGACAAAAAGAGCCATACCTCAACAGGTGTTGGCGCAACCCTGGAGAACAACTACTGAGCATCTGCTCTTTGATAACCAGATCATACATGGCGGAATAACTGCGTTCTGGGCTAAGCCTCACCCAATCGTCCAGTGCATCATCACATTCATTCGCAAACTCCTTCCAAGTCTGGTAAGGCAGCTTCCTACTGCCCCTGAATTTCAACCTATACTCCTCTTCTTGGGAAACAGGTACCAGACTGGGTGAACTGGGAATGGGACTCTCTGTACTGCACTCTATATCGCTGCCACCACTGGATTCCACCCTCACTGGGGAATCCAGAAAACTACCACTGTGCTCAGGGGACAGGGAAAGGGATGAGGCGCTATCTCCTACGCTGGACCCAGCAAGGGACTCCCTACCTACGGGGTCCTCACTCTCTACTGGTGTCCAGGTACTGTCATCTTCTTCTGAATCTTCAGGGCTCCCCACAGACCCAACACCCTCCAGGTGTGAGGCCCGGGCCCTTTCTTCCTCACTGCGCTCACGTTCCCATTCATCCGCTTGCCATCCGATCATGTGGTTCCTCAGTTCGTACACAGTGTCTGACTCTCTCACCCCTATGTTTCTTTCTCTACAGAACCTTTCCAACTCCTGCATACTGTAATAAACTAGATCACTGAGATCAAAAGCAGGCTCCATTCTGGCGGACGTTCTGGTGAAAAGATTACACAGGGAACCTAGGGGTCTGAGCTTAACAGGAGTACACAATTCACAAAAAAGGGGTTCAGCAAGCTCTCTATCCCAGAGAACTCACACTCACTTGCCTAGTGCCACACACCATTCATCCACACACAACCCTCCCCTCGGACTGGTAAGGCAGTTTCTACCACCTCTGATTCCTCAACCTGACTACAAGTGACACAGGTACCAACTCTGGGCGCAGGGCAGGGAACAAATGTACTGGACACTATTACGCTGCCACCACTGGATCCCTCCCTCTGGTGAATCCAGAAAACACAGTGCACTAAGGGGGATGATCTACCCTCCCGAGCTAGGGACACCTAACTCACAGTGCACAAGAAACACATTTCCAAAGAAATGACATTCAAAAACAAACTTAAAACAATAATCCCTATACCATGTGATTATCTAAATGCAGAGTTCTGTAGTGCGGCCAGTTGCTGCTGAGGTACAGCGCAAACGCAAGTCCAAATCCCACCGCTGATCACCAATGTTAGAAATGGGATTTCTGGTTGGCTAGGGCTTGCGCCAAAGCCAGGCAGAAACCACCACTCTAGTCAGGGCAAGGAAGGTACACGCCAAAGATAACCCCTGCTCACTCCCTTGGTAGCTTGGCACGAGCAGACAGGCTTATCCCTGAGGCGATGTGTAAAGCGTTTGCGCACGCACCCAGCAACAACACCCAAGGCCCACCACAAAAGAAACTCCACACAAGGTATTGTATAAAAATAACCTTTGTATTACCAAAACACATTAGATAAAACACACACTTTACAATGTGCCAACAGGCACGGGCAGAATTTACAAGGGATTATATGGACAGGGGACAGGGCCACATGGACCACTGTCAGGAATTAGCACTTGGTAGAAATTAGCACTTAGAACATAGGAATAATACTGTAGTACAAAATAGCAAATGTAGCACACAACCAGTAACTACTGGTATCAGGTAAGTACCACCTACGCAACCCTAACCACCTTAGGAATATATTGCGCAGGGAACTAGGACCACCTGTACTAGGGAGAAAACAAACAACCACCTAAGTATCACAATACCTGTAGGGGTAATAGCACGTTACACATGATGCATCACATTCAGAGGTGTAGGGAAGGAAAACACATGATGCATAAAATACATTCAGAGGTGCAGGACAAGAATAGCGCCAAACTCACATTAGCCACCACTGTGGCAGTCCCTAGGCCAACTGGCCTGGAAGGAGCAAGGACGCCCTGTGTCCAGCAGAGTCAGGGCGCGCCTGCGCAGGCTGCGCAAACCAGGGCGCACAAAGCACAACCTACACGTAGCAGTTGCCCACTAAGTGCTGGGCAACTGGAGAGATGCTGGGGCACCACTGTGCCTTCCTAAACAAATATGGCAGGGGTTGGAGCCTCTCCTGGACTCTAAATATGCCACACTTGTGGCCCCCTGAGCCTCGCAGGCTCTAAACAAGAAATGCCCCCTGAGCCTCGCAGGCTCGAATCAATAATGCGCTCCTTCGTGGGAGCGGCCCACTGCCTTCCGGGGCCACTCTGATTCCGCACTTAATGCCCCCGCAATCTGAGTCCCTCTGGACTCTTGGATAAATCAGTGGCACTGAGCAGACTGGGGCGCTAGAAAATGTCCCCCAAGCCCCACGGGGCTTCGTTATCTCAATGCAGCCTCCTGCCCGCGATGGAGCCTTTCGGGGCTCTAAACACCAATGCGCCCTGCTTGGGAGCGACCTCGCGCCCTTCACACCAACCAGGCTGCCCCCACTCACCGGACTCCGTCGGATCGGGCGCAGCAGCCGACACGGGGCTCTTTTCTTCGCTGGTTGGCGGGGTGGGCTCCTGCCGAACCTCCGGCCCCGCTTCTTCTCCGGGCCGGCCCAGCGCGGGGTAGGCTCCCGCCTGGGTCTCGAAGGGGAATCAGTCCAACCGCGCGTCGTCGGAAGGAGGCGGGGTAGGCTCCCGCCCTCCTACTTCCGGTTGTCCCGGAGTCCCGCCCCCAGCCTGCCTGACTTCCTACAACCCCGGCCGCGGCGGTGATTCCACAACTCGGCAACCAGAGGGGTAGGCTCCCTCGTGATAATAAAACAATATCCCGCGGGGTGGGCACCCGCTTACAGTTACAGCAATGTCCCTGGCAGGGTGGGCACCTGCCAGGAGACTCTGGAATCGGCAAAAACGGGGCAAACGCCGGGTGGACACCGGCTAGCAGAAATAAAGCGCTCCTAGCGCTAGGGATAAAAAGGGAAAGCGCTCTCAGCGTTAAAGGCCAATAGAAGCTCCCAGGCGCTTTAGGGATACAAATAAAGCGCTCCCAGCGCTTAGGGGAAAATAAGCACAAAGTCCAGCAAAGTCCTAAGGAAGGTGGGCAGGGGGCAAGGCTGGGCCAGGGGCCAGCTCACTGGGCCCTCCAGGGCAGGAAGGCAGTCCCAAGTGGCGGTTCCTCCTGGCCTCCAGCAGCGGCAGCCCCCCTCAGGATCCTGGAAGTGAACAGTTTCTGTGGGGACACAGCCCCATTTTTATACAGTAAAACCCTTTGTTCTGGGTTCAGGGTGAGGGGGAAAACCAGTCGCAGCTGGTTGGGGAGCACCCTTGATGTGCTCAGCCCCTCACTCTATTCACTGGCAGGGCTAGGGTCGTCAGTCGCACCACTGGGGGCGGAGCCAGCATTGTGCGGGAAAGCCCTGCCCTATTCAGGTCCAAGGTGCACTCCTCCCCAGCCATCAGCATGCTAATCTCCCTATTCACCACCGGGTGACTCCTCCTGACTCTGGGGAATCCCTAGCCCGTCACATGACCTCAGCCAGCCAATCACGCGACAAGGCACACATTTTACACTGCACACCGAAGTGCCCACTTCTAGAAGTGGCACTTCCATACTAGCTACACGCACGCCGCATGCATCATTGCGCAGCATTTAACGACACAAATCTGTACATACCAGACTCGACCATGCACACCCCACGCATCAGGAACTACTAGGGACACATACATTTCCCATGCATTCCTATGGGAGGGCAGGCCTATCTCACCACATGCACTCAGAGTGCGCACGCACTTTACCCTGGGACACAGGGAAAGTGCGCAGAAACCAAAAACCACTATCACCAAGTCACCAATAAAAGCAAAAAAGTTTAGGGGTGAACCTGCCAGAAGGGCCAAGTCCAACACACAGGAACACCACCTAATGGTTAAACATTCTAATTGTTAATGTGCAGAAAGACCAAGGCCATGAAATTGGGGATGGTGGAGGAAAACCCAAACCATCTCTTGTGGATGCTATTAACCCATTTCTGGCACCAAGTAGTAAGGAGAAAGTAAGATTCTTTTTGGACATGGCTGAGTACTGTGCCAAATTCATATCCAGGTTTGCTGAATTTACTTATAATATCAGGCAACTGCTGAAAAACCAAGCTAGATTTGAGTGGACACTTAGGTGCCGATTCCGATCCGTTAAAAATATTCCCCGTATGAATCGTATCCGGATTATTTTACGTACGAATCGTACAAGTCCCGTACAAACTGGCAAGTACGATTTGTATGTTAAAAAATCCATACGAATCGCATTGGGAAAATTCCCCGACACGTCCCCAGGTCGGAAAAAGTGTCCGACACGTCCCCGGACAGTTTTACGTACGAATCGGGAAACTGAAGTCCGAGCGTGCAAGTACGATCCGTCCCGTCCGTCCGAATGCACAACCGTATGGAAAAAACACCGTACGGAGCGAACTCCCATAGCAACCATGGAGACGTCCAAACATGTGCCCGCATACGTGCCGAACACCCCCCCAGCCCATCCCCCCAAGTACGCGCCGTACCCCCAGCCCCCCCATGTACGTGCTGTACCCCCACCCCACCCCGTAGGTACGGAGCGTACTCCCACCCCCCGTAGGTACGGTGCGTAACCCTCGTATGTACGGAGCGTACCCCCACCCCACCCCGCAGGTACGGAGCGTACCCCCACCCCCCGTATGTACGGTGCGTACCCCCAGCGCTTAGCGCTGGGGGTACGCACCGCACATACGGGGGGTGGGGGTACGCACCGTACATACGAGGGGTACGCACCGTACATACGAGGGGTACGCACCATACATACGGGGGTGGGGGTACACACCGTACATATGAGGGGTACGCACCGTACATACGGGGGTGGGGGTACGCACCGTACATACGAGGGGTACGCACCATACATACGGGGGTGGGGGTACGCACCGTACATACGAGGGGTACGCACCGTACATACAGGGGGTGGGGGTACGCACCGTACATACGAGGGGTATGCACCGTACATACGGGGGTGGGGGTACGCACCGTACATACGGGGGTGGGGGTACGGCATGGGCATGGGGGGGTGCTGGGGTACAGCACAGACATGGTGGGGCTGGGGGTACGGTGCGGATGTGTAGGGATGGGGGTACGGTGCATACCGGGCCCCCTTTTCGCCGTGCATCATGGCGTACTTAGCTTTTCCGGCACTTTTTGGGTCCCGTAAAAATATTGCCGGGCGAAGTGCTGTGGGTTCGAATCGTACTTGCTGGTCCGTAAAACGCTGCCTGACTCCGTGCGAATGTCGCGTACGCGGTGTCCCGGATCGGAATTGTGGGTATATTTTAGCCGGTCGGTGTTTTTTACGATTCGTACGGAAATGTGTTTCTGTACGAATCGTACTTGTGGGTTTGTAAGGTGGTTTTCCCGGGTACGAGTCAGACGGAGAAAACGCTCTGTCCGACAATTCGTACCCGTTTTTTCCAGGATCAGAATCGGCCCCTTAATTGTGAGGAAGATTTCAGAAGACTTAAGTCATGCTTTTTCAATGCTGCTAGTTTAAGTAGTTTTGATCCGGAAGGTAGTAATATCATTAGCACCAATGCAAGTTATAAGGGTGTAGTAGCCGTTTTGTCAAAGAGAAATAGTGATGGTGTAGAAACTGTGATTTCTTTTACTTCAAGGTCTTTATTCCCAGCTGAGGAAAAATATCCTATAACTGAGAGGAAAGCCTTGGCATGTTCATGGGCGTTGGCTGTTTCTGAGTGTTCATATGGGGGAGAACCCGAATCATACAGCGTGACTACAAGCCCTTGGTAAGAGTGCTGACAACAGGAGGAACTGTGAATTCTTCTGCAAGATTTTCCAGATTGTCCATGAGAATGCAAGACTATGTTTACAAAGTTTTCTATGTGCCAGAGAAGGACAATGTTGCTGCCGATTGTTTATCTCATTTACCTGCTCCCTTAGAGGAATGTGTGAGTGATGCTTGGGATGATTTTCAGGTAGCTATGGTCCATGATTGTGGCATGCCAGTTATTAAGAAGGAACAATAGAGTGCAGAATACCAGAAGGATTCTGTTTAGTTATAAGTATCCAAGTTTATTCAGAATGGTTGGCCAAGAAAAGACAAAGTTAGCTGAAAGGTAAGACCATTTTGGGAGGTCAGAATGGAACTGTCCAGGGACAATGAGGTGATTATAAGAGGGGATAAAATTGTCCTTCGGGAAGGTATAAGGAAGGAAAGAAAGAATCTTTGTCATTAAGGGCACATTTGTGTGGTACGGCTTTGCTGACAAATAATTACGCACTCTAAGACCCCCTATGAGTATTTGTGACATACCTAAACAGCCTTGGGATTGTTGCAATAGATGTGATGGGACCAGTGGGGAATGCACACAAGTATATTATTATACTATTAGACCTTTTTACCAGATGGCCTGTAGTGGACAGAGCAGATATGGAGTCAGTAATTACGTTTTTGGATGCTGTTTTTGTGTCTGAGGGTATTCCGTCCTCCATTCTCAGTGGCAATGGGGTCAAATGTGTGTACAAAACAGCCAAGTAGTATTTTGAAAGGATTGGTGTGAAACACAGAAGCACATCCCTATAAACTTCCAGCAGGAATGGTATGGTGGAAAGGTTCAACCAAGTGATTAAAGGTGCGATTCAATCATCTGCCAGGTCTAATAGTGATTGGGAAGTAAGTACAAGTGATGAAGGCCATGTGGGCCTACTGGGTGACAATTAATTAATCTATTGGATTTTCCCCATTTTTGTTGATGAGGGGAAGAAACCCCAGGATGAAATTCAACCCTGGCTGTTTGTCTAGTGCAGTCGTGGAAAATTGGTCTCCTGAACAAGTGAGGAAGAGATTGGTTGAAGTGCACAAGACAAGCAAATCATACTATGATTGTAAGCATGGGGTTGAACAAATCGATGTAAAAGTGGGGGGCTGTGTGTGCATAAAAAACCAGGTAAGGTTGCAACGGTTGAAATGGTTGTAGAATTTTCCAATTATGCTGTGAGGGTGACAAGTGACAAAGTGTGGATTCTTATAAGGGTGACTTTGCGTTCACAAGATTTGTGGAAAGATAGTATCAATGATCCAAGTACTAGGTTCCATTGGATGGATGGTGCATTAGAGATGGAATCCCCCCAAATTCAGGAAAATGTGTAGAGTCTAATGAAGTGAACAAAGAAGCAGCTGTAATGGAGAATATTACTGAGAGAAGTGTTGATGAGAATGACGTTTCGGTTGAGGATGGTGTTGGAGAGGAGGTTCAGAATAAAATGAAAAGGAGGCCACCGGCAAGTCTCAAAGATTATGGGGCATATTACGAGAGTCTGCCCAACACCATTGCGGAAAAGGAACCGCCCTACCTTAGGTCGGCGGTGCCGACTGCACTATTGCGATTTGTCAATGGAAGCTTGTGCGGTGGGAGGAAAAGGCCTGCAGCACAAACTTTCATTGACGAATGGAGACTTTGAAACATCCCTGCACCATGTGGCAGGCACCATGCAGTGCCTGTCACACTGTGCAGGGATGTTGAGGTGCCCCCTAGGCCCCAGAGCAGAGGCCACGGAGGGATGGGGGCCCTGCTAGGAAAGCCCAACATGAAACTGCTGTCGGAAAGTGCTAGCATAATTCCGACGGCAGAGCCGAGGCTTGCTCTGCCGTCATTTTGGGTTATGAATGGCGTCCGTCAGAAGCGCCACAGCCAGTCCCTCCACCCAATGCCTCAGCTCGCCGCATCACAATGAGGCGAGCGGACTGCTGTATGAGATGTCAGTGGGCCCGGCACCGACAAGGCGTAGGTGTCAGACCCACCAACATCATAATTAGCCCCTACATTGTGGAAGGGAATGGTGGTGAGAATGCTTAATATTGTGTGTTTTACTAGTGCACGCTCTTTTGTGTGTTATAATTTATGAGATATATTGCCTTTTGTGTATTGTTCTATCTCGAATTTGTTTTTTCTTCAACTTTTTAAAATTCTATTTTAAGGTAATGCAATTCTTAACGTTTATATTATTAAATTCCATGCAATATTATTTTGTAAATTTTCCTTTGTTCTTTTGCTTTTATTGGAAGGGGGATGTGTTATGTGTTTATTGCTTGATTTGCATGCACGTGTTCCATGAAGGCATTGTTATTGTTTACAATGACTTCTCTGCAGTGCGCGTTACTGGAAGCGTTCTGGGTCATTGTAGACTGCAGTCATCGACCTGCAGGACCTGCCTTCTGTTATCAGAATAAACCTACTTGGAAACGACCCTCCTTGTCGTGGTAATTGCGCACACAACAGCAGTGCGCATGACTACGGTCAAAGTTATGTCAATGATATTCTAACTGATGAGCAGAGCACATCATCCTTGAGCTGTTTTTATCACAATATGCCTCCGACAACCGCCCATTCTGACCCTTAAATGTTTATTTCACGTTCTCCCTTATCAGCCTTGTCACAACGATGTATGCTAACAGTGCTTGTAGAACATGTACGTTTCATTGGAGAAGCCTTGAATGGCACCAAGGAGATCTGGAATATCCAGGCCCCCCAGAAGGTGATGGGCAGAGGTGTCCTTCTCCCACAGACCCCATGCTATTCGAGGGCCCCAGTACTCATGCCACACACATTTACTGACTAATTTCAAAACTAGACATGCCAACTTCATCAATGACAGGGCAACTAGCTTGACTAATTCCACTAGATGGCGCCAGATCCTGATCCACCATGTTTTCTTGTTCGGTACAAGACATGCTCATAAAGTGAAACAGGTTTACCTCCTATGATGTGCCCGGCTTCAGTACACTGCAGGAACCTCTGACATGGGTGGGAACACCGAAGCACTGAGTCTTGGGAGGCGTTTGCTGGTCACCAGCGAGTTAAGAAAGAGCTGAGAAAGGCTCCTGTGATGATGTGGCTGAAAACATTCAAGATAGGTCCCGAACATCAGTATTATCTGGGTCAATGGCTGTTAGCAATTGCTTCACATCTGCACACTCTTGACTGTGCACCTGGAGCTAACCAGAGGGCTCAGCAAGTTATACTGTCATTGCTGATAAATTATGTGACTTTTCAGTTCAAAGTCCAACCGGTCCAAGTCAGGGCTTGATTTACAGTTCAGTCGTCCGCCTTATTACAAGCGCATTATATCCCTTGGCACTTGTAGTAAAGTGGACAGCATATCCAGTGAGTAAGCAACCCTCTAAATTAGGCCCTCAATCTACATTGAATTTTCGAAACTCTAGAGACAATTACCCAGTTTGGCTCCCTTTTTCTTCTCTTTTCTCTTTTTTCGTCTGTCTAACCCTGGCCTGTCACACCTTTTTAACAATGAAGTTTTGGTCCCTGCTGGCCAACACCCTTCATTAGATACATTACGACGCTTGAAAACTGTGCACATTTAACATCCAGGGCACTATGCCTCAACGAAATTTAGAAACATTATTGCATTTTAACTTTTGCATATACGGTTCGCCTTTTTAAAGTTCTTTTATACAAATGCAGTATTTTCTAATTGTAAAGGTATTACATAATCAAACAATAAAGTCAAATTCAATTCTATTTTATCAGCCCCTTAATCTCTTATCCTTATAAGGCAGTATCAGAGGGTCCAGGAGCCCCAGTGGTGTGGGGGACCCCAAGCACCCGTGCAATGTCAGGACGATGTGATTAAAATACAGACCAGCCACTGTTACTGGCCGTGGAAGGCTTACTCTGCCAGATGCGCTTGGCAGGTTGCTGAAGGTTGCTGAAAGTAGCACAGTAAAAACAGAAAAGGGCTCCCCAATCTACCCTTGTGGCCTTGGGTACTCAAATCTAAACAGGTAGCGGTGCCAACAAGGGGCATTGTGTGAAATACTCTGCTTATGATTTTCTCATCTTCAATTATGCCAGTCAGCTGCACATGAATCTCACTCGATATCAATGCAATGAACATCACATACTCATAATCAAAAAGACAAATGATGTGCATCCATTGAAACGCTTGTAACATAGAATATCAAAACAACATTTATTTCAACATACATAAAGAGGGAAACAACCTTTACAACACAGTCATTACATAACACTACCTTTACAACGCAGTCATTACATCACACTACCTTTACATAGCAGTCATTACATCGCAACATCCTTTACATCGCATGTCATTACAATGCAGCCATTACATCGCATGTCACTACAATGCATGTCATTACATCGCATGTCACTACAATGCATGTCATTACATCGCATGTCACTACAACGCAGGCATTACATCACAAGTCATTACAATGCATACCATTACAACGTATACTACCCTTACACTATCCAACACTTACCCTACTGTTGCACTCACTGGAGTTAGAATAGTAATTATTACCCCTATACTATCCAACACTTACCTTAAATGCGATATAATGGTATGCATTGTAATGGTATGCACTCTAAAGGTATAATGCGATGATAATGGAATGCGTTGTAATGGTAGTTTTGAAAATGCGATGTATTGGCATGCGATGTAAAAGAATGCATTGTGAAGGACGTTGCGATGTGAAAACTGCTTTGTAAAGGCATGCATTGTAAATGTATGTGATATTGTCCAGGGGTTATTTATTAAAAAAGTTCCAAACACATCGATATGGTAAAGTCTATTACACAAGTTGGGTTGATGTTCTTGAACAGACATCCATGTACTGGAAGCCCACTTTCTATATATATCTTGAGGATGTATGTCTGATGGACATTACAAACCAACTCTAATGGATATTATCAAAGGAAAGATTGGAAATGCGTCGACATTTCGGTCTCAAAGTGTTTTCATCCCCGAGACCATCCTCAGGACTGCGTCATTCATATAAAAACAGAAAAACCCTATGAAGATTTGCAAGCACAATGTCTATAAAGTTGAAAAATAATAGTCTTTCAGATAAGTAATGGTTTACATCATTGTGCAATGGGCTAGGATTCGAATCCAAGCTCCTGCTTGAGATTAATCCAGCTTAATCTAGGAAAGTCTAAAAAATGTTGATTGCTCAGATGCATTTTCGGTAATAATTTCGTGTTGCAATGTAGAAAATACTGTGAAAGCCACCCATGTGACTCTGTGTCACTTTACACAGGTGGGAAATTAGAGAAGAGAAAAAGAACTACCAGGGAAAGAGAATTGAGGAGGAGAGAGGACTTGAAGAAGACTCCAGCGTGAGGAAAAGGGAAAGAGAGTTATAAAGAGTCAAGTAAGCAAGAAGCATCAGAGTAAGAGAGGAAGAGTGAGAGAAAGATTATAAAGAGAAAGGTGAGAAAAATCGCTGAATGTGAGCAACGGAGAGAGAGAGGAGTTATAACACATAAGTTTATTGTTCCAAGAGTTATGCCTTAACAATTAAAAAATCTTTCTTCTAAAATAAATATTATATTAAAGAATCTCCAACAGCATACTAAAAATTAGAGCAACATATAATCAAACCAACTTACACTCCTCTCTAAATATCAACATTAAAACATCAAGCAATAGATATTGAAGTGGGAGGGCCAAGATGGCGTTCACAGTTTAGGGCTGCTCTCAGCCTTCCTTGCGAAACCACTATCATCAGGAGCCTGCAATGCCCCTCCTTTTTTTGCTGACACCCAGGTCCCTGGATGCCGCCACCCACTAACGGATGGGGCATTAACCTGTAGTGAATGGTGGCCCGCTCCTGATACTGTTTGTACGAGTCCCGGACCTCCTGCGGGAAGAGAGCCGAGGAGCGAGACGACTGCCCTGGGGCCAAAGCAATTGTGAGAGCCATGGGAAAGGGCCCCGAAGACAGACAGGTGAGAGAAGGTTGACTGACACCGCATCCCAGCGGCAGCGCTGAGCAGAATGCCCAACGGGTGGAGCTGCATCCAAACTCTCCTGTGAACCCAGCCCTCTGGCTCTTGGGTACAGTACTGTGGTGCTGGGGCCCGGGTGGACAGAATGAGCGAAGGCCTGGTACGTGACGGGGCTGCTATGGGCCATGGGTGGGATGAGAGCAGTGATGAAGGAACAGGGCATTTTCAACAACGTTGGGCTCCAGTCAAGAGGGCGAGGGCCTGGTCTTGGTGCCCGTAAAGCTCACACAGTGAGCCATCAGTTAAGGAAGCCTTGCACAAACCGTGGTGATGGGTTTCATTGCCTATGACTAGCGTGACACTACCCTGGCTGCTACCACTTTATCTCTGCAGCGTCTGGGTGAGAGGTGAGCTGGGAAGGGAACACCTTGGGTGAGAATCTATCTTTGGATTTCGCTTCATATGGATAGTGTAGTGAATGTGAACCTCAGTTTCGCTACTTGGACAGCCTCTGCCCCCATAAACATCATGCTCTCCTTTTAATGGTATGAATACAGCAAGTGTAGAGTCTCATAGGCCTTTGGAATAGCCACCTCGAGACAGGTGGCTGCAGATTGCTCACTGTGTGGCTGGAGAGAGGAACCAACAGCCCCAGGCTAGTGATTAACTAAAGAGTACTCTGGAGCCTTGAGCCCTTTTTCCATGTTTTTGGGGAAATCATCTATGGCTGCCATATTGGGACCGTGGACTGCTCAGTAGTGAATCCACTGAAGTGAGAGAGGCCTAGTGTGTTGGCCCTGCGGACTGGGGCCTCACCACCTGCGACCTGCCTTTCCTGTTTCTATCTGGGCTTGCTGTGCCTTGTTGCACCCAAAACATCTCCAACCGCAGCCTTAACCCTGGCTGCTTGTGCTGCCCCAGGAGAGTAAGCGGACCACAGTCACAGAGAGTGGCCACTTTGCCCTGGATCCTGAGGTGCTTTGAGCAAAATGGGGAGAGGCAAACCTCCACCTCCTGCCCCGGCACAAACTAAGATCGACCGATCTTCAACATCATCCTTGAAAGCCACAGGAGCCACTGACAACCCCCTGGTGCAGCATAGGCATGCTGCGCAATCCAAACTTGCAACCATACTCAAGGCAATCCAGGACGTGAGAGAGGCAGTAGTGACTGAGGTGGGCGCAGTCAAAAGGCATGTCTCACAGCTGTGCCAAGACCTCAACAATGTTGCTAATTGGGTGGCTACAGCGGAAATCCTGATGTCCTCAGTGGAAGATGAGGTAGCTACACTTAAAATTCAGGTCTCCAAGTTGTTCTCCACAACAGCACTACTCGAGGAATGAGCCAAAGATGATGAAAAGAGATTAAGCAGGAATATCCTCCAGTTTGTTGGGTTCCCTGAGGGAACCGAGGCCCCCCATGAAGAAATATTTCATACTGACGAGTCCATCTTGGTGAAACTTTATCCAGAGGGGGCACTGTACAATTTTCCACAAATGAGAGTATAGAAGTTGTTCGGCACAGGGATCCTACAATAGAGGAGGCCCACTTTAGGCTTTTGCCCTAGGGGCTTGTTGTAGCCAACATTATGACCAGTGTTAGGGTGACAGATGCTTCCAGGGTAGATGCAAGGGGTGAGATGAAGTTGAGAGGTTATATTTGTTACAGGTTGTTTGACCACACAGCTTACTGATCAGGACAGTCACACTCAAGGGCACTCTTCCTGAGATAGTGGATTCCCACACAAAACGAGGCATTATTGCTCCACCGGGCCCGAACACATTCTCACCCATCAGCCTGGGCCGCCTGATTCCCAGTCCTTATGGTGGCAGTTAAACTAATGTCATGGAACGTAAACGCCATGCTGGATCGCATCAAAAGATCAGCCGTCCTTCGGTATGTTAAAAATTTCAGCCTGCAGTTCTTATGTTTCAAGAAATCCATTTACTGGGCGATCGCTGCCCATTCCTTCACCGCCCTGGCTATGACAGAGTCTATCATGTGGACTTCACCTGAGCATCACAGGTCGGCCATTTTTCAACATGAAGGTTTTCTGTTAGCAATAACCAACTCACATGCAGACCCTCAAGGGAGATACATTGGGTTAGAGGGCCATATGGAAGGTAGACAATACTTCATATCAGTGTACGTTCGAAAACAATAGCTCCTCAGCAGCTGAACTCCCTGGGGTCCCTCCTGCTGACATTCCCGCAGAGCGTCACTGTAGTGGGAGGGGATTACAATGTTATTCCTAACCCAGAGATGGATGCCACTGGCTCCCCAAGGCCGGGGCGTTAGGCACGCTCTCACCAGCTATCGGACAGGGCAAACGCTATGGGACTTTGCGATGCATGGAGAATGTGGCATCCCTGAGATCTTGCATATATTCACACCTCAGTGGCCCACAAAACCATGTTGCATATCGATCTACTTTGACTCCTAGCTGCGGACATCTTTCAGTTGTTTCAGGTTGAAGCCCTACCCCGGGGGATATTGGATCATGATTTTCTTCCATTACAGTTGGGTACCCTGATGTCACGCTATGTTCTATGTCGATCCTCAATGCTTGGTACATAATTGACAAGATAGGTCCGACTACATAGAGTTGGAAATTCAATCCTACTTCGAGATCAAACAAGGTATCTTGAAGTCAGGTGGTACTCTGTGGGCAGCCAGCAAGCACTCACTTAGGGGCTCAGTTAGCAGATACATTAGGAACAGGGAAAAAATAAATGAGTGCAAATCACAATCCTGGAGGTCCAAATCCTTACTTTGGAACATCAGGTGCTGCTGAGATGCTCAACCGAGCTTAACGTTTATTGTCGTTGGACAGAACACTGGTGAAACAAATCCCGCTGGAGGAGGACTAGCAGTGCTGGAAGGCATCTACCCAACAGGTCTATGAACACGGGGATAATTCAAGGAAGCTTCTCTACTGGCTGACCACAAAAGAGCTTGCCTCCTCACGGGCTGGGACCACAGGCTGATGGGGATGACCCCCCTCTGGCAGGGGAAATGGTTGCACCGCAATGCAGGGCTAGAGGGTTTTGTGAAGTGGGACAGGATAGGAATCATCCATCTCTGAGACATCTGGGTGGGTACCCATATACAGATGTTTTGAGGGATACAGGAGCAGTATCAACTGTCCCGTAGCCAGCTTCATAAATACCTGCAATTGCAACATGCACTCTAGGCTAATATTCCCCCAGTTACGGAGGTTTCGGATTTCAGCCCACTTGAGGCTAAACTACTGAAGGGGAAGCTTCACACGAGCACCATCTCACAGATTTACCGATCCCTAGTCATTAGTGCCCGAGTCATTTTCCCAGGTTGAAATAAACAACAAATTTAGATTATATTCACTGCAAAACTGTCCCAAAAAAAGGATAACAGTAATCTATAGCATTATTTTGTTTTATTTTCAAAAATATTTATCTTTTTCAATTAATTGATATCCATAACGTATCAAAAATACATATAACTATACTTTTTGTCCAAAAAAGAGAGAAGTCTCAAAAAACGACGAAGCTGAACACTTAATCAAAGTACATGATTCAACAATAAAGAATAAATAACATAACATGCACAAAAAGAAAAAATACAATTAATCAAAAAACAGAGACAATTTAAACAAAGACAATACATAACAATAATATACATTACAGACAATATATACAGCACAATTGCGCCGACGCGCGTTTCGGAATTCCATGTACCATCCTTCCTCTGGGCGCTGATGGTGTATTAAAAAAAATTCAAAGGTAACTTATACAATAATTTAATCTGATACAAAATTATTTTCAAATATTTGTCGTAGCTCCGTCAGTAATATTTGTTATGTCGAAAATAGTTTATGCAGGAAGCAGTCTATCTTACAAATTGAACTAATCCTTGAGGCTCTCATCCTACGGTTCAATGCTTATGTATGTCTTCAAAAGAAGATATAAGATATATCGAGCTATTTTGTCAATGGATATGGGCCACTGGAAGCTGTGGATGTTCGCCAAGGTTAGATACTTAAACCACAAAGGGCATCAAATACTTCAGGTGATATGCGTGTAGATCCATAATAAGGAACATCATAAATTGAGAAGCACAGTGTGAATGGACAAGTCCATTTCCACAGATAATAAATATGAAATAGCTTGGGTCATAGACATTTTATCCACTCAGGTCCGTCCCTTCTGTGGCATATACTACTATAGCCTTGCAATAATTCCTCTATCCCAAGGTGATAAGAAAAATTAAGTAAGGGGAAGAAGTCCCTCTGAAATCACGGGTCCGCCAAGCGTCTTCCACTCGTAGATTACCGGAAGACACAGTTTTGCAGTGAATATAATCTAAAGGGGTTTGTTGTTGTTTATTTGATTGTGTTTCCCTGCTTTTCCCCCCTTGATTCTGTCTTTACAGGGACCCTCTGATGTATAATTGATTTTCCCAGGTTGAGACAGAAATGGGAGGCTTGGGTGAGGGAGCTTGAAAATGCTGACTGGAGTGAGGTCAGAATTGTCCCAGAGAGTTAGCTATTTCCACATATCTTAGAATGATCTAACTTAACTACTTACACATCAGCTGCATGACCTCCCTGCAGCTTCACGGAGCTGATAGGATTTCCCAGGCTAACTGCTTCCAATGCTCCTTACCGGAGGCAGATTTCTTCCACGTGGCCTGGTCCTGCCCTATGTTGTTCCCCTACTGGCAGTAAATAGGGAGAGAGGTTTGCAAATTATCTGACCACGCTTGCAGAAGCTTAAAGTGAGACCATGAATCAGAGCCCGCCCACCTTACCCACCAATCTCCCAAGGGAATGGGGGAAATGGGATAGAATAACAAAACAAGAGCTGCAGGAATCCTGAGGATGACAGTGAAGAGCGCTGCTCTGGGGATCATCAAGGCAACAGAGGAGGCGTTTTCACTGGATCGGGTGAGTTGAGGTCTGGCAAGTTGCTTTCCTCTTGAGGGCTGATGCCTAGCAGGGGCATGGCAATCAAGGAAACCCTTTTATAGGAATCCATCTAAAATTGCCACTGAGACTGGATGATGCCTCATGAGGGCACACCCCAGAGCCCCGTCAGTCAGCCACTCCCTGAACCCCTTCAGTACTTTGCAGTGTTGGAAACCACATCCTGAAAATCACACTTTTAGCCATCCACTGCAGGCACTAAAGGAGGGCTAGTCTGCCCAATCAATCTCCTATGCACTTACTACCTTTGAATCTAAGGGCCTGTTCTGCACCACCAGAATCTTATGCAATCAGTACAGGATGTTTGCGAATGCACATTGTACATTATTGTGTGCACTGAACGTTTTCTTGCTGACACTACATCAACATGGTGTTCAGCCTATTGTAGTGACTTTTGTGTGGGACCATGTCAGGGGTAGACTGGTGTGCTCAACAAGAGTGGCCCATCTACGCAGCTTGAGGCTGCCAATGGAAACATGAGAAAATATGGGGTGAATGGCGGGAATACCACAGGCTGGATGTGGGGGAATGACTATGGGCCTCATAATGATGTCGGGCGGTAAGCCATCTGACAGCTCATCGGAGGCTTTCCGTTCGACATCAGCGGATTCTGTCTGACTGCCGCATTACAATACTGGCAGCCAGAGGGAAACCCATGGGGAATTCCACTCTGATATCAATGAGCCTGTCGGAGTGGATAGGAAACCCCAAAGTGGAGACGGTGCTGCTCAGGCACCACCGTGTATTACGATGCACTTTTCTGACAGCCTTTCTATGGCTGTCCGACCGCCATAGAGAAACTATCGGAAACAGACTCTGGGGGCCCTAGCAAGGCCACCGTCCCCTCACGGCCTCCACTATGAGGCCTGAAGGGCAACTTTGGTGCCCCCCAAACATCCATGCACCATGTGAAAGGCACTGCATGGTGCCTGGCACAAGGTGCATAGATGTTTGAAAACATTAATTTTTATATTGTACCTTGTGCTGCGCCCCTTTTCCAGCCGCTACACAAGCTGCAATGGAAAAACTGATGTTTTCGACTGCCCATAGGGCAGTCGCATCCTAATTTGGTCGATGAAACCGCCGACTAGTATTCGGGCAGACTCCATCCCATTACGGTTTGACCGACATCGCAATAGACCCCTAAGTTCCGAATATGCAAGTTTGTGTTTGTTAGTGACAACAATAAAACAATAACATTTGTTATTCAAAAAAACACCAAGTAATCTAGATGAGTTTTTTTATAATTCTCCTACCAGCTAATTCATACTGTGCATCAAGATTAACATTTTAAGCTGGG
This sequence comes from Triturus cristatus, assembly GCF_964204655.1. NCBI lineage: Eukaryota > Metazoa > Chordata > Amphibia > Caudata > Salamandridae > Triturus > Triturus cristatus. Next base: position 628,710,169 of record NC_140584.1, on the reverse strand, counting down.
ATCCGTAAAGTACTATTGCGCGGAAATACTACTGCTATATGTTATCAGATACATGGTTACCTGTGGAGTAATAAAGTGCATAAACAGTGTTGAAATTCATTATACTGTGCATCAAGATTATCATTTTAAACTGGGATCCGTATATGATACTATTTACATATATGATATTATGATATTGCAAAGCACAAACACGCTGGTAGCATCATTAAGCAGATTTTTGAAGTCCCATTCTTGCTGCCTGAATCACACTGGGGATATATACTGCTACACACCTCAGATGATGCGTGCCAGATTGTCTTCTGAGTATTATACAATATCGCATCCCATAAATTCATACTGACTTCAGTCTTGACCTCAATCCCCACCCAGAATCTGCTGCAGTAGCAAGACAAAGGACCTTCAGCCATCTTGTCATATCGTTTTTATGTTAGCTCCTCAGCTGTCATATCTGCTTTTGACACCTGGCAAGTGTCTGTCCATAATGGAAAATATCTCCTTCCACTCAGCCGCGTTGTTAAGGTTTCTATGTAAGCATATCACTCACATATCACCTTCGGTGGACATTTTATGCATTGTGCTATTGGGCAAGGAAGAGTCCCATCACTCAACATACAAACAACAAAACACACAATATTTACCATGTGATCTCATCATTCAAGGTCACACACGCACGCTATCGCCTCAAATAACTTCAGCCCAGTGGAGATCCTCAAAGCTTGTGCTGTCCACAGACTCTGCAGTTAAGGCAGGCAAGCACACAAGGTACAGTCTATCATTTAAAGTAGACACCTCGGACTGTAAATCACTACTTTAAGTACCCATATATGTTTAACATCTGTTTATAAAAGATGCATTCTGGGCTCCCTACCAAGACCTTTGAGGTCAGTGATGTAGGTCTGTTAACAGTGCCTAAGTTATGGATCAAGTTTTTATTTTTGTACACTAAACACCCTATGCTCTACGGGTGTGACCAGTAGTGGGTCCATGCTCACTGTACCATTGGCCATAATCTGCACCTCAGTGATGAGACCCAAATTGACTGAATCCAGTCTGGGGATGCTTGTTTTGACATCTGGGGGAGGAAGGTCTAATTGTTCAAGCTAAACTGCACCTGCTGGAGCAGGACTACGTCTGATTTGAATATTTCTGTATTTCAGGTCTCTGTCTAGAGTAGCACAAATGATAAAAACAGTGGAATGGAATGTAAAAGTATTAGTGGATGAGATTAGCTCAAGCATTTCACAAATCAATTTCTAATTTATGGTCAGGGCTTCCCCACAATCTACACTATGGGCAAGAGCTTTTAGGCTTTCACAAACAGCAAACAATTATATTATGCACATAAGGCAGTGCCATTTCTGAAATATCGGCTCTGAAGTGATTGTAGCTGAATGAAACAGAGCTCGAATACCCTCACAGGATAAATAGCTATCCAGCTGTCATAAACTTGCTCACTGAATTGTTTGCGCTGTATGTTCCCATTCGACTCCATGGTGGGTATATATCCAGAAGAAGGAGCAAAGTGTCTGTGGGCAGAACTTTATGATGCATGTGTGTGACTTCTGCTGACATGTACACAATGGAACTTTCAATTTTGTTAAGTAAGTGGAATCCCTTAAAGCCTCTCCACTCTTCATCCACTACCATCCACATCCACCCTAATGATTGCACTAATGGGGACATGCCAGTGGAGATACTGAATCTCTGTTGGACAGGACAGCACAGTGCTTCACTGCAACAGCAGGCATCTGCTGGATGCCACAATGGCACATAAATCTAAACCAAAACTCATATGTAGTCTACAATCCTCTTCTAACTCTTCATTACCCTCCCAAACAGCCTGACCCATTCTTGGCATCCTCTTCCTTGGCTATGTATCACACACTTCAAAATATTGTCTGCCTCTGTTGAATCCCCCGAGACGACAATGTATATGCACCTTTACCTTGTGTGTGGACAGAACAGATTGTGGCATATGACCTGTATGTTCAGAATAAGTATATGTAACTTGCAGGTGCCATACTTGCTTGCTAACTGCAACAGGCTAACTTGTTTCACACTTGCCTCGATGCTCCTACAATAGGCCTTTTGCACTTTATTTAAATCCACAGTCACATGCCAGGGCAGACTCTTATACTGGGGTCACCTTCACTAACCACCAATTCACATGATACAGTCATAAGTAGTGCTTCGTCTCCAGGGATGCTTATTGCTCAGTTGAGCACAGAGACAAATTGTGAATGCCTCTAGCCCATGTGTCTACAGGCATTTAAGTGCAGTCAGATTGCATAGCAATGCATGTGAGAGCCCACTAAGGTCAACTGCAAGAGGGATTTTATCAGCCTGTACCCCTTTGTAATAACTATCTGATTAACTGTCTTGGGCACAGATGGAATGGAAGACAATGTCATATGCTACCATTTGCCTAGTGTGGAGGTTGTGAAATATGAAGAGTACGCCAGAGTGAAAAACACCACATTTAGGTGCTCTGCCTACCCAACTTTGGTTGCATTGATTAAAGCAACTCTGAACAAAACGCCACCAGGATATAATGAGAGATTTGGATTTGTACAGGAGATTAATGATGACCAACGTTACACGGGGTTGTATGAGCATATTAACTAGAAGTAGATGTTCAATTGACAATTCACTGTTTCTGCTTTGCATGAGCACCAGAGGGGCACCATTCAGTGCCACTACCACTTCCATGCAGCAAAGCCACCTATATTCAGAGCAGACCAACACACTGTAGTAGGAGTGCTGGCAGGCTCATGACACCAGGAGGAAGATAAACCCATTACTGACAAGGAAGAACAGTTAGCAGATCTAGGCACCAGTATCATGGGTGGAACCTTGGTTCAGGAGGTGGCAGAGGAGGAATAGCCAGAAACGCCTGTGTCCTTCAACTAGGTGGGGAGTAAATTCTAACTTTCAAGTCCAATAGCTCTTCTCCTCCACCCCCAATTCCAGTTAGCTTCTCAGCCACCACGAAACAACCCAACGAATCAGTCATCCTGACAGCTCTACACAATTGGTGTCCTCACTTTTGTTCCATTTATTGATATGTGCAAAATTTGATGCTCGATACTGTCTCTGCTGGACAGCCATTGAGGATAACATCATGTCCAAAGCCATTTGAACCATTGAAGATGAGATCATCTAGGTCAATGCCCAACTGTCATGGCAACTTACTGAGCAGAAGCATGCAGACACATCACCACTGCATCTCCACCCAGCAGTGGAGATACTTCTGTCACTACCATGCCACCAGTGCCCTCTGTTCTCCTATGTCACACCTCTTTTGCACTTAGCAGCAAACACATGGCCAGAGAGTTGATGCACTGGGGTAGCATTGCCCAACCCATTAAAAACAAGATAAGTGGGCAGCGATACAGGGATGCTTCCACTATTCCCCACCACCCAAACCCCAATATCATTGTGAAAAATTGGATTGTTGGTTGAGGGGGTTTGTGCCCTTCTTAAGTATCAGCCACAATCCTTGTTAGACTGAAAAACAAAAGTCACTAAATTAACCGGTGGTTAACCCTCTGGTAGTGTGGCACAAAAGCAGTCAGGCTTCACTCAGAGGCAATGTGCAAAGTATTTATGTAGCACGCAAACAGTAATAAAGAAATACAACACATGAAAATACCCACACCAATTTAGAAAATGGAATAACGAAAATGACACCAAAACTACAAAAATCCAATCGGTAGAAGTAGAGAAATGCAATTTTAAAGATTTAGATATAAATAGAGCCAAAAGGCAAAAATCACCAACTGAGGGCATTTGGTTGTGCTGGACCACGGCAAAGTCACAAATTCAGGCAAACTGCACTAGATCAAGTTTGGTATGATGAGGGTTGTACCTTATGTCCTTGGTGTGTGGTCTGCGCAGCATTGCTTTAAGAGGCTTCACTTTGCTTCGCAACAGATTTGGTGGATCCTTCAGATATGCTGGTAAAGCACTTTTAACCCCACTTTCAAGGGTTGTGGACTGGAGGGGCACCACATGGAGAATCAGGACTCACTCAGGCTAGGTACAGGTTCAGGATGGTTGGAGTCTGTTCTGTCTCTGAGGCTCTGATCAGGAGACCAGCAAATAAGCCCATGGAGTCACTCTGGTAGTCCTGGGTGAAAGCGGAAAAGCAGGACTCAAGCAGCAGGGCAGTAATCTAGGATTCCTTCTGCAGGTACAGAAATTAACTGGTGAACTGAAGAGTTGATCTGAGGGTTCTATTTTTATCCCTGGTGCACCCTCTGAAGCAAGGGAAGCTGCTGAAGTCCCTCCCCCCTCAGAAGAGCCTGGACTTTCCTGCCTCCCTGTCCTAGTACCAGGTTGTCTGGAGGCACAATGATCTAGTGTGAGCGTCCTGAGGCATCCCCTTTGAAGTGCAAGTGTGGTAGGTGACAGCTCCCTCTCTCCATTTTGCCACCACCCAGTCTATCTATTGTGTGACTGTCTGAGAGGAATACACAAAGACCAACTGCCATTCACACCTATGCATTTGACCCAGGAGCAGGCGGCAGGCACCAAATGGTTGGGAAATAAAAATGCCAACTTCCTAAAAGTGGCATTTTCAAAATTATGACTGTGTTACATTAGAATTAGAGAATTAGAGAATTAGAGAGGGTTTTAAATTACAGGGCCATATTATCAAGGAACGGCGATAACATTATCGCCGCTTTAGCGGCAGGAAACTGCGGCTAAAGTGGCGATAATGGGCTTGATAATATGCCCTTGTGAATTCCCATAGAAGCCCAGGTTCACACCAGAACCTGGGCTTCTATGGGAATTCACAAGGGCATATTATCAAGCCCATCATTGCCGCTTTAGCGGCAGTTTCCTGCCGCTAAAGCGGCGATAATGTTATCGCCATTCCTTGATAATATGGCCCATAGTTCTTTAGAGAACAAACTCAATATGCCTACCCACTCCCAATCAAAGATTATCACCGAGGAGGAGCCTAGCGCCGGACCAAGATGGCCGCGTGAGCTTTGAGCTCCCGAGACCCACGCGCCCTCCGTCGATTATCCTGTCTTCAATCCTGTATTATATGCACGGCATCTTGCAGATGACTCGTTATGGAGGCGATTGATGCCGCCCGAGCTCAGATCGCCCACCAGGGAACCGGAGTTGTGCACGGCGGAAGTTTGAGGCCTGTCTCCGAGGGATGCCAGGGGCTGGCGTTGGCAGGATGCCAGACCTCTAATGGAACAACAGCAGCCAGGGGAGGTGTGAACTGTCGGACGGAAGATCCCGTCCTTTCACTTTCACTTTCTCGCCCTTTGTCTGCCTTGGCCTGGGAGTGCTCTCGCCTGCTTCATTATCCTCTGGACGCTCTGCGCCCTACCCAGGCGGGCTATTGCAGTACTGACTTCTCCTGCTCCCTCTACCTGAGAGAGGACCGTCTTTTGGCACCGGACTGCTTGGAGCCAGACATGTCGGGTAAACCAGAGGTGGATCGTCTGAAACCCAAGGCTACCAGGCGGGGAGCTTATACTCAAGCTAATAACATGGACCGGTATGCCCAGCAGAAGGGGTCGCCCGGTGGATCGAGCCAGTCGCTGGACGGACAGAAGACTGCCTCACCCCCGTCCTCGGAGCTCTCGTTGCAGGACGTCATGGGCGCACTCGAAGGGATGCAGGCCTCGATTGGGAGACAGTTTGATGCCCTGTCGCATAAAGTGGATACCATCTTGGTGGACGTTAACCTGATCCGCGCGGACTTGGGCAAAACCAATGAACGGGTAAAAACCCTTGATCTTAAGACCACGGGCCTCGCTGACGATGTCTCGGAACTTCAGACTGAGGTTCGTAAGCTGCGGGCCGAGAGTGACCTCTCCGCCCGTCGGCTCGAGGACTTCGAGAGCCGGGCCAGGCGCAACAACGTGCGCATTATCGGGGTCCCGGAATCCTCGGACGAGGTTTCTGTGGACCTTCTCGTGGAGGACTTGGTGCTTAATCATCTGAAGCCTAAGGGCCTTGGGAAGTTCTTCGCAGTTGAGCGAGCCCACAGAGTGCCAGGCGGGAGGCCCAGGGTGGGAGCTCCACCGAGACCGATTGTCGCCAGGCTCTTTCACTTCCGAGATCGGGACGCTATCCTGCAAGCATCTCGGGTGACGGGCCCGGTCCCTTTTCAGAACGCGTCGGTGAGTTTCTATCCTGACTTCACCCAGCTGGTGCAAAAGCAAAGGCTGAGCTTCCTGGGGGTGAAGAGACGGCTTCGGGAGAGGGACCTGAAGTATGCCATGCTTTTCCCTGCCAGATTACGGGTGGTGTATGAAGACCGAACTTTCTTCTTTGAGTCGCCTGCTATGGCCGGTGAATGGCTGGACGCTTTGCCCCGACGACGGACTGGTGAGGATGCCGCCACAGACGGGGACAGTGGCCGGGATGAGCAGGGTTGATGCCTTTGGAGCCGGACTGACTTGATTTGGTTCCGGATGATGACTTGAACCGATTGCAGTACAATACGGAGGGTTGCGGGAGGACGATGGGAGCTCTTTCCTCCCTCAGGGTACTTTTTGTAGATTTGGGTATTGGTAGGGCGACAGGCACACTGCAAGTTGGGGGGGCTTTGTAAGCTGCAGCAGGGGTGCAGGGTGGGGGGGATAGTTGGGATTTTGGTTTTGTTGTTGGGGGGTTTGTTTTTGCAAGGCGCAGTACTCATTGTCAGGATTATTCCATGGTGGCTCTTCGGGTGGGGGGTGGGTCTCTTGTGGTGTGGGGATGGGGGGTAGGGGTTTAAACGTTCTTAGCTGGAATGTTAATGGTTTCGGGGATCGCATTAAGCGGGGGATAGTCCTGCAGTTCTTGAAACGGTCTTTGCCGGATGTCGTCCTACTGCAGGAGACACACCTTATAGGTAACACTTGCCATGCTCTTAATAGGAAAGGTTACAAATTCATAGCTCACTCGGGATTCTCCTCTGGATCCAGGGGTGTGGGCATCCTAGTTAGAGCTTCACTACCGTTTGAGGTGAACTCCACCATTGTTGATGATAGGGGGAGGATTGTGGCGGTGGCGGGGAGGTGGGAAGGCAGAACTTTGGTTTTGGTTTCGGTCTATGTCCCTCCTGCCCTGCAGGCCTCCACGTTCACAGATCTGGGTAGGGCCTTGTTGGACCTCCCGGAGGGTATGTTAGTGGTGGGGGGCGATTTCAATGCTGTCGGCTCTGGGCTGCTGGATAGGTACCCGCCCAGGGATACCGGGGGGGCTCAGAAGTGGCTTCCAGACTTCCTAGACACACTCGGCCTGGTAGACTGCTGGAGGCTCCGGCACCCCACACAGAGCCAATACACCTTCCACTCCGGGGCGCATGGTAGCCTCTCTAGGATAGATTACCTGCTTACCCTGGCTGCGCATGCCTCGTTGGTATCTGAGGCCAGGCATATGGCGCGGGGCATATTGGATCATTTGCCAGTGTGGGTTCGGCTGGATGTCGGGCGCGAGGGAGGGGGCAGGGTTGCTCCTATAAACCCCTGGTACTTTCGGGACCCCAAGATGCGCAGTGCGCTGTTGAAGACAGTTGATCACTTTTTTAAGGACAACCAGGGGTCTGTTGACTCGGCCGTGTCGTTGTGGGAAGCATTTAAGACTGTGCTGAGGGGAGAGGCCCTCTCCCTGGTAGTGGCGGCCAAGCGGCGGAGAGATGGCGAGGTTATGCAGGTTGAGGAGGAGATCGCGGCTTTAGAGGTGGCCTTGGAGGAGGAGGTTACAGAGACCTCACTGCATGAGCTGAGCCTGAAGCAAGCCGAATATAAGGACCTGGTGACTAATGCCGCCAAGACCCTCAGTAGGGAACAGCAGGGCCGCTTGTATGATGTTGGGGATAAGGCCGGGAAGCTCCTAGCTTGGCTGGACAAAAAAGAACGGGTTAATAGAGTAGTGCCGGAACTGACGAGAGAGGGGGGAGAGGTAGTTGTTGACCCTGAGGGGATAGTACAGTGTTTTTTGGATTATTTCAGTATGGTTTATGCCGCAGTTTCGGATAGGCCGACCGAGGACTCGCTTGACCTCCTGCGGGACATTGATCTGCCCTGCCTGTCTGACGTAGATAGGGACGACCTCGATGGAGACAACGGTCGATGAGGTGGCGGGTGCCATCCGTGCGCTGAACTCGGGTAAGGCCTCAGGCCCTAATGGTTTGCCGATTGACTTGTATAAGCTGTTCCCGGATAGGGTTGCCCCTCACCTGCGCGCCATGTTTGTGGAGGCGCGGGGGGGAGGGTCCCTTCCGTTGGACCAGAGACTGGCGACGATTGTTGTAATACACAAGGAGGGTAAACCCCGAGATAAGTGTTCCTCCTATCGGCCAATATCACTCCTTAATGCTGAGCCGAAAATTCTGGCTAAAATTCTGGCAGGCCGATTGGTCAGGGTGCTCGGAGACTTGATCCATCCGGATCAATCCGGCTTTATCCCGCACCGTAACACCGCGTTGAACCTTCGGCGCCTCCATGGAGTGATTGCCAGGGCGGGCACGATCCGAGAACCAGCTATTGTGGCATCTCTTGATGCCACGATGGCTTTTGATACGGTGGAATGGGCATATCTGTGGGCAGTGCTTGCCAAGTTCGGTTTTGGCCCTGGTTTTTTGAGCTGGGTAAGGTTGCTGTATGAGGGTCCCCTTGCGAGTGTTGTAGTAAACGGGCGGGCGTCGACTCCGTTCCAGCCTGGGAGGGGAACTCGGCAGGGATGCCCCTTGTCGCCTTTGTTGTTCGCCCTTGCCCTCGAGCCGCTGGTGGCGTGGATACGCTGGCATCCGGATATACGTGGACTTAGGTGGTCGCCCGAGCACGAGGACCGTATATCGCTCTATGCCGATGACATCCTGTTATATCTCGCCTCGCCCAAGAACTCGCTTATAGTGGTTTGTGACGTTCTGACGTCCTTTGGTAGGAACTCGGGTCTCGTCATCAATTGGAGTAAATCGTATTTGTATGTTCTGAGCGGCGAGGTTCCGCCTGTCCCGCGAACGTGCTCGATCCAGATTGCCCAGCAGGGCTTTGTGTACCTGGGGATCTTTATCTCCACTGACTCCACCCTGCGGTATGAGAGAAACCTGCTCCCCCCATTGGCGCGCTTGCGGCGGGATGTTGCGGGCTGGCGGAAGCTGCCGCTCTCCCTCGTTGGGCGCGCCGCTTTGTTTAAAATGATGTCTCTCCCCCGGTTCCTCTATGCTTTGCAGAATACCCTTGATTGGGTACCGGCCAGTTACTTTCGGGAGGTTGAAAGCCTCCAACGATCATTGCTGTGGGATGGTAGGCCGCGCATAGCGATTGCTAAGTTGACGCTTCCGTGGTACGACGGGGGTATTGCGCTTCCGGACATTCGACGCTATTATTGGGCCACCCAGTTGAGCGCGATTAATCATGGTTTCTATGGTCAGGCTCTAAGCCCCGGTTATGCCATGGACCGATGGTTGCTGCGCGGCGGTAATTATCATAGAGCGCTGTACTCTCGGGCGCTGGACTCGTCCCTCACGGGGCCCACGGGGGTGGCGGTGCGCGTGTGGAGGTTGGCGACTGACTCGTTGGGCTGGAAGGATAGGCTCACCCTAGCTACCCCGTTGTTTGAATCTGACAGATTGGGGAAGCTCTGGCATACGAAAGGTTTTGATAAATGGGACTTGATTGGAATCTCCAGGCTTGGAGATTTGCTGAGTAAGGGGAGGGTGAAGTCCTTTGAAGAGCTGCAGCAGGAGTATGAGTTGGGGAAATCCGAGTTCTTCCGCTACGTTCAAGTGCGTCATGCCCTGCGATCAGTTCTCGTAGACGGAGAGAAGGTGCCTGAGTCCTCTCCATTGGAGGATCGGATCCTCGACGGCCATATGCCGGAGAGTACGATTTCTCTCATATATAAGAAATTGATAAACGTTCGGGCGGACCTGCTGTTGGGGCTGAGGGACCAGTGGACTAGGGACGGGCTCGAACTGGATGACGAGGATTGGCAGTCTGCGGTCTCCTCTCCTAAGGAGGTCGCGATCCCATCACGACTGAGGCTGGTGCAGCTCAAAATACTCCACAGAACCTATGTCACGGGGCCTAGGCTGGTTCGTATGGGATTCTCGGAGGAGGGTTTATGTAGGAGGGGATGCGGGATGGTGGGTACCTTTATGCATATCATTTGGGAATGTGGCGTTATCAGGGAATTCTGGAGGAGAGTCCATAAGGTGATGGGGGAGGTGACGGGCATTGTTATGCAGCCGGAGGCACGGTGCTGTCTCCTGAATGTTTGGGGCCTACCGATCACGATGTGGGACAGACCCAGTGGGTGACCCTGGGTAATATGGTGGCTAAGCGAGACATCGCGCGCCTGTGGGGCTCAGCGGCTCCCCCCACATTGACTGCGTGGAAAGAAAACATGGACTGGAGTATGCTGAGGGAAAAGACAGTATATTGTGCTAGAGGGCGCCCCCGGAAGTGGCATGCCATTTGGGGGAGGTGGAACCAGTATAGGGGTGGCATATGTCTTGCCCCTGATTTGGATCTCCCCGATGAACAGCTCTCTCCTTAACATTCTTTCCAGCATCTGTATATGTATCTGATTGATAATTGACTTTTTGGGCCTCTGCTTTTCCCCCCTTTTTTTCCTCTTAGTACAGAGTTGTGACTGTTAGACGACGGGGGTCTGCTCTCCCCTGAGGGGCAATCACCAGTGGTTTTCAGTGTTATTCGCCTTGCTGGGGTTTTGTGTGAGTTTGTATTTATTTAAAATAGAACCTTTTTTGATTCTCCTCTATGCACTGTGGATGTTTCCTTGTTTGCTTTCTCAAAGCTGCCGAACCTCCGGGATGTCGGCTAAATAGCTGTGTCCATGTTTTCAAGAATAAAGGTTTTTAAAAAAAAAAAAAAAAAAAAAAAAAAGATTATCACCAATTTAAGGTAACCCAGTGTTATCCTATTGGAGAGGTAAGCCTTGAATTAATGAAAAAATAATTTGGGAGCTTTTCATTACCAGAACATATAAAACTTAAAAGTACATGTCCAACATTTTGGCTTGGCAAAATGTGTATTTTGCCAAGTTTAATATGCAGTTTATAAGTGCATGCAAACATTCAATTTACAGGCCTTGTGCACATGTAGTACAATTTTATGAGGGACTTATAAGTAAATTAAATGTGTCAATTAGGTGTTTGTCAATTTTACCATGTTTAAAGGTGACAGCACAAGCGCTTTGGCACTGGATAGCAGGGATATAGTTCCCAGAGTTCGGAAGGCCAACAAAAACAAGTTCAGAAATATTTTATGTTGACTTGTATAGCAAACAAATACTCAAGAGGGTATCCAGGCACTAGGAGAAGTGAAGGCAAAATGTTTGGAGGTGGCCCTGCAGAGAGGGCTAAGTCCAATGATCATCAGTTCCAATGACACCTTCATTAATCCTTTGTCCATGCTGCAACACCCAGACAGTAGAGGTACTCAAAGCAGAGGCTGAGGTAGTGCAGTTTGGGTATGACTGGGGGAGAGGGACACAGAAGGCTCTTCTAACTGGACTATGACAAAACAACTGTGAGGTAGATATGAGGAGTATATTTTTTGGATTCTTTACTTAGTTTTTGGATCTCTTTCACTTTAAGTGAAGGATTTTTGCTTCAACCTTCTGGAACCTGTCTCCTGGGCAAACCAATCCTTGCATTTCATTTTGTGGCCACCTGCCTATTACCTGATGTTTCAGTATTCAGTTACATGAAGAGGAATTAGGTTTCTAGGTGCAAAAAGCATGTTCATTCAAAATGTAGGCACTGATTCCAAGTTGGTTGGAGTTTACCTGCGAAAAACCATGTTTCTTCTGGATCAGAATTCCAAGCTGGGTGGTATGTACTGCACCCGGTATTAGAAAGTGTGGTTAATAACTCACCTTTTTTTTATCTTTTAGCTGATCAAACATGCTGTAATTTAACACGGGGAAACAATGTGGTATTCACAGTAACATGGATTTGGGTGCCTTTAGCACCCAAATACATATATAATTATCGGAAAAACTCTGAATAGGTATTGTTAGAAATGGGGGTCTCAAGTTGGCAGAGGTAAGTACCTTTGTCCAAATACGGACCCTAACTTCAAGTCAGGGTAAGGGGGATACACTTCTAAAATAACCCCTGCTCACCTCCTTGGTAGCGTGGAACGAATAGACAGGCTTATCTCATACAGTAATAGAGTGAAAACACTACAAATGGACACCACACCAGTTTAGGAAAATAAGTAATCTTTATCTAAATCAAACAAGGCCAAAACGACAAAAATCCACAATACAGTAATACAAATATGACTTTCAAATGGTAGAAATAGCTCAGTTGAAAGCAAACTGCAGATGCAACACTTTCCACACAAAGTACCTTGGATACGACACACACTCAAACAAAAAGGGTCACAGGGAAAGTGATACGTTGGTTCCTTACACTCAGGGAAGGTGATGCGTTGGTTTCTTGCTCCGGGGTAGGTGATGGGTAGGTTCCTTACTGCTGCACAGAGGAGGTGATGCGTTGGTTCCTTACCAGAGAGTAGGTGATGCATTGGTTTCTTACAGCGTGGGGAGGTGATGCATTGGTTTCTTACTATGTCCCCCAACGTTGCGACAGACTTGGTGCCTCGATGCGATGCGACGATCCAGGATGATCTGTGGGTTCTCGCAGCCGCACAGCAGGCCTTGAGTCGGAATCAGTGGGGTGATCTCAGACTTCGGTGCACTCGATTTCTTGAGCTGCAGGCAAGCGCTGTGATGATTTCTTTGGCGATGCATCAGAAATAGGTGCGGATGCTTCACGCTTCTCGAAGTTGCATTATGTTTTCTATCTCCCAGCGGTAAACAGCCTCCAGATGTCCGAAACAACAGCAGGCCCCTCTTAGCAGGTCAGAACTCCCAGCAAAGAAGTTCAAGAGAGCTGGGGGTGAAGTCTTTGTGTCCTTGAGACTTCAGAACAGGAGGCAAACTCAGTTTCAAGCCCTTGGAGAGCTTCCTCAAGCAGGGGACACAGCAAACAGCAAAGTCCTTTTCCCTTTCCTTGGCAGAAAGTAGCCACTGCAGGCCAACCCCAGATTGCAAACAGCACAGGGGAAGTATTCCTCCTCAGTTTCTCCAGCTCTTCTACTTGGCAAAGGTTCCTCTTGATTCCCAGAAGTGATCTAAAGGTCAGGGTGTCTGGGTCCCTATATTTTTACAGCAAAATCCCTGGTTCTCGGATGGCAGAGAAGCCCTGTGCTAAGTAAAAACCAGTACTGTCCTTTCTGGTGCAGCTTCCTGGCAGGAGGTGGTGACCAGGCCCATTCAGGTGAAAGGAAATCTCCTCCCCCTACTCTAAATGCAGCCCAGGCCTATTCAGCCCAGTCCTGACTCATCCAGACTCTCTGGAGCCACTGCATATCCCACAGCCCCATTACTCCAAAGCCAGACAGTCAATACCCATCCTAGCAGAGGCACACTGAATGGGTAAGCAAGAAAATACCTACTTTCTAAAAGTGGTATTTTCAAACACAGAATGTAAAAATCACCCTCACTAAAAGATGCATTTTAACATTCTGAGTTCAGGCATACGAAAATGTATTTTCCTACCTTGTACCCAGGGGTAGTTATGCTTATAAGATGTTATAAGCAAACTCCCAGTTTTATCCTACAGGAACAGGTAGTCTTGCAAGAGTGAAAAATTAAATTGGCAGTATTTAATTATCGGGACATGCCACACACACCAGGGCATGTCCTGCCTTTCACATACACTGGACTCTGCCCAGAGGCATACCTTGGGCCTACCTTAGGGGTGACTAGCATGTAAGAAAATGGTAGGGCCTGGCAAGTGGGTGCACTTGCAAGTCGACATGGTAGTATAAAACTACGCACAGATACTGCAGTGGCAGATCTGAGTTACATTTACAGACTGCTTATGTGGGTGGCACAACCAGTGCTGCAGGCCCACTAGCAGCATTTGATTTACAGGTCCTGGGCACACACAGTGCACTGTTCTAGGGACTGACTAGTAAATCAAATATGCCAATTATACAAAGGGAGCACTTGCACTTTGGCACTGAACAGCAGTGGCAAAGTGCCCAAAGCATCTAGACCAGCAAAATAAAGTCTAACACACAGCAAAAACCCAGGAGGCAAGGGCAAAATACAATGGAAACCTATGCCAATGATGCCAGGTCTAGCAGGTGTAATTTATTGAACCCAATAAATTCCAAACCTCATGGTGTCAGATTTTATTGTATGTGTTAACACCTTAACTGCTGATGCTTTCCCCCCTCCCCAGTGGTGAGACCTTTTTTTGGCTATTTGGGGTAGCTGACACTTAGGGCTCCATAACTTTTTTCCACATAAGTTATCCACACCAAATTTGTGCCCTTTTTTGTAACATCCTGTGGGTTCTAAAGGTACCCAGAGCTTTTGGAATCCCCTGGAGGGGACTAAGAAAATAAGCAAACTATAACTATACTTACAACAAAATGGTCGCACACTGCTGACCTACCTGCGTGTTACCCCAAAGAACTGTGGTCCCTGTAGTTAGCGTCGGCGGATACACCTATGCTCGTGTCGTGAGTGCAAGTGTGAATAGCGTTAGCCATCCCTGGACACGTGTTTCGAGGTAGTTGCCTCTCGTCAGCAGGGAGTAGGAAAGAGTGTAGGGTTGCAATGTAAGCTGCTAAAATCATTATCAGGTCTAGTACCTCTCGTAGCAACGCAGGTGCCTAACCTGAGTCCGTCGACTCCCCGGCTCAGAGAGCCACTAAATAGTTACAACAAAATGGTCGCACACTGCTGACCTACCTGCGTGTTACCCCAAAGAACTGTGGTCCCTGTAGTTAGCGTCGGCGGATACACCTATGCTCGTGTCGTGAGTGCAAGTGTGAATAGCGTTAGCCATCCCTGGACACGTGTTTCGAGGTAGTTGCCTCTCGTCAGCAGGGAGTAGGAAAGAGTGTAGGGTTGCAATGTAAGCTGCTAAAATCATTATCAGGTCTAGTACCTCTCGTAGAAACGCAGGTGCGTAACCTGAGTCCGTCGACTCCCCGGCTCAGAGAGCCACTAAATAGTTACAACAAAATGGTCGCACACTGCTGACCTACCTGCGTGTTACCCCAAAGAACTGTGGTCCCTGTAGTTAGCGTCGGCGGATACACCTATGCTCGTGTCGTGAGTGCAAGTGTGAATAGCGTTAGCCATCCCTGGACACGTGTTTCGAGGTAGTTGCCTCTCGTCAGCAGGGAGTAGGAAAGAGTGTAGGGTTGCAATGTAAGCTGCTAAAATCATTATCAGGTCTAGTACCTCTCGTAGCAACGCAGGTGCGTAACCTGAGTCCGTCGACTCCCCGGCTCAGAGAGCCACTAAATAGTTACAACAAAATGGTCGCACACTGCTGACCTACCTGCGTGTTACCCCAAAGAACTGTGGTCCCTGTAGTTAGCGTCGGCGGATACACCTATGCTCGTGTCGTGAGTGCTAGTGTGAATAGCGTTAGCCATCCCTGGACACGTGTTTCGAGGTAGTTGCCTCTCGTCAGCAGGGAGTAGGAAAGAGTGTAGGGTTGCAATGTAAGCTGCTAAAATCATTATCAGGTCTAGTACCTCTCGTAGCAACGCAGGTGCGTAATCTGAGTCCGTCGACTCCCCGGCTCAGAGAGCCACTAAATAGTTACAACAAAATGGTCGCACACTGCTGACCTACCTGCGTGTTACCCCAAAGAACTGTGGTCCCTGTAGTTAGCGTCGGCGGATACACCTATGCTCGTGTCGTGAGTGCAAGTGTGAATAGCGTTAGCCATCCCTGGACACGTGTTTCGAGGTAGTTGCCTCTCGTCAGCAGGGAGTAGGAAAGAGTGTAGGGTTGCAATGTAAGCTGCTAAAATCATTATCAGGTCTAGTACCTCTCGTAGCAACGCAGGTGCGTAACCTGAGTCCGTCGACTCCCCGGCTCAGAGAGCCACTAAATAGTTACAACAAAATGGTCGCACACTGCTGACCTACCTGCGTGTTACCCCAAAGAACTGTGGTCCCTGTAGTTAGCGTCGGCGGATACACCTATGCTCGTGTCGTGAGTGCTAGTGTGAATAGCGTTAGCCATCCCTGGACACGTGTTTCGAGGTAGTTGCCTCTCGTCAGCAGGGAGTAGGAAAGAGTGTAGGGTTGCAATGTAAGCTGCTAAAATCATTATCAGGTCTAGTACCTCTCGTAGCAACGCAGGTGCGTAATCTGAGTCCGTCGACTCCCCGGCTCAGAGAGCCACTAAATAGTTACAACAAAATGGTCGCACACTGCTGACCTACCTGCGTGTTACCCCAAAGAACTGTGGTCCCTGTAGTTAGCGTCGGCGGATACACCTATGCTCGTGTCGTGAGTGCAAGTGTGAATAGCGTTAGCCATCCCTGGACACGTGTTTCGAGGTAGTTGCCTCTCGTCAGCAGGGAGTAGGAAAGAGTGTAGGGTTGCAATGTAAGCTGCTAAAATCATTATCAGGTCTAGTACCTCTCGTAGCAACGCAGGTGCGTAACCTGAGTCCGTCGACTCCCCGGCTCAGAGAGCCACTAAATAGTTACAACAAAATGGTCGCACACTGCTGACCTACCTGAGTGTTACCCCAAAGAACTGTGGTCCCTGTAGTTAGCGTCGGCGGATACACCTATGCTCGTGTCGTGAGTGCAAGTGTGAATAGCGTTAGCCATCCCTGGACACGTGTTTCGAGGTAGTTGCCTCTCGTCAGCAGGGAGTAGGAAAGAGTGTAGGGTTGCAATGTAAGCTGCTAAAATCATTATCAGGTCTAGTACCTCTCGTAGCAACGCAGGTGCGTAACCTGAGTCCGTCGACTCCCCGGCTCAGAGAGCCACTAAATAGTTACAACAAAATGGTCGCACACTGCTGACCTACCTGCGTGTTACCCCAAAGAACTGTGGTCCCTGTAGTTAGCGTCGGCGGATACACCTATGCTCGTGTCGTGAGTGCAAGTGTGAATAGCGTTAGCCATCCCTGGACACGTGTTTCGAGGTAGTTGCCTCTCGTCAGCAGGGAGTAGGAAAGAGTGTAGGGTTGCAATATAAGCTGCTAAAATCATTATCAGGTCTAGTACCTCTCGTAGCAACGCAGGTGCGTAACCTTAACTGCTGATGCTTTCCCCCCTCCCCAGTGGTGAGACCTTTTTTGGCTATTTGGGGTAGTTGACACTTAGGGCTCCTTAACTTTTTTCCACATAAGTTGTCCACACCAAATTTGTGCCCTTTTTTGTAACATCCTGTGGTTTCTAAAGGTACCCAGAGCTTTTGGAATCCCCTGGAGGGGACTAAGAAAATAAGCAAACTATAACTATACTTTGAGAAAAAGTTCTCTGGATAAAATCGTCTGTACTTTTTTTTTTTTTTTACAAATATGGAATCAACAAACTCTGTGCCAAACATCACCATCTTCCCAGCTTTCAGGAACATGCAGAGATGAATAAAAAAAACTACTTCTTTTACCACGGTTTTGGCATTTTTCAAAGAGGTAGCCCATTTTTCCTATATTTTGTGCTTTCAACAAACTTCCAGAATGTATGGAAACCAGTGTGAGAACCCATGGATGATCCAGGAAAGCAATAGATGTCTGAAAAGTAGATAGTATTCCAAATTTAGCAAGGTGCCATGTGTGTAGATCCCTCAAGTTTTCCCATAGAAACTGTTGAAAAAAAGAAATATTGAAAATGAGTGGGAAAAAACAGCCATTTGTAACAATGTTTTAATCTGTAACTTTTTGCCATGATGGCTGACTTACAAAAGTAATAAACCATTACTTCTGTTAGACGTATCTGACTGCAGTGCGAGATAGAGGTTGTAGGTTCTCAAAGAACCCCTGGTACCCAGAGCCAACAATTGAGCTGCACAGTACAATAGTCTTTCATTGTGTAGCGAGTATAGGCCAATTCTCATGGTAAAAAATGTAGAGTGAAAAATGGGTATCAAGGAAATGGGCAAAAGCTATGGAGTTTAGGAGCAATGGTTATTTGTACATCTCTGAAATTTGTAGATACCTCACTAGCATTGATTTAGAGGGTATTTTTCACATTGGCTTACATTTGGAAGGCTAAAATACAGTGTATTCTCGCTATTCTATGCTCCCTCATGTCTTCCAAAAAAATGGCACCTTACTAGGCCTAGTGCCCCCGACAGGAAAGGGCCCAAAATGCAACATGAACACATGAAAATATGTCTACTCAAAACACCTATACCTGTAGGTAGCTGTGAATTTTTTGCCTTAACTCAGCCAGTACCTAGGGAAACCTAGCAAACCTGCACATTTTTTTAAACTAAACACTGCGGGGGACCTAGGGTGGTGTGACTTGCATGGCTCTCCAAAGGTTACCTTACCCAGAATTCCTTTCAAACCTCAAACCTTGCCTAGAAACACATTTATTTACATTTCTGTGATGGAAAGTTTTATACTCTGTGGAGAGTGACAAACTTCCTTCCAACCAGCATTTCACCAAGTCTCCCGATAAAAATAGTACCTTACTTGAATGGGTAGGCCTAGTGCCCGTGACATGAAAGGACCCAAAACGCACCATGAATATCACATTTCTCCACTGAAAACTGACCCTTTTTTGGCAACGTGGGTTGCTGTGGATTTTAAGCCCCATCTCAACAGGCACCTAGAGAAACTATAACGATGACTCTAGAGAGCAGACAAAGTAGTAGTAGATTCATTTCTATAACCCTAACGAGGGAGGTGCCCGAATAGACGTCTTCCACTTTCCCTTGCTCCAACCGCTCTCTCATCCTCCTGGAACCTTTTCTTCACACATTCCAGATATGGATTATGAGCACAAGCAAAACAAACAATAACTTTCTACAGATGCGAACCCCACAAATCTTACCCCTGAAAAACCAAACAAAATTAAAATTAAAAAATGCACATTGCCCCAAAAACATATAAACATGATGCAGCAACAACTTCTTAAACTAGGTTAATCCAGCCACACTCCTCTCCCTTATCAATTAAATTGTTATCCAAACACTCATCAAGATCCATCAACCAACTTTTACCATTCAACTTTTCTTCCTTAATATTGTTGGACATACTACATTTAGCAAATTTAGCAAATTTGCTTAAATGCCACACTTCTCCATTGCTCCATTTCACCGAGTTGGTACTTAATTCTATGACATTGTATGGACCTCTGAATGTAGAACTCCTTTTATCCTTCATCTTTTGCGCTTTAACTATGACAAAGCCCCCAATTTCCAGGCTGGAAATTTTCACTCCATGCTTTAAGTCATAGTTCTTCTTGTACATACTTTGTACCTTCATTATGTTTCCTCTCAACTTCTAAAATGACCAAATAATTATCAACTTATTTTTCATCCAAGCCAAATTGCCCCTTGTGCAAGGTTCCCTTCCTCTCAGCAATTTAAATGGGCTCTACCCGGTCATCATCGGTGCAGTGCGTTATGCCAACAACTATTTTTTCACTACCAATTCCCAAATTCTTAATTTGCATGAAAATATGTCCCATGAACACTCTGTTGAAGCGTTCCACAGCTTTGTTATTTCTTCCCCCTAAAACTTTGCAACACTTGTATCTTAAATTGTGTTCTATTATCACTCAGATTAGATTTGGGTATCCCTTTCTGCAAGAACACATCATCCAAGAATTTATGACACACATTTCCGGCCAGTTGGTGAAATGGTCAAGTAATACTACCACATAATATCCAACCCCATTGATGTCCTCCAAGGGTCCGAACATTTCTATGGTTAAATCCTTCCAAGGACCTTCTGGACCCTTATTGAGTTGCAAAGGTGGCCTGAAGGTGACTAAGGTTTTATCAGCATGAGCACTCTCAACCCAATCTATTGCCATGCTTTCCATCTGTACATCTATTCCTGGCCACCAGGACTGGTTTTTGAGTCTATTCTTATTCTTACTTATCCCTAAGTTGCCTTCATGATTACTGCTCAGGATTTTGTTATTCAATTTCACTGGAGGCCAGTTACATCTCCCCAGAAAAATATAAAGAAAATAAGGAAGGAAGGAAGATACATCCAAGGAGGTAGTAACACTCAGGGACTTTCCAAGGACTATTGGTCTCCTGTCCTCTTTTAACCAAGCAATTTCTCCAGGACCCCTGCATTACAGGGTTGTTCAGAGATTAAAGACAGTAGGTTTGAGGAAAAGACTATGATATGCAGATTCAGTGAGTTTGTCTTCGGAAACTAGAATGGCAAAGCTATTTATGGAAATGTGCAAGAGTTTATTTTAGAGACAGATGCCAGCACTTTGAGATGGGGGCTCGCCTGAAGAACCTAGAGACAGGAGGGAAATGGTCGAGAGAAGAGAAGCTGTTACACCTAAATTGCTTGGAGTTGATGGGGGGACTTAACCTCTTCAGTGCCCCGCCCTGTGCCGGGCCTTTCATTAGCGGGCGGGGTTCATGACGAGATAGTCTCGTCATGGGCACAGCGCAACCGCGCTCCATGACGAGACTATCTCGTCATGGGCACTGAAGGGGTTAATGGTTTGAGGAGCTTCAAAACCTACTTAACGAACAGTGTTATGCTAATTCGCATGGACAATGTTTCAGCGGTTTCTTATATCAATCGCCTGGGGGGGATGAAAGTCAAAGCAGTTAGCAGATGTAGCAAAGGACATTTCGTATTTCTGTTGGGAACACAAAACTATTTTGTTGGCAGGCCACAGTCCAGGCGAGCAGAATCAAAGGGCAGATTGGAATTCATGTGATCTCAGAGATTTCTGCGATTGGCATTTAAACCCAGTGATTTTCAGGAGAGTGCATGCTCTCTGGGGCCCAATAGAAGTTGATCTGTTTGCAAGCAGACTCACATGTCAGGTGGTATTGTATTTCAGTTGGAGACCAGATCCAGGATTGATAGGCGGAGAGGGCTTATGATTTCCCACCGTTTGCAGTGATCTAGAGAGTATTATGGAAAATCCAGAAGGAGCAGTGCAAGTTAATTCCTGTGACCCCCTTTTGGTTCCCAGCGGTAATGGAGCTTGCAGTAAAGGAACCTTGTTTTATTCCTGTACATGAGCGTTTACTGTAGAGACCAGAAGGAGAGGAACATCCTTTGGTGCTAGAAGGAAAGTTGAACCTTCTTGTTTGGAGGATATCAGGAGTTCTAGAAGATTCTATGGCCTTTCAAGAAAGGCTACGGACTTACTGAATGAGTCATGGTCACCAGCTTCTAGCAACAGATATAAGGGGGTTTGGTGTAGATGGAGTAGTTGGTGTATTGCAAGGAATCTGGATCCTGTGGAGGCTCCTGTGACAGATTTGGCAAAATATTTAGCCAAACTATTACAGGTAGGTTTATCTTTCAGGGCCATTAATTTCCCTAAGTCATCACCTGGACATCACCTGGACATGCCCTGGTAAGTAACATCGCAGTTGGATGCGACCCCCTAATATGTAGAATAGGGAAGGGAATAATAATTAAGAGACCGCCTAGGGCTTGTTATGTTTCCCTATGGACATAAACTTGGCATTTAAACTTTTTGTTTCATGGTCAGGTAATAATTACCTCTCTCTGAGACAGATTTCTTGGACATTAGCAACACTTCTCTGCTTAGTATCTTTCAGAAGGGTTTCAAATGTTAAAATGCTAGAGATTAGCAACAGAGTTTATTCATCAGATGTGTACATTTTGATATTTGGAAGAGAACACAAATATGTCATCACTATTTCTATCCCTCCTTGCAGGCTTTTCCTAAACTGTGCCTGGTAATTTGCATGAAGGTATCTGAACAAAAAATGCTAGAATTGAGACATGATGGTGATACTATTAATTTCCTAAGTGAAATCATATAAAGCAGTATCTACTGTCACAATAGCTAGGTGGATTAGAGCAGTAATGAGAAAGGCAGGTATAGCTCTATCAAAATTTGGTTCACATTCAGCCAGAGGTGAAATGGCTAGTAAAGTGCTTTGGGCTGGCTGCACTCTTTCTGAAATTATAAAAGCAGCAGAGTAGTCGAATGCAAGCACATTTGCAAATTTCTGCTTGAGACAAGTGAAGCATGTAAGCAACATAGTTATGGAATGCATTAAACATGCATAATGATAGCTTCTGGTCTTGTAATGAAATGGTGATTCTCCAATTAACATGCATAGAGATTCTTGATTCCATTAAAGACGACGGAGGCTATCATTATCCCACCCACCGCACCCTGTATAATATGTACGGGTCAGGTGAAAAGGTTTGACATGCTATCTGTTTTGAAAATTTGATGTAGTGTTCTTTACACCCACCCTTATGGGGAGAATATTATTAATTTATCTTGTTTTCTGTAGGAAACAGTTCTTGATTGGACCTATCTGTCTGAGGCAAGAGGAGAAGTTGGAATTCTTTCCTGTTGACTGCTTTGTTTTGGATGTTTCAAGTTATTTCAAGTTCTCTTCGAGTCACAGCCTAAAACAGGAAGATAGCTGTGTGTCATGGTCATATTGTTATTGTTATTGTTAATTTATTAATATTCTTATTGTTATTGTTAATTATTATTATTATTTGATGCTGCAGTTTTAGGGTGGGTGTATGACCATTACCATAGTGGGCAACCCTCACCCCAACATTTTCTTTTTTTAAATAATTTTGCCTGGAAACCAGTGAGCTTTTTGCCCCCTGGAAGGTCAGATTGGGGGGTAATTCCCACATGCCCACACTACCCCCAATAGAGCAGAAAGACTGATGCTGCCTTTTTAGGTATGGGGACATGGCCATGCCCATGGTGGGTAGCTCCCCCCTTTGTTTTTACAAGCCCATGGGGCTTGTCCAAATAGTAGACCGTCCATCCCACATAAAGGGGCATACTCTAGATGTAATCTGGTCCTCCGATAGGCGGGCCAGGCTTATGGACATCAAACGCTGCGCCTGGTCAGATCACTTCCTAATCTCGTGCTGGGCGCCTGTAGATGGCCCTCCTCCACTAGCTCCTCTCAAATGGAGGAAGGTACGGAGCTGGAATAAAATTCAGGCCGAGACTTTAGGGGCGATATTACAGA
The DNA here is from genome assembly GCF_964204655.1 of Triturus cristatus. Lineage (NCBI taxonomy): Eukaryota > Metazoa > Chordata > Amphibia > Caudata > Salamandridae > Triturus > Triturus cristatus. Next base: position 628,687,194 of record NC_140584.1, on the reverse strand, counting down.
GGCTATCTCCTCCCATTCTCGACACAGGCAACATTGATCTAGAAAGCATTACCCTTACTAACACCTTACAGGCTGCTATTGATCAAGTGGCTCCAGAGCGTGCGGAAAGTATTCAACACAAACATAAGGGGGTTCCCTGGTTCAATGAACCTTTGAGGGAAAGGAAACAAAGCCTCCGTCAAGCCGAAAGACGATGGCGGAAAGTCTATGACCCTGTCGAGTTAACTACCTATAAAACCCTCCTTACATTGTACAAAAAGGCCATTACATCTAGGAAAGCCGAATATTATGCGGAGCGTATTGCCAGCACACCCAACATCCAAAAAGAGACTTTTAAGATTCTGAAAGAACTTAGCAAATAACCTGACATCAATCCTGCAGCCGCTCCTTCTGACTGCAATGCTCTTCAGGTCTTCTTTCTGCAGAAAGTAGCCGACATCCTTCTAGAGATTAAAGACATACGGATCACTACAGGTACCTCGGAACCGCCTACTTCCCCTCCTCTTAAGGGCAATCCCATCTCCAAATTTCCGTTTTTGGACGCAAGTACTCTCTCTCTCCTAGCCTATGGGACCAAGTCTGGCTCCCCTATTGACCCTTGTCCCCCTCGGATCTTTAGAATGGCATTTCCTGCGTTGGAGAATCAGATTCTTATGCTCCTGAACAAATCCCTGGCAATCGGTCAGGTTCCTGCTAATATGAAGGAGGCCAGAGTTATTCCTCTCCTAAAAAAAACAGGTGCTGACAGGACTATAGGCCTATCTCTCAGCTTCCCTTCCTGGCGAAGGTCTTAGAGAAACATGTCCTGATAACTCTTTCAGCATTTCTGGAAAAGCATGAGATTCTCCAGGTCCACCAGGCAGGTTTCAGAGCCCACCATAGCACTGAGTTGGTTATGCTGTCGGTCTTGGATGAACTTAGACGAAAAGCCGATAATAAAGAATCGAGCGTCCTGATTTTATTAGATCTGTCAGCGGCGTTCGACACGGTCTGCCACCAAAAACTACTCTCTCGCCTGGCAGTCCTGGGCATTCAAGGACAGGTCCATAAATGGCTAGAATCCTTTCTATCAGGACGAACGCAGAGGGTCCAATTGGCCGAGCAGGTATCAGACAAGGGCAACATATCTTGCGGGGTCCCTCAAGGATCCGCACTATCCCCCCTTCTCTTTAATATATACCTGCAGCCCCTGGTGACCGCGCTAGCCAAAATGGACTGCAGAGTGTTCAACTATGCGGATGACACTAAGGATTGAGAACTCGGCCCACGCTCAACAGTCTGCTCAGAACATACTCAGGTTCACAGTTGGCTGGATGGCGGCTAACTCTTTAAAAATCAACCCTGACAAAACGGAGGTCCTTGCCATTTCAACCAAAGGTAACCCCTGGAATGATCTTTTTTGGCCTCGGGAGTTGGGAGCTCCCCCCAGTACCTGTGGTGAAAAGTCTGGGTATAAAGATCGACTCTGAACTTTCTATGACAAACCAGGTTAATGCGGTGGTCGGTACTTGTGTCGGTCTGCTGCGACAGCTGAGGAAACTTGTTCCCCTCCTCTCGGTCTCGACCATGAAGACAATAGTAGCTGCTACGATAGTCTCTAGACTTGACTATGGAAATGCACTATATGTTGGGCTACCTCAGAAATTGACAAATAAACTGCAGATAGTTTTGAACGATGCAGCCAGGCTCATTTTTAGATTACCCAGAAGAACTCATGCTACCCCTCTGCTGAGTGAATTACACTGGTTACCCATCAGGCAAAGAGCCAAGTTTAAGGGTTTGTGTATCACACACAAAGCCCTTTTTGGACATGCCCCTGAGTACATAAAAGAACCGGTACTCAAATACGTGCCAGGAGGGGTGCTGCGCTCAGCAGAAGCCAGTAGACTAATATGCCCTCGTTTTAACTTTGCATCCAAAGGGGGGAGAGCCTTCTCGATCCTCCTGCCTCAACTCTGGAATCAGCTGCCCGGAGAGCTACGGAAGGAATCTAGACTTCTTTCCTTACGTGAAAAACTCAAAACCCTCCTTTTCAGAGAAGCATTTGATATGGTTGTGAAATCTTTCAGTATCTAAGGACCCAGCTTGTTTCGTTGTCTTGTTTCTATTTTTCCTCTGTCTGAGCGCTATGAGACCTGCCGGTATATATGCGCTATACAAGATTAAATTAACAATAACAATAACAAACCCTTTGCTAGTGTCTAGTGAGCTTTCTGCCCTCCCACCCCCATGGGCAGATTGGTGTAATCCACCCCATCCACGTCCTGGGGGGGTGCTATAAAGACTGTTGATGCATGTTTTAATGGCAGGAGCATGGCTATGGGCAGCCCCACCCATGTACATTTTTTATTTTTAAGTTCCCCGGTGTCTAGTGGGTAATCAGTCATATCCAACCCACAGGGGTGCAGAAAGACTGTTGATACATTTTTCTAGGAGGGGGGCTTGGTCATGCCCATGCTGGGCAGCCCCACCCCAACCTTCTATTTTTATAGTTTCCTTTGTGTCTAGTGAACTTTCTGCCCATAGTGGACAGTTCCCACCATGTACATTTTTTACATGATATCCCTGGTGTCAAGTGGGCCTTCGACCCCCCTCCCCCTTGGGGAGCAAATTGGGTGTAATCACCCCATACCCCTGGGGGCAGAAAGCCTGAATCTGCAGTTTTTGGGATAGGTGTTTGGCCTTGCCCATGGTGGACAGCCCCCACTCCTGTTTTTTTACACACTTTCTCTAATGTCTAGTGGGATTTCTTCCCCTCTCCCCCTTGGGGCAGATTGGGGGAATCAACCCCATCCACTCCCTGGGGGAGGGGACAAAGACTTCTGATGCACATTTTAATGGCAGGATCATGGCCATGGGCAGCCCCACTACTGTAAATATTTTAATGAATTTTCCCAGGTGTTTAGTGGGTTTTCTACCCCTCCCCCCCCCCGCTAGATTGGGAGTAATCAGCCCTATCCACCCCCCAGGGTTGCAGAAAGACTGTTGACGCATTTTTCTAGGGGTGGGGCTTGGACATGCCCATGCTGGGCAGCCCTACCGCTACCTTCTATTTTTATATTTTCCCTTGGGGCTAGCAAACCTGTTGCCCCCCTACAGGGGCAGATTGGGGGCAATAACCCCCATTTGCCATCAGAAGGGGCAGAAAGAAGACTGAATTGTTCAAGGGTGAAGGGGGGATCACAAGCTCTTGTCTAAGTGAATGCTCTCCCATTTTCCCTCCTGGTGTTCTAGTGCCTTCCTGTGGTAATCCCCAATCAGGGATCCACTGGTTAGAGGCACTTTCACTCCACTGTAGGGATGTCAGCGCACTCACCAGAGGGGTCCTTTATACACCGCCCCTGTCGGCCAATGGCGGACACATATACTGGGAAGGTAGTGCGGGTATGTGCCATTGGCCGACTTCTGACCTTAAAGGGTTTAATAGTACCAAACCTCTGATACACTCAGAGTCAGGGCCAAAGTGTTAGGACCAGTGATAGCTGCTCCAGATAAGTTTATGTGACCGCAGTGCAGTAGGTTATGTATGCAAAATGGGTAGGCTTTTCTGTCGTCGATTTTTATAACATACATATTAAAATTAAAGGCGAAGTAATTCAGGATATAAGTGTCTTCCCACTGGCAGTGTGCCCAATGAACTTAAGGGAGACTGTGCTAAACATGGCAGTCTGACTATTGCGTTCTCAATCACACTAACAGGCTCTCTCGCATGTCCTCTCTCACATCTCATTACCTCTGTCACATGCACTGTCTCAGAATTCTGTCTGGTTGACAGGACTAACTGGATTATAAAAGTACAAAAGTGTTATATTAAATGTTTAGAAATACATTTTTATTATGACATTGTAGGGATAGTCCTCCCTTACAACGGCACCATACCCTGTTGACTTACACCAGATCTAATTGTAGTCATACATTTTAAAACACTTTAAACTTTATGTTTCAGCATGGTGCCACTTCTTTTCTCCACTCTTTTCCTGACTGCATGAGAGAGGAGCTGCTGTCTATGTGTGGAGATTCATAGATGCAAAGTGGCGCTATGTCATATGTCATACTTTGTCAGTCGTGACTTTCTAACCAATATTCCATAGTATTCTGAGACTTGAAATGTTGCTGATAATATAGTAGGTATGGCTCAAAATCTATAGCATTAAAGTGCAGTTGGCTAAAAAGCCAGGATTAACTGATGTGTCACACATGCCATTGGGACACCTTGCAGCTAGGTTTGGTTGGTATGGTCCTTTGGTATGTGGAAAGTCTTGTGTCATGCTTTTATCTCTGTCCCATGCACTCAGTGACAAAACATACACTTTTTACATGTACCTGGCACTACACATTGCACTGAATGTTTAAAGCCAGCGGTGTTAGGCAGCAATTAACCTACTATCAATACTAACTTGTGAGCAAAGGGTCCTGATGTATCAAGGGGTTCAGTGACTATAAGAAAATGTGATAGAACATACTGGCCAGGATTCCTAGAAGCCAGGCATTTCACCAATCAGTGACTGGATAAAACACTGTCAAAAGATTAAATGTGATTTTTATGCTCCCAGATTCTCTGTTGTGTGTCATATAGTTAGATCAAACTTGAAAACATACTTCGGAAGCCTGCACCTTTAACCTCTTCCATGCTCATGACGGCTCCCGGTCGTCATGAGTCACGGTGGGCGTGTGCGCACGACGGCCGGGAGCCGTCATGACCACGCCCGCGATTGGAATGTTCAGCACGCTGCGGTGGAATTTGCGCCACAGCGAACAGGTTAAACCAGGCACACCAAACTGTAAGGAACAAGAGGGAAAGAAACAATATTATAGTGACAGCCCCAAACAACAAATTGCAAGCAGACTAATCTTAGAGCGGTCTTTCCTGATGATGTTTGTATAACAAAGTCACATTGCACTGGCCCCTTCAGAAAGAAAACAAATTACCCATTCTCTCTCACTTTATTTTCTTTAATGGTATCTTAGTTTGTTGACGAGCAGGTGTTTGCCAATGTTTATGTGTTTAGACTCATAAGGGCTTTTCGCATTCAATGGGGTGCTATCAGTTGTTATACGCTTAACCCTAAAACCAGTAAACATGAAAATGAGTAATATGAGCAGAAGTGTGCTCATAGAGAGGTGAATACTGATTTGATGACTGTTTGCCAAGTCTATTTATATGATGCTGAATATAAGGTATCTCTCTTTTGTCTGAATTAAATTCCCTGCATGGCTACTTAAAGAGTCCCTTTAGACTCTATTGCATGGTGCATTGGCTGCTCTCGAACCTGTTCGTTCTCAGCTCCGCATGGTTCTGTACCTGCCTCTCCATCCAGAAACCAAACTCAGCACATGCACACCATGAGGATCCATGTTTTACTGTGTATTGTGTCAACAATCTACAGGGACACCAATAAAGACATGAAAATCATTTGCACTAAGACAGGAGTTCCCAACCTTTTCTATTCCTGCACCCCTAGAAACAGTTTGATTAATGTTTGCACCCCTTACAAAAGTCTCGCTGGATCTCTAATATGCATACAGTACATACTGTCCCTCTTTTCCTCATCCCCTGAAATGCCATCTCACACCCTCTGGGGGTGCGGGCACTTTAGGTTGGAAACCCCTGCTCTAAGAGGTAGAACTCCTTCAAAGCCCTGTTCCCGGGCCGGTCCTCAAACCAAAATCAGCCCTGTCAAGAATGTTCAAATCAGTCCCACACTGCAGGAGGTCCAGACTAAAAAGAGACCTGGGAGCTCACTGTGTAATGGCAGCCCATACTGCTCTGAAACCAGCCCTCTAGCCTACAATGTACTGGTCAAGTGCCACAGTGGCAGAACGGCCAATACAACCCTGCCCTGGTTGCAGGTATCCAACTCCCGCTCGGCACCCTTAGCCCAAATGAGCAAACACTCACCGCCCAGAGTACTGCTACAGCGGTCGGCACCCCTGCGTGCATAGGAATTTGCAACGTGGGTGTGCACAGCGTGCCATGGACAAATAAGCAACAGAGCAGGTGTGTTGCCTGCAGATGGGTTGATAACCACAGAGGCAATATGCAGATTAAAGCCCCTCAATACACAACACAGTCATCAACATTTGTGTCCAAAGTTGCACACTCAAGCAAAGCAAACTGCTATCAGCTACGATCAGAATGGACTGAAGGGAGGGAATGTTGATATGAGGGTGTTCAATGTCTACCCAGGACCTTTGTCACTTGAGCCTGTAGCTGGATGGTTATCCTCCTGTAAGTAGCCAGTCTGTCGACTTATGGCTGTAAGCTGATCTTTGAGCTCACCATTGCAGGGTAGCATTCCCTCAACTGGTAACTAATGAATGGCAGTCGATGTTGCATCTCTTTCTGGGAGACATGTTGCTGACATCAGTTGGACTCATGTTTGCCACTGTTCTTATTATTCTGCACATACTCAATACCCATTTAGCGGTAGTGATTGGTGAGGTATAAGTGCATTGAAGCAATCCACCTTTGGCTTACCCAAAGGGTGCCCACCTCCCACCTTCTTATTATGGGACACTGGTCCCATTCTTTGATGTATGTGTGATAGCCTAATGCATTCTGGGTTTTGTAGTGTTGTGTTGCCTCCATCGAACTAATTAGTTTAAAAAAACTAAAATCAGCCATTTGTAAGTAATATGTTCAGGACTGGAGTCAGGGTCCATAATAAGCTAAAGAAGGGTGACCACCCTACTTGCCCACATCATGTTAGCATACCAGCGTGTGAGAGGGAGGTCAGCAGGTTACTTATGCCCAAGTTGCATCGTGAGAGGCTGGATGACAAGAAGGTGTGTTCAATTGGATGTAACACGCTCCTGAGAGGTAATAAGGCACGGATACAAGGGACAGAGACGAGGACACCCAGTAAGTGGAAGAAATCATAGGGGTTGTAGAAAGGCACATGCCCAAAAGAGTCAGAGAAGAGACCAATGAATGCTGAGAGAAAGGGAGGGAAACACAGATGCGGAAAAAAAGAGATGGGAGAGCGGGGTACGTGGAGACAACGCTGAGAACAAATGGACATAGGGACAGGGAAAAAAGATACGTGAAGGAAAACGGGTGAAAGAGATATGGAGAAAGACAACAGAGAGATAAAAGAATGAGGTAGGAATAAAAGGAGATAGAAGAGGTAGGCAGGGATAAAGTGAGACGGGGGACAAGAGGGAACAAACAAGAACAGGTACATACGTAGACGGGAATAAGTAGAACTGGGGATAGAAACAGGGACAATGGGGGAGGAGAAAAGAAGGTGAACAACCATACATGTAATGGGAGAGGAGGAGGCAGAAAGACAAAGGGAGAAATGAAAGCACAACCATAAGTAAGTGATGGTAGCGAAAGAGGAGTTTTTTAGGTCTCGGCTCGAAGGCTGCGCTTGCGCAGTCTCGGTCCGAGATTTAATGACTTGGAGAAGAGGGGCTTGAACCCGCCCCTCTTCTCCCCTGTTCTCCATTGGCTGGCCTCTTGAATGCTGGCCAGCCATTGGAGAAGAGGTCCGTCACTCCGAACAGGCCCCGTCCTTTTCGGATTCGGGGGCGTGTTTTTTTCAAGAAGTCTAATTATCTCCTCCAGCCAATGGCAAGAGGAGAGAAAAGGAAAACACGCCCCCGAATTCGAAACCGCCACTGCGTTTCTCTGAGGCATTTCTGCTTTGCCTCGGAGAAAGGCAGTGGTGTGCTTGTTATATATCAGCAAACTGTTCAGGGACTTCTGGAGTTACCAACACCCCTGGCAGGGTATTCGCGGGACATTTTGTTTAACCTTTTCAGAAAGCGTGCTGCTACAGATAAAAATTCAATCACATTTCAGTGTGGCCATTGTAAATGCTTGTTTTTGTCGTTCCGGCTGGAGCGCGGCGCACCGTGTTTACTTATTGTCATTCCGGCTTGTTTAGTGTAAGCGGCAGCGTGTTAACAGCTGCTCAGTGTTGTTAAAGTTCTTCTAAATGCAAAGAAGATCCCTATCTGGCAAGGAAGATTCTCATGACTAAAAGGCAGTTTGCGCGCGACCTTCTGATGATTACAGGAGTATCCTCGCCACTGCGAGTGAATAGACGCAGTATCAGGGTCATTAAAGGGGGACAGAGAGTGATCGCCGTCCATCAGTCGAGCAGTTGAAGAGGAGGAGTGTACAAAACCGAGCTAATGACAACCCCGGGTTGAGTGTAGAGTGATGCGGGAATTTAGACAACTGTAGAACCAATCAGCATCTGGACAGGAGCAGACCCCATCAAACAGCAGGGTGTTATGGGCCCCACCTCGTGCCCCGTACAGCTGTCCTGAACCGGCACAGTGCGAGTTCCGCACCGGGGTGCTGCCTTGCTCCTCTCCCATGGCCACTTTTCACCCCTTGAAAGACCCAAGAGTGCCCGGGAGGAGGCGAGAGGATGCTCCCACGTGGTGGTCCTTATCTCCACTGATCTCCCCCTCTCCCTCCTAGCTCCCTATTGGCTGGCTGGTCAGTGAAGCCCCCCTCTCCTCCCACCCTCGGCTTCTCTCTCTGGCTTGTACGGTGGGGGCCGATGAGACATTCACTGCCCGCCTCCATTCTTCGCTCCATCTGTCACTGTGCCCTGCTCCCTGGCATCTGGCAGAGCTGTGTCCCTGAAGGAGGGACCACAGCCTTTCACCCATCGAGCCCGCCGCCAAATTCGTCGATACTTCGTTCCGGTGGTGCCTCGCTCAAATCCGAGTTTTCTTCCATTATTGACCGGAGCTTCATTTTTTCATCCAATTCTCTGTCCGTTGCCCGTGAACCTATATTTAAACACATTTTGATCATTTATTTATTTGTAAAGAGGACGAGTCTCATTTTTAAAATATTTATTTATACTTTGCGGGATGCCGTGCCAGGAGTCTGGCCCGAGGCAGCAGGAGGAGCCTTGCTGAGGGGCCCGGCAGGCGCTGGACATTGGCCAGGCCCCCGCACTGCTGGCCACCCTCCTGGGGGGTCAAGCCAGGTCAGGTGGCCTGTGGCAGCCGCTGAAGTTGCTGGCCTGCGCCGAGCTGCACCCTCTGCTGCGTAAGCCCAGCAGCTCAGAGGAGCAAAATCAGTGTCCGATGAACCACAAGGTGCATCATTTTCAGGTAGGCGCTACGCACGTTGTCCTCAACTGTCCCTATGGGCCATTGATTGTGTGGCCCCACCCCGTGCACCGGACAGCTGCCCTGAACCGGCGCAATGCAGGTTCCGCACCAGGGTGCTGCCTTGCTCCTCTCCCATGGCCAGTTTGCACCCCTTGAAAGACCCAAGAGTGCCAGGGAGGAGGCGAGAGGATGCGCCCACGCGGTGGTCCTTCTCTTCGCTGATCTACCCCCTCCCCCTCCTAGCTCCCTATTGGCTGGCTGGTCAGTGCAGCCCCCCTCTCCTACCACCCTCGGCTTCTCTCTCTGGCTTGTATGGCAGGCGCACACACAGCCGCACCAGAGTACTTCACAGGTCGGGGGCTGTTTTCCACGCAAATAAAATGCCTAGCGTGGAGGGCTGCAAGGAGGTGTGTTGCCACCATCCTTCCCTCCCCCACTGCTCCGATCATACCAAGTAAGTTGGCTCTCACCTTCCATAGCAAGCATTTACAATGCAATGGTCTCGGCATTGGTAAATAACAATGCCGTTTCTCTACATGTTTTAAAAACAAAAACATAAATTAAAAAAATTTCATGAGCAATGCCAATAGCTCTAACTTTAACAATGCCGAGACCGTTGCATTGTAAATGCTTGTTAAACATTTCAACTGTCTTAACTGACACATTACAGGACTCCATCTGTCTCACAGACCCGAGACAATAATCCAAAGTATATTTAATCACCAAAGAGTGGAGGCGCAAACGTCCAGGTCTCAGGTCTGTCTTTCATCAAATCAATTTTATTTTATTTAGTAGCAATGTCTCTTTCAATTGCGTCATTTTGACAACATTTCTTTGAATAGCTCAGTTTTCTAATCTGATCTCCCATCAGTTCCCAAACGGAAATTAATGCTAAATCTTTTTAAGAGTTTGAATGACATTTTCCAAAGCTGTCAATGAACGTATACAAAGTAACTCCGTTTTTTTATTAATTGCATATCATTACTGTAAAAAAATATGGACAGACAGAAGTAAAACGTAAGAGGTATTACATGGCACATACCATATTTCAACGCAATACGAAGTTTTACCTGAAGCTAGTTTGATCAGAAAGTAGAACAGACATGTTATTTGTAGTTGTCACATATTTCATGTCTCTACATGCGAACTGACAACATGAATTCCAAAATGATTGTGTGTCCATTTTAGGAAAGAATGCTCATAGACATGAAAGACATATTTTACTCACAGAAGAATTGAGACCAAGAATTTTACCTCTGCAAAAACTGTGGGGCTTATTTACAAGCCCAGTGAGTGGCCTTAACATCACTTTTATTTAACGTTCTGGTGGCGCACAGTGAAGACCCATTTCTACAAGGCCGCAGAAAGCCACCCGGCGTGGCTTTTTATGGCCTCATTGATATGGTGTAAGGCCACGCAGCACAAGTCACTGTGTTACCTCACACTTCCTCGGGGAGGCGTGCCATGGGCATTGCAGTGAGTGTTCCCACTCAATTCCCATGGCTTTTTGACACATTCCCAGATTTACAACATAGCATAAATCTGGGAATGTGTCAAAACCCTGTGCATCCTGCACAAAAACAACCTGATTTCAATGCAGGCATCCTTGCACTATGATTCAAGCGTGCCTGCGTTGGAGCTAGGTAGCCATTTGTGGGCTCGTGCAGTGTAAGAGGACAGGAATGCGCAGTATCTCATAGTTATGGCGCATGCCTGCCCTTTCCTTTTGATGCAGGGTAGCGCACCAAAGTGACGTGCAGCATTGTCCTGCATCAAATTGTTGTAAATGAGGCCCTGTGAATTTAAAACAAAGTATTGCTGTCAATAACAGCAATAAATGGATATTATGTGCCATGACATTTTGATTAAGACCTACGATCTCCGTCCATGATTTTTCTATTCATATTGGATGATGGTTCATGTTTTTCAAGATATTGACTGGCCATTGAGTATTTGATATCCCTATTAGCACCTCCCTAAATATGCATAGCATTAATACTCAGAATCAGATTTGCACTGGAGAGCCTCTGCTAGCTCCTGGCAGTCCATCTGCCACAAGATGGATCATGCACCAATCACTAGGCCCCTGCCTTGTTCCCAGCAGGCAATCATGACTGGTGGACATAGGTAGAGAAAATGGAGAGTAGCCCAGCGAGCAGGGAGAAAACTCCCTTTGTTTTTTGTTTAAAGAAAACTAACTCCTGCTTTGGGAGTTGGTTTTCTCTAAACAAGGAAGGCACCTTAAACATGGCATCTGCTAACAAATCTGTAGTGATATTCACATCAGAGATATCCCAGCCGGCAGGTGGGGATCTTTAAAAAGACTGGACTGTCTGTCCCTGAGGTGGCAGAGGCCATGGACCTCGATGAATTGCCAGACCATCTGGCTGTGTCTGGTTAATGTCCTATCTTCTATTCTGTGGACATATAATACTGTCAATCTTAATGTGTTTGTACTTTCATTCCATCAGATAAGTACACAGTTTACCAATCTCTAAATGTAAAAAATTACATTTTACAATCATTGTACTGGAAACTTGTCACTTTGAAGGTCAGTTAGACCTTAGAGGATGGCTCACATGCCCACCAGATGGGTGGAAGCCATGGCCTCCACCACCCTGGTGTGAAGCACTCCCCCTTTAGAAATCCATCCCTGCTTATCTGCTGGAAAAGGACCCTCCGAGGCTCCCTTGACAACACTGAAGGGTTGTCTCAGTGGGGCCATGTGTAAAATCTTCTCATGATTTTCTTTTTGTATTGAGAAAATAAACTCCTAAAGCCACAGCTTGCTTTCTAACTACAAACTACAAAATATGAATGCCCCCACCAGTGGGTACTTTTCTTTGTGTAGTAAGTTTTCTCCGTGCTCATAGGGTCTATATTACATTTCCTCTACCTGTGTCTGCCATTCATTAAATGGCGGACATGTCAGGGTAAATCACAGTTGGTCATCCCCCCCTCAACACGGTGTGATTATCGTCCTTGTAATCTAGTGGCCCCATGGCAGGTAGTCCGCCAGGTCAGCAGGTTCCGCAGGCGGAGTCTGCAGGCCGGGCACTTTTCCCACCACTCATTAGAGGGTGAAAATGCGAGTTTGGTAGGACGGGAGCTCTGCCAGTTGCATCACAGTCTATTTCATACTAAGGTCACTAAGCATGGAAGCACATTTGTTCCAACTATATTTTCTGTTTGGTGTCTAGGTCCACCAAGTGCCAGTTCTAGAGTTGAGTGTCTACCTTGACTCATGCAAAGTAAACGATTTTTCGGCCCTACCAGATGTATGGATCTATTGTCTGCAGTGTTCACTCGCAATATGAACTGTGTGGTGCACGTTCAATCACTACCCTCTCTGGTGTCTTTGTGATTCCTTGAACCTCTTCTTCTTTTATACACACACACCTCACACTTACAAGCTTAAACGTTCTCCCCAGTCCTTGATCTGACAAAAAATTCAGAGGCAAGAAGTATGTTCACAACTGGCAGGGTATAGACAAGGTGAGCGTCCGCTCAATTCCCATCGACACTATGCCTGGTCCCTGTGAAGATGTTCATTTAATGGAAAAAGAAATTTCTCTTTGGGTACTAAATGCTAGCAATAAACATCCCCCCTTACATAAATCTAAAATTATCAGATGAACAGAATCTTCCCAGTTTTCCGAAGAACTGAAAATTGTTGAATTGAAGCTCCGCCAGTTGGAGTGGAAATGGCAAGGGATTATGCCCTTGATAATGCAATTCTTTTTTTAAAAAAAGGTTTGAAGGACTACAAAGCTTTATTACTACATACAAAGACCCTCTTATTTACACATACAATTTTGCGAATTGCCAGTAAATCCAAGGATATTTTTAGAAATGTGGCTGAACTCTATAAACCAGATAGACTGCCACTGCCAATAGCTCCTACCCAAGATTTTTGCAATAAGTTAAATACATACTTTATTGATAACATTAAAACAATTAAAGACAGCATTGTGCCAGGCTTTAGGAAGCCTCTGATATCCGTACCAGACATGAACCCTGTTACTAATTTTAACTTTCTTGCTATAACTGAAGAACGTTTACTCGAACTAATGTTAAAAGGCAAGTCTGGCTCAGCAAATGATCCCTTGCCCCCTAAGCTCCTTAAATCCGATTACCCCAAAATATTAGGCCCCCTCCTGCATCTTTTAAACTCTTCCCTTGCTCAAAGAAGTGTATCAATGCCCTTCAATGAGGCAATAGTAATTCCTTTACATAGAAAACAGGGTGAAGATCCATTACTTCAGAAAGACATGTGACCTATTTCTTTGTTGCCTCTTCCTGCCAAATTATTAGACTCCTATGTAGCACAGATTATTTGTTTACATCTCGAAAACTCCCAGTTCTTGAATGTAAGCCAAGCTGGGTTTTGTCAGTAGTTGGTGACCTGCGCAAAGATGGTGACGAAAGACTAATCTCTGCATGAGTCTTGTTGGACTAGTAATAGGCGTTATTCGAGACGCTCAACCACAATTTGTTGGTGGGACGTGTGGAGGATGCCAGGCTTCAAGTGAGGGTGAGGTTTTTTTTGAAGAACTACACTCAGTCAGTCGTTTTGGCTCCTTTTAGCCACCCAGTTGGAGTGCAGGGTCCCTCAAGGCTCTTCCTTATCACCGCACATATATGAAACCCCTCATTCAAGCTTTGGGCGAGATAAACTGTAAAGTATACAATTGCGCTGGTGACTCCAAGCTACTTTTCATACTGGATGACTCCCTTGCACCCCTGTGAAACTTTCAATCTGTCAAGCATTTAATCTGGAACTGGATGGGCAATACCCTACTAAAGCTTATTTCCGAAAAAAATAAAATTGCTATCTTGAACAACAAAATCGATACTTGGAATCCTTCTGCCTGGCCTTCTGAAATGGGGAAACCCCGACCCCGAAAACAAAAGCTTATGAGTCATCATTGACAATGAGCTCTCCTTGAAACCCCAGATAGGCTCGGTAATATCAACCTGTTTCCTGGCTCACAGGAAAATCTAAAAGTGTGTGAGGCACCTTATCCACAATGCCTCCATTTTGGTAGTTATGGCATTAATTACATTTTGGCTTGATTACACCCACTCACTATATATATCTCAGCCTTTCCAAAAGCAAGTTATAAAGATTGCAGATTGTACAAAATCAGGCAGACACATTTATTTGTATACTACCTAGAAATTGCCATATCACTCCTGTAATGAGAATCTTCGCTGGCTTCCACTGGAACACAGGATCACCTTCAAAGCCGGCTGTATTATCTTCAAGGAAGTTTGGGATAGGGTCCTCGATTCTTAAAAACCAGAGTTGTGAAACATTCACCACATAGGAATCTACGATCCTCTTCCTCAAATCTTTTGATTATCTCAAAACTTAACAGAGAAAGGATAAGCAGAGCGAGGTGTTCTATACAAGTTCCCATAATTTGGAACTCCCAGCCTCTACCAATACATCACCAGACTGATTGCTTGAAATTTAGGAAAGAGTTGAAGACTTAGATATTTAGGCCAGCCTATTGGCCTCTACACCCTTTTTGATGTGCTTCAGGTTTGGTTTGGATTTTCTTGCTGTTCCCTTGCGCCAAGAAATCGTTTGGTGAACATACGGTTTACAAGTTCATTTTAACATAACATATTCATAGAAGTATACCTCCCATTTACTTCTGCAGAAGATCTCCCCTGCAAAGAGGGTTGTACCCCAAGCAGGCACCCTTTTCTGTAACAACAATAGGAAGAGTCCTGTGATGAAGCACACCACTCTTTGAATGGGTGAGGGCTTTCGTCCTTAAAAAGGATTTATTCCACAGTTTGCCAACATACGATTACCCTACACACTACAACCTGGAGTATTTATGCATAAGGGTATACGGATAGGAGGACATACTCCACAGTTTATCCCTCGGCATTCCCTTTTGTCCTTCTAAATGTAGGCTTTTAGACATATCAGTGTGTGTAGGTATGTATCGTGAGATTCACAGGACATCTGCTCAAGGGAAGTGAGGTTTAGAAATGTGTCAGGTCCAGTCCTGCGCATTGCAGTTACCATTAGCATTCTGGTCACCAAATCCTTTCATGCCTCTAATACTGTCATCTGTTCACCTCTCCATCACCTGAGTATCAACACTGCTGAAGTTAGGAGGGGTTTAAGTGTGAATCACTGGTTAGCACTCTGCCAAATTGGTCACTGGGATCTCCTAAAATTCCTCAAAAGTGCTCCTCTAACGAGCCTTAGCAATCATTCTGTTACAACAGTGAAGGCCACTGCAGTACCATAAATGTAAATAATTCAGTTATGTCGCATGTATGTACTTCGGGTGACTGTATATAGACATAAGATTTTTTCCCTCTAGATATGTATTTTCCTGCGGTTGACATCCCTAAAAAATGCTCCAAATGTAAATTTTATGCACTTGAAAGTTTATGATTGAACTTTTGAATAATACTTTACATGAACTAACAAGTTCAACAAGACATCCATCTGTGAAACAACTTTCCTACCAGGTCTTACGGTACTAAATGCTTTTTCACCTTGTTAGCTACTCGTAATTAGCAAACTTAATTTGCACAAATGAAAATTAGGCAGTTTTATGTGTACATTTCATCTGGGGCCTACAGCAAACGGACCAGCTGGCTATTTGCCATCTGTGATTTGAGATGTGTTCACATTTGGTTGTTGTATTATCCGGCAGGTGAGGTACAAATGTATTAGTGTGTGTTCCTTCTCAGTGCAAAAAAAGTTATTAGTAATCTCTGTTTTTTGTATTATTATTGATTCTTTTCCTAGATCAAGCGAAAATTGAATGAAAATTGTGAGAGGGTGCTGCTGCTTGTAGTGGTGCGGTAGCTTGTGCGTGTAGGCTGCCAAAAACTGTGCCAAAACATGCAAAAACCTGTGGAAATTATTTCACATTTCTATAGAAAATAAAAGGTAAAGTCGGCCGGGGAAACCTAAGAAATCTATAGAAACGACAGTGAAAATCATATCATTTTTTTTAGACTAATGCTAACAGTGAGAAAAGTATATCAAACTCTAGTCACTCTTTCAGTGAGAGAAATCTGATGCACTTCCCAAATGGTAAAAAATCATGCTCATCTAAATATGTAAGATTTCTGTCACATTCATCAGCATCTCGATTCAGGTACTGCTGTGAATACTATTGTCTAAGTCACCCTTTCTCTCATGCACCAATGTGAGTAGGGTTTCTCATTGGTGATGCACACTCATGCGTTTACTCAAACCCTATTTGCATGTTTGCTCACCTACATGCACGCACATGCTTATTGTATTTATTTATACAAACATTTGTGACTGGTGAAATAGTGCTTTGCAGCTGCACTGCAAAAAAGTATGCTGCCATTACAAGGGGATACCGCTGTGGCCAATCACATGTTCCTAGGTGTTCCCGCACCCAATCCAGCTGCGGGAACACTGATCCCATTTTTTACTGGACAGAAAAGCACTCAGTAAAATTAAGTGCAAATCCAGGCAAGGGACTGAAGGCAAATGCACATCCTGATCCCCACCCAACCTGAACCAACATCACTGGGATAGCATGGTGTTGTGTCCACCCTAGGATTGGAGCACTCAAGTGACCACGTCACACACAATACACGTCTTTATTCTTCAGTTTGCAACTGTTAACTGAGTGCACTGTGACACAAACTTTATTGACCACACGCAGACACACCCTGATACCTCCCAACCGAGTTCCTCAATGAGTCGTCGAGGTGCTCACATCAATCTTCCAGATCGAGTCATATGAGGTGAATGAGCTTCACTGTCATCGCAGATGTGGACTCAAATGCTTGATTTGGCCATCAGGTGGACTAGTCTCACTCATGAGATGTGAAGCCTCCTAACATCGAGGCAGATGCTTGTAATGAGATGAGTCTCTTGTAATGGGCCTTCTAGACGTTGAGCTGTCACTACGTGTCCTTTACTTGCCACCACTCTCAATGGATCAGCATCAAATGAAGCATCAGCCTTGTACTTTCATTTTTGAAAACCATGTCCCTAGCTCAACTGTGCTTGTCTGTATAGGCCTTCACCTTTCTTTTGCGAGACATGTCCGTGATACAAATCTCATCAAAGGCACTTGTGAGAAGTCATCTGAGGGGTTTTGAATCTCCCCCTGCTTATGCACAATAGTATAATCATACTCATGCAATCCCACCCCCCACCTCTCGATGCGAGCAGGCATCTTGGCTTTCAGATTTCGAAAAAATGGTGAGCAACTCCTGGTGGTCAGTGACAAGGGTGAGATGCTGTCAGTACAGAAACACATGAAAATGTTCACAAGCCCATGCTACAGCCAGGCTCTCCTTTTCTGGCTGAAAATAGGCACATTCAGTCTGAGACAGACTTCTGCTGGCATAGGCCACAATGTGTCTCTGAGCATTTGGGTGCTCAATGTGTTGAGCAAGGATGGCACCAAACCCCAACAGGCTTGCATCTACTACAATCTCAGTGTCTCATTTAAAACAAAATGACTTAGCGTGGCCCCGCAAGCCATTTTGCTGCACCAACCTGCATCATTTTAAAAGCACAGAGATGCGTCATATGTACAACAATATGACGCATCCCTGTGCTTTTCCCTGCGCTGATGTACAATTAGCTGCCCCGTGCCAATGCAGGCACCTTGCACCATGGTGCAAGGGTGCCTGCATTGCGGGGATAATGTTTGTGTGCAAGAAGGTGTCGAGCCTGTCAATCCCGCCTTGAGTAATGGGCAGGGCTCGGCAGGGGAGTAGTATAAGACTCCCCTGCTCGCGCACTAGAGCGCTTCGCGTTTAGTGATCTGGGTGTTTGTAAGACTCCTTCCAGGTTACTCACCAGGGCTCTTCCGGGGCTCTTCTGTTCCCTTGCAGACTATCAGCGTCCTCTCCTTCTGTCGCAAGCTCGTGGTGTTTTTGGTGCGGGTCCTGTACCCTGGTCTTCTCCTTCTTCCCTCGCAGGTTCGGCGGTATTTCCAACCTCCTGGACTCTGCTCCATGTTCTGCTTTCCGGTGTGGCTCCTGCTCCCTGGACTCTGTTCCACTTTCTAAATTTAATAGACAGTGGTATAGTTATAGGTTATACGGCGCCTTAGGAACAATCGCACAAACATCAGTTCAGGATAGTATTGAGTTACAATGCTGTAAGGTGAGGAGAACCGCCAACCTCCCCCAAAGTTGTGGCCAAAGCCAACATAGAAATTCTCAAAATCCACAGCACACGTCTGTAGAGTCATATTAAATACCACTGCAAGAATACACAAATTATAAACACAGTTTCAGAAATCTTCTCTTTCTTTTATTCTCTTCTTTCTGATCCGCCAACACGTGTTTCGTCGCACAAACTGGGAACTCGTCCAGCGACTTTCTCAAGGCTTCAATGTCATTGGTAGAAACTTTCCTTGTAGTGATAATTCCATCCCACACACTTTAGACAGCGAGTGAGTCTAGTATCCTTGCTTCAAAGTGAGCAAATCCGTAATTTTCAGTAAAAGCACCCCGCTCCGTGCAGTAGTACAGCCACAACTAGATCAGTCTGTCCGGTCTGCTTTCTGTTCCAGAGGCTGCCCCTGCTTCAGTTTCCTTCAGTCCACACTGCCAACCTAAAAGACTAAAGAAAAAAAAACAGCCATCAGTAAATCCATAAGTATGGTAACAGTGCTTCCTGCACCTATCTGAGATGTGTTCTGTCGTCCCTTAAAATCTGCCTTTTCTTGTGTTTGGGCACCTAAATGGAATGTTCCTGTAAATACAAATATAGAAGACCTTAGTTATTATTCCTGACATTAAGAATAACAAGATATTTTCTTTTAAACTAGCTAATTGCTGGAGATTTGTTTGCGTACCTGTTCACAGAGAGTTCATCCCAGCTTAAGTTAGGTAGGTGCCATTTCACAGCTAGATGACAAGTCATTGTGATGTTTTTTGGGGCCCAGATTTCATTGCTCTTTTTATCCTTTCTCCTTAGCTAATATATATTGATCGTTTAACAAGACAGTTTAGGTTGCTACATAAGGAAGAGGGGATTCATTCAGGTAAGGAAAAAGCCAAACACAGTTGAAATACTACTATTTCTTTTTCTTTATTGTATCATATTTTCAATGCGCTTTTTGTTTTTTCACTTTTAGGAAACTCCCTAATTAACTGACCATAAGTTTGCAAATAGACATTGATGGATGATTGTTTAGTTTACCCATATTTTTCCCCCTCTTCCCCTGGTTACCATTGCCGCTTTGACACTGTTGGGCACGACTGGTGACTAGGGGAAGGTAGGTTCTTTCATCTTGCATGTCTTTCCTGAGAAACATAGGTAAGAGCTTGTCAGAAGGTATACCTTCCTGCAAAACAGCAATCATTGATGGTGTTTTCCTGTTTCTATGCCTGCTGCAGAATGCAGCAGGCATAGAAAGAGGATTAAACGAGGAGTAATAAAAATATTTCTCCTTGTTGCGCCTCCTTACGCCTCCCCTGGGGAGGCATAGAATTCTGACGCATTCCCAGGTTTACTAAATGTTATAAATCTGGGAATGCGTCAGAATCCATGGGTGTTGCATGGGAACACCCACAGCAACACCCATGGCACATCTCTTTCACGCAAAGTGATGCGCAAACGGGCCGTATTTACAAACCCATGAAAACCATTGCAGGGTGGCTTTGTGTGGCCTTGTAAATATGGGCTAGCACACTCTGCCACCAGTGTATCAAAAAAGTGACACATCAGTGGCGCAAGGGGCCTGTAAATAAGCCCCTCAGCATGTAACTTTGGATCGAAGTAAGCCATTTCAGTTGCATTTTTAATTGCATTTTTGGTTTTCTTGAATCTTTGGTCACTTTTGAAGGACCACTGGAAGGGGATTTTCTTCTTTGTCAAGTCTCTTAACAGGGCACTCACAATAGCAAAGTCACAAATGTATCTGGAGCAAATGCTGACCATGCCTAAGAAGGATCGCACCATGGTTACATTTTGCGGGGGACAGGTGTATGACACTGCTTGTACATTTTCAGGGTCAGGAATCATTCCTAATCAGAGAAAATCTACCAAAGGAATTTGAGTTTGGATTTGTGAACATCACACTGGTCTGTTTTTAGAGTGAGACCTGCATTGGCGTGCAGATAGTATACTTGTGTAAGAGCGTTGTCATGCTCCTTATATGTGGCCCCACACACTACTATATCATTACTGTAGTTAAAAGCATGTGTGACGGGTTGAATTATTTGGCGAATGACATCCTGACAGAGTTCTGCAGTCGATGACACACCAAAGTCTTTCGTATCGCAAGAAAAAAACATTATTTGAAAAAGTGGTAATGTGCCTACAGTTCTCTTCCAGCTCGAGTTTATGGAATTTTTTGTTCAAATCAAGACGAGGGAAGACTGTGGCACCATTCAGCTGTGTAATCATGTCCACTGTGTGTGGACCTCGATGTCTTTCTCTCTTGATTTCTTTGTTGGTCTGGTTCATATCAACACAAATGCGCACTGCATCTCCACTGTCCTTTTGTGGCACTACCACTATGGGCAAAAAACCCATAGTGTCAAACCAGTAGAGCGTTCGGTGATTTCATGCTTTAATAATGTTTCTAGTTCTTCCTCCACTGCCACCTGTCAATGAAAGCAAAATACACACAATTGAAGGACGGAATGCAGAACAAATCAAAACATTCACCCCCAGTCAAGAGATCTGTGTTAAATCCATCAATCTTTTGCTCACCATGCCACCCCAGTTTAGACCTGGCCATATGCAAATCTGTCTTGACCCTGTGCCTCACGGGAACAGTCCAGCCCGAACTGCCAAGCCAGGTCCTCCCTGAACTGGACTGGAAACAAGCATCCTAGGACTGGTTTCGGGGTTTCACCCCTCTTCTGCCAGGATAGCTTGATTCCAGTGGCACAGTGAGCTCAGGACCCACGTCTGGGCATACCTGGCGCACTTAGGGTGCGAAAGCAAAAGACACACAATTGATGGACGGAATGCAGAACAAATCAAAACATTCACCCCGAACTGCCAAGCCAGGTCCTCCCTGGACCGGAGACAAGCATCCTAGGACCTGTTTTGGGGTTTCACCCCTCTTCAGCCAGGATAGCTTGATTCCAGTGGCACAGACGTGGGTCCCTTGCTCACTGTGCCACTAGATTCAAGCTAGCTTGGCTGAAGAAGGGTGACATACCCTGAAACCGGTCCCAGGATGCTTTTTTCCGGTCCAGGGAGGACCTGGCCTGGCAGTTCGGTCTGGACTGTTCCCATGGGGCACAGGGTCAAGACTGATTTGCATATGGCCGGGTCCAAACTGGCGTGGCGTAGTGGGCAAAAGAACAATGGATTCAACCCAGATCTTTTGACTGGGGGAGAACGTTTGCATTGTCAGCATTCCGTCCATCATTTGTTTGCTATAACACCTGTCAATGAAAAGCAACCTGACGGTGTTGCTGAGCAACAGGGTGAGCGTACTCATTATTGGGAAGTTGCACCTATTGTGGTTCCCTAGTACATGAAACAATGACGGGAATTGACTCACTATTTCAGAATGTGTATTGAGGTTATAGTTGATGGATATCAGTCCCATGTCAGCAGCAGTGCTAAAACTGAGTAGACATGCCCTCAATTAAGTACATTGGAGAACATGAATTGGTGCTTGTACTGTCATTTTCTTATGCCTCACGGTCACTACAAATTGCCCTTGACTTTGCAATGGGGTAGAAACAGCCCATGTGTACACTTTTGTTTCCAATGGTGTTAGAAGTGGTACTGGAGACAGTTCGTTGTATTTTTCTGTTGGCATGTTAGCAGCCAATCCTACATGTTTGTGCCTTTCTGCGGTCGACATCACCATTGCACATCCATATTCTTCACTGTCGCTGGATGATAACGCTAAAGAACCCTTGGAAGATGAATTTGCTGACCATTGATTTCGTTTTGTCTCTACTTGCCTTAATTGATGTTGACGTTTGGCCTTGTGGCATGGCTAGTATGCTTCTGGATCATTCTGGTGCTCCTTTTCTCTTCTCGTTGTGACACACTTAGTTTCTCTTTCGTTTTGCAGACCGTTATGAAATGTTTTTTGTTTCCTACAGCCTTTACATATCTGTCCAATAGTGGGATATTTACCTTTCTGTGGAAACGAGAATCCACAACAGAAACACAGTTTAATTTTCTTCCAAGACATCGTCTTCTGGGCCTTTATTTTGTGTTTCTGTCTACTCTTCATGATCAACGCTGATTCATTCTGGATTGTTCCAGCTTCGATATCAGCAACCTGTTGATCGGCAAGTTACTCATCTCTTGCAGCCATGAGTACCTTTTCTAGATTGAATGTCTCTCTCAGCATGGCTCATCTGACAGAATCAGAGAGGCAACCACCAGTGACTCTGAAACCCATAGCTTCTTCATCATTGAATTTACTGCACTTGCAGTGCTTTATGAGGGTATCAAGTCTTTCATCAAACTCATCCATCGTTTCACCAACTTGCTGTCTTGCCTGGTTGAAAATGTACCTTTCATACTTGACATTGAGCATTGGATTTAATTTGCCTTCCAATATTTCCTTGATTGACGGTATGATATTTCATCAGCTTGTGATATTTCCTTTATTGCTTCTTTCAATCCATCACCTGCCATGTTCTATAAGTACTTGATGATCTTGATGGAGCAGGTAAAACTACATTTTGTATACCTTCTCTATTTTGCATGAAAATACTAATGACATAATCAATTTATATATTAACCTGTATTAACTGTATGCTGTGAATTAATAATCAACAAAGTGCACTTTTGATAAACACAAATTACACGCGGGACTAATTGCTATTTGCATGGCAGAATAACCTTAATGACTAACTGTGGAACGCCTATTAACAATAGAAGGTGTGGTAATAGAAAATTGCATGATTTATTTTGCTTTGGTGACGTTTGCGTTCCTGGTAGGACCAAATTGTGAGAATTATTGCTTTAAATGTTGCTATAAACTAGGAAAATACTAATAAATAATGGGATTAGTGTGGGTTTAAACATTAGAATTTTCATTTCCGTAAATTAATTATTGTTTTATGTTTGTTTTGCTTAAGTTGGCATTCGGGCCTACCAAGCCATGACATCCAAAATGGAGTTCGGAAGTGGCCACCGTCTTGTGAGTGTGATGTCTACAGCGCAGATTCGGATGGCTCCGAAGATCTCCAGGCATCCTCAATTCAGAGCACAGTGTTCCTTGCCAAGGATAGGAACGTGGAGGACTGCCAGATTTCAGTCAGTGTAATAACCCGAAAGAACAATGACCACCTATATTGGAAAGCCAAACTGTTGATACATCGGACCTTTTCGCATGGGAATTATATGAGCTAAGAGGATGACATGACAAATCTTATGAGAACCACTGTTTACGAAAAATAATTAACTAATTTGCAACTTCGAGGGATCCGACCAATCCCGAAACGTCCCCAAGTCAGTAAATGTTACACGTTCCCCTAAAATTGTTATAATAGGACAGTAGAATAGGGAGGAGGGTGTGTGTGTGTCCCGGAGAGAGTGCGTCCTGGAGGAGTTAGTGCGTTCCAGAGGGGTGACCTGAATTTGCTTGCACAATTGCGTGGTCCATTGGATATCTTTGGGACTGTGCCGTGCTGAGCGAAAGAACGTTTCGGACTCATTAAGTGGTTCTTTAGAGTAGAACACTAAATAAGGATTCCAAAGCTTTAATGTGTTTTAGCTGGTTCTAGATCACCATCAACTAGTCCAACTAATTGGTCCGTGGTGGAGTGCCTTGATGTTAAGGTTAGGATCCTATAGGTATTGATGTAAAATGTATATATTGTAGCAAGTTTTCCTTTCTTATAGCTTATAAGGTACCCCCCCACATGTCCAGCGGATTCCTCATCCCTCCTGTGTGCAGACTTGTGAGAGAAACGTATGAGTGTTGGTGTTATGGGCCCCACCAATGAATTCGTGCTTGAATGAGTTAGCGTGACGACGGGTCTGTGGCTCAGGGAGGATATGTAAATTTGCCCTTTCCCGCTGGAGCAGTTTTTTCTGGTAGCAGATTGATGGTTTTATTGCATTGGTTTGGTGATTATTGCTTATTGATTTTGATTATTCATTATTCATTTTATTGATGATTGATTATTGATTTATGTACTAACAGTCTATGTTGAGTCACGTTGCGTTCTATGTTGTTTTGAAGAATTCCGGGATGTAGGAAGTTGGATGCCCTGTACGTACACTGGAAAACGTGTGGCAAGTGAAGTCGCATGGTGTATTGTCTTGTTGCCCTGTAGGTACACGGGAAAAACGCGTGACGATTGGAGTCGCACGACGCATTGACTGGGTTCGAATTGGTAACATCGTCGTGTGTTATCGGTAGGGATATTTTCGGTATGAAAGTGGTGTATGGATAGCGAAGGCCACCTGTGAAATTTCGGTTTTAAGAACAGGAGTCAATTGTGAGCTCTCATTACACTTATCACTGGAAAGGTAATAGGTCTCCCCTAAGCTTGTAAGAAGGGTAAGGTAGAGGGAAGTGCTACTTTATCGGCGAATGAAATAATTCTGTGGTAGGGCAGAGGTAAGCGCTGCTCTCGAGAAATACAGAATTCTTCTGTAAATGGACTACATTTTTCGTATGAATGTGTGTAAGTGAAATAGCACTCGGTTTTCTCGTGAAACTCTGGCCTTAATTCTCAAGAGTATTGTAGTCTCCACATGTGTTTTATCACCAGAGAAACGGTTAGCCTTTGCTTGTTAGAAGGGTAAAGTAGAGGGAAGTGCTACTTTATCGGCGAGTGGAATAATTCTGTTGAAGGGCAGAGGTAAGCGCTGCTCTCGAGAAATACGGAATTCTTGGGTAAAAGGTCAAAACTATTTCTTTGGTTTAGCGAAACAGGCAATGGTGGCATTTTTATGTCGTTACTAACAGATGTTTGATTGAAGAGAACGTAAGAGAAATTTTGCCGATTAATGTTGTTAAGGAGGGGTCAGCAGGAGTAGTGAGAAAAGCTGACGTCATAAAGACCGCGCTGGGATTGGCCAGCCATAGGAAGACGAGGTCTTCACGGATTGGTGCGCTGGTGTAGGTCGCACTAGGAGTGGATAATTACAGGGTGACGTAGACACTCCGGATTGGTGCGTTAGTATAAGACGCGCTAGGATTGGAGAATTTCAGGGTGACGTAAACGCTCCGGATTGGTGCGTTAGTGTGAGTCACGCTATGATTGGATAAGACAGAATGGTCGTAGAGGAAAGTTAGCGATACACAATAAGGAAAATTATGTATTACGATCCGCCAGAGAAAGAGAAGAAACATGGTTTGGAAAAATCAAGAACTTATTTAAAAAAGATAAGCCAATTGTGACTTGGGAAGGACAGATACTCAGCCCACCGTAATCGCCCGCATCCTTTATGGCGGCAAAATATGGGTATCATATGTGTATTTTGTTAGATAATTGGGCGAAGTATACCAAAGAAGATGGAATATTAGCATTCCCAGAAAATGGCTTTTTTAGTTTAGCTGTATTAAGGAATTTGAGAGAAAAAATGATGAGACTAGAACCGAGACCTAGACCTACTCAGTTTGAAGCTTTGACAGAATGGGAAGATGAGATGTATGAAAGGGAGCGACAGCGGAGTGGCGGAAGGTATAGATACATGTTTCGGAGACCATGTGGACAGGAGAGTAATGATAACAGGATGAGGAGATGGCAGAGTGCAAATATGGCTGATGGGATGTTCCCTATGAGAAATGCTGAAGAGACTAGTAGTAGAAAGTGTACCGAGAAGAGAAACAATACAGGACCAGAAGGTTACAAGTATGGTGTGAATGAGTCAGAGGATGATGTACTCGAGGACATGTTTTATAAAAATGCTCCCCCGTACCAACCAAATTCCACTTTGCTGACGCCAAGTGAGCCAATAAAAGAAGGACCACGAAATAGGTATTTTGACCCAACACCATCTGATTTAGGGAAAAATAATCCCTTTAGGGAATCTGAAAATGCACAGCCTGTTAAGATGACAAATGAAAACTCAGCTTTATTACCTAGAACTACCTTGGAGTTAACTGACAAGATTAGGGAATTGACTAAAAATATGGAAACTGTAACTGTTCCTGTAACAATAGGACCAGTAATGCCTGTCTTTGATAAGCAGAAAGATAGTGAGCATTGTCTAACGATCCCTTACAATAGTAACAAACAAACTGAAACAGGGAAAAGAGATTCGGGAGAAAATCCATGAGGACAATTGGTGTGAACTTCTGGGTTAAGTACTCCTAAAAATTTGACTGTAAATCAAAGTCCAGCAAGTAAGACATTGATGACAACAGAATCGGCACCAGAATACCCAGAGAAGAGTCTAGAGCGAGTAAGGAATGAAACAATTCCTATAGGTCCCACTTCTGATGAACTAAGTGATTGGTTAAGGAGCTTACAGTGAAAAGATGCCGACCCTCGACCTTTAGATGTGGCAAAATTAAAAATAACTTTGGAGGAATTGATAGTAGGGACTATTCCCACAGAAAAATTAAAAGCATATCAGGATGAAGAGCTAATGTTTCTATGTAAAAGTATAACATGGAGGGCGAGAAATTTGTTTGAAAAATTGGAAGAAGTGGCGAGTGAGATGGGTATTGATTTTGAAAGAATAAAATCGTTACAGAAAACCATACAGAGTAGACATTGCAGAAAAAGACATTGAGAATTTGAATACCGCAGGAAGAGTAACTCAAATTAAAGAACTGATTGCTCTGCTAAGGAAATAGGTCGATGTAGATAAATGGAAGAGCAGGTGGTTTCGGAAACGAGACGATGCAACAGACAAGGCTTTTTCAGCTTTCCCAGTAAGAGAAAAAGAGACAGTGGTAACTGAATGTGCCATGAGGGAAATCCCAGGAGGAGGCTACGTGCATGTTCCCTGGACTAGGCAGGACATTTTATCACTTACAAATGACTTTCCCTGCCTTTGCGAGAAGCCGGTGGAATGGTACAGGCAGGTAGACAGGTTTGTTAAAATATCAAAAGTACTATGGATAGATTTGAATAGTCTATTTGATATAATTGTGCCAGCAGATCTATGGGCAGAATGTAACATTTCAATAGGTTGGACCACTCAAGAATACCCTAGAGATCCTAAAACAGGTGCCCCTGATCCAGAAGTAATGAGAAAATAGGAACAGGTAGTTACCTTTTTGAAAAATAAAGTACCTTCGAAAGAAACAGATTGGGTAAAAATTGATAGATCTCACCAAGAAGTAAAAGAGTCTGTACATGCTTATTATGAGAGATTGTTATTGGCTTTTAAACAATACAGTGGTGATGAAAATTTGAGTGAGAAAGATTTAAGTCATTTTGTATATCGATTTGTGTACGGGTTGCGACTGAAAGTAAGTGAAATGATAAAACAGCATATTGTGGATTGGCAAAATAAAAAGATAGACGAAGTATTGAGGCATGCAAAATATTTTAGTGACGAGATTGAAGCCAAACAACGTAAGCTAAAAGAAAAGACCATGTGGGCTCAGGTTAAGGTGGCGGAGAGACAGGAAGCCCAACTGATTGAACAGGCAAATGGCATGAGCCATGTGAAACAAAAACCCAATATTGAGAAAGGAAAAGGACAGATTAGTATAGGAGAAGCCAAAAAGAAGTGGCCATGTCATAATTGCCGAAAGGTAGGGCATTGGAAATCCAAGTGTAAATTACCCCCAAGTGCTAATGGCGATAGTGCATCATTAAATCCACAGGTGAAGAATGAGGTGAGTTGTCAACCACAGCGACAGCAGCAGGTTGTTGCCCAACAGTGTCAGGTTCTAAAACCATCTTTTTCCACAGAGCATAAACCCACAGAGATACAGTAATGAGACAGGATTCTACACCGAGGAACAGGTAGCTAAGCTGCCGGCGCTAGTGATGTTTCACAGTATTGGCTGCAACGCGATGTGAGTGAATCAGAAGAGAGTTATTGACGGTGCCGAGGAGAGGAAGAAGAGTGCGTACTTGGCGCAACTCTGGAAGTAGACCAAACAGGCCCTTTTGTGGATGGAAAGATAAATGATGAAAACATTACTTTCCTAGTAGATACTGGTGCTACTCGCTCAACTGTTAGATCAGCTGATGTTAAAAATCTTCCTCTCTCGGATGACACAATCCAAGTAGTTGGAGTCTCAAACAGACAGATAAAAACGTATCTTACTGAACCAGTTAAGGTTAAAATAGGGACATTTTCTGTCATCCACTGCTTTGTCGTATGCGACACCAGCCCTGTAAATTTGTTAGGGAGGGATTTGTTGTGTAAGATGAACAGTACGATCTTCTGTACTCCTGATGGCATAGCTTTTTTGACTCCCGACGAGGATGTACTATACAAAATTACCATGGCCAATTTGGAACCTGAGATTACTGAGGCATTTGCTGTATTTGACCCAGAAGAATTGCCTCAGGAATTAAAGAAAACAGTGAGAACGGAGGTATGGGATTTCACGGGAGAAGACATGGGTCTAATGAGAAATGTAGTCTCGTAAAAATTACTGTAAAAGAAGGAATAAGTTACCCAAATATTCCACAGTATAAATTGACACCCGAGATAATTGCAGGAGTTACTCCTATAATAGACAAAATGATTAAACAAGGTATTTTGAGAGAAATAATGAGCAGCCCATGTAATTAACCAATTATGGGTTTGAAAAAGCCTAACGGAACTTTTAGGATAGTACAAGACCTGAGAAAAATGAATACAATTGTTGTATCATGTTGTCCGATCGTACCAAACCCTTCTGAGATTTTATACCAGATTCCTCATGATGCAGAATGGTACACAGTCATTGATCCATGTCATGCTTTCTTTTCCATTCCATTGCACCCTGACAGCCAACAGAGTTTTGCGTTCCGGTTTGGCGAAAGTACTTTGGCATGGTGCCGAATCCCACAGGGGTATACAGAAAGTCCATCAATATTCAATCAGATTTTGAAGAAGTCCCTAGAAGATTTAAAAATGCCCGAAAGTTCAGTATTAGTCCAATATATCGATGACCTACTGGTGGCATCGAGAACTCGAGAGGCCTGTGTAGTGGATACTGTAGCTTTGCTAAATCATTTAGCGGATGGAGGACTTAAGGTATCCCCATCAAAATTGCACTTTTGCCAAAAAAAAGTACAGTACTTAGGCTGAGAAAGGTGACTGCAGATAGGATCAGGATAATCAAAGGAATAAGAGCACCGATGACTCAAAGAGAAGTGAGAATGTTTCTTGGAATGTTTGGGTATTGTCGTCAGTGGATCAGCAACTTCTCACTGATTGCAAAACCTTTGGTACGTTTGACAAAAAGTGATGTGAAAGACCCCATTGAGTTGAATAAGGAGAAATTGAAGGCTTTCAAACAATTAAGAGATGGTTTGTGTGAAGCCCCAGCTCTTGGCATGCCTGACTATGAAAAAGAGTTTGAGCTCTATTGCAGCGAGAGGAATGGGTGTGCACTTTCTGTACTGGTACAGAAACATGGAAAATTGAGGCGACCAATTGCATATTTTTCATCTATACTAAATCCTGTAGCTGTGGCATTGCCTGGTGTTAAAAAGCTGTAGCAGCTACCTGTAAGA
The DNA here is from genome assembly GCF_964204655.1 of Triturus cristatus. Classification (NCBI taxonomy): domain Eukaryota; kingdom Metazoa; phylum Chordata; class Amphibia; order Caudata; family Salamandridae; genus Triturus; species Triturus cristatus. The sequence goes on along the minus strand of NC_140584.1, from coordinate 628,657,542 downwards.
GCCTAGAACAGAGTGGAGGAATTGTGATGGGATATCCTGTTAGAGTGTTTGTGCCTCATGACGTGGCGATCCTTTTAACTAGGAGTCGCACTCAGTTTATGACGCATAGTCGTCTAACTAAGTATGAGAAGGTCATTTTAGGTGCACGAAATGTGAGCCTTGTGAGATGTCTAAATGTGAACCCATCGAGGTTGTTGCCTGATGCTGAGAATGTGGAAGTAAGGGATGACGTGGATCCTGATTGTCTGGAAGTGCTTGACTTTTGCACTAAACCACACCCTGATATAAAAGATGTGCCTCTGAAAGAAAGTGACTATGTAATGTTTGTGGATGGCTCATGTTTGAGAACAGACGAGGGAATTCTGAGTGCAGCGTATTGTACTGTAGCAGCTGTACTAGAAGCGAAAGGAGTGAGATCGGCCCAGGTTGCTGAATTATTTGCATTAACAAGAACGTGCAAATTGGGAAAGGATTTGAGAGTCACTGTGAATGCCGATAGTCAGTATGGCTTTGGTGTGGTGCATGACTTTGGGCAGCTGTGGTCCCAAGGAGGGTTTTTGACATCGAGTGGAACTCCTATAAGGACTGCTGAAGTGGTTGGGAAGTTGCTTGAGGCAATACAGCTGCCTAAGCAATTGGCAGTCGTAAAATGCGCTGCCCTATACGAAAACCGCTGACTATGTGTCGGCGGGGAATGAGTTTGCAAATGACATGGCACAATATTGTGCGCACAACCAGAATTTGGTTAATTGAGGCAGGGAAAAAAAAAAAAGAATTCATGTCCCTTACTTTTTACTAACACTGTGAATACATGGGAGTAGGTGAGACAGTTACAAGAATAGGCAGGAGATGAGGAAAGAAAACAGTGGATAAAATCAGGATGTGAACCCCGAGAAACAGACCACATTTCGGTTTATAGGGATGGAAGACCAGTCATGCCTTAAAGCATGGTCTCTACCATGGCACGGATGTATCATGGACAAGCACATGTAGGAAGTGATGCTATGATTAGGCTTTTTAAACAGACATGTTATAATGCAAAATTTAGGCTTGTAGCTGAAAGCCTGTGTCAGAGATGCCTTATATGTCAGCAATACAATTCTGGAAGAAATACTGTGGTGAGCCTAGGAACGATAGGACGGAAAGGAGGGCCTTTCACCAGAATGCAGATTGACTTCATTGAAATGCCCCCCTGCAATAGGCTGAGGTATGTTCTAGTAGTAGTCTGCTTATTTTCACGTTGGGTGGAAGCGTACCCAACTAGAAGGAGTGATGGAATTACAGTAGCAAAACTCCTATTGAGAGAATTCATTCCCAGATTTGGTTTTCCAGTCACGATCGAATCGGATAGAGGGAAACATTTTCATAATGAAATCATGAAACTGATTTGTGAAGCATTGAATGTACAGCAAAAACTGCACTGTGCTTATCGCCCAGAGGCTTCTGGAGTGGTAGAACAAGTGAATGGCACAATTAAAAATAGATTGGGGAAAATGTGTTTGGCCACAGGGTTGAAATGGCCTGATATCTTGCCTCTAGTGCTCTAGTGCTCATGACTATTAGTTCTATCCCAGATAGGAATACTGGACTGAGTCCCCATGAAAACTACTGCCTATATCTGATGACTTAGTCTTGGATTAATGCAAGGGGTTGGCTGATTCCGTTCATTCTGTGTTTCATCAGGTTGGATCGGATGCAACCACTCTTGAAAAGAAGCCAACTCATGATCCAAGTCCAGGAGACTGGGTAAGGATTAAAGTGCATAGAAGAAGAAATTGTCTGGTCCCATGGAGGGGAAAACCACGTCAGGTGATCTTGACCACGACGACAGCTGTGAAATGCACCAGAGTGAAGAAGTGGATTCATGCGAGTCATACTTTGCAAATCCCTACTCCAGCGAATTACCCTGAAGAGGAATACTTGTAATAATCTGATTCCTGTTCTGAGTCGGATTCAGAAGAAGCGAGAACAACACCAACTCCTGGAAGGGGGGAGTCAGAATCAAGTCCAGTTATTGCACCAGAGAATTTGCCCTTAAGAAGGAGATTGGAGATTTCTGACACTAGCTCAGAGTCAGATACGGAACAAGTACAAGAACATGAGAATGTAAAGGAAAACATTGAGGAAACTGTCAAGGAAACCCTTGGTAAAGAAGCTCCACATGTAAGTACGAGAGAAATTCCACCTGAAGTCACAGAAGTAGATGGTGAGGTACTAGATACAGAGAGTAAAGGTAAGATTGTTGCGGAAAACCCCCGAGGAAGTGTAGGGAAACCACACATCCAGGTAGAAGAAGGGACAGTTAGTCAGCAGGAAGATTGCGTGAAAGAAACACGAGGAGGGACAGAATTAGAAAAGGAACAGGAAGTTGTGGAATGAAAAACTACCGAAAATAAGGGTCAAGGTGGAACCGAATCTGAAGACAGTGAAGAAGAAGTACAAGAAGGCTGAGTCCTGAGGAAAGGAGCATGGAAAACTGAAAGAAGTGAAAAGGGAAGTATGTTAAAAAGGCCAGCGAAGGAGGAAGTTTGGCCAAATACAGTAAAGAGATTAAGGTATCGATTGACACGAGTAAAGTCATTCGGAGCAGAACAAGTGAATGAGGTGTCTAGCCAAGAGAAATCAAAAGACATTGATCAGACACCTTTGAAAAAGGGAAAACGGACTAAGAAACCCAACCAGAAGTATAAGTCACCAGAATGGACATACGTGGCACTTCCTGAAGTCCAAGAGGAAGCAGACAGCCAATGAAATCTAGATGTGACTATACCAGAAGTGGTTGAGGAAGACGAAGATTCGGAAATCCTGAGAGTTATCTTGTCCGACATCGGAGAAGAGACGGATGTCCAGGAAATTCTGAACCTAGACTGTGAAAAGAAATTGAAGAACGATCAAATGCCAGATTGAAGGGGCGAAGGTGTTCCAGAGAAAAAAAAAAAAAAATTGAAATACTGAATAAGACACATACCTGAAAGGAACCAAGTAGGCGCTCAGAGCCTTGGGTTTAGACAAAACTAGTTGTGAGTAGACGAGGCTAAGTCAAAAGACACTGATCATTTCCGAAATGGCAAACACAGAAGGTAGAAAATCTACATGTGTGTTCCTTCGCAGATGGTGCAAGATGTGTTGTTGTTGTACAGGATTACTAATGCTTCTGTGGAGTGTATTAGCTTTAATTCTCTCATTTAAAGTAACCTTCGAAACGATAGAAGGATATAGTGAGGATAAGACTAAAATAGAAAATATTCATGATACTCTTTCAACTGGAGTGATAGATAGATCTGATTTACATAAGTATAGGTCCATAACAGATTTTTCTAACAACGTTTTCTCAAAGTTATTGTATGAATATGTAAAAAGTAAGGGGCAGATTTACAGTAACAGTCGCATTCCTGCAGATCAGCAGGAATGCGCCAGTTATTGTGCGTCACGGCTCCGCCACCATGGATGCGCCGCATTTACAACGCGGCGCACCATGCGGCAAAAATGGACAGATGCGTGACGCATCTGCTGCCGTAAAGGTGGCGCATTGCTGAAGTAGCGTTGCAAGCGCGACGCAGCTCCAGCAAGGCTCGCGGGTGCCCTATCTTTAAAATGCTGCGTCAATCCTTACGCCTGCTTCAAGCAGGCGCAGGGTTTTGACGCAGCATGGCCTTAAAAGTGCCTGAGTGAAATCTTGCAGATTTCACTCAGCCACTTTTAGGAGGCGTTCCTGCGCTGGAACGCCCCCCCCGCACCGGAACGTCTACATGTGGCGCAGGGCTTTACAACGTGACGCATCTCCCAGATGCGTCACGTTGTAAGTACTCGCACTATGGCGCTGGCTTTGCGCCGCCGTTGCATCACTTTTGGCGTAAAAGAGGCGCAAGGGGCTTGTAAATCTGCCCCTATGGGTGTAAGAGATTGTTACATCGGCATGTAGTTACCTGCATCTGTGTCCGAAGGCATCACGTACCACCACCTTCCTGTAACATATGGAATAACATGTAGTGTATTAGCAAGTTTGTTTTATAAAACAGGGAAACTAGAATATTATTTTTCTGATATAGATAACATTTTTTCACAAGTACCTGTAGTTCCTGAATTAGATAAGATAAAACCTGGTAAAGTTTTAGGTGAATACTTCTTAGAAACTAGAGAATTAACTTTAGACTCAGTATTTACAAATAATCTCACTTGTAGTCTGAAGAGGGATGAAAATACCTTTTTGGATATGGTGGAAGAGAGGAGAATCAAGATGCAAAGAAAAATAACTGAGGGAAAGGGAGAAAAGATGGACTGGGATGTTGAAAGAGAAAAACATTTGAAAGGCCTCAGAAAGGGAAATTGTGTATTAGAAGAAATGAAACTGTGTATGATAACTATTTTATAGGTCCGAGTGAATGCAATGATACGTATAGAATCATGGGAGGATGGGGATTTAAAAGAGGAAATGATCCGGTATTCCCTGGATTATATTTTATCTGTGGGAACAAAGCTTATTATCGACTACAGGACCATTGGTATGGCACATGTTACCTAGGCCTGGTCTTCCCAAAAATATTTCATGTGGGAAGGGGAAAAGATGGTGCGTATGAGATAGGTAGACAACTAACACGTAGAAGGAGGGAAAGTTGGTCAGAAAGTGTAGGGGATATTTTTGGAGCACTGATACCAGCCGTTGCAATATCTCTGAATGCACACAAAATTAGAAAATTGTCTACAGTAGTGGATCGCTTATCGACAAGTACTGCTGGTAAATACCGAAATGGTTACCATGAGAGCCATGGTTATGCAGAATCCACTTGCCCTTGATATTATTTTGGCAAAAGAGAGAGGAGTCTGTGGAATGTTGAAAGTACAACATTGTTGCACTTATATTCCTGACGAAAGTCAAGATTTAAAGACATATATTAAGAATATAACTGACTTGCACGAGGATATTGTTCCATTGGAGGTTGAAAGTGTTTGGGAAAGAATTGGGAAAGGGTTTTCTACTATTAAGACCTTCTTAGTTAAGTTAGGAAGTACATTTATAGGCAAGATTCTAATTCCAATAACTTGTGTGGTAATGTTAGTATTATTTCTGAGGTTAGGATGTGTATGTATAAAAAGAAGAAAATTACAAAATAAAGTAAAAAGAGAAAACGCTAAGAAAAGAGAGAAAGAAAGAAAGGAAAGAGAAATAGAAGACATAGAACTGGAAGAATGGAAAGAAAACATGTATAAGAAAACAAGAGAGGATGAGACGGAGGAAACAATAATGTGATGTACCAAACTTAAGAGAACTGAATTCATTTCCGTAAAATGTTATCAAAATTCAGTGGAATGTATGGTGATGTTAAAAATCACCAAAGGGGGATTGATGGAGCAGGTAAAACAAAATTTTGTATACCTTCTCTATTTTGCATGAAAATACTAATGACGTAATCAATTTATATATTAACCTGTATTAACTGTATGCCGTGATTTCTTAATCAACAAAGTGCACTTTTGATAAACACAAATTACACGCTGGACTAATTGCTATTTGCATGGCAGAATAACCTTAATGACTAACTGTGGAACGCCTATTAACAATAGAAGGTGTGGTAATAGAAAATTGCATGATTTATTTTGCTTTGGTGACGTTTGCGTTCCTGGTAGGACCAAATGGTGAGAATTATTGCTTTAAGTGTCGCTATAAGCTAGGAAAATACGAATAAATAATGGGATTAGTGTGGGTTTAAACATTAGAATCTTCATTTCCGTATATTAATTATTGTTTTATGTTTGTTTTGCTTAAGTTGGCATTCGGGCCTACCAAGCCATGACATTCAAAATGGAGTTCGGAAGTGGCCACCGTCTTGTGAGCGCAATGTCTACTGCGCAGACTCAGATGGCTCCGAAGATCTCCAGGCATCCTCAATTCAGAGCATAGTGTTCCTTGCCAAGAATAGGAACATGGACGACTGCTAGATTTCAGTCAGTGTAATAACCCGAAAGAAAAATGACCACCTATATTGGAAAGCCAAAATGTTGATACATCGGACCTTCTCGCATGGGAATTATATGAGCTAAGAGGATGACATGACAAATCTTATGAGAACCCCGGTTTACAAAAAATAATGAACTAATTTGCAACTTCGAGGGATCCGACCAATCCCGAAACGTCCCCAAGTCAGTAAATGTTACATGTTCCCCTAAAATTGTTATAAAAGGACAGTAGAATAGGGAGGGGTGTGTGTGTGTCCCTGAGAGAGTGCTTCCTGGAGGAGTTAGTGCGTTCCAGAGGGGTGACCTGAATTTGCTTGCACGATTGCGTGGTCCATTGGATATCTTTGGGACTGTGCCATGCTGAGCGAAGGAACTTTTCGGACTCATTAAGTTTTTGGCCTGCATTCAATTGGGACGATTTATCAAAAGGATTTGGGTTATGCAGAGCCAATTGAATTAGAAAAGACCCTGATAGCAAGAATAGGTAACTATAAATGTCATGCTAAAATTTGTTGAAAAAGTAAATTAGAACTTTGTTGACCTAAATGCTAATTATGCAACTGCAAGCAAGCAATTAGATAAACTAAACATTGATTAACAAAGAATGAGTTTGCTGTTATTTTGAGTAGAACACTAAATAAGGCTGCCGAAGCTTTAATGTGTTTTAACTGGTTCTAGATCACCATCAACCAGTCCAACTAATTGTTCCGTCGACCAAATGTTGGAGTGCCTTGATGTTAAGGTTAGGATCCTATAGGTATTGATGTAAAATGTATATATTGTAACAAGTTTTCCTTCCCTATAGGTAATAAGGTACCCCCCACATGGCCAGCGGATTCCTCATCCCTCCTGTGTGCAGACTGAGAGAGAAACATATGAGTGTTGGTGGTGTTATGGGCCCCACCAATGAATGCGTGCGTGAATGAGTTAGCGTGACAACGGGTCTGTGGCGCAGGGAGGACATGTAAATTTGCCCTTTCCCGCTGGAGCAATCTTTCTACCATCTAATTCTTCTAGAGCATTTATGAAGTCATCAAACGTTTCAATTCATGCAGTCCATCTGCCGACAATATTCTGCATTTTGGCAGTGTTGAAAGGCGGTGGTGGTTTCAAGAATGCAGTTGCATTATAACTTATGCTGGGGCTTACTGATTTTGAGAGTATATCTCTGCACCTTCTGTAAGCATCATCCATGTGCTTACATCTGGGTCATCATGCCCAGGCTGATTTTGCCAGGCGCCTTCTTCTTTCTTGCCAAGAGTAATGGTTTTGTATCTTGCACATGTTCGTAACTGTTCTCAACTTTCTGCATCGTACCTGGTTGTTGCTGCCTTTAGCTTTTCTTGTTTGTATGGGCTCTGGCTCTGTGTTACACTGTGGCACAGTATCTCTTTTTTCGGCCTTGCCAGTAGGCTTCTGGGGGTCTTTCTGATGGTGCTCCTTTGTTGGGCCTTAACCTTCTTTGAGAGCCTTCTGCGAGCTAGAGCTTTGCTTTGACTCCACATACGCCAACCGTAGCCTGCTTCTTGGGGCGCACATGGCACACATAAGCAATTTGCTGGACTTCAGCAACCTCTCAGGGAGAGCAGTCTGTTTTTTGTTGGTTGTTTTTTGTTGTTACTCTTCCCCAGTTGTCATGGCCACCCAGATCTGGGGTAACCAAATTACCACATCAAATATGGAGCTCTGCAGTCCAGCAAGGACCAAAAGGGTCCTGCTGCACATGGGCATGCAACCCTACACATGGTATGCTCCCTCCAGGCACCCCAGAACCTGCCCTACTCCTAGATGCCCCCAACAATACCCACCCCTTTCCTCAACACACATTTTGCATCTCTGCTCCAATTCACCATGTGCTAGAAAAAAATAAGAGCAGAACTGTTTTTTGGAATCGGGGATGACTATGCTGAAACGTTTTTAAAAACTGAAAAGTGGGTAACAGAGAAAGGTCCAGCACTACCACCCTCAAGAACATCAGTACCCTCTGATGTCGTTAAATGTAGAAATATCTCAACAAATAGGGAAACTCATAATAATTTCTTTTTTAAGTCTAAATATATTCACACAGATCCTTTTGTTCGTTTCTTCCTCAGTCTTCATTCAAATTTTCAAATGGTTCTTATTCTAAACAACCTCTTACAGTTGATTCAAGTGTCACATTACACTGTCAACAGATGTAGTCATCACATGTGTTTAACAGTACCGGGATCCCTTGGGTCTTATTTTTTATATCACTAAGTGAACTTCATTAATCTCAATATTGTTTCCCATGTGTCTCTCTATTCATTTATCTTCCCACTGAATCCATTTTCATGATTGTTTATTGATATCTTAGTTATTCAGATTTAAAAATCAATTTTTCATCTCCATAAATCGTATGTCGTTATCCGGACAGGAGAACCTCCATAACAAACCTTTAGTCTTTCTTTAATCCCCATAGTATGGCTGTCTGAAAATATTACATGCTATTCTTCATGCTGAAAAATATATCCAATAATCCTGGGTCTGCATGGATCTTCCCCACCCTGGGGCCTAAATCCCAGGTGCAGGAGTGCAATTACAGGCTTGAATCAGTGATTCCAGTACCAGTAAGTTTAGTACACCTACAACATGTAACACATCTTCAGGCCTTCACTAGGCAGGTGCAGACATCCAAACCTAGCATACAATGCTGCTGCTATTAAAATGAACGATTACCTCATATAGTTGCTGTGGGAAACAACCTTTACAACACAGTCATTACATCGCACTAACTTTACATAGCAATCATTACATCGCAACATCCTTTACATCGCATGTCATTACAACGCAGCCATTACATCGCATGTCACTAAAACGCATGTCATTACAAAGCATGTCACTACAACGCAGGCATTACATCACAAGTCATTACCACGCATGCCATTACAACGCATAGTACCCTTACACTATCCAACACTTACCCTACTGTTGCACTCACTGGAGTTAGAATAGTAATTTTTACCCCTACACTATCCAACATTTACCTTGAATGCGATGTAATGGCATGCGTTGTAAATGAATGCATTGTAAAGGATGTTGGAATGTAAAAACTGTATTGTTAAGGCATGCGTTGTAAATGTATGCGTTGTAATGTCATACATTCCCTTTCTGATGCTTTTATATTGCTGTATCCTGAACCTCTTTGTTACTGATGCTATCTCTCTGATGGTTTCCACTTCCAGAATCTGGATAGTGGAATGCTGGAGCTTTAATGTTTTAACAGATCTCTTATCACTCTTGCTACCACTTACGTCAGTTGGTCCTCCGATGGATCTTGCTCTGTGCTGAAAGGGGTTGGATATTTAGAGGATGGGCAGTTACTCAATGAGGACCAGGAATAGGTTAACTGTATTCTTATTTCCAGAGTAAAAAAATTATATCAATCATCAACGGATGGTTGTTAACTTTAGTAACTCTAACCCAACAACTCACCCAATCAAGGAAAGATGAGTTATAACAGCAGAATCAGATTAATTATATAGACTTTAGTTAATAAGTTGAAAGGATAAAGATCCGATGCATTCAATTAAATGTCATATACATCTATGGACTAAATTAGTAAAAGGTTTAACGAGTTATGCCAAGCCTCTTGGATTCTAAAGAATTAGGTCAACAGGATATGAGATAATCATCCTCAGCTGACGTAGATTCTGAGCACATAAATCGTATATGCTGATATGGATAGGCAGTCAGATGAGTCCCTTTCAAAGGACTCTTAAGAAAGTTCGTGAAGACAGCAATCTATTTCAGTCTGTTGCTGTAATGATAAGAGTCACAACAACATGACAGGAACCCTCCAGCCGAAAGGTTCAACCTGCGGCATGACACCGGTCTGCAACAATGAGTCCTAGACCCAACAGCAGAGTTGGAATCTGAATCAAAATCAGAAACAGAAGCCCCCCTTGTCCTCTCAAAATGAACAATTATACTCAATCAGTTTCTGGGGTGACACCCCTTGGATCACCAAATTGTCAGTTCCATTGATCAGTTCAAAGTAGGATGAGGGTGATGTAGCAGGAACGAGGATACAAATCCTGAGGAATTGGTGGATCAATCACGTAAATCCTTAGGTTATGTAAGCATAGGACACATCGAACAATAGGACATTTTAGAAAGAAACTTTAGGGTTCACTAGTGCCACTTTCCCAAGCAGCTGTTCCAGAATGTAACACAAATTGTTGCAAACACATTGTTCAGTTCAAGAGAGGTCAAAGGAAACAGTTATCGGTTCAATATGGATTGCTAGTTTTCCAACAGTTCCAATACGCTTTAGAATATTCGGTCCATGACTTCACTGAAAAGGGAACATAAGATGTGAGCACTACATGAAGTTCGACTAATACAAATCTAAATTACATTGATAATTTAAATCACACATTAATAAGAAGCAAAGCTTAGTATTTCCAAAATACGTTAATACATTAATAACCATATGAATCTGATCGTAATGAATGCATGTAAGTATAGGGTACACATAAAATTTTAAAGGTGTCATCATTGTGCATCTGTACATCATTGTACATATAGAAAATCTCATATTAGCCCTTATCGTTTATGTGGATTTTCAACTAATATTACATGTGAAAATGCATTGCTAAATAGATATATTCATGGCACCTACTTTTCTTTTGTCTTTTTCGGTGCAGACGTTATAACATGTATTGACATTGAAATTAGTTTTCAAATGTAAATCAAGTCATAAAAACTTTCTTTTAGTCTTATTAATTTCATATTTATTAAAGGAAAACCAAGTCAGTTAACAATTAATTCCATTAACGCAAGACTTTTTCTCCTACATTATTCTAACACACATAAATGTACGAAAATACTATTTCATGAGTTGTAGCCAATTCTCTGTTAAAAATATGTGTCTAAACTACCTTTCTTCTTGCATTCTTTTACAAAGCAGTGACTAGATTGCATACTTATATCAGGTTTCATAATGAGGAACTTAACACATGTTTTGCCATGGTTTGTGTAAATGTTGTCATAATCAGTTCTTTTTGTCATAGAAATTGGTTGATAAAGTATTTGCTTTATCAATTACCCCTTTGATGGCAAATAAAGCCATCACACATCAATTTTTCTTATCTGATGTCTTATGTGAGGTCCCAATTTTAATACTGATGGTTTCAAAAGTTTTAATATAGATTGGTCTAGAGCCTTTAATTCGTCATAATATCCACATTGCTTTCCTCTAATTCTATTTCTGATTTCTTTCTTTTCACTCCTGTTGCTTGTTTATTTGTTTTTGTGTTTGCAAAATGTAATAAAGAGAATTAGAATTAGTATGCAAATAGCAATTATGAGCATTGGTGTTAAGATTTTTCCCACTAAGCTACCTCCCAAATTTGCAAACCATATTCCTGCAGAAGTTATACCCTTCCCAAGTTCCTCAGTTTTAAGTTCACTCAAATATTTTTCTAAGTGTGTAATGTTGGTAATATGCCCCTACATATCTTTACTTTTTTCAAGGATATATGTGCAGTATTGTTGACCTTTCAGCATCCGACTGACCCTGCTTTCTTTTTCCAGAAGGATGCCTAATGTAAGTCTATTTTGTAGCACCTTAGACCAGATAGCAACCATTTCCGTGTCTACAGCAAAGAGTCCTCTAGCTGTATCTGATGATAATCTATCAACTACAGTGGAAAGTTTTCAAATTTTGTGTGAATTTAGCATCACCCCAACTGATGGAATTATTGCACCAATTATGTCCCCTAATACTTCAGCAGTGTTAGCACCTCTCTGTAAGTGTGTATGTTTAAATTCATTAGTTTCATCCGGTTGTCCCACGTGATCGATTTTTGGAAATACTATGCCCATATAGCAAAAGACACACAGATGATGGACGGAATGCAGAACAAATCAAACATTCACCCTCAGTCAAGAGATCTGGGTTAAATCCATAGTTATTTTTCTCACCATGCCACCCCAGTTTAGACCCAGCCGTATGCAAATCAGTCTTGACCCTGTGCCTCATGGGGACAGTCCAGCCCGAACTGCCTAGCCAGGTCCTCCCTGGACTGGAAACAAGCATCCTGGGACCGGTTTCGGGGCATCATCCCTCATCAGCAAGGTTAGCTTGAATCCAATGGCACAGTGAGCTCGTTATCCAAGTCTGGGCATACCCGGTGCACTAAGGGCGAGAAAGCAAAAGACACGCAGATGATGGACGGAATGCAGAGCAAATCAAACATTCAACCCAGTCAACAGATCTGGGTTAAATCCATTGTTCTTTTGCTCACCATGCCACCCCAGTTTAGCCCCAGCCATTTGCAGCATACATACCAGTGTTTTGGTAACCTATAATATGCATTATTCCCACAGATGTAGTACATTTGAGGAAATACAGGGTCTAAACATCCAAGGTACAAACCCCACCATCCCACAATTTGGAAAATGTGGTCACATTCACTAGAATCAACAAATTTGTTATTAAATTCAGTTTTCCATCAAATCACCTGCCGCGAGGGACTACAGGAGCCAGCAGCCCAGCAGCCATAGCGCATCAATGCGCACATCACCCTTATGGTCCAGGAGGTGCTAAGAAAACCAACGCGGTCTCCCGCAGTGCGGGAAGCCCATTTTGCCATCACCTGCCGCAAGGGACTACAGGAGCCAGCAGTCCAGCAGCCATAGCGCATCAATGCGCACGTCACCCTTAAGCGCCAGGAGGCACTATAAAAACCAACGCGGGCTCCCACAGTGCGGGATGCGCTCGGGCAGCGCCCGGGCCAAGGGCGGGCCTGTCCTTGCCCGTCATTACCCTGTGATCACCAGCTCGAGGTCCTGGACTGTGAATTCCTGAGGTACTGTTTAACACTTGATTATCATTCGATTACTACCCCTTTCCTGTTTCGCCTGTTTCTTTCTTATACCCTACGCAGGCTTGCGCTGTGGACCTATTGGTTGTTGTTGTGCCGGCTTGGAATGGGGAAAAGAAATGGAACTGAGGCTGGGGTTGGTGGTGCGTCCAAAAAGAGATCCAAGAACCGTCTCCAGACCCTAGGGCACGAAATTGAAAATGAAGGGATGCTTGGGGAGCAAGTGTTAGACCGCATCGAAACTATTGTCGCTGATTGTGAGGGGTTGCTTTTGTCACCTAGTGTCATTATAGACGCATCTACCCTTGAAACAACACAGAAGCCATCCCACGCATCCACCTCAACTGGGTCTAAAAGTACTGGGTAAGGGAAAATTCGAACTCTTTTAATCGCATGTCAGGCCTCCAGAGGACGAAGAGGCGGTAATGGGGGCAACGTTGGGGTCTTTTTGCTGCCCAGAACTGAACAGAAGGGCAAAGAACAATTCATGGACTGAACTACAAAGAAAGAGGAATTCCAAGATGGCGGCCGCTCTGGAAGCAGAAGCGGCAGTCTAGTCTTTCTCCCCACAGGTGTTCCGAGGTTTGGAGAGGCGCGCGCTCCTAGAGGACGACGCACTTCACTGAGGAGATTCAGAGAGTAGCATCTTGACATTAGAGTTCCTGAGGAAAAAGTCAGAGAGAATAGAATTAGAGTTAGTTAGTTTGCGCCAGGTTTTACAGAATAGATTTCCAAGTCAGAAACCTTATCACACTCAAAGAAACCCCCTGAAGAGAATTTTCAAGAAGATTTACAGAGACAGTTAAGACGACGAAATTCTCTTCAACCCTCGAGAAGACTTTCAATGCATCTTCGAGTATCCCGAGCAGATAGTCGGAGGTCTTTTGGCGCCATCCGGTGACAGAAAAAAGAAGACCGAAGCTAAGTACATTTGAGAGACATGAGAGATGAATGAGAAAAGTATTTGACAGGAAAGATTGCATAGAAAACGTATCTGATAACTCAAGTAATCAGAAATTCACCCCTTTAGTAGAAAGATTTATGTGCAGTCAAATAGAGATAAAGAAAATAATACAAAATACACTCAACACCGTTCACTAGTACAAGATACCAAGAAATAAGGAAAAGTAAAGTAAAGACAAGTTTAGTACTAGAACCGAATAGAGAGAAAGCATAACTCTGCTAGACAAAACATAGAAGAAGAGGACAAGCAAGAATATTCCCACTCCAGAAGTAAGCCCAAAAAATAATTATTTTTTAAGTTAAGAAAGAAACAAATAGAAAAGGCAAGGGAAAAGAGAAAGAATTAATAGAAAGATGTTTTGTAGGAAAGAGAGTCGGCAAGAAGTGACCAGACCCACAGAAAAGAATTGAAAAGGAAAGAAAACACCACACAACAAGACAGACATACAGAAGAGGGGCACAGTGCTTGAAACCCAGGGTAGGTGTTAAACACATAGAGAGTGTTAGAAGTCGAAGGGAGTAGGAAGTAATAGTGTCGTGTTTGTTTCAAGGTTCTCATTAACCAGAGCTGACAACAGAAATAAGAAGAAGCCGAGGAGAATAGTGAAGAACCGGAGTTTCAGGACCAGTCTCTTCTTTGTTTATTATTTTATCCACTTCCCCTTCCCCCCTGCGGGGTAGTTTCGGAGTCCAGGTGAACGTTCCTGGAACTCTGGCTGCCGTGTAGAGGGTGTTGGGAACTAGCATTTCTGTTCCTGTGCAAGCACTTCAGGATACGTCATCTTGACCCTGACATCGCATCTAATAAAACTAAGCCAGTTTTAAAATCAACACCAGCTCCAGAAGTTCCAGTAGTTCGCTCTTGTAATCCTCTGTGCCCCTTGGGTGATGTGTGCTCCCCTAAGCTTTCTATAGTAGCCGATCTTCCCTTGAGTAACCGGTTTGCCCTCCTAGATGACCTCTCGGCCGCAAATGATATACACAGTGCACTGGAGCATATTAATATTTCTGCTCCTGGGCTCATATCGCACCCCCCACGGGGAGAAATGGGGGCTGATAACAAATCGCTAACAACTCTAGTGTCAAACATTTATCACAAACTAGAAGAATGCATTAGACCTCATTCCCCTTCACCAGTGTCCACCGCACACAACTACACTAACTTGAGGACGGGGCTTTCTCTGCCCCCCTGAAGCAAACTGGCCGGAAAGTCCCAACTAAGAATTCCGCCCGCCAGCCAGGCCCACTTGCTGCCAATGGGATGGCAACAGTTATTCCATTGATTGTCTATGATAAGACCCAGAAGGACCTGGGTGAGAAATACAGGGATGCACCATGGGATCTAGAAGGGCATGGATTATTGTCCAAGCAAACGCCGCATGGATAAAGCAGAGGTTTTAGTAGAGCATTTCCACATTCCCAACTTCCTTAACATCCATTCTGCACCCCAGTCGAAAGAAATATACATGACCAACATCCCCAAAGTGGATAACAACAGTTGCAAATATGAGAACGTATAAATCCTTAAAAACAAGCTGTACTTTGGTTGAGTTATACCAGGGGTTGTAGATCCATACTAAGGGACAATATTGTTCAGACAAAAAGATTTGCCCTTAAAAATAGTCTAACTGATGTCCTAGAACTTATTCTAGTAAATGACCTACTGGTTCAGAATCTAGTTGACATGGAATTGAGATCACATTCCCCATCTCCTACAAAGATTTGGCTGAAACTAAACATCCCTCATACATTGGAACAACCTAATTCTGCACCCCAGCTTCTCGGGGGCTCACCCATTTCATTACTCTCTCAGAATGATTGACTTTCTACGTCTGTAGTAAAGGATCTCAAGTGCATCCCTAGTATAATTTACAAGCACACTCCTTTTACAGCCCATATGCACCAGGAGGTTCCCCCTCCAGAGCTTGAGAGCATGCTCTGCAACACACAGCCAGTCCTAGATATTGCTCCAGTCTCTGCATTAAGGTACTGCATGCAGGCTAATATTCCGGATACACTTGCCTACTCTTCAATAAAGACAAACACCCCACACATCCCACTGTTTCCCCAGATTCACTTTTCAATACATTCTGGTAGGGCGCTGAAGATAGTGTCATGGAATGTGGCGTGCATAAGGGGGAAACCCGACCACCCCCACTGGCTTGAGCTCATTAACCACCACAAGATATGTTTACTTCAGGAAACATGGAGTCTAACCCCCATGGGTTCATGACTTTTCATAGACAGGCCATTCCATCCAAACATGGCCGGCCGTCAGGTGGGTTGCTCATCCTAATTAACATCTCACTTAACTGCGATTTTAGGAATTGGACACTAACAGCCCTGACATTTTAGGGGTAAGGCTAAACAATGGCAAGGGCAAGCCCATTTACATTTTCAACTTGTATGCCAGAAGTACCAGAGGAGGTAGCTCTCCAACTTTGCTTGCCCAGGATCAACTAATGGAAACTAGACAGGATGGTCACTCCCTAATAGTCGGTGGTGATTTTAATGTGATATTTGAACTACTAGACTGGGCAGAGTCCCATGATGTGAGTGCGAAGGACAAAGCATGGATGGTGCCACCTCTGGAGCTTACCCCTATTAAAAAATGGTTGAGAGCAGCATTACAGCTGAATGCCATTACTTTAGAACACAGGCTAAGAGCCGCAAATGGGAGTACCAGCGCCCACAAAGGAGGAGGTATGACCTTTAGCGGACCGAAAGGGGCTAGTAGGATTGACTATCTCCAAGTAGACCTTGCTTTATGGCCACTGGTACAGGACATGGCTATCATCCCGTCCTGTGACAGTGACCATAATCCCCTTAGCCTGACTGTCGAACATCCATGGGGCGAGAGGGCGAAGGTCGGATTGATTCCATTGAGTACCAAGGAGGTAATCCCCTCCAATAACAAACGTCGGCTCAAATGGCCTGCCATTATGGCAGATAACCAAGACTAGATTGATCCTAAACGACCTAGAAAAGCACCTAGAGACATTGGGTGTTGAGCCCGACAATTTTCCCAAACATTTGCTTGCAGCAGCTCACATAAAGACTTCTTTGACCACTTGACCAGTTTCTTTGTTGTCCATGGCCACAAGACTGGGCCAAAACAACGTAGACCATTGGGTTCTAATTTATGGTTTAATAGAGAATATAGAGCGTCGAGAGGCAGACTGTCCATAGTCATTAGAAATAGAGACGCACCAAGCATTTGCGAAGCCAGGGAGGATTACAAACGAGCACAGGCCAAAGCTATGCAAGAATGGGACAAAAGGAAGTGGGAAGATCTTGGGGAGGCCATCGGTCATCCAGATAGCAAGATAGCAGGATGTTCTGGACCCTCTTATCCAAGGGCAACTTTGAAAGATTGCCCCCTTTGGCCTATAATATTCCAGCTGTAGAGTGGCTGAAACATTTTAGCGACCTCTATTCACTCATTGGAACATATGCTAGAAATCAGTTGTTCCAGGACATAGGCTACCCAGTGCGTACCCTTTCATTCTCTAGAGAGGAAATGTTGTCCTCCCTGGACGCAATTGTACCTGCGAAAGCCCCAGGCCCAGATGGCATTCCAGGTGACCTTTTTCGCGTAGACGGTGAAAACTAGGCTACATATCTTATGATGTTGGCCAATGACATAGCTGGTGGAGGGGGAATCCCCGATTCGTGGAAAGGGGCTTAAGTAGTACCCATCTTTAAGAAAGGGGACAGGTTAATGCCTTCCAACTACCGTCCGATCAGCATGATCGATTCTGCCCAAGAGGTCTTCTGCTGTTCCGTCCTGGTTAAAATCCAGGACTGGATGGATGAGAATGACATCCTTTCTCCACTCCAAGGAGGATTCCGGCGGAAGACCAGCACAATGGATCAAGTATTTCGCTTAGCTATGTTATACTTGAAGGTTGTTGTCTTGGACAAGAGAAGTCTATACCTTGCCTTCATTGATATAAAAACCACATTCAACCTTGTGCCCAGGGACTTAGTATGGCGTGTGCTTAGGGATATGGGAATGCCTTTGGAGATCCTGGAAATATTAGTTAGGTTGCATGATGGAAACTATGCCCGGGTGTTGCTTACCAGGCCCGTAGCTTCTGCTCTTAAATTGTACAACTGCAAGGCCGTGACTAGTGACCTTTATGGGGTGAGGCTGTGGGGCACAGCACCCTCTAATGAGCTCATAGCTGTGGAAAACAAGTTCCTTCGGAACCTGATATCCCTTCCCCTAAATACATCCCTTCCCCCCCCTCAAGCTTGATCTGGGTATTAAGTCCATTAATGATCTTGCGAGGCTCCTCCCATTGTTGTTTTGGCATAGATTGGCCTCCGCCCCTGATTTGGCACATTATGCAGCTGCTTTTTGCGAGGTCTCTAATTTGGACACTGCAAATAAAATTGGCTGGATTAAACAAGTAAATGCCCTACGGTCTAGTATTGGTTTGCCAATTCAGGCTATTACCCACCCACCTTCATACTCAAGAAGCCAAGTAAAACTTCTGTATTGGGCTTGGGTCGACGAGAACAACTTTCGGAAAAGCCAACCTGGCAGCCTAACAGATGCTTTCACTGATCTGAAATCTAATTGCCACCTAGACAGCTATTTCAATATAATCAAGGTGCCAGCCAACAGGAAGTTGTACACACACTGTAGACACGGCAGCTTACCAATTAATGATTTTACTAATGCCTGGCAGAATAACAAACTCCAACCTAAGGGCTGTCCTTCCTGTCCATGTCCGCATGAATCTATCGGGCATGTACTTTTTGGCCTGTAAGGCACACGCAAAGCCAAGATGCAAATGGTTAGCTCCTGTGTGCAGACAATTAGGGACCCGAAGCTCTAAAGACGCCCTACGGATATTAAAATCAGATGCCAGACCTCTTTTCGCCTGTGCCACAGCAAAATGTTTAGTCCATTTCTGGGCGATTAGAAGGAGGGCACAGTTAATAGGGTCAATTGGTATGAATAGATAAAACAGACTGTGCTGACTAATCAAGACTGTACTGACCAATTAATGCTGCTATTTTATACTCCCAAATAATTGCTTTTATGGTTGTTTTTTATTTATTTTATTCTGTCCATTGTGACTAGTGCTAGTGCCTTGTTCTTAGATTAGGGGCAATCCTTTTTTCTGCTTAATGTGTGAGCCATTAACCTGGAAACTGATTTACACAAAGTTTGATGATGCCTTTGCACTTTGGCCCCATAATCATGCTAAAGAGACCATAGTTATGAATTGTGTGGAAATGTTTTACTTATATGATGTCAATTTCATTTTTTAATATGTCAACGTGAGCGCTTTTTATTCCTCATTTGCACACTTGTCCTCCGAAATGCTCCTTTAGTCTAAAATGACATACTCATGATTTGTATGGTTGCTTGTTTTATGGTTTGTTAAACCGAAATAAAGAATTTGATTGGTATGCAAAGCTTTCCTTTATGTGGCCAATCTAGAACCTTGTAGCTAGTGTGTTACCCCTTTTAAGCTCAGTTTCTCTGTGTGCCCAAGGTCGCATTTTTAAATGACCTTCTGACTTTTTCTTAATTTCTCCTTGTCTTTCCTCAAGTGAATTAATAAACTCCTTTTCTACATTATGCAAAAGGCAAGTTAGATTATGTCGATGTGCACAACCAGTGTCTATATTTTAATTGGGTTGGAAATATTAACCCATCATTTCAGCTGTTTGTGTCCCAGGTACAATATTCATATTTTTCCTAATATGTACTTCAGAAAAAACTAAATCATAGTTTGAATAATAAAATAAGAATTGTCCTCTGCAGTAAATAAACTAGTTATTACACTACGAGAGATCTCATGGGTAATAAGGATTTGATGGTATGTCACCCCCCTCTGATACAGAAGTGGGTAGGTGCATACATACATAACAATTTTGAGATTCCATTGTGTCAACATATTCATATAGCAATTTTGCAACACAATTTAAAGAATAGTCACTAACAGATGTAAAGTTTTGTCAACTATCATATTAAATCCAACATCTTTGTTCTTTTCATTCAATGGTTTAGACACATATGTGAATTCAGTTTTTATATATAAATATGATGAGGAAGGTTTAGTATACTAAGGAATACAACAATAACAATGGAAACTGCAGCGAGAACACAAGCATATATGCGTTTGCGTTTTACTGATACCAGGTTTGTGTTCTTGACTTCTCCAGAACTAGACTTCATGACTCTTATTAAAATTTGCAGATGTTCATTTGAGCATATTGCAGCAAAGAATTTTATTATTGAGCTTTTAAGTGGTTCTTCATATGAATTTAGAACACAATGGTGCTCAGTCTCATCCACATTGCCAACTGTAACAATCATTTCCTTGTCGATGGGCTGGACACTTGACCATTGCAATGTGGGTGGGAAGTTTTAATGACAGCAGTAGATTTCTCATGGTTTCTCCGTTTCGAATGTGTGAACCCGAAGAGGTTATGAATCCACGCTGTGACCACAACTACCTAAAGTCATGTACGACCCCGAAGCCGTACTGACTGCCGGTAATTAGTGTAACTCTCAATTGTTTTGTAATGCTGAACGCTCGCATCAAGGCAACCAACTCTGCAACCTGTGCAGAATACACTCCTTGCAACCAAGAAGCTTCCACCACTGGCACAACAGACAGGTGGCATACGAAGCTCTCAAGTTTCCTCCGGCATCTCGCAAACATGATCCATTCACAACCAGCACATGATCTGATTGAGGTAATGGAACATCCGGAATATCTATTGAGGTTTTGTACATAGTTCAGTCATATCCAAACAATCATGATCCGCTTCATCAATTACAATTTTATTTCCGAGAAATGGCATCAAAGTGGCAGGATTCAGAGTTTTGCATCACACTAGAGACACATTATCAGCACCCAAAATCACTTGCTCATACTTAGTCAACCACTAGTGAAATGTTGTGTTTGAGTACGAGTGAGCAATATCTTGACAGAGAGTGGCACATGCACTTTCAACACATGACCCTTCACAATGCCTTCACACTGTTTCAGGCTCACACATATTGCAGCAATGGCTATTAGATATCCAGGCAAAGCATTGGCTATAGGATCTAAGGTGGCCGAAAAATATGCAACAGGTCTGCGCACAGTACCATGCATTTGAGTTAGTATTGAGAATGGGCAGCCTTCGTGCTCACTGCAAAAGAGAATAAAGCTTTTGGTAAAGTCGGGCATTCTCGAAGCTGGAGCTCGACAAGGGCTCTCTTGCAATTCGTTAAAAGAGCACATGCATTCATCATTCCATGGAACTGGATCTTACACATCTTTAAGTGGTTTGCCTTTCAATGACAAGTTTGGAATCCATTGTGGACAATAACCAACAATTCCTAGGAACATGCAAACTTGCTTTTGCGTGCTCAGTGGATTCAACTGCAAAATTGCACTGATCCTGTCCTGTGACACTTTCCTGGTTCCTTTTTCAATGTGATGTCCCAAATAAAGGACTTCTCTCCTGCAAAATTGAAATTTTACTGGAGATACCTTGTGCCATTGTCTGCCAAATGATTCAGTAATGCAATGGTGTTGTGCATGTAAGACTCTTGAGTACCTGATGCTACTAGTAAATCGTCAATGTACTGTACTAACAGAGAGTGACTTGGTATCACCAATGGTTCCAGATTTTCTTCAAAATCCCTATTGAAGATGGAAGACTTTCCGTATATTCAAAACCAGAAAGCAAATGAAAATTGCCTATCCAGATGTAAGGGAAATGAAAAGAAGGCTTGACACAAATCAATGACAGAAAACCATTCAGCTTCGCACGGGATCTGATAAAGCATCACAGCAGGATTTGGCACAATCGGGCAACATGGGACTACAATCTGATTAATCCTGCGCAAATCCTGCAGGATTCAATACTTTCCATTTGGTTTCTGAATACCCATAATAGGTGAATTACATAGACTCCCCATAATCTCTTTCAAGATTCCTAGTTTGATCAGTGACTCAATTAATAGGGTTATAACTTAAATCGTTTCTGGGCTCAATTTATAAGGCCGAATTAGAGGAAATATCTTTCTATTTGCTCTGCCAGCAAATCAAATGCTGTTGTATCATGGCACTTATTTCAGGGCTCAACCCATACCCAAACTGATACACAAAATGACCCATATGCTTTCCAGTCACATTTTCCATTCCACTGTACTGTTTGAATGTTTGTAAAAGTCGTTCATAATATGCACACAGTGTATCCTTCACTTCCTGTGTTGTCCTGTCAAACTTTACTCAATCTATCTCTTTAGGAGAAATTTTCCCTTTAAAATATATAATGACTTGATTATATTTTTTTGCTACTTGGGGTGATGGTGCACCAATTCATGGATCTCTAGCAGGTTCAGTCTCAGGCCAATCTATACAATTTTGCATCCAGTCACTTGGGACTACAAGATCAATAATTGTATCCAAATCCTTCAACAAAACCTTTGAACGCTTGACAAACTTTTCAACTTGTTTGTACCATTCAACCGGTTTCTCTATAAGTTTTAGGAAAAGCATTTGTAAAAAGCAATATGTATGGCCTTGTCAATGGAACATGACAATAGCCTCCTCCAGGCACTATTTTGAACCCTGATTTTTCTTTTTAGTCCCTTTACCTTCCCATTTTTCCAATTTATCCTATTTTCTAAGAGTAGTTAACAATTCCTTAATCTATAATCATTTCCCTGAAGGTTTCATGTTTTTGAGGTCTTTATCACTGAAGTCTAATTGGTACATTGGAGTGATTTTGATTTTTGTATGTCCACACAATATTTTTTTGCTATTTCCGTTAATTTATCAAAGGCAGTTCTAGCTTGCTGTGTAATATCTTTACATACAAATAATAATTCATTATTTTGATAATGGATTAATCTAATTGGACTAAGAGTACCCAAGTAGGGAAGAGGAGTTGGCCTAACAGTTACGGCGGTCAACCTCGAATCTGGGGCACTGGGTTCAAGTCTCGGCAATAAAGCTGAACATCCTGTGATTCTGGGCAAATCACTTAATCTCCCAGGGCCTAACAAAAAAAAATTAATGTGTCCTCATATAACGCAACTGGTGCTATGTAAAGCGCTCAGATACCCGATTCAGGTCAAGTTCACGCCTTATAAAACTCCAGAAAAAAAAAAATGTGTTATCACGTTTTGTTTTTAAAACATAGGTTTTAAATAATAACACCTAAAATTGGAGTTGTTAGACCTGGCATCTTTTGGCGTGGTTACCCCTGACTTTTTGCCTCTACCTCCTGTATTTTTGATGCTATGCTGGATGTCGTTTTTACTGGTATAGATGCTTTGGGCACTTTGCCACTGCTGATCAGTGTCAAAGTGCAAGTGCTCCCTAGGGAAATTGTGATGTAATTGGCTATACATATTTGGCATATTTGTTCTACCTGCAAGGCCCTAGTAAAGTGCACTGAGAGTGTCAGGGCTGGTAGTACAAATGCTACTAGTGGGCTGCAGCACTGATTGTGCCACCCACAGGAGTAGCGCTAAAATGATGTCTTAGGCCTACTTGCAGTGCCTATGTGCAGTCCAGGACTGCCATGTCGACCTGGCCAGTGCAACCACTGACCAGGCCTTATCCTTCCCTTTCTGTACATATAAGGCAACCCTATGGTGGCCCTAGGTACCCCCCTGGTCTGGGTGCAGTGTATCTGAAAGGTAGGCCATGTATTGAGGTGTGTAACATGCTCTGGTAGTGAATTAGAGCCATTGCCGTTTTTCACTGCTGAGAGGCTATCTTGCCCATAGGACGGAATGGGGGAGGCTGTTTACATGCCTATCTTCCCCTAAAGGCAAGATAGAAAATCCAAGTTTGGTATCTTTGTGTTCAGAATTTAATTATACATCTTTTTAGAAAGATGGTTTTAAATTCACTGTGTGAGAATAGCACTTTTTAGAAAGTAGCTATTCTCCTGTTTAACCTTCCTGTGTGCCTGTGTGAAGATTGGCTGACTGGTGTCATGTGCTGGGCTAGATGGCTCCAGGAGTCTGGATGAGTCAGCAGCAGGGTGAATAGGGAGATCTGCTCTAGATGGGTGGGAGGAGTAGCCCCTGGGTTTTGAATAGGGCGGCCTCTGCCAGCACAATTCCGGCTCCACCCCCTGCTGGCCAGGCTGAGGACTCAGCCTCTGCCAGTACAAAGAAGGCTCCACCTCCTGCTGGGCGTCCAACGACCCTGCCCCTCACTCTGAAAGGAACCAGGTGCTCCAGGGCAGAGCACACCCAGGAACCGGTGTGAGCAGGGGAATCCCCCCACTGAAACAAAAAGAGACAAAGCCTTGGAGGGGTATAAGAAGAGGACCCCAGACACCTACATTGTAGATCACTGTGGAACTAAGGAGGAACCTCTGCCAAGGAGAAAGCTGGAAGGAACTGAAGAGGAGAAGACTGCCTGCTTGCTGTTTTGCTTTGCTGCCAAGGAGAGGTGAAGGACTCTGCTGTGTCCCCTTCTTTAAATTCTGATCTCCAAGGGCCTGAGGAGAGCTGGCTCCCTGTTAAGAAGTCCCAGGAACAAAAGGACTTCGCCACCAGCTCCCCTGGAACTCTGCTGAGGGAGTTCTGACCTGCCTTGAAGTGCTTGCCTAGTCTTGGGGCCTCAGGAGGTCGTTTTGCTGTGTTTGGGAGCTGGAAAGCGTGAACAAGAGTAACTGGTACCCATCGCATCATCCGTTTCAGGGTCGCATCATCCGGTTGCGAGTCGCAGGATCGAGAGTGCGAGAAGAATTTCATCACGGCGTCATCACAGCACCCAGAGTCCCCGCATCGCCGAGTGCGTCGAGCATCGTCCCGGTGCGTGAAGATTCCTGACACTGCGAAGGTCTTTGCAGAACCAGTTTGCGGGCCACACCACTGCCGATGCGTGAAAGTATCCAGTCGCTGCGTGCGTCGACGCAGAGTCCCGTCCCGTGGCGCATCGAGGGTTGCGGCGCCAGAAGTCAACGCCGCACATCGCGCCCCATCGAAGAGCATCACACCGTACCTGTGCGTGAAGCTTCCCCCTAAGAAACCTATGCAACGAAAGCCAAGGTCATCGCATCCTCCCCCTACAGATCGGAGCCGGCGCATCCACCTCTGCTGCGTGAAGCAGGGCTGCTGCAAAGCCTCCCCAAGGTCTCAGGAGTATCTCATCGCCTTTGCCATCTTCATTGTTATAGCTTTTGGGAACCTTAGCGCAACTACAGGTACTGTTGGGCACGAGAGTGTCGCATTTTGTGCATTGAGAGTCGCATTGTGCAGGACACTGATTTTTACATCCTGGAGTACTTTCTACCAACTCTTGAACTATCTTTAAAGTAACCTTTTTAATTGTATGTTGGTTTTTCTGTAGTATTTGGTCTTGTGAAGTTTTTAGTAAAGATACCTTATTTTTCTAAAACTGGTGTAGAGTAAATCTGTGGTGTTTTCACTGTGTTACTGTGAGTGTTGGTACAAAAACTTTACACATTGCCTTTGATAGCCTAGACTGCTCAGGCCAAGCTACCTAGAGGGTGAGCAGGGGTTATCTTAACAGTGTATCCCCCTTTCCCTGACTAGAAGCAAGGGTCCCTACTTGGACAGTGGTACCTATCCTGCCAACTAGAGACCCCCAGATCTAACAGGAGTAAAGAAAAGCAAGAAATAGACTGTGCTGTGCTTGAACTGTCCATCACAGGGACAGGAGTCCGATCTGGGGGGCAAGATTTAATTGTGGGAAAAGCAACCAAATGATGAACTATTCCAAGTCTAAATCTTGTTTATACGAAACAGCGTGATGGGTTTGTAACCCATGTAAAATAACTTTGGAAACCCTTCTCAGACTGGTTCGATTGATGAAATATAAAGGTTGATTTTTCCCCTGCCAAAACTATTAGGGATTCCATTTTATAATTCATAAAATTATCCTTGATTGACTGTTAAGTAAGGTCGATCACCTGTGCAGGATTAGACTGGATTAACAGATTAAACAGTTTGCCATATATATTACTAATAGGGTCTGTTTAATGTTGTCATGTATATTTTAGAGGCAAAAATACATGGAAAGGTAACTGCTTATTTTGTAACTGATAAAAATGTTGTATTATGTCATTTGAATGGCAAATTCTTCTTAACGTGATTCATCGTTTTATTGCAATGTATCTTATTATTATAATTGCTTTTATGGTTGCTTGTACACACCGAATAAAGCTTGATTGAATCGAATGGAGTACCCAAAATCATTTCTTCGAATTCCACTTTAAATTTAGCTACATCAAGTGGTATTTCACCTAGTTTCCTCTGAACAGTTGTTCCTTGAACATCCGGACCTTCATCAAACGTTGATGGAGCTATTTCTCTAATCCAATCATCAAGTTCTTGGGGTGTAGGACCTATCTGTCTTTCTAAGGTGTCTCTTGGCAACCCTACACTTGCTCCCTCTAAGCATGGTGTGTAGTAGATATTTCAGAATCTTGGGTACCTAATTGTAAATATTTCCTTATCATAGCTTGAGCTCCTCTACTAGGAGTTTCCATATTTCATTCTACTAAATCTGGAAATGGAATCTGTCTCATTTGATCAGTCTAAGCATTTGAATGAACCGAATCTGCACTTGATTCCAATTTGTTTCCTCAATGGGAATTTTCCAAATTTGTACTCATTGTGGCTGAATTTATTTGCTCCACACATGCCCCATGAGGAATAGTATTTATTCCTCCCATCACAGTGGGGATAGTCAATACATTTATCTGTTGTGCTCTACTGCCTGACTGATAAAGAGGGACTACAGGTCCTATGGTTACTGGTACTGAGAGAGCATTGCCTGAAATTATTGAATTCTGCTCCTCTGAGTATCTCTACTCCCAATAAAGGTTTTTATGGTTTGGGATTCATAGATATCACGGGTGCATCTGTTGCAATTCCAGTGAAAGAATTGGGCATGCTCCGTAATTGATCCTCATTATATGGTGGAGGACAATTTAACAACTACTCAGTTAAAAATTCATCATCTATTTTATTCTCACTCTCATCCATTATTGCCAATGTTTAAGAGCTCTCAAGATGTGTTTTCTTTTCCTTGCATTTCTCTCCTTCACCCTTTCCTACCACTAATAAAGGATTAATCCTTGTTCCTTCCGCTATATCTGTTCTCCAAGCTCTCTGTTGTGCATCCCATCTGGCCTCAACAAACCGATTAAAGGTGGTCTTCTATCTTCCCTGGAATTTTTGTTTCTCTTTCTGATGGGCAACATGTTCCCACTCTCCGAGAGCTTCAAATTGCCTAGATCTCGGAGGTGGTTTAATATCATACAACTGTTTCTTATATTAAGTGTTCCATATTGTGGAAAAGCTAAAGGTCCATCTTCCCCAATTGTCTAACCAAGTACATGTATGATATCCTCTCACTTGTGTCATATGCAAAGCTGGTGTACCCTTAGGTGGTATCGGTACCCCCTTCCCTCGTGGGTGATGGCACATCTCCCTGTATTAATGTCTTTATATTCTTTAGGATTTTCAATTTCTCCAATTAATATTTTCAATTGTCTTTTGAAAACTATTTCGCTCAACAATTTCTAGGAAATACTTCCTTGTTTTTGCCTAACAACAAATACCAACGTGGCTCTCTATGACGTTGTCAACCTATCCTAGTGCGGTTTCACACCAACTGACCAATTGCAGCGCAACACTCTATGATGACATTTAACTCCTTGCAGCGACTACCCCTCCTTTACAATTCAGTTCGTACTTCTCCAACAAATGTTATTTGAAACAAAAATGTTACCACAAAATGTTACAAAGCAGCCGTATCAGAAACAGCTCTCAAATAAACTCTGCTAAAATAAATGTATAGATTTTCACTCACTCAAAAAATATCATTTGTTCACATACTACAAGCGAAATAATGATCAGCGCAACCTCACTCAAATCCTTACGATTATTATCTGTGCACTGAGAAACACCCTAAACCCTAATGACTGCAACTTCTCACTCTCACAAAAGTTCCCTGCTCTAGTGGTACTCCTTTTTTTTTTCCTCATATGACCTCCGTAGCAACTGCCGCCTCTCGACCTATCCCACCACTGGCACAGATGACTATTTGGTGGTACTTAGTCTCAGCTGAAGAATTCCAAACAGGGGGATACCCGTTTATACTCAACTTGAGCTGACCCAGAGGTATTAATCATTGGAAATTTCCTATACAGAGAACAGACCTTAGGTAACCCAGAAACTACTCAAAGGGGTCATCCAACCAATTCCAAAACAACCCAATGTCAGGCCTTGCCCTGAAAACATTAACCCGCTGATCTACAGCTCGATAATACTTAACAGATTTCCACCAAGCATTCCAACTGGGAGAGGTTTCCTGACGCCACAACAAACAAATCTCTCTCATGGCTAACAAGATCAGATAAAATATCAATTCATGTTGAGGTCCAAGGTGATCTCGTATCCCACCCAGCTTAGGCACAAAACCAAAAAGAATAAGAATTGGGCTTACCTCCACCTCCGCACCCATGATCCTGGCAATAGTCTTACCCACATCCGACCAAAATTCGTGTATCTTGGGGCAAGACACAAATATGTGGACATCATCCACATTCTGGAATCCGCACCTCCAACATTTAGCTTCTCCTCCACCCTTCAATTTGGAAATTTTAAAAGGGGTCCAGTATATCCTATGGAGTGTGAAGAAATGATTTCTTCTGAGTGCAGCAGATTTAACCAAAAGCAGATCATTAGATACTTGCCATAACTCTTTCCAATCCTCGCTTGGCAAATAGTTCTCCCAGACCTGGTAAGGCTTTTCCATCCCACGTTATTCTGCAACCAGAAGATAATTGCACCGTAAGGCAACTTCTTTTTTCCTTGGGATCTGATTTTGCAAGTCACTTTCCATGGAGTTATCCTCACAAGACAACCAGTTTTGAGATCTACACCATGAGGAGAGCTGATAATATTTAAATCTAGACACGGTTCAATTTGTGATATGGTGCCAGACATCCCAAGGATGACATATACTATCCACTACCAAGTCCCCCCCAGTGAAGGACTCCTGCCGCTATAAAGGGCTGACCTAGGGCATCCAAAAGGCACTCCGGAGTTCCAGGTGAGTCCCACACCAGCGCCCGTTCACTATAATAGGAGAGCCCCAAACAGTTTCGACAATCTGACCTAAGCTTGGCCTCCATACCCAGCGTCTTCAGACGGACCTTTTTATAAAATTTCGGAGAGCCGAATTTATACATAAAACCTTGCTCCTCTAAACCCACCAGCATGGCCTTGAACATATTACCAATTAATGAACTATCCGGTGTATGCAATAGCATCCTAGCATTTTTCAGCTGATAGGCCCAACAATAGAGCCTGCAGTCTGGTAAACCCATACCACCCTGTGTTAGTTTGCACCTGAGTGTTTTCCAGGACAGCCTAATCCCTTTTCCTGCCCAAATAAAAGAAGAAATCCTGCCCTGAATTTTAAGAATCTCAGCTCTTGGGAATTCTAAAGGTATATTATTAATAAGGTAAACATACTTAGGGAGGATACACTTTTTGACCGGGTTAACCCGACCGTAATGAGATATAGGAATATTTTGCCATCTTTTTAAAAGAGACTCAACTTCCTTTGAAACTCTGTCTAAATTGACCTTTGGGATTTTCCTAGGATCATGAGTTATTGTAATTCCGAGGTATCTAAGTTCTGTTGCATATGGCTGAACCTGATTAACAATATTCCAAGCCATAACCACAGTCTTATCTTTATTTATTTCATAACCCGATAGTTTCCCAAAGTTTTGTGTTTCAAGTATAAGTTCATGTAAGGTACAACCAAATCATCGGCATATCGGCATATAAGGCTAATTTCCTAATAAACCCACTGAATTCGAAAGGAACAATTCTTTTATTTGATCTTAAGCTTTGAGCCAAAGGCTCTATATAAATGTCAAATAAGATGGGGGACAGAGGGCAGAATTGCCTAGTGCCACCTTCTATGTTAACATTGGGAGAGGGATATCCATTGACTAAAATCCGGGCCCAAACAGTACTATAAATTTTTTTTAATAACATCTCTAAAGCCGGGAATAAAACCCATAACCTCCAAGGTACTATCTAAAAAGTGCCAGTTCACACGATCGAAGGATTTAGCTGCATCGACCGTGATAATTGACAAAGGAAGACCCCTGGATGAAGCCATATCCACTGTACCAACTAAAGTGTATACCAAGTCTGACATTTGTCTACCCAGAAGGAAACCCTTTTGATCTTCGTGGATTATTTGGGCTGCGATTTTACAAAGCCGTTTATTCAATATGCCTGCAAAAACCTTATAGTCAACATTTAATAAGGAAATTGGACGGTACGATTAACACTGAAAGGGGTCCTTTCCAGGCTTCAAAATCAGGGTAATAACCGCATCAGACCATGAATCCGGCAGAGGAGATGTACCCTTTAATATTTCATTAAACAATTTTAACCAGACTGGAATAATTTCATCCTTCAGCATGGAATGAACCTCCATCGGGATCGCATCGGGGCCTGCTGCTTTCCCCTTTTTAGCCGCGTCAAGCACTTCCAATATCTCAGCACCTGTTATTTCTAAGGATAGGAATTGTTGACTAGCCTCAGTAAACTTCGGAAGCTGTTTTTGTTCCAGCCAACTATCAATAGACTCCTCTACCTCCTGGAGATCTTCATGGTAAAGATCTTGAAAGAACCCAGTAAAAGCCTGTTCTATTTTATCTTTTTCCTCAATAAGTTGTGTACCCACTTTAATCTTGCTAATCTACATTCTAGCTCTATCGATCCATGACTTAATGGAAAGGAGCTTACCACAATTCTCCCCTTGGTCAAACTCGCGCATTTTACTTATCTCCCACTTTTGGTGTAAGATTTCTTCTGTCTTAAGTTTAAATTTTAACTGCCGCTCCTCCACTCTCTTTACCCAATATTCTTTCTCTGGATCATCATAAGGTCTTGCTTTCAGATCAGTTTCAGCCCCCGCTATCTGTTGTTCCAGCTTGGCCAATTCTTCCCTCTCTGACCTTGCCCACCCGGTTACTGCCCCTTTTAAAATCCCCCTCAACCAGGCCTTAAAGGCATCCCAGACGATATGTCGGGGGCCAGACCCTGAGTTATTATGAAAAAAGGTGTCAGTTTCAGACTTCAAAAGGCCCGGAGTAGAAGATAGCAGAAGAAACCTTCTATTTAATGTCCATCTCCTTAAAAAATGATCCAGAGGAAAATCTAACTTAAAAACAATGGCTCCATGGTCCTATAAGTGAATGGGCGGATATTTAATTAAGCTCACCTTATGAGATTCCGCCTGTTCCATAAATACATAGTCTATCCTGGAACAGTGGAAGTTCTTTTTACTGTAAAAGGAATATTTTCTAAGTTCTCTATGTTTTTTCCTCCACAGATCACATAAATTAAAACATTTTTCAAAATATTCAACAAATGAGCTTTGACCCGAGGGGCTACAGTATGAGTTCGGGGAGAAGCCCTATCAAGGTTATTGTCTAAAAGTACGTTGAAGTCACCTGCCAGGATCAAAGGCGCATCAATGTCTGCCAGGGCCAAACAGAGGTTGTGCAAGAGAAAATTATCATCTTTGTTAGGCCCATAGTAACTCACTAAAGCGTACTTAACCCCTTTAAATTTGATTTCGACGATAACCCATCGTCCTCTACTATCTAGCTGAGATTTAATAAACTTGACTCACAAGTTCATTTTTTATATTATCGCAACCCCCTTAGAGCAGCATTGCTAATCTGAAGCAATGATTTTATCCACCCATTTTTGTTTGCCAAATAATGCCTTGCATTCTGCGAGCAAAAGGTGGGTCTCCTGAATCAAAAGCAGTTTAGCTGAACTATTTCTTAAATACTGAAGGATCAAACGTTGCCTTCTTCTGATTCTCAAGCCATTAACATTCCAGCTCAGACACTCAAGATACTGATTCCCATTACGAGCAGACCTATCCCCCATCATAGCACATGATCCATTCTCTGCAGTTGCTACTAGAAGTTGTAATGTCTCATGAATTTAATATATATATTTTTATTTTTTATTTTTTCCCAATGCTCCCCACCAAACTCAGTGAAAAGCCCCATAGACTCCCAACTACCAATTGGCAATAAATATTGCCATTTGTGCCAAGGGCCCTTGCTAGCTTCTTATAAGTGAGATATAATAAAAAAAGAGAAAGCTTAAATGATGATTCAAGAATCTTACACTGTGGAGCTGCACTGTGCAAGAAAGCTGTCAACCTCCTCTGGGAATCTGAAATTATGCATTTTATTTGCAAGGACCACTTTCAAAAAGGCAGGAAACCGCAGCTGCACCTGTGCGCCTAGATCCCTTAAGGCGTCACTAAGCTTTCCCAGTTCCCATCTCCTACCTTCCATAACCTGGGAAATATCAGAACGGATTCTAAAGGATGCATCTTGAACCTGAATGGATTTAAGTTTGAGTACTGCCCCCAATAAATGCTCCTTTAGAGAATAAGACTGTATGAAAACCAGGATCTTTCTAGGTTTTTTCAGAGCCGGGTTTAACTTAAAGGGGTCTCTGTGAATCCGTTGAATTTCGGTTTCCCAAACCGAAGCCGAAGCAATCTGGGGGAAAGCTTTGGTCAGAATATCAATAATGTAGGATTTTAATTCATTTCCTTCCAACCCTTCCTTTAAATCTGAAATCCGAATTTTGTTCCTTCTTGACATATTTTCCAGTCTCTCCAATCTCTCTGCCATTTCCCGCTCTTTGGATTTAAGGCTTAAAACCTCTTGGGCATTGTCCTTTACCTCCTTGCTCAAGTCCCCTACTTTTAATTCTAGTTCTTCCATCCTGTGGGTGAGTGCCAAAAAGTTTTCTTCTAAACTAGTGCAGTTGTTTTGTATTTTTTATTTTATTCAATTCTGAAGTGGAAAAGCGTGCCCCAATTTCCAGGGTCAGCTGTTTTAACAGCCCCTTTACTGTTCCAGCACTTAGAGCAGCCTCTTCCGCTGGCATAGAGCCCACCTCTTCAAGCTCTTCTTGTCTGTCCACCCCGGATGACACAGGCAAAACGCTCAGAGGGGCAAAACAATTAGAGAGTGTAATAGAAGGGTCCAGATCACTGGTTTCCTCCACAGAGACTGTAGACTCAGACTGTGCGGAGTGTACGGGGTCTATACTGCCCTGTGAATTAGCCATAAAGTAGGAACAAAGTGAGGGTGCTACCTTTATAGGAACTACGTTCTTATTTTTCTTGCGGCACTTTACTGAGGTGGGCCTCACAGATTTGTTTGGCTTGCTTGATAACTGTCTCTGAGTAGAATTCTGTCTGGTTTCACCTTTGCAGATCCCAGAGATTTGATGAGATTGTGCTGCCGGAAGATCTGCCCCTAAAAAATTGCGTGACCTTAACTTATACCTCCTCCCCCAAGACGACTCAGTAGTTGAATTTAGAGAAGAAGCAAGGGAGGCTGTGGTAATGGTATTAGTGGTGGTAATGGAGGTAATAGAGGTAGTAATGGGGCTTAAACAACCTGGAGTATCAGAAAACTGCGCACTTAGCTGTCCCTCCCTGACCGCCTCTACGGCTTCAGGGGAACCAGGTTGTCGACCAGATTGTTGAATAACTACCTCCATGGGGAAGGGGTAAAATACATATCTTAATTTCGTGCCCTGTATCATCTGCTCTCTCAAGGAGACAGAAATGTCAAAAGACGAGGCCGAACTCTATCTTATCACCCCCTTTAAATCTGTGTAAGGCTCAGAAAATAAACCATCCTTATTTCCAAGCCTAACCCTACCAGTAGTATCAGGAGCGCTGATAGAATTAATAGTGCACCGAACACGACGATGCTCCGCAAGTGCACCAGCTGCCCTGAAGAAAATAACGCCAGGAAATTCATGCATCTAGGCTCAAAAAGAACAGAAAACAAATGGAACCGTAGCGTAATTGGACAACTGAACCTTAATTACTTTGCCTTTGATACCTAGGTCTCGCTTATCTATGAATTCTAGGGTGCTTCAGAATGTTTATACAAATGATTATACAGATCAGTCTCCCCAAAAAAAAAAGCCTACCAGCATTTCTTTTTCCTTCTTTTCCTCCTTGTCAGCAAACTGTCAGCAATCTGCAACCTGTGACCACTCTCGGCTTCTCCTCCAGCGTCTCCCTCCTCCCCCCCTGGGATTAGCACAGTGCCATCCACGCCGAGATAGAATGAGATAAAGTCTTTTGCCATTTCTACAGCAAAGTCTTTAAGCCTAGGATTAGCATTTTTACCAATGCAAAGCTGTAATACTGTGCCTGGAGTGGTAAAAGGTTTTGCCTATTTTACAGCTCAGCATGGACAGCACTGTGCTTAAAGACTTTGCTGTAGAAATGGCAAAAGACTTTCGGCCAGATGTAGGTAACTTCTATTTAGCGAGTCCTTAATAGCGATTAATACCGAATCGCTATTAAGGACTCGCTAAATGGAATGTAGGTAGGAATCGCTAAAATATTAGCGATTCCTTAACATTCCTTAATAAAGAATCGGTAACTCCAATTCGTTATTAAGGAATACCTAGCCATTAATTCCTATGGGCTAGGAGACCAAAAGGAAAGAATGGGAAGAGATTCACTATTAGCGATTCGGTATTACCAAATCGTTAATAGCGGCAGCTATTTCAAGGGTGCCAGGGTGTCCAAAGGACACCCTGTTGCACCCCTGAAATGTGCATGTGTGCACATGTGGCACACATCCATGCCCTAAGGGCATGGATGTGTGCCACATGGCACATTAAAAAAAGAAAAAAAGTGCTTTTTGTAAGAAAATCGCTACTTACCACCAACTTGAAGTTGGTGGTAAATAGCGATTCCTTAAGGCTGAGGTGCACTGTTTTCAGTGCTAAGTACATTGCATTTAAGGAATCGGTATTTCCGATTCCTGAAATGCAAGAGCAAAATAAGGAATCGCTATTTTGCGATTCCTTATTTTGCATGTAGGTTTAAAGTCACCTACATCGCACATGGCTAAATACCCGTCGGTAACGCAGAAATTTAACGAAATTCGGCGTTACCGACCGGTATTTAGCCACCTACATCTAGCCCCTAGTCCCTTTCTATCTTGGTGTGGATGTCACTGTGCTAATCCAATGCTTAAAGACTTTGGTAGAAAAGCAGACATTTGAGGTGAACAAATTTAGAGTGTTGCTGGTGTTGAGAGTGCTCTATACTGGAGCTGCTTTCCACCTAAACTT
Source organism: Triturus cristatus (assembly GCF_964204655.1). Taxonomy (NCBI): domain Eukaryota; kingdom Metazoa; phylum Chordata; class Amphibia; order Caudata; family Salamandridae; genus Triturus; species Triturus cristatus. The sequence goes on along the minus strand of NC_140584.1, from coordinate 628,622,577 downwards.
GAGAACTACCCAGAGTACTATGTTTCTTTTTTCTGCATAATTTATGCGTCACTCTATGCCTAAAAGGGTATTGTTTTGACATATATATATGTATAAAGATGATAGTGGAGTGAGACTTTTGGGACCTCGTTGTGCCAACTCCTGTATATTGTATAGAGCTTGGGGAACGGGACATGCACATTGTCATATTGTTGAGTCCTGAGGATGAAATAGAGGATCATGGCACCTTAATCTATACCTCCTCCTCCCCACTTTTTTGCAGGACCCTGAGGAAACAAACATGGCTTGGAAGAATTGGAAACAGGCTTTTGAAATGTATTTTGGGGCCATTGAAGGTGACGTGCATATAGCCAAGACAAAATTGGCGATTTTAAAGCACAGTTTGGGTACTCAAGGTAGTAAGGTGTTAAAAACCTCATCTATGTCTGGGACAAGAAATGGGGGAGGTGACGTTGGATACGACAATGATGAGGGGGATATGTACGAATGTGCAGTTAAAGTCTGGTAGGATTATTTTGGGAGCAAAATTAGTGTGGTGGTCTAAAGACATACATTGTTTTCCTATGCTCAAATACAAAATGAATCTATTGACCAATATGTTGCTGTTTTGAAAAAAAATTGTTTAAGGTGTGGAAGTGTCAAGAACACAGCAGAAGCAAGTAGTTACCCAGCTTCCAAAAGTAGGTGTTATAAGTGCAGAAAGCTAGGGCATTTCGCATGTGTATGTAAAATGCCCAGTAAAGGAAAGAGTAAGAAATCCATCAATTTGGTCGACAAACATGAAACCTCTGAGCTGATTGCGAGCAGAGGGGACGATGTGGAAGTATTGGTAGTGTGTGAGCAGGAATCTCAAGTGGTATGCGCACCAACCTTGGAAGGGGATATAGAGTACCATACACCCAAGAGCACTGTAACTGTGGGTGGTAAAATAAAGGGCATGTATGGGCTGATTCATGCTCACCATTCACCTTGATTGACAAGTCGATTCAGAAAGATCTGAAAATGGTCAGTTAAGTCCCACAGATGTGAAACCTATAGGTATTGCGGGGGTAAGCTGCATATTTTGGGCCATTTCAAAGCAAGTTTGGAGTTTCAAAGGAGAAACGCTAATGGAAAATTAGATGTGGTTGAGAAGGAAGGTCTCTCCTTGGATCGAAAGAACAGTGTGCCCTGGGTATTGTTTTGAACCCAACCCATCCCAATCAAGTGTTGTTATTGAAATCTCAGAGAGTGCACGAGTAGGTCATAAAATGTCCTGACTTATTCAGGGAAATGTTAGGATGTTTCAAGAAATTCGAGCATCACATTGTGCTCAAAGCAGGTGTGGTACTCCAAGATGCACAAGGTGCAAAATATTCCATTAGCTCTAAGAGAGCCAATGAAGGAGGAATTACAAAAAGTTGTGTGAGGAGGCCATGATTAAGCCTATCAAAGCCTCAGAGTGGTTAAGTCCAATAGTTATCTCCAGGATACCCAATGGTAAAATCTGCATGTGTGTGGACTTAAGGGACATGAACAAATGTATGTTAATTGATCGTTATCCTCTACCTCGCATAAATGAGGTTTTGGTGAGTGTGAAGGGTGGAATGTATTTTACCACTCTAGACTTGTCCAGTGCCTATCATCAGGTGCGTCTGCATAATGAATCTCGACATTTGAAGTCATTCATCACATCCAAGGGAGCTTTCCAATTTCTTTGCATGCCCTTCGCACTGGCTTCTGTGTCTGCAGCGTTTCAAATGGTAATGCAAGGTGTGAACGGTTTGTCAAACATGCTGGTGTTCCAAGATGATGTGTTGGTGTGGGGGAAAAGTAAACAAGCTCATGATGGTGTCCTAGAGGAAGAGTTGAACAGGATGGAACGGGCGGGTCTCACGATTGTTTTGAGTAAGTGTAAATTCTGTGTGAGAGAGGTGGAGTATTTCGAACACATATTGAATCATGAGGGAATCAGAAAGAGGTTGAGTTTTGTGGAGGTCATAGAGTAAGCTCCTTCCCCACAGGACAAGGATCAGCTGAGGTCTTTGCTAGACCTCTAAGAATATTATGCAAAGTTTGTGGACCGCTCTGCGGACAAGGTTCATGTTTTACGTGATTTGGTGAAGAAAGGTGTTAGATTTCATTCTTTGGAGTGTTGTCAGTAGGCGTTTGAGTCTGTGAAGAAATCCATTATGAATGCTGTGACTTTAAAACCGTTCCATCCTGAAGACAGGACTATATTTGTAACTGATGCGAGTAATTATGGCCTGTGGGCAGCGCTGTTGCAAGAACATGATGGCAAGGATAGGGTGGTAGCATTTACATCATGCAACCTTAAGGGGGCAGAAGGTACATATTCCATGGTGGAAAAAATAGGCTTGATCATGCTGGTGGGGTGTGCAGCATTTCTACATCTGTGATTGCGGTGTGGAATTCGAACTTTGCACTGACCGAAAGCCATTATTGGAATTGTTTTCTATAGCAGGGGCAGGAAAGATCGCACCTCAGGTGGTGAAATGGTTACATCGCTTGCAGGAGTATTTTTTTACTGTGAAGTGTGTGCTAGAATTAAAGAACATCAATGCTAACTTTAGGTTGAGGTTACCACTGGATGACGTGGTGGTCATTGAGGAGGATGAATGGATGGTGGCTGAGTATTCAGAGGTGTGTGGAGCCATTGAGAAGGATGAATGGAAAGAAGTTGTGATGTCAGACTCTTTGCTAGTGAAATCATTGGAGGTGTTACCTCATGGAAAATGCAGGAGATTTGGAGGTCGTGAAATATGTTTGGGAAGAATTGCCAGTTGTTGATGGTTTCGCAAGGAGAGGTAAAAGGCTGGTGGTACCCAAGGGTTTATGGGACAAGTTGCTGCGTTTGTTGCATGAAGGACATGGTGGTATGTCGGTCATGAAAAAGTAGGCTTGTGTGGATTTTTGGTGGCTGGGTAAGCGTGTGTGGATTTGTGGTGGCTAGGGATGGCTAGGCAGATTGGAAGATTGCATGTGTAGGGAGAACTCACATAGATTGCTGGAATCTTCAATTTGTCCTGTGGCTCTACCAAAACATGCATGGAAGAAAGTGGCTGTGGATATATGTGGTCCTTTTGAATGTTTGGGCATGGGTGATTGATTCACTATTGTTATGATGGATTGTTTTTCAAAATGGCCAGAAGTGGCATTTAGGAGAGAGGTGAAAGCTAATGATGTAATTACTTTTTGTGAGGACATTTCCAGGAGAGAAGGTTGTCCTGCTGAAATTGTAAGTGACAATGGGTCATAATTTGTTACTTCTATCCATCACAGCTTACCACATGGGGCAATGTGTCACTTGGACTGTGAATGAGACATTTTGCCTGGTCAAATAATCACATACCCCCTAAAGATTGACGCACCTCAGTGCCAGGGGTACTTTGCCAAATTTATTTGGGCTGTTCTGTTGTGTTTCCATTTTGGGGTAAAGATTATTTTGTATGTGGATGATACCAGCTGTTCCTCTCTTTTGAAAAAGTGTCATCAGACTCCTTGGAGTCTTTTAAACTCTGTATGAGGTCAGTCCTTGATAGGATGTGCCGAGTAATTTACAATGTAACTAACCCTGACAAGACTGAGTTTATACTGTTTGGGGCCTCTCCATCTTTAATCTGGGAGAACTACAAACCAGCTTCCTTACCATCCCCCTCCACCAGCGGCAGTGGCTAGGAATTTGAGAGTTAAATTAGATTGTCAGCTGTCTTTTTAAGCTCAGATCATGGTAGTGGTGAAGTCATGCTTTGAAAATACTATGGTCCTCAAAGGAATGTATTTTTCTTTTTCTGCTACGTGCAAGAAAATGGTGAGCCACACGCTGATTACTTCAAGATTGGACCTGGCAAATGTGTTTTAGATCGGTTTACCCACGTCACTGACTAGCCATCTGCACATGGTACGAAGTGCCACAAGAGATAATGGATGGAATGCTGAACATTGTCAGATATTCACCCCAGTCACAGATCTGGGTTAAATGCAGCATTTAATTGCTTACAATGCAACCCCAGTTTGGACCCAGCCATATGCAAATCAGTCTTGACCCTGCTCCCTATGGGAAAAGTCCATCCCGAATTGCCAAGCCAGTTCCTCCCTGGACCAGAAACAAGCATTGTCATACCGGTTTCGGGGCATCACCCTTCATTAGCCAGGCTAGCTTTATCCAGTGGCACAGTGAGCATAGGACCCGTATCTGGGCATACCCTTCCCACTTAGGGCGACTATAGAAACAGAAAAAGATGATGGATGGAATATTGACCATTGTCAAACATTCACCCCCAGTCACAAATCTGGGTTCAATCCATTGCTTTTTTGCTCACCAGGTCACCCCAGTTTGAACCCAACTAGATGCAAATCAGTCTTGACCCTGCTGCTCATGGCAATAGTCCATCCTGAACTGCCAGGCCAGGTCATCCCTAGACTGGAAACATGCATTTCTGGGACCCATTTTGGGATATCACCCCTCATCATCCAGAACTGCCAGGCCAGGTCCTCCATGGACCAGAAACAAGCTCCCTGGGGCTGGTTTTAGGGTATCACCCTCATCAGCTACACTAACTTGAATTCAGTGGCAAAGTGAGCACTGGACCCACATCTGAGCATACCCTTCCCACTTAGGGTGACTCTAGTTCAAAGTGTAGCTGCTCATTTGCTGCTAGAAATTCCTCATTGTGACTATATCTCCCATCACCTCATCGCCCTTCATTGGCTGCCAATCAACAAAAGGTTTCAATTTAAGACCCTTGTTTTTTAGCACTGGGCCTTTAATATCTACACAATATCTAACAAACAGGTTTATTCACTATCATCCTTATGCTCTTCTGACAGTTTACTTGTTGAAACTCCTAAGTTTAAACAATTTAGGAAAGGAGGCTCCTGCATCCCTTTTTTGTCTGCCTTAGTTTGGAATCTTCTTCCTGACAGGATACACAGCATTAAAGGCAAATCTGCTTTTCCCCAAATCCCTCAAGACCTGGCTTTTTAGGCTATAATGTGACATTCTCTGGTCTGCAGTTGATTTGTTCCTCCCGTCAGTCTACTCTGGAAGTAGTTGTGCATGTATATAATTTATCATTCATTCATTCCTATGGTACGTCACTTTTTATCATGTTAAAAGTGACGCACTGTCGGTGCAAGGGGCTTGTAAATAAGCCCCTTGGACTTCAGGTCTAAACTGAAACTTCAGGCCTAAGTTTACCTTTGTGAATTGGGCCCATTGTCTTTACCAATGCCTGTCTCTTTGGTGGAGCCACAACAACAACCTCTCGTCCCGCTTTGCCAATGGACATTCATTGTTGGAAGTCTGGAATATAATTGTCACCAGTTAGAAATCTCTGTAATTGATACACACAGAGGAAAGGCTGTATTTCTGCTTTCAGCAAATATATGGAAAAAACAATTCTGTGTGATTTCATTCATATCATCGATGATGTCACTATTTATGTGGTTTATAATCCCACAATTGCAGTCACTACTGATAAATCTCAGATCTCATTCACAGTACTGCTGGATGCAGTGCTCCTCTAGAGTAATAACCAGATGTTGAATACAGGAGAAATGCTGTAATTCTACTTTCAACAGATGCCCTCCTTGCATCTGCGGGAACTGCTTTCACTGCACATATCGCGATTATCAGTTTTGTGACGAATATCAGCAAATCAAAACCTGCCAATATGTTTCATTGGAAAATGCTGAATATTTATCTGACATGCCGATTTTGGACCGCTGAGCATCAAAATCAGCATGTTATTCCCCAAAAAGTCCCAATTAGGTGGAATTTATTGTACCCAATAAATTCACACTCAGCAGACGGATTTTATAAGGTGTGATAACTTTTAATACACCAATTACCGAGTCAATCGTAATGAGTGTCAAAAAGATGTCTTCACAGAGGATTTAAAAAAGATTATAATTTTCGTGTTCAATCACTGCTGTCTTATTAGGTAGGGGAGACCTGTTTATTAAAAAAATTAAAAAATAAGTCCGATCACTGAACTTGTCAGTTTGTTTTAGGACCCAAATTATACAGGTAGAAAAAATGCATTTAAAGTTATTGGAACCAATTTTTATACTAACATTATCAGGAGATGAGAGCAACTGTGCTCGCTGAAAAGATGCATCATTAAACAATTAGGTAAGTAAAGCCGTATTTACTTGAGCATCTGTTAGGGGAACAGGCACTGAAGCAGGACCACAGCAACTGCTCCCTGACCATTCAAAGGGAAGCATTCCTAAGGTAGGATCAACATTCCTAAACTATGGCATGACACGTTTCTATTCATTGCATCACTGTGTTCTACAAGGCCTAACACATCTTTCCTCCCTTTAAGGAAATAAATGGGAAAAACATTTTTTTTAAATGCCACAGTCAACTAATAAAATTTCTGACAGAACAACATCCCACATTGCATTCCCAGTATGTAATCTTTCATTCTTACAGAAGGATAACCGTTTTTAGACAATCTGGGAACTTCTACCAGAATATCTGGAAACACAACTTTCTGGTTACATGGCATTCCAGGCACTATGTACAATCGTTCCTCATTCCAAAACTTTCCATCTTCCAATCTCACAGTATGTTACCCCACCCTAACTACTCTCTCGGGCGTACATAAACAAGTACTTCCCTCCATTCAAAGTAAAGGTTTCTTGACTCTCACCAAATCCCAGTGGCGGCCAGGACAGGTAAACAAGGTAGGCGCTGGGGCCCTGGTAGGAGCGGGGGGAAGTCGACAAATGACGGAATAGGTATAATAAAATAAGTAAAAACACCTATTCCATCATTCGTCGGCTTCCCCCCTGCCGCGTCCGCCCTGCGCCACCCCACCGCCCACCGCACTTACCTGTGCCGGCCACCGCTGCCAAATCCCTTTCCTTTACACTGAACTACCAAAACCCCCTTCCGCTTTTCACACACACCCCATATCATCACGCACCTGACATTTTTTTACATCCATAATCTGTTTTTTGAATCAGGCCACCTCCCCTTTAACACAATAAAAGGAGAGGCCTTAGTGTCTGACTGAGAGTAGTGTGGATTGCCCACAATCTATTTTTTATTTCCCACATCCAATTCAAACCACTAACCAGAAACAATTGAATATTCTTTTTAATCAGTCGTGTTACACCTTTCCACAAGACAATGACTCCTGCAATATACAAGAAGGTAGTAATGTGTATAATGCTTACCTCTTTATAAAAAAAAATGATATTCGTGGTTGGGGTTAGTTGCACATGATGATTTCGTCCGGAACACAGTCTCTGAGGAACACATTCTCCAACACCTATTTGATTTTGGCAGTTGTGATACTGCTCACAAATCCCTCCACTGAGCATCAAGACTAATAATCAATTACTACAATACCATACTTGACTGTTCACCATACTCAAAGGACCAATTGTATCAACAGCCAATTTGTCCGAGGCTTTATTAGGCCCCTGAACAGAGCTTACAGGACTAGGCATAGTAACGTACTTGTCCCTTTTCACACAAGACAATTCTCTCACTCTCCTCCTCACTGCACACATCCCAGTGTGTCCTTTATATCCACAATTCTAAGTCTCAAAGATTCTGGCACGACCAAGGTGTCCAGCCTGTGAAGTCACCCATTGACAAATACCAGTGTTTTTTTTTGTCTTTGGCATTTGTAAAGCCCAGTGTTCACCTGGCAGGCATCTTGGTGCTTTCAGCATTCAACAGTAAGACCAAGGCTGGGGTCACAATCTTAGTCTTTTAGAGGGGGCATACTCCGGCCTAATTTATTTAGGAAAAAGCCTGGTTTTTAGGCTCATCCTAAAACTAGCATTCTGTAAGTGGTCATAGTTAGTGTCTACTGCCTCTTCTTCCAGAAAGCAATGTGGAGTACTGAAAATTCTTCTTCCTTCCAAGCTCCTTAATTTCGCACACCCTTTCCCTGTACCTTCACTCTAGTAGTTTTTGAGTAATCTTTTTGGTTGAGCCTGGTTAGTTTAAAAGTGATTAGATAATGATCTTGATAGAGATCAGGGTGTATATAATATCCCTACTTCCACGGATAGAGTAATCTCACAGTTACACGCTCATACATTCTTCATACACTAGGGCCCATTTCACTAACATACGCTCAAATACTCTACCAGCAATAACCTGTGGAAGAAAAACTCCTAAACACTCTGCAACTATATCGAGGTCGATAAGATCTGGTTATTGAGACTGCCCTTAAACATAATCTAAACAATCTATACAATAATAATCAAAATATGATACTCAATAATTGACAAGAAATAATAACCAACACCATATTCAAAATTATATTGCTTTATCTAAAATTAGTCAAAGGAAATCAATCAGAATAAATCATTTTTCTCATAGTTACCTATTCTAGCTAAATGTCAGAACGGGTCAGGACAAGTCTCTCGGTAAAGTCTCTCAAGACGAAGTCCTCTCAGCAACGATCCTCACCAACGCAGATTCGGAACGCGGCAAAAGGCAAATGGCAAGTGGCAAAAACCCTCTCTAGGCTAACAATTCTTATAGTGAATTAAACAAAGGAAAATATAATTTGTATTGACTTCTTCCGTCAAACCTCTGAGCAAAGCGAGAAGGAAAGGATGTAGCATCGCTACATTTGAAAATCTCCGCTCAGGAAAAATCACAAAATAAACATAACGGAACAGGAACCAAAAAATACATTTGTATCTTGTAGTTTCCACATCTACTCGGCAATGAAATCATAGTTCAGAGTCTTTCTTTAAAGCTCCTTTGTTTCCCAAAGCTGCCAAGGACGTTTCATTTCATTTGGAGATCGCCCAAAACTGCTGCTGTCCTCACGGAAAGTTTTAACCAGGCAAAGCAAGGACTGTGGTCAGCTGACTTCAGGACCATATTCAGCAAGGCTCTCTCTCGTCACAGTTTTCTACTCGAGGCCAGGCTCTACATGTCGGCCATCTTTATTTAGGCCACAATAGGCCACAATAGACCATCTTAATTAAAAGAGACAAAAACAACGTTACCACAGCATAGTGATTGAACAGTGTTAACCCCACTAATACCCTTATGTGTATGCAATTATCTAGCTCTTGCAACAAAAGCGTTTTGTGCTTAAAAATAAACAACACACAGCAATCTTTAAACATGTAAACACGCACATTATTATTAAACAGCACACTTATGCGTTCCCACGTGTAATTCTCTCTTGTTAAAACAAACGAGTTGATTAGTATAAACACTTACACAAGACAAATAATTAATAATTAATAATTAATAAATTAATATAACAAAAAGACATGCCAGAGCTTCAAAACCCAGTTAATTTTCAAACTGAAAACTCTGCTCTAGCAATCTGACCAACTAATTGGCGCCACCTCCTCTACTACTACCTTGTTTTGAGGTGCTAATACCAGATCCAAAGTTTGTCCACCTTAATGTGTGGGTCACTTAACTGCTTGTTCTAATCCTGAAGTTTCACATGTGGTAAGAAAGTCATTGTTTTGAGTGTGAGATTTATTTTCAGCCCAGATGTTAAAGTCTCCTATTACTAATAGCTTGGTATGGGTCAAGGATGGATTTGATATCAGATTCAATAGGGCTTGAAAGTCATTTAGTGTGTTACCTGGGGGCCAGTAGCAAAGAATTCCTGACAAAATTGTTCCTTCTTTTCCTTCAGAGAGAAACCCTAAATTTCCATACCACAAATTTCTTCTTTTCTGAGCTTTACGCTGCTTTATTACTTTGTAACCTGGTGGGCAGGTAAATACTAAGTCCACCTCTGTGCCCCTTAGGAATCCAGGTCTCTGTGATAAACAGCATGTCCCATTCTTTTGAGTCAAGCAAAAGGTAGACTTCATCTGCATGCTTTACCATCGAACATGCATTAAGAAGACCACACTTAAAGGCCCAATCTTTAGTCCAGTTTTTCTCTCCCATACCCTTCTCCTGGGAGCACCTCTTCCCTAATTTTTTTCCATGATCTGATGATTTGATCTAATTATCTCTTTATCAGCCTTTGGATTAATCTCCCACAATTCCTTATCAAAGTACACCATTCTTTTAAATTGCAGCGAATATTCTGACTACAGTCTGGCAGCATGGCTGGTGCCGGCTGCTTCTGGGTCGCTAATTGGAGCAAACGGGCCATAGCGCGGTCGCACCACTTTGCAGCCTGTATAGCCCCGTCCTGCTACCAATGTCAAAAACAACTAGACCGCTGACCTCAGACATGTTGAAAATGGCGGCTGTCAGTGGTTTCGTAAAAAAACAGGAAAGGTAAAGTGCATTCAATTTCCCACACTCCCTTGTCCAAATTTAGTTATTAAAAAACTATTTCCTTAAAAGCAGTCTCCTATTTTTTGTGCAAATTCTTACCAGAGTTCTCAATCTGTTCGTAATCACACCGCTTGACCTTCCTGAATGAGCGCTGCTCGCTTGCGCCAGTTTGCAGTCTATAAATGGGTAAATACTGCACATATTGCCTGTATGTTAAGCCTGACTGCTCTGGGCTAAGCTACCAGAGGGTTGAGAACAGGTTAATTTGGGGTTTGCTTGTGCCCCACCCTGACAAGGATTGTGGTTGCTGCTTGAGTAAGGATTTCACCCCCCTCAACCAGTAACCCAAATTCTCACAACTTAAAAAACTCTATATAACCCAAGTGATAATCTGCGGAAAGGGAGTTTCAGCAAATATATGTCATTTGGGCATTACCAATTAAAGTGTCTTGATTTGTGTTGATACTATGTTTCAGAATTAGTGCTTAATTTGTGCTTTCCTCTCTGCCTTTTAAGATATTTCACTTATAAATATTTACATCTTGTTGTTAGATTTCTTTTCACACCAGCAAGATTGTCACATAGTTTACTTTACAAAATCTTCTCGCCTTGCAGTTAGACAAAGAAAAGTAAACACCAGTTTCCATGTTAAAAGAATAAGCAGCAAAAAACATAGCCTGACATTGACATGGGGTGGGCGATAAACTCCACTCCACCGTCAGAGTTCGGAGTATTGCCCACTCGGCGCTCTGCTTGGGGGTAAGAGTTGTGGAAAAACTCTGCCAACTGGAGTTTTTTTCTCACGTGCAGCACACCAATATTAAGTTGGCTAGTGCAAGAGAAAAGATCGAGCACTAGAACGCCTTCCCATAAGATTTCTCAATGCGGGTGGTTGTGGCAGGTTGCTACCATTCGCATTGAGAAAGCTGCCCCTTGTGTAGAAAATCTACTCGAATGGCAGAAAGAAGCAGTGCCCTCTGGCACATATACGTTTTGCCATTCACGCTGATTTTACAGTGCAGAACAAGCTCTTGCTCCTATCAGCGAGACGTGCCGAATTCCTCTTCTCGCGGAACTCTGAGGAATCTTACTGAGTTTTTATGTAGCTCCGCGAAAGTAGTTCCACCCACCCCTACATTTGACCTCTATCTAGGTTGCATAGTAAATGTGACAAGATAAAAATAACATTTAAAGTAATCTTTATTGATATCATTCACCTTCGGATCTCCTGGGTGGTTATTTTGGGGGTGCTGAAGTGCCCCCTGAACCTAAATTCCACCACCTATACCTCAGTCTTTCAATCATTCAGAACTATCAAGTCACCAGTACACATTCTTACCAGATTTCTATCCACTTTGTTCCTTTGCATCCTCTAAAAGCCAGTCGGCTCAGAAGTAGCCCTATAAGGCTGGTTCAAGGAATGAATCATTTGAAGAGAATTAGCTAGCCGAATCTGAACATACTATTCTAAAAGTCAACTCACCACTTGGTCCCTGCCCCCCCAACATGTTTTCTAAGCAAGTTGCTGAAATTGATTCACAAATTAATGCCTTTTTCAATTTGTCCTTAGAAAATGGTGTGGTGCCTTCCAGTTGCAAAAAGGCATTGGTGGTACGTCTTTCTAAAAAGGTCAATGCGGATTTGCATTTTGAGCAACTATAGACCCATCTCTCACCTTCCAGTTCTTGGGAAGCTTTTGGAATCCCTGGTGAAGATCACCAGGTATGTCAAACAGAATAATATTCTTCATCCTACTCAGCCAGGCTTCCACGTTGGTTTTAGCACGGAACTAGCCCTACTTGAAGTTGCCGATCACATCAGAGGGAATCTCTATTTGGTTCGTAAAGCGGTGGTCATTTTATTCGATCTTTCCGTCACTTCAAAACAGTGTCACATTAGATCCCTGTACAGAGATTGGAAAAGGCAGGAATTATGGGCTGAGCCCTGGAATGGCTTCGCTCCTACTTGGCTAATAGGCAGCAAGCAGAATTTCTATCACCCTTCACCTCCGAGTTCAGAGACATGAGTTGTGGTGTGCCTCAGAGTTCAACATTAAGCCCAACTCTTTTAAACATCTATATAGCCCAATTAGACACAATAACAAAAGATGGGTTATGAAGATTTTCTCTTATGCAGATGACAGACAATTTATGTTGGCCTATCATCAACTTAATGATACTGTGGTCAGTGATTTTCTGGGTTGTCTCACGTCTGTTGCTCACTGGGTGCACAATAGCTGCCTACAACTCAAAACTGATAAATCAGAAATTCTGATGTTTGGCACTTCTTTCCCACTTGAAACTATGAGACTTTGGCCTCCTGAGTTGGGGCAGGCACCCTCATTATCCAAGTGGTCAGAAATCCGGGGATGTTGATGGATACAGCTTTCTCTTTCAAACCCAAGGTTTAGGCAATTGCTGCCACCTGTTAAGGGATTTTAAAATCTTTAAGGAGGTCTCTAAAATATCTACTTCTAGACACCCGGATTTGTCCATGCACTTATTACCTCCAGGTTGGATTATGCCAATGTAGTCTATTTGGGAGCCCCTTAGAATGCACAGCATGCTGAAGATCAGCTCATTTTTAATATCCTCAAAAGACACTCTATTAGGCAAGGTCTTAAACAACTACACTGGCTACGGGTAGAATCCAGAATCAAATTCAAAACTCAGCGTGTATAGAACGCCGCAGCTCAGCTCATCGTGAATATCCCAAAAAGATACTCTATTAGGCAAGGGCTTAAACAACTGCACTGGCTACCGGTTGAATCAGGAATCACATTTAAAACTCTCATGATCCCACAGAGAGCATCCTATCAGAAGAGCCCTAGCTACATTTAAGATAAGCTAAAACGATATCTGCCTCCTAGGGCACTCCGCTCATCTAATCATAACTTACTGTGTGTCCCAAAATATATAAAGCTCTTTCTCCTTTTTGGCTCTCAGCCTCTGGAATGTCCTGCTAATATAGTCCACATAAAAAACTACAATATAATGCACACGAAAAACTAAAGTATAAAAAACTGTTAAAGAAATGTATGTCAGATCAAAGTAGCTAAACTAAACTTTTATACAAATTAAATAAAAGCAGCTCGCAATTCCTCTAAGGAGCTATTTAAAACAGCTAAAGCTCTCGCAACTTTTGGAAATAAAAATAACGCCCCAGCTAGCCAAGATCCCTGTAATAAATTAGGAAAAATTTTCTTTAGCAAAGTCAATAACATATTTCAAGATTATAATAATCAAACAACCAATCTATCTCCCATTCTCACAACTACTTATGTTAACAAAGCCCCAGAGAAATACGTTTAGACTCTTCTTCAGTCCTAAGCATATTTACACATTTTACAGTAGATCAAACCACTTCCTGCTTAATAACCATCAAAACTGTATCCACCACTGATCCGTGTCCTCCTGAGGTGCTTCAGTCGGTCTCTGACACAATTACATTTCACCTCACCTTAATAATGAATAACATTTTGGAAATGGGATGCTTTCCAGCAGCTTGGAAAAAGGCCTCAATCTTGCAACTTGTTAAAAAGAAAAATATTATAGGCCCATCTCACCCCTACCACTTCCATTTAAAATACTGGAGAAAGAAATGTACCAAGGCATTATCTTCTTCCTTGACTCTAATAATTGTCTTGACCCTAGTCCACACGGCTTTAGGCCTAGACAACATAGAACAGAGTCCGCCCTTCTGGCAGTCACTGAAGAGATTAGGTCTATTGTCGACAAAGGTGATAGTGCAGCCCTGGTCCTATTGGACTTATCAGCCGTATTCGATATGGTTGATAACAACAACAACATAATACTTTTATTTGATTTGTTAAAATCGTAAAAGGGTGGAACTTACTACCAGAGTAGCTCTTCAGATCAGTGCATGCATGAACAGCATTGCTCAATTGATGAATGTGAACTTCTTAAGCTTAACTCTGACTAAACAGAGGTGCTGTTTTTTGGTAACAATGACACCTTCTGGAACTCCGCCTGGTGGCCGCCATATTGAGGACCTTTACTGGTTCCAGTACAGATGGCTAGGAATCTGGGTATTATGATGACAACAGATTAACTTTTCTTGAACATTCAAATCAGGTAACCTTTTCCCATTTTTTCATTGTAAAGACTTTGTTTTAAAAATTAACCATATCTTCCACTTGAGTTTAGAAAAGCAGTAATCTCTGCACTTGTCAATTAAAAAATGGATTACTGCAATGCTTTATTTGTAAGATCCCAAACGCAAATCCTCAATAAACTTTAGACTCTCCAGAATGTGGCTGCCAGACAATTATTAAATCTTAGCAAGCACAGTAAGATGATGGACGGAGTGCTGAAATGTTCCCATGAGGAACAGGGTCAAGACTGATTTGCATATGGCTGGGTCTGAACTGGGGTGGCGAAGTGACCTAAACAACGATGATGGATTTAACCCAGATCCAATAGTGACTGGAGGTGAGTGTCAGAAAAGTTTCATCTTATTGTGTTTGCAATATTTTTTTTTTTTTAAAACAATTTTTATTGAAACCACGAACAAAAGTACACCTTTCGTCATTACATGGTAGATCTGTGCGGTACATTGTGCTGTCATATCATTCAATTTCTGACATTGATTGCTATTGTCATACCGGTACATCCAAGCCCAGTTTTCCGCCACCCGCCACCTCCCTCCTCCTCCCTGACCCTCCCACCGGTCAAGTCCTACTCGACAATACTGCCCTGAGTTTAGTCGCTTAGCGTGTGTTTGCAATATTATTGAATCTTCCTAAGTTTTGCTCAGTGTCCAACTCTATTAGGGAACTTCCCTAACTCCCCACCTGGGCACGCATCCAGTTCAAAGCTCTTTGTTGGGTCCGTAAGGGACTACATCAAGACGGGCCATCTTGCTGACAGGACATTTTTAAGTAGTACTCCCCTTTCCGAACCTTGAGGTCATGTACTGCCTAAAATGTACTAGTACAGAGAATAAGAACATTTCATTGTGGTGGGAGAAGCTTTTCCTACTCTGCCTCTAAATGGTGGAACGTGCTTCCTTACCATTTGAGATCCCAATCCAAACTTTTAAATTTCGGAAGGACTTAAAACTTGGCGTTTTGAATTCTCAGTCTACTTTATATTTCTTTAGTCTAGTAGCTTTAACTATTATATTTTTCACTTCATATCTCCATTCTTGTGCTCAGGATTTTGGGAAACTAGTGCCGAGTTGTCTTTTTGGCATTACAGCGCTCTATGAAACCCCCATAACATAACCAGCCTACCGTCTTCCTATCCCGAGCGAAAGCCTATTTAAGTTTCAGCTGAAGACAGCTGTTTTGTGAGGTGTAAATCCGTCCCTACTCTACTTACTCAAAGCGCAAGGACGCTTCTTATGAAGCAGCAGTTGCACGATATATATTTCTTTTCATTCATTCATGACGTGAAACACAGGCTGTGTCAACGAGTATGAGCAACGGCACAAAAAGGCATCCCATGAAAGGCAGCAGCTCCGCTGGAAGTCTGTGTTTCTTATCTCTTGCCAGGTTTTGTTTCCAATATGTCGGTTGTGGGCAAACTCTCTCGCTCTGTTCTTCAAAGCATGTGCGCTATTTACTGGTAAACGCAGACTCCCAACTGCCTCTCAGCTGTCGAAGCTCTACCACAGTGAAACATGGTGCAGCCCTGGAACAAAAATGAGAACCATCGACCTCGATTTACCGAATGCTAAGAGTATCGGAGGTTACATACAGGCCCTTCTGAATTCAAGTAATGCTTCCCAAACCTTTGATGCTGATAATATTAAAGAAAGCAATGTTGCACGACCTTTGGTCCGGATGGCATCATAGGATGTTACATCAATGAAGTTAACAAAACCACAAAAAGTGCCAGAAGCTCAACTTTCACCTTATAAAAGGCAAGTGGGGCAGATGTCGTTTAGGCAAGGGGCATACTTGGGGCCAGAAGTACGACCTGCCAAATAGCGACTCGCAAATTGCGTCGCTTTTGTGACTCGCAATTTGCGACTCGCTATTTGGCACGTACAACAGTGTCTTGGGCACTGTTTGCGATTCCCAATGGGGTCACAAAATTCGAGGCTCATGAATATTAATGTGCCACTCGCATTTTGCGACCCCCTTTGGAATGGCTGGCCCTCCCAGGGATGGTGGCCTGCTGGGCTCAGCAGACCACCATGTCTGGGACTGCTTTTAAATAAAGCAATATTTTTTTTTAATGCAGCCCGTTTTCCATAAAGGAAAACTGGATGCTTCTAAAAAAATAAAAATGAAACGTTTTCGTTTAATTTTTTAAGGGCAGGAGGAACCACTGCCTGCCCCTAAAAAATAATTTTGCATGCATTTGCAAAGGGAAGGGGTCCCATAGGGACCCCCATTTGCTAATGCATTACCACCCACTTAAAGTAGATGTTAATTTGCAAGAGTTTCGCTATTTGGAAGGGAACGCCCCTTCCAAATACCGAGTCGCAAAACAGTATTTTGTGAGTTACAATTTATTTGCGACTCGCAGAATACTGTTTGTACATGGGATTATGGCTTTTACCATGCGCAATCGGGTCTAAGACCCGTTTGCGCACGATAAAAACCGTTGTGTATCTGGCCCTCTGAAAATATGAGTAACTATGATCAGGCAACAAAACCTTTGCTGCACAGATGGGTCAATAGAAAAAGGCACTTCACCGGGTAGTTTTAATGAATATTACCATCAAATAACCCCCATCATTTCTAAGCAGTTTGGAATATGGGCCTCCATCCATTTTCAATTTATTTCTGTAATATGTGTACATGTTTTGGTTGTGCTTGTATGTTACTCAGACGTAGAGGTTCCTTTAAAGGCTGGTGGTCAGTGTGCTAGGCCACCATCTTGGCAGAGGTCATCGCCTACCGTCATAAGGCCACTGCCATTTGTGTGATACCAGAACATCACTATTAAAATATCATTTGAGAGCAATATTGTGCCCTACATATTGTATACAAAAATATTCCCAAAATTGAGCTAATAATAGAAAATCTACACTCAATCTGATGGCATTTTTGCAAATAATATTTAGGGCATGACATTTATGGTAGGATATTTCTGTATGCAATACTCTGACATACAACCCCGCCATACTTCGAAATCCTCACTGCAGGGCCTCCCTTAAAGGAAGCGAGCTTTGTTGCATGAGATTCATGCTTCATGCTCCTCCCCGGCTAATATTTGTTTTTCTCAAACTCTCAAAGCGGGAGTTTATTCTTAACCGTGGCAGCTGCCTCTGAACGGAGGTGGTGGGATGAAAAAAAGAAAAATAAACTTACCTGCTTTGCTGCCCCATTCGCCGCACGCCTCTACTTCCTCTTTTAGTCTTGTTGCCAGCTGCTGCCTGCAGCCTGCACCGGAAGCTCCCAGGCTTCTGACTCTGCCAGCCAATCGCGATGCTGCAGGAGCAACCTCAGGAAATACCGAGGTAGATACGTAGTCTGGCACTCAGGGAAAGCACCTGGAGCCTGAAGGGGAGAGTGCTGCCCTGAGGGAACTGCTAGAGCTTGCAGAGTTGTAAGGCGCAGGAGGACCCTCTAGGTGGAACGCTTGCCAGGGACAGAGGGCCTGTCCAACTTCGTCAGCAGACTGAAAAGCAAGAAAAGAGCGATGTCAGTGGGACCCACAGGGTCTACTGGGAAGAGAAGTGCTGTATAGTGAGACAAGGGACCCCAAACCAGGGGCAACCAGGAGTCTGGTGGTCCTCCAGCAAAAGAAAGCATCCCTTCTCATCCAGGCCCATGACATCACCCTGGCTGGACATCTGGGGCAGACTAAAACCTGGGGCAGATTAGTCAATCATTTCTATTGGCCCCAGATACCAAACAAAGTAAAGGAATTCCATTCCTCCAGCATTACCTGTCAAGCTGCTAGCAAGGCAGTGGGAGAACAAAGGACTCCCTTAATACCTCTATTTGTGGTTGTGACCACTTTTGAGAGAGTAGAGATTGCCATTGGTGGTTCCCAGTACCTCGGGAAACATATTTATCTTGGTGGTAGTAGACCGTGTTTCAGATATCCAGAAGCCATTCCCCTTGGGATACTAACTGCTCGGGCCGTGGTTAGAGCTCTACTTGACATCTTCACTAGGGTAGGATTCCCTAACGAGGTCATTTCTGATAGGGGTACCACTCTCATGTCTGCATTCCTAAAAGCTTTGTGGAATGAATGTGGTGCAATTTACAAGTTCACCACACCCTGATGTCCACATTCAAATGGTTTGAGAGATTTAACAAAACCATGAAAGTCATGATCATGGGTTTGCCTGACAAGCTGAAGTGGAGATGGGATGTTCTCCTACAATGCCGTCTCTTGGCCTATAAAGAGGCTCCACAAAAGAACGTGCACTGCAGGCACATTGAGACCTTATTTGGGCACCCCATGAGAGGTCCCTTGAGTTAGGTTAGAGAGGGTTGGGTGAAACCCCTCAAAGAGCCCAAGCAAGATGTAATGGACAATATACCAGGCTGGGGTCTCACACGGCAGAGTATATGAAGAAGGCAAATAAGAATCTGAAGGCCAGCCAGGAGCATTGAAAAAATTGTGAGATTAGAAGTCCTTCATCGATGATTACCAGGCAGGTGAGAAGGTGCATGTATTAGAGCCTGTGGATCCTAGGGCACTCAATGATAAGTGGACTGGGACTTACCTTGTACTGCAAAAGAAAGCAGAGGTCACCTACTTGGTGGGCCTAAGCACTCTCACAGCGTGATCCATCTTAACCGGTTGAAACCCCACCATGACAGGGTTGACATGAGTATACTCATGGTGACTGATGATGGAGAAGAAGATGACCTTCTGTAAAGTAATGCCAGAGATGGCTCAGTGGATGGAGTTGTGTTCTGCTCCACCATGACTGAACAGCAGCAGAGAGACTGTCACTAGTTGCTGGGACAGTTTGCTGGACTGCTTACTCTAACCCCAGGTCCAACCCAGTGGTGTGTCCACGTAATAGACATAGGTGACAGTCTAACTTTCAAAAGTAACATCTACAGATTGTCTGACCAAGTATCAAAGCTGAAGTTGTAAAGATGCTGGAGCTAAGGGTGTTTAAGGGTGTAGTCATTGGGCCTGCTGGCATCCAAACCCAGCCCAAAATGTGAGAAGCCAGAGATTCTGTGTGGACTACAGAGAAGTTGATGCAGTCACCAAGACTGATTCCCACCCCATCTTAAGATCTGATGAACTCATTGACAAGTTGGAGCATACCAAGTAATTAAGCACATTTAATTTTGCTTTAGGTCACTGTCAGAAAGCTCTCACCCTGGGAGCCAAGAAGAGGTCTGCTTTTCTACTCCAGAGTGCCACTTTCAGTTTAAAGTAATGTCCTTTGGCCTGAAAAATCTTCCTGCCATCTTTCAAAGGCTGGTGAACAGGGTTCTGTCTGGGTTGGAATCCTTCATTGCAGCATATCTAGATGCTATACCTGTATTGAGCTCCACCTGGTAGGAACATCTAACCCACCCGAAGTAAGTGCTTCAGGCCCTATAACAAGTAGGCCTGACTATTAAGGCAAGCAAATGTTCAATAGGGCAGAGGTATGTTGTGTTCCTATGCAACCTTGTAGTTGGACATGTATATATTCTCCAGCCCAAGCTCCAGACAATTGAGGCTTGGAGCCTCCCAAGGCCCAAACCCAAGCCAGGGTTGTTTTAAGCCTGACTGGTTATTACCAGAGGTTTGTGAAGGGGTATGGCACTATTGTGGCACCCCTGACAGAACTCATCTCTACGAAGCAGCCAAAGAAATTGATTTGGTCTGAAGACACCCCAAAACACCTGTCTTACAAGCACCTGACTACCGCAGAGAGCTCATTGCCCAGACAGATGCTTCAGAACATGGGATCAGATTGTCACAGGTAAATGAAAAGAGACAGGAAAAAATAGTTTCCTTTATTAGTCGGTGACTCCTTCACAGAGAGCAACATTGCAGTGCCATTGCGAGTGAAGCCTTTGCTGTGATTTGATCCAGAAGAAGCTAAGACCCTACTTTTTTGGGACTCGCTTCAAAGTTCAAACCAACCACAGACCAGATGAGAGTAGAGAACCTCAAACTGTTGAGGTGGTCCATTTCCCTACAGGGAATGTACTTTACAGTGGTACGCAGACCTGGGAGTGACCATACCAATGTATATGGCCTCTCCAGGTTCTTCCACTTGAATGCGGAAAATATCTCTGTTTTTTTACTCTGTAGTGTGCAGGGCCCTGCTGTCCAGGCCCCAGCGCATGTACTCTGACCCCCAAAAGTATGTGTACAACTGTCCAACACCTGATTGGCTTATTTAAGCGCCCTATAAGTCCCTAGTATATGGTACAAGAGGTACCCAGAGCTAGTAAGTTAAATATTACTAGTGGACGTCAGCACTTAATTGTGTCACCACTGCAGTGAAAAGGTGAAAACATGACGGTAGGTCTGCCACTGCACCCTAGTCGAGCACCCAAGTCGAGCACCTTTAAAACTGTCAACAAAAAATGGCAATGTAAACTCATTTGCCAGGTTAAATCCTTCCTTTTTAATATTAATAAGCCACCACTAATGAAGGCTTTGGTAGCCCACCAGGCAGAGCGCTTAGTATTAAAAAGTGAATGTTCCATTTGTGTTAAAATGCCCTGACAGTAAAAACATGAAACGTACGTTTTCACTGTAGCAAGGCCAGTTGTGCCATTGGCTATCCCGGTGTTTCACTGGCCACCAGTGCTAAGTTCCATTTGGAAGTGTGGGAGCCCAAACCCCAATAATGTAATGAACCTTATTATTTCAATCATCCCAAAATTTACCTCTGGCATTCGGTTCCATCACCCTAGAACTTGTGATAAAATGCACCACCCTCCAGAACATCAAGCCCAATAAAATTAGCAGAGTAAGTCAAAATAGTCACTGGGACCACTCAAGAACTGAGTTATAGATCGATCAAAAATTCAAAAGTTTTATTACAAAAACTTCTGAATAAGCACTAGAGAATAATGCAATTCATGCCATGAAGGTGTCGATACACAGTACAAAGTCAGAAATCAGAAATCATTCAAAAGGTCTCTAAATATCAGGTCCATAATGAATACGAACAGCATTTCTAGTAGGTAAAGGAAATCTCTTAATAAACAGACAGACTTCCATGAGGGAAAACAAAAGTCTTGCTACTTCAACATAAAACTGGGGCTTTTTACACATATTTTATGCGTAAACAATTAGAAAAAATCTGTGATTGAGCGTAGTATGATCAGCATTAGCACATATTAGATAAATCAGAAACAAGATCGTTATTTTAAAGGTTTATATCACTAACCCATTTTTAAGACAAATTAAAGGTTTATATCACTAACCCATTTTTAAGACAAATCAAGCATCCTTCGTTAACTTCCAGCGCAAACAGCAGCCAAGAGATAAAAAATGCAATATCAAACATTCCTAAACAAAGACTAATGTGCTAGCAAGCCTGCATTGGAACTTTCAGCGGAAGTGTCCTTCAAAAAGTTACATCAGGAACACAATGGAAAGATTTATTCACAATACATGCGCCCTAAGGAAAATAATTGCTTGTGTCACGCTGCTCCACAGAAACTGTGGAAAGAGAAGACTAACAGGGAGACGTTGGGAGGGGGAATTAGTAAAAATATGTCTGTCTTCATGAAAATGTAGCATAACTAAACAACATTATTAATCACACTTCTAAACATAACTATGCAATGTACTGTAGTGTAATGTTAATATCTTCTATTCTGTCTAAATTGATACATGGCTTTTTATGGAATTTGATCAATTCTAAAATAAAGAATATACTACTTTATCAGTTATGTCTATAGGCATCATAAGAATCATAAATATGCACAAATTATTTATTACACAAAATTGCCCATGTGAAAAAACTTCAATAATTTCCCCCCTCAAATTATTTTTTAATCATCACTTCTAACCTATTTTCCCCATTTCCATTATTCTTATGTTTACTAATCATACACTCTAATAGTTTTAGCAAAAGGAAAATAATAATTTTACAAATACTTATGATTGTTCCAGAAGTTAGAATTGACAGAAAATAGCACCGCCTATATTACCTATCCATCACCAACCTTATCAAAACCTCTTCATAACTCTCTAAACTAGGAGCCTACAATGTCCCATGAGTCTGGTTACTCTAAAGACCTAAGCTCATGAGTCAAATTAGTCATATTAGTAATAGAAGAATCATTGGCCTTACTGTTATCAAGTATATATGTGCAACACCTCTTTGCCTTAATCACTTTACAGACTCCGCTCTATTTTGCCAAAGTAATATCTAAAGCAAGACAACTTTCCATAACCCTAATTACTACCATTTCTATATTTACTAGCCTAAAATACCTTGCTGTATCTACAGCAAGTATATTTACTATTGTAAACAAATGTCTAATTTTCACATCATTCACCCCTACACCCATAGAAGGAATAATGGCACCTAATATATCTAAATCTATTTGTTCAAAACTGCATTTCACCCATCTCAAACTATGTTCATCGTTCAGTTCATCCATATAATAAGCACTAGGGAAACACTTAGGGCCTTATACGTATTCGAAGGTGGCAGTACGACCCGCCGTAATAACAGCGTGGTGGTTGGACCACAACAAGATCGCCGGCTCCACCGGGATCAAAGATCCCACTGCGCCAGAGGTCTGGAAAGGGCCAGGAATATGCTGGTGGTGCTGTGCTAGTACCACCGAGCATATTCCAAATTGAACATCCACCGCCCAGTTCATGGCCCGCCATGAAAAAGGTGGCAGATATGCGAGGAAGAGGGGGCCTAGCAGGGAACACAGCCACTTCTGTGCATGGGGGTGCATGCAGGAGGACGCATGTTGTGCCCCCTGGAATTGCATCCCTGTTCCTGCACGGTGTGGCATGCACGATATGGTGCATGCCACACCATGCAGGAACATGTTGCAGGTGTTGTCATGACAACGATCTGCTGTTAAGGCTCTCCTATGAGCCTAACAGACCATTACCATGAGACTGCCGCAACACCGCCAGCCCGCCATGGATTACACTTGTAATCTGGCAGGCGGGCTTGGCGGTCCTCATGTCGACGTGTTGGTGTTGGTCCGACATGAGGACCACCAAACTCATAATAAGGCCCTAAAACTAGATCACATGAGTAAACCCAATTCCTTGGCAGATTAAAATAGGCAATCTCCCCACAGACATAGTAAATTCTCCTCAGAATAGGTTTTTCACCAAGCAAATAATCTCCACTAACTTCATAAGTTCTATCACACACACTCTCCCCTACAAATTCCACCATACAATCATCTGAGGAACTTCGCCTCACCATATACAACTCCTGTCCTTTCTTGATCAATTCTCAACCTAGGATGCAAACCAGACAACCTAATTTCCCTTTCTCTCTTTATTTCCTCCAATGCAATCTTCTGTTCTTCCCAGTTTCTCACCACTTTTGCACCTCTTTCCTTATATTCTCTAATAAAATCATGCTAATGCCTACTCAAAAGACACACATAACCTTTAACGAGGTGGGTATCATATCTGTTTTATGCAATTACTCTCAAAAACATGCCATATTTCATTTCTCTGTTAGCTTCTCTAGTAGGCATATTCTCTTAAGACACATTGAAATCTGCCAACTCACTTTGATTCACTCCCAAAATTGTACTGGCACCGATTAACCAATAAATAATAACATTTTCTTCTTCAGAAACAGTAACTAAATACACCCATCAAAGCGTTATATATTTTCGATTTGGAACTCTCTTCCTTGTCGAACTTTTAGTAATTGTCTCTCTGATTTTCTTTCTGGGTCACAATGCTTCCTTTTACAAATTCTTTTCCATGGAAGATCTACTTCAAACTTTTCTTTTTCAGCAACTGTCTATGTCTCTTTATTCTCAGCAATACTTTGACTTGTGCACAAACTTAAACTTGAATTTGGACTTTTATCATCTTTGTCTCTGTCTCTGTCTGCTCTGTTCACAGTAAACTCTGTCTTTCCTTTGAGGCCTTTGTAACTCTGATTTTCAACTGCAACTTATTACTCTCTTTTTGTTGCCCGTGCACGCTTTTGTCTTTTAGACTGCAAAAGTGCTTCACTCTGATGATTGTTTTGAAACTTGACTGCTGGAATTTCAGGTTCTTCATCTGAGTTTTCACTAACCTGAAACTTCACTCCTTCTGTTTGATTTTGCACATTGTCTTCACCAGCTTCAAAATCAAAATCTTCACACCCTCTGGATTCAAACTGTGAACTTGAGCTTGACTTTGACTTTGTATTGTTGGTGTGTTCTTTACTAGATCGCTTGACTCATCCATTTCGTCAGCCATTCTCAGGGCATATTTAGAACTGACGCATCGGCATCAATGCGTCAGATTTCTTGCACCGGCAGCAAATGCCCTAATGATGCCGTAGATGTGCAATATTTACAATAAAGAGTTCCACGGCAACAGGATTTATGCATGCGTTAGAAATTTTGATGCATCTTTTGGCGCTTAAGTGATGCATTGCTTCAGTTGGTCAGATGACTGACGCAACTCCAACAATGCGTCACAACAAAGAGGTGAGTCCCATGTTAAAAGGCCTGCAGCAATCGTTATGGTTTGCTTTGAGAAGGCATATGAATTTTGATGTAGACAAGTCGTAGAGGAACGCCTACCCTGCATAAATTATAGCTGATGCAGATATAATGAGACGCAGGACTCTACAAACTGACGCATTGTGCACAATGCATCCATTTGTAAGTATGAAGCAGTGTGGAGCACTGATTGCGCTGCCGCTGCATCAACAAAATGATGCTGCAGCGGTGGTAGGTCCTTGTAAATATGTCCCTCAGCCTCTTTGTGTGAGTAGCGTAGATCCACTGCGGCACATTCACACATTTTACTGAAGTATTCATTACCAAAATCACCTGGTATAGCCCTTTCCAGAGCCCATCAGACACTCCTTGCAGACATGTTTTCACATTACTATCCAATCAAAAGGGCACAATCTATGGCATGGAATATCTTTGCATTCTTCCGTTTGTGCATTCACCTAATGAGAGACATATTTCACCTTATCAACCAGACCTTTACAATAACCTATCATTTCATCAGTTATTGAAACTAGTGCAGCTGAACGTACAAGTGCAAGCCTCATCCCTCTACCCATGGCACTTCTCATGCCCTTTAAAATGAAAGGTAGAGTATCAGGCCATTTCAAATCAGTTGAAGCACACAGATTTGCCAGTTTATTCTTAAGAATGCCATTTGCTTGTTCCACTAGATAAGAAGATTTTGGCTGAAAACTACAATGGAATCTCTGATTGAGGTTGAAGGCTGCACAGATTTTCTGTAAAATCTCATTTTAAAATGGGTGCCACAATCAGCCCCAATAGAAGTTGGAGGACTAAATTGCGGTATCAACTCCCTCAACAACCATTTGGTGACTGTAAGCCAATCTTCTCTCTTTGCTTGGAAATGCCTCCACCCATTTAGAAAACAAGTAGTCAGTTACTAAGATATATTTCAAGCTATAACATTTTGGCATCTGAATAAAATTTAGTTGGTGGCCACAGCTCACCTTGATGAAAGTGTGACTATAGGGAGCTGTCCACGCTCCCCCACCAGTTCAAGTTTAGATTTTAAATGAACTTGGTTCCTCATGGAGAGCAAGGGGCTCTACCACATCTAACCTGAGCAGTTACTCAGAAGGGTGGCTTTCCTTTACCCCTGGATCGTAAGGAGGTAGGGTTAGTACCCATGGGCTCATATTGTTATGAGTCCTGATGAAAGCCGGGGTATTACATTTTGCTGGCTGAAACATGTCGACGGTTTTGCAGAGTGGAAGGGTTTTTGTCTCATTATATGTTCCCCATACCACCATCCACTGGTCCTGGTGTGACCATTTTACTCTGGACAGGGTACCCAATACTAAAATTGTAATAGGGACTCCCTGGAACCCGTTTTAATCACTGTATCTGCACATATGTTCATTTGTGATCCCAGATCATTGTCACTTCTTTTTTGTATTGTCTTCCCCCTCCCTATTGCTCCACTTTCTGCGTTGGTCTGCATGGAGGTGTGTTAGCAGCCCTATGACGAAGGATGACAGCTTGCTGTGTGTGACGACAGTTTTAACAATCCTGTGTTAAATCCTACATTTCTTCACAGCTACCCGAATACAGAGTCCCTCTTCTAGGTTGTGATTGAGATAGATGTAACAGTGCCACATATGGAAAAAGGTATGTCCTCTGATACAAGTGCATATGACAAAGGCTCTCAATTACAGATACACACATATCCCATGCATATGCACACATGTTCAAACATCCCCACAGGTCATGCTCTCCCTTTCACGCATGGCAGCCTATTCATAGCGTCCGTAGTCAAAATATTTTGTTCAAACCATAGTATCTGGCTCTAAAGTCAATGAAGCTGGGTGTGGGAGTCTCTGGTAACAATGAGCAAGTTGCTTGGCCTTGGGTAGCTCACAATGATTTTCGCAGATCAGAAGTAGCTCTCACTGAAGAAAAGGTTAGAGACCCCTGATCTAATTAACCCTCCATTTCATCATAATTTTCGCTGTCTTCACAATCCTTTTCTGAAATGGGAAGCAGTGTTTCTGGGTTCAGAACATTAGATTTACATATGGAAATATTCTCTGCTGCAAATATGATCTGTTCATAATGAGTCAGTCTGCTCTTTGTCATATGTTGGGTTCTCATCCTTGTCAAAAAGATTTCAACTGAATGTGGCACATAAACAATTAAAGTATGACCCATTCCTTCACTCTTCAATTGCTAAGCCAACCTGAGATACTTACCTCTACTGGATCCAAGAAAGCAGAAAGATACACCAGTGGATTCATTTATCCTTCATATTTTGGGGTGAGAATTGAAAGTGTACATCCATTCTTCTCAGGACAAAAGAAAACCATTATATTGTAATCAGGCATCCTGAATGTGGGTGCATGACATACATTTTAAATGCATTATTGCATTAATTATCAAATGGTACCGGATATTAGACATCACTGCATATCAAGCTCACTAAAGGCTATGGAATCAAGGAAAAGTTTGGAATCCACAGACAATAAAATCCAATCATTTCAAAAAACGTTCGAACCTCCCTCTGTGTGGTTGGCTGATTACATTGCCGAATAGCGGAGATTTGTTCCTTCAAGACTTTCCTCACACCCTTTTCAATAAGGTGTCCAGGATAGATAACTTCCTTTTTACAATACTGCATTTTAGCTAGGTAAACCTTATACCCATATTCAGCTAAATGATTCAATAAAGCAATTGTGTCAAATTTACAGTCCTCATTTGTCTCAGATGCGACTACTAGGCCATCAATACATTACACTAAGACTAAATTGCATTGCAAGTTTAAACCCTCAACTTTCTTTCTTCAGTATTTGAGAGAAATCTGAAGGACTTTCAGTATGCTCTAATGGGATTCAACACTACACGATAACTTTATTAAAAAATTGGAATGCAATAAAGAATTGAGACTCCTCATGAAGAGAAAAAGAGAACGCTTGGCAGAAGCCAATAACTATATACCATTCTATTTTTGATGATGTTTGAAACAAGATCGCTGTTGGATTTGTTAATACCGGACAACATACAGAGAACCTGTACAGTTCTCCATTTCCCATTCAATTTTGTTAATTCCCATCACAGAAGAGTAATAAAGACTACCAAATACCTCCCAGAGGATTCCTTTTTAAATCATATTTCAATCACTAGCTTCATTCCTTCTTCTGCCTCTTCTGCAAATTCAGTTTTGTTTAGTTCTGGGAATATCACATCAGGTTTAACGTTGATTTTAACTGTTTTTGCTCTTTTAATGTATTCAATCTCCTTACCAGAAAAATCCTATACCTCTTATTTGAAAGTATGTGTTAAATCCAGGGGCAGGTTTTCTTTGATTAAAACTGAGAACTCAACTCGCAATCCTGAGGAACTCTTTTTGAAGAGAGAGCTTCATCTTGGGTCTCTATTGCGGCACCATCAGGTGCACAATATATCAGACAATTCATATCACACCGCAAATCCCTTACTAGTAAGTTCACAAGACTTAAGTCACACAAAATAAACTGGTGCTTATTTTCCATCAGGCCAATTTCAACTGGAACATCTGCGGCAACCTGGTTGACAATTTGTTTATTACTAATTCCTCTTTCCGAGAGAGGTAGGTCTGGGACTTCCACAAAATGAACTGCAGAATGGGTAGTCCCTGTATCTATCAAAAATGAAAAGGGATTGCCATTGAATTCTCCGTCAACATATGGGCAACTTTGGTCTACTTCCAGGACTGCTCCAAGGATGCAATCCTCCTTCCCCTGAGGCATCATCATTGTGAACTACTCCCTGCCAATTCATCACTCTGAATCAATGGATTCTGCTGGTACCTCGCGCTATTGGGCATCCTGTTCCTAATGTTCTGCTGCATCACAGGAGCGGTTGGCATTGGCATGCAAAACGATTTCTGAATCTGCAAATTCTGTTCTGTATACTGCATGTTTGGAACCCTAATATAATTTCTCTGCATCTGTGAAACTTTTTACTCATTCCCGTGAATCCTGCTAGGATTCTGACTAAACTCCCTCTTCCAGTGCCCGGTCTTCCCACAGAAGTGACTAGTTGTATTATTTTCCATAATTTCTATCTTAACATTTACTCTAACACCACTACCAATATTTTGCATTTGCACGTAATTCATTCTATTTATTCTACTTTGCACAAAATTTATATTTGAACCCATTTTATTCCCGGACCCTTTCTCAAATTGCTTTGTCTGAGCACTCATTAGCTTTTCCTTGAACTTCTTCAGCTCTGTCTCAAAATAGTCACTACTATTCTTTGTCAACATCAGGCTCTCACCTATGCCCTTTGTCTGCCAACACAACTCACTCTATTGAATGTGGTTACTAATTCTCACCCTAATCCATTCACAAAAGCAGAGACAAAACCACTAACATCATTGTTTTGAGGATTTCTGACTCCACTCTGTTTTTTATAGATATGCATTAGTCTTTAATAAAAGGAATGCACCAACTCTTTTGGCTCTTGTGAGGCTTTCAGAATTTACAACCTTTTCAGGAACTTTTTTTTCAAATAGTCAATCACAACTTTATACGTGTGTGATATTGCAGTAGCTGGTGTAGTGTTAGCACCAATTCCAGCTGCTTCTTTTGTCGGCTATCCAATCACAACTTTACATTCTAACCACAATTCTCCAGGAACCACAATCTCAAATAACAAGTTCAAATTTGTCTACTACATTTGAGAGATGTGTGTCAACTTATGTACTTCATCATACAACTTTGCTGGATCCTCTCGCAACTTTGGGGAATTATACGTAAATGCATACAAATTGGGTTGAGTCCATGGTCCATGTACAAGATTCCCTCCCTGGACCTCTCTCAATGGAAATTCCCAAACTGTCCCTGCTTCAATTTCCGAATCACTTGCAACATTATCTTGCTGCCTTTGGTCCCTTTCATTCTCTTTGTATTTGCTGCTCCCTTGTTTCATCTTTCTCAATATTTTTTCAAATCACTCCAATCTCTGTTTTTCGCAATTAAAACATTAATATGAGCTCTTATGGTAATTAAGCCCATTTTCTTAATGTCGTCATGTGTTAAATCTATTTTATAACTTGCTGCACATTTTTCATTTTGCTGATGTTGACTTCTAATTCATTGTCTAGTTCTTCTAATTTATCATGTGCCTCGTATGCACATATTGCTGCTTCTTTAATCAAATATCTAATTTCATCAGAATTGTAGGTTATCAGACAATTCCATCTGCATGTCCCTGAAGCATCTAACCAAATTGATTTTTCAAAATGCATATGCTAATTTCTTTAGGAGGTTTCTCATCTATCAGTGTACCCACAGGTGAGTCAAATTGTGTCAGAGTTTCAGGTGGTATATCTCTACTCGTACCAGGCACTGCTGTCAATACTAACTCTGTAGGTGCACTTGGTACCACCCCAGTGGGAGTTGGTGCCCCCAGGACTTGTGTCTACTCTTGCAGTAGATGGAGCAGCATCTGTCATTCTGTCCGTATATGGAGGACGTATGGAATTGAAAAGCTCACTCCTTAATTTATCATCATCATCAGATTCATCTGCTTGTTCATTTTTCATTTTTTGGTTTTTAATCCTATTCTTGTTTCTCTGTGACTATATAAGGGAATGTTTTTACATAGTCAATCATTTCCTCTCTCCAACTTTTTTCATGCTGATCCATTTTACTTTCAAGCCAATGTCTACATAAACTCTCAAGAACTTTAGTTTTCAAACATTAAAGGCACCCTCCAGTGGAAATTGTAAAAATTAGTCATGTGCAGTATCTTTAATCCAATCTGAAATCCAGGTGCATGTAGAGTACCATATCTCTTTCATCATATCATAGGTTGGCTTTCGTTCTATAGTTTATTTCTGACCCTCCTTTGGTACAACAGCAACTTTAGGTTTTCCAAACAAATTTCTCATTCTTTCTACTCAAAACAAACCAAAAATCAACTCAATATGGAAATAAATAACCTAGCAAACACAAACCAATTGCAGCACAGCTCTGACAAAGGTCAACTTATCATAGCACTGCTTCATCAGCATCTAACTAGCCAGAGCACTGCTTTGTGGTAATGTCTCAGAAATTCCAGCGTGGCTCTGTGGCTGAGAAAGCAAGCACAGCATCATTTATCTGTTAGAAATTTGATTACTGGCTGACTGGGTTTGTGAGTTTGGTTAAGCAGCAACCACAACCCTAGTCAGGGAAAGGCACAAGCAAACCCCAAATTAATCCTGATATCTTAGCACAGAGCAGTCAAGCTTAACTTAGAGACAATGTGTAAAGTATTTGTGCAGCACAGTGAAAACACCACACAAAATGGATCCCACACCAAGTTAGAAAAATAGAGCTTAATGTAATAAATAGCACAAGATAAAAATGACAAAAATAACTGGTCTCAAAGTGACCTGATAAATGTACATAGTAATTTCTTTCGACCTACTGCATACTCCAGCCCCCGTCAGCCTAATTAAAACTAAAGCGTTCCCGCCATTCTCCTTGTGGATTCCTCAAGCTGTAATCTGAGTCAATAGGATGAACACGAAGGTATCACAATCTTGTAAGTGGCGCAAACAAATTAGAAAATGAACTTAGCAACTATTAAAATTGTGCAATATTGTACTTTCTCATTCTAGATAAAAGTGTTTCTACTACAATGAACCGAAGCTAATCATCATTTTTTTGCATGATTCACCAGGTGACACTTGCTCTTACAACCTTTTTAACACCTTTTCTATACACATTTTTATACCTTTTTCACGGCTCTTACAATACAAATGTAATTTGTTTGTTACCCAACAGTTTGTCCAGTTCTATGTATTGAAGAGACCCCAAATACAAGTGAGTTGAAGCACCTCTACAAGTGAGACTAGGGTTCCTGAACAAAAGGAATTTTTCAGAGGAGCAGATTCCATAAAAAGCGGGCTACTCCCAGAAAAAGGAACTGTCACAGTCCCTGGTTTGATAAAAAGGATAGAGTACGCACCTCATGCTATCTGACTATGGACATTAACAGAATTGGACTCACTGGTCTTTTATGTTATTGCAATTTGTTTTACCTAACTGAACACTTCTCACACACAGTGGCATTGGCATAGCACAATTTAGTATATTGACTGTTGTGCCTTTCAATAAGGTTAGGCTGATTTATGTTTTGTCACCAATGAATAATGTTGTGTGTGAACTTTCAGTTTTTTTGTTTTAGATGATTTGCAATGGATTCAATGAAACAGGAATAACCAGTTTGATCATGAAATTAAGTATCTTGATCTCCATATAAAGTTATGTGTGCAATTAGTTCAGGCAAGGTACTTTGTTTCTTTTCTTCTCTGTATAAGTGGTTCAACTACTTTTGTATAAAAGGACCCAACCCCTTCTGTTTAACTAACTTTTCTAAAAGTGGCATTTTCAGAACTGAAATTTAAAATCCGACTTCACCATTAATTATGATTTTAAATTGTGATTGAAGAGACACCAAACATAAACTGGTTATCTCTTACCACTTGGAAATTACACTATATAAAATC
This sequence comes from Triturus cristatus, assembly GCF_964204655.1. NCBI lineage: Eukaryota > Metazoa > Chordata > Amphibia > Caudata > Salamandridae > Triturus > Triturus cristatus. Next base: position 628,590,252 of record NC_140584.1, on the reverse strand, counting down.
TAGTAAGAAAACTCCAATGTTATATCATGCAAGAGATAGGTCTTGCAGCACTGAAAAATGAATGCAAGAGTGTAAGAGTTTTTCACTGCCAGGGCATGTAAATCTTAAAAGTACATGCCAGACATTTTAAATACACTGCACCCTGCTGCTGGGGCTGTCCAGGGTGTACTCTAGGGATGATTTATTTGCATTAAAAAGGCCGGTTTGGGCCTCGCAAAAGGTTTGTTTTGCCAGGTCAAAATTGCAGTTTAAACTGCACACACAGGCGCTGCAATAGCAGGCCTAGGACATGTGCAAGTCTTACCTAAATGGGTGACACAACAGGTGTTGCATGCCTAGTAGTAGTGTTTAATTTATAGGCCTTTGGCATCAGTAGCTCCACTTTACTAGGCATGTACAAGTAAATTAAATATGCCATTTGGGTATGACTCAATATAAGATGTTTTAAGGAGAGAGAACAAGCACTTCAGCACTGTTTAGCAGAGGTAAAGTGCACAGAATGTTTTGGCTAACAAAAACAAATTTAGTAGAAATAGGATGAGTGAAGGCAAAATGTTTAGGATAACCCTGCAGAAAGGGCCAAGTCCAACATTATCAATGAACAGAAAGACAGCTGCAAAGCCTCTTTAACCCAAAATAACTAAAGAAATCCTTGCATGTTTATCTTAGAAAGGAAGGGAAGAGTCAGAAAGTCAAAATCCATAAAACTTCAAAATAAGAGCAATTCAGAATTGAGTTTGAGAACCCAACTCAAGTATAGATCCACAAAATATTCCAATCCAAACCAAGCAGACTCCTGTCCAGCATAATCTACTCTAGTCAGTGCACCTGTTCTGTGCACAGGACCAATACACACCAACCAAAATTTGACATACAACCTGGAAAAAGAAAACGTGTTCATTCAGTAATCCTATTAATGTGTAAGGGGTGCCTTGCTCTACACACTGCAATTAGAGACATGTACTATCAATGCATCTCAAGATCTTGAATTTTGAATAATACGATAACCAAACAAAACCAACCAATAAACCATTAGAACCTCTAATGTGTTTACAAATATAAATAATATGTCACCACAAGAGTATTCAATCCACCAATTGAATCCACAATAATCATCACAAACTCATAACAGAAACAAAAATCAATCTTACAAACTTTTTCCTCAATATGTACTTACAACATCAATTCTTCCTATTTATGCTTATACTCCAGATCGCTCAGGAATGCACAGTCAGTCACTTCTCAGGAAGATCCAGCACCTGGAATTTTTGCAGAGTTCCAAAAACACCTTTCTCCCGCGGACTATATATTAAGGATTTAAAAATATTGGGAAAAATCTTTTTGGATACTCTGGTGATTAATAATAACGAGGTAATGTCACACAACTATCGTCTGATACCAAACTTGTAGGAACTCGAACCCCAATAATTTTCTGAACCCCAATATTTTGTCACCCCAAAAATTATCTCTGGTGGCTTGGTTGCAGCACCCTTGATCTTGCAGAGAAAATCAAAACAGGGACTAGGACCACTCAAGAACTAAGTTAGTGATCTATAAATAGTTAAAATGTTTTATTTAAAAAAAGTAGAATAGGCAATACAGAATAATGCATTGCATGCCATGAAAGCTCAGATATAGAGTACAAAGTCAGAAATCATTCAAAAGGTCTCTAAATGTCAGTTCCATAATGAACACCAATCGCATTTCTAGTAGGAAAAGGAAATCTCTCAATAATTGGAGTTTCGTGAGGAAAAATAAAAGACTTGGTCCACTCGGACAGAGTTCGATAGAGAAAAATAAAAGTCTTGTTACCTCAACATAAAACCAGGGTTTTTTATACACATTTTACACATAAACAATTAACAAAACTGCAGATTCACCATGGCAAGACTAGCGATGGTACATATTGGCCAAATCAGAAACAAAATTGTCATTTTAAAGATTATAGTACTAACGTATGTTCTAAGAAAACTCAATATTCAACAGCAACAGCAGCCTGAAGATGTAAAATACAATATGAAACATTCTCAAACAATGACTAATTCCTCAAACAAAGACTAATACACTAATGTGCTAGCACGCCTCCATTGTAACCTCCAGCAAAAGTGTCCTTCAAAAAGTTACTCTAGTAGCACAATAGAAAGTTTAATTCACAATACATGCTCTCTAAATAAAATAATCAGTTGTGCCACATTCTGCTGTGCTCCGGGGTAAGTGTGCGAAGAGAAGACTCACTGGGGAATATTGATTGGGAGGGGAAATGAGCAGAAGCAGAATGAAAAAAACACTAGAAACCATTTATTTAAAAAAAAAATAGTGTCTTCACAAAAATCTGCAATAACTAAACTATATTATTAGTCACACTTATAAACATTGCTATTAATTTGTTTTAAGTGCAATATCATTAATTCATAATGTGCAGCAATATTCATAATAACAACCATTAATATGTAGTTATTTACTACCCACAATTGCATATGTAAAAAATAAAATTTACAGGACCAACATAGATATTACTCCAAGGTATCAAATTAATTGTTACATTAAACCAGATTTATTGCTGAGATCTGATTTACGATAACTTTTAACTGAAAGGTGACTTTAGAAAGTCACCACTTTGTTGCCCAAACCGCAGGTAACCTTTCCTGTCTATCTGCAGCTAGGAAATGTAAAGTGTTCCCAGGAACAGGGAACAAAAAGAATTGCTGGTGGGAGAAGATGTGTCCTACTTCAGCAGGAGGAATACTGGCCAGTGGCCACAGATGGCTTTGCCTCAAAGAGGCTACGATCTTTGTGAAGCAAATGCTGATTAAAACTTCACTTGCCTGCTCCTTTGTGTGGGCAGACAGGCTGGCATCATCTTCAGAATAGGAAAGCCCGCTGCAGAGCAGATTTTTCAGGAGGAGTGGCTCCGGAGTGTGCCCAGAGCTCTGTCCAAGAGAAGAAGGGTCCCAATATCTTGGAATTGGTTACAGAAGTGTATCCTGGGATTGTTTGATGGCCAAACCCCCAGGAAGTGATGTAAAGTGGAAAGGGTTGCTTCATGAGAAATACTGTTCCTTTGGCTAGTGAGTCCTCCCCTCCCACAAACACGAAGATGGCGTAAAAGTGGTACCCCAAACATGCAGTCCACCGATCACTACTGGCCTGGAAAGAAGACAGAAGAAGGACAGACCTACAGGCGCCTGCACCCAATATTATAAAACTACAGTAGGTTCTGTCGGGAGAAAAAATTACTTTTGAGATACTGTTTATATCAGCTAACTTAGAAAAATATGTAAATAATTGACACACTTACAAGACTATAGTTACTCAGTATATTCATATGCATTGACTGAAGTTATGCAAAATGTATGAACTTTACATTTCCAAACATGTCTGGAATATAAAAGTGGCATATAAGTGAGTCAGTGACACAGTGCGGTCATGTATATCTGACGAACACAACAAATGACATACACATAATTTGTGAGTAAAATGATTTAACAAGGTATCTGTAACAATGTGCTTATTTCCATGTGTATATTTTCCTTCTTGTAGGTTTCTGCTACTCGCATGCATGACTCTGTTTCCTTTTGAGTATCACCATGGTAATAGAATCTTGTGTGAGTTGTAGGAGTCAGTTGCACCTTGCCCAAGCTGCTTGATGGATGGGACCTTTTATTCTCTAGAATAAACCTACTTCAAACCTTTCGTGAGTCCTCCAATGCCTCATTTACTTGGTTTTACACTGGCGACGAGTGAAAGAAACCTACCCAGCATTTCCAGAAGTGGAAATAACGGTCTCAACATCTTTTCAAAATCAGAAGAAGTGATTAATATTCCAAATTCCTTTAAAGAAGGCTTACTCCTGTTTCATCAATCATCTTATCATGTGAGTTGTTCATAAACTTTTTTAAAGAGATATTGAGCATTCGCCACATGCCTCACCTTTTGGATTAATTAAGAATTAGGTTGGGAGGCTTCGATGTGGGCTCTGTTGTGTTACTCCTTTTCCATCTTGTTGGGAGCATTCTCCGCTTTCCTCACCTTTTGTGTGTCTAAGAACTGAGGTTGAGAGGTTCGGAGCAGGCTCACAAGCGAGGAGTTAACTATCTCTTTCTGCTTTCATTTGTGCCTCATATGAACCCGCCTTTTTACATTAACTGGCATAGCTGCGCAACGTGTTAGAGAAACCTGCATTTTTCACACTAACACGTCTGTGCTGCAGCGGACTTGCTTTTCCTATTATTTGAAAACTCGCCTCTAATCCCCTGTAGAGATCTTTGAATTACATTGATGAAGATTTGAGCTCCGATGTTGTGAAAATTATTTATTTATTTCTACACATGATTCCTGCATGTTTTTGACTGTACCGACCTATTTACTTTGATGAAAATTTGGGCTTCGGTGTGGTGATATCTGTTCAACGACCCTCACGTTCAAATGTCTCTTTTGTTATATTTTTAAAGGATGCACGAGTGTTGTCATATCTACATGTTTAACTTTGAAAACTTTAAACACACTTGCCTGGAATTCTGAGGCTTCTGTTCTCTACTTGCGCCATCTCTCCTCATCTAACACTGCTTCGTAACAGCTTGCCTTCCTGAGTTTGACATCACAACGTCACGTTACGCATTACGCAACATGCGTAACGTGGTGGCCATTTTTTTATTATTTACATCTTATGACTAAGACCGGAGCCTTCATACCGGACCATCGTTAAGCTCCTAAAATTACTTGTGAGTTATTAACGGACTTTTCAAACATCATATATTTCTTTCTCTGTGGTTGAAATTAATCCTAGCATAACAACAGGGTTTTGTCAACCTGTAGTTTGCTTCATTGAGTTGTTTATACACTGTATTTTTACAATGTTTTTACCACATCGTTTTTATATTTATGGGCTCGTTATGCTGTCTCTCTTCTTACATTCTTCAAACATTTATGTTAGCTTAATTGGTTACTTTTTACCACATAGTTATTGTTTGTAGGCATAAAGGTTCTAGGAATCTCCTTTTTATGTTGCATTTGTATGAGAAATGCTAACTTTGAGCACATTTCAATATTTCTAGCACAGTTTTAGTTTTATTTTCTTTGGTCTACACAACAATGCAAAACTTAGCTACTTCACCTTTCTTCTTGTCATCACCTGGTGATCCACCCATCAGGTGGCAAAAATGGAAAAAGGTTTTTGAGAGCTACGCCAAGGTGTGTGGAACTAACCTTAGTGCGGAGGGGAGAACAGGAAGTATTTGATCATTTACCGGAGATTGTTGATCCTAATTTGAATGAGTATGAGATGTGTATTTTAAAACTAGAAAGGCATTCCCTGCTTAAGGTAAGCACAATCCTGGAACGGTACCATTTTGGTCGTAAAAACCAAAATGATGGTGAGACAGTTGAGAACAATATTACATCTCTAAGGAGATTAGGGTCCTCTTGCAAGTTTGGTGCTTTGTTGGAAGAGAGAATAAGAGATCAATTTATGTTAGGTTGTAATGTGCAAAAAGTTAGGATGATATTTGGCAGAAAGATGATCCTTCATTGGAAGAAGTTATAACCATTGCCAAACAAATTGAACATTCACAAAAATGTGTTGAAATCATCACTAAACGTGACACCAAGAGTGAGGCTGTACATGAGATAAAGACGTCCTCAAAAGAAAAGAATGTAAAAAAAGGGTATAAGGCTAACACAGAAAAGAATGCCTCTTGCACTTTTCAAAAATCTAATTTTTAACCTAAATGTTATCGATGTGGAAATCCAGGTCATTTTGCAAATGATAAAAAGTGTCCAGCATTGAAAGTCACATGCAAAAAATTGTACAAAAAATTGGTCATTTGACTGCTGTTTGCAAAGCAAAGAAAAGTAAGACGAAAGTAAATTTAATTTCTCAGAGCACATACAGTGATAGTGATTCTGATTCAGATTTTGACTGTCGATAAATAGTATCACAGGTATCAGATAAAAGTAAGAAAGGCCCCTTTGATGAAGTGATGGTTGAAGGTAGTGGGACTCGTGTCTTATTTGATTTAGGTGCGAAAATAACCATTGTTTCTAGACATTTCTACTCACACAATTTAAAAGATAAAGTTACAATTCTAAGAGCTGACATCAAACCCTTTGCTTATGGTGGAGAACTTGTAAAGCTTTTGGGTTATTTTCATGGTTTGTTTGAATACAAAAGGAGGTACATCTCTGGGAAGGTTTACGTTTCTCATAAAGGTGACAGCATTCTGAGCTGGTTTCACCAGAGGGATTCAGGTGTTATGTTAGACCCCAACAGTGATCAACCCATATTATTGAAAGAAAATTTTCAACTGAATGAAATTAACACTCAGAACAGTGAGGATGCTTATACTTCAAATTTAAGAAGGTCTTTTCCCAATGTGTTCCGGAGTGAATTAGGATGCCTTCGTGACTACGTACATAAGATTAAGTTGGTGTCTGGGGCTGTACCTGTGGCAAGTAAAGTTTGTGGTGTTCCCTTATCTGTGAGGGATGAGATGAAAAACCAATTAGAAAAATGGAAGTCTGAAGGAATAATTGGAGTGGTAGAAGGGACACAATGGTTTTCGCCAGTCATCGCCGCACATAAATCTGATGGTAGTCTTTGTCTATGCATAGATTTGAGGGAGCTCAATAAACAAGTTGTTGTGGATAGGTAGCCACTTCCCAAAATATCGGATATGCTCATGTTGTTAAATGGAGCTGAAGTATTTTGCACGGTAGATCTAAAATCTGCATATCATCAGATAAAGTTAGATGATGACTCAAAAGACTACACTGCCTTTGTCTCTCCATTCGGAACCTTCAGATTTATTAGGTTACTGTTTGGGTTGGTGTTGGCAGCTTCGGTTTTCCAAAGGGCCCTAGAAAAGGTTTTAATGGGACAACTTGGTGTCAAAATCTACCAAGATGATGTCTCAATTTATGGTAAAGACAAAAAAGAACATGATTTGAGACTTAAACGGGTGTTAGAAAGATTCAGTCAACACAAACTCACTGTCAGGATAGACACGTGTAAATTCAGAACATGCTCCACTGATTATCTTGGTCACACTATTTCGTGGAAGGGTGTGAAACCTAAGCGCGAGCTGATTGAGGCCATACAAAAATTGGCTTCACCAACACATAAAGAGGAACTTATGAAATTTCTTGGCATGGCTGAGTATTACCGCAAATTTGTCAAGGGTTTTAATGAAAAGTGTGTTAACATGCGGACACTGCTGTGTAAAGGAGTTGACTTAATCTGATCAGAACAGTGTGAAGCTGAATTTATTAAGGTTAAAGAATTAGTGAAGAAAAACCCCAAGTTGAGGAGTTTTGATCCCTCTTTGAACTCGGTTCTAATCACCGATGCGAGCATGAAGGGCCTAGGGGCTGTTTTGCATCAAGAGAATGGTGACACTGTTAATGTGATTCTGTTCTTCTCTAGGAGTCTCAGAGAGGCAGAATTACGTTATTCAGTCATAGAAAGGGAGGCCCTTGCTGTACACTGGGCCAATAAGAAACTCAAAAATCTCCTTTGGGGTACCAAGTTTATTGTGCGTACGGACTACAGACCCCTGTGCAAAGTTTTTAATAAAAAAAGTATTGATGCTATATCGAGCAGAATTTCCAGGTGGGTTGTGGGTCTTCAAAGTTATAATTTTAATGTGGAGTATTTGCCTGGAGCACGCAACTGCATTGCTGATACACTTTCAAGACTATTACCATCCAATGAAGATAATTTGGACTATGAGGAACACGAACTGAGTGAAGGGGTATGTAACATTGAAAATGATGGGATAAAAGAAAGCAAGTGGCGTGAGGATTGTAGTTCTGATGAGGAATTGTTAGAACTCTCTTCTTTGATCAAAGAAGGGTAGAATAAAAAAATCCAAGGTAACTCAGAAAAGTATTGGAATGTAAGACATGAGTTGTCAGAGTCTGGTGGTTTGATTTTTCGAGGAACAAGACGGATTCCTCCCATGGTACTTCGCAGTGAGTAGATTGAGTTAGCTCATGAAGGGCATCAAGGGATGTCTACAACTAAAGAGAGGCTGAGACTCAATTACTGGTGGCCAGGGATGGATCTACAAGTTGAACGTCTAGTCAGAGAATGCATTTCATGTACCTTAAGTGAAAAATGTCTTAAACCCAGGGTACAACCTATGGTCATCAGAGAACGCCTCAAAGGTCCTTGAGAAGAATTAGCACTTGATATTTTGGGTCCTATACAGAGTAACGACTGTGAGTCCTATGTATTTGTCCTCATGGACATGTACTCCAGGTGGCCCGAAATTAAGATCACTAAGAAACCATTGCCATGTCTAAACAGAACAGTTTAGAATGGAAAGAAGAGGTTAATAAAAAGGTAGAGATGTATAGAATCTCTCCTCATGCAACTACTGGATCCCAATACATGCATAGCACCTTATTGGGTGAATGATGCTGAATCATGAAAAGGGAGGATGTCCTCACAGGGTCTATGGAGGGCCAAAGAGGCTGGAAAAATTGATGCACAGAAACTAAGTTATGATGCAAGGAAAGCTGTTAAAACCACTCTTGTAAAAGTAGGCCATTTGCTCATGATCAGGGCACCATTTGGGCGTAAAGTTTCAGGTTTGTTTCAAAGACCACACAGAGTTGTCAAACTTTTATCTAATGCGATAAAACCTGTAGATTCTCGCATTTGGAATCTTAATAGAGTGGTGGTTATCAAGTACAGCTCCTTGTTGAATAATGGGCATGCAGGGCAACCAACACATTCTAACTCTTGTCCCACTGCATGTTCAACTGCACCACATAGGGAAAGAAGAGTAAGAGTAAGACAACAACCTTCAAAGTCCCAAAACTTTGTAATGAAGGGTTAATAGTATATTTTATCTTGCATAACTAGAGTGGTTTATCTTCATAACTAGATTGGTTTATCCTCATTTGTTGCTATTTTGTTTTGTCTCATTTTTTTATTTCTTCATGTGTATTATATAAAGGGAAGGTGTGTAATAATGTGCTTATTTCCATGCATATATTTTCCTTCTTGTAGTTCTCTGCCACTCGCATGCATGACTCTGTTTCCTTTTGAGTAGCACCATGGTAATAGAATCTTGTGTGAGTTGTAGAAGTCAGTTGCACCTGGCTCAAGCTGCTTGATGGATGGGACCTTTTACTCTCTGGAATAAACCTACTTCAAACCTTTCCTGAGTCCTCCAGTGCCTCATTTACTTGATTTTACAGTATCCATTGCTTCAGTTCGAAAACAGGCTTATTTTATTATTAGTGAGTAATTTTAGGCTTGTTGACCAAGCATGCGGAAACTTTAACGCAAGTATCGTCAAAGTTACTTCCCTTAATGTATGTGTTCCCATTTAACCAGCCCATTTGGTCTTCTTCAGGACTGAACAAATTGTGTGAGCAGCCTGCTGGATGGCAAACTGTGTGTAGTGTCTACTGCAAAAAAACATCACAGGGGAGAGTGTAAATACAACTCACCTGGATAAAGACAGAACACTGTATTGCTTGATAATTTGACCAAGGGAATGTAATCCCTGTAAGTAAATATATCCATACCCATGCCCAATACATCCACTGTGGGTTTAAATCATGTCAATGAGTAAAATGACCAATCTCACCTCCCAACCAGGGTGGAGTAGGACAAATGGATCAAGGATATCCACAAAGAAAATGTCCAAAATTGATGATCCTACATAAAAAAGCATGTAAAGTGGATTCAGAATTGGAAAGTCACAGTGTGAGTTGCAAAAGGATTGCACCAATGTAAAGTGCTCTTACCTATCCTTTAGTGCTGGACGATAAACCACTGCCTCTTAATAATATTGGATCATGCCACTGGTGCGATACTCCTTGGAAATCCCAGCAGGATTCTGTGGAACAGCCAAATCTAAGTGTCAGGCAAAGCCTGTGCTATAGACAAAACGCATGTCTGGGTTTATCTTAATTTAAAAGTGCATCCCAATATAGGTAAATGCAGTAAAATAGACAAAGTGAATTTCTAAGTTTGTTTAAAGTGCATCTTAATCTGCAATGCGTGTCTGCTCACCTCAAAGAACTGTTGAGTAAACCATGGTGTCCCCTCTACAATTCTCAAGGGGACGCCACAGATGCAATGGGTGAGATATAGCCCGAAGGCGGTTGACAGCCACTATGTGAGCATGCACATCTATGTCATCTGTCGTTTGCAACAAAATGGCAGCTTGCGAAGAGGGTTCAAATTTAAAACATAAAGCCTCTTTTCACAGAGGTTGCAGTACAATGTGGCATGAGCAATCTATATGATGTAGTGGTACAAAGTATTCACTTACACAAAACGTCCGGTAGTGCCGGCAATGGATAGTTAGTTACCCTATTGAAAGTGAAAGTAAGCCGCAACAGATTGCAGTCTATTTTCATGTCCCATAGGACAAGGGGGCAATGCAGTAGTGCACCTGCTGTTTGACGAGTGGTAGCGCCAGTAAAGTAGCTAATGAATAATTAACAAATGAATAGTGGAAATCACACCAGATTGCGATCTTGTTTCTTGTGCCATGGGATGGGGGGCATATAGTGAAGTTCCTAATCCTCGCCTATTCTTAGTCAATGGTGGTGTCACTGATTTATTTATTTTTAAAATAATTTTATTATTTTCAAAATTGAACATAAAACAGAAGCTGCCAGAAAAAGGTTGTCAAGCAAATATATATAATAAATAGATAATAAATATTAGTTTCAAATTTAGCTTTCAAAAATACATTAAATCGGTAATAAAAAATTATTTTAAGATTAAGCTTTAAAATTGTCAAGTACATAAATTCCATTAATATATGGATTTGAAAGCTAGTACATACAATAAATACAATCAGAGTGTAAAGCATATTGCAACAACCCTTTAAATCATTCCCGCTTCCAACTTGTAGTCAATAACAACTAACAACCCAACCTATAGTTATCCCCTGTCAAGCTGCCAAATATAGAACGCCCTAATGGCCAGTATCTTAAAGTTCAGTATTTCAAAGCCCACCCTTGAACTCATACAAGGTCAGTTATTACCACTCTCTAAACCTTCCTAAGATATCAGAGAGCTATTCAGTGTGAATATTTCAGGGTCCGGGGTCAACAAACAGTCCACATGGTGTTCCCATGCTCATGCATTTTCAATCTTTCCCCGCCCTTTCTTCAATTCTCGAAACAACACAGCAATCTCCAGTCCTGCCCATTTAACCAGTTCTTTTCTCCATCTAGTTATTTGAGGGACATGTGCAGACTTCCAGTGCATTGTCAATTCACGTTTAGCCAGACTGAATGCCAAATCGGTAAATCTAGTTGTGATTTTCCTCTTTTTAGGGTGAGGATATCCCCAATGAAGGCAGGTTAATGGAGTACAAGTGATCGCTCGTAAAGTTATGTCATTTGCACAACTCACAACCACTTCCCAGAACCCAGCTGGACCAAATCATTTGGAACAATTCTGCCCTCAACATGCCACATCTTGGACATTTCGCACCAGCAGCCACATAGAACCGGTTGACTTTGCCAGGTGTAATGTATGTTCTATGTAAAACGTAAAAATGTATTAATTTAAACCTGGAATTTCCTGAGACATCAGGTATATGTGCCAGGATCTTCTCCCAGTCCATATCTGCATTCTCGAGTTCTAGGTCCGTCTCCCACTTCACTTTCAGTTCAGAGAGGAGTTAGGACACCAGCACGTATATTACAATATCGGCACAAAAGCGCTTTTACACGCACGGACCGTTGCAGTAAAGAGTAGTTGACACATTTGATGTGTGACAAGCTCACTCCCTATATTCCCCCAATGATTTACAATCATGGCAATAACATCCCTGTGCAACAAAAATTGGCCACAAGGAACATCAAGCTTTTCTGCAAAGTGTTCAAATTAAAGTAATTCTCCATCTTGGAATAAATCACCTACACAAGTAACCCCATAATTACCCCACCTCTCAATTCCTCTCAATGTCTCCCAACACACCCACATGAGCCACAGGCTTCATCCATCCAAGTGGGAAATCAGGCGAATAGGGCACTGGGACACAGGTGCACTGTAAGCAACGACGGCAGCACTTTTGTATTACCAGGAGCTCCTGAGTAGCCACTGGCAGCCGTCACCAAGGAGCCAAGAAGACTTGCAATTATTCCAGCAAAAAAGGCAGCGAGCCAACTATACCCTTACCAGGGTTCATTCCTCTGTAAACCCACTGATTTAAACCCTGTAATTGAGCCGCTATGTATTATGACTCAAAATCATGTACAAGTAGACCACCCTCTGTTATAGGGTGCTGCAATTTAGTCAGGACTATTCTGGGCCTACATGTCCTGCAAATTGGCTACAATAATAGAGTTTCCTTATCCCTTAACAGCTGGACAGGTGCAAACAGTGGTAGTGTTGAAACTAAATAAAGCAATCTAGGCAACATCACCATTTTAGCCACCGCTATTCTGCCAGCCACAGATAAAAGAAATGTAGTTTAAAGCTTTATACTATTACGTAGGGCTCCAATAGCTGCTCTCACATTACCATCCTGTAGGTCCTGTTGAATATGATATATTTAAACTCCTCAATATTGAATGCAAGTAGAGCTCCAGGTAAAGCTCACAAAGGTTCAGAGGAGGGATAACATCACTACTAAGTGGAAACAACTGGGATTTTTGCTAATTAATGTGCAGGCCAGAAACAGCCCAAAGCTTGTCAATAAATGTATTGTGCCTGGCAGGTCGACCCCAACATCCCTTAGGAACAGAAGCATGTCATCAGCATATAACGCTGTATAATGGGATAACCCTCTAACCTGTAAACCACGACAAAGGCTCTATTGCAATTGCAAATAATAGAAGAGTAAATAGACACCCTTGTCTAGTTCCAAATCCCATAATATTAGGCTAAGTTATAGTTCTGCCAGAGCGAACCTGATCGGTGGGACTCGTGTAAAGGAGCTTAATCCAATGAATAAACCCAGGACCCAGGCCCATTCTTACAATTATCTGATACAAGAAATCCCATCTTGGACTATGAAAGGCCTTTTCAATATATTTTGCCATTACAGCTGCCAACTATTTGTCCAACAACTCTTCATTCAGAAGAGAGATGAGTCTCCTGATATTTATCACTATATTACGCCCAGGAATTAAACCCACTTGATCTATGTGGATCAAAGAGGTCATATGAGGTTGAAGGTGAGCCAGTAGGATTCGACTTAAAATTTGATAGTCCACATTAAGCATAGATAAGGACTTGTAGGCTCTAACAACTGTGGAAGGGCCTCCTGGTTTCAAGAGTAGAATGACCAGAGCCTCACATGTAGATACCATTAAGTGACTGGATTCCAGAGTAGCAGAGTAAAGTCTACAAGTTTAGGAGCCAAACTATCCCTGTAGTCTGCAAAAAACTCCACAAGTAGGCCATCAGATCCAGGAACCTTCCCTCGTTCCATACTTTTAATGGCTGCTGTCACCTCCTGCACAGAAATATCACCCCCCAATGTATCTGCATCCTCTCGTGAAAGTACCTGCAGTTGGTCAATGGACAGGAAATCTTTGTAGGCCTTAGAGGGTAAACTAGGAGCTGCTGCATAGAGGGAAGTATAGTACTCACAAAATCTTGTGTTTATGGCAGCTTGGCTATATAGGGGTTGAAGAACCGGGCTCATTAAGCTTGGCGGCGCAGGGTACGCCTGAAATCTTCTGAGTTCGCCTTCCAAATTACAGAGACACGGAACACTCTGTCTGGCATAGGAACTTCAATTTATTAGCTGCAGCTAGGTACAGTTGTCCTAGAAGTACATCAGTGGTAGGTTCTCAGGAGACTGCCACTTCAATCCGTGGCTCACAGTCTTTTGTAGCGCTTGAATCCCCTAAAGCAACAACCCCCTCAATGTGCAATAAAAATACAAATCATCCACAAGAAAACATTCTCTTGTACAAGATACAGGATAATGGGTAATAGAAATTCCTTCCCTAAGGTCGTGTTCTCTACCCGACCCTATAGGTCAGGAGGCATAGCCATTCCTTGGTTAAATTAATTTACGACAGGACGTGTTTGCGTGTTGAAGATGGTGATTCGTAACAACTGGAGAGGCCGAGAACGGTCACCAAGGGTCAATAGATGGTTATCTCGGGGTTTAGTTGCTTCGAGCCGGGTCTCAGAATGGATTTAGCTCAGGGAAACAGGAAAGGTCGTGTAATATGTGCAACAGTATAGAATGAGAGAGAAACGCTATGAAGATAAAAGGTGCCTCAGTGAGGGCAAGAGCGTAATGGTGTTACAGAAAAGATGGGGCCGTATTTTGAATTTCCTCAGACCCACCTTTTGCCATTACTCAGGCAAAGAAACCAGAGGCTGGTGTTAATCTGAATCGACTTCAATAGCCATGAAATCTACAAGCTGTTGTTGCAGTATTATCTTTGTGTTAGCTGCTTTCTGTGATACCGGATTTGGAACACACAGGGTGGCGCAGAGCCCGCATATAGCTGGACCACATTGTAGGCAAAGGCAACATTAGAAGAGAATGGCCAAAGTCGCTCCGACAAAGGTGAGAATCTTCCATCCCCATGTAGACAGTAGTCCCCCAAACCATGCCATCAGAGACCAATTCCCTTCATCCTGGTGAACGGACTCAGCGATCTTATGTAGCTTAGAGATGGCTTGGTATACTGTAGGGGCGTTGTCTGGAATAAAAATGCAACAGCTAGACCCGATCAATCTGCATACGCCCCCACGGTCAGCAAGGATGATATCTAATACCATCCTGTTCTGAAGCGTGACAAGGCGGTCAGCAGCGAGTTCTGCAGTGATGTTACTCAAAGCTCCAGCTGTTTCATTGACAGTGGCTTCTACAACTCGAATTAGTTGTCTTATGTCTCTACTGTTGACTATTGAGCCCCAGAATGGAAGTAGTCCTTTCAAGACATCCCCGACTTCTTGTCCTGACGTATCCTGGTCAGACGCCACCCCTCTTTTCTGTAAATGATGCTTGGCATCTGCTATATATGTAGGGGGCAACATCCAAGCGATATAACAAGTGCCTCTCCAATTACCAGGTAGAGAAGTGTAAGCCTTATTTCCACACACGAAGTATGTATTACGTGAGGGAACCATGCGAGGCCAATTTGTCCCATTCAATGTCACAATATGTTGGCAATTGCTTGTACCTTTATATTCTAACCCTCCTTTCCTAATACAGAATCGTGCTTGTCCAGGTACCACTAGAAAAGTTTGTCCTTTTCGAGAGGTTCTATTAGAGGGCAGAAAATACAAATCCGTAGATTTGGTTTGGCGATCAGCATATTCTGACTTCTCACTATCCGTCCCATATATCCTTTTCTGTCCCGCCAACATAAATCGTATAGATGTACTCCCAAGCTCCTTACTTCTCGAGTATCCCCATCTCCAGAAAATACCCAACTGGCGCTCAATTCCCACCATGCACTACAAGAGCCATTAAATGAAAAAGGAAGGGTAATGTATGGCATTCCAGTATTCACCGAACTTGGCAGAAGACCGCAAACCCAACAGTTTGTCGCATTAGTGGCCAATTGATGTTGGTGTAGCATGGAAACAAATGTGTTGTTGCGGAATTCACTCCTTCTTGACTCAACATGAGGTGGTAGAGTGCCATGTGTATGCATTTCAACCGTAACTTTGGGAGTAGGCTGTGTAAAAACTACGTGTAGTCCCCATCCTATACAAGACAATATAATACATATCAAAATCAATATTATTAAAACCACTATAAAACGATTATGCAGTAATTTACAATGCTTTGTGCTCATTGTTTGTATTTTGTCCATTCCCTTGTTAACAGTAATTTCCAGCTCTAAATATTGCCCGTGACGGGAGGTTGCTTCACTCAGCTGTGATTGTCTGTAGTTCTTTATACTTTCCTACAAGTCCCACAGGCCTAGAGCCACATCTTGGGTCACAATTCTGAGACTTACGATCACGGCCCTGCAATCATGTGGAAATCGGGATAAAGACAAAGTCAATGAAGTACTATTGAGGTATTTTGTTCAGTCTGGGCCTCAAATCGTACCTCTGGGAACCAGGTACAGTTTGTTCGTGGAAAAGGAGATGTGGTTTGGAGGGTCCAATTTCACTGCCGCCGGTATAGCTGTCTGGAGGACCTCGTCATCATCATGTCCTGCTCCGGCCAAGTCTAGGCGCGCATCGCTGAATAGTCCAAATCTTGGTACTCTTCCGGTTTCAGAGTCACTAATTCGTTTATGAACCCATTGATCATAAGGCAATGGTAGGGGCACTTTCTTGCAATGTACCCCATGTACCCAGTTATTTTTGCCGACCACCTTTCCTGCAGTACGCGTCGTCAGTAGTACCTGACGAGGTTCTCTCCAGCGAGGTTCCAAGTTCCTTGACCTCTGGAAGCTTTTGACGCAGACCCAGTCTCCCGGCCGTATGGTGTGACCAGGATCCGTTGAAGCCTGGGGCAAAGTATCTTGTACCTGTTGGCGAAGGACACGTAACTTAGTGGTTAGATCATGTAAATAGTCAATTAACAATGGATGCTCTATCTCTGAGTATTTCTTTGGCCTTGGGACTCCCCAAACATTTGCAGGGCGTCCAAAGACAACCTCATAAGGACTAAGTCCCGTACGGGAATGGGTGGTTGTTCTGGTGGATAAGAGAGCCAAGGGCAAGGCATCAGGCCAGGCAAGACCCATGCTGACTTGTATTTTCGCCAGTTTAAGCTTAAGGGTGCCATTATAGCATTCCACCGAACCTGCTGACTGAGGATGGTTTGCTACGTGGAATTTTTGCTGAATGCCAAGGCCTGTACATAATTTCTGCATGATCTGACCCACAAATTCACTTCCGTTGTCACTCCAAATAATTCTCGGTAACCCAAATCTTGGCAGAAACTCCTTCAAAAGGACTTTTGTCGTGGATAGAGCAGTATTATCTTTCAGGGGATAGGCCTCTACCCATCGGGAGAAGGCACATACCACAACAAGAACGTACTTCAGATTGTTACATCGTTCCATGTGGATGTAATCTATTTGTAAAACCTCAAAAGGGTAAGTTGGGGGAGCAAAGTGTCCTGCTGGTGTTGGTGTTCCCTTCCCCGGGTTATGCATCAAGATTACAATACAATGCTTAACCAGATTGTCTGCACATTTAGGGATCCCCACATTCTTCCATACCGGAGCCAGAAGCTTGCATATACCTTTAGCGCTAATATGGGCTGGACCATGTGCCATGCTAACTACTGGGAGTACATAAGCATCTGGTAACAACCAGCGTTGATGTTCTGACAAGTCTGTCCAGCACCCTGTCACATCCAATCTTCCTATACTTTCTTTCCACGTACTCAATTCTTTCTCTGTGGCCTCTGCCTGGATCATTTTCACACTGTCCACAGTATTCTCACACAACCCTCCTTGTGCAACCCATCTAGCAGAGCCCGCAACATACATGCGGCTTGTAGTGTCTCTAGCTGTCTCTTTCGATATGTGGTCTGCGAAAGCATTTCCTTGACCTACATCATCAGTGATCTTCTTATGTGCGCTACACTTCACAATCGCTATCTGAGTGGGCAAGGTGAGTGATTCAAGGAGGTCATTTACCAATTGGCAATGCTGTATCTTAGTGCCATGGGATATGAGAAACCCTCTTTCCTTCCACAGGCGGCCAAAACTATGGGCCACTCCAAACGCATACTGACTATCAGTATACACATTCACCCTTTTTCCTTCAGCCAACACTCAAGCTCTAGTCAGTGCTATCAATTCAGCTGCCTGGGCTGAGATATGTATAATACGCGCTGTTTCTACAACAGTGTATAAGGTAGTGACTGCATAGGCTGAGGTCGTTTCACCATTGGGAAGCTTAAAACAAGAACCGTCCACCCATAAGGTCCCATCCGGGTCCGGAGTATCCTTTTAATCAACTCTGCCTTTTGTCTCTTCCTCCGTGCAGAGGAAGCAGTCGTGTTGCTCCTGAGTGTCATTTTCTACTGGATTTGGCAGCAATGTTGCCGGGTTCAAGGTATTACATCGCTTAATGTGTATGTGGCTAGCCAAGAGCGTCAATACGTACCCCGAAAGGCGTGCACTCGTGAGGTGTTGGGTCTTTGCTCTATTTAGGAGGGTGTCTACTGCATGCGGCACCATGACAATAAGGGTATTATCTAATACCAATCCAGCAGACTGGCGAATGGAAACTGCCGCTGCTGCTGTAGCCCTCAATCAGCTGGGTAATGCCTTGGCCACCGGATCTAACGTGGCCGAAAAATAGGCACAGGGGCTTTGCTTGTCCCCAAATTGTTGCGTTAAAACTGATAACGCGCAACCTTCTTTCTCATGAACATAGAACTCTTTGTAGTACCCAGCAGGATTTTTACGAGGGTCCGGTAAGGACTGCTTAAGGGCCAATACCTCAGATCGTTTCCAAGGAACGTGTACCCACACACGTTGAAAGTGAGCAGGTATAATAGGATTAGCACCCTGAGCTGCAACCTCCTCTCTCCACACTGGGGGAACCTCTCTCATGGGATAGTGTTTTAATTTTCGCCTGACGGACGAATCGCGTTTTGGCAAGGACCGGCAGGCAAGCATCATTCTAAAAGTGACAAGCGTTCCTACCGCGTCCTCAACCTCTGCGCCCACAATCAGCCCTTTATCAAACTCGACCTGTACATCGAGCAGGCCCTGAGGGGCTCGTCCCAATCCCATATCCTCCCACTCTTGACTTAAAATGTTACACATAGTATCAAAAACATATCTCTGCGTTGGCGCCTCCCACTGCTGAAAGGTGACCATAATATCTTGCACACTATACTGGGGGCCATTCGTGATCCAGCCTTCGGGCTTGAAGGTCTAGCACTTCCCGTTCCTCCAGACCTGGGAGCTGACTACGAGTTTGTCTACGAGGAGGAACAGGGGTCATTTGAAATGTCCCAAAGAAAGGGGACAAAAGGCCAGAAACGGTATTGATCATTCGCCTCCGAGCGGAGGGAGAATTCGTCATTAGGACAGGAGACAGAATATTAGGCGGGGCAGAAGAGGGAGTAACATTTACGAAGGGAGCCGAAGGTAAGGGAGAGCTCGGTAATACCGAAGAAAGCTGTTGTGGGGGTGCAGGAACCGATTGAGGAGCGACAGGTGGGACAACAGGCGGAACAGGCGGGGCAGGTGCTAATAATAAAGGTGCCTTCGCTCCGGGAGCAGGCGGTAATCCAAAAGGTACATTAGCTCCCTGCGCATAGGGCGGAGGTAATCTCAACAGATGGGACATTAAAGGATCCTTCTCAGGGTCCACATTTTTCTCCGTAGGTACAGTTGTCCTAGAAGTACATCAGTGGTTGGTTCTCAGGAGACTGCCACTTCAATCCGTGGCTCACAGTCTTTTGTAGCGCTTGAATCCCCTAAAGCAACATTCTCTTGTACAAGATACAGGATAATGAGTAATAGAAATTCCTTCCCTAAGGTCGTGTTCTCTACCCGACCCTATATGTCAGGCGGCATAGCCATTCCTTGGTTAAATTAATTTACGACAGGACGTGTTTGCGTGTTGAAGATGCTGATTCGTAAAACAACTGGAGAGGCCGAGAACGGTCACCAAGGGACAATAGATGGTTATCTCGGGGATTAGTTGCTTCTCAGAATGGACTTAGCTCAGGGAAATGGGAAAGGTCATGTAATATGTGCAACAGTATAGAATGAGAGAGAAACGCTATGAAGGTAAAAGGTGCCTGAGTGAGGGCAACAGCGTAATGGTGTTACAGAAAAGATGGGGCCGTATTTTGAATTTCCTCAGGGTTCACCTCTGTCTGAGTCTAGTTACAAGACCAAGGTGTGTCTGATATTTGGTTTAATAAGCTACGCAAAAGGGGACCTTTTTTATCCCGCTGAGCATGCATCCTAATCAGATATTCCCTATAATAAAAACAACGGAGTTTGGACATTCAGTAATTCCCTAACATCTAGTAATGGATACTTAAGAGCAGGATTTCCTGCTGTCTGCTGCTCAAGATTCTAGAGTAATTTTTCCCGAGATTCTACCTCCCTTATTAATGTTTTACGCACTCCAACCACTTCTACAATACACCGACTCCTAATCACTGTTTTTAAAAGCAACCCACTCAATTAAGAAGTGGTCCCCGCGTTATCCTCAAAATAAGCAGTTTTGGCATCTCCGATATTGTATCTAAAGACCTGATCATCTAGGACCTCCACTCGTAAATGCCAAATCAGGATGCAAGAGCGTGCACGTTCCCAGTTCAAGGAGATAAATACAGGGTTATGATCTGAAATGGTTCTGCATAAATATTCAGCCTTCTTACCGTACCATGTACAGTCGGGGAACACAAAAAAGTGTCAAGACGAACACGAAGTTCATGCAAGCCGTAGTAAAAAGAGAAGTCGCGTGTCCCAGTGTGCAATTGCCTCCAGGAATCCACCAGCCCCCACGGCTGCTGCCAATTGATAAATGTACTAGCCAATCGGGATGCCTGGGAATCTCCCAGGGCCGGGTTAAAAAGATTAAGTGCAGGATCTGAAACACCATTAAAATCTCCCCCTGGCAACACAGTCTGAGTTAGATAAGGTCCCAAACCTTTGGATAGATATAAGACTTAAATATTAGAAGAAAGCAAACCACTCATGTGTAGCCGGCACACAATAATTATTGCTGGGCCCCTGGACCCTGTAAAGAGAGGCTGGACCAAAGACAAGACTGCACCTGCTGCACCCGAGGGACCTGCACAGATGGCTGTGCCTGTTGTTCCCACTCATGGAAACGAACTTCACTTGAACCAAGATGGAAGAAATGACTCCAAGAAGCAGTTGGCTAATCTAGCCTCCTGTTAAGCTTCAGGAACCCTAAAAGATTTCCTACACCACCTATTAACCACTTTTTGAAAAATGGCTGAAGAATGGGAGGCATAATAAAAAAAACTCCTCATTGTATAAACAGTTGTTAGACCTATCCACATAGAAGAATACATGGGGACAGAAATGTTGGCAAATGGAACTCAGTAGGGCTGTTACTTACAAGAAATGGGGAAATCTTTATAACAGAGCCCACATCTCTGCCCAAGACACCAAAATAAAGGATGCCCAAGGCAAAACACTGACACCATGATGTAAATCCCCAGATAAAAAGGCATGGTTGTATATATAGAAACATAGCCACAACTGGAGGATGTGTGGCGCAAAAGGCACATTAATACACCTATTATGCGACTGCCCTTCATAGGAGTGATGATGGGTGGAGGCAATTAAAGAAATAAAAGTGGGCATTTGAAGCACAGATTCCAAGAGTGGTAATTCAGTGTGTCCAGTACCAAGGAGGGAGTTTACGCCAATCGATGAGAGGCAAATATATGACTGTCGTCTTGATTGTGATCACTCAGACATTTCTTGCAAAGTTGGAGATACCAGAGGTTTTGACTCTAAGGCATCAATTCTGTGTCTGGTGGTCCACAGACCGTCAGACTTGCATGGACGCCGCGGTGGTGGTCTCCTGACCACCCTATTACGATATGGTGCCACAGCCCCGCCGAGCCACCAGGGAACCGCCATTCCCTGGTGGTGATGTGGCGGCCAGGAGGCAGTAATATGACTGGTGGAAGCGCCACGGTTCAACCAAGCATATTACAAGTTTCCTCTCACCCACGGTTTTCATAGTGGTTCCACCGCCATGAAAACTGTGACGGAGATGAAACAAAGGGGACCCTAGAGGGCCCTCTTGTGCCTCACTCCCTGTGTACATGCACACCAGTTCCTGCATGGCATGCACTTTTCAGTCCATGTCATGCAGGAACTGTTTTTGGCTTTCGCACTGCGGTGGCAATTTTCAGGGCACCGCCATGGGAATGTCAAAAACAAAGCCCACCAGACAGGAGGAAACTCCTAATCTGGTGGGAGTGTGACCATGTCTTTGGCGGCCTAGCAGCGTGGGAGACCAGGTGCCACACCACCATATTTGTAATCAGGTGCAAACTGAGTGGGCCCTGGAAAAGATCACACATTGAGTGAAACACAAAGGGAAATCCTGTGAAATAGAACACAATCTTGTCTTGAAAATACAGCAAACTCTTTTGCTCAAGCTACCTTGAGGTATTGTGTCTCATCCCAGGGGAGCTCTCACAGCTACAACTGTGGTACACCAACTGAAATTTTGGAATATCCTGAATCACTTTGAGACTTCCGATCATGTTAAACTAAGTGCATGCACAATGTACACACTAACAAGGCAGGTTCTATTGCCTATTGCGGGGGAATAGAGTGGGGGTATACATAAGGTAGATTTGTTGTGTAATAGCTTCTCCATATTTAATAAATCCTCATGACATTTTCTACAGTTTGTCATGGCCACCTCAATCAATCAATCAATCAATCAATCAATACATTTATAGAGCACGCTACTCACCCGTGAGGGTCTCAAGGTGCTGAGGTGAGGGGGGGGGTGCTGCTACTGCTCGAAAAGCCAGGTCGTGAGGTGCTTCCTGAAGGTGAGATGGTCCTGGGTCAGTCGTAGGTGGGTGGGTAGGGAGTTCCACGTCTTGGCAGCCAGGTAAGAGAATGATCTTCCTCTGGAGGTGGTTCTGCGAATCCGTGGTACGCTGGCGAGGGCGAGGCTGGCAGAGCGGAGCTGGCGGGTTGGAGTGTGGAACGTGAGGCGGCTGTTGGGGTATTCGGGCCCGTGTTGTGGAGCGCTTTGTGTGCGTGGGTGAGGAGCCTGAAGATGATCCTTTTGCTGACGGGGAGCCAGTGCAGTTCTCTCAGGTGGGCAGATATGTGGCTGTGGCGAGGGATGTCGAGGACGAGTCGTGCGGATGCGTTCTGTATGCGCTGGAGCCTTTTCTGAAGTTTGGCTGTGGTTCCTGCGTAGAGGGCGTTCCCGTAGTCCAGTCAGCTGGTGACGAGGGCCTGGGTGACCGTCTTTCTGGTTTGGGTAGGGATCCACCGGAAGATCTTGCGGAGCATGCACAAGGTGTTGAAGCATGAGGATGAGATGGCGTTGACTTGCTTGGTCATCGTGAGGGAGGAGTCCAGGATGAATCCCAGGTTGTGTGCGTGGTTCGTGGGTGTCGGCGCAGTGCCCAGTGCTGTGGGCCACCAGGAGTCGTCCCAGGCGGATGGGGATGGTCCGAGGATGAGGACCTCCGTCTTGTCTGAGTTCAGTTTGAGACGGCTGAGTTTCATCCATTCCGCAACGTTTTTCATTCCTTCCTGGAGGTTGGATTTGGTGGTGGCTGGGTCATTGGTGAGGGAGAGTATCAGCTGGGTGTCTTTGGCGTATGAGATGATGTTGAGGTTGTGTTTGCGTGCGATGGTGGCGAGGGGGCTCATGTACATATTGAAGAGGGTTGGGCTGAGCAAAGAGCCTTGGGGTACGCCGCAGATGATCTCGGTGGCCGCTGAGCGGAAGGGAGGAAGGTGGACTCTCTGGGTTCTGTCGGAGAGGAACGAGGTGATCCAGTCCAGGGCATTACCTTAGATCCCAGCGTTGTGGAGGCGGGTTATTAGGGTGCGATGGCAGACTGTATCAAAGGCGTCTGAGAGGTCTAGGAGGATGAGAGCGGTTGTTTCCCTGTTGTCAAGCAGGGTCCTGATGTCGTCGGTGGCTGCGATGAGGGCGGTCTCGGTGCTGTGGTTGGCTCGAAATCCGGACTGGGATGGGTTGAGGGAGCCATTTGCCTCGAGGAATGCTGTCATCTGTTTATTGACGGTCTTCTCGATGACTTTAGCAGGAAAGGCAAGAAGAGAGATGGGGCGGAAGTTCTTGAGGTCTTTAGGGTCCGCCGTGGGTTTCTTCAGTATGGCGTTGATCTCAGCGTTCTTCCAGCTCTCTGGGAAGGTGGCAGACGTGAGAGAGTTGTTTATGATGTTCCGGAGGTAGGGTGCGATGATGGAGTCGGCTTTGTTGAAGATGTGGTGAGGGCATGGGTCGGAAGGAGAGCCGGAGTGGATGGTGTTCATAACGTGGGTGGTGTCTTCAGTGCTGACAGGAGTCAAGTTGCTGAGGGTGGTTGTCGGGGGCATTGGTTCTGTGGTTGGGGGCAGAGTATGAGTCTGAGCGCCGAAGCTGTTGTGTATGTCGGCGATCTTGCGGTGAAAGAACGTGGCGAGGGAGTTGCAGAGGTCTTGTGACGGTGTGATGTCGTTGCTGTTGGCGCTGGGGTTGGAGATCTCTTTAACGATGCTGAAGAGTTCCTTGCTGTTGTGTATGTTGTTGTCCAGCCGCTCCTTGAACGATGTCTTTTTGGTGGTGCGGATCAGCAGGTGGTGTTTGCGAGTGGCGTTTTTGAGGGCTGTCAGGTTGTCTGTCGTCTGTTTGTGGCGCCAGGTTTTCTCGAGGGTTCGGCATGATTACTTTGATTCTTTGAGGTCGTTGGTGAACCATGTGGCTTTCCTGTTGTCGGGCTTGCCTGGAGGGTTCTTCAGTGGTGCAAGGGTGTCGGCTCAGTTGATGATCCACTGTGTGAGGTTGCGGGCTGCGTCGTTGGTGCCCGTGGTGTTGATTGGTGGGTTCTGGCTCAGTGATGTGGTTAGCTGGTCTGTGGTGACTTTGCTCCAGAATCTGCAGGGGATCTGTTGTGGGTGGTGGTGGGATGTGGTCTTCTTGTAGGTGAAATGGATGCAGCTGTGGTCGGTCCAGTGTAGTCCGGTGGAGTGGCTGAAGGTAACGTGGTCGCTGGCAGAGAAGATGGGGTCGAGCGTGTGGCCGGCGTAGTGGGTGGGGGTGTTCACCAGTTGCTTGAGTCCGAGGTTGGCGAGGTCATCTAGCAGGGTGGTGGTGTTGTTGTCGTTGTTGTTCTCCAGGTGGAAGTTCAGGTCCCCTAGGAGGATGTAGTCTGATGAGGGCATGTGGGCTGATGAGGCCGGCGATGGCTTCGCTGAATTGAGTGCATGGGCCCGGGGGTCTGTAGATGAGGGTTCCTCTGAGGGTGGTCTTTGGGTCTGTGCGGATCTGGAAGTGTAGGTGTTCGGCGGTGGTGAGGGTGTCTTCGGAGTTGGTCGAGACGCTTGAGGAAATATGAATTTTTATGATCAATTGTGTCCCCTATCTAGACCCCAACGGCTCCATGTACATGCTACAAGTACATGTATGTTCCCTCCACTTCAAGCTATGAAGACGCAAATACAATTGTGTCCAACGTTAATATGTCCTCTTTCAGATCTGCCATGAATGGGTCAGATATTCCGTTCCTAAGTATGCCTTGCCACCGTCTTTATATGGTATACTTTTCACGTTTTCCAGCTCTGGCAAGGTAGGCCCTGAATTCTGCCATCGAGCTTTTCCTGCTTCTGCCTCTGAATGCTCCAGCCTGGACCTGTATCTGTATCCATGAACTTTGTCTTACTCCCTGCGCGGCTAACGGTGCCTAGCCCGGCCTGTTGCCTGCCAAAACTGTATTCAGCCTTCAAGTTATCTGCTCCGCTCCTCGAGAAATGCATTCCTGTCTAGTAGCTTAGGTAAACATCCCTCCAGCTGCAGAGCAAAGGGTCCGGCCTTACTGTCTCCGTGCAAGTAATTCATGACTTTCGTTACCATGGTAGGCCCATGCCCCCTCGCATCTCATGTAGACACTTAGACGCTTGTACACGCACTAGCAGTCAGTATAGAATAGACTCTGTCCGAAAGACCTTTCCTTCC
Source organism: Triturus cristatus (assembly GCF_964204655.1). Classification (NCBI taxonomy): domain Eukaryota; kingdom Metazoa; phylum Chordata; class Amphibia; order Caudata; family Salamandridae; genus Triturus; species Triturus cristatus. The sequence continues at coordinate 628,564,652 of NC_140584.1, read as the reverse complement.
AGATAATATCGTTCCTTAAACACAAGATATTAGATATGATTTGGGATTAGGTTGTCCTGACATCCCAGACTTCTGTCTCCTCATGTAGGGCTAAATGTCAAGTTCCCTTCACCCTCTAGTTACACGTCAATCACACGTCATGCGGCTGCGCGCGCATCTCTGCCATGTATTTCTGCTGACTTTGCAGGATTCTCTTATGGATCCACCCACTTGTGTCATCATCATAATGACGTTTTTAGTATACGCCTTTATGCACGCCTATTGTAACGCCTTTTCATTACGTATGTGTATTCTTATCTCTCTTCTCAGCTGTTACGCCTCCTGCATCTGTCTTACTGTAATGCATTTAATATAAATATGACAACCTGTCAATAATGTATTGCTGATCCCTTCCTGAACCTTCGTGGTGACGGAACTCGATTGCCTGGTTCGAACCATCATTCCTTTGTAAGGAATAAATTCCCTTTTATAACCTCAAATACCACGGATTCTGCCTCTTATTTTTACTGAGTTATTCTTATTGAATTTTACCGCATAAATTAAGTCTAGGTAATTTAAATTTACCACATAATTGGCGCCCGAATAGGGACACCTCTCACACCTCACGCGCCGGAGGTGCGTTGCAGACCCGGTCTCCTGCCACAGCCGGACGGACAATTACGCGTACCCGCAGGATTTCCTGTATCTCCCTCAGGCCAACGGGGGCGACTGAGGCTGCGATCAACACCCAGACGAGGCGGTGAGGAGTGCGGAGAATCCCGACCAGAGCCTAGCTGAGAGAGCAAGATCCGAGGTATACAGAGGCCCACCAGATTCCGAAGTTCCGAAGTATCTAAGTCACGAGTCGAGTCCAGTCCAGTTTGGTCTAGTCCAGTCCAGACTTTCGAGGCCTTCCGTTCCGTGCTTCCCGGTGAGTACCGTTGCTGGGGACGCATCTAGACGTGCACATTAGTTTGTGCCGGTCAAGACGGGTTTGGGTACACAGACCTAGTCTGCACTGTTTTAGCAGTGTATCTGTACTGTTTAGCAGTACATACAGTATATTTAGTATTATGCAGTTAACTAGTTTTATTCTAATTATTATTGTTTGTTTCTAAAAAGTTTGTGATATGTTTTAAATGTCGTGGTATGAGTGATTGTTCGATCTTCATTATTGTGTTTATTGTAATTATTGTGTTCAAGACCGAGTAAGAATTAAGTAGCAAGGTTCAAGATGCCGTTATTTTCAAAATTAAGACAGATAAAATCTAGAAAAGGGATACTCGAGGAAGCTGTTCCCATTCCACCTAGGGACACTCCAGGGTACTTTATGTATCATAAACATGGCCTAGATGCCGTATTATATCTTGATCTATGGGTGGACTACACCAAGGATTTAGCAGAGAGTCAGAGATGGCCCGTTGCTGGGACATGGGATGCAGATTGCATCATGAGAGTAGAAGAAGTATTATGGAAAAAGAAAGCCAGACAGTCACAGAAAGATGCCATTGAACTATGGCGTAAAGAATCGCATAGACGCACAGAGAAAGCGCTCAGAAAAGAAGAGAAAAGTAGGGAAGATTCAGAAAGAGCCCGAGAAAACATATTAATTGACGAAGGTATCCGAGTAAAAACAGAACAAGTAGACAGACAACGAAACACTCTTATGAATGGTATGTATCCTCTTCTGGCCGAGGGTTTGCCTAAGGCCACCCTGGAGGTACCAAAAGATCTGCCACCTCCATTACTCCCGATTAAAGTACATCCCAAGACCGCAAAGGACATTTTCCTTTCTTCCTATTTAGATGATGCAGCCCCCGGATATGCTGATGGTGCGCAGCAACGCACACCACCTGTTAACGACGCTCAACCCCAAGATCAGCTGCACCCACCTCCGCAGCAACAAACCCCTCCTCACGTTCTAAACATTCCATCTGTCTCTACAGTCCTTCCTGCACCCACACTCTCTACCCTACACCCAACAAATCCTTTTGGACTTGGCACCTCAGGAGGTGCGACAGGAGGTTTTTCCACGCCACCGCCAGCAACTAGATTGACTTATAGGGATTTAGCACACCAACGTACACCCCAAAGAGTTAATGACAATATATTAAATGAGCCTCTAACAGATTGTAGATATGATCCAGTGCCAGGTAAACACGACAGGATGTTGCTATCTTCAGTACGTTTACGACGAGTTGCAAACTATTTAATGACGTTACCAGGAATGGTTGAACATCTAGACAAAATATATCGCTTTGTCCAAACAGGGCAAGGTCCTGAAAGTATTGGCGAGGCCATGGAATACCAGAAAGTAGACATGCAAAAATTATTGTTACGCTTTTTCATAAACTGCTTGATCAGAAACAGAGATAGGCCTGAGGTAGATCCGGAGGAAATGCAAGTACTTACCAGATGGGGTCAGAATATAGCAGACGGAAAACATGATAAACAGCAGTATATAGAAGTCATGTGCCGAAAGATCAGAAAAGAAGTAGAACGAATAGATGAAAGAAGATTGGAAGCAGATAAAACTGAATCAGAGGAAGAGGAGGAGGAACTGTCAGAAATGAACACAGGACAATTAGAATTACCAGCTAGACAAACGATAGCTTATGTAGGAAAAGGAAGATCTTTTAATAAAACAATACGTCCGATACATCCAGAATGTAACAGAATTTTTCAAACAGCTATCTCAAATCCAAGGACCCCTGAACACTTATTCCAGGCTACTGATAAATTACTTCGAGAACGAAGGGGGTACCATGTGCTCGATTCTATGGATGAACAAGAATTAGCCAGGTCAGCAGTACAATGGGCTGACAGTTCTGAAAAATACAGTGATGATGCGCTAGCACACACGTTTCTGAATCTCACCCCAGATGAGCAGCGTTTAGCTAGTATATACATGATACAACATCTCCTTATATTATATAAAGGCCAACACTCCGATCCTGGTCCCCTACCTGATATACTGATAGAACTACTCATGAATAAATGGAGAGGTCTAGGTACCGATCTAATTAAAGTAATTCTAGAATACCGACATAGATATAGTGCCTTTTTGTGTCCAGAACATGATCCAGCTCCTTCCATGGAAAGAAAAACGTATTACATAGACAGACAGAATCCCTTACGCGAAGTGCACCCAGTTAGAAATGATGACAATACGTTTAGACGCGTGTTTGTGTACACGCCCATAACTAAAATAGAACTATTGAAAATGAAAAAATTAGTGCCCAGCCATGACAAAGATCCAGCAGGTTTTCACCGTGAACTAAAGGACATGTTACTCATGGGTGATTATACCTATCCAGACATTATGAAAATATTGAAAGTATTATTGCCTGCCGGTATTTACGAGAAACTCAAAGAAAAAGAGTGGGAAGTGGGAGACCAAAAGATTGATTGGACAGTATTAGAAAACGAAGAAAATGCCCGAACTGCAGGCGTAGGGCTTGGGGACAAAACAAAAGCATTACCAGGATTATTAGTACAAGTATTGCCACGTTTATTAACTACGAAAAAGGAAGACTGGGGAGCAATCTCAGCTTGTAAACAGAAACCCGATGAGGACACTAGTGATTTTTATTCCCGATTTGAAAAATGTTTTGGTATTAATAGCGGCCTGAAAGCAAGTAGCGATTCATATCCACATCTTTTTGTAACAAAACTAGTCGAGAATTCCCTGCCACAGGTTAAAAACAGAGTATTGAAAGTTGAGAGCACTTGGCAAGCTAACACTCCTTCACAGATGTTACAAATGTTACAGTATCACCAGAATAGAATTAGAGAAGAACAAGAACACGAACAAAGACGTATGAAAGACACGAAAATGAAAATGCTCGTCGCTCAGTCAGTTCCAGCTGACGGTCATAAAAAGGGTGCGACACAGTCCGATAATTCAGCGGTTCCCGTTAAAGGGACATGCAACTATTGTAAACAGCCAGGTCATTATATAAACGACTGTGCAGTTCTGAAACATAATATCTCTACGGGTAAAACCAAGGAGAGACCACGTCCGCCTAGACAGGATCAGATCCAACAACAAGCACCTCAACTTGTACAGCCTATGCCGGTTCCACAACAGACCGTAGTGGTACCACAGCCACAACTACAGCCACAGCCTATTGCCGCAACACAAAACACGACACAACAGATGTACCAGTATGCACAAAATGACTATCCAGATTATCAGCGCTACACATGAAATAGCCTAGAGAGGGAAGTTGGCTTACCCCTTATTGAGGTTCCTGTAGATCAAGAGGGTCCTTATGTACAGAGTCAAGTATTAGGGAAAGACAGAAAGTTTCTACTTGATACAGGGGCAAGCAGAACAACTATAAGTCACGACGAAGTCCCAGGGGCACCCCTCTCAGGCTCACAAAATATTTCCCTTGGTTTCTCAGGAAAGCCTACTATTAACGAAGTATCGCAACCACTTGCATTTACAGTTGGTCCATTGACACGGACTACAGATCTATTGCTTACAAAATCATGCCCAGAAAACTTGTTAGGTATAAAAACATTGAAAGCTCTAGGAGCTATAATATGTTGTTCTCCGGACGGAGTACGACTATTTTTGCGTGACTTTAAGGGTCACTACGTGTCAAGAGACATGGATCACCGGTTACAGAATCTACCTGCACATTTATGGGCACAAGGCCCCACTGATGTAGGTTGTATGCACATTACACCATATCGAGTCACACTCAAAGCAGGAGTGGTATTACCACGAATGCGACAATACAAGTTACCTCCAGATGCTGTAGTGGCTTTACTGCAAATCATTGACGAGCTCATTGCACAAGGAGTGGTTGTAGAAACCGACTCCAATGTATGTAATTCTCCGATCATTCCGATTCTTAAACGAACGGATCCAAAAGCACCCCCAGTATATCGATTAGTTATTGATCTGCGCGAATTGAATAAATGCATTGTACCACAATATCCCGTGGTCCCAGATATCTCTTCATTACTGACAGCTATTGATTCAGAAGCAACGTTCTTTACTGTAATTGACCTCAAGAACGCCTTCTTCAGCGTCCCAATCGATCCGGAAAGCCAATATTTGTTCGGATTTAGTTTAAATGGACGAAGTTTTAAATTCGCACGCGCACCTCAAGGATTTACAGAAAGTCCTAGTATCTACAGCCAAGCACTGAAAAGACAACTTGACAGTATCCACATGCCAGTTAACACTGCACTGCTTCAGTACGTCGATGATCTGTTGATCACCGCCCGAAGCGAACCCGAATGTGAAAAAGCATCACTGACGGTTTTACATTTTCTAGCCGACAAGGGGCACAAGGTGTCCCCTTCGAAGCTGCAATTCTGTGCCCAGCAAGTTGTGTACCTAGGGCACTTGCTGTCCAAATGGGGGAGACAGCTCACACCTGACCGCATCCAGTTAATTGTAAACATGCCACCACCCAAGACACAAAAGGAGGTACGGGCCTTCATAGGCCTCACTTCGTACTGTAGGCAGTGGATTCCCCAATATGCATTTCTAGCAAAACCACTCATTCAGTTGACAACCCAGGAGGCAGCGACATCGACTGTCCTCCCTTGGACTTCAGAACATACACAAGCATTTGAAGACTTAAAGAAAGCTTTATGCCAAGCACCTGTTTTAGCGACACCATGTTACAGTAAGCCTTTTACACTCTTTGTTACAGAACGTGAAGGTACTGCTCTGTCAGTACTCACTCAGGAACAAGCAGGATCACACAAGCCATGTGCTTACTTTTCTAGCACATTAGATCCCGTAGCTCAAGCTCTTCCTGCGTGCCTGAAATCAGTTGCAGCAACAGCTCTAGCGATCAGACAAAGCGATTCCATAGTATTAGGACATCAATTGACAGTACAAGTACCACATGCAGTAGAGGTTCTCTTGAACCGGACACAAACACAACACTTGACTATAGCACGACTGACAGGTTACGAACTAACATTGTTTCAGCCACACATAGAAATCAGACGTTGTAGTACATTAAATCCTGCCACACTTTTGCCATTAAGTGGAACAGACCCACTGGCACATGATTGTATTGAAGTCATTACTATTACGACGAAACCCAGACAAGACTTGACAGATGTCCCATTACCAGACCCAGACCTGACACTTTATGTGGATGGTTCATGTATGAGAACAAGTACAGGAGAGTTAGTGGCCGCTTATGCAGTCACGACAGACACCGAAGTCATAGAAACAAATTGTATTGACACATTATCAGCTCAAGCAGCAGAGCTTATTGCTCTGACACAAGACTGTATTCAAGCCAAGAATAGAAAAGTTAACATATACACAGATTCACGTTATGCATTCGGAGTTGTACACGACTTCGGAGTCCTTTGGCGAGAGAGAGGTTATTTGACTTCTCACGGTGCCAACATTCAACACGGTCCCCTCATTCAAGTTCTGTTAGATGCAATACATCTACCTACTTCAATATCTATCATGAAGTGTAAGGCCCATACAAAAGTCACCGATATTATTTCCCAGGGTAACGACCTAGCAGACCGAACAGCTAAGCAAACAGCACAGAATAGGAATCACGCAACTGACTTGACAAAGACAATAGTTCCGACGTCGACACACTGCATGACAGTTAGGGATCCCGCCCTTGATGTGATTGACATACAGACACATGCTACACCAGAGGAAATAAAGAAATGGACTGAATTAGGAGGGATCCAAACAGATCAGGGATGGATGACGAAGGGAAAATCTATATGGTTTCTCCCCGACTCAATGGTTCAAGTTATCATTAACACAATACATAGTCCAGCACATCTAGGAGAAAAAGTTATGTTAGACAGTATTCAACACATTTGGTTCAACAAACACTTACGAGCTGCAGCCAAACAGAAAGTCCGAACTTGTATGATTTGTTGTCAGTTCAATCCAGGTAAAGGCGTACCTGTAGAGCAGGGTGGATTTCAACCTCCCGATCATCCTTTTGAAGTCCTCCAGATGGATTATATCCAGATGGAACGATGTCGAGGATTCAAATATGTCCTCGTAGTTGTATGCGCTCTTTCCCGTTGGACAGAGGCATATCCCGTCTCAGATTACACTGCCCCGACTACTGCCAAACAATTAGTTCGTGAATTCTTCCCACGGTATGGTTTGCCCCGTATCGTGTACTCAGATAATGGCCAGCCGTTCTCATCCGAGCTAATGAAACACATTTCACTCTTGTTAGGCTATCAATGGAAATTCCACTGTGTCCGACATCCCGAGGCAGCAGGTCTCGTGGAACGTCATAATCAGACCCTAAAAATTCGACTTTCCAAAATCTGTAGAGAGAAAGGCGTCGACTGGATAGTAGCCTTGCCAGTTGCACTCTTTTACATGAGAATGGTAGCACATTCTCGCACAGGGCTATCCCCGTACGAGGTGGTCTTCGGTAGGCCACCAAATATGTGGGGGACGCCTATACCTCGTAAAATCACTGATGTTGATTGTAATATGCTGACAGATTACCTTGCTTCCTTGATGTCTGCACTACAATCTTGCCGTTCACAGGTAGCTGCAGCCTTTCCCGACAACACCGAGGTAAAGCCCCATGAAGTGGTTCCTGGAGACCTTGTCTTCATAAGAAACTTCGACAGGAGGAGCCCGTTGGAGCCTCGCTGGCAAACACCAAAACTGGTACTTCTAACCACGAGGACAGCAGTGAAGGTCGAGGGTCGCAAGGGTTGGTTACACTCGAGCCATATCAAGAAATTTCATGGACTACCATCTGATTTGAACTCTCAGCCCTGCCCCCTTCCAGAGACTGATTCAAAACTCCCCCTGGTTGAAAAGACCGAATCTCAAGACTATAAACTGAAACTAAGGTCTAGCAAGTCAGACAATTCGATTGTTTAAGTCCTCTCCAAGGTGAATCGGTTGAATTAAGTCTCTGACATGTATCCTCTAGACCGAATTAGAGAGAGAAATAGACAGAAACAGCTCAATAAACATGCATACTGTAAATCACTTCATAGTCACTGTATAGTGACATTGTTGATTATGTTTTTTCTAAGTCTTTTTATTATTGCTGCAAGTATACTGTTGCACATGTACTATCCTATTTTCAAGCGTGCTCATTCTGCTTACAATGTTACTGCCGAACATTCTTTTAGTGAACTACCTCCACATGAGTTGTCCTATAGATTTGCGCTGCGCAACAACACATTCATTAGTATGTTACATCATTCCCATCAGACCAGCAATGCTACAAATTGTTGGATATGTGGCCGACTTCCTCCCTATCAGAAATACAAAGGAGTTCTGCCTCTCTTTCCGTACCCGTTTACACACAATGGTTCCTGTGGAGCATGGTTTAGTTTGATTAACTCTTTAGATTCAAACACTGTAGTTTACCAGAGCAACTGGGTATGGGGAAACATGAACTTAGTTTTGCTTAAAGCCTGTTATCCTAACAAGGAGGGACTTCCCAAAAGAACAGGAACTGATCTAGAAAATGAAGTATATGGATTAGGTAATTTTACACTTAACCTCATGATTCTGAATGTTGAATCTGAAGCTGCACTAGTCTTGCCTGCTATGTCAGTATTACCAGTCAAAGGTGAATTCTGTGTAAGAAAGAATGGTTCAGTACACCTGGGTCATAGTAAATGTACTACTGTGATCGAATTCAGTGATAAAGGCAAGTCTACATTTAGAGCTTCCCGTCATTCCTACTTCATATGTGGTCATACCGCATATATACGCCTACCTCTAGATTGGGATGGTACCTGTTACATTGCATTCCTTCTGCCACCTGTTTTCCTAGCCCCTCCTGATTATCATAGAAATACCAATCTAGTACACCATAGACCCCAGAGAGATATCCCGATTGTTGACTACACTGAAACAGCATGGGAACAATATACAGACTTCAATAAAGGTCTCTTTCCTTACATAGGTGTTGTCTCAAATAGTAAACTGATACGTAGATTAACCAGAACCCTTGAAGCAGTAGTGAATGAAACTACCTCTGCCCTAGTCAACTTAACAGAGGAACAGTCTGCGATGCGGATTGTTGTTCTCCAAAATCGTCTTGTCCTTGACGTCATCCTAGCCGATAGGGGCGGAGCCTGTAGGGTCATCGGATCAAGTTGCTGTGTTTTCATTCCAGAAAACGCGCCATCCGTATATAAAGCCATAACTCGTCTTCACAAGATTGCAAACCAGATACATCAGAATCCAGGCACCTGGACATGGTCCGGTTGGTTCTGGAGCGTGTTGTCAGCCTGGGGATGGAAAATCCTATCCTTCCTAGGTATTGGCCTTCTCATAGTATTCAGTTGTTGCCTGTGTCTACAATGTGGACCAGCGATTTGCGGCCTGTGTGCCACATCGTGTATTCCACGTTCAAGTTTTCATTCAAAATCACGGAAGAAGAAAGAAGAGCAAATGATGTTACATGAACAGATTGATGGATTCCTGAAGATCGATATTTCATGAAGGGTCCGTAGGGGACAAGGAGGGAATGAGGAAATATGAATTTTTATGATCAATTGTGTCCCCTATCTAGACACCAACGGCTCCATGTACATGCTACAAGTACATGTATGTTCCCTCCACTTCAAGCTATGAAGACGCAAATACAATTGTGTCCAACGTTAATATGTCCTCTTTCAGATCTGCCATGAATGGGTCAGATATTCCGTTCCTAAGTATGCCTTGCCACCGTCTTTATATGGTATACTTTTCACGTTTTCCAGCTCTGGCAAGGTAGGCCCTGAATTCTGCCATCGAGCTTTTCCTGCTTCTGCCTCTGAATGCTCCAGCCTGGACCTGTATCTGTATCCATGAACTTTGTCTTACTCCCTGCGCGGCTAACGGTGCCTAGCCCGGCCTGTTGCCTGCCAAAACTGTATTCAGCCTTCAAGTTATCTGCTCCGCTCCTCGAGAAATGCATTCCTGTCTAGTAGCTTAGGTAAACATCCCTCCAGCTGCAGAGCAAAGGGCCCGGCCTTACTGTCTCCGTGCAAGTAATTCATGACTTTCGTTACCATGGTAGGCCCATGCCCCCTCGCATCTCATGTAGACACTTAGACGCTTGTACACGCACTAGCAGTCAGTATAGAATAGACTCTGTCCGAAAGACCTTTCCTTCCAGATAATATCGTTCCTTAAACACAAGATATTAGATATGATTTGGGATTAGGTTGTCCTGACATCCCAGACTTCTGTCTCCTCATGTAGGGCTAAATGTCAAGTTCCCTTCACCCTCTAGTTACACGTCAATCACACGTCATGCGGCTGCGCGCGCATCTCTGCCATGTATTTCTGCTGACTTTGCAGGATTCTCTTATGGATCCACCCACTTGTGTCATCATCATAATGACGTTTTTAGTATACGCCTTTATGCACGCCTATTGTAACGCCTTTTCATTACGTATGTGTATTCTTATCTCTCTTCTCAGCTGTTACGCCTCCTGCATCTGTCTTACTGTAATGCATTTAATATAAATATGACAACCTGTCAATAATGTATTGCTGATCCCTTCCTGAACCTTCGTGGTGACGGAACTCGATTGCCTGGTTCGAACCATCATTCCTTTGTAAGGAATAAATTCCCTTTTATAACCTCAAATACCACGGATTCTGCCTCTTATTTTTACTGAGTTATTCTTATTGAATGTTACCGCATAAATTAAGTCTAGGTAATTTAAATTTACCACACGCTGATGGTGCTCCTGTGGATAATGGCGATTCCTCCTCCGGTTTGGTTGACGCGGTCCTTTCGGATGATCTTGTAGCCATCCGGGATGGCTATGGCGATGTCGGGGACTGAGGAGGCGTTCATCCAGGTTTCCGTGAGGAAGGCGACGTCTGGCGCTGTTGTGTCGAGGAGGTCCCATAGTTCGACCGCGTGCTTGTGGACGGAGCAGGAGTTGAGCAGGACGCACTTGAGGTGGTTGTTGTTGCCTGGTCCAGATGGTGGCGTGAAGTTTCGAACGCAGGTGAATTTGCAGCCTAGGCAGGAGAAGGGTCCGTGGGTGCGCTTCGGGGTGGCTCGGCGGCAGGCAGGTGGTCGTCCGGTGTTGAGTGTGTTGAGGGCCGCGGTGTTGTATCTCAGTTGGGTTTCCTGTATTCGGCGGGGGCCAGGAGTTCTGGCACTGGGTGCGGTCCAGGCGCGGCCTCCATATGAGGGGCTGTGGAAGGGAGGAGCAGCTGGGAGGCGGGAGTGGGGCAGCCAATGGGATACCAGGGGGGTGGGGCTGCAAGGGATGCAGCGGCGGGAAGCTCGAGGGAGCGGGTGGGTGGCACAGAAGGCAAAAGGGGGCAGGGGGGAGAAGGCACAAAGGGCACAAAGTGAAAAACGACAACAACAGTAAAACAAAGTAAAACAAAAGTGGCAACAAGTAAAAAGCGGAATCAGAGTCACGGAGACACAAGAAATAAACAAGCACAGGCAATGCAAGGCCAACCTCGGTGGGGAGAGGCGTCATATCACAGCGGGTAGCGGCAGTAGGACAGCGGCACAGGAGGACCGTGTCGCGGCTGGGGGGGGCGACCTACCTGGTGACAGGGTCAAGGGTCGCTCCCTTCACCAACGCGCGGCCTCGATATGAGGGGCTGTGGGTGGGAGGAGCAGCTGGGAGGCGGGAGTGGGGCGGCCAATGGGATAACAGGTGGGCGGGGCCGCAGGGGACGCAGCGGCGGGAAGCGCGAGGGAGCGGGTGGGTGGCACAGAAGGCAAAAGGGGGCAGGGGGAGAGGGCACAGAGGGCACAAAGTGAAAAACGACAACAACAGTAAAACAAAGTAAAACAAAAATGGCAACAAGTAAAAGGCAGAATCAGAGTCACAGAGACACAAGAAATAAACAAGCACAGGCAATGCAAGGCGGTGAGAGGCGGTCAGATCACAGCGGGTAGCGGTAGCGGGACAGCGGCACAGGAGGACCTTGTGGCGGCTGGGGGGGCGACCTACCTTATGCAAATTTCATGTAATTTGGTCGGTGGGGAGTGTAACATTAAAGTGGGGTCCAGGAAGTTGTGCTGTCTTTTTAAAATTTCACAGAAATGTTTTACCCCCCGCTAGAGCAAGAACTACTTGGTAGAATTACGCCAAGCATGTCATAAAGACAGAACGTAGCCTCATTTGGCGTAAATCTATGCATTAATTGTTTTTTTAAACATTTGTTTAAATAAAAAGAAACACTGCTAGCGTGAAAGGCTGGTTCTCAAACCAGTTTAAGCATCAAACTTTGAATGCAAATCAAATCTAGTTTGTTGAGATACAAATCAAACATCCTATGGGCAATGTCTAGGTTTTAGAATCACAAAAACAGATTCTCAAACAAATCTTATCAATGTGTCGGGGGGGCCATTGGGGGCATTTGGGGGCTGGGCCGTTCCATAAGAATCTTTGACCTCCCACCCACAAAGGAACAAGGCACCTAGCACAGTATAGAGGTGCAGGAGTTCAGAAGGTGAATGAGCAATAAAAATGCATTCAAATTTTAATTTTATCTTATTACATTTGCTGCATGTTCCAAGACAGGTTAAATGAATGTCAGGCTGTCTTCTGACAAATTTATGTTTATTCTTTTATTGTGGAGATTTTTACTTTTCTTCCTTTGACTGCAAAGGGAGAGGATTTTGTAAAGTGGTCTATGTGACAATTTGTGTGTGGTACAGACAGGGTCACACGAATTAGGCGGCAGTGAGGGCCTTAATTATATAGCAATTCTAACTAAACTATGTGGCAAGAAAATACAAATCATATAGCTTAATGTAGCACATTGTTTGATAGTATCACTTCATTTGTCATTTTTGCATGTTAGCCTCTCTGGGCAAAGGTTTCACTTTATTAGGACCAGTTCCACATCCAAATTCAGCTCACTGTAACTAACTGCAAGTTGGCCAATCAACCTTTCCAAATGACCTTTTACTGCACAGCAGCATGCAGTGGTGAATGTTTTATTATTATTATTATTATTATGGAGGTTTATAAAGCGCATGGTTACGCACACCGGCGTCTCCCCGCGCTGAGAAAGCAAGAGAGGCGCAAGTGTAGGGAATCAGATCAGTGCAGAGCGGAAAAGATACGTTTTTAATTTTTTTCGGAATGTAGTCTCTGAGGGTTCGAGGCGCAGCTCCATGGGGAGCAAATTCCAATTCTTGGCCGCAAGAAATCTAAAAGATCTCCCTCCCATCCGAACTTTCCGGATTGAGGGGACAACTACAAGTCCCGTGTCTGAAGAACGAAGCCTCCTCTTCGGTCTATAGAGGGAGATGAGATTAGAGAGAGGTAAGGGCGCTCTGCTCATTATAATGCGATGACACATGCAGAGTGCCTTGAAGACAATCCTCTCCCTGACCGGCAGCCAATGGAGGGACTTCAAGGCAGCTTTAGAAGATGATCTTCTAGGAAGCCTTAGTACCAGACGGGCTGTGGCATTTTGGAGTACTTGAAGACGGTTTAGGTTCCTTTCTGTGGCACCCAAGTACAGAAGATTGGAATAATCAAGTCTGGAGGCGACCAGAGCATGAACAAGGGTTTTAAAACTTTTTATCTGTTTGATCTAGAAACAAAATGTGGTGTGTCTTAAAATCTGCAGATGGTGCAGCAGATGATGGATTAAGTGGCAAAGTAGGTAAACTCATAATTACAAGGTAAGGACCACGGCCGCAGAATGGTATAATTCCGCACCTGCAGAATCACATAATTCCAATGGCATTGTGAACAGGTAGTGCAAAACAAATACTGTAGGTTGTCAATTTGATTCTAATTCACCAAAAATGTAAAACCCTGAAAATGAACTGTGCAAATATTTCAACATATACCAGCAGTTAGAAAAACTCAATGAGTAGTACATTTTGTTTTGCAATTCTGAAGTAATGGAAACAAAGATTTTAATGGGATCAAAACAAATCTTGTTTATGCACAAGTGATAAATATTGTATTGTATTATGCATTTGTATAGCACTTACTACCCATATATGTGGCACTGAAGCACTGTCCTACATGGGCAGCAAGCTGCGCCAGATAGGGTGGTATGTGGCTAAAACGGTGTTGTCTTTGTTTTGCGACCCGATGTGGGGTGTGTTTCCATGCCATATGTGATGACCACTGAGGTGTGGTTATTATGTTTTGAGATGCAGCATGTAGGAGGGTGGTGGATGATGAGGTGTGAGAAAGATGTGCAATTTATGGCTTTTCAGTACACTTGCAGCTTTGAACAGCTCTGTGGGGCCCAGTATGGTGTTTCTTCTGATTATAGTCTGCTCAGTTGGTTACTGCACTGGGTTGTCCAATCAGACATTCTGGGGCAGAATTGGCTACATTTCATGCAACTCAAAACAGCAAAACAGCTTGTTGCACTGTGGATCGTGAAAGACAGATAGCAGAAATTCACAATTTTTACAAAGATATGGCGCATTTCTGCTGTCTCCTAACGTTGATGCACTGTGTACTGCCTGGCGCCAACACAGGCACCCTTGCACCATGGTGCAAGGGTGCCTGTATTGCAATTAGGATTGTTTTTGTGCAGAAAGGGATATCTTCCTGCACAAACACAATCCATAGAGGCATATTCCTCTTTCTATGTGTGGGAACAGTGCAGCACCCATAGAATGAGAAATCAACAGGGATAAATAACTATATTTCTCCTTGTTACACCTCACTGGGGGGGGGGGGGAGTACCATTTTGAAGCATTCCCAAGTTTACTAACTCTAGTAAATCTCAAGTTTCTTTATTTTTGCATAGTTAACTAAAACCATTGCAATATAACACTTAAAAGAATAAAAAATTTAACCAAACATTCAATGTAATTTCGTCCATCATTACTGCCTATTTAGGCACTGGGGTTATAAAACGACAATCTTCTAATAAAACCAGATAAAACCCAGAGACAGGGGAAGTTGCTTAAAATCTAGAATCAAAATTGATAATGATGGTGTTAATAAATGTCCTTAATTTGCTGGGTTCTCCCAGAAGTAGGAGAGATACCTTTCCGTCTAAAATCTGAGTTAAGTAAAATAATATTAGTAAATGACCTTAGTTCGCTAAGTGCAACATTCACAGATTTTATTCTCCCGCCATGCTTATCCATTGACCAGTATCGTGTTGTCTTAAGGTCGACCTGTGGCTTCAAAGCATTACGATTGAAATTTCAAGCTTACGTTACTTTAGGCATTTTCTTTTCTGCCAGTGTAAGGAATTTTACGATTCTGTAATTCAATTGTGTGTTTTCCGGGTTTAAGCTGGCTAGCAATGCTTGTCTCCTGGTGCGGGTGCCTTTCTTCTTGAGTGGTGATTTTAGGAGCTGGTGCTGTTCTTGATGCAGTTCCTTGCATGAACAGATTAGATGTAAGATATTACCCTGCTTGGTGTTGCACAGCCTGCACGTATCTTGTACTGTTGTCCTCAGCCATGGTGGAAGATGCTAAGCACACGGAAAAATCCCCAATCTATGCCTTAGAAAGTTCATATTTATGGCTTTAGGATATCCCTGGTTGAAGAATGTTTGTGCAGCGGGTGATTTGTAAGAGTTCAAAGTCATCCAGGCATGAGATCTCTTTGAGAAGCTAGCCTCGTCCTCCACCAAGGAAATTTGTTTTATGGACTTCCAGACTAGTTTTTGAAGGTTAAGTTATGGAGTTGCGTGTCCCAGAGTCCCATATGTTAGGTCGTTTCCAGGGCCAGCTGAAGGTAATTTCTAGCTTGGGAGTGGCCCCTGTGCTGCATGTCATGCCACAACAGATGATTTAGCGTGTTTGTAGTGGTGCTTCTTATGCCAGCAGATAATGTAAGAGCTGTACCTGGCTAAGGCTTGTTGTAGTAGACCAAACTCTAACCTTATTTGAGCAGGTGATGTGTAGGGCGGGAGGCTGAATATTGTTCTGTATGCTTTCACCTTTGTGTTGTCCAGATCCTTAGCGTCTCTTCCCCTCATTGCCTCACTGCCATAGGCAATCGAATGGAGAAGTTTGGCCTGGACTACCTTCGCAGCGGCGTCAGAGTTGGCCCTGTCAGTTTATTTGCAAGGTTTTTCATCTCTAGGGCTATCAGCAGGCCTTTCCTTCTTATTTCCTCTTTCTGGCACTTCAACGACCTTTCCTTGTCGATTGTGACTCTAAGGTACTTGTACTCGTGGGCTGGGTCAAGTTTATTGCCACCCAGGAACCAGTGTCTCTGCAGGTTTTTTTTTTTATTACTTATTGACATTGTCCGTGTCTTACTCAGATTTATTTTTAAATTGTTTTCTGTAGCATAGTTCTGCATTTCCGTCAGTAAATGTTGAAGACCAACATAAGTGGGACTAAGCAGAACTACGTTGTCTGCAAACTTGAGATTAGTTAATGTTTTCCCTCCTATTTTGAGTGAATGGGAGTTACAGGCGTCGAGTGCCTTCGGGAGGTCGGCCATGAATAGACTGAACAGGGTTGGTGTGAGCACACAGCCCTGTTTCAGTCCTTTTGTTGTGGGAACTTTCGAGGAGAGGTGGGTGCCGCCACTTAGTTTCACCAGCACCCAGGTATCCGTGTGTAGAAGCGACAGAGTGTTTAGGATGGCTCTGGTATGCCCCATTTCGCCAGTTTCCCCCACAGTCTGCCCCTCTCTACATTGTCAAATGCAGCACTAAAGTCAATGTAACATAGGTGTAAAGGCAGTTTAGAGGTTTTTGCTGCGTCGATCAGTAGAGAGATTGTGAGGATGTTTGTTGTTGTGATGGCCATTTTGCGAAAGCCAGTTTGGTTCAACGGTATTATATGATTTGCCTCAGCCCAGGATGTGAGTTCCTCTAGAATGAAGCCCTCAAAGTATTTTGCTTCATTATCTATTAGAGCTACTAGGCTGTAGCTGTTAGGCTCGGCCTTATCTCCTTTTTTGTGGATTGGCACAATTGTCTAGCCCTTCCAAGATTCGGGTAATCTGTTTAGCAGCCTGACTTCCAAGAAGAGAGGTTGTAGAATGTCAGCGCAGTCCTCCGGCTTTGCTTTAAACATTGCAGGTGGAATTCCATTCGGTCCCGGAGCCCCTTCTTTCCTACCTTTAGAAATATGCTTTTTAATTAGGAGTGACAAGAGGCTGCTATCTGCCCTTAGTGATATATTTCCTGTAGCTGGTAGCTTCTGCTCTCTCATCTCAGTAGTGCATGCTGCAGCTTGTTCTTCTTGTATCCAGCTGTTCAGCGTTTGTGCTCCGACGCTTCCCGTTTGATTTTTGAAATCAGTAGAGATGAATTTTACCCAATATGCTTCGCTGATGTTTGATGCGATGCCCTCATGTTGAGGGTTGATTATCCTCTTCGCGGTTTTCCAGAAGCGGGCGCTGTCCTTGCAATTTGTATCATGTAAGAGGTTTGCCCAGGTTGCGTTCTCTTGGTCTCTGCTAATATAACATTTTAGTTTTTTCAGTGATGCCCTTTGATCCTTCAAGAGGAGTCGTGCACTGTGGTTTTCTTGGAGTCTTCTCATGGGATATTTGACTGCGAGTTGTTCTAATAGTGTAGCAGTGAACTGTCCCCAATGGGCAATTTGATCTCTTGACTGAAAGCTTGAGTTCTATAAAGTTGAATTGCAGATTCAGCCTGAAAATTTATGTTGTTCATCGTGCATTGATCCTTTTTAGGTTGGAGGTGAAAATAGGCCCCAGGGTTGAGTCTGACCTAATGGATCTAGGTGTGGTGGCTGTTAGCTGAAGTTCCTGAGGGCGATGGTTGCTGTCGCCCTTGTCCCCCATTCTGAACCCAAGGATGTGTGGGAACAGAGAGAGACTTACAAAGGTGTAGTCCAGTATAGAACTTGTTGTTGCAGAGTAAAAAGAATCGACTGAGCGTGAGTCGTCCGTGACTCTTCCATTTGTTGCTCGGAGGTTTAGATGCTCTAGGTCACGGTTACTCATAGTACGGCCCGTGGGCCGCCAGCGGCCTGGCAAGCCTTCCTTGGCGGCCCGCGGACCTTGCAAACATCCTACCTGTGTTTTAAAAAAAAAAAAAAATAGTGTTAGCAAACACGAGCAGAAAAGAGAAAAGCTAGCGGTATCCCTCTAGGACAGCACCGGATTTTTAGTTAACCCATCATATTGATTGGTGATAATTTAAGTTCACCCCACGTGTGCACTCTTGAATGGCACCCGCCAGCACAGTGCTTCTCCGAATTCTGGAGCCTATGTAAACAAACAGCAAAAGGTGCACTACTTCAACAGATGTGAAATGTGTTAAATCAGTCCATGTGTGTTAAATCAGTCCATGTATGTTTATATTCGTAGTAATTTCAAGAACACCATTCAATGATAATTCGCAAGATGAGATTACCAGTTGAAGGGTAAAGGTGTATCAAACAAATAACACCAGAAGGTCACGTTCTTTCAGTACAATGCACGGTCAGACTTCGTCCAATGATACGGACAGAACCCAAAGTCTTCAAACTGCCCGATTCCGCATATTCCGTGTACGAGATGGGACCAAATCCGTCAGAAATCCGCACCCGGATGGTGCGGATTTCTGACGGATTTGGTCCCATCTCGAATATAAACATACACCGATTTATTACTGTCTACGCCCTGAAGAAGTCCCAAGTTGGACGAAACGCGTCGGCTGCTTTGGCTGTTTTTAATGTCAATATAACAAATGAAAAATAAAGAAGAATTTTGAAAAGAAAATGCATCAAGTACATGGACTGATTTAACACATTTCACATCTGTTCAAGTGGTGCACCTTTTGCTGTTTGTTTACATAGTGTTAGCAAACACTGCCGGGTGCAGCAGTCCGGACTCTGAGACTCTGCTCTGTGGGGGCCGGGGGATTCCAGTGATTGTCAAAGTGGAGATGCAGGGGCCTAAGAGGTGAAATACAACAAAGCTTTATTAACATGTAAATGTGGTCTTTTAAAGACCTGTGAAGTACTCGGGTGCAGCTGTGTGTGCGCGCTGGGAAGCTGTCTCAGTGAGGCTGTGTGTGCGCGCTGGGAAGCTGTCTCAGCCCGGGCTGAGGGCTGACACAGACGGGGTGAGATGACAGAGGGTGATGGAGGGAGGGAGAGGGAGACAGAGGGTGAGGAAGGGAGACAGAGGTCGTCAGAGGGAGGGAGACAGAGGCGCAGTCTGGGGGAGACAGAGGGAGGGAGACAGAGGGAGAGGGAGGGAGGCAGAGGGAGGGAGAGGAAGGCGTTGATCTCAGCGTTCTTCCAGCTCTCTGGGAAGGTGGCAGACGTGAGAGAGTTGTTTATGACGTTCCGGAGGTAGGGTGCGATGATGGAGTCGGCTTTGTTGAAGATGTGGTGAGGGCATGGGTCGGAAGGAGAGCCGGAGTGGATGGTGTTCATAACGTGGGTGGTGTCTTCAGTGCTGACAGGAGTCAAGTTGCTGAGGGTGGTTGTCGGGGCGTTGGTTCTGTGGTTGGGGGCAGAGTATGAGTCTGAGCGCCGAAGCTGTTGTGTATGTCGGCGATCTTGCG
This sequence comes from Triturus cristatus, assembly GCF_964204655.1. NCBI lineage: Eukaryota > Metazoa > Chordata > Amphibia > Caudata > Salamandridae > Triturus > Triturus cristatus. Next base: position 628,545,261 of record NC_140584.1, on the reverse strand, counting down.
GTGAAAGAACGTGGCGAGGGAGTTGCAGAGGTCTTGTGATGGTGTGATGTCGTTGCTGTTGGCGCTGGGGTTGGAGAGCTCTTTAACGATGCTGAAGAGTTCCTTGCTGTTGTGTATGTTGTTGTCCAGCCGCTCCTTGAACGATGTCTTTTTGGTGGTGCGGATCAGCAGGTGGTGTTTGCGAGTGGCGTTTTTGAGGGCTGTCAGGTTGTCTGTCGTCTGTTTGTGGCGCCAGGTTTTCTCGAGGGTTCGGCATGATTACTTTGATTCTTTGAGGTCGTTGGTGAACCATGTGGCTTTCCTGTTGTCGGGCTTGCCTGGAGGGTTCTTCAGTGGTGCAAGGGTGTCGGCTCAGTTGATGATCCACTGTGTGAGGTTGCGGGCTGCGTCGTTGGTGCCCGTGGTGTTGATTGGTGGGTTCTGGCTCAGTGATGTGGTTAGCTGGTCTGTGGTGACTTTGCTCCAGAATCTGCAGGGGATCTGTTGTGGATGGTGGTGGGATGTGGTCTTCTTGTAGGTGAAATGGATGCAGCTGTGGTCGGTCCAGTGTAGTCCGGTGGAGTGGCTGAAGGTAACGTGGTCGCTGGCAGAGAAGATGGGGTCGAGCGTGTGGCCGGCGTAGTGGGTGGGGGTGTTCACCAGTTGCTTGAGTCCGAGGTTGGCGAGGTCATCTAGCAGGGTGGTGGTGTTGTTGTCGTTGTTGTTCTCCAGGTGGAAGTTCAGGTCCCCTAGGAGGATGTAGTCTGATGAGGCGAGGGCATGTGGGCTGATGAGGCCGGCGATGGCTTCGCTGAATTGAGTGCATGGGCCCGGGGGTCTGTAGATGAGGGTTCCTCTGAGGGTGGTCTTGGGGTCGGTGCGGATCTGGAAGTGTAGGTGTTCGGCGGTGGTGAGGGTGTCTTCGGAGTTGGTCGAGACGCTGATGGTGCTCCTGTGGATAATGGCGATTCCTCCTCCGGTTTGGTTGACGCGGTCCTTTCGGATGATCTTGTAGCCATCCGGGATGGCTATGGCGATGTCGGGGACTGAGGAGGCGTTCATCCAGGTTTCCGTGAGGAAGGCGACGTCTGGCGCTGTTGTGTCGAGGAGGTCCCATAGTTCGACCGCGTGCTTGTGGACGGAGCAGGAGTTGAGCAGGATGCACTTGAGGTGGTTGTTGTTGCCTGGTCCAGATGGTGGCGTGAAGTTTCGAACGCAGGTGAATTTGCAGCCTAGGCAGGAGAAGGGTCCGTGGGTGCGCTTCGGGGTGGCTCGGCGGCAGGCAGGTGGTCGTCCGGTGTTGAGTGTGTTGAGGGCCGCGGTGTTGTATCTCAGTTGGGTTTCCTGTCTTCGGCGGGGGCCAGGGGTTCTGGCACTGGGTGCGGTCCAGGCGCGGCCTCCATATGAGGGGCTGTGGAAGGGAGGAGCAGCTGGGAGGCGGGAGTGGGGCGGCCAATGGGATACCAGGGGGGTGGGGCTGCAAGGGATGCAGCGGCGGGAAGCGCGAGGGAGCGGGTGGGTGGCACAGAAGGCAAAAGGGGGCAGGGGGGAGAAGGCACAAAGGGCACAAAGTGAAAAACGACAACAACAGTAAAACAAAGTAAAACAAAAGTGGCAACAAGTAAAAAGCGGAATCAGAGTCACGGAGACACAAGAAATAAACAAGCACAGGCAATGCAAGGCCAACCTCGGTGGGGAGAGGCGTCAGATCACAGCGGGTAGCGGCAGTAGGACAGCGGCACAGGAGGACCGTGTCGCGGCTGGGGGGGGCGACCTACCTGGTGACAGGGTCAAGGGTCGCTCCCTTCACCAACGCGCGGCCTCGATATGAGGGGCTGTGGGTGGGAGGAGCAGCTGGGAGGCGGGAGTGGGGCGGCCAATGGGATAACAGGGGGGCGGGGCCGCAGGGGACGCAGCGGCGGGAAGCGCGAGGGAGCGGGTGGGTGGCACAGAAGGCAAAAGGGGGCAGGGGGAGAGGGCACAGAGGGCACAAAGTGAAAAACGACAACAACAGTAAAACAAAGTAAAACAAAAATGGCAACAAGTAAAAGGCAGAATCAGAGTCACAGAGACACAAGAAATAAACAAGCACAGGCAATGCAAGGCGGTGAGAGGCGGTCAGATCACAGCGGGTAGCGGTAGCGGGACAGCGGCACAGGAGGACCTTGTGGCGGCTGGGGGGGCGACCTACCTTATGCAAATTTCATGTAATTTGGTCGGTGGGGAGTGTAACATTAAAGTGGGGTCCAGGAAGTTGTGCTGTCTTTTTAAAATTTCACAGAAATGTTTTACCCCCCGCTAGAGCAAGAACTACTTGGTAGAATTACGCCAAGCATGTCATAAAGACAGAACGTAGCCTCATTTGGCGTAAATCTATGCATTAATTGTTTTTTAAAACATTTGTTTAAATAAAAAGAAACACTGCTAGCGTGAAAGGCTGGTTCTCAAACCAGTTTAAGCATCAAACTTTGAATGCAAATCAAATCTAGTTTGTTGAGATACAAATCAAACATCCTATGGGCAATGTCTAGGTTTTAGAATCACAAAAACAGATTCTCAAACAAATCTTATCAATGTGTCGGGGGGGCCATCGGGGACATTTGGGGGCTGGGCCGTTCCATAAGAATCTTTGACCTCCCACCCACAAAGGAACAAGGCACCTAGCACAGTATAGAGGTGCAGGAGTTCAGAAGGTGAATGAGCAATAAAAATGCATTCAAATTTTAATTTTATCTTATTACATTTGCTGCATGTTCCAAGACAGGTTAAATGAATGTCAGGCTGTCTTCTGACAAATTTATGTTTATTCTTTTATTGTGGAGATTTTTACTTTTCTTCCTTTGACTGCAAAGGGAGAGGATTTTGTAAAGTGGTCTATGTGACAATTTGTGTGTGGTACAGACAGGGTCACACGAATTAGGCGGCAGTGAGGGCCTTAATTATATAGCAATTCTAACTAAACTATGTGGCAAGAAAATACAAATCATATAGCTTAATGTAGCACATTGTTTGATAGTATCACTTCATTTGTCATTTTTGCATGTTAGCCTCTCTGGGCAAAGGTTTCACTTTATTAGGACCAGTTCCACATCCAAATTCAGCTCACTGTAACTAACTGCAAGTTGGCCAATCAACCTTTCCAAATGACCTTTTACTGCACAGCAGCATGCAGTGGTGAATGTTTTATTATTATTATTATTATTATGGAGGTTTATAAAGCGCATGGTCACGCACACCGGCGTGTCCCCGCGCTGAGAAAGCAAGAGAGGCGCAAGTGTAGGGAATCAGATCAGTGCAGAGCGGAAAAGATACGTTTTTAATTTTTTTCGGAATGTAGTCTCTGAGGGTTCGAGGCGCAGCTCCATGGGGAGCAAATTCCAATTCTTGGCCGCAAGAAATCTAAAAGATCTCCCTCCCATCCGAGCTTTCCGGATTGAGGGGACAACTACAAGTCCCGTGTCTGAAGAACGAAGCCTCCTCTTCGGTCTATAGAGGGAGATGAGATTAGAGAGAGGTAAGGGCGCTCTGCTCATTATAATGCGATGACACATGCAGAGTGCCTTGAAGACAATCCTCTCCCTGACCGGCAGCCAATGGAGGGACTTCAAGGCAGCTTTAGAAGATGATCTTCTAGGAAGCCTTAGTACCAGACGGGCTGTGGCATTTTGGAGTACTTGAAGACGGTTTAGGTTCCTTTCTGTGGCACCCAAGTACAGAAGATTGGAATAATCAAGTCTGGAGGTGACCAGAGCATGAACAAGGGTTTTAAAACTTTTTATCTGTTTGATCTAGAAACAAAATGTGGTGTGTCTTAAAATCTGCAGATGATGCAGCAGATGATGGATTAAGTGGCAAAGTAGGTAAACTCATAATTACAAGGTAAGGACCACGGCCGCAGAATGGTATAATTCCGCACCTGCAGAATCACATAATTCCAATGGCATTGTGAACAGGTAGTGCAAAACAAATACTGTAGGTTGTCAATTTGATTCTAATTCACCAAAAATGTAAAACCCTGAAAATGAACTGTGCAAATATTTCAACATATACCAGCAGTTAGAAAAACTCAATGAGTAGTACATTTTGTTTTGCAATTCTGAAGTAATGGAAACAAAGATTTTAATGGGATCAAAACAAATCTTGTTTATGCACAAGTGATAAATATTGTATTGTATTATGCATTTGTATAGCACTTACTACCCATATATGTGGCACTGAAGCACTTTCCTACATGGGCAGCAAGCTGCGCCAGATAGGGTGGTATGTGGCTAAAACGGTGTTGTCTTTGTTTTGCGACCCGATGTGGGGTGTGTTTCCATGCCATATGTGATGACCACTGAGGTGTGGTTATTATGTTTTGAGATGCAGCATGTAGGAGGGTGGTGGATGATGAGGTGTGAGAAAGATGTGCAATTTATGGCTTTTCAGTACACTTGCAGCTTTGAACAGCTCTGTGGGGCCCAGTATGGTGTTTCTTCTGATTATAGTCTGCTCAGTTGGTTACTGCACTGGGTTGTCCAATCAGACATTCTGGGGCAGAATTGGCTACATTTCATGCAACTCAAAACAGCAAAACAGCTTGTTGCACTGTGGATCGTGAAAGACAGATAGCAGAAATTCACAATTTTTACAAAGATATGGCGCATTTCTGCTGTCTCCTAACGTTGATGCACTGTGTACTGCCAGGCGCCAACACAGTCACCCTTGCACCATGGTGCAAGGGTGCCTGCATTGCAATTAGGATTGTTTTTGTGCAGAAAGGGATATCTTCCTGCACAAACACAATCCATAGAGGCATATTCCTCTTTCTATGTGTGGGAACAGTGCAGCACCCATAGAATGAGAAATCAACAGGGATAAATAACTATATTTCTCCTTGTTACACCTCACTGGGGGGGGGGGGAGTACCATTTTGAAGCATTCCCAAGTTTACTAACTCTAGTAAATCTCAAGTTTCTTTATTTTTGCATAGTTAACTAAAACCATTGCAATATAACACTTAAAAGAATAAAAAATTTAACCAAACATTCAATGTAATTTCGTCCATCATTACTGCCTATTTAGGCACTGGGGTTATAAAACGACAATCTTCTAATAAAACCAGATAAAACCCAGAGACAGGGGAAGTTGCTTAAAATCTAGAATCAAAATTGATAATGATGGTGTTAATAAATGTCCTTAATTTTCTGGGTTCTCCCAGAAGTAGGAGAGATACCTTTCCGTCTAAAATCTGAGTTAAGTAAAATAATATTAGGAAATGACCTTAGTTCGCTAAGTGCAACATTCACAGATTTTATTCTCCCGCCATGCTTATCCATTGACCAGTATCGTGTTGTCTTAAGGTCGACCTGTGGCTTCAAAGCATTACGATTGAAATTTCAAGCTTACGTTACTTTAGGCATTTTCTTTTCTGCCAGTGTAAGGAATTTTACGATTCTGTAATTCAATTGTGTGTTTTCCGGGTTTAAGCTGGCTAGCAATGCTTGTCTCCTGGTGCGGGTGCCTTTCTTCTTGAGTGGTGATTTTAGGAGCTGGTGCTGTTCTTGATGCAGTTCCTTGCATGAACAGATTAGATGTAAGATATTACCCTGCTTGGTGTTGCACAGCCTGCACGTATCTTGTACTGTTGTCCTCAGCCATGGTGGAAGATGCTAAGCACACGGAAAAATCCCCAATCTATGCCTTAGAAAGTTCATATTTATGACTTTAGGATATCCCTGGTTGAAGAATGTTTGTGCAGCGGGTGATTTGTAAGAGTTCAAAGTCATCCAGGCATGAGATCTCTTTGAGAAGCTAGCCTCGTCCTCCACCAAGGAAATTTGTTTTATGGACTTCCAGACTAGTTTTTGAAGGTTAAGTTATGGAGTTGCGTGTCCCAGAGTCCCATATGTTAGGTCGTTTCCAGGGCCAGCTGAAGGTAATTTCTAGCTTGGGAGTGGCCCCTGTGCTGCATGTCATGCCACAACAGATGATTTAGCGTGTTTGTAGTGGTGCTTCTTATCTTATGCCAGCAGATAATGTAAGAGCTGTACCTGGCTAAGGCTTGTTGTAGTAGACCAAACTCTAACCTTATTTGAGCAGGTGATGTGTAGGGCGGGAGGCTGAATATTGTTCTGTATGCTTTCACCTTTGTGTTGTCCAGATCCTTAGCGTCTCTTCCCCTCATTGCCTCACTGCCATAGGCAATCGAATGGAGAAGTTTGGCCTGGACTACCTTCAGCAGCGGCGTCAGAGTTGGCCCTGTCAGTTTATTTGCAAGGTTTTTCATCTCTAGGGCTATCAGCATGCCTTTCCTTCTTATTTCCTCTTTCTGGCACTTCAACGACCTTTCCTTGTCGATTGTGACTCTAAGGTACTTGTACTCGTGGGCTGGGTCAAGTTTATTGCCACCCAGGAACCAGTGTCTCTGCAGGTTTTTTTTTTTATTACTTATTGACATTGTCCGTGTCTTACTCAGATTTATTTTTAAATTGTTTTCTGTAGCATAGTTCTGCATTTCCGTCAGTAAATGTTGAAGACCAACATAAGTGGGACTAAGCAGAACTACGTTGTCTGCAAACTTGAGATTGGTTAATGTTTTCCCTCCTATTTTGAGTGAATGGGAGTTACAGGCGTCGAGTGCCTTCGGGAGGTCGGCCATGAATAGACTGAACAGGGTTGGTGTGAGCACACAGCCCTGTTTCAGTCCTTTTGTTGTGGGAACTTTCGAGGAGAGGTGGGTGCCACCACTTAGTTTCACCAGCACCCAGGTATCCGTGTGTAGAAGCGACAGAGTGTTTAGGATGGCTCTGGTATGCCCCATTTCGCCAGTTTCCCCCACAGTCTGCCCCTCTCTACATTGTCAAATGCAGCACTAAAGTCAATGTAGCATAGGTGTAAAGGCAGTTTAGAGGTTTTTGCTGCGTCGATCAGTAGAGAGATTGTGAGGATGTTTGTTGTTGTGATGGCCATTTTGCGAAAGCCAGTTTGGTTCAACGGTATTATATGATTTGCCTCAGCCCAGGATGTGAGTTCCTCTAGAATGAAGCCCTCAAAGTATTTTGCTTCATTATCTATTAGAGCTACTAGGCTGTAGCTGTTAGGCTCGGCCTTATCTCCTTTTTTGTGGATTGGCACAATTGTCTAGCCCTTCCAAGATTCGAGTAATCTGTTTAGCAGCCTGACTTCCAAGAAGAGAGGTTGTAGAATGTCAGCGCAGTCCTCCGGCTTTGCTTTAAACATTGCAGGTGGAATGCCATTCGGTCCCGGAGCCCCTTCTTTCCTACCTTTAGAAATATGCTTTTTAATTAGGAGTGACAAGAGGCTGCTATCTGCCCTTAGTGATATATTTCCTGTAGCTGGTAGCTTCTGCTCTCTCATCTCAGTAGTGCATGCTGCAGCTTGTTCTTCTTGTATCCAGCTGTTCAGCGTTTGTGCTCCGACGCTTCCCGTTTGATTTTTGAAATCAGTAGAGATGAATTTTACCCAATATGCTTTGCTGATATTTGATGCGATGCCCTCATGTTGAGGGTTGATTATCCTCTTCGCGGTTTTCCAGAAGCGGGCGCTGTCCTTGCAATTTGTATCATGTGAGAGGTTTGCCCAGGTTGCGTTCTCTTGGACTCTGCTAATATAACATTTTAGTTTTTTCAGTGATGCCCTTTGATCCTTCAAGAGGAGTCGTGCACTGTGGTTTTCTTGGAGTCTTCTCATGGGATATTTGACTGCGAGTTGTTCTAATAGTGTAGCAGTGAACTGTCCCCAATGGGCAATTTGATCTCTTGACTGAAAGCTTGAGTTCTATAAAGTTGAATTGCAGCTTCCGCCTGAAAATTTATGTTGTTCATCGTGCATTGATCCTTTTTAGGTTGGAGGTGAAAATAGGCCCCAGGGTTGAGTCTGACCTAATGGATCTAGGTGTGGTGGCTGTTAGCTGAAGTTCCTGAGGGCTATGGTTGCTGTCGCCCTTGTCCCCCATTCTGAACCCAAGGATGTGTGGGAACAGAGAGAGACTTACAAAGGTGTAGTCCAGTATAGAACTTGTTGTTGCAGAGTAAAAAGAATCGACTGAGCGTGAGTCGTCCGTGACTCTTCCATTTGTTGCTCGGAGGTTTAGATGCTCTAGGTCACGGTTACTCATAGTACGGCCCGCGGGCCGCCAGCGGCCTGGCAAGCCTTCCTTGGCGGCCCGCGGACCTTGCAAACATCCTACCTGTGTTTTAAAAAAAAAAAAAAATAGTGTTAGCAAACACGAGCAGAAAAGAGAAAAGCTAGCGGTATCCCTCTAGGACAGCACCGGATTTTTAGTTAACCCATCATATTGATTGGTGATAATTTAAGTTCACCCCACGTGTGCACTCTTGAATGGCACCCGCCAGCACAGTGCTTCTCCGAATTCTGGAGCCTATGTAAACAAACAGCAAAAGGTGCACCACTTCAACAGATGTGAAATGTGTTAAATCAGTCCATGTGTGTTAAATCAGTCCATGTATGTTTATATTCGTAGTAATTTCAAGAACACCATTCAATGACAATTCGCAAGATGAGATTACCAGTTGAAGGGTAAAGGTGTATCAAACAAATAACACCAGAAGGTCACGTTCTTTCAGTACAATGCACGGTCAGACTTCGTCCAATGATACGGACAGAACCCAAAGTCTTCAAACTGCCCGATTCCGCATATTCCGTGTACGAGATGGGACCAAATCCGTCAGAAATCCGCACCATCCGGGTGCGGATTTCTGACGGATTTGGTCCCATCTCGAATATAAACATACACCGATTTATTACTGTCTACGCCCTGAAGAAGTCCCAAGTTGGACAAAACGCGTCGGCTGCTTTGGCTGTTTTTAATGTCAATATAACAAATGAAAAATAAAGAAGAATTTTGAAAAGAAAATGCATCAAGTACATGGACTGATTTAACACATTTCACATCTGTTGAAGTGGTGCACCTTTTGCTGTTTGTTTACATAGTGTTAGCAAACACTGCCGGGTGCAGCAGTCCGGACTCTGAGACTCTGCTCTGTGGGGGCCGGGGGATTCCAGTGATTGTCAAAGTGGAGATGCAGGGGCCTAAGAGGTGAAATACAACAAAGCTTTATTAACATGTAAATGTGGTCTTTTAAAGACCTGTGAAGTACTCGGGTGCAGCTGTGTGTGCGCGCTGGGAAGCTGTCTCAGTGAGGCTGTGTGTGCGCGCTGGGAAGCTGTCTCAGCCCGGGCTGAGGGCTGACACAGACGGGGTGAGATGACAGAGGGTGATGGAGGGAGGGAGAGGGAGACAGAGGGTGAGGAAGGGAGACAGAGGTCGTCAGAGGGAGGGAGACAGAGGCGCAGTCTGGGGGAGACAGAGGGAGGGAGACAGAGGGAGAGGGAGGGAGGCAGAGGGAGGGAGAGGAAGGCGTTGATCTCAGCGTTCTTCCAGCTCTCTGGGAAGGTGGCAGACGTGAGAGAGTTGTTTATGACGTTCCGGAGGTAGGGTGCGATGATGGAGTCGGCTTTGTTGAAGATGTGGTGAGGGCATGGGTCGGAAGGAGAGCCGGAGTGGATGGTGTTCATAACGTGGGTGGTGTCTTCAGTGCTGACAGGAGTCAAGTTGCTGAGGGTGGTTGTCGGGGGCGTTGGTTCTGTGGTTGGGGGCAGAGTATGAGTCTGAGCGCCGAAGCTGTTGTGTATGTCGGCGATCTTGCGGTGAAAGAACGTGGCGAGGGAGTTGCAGAGGTCTTGTGATGGTGTGATGTCGTTGCTGTTGGCGCTGGGGTTGGAGAGCTCTTTAACGATGCTGAAGAGTTCCTTGCTGTTGTGTATGTTGTTGTCCAGCCGCTCCTTGAACGATGTCTTTTTGGTGGTGCGGATCAGCAGGTGGTGTTTGCGAGTGGCGTTTTTGAGGGCTGTCAGGTTGTCTGTCGTCTGTTTGTGGCGCCAGGTTTTCTCGAGGGTTCGGCATGATTACTTTGATTCTTTGAGGTCGTTGGTGAACCATGTGGCTTTCCTGTTGTCGGGCTTGCCTGGAGGGTTCTTCAGTGGTGCAAGGGTGTCGGCTCAGTTGATGATCCACTGTGTGAGGTTGCGGGCTGCGTCGTTGGTGCCCGTGGTGTTGATTGGTGGGTTCTGGCTCAGTGATGTGGTTAGCTGGTCTGTGGTGACTTTGCTCCAGAATCTGCAGGGGATCTGTTGTGGATGGTGGTGGGATGTGGTCTTCTTGTAGGTGAAATGGATGCAGCTGTGGTCGGTCCAGTGTAGTCCGGTGGAGTGGCTGAAGGTAACGTGGTCGCTGGCAGAGAAGATGGGGTCGAGCGTGTGGCCGGCGTAGTGGGTGGGGGTGTTCACCAGTTGCTTGAGTCCGAGGTTGGCGAGGTCATCTAGCAGGGTGGTGGTGTTGTTGTCGTTGTTGTTCTCCAGGTGGAAGTTCAGGTCCCCTAGGAGGATGTAGTCTGATGAGGCGAGGGCATGTGGGCTGATGAGGCCGGCGATGGCTTCGCTGAATTGAGTGCATGGGCCCGGGGGTCTGTAGATGAGGGTTCCTCTGAGGGTGGTCTTGGGGTCGGTGCGGATCTGGAAGTGTAGGTGTTCGGCGGTGGTGAGGGTGTCTTCGGAGTTGGTCGAGACGCTGATGGTGCTCCTGTGGATAATGGCGATTCCTCCTCCGGTTTGGTTGACGCGGTCCTTTCGGATGATCTTGTAGCCATCCGGGATGGCTATGGCGATGTCGGGGACTGAGGAGGCGTTCATCCAGGTTTCCGTGAGGAAGGCGACGTCTGGCGCTGTTGTGTCGAGGAGGTCCCATAGTTCGACCGCGTGCTTGTGGACGGAGCAGGAGTTGAGCAGGATGCACTTGAGGTGGTTGTTGTTGCCTGGTCCAGATGGTGGCGTGAAGTTTCGAACGCAGGTGAATTTGCAGCCTAGGCAGGAGAAGGGTCCGTGGGTGCGCTTCGGGGTGGCTCGGCGGCAGGCAGGTGGTCGTCCGGTGTTGAGTGTGTTGAGGGCCGCGGTGTTGTATCTCAGTTGGGTTTCCTGTCTTCGGCGGGGGCCAGGGGTTCTGGCACTGGGTGCGGTCCAGGCGCGGCCTCCATATGAGGGGCTGTGGAAGGGAGGAGCAGCTGGGAGGCGGGAGTGGGGCGGCCAATGGGATACCAGGGGGGTGGGGCTGCAAGGGATGCAGCGGCGGGAAGCGCGAGGGAGCGGGTGGGTGGCACAGAAGGCAAAAGGGGGCAGGGGGGAGAAGGCACAAAGGGCACAAAGTGAAAAACGACAACAACAGTAAAACAAAGTAAAACAAAAGTGGCAACAAGTAAAAAGCGGAATCAGAGTCACGGAGACACAAGAAATAAACAAGCACAGGCAATGCAAGGCCAACCTCGGTGGGGAGAGGCGTCAGATCACAGCGGGTAGCGGCAGTAGGACAGCGGCACAGGAGGACCGTGTCGCGGCTGGGGGGGGCGACCTACCTGGTGACAGGGTCAAGGGTCGCTCCCTTCACCAACGCGCGGCCTCGATATGAGGGGCTGTGGGTGGGAGGAGCAGCTGGGAGGCGGGAGTGGGGCGGCCAATGGGATAACAGGGGGGCGGGGCCGCAGGGGACGCAGCGGCGGGAAGCGCGAGGGAGCGGGTGGGTGGCACAGAAGGCAAAAGGGGGCAGGGGGAGAGGGCACAGAGGGCACAAAGTGAAAAACGACAACAACAGTAAAACAAAGTAAAACAAAAATGGCAACAAGTAAAAGGCAGAATCAGAGTCACAGAGACACAAGAAATAAACAAGCACAGGCAATGCAAGGCGGTGAGAGGCGGTCAGATCACAGCGGGTAGCGGTAGCGGGACAGCGGCACAGGAGGACCTTGTGGCGGCTGGGGGGGCGACCTACCTTATGCAAATTTCATGTAATTTGGTCGGTGGGGAGTGTAACATTAAAGTGGGGTCCAGGAAGTTGTGCTGTCTTTTTAAAATTTCACAGAAATGTTTTACCCCCCGCTAGAGCAAGAACTACTTGGTAGAATTACGCCAAGCATGTCATAAAGACAGAACGTAGCCTCATTTGGCGTAAATCTATGCATTAATTGTTTTTTAAAACATTTGTTTAAATAAAAAGAAACACTGCTAGCGTGAAAGGCTGGTTCTCAAACCAGTTTAAGCATCAAACTTTGAATGCAAATCAAATCTAGTTTGTTGAGATACAAATCAAACATCCTATGGGCAATGTCTAGGTTTTAGAATCACAAAAACAGATTCTCAAACAAATCTTATCAATGTGTCGGGGGGGCCATCGGGGGCATTTGGGGGCTGGGCCGTTCCATAAGAATCTTTGACCTCCCACCCACAAAGGAACAAGGCACCTAGCACAGTATAGAGGTGCAGGAGTTCAGAAGGTGAATGAGCAATAAAAATGCATTCAAATTTTAATTTTATCTTATTACATTTGCTGCATGTTCCAAGACAGGTTAAATGAATGTCAGGCTGTCTTCTGACAAATTTATGTTTATTCTTTTATTGTGGAGATTTTTACTTTTCTTCCTTTGACTGCAAAGGGAGAGGATTTTGTAAAGTGGTCTATGTGACAATTTGTGTGTGGTACAGACAGGGTCACACGAATTAGGCGGCAGTGAGGGCCTTAATTATATAGCAATTCTAACTAAACTATGTGGCAAGAAAATACAAATCATATAGCTTAATGTAGCACATTGTTTGATAGTATCACTTCATTTGTCATTTTTGCATGTTAGCCTCTCTGGGCAAAGGTTTCACTTTATTAGGACCAGTTCCACATCCAAATTCAGCTCACTGTAACTAACTGCAAGTTGGCCAATCAACCTTTCCAAATGACCTTTTACTGCACAGCAGCATGCAGTGGTGAATGTTTTATTATTATTATTATTATTATGGAGGTTTATAAAGCGCATGGTTACGCACACCGGCGTGTCCCCGCGCTGAGAAAGCAAGAGAGGCGCAAGTGTAGGGAATCAGATCAGTGCAGAGCGGAAAAGATACGTTTTTAATTTTTTTCGGAATGTAGTCTCTGAGGGTTCGAGGCGCAGCTCCATGGGGAGCAAATTCCAATTCTTGGCCGCAAGAAATCTAAAAGATCTCCCTCCCATCCGAGCTTTCCGGATTGAGGGGACAACTACAAGTCCCGTGTCTGAAGAACGAAGCCTCCTCTTCGGTCTATAGAGGGAGATGAGATTAGAGAGAGGTAAGGGCGCTCTGCTCATTATAATGCGATGACACATGCAGAGTGCCTTGAAGACAATCCTCTCCCTGACCGGCAGCCAATGGAGGGACTTCAAGGCAGCTTTAGAAGATGATCTTCTAGGAAGCCTTAGTACCAGACGGGCTGTGGCATTTTGGAGTACTTGAAGACGGTTTAGGTTCCTTTCTGTGGCACCCAAGTACAGAAGATTGGAATAATCAAGTCTGGAGGTGACCAGAGCATGAACAAGGGTTTTAAAACTTTTTATCTGTTTGATCTAGAAACAAAATGTGGTGTGTCTTAAAATCTGCAGATGATGCAGCAGATGATGGATTAAGTGGCAAAGTAGGTAAACTCATAATTACAAGGTAAGGACCACGGCCGCAGAATGGTATAATTCCGCACCTGCAGAATCACATAATTCCAATGGCATTGTGAACAGGTAGTGCAAAACAAATACTGTAGGTTGTCAATTTGATTCTAATTCACCAAAAATGTAAAACCCTGAAAATGAACTGTGCAAATATTTCAACATATACCAGCAGTTAGAAAAACTCAATGAGTAGTACATTTTGTTTTGCAATTCTGAAGTAATGGAAACAAAGATTTTAATGGGATCAAAACAAATCTTGTTTATGCACAAGTGATAAATATTGTATTGTATTATGCATTTGTATAGCACTTACTACCCATATATGTGGCACTGAAGCACTTTCCTACATGGGCAGCAAGCTGCGCCAGATAGGGTGGTATGTGGCTAAAACGGTGTTGTCTTTGTTTTGCGACCCGATGTGGGGTGTGTTTCCATGCCATATGTGATGACCACTGAGGTGTGGTTATTATGTTTTGAGATGCAGCATGTAGGAGGGTGGTGGATGATGAGGTGTGAGAAAGATGTGCAATTTATGGCTTTTCAGTACACTTGCAGCTTTGAACAGCTCTGTGGGGCCCAGTATGGTGTTTCTTCTGATTATAGTCTGCTCAGTTGGTTACTGCACTGGGTTGTCCAATCAGACATTCTGGGGCAGAATTGGCTACATTTCATGCAACTCAAAACAGCAAAACAGCTTGTTGCACTGTGGATCGTGAAAGACAGATAGCAGAAATTCACAATTTTTACAAAGATATGGCGCATTTCTGCTGTCTCCTAACGTTGATGCACTGTGTACTGCCAGGCGCCAACACAGTCACCCTTGCACCATGGTGCAAGGGTGCCTGCATTGCAATTAGGATTGTTTTTGTGCAGAAAGGGATATCTTCCTGCACAAACACAATCCATAGAGGCATATTCCTCTTTCTATGTGTGGGAACAGTGCAGCACCCATAGAATGAGAAATCAACAGGGATAAATAACTATATTTCTCCTTGTTACACCTCACTGGGGGGGGGGGGAGTACCATTTTGAAGCATTCCCAAGTTTACTAACTCTAGTAAATCTCAAGTTTCTTTATTTTTGCATAGTTAACTAAAACCATTGCAATATAACACTTAAAAGAATAAAAAATTTAACCAAACATTCAATGTAATTTCGTCCATCATTACTGCCTATTTAGGCACTGGGGTTATAAAACGACAATCTTCTAATAAAACCAGATAAAACCCAGAGACAGGGGAAGTTGCTTAAAATCTAGAATCTAAATTGATAATGATGGTGTTAATAAATGTCCTTAATTTTCTGGGTTCTCCCAGAAGTAGGAGAGATACCTTTCCGTCTAAAATCTGAGTTAAGTAAAATAATATTAGGAAATGACCTTAGTTCGCTAAGTGCAACATTCACAGATTTTATTCTCCCGCCATGCTTATCCATTGACCAGTATCGTGTTGTCTTAAGGTCGACCTGTGGCTTCAAAGCATTACGATTGAAATTTCAAGCTTACGTTACTTTAGGCATTTTCTTTTCTGCCAGTGTAAGGAATTTTACGATTCTGTAATTCAATTGTGTGTTTTCCGGGTTTAAGCTGGCTAGCAATGCTTGTCTCCTGGTGCGGGTGCCTTTCTTCTTGAGTGGTGATTTTAGGAGCTGGTGCTGTTCTTGATGCAGTTCCTTGCATGAACAGATTAGATGTAAGATATTACCCTGCTTGGTGTTGCACAGCCTGCACGTATCTTGTACTGTTGTCCTCAGTAGGCCTGGGCAAAAATTTCGTTCCGTTCGCGGAAATTGCGATAATTTGACATTTTTGCGTTCCGCGGAGAGCGCGAAAATGTCAAAAATTCCGGTTTCCGCAGCTTGGCGATAATTTGTTTCTTGCTCGCGCTGTAAAATGATACATTCTCGCGCGCGCGCGATCGCCTTACCTGAATCCCTGCGTTCGCCGACAAGTTTTCTTGATCCGGTCGCGTTCTCCATGAGATGTTGTATTGTTTTTAGCCATTTGCGCTGTCTCGCGACAGTTCGCGCCCGCAGTGACGTCATGCGTCGCGCGATCACGTCTTTCTTCTCGCGATCATGCACCGCGAGAACAACTCAAAACAAGATGGCCGCGCCCGCAAGCAACCACATGGGTAAGTTGGCGACCCGCAACCATGCAGAAAATCTCGCGAACATGCCGGAAAAAAACTTCCGCATCTTCGCGATATTTCTGCTTGTTTGCGATAATTTTAAACATTCTCGCGATAATTTGCGAAGGTTAATTCCGCAAATTCCGCCCACCCCTAGTCCTCAGCCATGGTGGAAGATGCTAAGCACACGGAAAAATCCCCAATCTATGCCTTAGAAAGTTCATATTTATGGCTTTAGGATATCCCTGGTTGAAGAATGTTTGTGCAGCGGGTGATTTGTAAGAGTTCAAAGTCATCCAGGCATGAGATCTCTTTGAGAAGCTAGCCTCGTCCTCCACCAAGGAAATTTGTTTTATGGACTTCCAGACTAGTTTTTGAAGGTTAAGTTATGGAGTTGCGTGTCCCAGAGTCCCATATGTTAGGTCGTTTCCAGGGCCAGCTGAAGGTAATTTCTAGCTTGGGAGTGGCCCCTGTGCTGCATGTCATGCCACAACAGATGATTTAGCGTGTTTGTAGTGGTGCTTCTTATCTTATGCCAGCAGATAATGTAAGAGCTGTACCTGGCTAAGGCTTGTTGTAGTAGACCAAACTCTAACCTTATTTGAGCAGGTGATGTGTAGGGCGGGAGGCTGAATATTGTTCTGTATGCTTTCACCTTTGTGTTGTCCAGATCCTTAGCGTCTCTTCCCCTCATTGCCTCACTGCCATAGGCAATCGAATGGAGAAGTTTGGCCTGGACTACCTTCAGCAGCGGCGTCAGAGTTGGCCCTGTCAGTTTATTTGCAAGGTTTTTCATCTCTAGGGCTATCAGCATGCCTTTCCTTCTTATTTCCTCTTTCTGGCACTTCAACGACCTTTCCTTGTCGATTGTGACTCTAAGGTACTTGTACTCGTGGGCTGGGTCAAGTTTATTGCCACCCAGGAACCAGTGTCTCTGCAGGTTTTTTTTTTTATTACTTATTGACATTGTCCGTGTCTTACTCAGATTTATTTTTAAATTGTTTTCTGTAGCATAGTTCTGCATTTCCGTCAGTAAATGTTGAAGACCAACATAAGTGGGACTAAGCAGAACTACGTTGTCTGCAAACTTGAGATTGGTTAATGTTTTCCCTCCTATTTTGAGTGAATGGGAGTTACAGGCGTCGAGTGCCTTCGGGAGGTCGGCCATGAATAGACTGAACAGGGTTGGTGTGAGCACACAGCCCTGTTTCAGTCCTTTTGTTGTGGGAACTTTCGAGGAGAGGTGGGTGCCACCACTTAGTTTCACCAGCACCCAGGTATCCGTGTGTAGAAGCGACAGAGTGTTTAGGATGGCTCTGGTATGCCCCATTTCGCCAGTTTCCCCCACAGTCTGCCCCTCTCTACATTGTCAAATGCAGCACTAAAGTCAATGTAGCATAGGTGTAAAGGCAGTTTAGAGGTTTTTGCTGCGTCGATCAGTAGAGAGATTGTGAGGATGTTTGTTGTTGTGATGGCCATTTTGCGAAAGCCAGTTTGGTTCAACGGTATTATATGATTTGCCTCAGCCCAGGATGTGAGTTCCTCTAGAATGAAGCCCTCAAAGTATTTTGCTTCATTATCTATTAGAGCTACTAGGCTGTAGCTGTTAGGCTCGGCCTTATCTCCTTTTTTGTGGATTGGCACAATTGTCTAGCCCTTCCAAGATTCGAGTAATCTGTTTAGCAGCCTGACTTCCAAGAAGAGAGGTTGTAGAATGTCAGCGCAGTCCTCCGGCTTTGCTTTAAACATTGCAGGTGGAATGCCATTCGGTCCCGGAGCCCCTTCTTTCCTACCTTTAGAAATATGCTTTTTAATTAGGAGTGACAAGAGGCTGCTATCTGCCCTTAGTGATATATTTCCTGTAGCTGGTAGCTTCTGCTCTCTCATCTCAGTAGTGCATGCTGCAGCTTGTTCTTCTTGTATCCAGCTGTTCAGCGTTTGTGCTCCGACGCTTCCCGTTTGATTTTTGAAATCAGTAGAGATGAATTTTACCCAATATGCTTTGCTGATATTTGATGCGATGCCCTCATGTTGAGGGTTGATTATCCTCTTCGCGGTTTTCCAGAAGCGGGCGCTGTCCTTGCAATTTGTATCATGTGAGAGGTTTGCCCAGGTTGCGTTCTCTTGGACTCTGCTAATATAACATTTTAGTTTTTTCAGTGATGCCCTTTGATCCTTCAAGAGGAGTCGTGCACTGTGGTTTTCTTGGAGTCTTCTCATGGGATATTTGACTGCGAGTTGTTCTAATAGTGTAGCAGTGAACTGTCCCCAATGGGCAATTTGATCTCTTGACTGAAAGCTTGAGTTCTATAAAGTTGAATTGCAGCTTCCGCCTGAAAATTTATGTTGTTCATCGTGCATTGATCCTTTTTAGGTTGGAGGTGAAAATAGGCCCCAGGGTTGAGTCTGACCTAATGGATCTAGGTGTGGTGGCTGTTAGCTGAAGTTCCTGAGGGCTATGGTTGCTGTCGCCCTTGTCCCCCATTCTGAACCCAAGGATGTGTGGGAACAGAGAGAGACTTACAAAGGTGTAGTCCAGTATAGAACTTGTTGTTGCAGAGTAAAAAGAATCGACTGAGCGTGAGTCGTCCGTGACTCTTCCATTTGTTGCTCGGAGGTTTAGATGCTCTAGGTCACGGTTACTCATAGTACGGCCCGCGGGCCGCCAGCGGCCTGGCAAGCCTTCCTTGGCGGCCCGCGGACCTTGCAAACATCCTACCTGTGTTTTAAAAAAAAAAAAAAATAGTGTTAGCAAACACGAGCAGAAAAGAGAAAAGCTAGCGGTATCCCTCTAGGACAGCACCGGATTTTTAGTTAACCCATCATATTGATTGGTGATAATTTAAGTTCACCCCACGTGTGCACTCTTGAATGGCACCCGCCAGCACAGTGCTTCTCCGAATTCTGGAGCCTATGTAAACAAACAGCAAAAGGTGCACCACTTCAACAGATGTGAAATGTGTTAAATCAGTCCATGTGTGTTAAATCAGTCCATGTATGTTTATATTCGTAGTAATTTCAAGAACACCATTCAATGACAATTCGCAAGATGAGATTACCAGTTGAAGGGTAAAGGTGTATCAAACAAATAACACCAGAAGGTCACGTTCTTTCAGTACAATGCACGGTCAGACTTCGTCCAATGATACGGACAGAACCCAAAGTCTTCAAACTGCCCGATTCCGCATATTCCGTGTACGAGATGGGACCAAATCCGTCAGAAATCCGCACCATCCGGGTGCGGATTTCTGACGGATTTGGTCCCATCTCGAATATAAACATACACCGATTTATTACTGTCTACGCCCTGAAGAAGTCCCAAGTTGGACAAAACGCGTCGGCTGCTTTGGCTGTTTTTAATGTCAATATAACAAATGAAAAATAAAGAAGAATTTTGAAAAGAAAATGCATCAAGTACATGGACTGATTTAACACATTTCACATCTGTTGAAGTGGTGCACCTTTTGCTGTTTGTTTACATAGTGTTAGCAAACACTGCCGGGTGCAGCAGTCCGGACTCTGAGACTCTGCTCTGTGGGGGCCGGGGGATTCCAGTGATTGTCAAAGTGGAGATGCAGGGGCCTAAGAGGTGAAATACAACAAAGCTTTATTAACATGTAAATGTGGTCTTTTAAAGACCTGTGAAGTACTCGGGTGCAGCTGTGTGTGCGCGCTGGGAAGCTGTCTCAGTGAGGCTGTGTGTGCGCGCTGGGAAGCTGTCTCAGCCCGGGCTGAGGGCTGACACAGACGGGGTGAGATGACAGAGGGTGATGGAGGGAGGGAGAGGGAGACAGAGGGTGAGGAAGGGAGACAGAGGTCGTCAGAGGGAGGGAGACAGAGGCGCAGTCTGGGGGAGACAGAGGGAGGGAGACAGAGGGAGAGGGAGGGAGGCAGAGGGAGGGAGAGGAAGGGAGACAGAGAGAGGGAGGCAGAGAGGGAGGGAGACAGAGGGAGAGTGAGGAAGGGAGACAGAGAGACAGAGAGAGAGAGGGAGGCAGAGAGGGAGGGAGACAGAGGGAGGGAGACAGAGGGAGGGAGACAGGGAGGGAGACGCAGGGTGACGGAGGGAGGGAGAGGGAGGGAGAGAGACAGGGAGAGATAGAGGGAGGGAGACAGAGAGGGAGACAGAGCGGGAGATGGAGGGAGGGAGACGGAGGGAGGGAGACGGAGGGAGGGAGGGAGACAGAGGGAGGGAGATGGAGGGAGACAGAGGGAGGGAGACGGAGGAAGAGGGAGGGAGAGGGAGGGAGAGGGAGGGAGGGAGATGGTGGGAGGGATATGGAGGGAGGCAGAGGGAGGGAGGGAGGGAGACAGAGGGAGAGAGAGGGAGACACGGAGGGAGACGGAGGGTGACGGAGGGTGACAGAGGGAGGGAGGGAGACAGAGGGAGGGAGATGGAGGGAGGGAGACGGAGGGAGGGAGACAGAGGGAGGGAGATGGAGAGAGGGAGACAGAGAGGGAGACAGAGGGAGGAGGGCCACAGAGGAAGGAGGGCAACAGAGGGAGGAGGGCAACAGTGGGAGGGCGACAGAGGGGGCGACAGAGGGGGAGACAGAGGGGGAGACAGAGAGGGAGACAGAGAGGGAGGAGGGAGACAGAGGGGGAGGAGGGAGACAGAGGGAGGAGGTAGATAGAGGGAGGAGGGAGATAGAGGGAGACAGAGGGTGGAGGGTGATGGAGGGAGGGCAACGGAGGGAGGGCGACGGGGGAGGGTGACGGGGAGGGTGACAGGGAAAGAGAGACAGGGAGAGAGAGACAGGGAGAGAGAGAAGGGGAGGGAGGGAGGGAGAGGGAGGGGGAGAAGGAGAGAGAGAGAGAGATGTGTGTATGCCGGGTCTTGTGGCTCAGTGGACGAAGGCGTCTGCTTCAGGGACCTGTGTTCAACCTCATGGTCACAATTGTTTTTTGCTTTAGCCCCGCCCCTCCCCCTCTGACCCCGCCCCCACCGATGCGGCCCTCGGCCACAAACCACACTGTAAATTTGGCCCCCGAGAGAAAGTTTGTGAGTACCCGTGCTCTAGGTTGTGGAGGAGGCCGCTTTTGCAGCATTTTTTTCTTCCATGCAGTGGAGCACATTGTGTGGGAATATTGTGGATGCCGTTCTGAATAGATGCCTCTTCACCTTCAGCTGATCCAATAAGATATTGGTTTAGGTCCCCAGCGAGGATAAACATTTGTTTTTCCATCTCTGTAGCATACAAAGCCACCTGATCAGTGAGTTCTTCGCCCTGGAGGGAGATAGTGATTGTGACTGCTAATGCTGCAGTTGACATCGAGCACATGGGGGTTGCTGAAGACATACTCATCGTAGAAACATAAGTGGCCAGCCCCCCTGAGGGATGACCAAACCTGCTGGTCCTTGTTGCTGGTGTAGTAAAGCACATGTAGCCCTGAATGTGCTGAGTATCCATGAACCAAGTTTCTTGCAGCAAGATTATGTCAAAAGATCTTATGTAGCTCAGGGAATCTTGATCGTCTATTTTTGTAGCTAAGCCATTGATGTCCCACGAGCATAGTCTAAGAGGGATCCCCTTTTACCTTCTGTGGGTTTCATCCTGTAAGTAGCGTCAGTCGTCCTCTGTGCATATGATTATAGTGCGGGATATTACTCCCCTGTTAAAACCTTAGCTTGTGGAGGTGGGTACCCTCCGTGGTGTTTCTTGTTTATCCCTCTGACTCCTAGCCCTCGATTGCCGGGATCTTCCCCGAGCACCTCTGAGTACACAGTTTGCGTGTACATGGTGTGTTATAAGTCCAGGGCTTGTGTTGTTTATTAGTGGAAACGGATAGGCTGGTTTTTGGTACGGGGTGATGTCAATGCCCCAATTGTGAAATATCTCTCTTTGCTAGGATTGACGCTGCAATTTTGCTTGTGCTCCACATTGTCTTTGTGGCCTCTGGTCTTTGAGGGTTGGTGGTATGTATGAACTCTATGGAGAGTAGATCCTCTGACCTGATGCTGGCTAGATTTGGAATTGCTTTCATTAATCTTAGTATATTGCCTCTGTTTAGCACATCCTGGTGGCCCTTAGAAGTGTTTAAGGGGTAGAATACCAGAGCCTCTATTTCTTGCTGCCTGGTACTTGTTGTTTTGTTGGTTTACTTTGGCCGTCGGTCAGGTTGATGTATGGAGCTGGATTCTTCTTTAGGCTGGGTTTTCTCTTGGTTGCTTGATGCTACTGCTATAGACTTCCTTGGATTTGCCTTAAGTGTTGTTAACTTTGGGGATGTTTGTTTTTTGTCTTGAGCCCCATCCTGAGGCCCTTTGTCCGGGAACCTCCAACAGGGGCAATCATTAAGTGATATAATAGGCCATTTACACTCTGTGAGTAGTGGGTCCTGGTTTTAGCTATCTATTTTTCCGGTGCATTCTCTTCTGGGCCTGTTGTGTGAGGTCATGTTGGTGACTTTTTTCTTTATTTCAGTCGGCCTTGGGGCCTCCGAAAAACTCTTCTCTCCCCTTGGCTGTTGAAGGTATGCAGGTTTATTGGAAAAGACCCCTGTCTCTCTCCTCGGGTCTTGGCAGAATGTTAGTTGTTGACTATGGCCTCCAGTAAATCTGGGAATGCACCAAATTCCGTAGGTGGGGGTATGAGAACACCCATGCTCCACCCATAAAATGCCTTCACAATGCAAGGTAACTCAAGGCAGCAATAAGCACTGCCTTGCATTACTTTGTATTTACTGGACTAAAAGGGAAACAAGGTGGCATTGCATTGCTTATTAAGTACCAAAAATGATTTTGCGTTGGGCTGCAGCAATCAAAAGGTATAGCAAGCCCAAGGCAAGTTCTTAGTAAATATGGCCCCTAGTGTGTAGTTCTTCACCAAATCTGGCATTGTTGGAGGGAGAGAGATGTGGGGAGAGATTCTGGGATATGTATTGTTACTATCATCTCATATTTGAAAGCCGTTATGAGATGTAAAGAAGCAGCCATAGTGTATCAATATTTGGGACCTGCAGTAATGGACTAGATTAAAGTTTTTCCATTGATCCACAGTGTGCGACAGATCTCTTCAGTTATTCCATGCTTGTTTCTTTAGTGATGGCTGGTTTATTGGCTGCACAGTATTGGTGATTGGCAACCCTCGTAGCAGATAATGAAAGAGGTGTAAGTTACAGTTGGCTGCTGGCTGCTTAGTGTTATGGTATTAGTATCATTGAGGGCCAGAAACATTATGTATGAACTTACAAAACAATATAATAGCCCAGCCAAGCATAGGTTAGCTTTCCTTAACTCACCTGCCTATCAAAAGTAGTTTGCTGATTTTTTTGGTTCCGATCTGTTGTTCGTAAGCTGAAGGCTGAGCTTGAGTGTGCAACTGTATTTCAGGTTCTGTTGCAGGGATGTGTGGGGGTGTAGTTGTCTTGGAAATAGACATGTTTTCAACGGTCTTCTGAAGTGTATAGGCTCCTTAATGCTTTTAATGATGGCTGGTAGGGTTTTCACGGGCTTGGCAGCTTGTACTGAGAAAGCAGTGCCTCCTATGAATTTTGTGTGTTAAGGTGGTATGATAAGTGGTGCAAACCTGGAGTACAGTGTCCTGATTTCTTTGAATTGCCTAATTTTAGCTTGTAAGTATAGCTGTCCTTTTCCTTGAAGGCTCTGTAAACAATGCAAAGTGCCGTGAACATTGCCTTTATTGCTATAGGTAGCCAGTGGAGTGATTGCAGGACGACAGTCATGTGTTCTCCTGGGTGAAGGCAGAAAATAAATATTTCAGCAATATACTGGATGAGTTGTATTTTCCATATTATGAATGTGGGTGTGCCAAGGTATAGGCTGTTGGCATAGTCAGGCTTGTAAAATACGAGTATGAAAATGACTTGCACTTTCGGTTGGTATCCAAGGTATGGGAGGATGCAACATAATGTTTTCATTGTGCAGAAAGCACTCTGTTTTACATTGTCAACCTGTGGTATCAAATATTGGTCTGAGTCCATGGTTACCCCAAGGTTTCTGACTTACCTTGATATTGTTGGATTGTCTTATGTTCATTAGGGCATGTGGCGGTAGGCTTGTATTTTTGTCACTGTCTGCAGGTCATAAGCTCTGTCTTTACGGTATCTAGCTTTAGATGGTTATTCATCATCCATGTGTTTATTGCCCAAAGGCAATTATCAAGTTTTAGATTGTAGAGGTCTTTTAGATCATCCATTTTTGGAACTGATTTGGGTGTCATCCACATAGCTGTAACAGGTGAAGTTGAATGATTTAACAAGGTTGGGTAAGGAGTTCAGGTAGATGTTGAATAGTAGAGGGAGTATTATGGGCCACTGTGGGACACCACAGTGTTGTATTGGAGGAGCTGATAAGAAACCCAAACCTATCAGGCATTCAGAAGCAATAAACAATCAGGAAGCTCCAGATTCCACTATGGCCTGGTGCTTTGATTAGCCTATCGTGCTGGGGCAGAGTTATCACATGTCAGGTGCCACTTATATTTGACTGACATTGCTCCAGACTAAGGGTGGGTGGAATTTGCGAAAGTGCCTTTCGCAAAATATCGCGAAACGTCAAAAAATTTCCACAATCACGCAAAATTTCGCGTGATCGCGCAGATTTTGTGCTGATTAACGCGTTACTGAATTTGACCTTCAACTCGGGCACCTGCTTTATTTATATCTGTAAGTGCTTCCTGTTGAGGTTTAATTTTTGTGACAGGAGCATCGTGCCAGAATGAATCCTGCCCTGCATATTTATCCAAGAAGATGCAACCATTTTGTGCAATACCTCTACTCAACTGGAGTACTTTCTACTGGCTAATCAGTAAGTGCTACCTCGTTGGGTAAATGTATAGTGCTTTTCCTACACTACAGCTGCATAAAGGGCCAGAAGAGTTGTCTCCAGCGACCATGTGTGTCTGTAACTTTGCCACCGCGCCGATGGGCGCCAGGGTCCCTCGAGTGAGCTGTCCATCATAGTGGGGAAAGAACGGGAAGACGTTGCACACCGCCAGTGTGTGGGGCGGGGCTTCTATGCAGTTCACATGCCTCTTGTTTATAAAGGGTCAGAGACCAACCAGAGCAGCCGATGAGGAGACAGAACCTCCTGGTGTCAGGAACTACACGGGGATTGCGCTCGAGAGACCCATGGATGCACAGACCTCCATCAATGATTACAGCACATTGCTGACGGTAGATATGGGGAGAAAGCACACCTGCCTAACCTCCACCTGCTTTAAATCTGTTTGTGCTTCCTTGAGGTTTAAAAAGAAGGAGCATCATGCCAGAATGAATCCTGCCCTGCATATTTCTGTTCCCTCGTGGATGTTTCGACATTTTCGCGTTCCGCGCGGAACGCAAAAATGTCAAAATTTCGCAATTTCCGCGAGCGGAACGGAAATTGTCGCCCACCCTTACTCCAGACTATGCTGGCCTGTTGTGAAATATAGCCTGGTGAAATTAGGTATCCCCTCTGCGGATTGTTATTTTATTTGCAGGAGCCACATAGTTTGTTAGGTTAATGTGCCTGCTGCGGATGGGTGCCAATACCCTAACTTGCAGTATTGCTAGTCTAAAATGACCCAGTATAGCCTGCCATGTCACAAAGGGCTCCCACAACTAACTGTCTTTCAAAAATGGTTTAATGTCTAGATAACCCTGCCAGAGTCGGTTCAGTTTGGTTCGTAAACTTTATTCGGCACATTAAAAACAGCCATAAAAGTAAATAAGACATATTATAAAACAATAAAACAATTGATAATACAATTAATCAAAGCCTGACAGCTGTCATACTAAAACATTATAAAGCAGCTCCTAGCAACACAAATGTTAAAATATATAGATCTTCAGTATTTCTTGTCAATATAGGATTTCAAAATCAGAACCAATTTAATACATAGCACTTTTCCTTAAAGTAATAGCTTTTAGGATAACAAGCATTTACAATGCAACGGTCTCGGCATTGTTAAAGTTAGAGCTATTGGCATTGCTCATGACATTATGTTTTTGTTTTTAAAACATTTAAAGAAACGGCATTGTTATTTACAATGTCAATAGCTTAATCACTCTCAAAAGCGAGACCTATTGCATTTGCACCCACACACACAAAGCCACCCACACACACAGAGCCACCCACAGAGCCACTCACATAGAGCAACCCACACACAAATAGAGCCACCTACACACACACACACGCAGTAGCCCACAGACCTATTTACATTATGTGCACTTTGTGATCTGCATGGTACATGTTCTTTGCTGCAGGCACATTAACCCTATGTGCTACCTTTCCAGGAGTCAAAACTTCCACTAGACAAAACTCCGATCTCTCTCTAGGAAGAACATTAAACATCAATCATAAGTATACAGTTTTATAAAAATACACTTAGTGATCCTCCTAGGTAATAAAGGCCACGCGAAAACAACCGAAACATTGTGCACAAGTCTGTTGTGAGAGACACTGACAGTTCTGATGGTGTCAGCTGTTCACCTCACTGTCTCTATGAGTGACAGGCTGCTCCTTGGGAAACAAAGTGTTATCGTGTATTTGTACGTTAACCCAGGGGAGGCCCCCACAAATTATTTGTGGAACACAAGTAGGAGCTGGGAACGATTTCTACTGTTTAGGGCTGGCACAATGAAATATTTCCTATGCTCCTGGCTTGGATACCAGCACAAGCTTGATAATATGCCCATGTAATCTGTTTAAACAAATTATGTTGCACTTTCTGTTTTTTCTGCAGCTAAAATAAATTGTATACCAAACAATTTCTTGTGTGTTTCTGTGGCTAATATAAGTTGTATACCAAACAATTTCTTGTCTGTTTCTGCAGCTATTATAAATTGTATACCAAACAATTCCTTGTGCCTTTTAGGAGGCTTAGAAAGTTACGATCCTGTTCGCAGGGCTATCGTTTTTTTTTTTACAAACTTCTGTCAGATGATGAAACTTGTGGCTGTGTAGTTGTGTTTCTCCAAGCTCCAGAACCCACTAGGAGGTCCGTGCTTTTAGAATGATTGTATTGATGGAAGCCTACTATTTGTTGGAATTTACTCAGCACCTCTTTCCAAAAGTCTCCTAATATGGTGCAGGTCCACCAGGGGGGGCGTGGCTAACCGCCGAACATGGCGGCCACAATTTAGCAGAGCTCCGCGTCAGAACCCGATAATCCTGCAAATACCTGTGAAGCTGGGGGGCAAATCAACACTAATCTCTCTCCCCACCGAGCATACAGATCGAAGTGCCTTGGCTGGAGCGGCACAACTCCGATAGACTTCATCAGAGTCACGAGATCTGCGGAAAGGTGTGGAGGCGAGCTGCGTACGCCCCAGGCCCGACGCACTGAATGAGCGGCCTGCGCTGTCTCTGATGGGCTGAGGGCTCCTGCACTGATGGACTGGGGTGGTGCCAGCGGCCTAGGGTGCCCGGCGGTGGAACTACCTGCAGCAGACAGAGCAGGACCTGGTCCGGCGGAGGAGACGTCATCTGGCCTGGGGCAGCCCTCGGCCTTCCCTCTCAGCGCGGCTGCACTGAGGGGGCCTCGCTGGTGGCAGCCTGGCACCACACGTGGGAGGCCGCGATCCTGAGCAGATGCATCGTGAAAGGCCTTCCAGCATATCCGGGGCCTGAGAAGTGTGGGGGCGATGGCGGCCCTTGCCTGAGGCAGTCGCGGACATGGGACCTCGAGGAAGTAAAAATTTGCCCACTGTTCGAGTTGCCGAGAGACGCTGGCCCAAGAGACGGACGACGGTGTACCCTTCACCTAGGTGGTGAGTTGACTGCCGCTGCAGAGCGGCGTGGAGTTTTGATATTCGAGCTTCCCTTGACCCTGAGCTTGCACTACCCATGCCTGCAGCAAGCGGGCTGACTGTTCTGGGCCCTCTGTGCTGCGCGCTATCCGAGCGTTGAACCCACCACGTTGAAGGCTGCCTCCGGGTCCCAGTGCACCAACAGGGTGAACGCCAAGTCGATTGCCCCAGAGACTACGGCATAACAGATTATCGGCAGGCCGGCCCCCATCGGATGAAGCCCTGCCTTACCGCTAGCTGGTCCAATAGTCCACCCCTAGGTGTAGACTGACAGGGCCCTAGTATCTCTTCCAAACACACACCTACTATAGTTGGCAGCTGTGGATTGTCCCCCTGCTTCCCTGGCGTTGGAATCGGCTGACCTGCAGGACTGTGTCTGAATCCGCCGCCTTTCTCCGAGGTCAAGCAGAAATGCCTCGGAGAAACGCAGCGGCATTTTCGGATTCAGGGGCGTGTTTTTCTTTCTCTCCTCTTGCCATTGGCTGGAATGTTTACATTCCAGAGGAGAGAAAGAAAGTAAAAAACACGCCCCCGAATCCGAAAAAGACGAGGCTTCTTTGGAGAGACAACGCTCTTCTCCAATGGCTGACCAGCATTTAAGAGGCCAGCCAATGGAGAAGAGGGAAGAAGAGGGGCGGGTTAAAGCGCCACTTCTAAAACATTAAATCTCGCGAGCGAGACTGCGCAAGCACAGCCTTCGCTAGCTGTGACCTAAAAAGGGCAACATTCAAACATTAAACCATACTAAGTGGCCATTCAGTGCAAGCAAGAATTTAAGTGCAACTTTGAGAGACCTAATATTCAGAGCAATGAATAAAGGTTTAAGAGTAAAACACCTATAACTTGAATATAGGTTACAAAATAACATACAGTACATCATACTTTGTTTGCTCAGACCATCGCAGGGCCAAGGGGTCGTTTTAGGGTGGGTGGAGGGGATCTCATGATAGGAAAAGCCACCAAAACTATTTTCCTCAACTTGCAAAGATCTACTATTGGTATATCCCCAGAGACCGGCCCCATAGGACGCCGTAGCCACGACTCTGGCCTTATATATCTGTACCATTTCTCTAATTGGTTGGCTGCCCAATTTAGCTGATAGCCTAAAAATTCCATGGGCAGTTCTACTCATTTTCACTTTGACAGTTAATATCTATTGTGCCCAGGAATCATTACTCGAAAATAAAATGCCCAAGTAACAGAAAGAGTTTACATTTACAACTGGGGTATTACCTATAAAGAACGATCTACATTTTGTTTTGGTTTGCTCCCACAAATCATAGTGAAAGTTTTGGATTTATTGATCACCCATTTATTAGATTACATAAATTTCCCAAAAGCAGTCATCAATTTCTGTAGGTCAACCGGGGTCCTAGAGAGCAAAACAGCGTCGTCCACATTTAGCATCACTGGCATAGGGCACTCAGCGGCACAGGGAGCATCAGCTTGCAAAGACTGCAGAACATCATCCACCCCTTTGATGAACAAAGAGAACCATAAATGAGCTAAGAGGCAGCCTTGCCGAATACCTTTCCCTACTTTAAAAGTGGACATACATTCTCTTTGTATGCCAAATCAAACTTTATTAGATAGGTTCTGCCAGAGTCAACACACTAAGGATTCATCTCCTTCAACAAAGTAATATGGAAACCATAATCAGGGCATTTGAGGCTGAACAAATTTGTATTGTAATTGACCTCTCTAGACATCTCTGCAGAACATCGTCTAACATATTCTGAATTTTGTATAATGTAATTAGCTTTTTGACCTTTTTTCAATCCTATGAAGTTCTGCTTTATCTTGATCTAATTATGGTCTTAACAGATACATTGCTGTTATAAGGTCCAATGTAACTAATGCACTAAATTCAAAATATTAAGTAAACATTTGGGGTTTTGTTTTTATTGGGGGCAGTGTGAGAATGCTTTCCTTCAGAGAAATATGAGACAAATCTGTGATTTAGCCAAAGTTTGGAATTTGCAGGCCATTCTGGGTCAGAAAAAGTATGGGAATCCACTTAAACTACACCACCCCAGACTTTTCGAGGTATTTTCTTTAAAAAAAATATTTGGACCGGGAAGGTTTTTCTGGATGCCGACCAAGTCCTAGCTTAAATACCACAACTATCCAGATCACCAGAATTGGTAAATTTGCAAGGTAAAATATTGATCTATCTTGTGTCTTAAAGAGCTCCTTAGGGAGCCTTTCATTTTACTGGGCAATTGCTCAGTCACACAAGTGGGGTACTACTATTATCGAGAGAAGTGTAGGTATGCTGGGTGGTCAGCCACTTGTGGATCCCCGCAGATTCCATTTGCGTGATCTGCTTTTACTTTCGTTTTGCTTTGTAACATCAGTGTGCATAGCATGCTGTGCAATACAGAAAAAGAAACATTAAACTTGGGACTCTTGGGAAGCATTCCCCTTGTGTACCGACTTTGATTTAGGAAAATAAAACGTTTTTGGTGTTTTTTCCAGATACACTTTCTGTCCCAGTACTGTGGGTGACCTATTAAAGTCCATCTCACTGTGAAAGTAGTGTGGTGGATGTCAACAGGTCATCTGCCCTAAAGGAGTGTTAAAATCCACCAAATTCATACAGTACTGTCCAACAAGCATTGAAGACAAGCTGTGGAAATATGATGGCCACATTGCATTAACATCTTTGTTCTGTGATTGTATGGGACTCCTCCCATTCCAGGAGGCCCGCAGAATGGTAGGGCTTTGGGCCTGAGGAACTACGAAAAGCGCAATGGTCAAAGAAAGGTAGCAGGTGCTGCTAATAGCCATGCACAGCCAAGAGAAAGTCTCAGTTGCCATACATGGTCTCTGGAAAACAGGATTAGAGGGAGAATTAAAATATTCCGAAGTACAACGAAGATAGAGGAGGAGATAGAGAGGAGATGTTCTAGAAAAGGAGAGAAGTTTAAGAGAAAGAAAGGAGAGTAAATATAAAATGCAAGAGAGAGCAGGAGTGACTGGAATGAGAAAATAGATGCAGCAGCAAACAGAAAGGGAAGCGCAGAAAAGGTTGATGGAGGCAGCAAGGGCAGAGATTAGAAGACTGGAACTAAAAAGAGAAAGTAAGCATTATGTATGTCATAAGATTTGAATGTGGGCGGGAGCCACGCTGTTTGGGATTGTGAAGGAAGATTATCGACTTCCCGGGGACTTGGTACTTTGGCCTTTACTCGGCTAACATAATGAGTTTGTTTTTGATTTACTTGCCCGTAATAGTGACTACCTGATCACTGGTTAGTCCTATGACTTTAATTGGAATGAAGTAGCACTTTAAATCCATTACATAGATTGTGATGACGTTGGTTTTGCTGATTTCGCATATTTCAGAATTTTGCGCTTGAGCCTTGAAAAAGTAGTATTACGACAAAACATGTGTCGGCTGTTCATTTTGCTCCATCTACGTGTCAACAATTTGTTGTATGATCCACCTATGAATCAAGATTGTGCTATACCTACTGCTCTTCGTTTTGAAATAAATGGTTTACTGACTGTTTACGTCAGTTGGAACTTTTAAATCTGCTGTGCTCTGCTGTCTGAAATTTTATAGAAAAATATCACTATGTCATTCTTATCTACAAAAGTGTTGTAGTGTCTGCTCCAGCCCAGGAGCATGCAGATGAATTATACCACACGAGAGCTGCAGTCAAGCATTACTTTATTCTTCAGCATACACTCACGCACTGTGCATTATTTCATACTTTTCATTAACCACACTCTAATACCTCCCCGCCTATTACGTACTTCCTGTTCAGAGTCCGCCAAGAACCATGAGCGTCCTAGTGCCCATAGCATCAATAGGCTACATCTCTACGTTTAAAACAAAATGGTCGCACACTGCTCCACCCACTAGCGTGTTACCCCAAAGAACTGTGGTCCCTGTAGTCAGCGTTGGCGGGTACGCCTATGCTCAGTGGTGCGTGCAAGTCAGAGTAGCGTTAGCCATCCCTGGACACGTGTTTCGCGGTAGTTGCCGCTCGTCAGCAGGGAGTAGGAAGAGTGTGGGGTTGCATGTGTAGGCTGCTAAAATCATATCAGGTCTGGTACCTCTCGTAGCAACGCAGGTGCGTAACCTACAGCCCGTCGGCTGTCGGGGCTCAGGGAGCCACTAAATAACTACAACAAAATGGTCGCACACTGCTCCACCCACTAGCGTGTTACCCCAAAGAACTGTGGTCCCTGTAGTCAGCGTCGGCGGGTACGCCTATGCTCAGTGGTGAGTGCAAGTCAGAGTAGCGTTAGCCATCCCTGGACACGTGTTTTGCGGTAGTTGCCGCTCGTCAGCAGGGAGTAGGAAGAGTGTGGGGTTGCATGTGTAGGCTGCTAAAATCATATCAGGTCTGGTACCTCTCGTAGCAACGCAGGTGCGTAACCTACAGCCCGTCGGCTGTCGGGGCTCAGGGAGCCACTAAATAACTACAACAAAATGGTCGCACACTGCTCCACCCACTAGCGTGTTACCCCAAAGAACTGTGGTCCCTGTAGTCAGCGTCGGCGGGTACGCCTATGCTCAGTGGTGCGTGCAAGTCAGAGTAGCGTTAGCCATCCCTGGACACGTGTTTTGCGGTAGTAGCCGCTCATCAGCAGGGAGTAGGAAGAGTGTGGGGTTGCATGTGTAGGCTGCTAAAATCATATCAGGTCTGGTACCTCTCGTAGCAACGCAGGTGCGTAACCTACAGCCCGTCGGCTGTCGGGGCTCAGGGAGCCACTAAATAACTACAACAAAATGGTCGCACACTGCTCCACCCACTAGCGTGTTACCCCAAAGAACTGTGGTCCCTGTAGTCAGCGTCGGCGGGTACGCCTATGCTCAGTGGTGCGTGCAAGTCAGAGTAGCGTTAGCCATCCCTGGACACGTGTTTCGCGGTAGTTGCCGCTCGTCAGCAGGGAGTAGGAAGAGTGTGGGGTTGCATGTGTAGGCTGCTAAAATCATATCAGGTCTGGTACCTCTCGTAGCAACGCAGGTGCGTAACCTACAGCCCGTCGGCTGTCGGGGCTCAGGGAGCCACTAAATAACTACAACAAAATGGTCGCACACTGCTCCACCCACTAGCGTGTTACCCCAAAGAACTGTGGTCCCTGTAGTCAGCGTCGGCGGGTACGCCTATGCTCAGTGGTGCGTGCAAGTCAGAGTAGCGTTAGCCATCCCTGGACACGTGTTTCGCGGTAGTTGCCGCTCGTCAGCAGGGAGTAGGAAGAGTGTGGGGTTGCATGTGTAGGCTGCTAAAATCATATCAGGTCTGGTACCTCTCGTAGCAACGCAGGTGCGTAACCTACAGCCCATCGGCTGTCGGGGCTCAGGGAGCCACTAAATAACTACAACAAAATGGTCGCACACTGCTCCACCCACTAGCGTGTTACCCCAAAGAACTGTGGTCCCTGTAGTCAGCGTCGGCGGGTACGCCTATGCTCAGTGGTGCGTGCAAGTCAGAGTAGCGTTAGCCATCCCTGGACACGTGTTTCGCGGTAGTTGCCGCTCGTCAGCAGGGAGTAGGAAGAGTGTGGGGTTGCATGTGTAGGCTGCTAAAATCATATCAGGTCTGGTACCTCTCGTAGCAACGCAGGTGCGTAACCTACAGCCCGTCGGCTGTCGGGGCTCAGGGAGCCACTAAATAACTACAACAAAATGGTCGCACACTGCTCCACCCACTAGCGTGTTACCCCAAAGAACTGTGGTCCCTGTAGTCAGCGTCGGCGGGTACGCCTATGCTCAGTGGTGCGTGCAAGTCAGAGTAGCGTTAGCCATCCCTGGACACGTGTTTCGCGGTAGTTGCCGCTCGTCAGCAGGGAGTAGGAAGAGTGTGGGGTTGCATGTGTAGGCTGCTAAAATCATATCAGGTCTGGTACCTCTCGTAGCAACTCAGGTGCGTAACCTACAGCCCGTCGGCTGTCGGGGCTCAGGGAGCCACTAAATAACTACAACAAAATGGTCGCACACTGCTCCACCCACTAGCGTGTTACCCCAAAGAACTGTGGTCCCTGTAGTCAGCGTCGGCGGGTACGCCTATGCTCAGTGGTGCGTGCAAGTCAGAGTAGCGTTAGCCATCCCTGGACACGTGTTTCGCGGTAGTTGCCGCTCGTCAGCAGGGAGTAGGAAGAGTGTGGGGTTGCATGTGTAGGCTGCTAAAATCATATCAGGTCTGGTACCTCTCGTAGCAACGCAGGTGCGTAACCTACAGCCCGTCGGCTGTCGGGGCTCAGGGAGCCACTAAATAACTACAACAAAATGGTCGCACACTGCTCCACCCACTAGCGTGTTACCCCAAAGAACTGTGGTCCCTGTAGTCAGCGTCGGCGGGTACGCCTATGCTCAGTGGTGCGTGCAAGTCAGAGTAGCGTTAGCCATCCCTGGACACGTGTTTCGCGGTAGTTGCCGCTCGTCAGCAGGGAGTAGGAAGAGTGTGGGGTTGCATGTGTAGGCTGCTAAAATCATATCAGGTCTGGTACCTCTCGTAGCAACGCAGGTGCGTAACCTACAGCCCGTCGGCTGTCGGGGCTCAGGGAGCCACTAAATAACTACAACAAAATGGTCGCACACTGCTCCACCCACTAGCGTGTTACCCCAAAGAACTGTGGTCCCTGTAGTCAGCGTCGGCGGGTACGCCTATGCTCAGTGGTGCGTGCAAGTCAGAGTAGCGTTAGCCATCCCTGGACACGTGTTTCGCGGTAGTTGCCGCTCGTCAGCAGGGAGTAGGAAGAGTGTGGGGTTGCATGTGTAGGCTGCTAAAATCATATCAGGTCTGGTACCTCTCGTAGCAACGCAGGTGCGTAACCTACAGCCCGTCGGCTGTCGGGGCTCAGGGAGCCACTAAATAACTACAACAAAATGGTCGCACACTGCTCCACCCACTAGCGTGTTACCCCAAAGAACTGTGGTCCCTGTAGTCAGCGTCGGCGGGTACGCCTATGCTCAGTGGTGCGTGCAAGTCAGAGTAGCGTTAGCCATCCCTGGACACGTGTTTCGCGGTAGTTGCCGCTCGTCAGCAGGGAGTAGGAAGAGTGTGGGGTTGCATGTGTAGGCTGCTAAAATCATATCAGGTCTGGTACCTCTCGTAGCAACGCAGGTGCGTAACCTACAGCCCGTCGGCTGTCGGGGCTCAGGGAGCCACTAAATAACTACAACAAAATGGTCGCACACTGCTCCACCCACTAGCGTGTTACCCCAAAGAACTGTGGTCCCTGTAGTCAGCGTCGGCGGGTACGCCTATGCTCAGTGGTGCGTGCAAGTCAGAGTAGCGTTAGCCATCCCTGGACACGTGTTTCGCGGTAGTTGCCGCTCGTCAGCAGGGAGTAGGAAGAGTGTGGGGTTGCATGTGTAGGCTGCTAAAATCATATCAGGTCTGGTACCTCTCGTAGCAACGCAGGTGCGTAACCTACAGCCCGTCGGCTGTCGGGGCTCAGGGAGCCACTAAATAACTACAACAAAATGGTCGCACACTGCTCCACCCACTAGCGTGTTACCCCAAAGAACTGTGGTCCCTGTAGTCAGCGTCGGCGGGTACGCCTATGCTCAGTGGTGCGTGCAAGTCAGAGTAGCGTTAGCCATCCCTGGACACGTGTTTCGCGGTAGTTGCCGCTCATCAGCAGGGAGTAGGAAGAGTGTGGGGTTGCATGTGTAGGCTGCTAAAATCATATCAGGTCTGGTACCTCTCGTAGCAACGCAGGTGCGTAACCTACAGCCCGTCGGCTGTCGGGGCTCAGGGAGCCACTAAATAACTACAACAAAATGGTCGCACACTGCTCCACCCACTAGCGTGTTACCCCAAAGAACTGTGGTCCCTGTAGTCAGCGTCGGCGGGTACGCCTATGCTCAGTGGTGCGTGCAAGTCAGAGTAGCGTTAGCCATCCCTGGACACGTGTTTCGCGGTAGTTGCCGCTCGTCAGCAGGGAGTAGGAAGAGTGTGGGGTTGCATGTGTAGGCTGCTAAAATCATATCAGGTCTGGTACCTCTCGTAGCAACGCAGGTGCGTAACCTACAGCCCGTCGGCTGTCGGGGCTCAGGGAGCCACTAAATAACTACAACAAAATGGTCGCACACTGCTCCACCCACTAGCGTGTTACCCCAAAGAACTGTGGTCCCTGTAGTCAGCGTCGGCGGGTACGCCTATGCTCAGTGGTGCGTGCAAGTCAGAGTAGCGTTAGCCATCCCTGGACACGTGTTTCGCGGTAGTTGCCGCTTGTCAGCAGGGAGTAGGAAGAGTGTGGGGTTGCATGTGTAGGCTGCTAAAATCATATCAGGTCTGGTACCTCTCGTAGCAACGCAGGTGCGTAACCTACAGCCCGTCGGCTGTCGGGGCTCAGGGAGCCACTAAATAACTACAACAAAATGGTCGCACACTGCTCCACCCACTAGCGTGTTACCCCAAAGAACTGTGGTCCCTGTAGTCAGCGTCGGCGGGTACGCCTATGCTCAGTGGTGCGTGCAAGTCAGAGTAGCGTTAGCCATCCCTGGACACGTGTTTCGCGGTAGTTGCCGCTCGTCAACAGGGAGTAGGAAGAGTGTGGGGTTGCATGTGTAGGCTGCTAAAATCATATCAGGTCTGGTACCTCTCGTAGCAACGCAGGTGCGTAACCTACAGCCCGTCGTTTGTTAAATACAAGTGGCAGATATCACTAAAATCATATTTCCTTTATTTGTCGGCGAGGCGCTTGCCCTATCTGCTGGATTAGGTGATCGTGGTCCACCCTGATCAAGCAACGGTGACATAGGCTCATGTGCTTGAGCCGACCTGCTGGCGGGGTCACCCCATGCGTGATTTCAGACCGTAGCTGGGCTGGGCTCTCACCAGTTGTGGAGTGAGGAGTTGATCTATAGGCCCGGAGAGCCTGGGCCATGGCTTGCTTCAAATCGATTCCCTCCATGGGCGCTCATTGAATGATCCTCCTTAGGGTGCCCATAAATCATTCAACTACACCATTGGTTTGGGGCCAGAGGGGGGTACTCTTTTGGTGTTTGACATTGAGACGGACAAGAAATTCTTTGAACTCTTTGCTGTTGAAGGGCGGTCATTATCACATTTGAGGATTTCGGGGATACCCCATGTTGCAAAAATGTCATCAAGCCTTTCTATGACTTAGTCATGGGTTGTCAAAGAAAGGTATTCCACCAAAGGAAAATGTGTATATTCATCTATGACCACCATGAGACAGTGTCCATTGCATAAAGGCCCAAAAAAGTTAACTGTAACCCTCTCTCAGACATTGTCAGGAAGGTCAGACATTGTTACTGGGTGCTGCATCACCTTGGGGGACAAACAATTGCAACTGCAGCACGCCTTCAGCTCCTTCTTGACTTGCTAATCTAGCCAAGGTAACCACACTCAATCTCTCAAAGCTCTTTTGGTGGCTACGATAACACGGTGTTCTTCGTGGTCCAGCCCGGTGGCCCACTGTCTTATGCTTCCAGTTATGACGATTCTCGAGCCTCGCAGTACTACATTTTTTGGGTGATTGCCAACTCATCCTGTACATTTTTGAACTTTTGGAATTCAACATCCTCAGCAAGGAGCTGGGAACTTCTCCTCCATGATTGCATGGCAGTATGTTCCTTGATTATGGTCATGTCTTTATCTGCATTGGTGCCAGCAATGATTTGTTACACAGTCAGTGCTGCTGGTATGCTGGATCTCACAACAAAGTTGAGATAGGCCTCAGCTGTCTTGGATGTCGAACTGTGACAATGTAGTGGCACTCATGAAAGTAATCTGCCGGGTTTTGATATATCCTCAGTTTGTGCACAATCTCATAGTCGTACTCTGGCAGTCTTAACCCCCACCTCTCGATGCAAGGGGGCATCTTAGCCTTCAGGATTCCAAAAACTGTAAGTAAAGCTTTGTGATCCGTGATGACCGTGAATCATTTTCCATAGAGGATTACATGAAAATATTCGCAGGCCCACACCACAGACAAACTCTTACGTTCTGTTTCAGACAGGCTTCAACTGGCATAGGCCACAATGTGTTTCTGAGCATTCGAATGGGCATTTTGTTGAGCAGGGATTACCCCTAGCCCTACCGGGCTAGCATCAACTGTTATTTCGGTATGTAACTTGGGGTCAGAGTAGGACATATCAGTTGCATGTTTCATGCCTTTGAAACTCTGGATGGATTCCAAGACCACTGAAACTGTATATTTCGCTTTGTCAAGTCTCTCAATGGGGCACTCACTGTAGCAAAGTTGTGAATGTATCTTGGTAAATAACTGGCCTTGCCTAGAAAAGATCATAGCATGGTAACATCCTGGGGGGGAGGCAAGTGGGTGACAGTGCTTGCACCTTATCTGCATCTGGAGTCATTCCCCATCAGAGAATATGTGGTTTTGTGAAACTCACACTTTGCGGCATTCAGAGTGAGACCTGCATCAGCAAATAATTGGCGCACTTGGATAAGGGCTTTGCCATGTTCTTTCTGTGTTCTCCAACAAAGCAGTATGTCACCACTGTAATTGAAAGCATGTGTAGCAGGTTGGATTACTTGGTGAATAACATCCTGAAATATCTCAGCAGCTGAAGATTCTCCAAAACACCGTCTCTTTTATCTGAGCAGCCCAATATGAGTCAAAAAGGTCGTATTATACCTGCAGTTCTTCTCTCACTCGAGTTGATGGGATCCTTTATTCAGGTCAAGACGGCAAAACGCTTTGGCTCCATTCAATTGTATGATCCTGTCCGCTATGTGTGGCCCAGGTTGTCTCTCCATCTCAATGGCTTTGTTAGCCTGGTGCATATCACCGCAAATGCACACAGCTACACTACTGTCCTTTTTTGGTACTACTACAATGGGCGAAACCCATGGTGTGGGGCTTGTGGAGCGTTCAATGATGTCATGTTTTGAGAGTGCTTCCAACTATTTCTCTACATCTTCTTGTAGATGAAAAGCAACTCTAAAGTGCTGCTGAGAAAAAGGGTGAATGTCTTCATTGATATGAAGCTGTACTTATATATTCGGCTTGTGATCTCAGACAGAGCACAGAGATTGTTGTTGAGGGATATAAACCTCATGTCAGCAGTGGTGGCAAAACTAAGCAAGCATGCACTCAAAAAGTCCCTTGTAGAACATGAATGGTGGCTTGCACCGATGTGTTTTTGTATCACATTGTCACTGTAAATGACCCTTGGCTTTGCAATGGCTCAGAAGTGGCACAGGTACATACCATCGTGCTTGACAGAGTGAGGCAAAGCACGGAGATAGGCTGTTAAACTTTTCCACTAACATGATATTAATCAAAGCACCACTGTCCATGAAGAAACTTATTGGGTGATTGTTCACTTTCAAAGTGATTTTGGGATAGTGTCCAAATGAAGTTTGTCAATTTGTTTGGTGTGGTTTCTTTGAACTAAGACCTTTACGGGCAGTTAACCACACATATGCACACTGTATCATTAGCGCACACCCATCTTCTTTGCTGGTACTCGATAGTAACGTTAAAGAACCTTTGTACGATGAGCTTGATTTTGACTGGATTCTACTTGTCGTAGCTGATGTTTATTTTTGGTTTTAGGGGTGTGACGAGAATGCTTCTGGAATGTTCTCGCATCCATTTTTTCTTGCCAATCAATCAATCAATCAAGGACATTTATAGAGCGCACTACCTACCCATAGGGTCTCAAGGCGCCGGGGGGAGGGGGGTGCCGTTACTGCTCGAACAGCCAGGTCTTCAGCTTCTTCCTGAAGGAGAGGTGGTCTTGGGTCAGGCGCAGGTCGGTCGGGAGGGAGTTCCAGGTCTTGGCGGCCAGGTAGGAGAAGGACCTTCCTCCTGTTGTCGCTCTTCGGATGCGGGGGACGGCGGCGAGGGCGTGGTTGGCTGAGCGGAGGTGGCGTTTGGGAGCGTAGAAGTTGATTCGGTTGTTGAGGTAGCTCGGGCCTTGGTCGTGTAGGGCTTTGTGTGCGTGGGTGAGGAGGCGGAAGGTGATTCTTTTGTTGACGGGGAGCCAATGCAGGTCTCTCAGATGTCCGGAGATGTGGCTGGTTCGCGGGATGTCGAGGATGAGTCTGGCTGAGGCGTTCTGGATCCGCTGGAGTCTCTTCTGGAGCTTGGCGGTGGTGCCGGCGTAGAGGGCGTTGCCGTAGTCCAGTCGACTGGTGACGAGGGCCTGGGTGACGGTCTTCCTGGTCTCGGTGGGGATCCACCAGAAGATCTTCCGTAGCATGCGTAGGATGTTGAAGCACGCCGAGGAGACGGTGTTGACTTGCCTGGTCATGGAGAGAGAGGAGTCCAGGATGAAGCCCAGGTTGCGTGCGTGGTCTGTCGGTTTGGGTGCGGTGCCCAGGGCGGGGGGCCACCAGGAGTCGTCCCAGGCGGAGGGTGAAGAGCCTAGGGTGAGGACCTCCGTCTTGTCTGAGTTCAGTTTCAGGCGGCTGGTCGTCATCCACTCGGCTACCTCTTTCATCCCTTCGTGCAGATTGGCTCTGGCGGCGGCGGGGTCGTTGGTCAGGGAGAGGATCAGCTGGGTGTCATCGGCGTAGGAGATTATGTTGAGGTTGTGTTGGCGTGCGATGGCCGCGAGGGGGCTCATGTAGACGTTGAAGAGGGTGGGGCTCAGCGAGGATCCTTGAGGGACGCCGCAGATGACTTCGGTGGCCTCTGACTTGTACGGTGGTAGGCGGACTCTCTGTGTTCTTCTGTCGAGGAAGGAGATGATCCATTCCAGAGCCTTCTCCTGGATTCCGACGTTGCTGAGGCGCTGTACTAGGGTGCGGTGGCAGACAGTGTCGAATGCCGCGGAGAGGTCTAGGAGGATGAGGGCCGCTGTTTCTCCGTTGTCCATCAGGGCTCGGATGTCATCGGTGGCGGCGATGAGGGCGGTCTCGGTGCTGTGGTTGGCTCGGAAGCCATTGTGACATACTTGTTTTTTTCTTTAGCTCGGAACACAGTTACGAAATGGTACTCTTTTCCACAACCTTTGCAGACTTGTCTTATGGCTGGACATTTACCTTCATAGGAAAATGAAAATCCACATAGGAAGTAAAGCTTTGTTTTCTTTGAAGTGTCTTGTTTATGCTTGTGCTTGCTTTTCACAGTCCATGACGATTCATTGTGTGCTGTTCCTGCTTCCATGTCAGCAGCTTGTCAGCCTGCTTGTTCTTCTGCTCTCACAGCCATCAGCATATTCTCTAGACTGATTGTTTCTTTGAGCATGCGTCTTCTAAATGAATCTAAAAGGCAGCCATCAATGACTCTGAGGCGCATGGCTTCTTCATCAGTGAAGTCACAGTACTTGCAGTGTATAAGAGTGTATCAAGTCTTTCAACAAACTCGTCCAATGTTCCACCAACCTGTTGTTGTGCTCTCTTGAAGATATAGCTTTCATAGTCGACATTTGGCATTGGATTGAACTTGGCCTCCATCGATTCTTTTACCTTTTGGTAAGTATTTACATTAGTCTGTGAGATTTTCTTTAACACTCCATTACCTGCTAGGTTTTTCAAATATTTGATGATCTTTTTGTCATCTTCTTACTCTAACACATCTATGAAGTCATCAAATGTTTCGGCATATGCAGCCCACCTGGCACTAATGTCTGTTTCTTATAAGTGTTGAAAAGCGGTGGTGGCTTCAGTAACATGGCTGCATTGTATTTTATGCTCCCTTCTGCCGCCATTGTGTCAGCATCTGCTGTTCAGGCAATTGCAATGCAGGCTGCCTCCGACAACTCAAACAACCAGAAGTTGCCTTCGAGGCATGTGTCAAAGTATGCTTCAATCGTCTGTGATGGTGAGTAAGTTCTCTGTTTCTCGTACCTTGCTGGTGTGGTTGTAATTTTTTGCTTCATCTGATTAGTTGTTCTGTATTTGGAGTGCGGAGCAGCATCTCTGTCGACCTCCTGGTTGGTGGTTTTGTCTTGTAGTTCCTAGGAATCCCCAGGACCTGCGCATTTTGGATGACCTAAACTTAGGGCTTAGTGTCCAAACCGCTTCCGGTCACCCCCACAGGATATGTCAGCCGTTAGACCAGCTAGCTCTATAGTGCCACTACCACCCCCTGTACTCTACAGTGGTGTAGGTAGTTTCTAGCAACCACTGAACATGACAGCCCAGAATCCTCAGGGATCGTGGAAAACAGTACAGAACTTTTCGCTCAGCCACTCGTGCTTGCTTATTCTCAGAAAATGCACAGGATGGCGATTAGGACGTTTCAATATGTATTTATTGGGCCAGCGTCAGTCTTGTGTAAAACATATTTGCTGCGACAATCAGGGGACAGAAGCATACAAAAGAAATCGCAAGCACCAATATAGTAACCAGTAGATACATTTCTACCATAGTGCTAAGAAGATGAACATAAACAGTTCAGATAAAACAGTAGCACTTGCATACTCCTAAAAATGTAAAGGGTAGAGCCATCGGTGTCCCTTCAACTTCCAGACATGAAATTCCAATCTGAAAATTGTATGCCTTCTCACTGCAAGAAAGGGTAAGTGACACCGATAAATATATTCCCTACACTTGAGCTGATTGAACGTCTGTGACCGGCTGTAAAGCTTACTATAAAACCCAGCAAATTGCTCCAAAATAAATTTGGATTTTGTATAAAGCTTGCCATCCAACCCCTTGATGACATGAATTTTACCCTTAGTTATTTTTTTGCGATTTGGCATGCTAAAACTCGGCCTACCCTTTCCCCATATTCATATTGGAGCTGTCTATATTTTACATATTTGGCCGCTACCTGCTCTTTTAATTTACGTCCAGCCCGAGATCGCATTTCTGACAGT
This sequence comes from Triturus cristatus, assembly GCF_964204655.1. Lineage (NCBI taxonomy): Eukaryota > Metazoa > Chordata > Amphibia > Caudata > Salamandridae > Triturus > Triturus cristatus. The sequence continues at coordinate 628,503,133 of NC_140584.1, read as the reverse complement.
TGGCAAAATATTTGATGTTCATCCGTAGCACCCTGGGAAATTTTAATGGCGTGTTGTATCTCTAGTTGGCAAATAGTTCGCTGGAGAGTGTTTGCTTCTTCAATTGCAGCTCTTTTTTGTTTAGTCACGTTTTGTAACGTTATACCACGGACATATGCTTTCATAGCATCCCAGACTATTGTAGGGGAAGCAGATCCTCTGTTACTGAAAAAAAACTCCCTAAGTAAGCCTGAACAAGTCTGTATATATTCAGTATTAGTTAGTAGGTGCCGGGGGAAAGTAGACCTAGGACTTTCAGGCTTGTCCCACTTCAAATTGGGTGAAAACTGAAAATAAATCGGGTTGTTGTCTGAGACTACCCTTGGGCATACTGACATCTGCATGTTATCTAGCAATGTGCGCTTAGTGAAGACCATGTCTATCCTTGAGTAATGTTTATGTGGGTGGGAATAATATGTGTAGCCGGGAACTAATGGATAGAGGGTACGCCAAGCATCGTAAATTCCATACAGCTTGATCAGGTCATTTAGAGAGATCCTAGTTCTGGGTTTAAGAGACGTCACCCTGCGGTTGGTGGGATCAATGGCATAATTCATTACATAATTGAAGTCTCCCATTAAGATCAGTTCTTCCTCCCAATCCAATAATTCAAATGATAGTGTATACAAAATGTTGGGGTCATCAATATTTGGCCCATAAACAATACACATCACAAATCTAAAAGAACATAACATAAATTGTACCGATACCCATCTACCCCTTGGGTCAACTGCTGTTTTTAAAACTTGACCATCAAATATTTTAGAGGAAAGGAGAGCTCTACCCCCGAATTGATGTGGTCTGAGATGTAGAGGCGACTTTGTTATAATTCAGGGCTCTATCCTTATATGCCAAGTGCGTCTCAGTTAATGCCACCAAATCTGGTTCATAATATCCGATCTTCTCCAGGACCAATTGTTGCTCTACCCATGCATTAATCCCTGACACATTCCAACACATACATCAAATGTGTGCAGCCTTATCCATCTCTACACCAGAAAGATAGCTGGGGTCCCGTGTCTTGATATTCCAGCATAAACCTAGAATATCTTTTAATAAACTCAACATTCAACCTGTATGAAATCAGTGAATTGTGACCTATTTCTCCCCCTCCCTTCCCCATCCCCTTGCAGCTAAACCCACTTGCCGACAGAGGGTACCCCAAGCAGATCAGCTTAGATCCACCACTCACTACCCCAGCACCCCCCGAGAGCCCCCCAACCCAACCCCAGTCGTAAGGAAGGAATCACCCCAACCTAGGATCATTGATGAAAAGAAGGCCCAGGGAGATCCCCCCCCCCACCAGCCCACTCATACCCTTTAAGTACGAAAAAATGAGAAAAGAAAGAAAGGAAATAAAAATGAGGCAAGAGCCAGAGAAAGTATATAAATAGAGTGTTAAACATGTTAAATATTTGTCTCTTTTAGTCGAGCAAGTGCCTGTGGCCTGTCCATTACAATCTTGAGGCGAGCAGGTTCCTGTGGGAAAGCTTGTGCACCAGCAGCCTTGAATGGGTCTATAAACTGTCGAAGCTTCCATCGCTGGTCCATTATGGATTTACATGGGTCTGACAAGGCTACTGATGTCATGCCGTCTACTAAGACCAAGGATGTTGGTCGGGTCGTCAAAGAGACAGCCTGCCGTAGAAGAAAGTTTCCAATGTATATCAGCATAGGTCAAGACTGGGAGCCCTTAGGGCCAGAAACATTGTGATTGAGAGGGAACCGGTGGGAGTGCTGTATTTGAGAATCCCAGTCCCAGTCATTCAGATCTGGGAAAGCTCTTCTGAATAATTGTACCATGTACTGTCGAGGATCGGCGCCTTTCTTGCCCTCTGGTATCCCAAAGATCCTAAGGTTGTTCCTCCTATGTCGATTCTCAATGTCCTCAATCTTATTTTGGAGGAATCTAAGCTGACCCTCGTGACTATCTCCTCACTAGAAGCCACTCTTTGCTGCAGTTCACTGACATCCACTGTAAGACTATTGATCCAGCCTGCTACCTCCTCCAGACATTTTTGCAACTGCACGGTGTCTACTCTTGCCTGACAATAGTATGCCTGTGCCTCTGCCCTATGAGCCTGCAGAGCTAACATAATTGATCTTAGAGTTGGTTCCTGTACAGCCTCTTCTGTTCCTCCTGCAGACTCCTTGACTGTAGGTGAGGAAGAGTGGTCTGATATTGTCCTGGATGATATGTCAGAGGAAGAGCCAGCATTCAGGGTTGAGCACCTGTGCAGAGCCTGGATCTCAGGGTGCTGATTCTCATCTATAGGTCCCGGAAGAGTCGCAGATAGATGAGAGATAATTGATCTAACTTCTCCCTTTGATGTAACCCATTTCGTGAGTGGGCTACTCTTAGCCCCTTGGCTACTTGTCCTGCCAGCCTGACAGTGCTTTGTACTTTTGGATATAAGGTGCACCATGCTTTGATCCAGAGGATTTCTTGGCTTGGTCTGTGCTACAGTAGGTTTATCGGGGGGAATCCCATGAGTAGAAATAGTATCTGCCTACTGCGTACAGTCCAACTTCCCAGAGAAAGGTAGATAATCACTATCATTTTTGCTTGAAGCAGTCCCCTGCGCATTCACCTCTGTTATAGAGAAACGTCTAGTGGCTCCCAGTTTTCCACCCAGTAGCACACCCACATCCTCCTCCATACCTTCCCTAAGTTTAGTAGAATGGCACTCAATTGCCACGCCCCCCAGGAAGACGAGAATATCAAAGGCAGTACTTACAGTTGTTGATTGTTTGATACCCCACAGAGCCTCTGATGAAGATTCCCGCCCACTAGGCACTCCAATAGTCACAGATGAGAGCCCTATTTGAGGAGTCGATAGAACAGGACTGGAGGATCGTGAATATCCACCATTGACTTGACTGCAGCGAGATCTTGTCCCTGTTCCACATCCTGGTCTGCATCTTGGTCTGCACTCTGACCCTGGGTATGGCCAGGTACCTGAAGCAAAGAAGGAGATCAGCTCGCTGGTGGGGTCGCCGCCACTGTCGCCATTAAAGTCTCTGCCAGATGAGATACTTCTCCCGGCATTAAGTCTTTAGATGCGGCCATAATCGCTTCTTGTACTGCCCTTGTCTTTAGTAACTTCATAATAGGGTGCCCTACTTGTGAGGGTGTAGTGGCCGGGGGTATGGGTGCCAAATTAGGACCTGGATTTTCCATCTGGAGCGCTGCAAATTCTTCACTCCAATTTTAAGCAGCCCATCGTGTGCCACGGGTCCCTCACAAGGTATTAGCCTTCTGTGGAGCCTTCCCTGTGTTCTTTAGGATTGTACTGTGCAGATACAGGCACGAACTTCCAGCCAAAAATGCCAGGCCATGTACTTGGCTCCCACAGAACCGCAACATCAAGAATGAAGGATAGTAATCCAGAAGAGAGTCAAAAGGACCAGCACCAGTCAGAATCCACCAGGAAGATTGCATCCTCATAGCCGCGTCACGTTTGGTGCGTCTTCCTTAATCTATGCTGTTTCTGCGATGTTTTCTCCTCTTTATGGGACTCCCACACTCTGCAGGACATAAACCACTGTGCAGGTAAGTTGGACAGCGCAGTCTCTCCAGACCTAGCGCTCCCCTTGCATGGCTACATGAAGAATACACCGCAAGTCCACTGGCCTCTTGTGGTCTCATTTTAAGACTTTACGATTGTTCCGTATACTACTACGAGTGTGGCTGGGTTTTTCTTTCCCTGTTCTTATTGTTTTTTAACGTGCACCCCGCTCTTAATACCTTTCCTGAAGGGTCACACATTTCTTCACCACTGCTGCCACTGTTGCATATTTCCTGGTGACCTGCGCCCTTTTAAATGCTGTGTATGACGTACATTGCTCTCGAGCCTAAAGAGCACGCGTCCCCCGGTCGGCAGAAGTCCTACTATTAGATCTGACTGCTCTTGCAGCTGAATTTACGAATACATCCATATTCTAATAACATGTGCTTTCTCTCCCATTTTTCAATACACCATTCCTTCAGGATTTCACAGTTCTTTGCCACCGTTTTTTAATTTTGAATATTTCATTTTATTTTTTTGGGGCGTCTTCTTTGTGATTGACATGCATGTTTTTCCTAGCTTTATTATGCATTGTGTCACCCTCTTCATGTCTCAATTTCAATAGGGTGAGAGGGGTTTCTGCCAGTTGTTTACTGTGCTGTTTGTTCAATCCTGGGACACATGCACATCACTATTGATAACAAGCCATGTATGAATATATAGATGCCTTGCTTGTCGCATTGTCTAACAACACTAGCTTATCTCTGTCACACCACTTAACACATTATAACTGCCCATGTTTCTTTACTATGTTACGTTACGACATGACATACCAATTGAGGTTATTGATGAGTGCTTTTCCTACTGGTTTTCCTATTTTTTTTGTTTTCCCTCTAGTTGTCTTTATAGTGGGGTCACCTACAAGGCTTGAGTGAAGTATTTAAATATCACCCATTAGGTAAGAATATCTAATTCAATACTTTTTATCCTTCTGTTGTTGCCAAAATTTCGAGATCTTACTCTTCAAAACCTAATAGGACATTTTAATGTTCGATTAATGGCCTCCTTATATGGTTTTGTTCTTTTTGCTTTTGTCTTCCAGATGAGCCGGTCTACCCATTCCTTTGTAATTCATGGGCCATTACTCACTTATACAGGCTACTAAAATGTAGTGTCCGGTATATACAAATTTTTATCTTTGCATCCATAATTTTGATGCAGAGTGACTTACTATTTGGTCCTGAAGAATGTCCATGAATCCTTTCTGGGGGTCACTAGAAGGCAGAAACATGTTGCCCTACTTTAGGCGTATATTTGCTGATAACCCCCTCTCTTTTTAATCCTGTCCTAGGAGACCATAGAAAAAAAGACAATTGGCCTCCCAGATACATTTTATACCTTTTCTCTTTGCACTCTGCCCCTCACCATCCTTATCTTTGGCCCCTTCCTCAAAACACCTCTGCTCCTCTTCTAGTCCAAAAGAGTTGTAGCCCACACCAGTGTCCTTGCGGCCCTGATGTGAGGAGGAAACCCTATGGAATCTCCAATATTATCTTTTGGGAGAGGTAGGCCTTGCAGTAGTGAAAACGAATGTTAGAGTTTTTTTACTACCAGGACATGTCAAACTTAAAATTACCTGTCCTATGTTTTGAATACATTGCACCCTGCCCTTTGGGCTGTCTAGGTCCTACCCTAGGGATGACTTATATGTACTACAAAAAGTGGTTTTGGGCCCGAAATGAAAAATAAGAGGGCTGAAGACAAAAAGTTAAGGGGAAAATCATGCCAAGGATGCCAGGTCTAACACTACCCATTTGTTATTTATGTACCTTGTGAGTGAGCATCCAACTTACATTGGAAATCTATGCCTCACCCAAGGTCCAGATAAGGCACAATCTCAAAAGCTGCACCGCTTCTCGTCTTCATACAGCAGCATTGCAGCAGTGGAGCAGTCAGCAATTCATGCCTGGAGACAGAATTCTTGATAAATAGTACCTGCTACTCATCCCAGCATTCAATGGCACAGATCAATGACATTGGGAAGCTAGGACAACAATAACTTGTTCTCTTACTGTTATTGGGTGAGCTATTCAACCATAATTCTACCAATGCACTGGCCATGACCTCAGCCAGGATATCACAATTAAAGTATGCCTGACTTAACCTATGACATCATCGGAAGTATCAAATATCACATTACCATTAGGATCATCAATTACATCATTCAATTTGAAAGATATTTCTTTTTTAAACATCTTTTGGCCTTCAGTGGAAACATTAAAGCAAAAAACAAAAAGGTGACCTGCAAGCCACTCTTACCTTTGCTCAGATAGAAGCCTTGACCATATATATAGAGATAAGTGAGGATGGTAAGCAAGCACTGGGCTCAGGATGGAATCCGGCTTTTTGGTGAACTAGGGTATTGTGAGACCAGAAGATCATCAAAAAGACATTTGCCTAATATAACACCTGGTCATCGTCAAGGAGATGAGGAACATATTGCTATTGGAGTGTTGATATCAGACCCAAGAGCATACCAATCAAAATTTAAACATGCATGACTTAGATTCATCTATAATGGAAGAGCTTTCTTTTTTAAGCCTCATTCCATTATTTGCATTTCTACGATAACACTGTCTGCGTTGGCAGACCCACATTCAACACCAGCAAAATTGTCAACATTTAAGGGTTATAAAGACATCTTAGGTCAAAATGAATATGCATGCTTACAGTCTCTTGTCTACGTCTGTCCTTTGGTTATTTTCAGATTTTTGCTTCTCCTTTGTGCTAGATGTGCCTTTTTGCTAGAAATTTGGAGCTATATTTATGACCCAGTTTGCATCGCTCTTGCACCACGCAACGCAGTGCAAGAGCGATGCAAACCTTAAGTCAGATTTTTGAAGCCATGTAAAGCCACTTTGCATGGCTTAAAAAATCTGGAGTAATGTAATGCAGCGTATATCGCTGCGTTGCATTACTCTGCGCAAGGGATGCGTTCCTTTTGGGTGTTCACATGCACATCTGTTGATTTCGGTTGCATTTCCAGATTTACGAACCCTGGTAAACCTAGGAATGCGCCAATAAGATACGTTCCCCAGGAGAGGTGTAGTCAGAGGAAATATCTTTATTTCTCCTTGTTGGACTTGGCCCTTTTTGCAGGGTCATCCCTAAACGTTTTGCCTTCCTCCTGCATTTTTTCTGACCTGTTGTTGGCTGTTTTATGACTCTGGGCACTTTACCACTGCTGTTCAGTGCTAAAGTGCATATGCTCTCCCTATGTAAAATGTATATGTTGGTCGGATTCCATGATTGGCTTATTTGGTTTACTATCAGACCCCAGTAAAGTGAACCAGGAGTGCCCAGGGCTTGTAAATACAAATGCTGCTGGTGGGCTTGCAGCACTGGTTGTGCCACCCACAGAAGCGGCCTAGAAAAATGTGTCTAAGGTCTGCCATTGCAGAACCTGCGTGCAGTCTGGTACTGTCATGCTGACTGGGCAAGTGCACCCACTTCCCAGTCCCTAAACCTTCCCTTAACTTCATATCAGTCACCCCTATGGTAGGCCCAAGGGCAGGGTGCAGTGTAAGCATAAGGTAGGACAAGCCCTGATGTGTGTGGCATGTCCTAATAGTGAATTACAGCCATTTTCGTTTTTCACTATTGTAAGGCTACCTGTGCTCCATAGGCCAGAATGGGCTGTTAGAATTGTTACATCCTATGATCCTAACAGACCCAGGGAACATGGTAGAAAATCGAGTTTAGTATGCCTGAACTCAGAATAATAAAATACATCTTTTAGTAAAGTTAATTTTAATATTCTGTGTTTGCAAATACCACTTTTAGAAAGTTGGTATTTGCTTGCCTAACCATTTCAGCCCGCCTCTGCTATGATGTGTATCTGCCTGTCTGGTTTGTGTGAGTGACAGGGCTGGGGAAACCCAGAGGGGCAGGGCTAGGTAGCCTGGTGGTGAATAGAGAGATTGACATCCAGATGGGTGGGAGGAGTGCACCTGGACTCTGAATAGGGCTGTGCTCTGCCACCACAATGGTGGCTCCACCTCCTGTGGAGCGGCTGATGTCTCTGCCCTGCACCCTGAATAGCAAGGCAGAGTCATGTCAACAAAGTGCTCAAGAACTGGTTTGGACTGGGCAAAGGCCCCTCTACCCCAGAGGAACAAAGGAATTAGGGGTATAAGTATTGGGACCCTGCTCCCAAGAAATTAGATCCTGCTTGACAAGAAGAGCCTCTGCCTGAGGAGAAGGAACTGGGAAAGCTGTAAGGAGGAGTACTCTCCCTGACCTGGGGGATTGGCCTGCAGTGGTTGCCTTGCTGCTGAAAGGAGAGGAGAAAAGACTACAAAGACTTCAATTCAACTTGTGCTTAAAAGAACTCCAAGGGCTTGTGCTGAGCTTGCCCCCTGAACGAAGTCCCAGGACCAGTGGACTTCACCCCCAGCTCCCCAGAGTCTTTTGGAAATGCCTACTGCTGTTGTTGGGCCTTCTGAGGGACTGCGTGTCGCAAGGAGCTGGAAGCGCGACTCGAGAAGGAGAAGCGTGCCGCGGTCGGAGCTGTTGTCGTCGCATCTCGCAAAGGGTGTCACCGCTGCAGCATCGCATCGAGCGGAAGCGTCTCGCATCATTCTGAAAGTGTCTCGCAACGCCGAAGAAGCGTGTCGCCATCGCAGCCATCGTAGTTGTCGCATTGCACCGCATCAAGAAAAGCGCCTCGCATCCACGGAGAAGCGTGCCGCCGTCGGAGCTGCTGTTGTCGCATCGCGTAAAGGGGTGACACCGCTGCAGTATCGCATCGAGCGGAAGCGTCTCGCAAACGTCGGAGAAGAGTGCCGCTGCCAAGGCCGCTGTCGTCGCATCGCGTAAAGGGGTGACGCCGCTGTAGCTGACGCATCGAGTCGAGCCTTCTCACAACATCGGAGAAGCGTAACGCATCTGGAAGATCTTCACGTCTTTATTTCTTTGCACCAAAAACTTCATCGCATCAGCATCGTTGCAACACTTTCGTTGCCCTGTGTGTCGCATCTAAGGTACATTGACTTAAAGTGTCACATTTAAGAACTTAAGAGAACTAAGCAAACTTCTACCATCTCAAGTAACAGTAGTGTGTATTATTGTCGTTTAATGGTCTTGTGGTAACTCTATATGAAGAATCCTTATTTTTAATATAAAAACCTGTGTGGTGTCCATCTGTAGTGTTGTCACTTGGTTACTGTATGTGTTCACAAATGCTTAACCTATAACGCTCTGAGATAAGTCTTGTCTGCTCGCGCCAAGCTACCTAGAGGGTGAGCAGGGGTTATTTTAAGAGTGTAACCCCTTACCCTGACTAGAGGAAAGGTTCCCTGCTTGTCACAAGTACCTACCTGTGCCAACCAGAGAACCCGGATTCTAACATTGGTGGTCAGCGGTGGGATTCTGGACATTCCTTTGTGACTCATGACCAGTAATTGGTGAACACTACTTAGTGAGTGCAGACCTTAACGCAACCCATACTTGTTGGTAGATTTCTTTTTGAGACTGTCTATTTTTGAGCACTGCCAAGCTTAACCATGGTGGAGAAAGCAGCATCCATAGTCTCTGTTAATACTGAATTTGAATGGGAAGAAGAGAAACTGGAAAGCTACAAGTTATCACATCGGAAATTCTTTTGCAAGAAATTTAATGTTTGCACTACTGGATGTAGAAACAAGGCAGAGTTCTACAAGGCGCTGAGGGCCTGGGTAGAAGCAAGGAATGCCACTGATAATGCAGATGAGTAGCTGGATGGGCCAGTGGGTCCAAGAGGAAGGAGAACCCCTTCCCCTGCCGGTAGCAGTGTTTCTGGTAAAAGTCTATCTCCAGAGGAGTTGGCAGACAGGAAGGAAACCAGAGCTCATGAGATAGAGATGGCGAAACTAAATAGACAACTGGCAATGGAACAAAAAAGGCTGGAAATGGAAGAGAGAAAAATGGAAAGGGAGCATGAGTTGATCATGAGGAATCTTGACTTAGAGCTTGAGAGGCTTGAGACCATGAGTGTCTCAGCCCAGCAACAAGAAATGGGTGTAGCTCAGAGATTGAGCTTTGCTGAGTGGGAGGAGGAATCCAGCTCAGATGGTGGCAGCAATATTGAATTTTCTAGTGCAGAGAGAATAGTACACACACCCAGAGACATGGCACCTGACTTCAAGGAGGGGGTCAACATACACCAGGAGGTTCAAAGACATGAGGTAGCTCCAGTAGTGCGCAGTGTCCCTGCGAGGGATAGGGTAACTGGCGCAGGGGTTCATGGTCCCAGTAGTGGGAGGGACACTCTACTAACTCTAGATGAGAAGGGCAGGGAGAGGGGTCCCCCAAAATTGAAGCCCTGGTATGTGAGTGTGAAGACCGCCCAGAAGAGTGTGGGTTGTGTGACAGAGACAATCTGATACTGTCTTGCCAGTCTCAGGAGAGGGGTGTGCAGTACGTGTGTGAGGCACTGGATGGTGAGGTGAAGGATAGTTTGGTTAAACCTGCTAGGGGGCTGTGTGATCCCATTGTGGGAGAGCATATTGAAAGTCCCTATTTTCCAGAGCTATGCCAACACCTGTGGGAGAGTGAGTTCTCTGACCGCAGGGAGCTCACATTGGAGGCAGACCTTTTGGTGGAGTCCAGAGGGTCTGGAAAGGCATTTTGGAGTGATCCCCAGAGGAGTGGTTCAGGTATCTTCAAACCCAGTGTGGTGGAAGTGGCTCAGAGTATCCCAACTAGGTCCTGTAGTAGTGAGAGGGGTGTAGGGCCTCACGTCCTGTCTTTAAGGGGAAGGAGTGAGAATGGGTTATGTCCCGGTAGTGCCCAACCTCAGTCTCAGAGCCTGGATGGTTCTTTAAGGGAACACCAGCTGGGGAACCTAGTCTGTCCTGAGGGGCTGCCCATTGTGTGGGATCCCCTAGTGTCTGGTGAACGAGGAGTGTCTGTAAGCAGGCCTCCATCAGTTCTGGTATCTGGCAGTACCGCTCCAGTTGGGAGGGTGCAGAAGCCCAGAGTGAGGGGTGAGAGGGGGAAAGAGTCCCCAGTGGAAGAACCAGTGGGTCAGGGGCCAGCCAGAAGGGCTACGTCCCCAGTGAATGACCATGGTGACACCACGTTTGTCCTGGGGGATCTTCGCGCACTGTCAGATGGACAGGGGTGGGGAGATCTGCGCCAGGCAGACTGTCACACGACACATGAGTTATGTGTCACCCTCAGGGGGGGCATGCATGCTCCCCGGGAAGTCCTGGTGTGCTAGGCGAGCGTTCAACCGCATGGGTTAGTCCCAGGGTTGGGAAGCCAGGTTCAGGTGTTGTCTGACCTGGAGGGTGGGACAACTGTAATCAGTGTCCTGACCCATGTTGCTTCTAGGGGTACCATGCCAGTTGGGAGGGTACAGCCATCTGGAAGGGGGTGCAGAGGGAGGGAGTCCTCGCCTCTGACCCCCACTCAACTGAAGGGTTTAGACCCTAGGTTGGAGGGCCAGGTTCAGGGTGTCCCCCCTGACCTGGGCGCCCAGTTGCAGGATAGAACCCCTGAACTGGTGGGCGAATTGCGCAGGACACCTGCCACAGGTGCCCTGGCAATTCTGGAAGGGGGTACCACTCCAAGTGGGAGGGTACAGAGCCCCAAGGAGGAGGACCGGGTGTGGGAGAGGCCACCCCAGTTTTTGGTCCAGCCGCCGGGTACAGGCCTGGGGCTGGTGGGTCAGTGCCAGGATGTCATACCTGACCTGACAGGAGGGATAATGGACAAAGGTTGCCAAGCACCTGGGGCTACTGCCCCCCGCTCCCTGGCGCCACAGAGGTTTGAGAGCCTGAGAGGCATACGGCCTGGGTCTCATCCCTGACTACTGTTATTGGCCACTGTAGCATTTTGCTGTCTGTCTGTTGGGACACACCTGTGAGCCAGTTAAGGTTAGGTGCTGCACAGGTGGTGTCCACAGGTGAGGAGAAGGGTTCCCCAGGGATTGGCTTGGTGGGCCCTGAGAGTATGGACGGAGGGATTCCAATAGGTTCAGATTGGCGTAGAACTGGAGTCTGCCCCTGCAGTTGCGGGCCAGGTCCTTGTTCTATCGCCACAAGCAGGGAAGACCATCACGGTGGTGATTGGTCTGCCCTGCGTTTTGGCTGGAAGGGGGTAGTGTTGGACTTGGCCCTTTTTGCAGGGTCATCCCTAAACTTTTTGCCTTCCTCCTGCATTTTTTCTGACCTGTTGTTGGCTGTTTTATGACTCTGGGCACTTTACCACTGCTGTTCAGTGCTAAAGTGCATATGCTCTGCCTATGTAAAATGTATATGTTGGTTGGATTCCATGATTGGCTTATTTGGTTTACTATCAGACCCCATTAAAGTGCACCAGGAGTGCCCAGGGCTTGTAAATACAAATGCTGCTGGTGGGCTTGCAGCACTGGTTGTGCCACCCACAGAAGCAGCCTAGAAAAATGGGTCTAAGGTCTGCCATTGCAGAACCTGCGTGCAGTCTGGTACTGTCATGCTGACTGGGCAAGTGCACCCACTTCCCAGTCCCTAAACCTTCCCTTAACTTCATATTAGTCACCCCTATGGTAGGCCCAAGGGCAGGGTGCAGTGTAAGCATAAGGTAGGACAAGCCCTGATGTGTGTGGCATGTCCTAATAGTGAATTACAGCCATTTTCGTTTTTCACTATTGTAAGGCTACCTGTTCTCCATAGGCCAAAATGGGCTGTTAGAATTGTTACATCCTATGATCCTAACAGACCAAGGGAACATGGTAGAAAATCGAGTTTAGTATGCCTGAACTCAGAATAATAAAATACATCTTTTAGTAAAGTTAATTTTAATATTCTGTGTTTGCAAATACCACTTTTAGAAAGTTGGTATTTGCTTGCCTAACCATTTCAGCCCGCCTCTGCTATGATGTGTATCTGCCTGTCTGGTTTGTGTGAGTGACAGGGCTGGGGAAACCCAGAGGGGCAGGGCTAGGTAGCCTGGTGGTGAATAGAGAGATTGACATCCAGATGGGTGGGAGGAGTGCACCTGGACTCTGAATAGGGCTGTGCTCTGCCGCCACAATGGTGGCTCCACCTCCTGTGGAGCGGCTGATGTCTCTGCCCTGCACCCTGAATAGAAAGACAGAGTCATGTCAACAAAGTGCTCAAGAACTGGTTTGGACTGGGCAAAGGCCCCTCTACCCCAGAGGAACAAAGGAATTAGGGGTATAGGTATTGGGACCCTGCTCCCAAGAAATTGGATCCTGCTTGACAAGAAGAACCTCTGCCTGAGGAGAAGGAACTGGGAAAGCTGTAAGGAGGAGTACTCTCCCTGACCTGGGGGATTGGCCTGCAGTGGTGGCCTTGCTGCTGAAAGGAGAGGAGAAAAGACTACAAAGACTTTAATTCAAATTGTGCTTAAAAGATCCCCAAGGGCTTGTGCTGAGCTTGCCCCTTGAACGAAGTCCCAGGACCAGTGGACTTCACCCCCAGCTCCCCAGAGTCTTTTGGAAGTGCCTACTGCTGTTGTTGGGCCTTCTGAGGGACTGCGTGTCGCAAGGAGCTGGAAGCGCGACTCGAGAAGGAGAAGCGTGCCGCCGTCGGAGCTGTTGTCGTCGCATCTCGCAAAGTGTGTCGCCGCAGCAGCATCGCATCGAGCGGAAGCGTCACGCATTATTCCGGAAGTGTCTCGCAACGCCGAAGAAGCGTGTCGCCATCGCAGCCATCGTAGCTGACGCATTGCACCGCATCAAGAGAAGAGTCTCGCATCGGGGAAGAAGCGTGTCGCCATCGCAGCCATCGTAGTTGTCGCATTGCACCGCATCAAGAAAAGCACCTCACATCCATGGAGAAGCGTGCCGCCGTCGGAGCTGCTGTCGTCGCATCGCGTAAAGGGGTGACGCCGCTGCAGCATCGCATCGAGCGGAAGCGTCTTGCAAATGTCGGAGAAGAGTGCCGCTGCCAAGGCCGCTGTCGTCGCATCGCGTAAAGGGGTGACGCCGCTGTAGCTGACACATCAAGTCGAGCCTTCTCGCAACATCGGAGAAGCGTAACGCATCTGGAAGATCTTCACGTCTTTATTTCTTTGCACCAATAACTTCATCGCATCAGCATCGTTGCAACACTTTCGTTGCCCTGCGTGTCGCATCTAAGGTACATTGACTTCAAGTGTCGCATTTAAGAACTTAAGAGAACTAAGCTAACTTCTACCATCTCAAGTAACAGTAGTGTGTATTTTTGTCGTTTAATGGTCTTGTGTTAACTATATATAAAGAATCCTTATTTTTAATATAAAAACCTGTGTGGTGTCCATCTGTAGTGTTGTCACTTGGTTACTGTATGTGTTCACAAATGCTTAACCTATAACGCTCTGAGATAAGCCTTGTCTGCTCGCGCCAAGCTACCTAGAGGGTGAGCAGGGGTTATTTTAGGAGTGTAACCCCTTACCCTGACTAGAGGAAAGGTTCCCTGCTTGTCACAAGTACCTACCTGTGCCAACCAGAGAACCCGGATTCTAACACTCCTCGTTACATTTCTCTAGCACGCATAGAAAGAGGAATATGCCTCTAAAGATTGTTTTTGCAAAGGAAGGTGTCCCTTTCTGAACAAAAACAATCCTGTATGCAACACAGGCCCCCTTGCACTATTGCAATAGTGCAAGGGTGCTGCTTTGACGCTATACTACCCATTGTGCGTCGGCACAGTGGGAAATCACAGGAATGCACTGTATGACGTAAGTACGCCATATCCTGCCCTTTCCCAGTGACGTAGCGCAGCAAGGTGACTTGCTGCACGGCACTGCGCCACTTTGCCATTAATATGGCCCTTGGTTTCCTTGGTAGAACAATGTATTAATGCGTCATCATTAACCTGCAAAGACAATTTTTGCTGGCTAGCATGATGGCTCTACGCAATCCTCTACAGGCATCTGAAAGTCTCATGTGTGCAACCCAGGTAGGCAGAGTCGGCTTTCCATCCTTCACAGGTTGGTAAACGTGGAATAATTACATAAGATGATAGTACCATATTTTAATTACTGAATTTCGAAACAGCAGACGTGCAACATTAAGCACTTCATAAAAACAAATACTGTTATTTCTGGTGGCATTTCCCCCTGTAGTGAATCTATCAACAGGGTTGTTGGCGGCCATGACATTAAGCTGTGGGGATGGAACTAAGGCTGCAGGGAGGGCTGCGGCAACCCCAGATACCCTTAAAAGATTCAAGAATATAATCAGCATTTAGGAAGCCTTTGAACGGTTTCCTTACAGCATTTTCAAATATCACACAACTTGTTTTCACTAACTGGTCATAATTGTTTTATTCACAGCAAAGCGAGAGCATTTTGTAACTTTAGTAAAGGAATATGTGAAAGGAGAATGCTACAACATCATTACCTTCTCTTGTACAGCGTTTCTTTTCAACATGCTTCTGATATTTTCCAACTAATCTGTAGAAGTATTTCAAAACAGATCAGCAGCCAGGCAATGCTAACGAAGCAAGCCGTCTCTTAGTCATGAAGTGAGACAGCAAGAAACTTTTCAGAGGGAACACACCAAGATATATTCACGTTTTGTGTGATGGATAATAGGTTAAAAGTGTTCTTCTTTGTAATCCTATGCTTTAAGTATGTCGCATTTCGACTTGGAAATAAAAATTGCAAAATCACTGTACTTTTGAAACAATGGAAATTCCCATGTATTATTGGCGTACCATGTCATTTGCTATCCATGGTAGACATTTGCACTTGAAAACGCGATTTCTACAAATGGTACTGTCTGCGCACTCCAGGGGCTTTATCAATTAAAGGGAGCATTAGAAGTTCTAATTTAAGACATGTCTGTGACGCACGTTTGGGCTGACTTGTGTCTTATATAGTTGAAAATCTAGAGCAGCAGTTTTTTACAGCCCTTGAGAGCAGTAAATGGTTGTTTGTCGTTGAACATTTTAAATCAATGTTCTGCTGTTGGCTGAAAGGGCAGCACAGTTTGTTGGCATTTATAAAGTAAATACAGGGCACACTAGGATAAAACATAATATTATAACACAACACACAGGAAATAACAGCACATCGGAGGCACAACTGGGACCAACAAAACAGTGAACAGTAAACAGTCAAAACAAAATGCAACACCAATATTTGTTTCCATTCTTTCCATTTAATTTTGTCATTTGACTTAATCTAAAATGTGTTGTTTTTCTGACAATCCGTTTTCTCTGCTTTTTCAGGGAACTGTTGGCTCTGGCTTTTGCTTTTCATAGTATTTTTTTTTTGTTAAGTACTTTTTATTGAAGATAAAAGATAGAAAACAATACAGAAAATGAGCAAAATATACCTTATTTCACAGAGTATCACATTGATGAACTCGTGTGAACAAGGAATTCCTAAAAAATATGGAAATACGGAATATAAGTGTAATGGCAAACGCAATAAGCAGGAAAGGTTATTATGCATTATACATTTTTTACAAAGGGGATAGAAGAGGAAAAGGAGAGAAGAAGAGGGGATAAACAAAAGAAAAAGAAAGAGGGGGAAAAAAATTAGTTATTAGGGAGGTGATCAGTGTGAAGATAAGAACTTTTTTGAAATGGAGAGGAAGATGAGACAGTTGATATTCTATGTTCATCACAAATAAGGTTCCGCCAAACCATAATAGATAACTTAGAGTTATCTTTCCAACATGATAGAATAACTTTGAAAGCAAGAGCAATAAACAGGTCGAGTAAAACTGGTTTTGAAGATAGATTATCAAAATCGGCAGATAAAGTACAGAAAAAAACATTTTGGATAGAAAGCAGAATATTACATGAGAAAATCAATAAACTTTTCACCCATATGGTTTTCCAAAATTCAATAACTTTAGGACAGTAATAAAGTAAGTGAGTCAAATTACCATCAGAGGAAAGACATGACCAGCATGAGGGAGAAACAGAGGAGTCAATTTTGTGAAGAAAAAAGGAGTAATTACATCTCTACTATAGATGAAAAATAAAGATTGTGTGATATTGGCAGCTTTAGAGGTTTTAGATATTTTACTCCACAGTAGGTCCCATAGTGGGTGTATTTTAGGATAGGGTTTTTAGAAATAAATGTACAGTTGGACATGGAAACAACATATCGAAAAGAAAATTCATGCGATAAAGAACACTAAAGAAATAACCCAATTTGGAATGGGTGAACCATTGAATTCTTTAGAAATAGCATACAATTGACGAATTAAAAAGGTAGTATGATATAACTTGAAGTCAGGAAATCGTACACCACCTTTAGTTTTTGGTCTGATTAGCTTCGATAAGGCAATACAAATGTGTTTGTTATTCCAAAGAAACTTAGTGCAGATGGTATTTATTTCAGAAAAATAATAATTAGGAATTTCAAAGGGTAACATAGAAAGTATAAAAAGAAGAGGAAAAGGAGAGGCAAAGAGGGGATAAACAAAAGAAAAAGAAAGAGGGGGAAAAAAATAGTTATTAGGGAGGTGATCAGTGTGAAGATAAGAACTTTTTTGAAATGGAGAGGAAGATGAGACAGTTGATATTCTATGTTCATCACAAATAAGGTTCCGCCAAACCATAATAGATAACTTAGAGTTATCTTTCCAACATGATAGAATAACTTTGAAAGCAAGAGCAATAAACAGGTCGAGTAAAACTGGTTTTGAAGATAGATTATCAAAATCGGCAGATAATGTACAGAAAAAAACATTTTGGATAGATAGCAGAATATTACATGAGAAAATCAATAAACTTTTCACCCATATGGTTTTCCAAAATTCAATAACTTTAGGACAGTAATAAAGTAAGTGAGTCAAATTACCATCAGAGGAAAGACATGACCAGCATGAGGGATAAACAGAGGAGTCAATTTTGTGAAGAAAAAAGGAGTAATTACATCTCTACTATAGATGAAAAATAAAGATTGTGTGATATTGGCAGCTTTAGAGGTTTTAGATATTTTACTCCACAGTAGGTCCCATTGATGGATAGATAATGATTGGTAGTAACAGGGGAAGAAAGAGATTCATATATAAAGGAAGCTTTGGGGGTGAAATCATTAGGAACATTGTATAAAGGTGTCAGAGGAATAAATGGTGTAACGTTGTTGCTTAACAAGTATGAATGAAGTACAGGAATTCATTGATTATATTGTTGGAGGCATGAATCAGGAAGTTCATACTTCTCCTGCAATTGTGGAAAGGATAAAATAGAATAGCATAATATAGAATTTTGGGAAATCAAGTGATCAAAATGATTTGTGGCGAAATTTAATACATTTATTGTACCAAATAGATGACGCAAGGAAGGATTGATGTGAATCAGATCCTTGGTTAAAAAGTGTGTGTAATAAATAGTGGGAGTATTTTAGGATAGGGTTTTTAGAATTAAATGTACAGTTGGACATGGAAACAACATATCGAAAAGAAAATTCATGTGATAAAGAACACTAAAGAAATAACCCAATTTGGAATGGGTGAACCATTGAATTCTTTAGAAATAGCATACAATTGACGAATTAAAAAGGTAGTATGATATAACTTGAAGTCAGGAAATCGTACACCACCTTTAGTTTTTGGTCTGATTAGCTTCGATAAGGCAATACAAATGTGTTTGTTATTCCAAAGAAACTTAGTGCAGATGGTATTTATTTCAGAAAAATAATAATTAGGAATTTCAAAGGGTAACATAGAAAGTATAAAAAGAACCTGAGGGGCATTCATCATTTTAATTGTATCTAATCTACCCCACCAGGATAAAAATAGGGGAGACCAGGAAGACAATAGCTTTTGAAGTTTAAGTTTCAGGGCAGTAAAATTATGAACAAGTATGTCAGGTATAGTGGGAGAGAACCAGACACCTAGGTATTTAATCTTTTTGGGACACCATGCGAAGGTGGTCTTGTGAAACATATAAAGATAGCAAGAGGAATTTAGTGGTAGGATCTCAGTTTTAGAGAAATTTAGCTTGTAACCAGAGACTTTGGAAAATTAAAGTAATCTCTTGTAAAAAAGAAACCAGGGAAGTGGAGGGATTAGACATATAAATTAGAATATCATCTGTATAAGCGGAAAGTTTGATTTCTTGAGAGTTCATTTTAAATCCAGTTATACCAAGGTTGCATCTGATCTGTTCAAGAAAGGGCTCCAAACAGAGGCGGAAAAGTATCGGAGAAAGAGGACAGCCTTGTCTAGTGCCTCCATGTAGTTTTAAAAAGGGAGAGAATTGACCATTAACACACGGTTCAGTATATAACAGTTTGATTAAAGAGATAAACTTGTGACCAAAATCAAACCAACGAAGGGTAGAAAACATAATTTGCCAATTTATACGATCAAATGCTTTTTCAGCATCAAGTGACAAGGCCGCTAGGCGAGAAGAATATTTTTTACCAAGGGCAAGAATATTAGAAAACATTCTGGAATTATCTGATGCAAGCCTGCCCTTAATGAAACCTTCTTGGTCAGGTTTAACAATAAGAGGGATAATATCCTCCAAACGAGATGCTAAAATGTTTGCAAAACGTTTACAATCGTAATTGATTAACAAAATGGGTCGGTAATCTTTACAAAGGGTAGGGTCTTTATCAGGCTTGGGGATAATAACAATAAGGGCTTCCAAAAAAGAACCACTGGTCTTAGAGTTAGACAAAATGATGTGAAAAGTTCAAGTATTTAAGGAGCAAAAACGGAGGAACAAAATAACAGAAGCTCAACAGAGAAGCCATCAGGACATGGGGCTTTGGCTTTTTTTAAGGGTTTAAGTGCATCAGAAATATCCCTTTCGAGGGATGTAAGAATATCAGGAATGGAGGGAGGATTAGGGAGTCCCTGAAAAAAGGATTTAATATCATCTTCAGAGGGATCCATATCCTCCTTATATAATTGTTCATAATAAGACTGAAAGTCATTAATAATGTTAGAATCTGAGGACAACATTTTATTACTATGCTCACATCGAATGGGGCCAACAGTTTTCCTCTCTGATTTAATTTTTAAATAATTGGCTAACATTTTGCCAACCTTATTTTGGCCACCATGATATTTAGATTTAATTTTAAGAAGGACATTAAAAGCGTCAATCGTAGCAGTTTTATTCAATGCAGATTTAGCATTAATCAGATCCTGTAAACTCTAAGAGGATTTGGAGGTGAAATGGGTGTATTCAAGAGTTGTTATATGTTCGAGTGTTGAGAGGTATTCAGCATTCAATGTTTTTTAGGTCTCGCCTGCGTTGCAGCGCATGCGCTGCTTCGCCTTGGCGAGATCTATTGTCGTTGCTTTTCTGTCTGGCTTCTCTGGAAGCGGGGTTGGTGTCTGCCCTGTCTCCCTTAGGCCCCGCCCACCCGTCATCTGTTACTCACGAGTCGTCATACTGCATTGTGTCCCTACCACCTCCCAAACGGCATCAAGCACAGCCGATCGCTCCCTCCTTCTCCCACCAGTGCAATCAACCGCCCACATGTGCATAAATGGCCACACCAGCTCTCACCTCCTTCTTCTTTGTGCTTTGCAGGGCCCCAGCATGGATGCAACAGCAGGTGGGTCTGTCGGCAAGTCGGGGTAGCTCCTCCCTCTGTTCACCCAAAGGCGGGCCCCCCAGGCACAGGGACCCGCTGCTCCTTGGTGATTGCGCCCCGTGGGGTGGGGGTGGCCCTGTGAGTCGCAGTGAGACTTGCGCCTGGGCCCCTGGGGGTGACCACAGAGGGAGGCCGCAGAGTCCAATCCGGCCTCCATCACCATGCAGCCTCTGGCGCGTGGGTGCTAACGAGCATCAGGCACGGAATCCCTGGGGTAGGGAGATGGTGCCGTAGGACCCAGCCAGCGGGGGCCTCTGCGAGTGTTGGGCCAGCCCCACAGCACAGAGTCCCCGCTTCAATCCATGAGACACGGTGTCTGCTCGGTCAAGCAGCGAGCGAGGCCCCCACCAGCTTCGGCACCCGCAGGATGAGTCCCCGGCTCCAGCGATTGCCATCATTCCGGTCGCTTATGTCAGCATCATGTTCAAGTACAAGGCACATTACGCATGTGCCACCTGGCCCCTTTGACCCCTCAAAACATAATTACCATCTGGCCCCCAGCTTCCATTAAAATAGTTCACTCAGTTTTGCCCGTCCATTCTTTTTTTTCACCCTTCCTCTGTCTTTACTCTTCATTTCGCTTTCTAATTCTCTTTATTTCTGGGTCACTCTCTCTCTCTTATCTCCCATCAATAGTTCCATTTGCGTCATTCACTTCCTTTTCCATTTCTC
Organism: Triturus cristatus; assembly: GCF_964204655.1. Taxonomy (NCBI): domain Eukaryota; kingdom Metazoa; phylum Chordata; class Amphibia; order Caudata; family Salamandridae; genus Triturus; species Triturus cristatus. The sequence continues at coordinate 628,482,365 of NC_140584.1, read as the reverse complement.
AAGATAACTCTCTACTCTTACACTCTCTCTTGGTTTAGCTCTCTTTATTTCTCTTCCCTATCTGTTTCTCCAGTGCTCCCAGTCTCCTCCATCCCTTTTCTCTCTCTCTCTCTCTCTCTCTCTCTCTCGCCTTCTCTCTCTCTTTGTTTCTTTTAAATGTATTCATCCCACTCCTCTTTTCTCTCCTGACCCTCTCTTATCTTTTAGCTGCTCCTTCTCACTGTCAAATGGTTTTTCCGCTATTTTCGGGCTGTGCTAACACATTGACTAAACCCATCTTGTAATCGAATATTCCTGTGCCCTACCCATCTCTTCTGCCGATAGGGGCCACATTCAGCTGCTCTCAGTGTGCAATACACAAAATCTTCATCAAATGGAAGTGCGGTCTATGTGTGACATATCTGGAAATAATAACAATTTAAACATGCATAAAATATTAGCAATTCAGAAGCATACTTTACATATGTGTAGACATATGCGGCATGAGCGTAGTGTATGTTGCTGATGAACGCACTATGCACGTGTAGTGTTCTACTTAATTCAGACTTGTGAGTATTACCATTACACATTAAAGGAGAGGGCAGGGAAATATGCCTAACTAAGCCAGGTATAAATGGTGCCGACAGTCTGGAAAAGACCACAACGGACCCTCATTGTCAGGCAGTACGCGTAAGAAAGACAGGTAATCAAATTAAAAATATTACTGTTGTACAAACATAAATGTTTCCAAAGAAATGCAGCACACAGTGAATGTGCCTGCAAGGTTGGGTAAATAAGCATAGATCAGTACTGCTTATGTATAAATTATAAATGTGTGCATACGTATACATCTGCAAACACTCCATGAGTAAGTTAGGTGTGGACCTACCACCAAAAGTCCTTTCCACACATGCTACGGCAACCGGCAACAAGCACAAAATCTGGTCCAAAGGATGCCTAATCAGTTTGGCACAGCTCTCTGAACTCACCCACCACAGACCCAGGCACTACACCCACAACTCTTTGAAGCTGGAACACTCACCCGCCTCTGATACTTCCCCTAGCAGTGCATTTCCACACTCCGCAGACTCCGAGATCGAAAGCACTAAACTGTCGGATTGTGTTTTATACAAATGCACGTAACAGGAAACATTATGCATGTCAGACTATACATGTGTCTTTGTGAAACCACCCCTCGGCTCTAGTATTTCTTCGCCAGACGTCCCCCAATTCACCAGCCTCTTGCAAATATGTACAGCAAACGTTACAGTTAAATTTAAGCAGTTGTTGAGTATGTACAATAGATTTAAAGCCATTTCCACGGGACACTAACTGCTGGTCGTTACAGACTCAGGTGGGTCCCACAGGAATGCGTTGCCTACATCGCTAATTTTCCACACATTTCTCTCTTTAAACGTCCACCTCAGACGCGGAGGTCAGCCGTTCATTTAGCAGTATGTCTATCCCGACCCTTACGAATGCAAAGGTAAATATTCCGCTTAGTCCGCACTCCTAGCACCCGGAACAGATGCTTTCAGCTCAGCAGCAGTAGACGCTGCTCCAGTTAGTACAATGGTATAGCATTGACATGAGAGAATGCCTTTTGTTGTCTCGGACTGTGTTACAATGACAACAAGCATTTGCAATGCAATAGGTTTCGCATTCACGCGAGTTTAAGCTGATAGCATTGTAAAGGACAATGCCTTTTATTTATGTTTTGGGTTTTAAAACATAAATAAAAGGCATTGCCAATTACAATAATAATAGCTCAAACTTGAGTGAATGCGAGACCTATTGCATTGCAAATGCTTGTTTCTTTCTGGCAGAGTAGGTGATTGTAAAAGCCCTGAAGGAAGCTTTAAAAGCATCCCAGTTATTATGTATAGAGGTATCTTTAGATTGGTTGATTTGGAAAAATGTATTAATAAAAGAGGTTGCTTCTGAAACAAAGATTTGGTCTGGAAATAAAGTATTATTAAAGCGCTACCGGCCCTGTTTACAGGTGATGAAGAACATATCAAAGGAAGACAACACAGGAGCATGATCGGAAATAAAAATAGAACCAATTTCTAATGATTGAATAGTAGGAAGTAAGGATTTGGAAACCAGAACATAATCAATACGAGACATAGTTTGATGTACATTGGAAAAAAATGTGAATTCACAGATATCAGGGTTACAAGATTTCCATACATGGATGAGAGGAAATGGCAGATTGAAATGCTTTGTGGGAATTATCAGGTTTAAACTTGCATTTAGATTTTCTATCAGTAAAGGGATCCAAGAAATCATTGAAGTCACCAGCAATAATGATGTTGGTATTGGGAATAGAAGAAAGTTTCAATTTGATACTATGCCAAAATTCAGGGTCAGATTTAACTGGGCCATAAATATTGAAAAAAGTGACTTGTTTTTTAAATATAATAGCATCAACAAATATAATAGCCTCAACCGAAACCCATCATCCATTCGTATCACATTCAGTTAATAAAATTTGAGTATTAAGTGACTTGTTGAATAAAATGGCAACATCACCTTTACGTTTAACAGCAGGAGAAAAAACAACCTGGTTAACCCATTGTCGTTAAAGTTTGATAGATTCAATATTATTACAATGCGTTTCCTGTAAAAAAAATTACATGGGAATTAAGTTTAACTAAATGAGAAAGTACCTTTTGATGCTTTACGAGGTGACCCAGACCACGGACATTCCATGAGACAACATTAAACATGTTGCAGGTTGAGGAAATGTATATGGAAGCAGGTACAATGGGCTACAAGATTAGGCCTGGGCCAAAATTCCGTTCCGTTCGCGGAAATTGCGATAATTTGGCATTTTCGCGTTCCGCGGAAAGTGGGAAAATCTCAAAATTTCCGCAATCCTCATCTTAGCGGTAATTTGTTTCTTGCTTGCGCTGTAAAAAAATACATTCTCGCATGCGCGCGATCGCCTTACCTGAATCCCCGCGTTCGCCGACAAGTTTTCCCGACCCGGTCGCGTTCTCCACGAGATGTTGGATTGTTGGTAGCCATTTTGCGCTGTCTCGCGACAGTTCGCACACGCATTAACGTCATTTGTCCTGCGATCACGTCATTTGTCGCGCGATCCCGTCTTTCTTCTCGCGATCATGCCCCTCGAGAGTATGAGAAGATTGAGATCTCGAACACGTCATTCTCCACCGCGAGCGAGAGCGTGAGGACGCGGGCACGTCTAATCGAACGTGAAAAGGAGAAAGAGACCCCGAACACGTCATATCCAACGCGACAGGGAGCGAGAGAACGTGATCAAGTCATTTTGGACACGCCATCGACATCCGGCGAAAGTAATGTGAAGCTCGAGAACTCGCACATGTAAAATTTTCAATTTGGAGAAGAATAACAGCTCTAGCAGCATAACACCTTCTGCAAATGATGATTTTGGATGAAGACAACTCCTCAGATTGACATTTGGCTGTCCTTTTTTTGTGCAAGGAGTCCTTTTTAGGTTTCGCCTGGCAAACGCAGCGCGCAGCGCTGCTGTTGCCAGCGAGATCTATTGTTGCTGACTTGCCTCGGAAGTGGGACAGGAGATGTGCACGCGCAGGCTTTTGGCGGATTTGAGCCTGTGTACGCGCTTACAGCCACACGGCGTGCACATCTCCTGTCCCCCTTCTGAGGTAAGCCAGCATGAAGTTTCACTTTCGATTGTTTTATTATTCTGATTAAAGTGCAGGTTGCACCTCTATCACCATTAACCCCATGGTCCCCTCCACAGTCCCGTGAGTCCCGCTCCCCATTGTTTATCCTCTTTTACAGAAGAACGTCTGGATACCTGCCCCCACAAACCAGCCCTCCCACGGACGGAGCTCAGGCAAGAGTGCAGCTCACAGTCCCGTGATTCCTGCTCCCCATTGTTTATCCTCTTTAACAGAAGAACGTCTGGATACCTGCCCCCACAAACCAGCCCTCCCGCGGACGGAGCTCAGTCAAGAGCGCAGCTTCTGCCCCCCACCCCCATTCCTCGCCGCTCACCACTGGGGGCAGACTGGTCGCGGTGCTCTGCCGGTTGTTGTTGGTTCTCCGGCCCCGGCCCGCCTTCTTACCCTTGGGCTTCAGAGCAGCGCTGATCTCCAGGCCCGAGCAGAAGAGCTTGGCCATATGGACCTCCATGGCGCGGCTCCGACCCCCAGACTCCCCGCCCCCCACCCGGCAGCAGCGGCTCAGTACCGCAGGCATCGGCCCTCTGACACCCGGCCGTAGCCGGGTGTCAGAGGGCCCCCACAAGGGAGCGGGGCCACAGCGAGCGTGCTGGAGGATTTAAATCACTGCTTCGACTGGCACTGATTTTACATCAGACTTGCACAAGATCTCTCCCAGGATTCCTGCCAGGTTCCGAGCGCACACAGGTGGGTGCCTTCGGTAGCTGAGCGCTCTGCCGTTAGAACGGGCTCACGCACTGATAAGAAGACGCCGCGCGGGCTTTCATCGCCATCTACCGGTCGCTGCAGGAATAAGGTAGTATACCGCGTCTCTCAACCAGGTGCTTCAAAGAGTAACTAGTAAGGAACTCGACCCGAAGGTATTGGAGCACTTTACATAGCACCGTATTTACATTACACATTCAGGCACGGGGAGATTAAGTGATTTGCCCAGAATCACAGGATGTGGACGCGACCTCGAGGCTCGAACCCTGGTTTCCTGCACCAGAGGTGGCAGCGCAGCCGACGGACCACATCCTCTCCCCAAAACCTTCAAGATCCAAAGTGGGTGCCAAGCCCAAGGGCCACTGACCCTTTTCCTATAGGTAGCTACAATGGTTTTCACTGTCCATATTTAAGCTGCGTTTACTGCTAGTTCTTTGGACCATTACAAGCTGCAATGTTGCTGTCCGTCATCGCGCGCACAGATAGCTTACCGTTACATACTTGAAATGTATGTCAGCAACAGACATGAAAATAATGAATAAGTATTGGATTGTATTGTAGTTGCATTTATATAGCTCCCACTACCCCCAGCGAGGCGTCGAACTAGGTGCTTCTTTAATGTAAAAGGTATACACTTGGGATATTTGTTGTATTTTTCCCACGTTGCAATAGATAGTATACAACATACTCTACTGATCTACAAATGACTCCACCACCTTCCCTAGAATGACATACGCTTTTGTTCACAAGCCATTTCAGACCTGCACGTTACCTTGGTACCTGTTCATTATCTTGATCTGCCAATCTTCGTCAGTGCTCCATATCCCACTGCTTCAGCCTACCAGAACTTGGGCGACATGTCCTTCTTTGGTCTCCTACACCCAGTGTAGGACGTGGAAACATTTTATTTACTTTGGGACCCCACAAATTGGGTGCGACAGAAAGGAGGCAGAGTGACGAGGGTTGCGTCATAAGAAGAGCAAGCAAAGACAGTAAACCTAATTTTATATATATATATATATATATATATATATATATATATATATATATATATATATATATATATATATATATATATAAAATTAGGTTTACTGTCTTATATATACATATATATATGTGTGTGTGTGTGTGTGTGTATGACTGAGGGGTTAAAAAGTGCCCTAACAGTGTTGCAAATGTCAAGAACAGGCCTTCTATGAGCCAGAAACAACGGCAGACACCATAATGTAAGTGGAAATGTGGTATTGAGATATCCAGAGGGAAGTAAACACAGATGACTCGGAAAACCTTCCAGCTGTCAGGCCCAGCAGAAAGATGAACATCAAGAATAACAAACAGGAACTGGGGATTAAGCCTGAGAAATGCACAGGGTCCAATAAGCGGCGCGTTCTGATGTGCACTTGCCCAGACAGCCGATGTTCACACGCGTATGGGTCGCGCGCATGGCACGCTTTCGCTTTCCCTCCCTCCCCTCATCGGGCCCCTCCTTCTTCGCTCAGAGCACCGCCGTACTACATTTTCTTCTACTGCGGCTAAGCTTCTATCTCAAACATTCCATTTGGTCTTTGCAATAGAGCATTGGAAACATTTTGAAAAATTGTACGTGCAGCCATGTATTTGCTTGCAGAAAGAGGGAAGTGTCACTTATAGTCGCTGAATGTTACTCATAATTACACTGAAATTATAAAAATGTCACACGTAGCAATCTGAAACTTTGGGAGCTATGTTGCAGACACAAGTAGCAGGTGCAACGTTACCCCTCCAGAGCTTTCTTTAAAATGTAAACAAGTATTACGTGTGCATGTGTATGTACATGGTGGGGTAATGTACTGTAACTGCTCTCCTGTGAAGCTGTGCTATAACTCAGTATTCATTTAAAAATCAATGTTTTGTTGGAAAACAGTGACCAGCACTTTCTGGGTTCTAAACAAGCATTTGCAATGCAATAGGTCTTGCATTTGCGAAAATTTGAGCTATTGGCATTGTAATGACAATGCCTTTTATTTATGTGTTCGTAAAAGCTGCAAGCGGTGCGTAAACATGCACTTATAGTCCCTGCTTACGAATAGAAAGACTGGCAGTAAAAAAGGCATAGTTACTGCCAGTGTTGCTTTTCGCAAGCAATGCCTGCACAAATATGCTCAAAGTGCGTGTTTACGCACCCCTTGCAGATTCTTAACATATATAATTAAAAGGCATTGATATTTACAATGCCAATAGTACAAACTCTTGTAAATGCGAGACCTATTGCATTGCAAATGCTTGTTTAAAAAGGTGGGGAGAGGGAGGAAGTGCCACAGAATCTCCAACTTCCTGTTCCTGTCCAGCAGGCTCCTCCAAGTGCTTTGTCCATCTCCTGCTCATTCTGCCTTTGGATTTTGAGCTGGAAAGATCACTCTTTTTGTCTGCTTCATCATTACAATTGGATTTGAGGATTTTTTATTTGGATATTTTACAAGTAAGTGGTTGTTGTGTCTGTTTGATTGGGGGCATTGCAGTTGTTGAAACTACAATTTATTTTTGGTAACTATCATCATTCCTTTTTTTTAAAAATGTTGTGGGTAGTAGTAGTCAGTAGTAGGCCCAAGCTAGTCATGGCCTCATGGGTGTGTGCATGATGAAGCAACTGTTCCTTTGGTGTTTTTTGAATGTATTTCATTTTCAAGCATCATTTAGGGCCTGGATGGCATTGGAATTAGTTGGGAAATGTGTGTTTTTGGGGTGGGCTTTCTGATGCTGTTGGGCCTGGCCATGTGGCTGGTGGCCATTTGAATACTAGGCCTGCAAGCTTGCCTGGCCTTGTCTGCCAACAGGCCTGCTTTCATCCAGTACGATCAGAGCAGGTATCCACAGCTTTATTAATCAAGTGTTTTCTGTGTGGTCTGTTGAATTTAGACATCATTTAGGGCATGGATGGCATTGCATTGAGTTGGGGAAGTGTGTTTTTTTGGGGTGGGCTTTCTGATGTTGTTGGGCCTGGCCATGTGGCTGGTGGCCATTTTGAAGCCAAGGCCTGCAAGCTTGCCTGGCCTTGTCTGCCAACAGGCCTGCTTTCATCCAGTAGGATCAGAGCAGGTAGCCACAGCTTTATTAATCAAGTGTTTTCTGTGTGGTCTGTTGAATTTAGACATCATTTAGGGCATGGATGGCATTGGATTGAGTTGGGGAAGTGTGTTTTTTTGGGGTGGGCTTTCTGATGTTGTTGGGCCTGGCCATGTGGCTGGTGGCCATTTTTAAGCCAAGGCCTGCAAGCTTGCCTGGCATTGTCTGCCAACAGGCCTGCTTTCATCCAGTAGGATCAGAGCAGGTAGCCACAGCTTTATTAATCAAGTGTTTTCTGTGTGGTCTGTTGAATTTAGACATCATTTAGGGCATGGATGGCATTGGATTGAGTTGGGGAAGTGTGTTTTTATGGGGTTGGTTGTCTTAAAGACATGCTTTTGTGGTGTGTGTTGGTGTGCAATGCATGCACCCTGCAGCAGACCTTTTTGGGGCCTGTGAATGTTCGTATTTGCATTTTGTTGAATTAAAAAGGCAGAGCAGTGTGCTTTAGCATGCATCCTTTACCTGGCTTTGATAGGCCTTTTGTCAGCTCCTGGTGTTTCCCAGGCCCCCTGCTTGTTTGTGATTTGTGAGTATCCATGTGGCTGGTGGCCTTTTTTGTGTTGGGAGTTATTGCTGTCCTGCTTTTGCCATATAGGCCTGCATGGTTTTCCTATTGGCTTACTGCTTCCATCCATCTACCCTCTTTGCCAGCAGCAGCTCCATGGATGCTGAGATGCTCAAATAATTTAATGGCAAATAGGGTCCACCCCACTTCCATTACATTTTTATTTTGGTGGTTCTTATTAACTTTCCTATCCCTCCTGAGAGTGTAGTGTGTGACTGTACACAGTAGTTTAACATAGCCCTTGTCGAAAAAAAAGTCCTAAATGGCTAGACTATCTTTTGTTTGCACTAGTACAGTACTAAGTAACTGAACCACAACAACAAATGCAACATTTCACTGATGTTCTTCTCTTAGCTTATTTGCTTTTAGGTGCACAAAAAGACAGAGGAGGAGGTGTCATCAGCATCACCCGGCTACCCGTTGTACTGCCAGCCAGACAAAAGTCCTGCTGCGCATCACGTCCACGTGTGACCAGAACTTGTTGTGCATCTGCATCCTGCCTGACATCTGAAGAAGATGGCCCCAAAGAAAGATACCAGGTCCAGTACCAAGAAAGTTGCCGGTGAGAAGAAGGAACAGAAAAAGGAAGTGCCATTAACCACGACTGGTGGTGTGCCAGCCAATGTTTTTTTTGGCACCAAAAAAGTTACGCCTGCAGCAGCGTCGTCCGGAAACCAAGCTGGGAGCAGCACCTCAGCACCAGCGGTCCAACACCACGAACCTAGACCCAAGTCTACTAACGAGCAGCGATATTGAAATGTCATTATCGCAAAGTAGTACACAATCAACGCAGGCGCAAACTCAGCAGATAAGTGTGCAGCCGCAACAAGAACAGCAGCAGCCGCAACAAGAACAGCAGCAGCCGCAACAAGAACAGCAGCGGCCGCAACAAGAACAGCAGCTGCCGCAACAAGAACAGCAGAAGCCGCAACAAGAACAGCAGCAGCCGCAACAAGAACAGCAGCAGCCGCAACAGCCCACCATAGTAGTTGTTGCTCCTGACGTAGGGGCATTTCAGGAAATCGAGCTTCCTGCAGACAAAGTGGAGCAAAGTCAAACCACTGTTTCAGAAGATCTATTGTCTTCCAGACCACCAGCAGGGAAAAGGAGGCTTAGTCCATCATCTTCTTCTTCAAGCCCCGCTTCTGATGATGGTGATGCCTCTTGGCACCCACCAGCTCAGTCTGAGAGTGATATACGCCACAAGACAATGCTTCTGAAAAGGAAGGTCCCAGAAAAACTTAGAGTTATGGAGGTAAATGTAGAAAAGGGGGGTGATGTTGATGAAGATGAGCCAGTCATCACGCACATTACTCCCGCCCCAAAGGGATTGGAGAGCAACATTCTCACCCTATCCAGAAAGGCTGCTACTGAGCGGATGTAGCACGGATATCACCAACACAGGTTACACCACCACTACCTCCAGCTTCCATATTTTCCAAGGCCCGGCAGGGACCTACATCCAGCTCAACCATCTCAGTAGGTAGTGGTAGTAAAAATCACAGTCTAGGTGCACAGGGTCACATTTCAAGCACACCCCCCAGTTCATCTGGTATTGAAAGTGGCACATCCAGCAGTGCCAGAAAGTGCTCCTCCCCAGTTTGGGACTTCTTTTCTGTTAGCGTTGCTATATGCTCAATTTGTCAGCAAGGTGTTCGGCGGGGTAAGCTTGGTACAAACTATGGTACCGGAGGCCAAGCAAGTCATCTCAGAATACACCACACTATCGTGTGGGAGAATCACCTACTTCAGTTAAAAGAAAGTAGAAAAACTCAACCCATTGAAGTTGGTCAGGAAGAATCAGGGGGTGATAATATTGCGGTGGAAGGTGAAGAAGAGGGAGGCATTTCTAGCCCTGTCCCCAGTAGTGCAGTGGTACTGCCCACATCCTCCTCAGTAACATCTGAGTGGCACCGCAGTAAGAGCCATACTCAGAGTCAGGCTGAGACACCAAGGCGACCGAGTACCGCAATGAAACAAACTGTGTCGTTGAGCCTAAGTGGGTTAATGAAAACAGCACCACAAAGGAAAGTAATCCAGCCTACCATTGAGAGCATGCTTATGTTGGAGGGGCAGTTCCAATGCAACCACCCAACGGCACGGTTGTACAATGCGAAGCTGGCTAAAATGTTAGCGCTGGACCTTCTTCCTTTTTCATTTGTGGAAGGGGTGGGTTTCCTTGAATTTGTGTCAGCCATTTGCCCTAAAGGGAAGGTTCCCAGCCGGTCCTATTTCGCAAGAATTGCTGTTCCAGCACTACATAATGATGTGCTGGAATTGGTTGGACAAGCTTTGCAGCAGAGTGCTGTTCACAATATCCACCTGACAACAGACATGTGGACCAGTTGCCAAGCCACAGATTACATGTGCATCACTGCACACTGGGTCTCTTTTGTGGGGGTTAGAAATAAGCTGTCTTCACGAGGTGCTGTTGACACAGCTGCAATTTTTAAAGGTACTCGGAAACATGCAACTGTAGCCATGTTCGCCATGGAGAAATCTCATACGGCTGTAAACATTTTGCAAGAGTTTCGCAGCAAGGTTTTTGAATGGCTGTGCCCAGGAGGGCTTAGTATTGGTTTTGTTGCCACAGACAATGGCAGTAATGTACTTAAGGCCATGGATCTTGGTTCCTATTTCAGGGTCCCGTGTTTGGCGCACTGCATAAACATTATAGTTCAAGACTTTCTGAAAAAAGAACCCATAGTCAGCAACTTACTGGCCATCTGCCGAAGAACATGCACTCATTTCAGCCATTCTTTTAAAGCTCGGAAGCAGCTGAGGATCATCCAACGTGAAAATAGGATGCCAGTCAAGGCACTCATCTAGGAGGTGGCAACACGTTGGAACTCAACGTATTACATGCTTGATCGTCTGTATGAGCAATACAGGTCACTCCATGAATATGCCTGGAAAAGAGGGGATGCTACTGTGAAAGGCATGAACCTTGAGATGGAGCAATGGAGCCTAATTAAATGCCTGACTGAGATGCTTCGTCCTTTTGAGGTCTTCACACATGAAGTCAGCAAGGAGAACTGTACAATGGGCCAAGCTATCCCATTATTGCAAATGTTAGAGCATCAGCTGAAGGAGGTTTCTGAATCATACCAAGGTGTAGAGGACAAAAGGGAAGCCTATGACTTGGTGGAGAGCTTAGCCCGTCGCTTAGCTGAAAATACAAGGATAGAAAATAAAATGTTGTCACAAGAACATTACATTTGTGCCACAATTCTGGATCCACGTGCAAAATTTGGACTGAAGACATTCTTTGCTTTTTCAGAGATTGATGTTGCCCACTACAAAACCTGCATAGCTGAGGCAGCCAGTAAGTTGGAAAACGAACGGCTGCTAATTAAAAGCCCGCAAGATCGACCCACAAGAAGTACTGCAGCAGGGCATGCAGGATCAAGTGCAACTTCGTCGGCTGAGGGCAGTGCGTTTGGATCACAACACTCACCATCACTATCGACAACAGCAACAATAACTGGATCATTAGGCCCAGTAGAATCGTTAGACGATTGGTATGTACAGTTAGGCATTAATAAGCACAGTGCTGATGCACAGAGAAAAGAGCCCGAAAGCTTACCAGCAGCACCCGTGAACATTGAGCGGATGGTCCAGGCCTATCTGGACGACCCAACAGAGGTCTACATTGATCAAAACCCATTGCAGTATTGGTATAGGAAAAGGTCTGAATGGCCACTGCTCAGCAGGCTGGCTATAAGCTATCTGGCTTGCCCTGTCGCAAGTGTCTCTTCCGAACGTGTTTTTCAGTGCTGCTGGTTCCATTGTAACATTGAGAAGGACCAGTCTCTCGACTAAAAACGTGGAGAGGTTAACAATGATCAAAATGAATCAGCACTTCATACCACCGAATTACACAATACATGAATCAATGGAGGAAGATGAGGACAGCGGCTCAGGTGACGGAAGTAGTGTGTCACATGATTACCTACTACTGGCTGACCCCCCAGAGTTTGAGGAAGAGCTATACTTCCCTGACAATTAGGCTTGCACTTACTCTCTTCTTCCCTTTTTTTCCCCTTTATTTGTGTGTCTGTCGTTCCGGTTACAAACAGAATCACAACAAATCCATTACCACCGTCTTCTACTCTTCTTATTTAATATACAAGTTTCAGGTGTCTGCAACTTGTCAGTACAGTCCTCCGAATCCAGCTCCTCCACTCCATCATACTGAATCTCCCGCCCAAATCCATTGCCCTCATGAATGATGATTGGATGATGGTAAATATGAGAAAAAATTTAAACTTTCCTACTCCCGCCAAAAGAAGTGGAGCATGAATCAGATGACTACTATAGCTATCCTCCTTTCAGAGCCGAGAGAGACTGCCCATTAACTGAAAATAAGATGGAACAGGTAATGATTGATGCCATGCATTGGACGCAGAGTCGCAGACTGAGTGATTTTGTTGTGTTTGTTGTGCATGAAGTTATGTAATTGTGCACTAATCATCTTTCTACAGTACACACTAAACTTAACTCAAGGTGAATTTTCCCCTTGTTGCAATTAAGAAATTTGTACTTCACCTGCAGTTTGGTGATACATTGCTTTTAATTCAATACAGGAAGGGGACTCACTCAATCTGCGCAATGAGTATGATTGACACAACAGGACCGTCCATGATGATGATGGCGAAATAGACGGCCCGTTAACTTAAGATGAGAAGGAACAGGTAATGACAATTAATGACATGCATTGGACACCTGACTCTGAGCGATTGGTGTTTGTGTTTCGTTGTTTGTTTGTTGTGCACAAAGTGAAGTCAAAGTGTACTAGTAAACTATCTTTCTGTACACACTAAAGACAGACTCAAGTCAATAATATTTCTACTCTTGTTGTGTAATAACAATTTTACTTCTACTGCAGGCCGATCTTCACAGTCAGTCAGTACAAGTATCGGAGATGATGATTGATGGAATAATAACAAGTCAGGAGGACGTTTCATGAGTGGCATAAAACTTAAAAGCCTAAAGGTAAACACGTCAACAACAACCACAGCAGACCCAAATGTCTGTGTAGCAGTGGAATAGAGTGTAGCGGTGGGATGACTGCGGTGCATTGATTTACTAACTTAAACTGTAAAATGCTATGTTTGGAATGGATAATGTGCTTTGCCTTTGTCCAACTCTTTAAAAAAAATAAAAAAGTACTCTAAAGTCTAAACGTAGGATGTGCTACTGCTAAGCAACGTGCCGTCAGGCCTGTCACTGTGGGCCTGCTCTCTCCTGTTATTGTTGAAGGTCAGTGCTGGAAACAGACTACAGTAGAGATGATGTATACATGCCACCTCGGAAAGTGTTCTTGTTGAACTACACCATAACTTGTGCATTTGTTTCAACTTTGTTTCTCAATAGCCCCTTTGTTTTTCCATCTACAATTACAGGCCGGGCCTTGCCCTATACTTGGGAAAACATTACAATGCACACTTACCTTACCAATAAATCAACATTTTTTTTCCAGCCGGGCAGTGGCGAGTGGCGACACACCCAAGATTGATGGATGAGAGGACCAAGAGGAATGCCGAGATGCAAATCCAGTCTACATTTTTTACCAGGATAACACAGTAACAGTATCAACCTTTCTCTTCTTTTAAATATTTTGAATCATTTTTTTGTCTACAATCTTTACAACAGTGTGTTCTTGTTGTTGTTATTATCATCATTAGTTTTGCTCTCTGTTTACGATTCTTCCCTACCAATATTTAAAATTTCTATTTGCTATCTGTAAAAGTATTAAGGGCGGAACAACAGAACAAGAAGTGTATGTAATCCCGGTCTCTCATCATCATGCATGCATTTCCTTTTTCTCCCTTAACATATGGATATGGTAGACTTCAAAGATTGTCGTTTGTTTGTCCATGCATACTGTTTTTCACTGTCAAACCTTTCCCAAAACCCCCTTCCCATCCATTCAACAAACCCTAACCCTCTTCCCCCGGGCTGTGTGACTTATTGTCGAGGTGTGACTAAATTAAATGTACACCAATACTTAATCACACGCTTGCTGGGGCGGATGTGGCGAAAGCAACAGTACTTCAATTTCAAGGCAGATCTTCTTCTGCTTGCTCACCCATGAGTAGGATATTTTAGAGGTTATTTTATTTAACAAAGTAACATATACCTCAACATTAATTGCCGGCATTGATTGGATTTGTTTGTTGTCATTCCTCATACACAGCACTAACTGTTAGGCTGTAGTCCTAGTCAAGTGACTCTAAACAACTATAGTTTGTAACTCTGTCTAGTAGGCTATCCCAACCACCATTATGTTTTGTTGTAAAATATTTTAGCATATTATTGTTGCTCAGTAAGTTCTGTACTGTACTTCATTCTACTACTCCTCTAACAGTCTCTCAAAGGCAATTGACTGTCTCCTTTTCTTTTTTTTGCAAATGCTGCTGCCCTGCCAGTGTCTACTAATACTACTATACTACCACCACCACCCCAATCATGGCATGTTAGAAAAAGGAAATCAATCTTCACCATGCAGCCATTACTGTGCCTAAGTTAAACATCAAGCACAGGTAAGAGAGAAGTTTGGGGGAGGCAGAATTAATAATGCACACGTTTTCAATTATTTCAATTTCACACACCCCTTTGAGTCCAGATAAAGAATGCATAGACTAGAGGACAGACTGAAAGTACTAGTAGGACAAGTCAATCAGTGAGGGGTGGCGCATCTATCTGTTTGTGTCTTACACAGTCAGCCAATTATTTAAATCAAACACTGGCTATGGACGGGCCTGCACCAGCAAGGAAACAGTGTGATGTAAAACAGTAACCCCAGCTACAAAATATTAACAACATTGAATGTAACGTAGAAAAATATATTGAATTTACCCTAACAAAAATAAACTAAAAACCCACAAAAGCTGACCCACCCCCCTCCCTAACCCCAACCAATGTCCGTAGGAAAGTCCAGGAGAAAATAGTAGTCCAAAAAGCAAAAATCCAACGCCCAAACCAGTTCCCACCCACCCAAACAAGAATTAAAAAAGGGGCAGAAGACAGGGACTAAGGTGTGGGCGGGACTGAAGGAGGACACGCATCTGCTCCTCTAAACGGACAACATGGCGTCTGAGGGCGCGTGTCAAGGGTTCAAGAGTATTCTTCAGATGTCTTGCACGGGAACAGAGACGCTAATTCCCAACTCCCCTTCAAGGAAATCTCTGTGGTCTAGCTAAATATCTAGACCCTCAAATCTACCCCTAAGGGGTAAGGGGGAGTGGATAAAATAATAAACAAGAAGAGACTGGTCCTGAAGCTTGTCTTCTCTCCTTCGTCTGCTTCTTCATTCAATCTGCAGACTACGTGGTCAACTGAGAGAATCTAGAAATCAAGCATTAAATTATAATCTTTACACTTAACTGTATTCCAACATTCTATTCTCCTCCTATGTTTCCTTACTTACCCATAGTTCCAAGTACTGTGCCTCTCCTCTATTATTCTTGTTACTGCCTCTCTTTCTTTTTTCTTTTGAAAAAGCACCCCTGGAATTCACCTGTCAACAAGATATCACTTAATGTAATTATTTCCTGATTTACCCCTATGCTTTCTTGTTCTTGGGGGTAAGCCTATCTTACTTACTTGAGAGTGTGTGTGCTTTACTTCTGAAGGAACTCTTCGTGTATTATATCTAATTTCCTAACCTGTAGTAGTCTATGTCTTTTCTTAGCTGTTCTGTAATATCGTCTCTTGAGTGTTTTAACGTTCTTTTCCTTCCTTGCAGGAATATTGCTGTAAATCTTATTTTCAGATAGGTATTGTTTTAAGTCTCTAATTATATACAATGATTTACAATTAGTTCTGACATATTCTAATAATTTCTTTTGGTCACTTAGCTTATATCTTCTTTCTTCCTTCTGGTTCTGTCAGCGTTGGATATTCATCGGCGAGCTGCTTTCACCAGCTGAAGTTGATTACTAGGGAAAAGGCGCCACCAACTGATACTTCAGCAAACTTATTTTTTCTGTCAAAAACTTGGAGAGAACCTTAACTGTTTACTCTGTTTCTGTCTACTTCCGACGGAGGTAGCGAACGAATACCGGACGAAACCCGACGAGGTAATACTCTGCACTATTCTGAGGAGCCAAAGTCTAAACCTGCGTACTTCGTAAATTCTTCGGTGAAGTGCGCGTTTGTTCCAGCGCGCGCACCTCAAACTGCCTCTGAACACCTGTGGGGAAAAAGTAAACTAGACCGCCGCGATGATTAGAAAGCGGTGGCCATCTTTAGATTCTATTTCTGATTCAGCCTGGTCCAGCCATTGCCTCTGGCCCGTATTCTTCCTCCTGGCCAATGACTTCCGCCCAACACTGTGCCCACTATTGTCGAGGCACCCCTTGGAGCCCTGACAGCGCGGCAGTTGCAGCCACAGTGGGGGGGGGGGCACCAGAGATGGCATTGCGGTGGCGGCTGGCAGCTGCCAGACGGTGGCGCCGTACCGCTGGAGGGCGGTGGCTGGGGCCCGGGGCACTGGAGGAGGCTTCAAGTGCTGCTGCAGTCTCCTCCTCCCCCATCTGCCAAGACCACCAGCCGCCGGTATTCACGCTGGATTGCCTCCAGCTTCCGGCGCCGTGCCTTGGCAGCCAACTCCTTACGATTGAGTTTAGGAGTAGCTGTGTATCAAAAAGAAAAAAACAAGACAATTGTAAAATATACTCATAGAAAAACAGTAAGACAAGTTAATTATTGATACACATAGTGGCATGGTAGGGTAGCACTATAAAGCACGCCACAGTAGTACATAACATTTTAAATCTCGCCCGTCCTTCTTCCTTCCACCCGTCTTTCACTTTTTAGTTGAACAGTGCACCAGGTGCTCTTCTCCATTAAACTTTCAAAACGGAGTTGAAATCAGATAGATGAGGCCATTGGTTACTCAATACTCCCGCTCCTATGCCAATTAAAGGGATTCTAGTCTTCTAGTTCACTCTTCAAACGTTCACAACAACTCATACTTACTTAGGACATCGGATGGCGGGCGGACTTTTTCCTCCCGCCATCTTCACACTAAAAAGGGTGGGGGTCCCGTGGGGACAATTAGGAGGATGCGCCCGGCACAATGGCGGGCGCATCCTGTTTTTTTTACATTCTGGTTGGCGGTGCCGAAAGCAATGCTAAAAATACATGTTGTGCTGCTTTTCCAAGCACAACATGACAGGCCCGCGCGGAGCCTGTCACCTTTTGCTTTGAAAGGCAGGGGGGGTACGATAGCATAGGTACCCTCCATGGGGGCCCCCCAAGCATACTCTGCAATGTCTGCATGCCTTTCCGTGGCAGACGGCAATGCCGCCACGCAAAGGCATTCCAAAATGCAGATTATATGGCTGGCGGTGTGTTCAGAGAGACACCACCACCATATTGAACCCTTTTCCGCCTGGTCGACATGTGGGGGGTCTGACTCTTTTCTACAGGGGTGGCGGGAGGTTTGCCCCTGCGGTGTCAGCGGTGAATACCGCCGACCCGGGGGGGGCAATACGCCCGCCATCCTAATGGGGCCCTAAGTCTCAACAGTACAGTATACATACAGTACACCTTTGCAGTGAGTGTACTGTCAACAATAGTTAAGGATTATGAATCTAACTGACCACCGCCCGCCACTGGTGCTGCCACTCCCCCTACCGCTCCATCGTCGGTATCTGCAGCAACTGCCGCATCCTCTCCCTCCGCGTCGCCTTCGCTGGCCCCGGAGTGTCTGTATGGTTCAGTGGGGGATGTTACTTAGCGTATAGATGCATGAATGAGTGACTCACTGTTTGTATGTGTTTTGAAGACAGTATGTGAGCAGGACAGTATGGGTGGATGAGTGTGTGTATGGGTGAGTAAGAGAGTGAATGACTGTCTCAATAGTGTCTTTATGAGTAAGTCCATATGTTTAAAACTAGTATATGTGAGTATTGATGTGTATAAGTGAGGATATATGAGCGTGAGAGATTGGAAGAGTTCCTGTATAAATAAGTATGTGTTTCTATAAGTGATTTTTTTATAGAGTAAGTATGTGTACGTTTCTGTAGAAGTAAGTGTAGTGGTGTGTGTATAGCTGTATCTGCAAGTAAATGGATGTTTATTTGCAGGTGTGACTATGTGTGTAAGTAACTCTATGTATGAGTGTAGGTGTGTAACAGGATGTATAGGTGTATGAGTACATATGATGACTGAGTACATGTATGAGTGACTATATAGAAGTGTTGATGAATGAGTGGATGCGTATGTAGATTTTGGAATTACGGAATAGGTTGTTCTAACTGGTATTGGTATCTCTATATTTTTCAAAACTCTAGTTTGTATTTTTCAATGTGTGTATCAAAGTTTATATTAGGATAAGAGGAGGTCTGCCACTCTTACACAAGGATGATGTCATCAGTGATGTCATCAGTGATGTCATTTGAGATGTCATCAGTGATGTCATGAGTGATGTCACTGAGCATGTCATGAGTGATGTAATATATGACGTCATCAGCAGTGGATTGCGGTCGCGCGAGTTATAGTTAGCTGAACTAACTATAACGGGGGAATTTCAATGGTTTTGTACGAGTGAAATGTCCAGCTAACTATAACATGTGTGAAACCTATGGTTTTTTCAGTGAATTTGCAAGGTTTTTTAAATGCTAATTCCTAACTATAACGTGTGTGAAACCTATGGTTTTTTCAGTGAATTTGCAAGGTTTTTTAAATGCTAATTCCTAACTATAACGTGTGTGAAACCTATGCTTGTTTAAGTGAATTTCAAAGGTTTTTTAAATGCTAATTTATGAATGTATTATTATATTTTTTAAATATTTATTTTACAATAAGCTACCTATGTATATAGTTATATATTGACTGTATCCTGTAATATGGAATGGGTCAGCTCTTTTTTTTTTAATTTGGATAAAGTTGAACAGCATAGTTAATATCTTCTATAAACTTATAAACAGTTTTTTTTAGGGTTTTTGACGGTGCGCGCACCGTGCACGCACGCTGCGCGCACCGTGCGCGCACAAATACGTGCTCCGTGTGCACATGCATACGTGCTCCGTGTGCGCATGCGTATGTCGTGCGTGCTCCGTGCGCACGTGCTCCTTACGCGCATGCGCGCGTGCTCCGTACGCGCATGCGCACGTGCTCCGTACGCGCATGCGTGCGTGCTCCGTACGCGCATGCGCGCGTGCTCCGTACGCGCATGCGTGTGTGCTCCGTACGCACATGCATGCGTGCTCAAAGCACGCACGGTGCGCGCACGGCAAGTCATGTGATTACGAAATAACACTTTTCATTGGTTCATAGTAGTTTCAGTTCCAGAATCTTCCAACACCACACCCACTCCCCTCATTATTTCTTCTGATTCCCTGGGAGAAGGAGCTGAGCAGCTTTTCCAGTACTCCAGTACTTGAAAATGGCAGAGCAGCAGTCATCTTCTGAGAGTGAGGAGGAGAGCTTTGTGCCACCAAGACAGAGGAAACAAAAAGACTCATTTGTTTGGAAATATTTTACTTTTCCAGAGGGTCAGAAGAAGGTGAATGCTCCTAAAGTCACCTGCACTATTTGTGGAGTGGTCTTATCAAGAGGAGATCCTAAAAAAAATACTCTTTTAGTATCTACTCTATGTTAAGGCACTTTAGTGGAGTACATCCTGTGGCTTATGCTCGGGAGTGTACTCGAGCTGCAAGAGACAACCCTCCAGCAGCTCAGCCAGCAGCTCAGCCGAGCACTTCATCTGCGGCCGCAGCTTCACCTTCTTCTCGACCTCTGGATATCCACCCTCTGTTCCAGAGGGTTCATATACGGTGCAATATGTGCAATGCTGTTCTCTCTTATGGTGACACCAGCATTAACCTAATAGAGACCAAGATACAGCAGCACACATGCCCCACCCCATAACTTTTGGGTTTTTTTGTTCCTCAATTAACACAAAGGCTCTTTTTAGAGCCAACCAACATCTAAACACTTGCACTTGATATTTAATTCTATTTTTTTTAATGATTTTTTTCTGCCGTGCGCGCACCGCGATTTTTTGAAAAAAAAATAAAATGTTTTTTTCACCCTTTGGGGTCCTTCGGGGACCCCCTGACAAAGGCTAGGGGGTCAGGAACTCTCTACCCTGCCCCCTTTTCACGTTCTCCACCTTTCTTTTTCCCTGTCACACACACAACACACAAAATGGCGGCCGACACTTCCTGATTTCGACCGATTCGAATGTTGACTGACATGTAACCACCAATCAGAATTACGCTCGCGCACGTTATGGTGCGCGCGCGGTGCGCGCACGGTGCACGCACGGTGCGCGGCTAAAGATATTTATGTACTTTTAACTGCAATTTTCTCAGGAACTACTGAACAGATTGACACCATATATGCAAAAGGCACATGCCTGACCTGAGGACTACCTCTTTGCCAAATTTCAAGTAATTCTGTTCAGCCGTTCGGGCTGTACCTTCGACTAAAGGTCCTATGGGAAAATGCATGGGGAAAACGCGTTTTGGGACCCCCCCTTTTTTCTCAGCCCCCGCTTGACGAATCACCCCGAGACTTTCAGGGAAGGAGCTGAGCGGAGAGCCCCATTAGTTTGGAAAATTTTGCGAGGATTCGTCAACCGGCGTCAAAGTTATTCAAAATCGAATTTTGAGATTTCCTATGGAAACACGGTCCTAACTATAACTATCTACTGGCGACTACCAGTAGATAATATATATATATATAGATATATATATATAATATATATATATATATATCTATCTATATATATATATATAATAGATTAAAAGCACATACATATCTATAGCCGCGCACCGTGCGCGCACGGTGCGCGCACCCTAACGTGCGCGAGCGTAATTCTGATTGGTGGTTACATGTCAGTCAACGTTTGAATCGGTCGAAATCAGGAAGTGTCGGCCGCCATTTTGTTTGTTGGGGGTGCGAGAGTGAAAAAGAGAGGTGGCGAACGTGAAAAGGGGGCAGGGTAGTGAGTTCCTGACCCCCTAGCCTTTGTCAGGGGGTCCCTAAAGGACCCCGAAGGGTGAAAAAACATTTTTTTTTTTTTAAATCGCGGGGTGCGCGCATGGTGAAAAACCATTAAAAAAAATTTAAAAATTTTTTTTTTAAATTGCATTTAAAAAACCGTACAAATTCACTTAAAAAACCATAGGTTTCAGGCACGTTATAGTTAGGAATTAGCATTTAAAAAAACCTTGCAAATTCACTTAAAAAACCATAGGTTTCACACATGTTATAGTAAGGTGGACATTTCACTCGTAAAAAACCAATGAAATTCCACCGTTATAGTTATTTCAGATAACTATAACTCACGCGACCACCACTCTATCACAAGGATGATGTCATCAGTGATGTCATGAGTGATGCCACTGACCATGTCATGAGTGATGAAATATGTGACGTCATGAGCACTGGATTGCGGGCGCGTGAGTTATAGTTATCTGAACTAACTATAACGGTGGAATTTCATTGGTTTTTTACGAGTGAAATGTCCACCTAACTATAACATGTGTGAAACCTATAGTTTTTTAAGTGAATTTGCAAGGTTTTTTAAATGCTAATTCCTAACTATAACGTGCCTGAAACCTATGGTTTTTTAAGTGAATATATATATATATATATCCAAAATGACCAGTTGCTCCTTCTAGACTCCACGAGACCCGTGGAAGGTGGCGCAAACGCCAACGGAGTACCGGCTATGTCAATATTTCCTCAGGTTTAAATGTTCAAGCGCGCTCTCAGGACAAAGTACCACACGAAAAAACAAGGTGTCCGTTGTTTAATTCACAACGCGTTTCACCTCTGACGAGGCTTGATCACGTGAATAGCAGACAACAAAAACAGCACAGCATAAATGGGGTTTCCGTTATGCATACTAGTGACGTGTATATCGTGGTTAATGCAGCGGACATATTGCAATGGTACAAACTTTAAATGCCATGATTGAAAACATTAAGTAATCATCTTACTATAATTTTTGTACGATCGTCCATGCAATTGTTTGTAAAGTCAGTATATCTCTACTCTTACATGCACATGAATATGACAAAATTGCATAGAGAAATAATAAGCATTACACATGACGATCTATAACGAATAAATATAGAAAATTGTAATGAAATTAATCAAAGCAGTCTAACCCGTGATAACATGTATCATCACTTGCCACATGCGATCTTGCAATATTTGTCGTGTGATATTAGGACTAAACTCCCGCCTACAACGATGTTAATAATCAACGATGTTGGCTAGTGCCAACTCACACATCTTGCGTGAGTGAAGGGACTCGTCTATTTGTCAATAAAGTTATTTTTCATTCACAAAGTCCTAAAGCATCCTATTGCATATCAGTAGATAAAACAGATAATTGATTTTTGTCATATAGACTGTATACTGTATCGCCCAATGGTATAATACATTTCTCCCCCAACACGAGAACAGCAGAGTATTACCCAGTGGTCCGTCACTGTCCTTATGAACAATATACATCTACCTCAACACACTATAAGTACAGATGTAAACATGTAAAACATGTGGTTCAACTTATGCTGTGTTAAACTGCTGAGAAACCTTGTAAATCATAACCAAATGGTGCCATGTAGCAATAATGAGCACAGTGCACAAGGAATAGCACAAGTCCGCCGCACTCATAGTAACCGACCCCATACTGTAAAGTCGTGCTGTCATTAACATAATCGTGAACGTGCTCTTGAAAAACAAACTAAAGAGAAAAAGAGGAAATTGGAGACCATATGTGTAGTGAATATCGGTGAATAAGCAATTCCTTTCCATCTGTGAAGTAAAGAAAGAAAAAGAAGAAGAAGAAAAAGACAAAAAATCTGCATTAAAATACCGCTATTAAAAAAGGATATCTAATCCTAATGTTTACAATAACATCTTCACTTTTCAAAGTGTCTTATACTATCAAGGGCACATTGTACTTCATGAAAGATAGATGCAGAGCTACAGAACCATGATAAAATGTTCAACAAAATATGTATATACCTGGAAAGACCGTATTAGAGACAAGCATATCGACATACGTGCATACATGCGAAATAATGTTGTCATAATAGAATAAAGTCAGTTATTCTTTGAGATGTAAAGATAACTCCTCTTCCTGATTCAACCCTCCCGGCATTTTGGTTTGGAAATCAATAATGAGCTTGGACTCTCTTTGTCGTAGTTTCAGTACCCTGTTGCCGCCCCTCGGACTTTTACTGATCTGTTCAAGGATGATATAACTTAATTCCTTAGTGTTAGAAAAATGCCTCTCCCTAAAATGTCGGGCCACAGAATACTTAGGGTCATAGTTGGTAATCGCACGAGTGTGCTCCAGGATTCTCTTTTTAGCCATACACGTAGTGCTGCCTATGTACCAAAGTTTGCATGTACATTCTATTGCATAAATCACAAACATGGAGCTACAAGTAAGAAACTGGGTGATGTTTTTATTAACCCCATTATGGCTCACTTGTTTGTGACACTTACTGTACATACACGCCTTGCAATGGCCGCAAGGAAAGAAACCTTCAAGACCCTTCATGCTGTCAGGTGGATAAGTGGTGATATCACTATGGACAAGCATGTCCCTGATATTCCTCCCTCTACGATATGTGATGCATGGTCTGATCGGAATGGAATCTCCTATCACCATGTCATTTCTGAGGATACCCCAATTTTTGGCCATAATCCTTTTGATGGCCTGTGCATCAGAACTGTAAGTGAGTATCATCCTGGGCTTGTTACCCTCATTCTCATCAGTGGAAGACTTGTCAGAAATTGTCGATGCCCTATCAACTTTCTCCGCTCTGCTCAATGCCATCCTGACTACCCAATTAGGATAACCTCTCTCCCTGAAACGGTCTGCTATGATTTTGCTTTCAATGTGGTAGGTATCGTCAGAATTGCAATTCCTTTTTGCCCTCAGCAGTTCCCCATATGGAATGCTCCACTTCAAGGTCTCGGGATGACTGCTGAGGGCACTGTTACCCACGGTGGCTTTGCGGTGTAATGAAGTAATTACCTTGTTGCCCTTAATCTGTAGTTTGACATCCAGGTATTCTGTTTCAGTTCTACTGATGTTGCCACTGAGAAAAATATTTCGATCATTGTCATTAAGCTTCTTGATGAAATTGAGGGCTTCACACTCCGTCCCCTTCCAAATTATAAATAAATCATCAATATAGCGTAGCCACATTGCCACATGTTCAAATTCATCTTGTAGGGCGGGGTCAGAGCAAATGTTTTCCTCCCAGTTTCCCATGAATAAATTCGCGAAACTGGGAGCAAAACATGATCCCATCGCTGTACCAGTGATCTGACGAAACAAAGCCCCATTGAACAAAAAGATGTTATTGGTCAAACAGTATTCTGTCATGTCAAGCAGCATCTGTGTATGTTCCCGGAATCTGATGTGTCTTGTCCCTAAATACACTCCACATGCTGTTAAGCCTTGTTGATGATTGATAATGGTGTATAGACTCTGTACGTTCAAAGTAATGAACAACGAGTCTGTATCCCATAACAGATTTTCTACTTTATTGAGAAAATCCTTAGTGTCTTTGACATAGCTGTCAAGGTTGATCACAAATCCTCTCAAGAAATAATCAATGTATTTCGATATGTGTTCTGTCACACTCCCACGTGACGACACAATGGGTGGACCTGGTGGTTTGGTGGTGTCTTTGTGGACTTTAGGGAGCAGGTATAGTACTGGAAGGACCGGATAATCACACTTTAAATAGCCGAATTCCTCCCAAGTCAATATGCCCTTATCTTTCCATTCAATCAGACGTTCCCAAATGTTGGTAATACTGATATTATATCTGTCATAACCTACAGATTCATAAAACATGTCATCTTTTAGTTGTTTTTCAGCCTCTTCCAGATATAGTTCCCGACTAAGCACAACAATGTTACCCCCTTTGTCTGCTGGACGAATGACAATACTGTCATCGTCCATCAGAGATTTAAGGGCCTGTCTCTGTTCGTGTGTAAGGTTGCATTTTTCATTATTTTTGGATTTTTTTCTACTGTACCTGGACTGAACAAGTGACTTGTTAACAATATCGTGGAATGTATCAAGATTATCATGGGGAAGAGTGGGTAAAAAGGTTGATTTGGGTCTAAAGGCAGTGTCAGCCGAGGCATCGGTGATGATGTCTAACTCTGTTAGTAATTGTGTGGAAGAAACAGCACTATCTGCCCCTACATCAGTTTGTCCTAATTCAACCACTGTGCTGAGTATCTCAGTATCATGAATATTGAAATCATAACTATCAGTGTTACAAGCCCCACTATGAACTTGATCCTCTCTACTGCCCTTAAGTTTATGCCACTTTTGTAGTTTGAGTTTCCTTACGTATTTGAAAACATCAATGCGTACATCAGCATACTCAGAGGGATAGGATGGACAAAATGATAAACCAAGGCAGAGAGTTCTCTTTTCAATCATGGTTAAAGTTCTTTGTGATAAATTAATGATAGTTCTGTTCACCATTTCGTCATCCATCAGTATGCTCTTCTGGCGCGCGCTCTGTTGGTTCCCATTGCGCCACGGCCCCTGCCTCTTCTGCCACCGCTGTCTGAGCCTTGTTCTTCTGTTGTTGCTGACCCTCTTCCTCGGCCCTGTCCTCGTCCCCGTTGTCCCCTTGCTTTTGCTATCAGCGTTTCTCTTGTAGTTAGACGGCCCCCCCTTAGAGTCCGGTACTCGTCTAAAAAAGTGAGTTGCGTTTTGTTGTTTGTTAACGGTGTCTGATTTTGTACCGATACATCGGACTCACTATCACTGGTTGTGGAGATCTCTACAGTCGGTTTTTCTATCACCCCACTTGGTGTAACTGGCTCAGAGTTCTCATTTCTGTACAAGTGGTCATATTTATGGCTGAAAGTCAGAATACGACCACTATCGTAGTCATCATAATCACGATTAAGTTTCCTTTCTTTTCGTGCCTTAATATCTTCCTCATGTCTATTCAGCCTTTCTTTGATAGTAGTAAGTGACTTGTTCAAGTTATCAGAGTCCATACTACTTTTCAGTTCTTCCAATAATTCTTTAATTTCCTTTAACAGCTCCTCTCTATCTAGCCAGGCATATTTCACAAGGATTTCCAACATTCTCCTAGAACTTAATGCGGAATTAGTTGACCATTCTTCCAGCATCTTAGGATTGGGTTTTTCATATGTCGGGGTCGTGAAGATACGGAGTCCTCTTGGAACCATACTTTGATCGACATAATGTTGCAAAGATGTGGCCCCCACCACTTACTGATCTCTGATCTTCTGAGTTCCTCATACCGTTTAAGTTTGTCATCCTTAGAGTGTGATTGCATTTCATTCTCTTTGTTTGTATTGGAAGGATTTTGTTTCCTAGTGAACATCATTTTCGCTGCTGCCCTGCGCTCCTCATCTTCTTCTATTGTTGTCCCACAACCGGACAATGCTTGTTGTTCGAGTTGGCCTGTCCCTCTAGTGTATTACTAGGTTCCTTCTGCCCTCTGATGTATGTGCACGACCCAGGGAGGATCTCCCAATCACTGTTAATTTTTGTGCAAAACTTCCATGCACCCAAATCTCCCTGTAACAGATCTCAAAGGTCTGTGACCTAGACACATGTGGGTGCTATACGGTACGCCCGACCTCCCCGCTGCCCCTGAGTGCGGGAGTAACAGCGCTCAGCCTCCGCTGAGCGCACCTCCACTACCCACCCCAAAGGGACGGAAGAAATCAGGCCCCCGCCTACCTCACATGGAGCACTTTTGTCAGAATCACATCCGTCTACTGCCGTCGTGTAACACCGTAATGGGGACGGTCTCAATAACAGAGTCCTCAATTTTCTCCAAAACGACCAGTTGCTCCTTCTGGACTCCACGAGACCCGTGGAAGGTGGCGCGAACGCCGGCAGAGTACCGGCTATGTCAATATTTCCTCAGGCTTTAATATTCAAGTACGCTCTCAGGACAAAATAGCACACAAAAAAACAAGGAGTCCGTTGTTTAATTCACAACGCGTTTCACCTCTGATGAGGCTTGATCACGTGAATAGCAGCCAACAAAGCAGCACAGCATAAATGGGGTTTCCGTGATGCATACTAGTGTATATCGTGGTTAATGCAGCGGACATATTGCAATGGTACACACTTTAAATGCCATGATTGAAAACATTAAGTAATCATCTTACTATAATTTTTGTACGATCGTCCATGCAATTGTTTGTAAAGTCAGTATATCTTCTTCTCTTTCATGCACATGAATATGCGAAATTGCATAGAGAAATAATAAGCATTACACATGACGATCTATAACGAATAAATATAGAAAATTGTAATGAAATTAATCAAAGCAGTCTAACCCGTGATAACATTAATCATCACTTGCCACATGCGATCTTGCAATATTTGTCGTGTGATATTAGGACTAAACTCCCACCTACAATGATGTTAATAATCAACGATGTTGGCTAGTACCAACTCACGCATCTTGCGTGAGTGACGGAACTCGTCTATTTGTCAATAAAGTTATTTTTCATTCACAAAGTCCTAAAGCATCCTATTGCATATCAGTAGATAAAACAGATAATTGATTTTTGTCATATAGACTGTATACTGTATCGCCCAATGGTACAATACATTTCTCCCCCAACACGAGAACAGCAGAGTATTACCCAGTGGTCCGTCGCTGTCCTTATGAACAATATACATCTACCTCAACACACTATAAGTACAGATGTAAACATGTAAAACATGTGGTTCAACTTATGCTGTGTTAAACTGCTGAGAAACCTTGTAAATCATAACCAAATGGTGCCATGTAGCAATAATGAGCACAGTGCACAAGGAATAGCACAAGTCCGCCGCACTCATAGTAACCGACCCCATACTGCAAAGTCGTGCTGTCATTAACATAATCGTGAACGTGCTCTTGAAAAACAAACTAAGGAGAAAAAGATGAAAATTGGAGACCATTTGTGTGTATATATATATTATGGCCGTCGCTCTGGGTGAATAAAAGAAAATAAGCACCTTAAATTGGTTCGTGTATCGACTTCTTTGGCGTCAGCAAGAGTTTTGAAGCAGTGGAGCTGGTTGATTTGATATATATATATATATATATAATGGCGGCGGTGCTGGGCACGAAATAAAATCTTCATTCACAGAATCTGGGTTCGCCTCGTCTTTCCAACATACGGATTGTAGGCGAGTTGTGGCGATATATATATATATATATATATATATATATATTGCACAACACTCTTTTCCAGTGAAATTCTTGCTTACTCACAGTATTCGCAAATAATCTCGCTCCCAATATATTGCTTTTTTTCAATGTTTTATTGTTCTTAAAGCATACCAGCTACCCCAACGCGTTTCGGTCTTCCCTGAGACCTTGTTCACGGGGATCAAACAAACACAAAGTGCGGCGTTACAACTCCATATTTAAACATAATGACATCATTTCCTCTACAGCGCCGCTTTGCATTCTGGTAATTTTGGTTTTTTCGTTAAAACATTCCGATTTCACATACCGTTTCCTTTTTCAACCAATATTCATTACAAGTGAATTTTCATTTCTATTTTCAGATCTATATGTATGGTGTTAAGCATATTCATATCAATTCACATTGTATTTCTCATTATAACCAAATCATTAATTTTGTGATCATCACAAATAGTATAATCTGACAATCAATATTGCAATTCATCTTTTCTTTATCATTAAAGTCCAGCCCTCCAGTGGGCATAATTGTACCCCAATCATCATAAGGTTTTCTACCATTTAATCAATTAGTAAGGTGTAACCTAAATGGACCTTAATCTTAATGATCAATCTGCTATATGCATATTTGTCGCCATAATTTTTCCGTATTTTTACAATTTCATACATATATTCATCCTACACAAACTCATTATTCCACTTGCACTTAATCATATTAAAATCATTTCGGTAGTGAATCATTAACACATTAATTACGGGAAGCTAATATCTGACATTTATCCAAAATTATTAATTATTGTATCCTCATTATCTCAAAATAATGTTGCAGGATTAATTCACTTTTTCAAACAAGCACATTAAAAGAAATTTAAGAATTTGGGTTTCTAGTCCTTATAGATGTGAATGCATTTCTTCGTCCTGATTTAAACCCATCGGGGTCAATGTTCTGGAATTTTAGATATGTTTAGACTCCTTCTGTCTTAATATCTTTTCTCGATCACCGCTCCTTGCGTTTATTGTCACTTGTTCCACTGCATAGAATTTCAGATTTCGCCAATTGCTTTCATGCTCTTTCTCCATATGCTTAGCAATAGCGTTACTTCTGTCAACATTAGTTGTTGCTCTTGCATGTTCGAGGATACATTTTTTTAACTCGCAGATAGTACTGCCCACATATTTTAATGAGCATGGACATTCCACAATGTAAGTTACGAATTGGCTCTTGCACGTTATTAATTGATTTATTTTCCACATCTTTTTATTGGCCATCTCTATTTCTTTCACATTTTTCGCAATTGTGCAAACTTTGCAATTTGAACATTTTACAAAACCAGTTGTTTTCAAC
Organism: Triturus cristatus; assembly: GCF_964204655.1. Taxonomy (NCBI): domain Eukaryota; kingdom Metazoa; phylum Chordata; class Amphibia; order Caudata; family Salamandridae; genus Triturus; species Triturus cristatus. The sequence goes on along the minus strand of NC_140584.1, from coordinate 628,452,758 downwards.
CACATTTTTGGTCTTATATTTGTAAAGTGACCATGGACTAATTGATCCTTCAAATTGCTTGCTCTTCTGTATGTCATTTTGGGATAATCTCCAACTATCTTTGCCACTGTTGAATCCAACTGCAATATGTTCCAGTTTTTACATAGTATCTTGTTAATCTGTTTATTTTCTGTTGACAATGTCGTTATCAGGCGAATTTCATTCTTGTTTTCTTCTTTCTCTTGATTATTCTTAGGTCTAAGCAATTCAATTCTTGCCATTTTTTTGGTTTTTTGGTGGCTTGCATATTTCACTTGTGCGTTATATTTCCGTTTCTTAAATCTCGCACACATTGCTTGGCTATTTTTTTGCCATTCTGTTTCCTGTGAGCATATTCTCCGAACTCTCAGGAGTTCTCCAAATGGAATGCTTTTAATTGTACTTGGCTGATGAAAACTCTCAGCATGCAAAATAGCATTTGTGGCTGTACTTTTACGATGTAAAGTTGAGTGGACTTGGTTTTCATGGAAATAGATCTCAGTATCCAAAAAGATGGTTCGCTCTTCACTTATAGTGTAGGTAAATTTTAAATTGTAGTCAGTATTATTCAGGACTTCAAAATATTCTGCAAATTCCTCCCTACTTCCATCCCATATGATAAACAAGTCGTCTATGTAGCGTAGCCACATGACGATTTTGTTGACAAATTGATCATTTCTGATGTTCCATGCAGGATTGGACTCCCACCATCCCATGGTGAGACATGCATAACTTGGACTAAATGCAAATCCCATCGCCGTACCGTTCACTTGTCTGTAAATATCCTCTCCAAACATAAATACATTTTCTGTTGTGCAGATTTAAATCATCTCCAATAGCATCTGATTATGATTTGAAAATTGAATATTGCGTTCTTTCAAAAATCAGGATCCATTTCCATTAATGCTATAAAGCCTTCACAAAAAATCCCAAAATGGCTGATTATAAAAAACTAATAAATTTACCACAAATGGATCTGGCAGTAAAAGATTCAGAAGGCTTTATAGCATTAATGGAAATGGATCACGATCCAAATTCACAAGATACGAACATAGAGACACATTGTACATAATTGGGAGCTGGAACAAGTGGTCAAAAGGCCAAATCGAAATTTTATCCCCAATTACCACACAGCAATAAAATTGACCTATTTTATGAAGCGACTGTTAAAGATCTGTATCGAATGAAGCACACGAAATACAAAGATAACCTGACCAAGGAGGAGAGAATGGCATTACAAATGCTGAAATTTGATGATACTATTGAAATCAAGATGGCGGATAAGGGTGGAAACATTATCATATTGGAAAAAGAACAATATATCCAAGAAGCTCATTCACAATTGAGGAATAAAAGTTTCTATGAAAAACTGAAAGAAAATCCAACAAGAAAATTCAAATTGGAATTGGATATGAAAATAAACATGTGGAAAAACAGTAATCTCTTGGATGAGGATTAAGCTAAATATCTAACCACAGAACACCCAAAGACTGCTACCATTTACTTTCTACCAAAAATTCATAAGCATCCTACAAAACCACTGGGCAGACCAATTATCTCGGCGAAAGGAGCACTGTTGGAGCCTATAGCAAATTATTTGGATATTTACTTATTACCATATGTGAAAAAATTAACATCCTATTTGCAAGACACTGGTGACTTGTTACGTCACATACAGGAAATTCCATGGGCAGCATCATATAAATTGATATCAATGGACGTAATATCATTATATACAAATATCAACAATGAAATCGGATTGACTGCCTGCGAATTCTTTTTGAAAGAACGCAATATTCAATTTTCAAATCATAATCAGATGCTAATGGAGATGATTCAAATCTGCACAACAGAAAATGTAATTATGTTTGGAGAGGAAATTTACATACAAGTGAACGGTACGGCGATGGGATTTGCATTTAGTCCAAGTTATGCATGTCTCACCATGGGATGGTGGGAGTCCAATCATGCATGGAACATCAGAAATGATCAATTTGTCAACAAAATCGTCATGTGGCTACGCTACATAGACAACTTGTTTATCATATGGGATGGAAGTAGGGAGGAATTTGCAGAATATTTTGAAGTCCTGAATAATACTGACTACAATTTAAAATTTATCTACACTATAAGTGAAGAGCGAACCATCTTTTTGGATACTGAGATCTATTTCCATGAAAACCAAGTCCACTCAACTTTACATCGTAAAAGTACAGCCACAAATGCTATTTTGCATGCTGAGAGTTTTCATCAGCCAAGTACAATTAAAAGCATTCCATTTGGAGAACTCCTGAGAGTTCGGAGAATATGCTCACAGGAAACAGAATGGCAAAAAAATAGCCAAGCAATGTGTGCGAGATTTAAGAAACGGAAATATAATGCACAAGTGATATATACAAGCCACCAAAAAACTGAAAAAATGGCAAGAATTGAATTGCTTAGACCTAAAAATAATCAAGGGAAAAAAGAAAACAAGAATGAAATTCGCCTGATAACGACATTGTCAACAGAAAATAAACAGATTAACAAGATACTATGTAAAAACTGGAACATATTGCAGTTGGATCCAACAGTGGCAAAGATAGTTGGAGATTATCCCAAAATGACATACAGAAGAGCAAGCAATTTGAAGGATCAATTAGTCCATGGTCACTTTACAAATATAAAACCAAAAACGTGGCTGAAAACAACTGTTTTTGTAAAATGTTCAAATTGCAAAGTTTGCACAATTGCGAAAAATGTGAAAGAAATAGAGATGGCCATTAAAAAGATGTGGAAAATAAATCAATTAATAACATGCAAGAGCCAATTCGTAATTTACATTGTGGAATGTCCATGCTCATTAAAATATGTGGGCAGCACTATCTGCGAGTTAAAAAAACGTATCCTCGAACATGTAAGAGCAACAACTAATGTTGACAGAAGTAACGCTATTGCTAAGCATATGGAGAAAGAGCATGAAAGCAATTGGCGAAATCTGAAATTCTATGCAGTGGAACAAGTGACAATAAACGCAAGGGGCGGTGATCGAGAAAAGATATTAAGACAGAAGGAGTCTAAACATATCTAAAATTTCAGAACATTGACCCCGATGGGTTTAAATCAGGACGAAGAAATGCATTCACATCTATAAGGACTAGAAACCCAAATTCTTAAATTTCTTTTAATGTGCTTGTTTGAAAAAGTGAATTAATCCCGCAACATTATTTTGAGATAATGAGGATACAATAATTCATAATTTTTGATAATTTTTGATAAATGTCAGATATTAGCTTCCCATAATTAATGTGTTAATGATTCACTACCGAAATGATTCTAATATGATTAAGTGAAAGTGGAATAATGAGTCTGTGTAGGATGAATATATGCATGAAATTGTAAAAATACGGAAAAATTATGGCGTCAAATATGCATATAGCAGATTGATCATTAAGATTAAGGTCCATTTAGGTTACACCTTACTAATTGATTAAATGGTGAAAAACCTTATGAAGATTGGATTACAATTATGCCCACTGGAGGGCTGGACTTTAATGATAAAGAAAAGATGAATTGCAATATTGATTGTCAGATTATACTATTTGTGATGATCACAAAAATAATGATGTGGTTATAATGAGAAATACAATGTGAATTGATATGAATATGCTTAACACATACATATAGATCTGAAAATAGAAATGAAAATTCACTTGTAATGAATATTGGTTGAAAAAGGAAACGGTATGTGAAATCGGAATGTTTTAATGAAAAAAACACAATTACCAGAATGCAAAGCGGCGCTGTAGAGGAAATGATGTCATTATGTTTAAATATGGAGTTGTAACGCCGCACTTTGGTGCCAGTTACGATCCGGTAAAAAATTTCCCCGTACGACTCGTATCCGGTCTTTTTACCGTACGAATCGTACACGTGCCGTACAAACTGCTAATTACGATTCACATGAGAAAAAGACCATACGAATCGCATTGGGAATTATTCCCCACACATCCTCGTGTCGGAAAATGTGTCCGACACGTCCTCGGACGATTTACCGTACAAATGTGAAAAGTGAAGTCCGACCGCGGAATCACGATCCATCCCGTGCGTCCGATGTTACAACCGTATGGAAAAAACACCGTCTGCACCGAACTCCCATAGCAACCATGGAGACATGTGCCCGCATACGCGCCCAACACTCCCCCAGCCCCCGTACGTTCGAGTCGTACCCCCGTGTATGTACACCCACACCCGTGTATGTACACCCGTGTACGTGTCCTACCCCCGTGTATGTACACCCGTGTACGTGTCGTACCCCCGTGTATGTATACCTGTGTACATTAGAGTCGTACCCCCCGTGTATGTACACCCCCACCCGTGTATGTACACCTGTGTACGTGTCGTACCCCCATGTATGTACACCCGTGTACGTGTCGTACCCCCCGTGTATGTATACCCCCACCCGTGTATGTACACCCGTGTACGTGTCGTACCCCCGTGTATGTACAACTGTGTACGTGTCGTACCCCCCCGTGTATGTACACCCGTGTACGTGTCGTACCCCCGTGTCCGTTCGTGTTGCACCCCCCCGGTATTTACACCAGTGTACGTTCGTGTCGTACCCCCCGTGTATGTACACCCGTGTACGTGTCGTACCCCCTGTGTATGTACACCCGTGTACGTGTCGTACCCCCCGTGTACGTTTGTGTCGTACCCCCCGGTATTTACACCCGTGTACGTTCGTGTCGTACCCCCGTGTATGTACACCCGTGTACGTGTCGTACCCCCCCCCGTGTACATTCGTGTCGTACCCCCCCGGTATTTACACCCGTGTACGTTCGTGTCGTACCCCCCAGTATTTACACCCGTGTACGTTCGTGTCGTACCCCCCCGTGTACGTGTCGTACCCCCCCCCCCGTGTACGTTCGTGTCGTACCCCCCCGGTATTTACACCCGTGTACGTTCATTTCGTACCCCCGTGTATGTACACCCGTGTACGTGTCGTACCCCCCGTGTATGTACACCCGTGTACGTAAGAGTCGTACCCCCCCTGTATGTACACCCGTGTACGTGTCGTACCCCCGTGTATGTACACCCGTTTACGTTAGAGTCGTAACCCCACCCGCGTATGCATGGAGCGTACCCCCACCCCAACATTCTAAGTACGGAGCGCACCCCAGGCCCCAACATCACCACCTTCACACAACATCGCGCATGTACGAGTCGTACTAAGCCACACACAAGGACAGCACTGTACAACAAAATGGCCCATGTACACACCGTACACATGCTAAAAACGCACGTACACAACCAGGACAAAGCAAAACAACACAAGAATACACCATTTGAATGGCACAAAGCCACAAAACATGTCCAACAACCACTAAAACAACACATTCTCTGACCTGCAACTGCCAAAAACAAAAACAGAGGCCCAAAACACAACCACTCCTTATAACACACCCACCCAAAGTTCAAACACAGCCACACCCACCAATGGACCAATAAAAAGGGCCCACACACACAAACCATGAGCCTTTGCAACAGACTCACTGCTGCCATACGCCACAGACAACCTACAGCACCATACTAGAAGCTTTACCACACCTTACACTTGCACACCTTCACACACACACCTTCACAAACACCCCCTCATCACATTCACACACACACCTGCACAACCACACCCACACACCCACAACCATCCACACCCCCCCCATCCACACCCACACCCCTCACCATGCCCACTAACAAGAATCCAAAGTTCACTAGCCGAGAGTTGGAGGTCCTTGTCGATGAAATCCTCAGAGTCGAGCCACAGCTCTTTGGAACATTGGTCAGACAGACCAGCACTTCAGCAAAAACAGCCATGTGGCAGACGATCGTCGATGCTGTGAATGCTGTTGCGGACACCAGAAGGAACAAGCAGGAATGCCAAGCCAGGTGGTACGATCTGCAGAGGAGGGTCCGAGCCAAGATGACCGATGAACACAACCAGGCCAACGTCACTGGAGGAGGGCCGGCCCGCAGACCCGTACACTACCATCCCTGGGAGGAGAGGGTGATGGCCATACTGCCGGTGGTGGCAGTGGACGGAGTAGATGGACTCCGAGAGCCGGGTGAGTACACAAACAACTCACCTCACATGGGGGGAACGTCATCCACAACCAAACTCACAAACAGGCACGCAACCACCCCAAGCTATCGCATGACTCAACCACACTCCATGAACACGCACATGCCACTGGCGCCACCATGCCCCATGCACCCAGCTGGACAATGTCAAGTCACAGGCCACAGAAGACACCAACACATGACACGGTAAGCCGGATGGCGGGAGGGTGGGCCCAAAAAATCACATAGTGCAACTCAGAAGCAGACAACAATGCCCCCTGCCCATATGGCCTAGGTCACAGCCAGACAAACAGTGTGTCCCAACACAGGAATGACTTGCCAGCAAATGGCGGATGCCTTGCATCAACACATGGGGGTGACGGCACATTCTTGCACATGACAGCAGCTAATGAACAGTCAACACTGTGAAAGAGTGGCAGCACACACCACCACAGCAGCAGTGCAGACACAGACACTACACCCAATGGATGCCTGGAGATCAGAAACAAACTCACATCAACAATCCAAGGGCCATTCAAAGATCTGCTAACAGTGTGTGCACAGTAAGCTGGGCTGAGGTGACAGAGGGTGACACACAGAGGGAGGGAGAGGGGGACAGAGAGGGAGGGAGACACAGGGAGACAGACAGAGGGAGGAGCCTGACACACAGAGGGAGGGAGAGGGGGACAGAGAGGGAGGGAGACACAGGGACATGGACAGAGGGAGGAGGCTGACAGACAGAGGGAGGGAGAGGGGGACAGAGAGGGAGGGAGACACAGGGACACGGACAGAGGGAGGAGGCTGACACACAGAGGGAGGGAGAGGGGGACAGAGAGGGAGGGAGACACAGGGACACGGACAGAGGGAGGTGGCTGACACACAGAGGGAGGGAGAGGGGGACAGAGAGGGAGGGAGACACAGGGAGACAGACAGAGGGAGGAGGCTGACACACAGAGGGAGGGAGAGGGGGACAGAGAGGGAGGGAGACACAGGGACACGGACAGAGGGAGGAGGCTGACACACAGAGGGAGGGAGAGGGGGACCGAGAGGGAGGGAGACACAGGGACACGGACAGAGGGAGGAGGCTGACACACAGAGGGAGGGAGAGGGGGACAGAGAGGGAGGGAGACACAGGGAGAGCAAATCAGCCTTGTGGTGTGTGGGAATGTCTGCTCGTCAGCAGGTGGACTGCGTGCATGTAGACAAGGGTGGCCAGTGCCAGAACCCCCCCTCTCCTCCATGGCAAAACACAGGGCCATGTCACAACCTGTGCACGAGCACAACGACAGCTACCTGCAACATATAAGTGTGTGGAACAACTCCATGTGCCCACGTACAGTGCTACACGGAAGGCGCCAATGCACGGCTCGCCACACCTGCCCACTCCACTGCTGACTGCAGTCACACTTGACGCAGCAAGTAAGACTGTGCCACACATAGGTAAAGTCGCCAAAGCTGTGCCCAAGGGACATACCCATGCACAAGTGCACTGTGAGTGGAATGCAAGACATAACCAAATTCCCAGAGGAAATGTGCCAACTTTGAAACGAATGAAACATGGATGTTGCATGGAACAAAATTAACATTATCTCTCTCACACACAGGTCAATGTCGTGGATCACCCCCCCCAACACTGGGGGGGAAGACTCACAGGACCCGGCTCGGCGGGATGAAGGAGCCACCGGCAGCGACAACTCTTACCACTCTGTGGACGAACCCGACCCCGACCAACCAGGCCCCTCTGGTGTCCAACGACCTGCAGCACCTGCGTCAGGTACAACTGGGCCAACCACCACCCCCACTCCTGCCACATCCCAGGAGACACCCAGGATCCCTGCCCCACCACCACAATGCAGCCAGGCTGGCCAGGAGGGACACGGTGTCCCGGGCACCCAGGAGGAGGCAGGCGACAACGCCAATGCCACCCCTCAGGGGTCCCGGAGACCCGATGTGCCCACAAGGGCATGCCAGGTGCAAGTGGGCAGGGGTGGTGGGAGTGGAGGACGGCGGAGGCGCCAGCCTGACCAGTTGGCTGGGGAACCGGTATATTCCCATGTCCGAAACATCCTGGACACATACCGGCAGGACACCACGGGCATGGCCCAGGTTGTGTCCATCCTCGAGGAGATCAAGACCCAGCAGGCCCAGCAACATGCGGAGCAACATGCCTGTCTACAGCAACACCAACGGCGGATGGAGGACAGACAGGCTGAGCTCGTGACGGTGTTCACGGGAATTCACAGTACACTCCGTCGGATGGCCGACAACATGGGCAACCCTCCCTGTGCCAGCAGGCGTAGAACATCACCACCCACAGGGAGGGATCAGGAGGAGGAGGAGGAAACATCCGATGGAGCATCCCAAACCTCGTCACGGCCTGCTTCTGAGGGTCCCCGCAGGAGGGCGGGTCGTCCACGGAAAAGACCGTGAGGGTCGGCGCTACAGCACCATCTCCCAGGACACCTGGCCTGGCACCTGGACCACTGGAGCAACAGCAGCACAGCATCAAAAGACATTCTCTGCCACATGGACTTGCTGGTCACTGTCTGACCAATGTTGACAAAGACTGTGGCATGGACTCTGAGGATTTCAAATGGCAAGGACACCAACTCCCCTAGTGAACTTTGGATTCCACACACCCGGAAAGCCCCTCATGTCAAACCCCCCCCCCCCAACTAAAATAAAAAGTCACACCATGAAGAGAAGATGCCTACTGGTTGCATTATTACCTTACATGTGTCTTGTAAAGTCTAACCATGCCTGAGTTCTCATTTGACTTCAACCATCCACACCCTGGGGCCTGAGTCTGGCACAGGACACACATGGGTCACAGTGTATTAGGCAAGACAGACATGGAGCACCATACACACCCGTGATGGGCCCAACCAGCTGAGGGGGGGGCCGCACAACCGTGCCGACAGACATATTGAGTACAGCGACAGCCATGCGCAGAGGTCAGGGATCATGTGGAGTGTCCTGGGGGGCACCCAGGTATGTGTGGACAGGTGGCAGAACCATGTCCTGCAAGCTTGAGTCAGGTGGATGCAGAGAATGGTGGCCTGGCCAACGTTGGATGCATGGGGATGGCACATGTCACAATACCCACACAGTCATGGACATCATGCACAATACACAGTCTAATCCCACACAAACAGCTTGCATCTTGCTACTCTACACATAGACACATAGCCACTATCACGGTAAACCATGCCAGACATGCCGTATGCCCCATGGCAACACACCAGCATTGACTGAGGAGAGGCACCTTGGAGGCATAGGGACACCTTTATTAGTCATGTATTCGGGATTGCAGAGGCAACTCGGAGTACACATGAACAGGTCATGTGGAGTAACATGTGGGTCCAACACTGGCACCCCCCTTCTGCAGCACAAATGCGTGCTATCCATGGAACTGGCACACAAGTGTCGGCTAACAGCTAAACATCCCCTGCTGCTCACGGAGAGCCTGCCATACACCATTGAACCGCTGATGTGGAAGTCCCACACCATGTCAAGCCAATGCAAACCGTATGTGTCCGAGGGCAGTGTAACACACATTGATGCCATCATCACATTCCACAATCCCATCACTGATGACTGTCAACAAGTCTGACCATCTATTCAGGTGTACCCATCTGCATGTCATGTGTACCATGGTGATGCGACATGTCTGCAGAGGAACCAAACATCGACAGGGGCAGTGTGCATACATCGTGAACAACTGCCACACCCAATACACCCCTGATGCATCCCTTACCCTAAGGAGACTTCCAAACTTGTCCGTGCGTGTAACGCTGAGTCAGCACACAATGACGTGTCCATGAGGAATAGCAGTGCCACAACAATGCAAGCAGCAGACGGCATGCGCAAGTACCTGGGGAAGAGAGACACACAAGAAGTCAGCCACAAAAAGCACAGCCACTTGCATGTGCATGTACTCGACACATGTATGGATGACAACATGCTAGGTCACAATTATGACTGGGGAAATACACTCATCACTGGCACCATCACTCGAGTGACACATCCACACACACCTCTGACTCACGTGGCATACATGCAGATGGACATACACATCGCAACACATGCCACACGGGGGCCAATGCGTGCACACTCAGACACTGGTACTCACCATTAAGCAAAGAAGTCGCGTATGAGCTGAGTCCGGATGTCCTCTTGCGGCTCCACATCCTCCACATCACTAGCCCCATTGCCATGCCCTTCGTCCTCCACGGGTGGATGGTCCTGATCATCTTGATCCAGGATGAGTGGCACAGCTTTCTCAACTGCCATGTTGTGCAGCATGCAGCAGACCATGAAGATTTTGCAGACCTTCGCCGGGGCATATGGGAGGGCGCCGCCGGTCTTGTGGAGGCATCGGAATCGGCTCTTCAGGAGGCCAAATGTCCTCTCTATCACTCGCCTTGTCCGGCCATGGGCGGTGTTGTAGCGGAGCTGGGCTGGCGTGATGGGGTTGCGGAGAGGTGTGATCAGCCATGGCATGTTTGGATAGCCAGCGTCCCCTACATGGAAAGCACATGGACATAAGTAGGACAGGAGAAGCGGTCGTGCTGGAAGTCTACGCAAAATACAGGACAGACAGAGTGTACCCACCAACAACACATGCTCGTTCGTTGCGCAGCTGCGTCATCATTTCAGGCACCCTGCTACGCCTCATGATGTAGGCATCGTGTGCTGATCCTGGAAAACGAGCATAGACATGTGAAATCACCATGTTGGATAGACACACCACAAGGGCATTGATGGAGTGGTAGTGCTTGCGATTCCTGTACGCTACCTCCTGTGCCTGTGGTGGTACCAAAGCCACATGTGTCCCATCTATGGACCCAATGACATGGGGCATCCCTCCCAGGGCATAGAATCCACGCTTGACCCCAGTCAACATTTCATGGGTTGGGAAATGGATGAACTCATCCAGGTGAAGCAACATGGCCTCTAAGAAATCATGCAGCACACGGCAGAACATGCTCTGGGACATGCCACCAACATGAGCTATGGTATTTTGAAAGGTACCCGTGGCCAGAAAATGTAGGGCTGCCATTACCTTCAGCTTGGGTGTCAGTGCCGTAGGATACCTGTGCAGCGGTTGCAGGTGTGGTGCCAGTCTCGCCGTCAACTCCATAATCAACCGTTGGGGGAAGCGGTAGCACCGGATACAGTCATTCTCCCGCATGGCAGCCAAGTCCGGAATTGGTCGGGGAAGAGGCAGCGCTCTGCAGTAATTTGGAAGTGACAAGGAAGAGTGAGTGCACTACAACAACAATTTATATGTACTGAGCACATGTTAATCTGTCAATACACATATGCTACATACGGAGTCAGGTATGTGCCACATGCCCTGGACACGTATGGCTGCCAGGTGACACTCCTACCAAGACCCAGCTACACACGGAGATTGTGAACCTCCACATGCCATGGAATGGGATTAGCTGTGTCCCAGTGTAAGTGAACAGCCAGACGCAAGTCAGGAGTGACATACATCCACACATCAGCAGAAGTAGGATGTCGATTGCAGAGACTGGTAGCGGAACACTAGAGCCACAGGTCACATGACATGACACTAGGACAGGCCACACACCTTGCCATGAAGGTGTACATGTGATGACTCACCACACATTCATAGTGAGGATGGAGAAATGTCCTTGTTACGCTACTCTGTGTCCCATGCATACATACGCACCTCACATCGGGTACCACATGTGGCCTGGTGTGCGGAACAGTGTGCCATGTCAATCTACACACAGACACATGTTGGTTGCTGCAACAGCTGATGCTTTTGAGGGAGCACCAACATCAACCCAATGTGAACCCCCCACACATACATGACATAGTCACATGGTGCACCGTGGGTAGTGACCTGTCTGGTGTGGTAACCCCTGTAGCGGGCATCAGGGGACACTTGCGTGTGTTGTTGACCGTGCCATGCCAGTGACGCTCATCCCAAGTGTGCAGTACGACATGCACACATGTCAAAGGAGTCAAGGGCATGCCCGGTACACATTGCACCACCACACATAACATCTGTACACATCTCATCATACATCTGGTGCCTTCTCGACTCAGGAGTGAGTTGCCACATCACAGCCTTTCACACCTGTGCCCCACACATGTAGTACTGCCCAGACAATGGCTTGATGTCCATCCATGGACAAGTATGTCAGCCCTATTCCTTCCTGTGTGCTGCCTGTCCCCACTGTGATGTGTGAAAGGCACCGTACTTTCGCTAAGAGGGCCTGTGTACATTCCCTATCACTATGGGAGTGCTGCCGTATGTGTACCCATAGTGATAGTGAGCGTACGCAGGCGTGTACGGGCCGTACCACTATGGGTGTTCTCGCGTATGCGTACTCATAGTGGTACGGCCCGTACACACGCCTGTACGCTCACTATCACTATGGGTGTTCTCGCGTATGCGTACTCATAGTGATAGTGAGCGTACAGGCGTGTGTACGGGCCGTACCACGATGGGTTTTCTCGCGTATGCGTACTCATAGTGGTACGGACCGTACACACGCCTGTACGCTCACTATCACTATGAGTACTCATACGCGAGAACACCCATAGTGATAGTGAGCGTACAGGTGTGTGTACGGGCCGTACCACGATGGGTGTTCTCGCGTATGCGTACTCATAGTGGTACGGACCGTACACACGCCTGTACGCTCACTATCACTATGAGTATGCATACGCGAGAACACCCATAGTGATAGTGAGCGTACAGGCGTGTGTACGGCCCGTACCACTATGAGTACGCATACGCGAGAACACCCATAGTGGTACGGCCCGTACACGCCTGCGTACGCTCACTATCACTATGAGTACGCATACGCGAGAACACCCATAGTGATAGTGAGCGTACAGGCGTGTGTACGGGCCGTACCACGATGGGTGTTCTCGCGTATGCGTACTCATAGTGGTACGGACCGTACACACGCCTGTACGCTCACTATCACTATGAGTACGCATACGCGAGAACACCCATAGTGATAGTGAGCGTACAGGCGTGTGTACGGGCCGTACCACTATGAGTACGCATACGCGAGAACACCCATAGTGGTACGGCCCGTACACGCCTGCGTACGCTCACTATCACTATGAGTATGCATACGCGAGAACACCCATAGTGATAGTGAGCGTACAGGCGTGTGTACGGGCCGTACCACTATGAGTACGCATACGCGAGAACACCCATAGTGATACGGAGCGTACACATGCCTGTACGGGCTGTTGCTATGCATTTGGGGTGCCCTAGGGCCCCGGAACGCACCGTACCTGTGTGTGAAGCTCCAAATTACATAGGGGACACATGAGGGACAAGTATAAAGGCCTACATGCATGCTGGTTGTCATGGAGACCAAGTTTAAAGTTTGAATATTTGGAAGCAGGTGCACAGCAGTAGTCAGTTTGAATGAATCTACTTTGTTGCAATGTGCTTTAGGAGTTGACATCATGCTGAAGAAAAAAACCACAATGAGAACCCACTGACTGTGCTAGGTTTGAAGGGATTGGAGGAAACATAGGATGCAAATGTGAGTGACCAATCACTCTGTACTCCTGTGCATGAAACAAGCCAGCAAGGCAGATATAAGGCAGCCAGGTCCCATGAGGGAGCACTTGCCTGCACATCTTTGTATTCCACGACCCAGCTGCTGCTACTGATTCCCTGGAACCATGTCAAGGTCTGTGGAGAGGTCACAGCCCTTCACCCTGGAGGAGAACCTGGCTTTGCTGGATGTGATCCTCCCACAGTACCCCATGCTGTATGGGCAACCAGGGTATCAGGTGAGTGCAGAGTCCACCAGCACAGACTGTGTCCCTTTTTTGTGAGTGTGACTTCTGGCATTGTGTCCAGGTGTGGCACACATGCTATGTACTGTAGGGGGGGTGCCGGGGGGGGGGGGAATGCCTGATGTCTCCCAGCCAGTGCATGCTGTGGTGCATGTCTGCCGTCCTCACTTGCATTGTGTTTACTGTGACAATCACTGCATGGTGCATGCCACATTCTGCCTGTCTTGTCCTCCTGGGAATGTAGCCTCTGCAGTCCTCATGTGATTATGTGGTCACCCCAGTGTGACAGGTGACTGTACCCACAGATGTGTGTTAGTTCTGTGTACCTGTGCTGAGAGTGTCCACATGATGTGTTCGTACCCTGGACATCGGTGTGTGTGTAAGTCCCCTGTCATGTGGGTGGGTGCATATGTGGAGTGTAGCACCCCAGCTGCATTAGGGATGAATATACCCTGCCCATGTGATGTGAGCAGGGAGCAGTGCTGTGTGTCTGACGTGCAGAGCCAGCCCCACACCTGTGAGCCCCCCCCGTCTAGTGGCACATGTGCAGAGTGAGGTTTGTCGCAGCATTTGGCAATGGCAGGTGAATGTCCTGTGCCTGTGTGTGTCTGTGTACTCTGCTGCGGTAGCGTCAGTGGCCTGTGGCATGTGACTGCTTAGAGGTGCTGCACATTATCCTGGTGTACCTTCTGATGCACAGTGTGAGCCTGGATCATTGATTGTGTTGTTGCCCTCATTCCACCTGTGTCCTTTCAATGGCACGTACTGCTTTTGCCCTTCCCCAGAGGATCATGTCCCTATGACAAAGGTGCAATGTGTTGGATGCATGTATGCCTTTTTTTTTTTTTTTCTTGTAAACAGCACATTTGTTCTAATATGTCTCTCTGTGACATGTGCCTGATGTATTGATGTAGTGTCACTTGTTCATCCTCACAGGTAGGCGCCTCTGCCAAGAAGCAGATATGGCTGACCGCCGTCAGTGCCGTGAGGAGTGCGGATGGTCGCAAGCGGCGCCTGGCCCAGGTGAGGAAACGCTGGCAGGATATCCGGTGCTGGACGCGGAGGATCGCACGGGTCCTGCTGGGTGACTCACCTGAGACCCATAAGAACCGGGGGCGCCGCCGTCTGACCCACATCCACAAGCGTGTGCTGGCGGTGGTATTTCCAGACTTGGAGAGGCGCTTACAGGAGAAGCAGCAGCAGGAAGGGGGTAGGTACATGTGTGTTTGTTCTGTGTCACCAGCATTTGTAAGTGCACAGTTGCATGGATACACTGCCAGGGTTTTAAGGTGCTGTGCAGATCCAGTTACCCACAGTATAGCTGTGCTCTCCTGCCTCCCTTCCCCTCCTTGCAATGTGTTCCCTGGTCTGTGTGGTCACTCCTTCACAAGGTAATGTAGGCTGGCGCTTTCTCCACGTGAACTATGCCTGTAGCATCATGTGTGGGGGTGGTGTCTAACAGGTTTGGGGACCTTGCCTGTGCCCTGTCCAGTTCAGTGCATGTGGGTTCCATGTCAGTTGGCACTGATGCTGAGTCCAGACATGGGTGTTAGTCTCTCAAGTGTCAGGCCTTACAGCGTGCATGTCCTATGTTGTGGCCTGTGACATGATGTGCATGAGTGTGCGATACGCATAGTGCAGGGATGGTGGCGTGTGTTGCAGTCATTCCCATTCAGGACCATGGAGTTGTGTGGCCACTGCTGTCCCCTGGGGCATATGTTCATAGGTGTCATGTGTGTCATCACAAAACGTGGACACTCTCAGTGTCTACAGCATAGGTTGTGCTCTGTGCCATTGTCCCCTGGCGCCATGTCTAATGACGTAAATGTAGTACAAGTGTCCACTGTACAGCCTGACCTGATTGTCCTTGTTCATTCTCACGGTGGCCAGTGCCTGTGTGTCTTGTTACAATAATCTGATGGTGGACATTTGTACATGATTATTTGGACAGGCGCACCTTGGGTATTTGGCGTCCAATCTTGCATTTATGCAGCCCCTGTGTATTTCACCCAGACTAAGAGATGTAAGTGCCACCTGTGTCTCAACAAATTGTCTCATGTAGGGGGTGGTTGGTGCGGGCCAAGCCTACATGTCAAAACCAGAATTCTCCTTGCTAGGTCTGGCCAGTGTGTGATGTTTGTCTGGACATACACTCAAGGTGCAGTGAGCCAGTCATGGTGGGCATGTTCTCAGTATTACCTATGCAGCATGTGCCTCAAGTTCATGTATAGGGTCCCTGCTCATCCCTTTTTTCGGCAAGGCTGTGTGGTGCAGATGCAGTGCTGGATTGTCCCCAGGGCCTGGCTCCTATGTCAAACTCAATTTCATGTCATTTGCTATTGTGTCATGCTCTCCATGGATTTTCATTGGCATGGTGGGTCAACCAACTGTGTGTTGCATGCCCTACTTCTGTACCTTGTTTTGTAGGTGTTACAGATCTTTCTTTGCAGGCTATGCACTGTAACCTATGGAGATTGGACTCATGTGACATATGTATACAGGTGTGTGATTAATTGCTGTCTCTTCACCTTGCCCAAAGCATCGTCGGGGGACATGGAGGGAGACATGAGCACAGACGGAGCGGAGGGACCGAGCACCAGTGCCAGCGTTGACATCGTGCCTGGCACATTGAGTGGTACTGAGGCGGAGGAGAGTGAGGCCGAGGACCTGTCCACTGGCACGACTGAATATGAAGCTAACGGGTCTGAGGATGATCTCTCCGAGTGGGCGGAGGCTGCACCAGCAGCTGACAGCGGCACAACATCTCAGCCCGCCCCCTCTATTGCCATCAGCCGCCTCTCACTTGCTCGTGTCCCTTCCCAGCGTGCCCGGTCACCACATGTCTCCTTCCTGCCAGGCACTGCACCCCCTGCCCCTGTCTCCACTGCTGCCGCCAATGCTGAGTCTGTGGACATCCAGCGGCAGTTGCAGGTTGGTCAGGCTGCGATCCTTAATGTCCTCCATGGCCACAGCCAAGTGCTGCACAACATGGAGGCATACTTGGAGGGCATTTTTTCATCGCAGGCTGACCAACGCCAGTTGCTGAGGTCCATAGACTCAACACTGACTGCAGCAGTGGGTCTCCTGCAGCGCTACGTCCCTCCCCCTACCCCTGCCCCATCCACACTTCCCACTCCCATGCCTGTCCCACGTACACCCAGAAGTACACATGCACACACCACAACAGACACAGGCACCACACCAGCAGGGAAGGTCATACGCACACCTCCTGGCACGCACACACAGGGTGAAGTAGGCACACCCACTGGGTCGGGGAGCAAACGCAAGTCATGCAGCCAGAGTGGGAGTCCGCATTCCACCCAATCCACTCCCTCCAAATCCCCTCCCCTCAGCTCTCCTGGCCACATATCCGGCAAGGACTCCTTCATGGCCGCTCTGTCCCTGAGCCCCACTGTGACACCACCCCGCAAGCGGTCAAGGGAGTCCCCGGTCAGGGTGGTTGTGTCCCCCCCTGTCCACACCCTCCCCCAGTGGCGCTGCGACCCATCCCTCCGCACCCCCCCCCCACTCCTTGGGGCCTGTGGTTCCTTCGGGTGCAGGAGAGACGCTGGAGGACCTTGCTAAGGTGTGCAGCGAGATCCTGGCCTCCGCCTTTGGCCCTGCCCCACCCCCTGTGGTGGAGTCCTCCATCCCTGCACCCACGACGCCTACCCTTCGCCCTCATGTCCCTGCGGTGCCTGGTACTTCCCCCCCACATGATGCCCTCCCCGCTGTGGAAGACAAAGGAGTCAAGCTAGGGGACACGCGTCCCACTGTGTCCCCCATCCAGCTGTGACTCATGGACTGCCCTATGGGCTTTGTAAATATTGAACTTTATCCACTCACAAATTTTTTCGTAATGTTGAATAAAGCCAATTTTTTTTCCCTTAGATCAGTACAGCTTTTGTGGTATTGCTGTTGTTGGGGCTGCTACATGATTTTGGGTGGTGAACATGTGTTGGGTGTGTGGGAAATTTAGTAGTGTGCTGGTCATAGTGGGGACCCTGGTATCTGTGTGCCATCACAAGGTGTTAGCTAAGTGTCCTTGTTCAAGTAAGCAGTTACTGCATGGTGAAATTGTCCCAAGGTGTGTTCCTTCCTCTGTGTACCCTGACATCTTCCCTGCAGGGTGTTTCCACTATGTGGTGCTGAGCTGTGTCTACATCAGCTGGGGGTGTGACGGACTCCTTCAACTTTGCACATGCATGCAGAGCGATGTCTCCACCTGCATCATTCGTGGCATCCTTGGTGATCAATGTACTTGTGTATGTAGTCTGTTGACATGACTTCATGTGGACATGTTCCCTTTTAGGCTGTATGCATGTGTATACTCCCAGCCTCGCACACATGTGGTACATGTACTGCAGGATCTTTGTGCACCTGACTGACATTTGTGGGCATAGGATCTGTGGGTACTCCACCCTTTTCTTTGCAGGGGCACTGCTGTGAGTGTTAGGCACCCACCCCTCCTGTGTCTGGGCACTGCTGGGAGGACTCTGCACCCACCCCTCCTATGTCTGGGCACTGCTGGGAGGACTCTGCACCCACCCCTCCTATATCTGGGCACTGCTGGGTGGACTCTGCACCCACCCCTCCTATGTCTGGGCACTGCTGGGAGGACTCTGCACCCACCCCTCCTATGTCTGGGCACTGCTGGGAGGACTCTGCACCCACCCCTCCTATGTCTGGGCACTGCTGGGTGGACTCTGCACCCACCCCTCCTATGTCTGGGCACTGCTGGGAGGACTCTGCACCCACCCCTCCTATGTCTGGGCACTGCTTGGAGGACTCTGCACCCACCCCTCCTATGTCTGGGCACTGCTGGGTGGACTCTGCACCCACCCCTCCTATGTCTGGGCACTGCTGGGAGGACTCTGCACCCACCCCTTAATGTCTGGGCACTGCTGGGTGGACTCTGCACCCACCCCTCCTATGTCTGGGCACTGCTGGGAGGACTCTGCACCCACCCCTCCTGTCTCTGGGCACTGCTGGGATCTGTGGGTACTCTACCCTTTTCTTTGCAGGGGCACTGCTGTGAGTGTTAGGCACCCACCCCTCCTGTGTCTGGGCACTGCTGGGAGGACTCTGCACCCACCCCTCCTATGTCTGGGCACTGCTGGGAGTGATAGGCACCCACCCCTCCTATGTCTGGGCACTGCTGGGAGGACTCTGCACCCACCCCTCCTATGTCTGGGCACTGCTGGGAGGACTCTGCACCCACCCCTCCTGTGTCTGGGAACTGCTGGGAGGACTCTGCACCCACCCCTCCTGTGTCTGGGCACTGCTGGGAGTGATAGGCACCCACCCCTCCTATGTCTGGGCACTGCTGGGAGGACTCTGCACCCACCCCTCCTGTGTCTGGGCACTGCTGGGAGTGATAGGCACCCACCCCTCCTATGTCTGGGCACTGCTGGGAGGACTCTGCACCCACCCCTCCTGTGTCTGGGCACTGCTGGGAGTGATAGGCACCCACCCCTCCTATGTCTGGGCACTGCTGGGAGGACTCTGCACCCACCCCTCCTATGTCTGGGCACTGCTGGGAGGACTCTGCACCCACCCCTCCTGTGTCTGGGCACTGCTGGGAGTGATAGGCACCCACCCCTCCTATGTCTGGGCACTGCTGGGAGGACTCTGCACCCACCCCTCCTATGTCTGGGCACTGCTGGGAGGACTCTGCACCCACCCCTCCTGTGTGTGGGCTCTGCTGGGAGGACTCTGCACCCACCCCTCCTATTTCACGATATGTACGCTTAGAACATACACGTGTGTGGGTTAGCTCCATGCATACGAGGTGGGGGTACGTGTCGTACTTACACTGTTGGGGTGGGGGTACACTCCATACGTACGCGGGTGAGGGTACGTGTTGTACTTACACTGTTGGGGTGGGGGTACGCTCCATACGTACGCGGGTGAGGGTACGGGTCGTACTTACACTGTTGGGGTGGGGGGTACGCTCCATACGTATGCGGGTGAGGGTACGGGTCGTACATACACGGTTGGGGTGGGGGTACGGTCCGTACATACACTGTTGGGGTGGGGGTACACTCCATACGTACGCGGGTGAAGGTACGGGTCATACTTACACTGTTGGGGTGGGGGGTACGCTCCATACGTATGCGGGTGAGGGTACGGGTCGTACTTACACTGTTGGGGTGGGGGTACGCACCATACGTACGCGGGTGAGGGTACGGGTCGTACTTACACTGTTGGGGTGGGGGTACGCTCCATACGTACGCGGGTGAGGGTACGGGTCGTACTTACACTGTTGGGGTGGGGGTACGCTCCATACGTCCGCGGGTGAGGGTACGGGTCGTACTTACACTGTTGGCGTGGGGGGTACGCTCCATACGTACGCGGGTGAGGGTACGGGTCGTACTTACACTGTTGGGGTGGGGGGTACGCTCCATACGTACGCGTGTGAGGGTACGGGTCGTACATACACGGTTGGGGTGGGGGTACGGTCCGTACATACACTGTTGGGGTGGGGGTACGCTCCATACGTACGCGGGTGAGGGTACGGGTCGTACTTACACTGTTGGGGTGGGGGGTATGCTCCATACGTACGCGGGTGAGGGTACGGGTCGTACTTACACTGTTGGGGTTGGGGGTACGCTCCATGCATACGGGGGTGGGGGTACGGTCCGTATATATCCGTCCCCACGCTATGTGATGCTTGTGCGGGCCGTACCCAGGCCTTTGCCACGTGGGTACAGCCTTCCCGCCATTGTTGGGATGATGTAGGTGTGGGCGGGGTACGACTCGTACCCACGCTCTTAAGGCATGGGTACGGGACGTACCTGTATTGTTGTGTTGCCGGTTCGCGTCGTCAAGCACTTCCGTTGTGGTGGACGATGGCTTTGCTGGACACACCCCCACCCCCTCGTAGTGACCAGGGCCTGGGGGTCAGGTATGTCCAGGGCATGTGTGCTGTGTGACTTTGGTGGGGGTTTTGTGGCCTGCCCTGCCCCCCCCCTCTCCCCCCTCCCTTTGTTGTTCTGACCTTCTGCGGCGTCTGCGTCCGAACCTGTAGAGGAGGTCGACTGCTATGAGGGCCGGAATGACACGTAGGTTCGGGTCCATGTCTGTCCGTCGCGTACAGGTACTCCTTGTTCGCGTCGTCCTGATTTCCCGGCAGTTTTTGGCAGCCGGAAAATATTCACCGTGCGGGATGACGTCGGTGCGAATTGTAATTCCTGGTTCGTGAATGGAAGGCTGCGTGCGTCCCGACGTCACGTCGGCGCTTTCCCGGATCGCATTTGTATGTTTATTTTCGTCGGTCGGGGTTTTGTACGAATCGTACGGAAATGGAGTTTCCGTGCGAATCGTAATTCCATGTTTGTAAGTTTTGACGACCGGGTACGCGTCGGACGGAGAATATGCTCCGTCCGACGGTTCGTACCCGGTTTTTACAGGATCGTGATCGGCACCTTTGTGTTTGTTTGATCCCCGTGAACAAGGTCTCAGGGAAGACCGAAACGCGTTGGGGTAGCTGGTATGCTTTAACAACAATAAAACATTGAAAAAAAGCAATATATTGGGAGCGAGATTATTTGCGAATACTGCAAGTGCGCAAGAATTTCTCTGGAAAAGAGTGTTGTGCAATTGATAACCGCGGAGCTCTGCTGTATCTTGAACACACCGCCGAAGAGCGCCCAGTGGACCGGAACAGGGGGCCACGGTTTGGAAACATAATATGTATATATATATAGATATATATTCTTCCCTTTTTTTTGAGGCGCCCAACTTGTTGGGTTGGGGCTTGGTGGCGAACGTCACCGCCTCAATATCCGCAAAGGAACAATCATGCATTCTCCAGTGTGACAAACAAGCCCTCCAGCTGAGTGCATTCTGAATCCTTTTAGCATGGCGTGTTTTGACACAGAACCAGGTCATAATCATATGCAAAGTAAAGGGTGGTCAGTTACTCCTCTGTTGAAATACACAGATATCTTAAACAGTGAAGATGGACACGGATATAAAAGGGGGCAATGTGGTGTTGTGGCCCCGTAAGTTATACATGGAGGAAGCACTAAATCAACTGAGTGACACTGGGTGCAATAAAAAAAAGTAATTTGCACATGGTAAAACTATCTTGGAATGAATACTACCAAAAGTAACTTGCGTGGAAAAGTGGGGAATTGCTAAGCGAAGATGAATTCCGCTTTTTGAAAAAGGAGCATCCAGTGATCCCCGCTTTGTACTTCATCCCAAAAATTCATAAATGTGCATCAAAACCACTGGGAAGGAGAATAATTTCAGCTATCAACAGTCTCATGGAAAATACATCTAGATACGTAGATTATTTCTTACAGGAGTTTGTTAAAAGCTTGCCATCTTATCTGCAGGACACAACCTATTTCCTGAGGAAAATCAGCAACATGACATGGAATCCAGATTTTTTATTGATAACATTGGATGTACCATCACTGTATACATCTATTCGCCATCAGGATGGCATTAAGACGATAGAACATTTTCTTAACAATAGACCAATGTGTTCATACATGCACAATAGAATGCTGATTAATATGTTTTCAACTTGTTTAGAACAAAATGTATTTCTTTTTGAAAATCAAGTCTATCAGCAGACTAGAGGTGTTGCAATGGGGGCCTATTTTTTCCCCAGTTATGCCTGTTTGCATATGGGACTGTGGGGTGAGCAGGTCCTCAGGGTGCAATTTTCAGACACAATCGAACAACATGTCCCTTACTGGTTTCGATATATTGATGATTTGTTTCTTATTTGGCGAGGTCAAGAGACATTGGCACGCCAATTTATTTAACAGCTCAATAACAATGACCTAAATCTACATTTCACTGCTAATATTAGTAGAACTGTTGTTTGTTTTCTTGATGTAGAGGTTATTGTAAAGAATGAGAGTCTAGAAACCAGAATGTATAGAAAACCGACTGCTGGAAATACAGTGCTTCATGCACATGGTCATCACCCCAGACACCTGATCTACAGCATTCCCTATGGAGAAATGCTGCGCATCAGACAAATTTGCAGCACTGATGAGGATTGTATAGCCACACAGAAGGCTAGCAGGGCAGGTTTCTAGAGAGTTGATATGCTGCTAGCATTATTGATCGAGCCATCAATAAAACTAAGGCCATCAACAGGAAACATACCCTAGCTAACAGAACAAATCAGCAAGCTGTGGTTGGGGATCAAACAGCACAATCTACCAGGATGATTCTGACATACAACAGGCAACACCAAGCCCTACGTAAAATATTGAATAGAAATTGGGGCTTGGTGCGCAGCGATCCTATCTTGAGAGACATTTTACCTAAGAAACCAGATCTTTCCTTTAGAAAAGCAAGATCAATGAGCAACAGCCTAGTTAAGAACAGTCCTGAACTAAGATCAACTGGGAACTGGCTCACAGCGCACAAAGGATTTGTTAAGTGCCCCACTTGTAAAGCATGTAAATTTGATCAAAATAAAACATGCTTTATGAGCCCATTCAAATCAGACCCTGTACCTACCACTAAAAGACTTACATGTAGGACTGAATACGCTGTATATGTGCTGGAGTGTTTCTGTTATTTACGCTATATTGGCAGCACTAAGCTGCCAGTACACTAACGGATACTCCAGCATATAAGAGCTATAACTGACAGTGATTCAGCCTACCCTGTGGCCAGACACTTTGGTGAGGCACATAGAGGCAGCCTAGAACATCTGAAATATTTTGTTGTTAATAGTATTGCCCCATTGAGGAGGCGAGGTAATCGCGAGGCTCAACTCCGTCTCTTAAAAACAAGGTACATTCGGGAAATTGATACGAAAACTCCGTTTGGGCTCAATGCCCGTGAGGATTCCTTCACTTGCTTGTAAGGGGCTTCTCCCATGATGAATTATTCAATAACTGTTATTTAGATCCCTTGCTTTAGCAAGAGCTATATATATATATATATTTTATGTACACTTGTAATGAGGATTTAAACAATCTTAGCCTTTGATCCATAAGGTTTTTTCACCCAGACATGTATAGCACTTAGCACTTCTTTGGTATCTATTTTAGATTCTATAAGGTGACACATCATACACTTTTTTCAATCACGATATGACGTGGAGGAATTAAGAAAGCTCACTTAGGGCTGAAATTTGTCAATAGCATAGAACTAATGGTAGCCTTCCAGGCACAATAAGATAGTGCGTGTTGGTGAACAAATATGATAAAGAGTAGCTAAGTACTTACTGTTAAGCATGGTTTTTGTCATATTTATTATTTCTTTTTAGCACAATTTTTAACACTGGTATTGTTATGAAAATACATAGTGTTTTAAATAATTTAACGGTTCAATACAGAATGTGGTAATGGGAGGGCTGTCCATAAAGTACCTCTAGGATTGGCGATTTTAAACTCTTTTAATAATTCTTATTTTGAGATATATTAATTGATGAGCCCAAAAATGTGTATTTATATATGTATGTATTCACATATCTGTATGAATTTTAACCTGTATTTTGGTGCATTTTAGTATTTATGCTATCGTCATTCACAACAGTAACTCTTCCATGTTTATGGTTTAGTCACCTGTTCTGCACACAATTGTTGCACTTGCACTTTAAATGGAGGGGGAACCCATAGCAACGCATCATGTGATCAAGGACTTTGAGAGTCCGAAACGCGTAATGGCGGCGGTGCGGGGCAACCAATAAACTCACCTTTGCACCAGAAACCTTTGGTCCATTTCCGTCTTTTTCTGGGACAATCTGGATGTTGTGGAGATGAAGCCAGCAAAATATATATATATATGTATTTTTTGAGGCGCCGAACCTGTTGGGTTGTTGCTTGGTGGCGAACGTCACCGCCTAAATATCTGCAAAGAAACAATCACGCATTCTCCATAGTGAGAAAACAAGACCTCCAGCTGAGTGCATTCTGAATCCTGTTAGCATGCCGTGTTTTGACACAGAACCAGGTCATAATCATATGCAAAGTAAAGGGTGGTCAGTTACTCCTCTGTTGAAATACACTGAGATCTTAAACAGTGAAGACAGACACGGATTGAAAACATATCCATATTGATGACAAGCACATCAGAATCATACAACTGTTTCAAATTGTGGGGATCAGTCAGCACTTTAGACGTAGAGTACTCTGATTACAAATCAGTTACACTTGTGTTTGCTTACTTAGTAGTTGAGTTGTCCATGCTACCAGTGCCCAGGTGGCTCATCATTTCAATACGGATATGGATACATGTTTAGCCCAGGGAAGATGGTGGTCCCAGGGGCATGGACGGGCCAACACACATACATACTTTTAAATTCCCCAGGGAGATGGCGGTCCCTGGGGTATGAGGAGGGCCAAGCTAGCACCCCCCTTATATTTATAATTGTTCATGCACCCGGGACCTGCCCCACTGGGGGCTAAACGTTACAGAATTCTTGGCTCCAAGGACCACCACCTCCCCGGGCAGACTATTCTACACTCTGCTTTCAGCAAGCGAGAGCTATGAAAATGCTCTCTGTTTCCCTGCCCACTGTCAAGCGAGGAGGGAAACAGACAAATTGCTTTCACACACAAGGAGCTGCATGTTTAGCAGCTCACTGTGTATGAAAACAATGCCGGCTCCCGCAGTAGTCGGAAGCCGGCTAGAACCACGGGAGCCTTGAAGCTCTCCCCGCAGTCCATGGGGAAGAGGAGAAAGAGGCACACTAAAGGTCAGTCAGTCAGTCAGAATATCTTTATTCGACTTATTACAAGTCATACAAAGAACATAAAAAAAAAATAAAAAAAAAAAAAAAAAGAAAATTACTTTGCAATGCAATGCCTACTATACATCTATTTACATTTCCCACACAAAAAAAACCTAATAAACAAACAGAAGAAAAATGTTAGACATGGATAAAATATTTCTATACAAATCTATCACATAAACATGCTCAAACAACAAGAGAAGTTTTAACCCCTTCGATGCTGCGCAGATTCCGCCGCTGTGCTGACGGAATCTTGCGCGGGCGTGGTCATGACGGAATGGTTCCGTCATGAGCACAGCTCAACCGTGGGTCATGACGGAACCATTCCGTCATGAGCACCGAAGGGGTTAAAGTAAGCTATGGCTAACAGGTTTCGCCCGCATTGCGGCTACCAGAAAGTTTGCCATACAAAAAGTAACATGTATGTTAGGTAGTAGTTGTAGAAAGAGCAGGGCTGGTCTTACTTGGACAAAACCAGCTTTTTTCAAAATAGGCAACAAATATTTCTTTCTCTGCTCATGGTATATACTACAAAACATAACAAAGTGCAGAGTATCCTGCACCGAAAAATTGTCGCAGCAGCACGGTGGGGCCTGCTCAGGCTTCTGCCAGGTCTTAAATGAACCTAGATAAAAATGTATCAAATTAAATCGGAACTTTGATAATAAAAACCTGTGATATGGGGATGTGACAAAGTTCAAGTAGGGGGCGAGTGAGGGTGTACAAACCAGGAGGTTATGTGCCCTTACTGCGGGTTTCAACACTTCGAGATCCTCCCTCCGTGCTTCCTGCCTATCCCTAAATAACTCTTTGATGGTTACTATGTCCTGTCTCCTAATATTTTCCGGAGATGAAAAAAGATCTGGGCGACCCAGATCTGCAAGGGTTTTAGCTACATATGCCAACCAAGGGATACTGGTGTATTTATCCAAGGATAAGACATCGTGCAAAATCTTGTGGTTCAGAGGTAGGTCATCATTGTCCACAATTTCAGCCACAAAGTTAGCGGAGCAAGGCTCAGGGTATCAGACAGATAGGGCAGACCCACCTCCTTATGGATGGAATACGTTGGGGTGGATTGCGGGACTGAGAGCAAGGATCTAATGAATCTATTTTCTGCTCTCTGAATTGGATCCAGGTTTACATAACCCCACAGTTGGGAACCATAGGCCGCTATGGCCACTGGTTTGCTCTTGTAGATTTTCAGAAGAGCTTGCATGGGCCTAGCCCCTAGCTTCCCAGCAAAGCCCAAAACCGCTGAGGAGGATCTTATTACCGCCAATCTTTTTGCTCTTATCTGAGGGCCCCAAGTTCCTTTCTGGTCAAATATTACCCCCAAATATGGAAGTGTGGACACGTTGGTGACAGGGACTTCCCTGCAAAAAAATGTTTTGTGTCTTTTTTTGTTGCATTCACGCCCCATGACCATCGTGTGTGATTTAGAGGCATTGACCTTAAGGTCCAGCGTCTCCATGAAGCTACCAAAAGCGTCCAGGAGATGCTGTAGGCCTACCCCAGTGCGGGCTATCAGCACTGCATCGTCCGCATACAGGAGCGCTGGAATTTTGACATCTCCTGCATGCGGAACGTCGGCTGCCTGTCCCTGCAGGTGACTGCCCAGCCTGTTGATGTAGATGGTGAATAATACAGGGGCTAGAATACAGCCTTGCCGCGCCCCCTTAAGGGATTTAAACAGGGGGGTACGTCTGCCATCATTTGTGACTCGGACAGCTGCAAAAAGCTCCTGGTGCAGTTTAGCCATAAACACAACCAAAGACTCATCAATGCCCATCTCCAACAATAACTGCCACAATTTCGACCTATTCACCAGATCAAAGGCAGAGGAGAGGTCCATAAATGCAAGGAACATGGAGCCCTCCTTTGCCACTGTATATTTAGAAATTAATAGATGTAAGTTTATACATTGTTCGATCGTCCCCTTTTTTTCTCTGAATCCATATTGTAGTTCAGACAACCCTCCACGGCTCTCAACGTTGTCATTAAGTCTGGCTAGAAGAACTCTGCCTAATATTTTTACCGTTGAGTCCAAAAGAGATATGGACCTATAGGAGGCGGGATCATCTCGCTGGCCTTTATTTTTATAGATAGGGACTATGGTGGATGTGGCCCAAGAACTGGGTACATGGTTGTTGGCTGCGTTAAACACTTTCGACAATACCGCCGACCACAATTTGGGAGAGTACATGAAAAAATCAGCGGGAACACCGTCAGGGCCGGGAGCTTTATGTCTTGTTGTGGCCATCAGGGCTTTTTCTACTTCTTCGGGGTTGAAGACCAACGGGTCTGCCACTATAGCAGGTACTGAAACATCTGCAGTTCCTTTGGACCCACCCTCATATACATTTTTTAAGTGGTTTAGCCATTTGTCGTCGGTGATCACACAGTCCATAAGGTTGTCTAATGATCTCCCAGAATCTTTTACTGTCCTTCAGTACTGCAGCTGAGAGGAGATTTTCCCATGCTTCGCGTTTAAGGGATTCTTTGCGGTTCTTAATGGCAACCTTGTAGCGTTTCCTTAATCTAACAATATCCTCCCCAGCCCTGGGAGAGGTTTTTAACGCTGTCAACAATGCTCTATGCGCTTTTGAACAAGCAGAATCAAACCAACGTTTTGTTCCAGAAAATCCTTTTTTTGGTTTGACTAAAAGATCCTTAGCCACCTGGCCACAAATTTCCTCAAAAGCCTCTATAATTTCTTTACCTTGCGCCCCCGATTTTTGACAGATGGCCACTTTGTCCTTTATTTTTGGAAAATTTATTTCATAGAAATTATCCGGGATCAATAAAGGTCAGAAACTAGCAGTAAGAGGTAGAATAAAGGTCAGAAACAAGTAGAAAGAGGCAGAATAAAGGTCAACAACTGTCATGAATCTCACACCACATGCCATGACTGTTTGTTCTGATATTTCTCAGTTGTGCTGTCATGCTGGATAATCTGAATAAGAAAGTGAAATTTTGTGTGTACAGATTTTCTATTTATTGTAGTTCCATTTATAACTGTCTTATGTTCATTTATCAATTAGAAAATCATGTGTTTGTAACTTACTTCATTGGGAAAACCGTGCACATTGCTCAAAAGTAGATTTTCACAAAGAAGGACATGTGTATTCAAATGAAGACTCAACCGTTGGTAAAAAAAAACAGTTAGACACAAAGCTAGACACATGGATTTAGATGAAGGCTCAACCGCTAAAATAATCAGGTACACGATTATAGACAGCAAGCATTGGTTCGTGCCTAAGCATGTGTAAGCAAATTAGTCACTCGCGCGTGTGAACGCTAGTACATGTGTCTCTTTATTTGAAGCACCGCCTCACAGAGGAACATCCCTTAGCCTCATCTCATTGGGAGAAGTCTCCACTTATCTGAAGTCTTCATTCCGGTCTCCGGTCTTCAGCTGCAGGGGCACGTCTCAGCGGTCTCTTCCTTTCACAACACACTTCCTTCAGAGTCTTTCCCCAGCTCCTGGGTCCCTCATTGGTCAGTGATCTGCAAAACAGAAAAAGAAGGTCAACTTGCACAGTCAAGCGAACTAACCAAGCATTTATTGGCAAAACTTTATTTGTTTGAATCGTGTTCTTGACAAAACTGTGAAATTGTTATTATTTGCGAACTGGATACAGATTGTTCTGTGTACAAAACAGAAAACAAGAAATTACACAGTAAAGCACTGCAGGAATAAAGCTTTTTACGCCGTTTTGAAGACTTATTTAATTTGAAGACTTTTGAAAGACATAATTAAGCATAACAGATGTTTGAGAGACATTTTTAAGCACCTACAAAAGACAATAGAAAAGGCATTTGAACTATATTTTGCCTTTTAGGTGAGATATTGTTTGTCAGCATTTAGCATTACAACACTAGGGTTAGTTCATTATTGTGGTGATCGTTAAGACTATGACTAAATGTGTAATCTAGCCATTGTTATTCTATGTGCTCACAGATTTACTGTTAACCGGACATTGTCCACAGCTTCCTTCACAGCTAGTGGCTGCCACTAAGGCCTATCTTGGTTATACTCTGGACAGTTAAGGTATTTGTTGGAATTTTCAGTGACTATTGTGTAACAGCCCTCAGAGATAATTCATGGAATTAAAAATGTTTTATGTTTCTTTTATAGAAAAAACCTGAAAAATCATGAATCTAACCCACCTTCAATGTACCAATAGCTGGAGTGGCTGGCAGTCTTGTTTTGTTTCTTTTGTCTCTCTCAATCCCAATCCCCCTGGGGGAAGTTTGGTGCTTTTTAAAATTGTGATTGTCCGGAGTAATTTGGGAATAGTCCTCGCCCAAGTGGAAGCACCTGGATTTCAGGTGAGTAGTAGTCGTGACAACAATGAGCAGAAAGAGGCAAAATAAAGGTGGAAAATGAGCTGAAAGGGGCAGAATAAAGGTGAGAAACCAGGACAAAGATCCAAAGAGAGGTTAGGATTGAGCAGCAAGTGGCAAAATGAAGGTAAGCAACGAGCAAAAAGAGGCAGAATAAAAGTCAGAAACGAGCATAAAGAGGAAGATAAAGATCAGCAATGAGCAGAAAGAGGCAAAATAGAGATCAGCAACGAGCAAAGAGAGGCAAACTAAAGGTCAGAAAGAAGCAGCAAGAAGGTTAGCAACAAGCTGAAAGAGGCTAAATAAAGGTTGGCAATTAGCAGAAAGAGGCAAGATAAAGGTCAGAAACGAGCAGAAAGAGGCAGAATAAAGTTCAGTAAAAAACAGAAAGACTTAATATAAAGGTCAGCAACAGCAGAAAGAGGGAAAATATAGGTCAGCAATGAGCAGAAAGAGGCAAACTTGAGGCCAGTAATGAGCAGAAAGAGGCAAAACAGAGATCAGCAATGAGCAGAAAGAGGAAAAATAAAGGTCAGCAACAAGCAGAAAGAGGCACAATAAATGTCAGAATTAAGCAGAAAGAGGCAAAATAATGGTTAGCAATGAGCAGAATGAGGTAAAATAGAGGTCAGAAACGAGCAGAAAGAGGCAAAATAGACATCAGAAACAAGCTAAAAGAGGCAAAATAAAGGTCAGCAACGAGCAGAAAGAGGCAGAATAAAGGTCAGTAACAAACAGAAAGACTTAATATAAAGGTCAGCAACAGCAGAAAGAGAGAAAATATAGGGAAGCAATGAGAAGAAAGAGGCAAACAAGAGGCCAGTAATAAGCAGAAAGAGGCAAAACAGAGATCAGCAATGAGCAGAAAGAAGCAAAACAGAGATCAGCAACAAGCAGAAAGAGACAAAATAATGGTTATCAACGAGCAGAAAGAGGCAAAACAGAGATCAGAAATTAGCAGAATGAGGCAAAATACAGGTCAAAAATTAGCAGAAGAGGCAAAATAAAGGCCAGCACTGAGCAGAAAGAGAAAAATAAAGGTTAGAAACAAGCAGAAAGAGGCAAAATAAAGGTCAGCAACGAGGAGAAAGAGGCAAAACAAAGGTAAGAAGTTCATAGAAAAAGGCAGAAAATGAGCACAGAATGAGTAGAGCCCACTCAAGCTCTCATGCACCTACTCACAGCCCCAGTCAGACACCCATACACCCACTCACAGAATCACTCATTCTCTCTTACTCAATAGCAGTTCTACTCAGAGACTCACGTCCCGACACACAGCCCTACTCAGAGACTCACACACCCACTCATAACCCATTCAGAGACTCATGCACCCACTCAGACACTCATGCAGTCACTCACTCACAGTCCCACTCAGATACTCATGCACCCACTCACAGACCCACTCAGACACCACTCACATATCCAGTGACACACGTCCACTCAGACACTCACATACCCACTTACACACATTGAGACACTCACTCACACACCCACTGAAACACTCATGCACTCAGACACACACTCATTCTAAAAGGTTACAGGTTACAGTTAGGAAATACAATTAAAAAGCCTTAGACATTCACTTAAAAAAAACAAAGGCTACGTGATTGTTATAATTAGGAAATAAAATTTAAAAACCTTAGAAAGTCAAAGATTACAGGGATGTTATAGCTAGGAAATAGAATTTCAAAAATCTTGGAAATTCACTGAAAAAAATCAAAGGTTACATGGAGGTTATAGTTTGGAAATACAATTTAAAAAACCTTAAATATTCACTGAAAGAAATAAAGGTTACAGGAAGTTTATAGTTAGGCTCAGATTTCACTCATACAAAACCATAGAAATTCAGCAGTTATAGTTACCTGAGCTAACTATACTTTACACCCTGCAATGCTCTGCTTATGACTTCACATATTGCATTACTCATGACATGGTCAGTGATGTCACTGACGACATCACTGATGACATCTCAAATAACATCACCGATGACATCATCCACAGAAGTGGTCAGATATCCACTCTCACTGCCATACAACCCCTCACATGCCTATTCACAGACCATGCCAATACTCACACAAACAATCACTCACCCATAGAGCCACTCAATATCCACTCACTCAAACAGCCACTCACACCTACTAACTCACCTATACAGTCACTCATGTACCCACTCACTCACCAATATAGCCACTCACACATATACAGTCATACAGACAGACACTTACACCCTACTCATATACTCTTACAGCCACTCACATCACCCATACGGAAATTCGCACAGCCACTCACTTACCCATACAGGTTTTCACATACCCATAAACTAACTCATACAGCCACTCACACTGCCACTCACTCACCAGTCTAGCTACCCACTCACTTATTCGTACTGCCACAGACACTCACTCACGCATACAACCACTTACACACCCACAGAAGCACTTACATACCCATTCACACATACATACAACCATTCACACATCCACTCACTCACCTTTACAGCCACTCACACAGACATTCACTCTCTAATACAGCCACTCACATCTACTCACTGACCTATAAACACACTCAAACAGCTACTCGCTCCCCCTACAGCCACTTATTCACCCATTCAGCCACTCACACACCCACTCACTCTCCAATACAGTCACTCACACACCCATACAGCCACTTAGACATCCACTCACACACTGATACAGTCACAAAGCCACTCAGATGAGATGTGTTAGAAATAGTATGACTAATTACTAGTACAGAAAGAATAGTAATTTTACTTGTGCTTTAGCTTAGTATATAGCTTTAAGTCTCAGAAACGTTTACGAAACACTTCACACTCATGGGATGATGTCATCAGTGATGCTATTTGAGATGTCATCAATAATGCCACTGACCATCTCATGAGTGATGTAATATGTGTGGTCAGAAGCATTGCATTGCGGGGGTGTAAGTTATAGTTAGCTCAGGTAACTGTAACTGTTGAATTTCTATGATTTTGTATGAATGAAATCTGAGCCTAACTATAACGTCCCTTTAACCTTTGTTTTTTTCTGTGAATATCTATATATTCATATATCTACATCTATACATTATGTAATTTATGACATCACTGATGGCATCTCAAATGACATCATTGATGACATCACTGATGACATCATCAAATGAGTGTGTTAGTTTGTTTTCTAATTTACATAGTGGTGGGTAACTACCATATTAATTTTCTACCTAATTTTGTACAGACTATGTTCAGCTAATGGGTGAAAGTTATTACAAAACGTAACTGTAACACCACTTTAACCTTTGTTTTTTCAGTGAATTTCTTATTTTGTTTTAATGTAAATTTATATTTTATTTCCAGACATAAAGCCAACCCAAAGGCTGTTGGCAATAGGGTGTTGACGACAGGGCCTGACTTGGTTCCTGACTCTGTGGCCAACCCACTCAGAGGCAGCTAACACCCCCTGCAGGCAGCCAACCCCACATTGTGTACTACCTTTTGTGGTGCTTGATTTAGAGTTGGCTGCAGGGCCTGGCTTACATGCAGGCACTGTGTTTAACTCCCCACTTACAGCCACCCAGAGGCAGTCAACCCGTGCTGTGCATATCCTTTGGTCACGCGTGGCCTGGGCTTAGCCAGAAGACATGTCTTGCAGACAGGCCCTGCTTCCAGCTCCTTACAGGCAGCCAACCCCATGCTGTGCACAACCTTTGGCCATGTACAGCAGGTGGTTGGCCACAGGGCCTGGCAGGGGCTTGGCCAAACCCAAAGCAGGCTGCCAGCCACACACTGGGGACAGTCTTTGGCGTGTACAGCTGAGGGTTGGCCTTTAGGCCCCGGTGACCCCATCACCTGGGACCATAACATAAATATTATGAGTAGGGGGCATGCAGCCCTCTCCCCAACCCTACATTGGCCCCAGGGGCCCCATTCCCGGGGGCCAGTTCCAATAAAAAGGGGAATTGGCACCATCCCTGGCCCAAGTAATTAATAAATGAAGGGGGTGGGCAGCCCGCCTCCCTGATCCTAATTAGATCCCAGGAACTCCATTCCCCAGGGCAAAAATGTAAATAAAAGGAGAGGGGGACTGCGAGATTCTCCTTCTCGAGCCGTCATTGGCCCCGGGGACACTATACCCACCGCCCGTACCATATATTAAAGGGGAGGAGGCAACATGGCCCCCCTCCCAGAGCCTATTTTAATCCCTGTGACCCCATCGCCCAGGACCCACATCAGTTCAAGGTGGATGCTCCAGTACCTACCCAGCTTACCCATGGCCAACATGTTTCCCCACATGGTGCAAATTCCGGCATTGCTCTCACCCAGAGGGACATGGTCGTCCACAGGGGTGGATAAAGGGGACACTCGCCCCCAACTGGATCATTCGGGAGTCTAGTGGATTTTACAGTGCAGTGTAACACTATGGCTGCCGCAGTGTTACGCAGCACCAGTCCCAGGAGGCTTGTTTCCGGTCCAGGTAGGACCCAGCTTGGCAGTTTGGGCTAGACTGTTCCCAGAAGAAGCAGGCGCAAGACAGATTTGTATATGGCTGGGTCTAAACTGGGGTGGCTTAGTGAGCAAAAGCACAATGGATTTAACCTAGATCTCTTGACTGAGGGTGAATGTTTTATTTATTCAGCATTCCGTCCATCATTTGTTGCCACAGCACTTTTTGCCCTAAGTGGGATGGGTATGCCCAGAAGTCGGTCCCTTGCTCGCTGTGCCACTTGATTCAAGCTAGACTGGCTGATGAGGGATGTTACCCCACAAATGGTCCCAGGATGCTTGTTACTGGTCCAGGGGGGACCCGGCTTGGCAGTTCAGGCTGTCCTGTTCCCATGAGGAGCAGGGTGAAGACTGGCTGCATTTGGCTGGTCCAAACTGGGGTGGCGTAGAGAGCAAAAGAAAGATAGATTCAACCTAGATCTCTTGACTGGGGTGAACGTTTGATTCATTCAGCATTCCATCCAGCATTTCGAATGTCAGGCATTTTTTGGGCAGTTTATTTACCCTGCGCATCGCTGTACAGAAAAACGGGGGAAAGAAAAAGAAACTAAGCAAAAGCATGAGAAAGCACTCATAAAAATCGGGGAGAGGAAGAACACAGCAGTAAAAAATGGGGTAAAATCAACAGAAAGCACTCAGGAAAATAGGGAGAGAGAAAGGAAAAAGCAGCAAAAATAAGCCAAAAGCAGGAGAAAGCAGAAACAAATGAGGCAAAAGCATCGGAGAGCACTCAGAAAAACAGGAGGAGTGGGAGGAGAGAGCAGAAAAAAATGAGGCAAAAGCATCAGAAAGCACTCAGAAGAATGGGGGAGAGGAAGCAGAAAGTAATAAAGAAAGGGTAAAAGCAGGAAAAAAGCACTCAGAAAAACAGGGGAAGTGGAAAGAGAGAGCAGAAAAATATAAGATAAAAGCATGAGAAAGCACTCAGAAAAATGGGGTAGAGGAAGAGCAGTAAAAAACGAGGCAAAAGCTGGAAAAAGCCGTGGTGTGCCACCATGGGGGAGTTATATAATTATCTAGTGTGGTGGGGTTATACCTGGTGATGTGGAATTATATCTGGTGAATGACGTGGATGCCATTCAGTGCCAAGGCAAGTGCTGTGGGTTTAAAGCTGGTGCTGCGGCAAGTGTTGTGTTTGCAATCTGGTGCTGTGGGTGCAATCTAGTGCTGTGGCAACTGCTGCACATGCAGTCTGGTGCGGTGGCAAGTGAAATCTGGTACTACAGTGTATATATACATAATATATATAATATATTATGTGTGCGTGTGTGTTTCAGTGTGTGTACATATGCCCACACACATATACTGATCCTTGTTCAAGTTTATATTACTGCATTCAGGGCTGTATTCAATAAATTGTGCATTGTAGGTGAGTTATTTGACGTTCACAAATCTCAACTTACCAATGTAACTATGCAATATGCAAGGAAAGCTTGATTCTCCTTGCAGGAGAAATTTAAATGGTTTTTCAACTCCCTGCAGATCATCTACAACTCACAGTTGATTCAAAACAGTCAGCATGGTGATGAGCACCGTATTTAATGATCCCCATTTCTTTTTAGAAATGAATATCCACAATATATTTCAAAATGAAAAATGGATGATTTAGAATCTGATATCAAGGAAGCAAGACAAGAATCTAGACATGAACAAGAAGTTCTGCAGGTCCAGTTTCATCTCCAAAAGAATGTAACCATGATGTTGGTGCTCCTGTAAATGATATTTGGTTGTATTTTAATTCATCAAAATATTTTAAATACAATCTACTAATAAATACATATGCCCCAACAGAAAAGTATAATTTCATGAGAGATTCAGGTGGACCACGCTGTTTCCGTCATGTGTGGATTAATCAATGCTCACAATGGCTTAGCTACTCTCCACATCTGTAAGGTGCGATGTGCAAGTATTACACAGTTTTTCCACAGCCAGTTCATCATGGGACACAGGGAGCATTCATAACTGCGCCTCTCACTAAATATAAAGACTTCCATGAAAGTTCACACAACCATGTTTTATCATCTGTAAATAAAAACGCACAAGTGGATACAACTCACTTTTTGGCGATCAGAAAGAAACCAGAAACAAGTATTGTTTGCCAAATAGACAGCGCTGTGAAAAGGCATGTTGAAAAAAATCTGAAAACTTTATTTCCAATTGTATCCACTATATTATTTTGTGGCACACAAGACACAGCTTTTTGCGGGAAGAATAGTACAACTGGAAACTTGCAAAGTCTGTACCAATCTCACATTGAAGCAGGAGTTGTGATCCTAAAGAACCATCTGGAAAATGGACCAGTTAATGCACGTTAAACATCTATTAGAGTTGAACACGAATTGATTACATTATGTGAAGAAACATTGAGAGAAGATCTAGTATCCTTAGTCAAATGGATTTTCAATCATTGCTGTAGAAAGTGCTGACATATCCAGAAAAGAAAAAATGTCACTTGGAGTACATTTTGTAGACACAAGTAGCATCATAGCTGTCATCAAAGAAGAATTCCTTGGATTTGCAACCTTAAAAGAAATGGATCCTATCTCAGTTGAAAATATGAATATGGATACATGTTCTAAATTTGGATGAAACTTAGAAAAACTCCATGGCCAAGGATAGGAAAGAAGGTGGTGTTCAAGCCATAATAAAGAGAAAATATCCTAATGCTGCTTTTGCTCACTGAGCTGCACATAAACGTAATTTGGTTCTTAATTACCTGAATGCTGTTACTGATATATGAAATTCTATTGGCACAGTGAAAACCATCATCAAGTTTTTCCATGACAGTCCAAAAAGAAGATCTCTTATTCCCAAAGTGCCATTGCTGAGTGAAGCATGATGGACAGCAAAATACAAGAGTATTAGAATTTTTAGCTCAAACTTTGAAGGGATTTTTAAGCAATTAAGCTTACTAGTTACTACAGCATTGGGGTAAACATGTCAGGATGCATATCAATTGCAATGTTCCTAACACAGTGAGCTTTCTCTTTTGCATGCCCATAATTTCAGATTACTCATCAATAGTGGAATCTGTGAACCAGGCTCTCCAAGCTGTTCTGCTAAATATTCTCAAGGTGTGTAATCATGTGCAAGATCTTCTCTCTGAGTTCCCTGATCACAGACAAAAATCAGATGAGCAATTTCAAATGTTCAAACAATGGCAGAAAAATTAAATATTGAACTTTGGGGCATATTTACAAAAGAATGGCGAAGGGCGATGTTAAGAAAAAATTACTAACACCATGCTTCGCCATTCTGAAAATGCAGGGATGCGTTGTATTCACAAGAATGTGGTACACCCCTAGGTTTCCCCTAGCATTGGCGCTAAATCTAGCAGCCTAGCACCAATGCAGGCACCCTTTAACCATGTTGCACGGGTGTCTGCGTTGGGGGGAATAAGTGTGTATGTGCAGGAACGTATCCCTTCCTGCACATTAACAATCCAGAATGCCGATTTGAAAATCCTATGTGTGCTGTATTGTTCGGCACATATAGAAGTTGCAAATTGTCATTTTTCAATGATTGTTGATGTGCAGAAAGGGACACCTTCCTGCACATGAACAACCGCTAGTGGCGATTTGCTGTTTCCAAGTGTTCTTCTGGTTTCGCCAGGTTAAGACCAGGTTTTCCCTGGTCTTATTTATGGTGCTGCCTTCTATTTAGGTCACCCTTGTAAATAGGGTGCAGCAACAAAAAGCAATGGGTGTTGCAGTGCAACACCCACCACAACATCCATTGACTGCCCCATTCATGCTAAGTGGTGCATGAAAAGGGGCCTTATTTATAAGGTGGCGTTAAGCCACGTTAAGTGGCTTAATGCCGCCTTGTAAATAAGGCGAAGGACTTAATGCAACCAGAGCGTC
Organism: Triturus cristatus; assembly: GCF_964204655.1. NCBI lineage: Eukaryota > Metazoa > Chordata > Amphibia > Caudata > Salamandridae > Triturus > Triturus cristatus. The sequence continues at coordinate 628,414,411 of NC_140584.1, read as the reverse complement.
ACTAAAAGTGACGTTTGTGTGGCATAAAATTCTTGTAAATATGTCCCTTTATGTTCCCAGACAGTGTGGCTGGCAAGTATTTTGTTCTAACTTTGGTACCTCTTCAGTGGATGAATACTATTGCCTGTCTATCTATGGGCCATACATGGACTCTATCATTACATCATTAGAAAGCCAGTTTGACAATGAAAACAAGAAAAATTTGAGTCTGTTTTCAGTTTACCCAAAACACATGGCAAAAATGTAATTTGAGGAATACAAATGCCATTTTGAAAACTTCAGAGAAATTTACGATATTGAAAACCTGGAAGCCGAAGCAGTCACATAGTTTGAAATCTGGTCAAGAAGGATGAGCAGTTTGCAATGGATTTCTGGATTAGCTAAACCATGCAGATTTATTTCCAACAGTCCAGCAAGCAATTCTCATTGCTCTCACATTACCAGTGACCACTTATACAGTGGAAAGGTCTTTCCGCAAATTGAGAAGAGTGAAAACCTGGTTGAGGTCGACAATGGCAAATGATCGCTTATTGGGTTTGAGCATGGTGAGCATACATCAAGCTGAAATTGATGAAAACAAACAACAGCTGATTGAAAAAGTAATTGATAAATCTGCACAAGACTACAGATGTTTACAGTTCCTTTTTTGAGATCACTAACCATTGAACAAAAACTGTACAAAACTATTCACTGAAAAATGTGATTGTTAAATTTTCAGGCAAAAGTGCAGATGTTTGCAGTTCCTAACCAGCATCAATTATTCAGGTTAAGTTTATATGTTTTATTTTCCAATTTGGATGAGAACAGTTGTTATTTTATTTAAGTTAACATATTTAATTTTAATTTAATATATTTAAGTTGCTACATTTTTATATATTTGTATTGTCATTCATTTGTGCACGTTAACACCAAATGCAGATTCTACATGTTTTTTTTATAATTCAGTTATAGTGCCTTGATCATGTGTGTATGCCTTGATAATGTGGTGCATTCAATAGTGGTGACATAAAAACAGATTAGAAATTGCTGATCAGACAATGGCAGCTTGATTCTTCTATAAAGCTTTTCCATCTGGTTTCTCAATCGTTTGCATGCCTGTGCTTTTTCACCTTTGGCCAGGAGCCGCTACTGTCTGAAGCTCTGCTTTTTCTTGCCAACTGCTAGAAGGTGGGTATATCTACCAAAAGCCACAAAAGAAAGAGATGGCTGTGGCACAACAAGCCTATGGTGTAAGGGAACATTTGCAGCCTACTTCCTGTGCCCCATAGCTTCTCCTGCGCTCCAGTGTTTCTTGTGCCTCACCAGGCACACATTATGTGGAGGATGGATGGAGTTAAAATTTTAACTCCCCCCTGGAGTTGTTTTTCTATTTCCCCACCCACATTAGATCACTAGTCAGCGGGAGCATTTTTAAAGCTCCTGCTGGCTGGGAGCAGGCTCAGGGCCCCATTACGACTACGGCGGTCCACCAACCACATTCTGACTATGGGGGTCGGACCACCACAGAACCACTGCTACAGATAGGGATCTGCAATCCCTGGCAGTCTTGCAGTGATGTGAGACTGGTAATATGCTGGCGGACCACTGTGGCACCGCCAAGCATATTACTAGTTTCCTCACCACCACATTTTTTGGTGCAACCATCATGAAAAGTGTGATGGTGAGGAAACATACCTCTGTACCAGGGGACGCATACAGGGGGAACATGGTGTACCTCCCTTTATGCATGCACCCCCAGTTCCTACAGGGCATAGACTTAATAGTCCATGCCCTGCAGGAAAATTCAATGGCATTCCCATTGACGTGCCTTGCTAAGGCTCTCATATGAACCTTAGCATGGCACCTCTGTGGGCCAGCCGCTGCAGTACTACCGACTTGGATTCTAGACAAAATCTGGCAGGCAGTCTCATTATGGGATTGGTAGTCTTGGAGCGTGGCGGCCTGCTCCAAGACTGCCAAACTCATAATAAGATCTAGCAGGCACATGCATCAAGCTAGGGTTTTGTGAGTCCTTAATTGCGAATATTAAGGATTTGCATTAAAGGACTCGCAAAATCCTATGCATGTAGGAATCGCTATAATAATAGAGAGTCCTCCACATTCCTTATTTGCGACTTGCAAATTGCGCGTCGCAAATAAGGAATAGCTTCCTATTCATTCCTATGGGCCTAGAGGCCCATAGGAATGAATGGTAAATTGCAAGCGCAATTTGTGAGTACCTCGCAAATTGCGCATGCAATTTCAGGGTGCAAGGGTGTCAAAAGTACACCCTGTTGCACCCCTGAAATTGATCTGTGCACATATGCTGCGCACACACATGCACTAAGGGCATGTGTGTGCACAACATGAAACTTTGAATAATGCACATGTGCATTTTTCAAAGGTTTTGCAAATTACCATGAAGTTCAACTTCATGTTGATTTGCGCCCCCTATTAGTGAAATCGCTAATTTTTTTACTTTAATGCATTGCATTTAAGGAATATCAATTTGAGATTCCTTAAATGCAATCACAATGTAAGTAATCGCAATTTAGAGATTACTTAAATTGCGATTTTTGCATTTGGGATGATGCATCCCAAATGCAAAAATACCAGTCGCAAAGGGGCAGATTCTGAGAATCTGCCCGTTTGCGACCAGTTTTTCTTTTGATGCATGTGCCTGATAGTGTTTTCTCCCGTTTGGCAGGAGATTTGAAAATGCTCCCTTCAGATGGGAGCAAACACATGCTTCCTTGCCCACAGTAGGGAAATTACTATGTCCCGGAGGTGGGATCCCAGGACACAGCAAGTGGGCCGGACCCAGGAGATGGGGTTCCTGGGGCCATTAAAGGCTCAGGGAGGGGATGACCTGGCCCCCTTCTAATTCTTTGAAGTGACGGCCCTGGGTATGGGGTCCTTAGGGCCTTTTTAAGGCTCAAAGATGTGGACCTTGTGGCCCCTTCCTTTTGTAAAACACATTGGGCCCCCAGGAATGGGTCCCTTGGACCAAAACAGAGGCCGCGCACCTTGTCCTCTAAATAACTAAATTAGGCCCCTGGGAATGGGGTCGCTGAGGCTGAAAACAGCTCAAGGAGGGGTCGCACGACAACGTCCTTTAAATATACCCAGCCCTGTGAGATGGGGTTAAATAATAATGTTAAATATGACAGCCACCATTTTGTTTTGTTTTTTGTTGTGATCTTTTGGGACTTCCGCGGATCATGGCTAAATTTGCTGTTTTTTATTTTATTTGTCCCCCAGGGGTGTATTTCTGAGTTTTCCCATGGGGCCTAGGGGTCAGGGCATCCCTCCCCTACCCTCTTATATATATTTTATTTAATCTCAGGAGGCTCTTGCAGACCTAACTTTCCAGAAATACAAATATTTTTAAACCTTCATTTCTCAAAAAGTACTGAACAAATTTACACCAAATCACAAAAAGTACAATCTCTTTGGTCCAAAGTCTAGCTTCTAATTCAGTTCAGCAGTTTTTCCAGTATGGGGTATTAAAGTAGTCTGTGAAAATGCATTGGGATTTTGCATTTTGAGTTCACTTTTTTCTCAGCCCATGCTTGACAGATCACCCTAAAACTTTCCAGCAAGGAGCTGAAGTGAATGTACTTTATTTTTTAAAAGCTTTTTGAAGATTCATTAAATTGTGTAAAAGTTATTAGCAAAATAAAAAATGCCTTGTCTATGAAAAAGCAAGCCTAACTACTTTTCTCTTCATAATTGCATTAAGAGTGCAGTACCTTATGTGGCTAGTAGAGGTCCCTTTACAACTCCACAGGGACACCTAGTAACAGACTGAGCCACTGCATCCTTTCCTTGCTTTGTGGATTTTCCTTTATTACTTATGATAATTCTTGGATATTTTTTGACAAAAAAAATCTAACAAACATTATCATTTGCAATGCCAATAGCTCAAACTTTCACTAATGCAAGACCTATTGCATTGTAAATGCTTGTTAGGGCTGGCGATAATCAAGATCTTGCCATTTTAATAAAATTATAAAGTAATATACTTACATAAAGGGGTTTTTTATCCACCACTCTGCCTCCATTGATCTGCTGTGTCCTTCACATTTTGTTTCCACCCACTACAACATACAGCTTGGGGCAATGTGTCAGCCTACTTCAGCCACTGGATAACTTCATTTTGACTGACTGCGTTTAGCCATTTCACAAGGAGCATATCTACACACAAGGTAGTTCCCTTCAGTGACAAAGTTTTTGTTTTGTTTTACATCATTATAATTTTAGTGTTGCATTTGTTTGCAGAGTCTGATTAGAAGGCAGGACGCTTTCACTCAAAAGACTTCAGGCGGTGTCGGGGAGGCTGGAATGCCGCCAAGAATCAATGAACCCCTAAGGATGAAACAGGAGTGATAGCGACCTCTGTGGCAAGAAAGCCGGATGAAACTAAGGGCGGAGATGCTGTTCTCATGCTCACGCTCTCCCAGGATGGGAGAGAAACTGACGATAGGATGCCTGACGGAGATCAGCGTCCCGCGGACCCGGCAATGGCAACGAAGTTCAAACACCAACAGATGGTGCGGGGGATGTTTTCTGGGAAGGGGAACAGCGGCATGCAGGGAAAAACCTCTTTGAGAGGTAAGATGACAAGCAAAGCCATGGGAAGCGGGCCAGGCGCTCCAGGTATGGGAATCCCCCTTGGTGACTCTGTAGCTAAGGTAAATATATCTGTCAAAAAAATTGCAGAGAAGGCTGCATTAGACCTCCCTGTTTTAGACAAGATGAGTAAAATGGTTAATATTAGCATTGAGTCTACGAAATTACAGGGGAATGAGCATAGTGGCGAAAGCAGTGGAGCTATACTCAATATCCCTGGGATAAATTCCAAGACAAATTCTGATATTCCCAATGTGGGAACACCTGAGGGAGATAGATTCTTCTCCCTGACGGATGAGTCAGAGCACAACAATGTGAGCGATTGAGGAAATACCGATTTCGAGGCCACGGGGAGGACAGTAGTATCTCACCATCCAAGCTGGGTACCCAGAAGAAGATGCCAGTCAGACCTAAGAGAAGAAGCATAAGAGGAAAAACACAAGGCAGTGGGTCAAACATGGACTACAGCCAAGCAGGTCAATTACTATGGGACTACTCTGTCTTCCAACTTGGAAGTGAATCTGAGGAAGATAATCCATCTAAACATACTCTTCAAGAACCTATTGCTAGCGCCAACAAGCCAGGATCCCCCCCTCCATGGAATTGATATTCTCTACCCTGAAACAGCTGCAAGCAGAGGCCCGTCAAGATCATAAAAAGGCACAGCTTGCGAATAAAAAAAACCCAGGGGTAATCTGAAAAGTGACCAAATTTTACTCGGAAATCTTGGAGGGGACTACTGCGCTCGAGGAGCGCGTGGTGCGATTAGAGACTGGAGTAGAGGGTGCCGAACAAAAAATTGATGCAAATGATGCTAGAATGGGGGATGTGTTATGGAAGCTAGAGGAGTTCAAGAACAGGCAATGCAGAAATAATGTAAGACTTCTTGGCATAGAGGAGAATGTAGAAAGCAGTGATATATGGGGTTTGTCATCAAACTCTTTAATGGTGCTTTTCCTGAGCTAGGACATTGGGATTGGGACACCGAGCTCCAGAGGGTACACAGGTTCCCACTGATGCTGAAAAAGAACACATCAAGGTCAAATGATAAACCTAGAGCCTCTCGGCTATGTATGTTAGTTTTATGTTAGGGTGATCTGTGAGGTTGCTATGGTACGTCAGACACTTCTGGTGGGTCGCAGAAGCAACTGAGGGGGACAGCGGAAGGCAGGAGTCCTCGCAAGGCTCTGCGGGCCTGTTTTGCCTTATTCAGAGGGTGGGGGTGGGGGGAAGGGTAGGGGGGTCAAGGGAGGGATCCATAATATACAAGGGAAATTTGCACAGGTTATTTTTTCTTTTTGGGATTTTCTAGTGTGTTAGAGATGGGCCACAGAATGTTAGGACTGTATTACACTCTTGATGGGGAAGCATAGAATTGCCTCTATTAACATTTGTGGGCTTAATGATACCTTCAAAAGATGCAGGATTAACCAGGATCTCTGGTTCTTGAGGGCAGATATCATCTGCCTCCAAGAGACTCATATCGAAGCCGGCAGAAGCAAGGTTATGGAATTTGATGGGTAGCAATTGATTTCTTGGACCAGGCAGGATTTTTGGACTAGAGGGGTGGCAATATTTGCTCGGCGTGGTCTGGCTAGCTTTTCACGGTTCCTTACGGATGAATTGGGAAGATGGGTAATTACACAATGTTCCATTGATGATAGCTTGTTTACACTCTTTTTTGGGATTTCTGGCTGGCTAAGGCGTGCGCCTAAGCCAGGCAGAAACCACCACTCTAGTCAGGGCAAGGAAGTTACACGCTAAAGATAACCCCTGCTCACCCCCTTGGTAGCTTGGCATGAGCAGTCAGGCTTATCCCGGAGGCAATGTGTAAAGAGTTTGCGCACGCACACAGCAACAACACCCCAGGCACACCACGAAGGAACTCCACACAAGGTTATATATAAAAATAGCCTTTGTATTATAATAAACATATTAGATCATAATCACATAATGTACACTGTGCCAACTGGCACTGGGTAGTATCTACAAGGGATTATTTACACCTGACAGGGCCAACTGGGCCACTGTCAGTACCCTCACCAAGTGAACTTAGTAAAGGTAGAATTTAGCATAACATAGAACACAACCAGTACTACTGGTAATCACTGTACTTAGCATCAGCCTGTCACATCAACTACATTAGGCTCAGTTTCACATCAGGCGCCAACGCATTGTACGCCAACCTCCTCCGCCTAGCCACATTACACAATTCTCTCACAAGTCTAAAAACATTAAACTCTAACCTCCTAAGCATAACTCATCTTAGGGAATAACTCTCTCTGGCATAAACCATTAGATGCGAACCAACCTCATAATCCTAGTGCACATTTGGGGGAATCAACACAGGTGCTTAAATCATTCCACATACATTACATTTCCTAGCACCACCCTCACATTAGAAGTCTAACGCATTAGACACTAACGTCCTAATCATAACTCACAGTAGGCATAATCACCTGAACATCAATCACATTAGGGCCTGATGCCCTACACAACTCACAGTCCCCCCTGGCCAACTGGCCATCCCAAAAAGGGCTCAAACGCCCTATGTCCCCAGAGTCAGGGCTGTAGCCTATGCAGCTAAGGTCAGGGGTGCTCCCCTGCGCAAAACCTAAACGTTGCAGCTGCCCACTACTTGCTGGGCAGCTGAGAACAATAGTCTGAGGGCCTAAACGGTGCAGCTGCCCACTACTTGCTGGGCAGCTGTGAGAGTTAACCATGAGGTACGGGCCCTCAATGGCCCGTAGAATCAATGCTTAAAACGTTGGAGCCACACACGGCTCTAGGAATAACCAGGTCCCATGGAGCCCACTAGCTCCCGAAGTACTCACGCCGTCATAAAGAAAAGACCGGGCCCTCTGGCACAGTGGAGCCACCCAGGGCTCTGAAAACAAATATGCAAAGCGTTAGAGCCTCATGGGGCTCTGTGAACAACTAGGCCCCCTTTGTTGGAGCCACACGGGGCTCTGAAAACCAATATGCAAAGTGGTGGAGCCTCACGGGGCTCTGTGAACAATTATGCCCCGTCGTTGGAGCCATGTAGGCTCTGAAGACCAACTATGCCCCCAACTTGCTGCCCCCTTTATCAAAGAGAGGCGGGCCTCGTTGGAGCAGCCCGCTGCCAAGTGGGGCCGCTCGGGAATAAATACGTCTCGTCTGGTCTCGTCCATGCGGCGGGTCTCTCTTCCCCCGGGCCCCCTCCTGGGACCCGGGACTTGGATGCGGAGCCTGCCGAGCTCCAGACCTTCCAGGCAGCACGTCCCAGTGCGGGGTGGGCTCCCGCCTGGGTCTTTGGATGCAGCGCTTCTCTTCCGGGCTCCTCTCAAGCCCCGCCCGCAACCACGGCTGCCGAGTTCTACTTCCGGGTCGCCGCGGGCAGTGCGGCGGCCCTCTGGGTCTCGGTGGCTCCTTCCAGCCGCAGTACGGGGTGGGCTCCCATTTTGAGTGAAGTCACTTGCGGTGTGGGCACCCGCTAGGGGGGATATGTTCAATAAAAGTCGCCTGCGGGGTGGGCACCCGCCAGGAGTGTTTAAAAATAACAGCGAATACGCGGGGCGGGCTCCCACCTACAAAACAAAGGGAAACGCGGGGTAGGCACCCGTCTACTCAGATATGCTAAAAAGCGGCCGTGATGCGGGGTGGGCACCCGCTTCCTGGAATATAGGGGATTGTGGGGGATTCCCCTTTTCAAAAGGATCGCAGCTCCGTGCTGCAACTGAGATGGGAAGCGCTGCTTCTCAGCTAGAGAGAGCAAAGCGCTCTTCAAAAATAAATGCCAAACGCTCCCAAGGCGCCAGAGTTGAAGTCCAGGGTCAGGAATGGCGCGCTCTTCCAAGCAATAAAGAGCAAAGCGCCCCTTCAAAGTAGAGGCCAAGTTCAGGGTGGCACAAGGCTGGACTCAGGCAGGCCAGCACACAGGACCCTCCAGCAGGGAGGTAGTCCCTTGTGGCGGTTCCTCCTGGAGCCCAGCAGCAGCAGCCCCCAGCGTCAGGATCAGAGAAACAGAACAGACATGGGGTCACAGCCCCTCTTTATACACACATTTCCTTTGTCACCAACTGTAGGGCATGGGGAGAACCAGTTACAACTGGTTCTGGAGCACTTTGTTTTGCTCAACCCCTCTCCCTATTCACAGGACAGGCGAGGGACATCAGCCGCACCACAGGAGGTGGAGCCAGCATTGTGTAGGGAAGGCACAGTCCTATTCAGGTCCCAGGTGCACTCCTCCCTCCCATCTACATGCAGATCTCTCCATTCACCACCGGGCAGACTCACCCTGGCTCCTGGAATTCCCCAGTCCTCTCAGTTCCTGTCAATCACAAGCCAGGCAGGCAATTCACATCACACAGCACACAGACATGCCAACTTCTAGAAGTGGCACTTCTCCACCAGTCACCATAAATCTGCGCACACCATTGCGCAGCATTTACTCTCACGAGTTTGCACATACCAAACTCGCCCCTGGACTCCTCTCACATCAGAAACTACCACGGACACACCTATCCCCCATGCATTCCTATGGGCGGGCAGGCCAGTCTCACTACATGTAACACAGAGCGCACACACTTTACACTGGGACACAGTGCTAAAGTGCTTAGGGGCCTAAAACTACTAACACTACATAGGGACCAAGGCTAAGATAAATGCTAAAAGTTTAGGGGTGAACCTGCTACAAGGGCCAGGTCCAACAGACCAGTATTGGATGACCCAGCACTGTTTAATTGGCTGAATATCGAATTAGTGGGCTGGCCCCTTCCGATTATTCTATGAGGGGACTTCAATATAAATATGAGCTGCTCGATATCCAATCATCCTGAGATACCATATCAAGGGCGGAAGCGCAACGTCCACAAATCTCTGACTCATTTAAAAGAATCTCATGGGTTATTGGATATATGGGCAAAAAAAGAGGGAAATGACCCCGGATACACGTATTTTTCCGCCCTTCACAAAACCCATGTTAGACTGGACTATTTTTTTGTTTCACAGGGTATGGTACATGGTAGTAAAATTACTAAATTTCCGTGAGTTATGTCAGATCATAAACCTCTGGTGCTGGAAATCAATATTAGGAGAAAAATACAAGTTAATCGCTGGACATTTAACAGGGCTCTGTTAAGTGACAGCGGCTATATACAGCACATGGAGAGGTGGATCCCTAGGTTCATAAATGAAAATGTAGGCAGCACTAGTACACAAATTGTGTGGGGCACCTTAAAGATGGGGATCAAGGGTGAGACGTCTAAATTTGGTTGGGAGGCACAAAAGGAGGAGAGGAACACACTAAATGTACTATATGATGCATTAGAAAAGGCAGAAACCTATTTGGTAAAGGTTCTCTCTGAAGGTGGAGACCCAGATACTGCTCAAGCAAGGATTTTAATTGCCAATTCTGCAATTACAGAAATCTCACTTAACAAATCAGCGGGCAGATATCTGGCCTAGCGGAGTAAGCTCTATCTGGCACATGCATGAACGTAGGCTTTTGCGATTCCTTAATTGCGATTATTAAGGAATCGCAATTAAGGAATTGCAAAAGCTTATGCATGTAGGAATCGCTATAAAAATAGCGATTCCTACACATTCCTTAATTGTGACTCGCAAATTGCGAGTCACAATTAAGGAAAGCCGTCCCATTCATTCCTATAGGCCTCCAGGCCCATAGGAATGAATTGGAGATTGCATGAACAATTTGCGAGTACCAGTAGGTACTCGCAAATTGTTCATGCAATTTTAAGGGTGCAAGGGTGTCAAAATGACACCCTATTGCACCACTGAAATTGATCTGTGCACATATGTTGCACACACACATGCCCTAAGGGCATGTGTGTGCGCAACATGAAACTTTGAAAAATGCACAAAAGTGCATTTTTCAAAGTTTTTGCAAATTACCATGAAGTTCAACTTCATGGTAATTTGCTCTCCCTATTAGCGAAATCAAATTTTTTTTTACTTTAATGCATTGCATTTAATGAATCTCAATTTGGGATTCCTTAAATGCAATCACAATTTAAGTAATCGCAATTTAGAGGTTCCTTAAATTGCGATTTTTGCATTTGGGATGATGCATCCCAAATGCAAAAATACCAGTCGCAAAGGGGCAGATTCTGAGAATCTGCCCGTTTGCGACCGGTTTTTCCTTTGATGCATGTCCCTGTATGAGAGCAATGAAAGGGTAGGCCATATGTTGGCAGTCCGCCCCAGAGAAAAGGAGGTTCAATCCCGCATCACAGAAATTTTAGATCCTGATATTGGTCCAGTCAATGACCCAGAAGCGATATTATCAGCATTTCAAAAATGTTACCAGGAATTATATACAGAGGATAATCGGAGGGCCCAAGACGAAATTGAGGAATATCTTAAAGAGTTAAAATTAGAGCAGCTCACTGCCCAGGAGAAAGAGATGCCAGAGTCATCAATCAAACCTGAGAAAAAACGATTGGCTATTGAGTCTCTGCCATCTGGTAAAGCAGTCGGAACGGACCATATACCAGGCGAATTCTATTAAAAAAATTGGGTGCAACTAATTGCTCTGATGTCAGAGATCTTTGACTTAGCTCAAGCTGGTGAGGCACCCCCCAATTCCTGGAAGGATGCCAAGATCGTGATATTTTTAAAAAAAAAGGTAAACCGGCAAATTAACCTGGCTCATATAGACCTATTACATTGATTAATAGCGACACGAAAATATATGCAAAAATTCTTGCAAACAGATTGGATTCAGTGATTAAGAAGTTGATCTCTCCTCAACAACATGGCTTTGTTCCCGGAAGGGAAGCTATTGACCATATACGCCGGACTATTGCCCTTTTCGACTGCACTAAGGTTACAGGAGACCCTATGGCTTTAATTCTGTTGGATGCAGAAAAGGCATTTGATAGGGCCTTTCTGTGGGCTACTATAGCACAAAATGGTCTTGGAGAAGAGTTTATTAAGGCTATCAGAAGTATGTATAAGGAACCAATTGCAAGGATAGCTGTGATGGGTGCCTCCTCGCATATCATAAAGATTTCACGGGGCACGAGACAAGGATGCCGCTGCTCTCCTTTATTATTTGCCATTTATATAGATCCCTTAATTAGACAAATAACGGACAACCAAAGAATCCGATCCATCTATGCTAAAGGGGGGGGAGTAAAACATTTAGCGTACGCAGACGATCTACCTATAATTACACCCACCCCCCAAGCTGCCCAGTCTAACCAGTCAATTCGGCAAACTTTCAGGCCATCATCTCAATGAGAATAAAATCCAAATCGTAATAAATAATAACATTAATTTGGATGATTATCGAATAGTTCAGAGTGCTAGATATTTGGGTGTTGAGATCAGTTCCAATGTGGAAGATATTGTTGATATCAATCTGAAACCACTGATTCAGAAAATGAAGTCAGATTCTAATAGAATAAATAATTTACATCTTACTTTAGTTGGGAGGAACAATATAATTAAAATGTTAATTTTACCCAAAGTTTTATACTACTTTAGGGCAATCCCACTAGAGATAAATAAATCGTGTTTTTTGAAGTTGAACCAATTGATCTCATGGTTTTTGTGGGCTGGACAGCGCCCTCGCACAGCTCTTAAATACATGACTTTAACTAGAGATCGGGGGGGGGGGGGGGATGGTCTGTACCGAATTTCCAAATTTATTATTGGGCAGCAGCTCTGAAACAAATGGCCGATCTGCTGAAAGGTGACTATGGGGGATCTAGAGAAGTGTCTATTTATGGGTTAATTTACGGAGTACAAACCAAAGGACTGCTCATGCGTCACATTGATTATGCTTATTTCAAGAGGGTCAAATTCAAGGTTTTATTGGGTGCGTTCATGGTCTGGACGGCTGTTCGGAAAAAGCTTATGATTGGCAAAATCCATAGATATTCTGCTCTTGATAATAATAAGCTACTCCCTGATATATTTCAAGAGGAATACTTCAAAATTTGGAGTAAGAAAGGGGTATTGCATATAGGGGATTTAATGTCTGACAAGGAAATATCTACATTTGACTTAATTAAGGAAACATTCGGGATAGGAAACAACCACTTTTTAAAATATTTACAGATAAGGGATTTTTTGTTTAAGAAGCTAGCTTGTCGCAGTAAAATTCCACTATTAGATTTGATCTGGGGGGCTCGATCATCAATGCCTACAATATACAAACTCATCAACAAGGAGATGGGGGACGATATGCCCAAACACATCGACAGGTGGCAATAGATGGTACAAGCCGGGCCGGGAGAGTGTGGGGACTCTCTTCAGCTCAGCCAGACAGCTATTATTTCAGCTAACCTGCAAGTATAATGTTTTAAGACATGGTGTAACCTTTCTATCACTCCGGCTCGAATCTATAGATGGGGTGGTACATTGTTCTCGGTGTGGAATGTGAGCCGTGAACAGTGTCCATATGTTTGCCAGTTGCCCTAGATTTGCCCAGCTGTTAACCGAAATCAGACAACGTCTCGACTCTATATTGGGACATGCGGTTGAACTTACCCCTCAGGTTATGTTACTGGGGATTAGTAGCCAGGAAATGGAGGAACCAAATCGGAACTTGGTTTTTATAGTGATGGCAGTGTACAGGCTATGTCTGGCCAGTGCTTGACTCGACCAGGATCCTCCCTCAGTACATGTATGGTTAGGTAAATTGCTTCAATGTATAAGTGGGAGACTTTGGTATTTAAAAGAAGGGGAACCAGGGCAAGGACTATAGGGTTGAGGATCTGGGAACCTCTAACTAGATGGATTAACACCGATGAAGATTAATAGATCCCTGCCTAAATCAGTAGGGTATCCTATCCTGTTACAATGCTCGACGAATCCTATGTAAAGAAGTTGGTAAACATCTGTGCAAATGCTGTTTTTGTTTTGGTTTTTTTGGATCTATGCGGGTGGGGGGTGGGGGGTATAATGTAAACGTGGACATCCATTAATTTTGGTACTGTGTAATCTGTTATTTTCTTATGTTTGATATCCCAATAAAAAATAAAAAAATAAAAGAAGGCAGAACGCTTTATACCAGTTGAGAGCACAGAGCAGGTCTCAGCTTTATCATTCTCTGTCTCCTACCAATGCTGTTGTAAATGCCTTTTGATGGGCTTTTGTTTATCTTTCTGCTGGTTTTTCACACCATGCCAGCAGCTTTCATGTACTCAGAATCTAAGCTCATGAAGGGTGCTATATCTTTGCAACCTTTTCTGCCTGTCATTTTTTTTGTCCTCATTTGCCTCTAAAACACCATTCTATTTGCACCTGTGAATGGAGTATCATGCCCTTTTGTGCTGGAAGAAGGGCAAGAGGAAGAAGAGAGACCAGACGTTTCACCCTTTACCGCCCTCGTTTATTTGAAACTCAGTCTTCTTCTAAGAAACCCTTGCTATCACTCCACTCCCCGCCTTCTTGAACAAACAAGAGTTGGAGGAGAAGGAGACCAGATAGCCAGACAAGGCAGAAAAGGCATAATCATTGTTCTACATTATCCTGTTGCTTACACCAATCCACTAAGGGGGACCAAAAATCATGCTTTTTAAAACCCTTCATATCCAGACTAGCTATGTATTTAATAGAGCGTACCCAATCATTGAACCTGGGAGGAGACACGGCAATCCACTGTTTGCAGATTTCTATACGCGCCAGCAGCATGGAATAAAAAATCAGCCTTACCTGTTTTTTTGTGGTTTTTGCAAGGGAATCCGCACATCCAAAGATAACATGCAAAACGCTTACCTTAATATCAATCTTCAGCATAATAGACAGGGCCCTACTCACATCATTCCAGAATGGCTGGATCACTGGACATTCCACAAACGTGTACATTGTCCTCTTTCAGACTGCCTCACTTAGGGCAAGCTACATCCCCTCCTCTGCCAAACTTTGATTATCTCTGGGGAGTCCAATAGGCTCTGTGGATGGAGAAAGGATGGTTTCTTCCAAGGTGTGCGGGTTTAGCTAGTTTAAACAACATAGACATAGATACTTGCCACTTGTTTTCCAGCGATGAGTCCGGCAAGCATCTTCCCCACAGTTCCGTTGGCAATGTGAAGGCATCATCTTCCAAATCCACCATCAGCCAGTAGAGTGTTGCAAGCTCCTTCTTAAGTACTTCCTCGTCCAAAAGTCTATCTTCGAGTCCTGCCGGAAGGCCGTTCCAGCCTCTCACCACACCATAGATGAGAGAAAAATAAAGGTACGGAGAGATTCTAAAATGCGGAAAACATATTTCTGCTAGTTCGAACAAAAAATAGGCTTCTTTACTCGATTTGCATGTTCAAATCCATGAACGTTCTGAGGACTCTCCTGCGACCCGCTACCCGCCGGCCGCCATGTTTTCCCCCTCTCTCCCGGTTTCACTATTCAAACCATACTTTAGATAGAACCACACAGAGCAGAGCACTTGTAAATCCCAAAATGTCAATGCTCATCAAGCAAATGATGGTCCAGTTGGGACTCTGTGATATATGGAGACAGAAAGCAGGGCCAAGAAAAGGTTTTACATTCTACACTCAATAATATAGACATCAGTCGAGAATAGACTACTTCCTTATCGACAGCAATTTGGCAGAGTGGGTTCAGAAGGTTGAGCATGTGGGAATTCATCTGTCGGAGCACTCGGCTGTGATTCTGCACATGAAGATCCATGCAGGGGCCACTCAATCTAGATGGACCCTAGATCGCACAATCCTGCAGGAAAAAGGAGTTATAGAAGCTCTGAGTATAGAGACAGAAGAGTTTTTTCATTATAACTGGGGCTCAGCGGCATCTAGAATAATCTGGGATGCTTACAAAGCCTTTCTAAGAGGAAGAATAGGGGTACTGGCTGCAGAAAAAAGATGGAGATACTATAAAGAGGTGTCTGCAATCGAGGAGCTGGTTCACTCTCTAGAAAAATATCTGACTGACCCTATGGTAGACGATGAAGCCCGGGCAAGACTGTTACAGAAAGTGCTGGAAGCAAAATCTAACGTGGTAGCAATCCTAAATGAAAGGGTTAGGGCAAAGTGGGAGGTTAGTCGACTGGCCCATTTTGAATATAGTGAGGGTTGTAGCAAGCTGTTGGCCTGGAAGGTTAAAAGAGAACAGGTGAGAAACAGGATTGACCAGGTCAAATGCGAATACACAGGAGTCCTAATTAGCGATAATAAGGATATCGAGCATGCGTTTTACACCTATTACAGCAGAGTCTATCGAGAAGATTTAAAACCTACCCAAGATGAGGTGGAAGCTTAGCTGGGGCAAGGCTGTAAAAACCCCCTTACAACAGATAAGTGCAGGCAGCTGAACGGGGAGATCGAGGAGAAGAAAATAGATCTTGCATTAAGACAGGGTAAGAGGGGCAAGGCTCCCGGTCCTGATGGCCTGCCCCATAAGGTCTACAAAGCACTGGCAAGTGTATTAAACCCTATTTTTGTAAATTTTTTTGATGATCTCTACATAGATGGGGCCAAAATGCCGGCCTCATGGAATGATGCTCACATCTCCCTAATTCTGAAGCCAGGCAAGTGCCCAAAAAATTGCGACTCATATCGGCCAATATCATTGTTAAATTGCCATTACAAGATCTTCGCAAAGATATTGGCCGATAGGCTAAATGGGCCTATGGTGGATTTGGTTCATATAGATCAAAAAGGGTTCATACGCGGTAGGTCTCTGAAAGAGCTGACTTACTCACTGATAGGATCGATAGACCTAGCATCCGCTTATGAGCTCCCACTTACGGTAATAGCTTTAGATGCCACTAAAGCTTTTGATCGGGTTAATTGGGTCTACTTGCAGGCAGTGGCAAAGTCATTAAATCTGGGGCGAAATTTCTGTAGAGCACTAGCAGGCTTTTATAAAGCACCAAAGCTTGAGTTCTGATTAATGGCTCCCTGACAGATCCTGTTTCTATCAGTAGAGGGACGAGGTAGGGATGTCCCCTATCACTGCTCCTATTTAATTTATATATAGAGCCCCTAGCCAGGAAAATTAGGGAGGATCCAGGGATTACACCTTTTCAATATGACAGCTGGAGCAAGAAATTGGCTCTATATGCAGATGACATCCTCATTTATACAACTAACCTAGTTTAAACTCCAGGGAGATTCTTGTGAAAGGAGAGAAGGGGAAGAAGGAGGAGGAGAAGGTAGAGAAAGACTGGGGAGAGGGGTGTGAGGATCCTGAAACCCCCGCAGAAACATTATATGTTACAGTGAAGCAACAGATACCCTTCGAACCCAAGACAAAGTATAAAAAGTCTTCATTAAAAAAACATATGCAGGAGCTTACATTTAAAATCACCCCATCTCTTAAAACCTATTTTATAGTCCTACCTAAAACATTAATTCTGGGTGGAAGCACGATGGCAGGTATAAACAGTTGCCAGGAGAAAGACACTTTGAAACAGACAACAATCTTAGACAGCCGCCCAGATGGACTGGGTGAGATGGACTGGGGGGGAGAGATGTCTTTAAGCGGTTACCAAACCTTAAACAAAATAACCCCTGATCCTGATCCCGACACAGCAAATTTCAAAAAATCCAAAGATCCTAGGTCCAAACTCCGAAGCCCCTGAACAGAGTTTTAAACATCCAGAGAAGGAAGACTCATCTATCAGAACGCTCATAGCAGCTTTATCGGTTGAAATTAAAAATAGAGTCAAATCAGTTGGAGATAAAAAAGGCCTGTGGAGTTATGGAGAGGAGCATAGATGACCTCAGCAGTAGAACAACAATGCTAGAGGGGGAGGTTAAAGAGCTCCAGGAAATGGTACAGACAAATTTCGCTGAGATAGACAAACTAAAAACAGCAGAAGGAGAGAACCTACATAGAGTTGAAAGATTGGAAAATTTCCAAAGGCGAAATAATCTGAAAATCCTGAAAGTGAGGGAAGGCAGAGAATGTGATGATATTAAAGCATATGTAGTTAAGCTAATTAAGAACAAGCTACAGATGGAGGAGTCAGAAGAAGTAATAGCAAAAGACATACAGCAGGTACATAGAGACCCTTTCAGACTTAACACCAACAGTATGATAGTTTATTTATTTTGCAGTTACTTAAAACCATTGCAATGCATGAAAAAATAAAACCATATATAAAATATTCGGCCACCGTAATAAAATGTCATCATACTGAAAATTTAAAACGCTTCTGTTGCTTTACAAATTAAAATACAAATTTAGACATGCGGGAGCAACCTATGCAAGTAACCCAGTCACCTGCATCAATTGGTGCACCCCCTGCGAAAATTAATAGACCAAAGACTCCAATGCCCAAAAGCTTTAGTGTCAGTTTGGCATTTTTGCCCGGGCCGCTTCGAGAAATCTAACTAGTCTAGTGTTCAATTGTGGTGATGCTGGTTCGAAGCAGGCCAAAACTGCCTGCCTCCATGTCTGACTCCCCCTTTGATTAAAGGGAATTTTTAGCAATTGCCTCCTTTCTTGAAGCATCTCCGTGCAAGAATAGATGGTGTGGATGATGTCCCCCTGGCCATTTTTACACAGACTGCATACTGTGAAAGGCTGCACCCTTTTACATGGGAGAGATGCTGCGTGCATGGCATCACTCCGAGTTGTAACTCTAGGAATTTTAATTTCAGTGCTTTTGAATAGCCCAGGTTAAAGTATTGTTGCTGGGCTAGGGTCTTAAACGAATTCTAAGTCATCCAAGCATGCGCTCTGACAGAAAAAGCAGCTTTGTCCTACACCAGTGACTGAATTTTCAGCGACTTCCACACTAATTTTTACAAAAAACTGAATGGTGACAGTGTGTATCCCATAAGGGCGATAAGCCTGTGTTTGCCAGAGCCTCCTGAAGGTACAATCTTGCGGGCGAATTCTCCCTCTGTTGTAGATCTTGCCACAGCAGGTGGTTTAATGTGTTAGGGTTTGATGTTCTGATTTGATTCCAACAGTTGATGTATACTCCATAGCTGGCCTAGTTGACTCTGTTGTTGCCAGGGAAGAGCAGACTAACTTGGCTGATTGAGCTAAGGTCACACTTAGGTGTATTAGTCATATCGCCATTAGATATGTTTGAGTCCTGGGATCCAATGGCGAATCCTTCGGCTGCCCATGGAGAGTGCTGTTTGGTCAGCTTATCTTCTGCGCTGGATGCATCTGACCCGGGCTGCTTGCTCCAGTTGATCTGTTGTCCTTTTTCCTTTGCCGATGAGTGGCCTCCTCCTTTTAGGGTCTTTAATGCTTGCGCATTCAGAGGTGCTCCTGATGTTATGATTGGAGTTATTGCAATTATTGAGTTAGCTGCTCTTATTGAATTCTGAACTTCCGCTTGCGGAGATTTCTGGAATTTCTGAGATCCTAGTGAGCCTATTGATGAAACAGGGTAAGATTGGGTTGATCCAGGGGATATCGAGTCTCCTATGGACTGCATGTTCTGTGCCTTATGCTGCACCGTCGGGCTGACTGAAGGACTGGTTGAAGGGGATTCCGTTATTGTATTGTTCTGAGAATTACTCTGTATTGTTTTGTTCTGAGGAACTTCATTTATACATTCCACTGTTGATGATGTGGTTATGCATGTAGATGAAGATGAAGATGTAGTTGAGGATATTGTGGAAATCTCCTTGTTTTTAGTCGTGGCTTGAGTATGAACTTGTGCTATAATTTGCTGTTTCCGCTGGGTTTGGTGAGTTGGCTGAATTTTCTGCCCTGGTGTTGATACCAATACTGGTACTTGGTCTGGTAGTAAGGGGGACTGAAGACCTTTCACAGTGACATTGCTTGAGTAAAGAGCAGCCCCAATGTCTTTTATAAAGTTGAATTTTGTGAAAATTTTTGGTTGGACTAGTAGGGGTTTGGATTTCTCTCTTGGTGACCCACCAACAATTGGATCACCGTCTGTCGAAATTAATGCCGGTTCGTCACTGTTCTGATCTGTAGAGAGACCTACCTTGGCCTTTCTTCTCCGCCCTGAGATCTTGGGGCGGCCGATCTCCCGTACTCGACCTGACCTCATGTCATGCAACAGCTGTCTGGTCGGGCTAGGCGGGGCGGGAGGTGCGAATGAGGAGCGCAATGCGGGTGCTTTATGCTGCTTTTTCTGTTGGTGGCCAGCTCTCCCCCTGCGCTCTGCTTCCACCAAAAGGACAGCTCTTTAGGGCTGTTCAGGACTGGTTGAAACTATGCCTGTCTTCAGTTGTCCTCTGTTATCCAGTTATCCAGAGTTATCCGTGCCTTGCTCCGGTTCCGCTCAGTGCATAAGAATGCAGCACCTCAGCAGGTCTTGGTTACTCTGGTTAACACCAACAGGGCCAAACCCAGGAAAGTTTTAGTAAATTTTCTAACATACTCCCTGAAAGAGAAAATACTGTCAAAAGCCCTGGGGATGAAATCAATCGAGGTTGATGGTGTTAGATATGAGGTTAGGTCAGACGTATGTGCCACTACCTCTAACAGGCAATGGGAGATGGGGCAAAGGATCAAGACATTGAAGAACTTGGGTGCCTCAGTTCAGTTGAGATTCACAGCATTTTTTAAGGTAATGTTAAATAACAAGATGCACATCTTCCACTCTGTCGACAAGCTGGACGATTTTATCAAAACCCTACAACCCGGGGATTAGATCTCTCTTTATGGGGAGCGCGAACGCTACTGAAAGGATGCTGGAATATTATCACACTATCAATAATTGGGTGGAAATACTGTTCCAAACCTAAGGAAATAAATTTCAATAAAATGCTAACGGCAAATTCACTCAGGCACAACTTTACACTTATTTTCACATATTCGTTCTGGGGGGGATACCCAGATGGCTTTGGGCCATGAAGAGTTAGGGAAGGGTTTTCCATGGGAGGGGGGGAATTGGGGGAGCACAGGATGGGGAGCAGTGGGAGAAAAGACAAAAAAAAGTTCCTCTATAGCCTCTAAAGTTTTTTCTTTAATGCTGATCTGGTGCTTGTTTTTAGCCTTTAGGAGAGATGGGTGAGAAGAGAGAGAACAAAATAAAAATCCTTTCGTGGAATGTTAACGGCTTCAGGGTACGGGAAAGACGAGAAAAAATATTTCAATATTTGAAGGATTGCCCAGCCCAGACAATTATTGTGCAGGAGACTCACTTGTCAGAAAAGGAGGGTCTAGAACTCTTTAAGGCCCAAAAATGGATCTCCCAAGTAGTCTGCATATCTCAATTGGCTGTTACAGAGGGGGTAGCGATTTTAGTGAAGAGAGGGGCACAAATCAGTTTGGGGGCCCAGGTCTCAGACAAAGCCGGAAGGTGGCTAGTTGTTAAAGTGAAGATTTTGGGTCAGGGTCTTACTCTAGTGGGATATTATTGCCCAGATCAAGATGATGTCTCTCCCTTAGGTGAGCTGCTGGCAGAAATAGTAAACTCATTTAATCTTATTATCATGGCTGGAGATTTCAACGCTGTTCTTGCCATTTCTTCTTTCTGTCCTTCTTTCATTCTTTCCATTTTCTTTTCTTGATTCTTTTTATCTCCTGTCTTTCTTCTTTCTTTCTCTCTTTCGTTGTTTGCTTCTTTCTTTCCAATTTCCTTCGTCCCTTCATTCTTGTCTTCCGTTCTACCATTTTTCTTTCATTCTTGCCTTCCTCTTTATTTCTTGCTTTCCTTCTATCTTTCACATTATTTATTTTCTTTCTTTCTTTTGTTCTTCCTTTCTTTTTCTTCCTTTCTCTTTTGCTCTCTCTTTCTACCTCTTTCCTTTTTTTCTTTCATTCTTTTTTCTTCCTTCCTTTCTTCCTTCCTTTCTTTCCTTCTTTCTTTTCCCTCTTTCTTTCCTTTTGTGTTTCTTTATCCTTTCTTTCTTCATTTTTTCATTCTTTCTTATCAGCCTCTTTCTTTCATTCCTTCTAACCTCTTTCTCTCTTGACTTCCTCGTACTATCCCTCCTTCTTTCTTTCATTCCTTCTTTCTTTCCTGCCTTCTATTTTTCGTCTTTCTTTCATTCTTGACTTCCTTTCTTTATTGTCTTCCTTTTCTTTCTTTCATTTTCTTTCTTGTCTTCTTTATTTCTCTTTTTTCTTTCATTTCTTCTTTCTTTCTATCTTGTCTTCCTTTCTTTTTTGTTTTCTCTTTTCATTGCCTAACTCTGTTATGTTATTTTATATTAATTATATTTGTAAAGCATGAATGAATCACCCACAAGAAGGTCTCTTGGTACTAAGCATTCTACAATAGGCCAGAATTACCACAGGAAAATAAATCAGCCAGGTTTTGAGAAATTTCTTGAAACAGGTAAAATCTGTACAAGCTCCTATATGCAAAGGTAACTTGTTCCAGTGATGGGGGGCCAAATAAGAAAAAGATCTTCCCCCCCATATCTGGCAGTGTGAATACGGCGGGGATGAATTAAGAGTTGTCTGCTGGATCTGAGGTTGTGCGTAGGAGCATAAAACTGTCATCTCATCTGTAGATAGAGCGGCCCACTTCCAAAGAGGGACTCATGTACCAGGCAGAGAAGTTTGAATAAGGAACGCTTTTTATCGGAAGCCAATGCAAATGTTTCAATGTGGGCTCTCATGAAGAGGAGAATGGCAGATTGCCGATCAGACGGGTAGCTGTACTTTGTACCACCTGAAGATTAGCTAAAAAAGCATCATTAGCCGCGACCATAAGGGCGTTCCATAGTCTAGGCAACTTATAATAAGTGCCTGAGTGATGGATTGTTTGGACTGAAAAGGAATCTATTGGAAAAAAAATTTAAGCAGGTGCAAAATTCCAAAACTGGACCCAAAGATGGAGTTTACTTGTTCCCTCATAGAGAGGGCATCATCCATCAGTATGCCCAAATTGCACACCATCCTTTTTGGGGGTTGGGGCTGGTCCCAATTCCTGTGGCCACCAGTCATCAGACAAACATGAGGAAGCTTTTCCAAAAAGCAAGATTTCCTTCTTTCCTGTATTTAGTTGAAGGCAGTTGGACAATATCCAGGGGGCTTTTTTCATACAATCCCTGATCTACTCTTAGTGGATTCAGGATTTTTCTACATGGTAATAATACGTTGCGTGTCGTTCACATATGAGATAACTTTGAAACTGCAAGATCTTATCACTTGAACCAGGGAGGGTCACATAGATATTAAAAATGCTGGGGCTCAAACATGAGTCCTGTGGTACCCCCGTTAAGGAATTATAGAGGTCCAGCTGCACCGAATAGGACTGATCCCTTAGGATGTTTTAGCCAACCCATCGCTTTTCCGCAGACACCAATCTCCTCCAGTCTTTCTTTCTTGTTATTTCTTTCTTTCTTTCTTTCTTTCTTTCTTTCTTTCTTTCTTACTTTCTTTCTTTCTTTCTTTCTTTCTTTCTTTCCTTCTTTCTTCCTTGTTGTCTCTCTCTCATGCTTTACTTTTTCCTTCAATCTTTCTTTTTCTTGCTTTCCTCTTTCTTTCTTTCGTTCTCGCCTTCTTATCCAAAGGCAAGAGGCTGACAAGCAATGCCAGACTGACTCGCTTTTTAAAATCTGTGTTAGTCAAAATCTTTTGCGGTTCCTTCATTCACATTTTTCTTCTTCCCACTCTAGCATGCATCAAGAGACAATGTGTCAGCCCACTTCAGCCATGGGCTAACTTCTCTACGAGTTATGGCTCGCAGTCCTGTCTGAAGTATCACATTAATACACAAAGTAGTTCTCCTCAGCGCCAGGGAGTGCTCTGGCAAATGTGTCCTTTAGTGAGACTAACCCAACATTTTTGCCTTTAGCCAATATTTTTGTTTAGATTGATGAATCCCCAGCAGCTTCTCGAACAAAAAAGTTTGCAAAAAGTATGACAAAACAGAGAGTGCCGAAAGTCTGGCAGTCAACGCCAGACCTATTAACTTTGCCAATGCTTGTTCTGTAGTGGGAGTAATTATGTCATAGAAGAAAACAAAACAATGCATGGCATAGGACGAAAACAGTGTTTTTGGATTACAGAACCAACCCTAATCGGAGGGACCCCGGTTTTTTTGGTGTTGTGGAAACCTGTCTTTCTAACTGCAAACTGCAAATAATGCAAATGTTTTACAGAGGGCCACACAAAGAACAGAAAACAAGCTCTCAACCCTGGAAGGAGCGGTAGAAGAAACCAGAGGCAGTTTGTCCGCTACGGAAAAGAAGGCTGCGCCTTGAACAAGGGCTCTAAAGTGATTGAGAATTATTGCACGCAGACACAGGGAGATGCCCTACCAAATACAAGACATTAGAAGGCTTAACATGCCATCCATATCAAACCTGCAGGATTAGGTGAAGCACTTAGAAAGAATTGTGAAGGCAAAGACACTGCATGGGCTGGGGCTGCCTGCCCTGAATGAAACTGGAGAATTTAAAAAAAAGGAAGTTCCCTGTTTCTAATAGAATTCTTTTAGATGTCCTACACTGAAAAACAAGGATACATATATTGTGTTGGCAGAGTTTGGGGACACACATCAGCATCAAATGGTGAAGAAGACAATAGACTTAGCTCATCTTGTTTGGGGGATCCAGTGCGCACCCAGACATGAGCTTTGTGACTGTGGCGTAGGACGGAACTACAGACAGCAACACAGGAACTGATCGCCAAAGGGCTAGATGCATCTTTGTATCACGTAGCACAACTACAGGTAGGATAAGGAGAAAAGGTGAGGTTCTAAACAAACCGCAAAACAACAGGTGGATATCTTGCCTCTAGGGCAGTGACGGCTTCTCCGCTAAGGCGGAGGAGCGTTGCCCCACTGTTCAAAAGGGAAAATAAAATGATAGTAACATATCATTATTATCATTGTATTTTCCCTATTGCAGTCAGTGGTGGGCGGGGATGGGCTGGCCAGAGCAAGGGGGGAGTGGTGTGCACTCGTAAAGTGCGCATGAACTGTTTGACCAGACCTCTTGGGCCGAACAAACAGTTCATGCGCACTTTACATGTTCCTACCAGGATGCATTACACAGGAACATGCACAGGCTCACTGCTCCAGTCTGAGCTTCGATCTACGGCGCTCAAACCAATCACAACGCTGCATTGCAGCATTGTGATTGACTCAGGGGAGCTTGTCTGCCCGGGTGCTTCCTGATGCTGCCGGCCAGGACAGGAAGATTAAGAGGACGGCTGATGGAGGAGAGGCGGCGGCTGGCTGTTTAAGGTAAGTCCTTTTTTTATGGCATTTCTCCCCACTCTCCCGCCCTAACTCCCCCGTCCGCTAGCAGCTGCAACTGAGGGAGAACATCTGATGGAAGAAGAGTGCATCCAGTGCTTTTGTCTTGCATGATTTCAATTGGGAGTTGGCCCTTAAATAAGGATTCAGTTTGCAGATATTCCCATTTATAGGCCGGGATAAACATTAGTGTACTATTTATAACTGAATCAAGAGTGGTAGTGATACCTAGTATTATTCCAGACTATATTGAAAATATGGATTGTCCCTGCCACCAGGGCTAGACCGGCCGTAGTGGGCACCGGGCGTTTTACCAGTGGGCCAGAAGGTTGGGGTCCGGTTTTGGAGCAGTGGGGGCAGTTTTTTGTTACTGGGGGCCAGTTTTGCATCGGCCCCTGTAACACAATAATAAAAGCAGAGCAGTGTATCCCACCAGCATCCCCCCGCCACTTTTGTCGGGGCCGGTCTGACATAATTACCAGGGCTGGTTCCCATTCTCAGTCCGGCCGTGCCTGCCACTGCCTTCCATCCACTTGTATCTAGCTCCAAGGATGAAGTGATTTTTCAAATGGGTTTTGTCTTAACTTGCCGCAAACTTTGAAATGGAATGCCGTGCCTTTACTTATGGCCGTTGCTGCAAACCATTCAGAGTGTTTTTGGTGGTAAACATTTGATTGGGCAGCTATGCACCTGGATGACATACTGCACAGATTTCAACCCAAGAGTACTCTGTTGTTGAGTGTTTAAACCAAAAAAGCACTGAGATTTCCAAGGCATAGTGAGCTATGCAAACATAACTTCCCCAATGCACTGGTCAAGATCAAAACACATACCGTGGTCAATGGAACTGCTAGTGACATCACATGTGACCAATAATAACGTTAACACAAAGTCATTAAACAAACTTAAAGCCTTACAGTTCAAAGTCAAAACATATGTTTTGCAAAAATGATGTTAATAAAATGATAATGACCTACATGACATCATCAATGACATCTCTGGTGACATCACATATGATGTGACGTATGATGTAATTTTTAACTGTTTGCACACAGAATTAAAACAGATATTTTTACAAGGATTGCAGTAACTGTTAAGGTATCCTCGCACAAGTACAGCGTCAACACGAAAAGTGGCCATTAAATGGCAATGAAAGATGCTTTCAGAAAGATTTCAGAGATGAAAATGTTCAGTAACGCTGACCATTACTAGACGTCACGACACCTTTTTAGAGAAACACAGCTGTAATGTCACTGATTCACAGCTCACAGCTGTTGGGGGTGAAGTGACAGCACCACTGAGCAATACCAGATTTCAGTGCAATGCCCTACTGTTCACTAGACGGCCTCACAAACGATCATCATTAAAAAAGCCTTTATTTAAACCTGATGGCATCAAAAAGTCTGTCTTACTCTCCAACAGACTCTTCATACCCCAAATGGTGTTCTAATCAGGCGAAATTATACATTCTTAAAAAATGGCAAAATATTTTCCAGTTCTTCTAACATATATCTCTAAAATCCCTTCTGTACATACTAGTATGCTTTTCTTTTTTAACTATCCTCAGTGTAGCTAAGAAGTCCTATGATTTGTCCATATTATTTATATAATGTTTTAAGAATAGATTATTTTTCCTACATATTGGAGCTGCAGAATTGTTGGCTATTTAAAACAGTTTTGAGAGCCTCAAGTAATGATCAATGTACTGCAGCCATGAATCTCCATGCTAGATTGTAACTAATGAGACAGCAGGGATGTTACATATTACATTATTGGATTGGCTGTGTCCGATGCCAAATTTTCCTGCCGCCAGTGCCAGCTGATTGCAAGACATGACTTAACGGGAATGGGGGGGCGTAGATGCTGCGGAAACGAAAAAAAGCTTTGCAGGGCCCAAGCACACTCCGTAGTTGGAGCCTAAAAAACACGTTATGGCCATAGGTCCTACAAAAAAAGACAAAAACAGCTTTGTTGCTCCACCCTTACCCACCCCACCCCTCCACCCTTCTCCGAGCAGAGTGCAAAAATGGGAAAGCAACTCAGGATATCACCAGATGTTCCATTAAATTCGAATTAACCCTACAGGGACATCTAATAACGACCTTTGTTTTTGCCCTTACTAAATCTCCAAAGACATTAAGGAATGACCTGTACTACTGCATCTTTTTTAGGTCTCGCCTGACCCAGCGCATGCGCTGGTCTGGCGAGACTTATTGAGAGGGCTCCAAAAAGTGCTACCAGGCCAGCCTAGAGCTACAGTGCATGTGCGCGGGCGTGCGCGCCACGCTTTACCGCGATTACTTTCACTTTCGCGGCCGCACGG
The DNA here is from genome assembly GCF_964204655.1 of Triturus cristatus. Taxonomy (NCBI): domain Eukaryota; kingdom Metazoa; phylum Chordata; class Amphibia; order Caudata; family Salamandridae; genus Triturus; species Triturus cristatus. Next base: position 628,387,409 of record NC_140584.1, on the reverse strand, counting down.
CCGCTTTGATGTTTGATCGTGATAGAGATCACTTTCACTTTCGCGGCCGCAGGGCCGCTTGACATAGCCAATAGGTCTCGCTTTTGGGACCTTATAAGTATTTAGTTATGCAACTGTTGCATGGCTAAACACTTATAAGGTCCCAAAGGCGAGACCTATTGGCTATGCCAATGCTTGTCTTCTAAAAGTGTTTTAATCAAACACAGTAGATGGCATTACTGCAGCGAGTGGCAATTATTAAAATGCACAGGGGCATATTCTCAAGGAGCTATCATCGATTTAACGGCACTCTAGCGCAGCCAAAGTCACGATAAATTTATCACCCCATTCACAAGCTGGTGCACCAGTTTACCTGCGATAGCAGCCGCAAAAAACATCGCCACAGATGACCCCAGCAACTATCGCTAATGAGATGCAGAGTAGGCGTTCCCGAGCAAAAAGCAGCGACAACACCAGCCAGATCGTCGATAAGATAAGATAAGATCACAAAACATGCGATAAGGCGCGTTAGCAGCAGGAAATTAACACCTGCTCTGACCTGGTGCAAAGTCGGACAACAACCGGCAACAGACAAGGGAGCACAGCCTAGAGCCAAACATGAAGAACAACAGATGCACCCGGGCAACTGAACATGCAGCCCGGAGCCCCAATAGGGCAACAACACCCATCGCCACCACCCCCAGGACCCCCCAACCCCCGCCCGGACCAACACTGAGGCAGCGCAGACAAAGACAGCGACCTTCTGAAAACGCACCATCCTCACAGAACCAACACCTGGGAACGTCATTGCCCACCACAGGCTCAAAAGGACAACCATCCTATGCATCCTGACCACCATTGCCCACAGGCCGACGGTACCAACACAGCGAACAACCAACATCCCTCCGCAGACAAAGCTGCTGGCTGTGCCGCACCTGTTGACCTCTGGGACCTGCCAATCAACAACCGCCAGAGTCCGAGGAGTCTCACAGCCAGCCACATCCAAGCCCTCCCTAACTGTCTTGGATACCATCATCAGCTTGGTACCACACTACCTATCATTCCCCCACACTGGGCAGGAACAGCTGCAGGCCAAACAAGGCATCAAAGCCATAGCTGAGTTCCCTCACGTGTCAGGGGGCAATAGAAAGCACACATGTCCTACTTGTGCCCCCTGGTGACACTGCACACAATATCCGCGACCGAAAGCACACGCATACCAGCACTGTGCAGGCAATAGTGGACCCCTGGGAATCTCCACCAACCTCGACGCAAACCACCCATTCTGAGGGTATGAGTCCTACATCTTCCGACAGCCCATCATCACCCGGCGTTTCCTGGCTGGCACCTACATAAATGCACTGCTCGTTGGCAAGTACCAAATGAACTCCAGAACCATGCAACTCACAACACTGGGAATGCACACGTCACAAACTTACATACAACATGCCAAACAACATGCCCACCCACCAGACACAACAGCACAACTCACTCTGGGAACATGGGCCAGCCATGCACATAAACCATCAACTGCATGGCACCTCAACCACATGATAGCTGATTGTGGGAAGATTTGGGGACCAGGCATGTGCGAAGGAGGCAACTGACCGATGAATGACAATGTACACAATGCCAAGTGTGGCATCAAAGCGATGGCCAGACTGCAGTATGCAGACCACACACATATCCATGTCGACATACACCGCTGGTGTATGGAGTGCAGTGGACAGTGGACGCAACCATGGTACCCCAGCCAGTGGGGAAGATCCCGGAAATGTAGCTTATTACGTGCCCCCCTGTAAGCTTGACTCTGCCAGGGCGGCGCCCCTCACCCCGCCACGAGGCCAACGCCATTGCCGTGAGCCGTGTTGCCTGAATTCCTGTGCGCCTGCTGCCCCCCGGGCTGCAGGACCCTGTACCAGTCCTGCCAGGCCCGGCGCACCCAGGCCTCAATGCACATTTGCCGACACCAGCATGTGTCGATGAGGGTCCACCACATGTCGGTGCAAGCTCCAAGCCAGAGTGCCGCGAACCGGGCAGCCTCCTCAGACGATCACGGCCTCAGCGATACCGGTCAGCAGTACTCCCTTCTCGTTGACGTACTTCACCTGCATGCACAGCGGAAAAGTAGGTCACACATTTGGAACTGAGTCTTGATTACACTATGGCCTAGAACATCAAGTATGGCAGATTTAACTCACTATACTCCCTTCGATGTAGTGACACCAAGTCTGTGCATAGTATTCCATCCTCAGGTGTCCGTGGGCCCACGCAGACTACTGCCCTCGGGCCACGCTGCATTTGAGTCGTTCGCACATGTGGGACTGAGTCTTGATTTGTCAATGGCAGAGTTCGCATTATTGCACGCAAGGAGAGGTGTATGAGGATGACGCGTTTCAGTCCGGAGGGTAAAAGGATCATCATTACGGAGGTGATCGAACACTACCGACAACTGCCCTGGTGTCATTAACTCTGTGCATCGCAAGACACCAACACATGGCTGTGGGCCCTTGCTGACAGCTGCCTCCGGCCTACGCTGCGGGCGAGTAGGTCACACATTTGGGTCTTGATCATACATTGTCCGGGTACGCATATTAATGCAGAGTTTACATCACTGTACTCCCTTCGATGTGGTGACACCAAGTATGTGCCTGGCCTCCCAACCACACGTGTCTGTGGGCCCTTGATGACTACGCCGTCAGACTACACTGAGGTCCAGCCGGCCTCACGCCAATCCAATCCAGTCCGTACCAGGCAGAACACGTCATCGTCGCTGACTGAACACCCGCTCAGCTCTGGTGCTTTTGCCTCCGTCAACCACAAGTCACCCCCAAATGTCATGTCAATGTCGTGTGTTAGAGTTCCAGGAGGAGCTTGCTGAACCGCATCTGGCCCGCGCTGACCGCTGCCTCAGGCCTCCACTGCGGTCAAGTAGGTCACACTATTCAAATTCAGTCTTGATTTATTTTCACTTTTTGTTTACACATGTGGCCTCATTCTTGCAAGAGGCTCTTGTAAAAATGGACAATCTGCGGTGGGCAGTACAGAGACCCTTCTTTGGATATCACAGGAGTCCTTATTTTCCCATTCCCTCCTCAAAATGGTAGACTTATCCACTTAAAAGGGAAACAAAGAAAGGCCTCATCCTCCCTACACAGCCCCATGGAAAGAGACATAGGTCTCAGCACCATTGCAAAATGGAAGGCAAATCCACTTAAAGGGAAACAAAGAAAGGACTCACCCCCTCTACACAGCACCATGGAAAGAGATATAGGACTAAACACTCCTTTCCTCAATGGTCTTTTTTAGGATGAAACTCACAGCCCTTTCCATAGTCCTAAATCAGCCCTAAATCATCTGAACACGAGTCAACCATTTAGTACGTGCTGCTTTGATAAGGGAAAAACCATTGCTAAACCTAACATTTTACTATAACAATCCAAATGAAATTACATACAGATGAGATCACTACCCAACCCCACCTCTACCCTAGCAAACACCACTGACACATTCAAGCCTCCTTGGCTCCCCCACATACCACTCCCCCTCCTGTTTCACCCATTACCCATACCTCCCCCTTACTTTCCTCTGCTGTGTAGCATTCTCCCCTTCTTTCATCCACTCACACAGGAGCTACTCCCCGTAACATAACCCACCCCTCACAATTGCCCCTACTTACTCCCTTCGCAGTTACTCCCCTCACTTCTGCAACCCACCCCATAAGTAGTGACTGCACAATGGAACCTGCAGGTCAACACACATTTACCATTAAGTACCCCCCAACCTTTCACAAAAGGCAGCCAAAACTTTCAAGCACAACTTATTATAAGCTAAACCAGAGACCCCTATCTCTGACCCCAGTTTCTCAACAAATAACGGACTTATAACTAACGACTTAATTTTTTACACGCATAGACGAGCCCAATGGCGAAAAGCCTTTCTCACCTTATTTGAGTTCTCATCCACTAGAAAGACAGCACATGGTTTCAAGATTTTGATCACCCCATCCATATTCTACAGAGCTGCAGCCACTATCACCATTTATCACAATGGAATCATACTCATACAATCCTCAGACTGAAACCTAATACTATTTGATAATATCGTTTCTCTAATTAAGGAAAAAGTCGGTTGATCCCACTGCCTCTCCCCCGACACCCCCAACACATGTACTCCACGGAACAGTAGTGCAAACACACCCACAAATCAAACCCACATGACAACCCATCTCACTCAGCCTCACACACCTGTCCCAATAGACGCCTCAGGATATGACAACCTCACCGCTAAAACCAACAGCACACTTTCATCACCTAACACTCACATAGGTAACTTCCCTCCCACCCTCACCCCAACTACCCTGAACATCTCCTCAGCCGCAACCCCTCCTCACATCCATCTGCCACACCCCGCCTCCTACCATCACTCCGCCCCTCCACTCTCCCCCTACTCATCCCATCGCACATCATCTCGCCAAACTAGGCCATCCTAAGCCCCTTAGTCACATTCCAGACCCACCATCCCCCCTACACACATACCATACAACAAGCACTCAATCCACGCCTGACCCCAGACTTGATGAAATCATACTTTCACTGCAACAAGTCAAAAAAGACATCCAACTCCTACAAGATCTGATTCTCAATACACCGAACAGCAGAGGGAAGGTTAGAGAGTCTTCCACACACGTCCTTAGTAACCGCCCCCCACACCCACAACAACTAAACCCATCACAACATATGCTGCCGCCCCACCTGAGTTATCTGACACCGAAGTGGAGAACTGTCCCATACCCCAACGCCATATCTTGACCAGTACGTAGAAATGACCCCTTGTCACCCAATGGCATACACTCTCTACTCCGCTCCTACGAGCTTCCCTACCCCATCCAGAGTACAGAATGTCTCAACAACACCCTGAATAAACCCTCCCTAATCCAAACCATCCCCTCTAATTCACATAGAGGTCCTAGACGCAACACTAGAGGAATATCCACAAACAATCTAACACGAGTTTCCATCACACAAGAACATCAAACCACCATCAAGCCACATCTCAAATGCATCCTACTCAACTATAGATCAGCTTCAAGACACGCAGCTGACATAGCAGACCTCCTACTTACTCATGAGCCAGACCTCCTAATATTGACCGAAACTTGGTTAACTGAATCATCTACTCCTATCCTAGAAATTCTGGTCCCCCCAAATCACGAAATCATCAGACTTGATAGATCTGATAGACCAGGGGGCGGTATTACCTGCATTCACCTAAATAGTCTATCAGTGAACCGATCACTTTCTCCTCTACTTTCATCATGTGAATACCTCTGCATGAACATCATAAGCAACAACAAACCAGTTTGCGCATTACACACTTTCTACCACCCCCCAGGCGACAGCCTCATTTTCGCAGAACAATTAATGGACATCGTAACGACAAATACCGGTCCCCAGATTGCCCAAATATTCCTTGGAGATCTCAATCTCCATTGGAATGACATCAATGACCCCATAGTCAATAGCCTCAAAGACTTCCTGACGGACCTAAACCTCACCCAAATCTGCAACAGCCCCACACATGACAAGGGCGCAACCCTAGACTTAGTCATCTCCAACGCCGACTCCATTCAACTGAGCACGATCCTCCCCTCCGACTAGTTCGACCACCATTTAATCACTTTCTTTAATAATAAATCAGTAGGAACACACTCAGCCCAACCCACGAAACCCAAAATATGGAAAAGGAACCTAAAGAGTGCCAGCACAGACTTACTCCTATCATCTACAAGCGCTGACAAACCACTACTTCACCTCCATGACCGTGGAAATAGACTCAGTGGCACCGTTACAATTGAAAAGGATATCCACAAAAGATTCCAAACCTTGGTATGATGGCAGACTCAATGAGGATAGACGCTCCCTAAGACTAATGGAACGCAAATGGAGATCATCTCCATCCCTTGACCACCTTAAGCTTCTAAGAGCTACCAGAAACTCCTACTACAGAAAAATCAAAAGATCAAAAGCTACCTTTTTTAGATACCAGTTAGACCAATCTAAAAATAGACCTAAAAAACTATTTGAACTAATTAAAGTACAATCTAAAGGCTTACCTCACACCCCACACGCTGATCCCAGCTCTCAACCCAGCTGCGAAAACTTTGCTTCCTTCTTTACTGAGAAGACAGAAAACATAAAAATGGACCTGCTTAAGACCCTAGCAACTCTAAAAGGCACTCACGAGAGCCCCCCTCCTCCCCGTTACCCTTCCCCCGCCCATTCCCTCCAAAGTTCGCCCTCAAAAATAATGCTAAATGGACCTCCTTCAACCTCTACACAGAAGATGCAATACTAAAAATAATCACATCACTCAAACCCGCTAACCACTTCATCGATCCTCTCCCTGCCAATTACTTAAAAGAGTTCATACCACTGATTCTGCCTTTATGGACCAAGATTATCAACACTTCACTGCTTCAAGGAGTCATTCCTGAAAGCCTTAAATCTAGGCAGGTATCACCCATCCTAAAAAAAACAACAGCAGACCACACTGACCTGAATATTTACAGCCCGATCTCTAACATTCTAACTCTGGCCAAACTCCTCGAAAAATGTGTCAATTGCCAACTGGGTAACCACATTGACCAGTTCAACCTGCTCAACCAATTTCAATCCAGCTTTCGTGCAGGGCACAGTACGGATTCGGCCATGACTCACATAATAGATGAAGCACTAACAATCCTTGACCAGAACGAAGCCTGTCTACTAATCCTTCTTGATCTCTCCTCGGCATTCGTCACTGTCAAACATGATAATCTTCTAGACCTTCTAAGATTTAGAATTGGCCTATCAGGTTCAGTCCTAAATTGGTTCACCTCTTTCCTCCATAATAGATCCCAAAGATTTAAGGGTAATCAATCCCTATCTACGGCCGTACCAGTCACTCTAGGAGTTCCACAGGGATCATCACTGTCACCTACACTCTTCAAGCCTTTCTTGGAACCCCTGACTGAAATTCTCAACTCCTCAAACATCCATTATCATATGTACGCTGACGACACCCAACTATACCTAAAGATCACCTCTCTCGACGATATCACAGCCCTCAATTCAACTCTGGAAAAAACCCAGACCTGGCTGGCGAACAACCACCTGAAACTAAACACCCTCAAGACTGAATTCCTCCTAATCGCCCCCCAACAAAACCACTGATATCGAAGAATGGATTAAACAACTCACAGCACTCAATTGCCAACCTCATATTATTGACTCAGCAAAATCGCTGGGTATAATACTGGACAGAAATCTTAACATGAAGAAACATATCAGTGCTGCAACAAAAGGAGCAAATATCCAGATCAACAACCTTAGAAAACTAAAACCATTCCTTCGCGCTAATGACTTCAAACTGGCTGTTCAAGCATTAGTAATCCCAAGACTTGACTATGGGAGTGCAACACTAAGCGGTCTTCCCAGATCATCAACGGCCCCTCTAAGAGCTTTGCTCAACTGAGCGGCTAGGCTAATCATGGGCTCCAAAAGAAATTCTCATATTACCCCTGACCTCAAAACTCTTAACAGGCTTCCTTTTGAAGCTAGAATTCAACAAAAAACTTGCCTGCATGACATACAAAGCCATACATCACAATACTCCGAGATACCGGGCACAAAAACTGGTCCTATCCTGTGGAAACAGATCCTCTAGAAATACCAGCAATCTTCTTCTGAAACCACAACGCTTCACAAAAAAGAAAACTTACAACCGTGCCTTCTCTGGAATCGCTCCTAGGATTTGGAACGCACTGCCCCCCGAAACTAGATGGAACCCTTCTCTCATCTCTTTTAAAAAAGAAGTAAAATCTCTATTTTTAAAGAAACTCCCATGAATCTTAATACATTTGAATCTACACAAATGAGATCCGTATGTCAAATTCTTGTACACTTGTATCTACGCAACTGAGTACTGTATCTCAAGATTTTAACTATGTACTCATACGTTCCTTTTGTTCCTACTCTAGACCTATGTCAAATCTTGTACATTTGCATCCACGCAACTAAGACCTATATTTCAATTCTCAACTATGTTTTCAAATGTTCATTGTGTTCCCTACGCACGACTCTTGTAAAGCACTCTGATACCCGCAAGGGTCATGTTTGCGCTATATAAAACCTTCAAAATAAAAATAAAATAAATTTATGGCTGACTTGATGTCATTGTACAGGTCTCAATGCAGACTGCATCCCCTTTCAGCTCCATTGCCACTAGGTCTGTTCCCCGAGATCCATGGACACTTTCTGGTTGAACTTTGGTGGCGATTGGGTCCATGGACTTGGGGTTGTCGCCGCCATCATGTCGGTGATACTGCCTTTGTGGCTAAAACGATGCCATGGCATTCCACTCCTCCATTTGCTGTTTTCGGACAGCTTCCACCCTCTGCATCATGCCCTGAAGGACACCTTCCACTGCTCCCCGCAACCCTCTGCCACATACAACTCAGACATTGATGAGAACCCACTCAGCTCGCGTGGCCCATCCGACTGCATCGCAAGTCACCGTCCCATGGCGGGGTGCCTGTGCTGGCCGCAGTGCATCTGGGGCCACTAACTCTGTGCTGGTCAGGTCCGGGACCCCTTCTTCTGAGATGTTGGATGGCCTCTGAAGCGATGGCCTTGGGATCATCAACGCCATGTGTCTGTGGCCCTGCGCTGTCCGCTGCCACCCGCCTCAAATGCGGCCCACCAGGGCTCACACATCAAATCAAGTCCTGACCGGCCCAGACATCGCATCACCGCAGGAGGCACATGCCACCACCGCCAGGACCAACTCCAACCGCCAACTGCCAGTGTCGAAACGGTCGTACTGGCAGACTGACGGAGTTGCCCGTACCTGTCGTGGATGCCATCTTCTGCCTGATCCCCTGCTCAGCACTCCAGGTGCCACTAGCTCTGTGCACCATGATTTATCATCCATTACTGTTTTGGTTATGTGCTGTGGAGAGCTCATGCAGCAATATCACCTCAGGCAGTGTGGGAGACCTGGGACAGTGATGAGGAAGATGATGCAGGTGTCACACCCCCCCCCCACTGCAGCTGCATCAGGAATATCCAGAAGGGACACAATCCTAGACATTTTCTTCACATGAGCACACTCAGCTCTGGAGACACAACCGCAGCGCACTGAAATTCATGGACACTTCTGTTTGTATGTTGGGTGACCTCTGTACTTGCTCCGGCTCCCTTCATGTTGCTCAGCAGTTGACTCTGTTATGCATCTGTTTTCTGTTTCCATTGCACTGGTGTCCACTATTCAAGTTGCTGCCAGCACCAAGCACTCCGTGTGGGCTGCCTTATACTCACCCCACACACATCCAGCACTGGCGTCACTGTACATGTGGTCCTGCCAATAAAGGAGGCGGGCGCACATGCCCGTAGCCAGGTCAATATGATATCTGAGTGTGTCCCTGTCATCTTGTTGCATGCATGAGGGCCCTAGGACATTACATTGTGCTGTGTACAGCGGATGCAGATATGTCACCGCGGGCAGCGGGTTAGAGCTTGGACATGTAGCTTTGTCATCACCCACACAATTTGTAAGGCAGTGGACTGTGCCATCGTATGCAGAGCCAACATGGGTGTGTGACTTATATGTGCGTACCCCTGGGCGTGGTTCTGTACTGGGAATGTGCATCTGCGTGTGTCTCTATGGCAGTGTGGGTCTCCTTTGTGGGGTGTAGGTGGTCTCTGAAGGGTAATAGACACCCACGTATGTGATCTAGTTCACCTTCCATGGGTTCGGAACACACCCGCACCTGTTGGGCCACCTCCTTTTGGCCTGGTGACACCTGGCATTGGGGTGCCGTGTGTGGGTTGGTGAAGTGTTGTGAGCCTGCCGTGCTTGCGGGTGCTTCATGCTGTGTGGTATGTTGCAGGGGCTGGGTTCTCCTCTAAGTAGCTTGGCTGTCCTGGTTCTGGTGGTGGGTTGCATGGGATGTCCATGAGCTGTTGTAGGGTGTCAGTGTCGAAGTTGTGATGGTCCTCTCTGGCATCACTGATGTGTGGTCTTCTGTGATCTGCTGGAGGTTTTGTGTGTCCCTCTGCAATGTGGAGGGGAGATGCATGTTGACATTGTGTTGATGTGTGTTGGCGCATTGTTCTTGTTTACATGCAGACTGTATGACAATGTACATTGTGACTGTTTTGGAGGCGCAGGATTTAGATGCGGGACAGTGTACATTTGGACTACATGATGGGTGTGAGGTTTTACACGTACATTTCCATTTCACAGTTTCCAGCTCTGTCAGATGTAGTGGGCCTGTTTCTGCATGTGTGTGGAGCCAATTGTGTCCTCTGTTCAGCAGTGTCGGGGTTGCACATTGTAACACATTGTTGTCAATGTGGATGTGCTGTTATTGCTATGTGTGTGTGCTGCAGTGTGCCACGGGGATGAGGGACATGATCATGGGGCATTGTGGGTGTGCAGTGTGCTACACATAGTTGTGCATGTGTGCCATTGTGCTCATCACCCCCGTACCCCCAGTCCCTGGTCTTTACTCACCCAGTTGATGTTGTCTCAGGTCCTTCCATGCTGTGTCCACACTCCCGACTCCTTGGAATGTCTCCGCACTGTTGACTGTGGCCTCCGTTTCCTCCAGCTCCACCTGTGGCGCAGGGCTCCCACCTTCTGTTGTCGTTGCTGCCTTCCTGTTGGCAGCGGCTTTGTGCCTGGTTTAGATTTTCACGTCATGCCAGCGCCTCTTGGTCTCCTCCATTTGCCTCCTCAACACTTTGGCTGCATTCAAGGCTTCTGATTGTGGGTCAGTTGCTGGTTGTGTTCTGTCACCTCCGTGACGCTGGTCTTGTTTTCCTGCAGACTCCACCCCGTCTTCCTCTCCCTCTTCTCCTTGGCCTTCCCCGACCCCGTTGTTCCATATTGGAGGTCTGTGGGGCTTGTGGGGTTCGCGTTGGCCTCTGCGCTCGGTCAGGGTGCATTCATGTTACTACGCACTTTGGCTTCTTTCTGGTGTGTTGTTTTTGTTGCTTTTTACCACCAGATGTGTGGGATTTGCAGGCCGGACGCTGGTTTTCGCTTCTTTTTGTATTGCGCTTGGCCTCATTGCCGCTTTTTTTGCATTCGTGTTTCGCATTTTGGCGGCGTGATGTTGATTTTAACGCGGTCAGTTGACGCGTTATCTGGTGACTATCGCATGGTACCGCCGTGTTGTGAATGCCTGGTTAACACGCCGTAACTTTCCCACGATGGACTGCGATGTTGAGGGTTGCGTTAAGTAACTTTTGTGATGGTTATCACACGTTCCTAAACCCCACAGTTTCTAAACATAACTTTAAAACGATTTAAGAGGAGATGCCCAAATGCCAATGCTAAGAAAGAGATAACTACATACATGTTGCACCATGTGCCCAGAGTTCACTGGACATCATGACAGGCAACTCCCTTTGGAAATGGCATGTTTTTTACTCGCCATGAAGCCACGCGTATCTGCACTGGTCGTACTAGTCAAGTAACTTTTATAAAATGTACTAGACAGCTCAGTCCAGATGTGTCCTTAAAGTTGTTGTTTTTTTGGAGTAAAATACAAATTTTTGTGAAAAGTCTTAATTTGTCAAAACTGTTGCATGAGTCGGGAGAATTGGCCCAGTTGTTCAATGTATCTACTGCAATCACGTGTATTTGACCACACCAGCATAGATGTGAATCCATTGGGTCCACTCAGCCTTACATCTTTCCGAGGTTTATCAAATAAGTATCAGCAGCTATAACTTTTGCACTGGGCCCACTCATTGCCATGCATTACATTTTACACATATGTTTTCCAAGAAAGATTGGCAACACTGGTGTCTTGTTTCCTGTGGTAGATGATGGCCGGTGTTTATTTTGCATAACATGTATGAATTACTTTTGCGCTGCAGTACCGTGTTCATATCCCGCTATGACCCAACGTCAGTGGCATCACTAGGGTTGGTGTCACCCGGTGCGGGTAACTCATGGTGTCACCTCCTCATGACTTACCTCATGGACCTCCTCTGCTCCGAGTCCGCCAGTGGACACAGTTGGCAAATAACGGGACCATACAGAATCCTTAGTAACGTTTGTAAATGTAGGTCCTATATTTACAAAATGTGCCTGTTAACAACAGTGTGATAATGACTCATTAATCAGGTTTTACAGTGGGCTACCTGCTAGTCAACAGTTTATTGGAATTTATAATATCATAGGTATGGTACTTTGTACTGGTGTGGTGAACCCACTATCCAGCAACACAATATATCAGTGGTCGAAGTGGGGGGGAAAAAGTAGGGGAACTGTGGGCGGAGATTCAGAGGGCGGGAATAACCCAAGGATTGGATCAGTGGGCGGAGCCAGAGGTGTGGCCAGAATGCGCAAACATCCCAATTTTTTGTATTTGTTTGGTTTCACTGCCCAGTTTTATCAACCAATGGATACACATGATTATTTAAGGTTATAAGAAGTTATTGACAGTAAAATGTATTCACAAAGTGGGATATGCTTCTAATCACAGAATGTCCCCAAATACAATAAAATGTGGAAGCACAAGCCATTTGTCTCCGAACCATGGAGTTTCTGTCATCAGCACTTCTCCCTTTTCCAAAACAGCAGTTCAAACATGAATGGCTAAAAATCCTAGTTTGCAAATGTTTTCTAAATAATAATGGCTCTGCCATATTTGCCTCATAATGCAAGATCTGCAGCATGATCTGACTATTTAAACTAATAAATTGTTTGTAGCTCAAACGTATCAAAAGTTAATAAAAAATGTGACTTGTGTTGCTGCGGAGTAGATGACAGTTAATAGCTCACTGTTCTATGTTATGATTTTAACTTATAAACTGCAAGTAACAAAAGGCTCTCTGACAAAAGCAGTAGCCCACTGGCCTATTTACATTATGTACACTTTGTGATCTGCATGGTACCTGTTTTTTGCAGCAGGTACATTACCCCTCTGAGCTACCTTTCCATGAGTCAAATCTTCCATTAGACAAAATTCTGATCTCTCTCTAGGAAGAACATTAATCACCAGAGTCATCATGACATTTTTATTGTTACCAAAAATTGCTGGAGGCCAGGAAGGAGGCAGCAAGCGCTTTTAAAACCATAATATACTTGCAAAAATGATGCCTCCACCTAAAGTAAGCACCTGGTGCGGTCACACCGGTTGCACTGCCCTAGAGCTGGCCCTTCTCAAGGGTCCTGTGATCTCAGTGACAGGGTCACTATTGTTCTAGGGTGTGCTGCTTCATAGGCTGATAAATAGTAGGTCACTAGTAAAGCACCACTCCGAAATAGCGCTTTTAATTGAAGATATGAAGCTAGACGCCCTGTTTCTCACTGAAACCTGGATCAGAGCGGAATCAGTTGTGGAGATTGACCTCGCTTGTCCGGATGGATTTAAAATTATACACAAACTTAGGGAGGAGGGCATGGGAGGAGGGGTAGGGTTGATTTTTAGGGAGGAACTCAATTTCACTCTGTTGTATGTGGATAAGCTAGAGGGAATTGAACTGATGGGCTTCTCGCTTCAGGAAGCTAAAGGTAATCTTTTTTCAGGCTTGCTGTGTTATCGCCCCCCGGGGAGTAATATTTCACAGCAACCCCTTTTGAATACTATTATTAATCTATCCCTATCACACTCCAATATGGTCATCCTGGGAGACTTTAATTGGTGGGAGAATGCTAGTATGAAAAACCAACTGAGAGATCTGAAGTACACATGTAAAAATCTTGGTCTCCAACAACTAGTCACCTCCCCGACTCACCAGGGAGGACATATACTTGATCTCCTATTCGCAAACGAGTCAGAGGTGGAACTCTTAAACATTTCCCCCCAAATTTGGACAGATCACTACCTGCTACATTTTATAATACGGTTAGCTGACTTTTCTGTCCAAGCTAATACCGCCGTGCTGTATCGGAAAGGGAGAAACTGGACTAAATTAGCGAGGACGGGTGCCCTCTTAACACCGCCTACGGTGAGCCCTTTCCAGAGCTCCAGTACAGTGGAGGATAATTATAACACCTACCAGGAGTATATTACAGCTGCATTAGATAATCTGATCCCGATGAAAATATTGAAAATTAGAAAGAAAATTTCAGCGCCCTGGTACACTGAAGATCTGAGACAATTAAGATCACAATGCAAGAAGGCGAAAAGGACATGGAGGAAGGGGTATTTGGATAGGGACAAGGCTACTCTGAAGATAGTATTGAGCAGGTACAAGTTGCTTATTTTGGAAAGTAAGGCTAACTGCTATGCTCAATCTATCTTGCAAGCCCCAAACGGGATTACGGAGCTTTTTAGAATCGCAAGAACTATTTCAGCTCCATCTTGCCTGGAGAATAAAGTAGAAGACTCACAAAAGCTGTGCGACGAGATCGCCACCCATTTTAAAGACAAAGTGGCTAAGATTGTTGACCTTTTTAAGGACAACGAAGCGACTGCCCAGAACCCTGGTAAAGAGACAATCAAGAGGACCCCGGACCAGCAATATTCTTTGGTCACCTTCCCCACCATTTCGGCCCTTACTTTCGATACTATGGCCAGCAGTATCTCCTCCGGCTCACCCCTTGACCCCCTGCCCCAGAAAGTGTGGAAGTCATATGGTCATCTGACTTTCCCCTGGCTGCGCCAGATCTGCAACCAATCTCTGGAAGTAGGATTGGTTCCGGAGAGATGGAAGCAGGCTGTGGTATCCCCTCTCATTAAAAAGCCTTCCTTGGATCCAACTAACCCGGCTAACTTTCGGCCCATCTCCCTCCTTCCTTTTCCTATCAAGATCCTGGAAAAGGTTGTGAGTAGATCCCTCTCAGAATTTTTGGAAGAGCATCACCTGCTAGACATGGACCAGTTCGGCTTCCGTCCCGGTCATGGGACGGAGTCGGCTCTGGTCACTATGTTGGAAAACATGCGAATGCGGGCTGACACCGGGAGCACCGCTGTTTTGGTGCTCCTGGATATGTCAGCCGCATTCGACACAGTAAGTCATCCTATCCTGCTAGAGCGATTGCAGTGGCTCTGCTCTTACTTGGCGGGGAGACAGCAGGTGGTAACGCTGGGGCCGTTTTCCTCTGGAAAATCCCCCGAAGCCTGCGGGGTACCACAGGGCTCCAGCATCAGCTCTATTCTTTTTAATATATATTTACAACCACTATTCGCGATCATCAAGGCGTTTGGGGTTGAGCTAGTAAACTATGCAGATGACACACAATTGGTATTCTCGCTGGAAGGAAAACAGGCGATTTCTTTAGAGCAATTTCAAAATTGCATGAGTCTGACCACAGACTGGCTGCGGAGTAATTCCCTGCAGTTTAATGGAGAAAAAACTGAGGTGCTGTTTTACTCACCATTAAGGCAGATTCATCATCTGCCGGTGGAGTTCAGGCTTGCTCGGGATGAGGCTCCACTGGCTCCAGCAAATACTATACGCAACCTCGGCTTCTTATTCGATAGTAATCTCCAACTGGACTCGCAGGCGAATAAGACAGCCAGCGTGTGCTTCGGGCTACTACGAGGACTCCGCCGGATTCTCCCGTTTCTGCCAGGTGATATGCGTGCCATGATTGTAAGGAGTACAGTACTCAGCAGAATGGACTACTGTAACTCCCTGTATTTAGGGGCCCCCCAATACATGCTGCAGGGACTACAGAGAGTTCAGTCGGCTGCAGCGAAGTTGGCGCTAAACCGCAGGCGCGATTTCTCTTCCACTCAGGCGCTGCGAGAGCTCCACTGGCTGCCAGTGAGAGAAAGGATCCTTTTTAAATCCCTTTGTCTGATTCATAAAGCAACACGTGGGGTGGGCCCGATTCCTCTGCAGGAAAGATTTTTACGCTATCTTCCTCCGAGACAGCTGCGCTCCTCCAAAGCTAATTTGCTGGCACAACCTAGATTCAAACGTGCCAGGATGGGTGGGAGGGCTTTTAGTGTGGTAGGTGCTCGAATGTGGAATGAGCTCCCTTTGAGGATCAGACAGCTAGATTCCTTAATGGAATTTAGAAAGAGCCTTAAGACCTGGCTTTTCCCAGCAGCCTAATTACCGCCGTGTTGCCTACTCCTTTCAGCATAAGCAATAATTGTTTTGTCAGAGCGCCATGATACCCTTAGGGTGACAGCGCGCTATACAAGTGTCAATACAATACAATACAATAGGCCTGCCCACAAGACTGGAGGTGAACTTCAGTATGAATAGTGGTGGACAAGCCTTGAAGGTTAACCTACACTTGTCATGCTAGGGTCCACCTGCTGGTGTTACGACACCGGGGCTTCTAATGTCTTGCGAAGCCTTCTAAGGTCTAGCATGGGATAGTGCTCTCTCAGAAGAGTGGTCTGATGGACTGGTTATTAAGGCTGAACCTGGTTCCCCAGTTCCAAATTCAGCAGCTCTGGCCATAGTGCCACATCCTCTCCCCCACTAAACACCATACTGCCCCACTGAGAAATACTCAGACTGCCTTCAACTACAACCCAATTGTTGCCAGCTATAAACACCTGGAGGTGGCTCAATTTAAATTATGCACTGGCCAAGAGCAATATGTGGCCTACGAGAAAAAAGTGACAGCATCCTGGAAAAAGCAAACAATCATAGGGAATGCAAAATTTTGCAAACCATGTGAAATGTAAGCAGGAACAACATGATTACCTTAACGCTTTTACACTCACTGTTCAGAAATCAGTGAGTGCTTGTGCCTGAAAAGTTAAGGACATGACAACAGGGCCCTGAATGGACCCATTTCAATGGCCATTGCTTATATCCTTACAAAACGTAAGCAGTATGGTAAAAAAAAGACAACATCCCTAGATGCAGAGCAGCAGTACAAATTTTGTTTTTCAATCTTCACATTGCAGTACCTCCAGGATTGGTGCACTAGTTCCAAGCCCAGGGAAAACAAAGCCAAGACAACAAAAATAGCACTGGCAAACTCTGTAAAAGTGGCGCTAATGTGTTTGGGTGTGAATAAAATCAATCTGGCCAGTTTGCTACCACTCTGTCTTACTTTATTTAGTTATTTCTTTTTCATATTTTTAAACTCTTATTCCCGATGCTGCACTTTGGAATTGAATGTCAGAAAAATACGACATTGATTTCCCAGAAAAAGTGATTTTCTTTTTTGGATCCATTTCACAAGGAAGCAAATTAAAGAAAGGAGAGGAAAGAGAGTGAGAACCCCGTCTTGCAGCCACTGTTTTCAGTAAGAGAAGCCTCATCATGTACACAGAGCTGCTGTGCCTGAAAGTCGTCTTCACAGGCCTCCCGACAGCTCAAAAGATGGGCCCACAACTGGGTGATCAGTGATCAGAGGCAGGCAGGCAACCTCGCTCCGCACTGTCTCCGCCCTCCGCCCTGCGCCCAGCTCAAGAAGTCACTCACTCACAACTCGCACAGCACAGGCAGAATAACCACTTGACCACCCACGATCATTAATCAATTGGTGCCGGAGAGACTCACCTGCTGTGTTGGTGGCAGACAGGAGGGGCTACGTTGGCGGGCGGGCCAGAAACCGGTGGTCAAGACAGTGCCTCTGCTCCTCGTCACTCGTGATGCTGCTGCAGGCCAGTCATGCGCACTTTTAGGGCCCAATGTGCATGCAGGAATGACATCAGCCGCCTGCACCCGGGCCTAGATAGGCGCGCAGTCGCGGCGGAGGAGGAGACAGTGCACCTCCTCCTCCTGAAAGGTTAGGTTGCTCTGTACACACCGGCCCTGTTGGTGTCACCCCATGTGAGGGTGTCACCTGGTGCGGTCTGCACCCCCCGCACACCCATAGTGACGCTGCTGCCCAACGTCACAAGATGTCATAAATCTTTTTGACAAGCTCATAAATCGTAGATAAGACAGTTCATTAATCCCTCCATTTTGCAGTCATAAATCATTTGACAGGCTCGTAAATCATGTGACAGGTCATAACTCACACCGGCTGACAGGTTATAAATCATTTCTGACATATCAAAATCACATTCTGTTATCTGCCTACCATAGTTCTGACAACTCTTAGTCTGTTCAGGTCATCATGCATGGTGTTTTATAGGGTCATAATGCTCCCTATTGGTTTTCACACTGATTGCGTGGGGGGTAGCCTCTCTCTGAAGTTATGCCTCAGCTCGCTACCTTGTTTGTCCATTTGTGCCCTGCCATTCAGCGGTTCTGGGCTGCGAGTGCCATCTCCGCTTGCTAATCCCTTTCGGCCTACTCACCCTGTCACAAGTCATCCCAAGGTGAATGGCCTTTCTCCTGCACACCGCCCTGCCGGTGTGTCTCCTTACTAAAAGATGTACCCCTTCGTAGCCGCCTCGCATACCATCCAGCACTGCGACAATGGTGTTGCTCGGTGTAGGTGGGTGAGTCTTGAACGTTGCTCAGTGCGTCGCCCCCAGCTTCCAAAAGTGACCTGTGCTAGTGTGGCGGTGCGCATATAACCCCCCACTGTCCCCTCCTGGCATGCGGCGCATCTCCCCTTTTGGGGGGAGTGGGGTTTCAAAAACGTTACCTAGCCACCTATTGGCCAGGTATTATCACGCCACCCTTGGCACGTACTCTTTCTCTGGTGAAGGGTAGAATCTCCCATTGTTGTTGAGCACACTGAATCTGCCCAAACCGATTTTTCGGGTCCCTGGCAGCTGTTATGGCGCCCTCCCATGAGGCCCTCTTTGGGGGCTGCCTCTGCTATAACTTCCGCACTGGGCCCACACCCAAACTGCCATGCATGACATTTTACACATATATTTTGCAATAAAGATTGCCAACACTTGTGTCCTTTTTCCTGTGGTAGATATTGGCCGCAGTTTATTTTGCATAACATGTATGAATTACTTTTGTGTTGCAGTACCGTGGTCATATAACGCTATGAACAGCTATGCACCAACGTCACAGGATGTCATAAATCATTTGACAAGCTCATAAATCATAGATAAGACAGTTCATTACTCACTCCATTTTGCAGTCATAAATCATTTTGACAGGCTCATAAATCATGTGACAGGTCATAACTCACAACGGCTGACAGGTCATAAATCATTTTTGCCATACCACAATTACGTTCTGTTATCTGCCTACCATAGTTGTGACATGTCTTAGTCTGTTCAGGCCATCATACATGCCGTTTTATGGGGTCATAAAGTGCCCTGTTGGTTTTCACGCTGATTGAATAGGGGGGGTGGCCTCTCTCTGGAGTTAGACCCCAGCTCGCTACCTTGTTTGTCCATTTTGTGCCCTGCCATTCGGCGGGTCTGGGCTGCGAGTGCCATCTCCGTTTGCTTCCCCCTTCCGGCCTACTCACCCTGCCGTAAAGGCATCCCAAGTTGCGTGGCCTTCCTCTTGCACAGTGCCCTGCCGGTGTGCCTCCTTACCAACAAATGTACCCCTTAATAGTGTAATCATGAGAGACATTTACGACTATGAGCAACATATTTGCAAGCAAAATGAATCGATGAGTTTGCAAATATCATAAACTACACCCATTTGCGAAGCAGGAACAAAAACAAAACTCTAACCACCCAGGCAAATAGTCTTCCAGGCTGTCTACGTGCATAGCTGCCAGGATAGATGATTGCTTATGTGTGATATTTACCAGATTTCATTTCACTTATCAGTATCCTTCAATTGTCCAGTCTGTGATACTCTCTCACTTTCACCAGCCATTAGACATCAACATCTGCACATTGAAAAGCTCAAGAGCCCTGCAACTACTGCAAAAACCCCTGGCATAAACATGCCTTATCCACATAGGCTGTATAGTTATTAATTCAAAGTCACTCCACTATCCTGCACACGACCTTCTTCAGTCTACAACCCCTCAATTTGGTTGTGGCCATGCTTAACGGCCCCTGGCTGTCTTTCCCTGGAACTGAATACAAGTCCATTCGGTAATACCAGGGGTGGCATAATAGACTAGCCAGGCACTAAGTTAACCAAGTATACTTACTCTAGAGCGACTAGTATTTACCTTTCTCAACCTTAAAGAGGGGTAAAGGCTGAATGACCCGTTGGGGATTTAAGTGAGGACTTTCCCGTTACCCCCTGATTTGTTCTGCGTGCATTGTCAGCCCTCCAAGCTGTTTCACAGCGACAGTTGGCACAGGAGACTCCCTTTCCCATGCACTCCCACAGCATTGCCCGGCCATGAAGTCACGGCAGCCCTTTCCAATTTAAAAAGTAAATTATCCAACCATGGTATTAAACGCTCCTTTAGAAAATGCAAAACTCTGTGTTTTTGAGTCTGCGGCAAGTACTTTGAACTCCAGCATTGTCAATAAGCACTGCAAAATCGTCCCTTTGACCATGAAAGGTGTTTCTTGCTAAGAAATTGTGAATCATGCAAAAAGCAGGCTTAAAGGATTCCCTGCAATTCACCATTGCTGTTTATCTGCCAATCTTTGCTCTCGCCCAGGCAACGTAATTAACTTAATACTTTGCTGAGTGGCGCTTTGTATAAACAGATACTGGTTCGGATTATTCTGCTGCAAGTTCCGGTTACGTGGAACAAGCTGTGCTGTTACTGCAAGTCGCGCCGTTAGCTGCTCTTCTGACTAAACAAACTGGACCCATGGCATCCATAAATGTGCATGCGCCTGTCTTCAAGCAGATTCTGTTCTTGACGTTCGTGGCCATATGCCACCAGCTATTGGTTTAGCTAAATCGGACAAGCTGTGCTGTCACCAAGTGCCGAAAACTGGCCGACTCAGGTATAGCCAAATGGGCTGACACACCAAAGTGAAGCAGTCCGGACCACCATCGCATGTACCTGAACCAATCACCGATACCCCGAGGCCTCCTTGCAGCTCATCGCGACCCCCATCAAAGGCCTTCAGGTACTGCTGCCATGGTCCTCCTCCTTTAACAAATGCTCACAGGATGCTAGGTAGGAAGTTGGAACAGTGCTGCGTTATCCTGCCAATATGAAGGTACCTTCCAAGAGTTCTTCTCGAGCGTTGATCAGTGCACCGCCCCCAGCTTCCAAAAGTGACCTGTGCTGGGGTGGCGGTGCGCATATACCCCCCCCCCCCCCCCCTCCCCCCCACCCCCCCATTGTCCTTTCCTGGTGTGCAACGGCATCTCCCTCATTGGGGGCTCGGTGGGGTTTAAAAAACTTCACCTGGCCACCTATCGGCCAGGGGCGTAACAAACACCCCCACAGCCCCCGCGGTGCCCCCAGTCTTCAGTATGTGAAGGGGGCCCACTCAGCTCATCGATAGAGAGCTGTATGTTTCTTGCTCTAAGCAGCTGCAGTGTGCAGTCATATGACATAGGACCATACAGCAAACATGGAGGAAGGGTGGGGGATTTTAGTTGGGGGGAGGCAGGAGGGTTGGTAAATAAAGGGTAGCTGATACGTTCAGAGACAGAGACCACAGTAGTTATGCATGGGATTCACAATGTAGAGGCACATGCATAGGAGAAAGGCCTCGGAGATAACAGATGTAGATCTGACGGCAGCTATACTGTAAATAGATTATGGACTGTTGTGCATGTTGCCTGCTGCTCTATAATAGGTGAAAACTGAATTAACCCTGATTGTTTGGAACTTTTATTATAAATGGCAATAAAGATATCTAAAAACTTCTATTTAATTTGCTTATTTGTGTATTACTCTTGGTGCGTAATAACCATGTAAACATCATCAACATATCGGACAGTATAAAGTAGTACTCGGGGTATAAAACACAGGTTTGTGCACCATGTCTGGTGGGCCTTTCCTGGTGGAGTGAGGGATGATATACATAAATATTTGGGCTTTGGTATCTTCACTTTGATGGTGTGAAACGGTTGCCGCACCCACATCTGCCACTATTGGTGAGGTTACTTTACCTCATATTTCCATTACCGTTGCTGCACTAAATCTGGTGCAGTAGCAACACTTCTCAGCAGGACCACGGTACTGAACCCGGTTCTGTGACACAGCACCAGTGCCTCTCAGCTATTATTTTATTGAATGGCTGCACCTCAGCGCTGTACACTAACGCTGCACTATTCGCCTATTTTAGGTATGATTAAAGTTTGGCACACGCTCAGCAGAGCGGATTTGATATCTGCCGTTGAGCGCATCTGCCGATTTTAAGTTTGGTATCATTTCTTTTGCCCGATTTACTGGTACTCGAGTCACTGACCTTGAAAGGATGAAGAGCTGTGTAGGCTGTGCCGGCATTGGAGTGGCACAACTGGCGTTTATGTTTACTATCTGATGGGGAGGGGTCAGGTCAACAGGGGAGGATAGGGCCATGGGTTGGCAGGAGAGACTGAGTGCTCCTGTGAGAGGCGATACACCTAGTCAGTTATGGAGGGTGAAAGGGGGAGCCTGGTTCCTCTGTCTCATCGTTTGAGGCCTGAAGCTGGCTGGTGGAATTGGGGGAATCTCGCCGAGCGCTAGAAAGATATAGGCATGCTCCTAGGTTTTTCAACTACTGCAGACGTATTTCTTATTATATGGTATTTGACACAACTGAAGCCACGAGTGAGGAATACGCGGAGCTTCCGACGCAAGAGCGAGTGTGTTGTGGGAGGGTTTAGAACATGGGTACTCACACGCTTTCTCTCGGGGGCCAAATTTACAGTGTGGTTTGGTGGGGAATGGGTCAGTGGGGTAGGGGGGTGGGACTAGAGCAAGAAAAGAAACGTGACCATGAGGTTGAACACAGGCCCCTGCAGCGGACGCATTCGTCCACTGTGCCACCATACCCGGCATACACACATTTCTGAGTCTCTCTCTCACTGTCTCCCTCCCTCTGTCTCCCTCCCTCTCCCTCTGTCTGTCTCCCTCCTCCCTCTGTCTCCCTCTGTCTGTCTCCCTCTGTCTGTCTCCTTCTGTCTCCCTCTCTCTGTCTCCCTCTGTCCCCCTCCCTCTGTCTCCCTTCCTCTGTCTCCCTCTCTCTCTGTCTCCCTCTCTCTCTCCATCTCTCTCTGTCTCCCTCTGTCTCCCTACCTCTGTCTCCCTCTCTCTCTTTATCTCCCTCTGTCTCACTCTGTCTCCCTTCGTATCCCTCTCCGTCTCCCTCTCCGTCTCCCTCCATCTCCGTCTCCATCTCTCTGTCTCTGTCTGTCTCTCTGTCTGTCTCTCTGTCTGTGTCTGTCTGTATCTCTGTATGTCTCTGTTTTTCTCTGTCTATATCTGTCTCTGCCTCTATCTGTCTCTGCCTCTATCTGTCTGTCTGTCCCTGTCTCTCTCTCTATCTGTCTCTGTCTCTGCCTCTATCTGTCTCTGCCTCTATCTATCTCTGTCTGTCCCTGTCTCTATCTGTCTCTGCCTGTCCCTGTCTCTGTCTGTCCCTGTCTCTGTCTCTCTCTGTCTGTCTCTGTCTCTATCTGTCTCTGTCTCTATCTGTCCCTGTCTCTACCTGTCTCTGTGGGTAAACAACGTTTATCACAAATCTTTTTCCCCGCAGGGAATCACAACGCGGTCGTTACAACGACCGCATTGTGATTCCGCATACCATTACTCCGCAAGTCGGAACAGCGACTTGCGGAGGGGGGGGAGGTGTTGGATTTGAAATCCAACACCTTCCCTATTGTCTGCACAGACTGGAGTTGGAATAGTAAATTATATTATTCCACCATCCAGCGCCCCCCCTCCGCAAATCGTTGTTCCGACTTGCGGAGTAATGGTATACGGAATGACAACGCGGTCGTTGTAACGACCGTGTTGTGATTCCCTGCGGGGAAAAAGACTGCAAGATAAGAACATACATTCGTTTCTGTGTCTCTATCTGTCTCTCTGCCTATATCTGTCTCTCTGCCTCTATCTTTGCCTCTATCTGTCTCTGTCTAAACAGAAAGCTTCCCAAAACGCCCTTTTAAAAGTCAGCTGTGAAAGCGCTTACAGCTGACTTTTAAAGGGTCTTTTGGGAAGCTTTCCGAAGGTGCCCTGACGTCACAGAGACCGACAGTAAACACAGAAGATGGCCGCAGGAGCATAAATAGTGAATACCTATTTAATACATTTTCACTACTATGCTCCGGCGGCCATCTTCTGTGTTTACTGCTGGCCGTGGAAACTGCAAGGCAAGGTCCGCGGGCCGCCAATGCAGGCCTGCCAGGCCGCGGGCCATACTATGAGTACCACGGACATAGGGAGTACTTTTGTTGAGGGTGTTAATGGTGTTGGGGGCAGGGGTCTGTGTCATTCAAGGTTGTAAACTCGGCGTGCACTATGTGTGGCGTGTGCTGTCCCCGTCCCGCACCGAGTGCACTGACTCGTACTAGTCCACGGTGGAAACCAATACCAGGGAGGCATGCAATGAACATTTATTTATAACATTTTATATAGTGCGAACATGATCCCGAGGGATATCAGAGCACTTTACAATAGGATGAGAGGAAGGACATAGATGCAAAATCGACATTAGGAGTAAAAAACAGGAATGATAGCATGTTCAGGGACAGTTGAACAAAAAAAAGAAACCATAACAAATGATAGTCCAATGGAAGTAAGAACAATGTCTTCGAGCAGGTGTGCCTAGCCCAATTAGGGTAAGAATGTATTCATAAAGAATATTTTGGCTTCCAATTTGAACTCTGTCGTTGAAGAGATTTGGCGTACTTCCGGTGGAAGAGAGTTCCATAGCTTTGGGGCTGCGCCGGAAAAAGGCTCTTTTTCCTAAAGATGATTGGTTTCAAGAGGAAAGTCTTGGCGCTTCTTGAGGCTCTTACACTACAAGAAAGCTCCAGTTGTTGCGCCAGGTACCTGGGAGTATTGAAGTGATGGGCTTTGTGCGCCAGAACGACAATCTTTAACTGAATACGTGCTTCATAAGGCAACCATTTGAGAGATTTAAGGACTGGGGATATGTGCATGTTTAGCTTAGTGCCTGTAACCAGTCTAGCCGCTGTATTCAGTGATGCTCTTAGTGGGGTCAGGGAGTATTTGGGAAGGCGACAGAGGGTTGTGCTGCCGTAGTCCAGCCTAGGCAGGACAAGCGCTTGCACCACCTGCTTGAAATCGTTTTGTGGAAGGAAAGGTTTGATATTTCTGAGTGTCCTCATCAGGAGGTTTGCTCCCTTGCATACCTTACTGATGTGATTTTTCATATCCAGGTGCTTATCCAAGGTGACTCCGAGCGATTTGGCTGAGTCTATGATGAGAGGAGTGCAGTTGAAGGCAGTTAGGTGATTCAACCAGAGGTCAAGCTTGGGGCTGTGGTTCGGAAGGGAGATGACCAGGAATTCCGTTTTGGAGGTGTTGAGCAGAAGATGGTTCTCAGTTAGCCAGTTTTGATTAGACGTTAGGGTCGAGTTGAGAGAGATGACGTTTTCGGGGGAAGAGAATTTCAAATAGAGTTGCATATCGTCCGCATATATATGGAGGAGAGTGTTTGAAGAGTTTAAAGAGTTAGCTAATGGTTCCAAGAACAGGTTGAAGAGGATCGGAGATAGGACGGATCTTTGGGGAACCCCCATGAGAACTGGAGAGGGCTGGGAGAGAGAGTGGTTTGCCTTGACCCTTTGAGATCTGTGGTGGAGGAAAGACGAGAACCATTGTAGCACCTGACAAGAAACATATTGAAATTTAAACATATACATATATAATTGAAACATATACTGAAACGCCAATCATCACACTGTTGTGTCTATCTTCTCTACCCCAGGTCAGTACTTTGGGATGATAGCTAGTGACGTGGAAGAGAGTATTGTAAAAGAAAACACAATCAAAAACAATACATTTCAGTAATAATATCGCTGCAAGCCCAATAGAAATGGTATGTTGTTATTTCAATCCATTTCACCAGGTCTGCACCGCAGCATTGCCTGGCAAGTAACATATGAAGGACTGTGCTGTGCCTGGCTCGAATAGAATGTCATGCAGTGGTCTTTGAATATATTATGTCATGTTCCCCTCAGACCTAAGTAAAAATTGTTTATCACTTTGCAACTTCCCCTCCCACCATTCACCCAGAAAAAAGCAGACTCTTAGCTCTTGCCTCCTAGACAGTGCATGTGCTGCCTGTTATGAGGCATACTGTGGGCCTACCAAGAACATACAGGGGCTTGGAGTCCACCTGTTGCTTACCATTGGTTGGCTTTACTGTCACTCTCATTTGCCTGCTTCTTGTTTGTGTCCCAGTTTGTCAATTTTGTGTTTGTCCCTCCCGTGCAGCCTAGCCTCTTTTCCATCTCTTTTGGTTGGTTGGCCTCTAAGCATCCACTGCTTGCATTTAATGTAATACTTTTTTCTTTTAGGTTCAGCACTTAATGGCAGTGCATGTGTTTTTCAGTTGTTTCCCTCAGAATTCCGTGTTGCTCTCAGGCTCCATGTGCTTCTGTCCACCCTCCACCCCCATGTTGCGTTCAACCTCATGTACCTCCCCCTTGCTTTCTCGTCCATGTGCTTCTCTCCTG
This sequence comes from Triturus cristatus, assembly GCF_964204655.1. Lineage (NCBI taxonomy): Eukaryota > Metazoa > Chordata > Amphibia > Caudata > Salamandridae > Triturus > Triturus cristatus. The sequence continues at coordinate 628,361,073 of NC_140584.1, read as the reverse complement.
CCCATTTCAAGTTGCTCGCTTTCACCTGTTTGTTCCTCCCCTGTGCTCCACTTTGAATTTTGTGTCATCTGCTTCCCCTCATCCGCCCTCTAGGTTCCTTCTGCCCTCGTTGTTTCAACCCCCCATGTTTCTCTGCTCCATCTGCTTAAAAAAAGCTGAGCCGGTTTTTTGTTTCATTTTAGTCACTGATCCAACTCAGATCAGTAACTGCAAAGAAAAAAATACAGCTCTCACATCATTTTGAAGGCATGTTGTGTGTGATGCACATGCCTTCAAAATGATGACTGGTGGGTCATGCCAAAGGCTCTTTTTCAGTTCTTTAGCCATGCTGCACACAGCTGAAAATCATTGACAAAGCTGATAGGTCCCAAAAGTGAGACCTATTGGCGTTGCCAATTTTTTTTTTATCTGGCCTAGAATACTCCTTCTGTAGTGCTCTCCCTGTGTATTCACGTTCCCTTTATTTTGTTCCACACATGGGGAGAGGAGGTAGATGAGTTGGATGCTTGAGCCCAAACAGAAGGCTTGCAGTGAGCAAAAAATCAGCAGGAATGCACTTCTGTTCACAAATCAAATAATTGTGAGGTGGTAGCCATGCAGTTTCCTTTTACAAACTGCATTCCTGATGCTTTCACTCCAGTAGTGCCTTTCACCAGAGTCTACCTCCCCCCTCCATTTCCAGTGCACATTACCACAACAAAGCAGGGTATCACTGCACTGCTCTGTGTTTTCATTGGATGTGAAACAGTGGCGTAGCAGTAACCCCAGCAGCTGCTACTGTGTGGGGGGGACCCTGACCTCTACAGGGCCCCCTTCATCACTGTGCATGGGTGACAGACCCCTGGCCTGCGAGCATCTGACTGGGTGTGGAGCGTGGGACCCCCTCCATGTACTTTGCATGGGGACCTCCTCAAGTTTTGCTACGCCACTGCTATCGGCCAGGTATTTTCACACCACCCTTGGTGCGCGCTCTTTCCCAGGGGGTGGAGTAGAATCTCCCTTTGTTATTGGGCGCACATAAGCTGCTCAAACCAGTTTTCCGGATCCCTGGCAGCCATTATGGTGCCGGCCCGCGAGGCCCCCTTCAGGAGCAGCCTCCGCTATAAATATCTGTTATCTGTCAATAGTTCCAAGGGATTCCATGGGATGAATGCATGCTCTACAAATATGCCTCTTATGTGATTTTCAGGTTATTTAATTTTAATGACGCAATACGGTAGTGCTGGGGAGAAATCAGAGATATATACACAACTGCATATCAATGGCTGGACATGGAGCATAACTGAGTCCGCCACTGCTCTATCATACTTTCCAATGAAGGACTGATATAGGACTTACTCCTTCCCAGCCTAGTGGCCTTTTGGAGATGATCCCGACACATGACTGACTGGACCAAGCTCTAATATTCTTTGAAAGTCATTTGCAGAATCTGAATCAGCCCTGCCAGACTGCCAAAGATAATGCTGGTTGTACTAGACCCCGCTACACGCCTAATTCCCTTTCAGAGATGATCCTACAAAGTGACTGCAGTGTTGCTAAGTTGTGCCAAGCTCTGCATTACACTTTTGTCAGTCTGGGCTTTGTAACATGCAAAAGACTGCCTTCTGGGATTTGCAGGGTTTTTTCCATTATAAGTGTTGTTTTCCACCCATTGTGTGAACTAGTATTTGCTGATAAGCAATAACTGATTGCGAGTGTAGCACTTGACATGGGGCTGCACAGAGGATATTTCACTGGCCGCTTTCCAGAACTACCAACCTTTCACAGGTAGGTTTGAGAGAGGAAGTCATGCATGAGCTGAAATACAAAGGTTGTTACTAGAGGGACACTTTTAACAAGTATTGGTAAAGTAGACACAGGTATTACTAAAATCTTCCTATCTATTACAAGCAGACCTCCGGGTATTTTGAGGCTTGTTGCCAAACCGCGTAGACAAGCTTCAGTTCTAATCACTTACCAAGCAGATCAACCATATCCCTTCAGGGGTTGCAATTAAAACAAAAACATATGGGAAAGCTCTAACATTTATTTAAATGACTGTCTTTTTGCCAACTGTGAGCCCAATTATGTGTAATGTAGGGGTCTCGCTCAATAGCGAAACGTCAGGGTGAAGGAATACAGGGCCTTTAAGAGATGTTTTTGGAGAAAGAGAGAATAACATGTGAGCCAGCATGTTTTTCCATTCCAATTTCTAAATGGTATTCCCCAATTGTCAGCCATTTTCTGCACCACACATTTCACCTGCTTGCAACAGATGAAAGTCTGAAGGTTAAAATGTCGGTAATGAAGTGTTCCTTGATTATATAGGATTCCAATTTGCCTAGTAATGGGGAACACTATTAGTGTACTTTGCCCTGCAGCAGATGTTGTCACTCTTTTAGCTTAGAGATAATTCACAGTGAGATTTACAGCCAGCTACATTCAATGAATCATGTCAACTCTCTATCACACTGACAAGCCTCAACCCGGACAAATAGTCTATAGCCTTGATTAAAGGTTCCCCATTGTTGAATATGATAAGTATAGCACACAATAAAATTCAACATGGCTTCATTCAGAATTAATTGGTACCATAACTATCACCTGTTCCGAGTTGTGCCCTCAAAAATGGGGAACAGGAGTTACCGCACATATGGGAATTTACCAGGGTACTTGTAATCAAAGTCTAGGAATACTATGCCCTAGAGAGATGCTAGCTTTTGTACAAAACAGAAAAGTTTAAAGCATTAGTGTTCTACAGTATTAAACTGTTAGATTCTACATGGCGACATGACACAAAGCAGTGGGATTTTTGGAGTAGTGTTTTAATGATATAAAGAAAATAATATTGTTTTAAGTAAATGTGCAGAATTAACATATAGGTTTAATGAAAAATAAAATGTGTTTAATTGTAAAAATTGTAGTAGGCAGCCATATTCTCTGGTACTCTGCTTCTAATGGCTGAAGCAACAATGACTGACAAGCAGACTTGACTAGAAAAGCTTAATGTGCATTAAATGTTTATTTCTTGACCTCTCCATGTCCATATTTTTCATAATAAATAATAGTTGCATAAATATTTTCATATATATATATGGAGAATTTTTCTATTTACTCAAAGTTGGCTGTTAACAAAGGACTAGAAATTAGTCTTTGAATGAGGTAATGAAGAATTCATATATCAAGATGCAGCAATTTTAAAGAAAATGCATGGTTACTGTGCTAAATGCTTTTCTTTTTGCTTTATCGATGTTTCAACTTCTACATAGACCATTGTTAAACAAATGAATAAACTTGACATCTCACAAGGTTAGAAATGTAGTTTATAAGTGGGAAAGTAGACATGAATGGGAGAATGACCTTTAATGAAAATTAGAATTGATACAACTTAGTTGCAAAGTCAATACAATATTTGTTGTCTGTGGACTATTGTATTCCGGTGAGAAGACAAAGAGTGATTATGTACCGCTGAGAGTATCGAAATGTATTGGCTGACTAGACAGGGAAGGAGCAACATGTCGCAAAAGCTTCAAAATGTGTAGTCTATAACAGTGTGTGTTCCTAGAGCATAGCCAGACTTCTTTTACCTAGACACTTTCTGCAGACACCTTGGCAGAGACTTTACTGCCAGACCCTCATGCCAGGCAGTTTTGAGACTCTGCTGAGTTTCTTGAAGCTCTCTTTATGGGAAGTTCTGCTTCGAAATATTTTTGATCTATTGAGTTGAGTTTTATGCTGAAGCTTTTTGCTTTTTTCTCACTCCATCTCAAACTAGAACTCTTTATGGGTTCTGACTGACACCTTATTCCCCAATTCTTAGAATAGGTATTCTTTCCTTCATGTATCGTGCTAAGTACATTTTGATTCCAATTATTGGATATTGATTGATTATTGACTTTTAATGAGATTTAGATAACTAAGATTGATGAATTTATCTTGTGATCTAATAAAGATTATTTACTAAAAGATTTGATTAATAAAACTGTCTAACTCATATCAAACTCTCTTTATTAGCTGAAAATAAATTAGTGATAGTGATTATAATTTATGTGATGTACAGCTCCTGCTCATCTCTTAAACAATGGCAAATTTCCATTCGCCTCAGTAAAGAGCGGGAAAACCTTAGTGAAATTGTGAATAGCCAAGGCTTTGTTGTTTCAGGTTAAGGAGGGAGTTATGTCTATGATCCATCCTGGGAGGCAGCTTATTTTTTTCATTTGCGCACTAAATTGCAACTCCCTGCCTTTAACATTGAGTATATTTAAAGATTTTAGATACAAATGCTTATCTATCACCTTCTCGTGTATATTTGCAAAGGCAATGGAGACTGCAAACAACAAAATTGTGGAGTTGTTAAATTCAGGCTGGGTGGTCGGTTTATAAAGTGTTCTACATTCGAACGTGATTCATCCCTTGTTGAAGAAAAAACACAGTGAGAGCCCATTTCAGTGCCTCTCCGATGAATCCGAGCTGCACGTGCCGAAATGCTAATTTCTCAGTCCATTAGGTTCAATTTAATGTATATAGAAACATGTTCAGAATCGATTGGACAGCGGAGATTTCATTTTTAATTTCCCGCAGGTGAAAAATGTACTGCTCGGTCTGTTTAAAAAAAAAAGGGTGCTGGGGCAGAGAGCCTAGATTAATGCGGTGGCCCGCCAGGCCATCCCAGGAGGCCAAGACTTTTAAAGCACTGACAGAGAGAATCCTACCAGGCCCCGACAAGTGGCCTCTCGGTGCTCCCGAGGTCTCCCGCCATTTCACTAGCATGCAGGCAGAATATGGAAGCGAAGACTGTGCTGAGAACATGATAGAAGCGTGGCGCGAGTAGAAAGTAGAACCCCTCCTCCCCTCCTTCATATTTACGGATTCAAGGTTATGGAATGTTCGAGAATCTTAGACTTCCAGCTAACTTTATACTGACATAAATATCGGCGATGGGGATTGATTTTTGTGTCCCTCAAATGCTGTGGAAACAGTAAAGATTGCATTCGCTTGGAAGTGAGGAGTTGCTACCATTAGGATCTCACGCGGCCATTCTTCACATAGCACTTCGGCTCAAATGGCGCAACTAAATCTGCTTCGTGCCGCCGCCGCTGCCAGCATTCCCTGCCATTAAAGGCCCGTGCAAGCTTCAGGCGATGCACTCTCATTATTCACAAGCGCGAGAGGGAGTCGGATGAGCCCGGTGCGTCCCAGCACCGACCCACCGGGCTGCGGATAGCATTTCATGTTGCAGTATCCGACTGCCTGGACCGCGTGGGATGATTTCCATCGTCTCTTAGGTTGCACTCTGGTGAAAGCTTTAACTCGGACGCTGCACCTCAATTTTGTGGTCTGCTTCTACTGTGTCCCAAACTTGCCCCCCATTACTTCTGTAGTTCCAGGTATATTCTGACCTCATTTTAGATGTTCAGGGCACTCAGAAGGTACCAGGCCACAAATGTATCAATAGGGGCTGTTACCGACGGTGTCCCAGGGGCTCCAATACTGCGGACTGTCAAACTGGGGCCAGAAATTATTTTTAGCAGTGGAACCTCACGATACTGAAGCATGACAGTCCACTGCTGACTCACTGAGGTGCCGTGGGCTAAGAATTATTCCACTGCTCACTCTAAAAATATAAGAATGTACAAGCCCCTTGCGCCACTGGTGCGTCACGTTTAACACGGGAAAAAGTGGCCTAAGTGACATACCAGCAGCGCAAGGGGCTTGTAAATAAGTCCCTTAAGTATGGAAATCAGCTGTGCTACAGACTAATCAGAGGGGAAACTAAATTTACAGACCTGATCTATATACATTACCCGCGAGTTTCCTCACCAAAGTCCCATTGTCTTGCCAATAGCTCTTCTCTATCAAAATAGAGGCCTACTGAATTTGGCGGAGATTCTGAATAGAGTCATTAGCCGACTGCTTCTGCCATAGCTTTGTGCCATCATTTGCAACAGACCTACAAAATCTTGTATGAACACAAGCCTCTCATTAGGGCTCTGACTCACATTTGGCTTCACCCACAACTGATCTACTAAAGATCCAAACATCCCAGGCTTAAAACAAATGAAAAACATGTACTTATGGTCAATCACTCAAAAACAAATTAAATCCTAGCAAGACTCAATATTGTCATGCTGGCTCACGAGCTCCATATTGCAGTGTTATGGCTGTGTTGTTGTCTGCCGAGCAGCCAGGAGACCCTGTATTGCTGGAAAACAAATGCTGCCTCTGATGAAGCAGCGCATCTGCTTTTCTTCCACTTTTTGTAAGGGCCTAAATCACAACTGCCCTGCTGAGGGCTCGATTTTCTTTGGGTTCTCCTTCTTCTCCAGCACCCACCACTTCTTCAGCGGTCCCTTCTTTTTTCTGCCTTCTTTTTTCTGAACAGTTACTCCTCAGTACAACAACATGGCCACTTTCTGTGGGCACGAGCTGCTGCTAGGGCTGGGTCTGGTGTAGTTGAGGCATGGAGGCTTGCCCAGTGCTTTTCACAGCCTCCCTTGCTTGGCTCAAAGCACTATGGCCCCTGTCTTGTTCTCCCCAGGCTAAGGTGGAGAGAATGGGGCTGTGGAATCAGGTGCAGTCACTGTGACCTGATTCAAAGAGCGCAAGCTTCCAAATGCTTATCCATGTGTATGATTTTTTTAGGCTTTCCCATGGCCTAAGGGCTCCCGTGGGGGTTTAAAAAAGGCCTATTGGAGCAATAAATGGAAGTTCTGAAAGATTTGTCCATGCTGTACTGTTTTACCCACGATGTGGCACTATTTGCTCCAGAAGACACACCACCCTTCTCCCTCTTGTCTCCACTGTCAGTAGCTAGGACCCCCGGACCTGAAACAAAGGGGGCTTTCTACAGCTAATGCTCCGACCACTCAAGTTCACACTTCAGGGGATTTCTTCAACCCTCCATGGTCTCTGCATACTCTTTTCTCCACCTAGCAAGAGCAGTTTCACTGTGAGGGCTCTGTGCCTATCCTCCTGCTCAGCCCTGGTGAACTTATGACTTGGGACACTTCAGCACCAAAGTAGCACACTACAGCTCCCCCACTGTAGATGGTAAGAACTGTTGGGACACCAGAAACAACAAACTCTTGTAAGTATAAATATTTTATTCCAGTACAAATTGACAGTAGTAAGTCCAGATTGCGAATGCCCCAACCGTCATACCCCCCTATATACATTCCCCCCAGATTGAAAAGACGCTCCTCGCACCCGCGATTCCATCAACCACCCGAGCATCATATGAAAATAGACACAAGCGTGTAACACAGATCACGCTCCTGTCTACTTCAAACAATAACACTTGGGGGTCGATTCCGATCCTGTATTTTTTTTTCCGTACAACTCGTATCCGTAATTTTTCCCGGACGAATCGTACAAGTCCCATCCCACCCATGAAGTACGATTCGTACGGGAAAAATACATACGGATCGGCCCGATCCGTACGAATTGGATCGGGAAAAGTTGTACGAGATGGACCCGGACACTTTTCCGTACGAATCCTAAAAATACAGTCCGACCGTACAATTACGATCCGGACCGGCTTTCCGATTTAGGATTCGTACGGAAAACGTCCCGTACACGGGGAATGACTTTACCCGCTACAAAGCAAACTTTGTACGACTCGTATCCCGTGAAAAGTAGTTCCCGGGGTGCGAGTCGTACAGGGGTACGAGTCGTACAGGCCCCCCATGCATATGTACACAACAACATCGCGTATGTACGGTGCGTACCCCAACATCGCGTATGTACGCACCTTACAACAACATCGCGTATGTACACACTTTACAACAACATCGCGCATGTACGGTGCTACGCCAACATCGCGTATGTACGCGCCTTACAACATCGCGTATGTACGGTGCGTACACCAACATCGCGTATGTACGCACCTTACAACAACATCGCGTATGTACGGTGCGTACCCCAACATCGTGTATGTATGGTGCGTACGCCAACATAGCGTATGTACACACCTTACAACAACATCATCGCGTATGTACGGTGCGTTCCCCAACATCGCGTATATACGTACCTCACAACAACATCGCGTATGTACGCACCGTACATAGGCAATGTAAACCAGCACAAGGAGGGTCTATTCGACTCGCACAACACCACAAAACACGTCTACAGTGCACAAAACATGGAAATGACTGACCTGGCCACATCCAAACAGGCAAACAGCGGGCCAAACTCTCAACCACCCCTTATAACACACCCACCAAAAATTCAAACTGAGGCCCACCCACAAATGGACCAATAAAAAGGGCCCACACACACAAACCATGAGCCTTTGCAACAGACTCACTGCAGCTAGAGAGCACACACCAACAACTGCACCCATCCACCTTAACATATACACCTTCACACAACCTCCTTCACACATATCCCCTCTTCACATTCAGACACACAACTTCACATTCAGACCCACACACCCACAACCATCCACACCCTCACCCCACACCATGCCCACAGACAAGAATCCAAAGTTCACAAGGGAGGAGCTGGAGATCCTTGTCAATGAAGTCATCAGAGTCGAGCCACAGCTGTTTGGAACATTGGTCAGACAGACCAGCATAGCCGAAAAATCACGCCTGTGGCAGAGGATCGTCGATAGGGTGAATGCTGTTGCACCCATCAGAAGGACCAGGACTGAATGCCAAGCCAGGTGGTACGATCTGCGGAGGGCAGTCAAGCGAAAAATGAATGATGACTACGCCCAGAGCAACATCACTGGAGGTGGTGTGCCCCGTAGACCAGTACATTTCCATCCCTGGGAGGAGAAGGTGATGGCCCTGCTTCCGCCGGTGGGAGTACATGGACTTCAAGGAGTTCCAGAGCCTGGTGAGTACACAAACAACTTATGTAACATGGGGGTAATGGCATCCACACCCCAACTACACAAAATGCACACAACTACCTCCAAACACTCACTGGCCAGAACCATAGTCAAAAACAACGCTAATGCCACTAACATGTGTATGCCCCATTGAGAAAGCAAGGCCATGCTATGTCGCATGCTACACGAAGCACGAAGCAATAACCCAAGAATGGATGTCCGGTATGCTGGGAGGGTGGGTGTCACAAAACGCATTGTTGAACTCCAAATCAGACACAATTGCCCTCATCCCATATGGCCCAGGTACATACCCATGCACCATGCTCAATGCACAGGGACTGTGAAAGTACTGACAAGATAGCTGACACTGGGCCCTGGTGTAGGCAGCACAAGGCCCTCCTGTGACCAGTGCAAACACAAACACCAAGACAACAAGGTCAGATATCTAGGACAGGAACTCACACTCACTGTCATGGCAGCATGCTCCATGGGGGGACAGCTACATCACCTGGGAGCCCCAGTGCCAAATCACACTACACCCACCAGCAGGCCCTGTAACACACACCCCTTACACAAGCAGACACCCCCGGGACAGGCAATGGATTTACCCACTGTCAAAATGGACATGTAACACAACAAGACCAATACATAGCCGAAGAAGCAGCCAAGCCAAAAATCAACAAGTCAAAGACTCAGGAACACATATCAATCTGTCCCCCGCAACATACCCATCCACAAGTGAACATTGAGGAGAATGCTAGGCACATACATCTACCTGGAGGAACAGTGCCAACTAGAATGTGTATGAAACATGGATGTTGCATGAAACAGCATTAACATTGTCTGTCTCTCACACACAGGGCAACGTGAGGAATCTCCCCCCAACAATGGGGGTAAAGAATCACAGTCCCAGGCTCGGGAGGAACCTGATCCCACCGGCAGCGACGCCTCTCAACACTCCGCGGATGACCCCGACCTACCTGGACCCTCTGCTGTCCAAGCCCCTGCAGCACCTGGTTCAGGAACATCTGTGCCAACCACCACCCCCATTCCTGCCACATCCCAGGAGACACCGAGGAGCCCTGCCCGCAGTGAACAACTGAGCCAGTCTGACCAGGAGGGACAAGATTCGCCGGGCAACCAGGAGGAGGCAGACAATACCACCACTGCCATCCCTCAGGGGTCCCGTAGACCCGATGTGCCCACAACGGCAGGCCAGGCTCGTGTGGGCAGGGGTGGTGGGAGTGGAGGCAGGCGGAGACGAGAACCTGACCAGCCAGCTGAAGAGACCAGTATGTCACACATACACAACATCATTGAGGCATACCGGTGTGACACCAGGGAAATCAGCCAGGTAGTTGGGACACTCACAGAGATATAGGGGACCATCACAGAGATGAAGAACCAGCAGGCCGACCAACATGCCAGTCAACAAGAACACCAAGGAAGGATGGAGGCAAGACTGGCTGAGCTCCTGGCGGTGCAAAGGGACATAAGCCATTCACTCTTTCGGATTGCAGACAACATGGGCAACCCTCCCTGTGACACCAGGCAAAGACCACCACCAGACACAGGGAGGGAGGAGGAGGAGGATTTGTCCGACGGAGCGTCCCAAGCATCGTCAAGGCCTGCATCTGAGGGTCCCCCAAGGAAGGTGGGTCGTCCACGGAAAAGACCGTGAGAGGCAGCGGCCCATCCACATCTCCTAGGTCACCTGGCTTGGCACCTGGCCTTCATGTGCAACAGCATCACCTAATTAACTGACATTCTCTGCCACATGGACGTGCTGGTCACAGTCTGACCAATTATGCCAAACACTGTGGTCTGGACTCTGCTGCTTGCAAATGCCAAGGATCCCATCTCCCCCTGGGAACTTTGGATTCTATGGTCCCTGTATTGCACCTTTTTCTTGCACAAATCACGCCCCAGACCTATAATAAAACAGAAAAAAAATTGGATGTTGCAGTCATTGCGCATGAGTCCACAACATAAGTGTGGGGATATGTCAAAGTATGCCTGAGTGTGGAACAAACTCCAGCCATCCATACACTGGGATCTGAGTCCGGTCGAGGACACACATGGGTCACAATGTATCATCAAATACAGACATGGAGCCCAATACTCACCCGTGATGGCCTCAAGCTGCTGAGGGGGGGCTTGCAATACTGCTCGGACAGACCAATTTGGAAGGGTTTCATGAAGGCGTAGAGGTCATGGGTCATGTGGAGGTACCCGCGGAGGGAGTCCCAGGTCTGTTTGGCGAGGTGGGAGAACTATCTCCTGCATGCAGTTGTTCTGTGGATGTGATGAATGGTGGCCAGGGCAAGGTTGTCTTCACGGAGTTGTGCCAATGGGGTGTTGGATGACAGACGTCCAAGGTCGGTTTTGGGTCTGGGGTTGTGGACTGCCTCCTGAGTGTGGGTGAGGAGTCTGAAGGTGATCCTGCAGCAGACAGTGAGCCATTGTAGCTATCTCAGGTGGATGGTGATGTGGCTGGGGATGTTGAAGATGAGGTGTGTGGATGCAGTTTTGCTGTTGTCCCTCCGTAGAGGGCGTTGCTGTAGTTGACCCGGCTGGTGTCGAGGACCTGGGGGACGGTCTGTCTTGCCTTGGAGTGGATCTATCTGTGCATCATTTGCAGCATGCTGAGGGTGTTGCAGCATGAGGTACAGATGGTGTTGATTTGCATGGTAATTGTGAGTGATGAGTCCATGATGAACACCAGCTTGCGTGCGTGGCCACTGGTTGCTGGTGCAGTGCCCAGGCTGGTGGGACACAAGGAGTTGACCCAGCCGTAAGGGGACAATCCTCAGATGATGACCTCAGTCCTGTCCAAGTCCAGCCTGAGGTGGCTGATGTTCAGCCGTTCGTCAACGGATCTCATGCCTTCTTGAAGGTTGGATCTGGCAATGGCTCAGTCTTTGGTAAGGGTGAGGAGCAGCTGGGTGTCAATGGCATACCAGATGATGATGAGGACGTGTGCGCATGTGATGGTGGAGAGGGGGGTCATGGAGACATTGAAGATCGTCACGCTGAGAGATGAGCCCTGGGGCATGGGCCAGTGGACCCCAGTGTACCACATGCGGAAGGATGGAGGCCGACTCCCTGGGCCTTGCTGGTGAGCTACTTGTTGATTTAATCCTAGGCCCTCCTCTGGATACCAGTGTTTGAGATGTGTGAGCTGACAGTGTGGTAGCACATGGTGTAGAATGCCGTAGAGAGGTCAAGGGGGGTGGTCTCACCATTGTTGAGCAGGGCAAAGTTGTCGTTGGTCGTGGCAATTATGACGGTTGCAGTGGTGTGATTACTGTGGAAGATGGTCTGGTGCCGGTTGCCTGGAGCTGTTTGCGTGGAGGAAGTTTGTCAGTTGCTCGTTGAGTGTCTTCCTGATGACATTTGCTGGGTAGGGAAGCAGGGTGATGTTCCAGGAGTTCCTGCGGTACTGCCGTCCGTTGTTTAAGAAGGGCCTGGGTCTCTGCATGCCTCCAGCTCCCATGGAATGTGGCAAACTCAAAGGAGACATTAATGACGTGCTGGGCGTGGGCTTCAAGGATGGGGAATGATGTGGTTGAGATGTTGTGTGGGAAGGGGCCTGATGGAGAGCCAGAGTGGATGGTGCACATGAGCCAGGTGGTGTATTTGCTGCTGACGGGAGTCCAGAACCTGAGGGGGGTTTGTCCTGCAGATAATAGTGATGTCTGCCTCTGTGTGCCAAGGCTGTCGTGTATGTCCATGAGCTTGCAGTGGTAGAAAGTTGCAAGGGATTTGATCTGCCTTGCAAGGGTGGGGTGTCTTTTGGATGGAGAGCTGCTGTCAGTCCACTCACAATGCTGATGAGCTCCTTTATGTCGTGTGTTTTGGTGCCTCGGCCCTATCTGAAGGATCTCCACTTGTCGTTGCTGATGATATGGTGATGGCTGTGTGTGGCGTTTTCCACAGCTGTAAGGTAACTGATGGTTCTTTGTGTTGCAAGGTTTGCACAAGAGTCCGGCTAGATCTGTATGAGTCCAGTAGGTCTGCCTTGTCCCAGGTGGCTTAACTGTTGTTGTGCTTCACAGGAAAGTCCGTCAATGTGGCAAGATTGTTGGATCAGTTGCTGATCCAGTGTGTGAAGTTGCAGGGTGTGGCAGGGGTGTTGGTTTGAGTGTCCCACACTTGTCTGTGGTGACTTACATTAAGCATCTTTGGGGGATCGGTAGCAGGGTGTGGGGCAGTGTGTTGCTTGTCGGAGACGTGGATGCAAATGTTGATGGACCAATGATGGATGGTGGTGTGGTTCTCCTCCAGCAAGAAGTTACTGGCCCCCAGCCACATGTAGCCTGTGGAGGTGAGGACGTGCATGCAGATGTACGTGTTGATGGCTTTGCGGATTTGTGGATGTAGGCCTGGAGATCTGTAGATGAGAGTTACTCTGAGGGTTGCCAGGGGGTAGGTGCGAAACCGGATTTGTGACTCTGAGGGTGTACTTGTGAATAAATTGCAAGTCATCCGCCGGGATTGTTGGTGCCGTCCCTGCGGGTGATCTTGTATCCGTCAGAGATGGCAATGAAGAAGTTGTGTGCTGAGGATGCTTTTATCCAGGTTACTGTCATGAAGGTGATGTGTGGGGCTGTTCTGTTGAGGAGGTAACAGAGTTCAATGTAGTGCTGGTGGACGGAGCGGGTGTGGAGTAGGAGGCACATAAACTGGTTGTTCTGACAGGGTCTGGTAGGCGGGGCAGCGCTGTGTATTCAGTTGGAGTTGCACACTCAGCATGCAAAGGTGTCATGTGTGCGCTTAGGGGTTGCCTGATAGCAGGCGGTTGCTTGTCTGGTGGACATTGCTTGGAGGGTGGCTGCCGCCTGAGCCTGTTGTGTGACGTGGGTCATGCATGGACCAGAGGGTCGTGCACTGTGCATGTTGCAGGCGCAGACGGTCCTGCCTTTGGCACGACGTTGGCGCAACAGTGGCACAGACAAGCTGCTGGCTGCATTAAGAATGTGTGGAGGGGGAAGGGAGGTGTGTGGGTTGCAGAATCAGGGCACTCGGTGGGGCGGTGCCGCAGGTGAGGCTGCAGCAGGCAGAAGGGGTGAGAAACTAGGCAAAAAGTAGCACACAAAGACAAGGATGTCCGAAAGGCACAGTGCAACAGGTGTATGTAAAGGAAGGAGTGTCAGGTTACTCATGGGTCACTCCGAGAAAATGTATGAAGAATCAACAAAAATGACGGCCACAGGATCAGGCAACAAAATGTGGAGCTGCGCACAGGAGACACACCGTCAGCAGGCGGTGACGTCCCGTTGTGGGGAGCAACCTGCACAAATACATACACAACAAGGTACCTCATGCACCATAGAGATTATTAGCCACGAATAACTGCATGCATGTTGCCGAAGTACACATACACTCATATGCTCAATCTTTGACAATTATGCCATAGATGACGCATACAAACTGGCAAGAGATCTGCAATGACAGAGATGAGGCACTTTGGATTGTGCTGAACACCTTTATTGCACAAACTCAGACAAAGGGAAATGCATCCATACGAACAGACTCACAGGTCAGTTGACAGAACATGTGGGACATACGCTGGACCCCCCCTTCACAACACGGATGTTGTAAATCCCAATGAACTGGCACACAAGTTAAGGGGATGAGCCAAACACATCCTGCTGCACACGGAGAGGCTGCAACTCACCATAGAGCCTGTTGTGATGTCCCACACTATGTCCCCCCGTAGCATCCGCAATGTTTCAGAGGCAAGGTTTACGCACATTGATGCCTTCATCAGATTCCACACTCCACTACAGATGACTGTCAAGAAGGGTGACTATCATGTCATGGGAGTGATGCTACATGTTATATGCTCCATGGTGAGAAGACATGTATGCATGGTACCACAACATGCACAGCAGCAGTCCCCACACATTCCCAACCCGTACCACCACTAAAAAGCCTTGCTGCAATCCTTACCCAAACTGATATTTCCACATGTCCGTGCATGGAATGCTGAATCAGCACACGTTGCAATCCTCATGAGGAATAGCAGGAGGACAAAGATGACACGAGCAGACAACAGGTGCAAAAACCTGGGAATGACAGACACACAAGAAGTCACCTAAAACAAATCTCGCCGCAAACATGGTCAGTTATGAAACATGAACAATGTTGGACACATGCAAATTTCAAAGTTGTGTGGCATGACATCATCACTCGAGTGACATATCAGTACACACATCAAAGTCACTTTGCATTCAGTCAGCTGGACAAGCACATTGCAACACATGCCACTCAATGCTACAAGCTTGCACACTCATACCCAGTGACTCACCATTATGAGAAGAAGTTGCGTATGAGCTGACTCCGGATATCATCCTCCTCCTCCTCATCACTTGCCTCGTGACCAAGCCCTGGATCCTCCACGGGTGGATGTTGCTGCTCATCAGGATCAAGGATGAGTGGCACTGCCTTCTCAACGGCCATGTTGTGCAGCATGCAGCACACAATGAAGATTTTGCAGACCTTCACCGGTGCATATGGGAGGGACCCGCCTGTCTTGTCAAGGCACCGGAATCGGCTCTTCAGGAGGGCAAACGTCCTCTCAATCACTCGCCTGGTCTGCCCGTGTGCATTGTTGTACCGGTGATCTGCAGCTGTTCTTGGGTTGCGGAGAGGTCTCATTAGCCATGGCATGTTGGGATATCCAGAGTCCCCTACATGGAAACATCATGTAAATAAGTGGGTCAGGAGATGCCGTAAGAGCCAAAGATACCGCAACACACAGGACAAACAGAGTATACCCACCAACAAGACATGCTCATTTGTTGTGCAGTCGCAGCATCATTTGTGGCACCCTGCTACGCCTCATGATGTAGGCATCGTGTGCTGATCCTGGAAAACGTGCACAGACATGGGAAATCAACATGTTAGCAAGACACACCACAAGGGCATTTATTGAGTGGTAATGTTTACGGTTGCGATAGGCTTGCTCCTGTGCCTGTGGTGGTACCAAATCCACGTGTCCCATCAATGGACCCAATTACATGGGGCATCCCTCCCAGGGCATAGAAATCACCCTTGACATCTGTCAACTCCTCAGGAGTAGGAAATTTGATGAATTCATCAAGGTGCTCCAACATCGCTACCAAAACATCATGCAAGACACGGCTGAACATTGTCTGTGACATCCCACCAACATCAGCTATGGTCAATTGAAATGTACCTGTGGCAAAAAAATATATGGCTGCCATCATCTTCATCTTGGGGGTCAGCGCAGTAGGATACCTGTGTCGCGGTTGGAGGTGTGGTGCCAGCTTGTCGGTCAAATCCTCAATCAACTGTTGAGTGAATCTGTAACGTCGGATGCAGGCACGTTCCCTCATGGCAGCCATGTCTGGCATTGGTCTTGGGACAGGCGGTGCCCTGCAAGACATTTTTAGGAATAATGAAGATTGAGAGTCTGCCAACATCAATGTCAATGAACATAGCACATGCTAAACTGCTAATAAACATCAGGTAACTATGGAGTCTGGTGTGTGCAATACATCCAGGACACATATGCCAGCTTGCTGGCACTCCTACGAAAAGCCAGATACACCTGTTGATTGTCAAGTCTACATGACATGCCCTGAAATGAGCTGGGGGCAAGTCTGAGTGAACAGCCAGAGATATCACCGGAGTGACACACATCCACATAGCTGCATTGGAAGAATGTCATCTCATCCAGACAGTTGACTGCAAGGCACATGCACAGGTCACATGGAATGTCAAATGTACATATGAAATACATTGCGATGAAGGGGTACACGTGTCAACAAATAAAACACAGCCATTCAGACGACGCAGACATGTATGCCTCGGAAAATATGATGTCCAATGCACACAGACCCTACAGCTGTGGGAATCCACATGTGCCATGCCCATCTCCACACAGACCCATGTTGGATGCACCAACAGCAGATGCAGTTGACGGAACACTAGCAGCAAGCTCATGGGAACACATAACACACACCTGACATAGTCACATAGGGGCACGCTGATCGTGACATGTCAGTTGATAGAGTGCCCCTGTCCCTGGCATCAGGAGACAGGTGCGGGTGGTGATGACTGTGCCATCCCACTGCTGCTGTGCATGACCCAGTTGGACTACAGAAACACATGTGGCAAGTGGCAAGGTGTTGTGTGCCACATAGTGCCCCATCACACATGACATGTGTACACAGGTCATCACACATCAATTGTGCAACTATATGAGATGACCTGTGCAATATCACTGGCTGACACACCTAGGGCCTGCACATGAAAGTATGCAATGACAAGTACTTTATGGACATCCTTGTGCGACTCGTAGCCCTCCATTCATTGCGTGTGTACGCATCGTATCACTATTCTACTGGTGTCCGTAGGGGTATGTGTGAAACGCACCGTACACCCGCATTCATTGCGTGTGTACGGTCCGTATCACTATTCTACTGGTGCCGTAGGGGTACATGTGAAACGCACCATACACCCGCATTCATTGCGTGTGTACGGTCTGTATCACTATTCTACTGGTGCAGTACGGGTACATGTGAAACGCACCGTACACCCGCATTCATTGCTTGTGTACGGTCCGTATCACTGTTCTACTGGTGCCGTACGGGTACGTGTGAAATGCACCGTACCCACGCATTCATTGCGTGTGTACGGTCTGTATCACTGTTCTACTGGTGCCGTACGGTTACGTGTGAAACGCACCGTACCCACGCATTCATTGCGTGTGTACGGTCCGTATCACTGTTCTACTGGTGCCGTAGGGGTACGTGTGAAACGCACCGTACACCCGCATTCATTGCGTGTGTACGGTCCGTATCACTGTTCTACTGGTGCCGTAGGGGTACGTGTGAAACGCACCATACTCCCGCATTCATTCCGTGTGTACGGTCCGTATCACTATTCTACTGGTGCCGTAGGGGTACGTGTGAAACGCACCGTACACCCGCATTCATTGCGTGTGTACGGTTCGTATCACTGTTCTACTGGTACCGTACGGGTACGTGTGAAACGCACCGTACCCACGCATTCATTGCATGTGTACGCATCGTATCACTATTCTACTGGTGTCCATAGGGGTATGTGTGAAACGCACCGTACACCCGCATTCATTGCGTGTGTACGGTCCGTATCACTATTCTACTGGTGCCGTAGGGGTACATGTGAAACGCACCATACACCCGCATTCATTGCATGTGTACGGTCCGTATCACTATTCTACTGGTGCAGTACGGGTACATGTGAAACGCACCGTACACCCGCATTCATTGCGTGTGTACGGTCCGTATCACTGTTCTACTGGTGCCGTACGGGTACGTGTGAAATGCACCGTACCCACGCATTCATTGCGTGTGTACAGTCTGTATCACTGTTCTACTGGTGCCGTACGGTTACGTGTGAAACACACCGTACCCACGCATTCATTGCGTGTGTACGGTCCGTATCACTGTTCTACTGGTGCCGTAGGGGTACGTGTGAAACGCACCGTACACCCGCATTCATTGCGTGTGTACGGTCCGTATCACTGTTCTACTGGTGCTGTAGGGGTACGTGTGAAACGCACCATACTCCCGCATTCATTCCGTGTGTACAGTCCGTATCACTATTCTACTGGTGCCGCAGGGGTACGTGTGAAACGCACCGTACACCCGCATTCATTGCGTGTGTATGGTTCGTATCACTGTTCTACTGGTACCGTACGGGTACGTGTGAAACGCACCGTACCCACGCATTCATTGCATGTGTACGGTCCGTATCACTGTTTACTGATGCAGTAGGGGTACGTGTGAAACGCACCGTACACCCGCATTCATTGCGTGTGTACGGTCCGTATCACTGTTCTACTGGTGCTGTACGGGTACGTGTGAAACACACCGTACATGTGTGTGGATTTCAAAATTACATAGGGGACACATAGGGGACAAGTATTAGGCCCAAAATGCATGCTGGTTGTCATGGATACAGAGTTTTCATTTGCAATGTGTCCATCAGGTGTCCTGGAACAGTCAGTTGGCAAAAAAATACAATGTTGTAAAGTGGTTGTTGACTTGACATGATGCTCAAAATTTGAACGATGCGAATGCGTGTCATTGGTGTATGTTTAAAGGGATTGGAGTAAATGTATGATGCGAATGAGTCTGACCAATCACTATGTACTCCTCTAAATGAATGCCCCTCAGCAAGACAGATATAAGGCAGCCAGAACCCATGAGAGGGCACTTGCCTGCACAACTTTCCAGTCGACCACACTGCTGCTGTCTCTGCTTCCTCTGGACCATGTCGCGTACTGTGGAGAGGGCCCAGCCATTCACCCTAGAGGAGAATGAGGCGTTGCTGGATGTCCTCCTCCCACAGTACCCCAAGCTGTATGGGAGACCAGGGGAGCAGGTGAGTGCTGACTCCACTACCTTTCCCTATGCACCTGTTGTGTGACTGTCACTTCTGGCATTGTATCCAGGTGTGACAGACATGCTATGTTGTTTAGAGTGGGTCCCAGGGGGGGGGAACATGCTTATGTCTCTCATGCAGAGCATGAGGTAGTTCCTGTGTGCACTCCTCACTTGCATTGTGCTTACTGTGACATTCACTGCATAGTGCATGCCACATTCAGCCTGGCAAATCCTTGGTGGCTTTTTTTCCTATTGTCCTGAGGTGATTCAGTGGTCCCCCCGGTGTGACAGGTGACTCTACCCACAGATATGTATGAGTTGAGTGGACCTGTGGTGAGAGTGTCCAAATGATGTGTACGACCTCATGGACATTGATGTGTGTGAATGTTCCTTGTCATGTTGGTGAGTGTCTATGTGAAGTGTTGCACCACAGCTGCATGGAGGAGGCAACGGCTCTACCCATCTGATTTGACAAGTAAGCCGTGCTGTGTGTCTGACTTGCAGAGCTAGAACGACACCTGTGACACCCCACAGGCAAGTGGCACATGTGCAGAGTGAGGGTTGTATACGCTGTTGTCACTGACAGGCGAGTGATCTGTGCCTGGGTGTGTCTGTCTAGTCTGCTGAGGGTGCGTCAGTGGAGTGGGAAATGTGACTGCTTGGCACATGCTGTCCATCAGCCTGCTGTTGCATGTGCTGCACAGTGTGTGCCATGATCAGTGAGTGTGTCGCACCTCTTATGCCACCTGTTGACTTTCAATGGCATGTAGTGCATTGGGGCTTGCACACAGGCCAATTTCTCATTGAGAATGATGCAATCCCTGTCAGCATCCTATGCCCTGTTCAACATATCAAAGATGTTCAAATGTGTGTCTCTGGGACATGGAGCAGGTGTAGTGATGTTGTCTCACTTTGTCATCCTGACAGGTAACTACCTACGAGAAGATGGTGATCTGGCAGGACATCGTCAGGGCCGTGAGATCGGCGGGGGTTCGGAGTCGGCGCCTACCACAGGTCCGAAAACGGTGGTAGGACATCCGGTGCTGGACCCGGCGGATCGCCCGGGTCCAGCTGGGGCTCGACACTCCTCGCCCCCACGGCGAGCGCCGATGCCTGACCTCCCACATGACCCGCGTCCTGGCGGTGGTCTTCCCTGACCTCGATAGGCAGTTACAGGAGAGACTGCAGCAAGGAGGGGATAGGTACATGGCTGTTTGTTGTGTTATGTGTCACCAGCTTTTGGAAGTGCTCTGTAGCCTGGATACACTCCCAGAGTTTATATGTGCAGTGCATTTTCTGTTCCCCAATGTCACCTGGTGCTCTTTTACATCCCTTCCCCTCCTTGACATATGTCCCCTGGTCTGTGTGTAATCACATTTGCACATGGTCATCTAGGGTGCCAGAAAATCAAAGTGTACATTGCTTTCCGCATCATGTGGGAGGGTGGTCTGTGACATGTGTTGGTACCTTGCCTGTGCCATGACCTGTTCACTATGTTGGGGGTCCATATTTGTTGGCACTGATGTTGAGTCTCAACATAGGAGTGTGAGGTTTCAACTGAACACCCTTGCACCATGCATGACCAATGTTGTGGCCTCAGACATGATGTGCATGAGTGGGAGATATGCATAGTGCCATGACGGTTGCTCATGGTACAGTCAGCTCATTACAGGAACACGGAGCAGTGTGCCCACTACAATCCCCTGAGACACCCTGGCCTCCTAATCATGTGTCTCATCCAACACTGTGCACATTCTCTGTGGTTTCAGCATAGGTCTGCCTCTGTGGCATTGTTCCCTGGCCTAGTTTGTATTTTTCCAATGTGTGCTACATGTGTCCACTGGACAGGGATACACCATTAGGCTTGCGCATACTCACACTGGGCAGTGCCTGTGTGGCTATTCACAACAATCCGTTGATGGTTGTTTGTCACAAATATGTGTTGCCAGCCCCACAAGGTGATGTTGTGTCAATTTAGCAATTGTTGCTGCACAGTTTTTGAAACCCTGATTAAGAGGTGTCACTTCTTGATCTGTATCAATCACATTGACTCAGGTATGGGGGGTTGTGCGGAAGAGGCCTACATGGGCACCCCTGATTTCTCCTTGCCAGGTCTGACCTGTGTGTGAGAATTGGCTGTACAAAGAATCACCGTGCAGTGCCCCTGTGATTGTGGCCAGTGCTTAATGTTTGTGCTTTGCAGCCTGTGTCATTTAAAAAAAAAAATGATTACTGCTCATACATTTTTGGCACATGTGTGTGGTTCAGATGCAACGCAGTTTGGTCTTTGTGTGCTGACATCTGTGTGGACATTCTGGCTTGCCATGAGGGTGTCTCCACAGTACAGCTATGTTTTTTTACAACCCAATTGCAGGCCCATTAGCTTATGCATTGTCCTGGGTTTGGACATGTGTGCCACTCTACATGACAGGCAGTGGGTCATATGTGTAGCCAACTATGTCATCAGGTAACGGATGTCCATGTGACAACTGACATAATTCAAGTTGTTAGTCAAAAATGTTTGTACCTTGGCACTCACAGCACTTGTCGACAGTTCTTCATGTTTTAAATGTGGTAATTTGATGATTTGTGTTAAGAACACTAATGTGCCTGCATGAAAGATGTCTCCCAAGGAAGTGCACACCAAACGACATTTCCACTTTCATGGAACACGCTGGCACCTTTTCAAAGAAGCCAGTGCTAGAATTAAATGGTGTTGCAGATTCTCAGTATACATGTTCCCACAGTGGTCTTGATTTTGTGAAACTCCTTTGTTGTTGGTGATACAAACTAACGTGTGTCAAGACATCAAGACCTCCGTGGGCCCATGTATATGTACTTTCTGCAACACCATTTATTTCTAACAGTGGCTTCTTTGAAAAAGGTGCCAGCTTCTTCAATGACAGTGTAAATGTAGTTTTGTGTGCACTTCCTTGGGAGACATCTTTCATGCAGGCACATGAGTGTTCTTTTCACGAAATGGCGAATTGCCACATTCAATACATGTCGATTGTGTAAAGTATTGTGAGTCCCAAGGTAACAACATTTTTTCGTTTTGTGTTCCAAAGTACTTACAGGTCTCTGAGTGTGGTGACACCTTGAGTAGTGAGGTGTGTTAGTTTACGTTGGGTGCACCACTACTGTTTCTTTCAGGGTAAACAAGAGGTGGACTGACTTCATTGTATTGCTGTGCTCACCTGTTCACAGACACTAGCTTCTCAGTGTATTTCTCATTCAAGTTGTAGCCTGGTGTATTCTTTTTTTCCTTGTGTCCAAGTGGTCTACCAACTGGGCAGTACATGGCTTACATATGTGCGGCGTAATCTAGCTGTTACTCATGATGCATTGCCTGATATGCACTGTGACCTATTGTTTTTGTGCTCATGTGTCAGATGTATACAGGTGACTGATGCCTTTCTGTTTCTTCTCCTTGCCCACAGCATCATCATCGGAAACCGAAGGAGACACCTGCACGGACCTGGAGGAGGGACCCAGCGACAGTGCCACCAGTGCTGTACATTCAGAAGGAGCCAGTGGCACGGAGGGCGAGGTGAGTCAGTCCAAGGACTTGTCTGCAGGCGATACCACCTACGACGCCGACGGGTCCGACACTGACCTCCTCGAGGAGGCGGAGGCTGCAACACCACCTGGCAGCATCCCTACATCTGTCCCCGCCTCCTCCGTTACCATCTCCGCCCTCCCAGTTGCTCCCGTCCCTTCTGTCCGTGCAGAGGCCCACCATGTCTCCTTCGGGCCAGGCACCACACCCCCTGCCCCTATCACCCCTGCTGCCCTCAGTGAAGAGTCTGTGGACATACGGCGGCAGTTGCAGGTTGGGCAGGCATCGGTGCTGAAAATCCTCCATGGCCACACTAAACTGCTTACACAGATGGTGTCGTTCATGGAGGGCATGTCAGCAACGATGTCTGACCAACGCAGGATTCTGCGGTCCATGGACTCTTCCCTGATGGCAGCAGTTACTCTCCTGCAGCGCTCCATCCCCCCCTACCCCGGACCCATCCACACTTCCCTCTCCCATACCTGTCCAACACACACCCAGACAGTCACGATCACGCACCCCACCAGACACAGGCAGCACACCCCCAAGTAGGGCAAAGCGCACACCTCCTGGCACGCACACTCAGGGCGATGTAGGCACACCCACAGGGTCTAGGGACAGGCGACATACACTCAGCCACAGTCACAGTCCGCAGTCCTCACAACCCTGTCCCTCCAAAACCACTCCCCTTGGCTCCCCTGCCAAACGCTCACCCAAGCAGATCTTTCTGGGTGGGCTGGACCTCGCCCCCGCTGAGCCACCACCCCACAAGCGGGCGAGGAAGTCCCCGGGCACAGGAGTTGAGTCCCCCACCACATCAACCCCCTCCCCCAGGAGCGCTGCACCCCATCCCTCACCCACCACACCCTCCCTTGACCCTGGGGATTCCTCAGGTGCAGGGGTTCGGATGGACGTACTGGCAGCGGTGTGCAGCACTGAGGTCGCCTCCACCTTTGGCGCTGCCCCACCCCCTGTGGTGGAGATGTCCACCCCTGCAACCACCACACCTACCCTTCTCCCTCCTGTCCTTGTGGTGCTTGGTACTGCCACAGATGATGCCCCCTCATCCGACGAACCTGGAGGTTCATTTGTGCAGGCAAGCTAGGGGTAGACGCGGTCCCCTATGTCCCCCCTTGGACTTTACGTATGGACTGGCCATTGGCCTCTGTAAATAGTCTATTTTTTTATATTTTTTTTTGGTGCTGAATAAAGCCTTTATTTTTACTTTCAACACTATTGCATTTCAGGTACTTGATGTTGGTGATGAGGCTCCTGGAGTTGGTGTTCTGGTAATGTGCTAGGGTTCTGAGAAATGTTTTTGTATGATGGTCATGAGGTGGACCATGGTATCTGTGTGCCATCACAATGTAAACAGTTTCACAATTGTTGTGCTGACCTGTGTCAATATTTCCTTTGTTGGTGACGGATCCCTTCAACAATGGCCATCCCTGCTCACCGATGTCTCCTGCTGAATCGTCTGTGCCATCCTTGCTAGTCACTATACTTGTGTTTTGAGCATGTCTAAATGCCTTCAGGGACAAATTCACCCTTTTCAGCACTATGCATGTGTGTAATCACAGCCTACCACACAAATGGTACTTGTTATGCAGGGTATTTGGGCACCTGACTCACAATTGTGGGCATTGTATCTAGAGGAATTCCACCCTATTCCTTCCATGAGGGACAACATCTTGGTGGTTGGACCAGCACCTGGACATTCCTATCAGTCCTGGGATGTGCGCGGCAGTGTGTGTTCCCTTTGGCTATCTTAGTTTTGTAGGCAGTTACATGACTATACAGTCTTGTGGCATGAAATCAGGGTGTGCATTGTGCTGCATCCGCCATGGGTGGGTATGCATGTGTTATTTGTCCTCATACCCACATGTGGTGTGTCATGCAGTGGGTGAAAGACATCCATCCTCCTGGGAGTGGGACACCGCTGTCAGTGATGTGTTGGTATAGCACTGTCATCATAGTCCAAAGTTAGGGATGCGTACATACCACCATGTAGGTGTGGTCATCTGATAATGATGTACACCCCCCATATCTCTGTCCACTGCTGGGAGTCCTCTGCACCCACCCCCATGTCTCTGTCCACTGCTGGGAGTCATCTGCACCCACCCCCATGTCTCTGTCCACTGCTGGGAGTCCTCTGCACCCACCCCTCAGATTGCAGGCCACTGCTGGGAGTCCTCTGCACCCACCCCCATATCTCTGTCCACTGCTGGGAGTCCTCTGCACCCACCCCTCAGATTGCAGGCCACTGCTGGTTGTCATATGCACCCACCCCCATGTCTCTGTCCACTGCTGGGAGTCCTCTGCACCCACCCCTCATATTGCAGGCCACTGCTGGGAGTCCTCTGCACCCACCCCCATGTCTCTGTCCACTGCTGGGAGTCCTCTGCACCCTCCCCCATATCTCTGTCCACTGCTGGGAGTCCTCTGCACCCACCCCTCATATTGCAGGCCACTGCTGGGAGTCCTCTGCACCCACCCCTCAGATTGCAGGCCACTGCTGGTTGTCATATGCACCCACCCCCATGTCTCTGTTCACTGCTGGGAGTCCTCTGCACCCACCCCTCATATTGCAGGCCACTGCTGGGAGTCCTCTGCACCCACCCCCATGTCTCTGTCCACTGCTGGGAGTCCTCTGCACCCACCCCCATATCTCTGTCCACTGCTGGGAGTCCTCTGCACCCACCCCTCAGATTGCAGGCCACTGCTGGTTGTCATATGCACCCACCCCCATGTCTCTGTCCACTGCTGGGAGTACTCTGCACCCACCCCTATATGTTTGTCCACTGCTGGTATTCATCTGCAGCCACCCCCATATGGCTGGACACTGCAGGTATTCATCTACAGGAACCCCTATATGGCTGACCACTGCTGGGAGTCCCCTACAGCCACCCCTACATGTCTGGACACTGCTGGTATTGATCTGCAGCCACCCCCATATGGCTGGCCACTGCTGGGATTCCTCTGCACCCACCTACCCACCCCCTTGGAGTAGTACACTGCTGGCCTGGACCTGCACACACACCAATATGAAGGTAACATGCAGGGCCAGACTGTAACCCCACATTTGTGGTGTGTGTACGCCTCGTATCCCAGATGTACTGGTGCCATAGGGGTACGGGTGAAACGCACCATACCCCCGCATTAATTGCGTGTGTACGCATCGTATCACTATTGTACTGGTGCCGTAGGGGTACGTGTGAAGCGCACCGTACACATGCTTTCATTGCGTGTGTACGGTCCGTATCACTGTTCTACTGGTGCCGTAGGGGTACGTGTGAAACACACCGTACCCACGCATTCATTGCGTGTGTACGGGCCGTATCACTATTGTACTGGTGCCGTAGAGGTACGTGTGAAACGCACCATTCCCACGCATTCATTGCGTGTGTACGGTCCGTATCACTATTGTACTGGTGCTGTAGGGGTACGTGTGCAACGCACCGTACACGTCCACTTCCGTTGTTGCGGTACGCAGGGGTTGCTGGACAAGCCCCCCCAAGTGACCAGACCCTGGTGGTAATGTATGGGCTCCATATTATATTTTTGGATTTGGGTATGGGGTATGTTTCCTGCCCCTCACCCCCACCCTGGCCCCTGGGTGTTGTTCTCACCTTCTGCGGCATGTGCGTCAGGTCCGGTGCACCAGGTCGTAGGCTAGGAGGACCGGGATGACACGTACGATGGGGTTCATGGCGTGTACGTTGTGTACCAGGGCTCCGTTGCGTAGCGGTTCGCGTAGGACTCTGGTTTTCTGGCTGTGTTTGACTCCCATAAAAAAAGAGCCGTACGGAGTGACGTAGGGACGAATCGTACTTGCTGGGCCGGAAACCGCTGCTTGAATACGTCCGGATGTCGCGTACAAGCTGTTCCGGATCAGCATCGTTGTTTTTTTTTACCCATACGGTCTTTTGTACGAAACGTACGGAAATAGGCTTTCTGTAAGAATCGTACTTCCTAGGTTGTACGGAAAGTTTACCGGGTACGAGTCGTACGGAGAAAACGCTCCATACAACGATTCGTACAGCCTTTTTCCAGGATTGGAATCGGCCCCTTGATGGCTATCATAGCACGAGCGCGACATGAACATGCCACGATCATATATACAACTCAAACATATATATATATATATGTCATGTGAACAAGGCTCTGTTGAGCTGAAATGTGTCATGACGATAAAGGAGTGAAGTAAAATTATCTCAGCACTCACATTGTGTCCGTGTCCATTTGTTCGGTGTGGATTGTTGACGGATTTGGAGAAGAAAGTGATATATATATATATATATATATATTCACTGAAAAAACCATAGGTTTCAGGGCTGTTACAGTTAGCTGGACATTTCACTCGTACAAAACCATTGAAATTCCTCCGTTATAGTTAGTTCTGCTAACTATAACTCACGTGCCCGCAATCCACTGCTGATGGTGTCACGTATTACATCATTCATGACATGGTCAGTGACATCAATGATGACATCACTGATGACATCTCAAATGACATCACTGATGACATCACTGATGACATCATCTAGTGAATGTGGTTTTGTCTGATATTTAAATATGTATTATATATATAGCAATCTGCATTGAAGAATGAGTGGATATATAAATATAAATATCTGGATGGAGGATTTAGTAGCAGTGTGATTGACTGTTTACTTGACTAATTTATAGTGTCTCACTAAATATATTGGATAGTGACTAAACTGTGTGAATATCTGTATCACTTTGTCAGTTGTTGTGTAAACTGCTGCACCAGTTGGTTACTAGCTATGTGAAAGTCCATATTAGTTATTGATTAGTTAACTGAGTATTTGTATGGGAGAATGAATGTGTGTGTGGTTCGGTGGTGGGGTGTGACTGCCCTAAGATGTGTGAATACTTGATTCAGTAGGTATTTGAGGTTAAGATAACATGTTATAACAGTTGTTTGGGTGAGTGAATATCTTTATGGGTGTGGTGATGAGCAAATATATCTCTCAATGGTACATGTCCAACAAACTAGAAAATAAAAGGCAGTGTATGTGACAGTTGTTGTATAAAAATAAGTATACATAAGACTCAGTGATTGTATGAGTGACTGTGTGGAAACCTGTATACTTGTAATAGTGATTTTATAACACACTATGTATGAGTTACTATCTATATGAAAAAATTAAGTGGTGTTTGTATAAGTGTGTAGCTGAGTAAATGTAAGTATGATCCATTGTTTGCATAAGTGAGTAGGATGACTGCATACGTGAATAGGATGTGTGCTGGTGTGTAATGTCGATATAGGTGAATAAGTATATTTGATAGTGTTCTATTGATCATTGTCGCGGTCCGCGCTAGGTCCTCTCCTCGGGGTGACGCTGATGCTATAGGGGTTCCCCCATCCCATCCGTCCCCAACCCGGATTCGTATGAAAGACCCTCGGGTTCGGGAGACAGGTGGGCGAGGGAAGGCAGGGAGGAGTCCGCGGGGATAGAACCTGAAACGAGACAATGAAAGGGGTATTAGAACTAGTCCTTCTCTCCCTGATGCATTAGTGTCCCCCACTTATCCCCCGAGTACTTGCCTCGCTTTCTCTCCCCTGTTCTGGAGGAGCGGAAATCAGAGCCCCCAGTCAAGGTCTCGATCCCCAGGAGTGCACTGGGGCTAGGACAACCGCTTATCTGGCTCTAGTCGTGAGGACCCAAACTACGTCTTTTGAACCTCACAGGAGCCGTCCAGGGCGCTACCACTCAAGACCCGGGAATCCGAGGGGCCGAGGAGCGCCGAGGCTGAGGGAGCAGGCAAGGAGGATCAAAAGGAGGTCAAAGGCCACCGATAACCGCCGGTGGCGCTTCCACTCTAGGCCCGGGTATCCGAGGGGCCGAGGAGCGCCGGGGGTGCGGTTACGTTGGGAACGTGTGGCGGGGCGCTGAGGTAGGGAACCAAAGCAGCGGGAGCAAAAGGAAACAAAGGACACCAAGGAAACAAAGGAAACTACAGAAACGGAGGGCACTAGTTACCCCTCCGTATCGGTTCAGGCAAAGGAGCGGGATCCGGGATCTCCGGTGCTTCGTCGGTTGACTGGTCAGCGCAGATCTCACCTCAGATGGCAGATAGTGCTGGCGGTGGTCACGGGCAGCTCCGGAGGTGGGAAACGTCGGACCGGTGATACAGGCTGTCCGGCGCTATCTGGAGTCGTGGAGTTCTTGGATGCGGTTCCGGACGGACCGAGGGTCGGGAACTCGTCGGAGTCTTCGGAGAGACGGGTAGCGGGCCGTTGATCAGCTTCTGGTTCGGAACGAATCATTGGCCCCGCCTCACTGCGCTGTGCAGCCTTTTGAACGGTCGCTCTCCCGGTCACATGGGGGAGTGCGGTTGCTGCGCCTTGTGGGTGATGTAGTTCCGGCGTGGAGCACCCTCGGTCTGCGTTCCGACCTGCCTGGTCCACGCAATTATGACAGCACATCCCTCTTCCCACCGCGTCCGTCGGCGAGAGGGGGACCGGGTTTGTCCGGGCAGCGGCGGTGGAAGGCCGCCACCAGGCGTTCGGCATGGATTGCCGACGCAGTTTCCCAAGAGTTTTCCTCCGGCCCATACCCTTTCCAAGCCAGGAGGTACCACAGCTTGCCCCTGGCTAGCTTGGAGTCAAGTACCCTCCGCACCACCTATTCCTGATTGTGGTGCACCCAGACCGGGTCAGGGATTTTTCGGACAGGACAGAAGGAGGGTTTCAGCAGGGAGACGTGGAACACCGGGTGTATGCGCAGGTGCTGGGGCAACCGTAGCTGCACGGCCACGGGATTCACGTGTCGCACCACAGGATAAGGTCCGATGTATTTGGGTGTGAAAGCGCTAGGCTTCTTAAACCGGATGTGTCTAGTGGACAACCACACCCTGTCCCCTTTGTGGTATTCTGGGGGGACTCGGCGATGCTTGTCCGCTTGGGCCTTATACCGCGTCTTCGCTAAGCGTAGGTTGTCCCGGGCTTGTGTGAGGGCTGCGTGAATGGTCTCGATTCTGTCCTGCACTTCGGGAAGGTTACTTCGTGCCTTCGGGAGGAAAAAAGGGAGAAAACGGGGGTGATGACCTGATGCAAGAAAGAAGGGGGTATGGTGTGTGGAGGAGTGCCTAGAGTTGTTGTAGGCTATCTCAGCCACCCAGAGCCAGTCCACCCAAGAGCTCTCTGCTTGATCTACGTAACAGCGCAGGTACTGTTTCAGGGTTTGGTTCAGTCTCTCAGTTTGGCCGTCCGTTTGGGGATGGAAGCTGGTGGACAGGGCGGAGTGTATGCCAAGTTCCTCACACCAGACTTTCCAGAAACGGGCGGTGAATTGAGACCCTCTGTCTGAGATTATCCCTAGGGGAAGGCCGTGTAGCCTGACTACATGAACCAACAGTAGTTTAGCCAGAGCCCCTGCCGTGGGTACTTGCTTGCATGCGATAAAATGTCCCATTCTTGTGAGATAGTCGATGACGACTACTATTGCCGTGCAGCCTTGGTCCGAGGGCAGACCCACTTTGAAGTCGATGGAGATCTTCTCCCATGGATCCGTCGGGGTCGGAAGAGGCATTAGGAGGCCTTGCACTTTCCTATGATCGGCCTTCATTTGGGCGCATACCGTGCAGTTTCTTACCCAGGTGAGGATATCCGGTCGAACAGAAGGCCACCAGCATTGTCGTAACACCAGCTCCAGGGTCTTGGTTCCTCCCATATGCCCGGCACAGGGCGCGTCGTGACACCAGTTGAAGATGAGTTTGCGGAGTCGAAGAGTAGGGATCAACACTCGGGAGCCACACATGGGAAGGCCGTCTTGGAATCGCCATTCCCGGTGTTGCTTCAGCCAGGTCTTCCAGGCAAACGTCTGAATCCCTTTTTTCACGTTCTGCAGAAACGTCTCGGTATTCAGACGTCCCACCACTTGTTCTGGTGACAAAATGGGTCGGTCGGGGGTCTCCGCCATAAGGCTGGGGTAGTCCTGGCGAGACAAAGCATCCGCTTTCTTGTTTTGTGCTCCTGGCCGGAAGGTGACCAGAAAGTGATACTCCGCGAAAAAGAGCATCCATCGTTTTTGTCGGGGCGATAGATGGCGAGCTGAACGGAGAAACTGTAGATTCCGGTGATCGGTGAACACCGTCACCTGATGTTGTGCGCCCAGCAACCAATGCCGCCATTCAAGGAATGCTTCCCGTATGGCGAGTAGCTCTTTTTCGGAGATGGTGTAATTCAGTTCAGCCGGGCATAGCTTTCGAGACATGAAGGTGACCGGATGGAGCTGCCCAGTGTCGGGATGCCTTTGGGATAAGATAGCGCCGACCGCCACGTCGGAGGCGTCTGCTTCCACAATAAACGGAAGGTCGGGTTTGGCGTGGCGTAAGACGGGAGCGGAGGTGAATGCCTCTTTCAGCCGGTCGAATGCGGTTTGGGCCTCGGTAGACCAAACAAACGGAACCCCTTTCTGCGTTAACCGAGTAAGGGGGGTCACCAACTGGGAGAAGTGGTGGATAAATCTCCTGTAAAAGTTCAAAAAGCCCAGAAAGCTTTGAACCTCCTTCACCGACCCGAGACGGGGCCACTCCACTACGGCTTGTACCTTGCGATGGGTCATAATCTGACCTGCCGGGGTCAACAGGACGCCAAGGAATTCCACCGTCGTTACATGGAACTCACATTTCGTGAGTTTGCAGAACAATCGATGATTTTTCAGGGCTTGTAGCACTGTCGTTACGTGGTGTATATGTTCGTGTAGGTTGGACGAAAAGATGAGAATGTCGTCTATATACACCACGACGTACTTGTCCAGGAAGTCTCTCAGGACTTCGTTGAGGAAGAACTGGAAAGCAGCCGGGGCGTTACAGAGCCCGAAGGGCATGACCAGGTACTCAAACAGGCCGAACCTGGTTTTGAAAGCCGTTTTCCATTCGTCCCCTCTTCTTATGCATACGAGGTGGTATGCCCCTCGGAGATCCAACTTGGTGTATATGTTGGCTTCCCGTACTTGCTCCAGGAGCACCGGAATCAGTGGCAATGGGTACTGGTTCTTTATGGTTAGAGCGTTGAGGGCGCGATAGTCTATAC
Source organism: Triturus cristatus (assembly GCF_964204655.1). Classification (NCBI taxonomy): domain Eukaryota; kingdom Metazoa; phylum Chordata; class Amphibia; order Caudata; family Salamandridae; genus Triturus; species Triturus cristatus. Next base: position 628,329,232 of record NC_140584.1, on the reverse strand, counting down.
AACAGCGGAGTTCGCCGTTGGTCTTCGGAATAAAGAAGAGGGGAGACGCCGCCGGAGATCTGGAAGGACGAATGAAGCCCAGGTTCAGGAATTCGTCAAGGTAGTCACGGAGATGCTGGGTTTCAGGACCCGTAAGGGCGTAGATTCTGCTGCATGGGATGGTAGCCCCCGGTATGAGGTCGATGTGTCAGTCATACGGTCGATGCGGTGGTAATTGTTCGGCTCTTTGTTTATCAAAGACGTCCCCGTAGGAGGAGTACCAGTGCGGGAGGGTGACGTCTTTCTCGGCAGCTGTGGCCACGTGCTGGTTGGGGGTGACATCCAGGACCTGAGGCCCTCTTGACATCGTGCACTGGCTGTGACAGAAGGCGGAGGTGAACCGTATCGAGTTGGTTGCCCACGTGATGAGGGGTTCGTGCATTCTCAGCCAGGGCAACCCCAGGATGAGGTTGCAGCGAGGTGCATGAATAACGTTGAAGGTGAGCCACTCGCCGTGATCTTCTCCTATGGTGACCCACAGAGGAGGGGTTTGATACTTGATGGGACCGGAGACTAGCTCTTTACCGTCCACTGCATAGACGAGTTCTGGCTGGTCCTTGAGTAGTAGCGGAACTTCCAGCCTTTCAGCTTCGGTCCTATCTATGAAGCAACCAGTGGCTCCGGAGTCGATCATGGCGCGAACGAATCGGGGACTGTGGTTCACCACTACGTATACGGAAACAAAAAAGTGGTTAGGCTCCTTGGTGACATCGGATTCCATAGAAGGGATCGATAGGTAGCTTGAAGACGTCCCCTTCTGACCCTTCAAGCCCTCGGGTTTCCCGTCGGTTCTTCGTTGGTGAGGGCGGCCGCTTGGCTGGGGCGATTGCGGCCGGTCTTGGGTCGAACGGGACATTCACGTAGGAAGTGGCCCTTCTTACCACAATATAAGCAGAGTCCCTGCTTACGTCGGTGGTCTCGTTCGCTGAGGGTCAGGGATGCTCTCACGGTTCCGATGTCCATGGGCTCGGAGCGGGCTGTCACGGGTTCCGAAGTACGGGGATGTTCGGACGACGCAAGGGGTTTCTCTTTGCGTTTGTGGTCTCCTTTTCTTTCTCTCAGGCGATACTCCAGGCGGGAGGCCAGTTCGATCATTGCCACGCAGGTGTGGGGCTGGGGATCGACTTGGGCGATCACATCCTTCAGGTCTTCGGACAATCCCCGGTAGAATATCGCCGTCTGCTTCGATTCGGGCCACTCAGTTTCGGCCACCAGCCGTCGAAAGCTGTTGACGTAGCAGAGGAAACCGTTATTGCCTTGCCGGAGTTCAAGGAGGTCGCCGTCGGCGGAGAAAGTGTCTGCCCGACGATCGAAGGTCTTTTCGAACTCCAGCCGAAAGGTGTCCCAATCATATAAAAGGGCGTCATCTCTCCTGACTATCGGAACGGCCCATTGCGCCGCTTCCCCGGCCAAGTAGGAGATGAGGAAGGCTACCCGGGCTACCCGGGCTTGGTTAGTCACAAATAGTTTAGGCTTACATTGGAAGTGAAGTAGGATCTGTGTCATGAACACCTGTACCTTTTGTGTCTCCCCATGATAGCGTTCAGGTGGAGCCAAAGGCACGTGTGCGGGCTTCTCCACTACTACTTGGGGTGAGGCGGCGGGGAACGGGGTCCCTGCATCGAAGGGGTTTCTCTGAAGGCGGTCCAAGCGGGTATGCAACGCCGCCATTTCTGCCCGAGACGTGGCCAACTCAGCCTGGACTAAGGCCAAGGCGGCAAACACGTCATCTAACGAAGCCATCCCTAAATCAGCGTTACCAGGAGGAGGATTATTCGTAGGCCAATGATTCTGTCGCGGTCCGCGCTAGGTCCTCTCCTCGGGGTGACGCAGATGCTATAGGGGTTCCCCCTCCCATCCGTCCCCAACCCGGATTCGTATGAAAGACCCTCGGGTTCGGGAGACAGGTGGGCGAGGGAAGGCAGGGAGGAGTCCGCAGGGATAGAACCTGAAACGAGACAATGAAAGGGGTATTAGAACTAGTCCTTCTCTCCCTGATGCATTAGTGTCCCCCACTTATCCCCCGAGTACTTGCCTCGCTTTCTCTCCCCTGTTCTGGAGGAGCGGAAATCAGAGCCCCCAGTCAAGGTCTCGATCCCCAGGAGTGCACTGGGGCTAGGACAACCGCTTATCTGGCTCTAGTCGTGAGGACCCAAACTACGTCTTTTGAACCTCACAGGAGCCGTCCAGGGCGCTACCACTCAAGACCCGGGAATCCGAGGGGCCGAGGAGCGCCGAGGCTGAGGGAGCAGGCAAGGAGGATCAAAAGGAGGTCAAAGGCCACCGATAACCGCCGGTGGCGCTTCCACTCTAGGCCCGGGTATCCGAGGGGCCGAGGAGCGCCGGGGGTGCGGTTACGGTGGGAACGTGTGGCGGGGCGCTGAGGCAGGGAACCAAAGCAGCGGGAGCAAAAGGAAACAAAGGACACCAAGGAAACAAAGGAAACTACGGAAACGGAGGGCACTAGTTACCCCTCCGTACCGGTTCAGGCAAAGGAGCGGGATCCGGGATCTCCGGTGCTTCGTCGGTTGACTGGTCAGCGCAGATCTTACCTCAGATGGCAGATAGTGCTGGCGGTGGTCACGGGCAGCTCCGGAGGCGGGAAACGTCGGACCGGTGATACAGGCTGTCCGGCGCTTTCTGGAGTCGTGGAGTTCTTGGATGCGGTTCCGGACGAACCGAGGGTCGGGAACTCGTCGGAGTCTTCGGAGAGACGGGTAGCGGGCCGTTGATCAGCTTCTGGTTCGGAACGAATCATTGGCCCCGCCTCACTGCGCAGTGCAGCCTTTTGAACGGTCGCTCTCCCGGTCACATGGGGGAGTGCGGTTGCTGCGCCTTGTGGGTGATGTAGTTCCGGCGTGGAGCACCCTCGGTCTGCGTTCCGACCTGCCTGGTCCACGCGATTATGACAATCATTGACAGCATGTAGAAGAGAATCTATAGGTAAGTGATTAGATGTGTGTGTAGATCTAGGAATCACTGAGTGGGTTTTTAGAAACTTGTATTGGTGTGTCACATGGATGATGTCATAAGTGATGTCATCAGTGATGTCATTTGAGATGTCATCAGTGATGTCATCAGTGATGTCACTGACCATGTCATGAATGATGTAATATGTGACATCATCAGTAATGGATTGCGGGTGCGCAAGTTATAGTTAGCAGAACTAACTATAACGGAGGAATTTCCATGGTTTTGTACGAGTGAAATGTCCAGCTAACTATAACAGCCCTGAAACCTATGGATTTTTCAGTGAATTTCTAAGGTTTTTTAAATGCCAATTCCTAACTATAACATGTCTGAAACCTATGGTTTTTTCAGTGAATTTCAAAGGTTTTTTAAATGATAATTTTTAAATGTAATAATAGTTGTATGTATTTTTTTGAGACTGATTTTCTACCATTTTTTAACTGTTTATAATTACATATTGTATTTTTTAAATTACATTATATATTTTTAATATAAATGGAAATAAAAATGTTTTTTAAAATATTGAAACTGAAATATAGTTTTTTTTGTTGAATTTATAAGTGCAGAACTATAAGTGTGTTGGTTAGTTAAGGGACTGCATGCGTAGTGGATAGGGGTTTGAAGCAGTCCATGTGCTAAGGCCTGGCTCAGTGCATGAGTACTTGGGTACTGACTGAATGATTAGAGTACTGCAAGGAGAGTGCCTGGGTGAATTTATAAGTGTTAGAATTACTTTTCAGGATCAGTACTGGGCTCAAAGATGCAGCACTGAGGTCTCTCCTGATAACAGGTGAGTGTCCCTAGGGTCCAAGTAGCCCACTAGGTACCTCCAGTAAGCGTCACAGAGCTGCATTGCAGAGAGGTGTAAAAAGGGGCACGGCCTGGGCCACCTCTCAGAAACACAGCGCAGTGGCACTTACTGGAAGCACCTGGTGGGCTAGTTGGCCCCCTGGGGCTCTCAGGATTGAAGGGGAATTATTTCCCCAACTTAAAACGCGCCACAGGGCGTGTTTTCACACGTCACCTCAGGCCCCGTCCCCTCCCTTCCCCACTGTGTAAACACACCCTGTGTCCGTTTTAAGTTGAGAGATTAAGCCCCCTTGAATCCTGAAGGTCCCTAGGGTCAAAGTAGCCGACTCGGTACCTCCAGTAAGAGCTGTTGCAGAGAGGTGTAAAAAGGGGTACGGCCTGGACCACCTCTCTACCACGCAGCACAATGGCACTTATTGGAAGCACCTGGTGGGCTCGTTGGCCCCCAGGGTCTCTCAGGATTGAAGGGGAATTATTTCCCCAACTTAAAACACGCCACAGGGCGTGTTTGCACACGTCACCTCAGGCCCCGTCCCCTCCCTTCGCCCCTGTGTAAACGCACCCTGTGTCCGTTTTAAGTTGGGAGATTAAGTCCTTTGGAATCCTGAGGGTCCCTAGGGTCAAACTAGCCCACTAGGTACCTCCAGTAAGCGCCACAGAGCTGCATTGCAGAGAGGCGTAAAAAGGGGCGTGGCCTCTGAACACCTCTCTGCAACGCAGCTCCCTGGCGCATACTGGAGGTTCCTGGTGGGCTAGTTGGCCCCCAGAGACCCTCAAGATTGAAGAGGAATTAATTCCTCAACTTAAAACGCACCACTGGGCGCGTTTGCACAATGGTGAAGGAAGGGGGCGGGGCCTGAGATGACATGTCTGCAAATACGCCCTGTGGCGTGTTTTAAGTTGGAAAATTAATTCCTCCTCAATCCCGAGGGTCCCTAGGGGCCAACTAGCCCACCAGGTACCTCCAGTATGCGCCAGAAAGCTGCGTTGCAGAGAGGTGTTCAGAGGCCACGCTCCTTTTTACAACACTCTGCAACGCAGCTCCGTGGCGCTTACTGGAGGTACCTAGTGGGCTAGTTGGCCACCAGGGACCCTCAGGATTGAAGAGGAATTAACTCCTGAACTTAAAACGCGCCACAGGGCGCGTTTTAAGTTGTGGGATTACCCCCTTTGAATCATGAGGGTCCCTGGGGTGCAATTAGCCCACCAGGTACCTCCATTAAGCACAAAAGAGCTGCGTTGCAGAGAGGTGCAAAAAGGGGCGTGGCCTCAGAACACCTCTCTGCAACGTAGCCCCCTGGCGCATACTGGAGGTTCCTGGTGGGTTACTTGGCCCCCAGGGACCCCCAGTATTCAAGGGGAATTCGTTCCCCATCTGCAAACGCTCCAGGGGGCGCATTTGCAGAGTGCTGGAAGGAGTGGGCGTGGCCTCAGGCACGATGCCGGGATTTCTTTTTTTTTTTTTTTAGAATGGGGGCTGCGTATCCCCCCTTCTTTTTATCATTTTTTGGTCCTGGGGACCCCATCCCCCAGGGCCTGCCCCCTAATTTGTTTTTTAAAAATTAAAAAATTGGGAAGGGGGCCGCGTGGCCCCCCTCCCGAGGCCTTAATCCCCCGGGGCATGGCCTTTTTTTTTTTTTGGAAGGGGGCTACGTTGCCCCCCTCCTCTGGCCAATTAAGGCCCCGGGGACCCTATCACCCGGGACCGGCCTTTCTAATTTATTTATTTTTATTTTTATTTTTTGTCATTTTTGGGGAGGGGGCTGGGCCACTTGTAGCCCCGGGGACCCCGGGGCTGGCCCTCTCCGTTGGGGACCGTGGGGGGGTCCCAAATCCCCCCATGGTCCTACCGGCTCCCTGCATCCATCGGGAGTCGGCATTGCTTTTCCACATGGGGAGCTGCTAACATGCAGCTCCCCCTGTGGAAAAGCAATTTGCTTTGCTATTTGGAGGAGAGAGCAGGTTTCCTGCTCTCTCTTCCAAATAGCAAAGCAGTTTGCTCTGACAGGGCGGGAGCCGCAAGGCTCCGGCCCTTCCATAGCAAACTACAGTGTCCCGGGGGCGGGCACCCCGTGAGACACTGCAGGAGCCGGCCCTGGGGGGTGATGGTCCCCAGGGCCATCATTGGCACTGGGGGGGGTGCGCGGGCCCCCTCCCACCATTTTCCAAAGCCCCGGGAGGTGGTGGTCCCCGGGGCTGGGGAGGTCTGTCACAGACCCCCCAATTTAAATATTTAGAGGCCCGGGGAGGTAGCAGTCCCCGGGGCGTGTGGGGGGCTTGAGCCCCCCCACACAGGTTATTTTTTCATTAAAAAAAGCCCTGGGGGTGGCAGTCCCCGGGGCTGTTGGGGGGGGCAGTGTGCCCCCTGCAATGTAAATTAAGTCAAGCTCCAGGGGGTGGCGGTCTCTGGGGCTCGAGGGGGCCTTAGAGGCCCCCCAACATTAAACTATTAAGCCCCGGGGGCTGGTGGTCCCCGGGGCAGCGGGGGGCCATGTGCCCCCTGCAATTATTCATACTTTGCCCCGGGGGGTGGCGGTCCACAGGGCAGTGTGGGGGGGATTGGCCCCCCAACACTTTATTTTCAACATGCCCCTGGGATTTGGCCCCCCCGGGGGCTAATTAACATCGAAGCGCGGGAGGCCACGCTTCGTTTTTTTTTCTATCGGCAGGATCCTCGCACCCAGCGAGAATTTTGCCGATTTAAAAAAATTAGGGGGGGCCTTGGGGGGTTCTTGTGGGAGCCCCTGAGCAGGCCTAGGGGGTCAGGGTGTTTCTACCCTGCCCCCTTATTGCGTTCTGCGTGTTTTTTCTTCTGTTTTCTTGTGCCTCGTGGCTGCCAACACTTCCTGGTTTGGAGTGTTGACAGCCAATTAGCATACAGCTCATGCTCGGCAGGGTGCGCAGATCCACCACGCCCATAGATATATCTATGAATTTACTTTTGATTTTCTCAGGAACTACTGAACGGATTTACACCATTTAACCACAAGGCACGACTCTGAACCAAGGGCTACCTTTGTGCCAAATTTGGTGTAATTCCGTTCAGCAGTTCGGGCTGTAGCTGCGATTAACGGTTCCTATGGAAAATTGCATGGGGAAAACACGTTTTGGGACCCCCCTTTTTTCTCGGCCCCTGCTTGACGAATCACCCCGAGATATTTTCAGGATAGGATCGGCCCGGAGCGCCTCACCAGTTTTGAAAATTTCGCGAAGATTCGTCAACCGGCGCCCAAGTTATTCCATTTTGATGCGGATTTCCTATGGATGATAGGTCCTAACTATAACTACCCACTGGCGACCGCCATTAGGTAATATGTATATATATATATATATATATATATATATATATATATGTTACCTACTGGCGGTCGCCAGTAGGTAGTTATAGTTAGGACCCCTTTTCCATAGGAAATCCGCAACATTCTATTTTGAATAACTTTGGCGCCGGTCGACGAATCCTCGCGAATTTCTCAAAATAGGTGGGGCGCTACGCTCCGCTCCTACCCTGAAAGTCTCGGGGGGATCCGTCAAGCGGGGGCTGAGATAAAAGGGGGGTCCCAAAACGCGTTTTTCCCATGCATTTTTCCATAGGACCTTTAGAACGAGCTACAGCCCGAACGGCTGAACAGAATTACTCGAAATTTGGCAGAGAGGTAGTCCCTAGGTCAAGGAAGTGCCTTTTGTAGGTTTGGTGTAAATCTGTTCAGTAGATTCTGAGAAAATAGCCTTTAAATCAATATATATATCTGAGCCCGCTTACGGTACGCTTACCGTACGCTTACCGTACGCTTACCGTACGCGTACGGTGGCGTGCGCGAGCGCGATTCTGATTGGCTCTTAGATCTTAGTAAACATTCGAATCGGCCGAAACCAGGAAGCGGCGGCCGCCATTTTGTGTATTTCACTCTGAAAAAAGAGTGAAAACAAGAAAAGGGGGCAAAGAGGAGAGTTACAGACCCCCTTACATTTGTGAGGGGGTCAAAGAAGGACTGTAAAGTACAAAAAAAACATTTATTGTTTTTTAAAAAAATCACGGGGTACGCGTACGGTGAGCTTACGGTAAGCGTACGGAAGAAAAATGGCGTGCGCGAGCGAGATTCTGATTGGCCCTTAGATCTTAGTAAACATTCGAATCGGCCGAAACCAGGAAGCGGCGGCCGCCATTTTGTGTATTTCACTCTGAAAAAAAGAGGGGGATACACACATACAAAAATAGAGACTAAAATTTACAAAAGAATGGACATACCAATAACAGTTACAACAACCTCTTCAGTAATTCTAAGATCCACATACACATCCATTCATTCACCAACAGTTCAATACAGTCACTCATACATGTACTCACTTATCATATGTACTCATACACCTATACATCCTGTTACACAATGCCACTTATCCATAGAGCTACTCACACACATAGTCACCCATGCTAATAAAGAATAAAACATACATTTACTTGCATATACAGTTATTCACACACCACCACACTTACTTCTACGGAAACTTACACATACTTAGTCTTTTAAACAATCACTTATAGAAACACATACTTATTCATACAGGAACTCTTCCAATGTCTCACTCTCACATATACTCACTTATTTACACCAATAGTCACATATACTAGTTTAAAACATATGTAGTTACTCATAAAGACACTATTGAGACAGTCATTCACTCACTAACACACCCATACACACACTCATCCACCCATGCAGTCCTGCACACATGCTCTGATCAACACATACAAACAGTGAGTCAATCATTCATGCACCTATGCACTACGTAATACCCCCCACCGAACCATGCAGACACTCAGACTGATACTCAAAAAACCAACTAATATCCTATATAGACACCCATGTAGATACTCACCAACCCATGCAGCCACTTATACACAAAGTGAGAGACTGATACAGATATTTATATATTTAAACATTACTCACTAAGCCATGTATTCACTATGATACACTTAATCAGTCAGTTACACAATCAATTTTTCAATAAGAAATCATCCATTTAGACAGTAATATACCCATTTATTCTTTCATCGACCTTGAGATATACATATATAAAACATATTTAATTTTCAGAAAAACACACATTCACTGGATGATGTCATCAGTGATGTCATTTGAGATGTCATCAGTGATGTCATGAGTGATGTCACTGACCATGTCATGAGTGATGTAATATGTGACGTCATCAGCAGTGCATTGCGGGCGCGCGAGTTATAGTTAGCTGAACTAACTATAACGGGGCAATTTCAATGGTTTTTTACGAGTAAAATGTCCAGCTAACTATAACATGTGTGAAACCTATGGTTTTTTTCACTGAATTTCTAAGGTTTTTTAAATGCTAATTCCTAGCTATAACGTGTGTGAAACCTATGGTTTTTTCACTGAATTTCTAAGGTTTTTTAAATGCTAAGTCCTAACTATAACGTGTGTGAAACCCATGGTTTTTTCAGTGAATATATATATATGTATATATATATCTATATAGATATCTATATATATATATATATATATATACATGTATATATATATATATATATATACATATATATATTATCTACTGGCGGTCGCCAGTAGATAGTTATAGTTAGGACCGTGTTTCCATAGGAAATCTGAAAATTCTATTTTGAATAACTTTGGCGCCAGTTGATGAATCCTCGTGAAATTTTCAAAACTAATGGGGGGCTCCGCTCAGCCCCTACCCTGAAAGTCTCGGGGTGATTCGTCAAGCGGGGGCCGAGAAAAAAGGGGGGTCCCAAAACGTGTTTTCCCCATGTTATTTTCCATAGGAGCTTTAGTCGAAGGTACAGCCCGAACGGCTGAACAGAATTACTTGAAATTTGGCAGAGAGGTAGTCCTCAGGTCAGGCATGTGCCTTTTGCATATATGGAGTCAATCTGTACAGTAGTTCCTGACAAAATTCCAGTTAAAAGTACATAAATATCTATATGCGCGCACCGTGTGCACACGGTGCCGTGCGCGAGCGTAATTCTGATTGGTGGTTACATGTCAGTCAACATTCGAATCGGTCGAAATCAGGAAGTGTCGGCCGCCATTTTGTTTGTTTTGGGTGCGACACTGAAAAAGAGAGGTGGCGAACGTGAAAAGGGGGCAGGGTAGAGAGTTCCTGACCTCCTAGCCTTTGTCAGGGGGTCCCTGAAGGACCCCGAAGGGTGAAAAAAACATTTTTTTTTTTTTTAAATCGCGGGGTGCGCGCACGGTGCACGCACGGTGAAAAACCTTAAAAAATATAATAATACATACATAACTTAGCATTTAAAAAACCGTACAAATTCACTTAAAAAACCATAGGTTTCACACACGTTATAGTTAGGAATTAGCATTTAAAAAACCTTGCAAATTCACTTAAAAAAACATAGGTTTCACACATGTTATAGTTAGGTGGACATTTCACTCGTAAAAAAACAATGAAATTCCCCCGTTATAGTTAGTTCAGATAACTATAACTCGCGCGACCGCCACTCTATAACAAGGATGATGTCATCAGTGATGTCATGAGTGATGCCACTGACCATGTCATGAATGATGTAATATGTGATGTGATGAGTAGTGGATTGCGGGCGCGCGAGTTATAGTTATCTGAACTAACTATAACGGGGGAATTTCATTGTTTTTTTACGAGTGAAATGTCCACCTAACTATAACATGTGTGAAACCTATGGTTTTTTAAGTGAATATATATAAAATCTATAAATGTGACAGGTGGTCGTCTTGATCTCACACATCTTGAATTGTCACTGGATAAATCCATACTTGTACTATTGAAAAACCCATCACTGAAGAATTCCTGAAACATTAATCTCCTGTCACATCCAAAAAAAGTTTGTAACATGTTTATCAGAGAATATGGGCTCACCCCCGAACAACAAGACTCTGCCAAGATTCCACACCCCTCCACCATCTACACATACAGCTGTCTTAAAAAGTTCAATGACATGTACAGGATAAGACCAATTAGGAAATCCTTAGCCTACCATGGTGCCTTTTTTTAAACGCATCATATCACCCACTTGCACCAATTGTTTCCCTGGAACACCCATCCTTTTCTTCAAATCTTCTTTCATCTTCACTTCGTAAGCTTCCATTTTTCCCTGTATTTCTTTGAATTCCACATCAGCCAAATCACTATGCACCACTTTCTTGTCCTTTAACCACCATGGAACCAATCTAGTCCTTCCATCTCCAAACTTCATAGGGGCTCTTGCAGGACAGTGAAGGCAAAACTATATTCTTTCCATACTGTACAGACTCTGTACATCCCCAGCCTTCACAGTGAGTTGCAACTCAAACTTTGTAAAGTTCATAATGCTGCTCCTTTTCTCCAGTATCAGAATTTAATCTCCTCTGGAATAGGCGTAAGGTTCAATGAAGCCTTTGATTTGTCACTAGTGGGCATTACAATTATCTCCACTCCACAAGCCAGCTCAAAAGATGAATTAGTGGAAGACTCAGAAAAACAGCTATCTTACATAAATGAAAAATAAAAGAAACAATTGAACTAAAGTAAATCTGACGTTAGGTATAAATTCTAGTTCCAGGAATTTGTTTACAAGTAATCAACGGTGGTCATGTGTCAGCCAAAAGTGAAGATTTAACACCGATTTAACACAAAAAAGGACACAACTATGAAAAACACCACATATCATACAATTTATCTAAAACGAACAGCGCATTTCCTTTTAGTAGCCACATGAATCAAACAGCTTTAGGATTACTGTGTGCCAGGCCACATACAATTTAGACTAAGCCACATCTGCCTCACAGCTACCTGTGCACAGATGAGTGGCTAGGTCAGACAACAGTCATCCTCCCTCAGCCTACTCATGTAGACTAGTGTTAACTTCTGTTGCTTTCAATCCACTCAGCCCCTTACACCAGCTGCTGTCTAAAGTCAGCTGACCTTATATTAACAAGCATTTGCAATGCAATAGGTCTCACACTGTTGAAAGTTAGAGCAATTAGTGTTGTTATTCTACTTGAGAAATAGACGGTGTACTTTCAGAAGCGTTGATTGTGCACGGTCAGCTAAAACAAGAGTTGATCTGCCCTCCCTTTACTGAGTAGCTCCTGCTTCCTGCCGGGCCAGACTTTTATTTTGTTATAGGACTGCTACTGGCAACAGTGCGCCTGCGCCAGTTGTGTAGTGCTCAAGCACCTACCATGGGGACTGCTGTTTGATACTGGCCAGGGTGCGTAAATACAAGAACCCAAACTGCCCCCTCTCCCTTCATCAGTAGAAATCAAACAGGTAAGACAGCCTTATGGGTTAATGCTCCAGCTGCTGGGACTTATGTGAAACCTGCTAGTGTATGGTCTGAATTTGTGTCAGGCCCCTATATCGTTTTTATTATTTTTCTGAAATTAATAAACTGGACTTTCAGGCTGTTGAATAATACCTGCTAAACTTTGCACATATATTGCCTTTTGATTCAGTGCACCTGAACCTGGGAAGCTCACAAAAGCCCCATCTTGTATTGAGTGAATGTAGGAAGGTATTCCAGTCATCTTCAAGTGGACTTGGGGGATCACATTTGATATGTTTGTTGCAGAAAAACTGTGTGTTCCCTAAGGGTAGTTTGCCAGACTGGACAGTCCATGATTCACTCCTAAAAGCAGCTCACTGGTCCTCTGCAAGGGGGTTTCCCCTGTGCCCTGCAGTGCCAGTCCAGCCTTGCACCTGGAGCATGTAGCCTTTGCAAGGACATAAGATATGTCCTGACTGACGAGACACCGCTCAGAAGTTTACCAACATTTGACAGGCACTGTTTCCTGCCTGCGGTACAGACTGCTAGGTCCTTCCACAGAGAACCGATCTTTGTCCTGGGAGGACATGATGCTACAAGAAAGAAGACAGCGTTTGATGAAGAGCTGAGAATGCCAATTATTCATGCCTCTCTGCACTACAGCAGAGATGCCCCTCAGCAGGAAGATTCCTGGCTGCTCTGCTGTATAAGGGGTGTGTGTGTGTGTGTGTGTGTGTGCGTGTGTGTGTGTGTGTGTGTGCATGCGTGTGTGCGTGTGTGTGTGTGCTTACGTTTCTGTGCGGACTTGGTTGTTTGGAAGGGAGTTTGTGTATGCGCAGGGGTGTGTGTGTGCTTAGGTGTCTACAGGAAGGTTATGTGCATTTGCTTAGCTGTCTCTGTGGGGAGTAGAGCGTGTTTGGATGTTTATAGGGAGTTCACATGTGTGTGTGATGTATATCTGTGAATGCGTGCTACGGTGTCTAGATAGGAAGATCGTGTGTGTGTGTTTGGCTGTCTATTTAGGGAGCATCTGTATGCGTGCTTGACTTTCTATATAGCGAGGTAATAGTGTTTGAATGCATAGTTCTGTGTTCTTTGTGTTGTGTGTAAGAGTACTAGTGTGAAAAATGTGACTGTGGGTAGATGGGTGCTGGTGTGTGTGTGTGTATGTAACAGGCTGTGCCTAGGTGTATAGGTTGTCAGTGGAAGTTTATTGGGTGTGTGTGTGTGTCGGGGGGTGCCTCCTTTCCCCCGCAACCCGTCCTCGGACTCACCTGTTTCACCTCCCTTCTTTCTTCAACAGTCTCCGGAGAACTGGAGAGGAGCGACGCTGGCGCCATTAACGGCGATAAACGAGCGCTGGCCCTTTCAGGATGGCGCTTCCTCGGAGAAGGATGACCACGCCCCCTGTGACGTCGCTGGTCCGGATTGGCGGATTCCCTCGAGAAAGGACGCAGCTGCGGAAGTGTCAGGGAGATCGGAGGAGGAAGGAGGATCGAAAGAGAGAGGAGAAGACGCGGAAGAGGAGAAAGGAGAGCGGAACAGCGGAACCAAGAGTGAGAGACGAGCCCCGAGAGCGGAAGGAGAAGCGGAGAGCGGGCCAGGAGGCGAGGACCATGCTGCGCCCTGCCAGGGACCCGGAGGTTCCTGGCTCCAGCAGGTACGATATCGTATCCTGGGTCCATGGAACCGGGCTGAGGAAAAAGGAGGGGCACTTCGTGGTAAACCGTAGACGGTTCATCTACGGATATCACTGTTGCGCACAAGTGTTGGTGGTCGGGTCCTTGACCTTGTAGTACACTCTTTTCGTTTGGTGTCCCTCACGAGCCCTGCCCCTAGAGTAACAGCTCATTACTAGTACCCTAAGAGGAGTCTCTTTATTTTTGTTTTCATGTGCCGAGCCGCCCTTCCTCACCGGTGACGTAACCAGGAGAAGCAGGAGGCCCCATAAGGAGGACTAACAAGGAGGGAATCTTCTTGAAGCCGAGAGATCCAGCAGTTCCTGTCGTATCAGTCCCGTTGTGCACATAATCTGGACAAGTTTCCGAAGATTACAATAAACCCTTTTCAAACTATCCGAGTTCAACGTCATTCTTTACGCTGCCCAGGGAGAGAACACCCGACATTTGGTGGAGAATGCAGGCACTGTAGCGCAGGACAGAGATACCTGATGGAGGCGCTCATCCAGCATCTAGTGGAGGGACAGCGTAAATTAGAATGGGCGGTAGAAAGACAATTGACAAGCGCCCAAGCCGACCGAGACACATTCAAGTACCAGATGAAGGCCCAACTAGATGCACTGACCCGCGTTGTGGACGAAATGCCCTCTGGGCCAGCTGGACAAGCGACCGTCCGACCATCCAGTGCCTTCCCCACAGTATCGTTACAGAAGTACAACCCCGGGGAGGACCCCGACGCCTTTCTAGTCAACTTCGAACGGGCCGCCAAAGCAGCCGGATGGCCCAGGGACAAGTGGCCTTTTTTCCTGGCGCCCCTCCTCTCCGGGGAGGCCCAAGCCGCCTACCAGCTAGCCAATGAAGGGGGGGACGCCCCGTATGATGACATCAAGGTAGTGATACTTGAACATTTGGGAATGGATGCCGAAGCATATCGACTACGGTTCCGTCGCGAGAAGGGGGCTTCCGGGGACACGCCAAAAACCCTGTACCTAAAACTGAAGATGGCCGCGGAAAAATGGCTACGTCCGAATGACTATTCAAAAACGGATATAATGAACGCCGTCATCTTGGAGCAATTCGTCGAAGCCTTGCCTTTCGCAACACAACGTTGGCTTCGTCAACATGCAGGACTTACCATCGACAGGGCCGTGGAAATGGCCACTTCATATGTTAGGGCACAGCCTCGTCCTCTAACCTGGGAACCTGAGAAAGGGATAAGAACCACGACGGTACCCCGCAAACCACTGCGCCCCATCAAGGAACCGGAAAAAGTGAGAGCTGTGCGCCCAGAACCCCTGGTTCCTCGACAACCCCAGTGTTTCGAATGTGGCGAGTGGGGGCATATCGCCCGTGTTTGTCCGCGAAGGAAAGCTGAGGAGCCCACGGATGTTAGCTACGGACCCCGCAACTTGTTGTATTCGACCGAAATGGGCGCGGCCTACTACGTAAGTCTCAGAGTCAATACCTTTACCGTGGCCGCTCTATTAGATTCAGGGTGTAAACAGTCCATGATGAAAAGCAGGTTCGTGTCCCCCAACCAAAGGGTCCGCGGAGGTAAGGTGGCTATCAGGTGCATTCATGGGGATGTGCGGTGTTATCCCACAGCCAGGGTACCCCTCTCCTGTCCTGGGACAGCCGGTTCTAGTTATGTCACCGTAGGGCTGTCGGACTTTCTTCCGGAGGACCTCATTCTGGGTACGGACAACCCGGACTTCCTATCTCTCTTCCGGAAGACCACCGAACCCCCGGTAAAGACTACTCCCAGTCTCTTAGCCCAGGAGCCTTGGGCTATTGACCGGAATTTCCACTTGGCACAACTTAACGATCCCACCCTGCTTCACGCCTGGCAGGAGGCTAAGAAGGTTCCTGCCCGGCAGACGGGACTATACCCCTGCTTTTCCATAAAACAGGGACTATTATACCGTCTCCCTAACGCCCAGAGTCCGTCACAGCTCCTCGTCCCTAAACCTTTCAGAGAACAGGTCCTGTTTTTCGCTCATAGTCATCTGTTGGCAGGGCACATGGGGGCCAGAAAACCACCGACAATATCCTGAGAAACTTCTACTGGCCAGGTATATACGCCGAAATCAAGTCCTATTGCCAAACCTGTCCAGTCTGCCAAATTAAGAATCCATATCAACCCCCACGAGCTCCCCTTCAGCCTCTACCCATTGTGGGGCAACCATTTGAAAGGGTAGGGTTAGACCTCATAGGGCCGTTACCCCGGACATCCCAGGGGTTTCGATACGCGTTGGTCTTGGTGGACTATTGCACACGGTTCCCAGAAGCTTTTCCCCTTCGGAGCACCACCTCCTCAGCCATAGCCGACAAACTTATGGAATATTTTTCCAGGGTAGGATTTCCCTTACAAATCCTCACTGATCAGGGAACCCCGTTTGTTTCGTCTCTCATGGCACAGGTATGCAAACTTCTGAATGTAAAACATATAAAAACCTCCGTATACCATCCTCAAACGGACGGATTGGTTGAGAGGTATAATGGCAATCTGAAGTTGACTCTCAAAAAGATGATGGAAAGCGAAGGGAAGTCCTGGGCACGCCTTCTGCCTCTGGCTCTCTTTGTCATTAGAGGGCAGGTACAAAGCAGCCTAGGATGTTCCTCGTTCGAACTTCTCTATGGTCGCCAACCACGTACGCTGCTGGAAATGACAAGGGAAACCTGGGAAACAGAAGAGGACAAAACCCAGACTCTCCTGGAATACGCTCGACAACTACGGTCCACCTTAGGTAAATTGAGAGAGTTGGCCCATAGGAATCTCGAGAAAGCCCAGGGCCAACAAAAGAAACTATACGACAAAGGCACCAAAATACGTACCCTTCATGTAGACGACTGGGTCTTGGTTTCACAACCATCCAGCCTAAACAAAGGGAAGAGGGGGTGGAAGGGTCCGTATAGGGTCCTAGCAACCATCGGAAACACCACCTATAGATTGCAAATGAACGACCAGACCACCCAAACGTATCATATCAACCTGCTAAAAAAATGGCTGGGTCCACCCCCCCAAAACATCCAATTGACCCGACCAGAACCCTGTTCCCCCTGCACCTTAGAGGCCCTGACCGTGAATCCCGACCTGTCCGTACAAGACACTCAGGACTTGTTGGACCTCCTTTGTTCCTTTCAAGATCTCTTTTCTGACTATCCTGGAAAAACCAACCTGGTAGAGCATCGCATAGACACTCGGCCTGGAGTACCCATCAAACAAAGACCCTACCGTATCCCGGCGACCCAGCGACCGGCCGTGTCTACAGAGGTACAGAAGATGCTACAGATGGGGGTGATCCGACCCTCCCAGAGCGAATGGTCATCCCCCATAGTCCTAGTCCCTAAACCCGATGGATCCATTAGATTCTGTATTGACTTCAGAAAAATTAACGCCATCTCCTCTCTAGAAGCGTATCCGTTACCCCGGGTAGACGAGTTGATAGAAAGGTTAGGGAAGGCGGAATACATAACCACCCTGGACTTAACAAAAGGGTATTGGCAGGTACCCCTCAGGGAGTGTGATCAGAAAAAAACAGCCTTCTCCACCCCTGATGGTCTCTTTGAGTTTACAGTCCTACCCTTTGGCTTGCATGGAGCACCGGCCACCTTTCAAAGATTGATGAACATTATCCTCCGTGCCCACTCGGACTACTCCTCGGCATATCTAGACGATATTGTGATTTTCAGTTCATCCTGGCCATCCCATCTAGAACATTGCCGACAGGTACTTCAGGAACTCAGGAGTGCGGGACTACACGTTAATGCTGGAAAGTCCTTTGCGGCTTTTCACCAAGTACGATACCTGGGTTTTCTACTCGGAAAGGGCTGCATCGCACCCCAAACCGAAAAGGTGAGAGCCATCAGGGAGACCCCTGTCCCCACCACCAAGCGCGGAGTCAGGGCATTTCTGGGCCTGTTGGGTTATTACCGACGCTTTATACCCCAGTACTCGGAGATCTCGGCTCCTCTTACAGAACTCTTAAAGAAATCCGTTTCTGACCGGGCTTTGCGACAACCCACACCCCAGGTCCTTGAGGCAATCTCTCGATTGAAACAGGCCATTACGAATCACCCGGTGCTTGTCTCCCCGGACTTTGGCCGTCCCTTTATCCTCCAAACGGACGCCTTGGATACAGGTATAGGGGCCGTTCTTTCCCAATTAATGGAGGAGAACGTGGAGAAGCCCATCCTGTTTATCAGTAGGACACTGTTTCCCCGGGAAAGACATTATCTCACCATCGAAAAAGAATGCCTCGCGGTGAAATGGGCGGTGGAAAAGTTGCGCTACTACTTGGAGGGGCGGAGGTTTACTCTCTACACCGATCACGCTCCTCTCGTGTGGATGAGCCGTAACAAATCCAATAACCCACGAGTCATGAGGTGGTTCCTCTCCCTTCAACCGTTTGTGTTTGATGTTCTTCATCGGGCTGGTTCGTCCAACGCCAATGCGGACTTCCTCTCTCGAGTTCCCTACGTCCCCGACCGGGACTTTGCTTGGGGGAGGGTGTGTCGGGGGGTGCCTCCTTTCCCCCGCAACCCGTCCTCGGACTCACCTGTTTCACCTCCCTTCATTCTTCAACAGTCTCCGGAGAACTGGAGAGGAGCGACGCTGGCGCCATTAACGGCGATAAACGAGCGCTGGCCCTTTCAGGACGGCGCTTCCTCGGAGAAGGATGACCACGCCCCCTGTGACGTCGCTGGTCCGGATTGGCGGATTCCCTCGAGAAAGGACGCAGCTGCGGAAGTGTCAGTGAGATCGGAGGAGGAAGGAGGATCGAAAGAGAGAGGAGAAGACGCGGAAGAGGAGAAAGGAGAGCGGAACAGCGGAACCAAGAGCGAGAGACGAGCCCCGAGAGCGGAAGGAGAAGCGGAGAGCGGGCCAGGAGGTGAGGACCATGCTGCGCCCTGCCAGGGACCCGGAGGTTCCTGGCTCCAGCAGGTACGATATCGTATCCTGGGTCCAGGGAACCGGGCTGAGGAAAAAGGAGGGGCACTTCGTGGTAAACCGTAGACGGTTCATCTACGGATATCACTGTTGCGCACAAGTGTTGGTGGTCGGGTCCTTGACCTTGTAGTACACTCTTTTCGTTTGGTGTCCCTCACGAGCCCTGCCCCTAGAGTAACAGCTCATTACTAGTACCCTAAGAGGAGTCTCTTTATTTTTGTTTTCATGTGCCGAGCCGCCCTTCCTCACCGTTGACGTAACCAGGAGAAGCAGGAGGCCCCATAAGGAGGACTAACAAGGAGGGAATCGTCTTGAAGCCGAGAGATCCAGCAGTTCCTGTCGTATCAGTCCCGTTGTGCACATAATCTGGACAAGTTTCCGAAGATTACAATAAACCCTTTTCAAACTATCCGAGTTCAACGTCATTCTTTACGCTGCCCAGGGAGAGAACACCCGACAGTGTGTAATGTTTCTTTTGTGCCGGGATGCATGTGTGTTAGCATGCTTGTATGTGTGTAAGGCTGCTTGCTTGCATATATGCATGTACGTGGGCGAGGGTTGTGTGCACAGGGCTTTTGTGTGAGAATGGTTGCGAGTGCATGTTGGAAATTCATGTTTTAGGAGACTAAGGGCCAGATGTACGACCATAGCATTTTGCAACTTGCAAATTGCGACAAATTGCGAGTCGCAATTTGCAAGTTGCAAAATGCTATGTACAACAGTGTCTGAGACACTGATTGCTATTTCCAATGGGGTAGCAAATTGCATGCCTCCTGAATATTAATGAGGTAGTGGCAATTTGCGACCCCATTGGGAATGGCTAGCACTCCCAGGGATTGAGGCCTGCTGGGGTCAGCAGACCACCATGTCTGGGACTGCTTTTAAATAAAGCAGTTTTATTTTTAAAATGCAGCTTGTTTTCCATAAAGGAAAACGGGATGCATTTAAAAAGTAAAAATTAAACTTTTAAGTTTCATTTTTTAAGGGCAGGGAGTGGTCCATGGGATCACGGCCTGCCCGTAAAAAATAATTGTGCATGCATTCCCAAATGGGAAGGGGTCCCCTGGGGACTCTTTCCCGTTTGCGAGTGCTTTTCTACCCTTCTGAGAAGGGTGGTAAACTGCAAGTGTTTTGCGACCGCAACTGCGGTTGAAAAACATTCATACATTGGTTTTGGAGTTGCTATTAGAAAGGGACGCACTTGGAACGCCCCTTCCTAATAGCGAGTCACTAACCCTATTTTGTGAGTCACTAATTGATTAGCGACTTGCAAAATTGGGTTGGTACATGGGCCACACATTTTTTGCAGTCGCATACGGGGCTAAAACCCCTTTGCGACCTCAAAAAATGGTCATACATCTGGCCCTAAGTGTGTTTGGTTGGGATTGCTCGTGTGTGTAATGTGGGGCTTCTGTGTTTGTGTGTGTGGTGTGTTTGTGAAGTCTGTTAGGGATATGTATGGTGAAAGAAATACATTTAAAGAAGAGGCCTTGGTGGGAGGGATAGCTCAAGGTAGAAGCGGGCAGTTCTCCTTCTAAAAAGAGCTTCAACAAAACCACTTTCAAATAAACTATTATTTTGAATATAAACTAAATCAGTGGTACAGGCATATGAACTTAAAAGCGGGATTCAACTCGCAGATCTTACATGCTGCGTGATGCGAGACAACCCATGCAGGAGCAAAAGAAAACAAGGGGAAGGGGAGGGGGAAGTGCACGGAACAGGCACCATAGGAATGCCTCTGACGAAATGCAAATGCAGTGTGTGTTTGGCAGCTCGAGGAGGACGTGCACCAAACAGGTGCCTTCAGAATGCAACAGATGGCCAGAGACGGCCAACCAAAGAAAAACAATTGGTGATATCCGCTGGAAGAAAACCAAGCACACAAAGATGGAAGAGATGGAACAGTATTGACCAACTAGTGTAAAGGAATTTAGAAAGGCACGCCTACTAACCAACCAGAAGCGCTGGGCGTGTTGAATGCCCATATCATGAATACAGCAGGTCACAAAAAGACAGCGCAAACGCTGCCTAAGCGAGACCTAAAAGGTGGCTACTACATGTTACAGCTCATCACCAAATTACACAGGGTGTTGTAAAGAGTAAGACTTCATTTGGGAGTCACACACCACAGCAGAGGTCTTAAATCAGAGATATAAAAGCAAAATACCGTTTTCTTCATGGGTAGATCCCACATGTGTACAAGAAGATTGACAGATACTGACCTGAAGTCTGAGTTTTAATAAAGGCATGGCAATACCCAGCTTAAATTTCTCAGTGTCGAGAGGATTTATTGTACCACATAAAGGAAGACGTGTACAGTGGTTTATCCATGATGGTTCTCAAGATCCTTGGTTCTGAGTCAGTATGTGGCTCGGTTAATGCTCTCCTTTCCTGAATTGCATTGCTAATGTTACCCAAACTTCACCTAAACATATTCTGCTATTCAAGTTCTGTGCCTATGTGTTCCTCGGCCAATGCATCCGATTTCTGAAGTGCACTACTCACACACCTAGTCATCAGAGCCAATGATGGCTTTATGAAAGATGCCTTGCAGACAAATTTTAACAACATAGGAAGCCCCATGGCAAGATGTTTCCACAGCGCCTGAACCATCCTTGACACAGCCTCACTGAAATACCATATTTAAACAAGCATTTGCAATGCAATATGTCTCGCATTTGCCAGAGTTAGAGCTATTAGCGCTGTATATGAGATCGCTCCTGATTTGGATGTCACGCAGAACGCCTCCAACATCCTTTTGGAGGCTTCCCGCCCAACATGAAGGGTTTTCCCTGAACCGTCGTATTAAACCAGCAGTCGGAGGAAACCAGCAGTAGGATTCTGCTCCTCTTCTGATGAGCTCACAGAGCCCATCGGAAGAGGACTGCAATTATAATTTCCTTAATTGGCGGCCAAGCCAGCCTCAGGTCCACCGTCGGTATTACAATGTCGGTTTCCCACAACCTTTCTATGCCAGCCTTTCTGAAAGGGAAAGGCTGTCAGAAAGTGAGTTTGGCCCCCTCATCCCTCTGCTATGAGGTGTGGGGGGCACAACATCCCTGCACCATTTTACAGGCACCGCATGGTGCCTGCCATACAGTGCAGGAATGTTCACAAACATCCATTTTTCAATGGAAGCTTGTGCTGTGGGTCTTTTTCACCCACAGCACAAGCTTCTATTGACAAATGGATGTTTGCGGCTGTTGAAAGTGGAGGTCCCTGTCACTTACCGCCGCCACCAAATGCTGTAGGCGTGCGACCCCTCGCTTCAACGTTAGGCTCAGTAAGGACACCGTCTGAGATAGCCCTGCTTACCCCCTTAGAAGCTTGGCACGAGCAACCAAGTTTCTCTCCAAGGCACGAGTGTTCAGTATGT
Organism: Triturus cristatus; assembly: GCF_964204655.1. Taxonomy (NCBI): domain Eukaryota; kingdom Metazoa; phylum Chordata; class Amphibia; order Caudata; family Salamandridae; genus Triturus; species Triturus cristatus. The sequence goes on along the minus strand of NC_140584.1, from coordinate 628,307,123 downwards.
GCAACCACGCTCACAATAACCCCATGTGGTCATCACAAATAGACTCCACACGAGTATTGATAAAATGAGTATAATCTTTATATAAGAAATTATACGATACGACCACACGATACAAAATCAACATATAAGAATGGGTAGTATTCTTTCCGGTGGGTTGGTAGGTTCTAATCCCAACCACCGACTCTAACCAACAGTTAAGCTCTTCTCTAACCGTTTCCCAAAAGGTTAGACCAGTTGTATTGCTAGAAATACACATGTTGCAAAAGGAAACAATACTGCAATGCATAACGATATTCTCTTATACTGTGCAACAGAGAAATAATACCATACATAGCGCCACAGTCATGTACTTTTCAACTGAAGGAATAATGCAATGCGTATCACCACCAGCATGCCCTGTACCAGGAAGAAACAAAGCAATGCGTCACGCTACAATCCTGTACGGTGCAATTAAGAAATAATACACTGTGTCACGTTATACTCAGATACTGTGCACTGACGAAATCATACAATGCGCCGGTTATAATCAATTAATATGCAAGGGAGAAATAACGCTGTGCGTAGCGCACCAAGCATAAAGTTCGTTAGGCACAAATGAGGTCAGGCGTCATACGACAGTTCAATACTTCGTTAGCAGCAATAATGCAAAGTGTAATACGACAGTCTTACGTGCTCCAGTAATAGTGCCCCCATTTTGGATCAAATGATGACACACAAAGTACTGCTTCCCACTCCGGCCCCAGTACTGCCCCGTCCTGGGTCAGCATGGGCCGGGATCCGAGCCGAAGCAATGGCTCACGCAGCTGACTGAGCGGGAGGCCGAGAGAGTGTCCATCCAGGCCCTCACCCCACCCCAGGTGTTGATCCACATTACCTGGGGGGCTGCGATCCCACTCTCCACCCCGACATCAGTGACTTGGGCCTTGATCCAGAACTCCGTCACAGGCTTTGGCGGACTCGGGCCGGCGGCTCAGCTCTTCCATGGCTGCCGGTCCGGGCCGCTACTGATGGACTCCGAGGGCCCCAATGACATGGCACTCACTCCGGCAGTCTCAGTCCACACCAAGACCCGCCTTCAGCACTGTGGAGAATTTACTTCAGTTCGGTGCACAACCTAACCCGGCACTCCTCACCAGCACCTCAGGTTGCACTTCGACATGCACTTCGCGCGTCTGAGACTTGCCTCTTCTCTGGTGCTAGCGATGATCCGGCGCTCTTCACCAACGCTCTGCTTGCACCTCAACACGCATCCTGCGCGTTCGAGCCTCGCCTCTTCTCCTGGTGCCCACGATGTCCAGGCGCTCTTCACTAATGCCCTGGCTGCACCACGACATGCACTCTTGCGTGTCCGAGTCTCACCTCTTCTCCCGGTGCACATGATGTCCAGGCACTCTTCCCTAACGCCCTGTCTGCACCACGACACGCACCCTTGCACGTCGGAGACTCACTTCTTCTTTTGGTACCTATGAGGCCCAGGCGCTCCTTACCAACACCCGGGCTGCACCACGACACTCACCCAGCGCGTCCGAGACTCACTTCTTCCGCTGGTGCACACGATGTCCAGGCGCTCCTCACCAATGCCCTGGCTGCACCACGACACGCACACTGCATTCCCGAGTCTCGCTCCTTCCTTTGGTGCACACGAGGCCCAGGCGCTCTTCACTAGCACCCGGGCTGCACCACGACACGCACCCTTGCACGTCCGAGCTTCACTTCGTTCCCCTGTGCACACCATGACCAGACGCTCCTCACAAAGCTCTTGGCCTGCACCACGACACGCACTCTGCGTGTCTTAGACCTAGCTTACTCCCGCGTGCCCACGATCACAAGGCACAACTTCTGAGGGTCTGAAGCAGCACAAAGCACGCACACACCGCGTTGCTTGGGACTTCTTCGGAAACTTTTATGATCCTGTATTTCCAAACAGGGAGCCAGCTCACCTCGGGCCCTTGGGTTACAAGACACAGCACAAAGCATAGACTTCTTCAAGCAGGGGGGCCCAGCACCTCCAAGCACAATCCCAACAGCCTCTTACTTAGTTAGAACAGCAAACTGCAGACCATCCCCAGATCACAACACAAAAAGGATTGGCCTATCCACCACAGTCTCTTCAGTTGTTCCTTCTTTAGCAGAGGTTCCTCTTGACCACAGAATGGGTCCAAGCCTTTTCAGTCTCAATCCATATCTGTTTCATTCCCACGTTCAGGGGTTTCAGCTCTCATAGTTATACCCCTTAATGTCTTTGAAGTTTGTATGTGCTCAGGGGTCCCTGAGCCCTCCCTAAATCAGTTCTGAGTGTTTCCCTCCCAGTGTCACCTCTCTCCCTTTGATACTGGGGGTCTGGATCCTTAATCACTCAGCAGGAGATGGGTCAATTGGTTTATAGCACCAGCCGAGGCCTTTTCACCTCCCAGGCTTCTCCTCCCCCTACTCTCCAGATGCAGGGAGCCTGGTGCTATCTCAACCCCTCCCTGGGTCAAGACCTCTCCCAGCTCCTCTTACCTTTCTAATTCCAGACAGACAATCCACATTTCAGAAACACACAGAAATGCTCCGAGCACAAAACTCAGCCACTTTCTAAAAGTGTGGTTTACAAATACACAGTGACAAAACCACCTTTATAGAAAGATGCATTATGACCACTGTTCCCTAGAAAGTGCGCGGGTGTGCGCGCACGCACTAAAGTATCTCCGAGCGCGCAGTGTCCCAATTGTGGCGCGCACACACACACAGCCCGTTCGCGCCGCCAATTTTACCAGCTGGGCAGTTTGTGGGCCTCTGTGAAAGTATTCTTGTTAATTGCAGCGCCATCATGCGCTGCAATTAACATGAATACTTTCACAAAGACCCACAAACTGCCCCGCTGGCGTGCACTATTAGGAAAAGGAATGTGGTAATCTAAAGCGCGACGTGTTTTTGATTCTGAAAGAACACGTCGCGCTTTAGACTACCACATTCCTTTGCTAATAGTTGGCATCTGCAGGGCTGAATGTGGGCCTTTGAAATAGTTTTCATGCTAATTGCAGTGCACACGGTCGCTGCAATTAACAAGAATGCTATCTCAAAGGCCCACATTCAGCCCCGCACTATCAGCAAAAGGAATGCAGAGTCATACACGTGTGCTTTCAGAATCGTCTGAAAGCACACGTCGTATTTGACCCTGCAGTTCTTTAGCTAATAATGGGCACCTGCGGGGCTGAATGTGGGCCTCTCTGATAGTATTCTTGTTAATTGCAGCGCAGGTGTGCACTGCAATTAACAAGAATACTATCTCAAAGCAGGCACCGGTTCTAGCGGGTGGGTCGGGTGGGCCAGGCGGGCTAGGCCCACCCAAACAGGAGCCTTGGCCCTCGCAGCGAGGGCTTGAAGGCAGGCGCGCAACGCCATGGGGCTCAAAGTGCTTCAAACCCTCCCGCCCCGTTCGTGTGTGTGCGCCGGGCTGAGACAGCTTCCCGGGCGCGCATATCGCCGCCGCACCCGAGTACTTCACAGGTCTTTAAAAGACCATTTACATGTTAACGAGGCTTTGTTTATTTTTTCACCCCTTCATCTCCACATGGCAAAGGCGACTATGTTCTGCTCCACATGGCAAAGGCGACAATGTTCTGCTCCACATGGCAAAGGCGACAATGTTCTGCTGCGTGGATATTTCTTTTTCTATGCAGCGCCCGGAGAAAATAAGTTTGTTTATTCCTATTCACCTTTCCTGAACCCTGCAGCTGCTTATCACATCAGGCTGTGACACTAAGTTTGACTAATTGAGAAGGTAAGAGAATGTGTTACTATTTGTTTTTCTTTTTAAAATATGCACAGGCCCAGCAGCACACATACTTCGTGTTTGCTTCATTTAAACAGTTTTTATCATTATCATGGCCACTGCAGGACAACAATAAGACAATACAAAATGCCCAGATAACGCTGGTGATTAATGATCCAGCTTGAGCAATCATTTGTCTGTTAGTAGTTTTTAAATGCTTATGAACTGTATTTTATGTGGCAGCTCAGTGGGTTACTGCCTTTGTCACAGAGATCCTTGTGCTACTTGCGGTTCAGAAGTTACAATCCTAACAATTGGACAGTGACCAATGAACTGTCATCAAAGAGCTGCATACAAACATAAATGGTATAGTTAGATTCGCTTTCTTTTTTTGTGCTGTAGTTAGAACTTCCCCAGTCTTTCATTATTCTAATGTTGCTAAAATGAGTATGTTTGGGCAGATATACATTTTTATCAGTAAAGCTGACCCCCATGGAATACTCTTTAAATCCTGAGGTTGTTTCGCCAGACCCTCTTAAAATATGCGGCCCACCAGTATGTATGACATGTGATTCCTACACCTTGTAATCCTCATTGGCTTATGTGACATTCCCTGTAGACTGATTTACACACTTGTATGATTCATTGTCTCTATAATGTGCGCGTGGTGTAAAGTACTGACACACACTACACTGATATGAGTAGAGCTATACAACAAATGAAATGCATATGAGAGAGGGGCTACGTAACTGTTGGAGGGTGGCAGTGAGGGAATCCGAGGAGGAGGTCATGAGGGGGAGGGGCAATGGGGAGATGATGGGCACTAGTGGAGGGTGGCAGTGAGGAAATCCGAGGAGGAGGTCAATAGGGGGGCCATGGAGGGATGATGGGCACTGTTGGAAGGTGGTAGTAAAGGTTATTTACGGAGAAAAAGGTTATTGGTGCGGCGCATAAAAAGACTTTCGCATCAGCGCTGTCATGGCCTCTCTGTTTTTGTTTATTTAATTAGCAGTCGGGTCATAAGGGCTACTGTGCAACATACTTTAAAGTGCGTGGCTAATTATATTTACCGCTATATTCAATGTTTTAAGTTTGAAGGTGATTTTACTAATGTTTTTAAAGGGAAAAATGAAAGTGGAGCCCGATGGTGCCTGATATGGGGCTGGGGCCCAAGGTCAGCTGTGAGATAAGGTGCACTGGACAGGAGTAGTGGATAATCAAGTCTATAAGGGAGTGCGTTGCAGAGTAACACTGTTGGAGTCCTATGCTTTTCTAAACCCGAAGTGTACTTGCCTGTGTAACCAATTCATGTCATGGCGTGTGTATCTAAATTGAACACCTGCCTTTAGACCCTTCATGTGGTGCTACAGGTGTGGAAATGCACCATCCTTTTACTTTTTTAAGCAAAAATTTGGAGTGATATTTGGCGCTGCACCCACATGCGCGGTCTGATTTCCGGCGCACATAGCCTGGGCTGCAGTGCACAGAGACCTTACACTGCCGCACACAGCGGAAAAAAATTAGAGGGAACATTGATTATGACACTGTGCGTTCACACATACCAAACTTCACCTCTCCATTATAAACTGCCAGGAAACTAGGCTATCAAACACAACACTCAGCCTCCCCCATTCTGTCCTATGGGCAGAATGGCCTTTCAGCAGTGAAAAACAAAATGGAGAGTTTTTCACTGCCAGAACATAACACACACCTCAGTTTATGTTCTGCCTTTTACCTACACTGCACCCTGCCCAGGGGTTACCTGGGACCTACCACAGGGGTGCCTCATGTGTATGTAAAAGGGAAAGTCAGGCCTGACAAGTGGTTGCACTTGTCAGGACAACATGCTAATTTAGCATTCTGCACGTAGGCCCTACACTGAAGGCCTGAGTCCCCTTCTCTGCGCGCCCTTGCATTACTAGCCCTTGCACACACAGTGCACATCACTAGGGACTTTTACTAGTAAGGCAAGCATACCAATCATGGCCAACCAATCACCATACATTTTACATAGGGAACTCCTGTACTTTGACACTGATCAGCAGTGGCAAAGTACCCAAAGCATCTAAATTGGCATCTCTAGGTCAGGAAAACGGTCTAGAAGGAAAGCAGAAAGTTTAGGGAACTTCAACCAAAAAGGCCAAGTCCTACAGCGACCATCCTATGGTCAGTAGCATCCTAATCCTGAGGTCGCAACCGCCGATCTAAGGTCAGGCGGTTCTAGACCGCTAGGGTGTCGGAGGGACGTAAGCCCGCCCAATATCGGAATGAGCCCCATTGTCTTTGGTCTAGGTGTTTTGGAGTGTAGTGGATGTATGAACAGCGACACAGCTGCAGCACAAGCAAGAGGACTTGGAATGAGGAATTACCACTGAGACCAGAGAAGCAACTGCAACACTGTCTAGAGGACTTTGAATGAGGAATTACCACTGTGCCCAGAGAAGCAGCTAACAGCACTGTCTAGAGGACATTGAATGAGGAATTACTGACGGGACGAGAAAAGCAACTGCAACTCCGTCTAGAGGAATTAGAATGAGAGTTACTCCTGGGACCACACAAGCAGCTAGCAGAACTGGCTAGGGGACTTAAAATGAGGAATCGCTGACGGGACGAGAGAAGCAGCTAACAGCATTGCCTAGAGGACTAAGAATGAAGAATTACTGAGTGGACCAGAGAAGCAGCTAGCAGCACTGCCTAGAGTTCTTAGAATGAGGAATTACTGATGGGAGCAGAGAAGCAGCTAGCAGCACTGCCTTGAGGACTAAGAATGAGGAATTACCACTGGAACCAGGGAAGCAGCTGCAGCACTGTCTAGAAGTCTTAGAATGAGGAATTACCACTGAGACCAGAGAAGCAGCTGAGGCACTGTCTAGAGGGCTAAGAATGAGGAATTACCACTGGTAACAGAGACGCAGCTGCAGCACTGCCAAGAGGACTCAGAAAGAGGATTTACCACTGGGATCAGAGACACAGCTGTCACATATATGACTAGATAAAGAACAAGTTTTACAGGCCCTTTTACAGAAACGAGCAACGGAGCTCCGAGCGAGTGAAAGATAATTAATGCTAAAAACAAAAGATTGGGTGAAAGGGAGCTATTGAGTAAAGCCACATTTCTAACATTCTAACTTTGTGACTGCTCAACTCGATCTTCAGTGAACCATACTTTGTAGATCATAAGTGAAAGCTAAGGTGTTAAGGGGACAACGCACAGAGAAATGGTGGGTGGGAGGGGAAAGCAGTTACACTGGTCAGATGCTTGTGTTTGCAACATTTCCAGAACACGAGGCAGGCAATCGTAAACAATAGTGCGTGAAAGAACTGAAATGGACAGAAGCGAAATGAGCCCTGTAACAGGGCCAGTCACTATGGGAAGGTACAACAGACCAAAAGGAGGGATAAATGGCCTCTATTTACCACTCAAAAGTAATTAACCCCTTCGACGCTCATGACGGAACGGTTCCGTCATGAGCGTCGGTTGAGCTGTGCTCATGACGGAACCGTTCCGTCATGACCACGCCCGCGCAAGCAGCAGTCAGCACAGCGGGGGAATCCGCCCCGCATGGAAGGGGTTAATATAGAAAGGCAACCAGAACAGCCAATCACAAGCTATGGGCCAACTAGAAGCTTATGTACTGAATACACAATGCCTGACAGAGCAGCGCGTGTGCGCTGCTAGGCTCGTCCTAAAAATTATTCTCTGGGGGAGACACCCTCCACCCCTTTATTACTTTAACACTTTACTAGCCATCAATGATCAGGCACCTCATGGTAGAAACCAGGAGGGGAACCCATGACACCTAGGAGCTAAATGTAGGGACAGACCCATGGCCACTTGCAGAAGAGGAACAGAGGCACGGAAGGAGACTGAACTCCACACGGCTGATAGCCAGGGACAGCCGCAGAGAGTCTCAAAGCAGAGGATCAAAACAGGCCTCAATGCTCTGTATTGCTATGGGAGGGGGAGCCAGGACACTGCAGAGCAGCACGGCAAGAACACAACATTGACCGACTCCAGGGTTGATGGGCCCATCAGCTCAGTGCTGAGACTCGTGGACATGCGTTTAAATGGCTCTGGACTGACTTATAAGACAAACCCCAGACCACCGCAGGCTGAAGGAGTGAGCTCTACGTACCTGGGGGCCAAGTGACAGAATACTTGAGCTCCTCGGCTGACAGACAGATCCCTAAGTACCTCGAAATAAAGGGACAGGCGCTTTTGAGCGTGAGGTTTGAGCACCCGCATTGCGGCTCCTGATTAGACAGGTGAAGTCCGCTCCGTTCGCGGAGTTTGCAGAGTTTTCTGCACTCTGAGCCCCGCGGAGCTCGTGGAGTGCAGAAAACTCCACTCTGCTTAGTGCAGCAGAGTTTTTTCCCTGCTTGCGCTGGCAAATGGTAAGTTCGCGAGCACGAGCTGCAGCTCGGGTAGAATTTCTACCTGAGCGGCAGAAAAACTAGTGCAAACAGCTGTTCGCACTGCACTCTGCCACTTGCGGAACTTTGCAGTTTTTTTGTCACTTTGCGGAGTTACTCCGCAAACTACACCCAGGCCTGCTCCTGGTGGCTCCTGGTGGCTGAAGGGCGGTAATCTAACCCCAAGCAAGTACGTTGGGTTCAAGGAACAGAGCAATGCTCCTAGGGATAATTAATTATTTACTCCGGGTAGTGATCATACATGTGCTGGACGTCACTGATCAACGGCCACAGACGGCCATTGTAAATATAGCGTAGTTATCACCTAGCAGCAGAAAACACAGAGCGAAGGTCTTCTTCCCACACCCTGAGTAAGGGCGAGGCTGTGGTGAGGTTGTAATCAGTACTTTAAATGGGCAGGTACTCACCAGTTCTGAGTACCATAATTCCCCATAATTCCTCAGTTTTCTCCCCCTTAGTACTGGAACTTATTCTTAGGCTAGGAGAGTACTGGTACTCCTAGTGGCAGCAGGGCTCAATCTCTGAAGTATGGGTACATTCATTGCAAAAGCTGCTGAAATAAGCCTTTCCAATGGAGTGTGTCTGTGTGCCGCTCTCATAGGCAAGTGGAGATGTGGCCAGAGCTGCTGACTGTTGAAGAGGGGGAACCGGGTTGAATCCCAGTATCGGCTCATTATCCTGTGATTCCAAGCGGTGAACAGCCATTACTTCACGGCTGTTAGTGCGCATACCGTTACTACGCAAGCATTACAGCACATGCATTGTAACAACGCGTAGCTATTACTACGCATGCGTTGTACGTATCACACTAACTGCCGTGAAGTAATTTCCTACCTTTGTTTCCACTGTTATTACGTGACGTCCCAGACAGGGGGAGTGGTTACAAGGAGCGGCGGATTAAGGATTGTGAGAGCGGGACCAGCCGTCATGGAGGGAGTGTTCAACACCTACGAGGAGGCCATCAGGAGAGGTAAGCCGGGGGCGTTGTTTTAGGGAAGTGTAGTTTTGTTTGTGTAGTGTATTGTAGTGTATTTGTGTTTACGGTAGTGTAGGGGGTCGTGAAGGTTAGTGTTTTGTGTAGTGTAGGGTAATGTAGGGATTGGACTGGGGGTAGGGGCAGTGTTGTGCTGGGGGTACAGTTTTAGGGTTTAGGGTTGTGTGGAGTTTGTGTAGTGTAGGGTAGTGTTTTAGGGTTTAGGGTAGTGTCGGGATGTCATGTAGGGTAGTGTTTGGGAGAGGGGATAATATTGGGGCTAGGGGTAGTGTTGTGCTGGGGGTAGTGTTTTAGGGTTTAGGATAGTGTTGTGGTGTTAGTGTAGTTTAGTGTTTAAGGGTCAAGCATAGTGTCGGGGGTTGTGCAGGGTAGTGTTTGGGAGTAAAGACAGGACTGGGGCTAGGAGCAGTGTCGTGCAGGGGGAAATGTTTTAGGGTTTAGGGTAGTGTAGTGGTGTTAGTGTACTGTAGGGTACTTTTGTAGGGTTTAGGGTAGTGTCGGGGGTCCTACAGAGTAGTGTTTTAGATGTGTAGGGTAGTGTATTTCTAGTTATTATTTAAAGTAGTGTTGTATTTTAAACATTTTAGACAAGCATTGGCATAGCCAATAGGTCTGGCCTTTGGGAACTTTTAAGTGTTTAGCCATGCAACAGTTGATGTTGTTGCACCAAGGATATTGTGCTGCATAACTAAATACTTATAAGGTCCCAAAAGCGAGACCTATTGTCTATGCCAATGCTTGTTTAACATAGGTGGAACCCATGCACAATGGAGACCTAGGCTCTGGTGTCCCTATCCATCGATATATCGACAGGCAACCTTACCTTATATAAATTCTCACCACCTGCATAACTGTCGCGTTTAAATTCAGGTTTGATAAAAATGTTCATATTTGTATTTCACATGTCCAATTCAATTGGGGATTTCCATTCTTTCGTCACATGATCTCAATGTTAGCACCAGTGGTCTGCTCACTTGATTATTCTCGATTCGTACCCATCTTTCCAAATACACTTGAACATGTTTCAGGCTTCTATTGACTCAGCTGTGAAGACTTGTTTCAGTTTGATCTTCAGTCCACCTTCCAGGGCTCATACGAATCTGGACAGTCGTAATGCTTTCCCTATTGTCTCGGCTTGCACCCACTCCCATCCATCCAGTAGTAAGTTATGTCCCCGTACTGTTCATTTTTGTTGTTTTTCCTTAATCAAATCTGTACGTGCTACCTGAGCTTTGGTTGTCTATTACTGGATGCCCTTGCACGTTAAAAATTAAATGTTAAGTCGCTTAGCTCCTTCAAAGCTTTCCTGCTTACTCCTTGTACCTGACGACGTACAGGTCGCTAGTGCTTCTAAGGTCATAAGTACCACCGATCTAGATGAACTGAATAATAAAGTACAGATTTTCCTACCATGATTTTTCAGCAGGGGTATCTTCTGTATGTATTTCTATAAATTCAGTAAACCGTGAATTTCTCTTCTGACCTGTGCTTCGGGATTTCTAAAAACATATTCACTGCTCTTCGAAAGCACTGCATAGCTATGATGTGACCTAGACTCGATCTATTGAGTATATGGAAGTTTATGCAAAACATATGCTTTGTACAGAAAAGAGAACCATGACTTCTAGCCATGTAGGGAAAACATTTGAAATGTCTGGCATTTTATTTAATATTTCTTTTGTACTCAATGTATTAAAAATATTTAAAAAGAAACCACTGCATCGTTACCTGTAGCTAAAACCAGTACATGAATTTGCTATGTTACACGCATAGGTCTCAATCTATCACTGTTATGAGATAGCCACCTCATCGACACAGTCGAATTGAACCTAAAATCAAATTAAAATACATCCTCATGGATCTCGTTTTAAAGAGTAAGATGAAAAGAAAGGTTTGGGATAATGACGCTAATTATGGCCACACCACCCTTAGGTTCCTTCGAATATATGAATAATGCCAACTTGCATTTGGTTACCGCACTGCCTCTGTTGAGCAGTTTTGTGGAAAGAAGTCGAGAAGCAACCAGTAAGTATAAAGACAACTATGAAGCACTAACGTCCACCCACGGGGACACCAAACCGCTGTGTGGGAGGGGGCGCACCTTCTAGGACTAAGGCAAAACACTTGCAGTCTGACTCTGACATACAGGGCGCTGCCATGTAAGGAGACAGCGGAAGAGCATGAAGAAGGCTGAAAGGCACGGGACAAAGCGATACCAAAGGGGATGATGGGACGGCGGGTCTCCCGGAACGCTCCTGGTCCCTACGTCCTCTCCGCACAACCATGCGCGAACAAAGTGGGTTCTTACCACGAACACCGCCTCGGGGATGCCCAGATGCACCTTCTTCAGGCCACCAGCATTGCAGGTCTCAGTGGAGGCTGCCATCTTCCACAACCTGACGACGACGCCTGTGTCGCTCAACAGTTGTAAGACGTAGAAAAAAACATATTGCGTTCAGCGACGGCTCCGTAGACCCACCCTCTGCCTGCGCTCATTGGTTGAGAAAAGTTATAGACATATAACGAGGAAGGGTGATGTAAAGAGGTTGCCTTAAGGTTGCTGTTCAGCCTGAGTTTCCTGGTGTCTGGAACAGAAAGAACGTTATGAACACCAAGCAAAACTACAAGTTGACTTTAAATGAAGTCGGGCACCGGGACACCCACGTGTCAAAGGTTAAGATGCATATATCCCAGCTACAGCCAAATTAAAACAAGCGCGCGCGCCTCGCGCTCAAGCTAAAACAAGCCTGTGCACCTCGTGCAGCGGGAGGGGGGCCTGCACAGGATTCCCTTGCGGGAGCGAGCAGCAAGGCGCGATAATTGCTAACATATGGCGCCGCTGCTCGCTGCCACAAGGGAATCGCCAAACGTGCACGCGTTGCCATTAAAAACAATGCAACGCGTGCACGTTTTTGGCCTCAAAACCGACTCAATGGCTAAAGGTCTTTTTCCCATGGAGCGCATGTGCGTGGCGTAGGCGAGACCAAAAAAGAGGTTAAATGTCTTTTTTTAATATGACACGTTATTCCGCATACCATTTTTATTACGAGGCAAGTTTTTACTTCGTATACATTAACACTTTCAATGTAATGGTATGCAAACTAAAAACTTGCGCAGTAACGGTTATTGCTAAGTAATAACCGCGTAGTAATGGCATGCGAAATAATGGCATGAGAAATAACGTGTCATATTCTTCCAAGCATCTCAGTTAGCCAGCTGCAATTAAACAAGCATTTGCAATGCAATCGGTCTCGCCTTTGGGATCTTATATGTATTTAGATATGCAGCACATTAACCTGGGTGCTGTTATATTACAAATGTGTCCCAAGCGGTGAATGAAACAAACCAGTTGGCCAAGGAAACACCAAGGCTAGTACTGGGTAAAAGGGTAAATCTGTAACCGCGGGGGAAAAATGAATGTCCCTTACCTTATAAGGACAGACAGTAACCCTATTACTAGCAAAATCGTACCCCGTAGTGATGTAACTTTTAAGGCTGGCAGAAATTAAATCATAAAAGGAGTAATAGCAATAGCCTTCCTTTTCAAAACAACCCGACGATCTTCTCATCATTGTAATGTTCCGCAAACGGTACGGAGTACTGAAGTAACTTCCGGCACTTCCGGATGTGCATTGTGTTTGAAACACATTGCGTTTCACAGACGGGATCACGTTTTATGTTGCGGGTCAGCGGCCGTTAGGACAGCGAGTGACACTGAAGTGGAGGTGGTGTATAATATTGAGTGTCCCGTCAGGTTCGTGTAACCTCTACCCTTTAGCTACCTTTGAGCTTCCTTTCTCACTATCGGCGACGCCAACATCAACACTGCCTCGTCCGTAACAAGAGACCCACAAAATTCCTGAAATTACACAATTTACCCTAGTGTGATGAGGTAAAAATGATGATTCAGCAGATTTTGGAATGCCATTGGTTATAAAAAATAATATTTTTTGTGATGAACAGTGATATTGCATAGAATGATCCACAACACACAAAATCAAATGGTAGGTAGTATCTCTGCAGCCTCAATGATGCTGGATAATTCCCACCCTGAAGATGCCTACCTAGAGTTTAGACATTTAAGTAAAAGGCTGTCTCTCGCCTGCATACTCCACCATAACTGACCCTGCAACAACTCATGCTGGTGGGCAGTCTGGACCCTCTTTCAGCATGGACTGTTAGAAGAAGCAAAAACACATGGTGTTTTGAACTGTACTGGTATTTTTACTCTCCTTTTGAAAGACCCAGGACAGTTTGTGGATATGGATACTTTTTAAATAAGTAATGTTTGTCGCGAATCCTAAAATAAGGTAACAGGAAGGCTTGTAAGAAGTCTGAATGCCTCACCCATGATGTAGTGTGCTTTGCTCTGCAGCTCTCAGCGCCATCGCTCCCACATCTGAAAGTCATTAAGCCAAGCAGCAACACTTCCGCCTCCTAGTTCCTGCCTGACTTCACCGAGCGAAGTAAGTAGTTTCACTTCTTGTGTTTTCTGAAACATTTTGAGAAGTCTAGAAGAGAGAACCCCGTGATGTTCGTTCTGCAGTAACACCAGGTCCTGCTCCGGGAGTGAATCAAAACACGTAAATCTGCAACTCTCTGCAGAACGTGCCTCGAGCACCAGGGTGTACACTCCGGTCTGATGTGAGGCGGTTCAGGCTTGGAATGCCTTCAGCCAGCCTCCATAAGGAAGCGGACGTTCATGTGCCTGCAATGGGCTGGCTTTAGCTGAATAGTCTCACAAAGAGACCTCTTCAGATCCTCTGAGGGTGTTATAGGTTTCCTTAATGCTCGCTGAGACCTCTGCCGAGGGAAAGGATCATACGTGTCTGCTGTGCAATGTTTAAAGACTGAACAGCCACTGCCGCTTCCCGCACAAAGTTTGCAGATTAGTGGCTTCGAGTGTGAGTGAGGAAAGGCAGAGAAAACATTTGTTGTGAGTGGGCGCTAGGTGTCTTCCGAAGTACGCCAATCACACGATGCGTCCGACGGCGAAAGTCCATGGTCCGATCAGAAAGGCACATTTAAAACAATCGCGGTACCTGCAAAGTCAGCCGCGTGTTTAGTTTCGCATTGCGCTTTCAGCGCTTTCACTTAAAGTGAAAGTGCGATGCGAAAGTAAACACGCGGCTGACTTTGTCAAAGCAGAGTGAGTAAAAAAAAGTGCGTGGGGACAAATGAAGAGGAGTGTGTCATGCCGCCAGTAAAAGATCAAATCCCGGTGGGCGTGGCCGAAAGGAGACAAGGCGGCAACAAAGAAGCCTCCTTTACAATCACAAGCCAGCGTTTTGCATTAAAGATGACGCTGGCAAATCAAAAAGATGGGCGGGGCTTCAATTCCGCCTCCGAGAGCTTCAGAATCTGTATTGATTCCAAGAAGCTCTCGAATGCCGAGAGCAGCGCATGCGCTGCTTTCGACAGCCGAGACCTAAAATAATGCTTTAATGTAAAACTTCTGATTGTCATGTAAAGAACTCAGATGCCCTTGGGACAAATTTGCTCAATATCAAACTGCACAAAATGAGGCCCTGCACATATGAGATAGAGGCTGATGCCTGACAGGTATCACAACTCACACAAACTCCAATGATGGTGGTGGGAGGTGAGTGTACTGTGGCCTGGCGGAGTCAGAATGCGATGAGATGAGGCACATAAAAAATGTCTTTTATGCATATACATGTGTCTATCCCTGCTGTCACAGGCTCACACGTCGTGGAACAGCTGGAAGAGACAAGCTGGCACTTCCTCCCTCTCATGCTGAATTCCAGATGGGGGGATTAGAATGTGGGTCTCATTGTGACACAGTTTAAAACTATTGCTGAAAATACATCCTTTCAGCAAAGCTTCACCCTTTTTATTGTGCTATGTGATGTTTTATGGAGCAATTTCTAAATCTGTTGCATGAACATTTCTGTAAAAACGTTGCTGAACATGCAGTACCTGGCTCAACGATCACCAGCCTCTGATTAACACCAAAAAACATGTTGATCTCGTTAAATGCCTGGCACACAGCCACACCCCTTCTGGCAACCCTCAACCCCCTCAAGGCCCATCCAATTTCATTTAGTGAGCCCTGGCAATTCCTAAAAACAGGTGCCGAGACGGGTCCCTATTGGGCTCTTCATTTTGCCCTTACCCTTAGTGTTGAAAACAAAATCTTAACTCAGCAGCAGCACCAGCTATCACTGCCTTCGAGCTAATCTCAAAGAGACTCGCTTTAGTTCTTTCAGTCTCTTCATTTCAGAACTGAAGCATTTTCAATGTTATATACATGAAAGCCATAGTTGTTACTTATTTATTTTATGCAACTAAAAACCATTGACAAAGCCAATAGTTCTGGCTTGTTGTAGGTAAGATGTTACTTGTGTATCATATATCTGGATGCAATGACAGAAACAGCAAAATACCAGTAGGGCGGCACACTATGCTAAGCACAGATTTTTATCTTACTTCTTTTTAAGCAACGTCCTTAATTTCATGGGCCATGCCCCTTTGAGAGACCCCCCAGTGTTTTCATCCCACTTAGAGCCCTGAGTGCCAGCACTTCTTTCTTCCTATTTGTAGCACTGGACGTAATGCCGATTGAAAGCCACGTGAGAGCCTGGGACAACATATCTTCGGATGCTAGTGCAGGGCCTTTGAATCATCGAGATTCTGTCTGGGGCAGCTCCTCCACGTTGGCGGAAGTGCTTTGCCCCACTGCTTTCTCGCAATGCGAGAAGCAGAAACATAAAATGGTATTTTAAATACCATTTTATGTCTCTGCTTCTCGCACTGCGAGAAAGCAGAAGGGTATGCCTGGTTGGGGGCGGGAGGGTGGACGTTCCTGCTCCAGGCAGGGGAGGAGTGGCTTGTCCACTGTTGTGGGCGGTGACTGTTGGGTCAGCCCCCATGCAGCCTACTTAGAAAAAAATGGCCTCCCCATCACAACATTGCCATTGCATCTTTGTGATTGGCTTAGGGGAGGAGAGGGAGGCTGCCTGCTTCCTGTTAGGCGCTGAGAGGAGACGTGACGCAGGACCGGAGGCGAAGGTAAGTTTAAATGTAATTGTTTTTTTAATTAATGCACCCCCCACCCGCGAGCCATGCCGACCACGACTGGATTCTGTCTAGCGGTGGCAGCTGTCTCAGGGAGTCTAGAGCCTGAGGTAGACTTGGACAGTCTGTAGGCAGAGGACAGTGGTCCAAAGAGCCCATGGCCCGTGGGAGCCTCAAAATATCCTCCTGAAATACTGAAGCTAAAGTCCATGGCTTCTAAACCATGGTCAGAAACGTGGGGTCCCGGCAACAAAGAGCTCAATAACCGCCAGAATCCTATCCACAACTGGTTGCACCATGGCTGCTGAGAGGCCTTGGCTTACAGCACAACCATTTGTGCAAGCACATTGTTAAACTTTGTTGCCACAATCAGCGACCCGAGCATCCTCCTCTGCTAGATAAAATAGAATAAACTAACCGGCCCAACCAAAGAGTCACCCGTTTTAGCACAACCTCAGACTCTCAGCATTAGCTCTTGACAGTCATTCCTTCTAATTAGAAAAACCATCTTCTAAGACAACCAAAGTGAACCACCAATCTATCACCTCCAACAGCACCAGCTGGCACCCATTGGAAACCCAACATGCACAGCATCCAGGATGAGACCAGTCCCTGAAGCACCACACCATAGCCACCTTGTTACAGCTCAACCAGGGCATTTGCCCTGGAGGTTTAATTGCCTCATTGTAAACTAGCCATGTTTTAGGAGTTCTTCCACCTACCCTGTGTCACATATTATCTATCACTTTTCAGTCGTAAACGTGGAAGAACATTTCCCAGCAGCCTTAGTGCGGCTAGGTGGCTGGCATGGGTCAACTTTTTAATTTTGCACCGGAGGCCCCAGTAAATCCATTTGACCTATCCTCCTAAAGACAACCACCTGAAGCATAATCTGACACCGAGTAGGCTAGTTGTGTGATGGAACCACGCATGCCAGTTTCACGCAGTCTCTACAACCCAAGTCTTAACCACTAATATGCCTTAACCACACATGCCTTTACATTACAACAATTTAAGTGTTCTCAAAGCATGTATGGTAAACACATTTACGTGGTTAAGACATGACGCCCGACCCCTGCCTTGAGTTCTAAAATTACCCCCCTCCCTCATGTAAACCAACCCCCTCCCCCGAGCCCTAAAATCTTCTTGCTTCCAGTCCTAAATACTACCCAGCCCTCCCCTAAGCCCTAAAAATGTGCCCAACCTCCCCCTGAGCCCTAAAAATGACCACGCTCTCCCCTAATCCCTAAAAACAAACCTGTCCCCCCGAGCCCTAAAAGCTACACCTGAGAACTACCCCGAACCCCCTGAAAAAAACACGATCCCCTGACAATTACCACAAACCCCTTACCCCTGAAAACCACCGCGAATCCCCTCCACCCATGAAAACTACCCCTGAAAACTACTCCGTAACCCCACCACACCTGAAACCTACCCTGAACCCCCATCACCCCTCAAAACTACCCGAATTCCCCACCCCTAAAAACTACCCCAAACCCCACACCACCCCTGAAAACCACCCCAAACCCCCACTACCCCAGAAAACTACCATGAACCCCCTCCGACCCGGCCGCAGCCCCACTTACATGTCCGTGTACGCTTCCCGACGTTCCTCTTTCAAGTACCTGCCCATTCCGAACACCAGAGCGCATTTGTCTTAACCACACATATGCGTGGTTAAGGTAAATTTGTTGTTTGGGCCAGCGTGGTTATGGTTGCTAGCTTCCAGAACTCGTGGCTCTGGTCGTGTAGTTCCAGATGTTTCCTGAGTAGGCAGCAGCACTGTCAGACACTCACTCCCATTCCCAGTAGCATTTTGAGGTGCTCAAGTGCAGCACTTGACAACCCCTAGCAATACCACCTGGGTGCAGACTCAATGTAGTGTAACACAAAATAGCTTGTTTTTATCAACCTAAAAGTGGAGTTAACTGTAGCCCTTGGTCTCTGTGACCCCACACCTACACAGTGGGCTGTTTTGCACTTACCTGTACAGAAGAGGATTCACAGGTGCCTTAGTTCGTAAAGCAGAGGCAGATTTAGCTGTGATGGAGCCCTCATGACCACCTTAAACTGCAGATGCTATTTGGCTCCACCTCTTTTCTAGCACCGTCCAGTGCTACAGAAATGGACCAAAACCAGGCTGGCCCTGTTGAACCCGACGACCTGTAGCTCAGGACTTGTATAAGGCCGGATTTCCAGAATCCTGCTTCATAACCCTGCAAAAACCCATCCCGGCTGGGAATCCTGCTGCAGGAACCTACTTGCATCTGACCCAACCTCCTTGAGTTGCATGGCCAAAGCCCACAGGGCCTCAGAATCTGGGTTGCTAGAGGGGGAATTATTCCAGAGGCTCCATACTTTTTCAAGGTTCTGTGCTTGTGCAGCAAAACGTAGTTATTGACTGAGCAGCCAACCTTCCATCTGTATTAACGAAGAGGCAGCTAACACAGCTATGCCACTAGATGATGCTAGATGCTGGAGCTGCCATGCTTTCTCTTTCTCTACAGGATACCTTTTTATCTTTGGAACAGGTGAATCTTTTGGACAGCCCCACAATAACATGAAATACTTCAGGCCTAACCCGTGTAAGCAATTTTATCACGCACAGAATCTCCTGGAGGGAAACAGCGTTTACAACGCATCACATGCCATTACACCGCGGTCGTTACAACAACTGCTTTGTCACAACACGAACCATTACATCGCAAGTCATTACAACGATTTGCTGTAGGGGGCAGAAGGTGTTGAATTTATAATCCAACACCTTCCCTGTAGTTGCACAAACTGGAGTAGGAATAGTAAATTATACTATTCCTAAGTATAGCGCGCCCCTTACAGCAAGTCGTTGTAACGACTTGCGATGTAATGGTTCGGTTTGTAACAACGCAGATGTTGTAACGACCGCATTGTAATGGCATACGATCTAAAGCATGCGTTGTAACGACATATATTCTCTCCTGGAACATTCACCTCCTATGTGACAGCTACAGCAACATATATACTGTGACATGCAGCCATGGAAATACAGGCCTAATGGGTCACAGAAAGGGTAATACATGACCAGTAGACACAGCTAAGGCAATAAAACACAACCAAGGCCATACAGGACTATGCTTACCACATAACCCACATCATAAGGCGGCCATTTCATTGTTCTACATTATAAATCAATGACACTGTCCATGGGAGTCCAGAGAGTTATAGAGTCAATTTGATTCAATTGAAATACGTATACACCTGGTAGCAATGATCTGGAAAGGGCAGCCATAATCAGAAAAGTGGTATGCCAGTGAGATAGCCATGTGGCAAACTCATACAGGGCCTACATGGGTTCACAATAAGGAAAATGTACAGCTAAATCAATACAAGGCATATTGGAAAACAAACCTAGGGTTCTATAAAGATTACAGGAAGGCAATCTAGAGTAATATAAGCGGCTACCCGGAGATAAAGCGAGGGAAAACCATGACTACTATTAGGCAAGTACGTGGACAAGACATTACTTTTTAGAAGTGCATGTAAAGAATTACATACCTTACTGGGGTACTGTAAGATGTAATGGGACACAAATAAAGGGATTACTGGGAGAAGAGGCCAGGGAAATACTGGCCATACTGGCAGAGCGACACAGCTAGGACAAAAGTGGTCCAACTGGAAAATACACCTGAGGGCAATACTGGGCCTTCAGCAAAACACTGCTAAGGCAACACACTGGACGGCTGGGAAACACAACTAGTGCAATTTTGAGATTAGTGACACGTATATATGAATCACTACAAGGCCACCGAGAGATGCACCTAGGACAATATAGCCACTACTTGGAAACATGCCTGGGGCAATGCATGGTCCAGGGGAAGGCACAACTCTACTAATACTCTGCCAATGGTAGACTGAACTATGGCAATAAAAAGTTTATCAGGAGTTGCTGCTAGGGTGAAACAGACCCAAATCGGAGAAATAGTGAGAGCAATATAGAGAAATTCCCATCAGCAAACACAGACACAGGAAATGGAAGACCAAAGCGGGGACAGATTGCAAGCACCCATTTTTTCAGTGGCCTCAAAGTACTTGAAATGTTATCTCACTTGAAAGGCCGGTCTGAGAAAGCCATCCAGGTATTTTTCAACATCAGACTTTTAAGTAAGAGCAAGAGAGAGGAAGGTAAACAAACGATGTGAACGTGGACCACTTACGAAGATCTGTGCAGCTGAGCGTAGTGCCAAGGGAGGGAACAAAGCGGCATATAAGGAGGGGCCATCACACATTGAATGATGGTCAACCAAAATGTTTTCTATGTGAAATAGCCAGGTAGGGAACTAAGCACACAAAGGAGGAACATTTACAGAAATGCACCAAGAACAAGTCAGCATTTCTGAATGCCACAGATAGCAACCAATGGCAAGTGGTGGGTGTGCCAAAAGGCCACAGAAGCGATACAACAGGTCTGGCAGACAGCGCAAGCGCTGTCGAGGCTCGACCTAAAAACAAGGAAAACTATTTCTGAAAGAGCAAGATCTGAACAAAATTAGGCGAACATCGGGTGCCATGGGTCTACATAAATCACATGAGGATGTCAACTGCCAGACATACTTGAAGGCCGCCATGGAGAGGCAAGCCCTAAGGATCACTCTTCTCACAAGGCTTCTGACACTGCCAATATGGAAATTTAGAGCGCACTGGAAAATAGAACATCTAGAGCACCAGCAATGCAGACTGTGTGCTTATGCCTCGGAATCGGTGATCCACCTACTATGTTGCTGTCCAGCAATTTTTTCCTATTAGCGTTTCTCTTGCAGACCTATATTCCTACAGCATGTACTTAGAACTTGAAAAGAGACTGTGACCCATGTGTATACAGGCAGGGTGCCCAAGGAGCCAGCAAGAATTGCCAAATACTTCAACATAGCAGGAAGGTTATTAAGGGAGCACAGCTGGTCATTCTTGGCCCCTAGACTAGCATCTCTGCATTCTAAACTGAGTATGGAGAAACTCTCTCCCCAAACACTGGGAGAAGGGTAACTGGCCTTTCACTTTGTACCACATGCCACTCTTAACATACGATGCGAATGGCCGTTGTACTCATGAATGCACGGAGTGTTGAGATATGATGGCGTGGGACGAATGCTTAGCACCCTTTTGTGTTATTTGACCAGGATGAGTTGTTTGCATTGCACGACGCACCTCTTGCGAATTTGCACTGGTACCAACTCTTGAAACAAACTCCATACTATGGGTTGCTTTCCTACCTGGAATGCGCCACAAGCAGCTCGTGTTGTACTTTTCGCAAACTTGTATTTGCATCAAGCTTCCCTGGAAATATCGTTTGCACCATATGCTATCTAAAAGTATGAAATGAGACGTTTGCATTCCACGTTGCACTTTTTGCGAATTTGCACATGCACTAACGTTTGAAACTAACTCAACTATGGATTGTTATTTCCCTGGAATGCACCACTCACACAGTATGTTGCACTTTTTGAAAATTTGCACTTGCATCAAGCTTCATTGAAAATACCGTTTGCACTATACGCTAATAAAATGCACCCAATGAATTTGCAGCTGGTGTTGCAGATGTATAAAGCCTTTTGAAGGGTTGGTATGGGGAGAAGCCCACTGTCCTTCTGAGGCTCCCGATCCGGAATGTGTCAACTCATTTGCACCGTATCTCGCACTCCGTTGATCTGCATTTATATCGACGCTTGAAATGAATAGGATATTGTTTTATTTAAAAAAATCTTTTACCTTTTAAACTTCTTTTTTAAAGTCTTGCACTGAAACTTATTTGCGATGCAATGTCATTGTGAAAATTTGAATTAATTATACAGTAAACGTTACATGCATACAAACATACTCACACTTCAATCTTGATGAGCTTTTCCCACAATGCTCTGGTTTCCTGTTGCTCAGCCAATGCTTGGCCTGTGATCCCCTTGCTGTTCCTATTGTGGGTAAGTACAGGGTACAGCCGAGCACTTCAACCATGGCCAGTGGTCGAAGTGGGGGGGAAAGTAAGGGGAACTGTGGGCGGAGAATCAGAGGGCAGGAATAACCCGTGGATTGGGTCAGAGGTGTGGCAGAAAGTGCAAACTATCCCAATTTTTAGTATTTGTTTCCCAGTTCACTAACCGGTTACAGCTTATTACGCTATTTAATTTAACCATTGGATACACATGTTTATTTAAGGTTTAATATGAGTTATTGACATTAAAATACATTCACAAAGTGGGGTACGTTTCCAAGCACAGAATGTCCCAAATATCCTTAAAAGTGGAATCGCAAACCATTTGTATCCCAGCCATGGAGTTTGTCATCAGCACTTTTCCTCCCTTTTTCCACAAGAGCAGTTCAAACATGAATTGCAAAATATCTTAGTTTGCAAATGTTTTCCACATAATTATGGCTCTGCCACATAATACATAATCTGCTGCATAATCTGAGCTATAAACAATTTATTAGTTAAAATCGTCTAACGGATCAAAAGTTACAAAAAAAGTGATTTGTGCTGATGTGAAGTGGAGGGCCCTTTGCCAAGGTTGACTGTTCACCTTTCTCACAGCTGCAGTTGTATGTTCCACTGGTACTAATAAGGAAAAATCTTTGCAGAGACTGTTAGCAGGTGTAAAAATGTCAAAATAATAAAGTATCAGAAATTTTACAGCACCACTAACACCAGTGTAGGGTGTCAGAGCACTTTACATCACACATATTACACAGAGACAATCAATCATACATGTGTAAATCACTGTATAGGAAATGTTACATAAGACAAAGGACTACAAGTTGTAGGAGTCACATGACAACCATATTAGTAGGCAGCATAGTTTAATAGTGATAGGTCTGGTGAAACGCAAACTCAGAATTTAAAACGTAATACCATGGTTGGGGATTCTCTTTAATAATCAGAATTGATTTCTACCCAAATGAACCCTTTTTTGCAAAATTAGGATAATCAAAGACTGGGGAAAAACCATAACACTCTAATTTATACTTTGCAGTTTGCATGCAGCTCTTACAGGACAGATAATAGCTCACTGTTCTATGTTAGAATTTTAACTTATTAACTGCAAGTAACAATAGGGTCTCTCTGACAAAAGCAGTAACCCACTGACCTATTTACATTATGTGCACTTTGTGATCTGCATGGTACATGTTCTTAGCAGCAGGCAGATTAACCCTCTATGATTCCTTTCCACAAGTCAAAAAATCCACTGGACAAAACACCATCTCTCTCTACTAAGAACATTAATCACAGGAGTTATCATGACATTTTTATTGTTGCCAAAAATTGTTGGAGGCCAGGAAGGAGGCAGCAAGTGCTTTTAAAACCATATCATGCTTCCAAACACGACGCCACCACCCGAAGTCAGCGCCAGCCGCAGTCCTTGCAGGTAACAGCGGTGGGGCAGTGGGGTCGGGTAAGGGGGGATTTTGAGGGACGATGCCAAGGGAAACTTAATTATTTATTTAGTTTCCCTCGGCATCGTCTCTCGAAATCCCCCTTTACCGGGCCCCTCTGCCCCATGGCTGTTACCTGCACGGACTGCGGCTGGTCAGCGCTTTTTGCAGTCGCAGTGCCCTAGAGCCGCCCTGCTCAAGGGTCCTGTGACCTCAGTGACAGAGTCACTGTCACTCTATGGTGTGCTGCTTCATAGGCCTGCCTGCAAGACTGGAGGTGAACTTCAGAATGAATTGAGGTGGACAGGCATCAAGGTTAACCCACACTTGCTACTGATAGGGTCCACCTGCTGGTGCTAAGATACCAGGGCTTTTAAGATATTGTGGGGCCTTCTAAGGTCTAACATGGGAATGGGCTCCCTCAGGGGGTGTGGCTGGTGGACTGGTCATGAAGGCTGAACCTAGTTCCCCAGTTCCAAATTCAGCAGCTCTGACCATAGTGCCACATCCTGTCCTCCACTGAACACCATACTGCCCCACTGAGAGAAACCTGCACTGCACTGACCCGCTATAAACACCTGGATGTGACTCAATTCAAATTACGCACTAGACAAGAGCAATATGCTGCCTAAAAAAAATGTAACAACATCCTGGAAAAAGCAAACACTCATAGGGAATGCAAGATTAAGTAAAGCATGTGAAATGTAAGCAGGAACAACATGGTTACCTTTTTCATTTTTACACTCATTATTCAGAAATTAGTGAGTGCTTGTGCCTGAAAAGTTAAGGCCATGACTACAGGGCCCAGAAGGGACCCGTTTTAATGCCCATTGCTTATATCCTTACAAAACATAAGCAGTATGGTTTAGAAAGACCACATTTGTGAATACACAGCCGCTGTACAAATTGTATTGTCCAATTCACTCATCAAGCAGGTATTTCAGTACCCCCAGGAATAGTGTTCTTTCCCACCAAGGGAAAGCAATGTTGTTCAAAGAGAGACGAGAAAACAAAAGTAGAGCTTCACTGGCAAACACTTTAAAGTGGTGCTGTGTTTAGGTGTGAATAAATCAATCTTGCCACCTTGCAACCACTCTGTCTTGCTTTAGTTAGCTATTTTTCATATTCTGAATGTTTTATTTCTCTCCACCCGGAGGCTGCACTTAGAAATTTAAAAATGTCAGAAAAATACGACGTTTCCAGCAAAAGTGTTTTTTTTTTTTGGATCCATTTCACATGGGAGCAAATAAACGAAAGGAGGAAAGAGAAGGTAATACCTGTTTGTTGAAGTCTCGGTTTTCACTAAATGAGGAGGAGTGGGACAGAACGAGAGGGAAGAGAGGGAACAAAGAGAGGGGGGGGGGCAGCTGCCAGCAGCAGGAGGACTGGACACTGTCCTTGTCTTCAGTGGGCACGAAGGAAAAGACAGAGTCCTTTTCCTTCTCTGCCCGTGCAGCCCGTCCCCAAAAGCCGAGCCTGAACTATCGGCCTTGGGGATTTCTGCCGTCCGGGAGGCATGTTTAAAATAAGAAAGTAGGTGAACGGACTCTATGAAATTAAAGAAGTAGGGGCAAACTGTGCCCTGCCGATCCCGCCCATTTCGACCACTGACCATGTCCTACCCTTTGCCCTCACCGCGTGCTGCACGAATATGGTTATTCGCCTCTCTTCTTTCTTTCTCAAAAGGGAGATTTGAAGGAACATCTATTAGATAACAACAAGACCGTGTGAATTGGTTTCAATGTGCTGTATGCACACTGATAAAGGTGCACCATTCTGTCCTCATATGCTTGCCACTTGCTCCTCGGCTATGCTGAAGTGCTCCGATGCAGATGGTAGGTCCGAAGAGAGGCGGAATCACGGGCCCACACGGTTATTCCCATTCCCAGGAATAAGACTTGGAATGGCTGGAGTTTTGGGGGGAAATACCTGTCGAATTAGTCATTCCTGCCCTGGTATCTACCCATCTAGCCTTCGGGCAACTCTCGAAGAGGTGGGTGCGCTTACTCTCAGCATGTGTTCCAAATAGTGCAGTGTTTACACCAAGCACTTGCTATAAACGGGGCTGTGTGCACTGTGCGTGCATTAGTGGCTGCACTAAGCACCAGAGTCTTAATAAGTGTCATATAAAAAGCCATCCTGTTTGCTTCGTGCAACTAACTTCTTTTCTACATTGGGGAATGTTGAAGCCCTTTAATGGGCCAGGAAGGCCTGCAACATCTAATGGAAATTGTGCAGAAGGGCGAGGGAACTGTTAATCATTGGTGCAGCCTGGTATTTTTTCTGGTCAGTAAAGTCATTTCCTTCTCCAAGTACCCAATGAAGTGAGGAAATGAGTTATTTCTGTTTCTGGCTTTTGATCCACAGAGGCTGCTTGACGAAGGCGCACGTGCTGAGGCACGCGCACACAAGCTCGCCTGCCCTTTAAGCCCACTCACCAATCCCTCTCTCCCAGAGCCTGGGGTGCTAGGTTATGGAGTGACATAAAGCTGAAATTTAATAAGTGCCCAATGAAATGACTTCACTGCTTGCCGGTGCCAAGAGAACAGGTGATGTGATGAAGTGCTGCTGTCAACAGAACAAAAACCATCCAATAAATTACAACACAAATCCACGAGCAAGGCTTACAGTATCTGAAGGTCAGCACTGGGGCTCTCTGACAGCTGCGTTGGGGCTCACTGATTAAAAAGCATGAGATTTCATATTTCATAATAGTTATTACTGGGAGCGCTGTGTTGCAGGAGAGCGGGTGGTTCTGCAGGTCGAGGCCGGGGGACCCTGGCAGAGCTCTCCTCTAGGGTTGCAGGTAGGGCAGCATTGTGATGCTTTGGCATCTATTTGGCCAAATTCACATCTGCAGCAACAGGTGCGTTTCAGACTGATGCTCGAAGGTCAGTGGTGCCTTCGGGGTCACTACCCTGGTTGCTGCTCATAATGGTGTTTGGCTGTGAGTGAGACCAGCCTGCAGTGAGAACTGGAATATGGAAGAGCCAGGCATGCTGGAAGGGCTTAACTTGAGATGACGTCACAATAATTCTCAAAAACTAACCAGACTTCGTCAAGTAGAGGGCCATTACAGGCTCTGAACTGCTGGTGAATGTTGGTGGTGCAGGACTGGGGCAGTGCAGACTTCTTGAATTTTTATCTTTTCCCCATTTGCCACCTTTAATGTCTGATAACTGTGTATATGGTTAAATAAAGACAATGGAAAATGTACAGTCATTCTTGTCACATGGGCCTACTTCATGGTTAATGGCTCGGTTGCCTCACAATAACAATGATGCAACATGGGCGGCCAGCACGGATCGGGGGTGGGGGGTGGCAGAGGGAAGGTGGTAAATTAAAAATGTAATTAATCCTCTCCGCGTCGCTGTGTCCTCCTCGTCACGTCTCTCCACTACTCCCTCTGGCTGAACTGGAAGCACCCAGGCTCCCAAGAGCCAATCACAACACTGCAATGCAGCATTGTGATTGGTCTGAGCACCGAGGCTCAGTGCTCAGACAAGGACTGCGGGCCTGGGCATGTTTTCCACCCAGGCTGCAATTTAGCCTGGGTGCAGCCTGGCTGCGCCAAACAGTCATGCACACTGAGCATGTTCTCCACCTGGCTGTAATGCACAGCCTGGGTGGAGATCATGCACAGGCTCGCAGTCCCCGCCTGAGTGCCGAATCACGGCGCTCAGATCAATCACAACACTGCTGTTATGGTAACAGCAGCATCATGATTGATTTATGGGAGCCTGGGTGCTTCCTGAAGGAGGAGTGGAGGAGAGACGGCCTGCATTTTTCTTTTTTTTTCTCTAGCACACCCCGCCACCCCTATTCGGCATCGCCCACAACTGCATCTGCCATGAGATAGTGATAAATCTGAAGGACAGAGGGTGTGGCAAACACCCACCATCCATGATGTGCTTATGGTACTGTGCTTCTCCCCACAAGTTGCTTTCTTGCTCATGTGCTTCTCTCCCCCCAGCTCCACATTGTACTCTCTCTCATCTGTTTGCTTTTCCTGTTCCATGTTCCTTTCTCTCTGTTTGCTTCCCTTTCCACACCCTTCATGTTGCTTCCCTACCCTCTGTGATTCCAAACCCTGCCTCTGTGTTGCTTCCCCCTACCCGTGTTACTTCCACTCACTAGCTCTACATTTGTTTTTTGTTTACTGGTCCAACTTAGATCGATAAACAAAAAGAAAAAAATGCTTGTGCCATTTTGTCGACGTTCACAATCTTGATGCTCATGCCTAAAAAATGCAGATCTGCCTACTCACACGGTGCCACTGTGTGTGACACGATATTGACTCCTTTCACATGGTCACCCAGTGAGGAGTTGAAATCACACTGTGGCAGACAATGTGAGACGGAAATCTCTGCAGAGAGTGTTTCCAAATTACATTGTGTGGAGGTTGATTTCGTGTTTTTGTTTTTTAAGGGGTGGGTTACACTTGCTCATGGCATGTGTAGGAAACCACAATTTTTGGGGGGTGAAGTCCTAAGCAACCCCAAATTAATCTGTGCTTAATCCTCTGATAGCTTGGCACAAAAGCAGTCAGGCTTAACTTAGAGGCAATGCATAAAGTATTTATGCAGCACTTCAAACAGTGAAAACACAACCCAAGAGAAATACCACACCAATTTAGAAAAATAGTGTAAGATAAAATAAATATTTTGAGACCAAATGACAAAAATCCAACAGCAGAACCGGAGATATGTAATTTTAAAGATTTAAGTAAAGATAGTGCCTAAAAGCACAAATCACCAATTGTGCTTATCTTGTTGCACTGGACTGGGACACAGTCACAAGCTCAGGATGATTGAGATGGCGCATGGGCCGGATAAAAGGACAAAGTTAGGCCCACTGAACAAAGTACCTTAAATCCTGGTTGTAGAGTGTTGCAAGATTACGTGTTGAGGATGCATCATGCAGCTGCAGTACCAACAAAGCTGCAGGACTGTGATGTGAGGCCCTGTGTTGTCACCGATGATGCCGTAGATGATGGGCTTGAGATGCGAAGTACTGCATTTAGGATACATCATGCAGTGGCGGCACTGAAGAACTACAGGCTGCGATAACCAATATCGGCATTGAGGATACTGTAGACGGGGGCGTAAGATGCGTGGTCCTGAGTTGAGGATGCCTAATGTAGCAGTGGATCCGATTAGCTGTGGCATGCAATGTTCTGCATTGGGGATGTATCTCGCAGTGGCGGTTCTGGTGCAGAGCTGCAAGGAGATGTGTTGTGCTGTGTTGATTCTGCTCCAAGACCACAGCTGGGCTGGCAGGGCACCTTCAGACCAACTTTCAAGGGTTCAGGACTGGGGTGGCACCACTTGGGGGGTAAGTCTCACAGCAGACAGAGTCCAGGTGCTGGGTTCAAGGTGGGTAGAGCCTTTTCTGCCCTTCATGCTCTGATCAGGAGACCAGTCAACAATCCCTTGGAGTCACTCTAGTGCCTCTGGGTTCAAGATGCAAGTCCAGTACTTTTCACCCAGAAGGGCAGCAAAGTAGTAGCAGTCCTTCTTGCAGCAGAGCAGCACAGCAGTCCTTCTGAGTCTTCCACAGGTCAAGAGATGTACTGAAGAGTTGGGTCTGAGGGTCCAATATTTACACTTGTTGACAGCTTTGAAGTAGGAGAAGTTTCTGGAGGTTTCCACCCCCAGAGGCGTTGTTAATTTCCTGTTTCTCTAACCTGGCCCCAGCTTGTCTGGGGGCACAAAAGACTAGTGTTGAGCCTTTGTGATGTGCAAGTGTGGTAAGGGACTGCTCTGCTCCATATCAAATCAGTGATGGTACAACCTGCCAACACCTATTTCCCCTTTGTCTCATTGTCTAGGAACAATACACAAAGACCAACTGCCAGCTACACCTAGTAATGTGGCCTAGGATACCGTGTGCAAGCACCAAATGGTTAGGACAGAAACATAGCAACTTTTCAACAGTTGCATTTCAGAATTGTGACTTAAAATCCCACCTTAACATTAAAGAGGGTGTTGAATTACAATTCTTTAGACACCAACCTCAATATTCCTACCTGCTCCCAATTGAAAGTTATCACCTAGTAAATGTATTAAGAGAACCCAATGTTATCCTATGGGAGAGGCAGGACTTGCAGTAGTGAAAAACTAATGTAAGATTTTCTCACTACCAGGACAGGGAAAAGTTATATATCTTACTTTTTAAATACATTGAACCTTGCCCTAAGGCAGTTTTTTCAGGATGTTGGCAGGTCTTTTTTTTTTTTTTTTTTTAACCATGGTGAACAGCCTCAAATTTGTAATTTCTTTGTATTTCTTAGAGTTTTGTGACTTAGCTCATGACGTAACCAAAACATCAGGTCTCCTCCTTCACCAACTTGTCTGCCAGCATGGCCAGTTCTTGATCACCGATCTTACATTTCACAGCCTTCTTGAACCCTCTCTTCCTTGGTGTTTAGTGTAGGATAATAGGCCCCATTTGGTGTCTTGGTCTATGGATGGAGAGAATGGCACTAGATTATATGAACCCCTTTTTGCAACTTGCTTCTATTCCCTCTGTTATGGTTATGTATAGCAGTTGCTATTTCATTCAATTTCCTCATTGGGAAAACACTGGCAAATGTGTATGGCAACCTGGGAGATCCGACTCCACCAAAACAAGTGTAAAAGTATGGATGGAGTTCTAAGACATTGCCTGAACGTACATTGACACTTTTTTGCTATTCACAAAGCAGTCGTATTAGCACATTTGGTATGTTATGCCAGTCAGGTTTACAGGAGTTTTATTGTTTATGTCATGCAACGTTCATAAAGCTAGCTATTTTCCCCCTGTGCAGAATTGTACATAGCGTACAATTCCGACCAGCAGAAAAGAGGGGCAAACATGGAAACACACATCTTTTTTCTGCTCCCTGGTCATGGCAAGTGAAATATTTTTTTTTTTAGGCATGTCAGATCTCCCAGATCTTGCCTTTGATTGTGTCTCCAATCAAAGGCAACCGCTGTTATCTCTGTCATGAGAGAGAGGTGTGAATAACTTGAAGTTCAAGGTGCTCACCTTGGTAACAGATGCCTTTCCAAGGGACAATATTCCGCAACCCAGACCTTCCTTCTACCCTATACCACCTGAGCCTAAGGTTTGCCAATGTTTCACTTGTGAGACTAGATGATATTCCAGTCAAGGGCAACTATCATGCACTGATGTAAACAAGAGGGTGGCACTGCCACAACCCACCATGCTTCAGGGGATCTGGGTGTCCATGCCAATAGTGAGCCAAAGGATAGAAGCTAGCACCTCTATCTAAATATTGAAGAGGGTCAGGATGGAGGAACCTTGGGGAGGTCCACAGGTCAACAGCTCAGGTACTGGAGACATTGGGGGGGAGGGTTCAGAGATCACCTAAATGTGACTAGTAGTTCAGGGAGTTATGCTCACTCATTCTGAAATTTGGTCCAATCTTTTAGGACATCAGAAGTTGCCGCTCACCACTCTGTAGTAAATATTCTAGTCATGCTTCCTCTTTTTTTAAAATTGGTCCAATCTTTAAAAGGACATCAGATGTTGTGTCTCTTCGCCCTGTAGTGCATATTCTAGTTGTGCTCCATCGCCCCAGATGGCAGTGCCACTTTATGCTAAAACAGTAACACACATTGGGGATTGCATAAGTCGGCATGGTCTGAAAGTAAGCTAATCTTTTCCACACTGAAAATCAAGGAATATGTATTAAGCCATCATACCTCTCATTAACTCATTTACATAAAATTATTTCTAGTTGTCATGGCATGGTCATGAAAAGTTAATTCTGGGCACATCAATAGACTCAGTCTTCCATTGTCCTTGCTGGCAATTTGTTGTAATAACGATTTTTTGAAGTCCTTCACTTCAATTTTTAAATAATTAATTAGATGATAACTCTTGCATGCTATTGGTTTATTTATTCGTTTTTATAATTATGTAATGTGTACAGTTTGTATGTGTAGCTGCCTACTCCAAACATATGCAGTGCATGTGTATCTGCATTGGCTCTTCCTCCCGCCGCATATTTGCTTTCTCTTTACTTTTTAGATCGAGCTTGCAAACCTGTTGTATTTAGTTTAGTGGCTTAAATTCCATCCACTGCTTTTCATTTGTTTGTTTCAGTGTCGTTTAAAAACCCTTGCTTGCTAGTGGTCAGTCCTGCCTCGTTGTCCCTCCTTTTTCTCTTTCATTCCTCCCAGGGAGCAGGGGCTAAGTACTGCATCATTATGCTATAGTTGTTTATCTGTTCTTTGGGGGACTTTTATGTTATTTTCTTTCCTGTTCGTGTTTAACTGTGGGTGCACGTTCAGCTTCTGTGCCACATCTTCGCTTTTCCCTTTGTGTAAGAACACTCCACATGAGCACTTGCTCCCACTGCAGTTTCTGTAAACAGGGTTATAAATCTCGTGGAACATGGGCCCCTCTTTTTTTAGCACTCCATTTCCAGTTTCACTGGTCTCCGTGTCACCTCCTGTGGCCCGTCGCTCAGTCCCTCTCTTCCGGTGCACCGGAGCACTGCTTCTCCCCACCCTGTGCTGCTGCAGATTGCCCCTTGTGCGCGCAGAGCTCGGGTCGACCTCTGCTACTTCTGCTGGTTTTTTAGGCATGGGGAGATGAAGTCATGGGCCCACAATCACAGGCTGGTGAATGAACGTCCAGACTCGAACTCAGTTCCCAATCTATTTTTTTACGCGCTGGGAGATGAATCATGTGTCGACAATTACAGGCTGGTGAGCCGACCCCGGGACTCAAGCTTGGTTCCCCAATTACAAGGTTGGCAGCCTTGGCTGTAAGAGGAAGCGTGGTAATGATAGACATTATTATCCATATTCATTGTTCAAGTGGTAATTTAGACTAACTGGCTTCCTGCCGTTTAGGGTTTACTTTGTGCGAACATGCAGCAGGGCAGTGCCTGTGCCGGAACAAACTGCCCCTTGTGTGCAGAGCTTGGGCCGACCTGTGCTGCTTCTGCTGTTTTTCTCAGGCACAGGAAGATGAAGTCATGTGCCCGCAGTCACAGGCTGATGAGCCAACACCAGGACTTAAACTCGGTTTCCCATCTATGTTTTTTAGGCAAGAGGAGATGAATCATGTGTCCACAGTCAAGAGACTGGTGAGCCGACGCCAGGACTCAAGCTCGGTTCCCCAGTTACAAAGCTGGCAGCATTGGCCATAAGGGTAAGCATGGAAATGCCAGTCATTATTATCCATAGTCATTGTCCAAGTGTCAAGCACAATGGTTTACAGATTGTACAATTTGCACTAATAGGCTTACCACCGTTTAGGGTTTACTTCCTGCAAATGTACAGCAGGGCAGTGCCTGCACCACCACAGACTGCCTCTTGTGTGCGCAGGGCTTGGGCTGACCTCCGCTGTGTCTGCTGTTTTTTTTAGGTACCAGGAGATTAAGTGATGTGCCCACAATCAAAGGCTCTGAGCCAACACCGGGACTCAGACTCGGTTCCCCAGTTACATAGTCAATAGCCTTAGCCATAAGGGTAAGTGGTAAGCATAGTAAATGTTTTCTTTTACCATAAATTGTCACGGTGTATTACGACTGTTCTTGAAAACACAACATAAACCATTGGGTCATACGTGTCCACTTTTATCTTCAGAAATTAAATTGCATGTGGAAATGAAATCACTCTATACGATGTGTGCCACCCACAAGTATATTAATGTTCCATGCATGCAGCCTAGCACTGTTAGCAAAGGCTGCGTCACCGAAGCTTTAAAGAAGCTGTTTTGCATTCCTCCTGCTTAAGCTTCCTGAGAGTCGTGCACAGTGAAGATTTACTGCTCTCCTAAACAAATGTTGTTTACGAGCCCAGAGATCACATTTCTGGAATGCCTCAGTTCTCAGAGAGAAAGAGAAGGGGCAGTGTGAAGCATTATCCCAGCGTTGTAGTGACATGACAGGCAGCGGCTTTAATTTATTTGCTTTGTTTGGGATTTTTAAATAATGTGCGGCGTGTAGTTTGTCTGTTTCTGAGTCAGCTTTTCAGTAACCTGGTCTGGTCGCCTTAAAAACCTCGATGGCTTCAGTTTGTGGTTGCAAATCTTTTTGATAATAAACGATGTGGGGTCAATGAATGGGGCTAAACTCTAAGATTCTGCCATTTTTCTATGATTGCTCATTATGCTTTAATGTAAGTTTTTTTCCATCCTACTTACAAATATAAAACTGGTATGTAACAATGTTTTCACCCACTGAAGAGATCTGTGTGCATTAGCCACAGCCCCTGATCCTTCCGAGGGCGATACATTAAGTGGGATTGAATAGTGCCCGAAATGTAATGCTAACATTTGGTTGCACTTTTGGTGAATGTTTTCACTGGTTCCATTAGCTATTATTTGTACTCATTAGATAGACCCTGTGTGCCTTCTGTGTTGCTCCACCACAGGGAATGCGTTGACTGTTCAGTGTGTGAGCTGTTTTTGACTATATGTGGGTCTTTTTTCCGCTCTGCTGGGCCCACGTTTACTGGTGATTTGAATGATATTCTCACTAATATTGTCTTCAGCTAGCTCAAGTCCATGCAATCTTCCAGACCTGTGAAAACACCTATAAAGAGTATGTTTGCAAGTTCAAAACTGCCCCAATTAGAAAATATGAACTAATTTCAGCAATCTCATGCAATAAATGGGCCACTTCTATTTTGGTATCTGGCATTTGTTTCTGTCCGGCCTCTTTACACCTCCTCTGCGTTATACATATCCACATACATCCTGCTTTCCAACCTCGCTAAGCCAAAACAGGTTCTGTTACTTTGTTTCACAAACAGTAGGTGATCTTTTCAAATGTTTCTGTTCTCTTCACAGTGTTCACCAGGTTCGCCCTTACTAATTACAATTGACCAGATCCAGTATTAGATTTTGGCACACTATAAAACGGCAAATTATTTACTTTAATTCTCTTCACTTATTTTTAGGTGTTGTCTGCATGAGCTGGTGCATGCTCTATCGCTTGCGAGAGATATGTTGTTAAGGAATGGGCATCTACGTCAACTCTTCCCTAGGTGTGTCCTCCAAAGTCATGCAGCGGTTGTACATTCTAGATCTGAGCTAAGCTTACTAACCTCTCATTTCTGTGCAAGTGCCATTATTGTACTTATTTACTGACATTAAGCTCTTACACACACTACCAAGCATCAAAAATTCTAAGATCTTAGATATGAATTTATGAAAACACTTTATGTTGTGAAATTATTTAAACACATGCAAAAACAATGATTCAAAAAGTTTGTTCAAAGTTTCAATAAATAATATCGCATTGGCTAGATATAAGGTAACTAAAAAACTTACAGCACTCTTTTCTTATAACTTTTCAACAGGCTGCACAGCAGCCACACTTCTCTGCAACATAGCTAATAGACATTGGCAAAGCCAATAGCTCTGGCCAAACACTTAAAAGCTCCCAAAAGTGAGACCTTTTGGCTATGCCAATGCTTGTTTTCTTCCAAACAGTGCGGACTGGTACTTGCTTCACTTACACTCAGTGCATTAACTCGGTGAGAATATTTGCCCCTGTTCTTTTCATATTTTTTTTGTTGCATTTTTGCTGTTTTTTCCCAAACTTTCTTCTCTTCTTCCTTCTGATCAGTTAGCTAATGTTGAAGCATTCGAGCTTTAAGCCTCACTCGTTGTGTCATCAACAATTTGCAGAAGTTGACCCAGATAACCTCTGCATCTCTTCCAGACGTGACCTTCATCAAGAGCATGCTTGCATTCTCTATGCAATAATAGGTACAAGATCCCAATGAAATTCCCTGATAAGAATGCAGCTACAGAGTAAGTGTGCACCTGCCCTAC
Source organism: Triturus cristatus (assembly GCF_964204655.1). NCBI lineage: Eukaryota > Metazoa > Chordata > Amphibia > Caudata > Salamandridae > Triturus > Triturus cristatus. Next base: position 628,271,703 of record NC_140584.1, on the reverse strand, counting down.
TCTAGATGTTGGATTTTATCATTCAGAAGAGTTAAAAGTGGAATACAGTATCTCCATGCTACTGGTGAGGTAAAGAAGCACCCTGTCCAGAGGGCGTCACCATTCCCTGGGAGGATCTGCCTCCCTGGCCATATGAAAGTGGCCCACGTTACCCAGAGAAAGATGAAGGCACTGGCTCGTATAGGCCGCACAGCCGGGTTCAGCCAGCTTCAGGTGTGAAGGTCCTAGAGAGGGGTGTCAGCTGCCAGGAGAGGGTAAGGTCCAGTAAAGGTGTACAGGAAGTGATAGTACACTTCTCATCTCCTGACACTCCACTGAACTTCCCAGCAGAGCCTATCTGCTGTTGCACAATAGAATCTTTGCCTCGGCTTAGTGCTTCTTTTCCTTTGGGCTGAGAAGTCATGTAAGGCTTCATGCCCAACATGGGTCAAAGGACCAACTCTCATCCTACTTCATTCACCTCGGGGTTTCATTGCCAAGTGGAGCCTTTTACCTCATATGGGGTACTTGTAGTCCTGACCAGGTGTTGTCATCTCCTGACTCCTCCAATCTACGTTTCACCCCAACTCCCACCTGGTACAGGGAATATATTGTTATCTATTTATTTTACATTTCCCAAAATGTAATCCATTTGTAAACAACACCAAGACCCTAATACTTTTGCACCATGTGAGTCAAAAAAACAGAATCCACTACATCAAATTCACTTCGAGATAACACCCACAATTATGTGCTTTATAATATAACAGGAAAGAGAATGACAGAAATTAGTAGGCAAGGCAATAGACATACAACACGTTATCAAAATTTAAAGAGCCTCGTATTGTATCTGCTGGTGAGCTTCTTGCAGGCTTCAGCAAATAACTTCGCAGAGGGTTCCAGAATTCTCGGGCTCACTAGTGTTACTGCAGCTACCAGAAGTCCTTTTCCTCACATCTCAATTGCTTTCAGACTCCCACTTGGCGGTTCCCCTCTTAAGGAAGGTGGAGTATACTGAGTCATCTGACCTAATGGAAAAGGAATAGCAGGATATGGAGGATTTGAAGACATTTCACCGTGGGGCAAACACCAACACACTCTTGATGCCGTTGTTTCCCCGAGGTGATAGTTTAGTTTCTTTTTTTTACCTGGGGTGCCCCTCTGTAACCCTCAGCCCTGCCCACCCTGCCCATAAGGCATTTTGCCACCTCCAATTTCAGCTGTGTTTAACTAGACGCTGGAGTGCAGGCGGTGAAATGGCAGTCGGAAAAATATGTGTGTCACAAAGTCTGCATATCGGATCTTGATTTGCCTTGTACCTTCCAGCTCCCAACTGATTTGAGTACAGGCATTCCTACCAAGTTCTCATCCCTCCTCTGATCAGCAGAAGGTCTTGTTAAGTTAGGGTGGTTACTTGTATTCTTCTTGCTCAGTTTCTGGTACCCAGGATTCAATTTGTGGCACCCTGGTGTCCCTCCATGGACCTAAACTCAATCACAGGTACCATCCACATAGTTTCATTCATCACAACTGGTCGCACCATAGCTGTGACCCACATACATTTGCCTGGCACTCTATCAGTGCCATTAGGGGGTGTTCAAAACTCCTGTAGAAACACTTACCCAGCCACCTCCCCTCAAAAGGCATAAATTGAGGGATCTTAATGCTATCCCACTCACCGTTCCCTACATTGGTACCAGAGACCATGACCATGAGAATCAATGGAGAAACAGACCTGATCACCCAAAGACAGTTCATTCTTTGTCCATTGGAACCCCACTAGCTAGGTTCTGCTGTGACAGTATCTTCCGTCATAAGCAAGAAAAGACATTCTCCACACAAACAAGAGACATAATATCTTGGAAATTTACCAAATGGTAGTCTATCAGGAAGGTTAAGGCCATCATCACAACTTATGATCAGCATTCTTCTTTGCTCTTCCACTATACCAGGGAGTAGTGTATGTTACTTAATCTGGACAGAGAAGCAGCTGATAAAACAAACCTGATGTCCCACGTCCTCACTTATACAGCCACCAGGACAATGCACAAGTTAGCCTGGCTCAAGTCTATATTTTTAAAAATAGAGGTCCAGTAGAAAGTCACCAACCACCCTTTTGATAGATACCAACAAGTTTATTCAGTACTACAAAGTGGTCATGATTGAGACCAAGTAGCTGACTGCCATCCAAGAGGTACCACCAAAGACCATAGTCCTTCTTCCAGCTTGCAAAAGCCTTTTTGTCTTTGAAGTTCAGAGAATCATTTCCCTAAAAGTCTCTGATGGGTGACTTCTTTTCTGTAGGTATCACAGAGGGGTAAAGAAGAAACCTGTTCTCTGGCCATGACAGAGAGCAGGGGAACAGATCCTGTACCCCTCATGGTGAAATCACCATTTCCAAAAGGGGCCCAGTGTTCCTATACCCAGGATTACTGGGTGGTGGAAAACTGAGTCCAGTTTTACTGTATGTAGAAAAACACTTGGTAAAACCTTCTGGAGCTAGACCGAGGAAGAAAAGACTCAACCTGGGCCACACCCAATATGCTTATACAGCACAGATGTAACATGTAACACTCTGCTCAGTCACAGCAGAGAAACACATGGGCAGAAAAAGAGCAACAGGAGTTCTGTGGGGAGGGGGAGTTAAGGGAAGGGAGGTACATGAGTAAAACAGCTAGAAAATACATGTGGGGTGCTTAAACAAAAAAAATACAACTAGCACCTGAAAAGTGAGCTGTGGAAGGTCACAAGTAATGTGTCCATGCTCCATGGGAGGAACAAAAGCACAAGGAGGAAGTAAAGTCTACCCAAGCCAATGAATAAGAAGTAAGGAAATGACAATGACAATTACGTCAACCAATGATAAGCAATGGGCGGACTATAGGCCCACTGTAAACTGACAATTTAACTCAAAACACTTGGTAAAACCTCTGGGGCTAGACCGAGCAACAAAAGGCTCTGCCTGGCCTGCACCAGACACCCTCATTCAGCACAGATGCAAAATATAGCACTCCGTTCAGCCACAGTAGAAAAACAAATGAACAGAGAAAGAGTAATACAGGTGCGGCATATGGGTGGGGGGACAACACAAGCGAGACAGCTGGGAAACATGTGAACTGTTGTGTTATGGACTGATGTGGAGTGCTTAAACTAAAAGAAAAAATAGTGCCTGAAAAGTGAGCAATGGAAGTACACAAGTAATGTGTCCATACTTCAGGGGAGGGACAAATGTACAAAAAGAAGTTAAAGCCCACACAAGCTAACAAATAAGAAGCAAGTAAATGAGAGTGTCAATGAAGCCTACCAATGATAAGCAATGGGCAGGCCTTAAGCCCACTGTGAGCTGACTTTATATCTCACAATAGACAGCACATGCGCTGCCTAGAGGTGAGACCTAAAAAGTGTAACAGCCGTAAAGGCAAGGTGTGTGGGGTTGTGTGAAAAACAAATGGGACAACCTGGGCACAGGAGGGAGATCATCACCATGACTGCCACTAAGACCCCAAGTGAAGGTTATGGCAGCCCTAGATCTGCCTAGACCTATTTGATTACCCAGAAGTATTGAGGCAGCTGGAACATCTCTGCCATTAAGAATTAAGCAAACACGGGGGGAGGAGCCTAGCGCGCAACCAAGATGGCCGCGTAGGCTAAAGGCTCCCGAGGGCCTCCGCAACCTCCCACGTCTATCCTGTATTAATCCTGGTTTTATTGAGGGGCTTTTGTTGGTGAGCTTGAGCTGAGGTGACATCCGTTGTCCAAATCCAAATCGGACTCCGGGAACCGGAATGGTCGCGATCTGAAGTTTGCGGCCTGCTCCTGCCTTGGCCCCGAACTCGAGTGGGTGAGGTGCCCGGGTACGAAGTGAACAACAGCGGCAGGCAGGATCTGACCTGGCACGTACCCCGTACTTTCACTTTCGTTTTTGAGCCTGCTTGCTGAAATCGACTGCGGGACCTTGGTTTCTCAGAGGAGCGTGGCTGGCGGAGCGGTCGAGTTTTCGGCCCGGATTTCTGACGATAGACGGGATCTGTCCAAAACGAATGAGCGGGTCAACTCTTTGGATCGCACTGCGTCGAGCCTAACTACGGACGTAGCCGCCCTACAAACTGAGGTTCGCGGGTTACGGCTAGCCAGGGACCTAACTGACCGTCGACTGGAGGATGCTGAAAGCAGGGCAAGGTGAAATAATGTTCGTATAATTAGGGTACCGGAACGATCGGAGGACCCTGCGGCTGACCTTTTCGTGGAGGATCTGGTAGTCAACCATCTCGCACCCAAGGGCCTGAGCAAATTTTTCGCGGTGGAGCGGGCTCATAGAATTCCGGGTGGTAAGCCGAAAGTGGGTGCCCCCCCACGGCCTATAATTGCTCGACTCTTTAACTTTCGGGACAGGGATGCTATTCTTCAGGCGTCGAGGGTGAATGGGCCGCTGAAGTTCGAGAACACTAACGTTAGCTTCTATCCGGACTTTACGCAAGCGGTGCAGAAACAACGACTGGGATTCTTGGGTGTCAAACGGCGCTTGAGGGACATGGAGCTGAAGTATGCGATGCTATTCCCGGCCAGGTTGCGTGTTGAGTTCGAGGATCGCTTGCACTTCTTCGACCGGCCGGAGGCGGTTGGAGACTGGTTGGATACCCTGCCTCAGAGACGAGGTCGAGATGGACAGACGCCGGAGACCGGAGAAGGCTCGGCGGAACAGGACTAGAACTTTGGTTCCCAGTGCTGGACTGTTGTGGCGGCGGTTTGTACCTTGGCTCAATGGGACTTTTGTCTGGTGTAATATGCCCTCAAATTGCTCCGGGGTTGTGGGGAGCCTATTGGGGCCCTTCCTCCTTCAGGGGTTCTTTTTGTGGTTCAGTATATATTAGGGCGACAGGCACACTGCAAGTTGGGGGGGCTGTCCGGGCTCAAGCAGGCGTGCAGGGAGGGGGGAGTTGTGGTTGGGATACCGTGGGGGAGGGGGGGGTGTTGGGGGTTGTTTGTTTGTTTTACAAGGCAATGTGAAGTTATTTACTGACTTGTGTGGGTTGTGTTCTCCGGGATGTGGGCATCATGAACGGGAGCGGGGTGGGGGGTAGGGGATTGAGAATACTCTCATGGAATGTGAACGGACTGGGGGACAGGATCAAGCGCGGGGTTGTATTGCAATTTTTGAAACGGATCTCGCCCGACATTGTTTTCTTGCAGGAGACGCATCTGATTGGGAACTCCTTCCATGCCCTGAATAGGCGGGGCTATCGCCTGGCTGTTCATTCTGGTTTCACTTCTGGCTCTAGGGGAGTGGGTATTTTGATTAGAACCTCTCTCCCGTTGGAGGTAGACGAGGTGCTCCACGATGATAGAGGACAATACGCTGCATTGGTAGGGAGGTGGGAGGGTAGAACTGTTTCGCTTGTTACTGCTTATGTGCCACCTGGATTGCAGACGGCTACATTTGCTGATTTGGGAAGATTGGTCTTGGGACTCCCTGGGGGGGTTCTGGTGCTAGGGGGTGATTTTAATGCTGTTGTATCCGGTACAGATGACCGTCACCCCCCCGGGATCTCCCTTAGGGCCCAGGCTTGGCTGGGTGGATTTCTAGATACACTAGGACTTATAGATTGCTGGAGACTGATGCACCCTGGGCAGGCACAATACACCTTTCATTCGGGGCCCGCGGGAGTCTCTCGAGACTTGATTATATACTTATGCCGGCGATCCAGGCTGGTATGATTGGGGAGGTGCGTCATTTAGCCCGGGGTATTTCCGACCATTCCCCTTTACTATTGCAGATGGAGGTTGTCCCTGGGGCGGAGGGGAGAGTGGCGCCAATTAACCCCTGGTATTTGCGTAATCCTCATATTCGCGCGGAACTGATTAAGTCCATTGATCAATACTTCAACGACAATGTGGGGTCAGTGTCGTCGGCTGTCTCCCTATGGGAAGCTTATAAGACTGTGATCCGGGGGAAGGCCTTGTCTCTCATTTCCCATAATAAAAGATGCGGGAGGGAGGAGGTGGTTCGCCTGGAAACTGACATGGCTGAGATGGAGGGGGACTTGGAGCGGGGTGTTACGGATGAGAAATTGCACGTTCTCAGTCTCAAACAGTCTGATTATAGAGCACTGGTCACGGATGCTGCTAAAGCGATGAGTCGAGAGCAACAAGGGCGACTGTATGATGTGGGGGATAAGGCCGGAAAGCTGAATGCTTGGTTGGACAAGAAGGAGAGAGCGAGCAGAGTGGTGCCGGTGGTGGAGAGAGTGGATGGCGTATGTGTGACCGACCCTGTCGAAATTGTTGATTGCTTCGCGGATTACTTCCGCGGGGTATACTCTCCGGCCTCTGGGCGTTCGGAGGAGGATTCTCGTCTGTTACTTCGAGATATTGCATTGCCGTCTCTCTCGGAGGCTGATAGAACATTGATGGAGGCGAAGTTGTCGCCGGATTAGATTGCTTTGGCCATTCGCTCGATCGCTTCTGGTAAGGCCATGGGTCCTAATGGTCTTCCCATTGAATTGTATAAGTTGCGTCCAGATAAGATAGCGCCGTATCTCCGTGACATGTTCCTCGCTGCACGGGCGGAGGGTTCCCTCCCCCCTGACCAACGTCTTGCCACCATAGTTGTGATCCATAAGGAGGGGAAGCCGCGAGATCGTTGCGCCTCCTATAGGCCTATCTCGCTGTTGAACGCGGAACCCAAAATTCTGGCTAAGGTGTTGGCCAATCGTCTGGTTCGGGTCGTGGGTGACTTGATACATCAGGATCAGTCCGGTTTTATACCTCATCGTAATACCGCCCTGAACCTGCGGCGATTGCATGGCGTGCTGGCCAGAGCGGAGTTTATGAGTGAGCCGGCCATCTTAGCGTCATTGGACGCGACCATGGCGTTCGACACTTTAGAGTGGCCGTATATTGGGCTGCGTTAGCGAAATTCGGGTTTGGCCCTGAGTTCATTGGCTGGGTAAAATTATTATACGCTGACCCATTGGCGCAGGTTGTGGTGAATGGTAGGGTGTCGGCTCCCCTCGCGCTGGGGAGGGGTACGCGACAGGGTTGTCCGCTGTCGCCCCTCCTTTTTGCCCTTTCTTTGGAACCTCTCGCCGCCTGGCTGCGTTGGGAGCCGTCGTTGCGAGGCATTAGATGGACGCCGGAATTTGAGGACCGTGTCTCCCTTTATGCGGATGACATCCTTCTGTATCTCACCTCCCCTCGAAAGTCCTTAATTGTACTGGTGGACGTATTGAATTCCTTTGGTCGTAACTCTGGCCTGGTTATTAACTGGGCAAAGTCATGTGTCTACGTCCTCTCGGGCGAGCCCCCCCTCCTGCCGCGGGGTTGCCCTATTCAGATTGCGACACTAGGATTCAAATATTTGGGAATTTTTATATCATTGGACCCCACGGTCCGTTATGAGCGGAACCTTCTCCCTCCGCTCCAGCGCTTGAAGGCCGACGTCGCGAGATGGCGACGGCTTCCGCTCTCGCCGCTCGGACGAGCGGCATTGTTTAAAATGATGTCGCTGCCTCGCTTCTTGTACGCTTTGCAAAATACGCTCGATGTGGTGCCGGCCCGTTACTTCCGTGAGGTGGAGAGTCTTCAACGGCAATTGTTTTGGGATGGGCGACCACGGATCGCTCTTGCCAAGTTGACACTCCCTTAGTATGACGGGGGTGTTGCCCTCCCCGATATCAAACGATACTATTGGGCGTCTCAATTGACGGCGGTGAATCACGGGATGTACGGTCCTGCTTTGAACCCGGCCTTCGAGATGGATAAATTGCTACTGCCTGGTGGGGATTACAATAGAGCACTGTACTCGGCGACTCCGGAGGCACGGTTGACAGGCCCAACGCGAGTCGCGGTGCGTGTCTGGCATGCGGCGAATGCTGCGATGGGGTGGAGAGATCGCCTGACTCGAGCGACGCCGTTGTATGCCTCCCAGCGGCTGGGTTGTTTGTGGAAAACGAAAGGCTTTGAGAAATGGGATATGATTGGTATAAGTAAGGTGGGTGACCTCTGGGCGAAAGGAAAATTTAAAACGTTTGAAGCGCTCAAAACTGAATATAACTTGAATGATAGGGAGTACTTCTGGTACGCACAGGTATATCATGCTCTGTGTTCGGTTTTTCCGAACGTTGCTGCTATCCCAGAATATTCCCCGTTGGAAGATAGAGTGTTAGACGGCTATGTGCCCGACAGCACTATTTCTCTGATTTATAAAAAACTCATTAATGATCGCACGGACCTGCTGACCCAATTGCCGGAGGCATGGACAGCCGACGGATTGGAATTGGACGATGAGGATTGGGTATCGGCGGTGGCATCCCCGAAAGAAGTGGCGATCCCGGCCCGCCTTCGATTTGTGCAGCTTAAGATACTCCATAGAGTGTATGTCACAGGGCCTGGTTTGATACGTATGGGTTATTCGGTGGATGGAATGTGTAAGCGTGGCTGTGGTTTGTTGGGTACTCTCCTTCATATCCTATGGGAATGTCCGGAGGTTGTACGGTTTTGGAACGGAGTGCATACTGTAATGGAGGAGGTCACGCATGTTGCTTTGTTACCAGAGGCCAGGAGGTGTTTGCTGAATGTCTGGGAGCCGAATGACTATAACGCGGCACAAACGCATTGGGTGACTCTGGGGTACATGGTGGCCAAGCGTAATATCGCACAGCTATGGGGCTCCCCGAGGCCGCCTACGGTGGCGGTATGGAAGGAGAATATGGACTGGTGCATGTTCAGGGAAAAGACGGTGTATGTGGCGAGAGGCAAGCCAGGGAGATGGACTAAAGTGTGGGGTCCATGGAATTCCTATCGTGGAGGTATCTGCGCTCCGCCTCTGCCGCTAGAGGTCGACGTCGCTCTGTCCCCCTAGCCGCGCATTCCTACTTAGTTGCGCAAGGTGTGCTGTATACTTTGTTCTCTTCTCCACTGCCCCCCCACTGCCACCTCCTGTCATAAGTTACTCCAGATACTGTGGATCTTCACCCGTCCTGGGGAGCGCACGCTGCTATTTAGGACTCTCATTGCCTTGTTGGTGTGTATCTGTTGGTATGTTTAAATAGAAAATATGAAACCGTTCTTTCTACTTGCTTTTGGACTGCGGCCACGGCCTGTTACAGGTGCTCACGAACATCTGGGGGCTTTCGCTTATGGTTTATTTGAATGTATATGGCGTTGCTTTGCTGGCCCCCGGGCTTTGTAGCGGCCGGCCTCTGTGGTTGTAGGCCCTTGTTTGTATCCTTTTAATGTGTAATAAAGGTTTCTTAAAAAAAAAAAAAAGAATTAAGCAAACACAAGGAGATGATGGACGGAGTGCTGAAACTTTTCAGACACTCACCCCCAGTCACAGATCTGGGTTGAATCCATCATCGTTCTTTAGCTCACTTTGCCACCCCAGTTCAGACCCAGCTATATGCAAATCAGTTTTGACTCTGTGCCTCAAGGGAACAGTCCATCCTGAACTGCCAAGCCAGGTCTTCCCTGGACGGGAAACAAGCATCCTGGGACCGGTTTCACTGTAACATCCCTCATCAGCCAGGCTAGCTTGAATCCAGTGGCAAAGTGAGCAAGGGACTCACGTCCGGGCATTCACTGCCAATTTAGGGCGAACAAAGCAAACACAAGGAGATGATGGACGGAGCGCTGAAACTTTTCAGGCACTCACCCCCAGTCACTGATCTAGGTTGAATCCATCATCGTTCTTTAGCTCACTTCGCCACCCCAGTTCAGACACAGCTATATGCAAATAAGTCTTGACCCTGTGCCTTATGGCAACAGTCCAGCCGGAACTGCCAAGCCATGTCTTCCCTGGACCAGAAACAAGCATCCTGTGGCTGGTTTCAGGGTATCACCCCTCATCAGCTAGGCTAGCTGAACCCAGTGGCAAAGTGAGCAAGGGACACACGTCTGGGCATACCCTGTCAACTAAGGGTGCACAAAGCAAACACAAGGAGATGATGGACAGAGCGCTGAAACTTTTCAGACACCCACCCCCTGTCACAGATCTAGGTTGAATACATTATCGTTCTTTAGCTCACTTCGCCAGCCCAGTTCAGACACAGCTATATGCAAATCAGTCTTGAACCTGTGCCTCATGGGACAGTCCAGCCTGAAGTGCCAAGCCATGTCTTCCCTGGGTCGGAAACAAGCATCCTGGGACTGGTTTTGGGAAAATACCCTCATCGGCCAAGCTAGCTTGAATCTAGTGGCAAAGTGACCAAGGGACCCACGTCTAGGCATACCCTGCCAACTAAGGGTGAACAAAGCAAACACAAGGTGATGATGGGCGGAACGCTGAAACTTTTCAGGCACTCACCTCCAATCACAAATCTAGGTTGAATCCATCATCGTTCTTTAGCTCACTGCGCCACCCCAGTTCAGACACAGCTATATGCAAATCAGTCTTGACCCTGTGCCTCATGGCATCAGTCCAGCCGGAACTGCCAAGCCATGTCTTCCCTGGACCAGAAACAAGCATCCTGTGGCCGGTTTCAGGGTATCACCCCTCATCAGCCAGGCTAGCTGAATCCAGTGGTAAAGTGAGCAAGGGACACACGTCTGGGCATACCCTGCCAACTAAGGGTGCACAAAGCAAACACAAGGAGATGATGGACGGAGCACTGAAACTTTTCAGACACCCACCCCCAGTCACAGATCTAGGTTGAATACATTATCGTTCTTTAGCTCACTTCGCCACCCCAGTTCAGACACAGCTATATGCAAATCAGTCTTGACCCTGTGCCTCATGGGACAGTCCAGCCTGAACTGCCAAGCCATGTCTTCCCTGGATCGGAAACAAGCATCCTGGGACTGGTTTCGGGATAACACCCTCATCAGCCAGGCTAGCTTGAATCCAGTGGCAAAGTGATCAAGGGACCCACGTCTAGACATACCCTGCCAACTAAGGGTGAACAAAGCAAACACAAGGTGATGATGGGCGGAACGCTGAAACTTTTCAGACAATCACCCCCAGTCACAGATCTAGGTTGAATCCACTATCGTTCTTTAGCTCACTTCGTCATGCCAGTTCAGACACAGCTATATGCCAATTAGTTTTGACCCTGTGCCTCATGGGAACAGTCTAGCCCGAACTGCCAAGCCATGTCTTCCCTGGACCAGAAACAAACATCCTGTGGCCGGTTTTGGGGTAACACCCCTCATCATCCAGGCTAGCTTGAATCCAGTGGCAAAGTGAGCAAGGGACCCACATCTGGGCATACCCTGCCAACTAAGGGCGAACAAAGCAAACACAAGGTGATGATGGACGGAGTGCTGAAACTTTTCAGACACTCACCCCCAGTCACAGATCTAGGTTGAATCCATCATCGCTCTTTAGCTCACTTTGCCACCCCAGTTCAGACACAGCTATTTGCAAATCAGTTTTGAACCTGTGTCCCAAGGGAATAGTCCAGCCTGAATTGCCAAGCCAGGTCTTCCCTTGACCGTAAACAAGCATCCAGGGACCGGTTTCATGGTAACATCCCTCATCAGCCAGGCTAGATTGAATCCAGTGGCAAAGTGAGCAAGGGACCGACGTCTAGGCATACCTTATACCTGCAACAGAGACACAGCATACAGAATCCCTTGAAAAAGATGGAGTAGCTGGACCACCTGCTTTTCCACTGTTGACACCAATATCACTCTTGGCAAGCAGAAATGCTATATCCAACTTAGGCAAACTTTTACCACTACAGCAGTGCTTACAATATTGACATGAAGAATCTAATGCAACTGCTGCAAACCGAGGAGCCCTCAACATCATTTTACATGAGGACACGGGGGATGATATTGATGACATGGATGACACCCAAGACCACCTCAGAGCAATAGATCATGATCATGATGAAGTCTGAGAACCGAAACTCCTTTTGTCTGTGCAGTCCTGGAAATTGAAATTCTAAATATTACGCATGATTAGAGTAAGTCTGCACAAAAAGGAATACAGCCAGCAAGGAAGTCCCTTGTGGCGTGCAACCATCCAACTCTCTGCCACAAGCCTCACCATCAGATTGTAACAAAAATATAGCATCTGCATTCGTCAGCTTTGCTACATTACTTGAAAAGCAGAAAATTGTCCTACCCGAGATGATGCGGTTTTGCACAAGGGACAGAAGCAGTACCACATTCAGTGTTTCCTCAACCTCCCTACTACATTCTTCTAAACTATCCTGTGGAAGGTGCAGGGGGGGCGCAAGCACAGCAGAACACCCGGCCCACATGGTGACTCCCACTACAAAACTTTGAAGCAAACATGTGGATCTCCTTTTGGGTGTGTGGTAGGATGCATGATCCAGGAAGAGGTGTGATGTGGTAAGGGAAAGGGTAGGACAGTGCTGCTGTGTTCAGGTTGGGGTTTGGGAGGTATGGGATATAGCAACTAAGGCAAAGGATCTATTGGGGGTTAGGGAGTGTGTAGAACAATGCTGATAGAAGTATGGTGTGTTAGGTTTAGGGCAGGATAGGTAATTGCAGCTAAAAAAACAGCTTGTGTTGTGGTTAGCGGGGAACAATGCGGCAGTGGCACAGGATGTGCTGGGGTTAGGGAGCAGCCACGATATAAGGTGTGTTGAGTTACAGATGGGTAGGATAATGTTACTGAGGTGCCCCATGCATGGTGTGTTGAGTCAGGGAGAGGGTAGGATATAGCAACCACTGAATACGGTGCATTGTAGTGACAGAGTGATTACATATTTATTCTGAGAATTTCAGGCGTCATATAAGAATAATAGTGTTTTAAAGACCAAAAAATAAAGAAAAGTAAATGAGGAAGGGTAGGTAGAATTAAAACGTGTCACGTTTGAGAGGGTGGTGCAGTCTGTTGCACAGGAGTAATGCACTATGTAATAATGGATCTGGCTATTCATAGAGTTACAAAGACAACCAAATCGCCTGGTTGGGCCCAGGTGCTTTCTGCATTCTTCTTGATTGCGCATATCTGGGTTTATTACGTTGTATGAATCTGTTCTTGGGTGGCAGAATCTTGCAGATGAGAGGTTCCTGTGCCCTATTTCTCTCTTTTTGTATGATGACGTGGACTCCTTTGGCGCTCCTCTTCTCAGGTCACTTAGGCGAAAAATAAGGGCCTGAGCATTGTTTTGTAGGATTACTTTTCATTTCTGGATTTAGGACGCCCTCTATCAACCCAGCCACATACGGGGCGGTGTATGAAGAAATGTTGTATGTTACCTGTGGCCCTTGCATGCACTAAAATTGCGCGTGCTCATTCCTCCAGCCAGGTTTGCTGAGAGGTATTCTGACTGCCGTGCTCTAATGAGAATACAAATACACTTTTTACGACGTCGTCAGTATTTGTCCAATCTGAGCCAAATTTTGTTATCATCAGCATAAATATAAATTCAGATTTGAGTGTAGGAATGATAGAATACGAGAGCACAGAAGAAGAAAAAAACAAAATAACAACCCGTAAGCAACTAAGGAACACTTCAGGACTTAGGTGACAAATATAATGAAAGGTTCACTCTAGGCCTGCATTGTCAATGTGGTCTGCCACAGCTAACTCAGACAACTGTAGGTCAACTGTCAACAAGCTGAAGGAAAAGGTGGAATTAGGAGGTCATTCAAAATCAATCTCAGTGCCCCAGTTATGGGCCTCCACGGACACCTGAGGGTACCAGGTCACTACATGTGTGCAGGAATGTTTACAAGGGGTAGCTGCATAATGCCATTTTACTTACCAGTAATCTTCATTACTGTTGTCCTCGCCCCCTTCAACCCTAACGAGGTGAATTCAGCTCGCAAGACAGAATACGAACACGAAGAATGCTAAGTATATGCCCCTCCCATAAGGCTGGCGCCTATAAAGGCTATACTTACCCAGCATTCCGCCTGAAATCCCAAGTCTCCGGAACTGAATTACAGGTGAACGGAGGAAGGGAGGGGCTTGATGCATCAGACGAGGACAACAGGACCAGGAGTGATGAAGGTTACCAGTAAGTAATATGACATTACCGCCAGGCCCCCTTGTCCTCGTTCCATTCCTCACTAATGAGGAATACTAAAACAGCCTCAAGCTAGCCTTCTAATGCAGCAAAACCCTGTAGAAGATGACAAAGACCACTATTGCTTGCAACACCCAACAGTGATTTATTTCAAACAGATTGAGAAAATCAAGATAAAGCAGACTGCAGTACTCTCAGTTATCAGACAACTCTTTATGCAATAATGGGGTACAAAAGTGTTTGGTGAAGGCCAGGTCGTTGCACTACAAATCCCAGCAATGGAAGTACCATGAATCTCTGCCCAGGTGACTGACACCCCTCTGGTGGAATTCCCCCATGCCCCCTCGGGAGGAGGAAATCCTGATAAAGTATAAGCATAGGAGATCTTCTGCTTAATCCAGCGACGTAGGGACAACAAGGAAGCCTTCTCCCTCTTGATGGAGGACCCAATGAACACAAACAAACAATAAGACCAACAAAAGGTTTTAGATCTATTAACATACCCCCAAAGGACCACCACGGTTAACTCCCTGCGCTCCGACATCATCCTGGCCAGGAGTTTGGGATTTAATGATGTGAGGGGGAAAGCATATAAAAGAGACCTTGGCGAAGGGATCAATAAGGCATCCACCCCAGGCCCTCTCATGAGGTACCCTGGCACAAAGTCAGGGAACCTAAGTGTTGTGGTGGGAAGCAAACAAATCCAGAGGTGGTTTTCCCAACCTGACATAGATTTGGAGAAAAACTTTCTTGGTTAGGGACAGCTCTTCAGAAGAAGGAACCACCTCCTGAGGGAATCTGCCACCACATTGTCCACACTCTTGATGTGCACTGCTCAAAGGGGCACCAGGTGACATTCTGCCCAAAGGAACAACTAAGCTGCAACCAGGTTCAAGGACTTTAACCTGGTACCCTCCAGGGCGTTGAAGTATGCTATCACCACCATATTGTCCATTTTGACCATCATTACAACCCTTCAAAATCTGTCAGAAACCCTAGAGTGACTGGAACACAGCCATGAGTTTCCTCCAGTTTGAGAAGCATCTGCTGTTGGAAAGGGACCACCTGGCTTGAAGTGACTGGCCCTCCAGAGTAGCCACCCAACCAAATGAGCCGGCATCCATGGTCATTAGTTTTGGGGGTTGAAGAAATACTCCTTTTGACCGACAGGAGGGATCCATCCACCACAGAAGCTTCTGCTGAATGTCTCAAGTTACTGACACCTGAACATTGAAGTCCTCCAAAGCCAGGCGCCACCAGGCATGCAGATGATTCCAAAAGGGTTAAAGATGGAACCTGGCCCAAGAGACTGTGAATACAGATGCTGCCATGTGTCCCAGATACTCAACCAATGCTTTACCTGAAGAGACTGAATGTTGAACATCTGGAGAGCCATGGTCCACAATGCCATTCCCCTGGACTCTGGAAGAAAGACCCTGTTGAGATGGGTCCAGAACCTGGCCCCAATGAAGGTAAAATCCTGTGATGGGTCCATCTTGCATTTTACTACATTGAAAAGGAAGCTGTGACTCTGGACACAGTTGCAAACTACCATGAGCTCCTGACATAGCTGGGACCAGGAAGGATAATGGAGGAGCCAGTCATCCAGATATGGGTAGATGTGAATCCCCTGCAGATGGAATAATGCAATCAAGGAGCCACCACTTGCAAGAATACTCGGTGAATCATTTTGAGGCCGAATGGGAGGACTCAAAAATAAACATTTTGGCTCGGAATACAAAAACGCAGGAAATTCTGGTTGAGTTGATGAATTGGGACGTGATAAGTCTCCTGGCGATCAAGAGTGTACATCAAATGGCCTTTCGATTACCAGGAGAATTACCCTCAGCAAAGTTTCCATCTTGAAGAGTAGTGTCTGTATGAACCTGTTCAGAGACTTCAGGGTCAGGATCATCCAAAAGTCCCCGTTGGTTTCTCCACCAGAAAGACAACGGAGTAGTACCCCTGTCCTCTTTTGGAAAAATACACATGCACTATCGCTTTCTTCTGCAGAAGAGATTCCACTCCTTGAACCAGAGCCAGGCGCTTCTTCTTCTGCTGAGGACACAGAGTCTTCCTCACCCCTGAATCCCTAGGAGGAGATACAAACTAGATCCTGTAGCCCTCCTTGATAGTGTGCAAAACGCATTAATCAAAAGTAGATGCTTCCTATGCTGCCTGGAAATGGAGAAGTCTGCCTCCACCGCCAACCTTGAAGTAGTGTCCAAATAATTTGGGATGCTTAGTGGGAGACTTTGCCTTCTTCTGCACCCCCGCCTTCTTAGGATAGAACTTTCTTTGAGGGGTACGTTGTTACTGCTGTTGACGCCCAGAAGGTTGATGACAAATGGGCCACTTTTGTGTATTCAATTTGTATGCTCTAGACTGTTTCAAGGAGGAAGGGCACCTTTTCTCTTTGAATAATTTATGTAGCTTCTCCTCTAATACGGAGCCAAACAGATATGACCCCTTGAAAGGGAACTTTAAAGCAAAGGACTTTTGGGCAGCATCGTTGTCCCAATCTTTCAAGACCAGATTAAGCCTTGCTCCTATACAAGCCCCACCAGTTAAGGCTGAAGCACAAACCACATCAATAACAATGTTGGACATAAACTCCACCTGCTTTTCAATTTGATCCAGCAAAGAGCAACATTCAGAGGAGTCCTCCATAACAATAAACAGTTTCTTTTTATCCAAGAGAAATGACAGGCAAAAACATAAGAGCCACAAATCCCAGCTCAAAGCCAAATGTGAACCAGAATAAACCTTTCTGAGTCCACCTTCTTTTAAGTCATGTTCTTGATAATACCACGCTCAGTCAAAGAGGTCCTACCCACTAGATTCCCAACAAAAGAGTCAATAGGAATGAAATCTAGTAATTTCATGTGCATGTCTTTAAGAGGATATAATTTTGCCATGAAGCGGGCCAAAATTATTTTATTCTGGTCCTTCCATTTCCTCTCAAGTACATCTACAAAGAAGAGATTTACCAGAAAATCCAACTCTGATGCACTCTGGAATTGGCCAAATAATCCAGAAAAAGTTTCTGGTGATTCCTCTTCCTGGAAACTCATTGTCTTTTACATGCCCCAACAACTCAGGCAAAATGTATTTTCCGATGTACTTGCCCTTTGCTCTTCCAACCCCTGAACTGCCTTCCCAGACTCAGAGGAAACAGGTTAAAGATCTCTGAAACAATCCTGTAGCACTTTCTTCACAGAAGTAAACTCCAACAAAGTCTCTCCAATTAGGCACTTCAGACGATCCTCTGAACGGAACCCCCACAACGGCGTTTTACAGGAGTGGAGGAAGAAGAGAAGTTAGATGAAGAGGAAACCTCAAGCCTCCTCTTGTGTGAATGCTTGCCACGCTACCACCAAATTCCACAGGGACAAACGTTACAAAATAGACGTGGATACCGCTATGCAGACTTACTTGCCTCTATCTTTAAAAATCCTCTTCCAATAGCAGGAAAAAGACGATCAGCCTTCTGCCGATGTGCAGACCAATGACAATCGCGCATGCATGGTCCAACAACTCAGTAGAAAATCACAACGCATCCAGAAAAAAAGACATGGAGGATGCCCAGCTCCCCCCAACCACATCATCACCTCCTGCGCCTTGAGATCGTCGAAGCACATCGGCGAACTGAGCCAGCAGGTTCCGCCTTCTCCTCGCCCCTGTCTGTCCAGCAAGACAGAAAAAGAACACGAGGAATGCTGGGTAAGTATAGCCTTTATAGGTGCCAGCCTCATGGTAGGCAAGTGTCTAGAAAAACAAGTGCACTACTCGGTGCCCAGGTGGGGCATACTCATATTTAAACATGATAAAGTGGCCAAAGTGTAACACATAACTTAATCAATGTTTAAACGATTATTCACAAAGATACCATACTACAACATTGAAATCATAAACATAGTTGATTTTCCACACATAGAAAACAAATCAATAGCGAAACTTGATCCATGTGTCCGGTTGATTTTTAATCAATAACGAAAAAAGGCTTGACAAAGCGTTGCTTATTCTCAGCAAAAATTCACAATTTCATGAAGCAAATCCACACTTCGATTCCTCATATTGAGGGTATTGAAGCTGTTGAATGGGCTTTACTTAAGCAGGATTCCGTCAGAGCCAACAAAGTGTTTTTACTAGAACTTTTACACTTTTGTTTATTCCACAGTTATTTTCAGTGGAAAGGTGATTTTTTTCTTCAAGCTAATGGCACATCGATGGGCTTTTCTGGGGCACCTAGCTATGCCAACATTTTCATGCTTAAATATGAATCAGAGCATATTCTTTCCAATCCACTGTGGACATCTAATCTTCTGATGTATCGTCGATACATCGACGATATTCTGGTTGTATGGCAGGGGTCTAAAAATGAACTAGTGTCAAGTATACAACAGCTGAATTCAATTAATCCTCGCATTCAATTCACATATTCCGTTGATCCTCTAAGTATTTCATATCTGGATGTCATTCTAACAAGGATAGGTACTAATATTGAGACTGCGGTGTACAAGAAGCAAACGGATCGCAATAATGCTTTGCATTACCAGAGCTTTCATCCTTGGTCTCTTAAAAGACATTTACCTTTTTCTCAACTGTTAAGAATCAGACGTATTTCCTCTGACCCTGAGTCCAGCGTGCAGACTATGCATGAATTCAAAGACAAATTCCTCGCTAGGGGCTATCCCTCTAAAGTGGTGAATGAGGCAGCAAGTCGAGCTATGACTAAGAGTCGTGAATCTCTTTTGCTTAAGCAGGATAAACCGGTTTCCTCTAGCCGAGAAGTATTTGTATCTACTTTTTCCAGTAATTCCAATTTCGTCAAGAAAAGTATCCTACAACGTTGGGATTTACTTCAAAATGAAGCTGATTTTGGAAATCTCTTCACTGAGCAACCGCTATTTGCGTACAAACGATCTAACAATCTAAAAGAGATGCTTAATCAGACTCCAGTTAAACCAACCACGTCATTTAGAGGTATGACTACTTGCATGAACTGCTCACATTGCCATAATGCCATCACTGGCAAATATGTAACACACCCATGGACAGGAAAAAAGATCATGCTTAATTTTGACGCTAATTGTAACAGTCACCATGTTATATATTTCATCAAGTGTCCATGCGAGATGTTTTATGTTGGCAAAACTGAAAGGTCGATTCGGGTTCGAATCACTGAACACAAGAGTAGAATTCGGACCAAAACTACTAGTTCACCTCTTGCAGTCCATTGGTTGGAGAAGAAGCATTCTATTGCTCAATTGCGTTTTGGCATTCTAGAGAAAGTCACAGTACGTCCTGACAGAGATACCACTAAGTTTCTGTTACAGCGTGAAGCTTATTGGATTTGGTTTATGCAAAGCCTCTTGCCCAAGGGGCTTAATGATAAGTTCGAATTGGCTTGTTTTCTCTAAAGTTCATCATTATGCACATCGTTCATTGATTGTTCATGCATAACATTGATTGTACATTGTTTTAACCATACCTGTACTTGTTGTAAAGCATTAAAGGTTTTTGCATCAGTCGCTTCTTTTCTTTCCTCTTTCGCTGCTATATTTGTTGTTTATTTTGATTTGGTCTTTTTGTTTTTTCTATTTCATTAGTTTTCAGCCTCGTTGAATTTTTCAATATGGCGGTTTTGGGCTATCGTATCAGTATAGTCTATATGCCAGTCCCGTTTCTATGATTAGTCCTGTTTCTATGATTAGTTCGGTTTAAAACACGCCGACGCGGGCGGCTTTTGAGAAGCCCGTGTTGGTGGTCAATTTGGGTGGAACACAGTTGGTTTAGGTAAGCGTTATTCTTTTTGGAAGTCGGACTCAGAATAAATATGTTTGCGTGACGAGTATGTTAAATTTGGGTTTCGATATTTTCAGAGTCAGTACGCTGATCACCACTGCAACTGCAGGCGTAAACTTCCCGTGGGTTGGCGATTGTGATAATTAATGGAGACTCATTTTGATCACTCACATCATCGTGAGAAATAGTGGTAAGCTTTGTTTAATGGCTGATTCTGTGTTCGTATGGATGTGATGATGCCTCGAGGCTCTTGGTTTGATTCATTCATTTTTTACAGCGTAAACTCCAGGATTGGTGCAGATACACCTAGTCCTTTGGTTCTGGTATGCTTAATCGTGTTCCACCCATCGTAGTTTTTTCAGGTACGAATTGTCTTTTTGGAAGTAGTATACATTTCTCAGAGTACAGTGTTTTCACGTATAGGTTTCTTTTGGTGGTGGCATTTCAATTGCGTTACACGTGTTGCAAGTTTTTTTTAGGTATGAACTAGTTGTTGAGCACTTATGGCTTTTTTCAATTTGCACATATTTGAGGCGTATAGCACTTGCACCTTTCGGTTTCTTGTGGTGGTGGCACTTCGCTTCTGTTGCAATGACCATAATGTTATTCCCTCGCCTTTTCCTTGAACAGCAGAACTGTATATACATTTATCATGATAATTTATGATGTTTGTTTACAATTGATGCATTCATTGTCTGTTTTTATAGATTCCCCTGATGAAGGGCTGAATTGTAAGCCCGAAATGCATTGGGATTTGCTTCATGAAATTGTGAATTTTTGCTGAGAATTTTTGCTGAGAATAAGCAACGCTTTGTCAAGCCTTTTTTCGTTATTGATTAAAAATCAACCGGACACATGGATCAAGTTTCGCTATTGATTTGTTTTCTATGTGTGGAAAATCAACTATGTTTATGATTTCAATGTTGTAGTATGGTATCTTTGTGAATAATCGTTTAAACATTGATTAAGTTATGTGTTACACTTTGGCCACTTTATCATGTTTAAATATGAGTATGCCCCACCTGGGCACCGAGTAGTGCACTTGTTTTTCTAGACACTTGTCTAGATTCTCTTATTGTGTTGTTGTACTTAGGTGGCTGGCAGTGCCACTTCTCAGGTGCACACTAAATCAGTTGAAGTGTTTTTTACTTTTGAGTGGAATTGAGATTAGAGTTGGAGTTAGATGTAATTGAGTGCATACCCAGCTGCTTTCGTTCAATTAGCCTCATGGTAGGGGCATATACTTAGCATGCTTCTTATTCCTATTCTGTATTGTAAGGTGGAATCACCTCATTAGTGAGGAATGGAACGAGGACAAGGGGGACCTAGGGGTAACTGAGGAATTAACAAGTTGAAAAAAAAAAGTTACCCTGAATTTGAGATTGTTGGAATCGCTTGTGGAGATATTTGGATTTAATTGGTGTTAGAACAAACTTTGCACTTATTTTCCAAAATTTACCAGACTTATGGCAGTTTAGAAGTAGAGCACACAGACAATGGTCAAATCAGGAAAAAATCATTGATGTGCCACTTTCATGGGTGAGAGTGCTTACCAACTGAGAGGGAACCTAACGTCTTCGAAGTTTTAAAATGGGTGGCGGCAAGCTGGCAACTTGCCCATATGAAACTGGTAGCTAGCAGGCCTCCCCTATACATCAAAATGTACCTTGATTTCATCTCTCAGTATCCAGCATACTTTCAGAGAAAACAACTCCATATAACCATGTCAGTATTTCATTTGAGATATTGTATTGGGAGGTTACAGGTCAACAAGAACAGGAGATATTGCAGTTACCAAGTTTCAGCGAATGCAAGTGTATGTGGGGGAGGGGTGTGAGTGGTTTGCTAAGTGACAGACATACAAAAACAGATGTATGTACCTCTATATGCACAGGCGTTCTTAGAATGTAATTAAGAAGGATATCTTGTATTAGATGCTTGGTTTGGAAAGTGATTGCTTTTATACTTACTATTGTTTTTAAGTGGTAAAAAATAAATACAATATATACAGAAGATACAGCACGAGATATACAATTTTAACCTCTAAATAGAACCATCTATAGATAATGAGTGATCCCTAAAATTCCGTAATATAAACGGTAGAAACAACAAGGTTGCCAGAACAGGACACCAAGTTAACAACTCTAGCCATTCCTATTGCTGGATCCCAAATCAGAGCAAGATGTCTCCAGTTATTCCTAGCAACCAAGATAGAGATGTCCAGTGCATAATAATCAACAAAGAAATTCCACCAATGCCTAAAACTGGAGGGTTTCCACTCAAGCCAATTTTTGGCTACAGGAGTCTAAAAACCGGGATAGCAGAGAAGTCACCTTCATGCTGCGGACATATTGCTGTTGTATCTCCAAGCACAATTAGCTTAGAGTAAGGTGTAAATGACGTCCCGAAAAAAGCTAAATTTACATTAAAAATATTATTGCAGAATTCCTGGACCTTGTTACAGCAGGTGTATCAGATTTCCATCTTGCCCACCATACATACAATAATGTGTCAGATCAATATCCACATTAGCGAGGCTTCCCTTTTGTATAGTTTAGATTTCTTTCCGTTTATAAATGCTAAGGATTAAGATTGGATGTGTTAATTACACTATGGCTCTGCTTAAAACCATCTACTAGCTCATCAGTTGATTTGTGTTTCCGCCATACTGCAGCAGGCTATCTTCATGCTTAGTCATGTACATTTTATACAGGCTTCTATCAAATATTTTTCTTTAGAACCAATATACAGCCCAGAGAGAGCAAAAGGATTTGTATTTAGAACAGATGGTGCTAAACGCATCAAATAATCTATAACTTGTAGGTATTTATGGAATCCCACCCTTGGGATACCATATTGGTATTGCAGCTCCTCGAAAAAGCAAATCACTGACTGCTTATATATCTATTTAATGCTTCTGATTTAGTTGCGTCTGCAGAAAACCCCATGATCCAGTATCTCTGAAGACCCCAGGAAGGGTAGCTTTATGCCAGAGTGGAGTATATTTCATGACTGTAGGGATATTACAATGTCTAAGCCTACACTTCGAAGACATAGGTGAAAACTCTGTTGTCTTGAATCTAAACCTTTTAAAATAAAATAGCTCGATGCAGTCAGCTCTAAGGACAAGAGGGCCTGAATTAGATATTGGCGGACGGGTTACAGCTGTGACAGATATCACATTTGTCGAAATATAAATTCCATAGGATATAATGGGACTAATATTTCAGTGGACGTGATATCCGTCACCGTTGTGACGAAGTAACCAGTCTGCCAAGATCTAAATCAGGCGCAGAGTCTCTATATAATTTCTGCAAATGCCATTCAGTCTCACATAGGCCTATTATCTGTAAAATTATATCAACCACTGAAGTACCTCAAACTGGGTTCAGCCAAGCCCCCTGCGCTTTACTCGACATTGGAAAAACCAGAAAGCTGTATGTGGGTTTTTGTATGACCACATAAAACAATTCCAAATAGCTTTCACCTGAGAGAAACATTCTTCCGAAAGAAAAAATGGATTAGGTCTGAATAATTTGAAAAGTTTGGTAAGCCCACCTTAATGATGTTACACCATCCCACGATACCTAAGCAGACCTTTTTGTTTTGTATGGCACGAGATAGAAGGTCAGGGCATTCATGACCTGCACCAGTAAGTCTTAGGTTTTAAGAATTTGGGCAGAGAGGATAGTGCAAAGACCTGAGAACTTGACCTTCCTAGTTCCCACTAATTTGGATGACCAAAAACACAAGATACACAGTAGCTGAGCACCTTTTTGTTTTGTGCAGTAGCCCAACTGAGTCCCACAAGCAAGGCTCCTAATTAAGATTGATCATCCTAATGATCTTGGGTTTGACAGTAATCCTCATTTAAGTAACTAATTCAGCACGTCTTCCATCCTAGATTGGTACCTTATGGTTAGCCAATATCTGCCTCTTATCAGGGTTCAGCAAACATCTGCTAATCTTACCTAAAAGGAGGGCTTCTCTTTCTCAACATTCCTTTCTGGATCAGGTGTAAACACAGGTGATGTCATCTGCGTTTGCAGTGATCTTCCACACTACATAAAGAAAAATCAATGGGATATCTGTGATTCTCTATAGATGGGAGAGAAAGGGCTCCACATATAGCACAAAAAAAGCTGGTGGAAGAGAATGCACCCTGGAGAGGTGCCACACAATATCCTTGGCTACTCCCCAACAATTTTTATTAAGCATTCACAAGGGGGTGGTGGTATTAGGGGGAGGCCTTCCATTTTGGAAATGAGTTGCCACATACTTTGAGGTGTTGGTGGTATTAAGGGGAGACCTTCCATTTTGGAAATTAGTTGCCACACACTTTGAGGTGTTGGTAACTCTTCAATCGTTGGGAGCCAGAAATGTGGATGCAAACCATCAATACATTTGAACATGTCAGTTAAAATGGTACAATTAAAACTAAAAAAATAAAACAATGCTATAGGTTACTGAGCTAACTAGAACTTGTACCCCCAGCGTGCTCTGCGTATGACCTTACAGATTGCATCACTCTTGACATGTTCAATGACATCATGACATCATTGATAACATCACTGATAGCATCTCAAATGACATTATTGAAGACAACACCGAGCATGGTAGGGAAACAAGTTCTAGCTAGTCACTATACCAAATGTCTAACATTTCATTTACAACTATAAAGGCAGGTTTCCACATCAACCAGATCGAAGACAAAGGCCCAGATACCGCTCTTGTACATTAATGACTCGTGCTTCCACTTGCAAACACACTGTGTGATCCTGGGCCAGACACTTTTTCTTCCCCATGCTTCAGTGCCATTATCCAACACAATTACAATTTTACGAAGGTTACTGGTGCTGGCACATTAACCTAGTGAATTATCTTTCAACAATTTTAAGCTGTAGAATGTACTCAGAATCACTTCCATCAATTCTCCGATTAACAGCTCCCTATTTCATATAACATCCCCATTACTTGCTGTTACCATAGCAAAGGCTCTGGGATGAATGTCTAACAAGTGTCTTGGAGATTATCAAGCTTCAGGAAGAATACTGAATAGATCCTCAACAGCATGAAAGAGGGTGAAAGTAGAAAGAGCTTCTATTTCATGGAAACTGGCACTGGGTGCTGGAAAGGTCTTGACATTTCCTTAAAAATACATACAAGTAATACAAAGGTCGATGGAGCAGGTACATTAACACTCCCATTACTACTATTTCACCAGAATCGGAGCCTGTGACCTGCAGGTTGCACACAGACCATGTTTCCAGCCTTTATAACCTTTATGTTAGGGTAATAAACAGGTTCTTTAATGTGGCTATCTGTGCATTCTTAGGGGAGCATTTATGCAACTGGTTGCTTCACCATCAGGCAACCATAGATGGACTATTGCTGAACACAGAAGATACAGGAGCTGTTCTCTAAAGGAGAGTTTGGGAAATCTGAATGGGAAAGGTCAGCTCTGCATGCTGTATGTAATTGGTGCCAGGATCACATGCAAATAGGTACAAGTGCCAGTTCCCACATGATGGGTAAACATCCTTGTACTGCCTTATAACAGCTGTGTGAGAAAGTGGATTATTAGTTGGAGTGGATGTGAATTCTCACCAAGTAATAATGTCACAATGCTGTAAAAAGTTCAGCTAGGCCTCTATTATTTAAACCTGAACTCAACTCTAGGTGGCTGTAACACAGAGCACACAGGCTTAATTTAGAAGAAATGTGTAAAGCATGTATCAGTATTAAAACAGTAAAAACATAAAAAGCACAAAATAATAAAAAAATTCCACATCAATTAAAAATAGAGGACATTTTAATGAACAAATAGACACCAAAACAATAAAAAAAAACGGATGTAGGCAACCAGAGATATTATTTTAGACATTTTGAGACAAAACAGCACCTAAAAGCGTAAATAAGCAATTTCAGTTATGTGGTCACGCTAGACCAGGTCCAAGTCAAAAGTTAATGCCAATTGCGAACTACTGCAGGTCAGATACAGGGACTAGGTTTGTCCCGGTGGAGAGTTGATCTTCTGACTTACATGTTTTTCTTGAGAAAAGTCCTCGTCGGCAGATCGTCTGCAGGTCAAGCTGCAGGTTGGATCCAAAGGAGGGCTCTACGGTGGCCTAATGAAGCATGGGTCATCGGTGTGAGCCTCACTTCCAAACTTAGCCTAGTTAGCGCTGACAGCGGGAAAGTTTGGAACAGGTGATGTCCGGAATCCATGCCCAAGAAGGTCTAGTAGCCAGTCGGCTGCTGTTTGGCATCTACCTTGGTGAAGACTTTCTACGTTTGGACTTAAAAACTTTCTGGAAGGCAAGATCATTACAGCAGGGGAAACCATCAAGTTCAATCCGATTGACGATTTGATGCCAGTGGCTTCGGTCCCGGTCTCCACTGGTTCTCTGGAGGAAAAAGTTTTAGAAACTTTTCGAAGTGTCCAGTCTTGTGGGTTTTAAGGTCAGATGAGTACACTCTAACACCAGCCATAGGCCAAGGGCCTTGTGGGCACCACTTGGGGGTTAGGACTTACTCCCCCAGAAGCCACCAACAAGGTCCAGGCCCAATCCAACTCGAACTGGTCTGCTGTGCCCTTGGAAAATGGAAACCTCTTTCAGCTGTTGTGTCCCTGTACCTTAACTGGTGGTCAGGCAACTGCCACTTCAATCCAGCTCTTTGCACTGGGTACAGGTGGGAGCAGGCCTAGCCCTTTAGATTTCTCTCCACAGGTTCAGCAGACTGTGCAGTCATTCTTCTGTCTTCCACAAGTCTACAGAGGTGCTCTAAAGAAGGTGCTCTGGGTCCCACATGTACGCCTGGCACTAGCTTGTGACCGCATGATCAACAGGGAAACAGTTCTCAGGGGCAACCCTTCCCACTTTGACATCTATTCCTGGGGATTTCGCCCTAAACAATCCCATAGTGCACTGCTCTGCCAAAATCCAACATGGCAGAAGCTTTCTTCTCATGGGAAGAGCTCTGGGCACACCCCTTAGGGTTGTCTAGGAAAATGAGGAACTCCCCCCTGCTAACCAGTTCTGAATCCATGGCCGACTTTAACACTGGTGGCGCCCTGTGCGACAAGGTTTGTTGGCACCCCCCCAATGATCACCTCTGCCACGGATTCTCTCACTAGCACACTTTAACGGTGCCCCTCAAGTCTCCATAACCACTGTCTCTCAGATACATTTAGTTTTATAGTACCACTAATTCCAGAGTGAGGTGTCAGAGCACTTTACATCACACTCAAATTACACTGAAACAATCATATGTGTGTAAATCAATGCATAGGAAATGTTACATCAGACAGGACTGCAAGGTGTAGTGTAGGAGTGACATGTCATCGATACTGGTAGGCAATATAGTTAAGGAGTCCTTATTCTGGAAAAGCACAAATTCAGAATTTAAAACATAACATCGTTAGGGGTTTTCTTTAATAATAAGAATTGATTCCTACCCAAATGAACCCTTTTGGCAAGGTTAGGATAATGAAATACTGGGCAAAAAAACATATAGCTATAACATATAACTTGTAGTTTGCAAGCAGCTCTTTGATGACAGTTAATAGCTCAATGTTCTATATCAGGATTTTGACTTATAAACGACAAGTACCAAAAGGAGCTCTCTTACAAAAGAAGTAACCCACTAACTTATTTACATTATATGCACTTTGTTATCTGCATGGTACACGTTCTTAGCAGCAGGCATTTTACCCCTCTGCACTACCTTAAAATTAGTCAAAACTTCCACTTGACAAAACTCTGATCTCTTTCCAGCAAGACGATAAATCACCGGAGTTATCTTGACATTTTAATTGATGCCTGAAAATTACTGGAGGCTAGGAACGTGGCAGCAGGTGCTTTCAAAATGATAATATACTTGAAAGAATGACGCCTCCTCCCCAAGTAAGCGCCCTGTACTGTGGCACCTATTGCACGGCCATAGAGCCGGTCTGAAACCGGTCCCCAGTGATAGGGGATTGTTGTGGGGATTCTGCTCTTGCACAGAACTATGCGCAGGAAACCAGGACCTCAGTGAATTGTGGTGTATCAAAAAACTCACCTCAGTACCTAAAACCCCTATCCGACTAGCATCAGTGTCTCATTCGTTCTCCGTACTATAGCGAAATGGTGGCAATCAAGAACACCTTTTCGTTGTTATTCTCATATCAGTCCACAACTTGAGTAATCAGAGACACGGAAAAGTTTAAAAATGTTTATTTTTAACTACGTGCTCTAAGATGCAGTATTTTGGCTAACATACGCAAACAAATGATTAGAAATAAAACCATCAGCATTGTTACACTTCCATAAAAAACAAAAGGAGAAAGCATATTATAATGATTGTGGAACCAGGTCCTATAATACCTTGTGTACCACCCTCCCCTGGCTAATAAGCTAATTTTATAATAATAATAGAAGGTCTCTAGGTTTGAATGGGGAACCCCATACCTCTAAGATCAGCTTAGGTGAATCACATCACAGGATCAGCACTGCTCTGTGTGTCTGGAAAGGTTTTCTCCAAGAGTGCCAGCATCATGCATGCAATGCAATATTAAAGGCACTGAGTTTCAGATATTTGCAGCTGTGTGCTTGTTGTGTCTAGAGCGTGGGCCGATCAACCTGAATTCAACAGCATACATTGTTATTTGACCTTGACGGTTTCTGCACACAGTGTTCAGACTAAAGTCGCGGTGCAAGTCTAGGGATGCGAAAAACAGACCGTTCTCATGTGAAGAAAAAGCAAGCAAGCAGTTTTACTTATAATAACAGCTACTTGTAGTGTTGTGTGCAAAAGCAGCAAAGTGGCAAGATGGCGTTAACATCTAAAACGCTTATGCTAACATAGCAATGTGTGCAGGCAGAACCGTTTCTTCAGTACACGCTCCCTTGATCGGACCATGAACAAAACAGGTAAGCAATGTAGGAACGCAGAGTTCAAGTTCGAATGAGTCAGAACCAAGTTTATAATTTGCCAATCCGTATAATTGGTAGTGAAATGTTAGAAAATTTCTGTCGGGAAAAAATAAAAAAAATTAAAGATCAATCACGGGCGGTATACAGCCCAATCTGGAGTGAAAACATAAAAAGTAAAACAATTCGAGTTAGTACGTGTGGAAGATGGACAACTGCCAATTTAATCCATCAACGTATAGACACAGTATGTTGCAACAGGCTCTAAGAGGAAGTAATTGTACTCTTCAGTAAATGATTCAGCCATCCAATCTAATAAAGTAAACGAACATACATGTTCTTCGATAACCGGAGCCTCTAGCACCATCAGAGGACAACTTGCGTGTTCTTCGAGATATCTTCGCGCCAGGAAGTCATGGGCTGCTGCATATATATCCCAATTTCCTAGGATTCCGTGCACAGCCTCTAAGGGGCTCATCAGTCGATCATAATCCGGGGCAGGAGACACCGTGTTTGACAGGTACAAATCCAGAGCCCATTCAAATGAACAATCTAGGCAATGTAAAACAGGTTGCACGCAAGTAAAGTATGGGAACCGGAAGGACAATCCATAGGCTACGCTCAAAGTGGCCAGAGGTAGTGTTCCATAGTATTCAAGCATCCGGTCGCGCAGTTGGAGCAGCCGTGGCAGGCTGTCGTGTGACTCAGATCGTGCAGCCATTTCGGAGCAAACAAACCAGCCGCAGCACACCAGCCGTCAAGGCGAGGATTAACGGAAGCCCGCCGAAGATGCTGAAAACAAAAAATGAAAAAATGCCGGCATCACACCAAATATTGTTTGGAACGAGGTCACAAGGCCGGAGCCCACAACTTTGAAAAAATGCGCCAAGCCAGTTGTTGACAAGGCATTAAATATAGTGTGAATCAGAGCACCAAAATGAAGTGGGACATCAGTATTTAAAAGAGCATGCATCTCGGTACGGGTGTTAGCTATGTGAAGGACAAATGTTTCACGAGAGGAAGTTAGGGCGGCCTCTTTTTGAGACAATAGAGCCCTTATTCTGCTCATCTTGTTGAACTCTGCTTTCAAGGTTGGTATGGAAGGCCAGATGGATACATCCAGTCTCCCATGTGGGGGTGGGAAAAGCACATTCTTACAACAGACTCCTCATTGGGAGACAGTTACAATGTACGGAATCCCTGCTAGCATCCAGCAAAATGCCTCATTCTTTAAAAGCAAATAGCTACCGTTAGCTAATAACGTAAAAGTTGGTGTCATCGCTGGCACAGGATTTCACTTCAAAATGCAGGCTAAATTTGGTGCGTACACATTGCAAGCGCCATGCAATTGGATGTTCCTGCAAACTACTGAGTGATCAGGTGTGGAAGTGCACTCCTCTCCTTTTTAATACACCTCTTTACCCTCTCTCAGGCACCTCTATGTAAATGGGAGTGACCAAACTTCATGGAGAAAAGCGGTACCTAGTGGTTCATATCTGCCTAAGGCATAGTGTTTCATACATGAACTGAACTTAAATAATGGAAAAAGTAGTGTGATTAACCCATGGATAAGCCACACAGCTGAGTTCGATTTGGCTACAGAGAATGGTAAAGGTTCCAACTTTTCAATATGCAATAGTGAATATGTTGCATCCTTCATGGACATGAACTGTTGTTTATCAGTCAAATTAAACGGCAGGAATAAAGATGATGTATTCATGTAGTCCCAGGGAACTTTCCCAGCCTTCAATATTTGTAAAGTCCATGCAAACTGCATAATAGAACGCCATTGATTTTGACCATGGTATAGGACAGACATGTCATCCTGTACAATATCCACAACTGATTAATCAATATTATCTAATATGTAAATTCTGGAAGAAAGCGTGTTAATGCTATTATCAATATATGCAAGCACTTTTTCCAAATTTGCTTGATCAATAGCTCTCAATCTAGAAGCAGCTTGAATTTGAGATAAGTTCCAAACTTTGTTGTAAATAGCATATACCCATCTTTTGGACCTGCCACCCAGAGGGCCCTTAACAAAATCATTCAAATCTACATCTTCAGTTAATTTGGACAAATGAAGCTTAACTGACGCCAAGGTGGAATGTTTACGCAAGTTTTGACATAATTTTCCCACTGAATAGGTAGTAACAGAATGGGAGGTTTCAAACCAGGGATCAACTCTAACCTGTGTGTAGCCTGCTCTCTGCCCCAGAAAACGATGTTGACATGAGTCTGAAGTTTTTTTGCCATATTAACCATCCGTAGGGATCTAAGTTGGAAATATTGAAGGATGTATTAGTAATTAGTGACTTCAATTCATCAATGGATAGATCTGTGTGATTGTCCCAGGAAGGATAAGCACCCAGATCAGGAATAGTAGGGGCATTCATCTTTTTAGAAGTAGCCAATCCAAAGCAGGTGGTCTTAAAAATAGTAGAATTCAAAAATAACATATGGTTCAGGATAAGGCACGCACGATACAAAGCCTCAGGGCCTTGCACCTGCCAGGCTTTAGAACCCCAAACAGATTTAAGATCAATGGTATCTTTCCCCAGCTCATAGCCCCTTATAGCTAATTCATCCATAAAGGACTTCGAATACAGTAATTTAGTATGCGTCAGTCTAACTTTGGAAGTTGACTCAGCAGACATTTTAAAATAAAAGGCTTCAGGTTTAGATACACTGAAATCGGTAAAATATGTAAATTTTTTCACTAGAGTTTTGGAACGGCCTTCAATGGGAGCTGGACAATGTTCCCATTGTGTATAATTAACGACATTTCTAAATGTATTCACCTTATGCAGGAAATGATTGCCACAGTGTTGGTAGCAAAATAACTCTCCATCATTCGCTGAGTCTAAATACAAATCTTCAGCATCAAAAGCAGCATAATATTTCAAATCAGAAAAAAGAGCCTCAACGGCTTGGACATCCCAATCATCAGAGCATATGTTTTGTTTCACAACATCTCCCATAAAAACACGAAGTACTTTGGGGACATTAATCACCTTTGTAGGGCGATGAATTTGAAATTTTACAGCATACCATACAATCCCATCTAACAAAGGCCAGGCAGTAATATTAACAAAAGTCTGGTCCCTCTTCATGATGTGTGATGAGGAGTGGGGTGCCAAAGATCCCTCAATGAATCTAATTGCAGATCTTTCGGTAAGATAATGCCCATTCACTAGACGAAAAAAGACAACCACAAGTCCAATCGACATAAACAAAAAAATAGATATGAGCACCAGCCAAATATAAGTCCAAGGGGGAATTAAAACATGTCTTTTAAACAAAACAACAAAAATAGAACTTTTTGATGGGGCACTCGATGTTGTAGAGTCAGTGTCAAAAGAATAATGTGACTGGTCAACTGCACTTGTTTGCACACCAGGCAACGACACATCTGTGGGATAGGTATACTCAGTATCTCCATAGGGACCACCAGCCGGTGGAGTCAATAAAGGATAATAAACTGTATGCATCTCAATGGCAATGTGAGGCTTGTTCGTACTTGCCGGAGCCAAAAAATAATTTCTTAGCATTGCTGGACAAGAGACCGCTGGAGTCATACTAAGAAGAATTGGCCACTCGTTGTAGTTTGACATTGTCAATGGAGATGTACCTGTTATCCTTGCGACCAGGAAGTGGAGGTAAAATGACTGTTCTTGTACCCTGCACACCAAGCACTGGAACAGGTGCACGATAAGAGGGGCCGCACTCCTCCTTGTTCTCCGCCTTCTCAGGGACCAGGTCACCAAATCGAGGTAGCCAGCCAACTACCGGAATCTGAAGTGCAGCATCAGTTGTGGAGAGCAAGTGTTCCTTTGCAAGACTGTCTCAAGCCTTTTGTAGATTCTGTAAGATAGCAGAATGATCATCTACGTCAAAGGGTGCGGCCAACGCCGCCATGTCTAGACCATCAAGGTCCGGGACAAACATTTTTATGCCAAAGAACATTTCGTATGGGGTCCGCCCACCCAGAGACCTTCTAGGGAGATTATTAACTGCACGTTGAACGCTATACAAATGGACCAATCAGATCCTGCCAGTACCTAAAATCCTAGCTGTCAAGGATTGCTTTAAGTCGCGGTTCATTCGCTCCACAACAGAATTGCACTCAGGCCAATATGGAGACGAAAATTTGACTTGGACCCCCAAAGATCTCATGGCATCCTTGTATGTCTTAGAGGCGAACGCCGGACCCTGGTCCGAATGGAGGGTACCACGTGCAAAAATTCCCACAAAGACACGCAAATCCCTGATGACAGTTCGAGCATCAGCACTCCTTTGTGGCCAGACCCATGGAAAACGTGTGCACGAATCCACTGCAACTAAGATGTATTTATACGCAGTATCAGAGGAGAAAGGACCGCAGTGATCCAAATAAACACCCCCAAGTTTTTTATTAGATATGTACAACTGTGTTTGAGGTGGACGCACAGCAGTCGAAGGTTTAATGTGCTGGCAAATGTCACAAGTAAGGACATAATCACCAGTCTGTTTATACAATCCGTGCCACCAGTAACGTTGTTGTAAGATAGTGACAGTCGCTGAGACGCCTACATGGGCTGAGGCCATACCTTCGTGAGTGGCTGTTATCAAGGCAAGTCTGCGGTCCGCGTTGGGAATCAACCTGTCACCAATGTCGTTAATTCTCACATAGGGAACTTTACCAGGACTTAAATGATAAGAGTATTTAGAAGGGAACCCTCAAGGGTAATTATCACCCTTCTCTGTTGCAGCAATGGCTGCCAAGATGTCATCATCAATCTTACTTTTGGATCTTGTAACTGCTTCTACCAGATATGTTGCCACTGCTGTTTTCGCTGCTTCATCAGCTAAACCGTTGCCAACAGCATGTACCACTACGCGCTGGTGACCAAGAGTATGAATTACATTCACGAGCGGCAGACGTTGTTTGAGTTATACGACACGAACCCAAAGCATTTTATGTTTGATTGTGCTACCTTTGGAATCACGATATTCATTTTCAGACCAAAAGAATAAATTGTCGTTGAAAGACTGAACACAGTAGTATGAGTCACTTACAATAAGAGTAGTCACTCGAGGATCAGCAAACTGTAGTGCAAGCACCAGAGCAAGTAGCTCTGCCAACTGGGTGGTGCAATCACCCAATGTCTGCGTATGCACGACATCAGACTTGAATTCTCCATTCACAATGGTACCAGCCACTATTGCGCAGGCTGCTGAATAAGCATGCTTAGATTCCGTTGCCAGTTGCGCCGAACCA
The DNA here is from genome assembly GCF_964204655.1 of Triturus cristatus. Classification (NCBI taxonomy): domain Eukaryota; kingdom Metazoa; phylum Chordata; class Amphibia; order Caudata; family Salamandridae; genus Triturus; species Triturus cristatus. The sequence continues at coordinate 628,237,792 of NC_140584.1, read as the reverse complement.
TCAGTGTAAATGATACAATGGTAATCCTCAAGCGGGCAGTTAATACCTTCTCGACGGTGGAAAAGCGCATTTCAGCTGAAGTGTACAAGTGTGACTTGTAAGCAATAGGGATCGTGTCCCCTTCATTAAATGTCAAGTACGTGAAACCCACTGCGCCAGGCACAATTCTGATTACGAGGTTTATATTGTTATCACGTGTCAATAAGTATTTAGAAGCATGAAGATCAGCCTGCAAAGAGTGCAGTATAGCTGAATGTTCTGGCAGCCAGCACGAATTGGTAAAAGTAGGTTGTACCAAGGCATATAGAGGCTTGATACGCTGGGCATAATCGGGAATGTAAGTACGCCTGAAATTCAAAAAACCCAGCAAAGATTGTAGTTTTTTCAGAGTTGTGGGTGCGCGCAAACATGCACATTTCTCCAGGAAGTGAGGTGCTATACCCCGACCTTCGTTGTTGGGTTCATAGCCCAAAAACAACACTGTATACTCTGCTATGTGTGATTTTGCAAAGTTAAATTTGTAACCAAAGTCCGCAATCATGACAATGATGCGGTCAACATGACACAGATGCGGCCGTAATTCATCGTCTGTGTGATAAACATCATCAACATACGAGTACGTATCAGGGTCAATGCTCTCTAGCAGAGATAATACACGTGCAGCAAAGATTCCTGGACTGTTTTTGTAGCCCATGGCTAATCTTCTAAACTGTTTTTGTTTGCCGCCAGCAGTAAAGGCTGTCCACTGACTACTAATAGAGGACAGGTTATGGCTATAAAAGTCACTGGAAATGTCTAGTGTGGTCTTAACCTTTTTCTCATGAGACTATCAACAAGGGTGGAACTGTGGGGGTTTTGTACCGCGCGCGTCCGACAATGAGAGTTCAAATGCCGATAATCCAAAACTAGGCGGTACGACCTACCAGGTTTGGTTGCAGTGAAAAGAGGATTATTCATCAGTGACACACATGTTTCAATTACACCTTGATATTTCAATTGTTCAAGGATTTCCGCGACCTGAGATCAAGCTTCTCGGTGCATGGGATATTGGGGTTGCGGCTTTGGCATGGACCGTAACGGAATCTCATGGCTTGGTGATAATTTATCCCACACAACTTGAGTACGATACAATGCCGGAGCAAGCACCTGTGCCCACTCTTCTGCAAAGTTCTGAGCTTGCTCCTTCAGCACTGTGTGCGCGAAAGATGGGAGGATTACCTCCTCCCCTCTGGGAGCAGCCAAAACGAAAGCTGGGGGCCAGTCCGACTCTGCTAACAAAATGTCATATGTAGAGCTCAGATTTCCCCCAAAAATCCCTTTTATGGTACGTTTTATGTCACCTTCAATTAAAAGGACTATGTCATATAGTTTGTCAGGGGGAACCACTCTAGTGTCAGCAGTTTCTACAGTAATAAATGTGTCAGTTGCTGTCGCCTTCAGATATGGACACAGTGCTTGACGCACTATTGTAATCTCTGCTGCACTGTCTAGCAGCGTTAGTGCCCATGTCAGGTTCCGAAGCTGTCTCCTCACTATCTGTGGCATACCTCGCTGTTAGTGCAGCAACTTTCTTTTTCTGAAACTGAGGTCGTTGACATGAAAAGTCGTCCTGCTTGCCTTTACCATCAGCCGGGCAGGGCTGCTCACGTCCTTGGGGGGCACCCCGACCTCTGCCGCGTTCACCTCCACAGCTTGCGAGACCGATGTTTCTAGTGAAGAACGAGGAGAACGTTGATCAGGAACCTGAAATCTATCTGAAGACCTAATTCTTGTGCAATCGTGCAATTCATATGTGCGTTCAGTAGTCACTGTTATTGGTGATGCCGGACATGACCCCTGTTTCTGTTGCTGCTTCCCCTGTTTTTTACCTTTCCAATTTTGTTTAGGAAAAACAGGACGGTCGTCTTTAGTAGACTTATCCATCTGAGTTTGCGGTTGTGTGGTTATTTTAGCAAAAGGCTTAACACCCAAACTATTGCAGCAAATGGTCTTATATGCCTCCGCAATAATCCTTGGTAACTGCCAGGGTTTATCGATGTTGGTGATGAGGCGCAGCTCATTCGACACTTGAAAGTTAACTGCATCTCCCTTGACATTAGCAAGGATGAGATCAGCAACTACGTTGAACACGCCGACAAGCCTCATTCCCAACTCGACCGCCGCCTCCGGACCGTGCTCATCCTGAACACGCGTAATCCTGGAGGGCAATACAGTCATAGAAGGTGTGCCGAAGCACTTTGTGTAGACCGCTGCAAATACTTTACCCCAGTTCTCACAATCTATCACCTCAGGGACTAAGTCTTTCTGCAAACTAATTGTAAGAATCCTGCCTTTTTCCACAGGAGTAGAATTAGGAAATACTGCTTCCAGCTGATCCAATTTCTCAGCAAGCCAATAAGGCATATCGTCCTTATTTCGGGGGCACTTGCCAATTATCTAATTAACCATGACGGTACTAATAGTGATCCCGGCCGGTCCAACTGGTTGCGTCGCAACCCCAGGTGCCCCCACCTGGACATTGCGCAAGACGTATTGCACCAAAGCCCTATGCACTACAATCAAGGCGGTATGTAGTTGACGTAAGTCATCCACCGGAGCTTACAAATATCGTGGATGAGGTGTGAACCCGGCCAAGACTGGCCAAGTGGCCCCAGGAATGGACAAGGGACCTAACTGAACCAGAGTTACAGTGTGGGGGAGGGCGCCATTGAACCAAATACGATGCTGCGAAGCAGAAATCAGAATATCACATCTTATCATCCGCATTTACCTCCGGAAAGTTACCCAAAAGTGTAAAAGCTCAGAGGGGAACGATGCATTGGCACTCACTACAAAGATAATTGACATTCCATCATCTGGCACCCTGAACTGTGTCAAATGACGACGGAGAGGTGCGTGACTATGCGCTGCAATAGCAACTTAAGCCATAAGGACGCAGAGAAGAAAAACAATCTATATTAAACAGTAGCACCAAAAGGGTTAGTAATTCAAAATGAAACCTTTTTAATCGACAAGCTTGATTGAACCTATAATTCAACTATATAGGTAGGTTTAAACCGTCACTCCCGTCAACCGGAAACAAGAGTTAGGGTGTTGTGGACAAAAATAAGCACTACTAAGGCGTCTCAAACATAAGACCAAAACATTAGGTGCGCCATGTTGCGGGGATTCTGCTCATGCACAGAACTATGCGCAGGAAACCAGGACCTCAGTGAATTGTGGTGTACAAAAAAACTCACCTCAGTACCTAGAACCCCTATCCGACTAGCATCAGTGTCTCATTCATTCTCCGTACTATAGCGAAGCTATCAATGATTAGACAACCCAGAACAAGCGATTTAGAATACTCTCAGGAATGGTGGGAATCAAGAACATCGCATCGTTGTTATTCTCATATCAGTCCACAACATGAGTAATCAGAGACACGGAAAAGTTTTAAAATGTTTATTTTTAACTACGTGCTCTAAGATGCAGTATTTTGGCTAACATAAGCAAACAAATGATTAGAAATAAAACCAACAGCATTGTTACAATTCCATAAAAAACAAAAGGAGAAATCATATTATAATGATAGTGGAAACAGGTCCTATAATACCTTGTGTACCACCCTCCCCTGGCTAATAAGCTAGTTTTATAATAATAACGGAAGGTCTCTAGGTTTGAATGGGGAACCCCATACCTCCAAGATCAGCTTAAATGAATCACATCACAGGATCATCACTGCTCTCTGTGTCTGGAAAGGTTTTCTCCAAGAGTGCCAGCATAATGCATGCAATGCAATATTAAAGGCACCTGAGTTTCAGATATTTGCAGCTGTGTGCTTGTTGTGTCTAGAGCGTGGGCCGATCAACCTGATTTCAACAGCATACATTGTTATTTGACCTTGACGGTTTCTGCGCACATTGTTCAGACTAAGGTCGCGGTGCAAGTCTAGGGATGTGAAAAACAGACCGTTCTCATGTGAAGAAAAAGCAAGCAAGCAGTTTTACTTATCGTGTGCAAAAGCAGCAAAGTGGCAAGATGGTGTTAACATCTAAAACGCTCATGCTAGCATAGCAACGTGTGCAGGCAAACCCCTGTCTTCACTATAGGATGCCCCTTTGACGCTTGTGTAGTTAGTGGGCACATCTCCTAGGCCATCCTGTCAAATCTCCTCCCTCCCAAAGCACTTTAGTTCCCTTTCCTGGGAGCCATTAAACCTCCTTGCAGGGGCCAGCAGGCAGCCAAGTGACAGTTGGGGATTAACTCTGAAAAGACTATCATTGGGTCCTCACAATCGTCTTTTGTGCAAAGAGCACTGTGAAGTGACGAACTGCAATATTTTTGCATATCCAGAAACCCTAAAGTCTCCCCTAGGCGTTCCAGGGATTGGGGTCCTATAGATATAAACAGGGTACTGGGTTTGGAGAAACTACCCAGTTCATTTACCACATTGTAGATCACCAGCCCCTTAGGTTAACATGGCAAGAAATTATTAAAGAATACCTAATGTTTTTTTTTTTTTTGTTTGTTTTTTTTTGAAAATTTTTATTGTGCAGAAAGAAGGGTACAAGCACGGGCCTACAACCACCTGGGCCGGCCGCTAGTAGGTAAAAAAATTCAAACAGTGCAAACACAATGACTGGCCCACCGGGGCTCCGCACCCTACAGAAGATCAGACTGCACATAAAGGAAATCAGGATACACCCTTTTAACATAAATAACAACTTAAAACAAAAGCGAGGCAAGAAAACATGAGATGGGCGTCGGGCCACAGCAGGGGCACTTCCATACCCGACCACCCGATGGCAGTCAAGAAGAAGGGGAACTAAGAGGTAGGGGGGGGGGGAGAAACGGGAATACCAAATCTATACTCAGATGTGCCAGATAAGTAAGGAACCATCAAGGATCAGGGGGACAAGGCTACCTCAGACGTTTCCACCAGGGGGGGAGCACAAATACTTCCACGATACACATTCCACTGCCCCCAAATTCTGCTCCAAGCCCCGGGTTTACCACGAGCCACATACACAGTCTTTTCCCTGAACATGCACCAGTCCATGTTCTCCTTCCAGACAGACACGGCGGGGGGCCGCTGCGAACCCCAAAGCTGCGCTATGTCCCTCTTTGCTATCATGTTCCCCAGGGCCGGCCACCGAGTCTGGGCCGCGTTATAGTCATTGGGCTCCCACACATTCAGAACACAACGACGCACCTCCGGCAACAGCGTGACCCCGGTGACTCGCCTCATAACCTCATGCACCTGACGCCAGTATTCCACCACCTCGCGGCACTCCCACAGGATGTGGAGAAAGGTGGCACTGTGCCCACAGCCACGCTTACAGAGCCCGTCCTCGGAAAACCCCATCGAGACCAGTCGGGGTCCCGTCACGTAAACGCGATGGAGGATCTTAAGCTGGACCAAGCGGAGACGGGCCGGGATGGCAACCTCCTTAGGAGATGACAGCGCGGACTGCCAGTCCTCGTCGTCCAACTCAACCCCATCCCCCGTCCATGCCTCCCGTAGACGCACCAAGAGGTCAGCCCGATTATTTATCAATTTTTTATAGATCAAAGAGATAGTACTATCGGGAACGTGACCGTCGAGTATGCGGTCCTCGAGGGGCGAAGAAACAGGGACCGTGGTCCCTTCCCCAAAAACCGAGAGCAGGGCATGCCGAACCTGAGCGTAGCGGAAAAACTCCCTCTCACTAAGCTCATACTCGCTCCGGAGCGCCGCGAAGGTCTTGACCGCGCCTTTAACCCACAGATCCCCCACTCTGCTAATGCCGATCGTGTCCCAGTGCTCAAAGCCTTTCGTCGTCCAGAGGCTCCCCAGGCGGTCTGAGGCAAACAAGGGAGTAGCACACGTTAAACGCTCACTCCAGCCCATCGCTACATTCGCCGCCTTCCACACCCGTACCGCAATCCTAGTAGGGCCCGTGAGGGTCCTACCAGCAGATCGGGAGTAAAGCGCTCTGTTATAATTACTGCCGGGAAGCAGGAATTTATCCATCTCATACGCCGGGTTCAGACCAGGAGCATACGTGGCATGGTTAATTGCCGACAGTTGGGAGGCCCAATAGTACCGTCTAATGTCAGGAAGCACGATGCCCCCGTCATACCAGGGGAGAGTAAGCTTTGCCAGAGCGATACGCGCCCGCCCGTCCCAAACCAGTCTCCTCTGCAGACTCTCCACCTCCCGAAAGTAGGCCACCGGAATGACATCAAAGGAGTTCTGAAGGGTGTAAAGAAATCTGGGAAGGGACATCATTTTAAACAGGGCCGCGCGACCAAGCGGAGACAGGGGCAACCTACACCAACGAGCCGTATCCACCCTCAAACGTCGGAGTGGAGACAGGAGGTTCTGCTCATAGCGGACCGCCGGGTCCAACGAAACATATACCCCCAGGTACTTAAAGCCGGATGAAGAAGTTTGGATAGGAAGTAGAGGCGGCAAAAGGGGAGGGCCACCAGAGATAGGGTACACGCAAGATTTGGACCAATTAATTATCAAACCCGAGTTTCTCCCAAAGGAAGTGAGGACATCAAAGAGAACATTAAGCGACTGTCGCGGCGAAGTGAGGTACAGAAGAATATCATCCGCGTACAGCGAGACCCGATCCTCGAAGCCCGGGGCCCACCGGATCCCTCTGATAGAGGGCTCCCAGCGGAGCCAGGCGGCGAGCGGTTCCAAGGCAAGAGCAAAAAGCAGAGGGGACAACGGGCACCCCTGCCTAGTGCCCCTCCCGAGAGCAAAAGGCCGGGAAGCCCGCCCATTGACAACCACCTGAGCCATTGGTCCGGCATAAAGAAGCTTCACCCAGCTAAGAAATCCCTCCCCAAAGCCAAACTTCTCCAAGACCGCCCAGAGGAATGGCCACTCGATGGTATCAAAGGCCATGGTGGCGTCCAAGGAAACCAATACGGCTGGTTCAGAAAAGTACTCCGCCCTAGCTAGGACGCCGTGCAGACGCCGCAGATTAAGAGCGGTATTACGGTGGGGGATGAAGCCGCATTGATCCGGATGAATCAGATCACAGATAACGCTCAGCAAGCGGTTGGCGAGGACTTTAGCCAGGATCTTGGGTTCTGCGTTTAAGAGGGAGATAGGCCTATACGAAGCACAGCGGTCACGTGGTTTACCCTCCTTAGGAATCACGACTATAGTCGCCAGACGCTGGTCGGCGGGAAGGGAACCCCTCTCGTTCGACTCCTGAAACATGCGACGAAGGAAGGGCGCGATTTTATCCGGGCGTAGTTTATATAGTTCGATCGGCAGGCCATTGGGGCCCATGGCTTTGCCCGAGCGAAGGGAGCTAATCGCAGTAGCAATCTCATCGACGGACAAGGGGGCATCCAACTGCACACGGTCCTCGACGGATAAGCCGGGCAGGGCAATATCCCGTAGTAGAAGACGAGAGTCGTCTTCATCTCTATCAGACACCGGGGAATACACCGCCCGGAGGTGGTCAGCAAAGCACTCCACAATCTCGCCAGGCTCAGTCACACACACTCCATCCGCAACCCGGAGCTCTGGGACCACACGATTCACTCTCTCCTTCCTATCCAGCCAAGCAATCAATTTACCAGCCTTGTCCCCAGCATCATACAACCTACCCTGCTGCTCCCTATACATGGTCTTGGCAGCGTCAGTGACAAGGGACTTATACTCGAACTGCTTCAGGCTGAGGGCATGTAGCCCATCCGGAGTGACACCCGTCTCCAAGGCCGCCTCCAACCCCAAGATGTCGGTCTCCAGCTTCACCACCGCCTCCATCTTAACCTTCTTAGCCGCCACTATCTGGGATAGGGCCTGCCCACGGAGTACTGCCTTAAAAGCTTCCCACAGGGACACTGCGGACAACACCGACCCATCATTCTCATGGAAGTATTGGTCAATCGACTTGACCAGGCTATCGCGGATCGTGGGGTTCCGCAGGTACCAAGGGTTAATAGGAGCGATCCGCCCAGCAGACCGCGTCCCAGTGTCAAAAAGCAACCACAGTGGGGAATGATCAGAAATACCCCGGGCCAGGTGCTTAACCTCTCGAATCCGGGCAGTCTGGGCCGCGGGCATAAGAAAGTAATCCAATCTGGAGAGACTCCCATGTGCCCCAGAGTGAAAGGTGTACTGACACTGTGTAGGATGCATTAACCTCCAGCAATCTACCAGACCGAAGGTCTCCAAGAATCCGCCAAGCCACGCCTGGGCAGCAGGGAGGGCCCTGGGCGGGTGGCGATCCCGGTCGCCCGAGACTACCGAATTGAAATCCCCACCCATAAGCAGAAGACTATCAGGAAGCTCAAGCAGCATTCGACCCAAGTCTGAAAAGGTGGAGTTCTGGAGGCCCGGGGGAACATAGACAGAGACCAATGAAAGGGACTGCCCCTCCCACCGCCCAGTCAAAGCCACATAGCGCCCTCTATCGTCCGGGACTACCCTGGTGATCTCCAGCGGAAGTGAAGAACGCAGGAGAATGCCTACCCCTCTAGAGCCAGTGGTGAAACCAGAATGGGCAACGAGTCGGTAACCCCCCCTGTTCATGGCATGACAAACGTTACCCACCAGATGCGTCTCCTGTAAAAACACCACATCAGGAGACATACGTCGCAAATACTGCAGCACAACACCCCGTTTGATACGATCCCCCAATCCATTGACGTTCCATGACATCAACCTCAACCCGTCCCCCCCCATCCCCTCCAATAGATCAAGGGTCCCTCAGCAGATAGCGCAACGCCCAAAACTGGAACAGAACAAAGACCTCGCATTAAAAACAAAACACACAAATCAAAACCCCCCAACCCCCCCCACTTCCAACTCCCCCCACCCTGCACCCCTGCGACCCAAAAAACCACCCCAACTTGCAGTGTGCCTGTCGCCCCATAAACCCCATTCTACGGAAAGACCCCGGAGGAGGAGAGGGACCCGTCCCCGACCGCCCCCCACATAGATCATAATGAAACAAAATGCAAAAAAGAAGTTGAACCCAGCCGAACAGTACAAAATGGCAAAGTCAAGGACCAAAGTCACTCCGAGGGAGACCCGCCACCCTCGGTACCATCAAAGGGCCCAGGCCGGTCCCCGCGGCCCGGCAGCGAGTCAAGCCAGTCACTCACAGTCGCGGGAGAGTCAAAAAAGGTTGTCCGATCGTCGTGTTCCACTCGGAGCCTAGCAGGAAAAAGCATGGAGTACTTGAGACCCAGGTCGCGGAGGCGACGCTTTACCCCCTGGAAGCCCATCCTCTGTTTCTGGACAAGTTGGGTGAAGTCCGGGAAAAAGTTAATGGACGCATTCTCATGGCGGACCGGGCCATGGGCCCGCGAGGCCTGCAAAATCACATCTCGGTCTCTGTAGTAGAAAAGTTTGGCAACAATGGGCCTCGGGGGGGCCCCCGGCCGCGGCCGACCGCCCGGGACTCGATGGGCCCGCTCCACGGCAAAGCACTTACTCAGGCCGGCGGGGGCAAGCTGCTTGAGGATGAGCTCCTCCACCATGAGATCCACCGGGTGGTTGTCGGTGGTCTCCGGGACGCCTATGACGCGGATGTTATTGCGGCGGGCCCGTCCCTCAAAGTCCTCCAGCCGCTGGGCCATCAGATCGTTGGCCGACTTGAGGTCGCCGAGAGTGGCCCGCTGGTCCGACACATCCGCAACCAGGGTGGACGTCCGCACGTCAAGCGACTGAACCCTCTCGTTGGTCTTAGAGAGATCCGCCCGAATCAGTGCGACATCAATAGCCACCATGTCGATTTTACGGGCCAAGGCCTCGTATTGCGTAGCAATAGTCTCCTTGATGCCGTTAATGGCGCACATAATGTCCTGCAGGGACGGATCCGAAGAAATGGACGGGCCACCACCAGCTTCGTCCGAGGGGGCATCGGCCGCTCCAGGGGACCCTCTTCCTTGAGTATAGCGGTCCATGTTGTTCGTCTGGACCGGTCCCCCGCGGAGGGATGTCTTTGTCTTACGCCCCTCGGGGCCCCCCCTGCCACCCATGAGAACCACGCTCACCAACGGGGACCACCGGCCAAGCGTCAAGGGGGCACCGGCCACTCGGTCAGAAGCCGCACCAGATACCGTGATGCGGCCGGGCGAGGAAACCAAAGTCAACGGGCACACTGGTGGCAGGCGGAGACAAGGGCATCCAGCAGAGATAAACACCCAGCCGCTCCAAGCAGTTACGATTTCCAGCCCCTCAGGGATCCAAAAGTGAAACCGAAAGTAATGGAGCGGCCACTGGCACAGATCAGCTGCCGCTGTTGTTCAATTACGCCCCGGCTCCACAGGTCACCCTCGCACCGGGCACAGCCATCGATTGGGCCTCGAAAGTTCAAACCACCTTAGATCAGGATTCCCAGGTCCGATTCGGTTTCTGAAAGAAGGTCAACGTTCAGCCAGAATTCGCCTTCCAGATTCCGTCAGCCAAGTCAGGATAAAGTCAGGATAAATTCCGAGGAGCAGCGAGGGTCCGGGGAGCCCTGTGCTCACGCGACCATCTTGGATGCGCGCTAGGCTCCTCCCCAAGAATACCTAATGTTAAGGAAGCCATAAAAATACCACTCAAAGACTTCCTAGAATGGTATTGATAAATCCATCAATATGCTACTGTTAATTTTATTATAAAATATACAGACAATAAGTTACAAGACTTTCTTGTCTGTAAGCCAAGATTCAGCCTTCTTGTGTTCTGACCTGATTGGCCAGAGTTAAGTTGATTAGCCAGGCTGCTTTGAAGAGGTGATAAATGACTCCTAGGGTTAAGGAGCCCTTCTGGGAGGAGGAGAGTGTTGGGCATAGGAATGCCAGGGGGGGTAGTAAATAATGTTCTTCAAAGGAAGGAGGGACAGGCTGGAGAAACCCCAGGCAGAGGGCAAGATTAAGGAAGGACTAGGCAGATGTAAGAGGTAGGGACAGTATGGAGATAGACCATCCTGAAGGAACTCTTCGTCAGCTCTTGTCTCTCTGCGGGAAAATCATCCATGATGAATTTTGGAGAAATGGTGCTCCATGGGAGAAAATAGTGCAACACTTTGAAGGATGTGGTCATACCCCGGGGTGTTGCCCTGCACCTCATTGGACAGGAGTGCCCTCTTGCTTGACCCAGAGAACTTGGAATAAGTATCTGAGAGGGGCAGGGCCTCTTAGATCTGCTGCTTGAAACTCAAAGGGTCCATGCTAAGAAGTTAGATTTGCACCAACCAGGCTCTGCACTCTGAAGACTGTGCCAGCTGCACAATCTGAACTACAGCCCTGTAGACCTAACTTGCTACAAAAGAACTAAAGAGTGGATTCCCTGCAAGATAGAGGTTAACAGAGCTCACCTGGAACATAACCACGAAAAAACCTCAGCCCGGAGAATTACCAATAGGTTTGTAAGGGTTTTGTCCAAGTGGATTGTGGGAACTGAAGTCCCAAACTTTCAAGGACCATCTTGGTGCTTCCAGACCCTTGGAGTACGTTTTGGGCCTTTTGGGACTATTTGGGGAACTTCCAAAAGAAGTTCAAGAAGTTTGGAGAACTTTGGAGCAACTTTGAAAAAAAGCTCCATAAGTGGACCGACTCAACCTGGCTAACAAAACCGGCGACCTTCAACCGTGAGCTGTCCTGCATCCAGGTTCGTCCCGCTGAAAAGCTTCGGAGGTCCAACTTCCAGAGATGACAGGGAGTAAGCTGAAACCCAAGCCAGTGAACCCTCACTGAAGCAGGCCTGGTGAAGACTATCGAGGGACCTCTGAAGAAAAATCTCCGTAAAGGTTTTTAAGTCAAAACGTAAAAGAGATGACCGGGACCAACCACAAGAGCCAAGCCTCCCACCTTCAACCGCATGCCGGCCTGGATCCCTGGCTCATCCTACTGGAAAGCTCCGGAGGTCTGACTTCCACAAGTTTGACCAGTAGCTTGTCACAGAGTGCTGGGGCCTGGACAGGCCAATCACATTGACAAATATACGGTGGCCATGGGTCACGACAATCGTGCGGCAGGAGGGGGTTCACAGGAGGACCCAGAGGATCAGACCCCTGACCCATCCTTGAAGGACATCATGAAGGCGATCAGGTAGCTGAAGGGGACCCTGGATCCAAAGCTAGACTCTGTCACGGAGGAGGTGAGCCTCTTGCGAGCAGATCGGAAAATCTCTGAAAAGGTATCCATAGCAGAGGCAGGAATTGGGGGCTTACAGTCCAAAACGAAACGTCTTAAAGACCAGGTTGCCATGCTCACAAAGAATCAGTCTGACATCTACGCCCGGCTTGAAAACCAGCCCGACGCAATAATATTCGCGTCGTGGGAGTGCCGGAGGGAATGGAGGGACTGTCCATGGACTTGTTGCGGGACGAACCTGGATGTTCCCGGAAGATCTGATTTTAAATCACCTGAAGCTCAAACGCCCATCTAATTTCTTTGCAATAGAACGCTCGCACAGGGCTCTGGGGGGTAGGCCTCACCCTGGCCTCACCCTGGAGCACTGCTGTGCATGATTATTGCCCACAACTTGAATTTCAGGGACAGGGATACTATCCTACAAGCGGCACGTATGCACGGCGACCTCCGGCACGAGAATGCTACCATCCGCTTTTTCCCCAGACTTTACGCACCATGTCCAGCGCCAGAGTCGAACATTTGATGCAGTTAAAAGAACCCTTTGTGAACTAAACGTGGAATATATGATGCTCTTCCCGGCTTAACTCAAGATTATAGACGAGGGGAAGACATACTTCTTTGACTCACCAGCAGAGGCAAGTGACTGGCTGGAAGGCAGGCGTACTGTTAATCGCAAAGGTGGAAGAAATCGAATGATGGCGGAGAGTGACTGCGCTGTAGAGGAGCTATAGGTGGAGACATTCAGTGGCCAAGGGCAAAGACAGCGGACAGATAAGTGAACTGCGGGGTGCTCCCTTAGTCACTGGAACTGAACTTTTCCTCAATATAAACACTGAGGGGTGCAAGCTGGGGTTGGGGGTGGTGCTATGGGAGAGGGGGCTCTCCTGAACATGCAAGTGATGTTGAACAGACCTCCGTAAGGAAAGCCCCTCCTTTCTTTTTTTCTAAATGTACAGGCAGGCCACTCATGTGTTCCAATAAGTATGGAAGCTACTGTATTACATTGAATGGGCTTGATACTATTCATTAGCATACAAATTGTACTTCATGTTGGAGGCTGGCTCACGGCTCCTCACGAATGTTACTTATTACACAGTTCGGGCGACGGGCACTCTGCACGTTTGGGAGGTGGGAGGTTGGGGGCTCACCCAGCAGGGTTGCAGGGAGGGGGAAGTTGGGTACACTGTTTGATTTGTTTGGGGGGGATGGGGACAACGCTCAAGACCAGAATATCCAGCACTTACAGGTGACTAACATGAAGGAAACCCGAGTGGCGAGGGAACACTCTATTACTATTCACTCTGCCTGAGGCCATGGGTGATTTAGGTAGTATGCAGGTATGGACCTGGAACGTGAATGGTCTGGGGAACAAGATCAAACGCACATTAGTTGCAACATGTCAAGAGGCATTCCCCAGGCTTTATATTGATCCAGGAATCATATTTAAGAGGCAGTAAATGCAAGGCACTAGATGGCTTTGGGTACAAAATGGTGGCTCACTCCGGGTACTCGTCCGGGGCTCATGAGGTGGGAATCCTGATACGCAACACGCTACCCCTAGTTATCACAGGCACTTGGACGGATGACGCAGGCTGCTTTGTTGCAGCAGCGGGTAAATGGGTAGTGCGTCTCCATGCTGTGGTCTTCCCGAAGTTCAGCTCCTTCCTGACGGACCTACCCTTGGGTACTCTCATGATTGGTGGAGATATGAATGCAGTCATGAACCCGGAACTAGACCGGTCTGGCTCTCATACGGGCAGACAAGGAGAGCGTGGCCTGGCAGATTTTGTTATGGGCTTTGTAGGCCTGTGACAGGCACACATCCCACTGCTAAGGCACTATACTTACTATTCTTCACGACACGACTCCTTTTCTAGGATTGACCATTTTTTTACACGTAATGACAGGGTGGGAGAATTCTTTAACCCCAAGCACATGGCGAGGGGCATTTCAGATCATTCCCCGTTATCTGTCACTATTAAAAGCCCGCTTCTAGATAGAGCTGCATTCCCAAGAATTGACCCCTGGTGCCTGCGGGAACCAACGCTTAGGGACAAAATCTGAGCGGGCTCGGAGCTCTATTTCAAAGAAAATATGGGGTCAGTAGATTTGCATATTACCTTATGGAAGGCCTATAAGACGGTGCTGAGGGGACAGGCACAGGCGCTGATCAGGATCCAGAAGAAAGAGGAATCCATATAAATTTGGCTGCTTGAGCACGAAATTCATCAGATGGAAGGAGATACTGCAGTGGCAACTAGTGCTGATTTGTGACATAGGCTAGCATTGAGACAGTGGGATCCGAGGGCCCTGGCAGATAGTGAGGCATGGGCATATGCTCTGGCGACACAACACTGCTTGTTTGATGTAGGGGATAAGGCATTGAAACTCCTAGTGTGGCTGGAAAGATGTGACAGGAAGCGCTCGTGGGTGACTGGGGTCCGTGATACAACTGGGTCACTGAAAACTACAAGTAACATGTTGTCCGGGGAAGCACGTGAAGTGCCAGAATCCGACCTCACGGAGGAGGAGCTATGTGGCGCACTGGGTTCTCTGAAATCCGGGAAAGCTTAGGGCCCAAATGGGCTCCCAGCTGAGATTTTTAAGGGACAGGCCTCAATCATAATACCACCGCTATGACACATGTTGACTGAGGCGCGAGAAAAAGGGCAGCTCCCTTTGGACCAAGTGGTGGCTACGATAGTGGTAATCTACAAAGCTGGGAAGCCGCCAGATCAATGCAGTTTGTACCGTCAAATTTATCTTATTAATGTGGAAGCCAAGGTTCTGGCCAAGGCTGTAGCGGACAGGCTGGTGTCAGTCACTGCGGAATTGGTCCATGTAGACCAATCAGGCTTTATGCTCCACAGAAGCACCCGGCATAATCTTCGGAGACTATATGGTATACGCTACATGACAAGCGATCCCGCAGCCCATCAGACGGCATTGATGGTGCTGGACGCGTGAATGGCGTTTGACAGTATCGAGTGGTCGTACTTGTTCATGGTGCTCCAGAGGTTGGGTTTTGGTCCCAACTTTTGCGGTTGGGTTTGGCTGTTGTTTGAGACACCCACAGCTCGAGTGCGAGTTAATGGGGCACTATCACACTCCTTTCAATTGCGGAGAGGCACTAGACAGGAGTGCCCCCTGTCCCCGCTACTGTTCTCCCTCGCACTGGAGCCCTTGGCACAATGGATTAGGAGGGACCCGATGATCTGAGGTATAGTGGCGCCAGGGGGGTGGGAGAAGCGCATTTCGCTCTATGCTGAAGACATAGTCTTATACCTTGCACGACCCTACCACTCCATGGCACGAGTGCTCCACATCTTCGAGCTATTTGATAGCTACTCGGGCAACAATATTAATTGGTCCAAGTCAGTGATCTTTCCATTGTTTCCACCCCCCCAGGGTTCCAAGGCAGTGCCCTGCCCCAGTCGTGTCAGAGGGATTCAAATATTTAGGTATCCACGTTATGCGGGACCAAAAGGAGTTCATGGAAAAGAACCTTAGGCATCAGATTAGCCGACTTACTACTGATGTTAGCCATTGGCGCACTCTTCCGCTTTCACTTATGGGTAGGGCGGCCATGTTTAAAGTGATGGCACTGCCGCATATCCTCTATGTTCTCCAAAACACCATGAACCCTATCCCTCCAACAGTCTTTAAAGGAATGGTGCAGGAGGTCAGAACGTTGTTGTGACAGGGTGGTTCTCCTAGAATTGCGCTCCACAAGTTACAGAAAGGAGTGTACGACGGTGGCCTGGCTATTCCTGGTGTCAGGCTATACTACTGGGCCTCGCAGCTCCAGGTCATAAATGACTGGGTGTATGCAGATGGTGAGGAGCCGGCATAGAAAGTAGATAGGGCCATCATGCCAAGAGGAAACTGCGAGCCTCTTCTCTACTCCCGAAAATCATGTCCTGAGTGGCCGGTACATACTAAAGTGGTGATATAGTCCTGGAGAGAGACTAATAAACTACTTGACTGGACGGGAAAACTGACTAGTTGAACTCCGTTGTGGGTGGGTGAACCACTACACGAAGTGGCTGCCCTAACTGGCTTTAAGGGGTGGAAATTGATAGACATTGAGTACTTGGGAGATGTCTGGACAGGGGTTACTCCCTTCACGTTTGAGGAACTCCAGTGGAAGTATAATCTACACCAGACCCAGAGATACCATCATTTGAGACTAACGCATGCACTCCGCACCCACATCCACAGGGGCGTTTCTGTTCCGGACTATTCCCCTCTAGAGGATAGGCTGCTACTAGACCCCATCCCCGAGAAGGCGACCTCCACGATATACCGTAAATTGATAAACAATGTGCCCGACCCCCTAAAGACCCTCGGAGAGGCATAGGTTAAAGACCAGGGAAGTATAGATAATGAGGAGTGGCAGGAGGCAATTCAGAGCCCAAGAGAGATTGTGGTTCGATCCAGATTTAGTTTGGTACAACTTAAGATACTACACCGCACTTATTATCCTCGTACACACCTATACACCTGGGGCAAGACCCCTAAGCATTGTGCGTTAGGGGATGCCTGCGGGAGGGAACCTTCCTACATATTTTATGGGAATGTCTGGAAATCATTAGGTATTGGCAAAGAGTCACAGATCACATGTCTAGGGTAGTGGGAGTGACAGTTCCAATGGATGCTAAAAGTCTTATTAATGATTAAAGGGGACTCCGACTGGTCCAGATATGTGGGTATTTGGTTGGCTCTTGCAGCGGGGATCGCTCAGCGAAACATTGCCAGGGAGTGGGCGTGCGTCTTTGCCCCTACACTGACAGAGTGGGGGCGAGACCTTGAGTGGTGCCAGCGGGCTGAGGAAACAGTGTATAAGAGTAGGGAGTGTGTTAGAAAATGGAAAAGAGTATGGGCGCCCTGGCGAAGATACAGAGAGCTGTACATGAGAGAATTAAATGCAACAGTTGGAGTGGGGCAGAGTGGCAGTGTGTTGTGTGATCCGAGCCGTGACACTGGCTACACAAATTTATCATGGTAGGTGGGCTTACCCCGGAAATCTTTTCATATGTTCTTATAGTCTCCTGTTCCCTTGTGCCTGTTATTTGTATTGATGTAAAGTGTCAATCTCACTGGGTATAAATGCAAGTAGTTCTTGTAAAGTATGGTCTACTGAGCAATGTTAATAAAAAGAGTTAAAAAAAAAAAATAAGACATTGCCACCATGGCCTATGAGAAGCTTGTAGCAGGCTTGACTTGAACTGGACGGAGACCATGATGTATGAAACTGAAACACAGCCCTTGCTCTTTGTTGCTGGCCCCCTCTGTAGTCCAACTTAGATATTGGATTCTTAAGGAAGTGGGAAGTTGGATGCTGAGTGTCCACAGCCCAAAACTGAGGTCTGCCTTCATTCATCCACCCAAGCCCTTCTTCACCCACTCCTAAAATTAAAAAGACCCTGGTCGTACTTCCTGAACATTCAGTGGATTCCTAAAACGTCTCTGCATAGCAGTGTCAATCAGTTGCACTGTTTCTGAAACAGCTGGCTGCAACCTTCTGCAATATATCAGCACAGCAGCAAAGCTGCATGGCCAACGCGTTATGCCTGTTGTTCTTCGAATAAAGAATCTTGTCAAGCACTGTTGGTGTGGCCCGTATTGCGTTGCTGGAGAAGTGCGTTTTCTTTGGGATTTCACAAGAGGTGTCTGACACACCTCAAAATGGGCCCCGATCCGTGAGGAAGTGGCACTCCTATGTGTCAGGATGAGAAATATATATATATATATATATATATATATATATATATATATATATATATATATATATATATATATATATATATATATATATATATTATCAAAAGCCATCTAAACAATTAATGTTTTATAGACATGCTCTAATAGTACCGTCCCTATTATTGCACTGTCCTCTTTGAGCCTGAAACAGTATCGTACGGCCTCTGCAATTGTTCTTATTTTAGCATTATTAAACAAGGGGAGTAAATATGCCCTCCGAATGGGCAACAGCTTCGGGCAGATGCATATTAAATGTTCAAGAGTTTCTTTACCAGTTCCGCAAAGCCGACATGCTCGTATACCTTTAAGTGCCTGGTTCCAAGTCCCTTAAAACTCCCCAATCGGTATACAAAATTGTCCAAACCTTAAGTATTACCGTTTTATGTAACTGGGTAGATTCCTTCCCAAGTTTTCTTGTGCCTGTATGGTATATGTATTGATTGGACTGACCATCTGTTGGTCAAGGTGTCATGCCCCCTAGAAAATCCGCAATTTAAACCTGTGGATAAACAGATCTTAAAGCGCAATTGGCGTAAACTCAAGTTGGAGGAGTTTGTCAGGATATTGGAGGCACAACCCCTGGGCAAACTGCAGAATGTGGAACAGGGATATGAACAGTATTGCAACTGGGTCCTTACTGCCCTCGATTCTCTTATACCTCTGCGCTGGGCTAAATGTCACGTAAAAAATCGCAGCCCTTGGTATAATGAGACTCTTGCCGAACTTAAGAGAACTTGCAGGCAAGCTGAGAGGGCCTGGCGAAAATCCTTTGATCCCACGTTAAAATCACTGTACTTTGCCCAGCTTAAGACCTATCACAGAGCTATCTGTCAAACCCGGGCCGCTTACTATGCAGCTGAGTTTTCCAACAGCCCTAACCCTTCTAAGTTAATTTTCAAGGTACTCAAAGACCTGATGGGGAAACGGGCTACCTCGCAAGAAATCTGCACGGACTCTCACTGTGAAAGTTTGGCATCCTTTTTCGTGGGGAAGGTGCAGACAATCTATCGAGGATTTATACCATCTGTCATCGGGGATGCTCTTAGTGATATGAAGGTCCCGGTGTCCGAAACTCTGTCCATCCTGCCGGCTATGTCTAACGAGGTATTTGACACTCTGAGCCTTAAAATTAAATCTGGCTCCCCCTTAGACCCATTGAAGCCGGAGTTCCTTATTCGTCTCCCGCCTCTCTGTCGTGAACCCATTTTGGACGTGATTAATCTTTCCCTCAGTGAGGGCGTGGTCCCGCCATCCTGGAAGCAAGCTGTGGTCAGCCCTATTCTGAAGAAATCCAACTCTGACCCCTTGCTCCCGGAGAATTACCGGCCCATCTCCCTCCTGCCTTGGACCGCCAAGGTCACTGAGGCACACGTGAATTCCATCTTGTCTGCCCACCTCTCTCGTAATAACATTCTTGACGAGAGTCAAAATGGTTTTCGCGCCCAACACAGCACTGAAACTGCTTTGCTCTTCATGACCGAGCATTTGCGGTCAGTGCTGGATGCGGGGCAGACTGCGGCACTCCTATTGTTAGACCTGAGCGCCGCGTTTGACACGGTGTCTCATGACATTCTGATGCGGCGCTTGGAGGAAGTGGGTATTGGGGGGAAGGCTCTTCAGTGGTTCCGCTCCTTCCTCTCGGACCGGTTTTTCAAAGTAGCCATTCCACCTGGCCAGTCCTCTTTCCATTCTTTGGAACTGGGAGTCCCTCAGGGTTCTGCTTTAAGCCCCACATTGTTCAACTTGTATGTGAAACCGTTGGCCGCTGTCGTCAGGCAATGTGGCCTTACCATGACATCGTATGCCGACGACACGCAGCTGGCGGTGACACTCAGTGGGGACCCTGAGGTGACTGCGCCCAGGTTCCGTGCAGGACTTATAGCTGTGGCTAGCTGGATGCGTAGCAACTGCCTACAGCTTAATGCTAAGAAAACCGAGGTCCTGGTTGTGGGGAAGCAGGCGGAACTTTGGGGAGACCAGTGGTGGCCTTCTGAACTCGGGGTGTCCCCCATTCCAGCGGCCGTAGTTAAAAATCTGGGGGTGTGGCTGGATTCCAATCTTTCTTATACCAGCCATACAAAGAAGACAGCAGCTACCTGTTTTGGTATTCTGCGAGGGCTGAGGTCAGTCCTCAAATTCTTTGACCCCCCCACTCGGCAACTGGTGGTTCAGGCCTCTATTCTTTCCCGGCTGGACTACGGGAGTGCCTTGCTTCTTGGAGTCAACCAGGCTGAGGCTACTAGGCTTCAGAGGGTGCAGAACGCTGCTGCACGGGCCATTGTTGGCCTTCCGAGACGAGGCTCTGTCTCTGCTGTTCTGACCTCCCTTCACTGGCTTCCGGTCAGACAGAGAATCAAATTTAAGGCTCTCTGTCTGACATTTAAGATCCTGAAGCTTTCCTCTCCCCCTGCTTTGGCGGGCCTTATTTCTCCTTACGTCCCCACGCGGTCTCTCAGGTCTGAATCTTACCATCTGGCGACTAAGCCTAGGTTCAGGCTGAGTAGGATGGGAGGACGCTCTTTTCGTGTTCTGGCGGCTGATCTATGGAATTCCCTTCCTTTACATATTCGCGCCCTAAACAGCCTGACTCTTTTTAGACGCGCCATTAAAACACATCTGTTTGCCCCTGCTATCTGATTTCTCTTTTCTTGGCCTTGACCTGTTGTGTTGTGTACCTGATCAGGCGCCAGGACGCCCCTTCGCTGGGGCAGCTGTGCGCCTGATAAAAGTGAATAACATAACATAACATAACATTACTAGGTCCATATGTTTATGCTTCCCAGCTTGTAGAAGATCTAAATTCCACTGCTTTGTAGTTAGCGTATTATGCATTAGATTTTTGCGCACAACGCTGGGCACTCAGCAAACCTACGTTCCTCTGCATCTGCATTTAAATGTTGAAATATGAGAGCGACTACACACCCTTATAAGCTGCAGGTAGGCCTTATTCACAAATCCATAGGTAACCCTGTGAACTCAAAGCTCTTATCAGATGTGGTGTGCAGAAGTAGTAACTAGATTGATATTTGTCTCCGACATACACACAATCCAGCACCTAAGCTTGGTGTGGACAAAGCTAGAGATCATACAGGGTTTTTTGTGTCAAAAGGTGACAAAGACAGTGATTGCATAAAATTACAAGACCAGTTGCTCATTATGCCGGGGTACATGATATCTACTGGGAAGTGGCACTCTACCACACGGGAGGTATATCCGCTCTGCTGAAAAATGCAGGGATGCCCCCTGTGCAATACAGGAAGTGTAGATGCAAGGAGTTTGTAACTGTCTGCCCACATAAAGCATTAGATAGGAAAACATGTAGCCTTGAGGGGCAGTCTACTAGTGTATACCAGTTTAGATCCCTGAGCCCTTAGAACACTGGCTCTCTAAATATGCAGGTGCATATGATTTTTTATAAAATCTTAAATAAGTCAAAAATGCTTTTAGTCAGAAGCTGATCACTAGTTCAGGTTGAGAGTGTTTGATTATGAACAGCTCACAAATTATACATTTGGAACTAGCAATTAGCTTCTAACTTAAAACTTGTTACAATACTTTTGATAAATGTTCTAAACAAAACCACTATTGAGTTTATTAATACATATATCAAATACATTTAAGGGACAATACAATGGTTTTCATGTAAGTATTACTGTTACTCAAAGAAACTTTTATCCTTGTAGAAGGTATCATTTGTATACAGTTAGGTAGCTCAAAATGGTTATGATTATTGACAGCAAATAATGGTTAGCCGTCATGTGGGTCTGCAGATCCACTGTGTGAGTGCTGTAGGCCCCCTAGGGTCCACAGGCCACGTGTTAGGACTTGCTGAGCTAGAGAGTTGCAACTCAAAGCTAATTAGTATCAATTATCTTTGTATAGAAAATAGCGCCCTGAGAGTAAAAGCTGATCTGGAAATCCAGCTTTGTCCATCTTAGATTGCGAACACAATACTGTAACAATATGATAAAATGACACCATCTTGGTTTGGAGTATGATATATGGAATTTCAATATGGCGTCTGTTCACGTCCTGCACATGGACACACTGTTAATCCGTTCCATGTTCCTCCACTGGCATCACAGGGAAGTCTACCAAGCTGCCTTTCACCTCAGTGCTTACTGGCCGCACACAGAGAGCAATGCTCCTGTGTGGAGTCACACCATACTGCTATCCATGTGGCAGCTCTGTCTCCAGGTAAGCGGTATCCTTGCCCACAGTCCTGCAATTTGATTGCAGCTCCATTTCTGAGGTCGCTTCCCACTGGAAAGAGGCCTCCTGACACAGAAATTCTGATTTTTGAGGCACTTCGAACTAGCTTGTCAAAGCCTTAGTGGTCTCAATCAATAAAGTCTTCCCTATTTACTGAAAAACAAGCCCGCAACTTGGGGGAAATTTTTGATCACCATTTATCTTTCAAACCTCAGTTGGCCAAACTCATATCATCTTGTTATTTTTCTTAGGGGGAATCTGAACATGATCCTGCTGCTTCCTCCTCAACCATGCTCAAACCCATCACTCAGGCCTTTATATCATAACACTTGATTAATGAAACCTGATTTACCATGGTCTTTCTCTACACCTCTTCAATCTTATACAGGTTATTCAAAACATGACATCCCATCCACCGCATTACAATATATGCACTGGTAATATGGCAGACGGGATATCCATCACATTTGTGACAGAGTGTATCGTTGGCCAAAATCTTAATCAGACCCTATGTCCTTAGTCTGCAGCGCAGGTTATAAATGTCTGCACCCCCTTACACTAATCTCTGGCTTCTAGTCCACAAACCTATCAACTTCAAAGTTGATTGCATTTGCCTTAAAGCCCTTACGGATACCGGCACTTGCTTTCTCATCTCTCAGTTTCACAGTTACACTCCAACTCATGAATTGAGACTTCCTCATGTCTACCATGTCCCCAACCTTACAGTGATAAAGGCAGGTTTTATTTGTATGCCTAAGGGAAAGAAATGTGCATTCCTTCGTGTTTTAGGTGGTGCGGAAATACGTTCTGCATTTCTTGGTCCTCCATAAAAAAGGGGTCGCCACTCCTGCAGATCTTAATATGAGGAGTACTCTGGAGGGAGTAGATGGCTTATTGTAGCCAACAACCAGGGAGATATTTGTTGTAATTTTCCTTTAACGATTTTCCTAAAAGACCAATTGATCTCTGGACGATGTAATGGGATTCCTAGGCCATTATAGTCAAGAGGTTAAGCATGTGAATGCAGGGATTCGAATGACAGTGAAATATACTCCCAGATTTATTATCATTTTGAACAGATGTCTATGCGGTGCAAACAGCATTGATACATTTTCGCACACAAAATTATTTTTGCGCTGATGGTTTATGCAAACAAAATAATAAACGGTTTCATTTAACGCGAAACCATGATAACAGATATAAAGTGGCATAACAGAGTGAGAAGAGCTCAAATACCCCCAGGATTCAATGCTAAGCCACATCAGCTGAGTCACACAAAGTAGCACAAAATTGCTTTGTGTGGTATACCAGCACCATATGAGAACAGGCACAAACAAATGTAAGAGGAAATTCTGTGATATTTCTACTAATAATATATGCAATTACCACCAATATTATACATACTACTTGATATATCTTGTTTCTCGATAACTAACCTCGTACAAGACACCACACGCTCTGCCTTTGTGTGTGCATGGTCTATGAAATTCTCTGCGTGTGATGCACTATAACTACTACGCAGCACAAAGTTTGACTGTTTGTGCAATGCAGGAGATTCTGGCACAGCATTGCTTTTCACCTGTCTTGGCACAGCTGCCCACCAGTCTTTTACCCACATCAGCAAAAAGAGGCTCAGCAGAAAGCAATATTTTGGACAAACTACTGACTCCAGAGTTCAAATACAGATCAATACCACAATTGACCAATTGCTGGCAGTATTTGTGGGAAAATAAGACATTGGTATACTGCAGATCGCAGGATTAGGAAACACCAAGAGAAATTAAACATGGAACCCTGTTTACTGACAAATGGAACAGGTATGGAGTGCACACTCATAACCTTCATCCACAACTCTAGCAATCCACATTATCCTTTTAAGTTTTTTACCCCACCGCACTCATAGGACCTTTGTGTCAGGGAAAATGGAAGCAGTTGTTGGATGTAGATGGCCTACCCGTTTTCTCCGTCCAATTGCCTCTGTTTTTTAGAATCCTATAATCCAAGGGACCACCAGTGTACCAATACTAGGCCACTTCTCAATAAAGATGGGATCTCAAACGTGTTCCTCTTGAGTTCAAGAGAAGGTTTCTCCTGACTCTCTGAAAGAAAACTTGTGGAGGGCTTTAGTATTTTTGGTTATACTGACCAACGACGTATAAATTCCATGCAGCCTCATTAATTGGAGCCTCTTTCTTCAGTCTTGAGTGAACAGTGGAATTACTGAGCTATTATTGACCACGTTTTTCTGAAGAGGGTTGTGTATATGTAATGCGGGATGGGTCACTAGAGATGTTATCTTTCCTCTTCTGCCCTATCTCTGTAGCTCTTGTTTTTTGATCTTTCATTGTTGCAGAGATTCTGCACATACACAGAACTATGCCCAGGAGACCAGGACCTCGGTGTGTAGTGGTGTACCAGAAAACCCACTACGACTAGCTATAGTGTCTCATTCGTTCTCCGTACTACAGCGAAGCTACCAATGATTAGACATCCTAGAACATGTCACTCCGACCCTCTCAGGAATCGCGGGAAGAAGAACACTCTTTCGTTCAAACACTCATACTTGTCCACAACATGAGTAAACAGAGACACAGTATAGTTTAAAATGTTTATTTTAACTAATGTGCTCTATAATGCAGTATACGAGCCAATACTAGCAGAAAAATGCATAAGAACAATATAATCAGCATGTTTACAATTCAATATAGCACAAAAAGGGAAACCATATTATAATGACAGTGGAAACAGGACTACAGCGCCTTACCACCCTCCCCGTGCTATAAGCTAGTTTATTATAAATATAGAAGACCTCTGGGCTTTGTCAGGGGCACCCCGTACCCTCCAAGAGTAGATGCAAGGATTTACATCTCAGGACAAGCACAGCTCTTCTTCTTTGGAATGGTTTTCCCCAAGTGCTTTTTCATGCATGTAATGCCATATTAAAAGCACCCGAGTTTCAGTAGTGCAGATGTGTTCTATGTTATGTCTATGGGCCTTGGAATGACCAAAGTGAATCAACAGCATACATTGTTTTTCGACCTTGAACACGCTGTGCAGACGAGGAGCACGGTGTACAGCTAGATGTGTGAAAGACAGTCAGTTCTCATGTGAAAAAGCGCAAGCAGAATATTTACGAGAACAGAGCCATGTAGGAACATGAGCAAAAGCGGCAAAATGTCAGCCAAGCATCTACTAACCTACGCTAACTTTAGCAGTGCCTGCACTTAATCCCATGTCCTCACTACACCATGTATGGTTTTGTTGGGGAATAGCTATAACTTCCCTCGGCCAGGGCCCTGCAAAAGATGGAGGAACAAGTCAGTGCAGATGTCCTGAAAAAGAAAGAGCTCCAAATAAGGAGTGTTTTTTCGTATGTGTCTTGAAAGCTGGATTCATTATTCTGCTATGGTTACAGCTATTCTTCCACAGTGAATACACGTATTGGCCTGTCAGTCTTCTCGCTTCTCGGGTGGGCTGAATGGCCAAAACGTGACTGTTGCTTCTGATAGGAACTGGACCCCTCCTAACTACCCTTGAGCTACAATAGATACTCTCCCCTTTGAGCAAGCCCTGCAATGCGTCTAAGGCCTTTACCTTCGACCCATGAAGCGCTGTTGTGCAGTTGCTCTGTAGAATGGAAGAATTGTGAATGGCCTTGCGTCCATATGTCGGACCAGCTTGAGAAGACCTGCCATAGGCCATGCTGCTACACGTGCTGGGCAGTGAGTCAAATGATCGTCTCAGGACATGGCCACCCTCCCTAACATAGAAAGGACCCACAGGAGGGTTCGGATCACTCCGCTGTCACATATAGTGGGGCACCGTGTGCAGCAAGATTTGCAGCTGGAGTCTGGAAATTCAGCCACATTTTAAAAGATGCTGGCTTCCTGTTGAACTGGTAGCTACACCAGTATTCAAGCTGCTATACATTTTGCAGAAAGCTGTTAATCGAATTACTCTTCATTATCTGACCAACAGAATGCACCGCTCTATGGTGCACATGCATCAACATCCCGAAAAGCGATTCCTTAATAGCGAGAAATAAAGAATCGGTAATAAGGAATCGCTTTTCGGAATGCATGAACAGATTCGGTAAATATCAGCGATTCCTTAAAAATCGCTATTAATAACCAATTACTCAATAGCGATTACAGAAAATACCGATTAGCAATTAGCGAATTCTGTATTAGCGAGTTCGGTATTAGCGAGTTCGGTATTAGCGAATTCGCTAAAAACGGGTCGCTCCAGGAGCGGGCTGATGACATCACAACCAGGAAGTCAAGCAGCCCCACCCTCATTCACTGGCCTGAGGAGCTCACAGGAGGAGGCAGAGCACACAGGCTGAGGCAAGAGAATCCTCTCTCTGAAACCATCGACCCTACCCTCATCCAGGATGGACAAGGATGCACCAGGCACTGCAGACACGCCCAGGAAGAGGAAGAGAAAGTTCTCTGACAGGGAACTGGAGCACTTGATCGAGGGGGTGAGCAGCAAGCATGACAAGCTGTTTGGCAAGCTGTCACTCAATGTGCCCGAAGCTGAGAAGAGGAAAATTTGGCTTCGCATCAGGGAGAGGGTGAATGCTGTGGGAGTGACGCACCGCAGCATCGACGACCTCAAGAAGAGGTATGACCTCAGGAAGAGGGCAAAGGAAAGAATTGCAGAAAGGGTCAAGGAGGCAGCTGGCACAGGAGAGGGGCCATCCACAGTACCTGCAAACACTGCCCAGGAGGAGCTTGTCGAGGGGACCATTGAGCCAGAGGCGGTTGTCGGAGTAACGCAGATGGACACCTCCGGCGCAGCCACCACTGAACAAGGTAAGATGCATGCCTGCGCCCATACGCTGCGTATCGTATACCCATCCCCATCCCCCCAGGTCAATCACAGTGTGCAGGCAGAAGTGCATAACACATATGCCCTCTCATCAGTATTGCATCATGGGAGTCGTAGTCATGTAAGCAAAGTGTGCATGTATAGTCACAAATGCAAAATAAATGAGATCAGCAGAACAGGGCCAACATAGAGTCAAATAATGTAATTCATTGTGGGACATAAATGCAGAATGACAAACAGATGTAGTCACAAACTAAACTAACCATGCACTGTTTCTTACACAGATGCATCTCCTGGGGATTCAGATGATAGTGAGCGCCTCATCATCTCCGAAATACCGGCAGATTCCGATGGCGACACTCCGCAGGAAGGTCAATCCCCACCTCCACCAGCAACAATACCACCACCACCACCAACACCTGCGACAAAACCACCAAGACGCAGGGCACATGTCCCCTCCCTGCAGGTGATGGATGCATGCCCGAGTCCTGCACCCACAAGTGGGCCAAGTCCTACAGGTGTCACACCGCCAGCACCACCACCAGCACGTGCCAGAGTCACGCAGCGGCGCAGGTCCATGCGCAGTACTGCCGAGGGAGCCGACCAGGCAAGGAACATTCATGGTGGAGTCGAGGCTCAGATGCTGCATGTTCAGCGCCTGCAGGGGAGACACATGGGGACAATGAACCTCAACATTTCACGTCTCGCAAAACATATGTGCACTCTTACTGATGCAGTGCGGCACATGACCACAGTTGTGGCAGAGGGCAATAAGGACATTAGTGAAAACCTCCAGGAGCTCACCCGTGCCATCCGAGCAGGACAACAAAGGGAGCGCCGGAGGCATAGGCAGAACTTGCTCCGTTCCACAGCATCGACCAGGGCCATCACAAAGCTCTGCATCAGCACTGCTGTGTTGTCCCGCCGCTCCGTGTCACTGCAGGTGGACCTCGGACATTACTGTGGTGACGTGGCGAAGGCCTTAGGCCAGGTGACCACTGCAGTGGAACACTTGCAGTCAGGGACATTCAGTGGCAGCAACTTGGGAGGGGAGGATGGAAGTGAGGCTGCATCCAGTGTGAGCAGCGTCTCGGTGATGGAGACCTGCACCAGGAGGCGCAGTTCACGCTGCTCCACAGCCACAGAGACACAGCGTGGTGAGGTGGAGGAGACACGCGATAGGAGGCTGGGCGCTCGTGGGAAGCACCACTAGACATTCTGTCCTGCATCCCTGACCATGGTGGGGTAACCATGGCCCACTTTAATTTTGCATTTGCACTCCCGTGAATCCAACGGTCATGTTTTTGCCCACAATGTGTGGGGGAACTCTAATTTGCATTTCAGTGTAACCTTACATACATAAGTGCTCCTGTGAATTAAACAGTAGCACTACTAATGATATCGTCATGGCTCATTCTTACCTGGCTCTGAAATGATGTTGTGTGATGTATGTCTGCCTCCTTTGACCTTCAGCGGTGTTTGGAACATGTGACTGTCGGTGTTGTGCGGGTGGTTGGTCATCCCGGTAGTTGTCATTCCTGTCCACCTCTATGGGTATCCCCCTTCTGGTTGCAATGTTGTGCAGCATGGCACATACTGCTACAATCCTGCAGCAGGTGTGTGGTTTATATTGCAAAGCACCACCAGTCTTATGTAAGATCCGGAAGCGACTCTTCAGGATCCCGAATGTCCTCTCAATCACATTTCTGGTTCTTATGTGGGCCGCGTTGTAGCGTTGCTCCTGTGGTGTTGCAGGGTTGATGTAGGGGGTGAGGATATATTCCCGCAGGGCGTATGCACTGTCACCTACAGGATGGAAGCAAAGGCTTAGCGTCAGTCATGATGATACATGTGTGATGCAGATGTTATGAATAGGTATGTTTACGTACCAAGCAGGAGTCCCTCTGCATTGAGCAGACGCCTGTGGATGCCACTGTGACTGAATATATAGGAGTCGTGTGTGCTCCCTGGAAATTGTGCCACTATGTCCGTGATGATGTGCTTGGCATCGCACACGACTTGCACGTTGACGGAGTGATAGGACTTCCTGTTACGGAAGATGTACTCATTGGCTGAGGGTGGACAGATGGGGACATGTGTGCAGTCAATGCATCCTATGACATGGGGGAATTGGGCCACCTGGTAGAATTCCTGTTTGTTGTGGTCCATCTGCTGGGGGGTTGTGGGGAAGCTGATGTGGGTATGTATCATTGTCAGCATGGCATCAATGAATTTACGGAAGAAGCGTGATAGTGCGCTTTGTGATACGCCACCCGCTACTGCTATGACCCCCTGGAAACTTCCAGACGCCAGTAGGTGCAGGCTGCATAGGACCTGGACGTGCGCAGGAATGGCATTGGTCCGACGTGTCTGGTGCTGCAGTAGTGGTTCCAGGTCAGCAATTAGGCGCATTATCATTGCACGATTGAGACGGTACGTGTCGTATACCTCATCCTCATTTTGGCCAAGCAATGTGATGCGCACTCTGAATACTCTCTCCTGGATCCTTCTACTGCGCTGTGCTGTGGCATTTATTCCCATCCTCCTTGCAAGCACGTAGAGGGCTGCCATTTTGTGAAAGGAAACAGGGTCTCCAGGCCCAATTTGTATGGCTTTCTGATTGATTGCATCTGTGGAACACTTGTGAGTTTTTCAGATTTTTTTATTTTTTCTGCAACTTTACCTCCTAGTTCTGATTCCCCTTGATCTGCTCATGCTAAATAGCGATTTTTGGGATTTTCGGTATTTGCGACTTTTGATGCATTCATTAGCGATTCTTTATTTGCGATTGGCTAATGCCAGGCGCTATTTGTAATTTCGGTATTTCCGATTCTTTATTTTACCGGGGACGTTTTTTGCGATTCTTTATTTTAACGGGGATTTATTTTGCGATTCTTTATTTTTTCGCTATTGGTGTTGATGCATTGGGATTCGTTGTTTGCCACTCGCTAACGGGTGATTTTTGCGAGGTGATTTTTGCTTGATGCATGTGCCAGTATATGTCAAAATTATGATCTGCAACAGAAACGTCTTTTTTACAGAGAGGTGGAGGGGGACGGCCGTTGGATTAAATAAAGGGATAAACAACGGAACAAAAATTCCAGAACGGTACAGATATGAAATTAGGTTAAGGGATAAAATATAAGGGAAGAGTTAAGCTTAAAGAGAAAAGGTTAACTAAAGTAAAAATGTCAGTATAAGGCAAGAAGTAAGGAATATCCCTGTTAATAACAAAAAGTAAATAAGGAAAAAGTAACCTTTAAAAAAAGATATTTAGATTAAACACCCACAGATTAATCACCTGTGATTAACCTTTAAGCAACTAATAAATTATAAACCAACACATGGACACCATGCAAAAGCCGTTGGTGCAATTCCAAATAACAACCCCTTATAGGCTTTAAGAGTGAGTAAATTGTAATTTTTTAAGTTTACTGGTAGAAGGATTCAGTTTGAGGTTTACGTCGCCTAGACAAATGCAATGCTTTTTTTCCTCACTAGAACTTGTTGAACACCGCTCATTCACGCTGTCACCACAGCACAAACCAGAGATATTTTCCGTTGCATAAATCAATCAATCAATAAAGCGTTTGTTGAGCGCGACTACTCACCCGTAAGGTTCTCAAGGCGCTGGGGGAGGGGGGTGCAGGTTCCGGTCCATCGAGGAGGAGGACTGTCGAAGAGCCAGGTCTTGAGGTCTCTTAGGAAGATGGGAAGCGATGTTGTCTGTCTGAGGTAGAGCGGAAGGGCGTTCCAAGCCTTGGCCACGAGGAAGGATGAGCGGCCTCCCGATCTAGTTTTTCTGGTGCGTGGGACCCCTGCGTAGGAGAGCTGGGCTGATCGTAGGGTTCTTTAGGGTGCATGGATTTTGAGTTGACTGTTCAGGTATGCCGTTCCGTTGTCATGGAGTGCCTTGTGTGCGTGGGTGAGCATCTTAAAGGTGACTCTTGCCTCGATGGGGAGCTAGTGGAGTGCGCACAGGTGCTGGGAGATGTGGCAGTGTTTTGGCAGGTTGAGGACCAGTCTTGCGGCAGCGTTCTGGACACTCTGTAGCTTGCAGGTGAGGTTTTTGTTTATTCCGGCGTAGAGTGCATTGCCGTAGTCGAGTCTGCTGGTGACCAGGGCGTGAGTGGCGGTCTTTCTGTGTTCAAGGGTGATCCATTTGAAGGTTTTACGTAGGAGGCAGAGGGTGTGGAAGCAGGAGGACGAGACTGAGTTGATCTGGTGGTCCATTTTGAACTCGAGTCCAGGATGATTCCAAGGTTGCGTGCGTGGTCCGTCGGGGTGGGCAGGTTTCCGAGGGCGGAGGGCCACCAGGTGTCGTTCCAGGCATCGGGAATTGGGCCCATGATGAGTACTTCCGTCTTGGTGTTAAGTTGTAGGCAGCTGTTTTTCATCCATTTGGCGATGGCTTCCATGCCTTCTCGAAAGTTGTGTCTGGCGGTGTTGCATTCGTTGGATAGGGAGCGGATGAGTTGGATGTCGTCCGAGTATGACACAATGCTGAGTCCGTAGGTTTTGACGATCGGGCGAATGGAGTCATGTAGACATTGAAGAGCGTCGGACTGAGGGAAGACCCTGAGGGACTCCGCAGGTGGTTGGTGTTGGGCCCGAGAGGAAAGGGGGGAGTCTGACCCACTGTGTTCTGCCGGAGAGGAAGGAGCTGATCCAGTCGAGGGCATTGTCCTGGATCCCTGCGTTAAGTCTGTGTATTATGGTGCAGTGGGAGACTGTGTCGAATGCCGCTGAGAGGTATGGGAGCTGGGAGATGGGTCTATAGTTTTTGAGGTCGGTGGGGTCCGCCGAGGGTTTCTTCAGGAGGGGGTTTACCTCAGCGTGTTTCCAGTCGTCGAGGAACAAGGCGGTCACCTGGAAGCGGTTGATGGTGTGGCGGAGCATGGGTTCGATGGTGTCTGTTGAAGATGTGGTGGGGGCAGGGGTGCATGGGGACCCTAGAATGAATTGACTTGATCGTCTTCAGCGTGTCTTCGGTGGTGAGGGCTTTCCAGCTGTCAATCGTTGGCTTGAGGGTGTCAGGGGTGGTTGGTGGGAGTTCCGTGGGTTGGTTGTCTTTGTCAAAGTTGTCGTAGATGCTCTTGATTTTGTGGTGAAAGAAGGTGCTGAATTTGTCGCAGAGGTCTTGTGGGGTGGGATGTCAGACGACTCGCTGGTGGGTTGGGCGAACTCCTTCATGATGTTGAAGAGTTCTTTGCTGTTGTGTGCGTGTGTGGAGATTGTGTCTTCAATCGCTTTTTTCCTCGTTTTTCTGATGAGTTGGTGGTGGGCTTTGGTAGCGGCTCTGAAGTTGTTGTGAGTTTCAGTGGATTTAGTGTTCCTCCAGGCCTTTTCGAGGTGGCAGCAGGTGTGTCTGGACACTCGAAGTTCGGTGGTGAACCATCTGGCAAACTTGGAGTGGGTGTAGTTGTTTTTCTTGAGGGGGGCTATGTTGTTGGCAATGTCGGAGATCCATCTGTGCAGGGTCCGGGCTGCTGTGTTGGGGTCGTCTTTTTCCGCGATGGTTGGGGTTGAGTTGCTGAGTGAAAAGGTAATCTGGTCATCTGTGATTCGGGTCCAGTTTCTTCGTGGTAGCAGGTGCTGGTGTCTGTGGATGATGTGTGTTCTGAAGGTGAAGTGGACGCATCGGTGGTCAACCCATGGGAGTTTGGTGGTGTGGCTGAAAGTGATTGAGTTTCCTGTTGTGAAGAAGGGGTCGAGGGTGTGTCCTGCTGAGTGTGTGGGTTCAGTCACGATTTGGCGCAGTCTGATGTAGTGGAGGTTGTCCAAGATGGATGTGGTGTTGGGGTCCAGTTGGTTGTCGATGTGGAAGTTGAGGTCTCCCAGCAGGGTGTAGTTGGTGGATGCGATGGCATGCGGGGAGATGATGTCCGTGATGAAGTTGGTGAATGGTCCGCGGTGTCCAGTGGTTCAGTAGATGAGGGTTTCTCAGAGGGTGGTGGTAGGGTTGGTCTGAATCTTGCAGTGTAGATGTTCCATCATGTCTGTGGGCTTGTTGTGAAGTGTGCTCAGGTGGAGGGTGGATTTGTGGACGATGGCGATTCTTCCTCCCAGGTGGGTGTGGTGGTCCTTTCTGGAGATCTTGTACCCTTGGGGGATGGTGATGGCGATGTCCGGTCCCGAGGTGGTGTTGGTCCAGGTTTCAGTGAGGAACGCTACATCCAGGGTGATACTGTCGAGGAGGTCCCCGATTTTGGTGGCGTCTTTGTGGAGGGATCGGACGTTGAGGAGGATGCATTGCAGGGTATTCGGTTTTGGTGTGTTCTTGCGGTCGGGTTGTGCTGGGTCCGTGTTCCTGGCGGTGCTGTAGGTTTGTCGGCAGCAATGACAGCTGAATGGTCCATGGATGTCGCCCGGTGACACGAGCAGCCTGGGTTGAGTTCGTGGAGTGCCGCTGAGTCTAGGTCTAGACCGAGGTCTAAGGTTACACACGCTCCCCTTCAGCGGCCGCCATTAGGTTGGGGAGAAGGGCGGGACTGGAGGTAGGGAGGCGGGAGCGGGACTGTGTCGGGGGGAGGGGCCGCAGGGGCGGGAAACCGGCGGGTTGTAGAGTGTAAAAAATTAAAATCAGTGACACCAGTAGACTAAAATTAAATTAAATAAATACTAGGGGGATATTACCTGTGTGGCAGCAGGAGGCAGGCAGGAGGAATGAAAAAGAGGCAGGAGAGAACCAACAATAGTGGACTAGGGAGGGAGCACCTCTGCTCACCTCTGCAAGGGGCGGGCGCGAACCCTGCTCTGGTTAGGCGCTCTGGGCTCCGGCGATGCGGCGGAGGAAGCGGAGCTGCTGGGGAGAGTGCTGGCCTGGATCGAGGTCAAGGACCAGGCACTAGCTCGGCTTCGTCCCTCCTGCCACGGAGACCCCGAGTGAGGATGCCGAGTTTTGCAGTAATTATCGAATCCGCTGGTCGTTCACCACAAGATTTTCACGAGGTAAAAAAACTGTTGGAATTAGTGCAGTAACGAAAATCAAATATTCCGAATTTCAGACTCAGAACCGGGAAAACAAGGAGAATTGCCACATTATAGTCCATTCCGATATGCAATGCAGTAACTCTGTAAAAAAAAAAACCCAAAAAAAAAACCCCAAAAAAACAATCTCCACGGTATCAGCAATTCCGGCCGGGTGCCTTACATATGAGGACATCACTTTGCCACGGGAAGGAGATAGCCTGTGGCCTGTGCTCCACCATCGGACTAGCTGTAGCAAAGCAAACCACGGTGCTTTAAACAGTAAGTATCCCCACCAAGCGATTGCAAAAACTTCCGGTCTTTGGTATAATAATAATGGTGCTGCGCTCAGCAGTTTTCGTCCTGATGAATATATGTTGTGTTGTTTGGTTGCCCACTCGCTCCTCCAGACGTTGATTGTGAGCTACAGAAAATGTAACCAGAAAAGAAATGGAGGGCCCGAGGGTAGAGCAGTCGCTGCCTGCTGTGTATTAGTCTCCGAGGAAATGTCCCTGATTAGATCCATTAAGCGGAAACCGTGGCAAGCAGCCAGTAATGAGGTGAGAATTTTCACAGCGTCAAAATCAGCAGTAAAATAATTCACACAGCAGTTGGAGAGCACCCCAAACATATCAAACAGCTCCTTTCTCATTCTGCCTGCTTCCTAATTACCTCAGCATGATTCAAAGCATTTGAAAGTTCCATTGAAATGATCTCATTACTAGTTTTCTAGCATCTGAATAGATGAGCGTGGTATTGTCCCAACTCCCAATTTTAAGTGGATGAACTGGATTAAATTCAATATCCAGTTGTTTTCAAGATGGCTGCTCTTCTGCTGGGATAATTTTGAGCTGATCTTGGTACATTTACGGAGCGCGCTTTAAGCTGATAAATCTCTAAGCTGTAAATTTGAAGATGTGGGATGTTAATAACTGTTTAATATACCTGCTTCATTAGTTAATTAATAACTTTAGTGGTATCTGTAAGGTGCTTAATATCAGGGGCGGCTCCATCTCCCGACTGCTCTCCGAGTAGAGCAAAAAGGAAACATAAAATGATAATAACGTTATTATCAATGTACTTTTCATATCTACGGGGATAGGATAGGGCAAGATGGGGCTGGTGTCACAGGGACAATAAGTGCACATGACGGCTTGGCGTCTTGGGCCTGCCAAAGAGTCATGCAAGCACAGCATGCTCTCCACCCAGCTGTTTTGCACAGCCTGGGTGGAGAGCATGCACAGGCTCCCACTCCCTGTCTGAGCGACGAACCACGGCACTCAGACCAATCATGATGCTGCTGTCATGCTGGTGACAGCAGTGTTGTAATTTGCTTAGGGGAGCCTGTTTGCTTCCTGCTTCCAGGACTCGGAGTCAGGAAGAGAAGCGGAGGAGAGACGACGAGGTAAGTGTTTTAAATTTTTTTTGGTGCTTTTTTCAATCTCCCCCACCCCTGTTCTCTACCAGCCACCACTGTTTAGAACAATCGCAAATCAACACTTTGGCCAACAATGCACAATATCAATTGTGTCTTCTCTGGGTTAATTCACCGCCATGTTCCAGTGCAAGATCTGAAAACTATTGTTCAATCACTGGTGCATTCTGGAATCAACTACAGTAACTCCCTCTTCCCTGGTCTCCCCAAGATTCATCCCACTCCTCTTAAATCAGTTCTACACACCGCAGCACATTTCGTCTATGTGGGCCAAAAGGAATGACCATATTTCACAATGGTTATATGTAGAAGACAGGGCCATATACAAGACAGCCTGTATCACTCATTTGGCTCTACACTCATCCACACTCTGTTACCTGGCTGACAAATTAACGCAATTTGGGGGGGAAATAGACCATTGTGAAATGCCGAAGCAATGCTGCATGAACCTTCAACCATTTCATGGGAAAGACTTATGGTGCAGTTCTTTCCAGGAAGCGCAACCAAAATATGAGACTCCTTATTT
Organism: Triturus cristatus; assembly: GCF_964204655.1. NCBI lineage: Eukaryota > Metazoa > Chordata > Amphibia > Caudata > Salamandridae > Triturus > Triturus cristatus. The sequence goes on along the minus strand of NC_140584.1, from coordinate 628,201,970 downwards.
CCGATCCTATTTTCCATCACATTCAAATTACCTTTAAATCGGAGTGGAAAGCGCTCCTGCTTCAAAGATTATTTAGCTAACTGCACCTCTCCAGTTCAGAGCTCTATGGTTTAGTCTCTGCACTGATTGGTACTTTGAGATCTACTACTCTACCTCCATTTCATTATACTCCATCTTGTACGTGGCAACAGCCGACATCCTGATACACTGATGTTATGACCACTATCTCATCAACAATATTCCAATGTGCAACATGGATTTTAAATGGACCCACATTTTAGGATAATATAATTTTGTGTATTTACAGCAATCTGATTTGTAAATTTGTACCTTATGTGATGTTCCATTTCTATTGTAAACCCATGTAGCACCTTTGGGTGATGCCAGCACAATATAAAGATGCATAAATATCATGGCATCGTGATCCACGCTCTATGTTGGTGTCATTTGATTCAGACCTCGTAGTGCTATCACTTAAGTGTAGCTAATGTTTTTTTGCATTTATATAGTCCCTGAAAAACCGAAGGTTGAACTTCATGGTGGAGTAATAGTGGCCTCAGTAGAAAAAAACAAAATACTTGTTGTTAACTTAGCTCCCACCTCGCTTATCTTAACGTGTAGATTTTATTTTGTTCAAGGTTTTTGCTTTAGCCATTCTGTTTTTTACCTTGTCAACACCCACCCTCTTATAACTTTATTATTTTCCACATAACATTGCTTGTTTTAATAGATACATGTCTAATATAATGTTTAACGAAAAGAGAAGTTACAATGGAGGGTGCAAATAGGGTGCCATACTAATTGTCATCTCTCAGCCTTGCATGACGTTTTTTGGTGGAGGAAATATGCTTCAGACAAGTGACAGATCCCTAGCACTTGTGTGGTCTTTAGCCATCCTCTGACTTAATCTATAGCAGGATACACAATCCCGCCCCACCTTGCCAAGGTCAAACAGTGGTTGGTGTTAAGCAGGCTCCAGGAACAGCTAACGTGTGAACTCATACATTTTGTTCTCGTACAGCAAGGCAAAGAAGGAGCATGGGGTGCACTATATCCTTGACCTACAGCAAGGCATAGTTCTGTGCAACCTCTCTGTTGCTGTCCTTGAACAAGGTGATGGAGCGGGGCAGTTAGGGCTGCTGATGCCTCTACAATTTTTTTTCAGTCTTTTCCAGTGTTAGCCTTAGTGTTTAAATAAATACTGACAAAGCCATTCAGTATGGCTTTGGGAGCACATATTGGGGAAGAAGGGGCACACAGAACGGTTGCAGGGGGTAGATGGACATGCAGATGGCATCAGGAGAAGGGCGCGACTACACACTGGGGCTGCAGGGGACAGGTACTTACAAAGAGAAGGTGCAGGCAGGCTGAGGATACCATCGCCCCCTCGCTTGACATAACTTTCAAGGGGGTGGAAAATGAGTAAAAGGTTTACAAGGAAACCTTGCTACTTTGTGAAAGAGCCTTATTTCCATGCATTGCGCAAGTGCGTAGAGGGCTAAACAATCAGCAACCCCTTGTCCCACCCAAAAGCGATGGAGGATATACACTCCTAATTCTCGCCATGCCTGAGAGGGGGTTTACACACACACGTACCACTTTGCCTTGCCCAAGATAGAAGAAAAATGACAACATACTCTCTAGCCTCACCTAACAGAAGGGAGTGTCCCCCTCCCTGCATTGATCAAAAATGGGTTGATGCCCAGGCAACCATAATTCCTTTGCCAAGTGCAAGGAGGGGGGAGGGTTGCACCCTCGCCTTCACCAAGGGCTTTAAAAAAAAGCAAGTGTGAGAATACCTGTTGATTTGCTCCTACTCAGTGCATATATGTTGGTAATTGCTTGCTCCTGTGCCCTGTTTGTAAACAGGGACACAATACCCCAGGTTCTGTAAAAGAGGACAGATGTTCGGGAAAGTTAATAAAGGTCTAACATATATTTAATGCAAAAATGGCCAGCAAGCATCAAACATTAGTTAGGTGTACATTGCCATATCAATGGGCTACAGCTTTGCCCCCGGTCAGTTGTAGAATGTAATGTTAAATTCCATACATTTTAGTGGTATATGTACACATATGCCTACATAAATATACATTTGATCAGTCAAACAAGGGTCGACAAAAAGGGAGGGCCCCACAACGTGTTTTCCCCATGGTAATTTCCAAAGAAAACTTTAGACACAGTCAGAACTGCTGAACGAAATTACAACAAATTTGGCAGGAAGGGAGCTGGTGGTCCAGAAAGCGCCCTTTTTGTTAAATGGTGTAAATCTGTTTAGTAGTTGCAGAGTTATTTAAAAGTTTTTCAGATATACAATTGGCGACGCGGAGGATCTACGACCCCATCAGAGATCTCGTGCTGAGATGTGATTGGCTATCAATACTTCAAACCAGGAATTGTTGGCAGCCATCCTGTGAGTCACAGGAAAAAACATAAAACAAGCATTTGCAATGCAATAGGTCTCACATTTATAAGAGTTTGAGCTATTGGCATTGTAAAATTACAATGCCTTTTATTTATGTTTTGGTTTTAAAACAAATAAAAGGCATTGTCCTTTACAATGTCAGTAGCATAAACTCACATAAAAGCAGTGTGCCACGTGCAGCAGTGTGCCGCGTGCTGCAGTGTGCGGCGTGCAGCAGTGTGCGGCATGCAGCAGTGTGCGGCGTGCAGCAGTGTTTCGTGTAGCAGTGTGAGGCATGCAGCACTGTGACATGCAGCGTTGTGCAGCAGTATGCTGCGTGCAGCAGTGTCGTGCAGCATGCAGCAGTGAGTAATGCAGCAGTGTGCAGCAGTGTGTGGCGTGCAGCAGTGTGCCAGTTGCATCAGTGTGTGGCGTGCAGCAGTGTGTGGCGTGCAGCAATGTTTTGTGTAGCAGTGTGTGGCGTGCAGCAGTGTGTGGCGTGCAGCAGTGTGTGGCGTGCAGCAGTGTGTGGCGTGCAGCAGCGTGCGGCGTGCAGCAGTGTGCGGCGTGCAGCAGTGAGCGGCATGCAGCAGTGTGTGGCAGTGTGTGGCGTGCAGCAGTGTGAGGTGTGCAGCAGTGTGTGGCATGCAGCGGCATGCAGCAGAGTGAGGCATGCCGCAGTGTGAGGCGTGCAGCAGTGTGAGGCGTGCAGCAGTGTGCGGCGTGCAGCAGTGTTTCGTGTAGCAGTGTGAGGCATGCAGCACTGTGACATGCAGCGTTGTGCAGCAGTATGCTGCGTGCAGCAGTGTCGTGCAGCATGCAGCAGTGAGTAATGCAGCAGTGTGCAGCAGTGTGTGGCGTGCAGCAGTGTGCCAGTTGCATCAGTGTGTGGCGTGCAGCAGTGTGTGGCGTGCAGCAATGTTTTGTGTAGCAGTGTGTGGCGTGCAGCAGTGTGTGGCGTGCAGCAGTGTGTGGCGTGCAGCAGTGTGTGGCGTGCAGCAGTGTGTGGCGTGCAGCAGCGTGCGGCGTGCAGCAGTGTGCGGCGTGCAGCAGTGTGCGGCGTGCAGCAGTGTGTGGCAGTGTATGGCGTGCAGCAGTGTGAGGTGTGCAGCAGTGTGTGGCATGCAGCGGCATGCAGCAGTGTGAGGCATGCCGCAGTGTGAGGCGTGCAGAAGTGGGAGGCGTGCAGCAGTGGGAGGCGTGCAGCAGAGACACGTGGAGGGTGAGGACAGACACGTGGAGGGTGGGGAGAAACACGTGTGGAGGGTGAGGAGAGACACGTGTGGAGGGTGAGGAGAGACACATGTGGAGCGTGAGGAGGAGACACCTGTGGAGGGTGAGGAGGAGACACCTGTGGAGGGTGAGGAGGAGACACATGTGGAGGGTGAGGAGGAGACACATGTGGAGGGTGAGGAGGCAACACATGTGGAGGGTGAGGAGGAGACACATGTGGAGGGTGAGGCGGAGGGTGAGGAGACACGTGTGGAGGGTGAGGAGAGACACGTGTGAAGGGAGAGGAGAGAGACGTGTGGAGGGTGAGGAGAGACGTGGAGGGTGAGGAGAGACACGTGTGGAGGGTGAGGAGAGACACGTGTGGAGGGTGAGGAGAGACACGTGGAGGGTGAGGAGAGACGTGTGGAGGGTGAGGAGAGACGTGTGGAGGGTGAGGAGAGACACGTGGAGGGTGAGGAGAGACATGGAGGGTGAGGAGAGACATGGAGGGTGAGGAGAGACACGTGGAGTGTGAGGAGAGACACTTGGAGGGTGAGGAGAGACACGTGGAGGGTGAGGAGAGACATGAAGGGTGAGGAGAGACGTGGAGGGTGAGGAGAGACCCGGAGGGTGTGGAGAGACACGTGTGGAGGGTGAGGTGGAGGGTGAGGAGAGAGACGTGTGGAGGGTGAGGAGAGACGTGTGGAGGGTGAGGAGAGACGTGAGGAGAGACGTGTGGAGAGTGAGGAGAGACACGTGGAGGGTGAGCAGAGACACGTGTGGAGGGTGAGCAGAGACACGTGTGGAGGGTGAGCAGAGACACGTGTGGAGGGTGAGCAGAGACACGTGTGGAGGGTGAGCAGAGACACGTGTGGAGGGTGAGGAGAGACACGTGTGGAGGGTGAGGAGAGACACGTGTGGAGGGTGAGGAGAGACGTGTGGAGGGTGAGGAGAGACATGTGGAGGGTGAGGAGAGACATGTGGAGGGTGAGGAGAGACACGTGTGGAGGGTGAGGAGAGACACGTGGAGGGTGAGGAGAGACACGTGGAGGGTGAGGAGAGACGTGGAGGGTGAGGAGAGACACGTGGAGGGTGAGGAGGGTGAGGTGGAGGGTGAGAAGAGACACGTGGAGGGTGAGGTGGAGGGTGAGGAGAAACAGAGTTGGAGGGTGAGGAAAGACGGAGGTGGAGGGTGAGGAGAGACCGAGGTGGAGGGTGAGGAGAGACCAAGGTGGAGGGTGAGGAGAGACCGAGGTGGAGGGTGAGGAGAGACCGAGGTGGAGGGTGAGGAGAGACCGAGGTGGAGAGTGAGGAGAGACCAAGGTGGAGAGTGAGGAGAGACCGAGGTGGAGGGTAAGGAGAGACCGAGGTGGAGGGTAAGGAGAGACCGAGTTGGAGGGAAGGAGAGACCGAGGTGGAGGGTAAGGAGAGACCGAGGTGGAGGGTAAGGAGAGACCGAGTTGGAAGGGAATCAGAAGTGGAGGAGAGAGAGAGGTGGAGGGTGAGGAGAGACAGCGGTGGAGTGGGGGGGAGGGGAGGATATCACTTTTACTTCCTCTCCTAGTGTAAGGTAACGCCCCCACCCCACAGGCCCTGCCGGGGCCGAGAGCAGATCACTGTCCGCATCAGCCGTCACCAGAGACCGTTCCGTACTTGTTGGTAAACAGAGGTTCACTATCAGTTGATAATGAGATTCACTTGGGGGGGCTGACTTACCTCCTCCACCCCCAGGGCCAACACTGAGAAGGCATCAGAGACCTGGTGCTGCCTATGCTGCAGTAGTGCGAGAGAGAGGGATGGGGGGTGGGCAGAGGAAGAGGGACAGGTGGGGAGAGAAAGAGGAGAGAAGGGATAGAGACAGAAAAGGAGCAAAAAAAGAATTAGAGAGAGTAAAGAGGAGAGTTGGGGAAAATGAAAACATTACGAGAGAACATGTAGCAAAGAGGTGGAGAGAGAAGATGGGAGAGAGTAAGGACGCAGCCAATAGATAGGGCAGAGACAAAAAGAATCGAAACAATACAAAAGTATTTTCCAAACTCGTAAATAGCCACGGGCCAAACAACTGATCTGCAATGAAGCATCCGAATCCGGTATATCATGACGTTAACCATGCAATAAAAAATAAATTAAAAAAAACACCCAAAAACACGTGTACACCATGTTGACCCTTTTCCATGCAACGTATTCTAAAACGCCATTCTCATTCATACATTCACAGCAAACCTGTTCACAAGAGTGACAGAAAATGTGGTATTAGTGTTACATTTTTGTTTACATCCATACCCGCTCACTTATGCAAGTAAAGGATTCATGACCACACGGTTAAACAAAACGTACTGATTGGCCTTGCTGTGAAGGAGAAACACGTGTTGACACACACTCCCGATCTGTGAAACGTTCACCCCACTTTCTCGAAATTGAAACCAGTGCATGTGTCCGACGAACTTCCTGCCGCTTATCTGAATGCACCAGTGGCAGAAGATAGTCCCCATCTTGCAACAACACAATTAAAGGGAGGCATGTCTGTCTCTCCCCACCGCCACATGTCTCTGAGTCTTACTGTCTCATGCGAGATCTCCCTCTAGGAGACAGCTGACACGACTCTTCCCCTGAGACAGTACGGGAGATGCGTTTGTGTGCATAGTGTGTGTGTCTATATGTATATATCTGTGTGTGTATGCATGTGTGTGTGTTTGTATGTGTATATGTTTGTGTATGCATGTGTGTGTTGGTGTGCAAGTATGGGTGTGTCATTGTGTTCATTTGTCTTCATGGATGTGTACACATATGTTTGTGTGTATACCTATGTCTGTGTATGCATGTTTGTGTGTATGTATATGTGTTTGAGTATGTTGGTGTGCGTGCTTGTTTATATGTGTATGTGGGGTTGGTGTGTTGGTGTGCATGTATATGCATATGTTTATGCATGTCTGTGTGTGTTTGTATATGTTCATATGTGTGTGTAAATGCATGTGTGTGTTTGTATGTGTGCATAGTTGTGTATGCATGTGATCAGAGGGAAGAGTGCACTTGAGGGCAAAGAGGAAAACATACAGGGAAGAGTATGTGAGGGCAGAGAGAAAAATACAGAGGGAAGAGTTCATGTGAGGGAGGAGAGAAAAATAGAGAGGGAAGAGCTCATGTGAGAGCAAAGCGAAAAAAATACAGAGGGTAGGGCGCAGACCGGAGATAAAAACATAGAGGGAAGAGAGCATGTGAGAGCAGAGAGAAAAATATAGAGAGAAGAACACATGCGAGGGCAGAGAAAAAAATACAGAGCGAAGAGCACATGTGAGAGCATAGAGAAAAAATGCAGAGGGAAGAGTACATGTGAGGGAAGAGAGACCAATACAGAGGGAATAGCATGTGTGAGGAAAGAGAGAAAAATTGAGAGGGAAAAGCACATGTGAGGGCAGAGTGAAAATACAGAGGGAATAGCACATGTGAGACCAGAGAGAAAAACATAGAGGGAAGAGCATATGTGAGGTCTAGACGCCTTACACAATTGGCGCCCTGAGCAGCATTTCCTTTTCATGCCCTGGCACAATCAATCTTACATTCTATGCCACGTCACTCAGGAGTACTGTGGGATTCAAGTCAGTATGTGAAGTTAGCATAACGTATCTTGAGCCATAGCCATCGAGAGCTGCTTTAGAAGACAGCCCATTTGGTCTCTGTGTCTTGTATGATGGAAAGGGCCGAGAAAACATACTGCGGCCATCTTGAATCATGACCAGTCGTGTCTCAGATCACGTGGTTCTCTCTGATCACCGTCTGCATGATTTAGCTCGCACCAGCCTAAAGACAGGGTGAATTGTATTTACGGCGGAGGCCCAAGGTCACATCTGCAGTAGGGAGTATTAAGCAAATTCCTCTGTGCCCGAGATGAAAGGGAGTCACCCGGCCGACCTTCTCTGAAGAAGATAGTAACCTTATGTGTGCAGATGGTATGAGCTCATTTAGGAGCTCTAGGGCTAACTGGTGTTTTTCCATTTACAATGCTTTGTGTGCTGAGTCTGTTATGTATATAAGTGTGATCTTGTCAAGGGGCCAACAGTCTTCCTCGGCGCACCTGATGGGTGAGGATCGATGAGGCTCCTCTATGTAGAGTCCTGTTGTGGCCAATAAACGCTTGAACCTTCTACGTTGCCAACTGCTTATTATTTGACTTGATATTGCGGGCCACTGGTAAGTGTGGCCCTTGGGATTACTATTTAGATTACTACAGTTGGCGACCACGAAGGGACCCCGTGATAGGGTCTTTCCTCCCCCGTATTCGGGTGGTAGGATCGAGGGCGTCTTGGCCGGGCGGGCGGAGGGGAGTTCAACGTCCACTCCGTGCTCCCGATCGGGGTGCCCTCTGCTGCTAGTCGCCCTTCACTGGGGTCCTACGGGCTTAAACCCAGGAGCTGACCGTGTTGGTTGTAAGAAGTTGGCAGCGGAGAACGAACATTCGTACCTGGGTGCACCCGGTGATTAATTTGTTTGTTTGAAGCATACGCTGTTGAGCGGTGCATTTGTTTGAAGCACGCGCTGTTAAGCGGTGCATTTGGAACAGTTAACTGTATTTGATTTGAGGGGTCGTGAGTACCCTAGGAGAATTACGGAGGTCTTACAGGGTGGTCCGGTAGGGACTGACTGTAGAGACTCCGCGGATCTTTTGTGATATTTTGAGATACTGATCAGATGCCTAGTTGTTACCTGTGAGTAATACGCGGCTGGATTGCACTCGGAAAAGCCTGTGGCTGTAACTGGGTAGCCATGAGACATATCTGAAGTACGGCTTGGACTACATCAGAACAGTCTCCGTGGTGAACCAGGGAGGTCATGGGATGGTCCGTAGTCCAGTTCGTGGTTACCCCTGTCTGATAGCCTCTTGCCAGTCTGTCGGGAGACTGCTTGTTGTGATTCTGTTGATCCTTTTGAATAATTCCCCACGAACGGGAGTCGACGGGCTCGGTTCGGTTGTTTGGATGCATCAAGTTTGGATAGGTTGAACTGCAGAGAGTGATGTCGACATACATGTTATCTGTGGTGTAGAGTCTGTTCTATGTTATTTGTGTCTGTCTACTAACCAACATGTTGTGTTTCAGCAAATTGAATTGTTTTGGTTGTTGTTGTCGGACCAGCGACTCTCGTTTGGCTGAGAGTCAGCCTGCCCCTCCGGAGGGCAGCCCTAGCCATTTCATGTATGTGAAGCATGGCATTGCTCCCATATTGTTCAACACCTTGTGGCATAAGTATACTAAAGGTAATGAAGAGTTACAGTGGCCAAAGACTGGTTCATTTGATGAAAAGAAAATTGCCTTCTTACAGGAACAACTATTTTCCAGGTGCAGTAGGCAATCTATGTTTGATGCCTTAAATGCCTGGCAGAAAGAAGCCAAGCAAAGACGGATGAGGGGAGAGAAGCTAGCGAGAGCCAAGGCTGGCCAGACCGTAACTCAGAAAGCTGTAGCTTATGACAGGGCTAGGGCAGAGAAAGGGGTCGATTGCATGAATCGGGAGTTTAGACTGAAGGTCGATAAAAGTTATGTGGCTCGACCTAATGCGGAGGATGCAATAGAAGACCTATTGGACATGCGGCCACCGCCCCCTTATGTCCCGCAACGATTATATCAGGAGGTGCCCACAGCTAGTGTATCGGCGGGGGTAGGGACAGCCGCCCCTACACCGGCTCTGGTTGCCTCCACAGCAACTCCGGTTGCATCGGCGCCTCAACCTCCCTCCCTCACGCCTGTCACTAATCTCTCTCGGCTGACTTCCTCTGTCTCGGAAGTTATAGCTTTATTGCCCAATTTGTTGTCAGCCACAGCAGCTGAAGCTCCCCAGTTGACACCGGGGGCCATACATTCTCCCTCTGCCTTGACCTCCTCTTCCGCGAGTGCAACTCCTTTTGCAGCTGTTCCAACTCCAGTACATCCGGCCGGTTCTTTAGACGGCAGGAGGCTGTTCACTCGATCAGCTTTAGGGGCCGAGGAGAAGGAAACCATTGCGGCACAGGCATCCCAATGGATGCGGCAAACTATTTATACCTTGTCTGACATATGGAACACTATGACAGATTACGAACCAGTGATGCAGCACCACGCGTTAGCACACATGGCTAGACGCCTCATCTCACTGTGGGAGCAAGTTTATAACAGGGAAAAGGCTCCAACTATACTATATGACATTCAAACCCAGGCACACAACTCTCAGTTAAGCCCAGACGAGGTGTATAGGAATGTGAGAATTTTGGTCAGTTACCGAACACGCCTACAAGCAGCTAGTCTCGCTGGGGTACAGCCGTTTCCAATGCGTGAGGTGCATCCCATTTATCACCCAGAAGTAACTGAGATCATAGACGCACAGGGGACGGTTACCCGCCCAAGAGTAGACGCCCGTTTTCAGGAGCAGTGGGTATACACCCCGTGGTAACGCAGCGAGGTACTTTCATTGAAAACCCAGCTGCCTGACCCCAGAAAGAATCCTACAGCATACTATAAGGAACTCACGGAAGCCGCCTCCTCGGCGGTAATGACACTGGCTGATATTGAGCTGTTTTTTGCTCTATTGGTGCCGGGGGACATATGGTGACAGGCGCATGACCAGGACCATGTGACTGAGTTTGGGGGAACCTGGGAGCAATTGAGGGACTGGGATAGGGATCGGAAGCCAGGGGATAAGCCTAGAACTGAAATACGGACCCTGCTGGACAAAATAATAACTTATATGCATTCACTAATTCCTCCCAGGAAAGTAGACTGGGATAAATTGACTGCATGTAAACAAAAGAAGGATGAGAGTGTGTCCGATTTCTTTACAAGGTTTGAAGGGGTTTTCATTGACTTTAGCGGGCAGGACCTGTCCAAGGAGGGTGGCATACGCTTGTTTGTTAATAGGTTTGTAACTAACCTATTACCCGAGATATCAGCCCGACTTCAGGCTGCGGAGAGCACATGGACTACATCTACCCCTTCAACTATCTTAAGTATGGCTCAATACTATGAGCATCGGGAGAACGAAAGTAAGGAGAAAACAGAAAAGAGATCGAAGGATTTGAAGACTAGAGTCCTGTTACAGCAAGTTGAAAGAGGCCGAGGGAGTGGTCGGGGAACACAGAACTTCGCCCCGCGAGGGGCGGGTCCCGGGCAGGGTGGTGGACGAACCGATTTGGGAATAAATCAGTGTGCGTTCTGTAAGCAGGAAGGGCATTGGCGGGCCCAGTGTCCGTTGTTACAGGCGCAGAACGGCGTTCCGAGGGGCCAAGGGAGAGGCCGTGCTGGTGGTCATCGAGGTGGGCATACGAGACAGGAAGGTGTTGGGCAAGGTGAGAATAGCCAGAATTATTTTGACCATGGTCAGGGGAAGCAGTACTACAATGAAGGATGTTTGAGTAACGACTCGGCGGGCTATTCTGAGGCATAGGAGAGCCAAGGACAGTGTGGGGGACGTGTGTCAATTCCAGTAGACCTAAACGGACCTTATGTGCATGCCCGTTTAATGGATACACCAGGTAAGTTTTTAGTTGACACAGGGGCTATGAATAGTTCTGTTTCACATGCCCTTGTCCCTGGGGCTGCTCTGTCCGGCCAGAATAATGTATCTGTAGGATTCTCTGGAACTCCAGTGGTAAGCCCCATCTCCCAACCTCTTTCTCTTACTTTAGGACCGATCTCAATTGATTCCCCTTTCCTTCTAACTTCACAGTGTGGTGAGAATCTCTTGGGAATGGACATATTGAAGAGGCTCTATGCCCGTATCCATTGCTCTCCAGACGGTGTTTATTTGACTATTAAGAAACCCTTCCCTCCTTCAGCGCAATGTTTTTCCAAGACAGACACTCTCCCCCCTGAACTTGCAAAGATTCCACAGAGTCTTTGGGCTACCGGGGATACTGATGTGGGTTTGTTGCACATTCCACCCATTTCGATTACCCTGAAACAAAATGCCCGATTACCCAGAATTCCGCAGTATAAGATTGCTCCCGCGGGTGAGCGGGCGTTATTGTCCATCGTTCATGATTTGATCCGCACCGGTGTAGTGGAAGAGACAGCTTCCAATACGTGCAACAGCCCTAGTCTTCCTATTCTAAAACGTGCCCCGATAGATCAAAGCCCTGATTATGCTGACACATATCGTTTTGTGATTGACCTGCGCGAAATAAACAAGATTGTAGTACCCCAATATCCTGTGGTGCCTGACATCACTACTATTTTAACGATGATTCCTCCAACTGCTAAGTTTTTCTCTGTCATTGATTTGAAAAATGCTTTCTTTAGTATTCCCATTCATCAAGATAGCCGTTATCTTTTCGGCTTCTCATTAGGAGGCCGCAGCTTCAGATTTTGTCGCGCCCCACAGGGTTATACAGAAAGCCCCAGCATTTACAGCCAAGCTCTTAAAACGTTATTGGATACACTAACTTTGCCACCCGGTAACATTCTGGACGATCTCCTCGTGGCCTCTGATACTGAGCACGGCTGCCGAGAGGCGACGACTGCGTTGTTACAGCATTTGGCAGCGCATGGTAATAAAGTCTCATTGTCTAAATTTCAATATTGTCGACCGGAGGTGACCTAGTTAGGTCATCTCCTGTCGAAGGAGGGAAGACGACTGACTCCTGATCGCATCATAACTATATCTAACATGCCTGTTCCCCGCACGCAACGTGATGCCCGCGCTTTGCTTGGCATAATTTCTTACTGTCGCCAGTGGATCCCTAATTATTCCCTATTGACTAAACCTTTCTTGCATCTAACGACTAAAGATGTGCATGAGCCTTTACCTTGGACAGCTGAATGTCAGAATGCTTTTATTTCTTTGAAATCTGCTCTTTGCTCTGCTCCCGTGCTTGGCACCCCTGACTACCAGAAGCCTTTTGTACTCTGCGTGCATGAGGTGGACGGTTGCTCGCTTTCAGTGTTAACACAAGGATTTGGCGGTAAGCAAAGACCTTGTGCGTACTTCTCGGCGGTATTGGACAATGTCGCCAGAGCGCTTCTCAGTTGTCTGAGAGCCACGGCTGCGATTGCAGTGGCGATCCGACAATCGGAAGGGCTCGTCCTGAATACGGACCTAACAGTGATGGTGCCCCACGCTGTGGACGTATTGTTGAACAGGACGCAGACGCAGCACTTAACTAGTGCGCGTCTTACGGGGTACGAATTGACCCTGTTTGCACCGCACATCACCATCAAACGATGTGTCACCCTGAACCCTGCTACGTTACTACCTCGCCCTCTGGAAGACCACAGTCAAGATATACATGATTGCATATTTCGGACAGAAGAAGAAACAAAGGGGCGGATAGATTTGACAGACATTCCTTTATCTGATCCTCAAGGGGAACTGTATGTTGATGGCTCATGTTTTAGGTTACCTAACGGCACTACGACCGCTGCTTATGCGATCACCACATTGCAAACAGTAGTTGAGACGGCCAAGGTACCTTATCGATCGGCCCAGGCTGCCGAGTTAGTCACACTATTAAGGGCTTGTGAATTAGGTGAAGGGTTGAGGATAAATGTCTACACCGATAGCCAGTATGCTTTTGGCGTAGCACATAGCTTTGGGAGGTTGTGGGCAGAGAGAGGTTTCCTCACATCCCATGGTCAGAAAATAAAGAATGGTCAGTTGGTTTTGAGATTGTTAGCTGCCCTGACCTTGCCCCAAGCCATAGCCGTTGTAAAATGCAGTGCTCACAAAGCAGTAGTTGATGATGTGGGTAAAGGAAATGCCTTTGCGGACAGGATCGCTAAAGAAACTGCCCAATCCAACACCTCCTCCATGTTCGTAGCAAGTCTGCATAAAGGGATGGTAGAAACAGAGACATTCAATAATACAATAGACAGTGTGAAAGAATAGCAATCGGAAGTAACCCCTGAAGAACTAAAGTACTGGCAAGAACAGATAGGGAAGTTAGATGACAATGGATGTTGGATTGACCTGTCAGAGAGGTGTAGATGGCTTCTGCCGAATGCATTTGTAAATACAGTGGTATCCATGGCACACAGTCCCGCACATGTGGGGTTTGTAGGTATTTGTGCAATACTAGACCCCGTGTGGTATAATACCCACATCCATAGGACCGCAAAGCAACTAGTCCAGAATTGCATGATTTGTCTACAGCATAATCCAGGAGGTAGCATTCCTGTTCTGACCGGTAGCTTCGCGCCCCCCAACCTACCTTTTGAGGTATTACAAATGGATTTCATTCAGTTTGAGCGGGTCAACAACCTGAAGTATGTCTTGGTGGTGGTTTGTACATTCAGCAAGTGGGTGGAGGCGTACCCTACTAAGGAAAATACTGCCCTAGCTACCGCAAAGGCCCTAGTAAAAGAGTTCTTCCCCCGCTATGGGTTACCCCGGGTGATCTGGAGTGACAATGGGAAACATTTCAATGCTGACCTTGTGGAACATGTTTGCAAGGGCCTGTCAATACAACAGAAGTTCCATGCTGCCCGTCACCCCCAATCAGCAGGGCTGGTGGAAAAATATAATGGGATCCTGAAATTGAAATTAGCCGAGCTACAGGCTACTACAGGACTGAAATGGCCTGATCTCTTGCCCATGGCCCTACTGTCTGTAAGAACCACTCCCCACTCCCGCAGTGGAATATCACCGTATGAGGTGATATTCGGCAGGCCTGCTAATGTGTGGGGTGTGCCACGACCAAAATCCCTTTGAGACATTGAGTACCCTATGTTGGCAGACTACCTTTATGCACTGACTAAAGATCTTCGTTCTATTCACCAACAGATATCAGCAGTATTGCAGCCTCTGCCAGAGGGTCCTGGACACAGCCTGGAGCCTGGACAGTGGGTCCTGGTTCAGAACTACCAACGGAAATCCAGTCTAGACCCACGCTGGACCAAGCCCTTTCAAGTACTCTTGGTCACGAGTCCGGCTGTAAAAGTTGAAGGGAAGCGGCATTGGATCCACGTGTCACATCTGAAAAGGGTCCCACTTCCTTTGCCGGACGATCAGAGGGACCAAAGCGAAGTATTGAGGCACGAAGGTGATAAACCTACCGAAAAGTCACCCTCCCCAGAAGCCCAAGGAGAAACAGATGGGCGAGTAGAGGGTGTCGTGAGTTCGGCGACTTTGACGTCTGGGGATGCAATACGTGACAAGGAGAGTCACACACCCAGTTCTTTACCTGACCCCACTGTGCCTGTTCTTTTCATTAATCCCGAAATACCGGGACATGTTCGCTACAACCTGCTGCCCCGACAGAAAGTAAAAATCCCAGGTTCAGCCTAGAGAATGAGAATGATGGTCTGAGTAAAACCCTGGGAAAGGTAAAAACACTGGACTGAACCCGCTGAGAGCTTGGAACTTTTTGATAAAGCTCTGTTCAGAAAGAAGATAGAGACATTGACCAGCTAGTGGGGGGGCCCAGGTAGAGTTTTCTTCCAGCAAGAGTTGTGTCAAGTGCAACTCCAACGCGAGAAGTTTTTGTGCTCTTTTCCTTTTTCCATTTTGTGTTTTATGGAACAATAGGAGTCTGCCTGTGAGGCTCTATAACGGACACAGGAAAGAAGCACCCTCCGGCAGGTTGGACTGCTTGTAGATTTCCCCCTTTTCAGAGATTATATTTGAACTTTTAGTGAGAATGTACCCTTTTGCCCGTTTTGTCCCTGAAGAGGAGCGTCCCATAGTGCACCGCCCTTTGTATTCACATCTGCCAATGTTCTCGACTTGGAGTCTGCGTGCCAAGATTGTTTTTGTCGTCATAATAGTTGTCTCATTAATGTTATGTTTAGGAATGTTCATCTATCTAGAATTTCGCCATCCTGTGCACACCTTGCTAGCTACCACCCCCGCTCCTGAGGAGCACCACTTTCAGACTCTTGCTCCACATAAAGAGAGGCATCGTCAGACATATGTGAATAATGCTTTTATTGAAATGTTACATCAGACTCATAGTTCAACAAATGTCACAAATTGCTGGGTATGTGGCCTTCTTCCATCTGTAATGCACAGGCATGACCTATTAATTTCACTGCCTCTGTCATATTTAGGTAGTTGTGAAGCTTGGTTCAAATTATTGTCGATGATGTATGAACATTATACTGTTGATGAGCACCGATTCTCAGAGAAGGATTACGAACTAATCCTGGCCTATATAGAAAGGCGATGAAAAACAGGATATGGATAAGCGCACAACCCAAGGTTTTGATCCTTTACACTTTTAGACATCACAACATGGCGCCCGTCATTATTACCTTTTTGACACAAGTCCTTTCTTTATGTTTATTTGTCACGTTACCTAAGTACAAATCTGTAGCGCGTCCCGCGCTGTTCTAACGTTCACGACGAGATTCGGATCATTGTGGAAACACGCCGGTTTTCGTAAGTTTTTGTCGATTTTGTTTATATTTCCCTCACCTGGTGGTCGCACATTCGCCTTTCCAACATCATATTACATCGGCTGCACGTTTTTCTATGTTATTTCGTATTGTTTCATTTTCTGTACATCACCACGTTTTTTATGAGCACTGTATTACTAACATTATTATGTTTGATTGGCCACGATTTCGTCCACGATTCAGTAATGATAATCGTCTTTACCCACCTAAGTTCATTTTCACTATTTCTCGTCACTACTTATTATTTTTATCACTGTTCCCTTTGCAAGGTCACTTTTCTCTGCTCAATTTTCGCACACCAGCAGTCACCGACCTACCGGACATCTTAGCTTGATTCGTCAACTACACGTTTTACCATGTTTCTTTTACACACTGGGCTTTCTTCGCGAAGTTCAGTATTGTTTTTTTCCCTTGAGCACACTGGTATCATACTTCTGACACCGTTTATCATTCTCAACACATTGAAATTATGACATTGACATGTCTCTAGTTTACTTCCTGACTCTTTTGCTTTACACTTCCTTTCAGATATGACCCCTGATGAAGGTCCTCTCAGGACCGAAATGCATTGGGCTAACATTTGAATATGTATGGATGAACCTTCATTGATATGATTAACTAAATATCAACCTTCGACATCCAATCCAAGTTCTTGCTTTTCATTTTTTCAAACTTATGAGTACTGAGTATTGAATTCTCACCAACCCCTTCCCTGGGGCTTGCGCTGTGCGCAGAGGGACGTCTCCTACTTCCAGGGTACGCTTTCTTTGCCTATATAGAAAGGCACCAGGGATTCACCCCAAATGCTGAAGGTACGGATGGTACTCTGGATCCTACCGCCTGCATGAATGTGTATATGGAACATGAAAATGACACCTGGTTGAGAGACGAAGTGTTAGATTTTGTGTCCTTCAATTTTACCAAATATTTCAGATACTTCCAGGAATGAAATGTATCGAATGATAGGATCATTCCGGTCCCTGTTTTGAACACCTCGTCCTCCTTTTGCATACATGGTATTGGCCATCTGTCTGTTGGAGTTAGTAAATGTAACTATACCTATAGTTTACAAACTGTTAGTAGCCCGCCTATACTCACTCCACCGAATGTATATTTTGTGTGCGGAGAAAATGCTTATACCTGGGGGTGGTCAGGTAAATGTTACTTATCCTTCCTATACCCTCCCGTTTATATAGCCCCTTCCGACTATCATAGGTCTCACACTGAGGAAATATGAATTTTCATGGTCAATTGTGTCCCCTATCTTAGACCCCAACGGCTCCATGTACATGCTATAAGTACATGTATGTTCCCTCCAGTTCTAGCTATGAAGACGCAAATACATGTGCGTCCAACGTCAACATGCCCTCTTTCAGATCCGCCATGAATGGGTCGAATATTCTATTCCTAAGTATGATTGGCCACCGACTTTATATGGTTCACTTTTCTAGTTTTACAGTTCAGGCGAGTAGGCCCTGAATTCTGCCATCAAGCCTTTTTCTGCTTCTGCCTCTGAAATGCTCCAGCTTGGACCTGCATCCGTGTCCATGAACTTTGTCTTACTCCCTGCGCGGCTAGCGGTGCCTGACGCGGCCTGTTGCCTGCCAAAAACTGTATTCAGCCTTCAAGTTATCTGCTCCGCTCCTCATCCAATGCATTCCTGTCTAGTAGTTTAGGTAAACATCCTTCCAGCTACCGAGCAAAGGGCCCGGCCTCGCTGTCTTTATGCAAGTAATTCATAGCCCCTGTTACTATGGAAGATTCCTGCCCCCTCGCATCGCATGTAGACACATAGACGCTTGTACACGCACTAACAGTCAGTATAGAATAGGATCTGTCCGAGAAGACCTTTCCTTCCAGATAATATAGTTCCTTAAACACAAGATATTAGATATGATTTAGGACTAGGTTGTCCTGACACCCCAGACTTCTGTCTCCACATGTAGGGCTAAATGTCAAGTTCCCTTCACCCTCTAGTTGCACGTCAATCACACGTCATGCGGCTGCGCGCGCATCTCTGCCAAATATTTCTGCTGACACTGCAGGATTCTCTTATGGATCCACCCACTTCTGACATCATTCTAAATGACGTTTCTAGTATACGCCTGTATTTACGCCTATTTCCATTACGTATGTGTATTCTTATCTGTATTATCAGCTGTTACGCCTCCTGCATCTGTCTTAATACAATGCTTCTCATATATATATGGTTACTTGTCAATAATGTATTGCTGATCCCTTCCTGAACCTTCGTGGTGATGGAATATGACTGCCTGGTTCGAACCATAATTCCTTTGTAAGGAATAAAATCCTTTTCAGAACCTCTAATACCACGGATTCTGCCTCTTATTTTGACTGAGTTATTCTTACTAGACTTTACCGCATAAAAAATAGTACAGGTAATTTAAATATTTACCACATAAATTGGCGCCCGAATAGGGACACTTTCTCATCTCACGCGCAGGAGGTGCGTTGCAGGCCCGGTCCCCTGCCACAGCTGAACGGACAAAAACGCGTACCCGCAGGATTTCCTGTATCTCCCTCCGGCCAAGCGGGGGTGACTGAGGCTGCGATCAACACCCAGACGAGGCGGTGAGAAGTGCGAAGTATCCCGACCAGAGCCTAGCTGAGAGAGCAAGATCCGAGGTATACAGAGGCCCACCAGGTTCCGAAGTTCCGAGTCGAGTCCAGTCCAGTCCGGTCCAGTTCAGTTCAGTTCCGAGGCCTTCCGTTCCGTGCTACCCGGTGAGTACCGTTGCTGGGGAGGCAGTTAGACGTGCACATTAATTTGTTCCGGTCCTGACGGGTTTGGGTACACAGATCCGGTCTGCACTGTTTTAGCAGTGTATCTGTACTGTTTAGCAGTATATCCAGTATGTTCATGTATATAATTCAATATTATCTAGTATTAGTATTATGTCAGTAACTAGTTTTCTTCTAATTATCATTGTTCGTTAAATGTTAAATGTTTTACTGTATTCAAAAATTGTGGTATGAATGAGTGTTCATTATTGTGTTTATCGTATTAATTGTGTTCAAGTCCAGTTCGAGTAAGAATCAAGTAGCAAGTTTTAAAGATGCCGTTCTTTTCAAAATTAAGACAGATCAAAACTAGAAAAGGAGTACTCGAAGAAGCTGTTCCCATTCCACCTAGGGACACTCCAGGGTATTTTATGTATCATAAACATGGCCTAGATGCCGTATTATATCTTGACTTATGGGTGAACTACACCAAGGATCTAGCAGAAAGTCAGAGGTGGCCCGCAGCTGGGACATGGGATGCAGATTGCATCATGAGAGTAGAAGAAGAATTATGGAAAAAGAAAGCCAGACAGTCACAGAAAGATGCCATTGAACTATGGCGTAAAGAATCGCATAGGCGCACAGAGAAAGCGCTCAGACAGGAAGAGAAAAGTAGGGAGAACTCAAATAGAGCCCGAGAAAACGTATTAGTTGAAGAAGGTATCCGAGTAAAAACAGAACAAGTAGACAGACAACGAAACACTTTTATGAATGGTATGTATCCTCTTTTGGCCGAAGGTTTACCTAAGGCCACCCCGGAAATACCGAAAGATTTGCCACCCCCATTACTCCCGATTAAAACACATCCCAAGACCGCAAAAGATATTTTCCTTTCCTCCTATTTAGACGATGCAGCTCCCGAATATGTTAATGATCCTCCACACACGCCACCTGTCGATGGTGCTCAACCTCGAGATCATCTACCCCCACCTCCGCAACAACAAACTCCTCCGCACAATCCCACGGGTCCATCTGTTTCCGCCGCTTTTCCTGCATCCACAGTCTCTACCTTACATCCCACGAATCCTTTCGTGCCTAGCACCTCAGAAGGTGCGACAGCAATTTTTGCCACGCCACCATCACGAAGTAAATCGTCTTTTAGAGATTTAGCAAACCAACGTACACCCCAAATAGCAACGTCCGACACATTTAAAGAACATCTTGTAGATTGTAGATATGATCCAGTGCCCGGTAAAAATGATAGAATGCTGCTATCATCACTACGTATACGACGAGCTTCACTATATTTAACGACGCTACCAGGAATGATTAAACATTTAGACAATATATATCGCTTTGTCCAAACAGGGCAAGGCCCTGAAAGTATTGACGAAGCCATGGAATACCAGAAAGCGGATATACAGAGACAACTGTTACGTTTCTTCATAAACTGCTTGATAAGAGACAGAGATAGGTCCGAGGTAGACCAGGATGAAATGCAAGTACTTACCCGATGGGGTCAGAATATATCAGAGGGAAAACATGATAAACAGACATGTATAGTAGCTATGTGCCGAAAAATACGCAAAGAAGTAGAACGAATACATAAAGCCAGATTGGAGGCAGACAAAACTGAATCAGAGGGAGAGGAGGAGGAAGAATCAGAAATGCCCACAGGACAATTAGAAACAATAGCTTATGTAGGTAGGGGAAGACCTTGTAACAATACCAGATACTTTAATGACCCGATACGTCCGATACGTCCAGAATGTAACAGACATTTTCAAGCCCCTACGTTAAATACGAAGTCCCCTGAACACTTATTCCAGGCTGTTGATAAACTACTCCGAGACCGAAGGGGGTATCATATGCTTGATTCTATGGATGAACAAGAATTAGCCAGGTCAGCAGTACAATGGGCTGACAGTTCTGAAAAATACAGTGATGATGCGCTAGCACACACGTTTTTGAACCTTACCCCAGACGAACAACGTTTAGCTGGTATATACATGATACAACACCTCCTTATATTATATAGAAGCCAATACTCCGATCCTGGTCCTCTACCCGATATACTGATAGAATTACTCACGAACAAATGGAGAGGTTCAGGTACTGACTTAATTAAAGAAATTCTGGAATATCGACACCAGTACATTGTCTTCGTATGCCCAGAACATGTTTCAGTTCCCCCCAAGTTGGAAAGAAAAATGTATCACATAGACAGACAGAATCCCTTACGCGAAGTACACCCAATCAGAGGTGAGGACAATATTTTTAAGCGCGTGTTTGTGTACGCGCCCATAACTAAAATTGAATTGTTAGAAATGAAGAAAGTAGTACCTAGCCATGACAAAGACCCAGCAGGTTTCCACCGTGAGATAAAAGACATGTTACTCATGGGAGAGTATACTTACCCTGACATTATGAAAATATTAAAAGTCCTATTACCTGCCGGTATTTACGAGAAACTCAAAGAAAAGGAATGGGAGGTGGGAGACCAAAAGATAGATTGGACAGCGTTAGAAAACGAAGAAAAGGCCCGAGCTGCAGGGTCAGGGCTTGGGGAAAGGACTACAGCATTACCAGGATTATTAGTGCAGGTACTACCACGTTTATTAACTACGAAAAAGGAAGACTGGGGTGCAATCTCAGCCTGTAAACAAAAACAAGATGAAGACACTAGTGATTTCTATTCCCGATTTGAAAAATGTTTTGGTATTAATAGTGGCATAAAAGCAAGTAGTGAGTCGTATCCACATCTGTTTGTGACAAAATTAGTTGAGAATTCCCTGCCCCAAGTTAAGAGTAGAGTATTAAAATTCGAGAGTACTTGGCAAGGTAACACACCGTCACAGATGTTACAAATGTTACAATATCATCACAATAGAATTAGAGAAGAACAAGAACATGAACAAAGACGTGTGAAAGACACGAAAATGAAAATGCTTGTTGCTCAGTCAGTTCCAGCTGACGGTCATAAAAAGGGTACGACACAGTCCAATGATTCAGTAGGTCCTGTTAGAGGGACATGCAACTATTGTAAACAGCCAGGTCATTATATACACGATTGCGCAGTTCTGAAACATAATATCTCTACGGGTATAACGAAAGAGAGACCACGTCCGCCTAGACAGGATCAGATCCAACAACAAGTACCTCAGAATATACAGCCTATGCCAGCTGTACAACAGACCATACCACAACAACAACAACAACCACAACAACAGCCACAGCCTATTGCTGCAATACAAAACACGACACAACAAATGTACCAGTATGCACAAAATGACTACCCAGAGTATCAGCGCTACACATGAAATAGCCTAGAGAGGGAAGTTGGCCTACCCCTTATTGAGGTTCCTGTAGATCAAGAGGGTCCTTATGTACAGAGTCAAGTATTAGGGAAAGACAGAAAGTTTCTACTCGATACAGGGGCAAGCAGAACCACTATCAGTCACAGCGAAGTCCCAGGGGCACCCCTCTCAGGCTCACAAAATGTTTCCCTTGGTTTTTCAGGAAAGCACACTATTAACGAAGTATCGCAACCACTTGCATTCACAGTTGGTCCGTTAACACGGACTACAGATCTATTACTTACGAAATCATGTCCAGAAAACTTGTTAGGTATAAAAACATTGAAGGCTCTAGGAGCTGTAATATGTTGTTCTCCGGAAGGAGTACGATTATTTTTGCGTGACTTTAAAGGTCACTACGTGTCTAGAGACATGGATCACCGGTTACAGAATCTACCTGCACATTTATGGGCGCAAGGCCCCACTGATGTAGGTTGTATGCACATTACACCATATCGAGTCACACTCAAAATAGGAGTGGTACTACCACGAATGCGACAATACAAGTTACCGCCAGATGCTGTAGTGGCTTTACTGCAAATCATTGACGAGCTCATTGCACAAGGAGTGGTTGTGGAAACCGACTCCAATGTATGTAATTCCCCGATAATTCCGATTCTTAAACGAACTGATCCAAAAGCACCACCGGTATATCGATTAGTTATTGATCTGCGAGAATTAAATAAATGCATTGTACCACAATACCCCGTGGTCCCAGATATCTCTTCATTGCTAACAGCCATAGATTCAGAAGCAACGTTCTTTACTGTAATTGATCTCAAGAACGCTTTCTTTAGCGTCCCAATCGATCCGGAAAGCCAATATTTGTTCGGATTCAGTTTAAATGGACGAAGTTTTAAATTCACACGCGCACCTCAAGGATTCACAGAAAGCCCCAGCATCTATAGCCAAGCACTGAAAAGA
Organism: Triturus cristatus; assembly: GCF_964204655.1. NCBI lineage: Eukaryota > Metazoa > Chordata > Amphibia > Caudata > Salamandridae > Triturus > Triturus cristatus. The sequence goes on along the minus strand of NC_140584.1, from coordinate 628,178,976 downwards.
GAACTTGACAGTATCCACATGCCAGCTAACACTGCCCTGCTTCAATATGTCGATGATCTGCTGATCACCGCCCGAAGCGAACCTGAATGTGAAAAAGCATCACTGACGGTTTTACATTTCTTAGCCGACAAGGGGCACAAAGTGTCCCCTTCAAAGCTGCAATTCTGTGTCCAGCAAGTTGTGTACCTTGGGCACTTACTGTCCAAGGGGGGAAGACAGCTTACACCCGACCGTATCCAGTTAATTGTTAACATGCCGCCACCCAAGACACAAAAGGAGGTGCGGGCATTCATAGGCCTCACTTCGTACTGCAGGCAGTGGATCCCTCAATATGCATTTCTAGCGAAACCACTCATTCAGTTGACAACACAGGAAGCAGCGACATCGACTGTCCTCCCTTGGACTCAGGAACATACACAAGCTTTTGAAAGCTTAAAGAAAGCTTTATGCCAAGCACCTGTTTTAGCAACGCCATGTTACAGCAAACGTTTTACACTTTTTGTTACAGAACGTGAAGCTACTGCTTTGTCAGTACTCACGCAGGAACAGGCAGGATCACACAAGCCATGTGCTTATTTTTCTAGTACATTAGATCCCGTAGCTCAGGCTCTTCCTGCGTGCCTGAAATCAGTCGCAGCAACAGCTTTAGCAATCAGACAAAGCGATGCCATAGTGTTAGGACATCAATTGACAGTACAAGTACCACACGCAGTAGAGGTTCTCTTGAACCGGACCCAAACACAACACTTGACTATAGCCAGACTGACGGGTTATGAATTAACATTGTTCCAGCCACACATAGAAATCCGACGTTGTAGTACATTAAATCCTGCCACACTTTTGCCATTAAGTGGAACAGACCCATTGGCACATGATTGTATTGAAGTTATCACTATTACGACCAAACCCAGACAAGACTTGACAGATATTCCATTATCAGATCCAGACCTGACATTGTATGTAGATGGTTCATGCATGAGAACAAATACAGGAGAGTTAGTGGCCGCTTATGCAGTCACAACAGATACTGAAATTATTGAAACGGATTGTATCAATACCTTGTCAGCTCAAGCAGCAGAGCTCATCGCTCTGACACAAGCCTGTATTCAAGCCAAAAATAAGAAAGTCAACATATATACAGATTCACGTTATGCATTCGGAGTCGTCCATGACTTCGGCGTGCTTTGGCGAGAGAGAGGTTATTTAACTTCTCACGGTGCCCACATCCAGCACGGTCCCCTTATTCAAGCTCTGTTAGATGCAATACATCTGCCGACTGCAATATCGATTATGAAGTGTAAAGCCCATACAAAAGTGACTGACATTATTTCTCAGGGTAACGACCTAGCTGACAGAACAGCTAAACAGACTGCTCAGAATCAGACTCATCCAACTGACACGACAAAGACAATAGTTCCGACACCAACACACTGCATGACAGTTAAGGATCCCGCCCTTGATGTAATTGACATACAGACACATGCTACACCAGAAGAAATAAAGAGATGGACTGAATTAGGAGGGATCCAAACGGATCAAGGATGGATGACGAAGGGAAAATCTATATGGTTTCTCCCCGACTCAATGGATCAGGTCATCATTAACACAATACATAGTCCAGCGCATCTAGGAGAGAAAGCTATGCTAGACAGTATTCAACACATTTGGTCCAATAAACACTTGCGAGCAGCAGCTAAACAGAAAGTACGTACCTGCATGATTTGTTGTCAGTTCAATCCAGGAAAAGGCGTACCTGTAGAACAGGGTGGATTTCAACCCCCCGATCACCCTTTTGAAGTCCTCCAGATGGATTATATCCAGATGGAACGTTGTCGAGGATTCAAATATGTCCTCGTAGTTGTATGCGCTCTTTCCCGGTGGACAGAGGCGTATCCCGTCTCAGATTACACTGCCCCGACTACTGCCAAACAGTTAGTTCGAGAATTCTTCCCACGGTATGGTTTGCCCCGTATCATGTACTCAGATAATGGCCAGCCGTTCTCATCCGAGCTAATGAAACATGTTTCACTTCTGTTAGGCTACCAATGGAAATTCCACTGTGTCCGACATCCCGAGGCAGCAGGACTCGTGGAGCGACATAATCAAACTCTGAAAATTAGACTGTCCAAAGTATGTAGAGAAAAAGGTGTCGACTGGATAGTAGCTCTACCAGTTGCGCTCTTTTACATGAGAATGGTAGCACACTCTCGAACAGGGCTATCCCCGTATGAGGTGATCTTCGGTAGACCACCAAATATGTGGGGGACGCCTATACCCCGTAAAATAACTGATGTTGATTGTAATATGCTGACAGATTACCTGGCTTCCTTGATGTCTGCACTACAATCTTGTCGTTCACAGGTAGCTGCAGCTTTTCCCGATAACACTGAGGTGAAGCCCCATGAAGTGGTTCCAGGTGACCTGGTACTGGTGAGGAACTTCGACAGAAGGAACCCGCTGGAGCCTCGCTGGCAGTCACCTAAACTCGTCTTATTGACCACAAGGACAGCTGTGAAGATTGAGGGACGTAAAGGGTGGTTGCACTCGAGCCATATCAAAAAGTTTCATGGACTACCATCCGACTTGAATTTTCAGCCCTACATTCCCTCACAGACTGACTCAAAACTCCCCCTGGTTGAAAAGACTGGAAAGGAGAACTATAAACTGAAACTAAGGTCTAGCAAGTCAGACAATTTGATTGTTTAAGTCCTCTCCAAGGTGAATCGGTTGAATTTGTCTCTGACATGTATCCTCTAGACCGGAATAGAGAGAGAAATAGACAGAAACATGCGTACTGTAAATCACTTCGTAGTCACTGCATAGTGACATTGTTAATTATGTTTTTTCTAAGTCTTCTGATTATTATTTCCAGTATATTATTACACATGTATTACCCTATCTCCAAGCGTGCTTTCCATGCTACTGCCGAACATTCTTTTTGCGAATTACCCCCGCATGAGTTGTCCTATAGATTTGCGCTGCGCAACAACACATTCATTAGTATGTTACATCATTCTCATCAGACCAGCAATGCAACAAATTGTTGGATATGTGGCCGACTCCCTCCCTATCAGAAATACAAGGGAGTTTTGCCCCTCTTTCCGTATCCATTCACACACAATGGCTCCTGTGGAGCATGGTTTAGTTTGATTAATTCCCTAGATTCAAATACAGTAGTTTATCAAGACAACTGGGTATGGGGAAACCTGAACCTAGTTTTGCTTAAAGTCTGCTACCCTAACAAGGAGGGACTTCCCAAAAGAACAGGAACTGATCTAGAAAACGAAGTATATGGATTAGGTAACTTTACACTTAATCTCATGATCCTGAATGTTGAATCCGAAGCTACACCAATCTTGCCCGCTATGTCAGTATTTCCAGTTAGAGGCGAATTATGTGTAAGAAAGAATGGTTCAATACACATGGGCCATAGTAAATGTACCACTGTAATAGAATTCAGTGATAAAGGCAAATCTACATTTAGAGCTTCTCGTCACTCCTACTTCATCTGTGGTCACACCGCATACATACACCTACCCCTAGATTGGGATGGTACCTGTTACATTGCATTCCTTCTGCCACCTGTTTTCCTAGCCCTGCCTGATTATCATAGGAATACCCATTTAATACACAATAGACAGCAGAGAGATCTCCCGATTGTCGATTACACTGAAACAGCATGGGAGAAATACACAGATTTCAATAAAGGTTTCTTTCCCTACATAGGTACAGTCACTAATAGTAAGCTGATACGTAGATTAACTAGAACCCTTGAAGCAGTAGTGAATGAAACTACTTCCGCCTTAGGCAACTTAACAGAGGAGCAGTCTGCGATGCGGATTGTTGTTCTTCAAAATCGTCTTGTCCTTGACGTCATTCTGGCCGATAGGGGCGGAGCCTGTAGGGTCATCGGATCAAGTTGCTGTGTTTTCATACCAGAAAACGCGCCGTCAGTGTATAAAGCCATAACTCGACTTCATAAGATCGTAAGCCAGATACACCAGAATCCAGGCACCTGGACTTGGTCCGGTTGGTTCTGGAGCGTGTTGTCAGCCTGGGGATGGAGGATCCTATCCTTCCTAGGTATTGGCTTTCTCATACTATTCAGTTGCTGCTTGTGTCTACAATGTGGGCCAGCGATTTGTGGTCTGTGTGCCACATCGTGTATCCCGCCTTCAAATTTTCATTCAAGATCCCGGAAGAAGAAAGAAGAACAAATGATGCTATATGATCAGATTGATGGATTGATGAAGATGGATATTTCATGAGGGTCCGTAGGGGACAAGGAGGGAATGAGGAAATATGAATTTTCATGGTCAATTGTGTCCCCTATCTTAGACCCCAACGGCTCCATGTACATGCTATAAGTACATGTATGTTCCCTCCAGTTCTAGCTATGAAGACGCAAATACATGTGCGTCCAACGTCAACATGCCCTCTTTCAGATCCGCCATGAATGGGTCGAATATTCTATTCCTAAGTATGATTGGCCACCGACTTTATATGGTTCACTTTTCTAGTTTTACAGTTCAGGCGAGTAGGCCCTGAATTCTGCCATCAAGCCTTTTTCTGCTTCTGCCTCTGAAATGCTCCAGCTTGGACCTGCATCCGTGTCCATGAACTTTGTCTTACTCCCTGCGCGGCTAGCGGTGCCTGACGCGGCCTGTTGCCTGCCAAAAACTGTATTCAGCCTTCAAGTTATCTGCTCCGCTCCTCATCCAATGCATTCCTGTCTAGTAGTTTAGGTAAACATCCTTCCAGCTACCGAGCAAAGGGCCCGGCCTCGCTGTCTTTATGCAAGTAATTCATAGCCCCTGTTACTATGGAAGATTCCTGCCCCCTCGCATCGCATGTAGACACATAGACGCTTGTACACGCACTAACAGTCAGTATAGAATAGGATCTGTCCGAGAAGACCTTTCCTTCCAGATAATATAGTTCCTTAAACACAAGATATTAGATATGATTTAGGACTAGGTTGTCCTGACACCCCAGACTTCTGTCTCCACATGTAGGGCTAAATGTCAAGTTCCCTTCACCCTCTAGTTGCACGTCAATCACACGTCATGCGGCTGCGCGCGCATCTCTGCCAAATATTTCTGCTGACACTGCAGGATTCTCTTATGGATCCACCCACTTGTGACATCATTCTAAATGACGTTTCTAGTATACGCCTGTATTTACGCCTATTTCCATTACGTATGTGTATTCTTATCTGTATTATCAGCTGTTACGCCTCCTGCATCTGTCTTAGTACAATGCTTCTCATATATATATGGTTACTTGTCAATAATGTATTGCTGATCCCTTCCTGAACCTTCGTGGTGATGGAATATGACTGCCTGGTTCGAACCATAATTCCTTTGTAAGGAATAAAATCCTTTTCAGAACCTCTAATACCACGGATTCTGCCTCTTATTTTGACTGAGTTATTCTTACTAGACTTTACCGCATAAAAAATAGTACAGGTAATTTAAATATTTACCACAACACGCTGAACCGAAGGAGTCTTGAATCAGGAAACACTGATAGGGACGCCACAGACCAGACTGATACCCCTGCTCAGCATTTTGTTGATGTCATCAAAGGAGTCCTGCCCATATGGGGGCCCATTATAACCAGTAAGGAGATTAGAAGATTGTCTAGGGTAGTAGAGGGGGTAGTGAATACCACTGCAGGGATAATGACTAATATAACTGTTGAACTTCAAGCGACCAGACTTGTGACCCTCCAAAATCGCCTTGTTTTAGATGTTATCCTCGCCGATCGCGGGGGAGCATGCAGAGTGATCGGCAGCTCCTGCTGTGTATATATACCTGACTCTGCCCCTTCGGTCCATTTGGCCATTCAGAAGTTGCATTGATTAGCATCTGAAATACATACGGAGACAGGTACTTGGTCCCTTTCGGGGTGGTTCTGGGGTCTCCTTACCACTTGGGGTTGGAAAATATTCATGGTCCTCCTAGGAATAGGGGTCTTCCTTTTCACTTGCTATATTTGCATCCAATGTGGGCCTGCCTGTTGCTCCTATTGTGCTACTCAAGTTCGCCTTGCTCTACCTAAGCCTGAAGCAAACTCTGCTAGGGTGAGCGCTCAACTAGTGCAGAAAGAAATACACGACATAATGCAGATAGACGAGGGCATTTTCACAGAATAGTTTGATGGATAGCTACATTATGCTAAAAAGGGCCGTTCTGTGGGATTCAAGTCAGTATGTGAAGTTAGCATAACGTATCTTGAGCCATAGCCATCGAGAGCTGCTTTAGAAGACAGCCCATTTGGTCTCTGTGTCTTGTATGATAGAAAGGGCCGAGAAGCCATACTGCGGCCATCTTGAATCATGACCAGTCGTGTCTCAGATCACGTGGTTCTCTCTGATCACCGTCTGCATGATTTAGCTCGTACCAGCCTAAAGACAGGGTGAATTGTATTTACGGCGGAGGCCCAAGGTCACATCTGCAGTAGGGAGTATTAAGCGAATTCCTCTGTGCCCGAGACGAAAGGGAGTCACCCGGCCGACCTTCTCTGAAAAAGATAGTAACCTTATGTGTGCAGATGGTATGAGCTCATTTAGGAGCTCTAGGGCTAACTGGTGTTTTTCCATTTACAAGGCTTTGTATGCTGAGTCTGTTATGTATATAAGTGTGATCTTGTCAAGGGGCCAACAGTCTTCCTCGGCGCACCTGATGGGTGAGGATAGATGAGACTCCTCTATTTAGAGTCCTGTTGTGGCCAATAAACACTTGAACCTTCTACGTTGCCAACTGCTTATTATTTGACTTGATATTGCGGGCCACTGGTAAGTGTGGCCCTTGGGATTACTATATAGATTACTGTGTATGCATGTTTGTGTGTATGTATATGTGTTTGAATATGTTGGTGTGCGTGCTTGTTTATATGTGTATGTGGGGTTGGTGTGTTGGTGTGCATGTATATGCATATGTTTATGCATGTCTGTGTGTGTTTGTATATGTTCATATGTGTGTGTAAATGCATGTGTGTGTTTGTATGTGTGCATAGTTGTGTATGCATGTGATCAGAGGGAAGAGTGCACTTGAGGGCAAAGAGGAAAACATACAGGGAAGAGTATGTGAGGGCAGAGAGAAAAATACAGAGGGAAAAGCATGTGAGGGCAGAGAGAAAAATACAGAGGGAAGAGTCCATGTGAGGGAGGAGAGAAAAATAGAGAGGGAAGAGCTCATGTGAGAGCAAAGCGAAAAAAATACAGAGGGTAGGGCGCATGTTAGACCGGAGATAAAAACATAGAGGGAAGAGAGTATGTGAGAGCAGAGAGAAAAATATAGAGAGAAGAACACATGCGAGGGCAGAGAAGAAAATACAGAGCGAAGAGCACATGTGAGAGCATAGAGAAAAAATGCAGAGGGAAGAGTACATGTGAGGGAAGAGAGACCAATACAGAGGGAATAGCATGTGTGAGGAAAGAGAGAAAAATAGAGAGGGAAAAGCACATGTGAGGGCAGAGTGAAAATACAGAGGGAATAGCACATGTGGGACCAGAGAGAAAAACATAGAGGGAAGAGCATATGTGAGGTCTAGACGCCTTACACAATTGGCGCCCTGAGCAGCATTTCCTTTTCATGCCCTGGCACAATCAATCTTACATTCTATGTCACGTCACTCAGGAGTACAACCTCGAATGCTAAACACTGACCAATGAAATTACGTGGCGAAACACCAGCCTATTCAGTGTCATGGACCCCAGGGCAAGTAAGTAAATGACCCCCCAACCTCCTCAATATGCTACAGTTATATTAAATACACAAATTATCAGCGTTCGTGGGCCCTGGTGCCACTGCACCTGCTGCACCAATTGAAGAAACGCCCCTGGGCAAAGGTACACAAACAAGGAATCAATGACTGCCGACCTACCGGACCCACTGCAAAATGATAAAATAAAAATACTTTCCACAGAACATTTACGATGGAATGCATAGAAGCGCTGCCATTATAGCATTATTAATAGAAGATCGTTGCTACACGTTTGTTTTTGAAGTGTCGAATTCTAACCTGGAGAGTGAGGATGGTATATTTTAGGAGGGCTGAAGAGGCGCATGGCGTGGGATCGCGCTAGCATGCATCACAGCTCACAAACCTCGGACACATTAGGGGCAGCGGAATGTACAACATACAGAAAGTATGTGCATCACCACGTCGTTACAAAATTGCAGAAACCTGATGCTTTGGTTAAAACATGGCCACAATGTTATCAACTACTGCAGAATAAAAGATGGCCGAATGGGAAACGTGTGGAAGGAGAGGAGTTTTCTTGTTTGAGAACAAGGCTGTAAGATTACGACGACATTTAAAAGTCAATTGCTTCACTTAAGGCGAGAGTTTATTATTAAAGTCAATTAAAGGGAGTGGACAAAAATAACCGGTTCCTAGTCGGGAAAGATGGGTCTAATGAAGCAAAGGTGACCCAAACAAGGACTTACAAAGGGATTTAAGGACAGTGAAAAGGAATCGAGCAGAGCATCAAAGGGCTGGGTGAGAAGGGAGGGGGGAATGCAAGGGTCAAAGCGGCGAAAGTGAAAGTAATCGAGCAGAGCATCAAAGGGCTGGGTGAGAAGGGAGGGGGGAATGCAAGGAGCAGCTGTGCACGTGCACGCCATCGTGCACTCAGGCCCTAGGCCAGCAAAACCATGTGGGTAGCACTTTTGAAAGCCCACTTACAAAATGTCTCAAAGAGACAGCTTTTGCTGTCTCAGCGAGACCTAAAAAGAAAAAGGGTCAGGATAGAAACACCCTGACCCCCTTAGGCCTCTTCAGAGCCTGACTGGGGTCCCACAGGGGCAAAAAAGCATTTGAAAAAAACAAATTCAGCAGGAGTCGCATTGAATCCGTGAATCCTGAAATAAAATTTTAAAGAAACAAAGTGCGGCCTACTGCGCTTCGTTTCTAATTGGCCATGGTCTCGGGTCATTATAAAATAGGAGTGGGAGGTGCACACTCCCCCTCCTGAGACTCATTGATGCTCTGAGGACCACCACCTCCCCGGGGCTTCTTTTACAATAAAATGCAAAGGAGGCTATATGGCTTCACCCATGGACCACTACCTCCCTTGGGTTTTAACAAGAAAGATTGTGGGGGGGCTGCGTGGACCCCCACACACAGCCAAGGAACCGCTATCTCCCCGGGGCTTAAGTCAAATTAAATATGGAGTGCCACGCAGCCCCGGGACCACCACCTCCTCAGGGCAAATTACAAGAAAGGAGTAGTGCCATGCAGCCCCCCTCCTGGAGATATACATGGCCCTGGGGAGATTCAAACCCAATGGTAGGCTCCTGCTATGTCCCGCGGTGCCCACCCCCGGGTTGGGGAAGGAATTCCCCTCAACTCCAGAGGGTCCTTGGGGGCCAACAAGCCCTCGTATTACCTCCAGTAAATCCCACACAGCAGGATTGCCGAAAGGTCTTTCTAGGCCACGCCCCCTTTCTCCATCACTCTGCAAACGTGCCTCCTGGTGCATTACTGGTTGGGGAATAAAGACCTCTTGGAAGCTGATGTTCCTTAGGGGCCAAGAAGCCATCCTGTTACCTCTAGTAAGTGTGACACAGCAGAATTTGTGAAAGCTTGTTGGAGGTCCCGCCCTCTTTCTCTACCACTCAACAAATGCAACTACTAGTTAAAAAAACATAGAAATTCACTGAAATAAACAAAGGTTACAAGGACGTTATAGTTAGGCTCAGATTTCCCTCATACAAAACCAGTGAAATTTAGCAGTTATAGTTACGTATGCTAACTATAACGTACGCCATTGCAATGCTCTGCTTAGGATTTCACATATTACGTCACTCATGACATGGTCAGTGACACCACTGATGACATCTCAAAGACAACACTGATGACATCACAGACGGCATCATCCACAGAACCACTCACACACCCACTCACACCCCAATACAACCACTCATATACCCATTAGTAGATCCCTATCAGTACTCACACAGAGCCACTCACACAACCATTCACTCAGCCATACAACCACTCATGCAACCAGTCACTCATTGGCACAGCCACTCACATAGCCACACACTCACCCATACAGCTACCAACACGCCTACTTATTTACCTACACAGTCACTCACTAACTAACCCATATAGCCTTTCAACACAGCCCCTCTCATCCATACAAGTACTCACACACTCACTCACACACCCACACAACCACTTACAAACCTATTCACACATCCATAAAAGCACTCATACATCGGCTCACTCACCCATACAGCCATTCACACAGACACTTACCCTACAATACAGCCACTCACACACCAACTCACTTAACCAAACACTCACTCAAACAGCCACTCACTCATCAATACAGCCAGTTACAAATTGAGTCACTCACTCATACAGCCATTCAGACACCCACTCACTCAACCATACAGCCACTGACACACCCAACCCACTCACTCATCATTACAGCCACTCACACAGCATCTCCCTCACTCACGAAGCTACTCACCCATCTACTTATACACCCATACAGCCACTTACACACCCATACACATAAGGATACAGTCACACAGCCACTCAAATAGTATCTGTTACAAGTAGAATCACTCAGTAGTAGTGCACCTAATATACTAATTTAACTTTTGTAGTAGGTTACTATACATGTTAAACATCCATAAACTCTTAAAAACACTTATACTCACTTGATGAGGTCATCAGTGATATTATTTGAGATCTCATCAGTGATGTTACTGACTATGTCATGAGTGAAGTAATATGTGAGGGCATACGCATTGCGTAGGGAAAAGTTATAGTTAACTCTTGTAACTATAACTGGTGAATTTCAGAGTGTTTTTTAACGAGGGAAACCTGAGCCTAACTATAACATCCCTGTAACCTTTGTTTTTTTCACTGAATACATATATATAAATGTTAGAACCGGGGTCTCTAGTTGGCTGGGGTATGTACCCTAGTCCAAGTAGGGACCACCGCTTCCGACAGGGTAGCTTGGCGCAGAGCAGGAAGGCGTAACTTAAGAGGCAATGTGTAAAGTATTTGTGCAACACACACCGACAGTGACACAGTAAAAGCACTCACAAAAGGACACCACACCAGTTTTATATAGAAAATTAAAGGCATCTTTATCTAGAATTATGAAAGATCCAAAAATATGGCGAGGATATTCCATGTACAGTAACAAGGTTCTAAGGGCCAAAAAGGGTCTTTGAAAGGCTCTCTGTAAGTTTGTCACAAAAATTGAGCTTGTGCGTTCTGTATCTCCCCAGTCACCTGCAGTTGTGTAAACCAGTCACAGACTTGGGGCAGACTGCCTTTGGATCCTCAGGGATGGAAAAGTTACCAGCACATTCCCCTTGCAGGCTCGTGATAAAAAGGCAGAGCAAGTTCAAATGAGCCAGTCCGCTTTCTGAAATGCTCAGTCCATCAGGCCCTTTGTAGTTTACAGCTTCTGGGGTAAGTTCCACTCCGACGTAGCTTAAAACCAAGGCAAGAGTTTACAGACCCGCTACTTAAATAGGCGGCGGATTGCAGTTCCAGCAAGCAAAATGGTGCAGAGTTTACAGGACAGCTACTTGAATATGCCGGTACTCCCAGTCTCGCTCTTACTGGAAGGAAAGTCACACCAGCCTTTGGCGGCCTGCTAGTTCTTTAAGGCAGTCCCGGGCGCCCACACCCCGCTTTCGCTAACGTCCCTCAACACGGCAGCTTCCTGCACGCTGTCCGTTACCTGAGGGGGACACCAGTTTCGCGGGTCTCCCAGCACGCCGGGTTCTCTCCACAGCTGCACCGGATAGGAGCGGGGCAGCCCTTCCGACTTCGGCATGGCAATCTCCAGGGGCGGTTCCCTCTCCCCGTGGCAGTGACGTCGGGGAAGCCCAGGTTGCTGGGCAACCCTCGCACCAGCGCCCAATCGCAGCGCGGTGGGGTTCTTCGTCACGATGGGGAATCCTCAGCAACTTCCCGAGGTTCCCAGGCGGCAGTGATCTCTGGCCCACAGCACTCGCTAGAAAAGCGCGCCACGGCGATTTCAGGTCCCGGGCCGGTGGCGGTGATTTCATGGCCTCCAGTAATTCAGGGACTCTGCTACACCGCACTATGGGCCGCTTTCAGAGGCGCTCTCTGCACGGGCCGGCAGCGGTGACTCCAGGCTCTCAGTGCATCCAGATCAGTTACAGTCCCCAGGCAGCGGCGGTAAGTTCAAGGTAATAAGCACTTCTTCTCACAGCGCTTTTAGAGCACAGCGCAGTTGGGAGCCCAGGCTGGCAGCCGGTGATGTGAACAGCAGTTTGCGCTGCAGAGGCAGTCTATAGTTAGAATCACACGTTGCTGCCCTAGGAAGTCCCCACTAGGCAGGGGGGAACAGTTCACAGCAGGTTATGGAGACACTCTGGAGATGTTACCTCAGTCTCCCTGGCAGGGCAAGATCAGCAGTCAGTAGGGCAGCTCAGGACGTTGGGGCAGCAGATCCTGGGAGCAGTCAGCCTCAACAGTGTGGCAATCCTCCTGGCACCACTGTCTCCACTCCTGCAGATTGTTATGCTGGTCCAGCAGTGTAACAGAGATGTGTGGCCAGAACCCTCCCTATTATACCTTAAGGTCAGGTGACCGGGAGGGGCGGCACTTTCTGGAAGAATCTAGGGGGTTGGAAATCTCTGGAAAAATCCAGGAGGCTCTGGGGTGTTCCCTTTCTTTCCTACCTGTCTGTCAACAGGGACAAAAGGCTACAGTTGCAAAAAGTACCAGACAGTGCAGACTATCAGCATGCAGATGGAGGGTAGGCCTCACTGCAGTAGCAGGGCCTATGGCTGATACACTAGTGTCACCATGCTTTTAAGGGAGAGCACCTGCACCTCAGCACTGTTTAGCAGTGGTAAGGGGCCCAGAATCCTAAGTCCAACAAAAATGTGGGGTCCAGTGGGAGGCAAGGTGGGCAAAAAAAAATGTAGGGGAAGACCAGCCTAGGGCTGACAGGTCTAACACGTGTCCCCCCCCAGCCGAAAGTGGGAAGAAGTACCCACCCTCTAGGAAGTTCTTGTCACTAAGGCGGAAGAACCTAGAGAGATCGTCAGCATTGGCGTGGTCTACTCCAGGTCGATGTTCCACCCTGAAGTCCATACCCTGTAGGGAAATGGACCACCTCAACAATTTAGGATTTGCGCCCCTCATTTGCATGAGCCACCGGAGGGGCTGGTGGTCGGTCTGAATTAGGAAGTGGGAGCCAAATAGGTATGGCCTCAGCTTCTTCAGAGCCCAGACCACCGCAAAAGCTTCTCTTTCTATTGCACTCCACCATTGTTCCCGGGGGGAGTAGCCTCCTGGAAATGAAAGCCACTGGTTGGTCCAGGCCCTCCTCATTGAGTTGCGAAAGTACTGCCCCTATGCCATGTTCAAAGGCGTCCGTTTGAACGATGATCTCTTTAGAGAAGTTGGGAGCCCTAAGCACAGGAGCAGTGCACATGGCCTGCTTGAGGGAATCAAAGGCTTTCTGGCAAGCTTCGGTCCAAATCACTTTCCTAGGTTGTTTCTTGGAGGTTAGCTCAGTCAGGGGAGCCACAATGGTGCCATAACCCTTGACAAATCGTCGGTAGTAACCAGTGAGGTCCAGGAAAGCCCTGACCTCAGTCTGGGTTTTGGGGGGCTCCCAGGCTAGGATGGTTTCTATCTTGGTCTGTAGGGGCTGCAACTTACCCCCACCCACCAGGTGTCCTAGGTATACTACGGACCCCTGCCAGATCTGGCATTTGCTGGCCTTGATGGTCAGGCCCGCCTGCTGCAGGGCCTGAAGCACCTCCCAAAGGTGACACAGGTGTTCTTCCCAGCTGCCGCTGAAGACAGCTATGTCGTCCAGGTAGGCAGCGGAAAAGGCCTCTAGACCGGAGAGTACCCGGTTCACCAGCCGCTGAAATGTGGCAGGAGCGTTTTTCAATCCAAAGGGCATCACCCGAAACTGGTAGTGGCCCCCCGTGGTGGAAAAAGCAGACTTCTCCTTGGCTCCCTTCGTCAGGGCGATCTGCCAGTATACTGATGTGAGGTCAAAGGTACTCAAATATCGGGCAGCCCCCAGTCGGTCAATGAGCTCATCCGCCCTAGGGATGGGATGAGCATCCGTCTTGGTCACGGAATTTAGTCCTCTGTAGTCCACACAGAACCGAAGTTCAGGTGTGGTGCCTGGTGGGGCCGCCTTGGGTACCAGAACCACCGGACTGGACCAGCGGCTGTTGGAGGGCTCTATCACTCCCAACTCCAGCATCTTGGTGACCTCACTCCGGATGCTGGCCTTCACCTTATCCGACAGCCGGTAAGACTTGGTTTGACAGGGAGGCTGTCCCCTGTGTCCACATCATGGGTAATCCCAGGGATAATGGAGAACAAAGAGGAGTACTACTCTAAGACCTGGCGGCAGTCTCTCTATTGCTTCGGCGTCAAGGATGGTGAGAGGACCACTCCCTCCACCGATCCATCCTTTTCTTGGAAAGCAAAGAGGTCAGGGAGAGGCTCGCTTTCCTCTTCCTCGGCCCCATCAGTCACCATCAGCAAGGTGAGCTCAGACCTCTCATGGTGGGGTTTGAGGCGGTTGGCATGCAACACCCTGTGAGGTTGCCTAGGGGTCTTAAGATCCACCACATAAGTGGCCTTACCCTTCTTCTCAAGTACTTCGTAAGGTCCAGTCCAACGGTCCTAGAGGGCACTGAGCTCTCCAGGCTCCATGACCCACACCCTCTGTCCAGGCTCCAACTCCACAGGGTGGGAATTCTGGTCATACCATTCCTTCATGACCGCCTAGCTGGCCTCCAAGTTGTCAGAGGCCTGTTTCCACAGCTTAGCCATTTGGCTGAGGAACGCCAACATGTAGATCACTACATCTTGGGGGAGCCTCCTTGGAGTCTTCTCCCACCCCTCTTTCACCAGGCTAAGAGCTCCCCTGACAGGGTGACCGTACAGAAGCTCAAATGGGCTGAAGCCCATCCCCTTCTGCGGTACCTCCCTGCAGGAGAACAATAGGCAGGGCAAGAGGCCTTCCCACTTTTTCCTCAGGCCCTGAGGCAGACTCCTGATCATGCCTTTCAGGGTCATATTGAATCTTTCAACAAGCCAGTTGGTCTGGGGGTGGTAAGGGGTGGAGAACTTGTAAGTCACCCTACACTTCTTCCACATGGCCTGCATATACACAGACATGAAATTGGTGCCCCTGTCCGACACCACTTCTTTGGGGAACCCCACACAGGTAAAGATCCCTATCAGGGCCCAGGCCACCATGGGTGCAGTAATGGTCCGCAGAGGGATAGCCTCTGGGTACCGGGTGGTGTGGTCCACCAGAACCAGGATGAACCTGTGTCCAGAAGAGGTCGGCGGATCCATAGGCCCAACAATGTCGATGCCCACCCTTTCAAAGGGGGTACCAATGACTGGTAGTGGTTCCAGTGGGGCCTACAATTTGGTCCCTGTTTTCCCACTAGCTTTGCAGGACACACAGGTTTTGCAAAATGTATCAGAGGAAATCCTCATCCTGGGCCTATAGAAATGTGGGACTAGTCTAGCAAAAGTTTTGTCTTGGCCCAAGTGTCCCACCAAGGGGATCTCCTGAGCCAACTCCAACAGGAAGGCCCTGTAGCATTGGGGGACCACAAAGGGTCTAGATGACCCATGCACAGGAGCCTTGGGCTCACTGTAAAGGAGGCCATCCTCCCAGTAAATGTGGTAGTTTCCAGAGATGCTTCCTGTTGCCTGGGCTTCGGCCTGTTGCCGCATGCCCTCAAGGTTGGGGCACTCCTTCTGTGCCCGACAAAACTCCTCCCAGGTAGGCCCTCCTTCCACCTGCCACACTGCAGGGGTCGGCAAGTCTCCCACGGGAGCAACGTCACCCTCCGTGGACTCCGGTGCGACCGCAGCAGATGCCCCATCCATTTCACGGGATGCACTCTCCGGGGCAGGTTTCCAATGCCCTCAGTCGGTTCCCTTGTTAGCAGCTGGCTGGGCCATTGTTCCAGGCTCCAGCCCTAGCAGACTGCCTTTCTGGGCAGGAATGGACCGTGTTGTAGCACAGGCCCACTCTGGTAACCCCAGCATCTCTTTTTTTTT
This sequence comes from Triturus cristatus, assembly GCF_964204655.1. Classification (NCBI taxonomy): domain Eukaryota; kingdom Metazoa; phylum Chordata; class Amphibia; order Caudata; family Salamandridae; genus Triturus; species Triturus cristatus. Next base: position 628,162,899 of record NC_140584.1, on the reverse strand, counting down.
TTTTAAACTTTTATTTTTTAACTTTTCAAGTCAACATACAGCTTCAATCAAAGGGTGCGACAGTGGATACACATTTACATCATAATTAATACTGTTTGAGTAGGGCAGTGAAACAGGCCCAAGCAGGCGCCATCAGTGCGGGCAGAAGCATCAAACAGTGCAGTACAATAAGCAATCGGTTACCCAGAAGGTCAAATGAGGGTACACCATGCCTAGCGGCCCCCCTCGCAAGCCATCCACTCACCCAAACCTTGTTTATCTCAGCCGCGTTGGGGTCCGCAATGTGCAGGGTCCACCCACCCAGCACCCAGAGGAAAATGGTCTCGGACAGCCCCCCGTCCGGAGCAAGTGGGGGCGTTCGCAAAAAAAAGGACACTACGCGGGCGATCCAACTTCCGCAGCAGTCCCCTGGGCCGAGAGGTAACATCGTAATGGAGCCCAGATATCCGTGGGGCGTGACGTTGTCGGAAAAAGCTCAGAATATGTACTGATCTGCTCCTGGCAGTAAGCAAGGTCCCGCAGCCAGTCCTTGAACTTCGGGGCCCTGCCCCTGCCCCATCGACACGCAACTCTTCTCTTAGCAAGCAAAAAGGCTAGCGCGATGAATTTGCGGTGTGCCGCCTGTATGGGCTCCACATAGCCCAGCAGAGCGAGGAGAGCGGAGGGTTCCACCACTGTGTTGATCATTTTAGAGAGTGCTTTGCAAACTTGGCACCAGAAGCAGTGTACTGCTTCACATTCCCACGCTAAGTGCAGAAAATCCGCCCCGGGGGCCCGGCATCGATCGCATCGGTCATTATCCCGTAGTTGATAGCGACACAGTCGCGCGGGTGTATAATATAATCTATGGATGAATTTATAATGTATGATCCTGAATCTACTACTGGACGAAATGCGTTCCGTCTGCAGCAAGCAGAATTCCCACTGCTTATCCGTCAGCGGAGCCGGCAGCTCTCGGTCCCACTTGTCCCTCACTGCCAACTGCGGCGCGGTTGTGCTTGAATGCACCGATCTGTATATTTTAGAAACTAGCTTGGCCGGGGCCTCATCCAGAAGGATGCGTTGCAACGGTGCCATATGTGGGGGTTCCCGTGGGAAGTCGGGTGTGAGTGCCCGTATCCCTTGTCTAAGCCGGAGGTACAGAAAAACGTCAAGGGGGGAAGGCTGTATGCCTCCATAAAGGTGGTCCATTGACCGAAATATGCCATTATGATACAAATCCCCCCACGTCAATACATGGATGGTCTGAAATAGCTTCCGAAAACCCACTTCCTGCAGCAGGGGCATGCTAGGATGATAAGCAAGGGGCAAAAGCGGCGCGTACAACAAGTCCAACCCCATCATGGCAGTCAATTGGCTCCATGCAGTCACCGTGCTGATCACCGTCGATGGCGTCTTATCCCTACCCGTCACCGGAATATACAATGCGCCCTCTATAGGGATCGGGTGTGCCAGCCAGTGTTCGGCAGCTAGTTGGGGCATATATCGAGGTTGCCGAATCCAGAAATAGGCATAATGCGCCTGGGCCGCGCGATAATACAGTTCGAAGTCGAGGATGCCAAAACCACCCTGATTATACGGCTTAACGAGTATCTCCCACCTAAGCCGGGGCGACTTACCGCCCCAAACGAGTCTAATGAGCTCTGCGCGTAATTGCCGGAAGAAGAAGGCACCCGGGTGAAAAGGAATATTCAGGAAGAGATACAGCAACTGCGGCAATATTACCATTTTAATAAATGATGATCTACCAGCCATGGAGAGGGGCAGAGTAATCCAACGCATAATGCAATCCGTAATGCGAGTCATCGCCGTGCCATAATTAGCCCTCAGGAGCTCCTCCCTGTTTTTTTCAATATGTATGCCCAAGTATTTAAAGTCACCTTCACACCAGGGTAGGGGATAATCTAACCCAAATCTCCCAGTAGAGGACGTTAGGGGGAAAAAACAAGACTTGCTCCAGTTAATCTGGACACCGGAAATCCTGCCGAATCGGATAAATTCCCTAAGAATCGGATTGAGATTATCTCTAGGATCGCGTACATAGAGAGTAATATCATCAGCGTACATAGATATTAATATCTGTCTCTGGAAACATCTCAGCGCTTTATCTTTATGGTGTTGCCGCAATTTTGCAGCCAAGGGCTCCAGGGCTATAGCAAACAGCAGCGGTGACAGAGGGCACCCCTGTCTGGTGCCCCTGGTAATGGGCAACGCAGCCGAGAGCCGGCCGTTCACCAGTACTTTCGCTCTAGGGTCGATATATAGCAACTTGATCCATGAAATAAATATGCCCGGTGTTAGAAATGGGATTTCTGGTTGGCTGAGGCGTGCGCCAAAGCCAGGCAGAAACCACCACTCTAGTCAGGGCAAGGAAGTTACACGCCAAAGATAACCCCTGCTCACCCCCTTGGTAGCTTGGCACGAGCAGACAGACTTATCCCTGAGGCGATGTGTAAAGCGTTTGCGCGCGCACCCAGCAACAACACCGAAGGCCCACCACAAAGGAAACTCCACACAAGGTATTCTATAAAAATATCCTTTGTATTATACACAACACATTAGATAAAAACACACACTCTACAATGTGCCAACAGGCACGGGCAGAATTTACAAGGGATTATATATACAGGGGACAGGGCCACATGGACCACTGTCAGGATTTAGCACTTAGAACATAGCACAAATCACCAATAGTAAACGTAGAACATAACACAAAGTAACTGTAGAGCACAACCAGTCTCTACTGGCGCAATGATGACCTCAGCGTCATCACACTAGCATCAGGTGTAAAACCTATCCTGCATCCATCACAGGGGCATAAACCACATTATGCAATTTCTCGCAAGTCTAACGTATTAGACCTAGCCACCTAAGTATACCTATACTAGGGGCGTACATAACACAGGGAAGTACATTCTCCCTACCATCAACCTAAGCAGGTAAAACAACCTTCTAGGCAGAAACAACCACATTTAGAGGTATAAGACACAGGGTGCGCAAAACATGCTATATACAGTACATTTCCTAGCACCAAAAGCATGAACACAGGGTGCGCCAAACATACTACACCGTACATTTCCTAGCACCCAAAAGCATATTAGAGTCAAGGTTGCGCCAGAACCTAAACGTAGCAGCTGCCCACTACTTGCTGGGCAGCTGGGGACAAGGCAGGGCCTAAACGCTGCAGCTGGCACTACGTGCTGCGCAGCTGGGGGAGGCAAATAGGCGTAGGGGGGCTCTCATTAGCCCTTCAGAACACACTGAACAACCTGCGCCAATACTTGGAGCCCTCTAGGCTCTTGAAATACTGTCCAAACGTTGGAGCCACCAAGGCTCTGAAAACAACATGCCCCCATAGCGTTGGAGCGGCCCACTGCACAAACGGGGCCGCTCTGACTCTGTGCCTCTCACCGAACACCAGGGGAATGCCTCAGATTATACCGTTGGAGCCTCGTGGGCTCAGAGAAAACAATGCCCCCGACGTTGGAGCCATGCTAGGGCTCCAAACCATGTGCCCCGTCGTTGGAGCGCCACTCGCGCTCTTAATAGAAACACCGGTGCCCCGTTGGAGCGGCCCACTACCAGACGGGGCCGCTCTGACTCCTAACCAGGACTGCCTGGGTGACTCGTGGGCACCATGAACACCGGAGGCGGCCCCCGCCTCTACTCACCGGGTCCGGTGACTTCGCCGCTCGGGATCTCCTCTGGGATCGGTGGCTTGCTCCGGTCACCTCTCTTCTTTACCCGGGCCCCCTCCTGGGACCCGGGACTCAGTCTTGCAGCTGCCTGTGCGACGCGGGGCTCTCCCTCGAGCATGGGAGCCCCGCGCCACGAACTCACGCCGGCCTCTTTCGGCTTGGGTGCAGGCCCCGCCCACGTCACGGGCGGGCCTGCCTGACTTCCGGTTTTGCCGCGGGCCGCGGCGGTGACTTTCCCTCATCGGCAAGAGGGGTAGGCTCCCTCGGAATCGAAAGTACCCATCCAGACTGAAGTCGCGGGGTGGGCACCCACGCACCACACGTACGGCAAAGTCGCGGGGTGGGCACCCGCGCATACACTTAATTAAACAAGCGGGGTAGGCTCCCGCATTCGGGGGTAATCAATCAAGGAGGCAAAATAAGCGGGGTGGGCTCCCGCAAGACCAGAATCATGGGGGGAATCCCTACATCGGGATTCCCTCGGCGGAGATCGCAGCCCAGCGCTGCAAAGCCTGCTCGCTCCTCCTCGGGGACAAACAAAGCCCTTGGCTCCCTACAAAGGGACAAAGCGCTCACCAGGCGCTAGGAGGCTGCACCCAGCCTGGGCAGAGAGACATGACCAGCACAAAGGTCCAAACGGTCCTGAAGGCATCCAGGGGGCAAGGTAGGGCCCAGGGGCCAGCACACAGGGCCCTCCAGCAGGGAGGTAGCCCCCATGGCGGTCCCTCCTGGGCCCCACCAGCAGCAAGCCCCCCTCTGTCAGGATCCAAGAAGAGAACCGTTTCTGTGGGGACACAGCCCCATTTGTATACAGCAAACCCCTTTGTTCTGGGTTCAGGGTGAGGGGGAAAACCAGTCGCAGCTGGTTGGGGAGCACCCTTGATGTGCTCAGCCCCTCACTCTATTCACTGGCAGGGCTAGGGTCGTCAGTCGCACCACAGGGGGCGGAGCCAGCATTGTGTGTGGAAAACCCTGTCCTATTCAGGACCCAGGTGTACTCCTCCCACCCATCTAGCTGCTGATCTCCCCATTCACCACTGAGTGACTCATCCTGACTCTGGGGAATCCCTAGCCCGTCACATGACATGACCAGCCAATCACGCGACAGACACACTGCACACAGAAGTGCCCACCTCTAGAAGTGGCACTTCCATACTAGGTACATGCACGCCGCACACATCATCGCGCAGCATTCAATCCCACGAGTCCGCACATACCAAACTCGGGCCTGCACACCCCACGCATCAGGAACTACTAGGGACACATACATTCCCCATGCATTCCTATGGGAGGGCAGGCCTATCTCACCACATGTACTCAGAGCGCGCCCGCACTTTACCCTGGGACACAGGGAAAGTGCGCAGAAACCAAAAATCACCACACCAAGTCACCAATAAAAAGCAAAAAGTTCAGGGGTGACCCTGCCAGAAGGGCCAAGTCCAACACCCGGGAACCCCATACGCTCCAGCACTTGGAACACATAATCCCATTCCAGGGAGTCAAATGCTTTCGTGGCATCAAGGAAGACCGCTGCCATTGGCTGGTCATCATGCACCGAGTTTAGGATGGAAAAGAACGTGCGCAGATTATGGGACGTCGCCCGACCGGGTACAAACCCAGCCTGGTCGGGTAATATCAAGTTGGGGAGCAACAGATTGATGCGAGTGGCTATGAGCTTGGCAAGGATTTTCACATCACAATTGAGCAATGAGAGGCCGGTAAGAGTCACAGTTAGTTGCCGCTTTTCCAGGTTTAAGGAGGGACGTGATGAGGGCCATGCGCATCGAGGGAGGCAGACTGCCCACCTCCAAAGCATCTTCATACACCTCCCGCAAGACCGGGGCCATAAAGTCAATGTAGGTCTTGTAAAATTCGATTGGTATCCCATCCAACCCGGCAGCCTTGCCAGAGCGCATGTGCATTATAGCTTCCCGCACCTCGTCTAATTCAAAAGGGGTGCTCAGAAACTCCCTCTGCGCATCACTAAGCCAGCCAAGAGACACATCCTCTAGGTATTCATGCAGATGGAGCTCCCCATCCCTAGTCGACGTATACAACTTGTGGTAGTGCATAACAAACGCATTGAGAATTTGCGCAGTGTCTCTGTACACAATGCCATCCTCCCCAACGAGTTCCACGATGGAGTTAGTAGGCCGCATCAGCCTCAGTGTTGCGGCCAGGGCTTTTCCCGGCCTCTCGCCATACCGGCGGGCGGTCCAGTGTTTGCCTCTGAATTTCGCCTCTCTAGCGGCTTCGTCAGTATACTCAGTGACTTTGTCGCGAAGGCGCGCTAACGTGGCATCGTCAGGCTTGACAGCCAACGCCGTCTCGAGCGTCTTCAAATCAGTTTCCAGGAGGCGTAGTCGCGCAAGTATACTCCTCAGTACGCCTGATCCCTTGGCAATACACACGCCCCGCAAGGTCACCTTAAAGGCATCACAAATAGTTGCAACATCCTTCACCGAGTCCTTGTTACGCCGAAAGAAATCTAGACATTCTTCCCGCAGCTCTTCCTGAAACGAGGCATCCAACAGCATCATGGGCTGTAGGCGCCAGGCCGACAGCGGGGGGCCTAGATCCGCAGCTCGCAGGGTAACCCGCACCGGTGAGTGATCCGAAAAGGTGCGCGGGAGGTGGCGTGCCCCAATAAGCGCCGCATGAAATCGTGGGGCCAAGAAGACATAGTCCAGCCGTGCCCACGACTTCGCTTGTGCCGTGACGTGTGTACCTTCCCGCGCAGTAGGGTGAAGGTGCCTCCATGTATCAATCAGACCATGCTCCCCTAGTATCTCTAAAAGCGCCCCGTGGGAATTGGTGTAATGATGTGGGGCCGGGTGAGACCTGTCCAGAGGAGGATTGAGTGTGGTATTGAAGTCACCCCCCCATATTAGGTGTAGTGGGCCTGCGCCTATTATGTCTGCCCCGAGGTCTGCAAAAAAACGCGGGTCGTCCACGTTGGGGCCGTAACAGCAAGCCAGGGTAACCGCCAAATGTCCCAGCCTACCCCACACCAGACAGTACCTGCCCTGGGTATCACTCTTAGTGCCTGCCATAATGAAGGGGGTCCCCTTTTTTATCAATATTGCAACCCCACGAGAATATGAAGAATAGGATGAAAAGGAAGTGTACTTATCCCATCTACAGGCAAAGGTTTGAGTAGCCTGCGCCCGAAAGTGGGTCTCCTGTAAGAACGCTATGTGGATTGTGTGACGATCTAAATAGGAGAGGATCTGTCTCCGTTTCCTCGGGTCCCCCAAGCCTCTAACGTTCCACGTAAGTATATTCAGGTCAGTGTCTCCCATAGACAGGCTGAGAAGTATAAGAAATATGGCGCCCTGGCATAGGACCTACAAACTCGCGCCCTTCAATAGGCACGCCCGTCCCCTGCCCCACTCCTACCACACAGACAACACTGGTGTGTACCGCAAGTCGCACGAACGGACCGCCATGCAGTCCCTGAGTATAGTACCTTGTCAACGCTGCGAATAGCATCCTTGGGACATCAGCTGCGCACAACAACCTAACAACATAAGATCACCACCCCCCCTTCCCCACAAACATCCCCACCGTGCAATTTGCACCATTTGCAAGTACAATTCTATCAGATGATACGAAATTACCAATCCCACATAATAAAGAAAATGAGACATCAGTACAATGCACGGAAATGTAAGGTATCAAAGCGGGCAGGGAACCACCAACCCCACCCCCAACCCACTGAAGCAGCCCTAATATGCCAGAAACCACAACCCGCCCCCCACCCAAGATTACCACCAAACAGCTCAACAGGAGCAACGTAGTCAGATTGTTCATTGGGGTACACCCTACGGGGGTCATCTAGGGGACACACATATCCACCCTCTGCACCTAGCTCCCCAACAACGTTAAGGGAACCGGGAAGGGTGGTGCCTGGAAGACATTACCAACCACCGACCAGTCTCCGACCAGGACAGTCTTAAGCAGCCTCGACAACGTCTTGCAAGTGGGCTCGGGCGGCGGACATCACACCCAGCGCCAGCCAAGCCGTCCCCAGAGGCAGCCGCCAGCCTCAGAAATTAACAGGCAAGCAGTTACTGGTCATCTTCAAGCTCAGCATTGTCCTCGACTCGCTGTTCAGCTCGTGCATTCCTCAGGGTCTTCAAAAAGTCATCTACTTGTTGCGGGTTCGTAAAAAAAATTTGCTTTGCTTGATGTGTGACTCTCAATTTTGCTGGATATAGCAACGCATAGTCAATTTGGAGGGCACGGAGTTTTTTCTTTACATCAATGAATTTACGCCGCTGCTCCTGAACGACAGGCGTAAAATCCGGGTAAACAGTGAAGCTGACACCATCACATGAGAGTTGTTGGTTCTGGCGGGCAGCCCGTAGCGCAGCGTCCCGATCTCTGTAGTTTAACAGCCGAGCAATGATGGGCCGCGGCGGAGCTCCGGGTTTGGGCCGCGGCCCAAGTGAGCGATGCACCCGTTCTACGATGAATTGCTTAGAAAACGCATCCGATCCAATGGAAGTCAAGAGTATCTTCTCCACATACTCTTCCATGCGACCAGTGTTGGTAGATTCCGGCACACCTACCACGCGGATATTATTCCGCCGGCTGCGGGCCTCCAACTCCTCATTCTTCGCGGCGATAACCCTCAGGACATTATCCATTCGTGAGAGGTGCGAAGTGTGCGAGGCAGTGAGGTCGTCATTATCTGAAATGCGCCTCTCAGCCTCCGTGATACGTTCTTCGTGTGCATCCACTTTCTGCGCAAAAGCATCCATGCGCGAAGAAATGCGATCCACCTTCTCAACTATAGTTGCAAAGCCTTGCCTCATCTCCTGCATCAGCTGTTGCAGATCAGCCGGCGGAGAGCCCAGGCCCGAGGCAGCCGCCGGCGGGCTTCGCGAGTCCCCCGCATCCTGTGCACCTCGCAGCCCCTTCTTCGCCACTGGGGCCTCAAATGTGAGCTTCGGTTGCCTACTGTCCTGCTTACCCATTGTGGGCCTGCTGTAAAAGAGTCGCTGACAATGAGGAAGGGGGCGAGGTCCGCAGTCCACGCAGGCCAAACCAGACCAACTCCCAGTCACACCCCAGCCGCAGCCGACCCCGGTATAGCGGAGGGCCCGGGCAGGCGCACCGTATCAACAACCGGCAGGGAGTGAGTCAACTAACCTCGCCGGAACGGGGAGCACCCTCCACAAATGTCACCAGCCGATGCTCCGTCCAGGGTGGGGGAGTGGCCACGTATGCAGAGCACATCCGTCGTTGCAACACCACTGTATGTGTGGAATGCTCTCGTGGGGGCCGGGCGAGCGAGCCGGCAGCGGGCCCTCACTCACGGTACGCCGCAGATCAGGTGCACCTCCAGCCTCCGGTCCAGCGACCCTCAGATCTCGGAAAACAGCAGTGGAACTAGGGTGCAGCGGCAGTCCCAATGAGCCGGGTGGCCGCAGCAGGGGTCACAAAGGGATAAGGCGAGTCCAAGTGCAGCTCAGGGCCCCACTGTCAGCCACCGATAGGGCCTACACAGTCCGGTCCACACCCCCGTCCCCAAGCCACGACCTCCACCATCCACAAGCCGGACTCCAGTCAGCCGCGTCGCAGCCACAGATCCCCTTCGCTGCACATACGAGGTCCCAGCGCAGCAGCCCGCCGCACTCTTCTCCCATGAGATCCGGGGGGGGGGGCCATAGCACAACAGCGTTCACTATACCCGCAGGCAGGCGCAGCGATATCCTCTCCAGCAGCACGGGGGGGGCTCCCTACCGATCAGCAGCCAGTCATCCCGCTTCGCAGTCCGGCGGAGAGGGGGGGGACCAGTCACCGCACCCCAGCTCAGCACCGCCGCGCCTCCAAGTCGTGGATGTAATGAAGCAAGGCGAGGGGGGGGGTGTAGACCTCTTCAACGCCAGCAACTCTCACAGGTGTCTCCAAGCCCCTCCGGACTGCGGCCGATCACTCGTGCAAGCCCTCCGGGGAGGGGCCCAGGCTGAGGTCGCTGCCCTTGCCCGCACAGCACTCTCCGCTCGACGTCAGCACTCAGCCCTCAAAGTCCAGGGGGGTCCCGCTCCGACAAATCTCTCTCCGGGGCCCACCTACCTCGTGGTGCGCCCCGGTCTTGCGTAGCTCCGAGGTCCGGCCTCTCTCTCCGCCCCCAAGCAGCCCAGGGCACGGTCCACCTCGCGCCGCCTCCAGCTCCGTCGCGGCCGGTCCCACAGCTCTCAAACTTGCACCGAAGCTGCCGGTAAGGAACCGCAATAGTCTTATATGGTTTTCATCGGGAAGGCGGTCAGTTGGAAAGGATAACTGAAGGATTTCCGTACCAGGCTGCAGGAGCCTCACAGGAGTGCGGCCATTCTGCTCGCGCGCCCTCTAGCGCCCCCCAACCCCAGCATCCCTGCATGTGCTTTGAGCTCTGCCTCCTTCAAGGCAGTGTGCTCTAGATCATTCCCCAGTAGACAGTCGATTGGCATGGCAGGGCTTACAGCAACTCTTAGAAGGCCTGAAACCCCTCCCCACTCAAAAGGAACCTGAGCCACCGGATAGTGGCCCTCCCTGTTGTCAGCCATCACAACTGGGTGGAATGCATTGGGCACCACTTGCTTCGGGGACACCAGCTGACTCCTTACCATAGTCATGCTGGCACCTGTGTCCCTCAGAGCCTCCACCCCCTGACCATTGATGGCGACCCACTGCCTATACTTGGTGGTATTTGAGGGCACATGGGTCTTTGGGACCATCTCACTGTCTCCCAGGGATACTAGGGTCAACCCTGCCCACTCACTCATATTATCTCGGGACAGCTCCTCCCCCAGCGCTACACTAGCCACCCCGGGGTTTTGCCTCCCGTGGGAGGTGGTGCTCTCTGTCGACACTGGGGATCCCCCTTATAGTGTCCAATTTCACCACACTCATAGCACCGGACAGTTTTGGGCTGCTGACCTTTGTCAGGATAAGTGGGCTTCTGGTGGCCAGATTGGGGCTGGGATCCAAACCCTCTCCCTTGCGATCTGTTTTGGGGGCCTTTGGAGAACTCCTTCTTTTTATCTCCCCCCCTCTTTCTTCTGGTTGAAACCCTGTCCACCCTTTTGGGGGTCCCCCCCAGATCCCTTGTTTGACACCCTGGTACTGGCCCAGGTGTCCGCCTCCTCCGCAAGCTCCCTCGGATCGGTCAACTTGCGGTCAACCAGGTGTTGGCGCAGCTCTGGAAAACATTTTTCTAGGAGGTGTTCTTAACAAATTATACAGCCCTTCTTAATCAACTACCTCACTGCCCCACACCCAACCCTCCAATGCTTTACTAGCGTAATCCAGGAAATCTACCCAGTTCTGTGTGGGAAGTTTGTGGCTATTCCTGAACTTCTGCCTATACTTTTCAGGGGTATGACCAAACCTTTTGACTAACGCTTCCCTCATAACAGGATAGTTAGTGTGATCTGCCTTGTCTAATGTAAGGAGTGTGTCCCTCCCCAACGGAGGCATGCACCTGTATAGGCTACCCCCCCTTCCACCAGTAACTCTCGGGGACCCCATGGGCTCTTAAAGACACCTCATAGGCTGCTAACCACTTGTCAATATCATCCCCCACATTAAAACTGGCCACAACATCTTTAGGCATATAGAACCTGGACTCACGTGAAGCTTCAGGAGGTACGCTGCCACCATTTGTGTTGCCGTTAGCCCCTATTTGTAGGGCTCTGATTTCAAGCTCCCTCAGGCTGAGCTCATGGGCCAATTTCCTTTCCTCCATGGCCAGCCTATTTTCTTCACGCTCCTTCTCCAACCTGGCAAGCTTTAACTTAAGCGGTCTCTCTTCCCTCCTGTCCGCCAATTCCTCTGAGGAGAGGCTCCTTGCTGAGACATTACTGCCTGCCATGGAGCGTATTCCTGGCCCTGGCAATAAATTGTTGCTATTATCTGTAGGCGGTAGGTCCAGATCTCCTGTGGCGTCATGCTTTGATCGCCCCTCGTCCCCTTTTCCTTCCGGGTGGGCCAATGCCCATGTTCTCAAGGATTTTTGAAGCTCTTCCCTCTTGGCGCCTCGCTTGAAGAACACCCCTTTCGCCTGGCAAAAATTCTTAAGCTGCACCACCATGTACGTTTCCAGGTTGGCCAGCTCAAATTTCATCTTGCTACGTAGCACCTCAGACGTTCGCAGGGAAAATCAAAGGGGCTTAGGCACACAGGGCTTTGAAAAAGAGCACTTGCAATCACCAGTCAGGGAGAATGTAAAGTTCAAGTTGTGTCAGGTGTAGGATTGTGGTGCCCACTGAGTCACTGTAGGGTGTTACACAAGCACAAGTCCTAATCCCACCGCTGAACACCAATGTTAGAACCGGGGTCTCTAGTTGGCCGGGTTATGTACCCTAGTCCAAGTAGGGACCACCGCTTCCGACAGGGTAGCTTGGCGCAGAGCAGAAAGGCGTAACTTAAGAGGCAATGTGTAAAGTATTTGTGCAACACACATTGACAGTGACACAGTAAAAGCACTCACAAAAGGACACTACACCAGTTTTATATAGAAAATTAAAGGTATCTTTATCTAGAATTATGCAAGATCCAAAAATATGGTGAGGATATGGTGAGGATATTCCATGTACAGTAACAAGGTTCTCAGGGCCAAAAAGGGTCTTTGAAAGGCTCTCTGTAAGTTTGTCACAAAAATTGAGCTTGTGCGTTCTGTATCTCCCCAGTCACCTGCAGTTGTGTAAACCAGTCACAGACTTGGGGCGGACTGCCTTTGGATCCTCAGGGATGGAAAAGTTACCAGCACATTCCCCTTGCAGGCTCGTGATAAAAAGGCAGAGCAAGTTCAAATGAGCCAGTCCGCTTTCTGAAATGCTCAGTCCATCAGGCCCTTTGTAGTTTACAGCTTCTGGGGTAAGTTCCACTCCGACGTAGCTTAAAACCAAGGCAAGAGTTCACAGACCCGCTACTTAAATAGGCGGCGGATTGCAGTTCCAGCAAGCAAAATGGTGCAGAGTTTACAGGACAGCTACTTGAATATGCCGGTACTCCCAGTCTCGCTCTTACTGGAAGGAAAGTCACACCAGCCTTTGGCGGCCTGCTAGTTCTTTAAGGCAGTCCCGGGCGCCCACACCCCGCTTTCGCTAACGTCCCTCAACACGGCAGCTTCCTGCACGCTGTCCGTTACCTGAGGGGGACACCAGTTTCGCGGGTCTCCCAGCACGCCGGGTTCTCTCCACAGCTGCACCGGATAGGAGCGGGGCAGCCCTTCCGACTTCGGCATGGCAATCTCCAGGGGCGGTTCCCTCTCCCCGTGGCAGTGACGTCGGGGAAGCCCAGGTTGCTGGGCAACCCTCGCACCAGCGCCCAATCGCAGCGCGGTGGGGTTCTTCGTCACAATGGGGAATCCTCAGCAACTTCCCGAGGTTCCCAGGCGGCAGTGATCTCTGGCCCACAGCACTCGCTAGAAAAGCGCGCCACGGCGATTTCAGGTCCCGGGCCGGCGGCGGTGATTTCATGGCCTCCAGTAATTCAGGGACTCTGCTACACCGCACTATGGGCCGCTTTCAGAGGCGCTCTCCGCACGGGCCGGCAGCGGTGACTCCAGGCTCTCAGTGCTTCCAGATCAGTTACAGTCCCCGGGCAGCGGCAGTGAGTTCAAGGTAATCAGCGCTTCTTCTCTCAGTGCTTTTAGAGCACAGCGCAGTTGGGAGCCCAGGCTGGCAGCCGGTGATGCGGACAAGAGTTTGCCCTGCAGAGGCAGTCTATAGCTAGAATCACACGTTGCTGCCCTAGGAAGTCCCCACTAGGCAGGGGGGGAACAGTTCACAGCAGGGTATGGAGACACATTGGAGATGTTACCTCAGTCTCTCCGTCAGGGCTTGATCAGCAGTCAGTAGGGCAGCTCAGCACGTTGGGGCAGCAGATCCTGGGAGCAGTCAGCCTCAACAGTGTGGCAATCCTCCTGGCACCGCAGTCTCCACTCCTGCAGAGAGTTATGCTGGTCCAGCAGTGTAACAGATGTGTGGCCAGAACCCTCCCTATTATACACTAAGCTCAGGTGATCGGGAGGGGCGGCACTTTCTGGAAGAATCTAGGGGGTTGGAAATCTCTGGAAAAATTCAGGAGGCTCTGGGGTGTTCCCTTTCTTTTAAGGGAGAGCACCTGCACCTCAGCACTGTTTAGCAGTGGTAAGGGGCCCAGAGTCCTAAGTCCAACAAAAATGTGGGGTCCAGTGGGAGGCAAAGAGGGCAAAAGAAATGTAGGGGAAGCCCACCCTAGGGCTGACAGGTTGAACAATAAATATATATTCATATACATATAAACATATACACACATGTGCTATATACATCTATCAAAGGTTTAAGTTAAATACGTTTATAAATACCCCCAGAAAGTCACTGAAAAAACTGTTAACATATAGTTATGGTAACAAAACAAAATCTAACAAGCATTGGCATAGCCAATAGGTCTCGCCTTTGGAACCTTATAAGTGTTTAGCCATGCAACAGTTGATGTTGTTGCACCAAGGATATTGAGCTGCATAACTAAATACTTATAAGGTCCCAAAAGCGAGACCTATTGGCTATGCCTATGCTTGGGACCCTTCCCTTGGTGCCTTAAAAGCCTCGCTGTGCCAAAGCTTGCCGTTCATGCAATATGTGGCATGAAGGAGATAAAAAAAAACACAGCCCTTAAAGTCTGCTCTTCAGCCAGAGGACAGCGAAATCATCCCAGTTGCAGTGCTTTTACAGACGAGCAGCGGGAGTAGGGGAGTATTAGAGTGCAGGGAAGTATTTGAGGGGGGTAAGCAGCACACTGGGGAGAGAGCTAAAAATCAGATGCCCTCTCGTGGAGTGCTGGATGGAATAGAAAGAAGTAGTTTCCCAAACATGAAAAGTGTAAGGATGCACGTCAGCCAATCAGAATAATTGTAAAAAGGCTGTGCTGCAGGGCGAGACAAACACAAGAAGAGGACAAGCCATTGAATAAAAAGTAAACACATGAGAATGACAATAATGCCAACCAATGATAAACAAAGGGTGGGCTGTGAACCTACAATAGGCCTTTAACAATCGGACAGGTGACCCCTGAAAAGGGGGTATTGTAGGGCGCCAAGACATCTGGTGAAATCGCTCCTCTGCATTAATTTTATATTGCATGAGACACACTGTCTCACTTTTGTAAAGGTTGTCACTGGCCAGAGAACAACTGAGCCCTCGAGTCTTGCAGTTTCCTCTGAGACCTCCTAGAGTTTGAGGTCCCTCGAAGTGATGGCTCTGGTTGTGCACCTCTTCATTGTAATCCTGGCCTGAAACTTGGGGTTGTGCTTTGTGCAGGGGACAAAACAATGACTTTCTTACAGGCCGCATCAGTGTTCACTCTGCGAGAGCCCCTGCAGTCTTTCTGTCGTTGTAACAGCAATAAAGTGTGCGTTCATAGAGCCCCTGGTGCCGCACAACTTGCTATTGTTGCAGTCCTGCTAACAATGGATTTTTCTATTGTAAAGTCATACGACACTCATCAACTTCCAAAGGATGAAAGTCTAAGTTGACCCTGCCTATATTTGAATCTTAGCCCTGCAGGTTACTCAGCTCTCTGTAGCAGGAACTCGACCCACTGAGTTGTCCGACTTATATTGTAGCATTCTGTTACCCTTTCCCAGCCTCCTGATAAACCCACAAGGCTCTATTATAAGGGGAGATATAAATTGTGGGAGTATGAAATGTTCTTGCAAGAGCACCATATGCAAATAGGAATGCAAAGACAGGGCCATCCGCAGTCATGTATTTACATGTCTTATATGAGAGCAGTAGGGGCGGGGGGAGGAAGTGGGTGCAGTGGCAGCGCACATCCATTCCCTGCCCCGAGATGTCGGCTAAGTTAGCCTAGGTCCCTACGGAGTGAACGCACAGGCAGACACATGTAAAGTATCCATGACTGTGCAGGCATAGGGGCCCTGAAGACTTAAATCTGGGATGAAGGCTGCGGGGGTGTTAGAGGGGAGCGCGAGGGGCTGCTGCCAATGTAATGGTCCAGTTCCGTATAGTGCAGCTTAACAAGGGTATACGGCTTGCTTCTAAGCGCTCCCACCTTTGTCCGAGAACGTGGACAAAGGGGTGTTGGGCGATTTGATCAGGATCACACAGTTTGAAACTGTGATCAATACAAGCGTTTTGTGGCACAAGACTATGGCGAGGTGCGAAGGGAGCACCAATCAGGCTGCGTATTGAGGGGAGGAGGGAGAGGTAAAAACAAACAAGAGGGGAGAGAGGAGGGGGCCTGCGCCTGTTTCCCTTGCGGGAGCGAGCAGGAACCAGATGGTCTGAAAGCTCGCTCCCGCAAGGGAATTGCCAAATGTGCACACGTTGCCATTCAAAGCAATGCAATGCGTGCACGTTTTTGACTGCAAAACTGAAACGATTTCAAAAGGTCTTTTTCCTATCGCGCTGCGTAGGCGAGTCCTAAAAACCAATGAAATTTGCTAGATATGGTTAGGTAAATAAGACATAACCTGTCCATGACAATTGCGGGCACTGGGAGGCTGACTAGACAAATGCTGACTGAGCACGGCCTAATGCGCACTTATCCTTGAGTAACCGGGCTGGCAGAGATAGAGTTGTCACGCCCTATGAGTCATGCGCTGTTTGAGATTGCCGATATGCGGTGAAGGCGGATGGATGAGAAACAGCAATCAGAATACAGGTGTAGCCCCTGTTTTGTTTGCTACAAGGCTATATTGGCAAATAACATTCAGTAAAGAAATTCCTGAGGATGACTTGTTATTGCTACTAGCCTCACAGGACAGATATCTAAGGGAGGCATGTCTGAAATTCTCTTCAAGATTCTAAACAATTGGTTTTGGACACCTATTTATTTGGTGGCTTTGCATATATACCTTTCCTTTTGGTTTCTCTGCATTTGCATTTATAAATACAATAATTTAAAATTGTATATGTTATGTATTTGTGATTTTTTTTTTATTGTCACAGCCCTGAGGAAGTTACATTTCTGTAGGAATGAAACACACTGTCTGTTTTGTGTATTAAAAAGATTTATAAGATTGGAAAAATCTATTTTTTAAATATGGAATTACACATTGGATTCCTCTAATATTTTTTTAAATTATGCACTCTTTTTTCACCATCCAAGAAATTATGTTACTACATTATTTGGTTGACAGCTGTGATGTCCTCCGCCATTTTATTATTTCATTATGCTTCGTGCATCAACAGCTACCCTTTGGAAATTAGTTAAACTGTGAAGAGGTGCGGCTTATCACTACAGCTGTTGCCTTGGAATATTATATGACTCTTGCTATATTGTAATGCATACTAGTTGAATGGCGGAACAGTTTGCATATGATTGTATTGTGGGATGTTATTTAAACCCCCCTAAATTCAATTCTAGCACCGTTAGTCATCTATTTCTACTATTGGTTTACAGCTTTATTCCTCCGTTGAGCTAAGTTGCGGATTTAGAATATTCGCAGACTATTTTCTGCTGGTATTCTGGAACTTCATGCGCTGTGTAGACCCTTATTTATTCCCACTCTACAGTATCAAAATTGTTGCTATTGTTCATACTATTCCAGTTGATGTGTCTGATTTATGCACTGTACTGTCTTTCTGGCCTTTTGTTATTGCCCCTTTTCTGTAAAGAATTATTGGAAAAACCCAGCTAGCAATGGCCTTTAACTTCTTGCTTTTGTTGTTTGGAGGTGGGCCTCTTGTGGCCAGAGGATAGTCTATTTTTTAATTGTTCTAGCAATAATTGCAGATTTAGCTTATGGAAAACACAACATAATTTCCACAGGTTTGACCTGCCAAAATTTAACAAATGTTGAGTTATTTAACACATCTGATATTTATCGAATGCGTTAAATAAAACCAAACTCTTCATTTTAACCCATGCGTAAACAGGAGTTTACACATGGGTCGGAATTTAACAAGCAACTCGTAATCAGGACCGCTGTGTAAAAAAGAAAAAACAAGATAACAGGCCTTTTCTAACTCTGTTTTCACAATATTAGGAGGGTAACCTAATTTCCTTGTTCACATTGAACTTTCCAATTTGATTTGCATGTATTTGTAAACACTCTTGTTTTCAATTACTTTCCATATTTCGTTTTTCAATTAATTTCCAGAAATTGGTGTCTTTTTCCATAAAGTTCTTTTTTATTAAGTATCCAATTTCATCACACTTAAACCAAACGCAGCCAATGTGTTTATTCCCTTATAGGGACTTCATCATGGCCACTTTTTTATTTTTGTTAAATGTAATCAATAGTTTTCACTTATTAAAATCAACGACTGGTTCTTATTTTCTAACTATGCACCCAGGATCTGGAACAGCATCCCCGTATCCATCAGGATTGCCCCAAAGCTGCTCCAATTTAGGGGTGAGTTGAAGACTCACCTCTTTAAGGATCATTACATTGCAGTGCACTAATTGTCCACAACTCGGCTTTTTCTCCTATTAAATGGCTAACATATGGTTGCCTTTGACCGTGTATATTGCTCTGCTACCTTTTGGCTAGGTTCGTGCTATATAAATTCCATGTACATACATACAAACATACTAAAATCCCTTCAGTCCATGAAGCCAAGTGTATCATACTGATGCTTTACATTAGTACTGAATGTTAGTGTTACTAGGTCTGAGCCAGAAAAAAAAATCTAAAGATGCAAGAGGTATTGAACCAAACGATTAGGCTGCCTCTCCATATGCATTATTATGTTTGATGTCTAAAAAACAAAACTTTGAGAGAAACAAATGAATATTTCCATCCCAATCAACAGATGGCAGGATATGAACATCTTGTGGCTCTACAACAGTTGCATACAGCAAAAATAAGAGTGCTGTAGAATTGATGGCAACATTTTTCTGCATTTCATCTCAGATACTTTTAATCACAGAAATGGATAGGCTGACAGGATCCATCAACTTAACTAGAACTAGCGGAGTGGCCTGGGAACATGGCCAACAGGACGTGAAAGCTGAGAACTCAGTCTTCCCCGACATTTATCCTTCCGCCTCCTGTAGCCTACGGCTTCCACCTGCACACTGAGAGAAACTACAGACTCCCTGACACCCAGGGGGTCCACCCGATACCCACCGGGGGTGCAAGACTTGAGTTATAGCCGGTGAGCGGCTGCGGCAGGGTGCCCTCGTGAGAGTTAGTGACCATTTTTGCTAGGCCACTGCCAGCAGCTCCAAGGGCCACATACTGGCTGTCTGGTCTGCTTGCCGGTGGGCACACTGGACATCTCTCCTTAATGCATGCTGAATCGCTCAGGCAGAGAACTACCACTATGGGGCTGCCACACCTCTCCAGCTACCAAAAGGCAGCCGTAGATGTCATGTGGCGATGACCTGACCGTGGCAGAAAGTTGACAGACCAAAGTGGCCAAGATACCAGAGGCATAAACTTCACTCCAGGCAGATCTCCGCTAAGGGATTCTGGGCTCTGTCCCCATCACATTGCAGACTAGCCTGCAGAGCAGCTCTGCGGAGCATGCAGTGCTGCAGGGATGATGCAAGCAGCCGCGGAGGTCGGCAGCGTTGCACTCTGCAGGCCCTGAAAGGTGGATGGATATTAGGCGCACTGGGCCTCTTATAGGCCCTAGACTGGGGTAGGCAGAGAGGGACACCATAGCGACACAAGACAGACTGCACAGCTGTGGTCGGGCAATGACCCCACACCCCCACCTGGAGAGAGTCGAACACACCATTCCTGGCATTGCCTGTCATCCGCATGTGGACATCAGCCTCGGAAGCGGTGCACCTGCCAGAGCAGCTGAGAAGGTGAGGCGGCTGAGCGAGGAACTACAGGTGACATAACTCTGGACTGGGGGCTCTAGCTGGCAGCCACCCAAAACACAAAACCTCAGACTTCCCTGAAACACACTTTGATATATGAGGAGCAAGACCTATGTGGGATGGAGGATCTGCTCCTTTGAGCCCACTTTCTGATGTACCCACTGTTCCATCCTGGTACATCCTACTAGGGCTGTGAACCTACCAGATAAGAAAACACAGGGCAGCACTATCACAGCAACACAATATGATGACACTATATACTATCTGCAGCTTCTCCCACAGAGGTCCACAAGACGAACAGAGGCCCATATTCTGCCAACCCAGGGAAATCAAGCAGGCAGAGGAGCCAACACGTGCTGAACTCCTGGCCGCAATTCATGGTTTCAGACAAGCCCTGGCGTGGACAATTGAGACTGTTGTGGTGAAGGAAACCTGCTGTGTGCCGACCTACAAAAGGTTCAGACAGGGTCCAAATGGTGGAGGGTAATGCAGGAGAGCTGCAGATAGAGGCCAACACCCTTAAAAGTCACATGGGTGCCTTGTTCACACCGATGACAATGTTGGAAAACAGAGCAGATAAAACTGAAAATCACTCTTGGCGCAATAATTTCTACATTCTTTGATTCCCAGAGAAAGCAGAAAGGGAGGGAGTGTAAATGGAATCCACTAAGAAATTCATTGTGGAGTGGACAAAACATGAGTTGAAACCATAGGAACTGTTGGAGGGGTTTGAACTGGAGAGAGTGCTTGGACCGTTGGAGGCCAGACCTCTGTTAAGGGTCGCCCTCTGATACGCCGATTGTACATATTTGCAATCATATAGACAGGGATTGTATATTCCACGTGACCAGAACAGCGGACATGCTGAGGTTTGAAAACCACTCAATTGATGTTTAACCACATTTTACTAGGATGGTCCAATCACAAAGGAAATCCTTCTTGAATGTAAAGCAGGAACTTTGTGAGCTCAATATACAATATATCCTGTTATTCCAGGTGTACCTCAGAGGAAGTGTGGCACTGTCTGGAAACTTTGGATAAGGCATTCCCTGAGAGAAAAAGGGGCGCCTTGCTTTGTAGAGGGTACTCACAGTCCAGGGGAAGGCCAGTGAACAGAGACACTGGCCCTCCCAGAGATTCCAGGATGACTCGCTGCGCACCCCCAGAATGATCATACAGGAGGAAGGTAACATGGCCACATAGGTTGATGCGGACTGGGATGGACTTTAACACACCACAGCCGGAGGAACTTGCCATGGAATCCGGCCAAAGTGCCAGAGAACTGGAGCTAGGGGAGATCAGTCCGGAAAGACCTTGACCACATGTGCACTTCTGAACTGCCTAGTGACTTCTGGCAGGCCATATGATTGTATCCTGTGAATGTAAAAAGGGGTTGCTGGGGAACTAGGTTTGTGTAATGCTATATTCCAGATGATGTGTGGACGATGGCTGCAGGATATACCAATTCAGGGGGGAGTTAGCCACGGTCGAATGAGACCACCCTAGCTGAGGGGACGCCTTTGACATCGGCCGGAAGAGGATGACCCTCCAGTAAGAGAGGTCTGAACCGGATAATGTCCACCTGCATTCTATTTAGCTACTACTAGTTTATTGAGGATTGTTTTTTTGTGGGGAAATGGGTGGGCACTATGCACATCCTCTTGTTGGTGATAGGAGATTAGGTGACACACTTGGCCGGACCAAATCTTGGGTCACATAGGTCTGCCTAGGGGGTGGGTTGGGGGAGAGAAATTGTTCATCCAGAGGCTGATGCCATATTGGAAACCCAGCCGAGGATCATGTCAAAGGGAGAAGGCGAGGAATTGAGCCAGCGGGCGGCCTCCCTGTACACACACTTCAGATACATAAATGCCGACTACACTAATAACATGAAATACAAGGGGACTTAATAGTTGCCCGTAGAGGAACAGAGTCCATGCTTGGCTCAAGCGCTCTAAAGTAAAGATAGTGATGTTGCAGGAAACACATTTAATGCAAGCAGAAATGGACACCCTCAACAAAAAATGTAGGGGACCACATACTCAAATGTGGGGGATATGCCATCACATACTCAAATTATGCCAGAGATGTTGTGATCTAGATAGGAGAGAAAACCCAGTTCAAACTGCCAGTCTGTGATAGACCCCAAGGGAATATGTGGTGGTGGCGGGCATTCTACAAAGTTATGACACCTATCTGATAAATGTCTTAACCCACAACAATGATGGCAGGACATTTTTCTCTGAAATCCAACAGATTTTAGTCCCCCATATTTGTTGCAGGATAATCGGGCGGGAGACTTTAAATGTGTTCTAGATTTGAGGGTAGACAAATATCCTCCAGACCCAGGATGAAGCCGGGAATGGAGACAATGTTTAATGAGTTTGTTACCACTTTTGACCTGATGGAGGTGTGGAGAATCCAACATCCACAAGATAAGGCATACTCACTTCAGTCTGGGATACACGGAGGGTATAGCAGACCACACTATATTAGGGAGATCTTCCCTAATTTAACCACACAGCCTATCTGAATAGGTTTCTTTTGGACCATGCTCCACTACTTATCGTCCTTCATTGGTGGAGTGTAGACCGCAGATTCACATATGATCACTATGCAGTGAGGTACTGACTGATATGCCCTTTGTGGATCGCATAAAACATTCACAACCTTATTCTTTGCAGTAAATCAGTACTCTACCCAGATTAGGGTCATCGAATGGGAGGCATGCAGGGTTGTTTTATGGGTGGGGGAGGTGGGTAGTATGGACAGATGGTGGGGGTGTAATACAAATGGAACACTTCCTGGCAGACCTAGAGAGAGAACAGATAGCACTGGAGCACCAAATTAGCACGGACCCAGTGGCCTCCAATGGGAGGAAGGATTTGATGAGACTGATAGAAGATACCTGGGTGAGATTAGATAAATGTACATTTACACAACATTGTCGGAGAATTTTCAGGTAGAAAGACAAAGCTGGTAGGATGTTGAGTTGGCTACTAAAGAGGGAAACGTCTCAAGGAAACTTTCTCACAAAAGCAGACCGTAACCCCAGGGAACTTAGCTTAATATATACAAGAAGCTTCCATCCCACAGCTCATGAGGAAATAACAGCTGACGTTGGAGGCCCCACTTACACTGGAGTAATTGAGGATGGATCTGTAAGATATGAAAAAAATCTAAAACCTGGGGTGCAGATGGCATCCTAGCTGAATTTTATCAGATGATTCCCGACTTGCTACTGGAGAGATTACTGGGGGTATTTAATTAAGTGTACGGGAGTGGCCACCTCCCTCATTTTCTGTAGGAAGTGTTAATAGTGCTTATTCCTAAGGAAGGCAAGGACCCAGAGTTCCCACAATCATACAGACCATTATCAATGCTCAACACAGATGATA
Source organism: Triturus cristatus (assembly GCF_964204655.1). Classification (NCBI taxonomy): domain Eukaryota; kingdom Metazoa; phylum Chordata; class Amphibia; order Caudata; family Salamandridae; genus Triturus; species Triturus cristatus. The sequence continues at coordinate 628,140,029 of NC_140584.1, read as the reverse complement.
AAATCCTGAGCAAAGAGCTCAGACTCTTTGGGATAACAGGCTCCCTAATTCCCTCTTGCCGGACAGGATTTATTCCGGGCAGACATACTGGCTACAACATTCCCAGACTCATCCAGGACGCACTTCTGATAGTCACTACACAATGACATTCCTAGATTTGGAGCCTGCTTTTGACACTGCACTGGCAATACCTGTGGGCAGTGCGGACTTGTATGGGACTTGAGCCCGGTAATATAAGATGGGTGCAACTGCTCTACAGCATACTGGTGGCCATAGTACGTACAGGGAATGTGGCGTCTGAGGCATGGACTCTGGAGCAGGGCACCCGGCAGTGATGCCTGCTATCCCCTTTAATATTTACTTTGGCAACTGAGACCTTAGTGTGCAGCCTGTCATACAGGCTGCGCCCCTGGGGTATCCGAGTGGGAGATGTAACACATGTGGTCTCCATGTATGCAGATAACACACTGGTTTATTTGAGTGATCCACGGAGATCAGTCCCGCTCTTTTTAGTAGAACTGGAGAAATTTGCAGCAGTCTCAGCTCTGCGCCCAAACCGTGATAATTCCTTGCTGGTCCATTTGTGTAAACTGGGTCAGGTTAACAGTGACCTCCCCGCGTATGTGGGGGCTTTACTGGGTCCGTGACTGTTTCAGATATCTGGGTGTGTGGGTGTTCCATTGTATGAGGGCCCAATATACCCTGAATGTTGGTAAAGTGGTGACTGGGTTGGAACACTAAGTAAAGTTTTGGAACGCACTCCCCCTTTTGATTATGGATTACATATCGGTGGCTAAGATGGTTTTTCCTCCCCTGCTGCCTTTATGTATTACTATGAACAATAGAGGGTTATGGCCCTAATCAGCAAGGCTAGGCCAATCTTGAAATACTATAACAACAACGCGATTGCCAGTAATGATATCCACTATATTAATTATTTTAACCAATCACACGTGACACTCATAGTGACTGAATTTTGTTTTTACATTTTTTGTTTTGTAAAAAATTCAATTTCATCAAAGCTTTAGCAATTCATTGTATGATTCAATAATCAATAGAACAATATCACAAAGGCCATATACAAAATTCAACACATATAAGACATAATCAACTCAAATGTATGGTACAACAATAAACATCACATTTCACAAGGGAAGAAAAATCAAGTAATGCATGTGCAAGCTCGGGCTCCCTATGTAATGTTACAAAAGAACACAAAATGAAAAAAAGATTTATAGAGCAAGAACAGAAGAAGAAAAGAAACCCTGAAGAGGGGGTTGGAAAAGTATTTTTTAGAACACACATTTTTGAGCTTTCAAGAGCAACACAACCCCGTACAGGTCACTGGCCAAACTGAATTGTATAAATATCAAAAGGGGGGGGGGGGAGAGAATGGACCACTTGTCTTGTGTAACCAAGGTCTCAGTTAACGTGGGAAGTCATCGTTAAAAAACCCTCATATACGTACACAAGCGATGGGCGGTATATGTTGGTTCTCCGCCTTCGTGTACCATAGTAGCATGATCATTGGGCTTCTTTTGTCAATATGCTGACCTCCACATGGAGGAAGACCAACTGGTTCTGCAGTAGTGGCCAGAGATAAAAAAGAGGGAGTACTCGTGCTCAAAAAATTGTGAAGTTGAAGATAAAATTCCCAGTATCAAATCTCGTGTCCTTTATTCTTGAAATTAATGACATGGGAAATTAAAAAGTTATCGTGCATGTAAAAACCTCGTTATTGGTTTAATGCACTGGTGATGGTCTAGTGATGGTCTACATGTTTCAGCCTCGTGGAGACTCTAGAGGCTTTCGTCAGGACCGAAGAGTGTTGGGAGCACCTTCTGGCTCACCAAAAATTGTTATGGGGTGGGTGTTTTGTACTCACCGCCCTTGTGTTCAGGGATCAGATCTGTGGTATCTGTTCCTGTAAAAAGAAATTGTGAACAGTGTCACATGCTAACAACAACATAACTATTAGAGGTTCTGAATAATCTATGCTCGAACGGTAATCATATATGTTAATCCCCTTAAAAGCTAAATTAGGTGGGGGATAATCGCGCGCAATGCTTTCCACAAAACAGGCAGTGATTTATGAAACTGCCTCGATGCACTATTTTTAATCTAGGAGTATATCAGACACCAGAATAAAAATACTTTGTTCTGCTATACCTCCTGTTTTACATTCACTCACTCACTTTGCACTGCACTCTTTCTCTTTTTTCCCACTTCACACTACTAGACAGAACTTGTCTGAGTTTAGATACATCTGTAATTTTTCCTAGGTCTTATTTCTAGACCCCCTTCCTGACGAATTCCACTGATCAAGAGGGCATGTGGATGGAAGGATGGAAACCCAGATGATAAGTTTGATCAAGTTCTTGTGTTTGATGGGATTCCAACCACTCAGAAGGGTTCTTTCATTCTTCATCTAGTAATCCTCTTATAGTAGTAGGTGTTTGGTAGTCTCTCCATTTTGGACTTTGTTAAAAAGAGTAGTGGTTGCATAGACTTTTGGGTTTCTTTGTTTAATGTATTCAATTTCAGACAATTATTTTGCATCCACAAATGCAGGGCCTCTTGACAAAGGGTCCATGACCCCCACCCGCCCTGTTTGTTGCAGTACCACATGGCGGTGGTGGTGTCCATGAGCACTTGAACCAGCTTTCCCTTGCTTGAAGGAAGAAAGGCTTTCAGTGCCAAGCGAATCATATGGGGCTCCAGAAGATTGATGTGGAGTCCCGATTCCGCCAGAGACCTGAATCCTCTGATCTCCACCTCTCCCAGATGGCTCCCCCATCCAAGGTGTGACACATCTATCACTACTGTGTGATCTGGGTGGGGAAAGGAGAGGGGACTGCCTCTGACACAATCACGGTGGGTCAGCCACCACTCCAGGTCCTGCGCAGTTCCCTCCAAGATCTTGACCATGTCAGGGAGATCCCTTGATGCTGCACCCAATGGAAATTCATGTCATGTGTCACAAGCAGGATGCAGGCGGCCATGAAGCCAGCAGCCTCAAAGTCATATTCACTGAAATTCAGGATACAGGCTGAAATATCAGTATCATAGCCTGAATATCCTGGACTCACCACTTGGGAGGATAGACTCGAAACGGCACTGTTTCCAAGACAGCTCCAATGAAAGGGAGGGTCTGAGAGGTAGTCAGGTGGGACATCGGCACGTTGATGTACGAGTTACTTACCTTCGGTAACGATATATCTGGTAGAGACGATTCTAGCCGCAGATTCCTTAACGTAGAATTATCCCCAGGCATGAGACTGGACCGGAAAACTTTCTTGCCCAGCATCTCTGTGTGCCGGGAGGCGGTACCACGCGACTCCGCCAAGACGTCCTCCATGGGCGTGACGTCAGCGAAGTCACATAAGCCCCGCCCCGGCGCGCGGACATCAGCTTGCTTCAGAGAACTTTTCCGCGCCACAACGTGGAGCCATCACAACAAAACTGATGAGAGCATGGGAACAGTGTGCGAAAAAACCAGAGAAACAAAATAGAGAGAAACAAAAGGTGAGAAACATCACCAGGTGGTACCAAGGCACCAGAGGGCGACAACAGCAGGTCAGAGCAGGAAAAGAGCAGAGCACCACTCTGCAGAACAACTGTGCAAGCCAAGGCGAAAGCACCAGGTGGCAGTAAAGCACCAGAAGGCCAGAGCAGCGAGGCCATAGCAAGAAAAATGCAAAGCACCACTCCGTGGAACCACCTTGCAAGCCAAGGCAAGAGCCCTCCTGGAGGCACAAGCATGTGAAAGCACCTTGACAGAAAGAGAGAGAGAGAGAGACTGCAACCACAACCACAAGGGAAAGGGCCACAAGCCCGGAACAGAGAAGCAACAGCAATCAATCCCCAGACTACACTGCCAAGGATGGCCACACCCCCTGAAAGGAGTAGGAGGTCAAAGGACAGGTAATCCAACCGCAAACTATAGTGCCAAGGGGGGCCATAACCTCCAAAAGGAGTAGGATGTCAAAGGACAGGTAAAAGTACCCCTGACGAAGAAGACCGGTTGGGGATCAGAAACTCCAACAACAGAGGGAAAGAGCAAAAGTAGGCCCTCACGCTGAAGAGAAACCAGTTGGAGAGATGTCTGACGAGAAGAAAATGAAGAGGACACCCACAGAAGACAAGTCACCCAGAGGGAGGCGACTGCAGAAAGCTAAGCAGAGGGTCCTCGCAGAACGGGGAGGAAGGGCGGGTCGTGAAGGAATCTGCAGCTAGAATCGTCTCTACCAGATACATCGTTACCGAAGGTAAGTAACTTGTACATCTGATAGAGACTACTAGCCGCAGATTCCTTAACGTAGAATAGATACCCTAGCCATACCCAGAAGGGAGGAGGGCCTGCGAGAGAGCCTCCCCACCAGGAGAGACACAGGGCCGCAGCAGGGGACCTGTTACAGGGACAAGAAGGGAAAGGCCAGGAAATCCTAAGCCCAACCAAGGGAGAACTGTCCAACACCCCGCAGGGGCAGACAGCACCCGAAAAGCCACAAAGAACACAAGGACCACCTCAACCCCCAGGGAGAAGAGGTAGAACCGGAGGCGGGGCCCACCGGAAGAAACACATACACAGTGACAGAAAGAGCTGTACACACCTCAGCCGCAAGCAGCTGACAAGGCAGGGATGGTTGCACCGCCAAAAGTGCAGACGGAAGAAGAAAGGCACAAGAGAATACAGCAAAGGCCACAATGGTGTAGTAGAACAAACAGGCCTGCACTGGCATACACAGCCAGCAGCAGACAACACGACGGAACGGTACACCCAGGACAAGCTAGGCGCCAGCCGAAGTCAGAGGCCAGGAATGGCCAAGAAAGGCCAGGACACGCCCCAAGGGAGGGGCCGGCACACACTGACCCACAAATGAAGTGGAACCAGGCAGAAAGAGAGAGACGGGAGACGGACCAAGCCGTCCACCAGAACACCAAAAACCAGGGAAAACAGCCCCCCCGGAACACCAGACAGAGGACCAAGGCAGACAGAAGTGCAAAACCGCTACAACGCAATGCTGCAGACAGCAGGCCGGACTAAGCTAGTGACACAGAGATCCAGGAGAAGGACGGACCGGGGCGCAACGCAATCCACTCCAAAACCACCAGCAAAAAGATCGCACCAGCGACATACCGTGACGCCACGGAGAGCAGAAGCCCGAAAGACGACCACACCTCCCCAGCACATGATAGAGCTATATAATAGCTACCATTACCCCACATAGAGCATGTCACGTCCCAGAACATGGGAAGCCTCTTAGGAAAAGGTTTCCGCAGCAGAGGACAACAGAGAGACCTGTGGAGAAACCCGCAGACGGCTTGCCAAGCAGCCAATAAAGAATGCATAGAAGGCCTAATCTCAGGGCCTACCAAAACCACAAGTAAAAAAAAAAGGGCCGTACCAGCAGCCAACAGCACCAAAGTCCTAACAAAAGGACCTGAAGGCACATCAACCACACAGAACACACAACCGGGGCTGCTCGCTACAAGGCCCCAGGAAAACAACGGAAGAACACCTCCCGAAACACAAACCGACTTACAGGTCACTGAGGGGGGAAGGAGTAGGAGGAGGACGACGACGAAGCCCCGCAAGAAACCTCTGAATGGCAGAATCCGCAGGGGCGTAGAACAACAGTGTGCCATCAAAGGGAAGGTCCACCAGCCGTTCCCCAACGTTCTCCGGGAACACACTATCCTGTAGCCAGGCATGCCGACGAAGAGCCACTGAAGAAGCCATTGTACGACCAAGCACCTTCGAAATGTCCAGAGCAAAGCGAAGAATAAATGCCGTCAGCTCCCGGCCATCAAACACATGGTGCCTCAGATCAACACAGGCACCCTCCTGAGAAGCGGCAGACATAAGGGACTCCGCCGAATCCCACAAGCAAGAAGTGGCCCTAGCCAATACACAAAGAGTGTTAAGGGCCCGCAAAGCCGCACTGGTGGAGGCGAACCTATTGCGCCCCCAGGAATCTAACCAGCAGGCCTCCCGTGACGGGGGAGACAACACCGATGGCAGGGAGGGAAAGGCAGTCTGTAAAAGAGGGCCCCTGGTAGAGGGGTGGAGGGAAAGACAAACAGGATCATGCGGCGCAGGACAGTGGCGGTGCAGAAGTTGCTGGGGCACCGGGTCCCCCGTGGCGGGCCGCCCCCAAGCCCCCAAAAGAGAAGTGTGGAGCGAAGCTTCGAAGGAAAGAAGCAGCTCCCGACCACCAGAACGCTGATGGAGGACCTCCAGAAGATGATCCGTGGAGAAATGGGCAGCTGGATTAGCCATGCGCAAGATTCCCGCAGCCGTGGAAACAGCCCGAGCGAAGGCAGCACTCGCCTCCATAGGGCCCCGCGGCGGGGAAAGCAGTTCCTCTGTGGGCGACGGCTGCAAGCTAAGGCGGCCGTCCCCCCAGTCCAACCGGAGGAAGGAAAGGCCAAGCCCGGAACGGGGGAAGGTGGACCGAGGAATGGGGAACCTGAGGTGCCTCTGGCAAAGACTGCGGGCGCGGCAACGGCGAAGAGCTGTCCTTAGAAGATGCCGGGGAAAAAGCCACGACGCGGTGGCCCATCTCCGGAGAAGATGAAACAAACAACCGCCGAACCTCTGGAGAAGAGGGGTTTCCGAAGACGAATCAACGACCCAACACCGCCCCGGCACCGTAGAGTCTGTGACTGACGTCAGGTCAACGTCGACCAGCGCCGAAGGGGACGCCGGAACGACCTCCGCCACAACGCGCAGCGCAGGAGACCGAGGCTGGGTCGGAGCCGGGGCGGCTAAAGAACGGCGCCGAAAAGGCATCGACTCGACCTCCGACGCTGCAGCCGCCGGCATGGAGGGACGAGGGGGGCCTGGAGTAACGCCCCGACCCTTAGCCGGCCCCTGCGTCGCCGCCACAGCCAGCAGCCGCAAACACCTGAGCGGCATCACCTCGGCCTCGGGCAAGGCCGCCGCTTGCCCAGAGGACCGAGGGGAACTCGAGGACACGCCCCAAGCCCCAGCAACCTCACCACTTCAGAACCTGGAGCGGAACCTGTCGGCGCCGGCGACGCCGCAGAAGGCCTCGCATGCGGCAAGGGATCCGCAGACGTCCCAGGAAGAGAAGGAGAAGTGGGAAGAGCCAAAGAGACCTGCAAGGCCACTGCATAGGCCTCCATCTGGGCTCTGGTCGCCCCTGCGCCGGGGAACAGCGGATAGGGTGGCAACACGCAGGGCCGCACCACTCGCTGAGAACCCGCACCCCCAACACGCCGGGGACCGGGCCTCGGGGACAAACTGCGACACTTACCAACAGGTGAGCGACGCCCTTGCGGCCTGGGAGAGGGACGATGTCGGAGACGGATTCGGCGGTTCTTGAAGCCTTCCGCGGAGGACGGGCATGGCACCGCCGCCGACCGAGACATGCGCGCCGAAAGGAGCTTTATCCGGCGCTCCCGCCGGGACTTCGGCTTCATTTGCTGACACGCCTCGCAGTCCGTGGAGTCGAAATCTGGCACGCGCAAATCGAGCACGTCTTAAAGCCCGAAGGCATTCGCACACTGTTCTCAAGAAAAATGCCTAAAAGTGGAAAAAGAAGGCCAGGGACAAGATCCGGATCCGCGTTGCATGCAGAAACGAAGAAAACTGACGTCAGCATGCCGGGGTGGGGCTTATGTGACCTCGCTGATGTCACGCCCGTGGAGGACGTCGGGGCGGAGTCGCGTGGTACCGCCCCCTGGCGCACAGAGATGCTGGGCAAGAAAGTTTTCCGTCTCATGCCTGGGGATAATTCTACGTTAAGGAATCTGCAGCTAGTAGTCTCTATCAGATAGTGAACTCCAACAAATGTAGGAGGTGTACCATAGTCTGGAGGTGGGAGATGCCAGCCTGGAATGAGGTCCCCTTCAACAGCCAGTCATCAAGATAGGGGAAGACTGGTACCCCTGCGCAGATGAGCTGCAATCACCGCCATCACCTTGGTGAACACCCGAGGGGTACTGGTAAGGCCAAAGGTGAGCACAGTGTTCTGAAAGTGCTAATGGCCTACCATAAACCACAGGTAGCACCGATGAGCAGGCAGGACGGGAATGTGAAAATAGGCATCCTGAAAGTCCAAGGCTACAATCCAGTGTCCTGGATACTGAGCAGACATGACCTGAGCTAGAGTGAGCATCTTGAACTTTTCCTTTTTGAAGAAGTAGTTGAGGGCTCGCAGATCTAGGATAGTGCACAGGCCCTTTTCCTTCTTCGGCACCAGAAAGTAGCAGGAGTAACATCTACAGCCTACTTCTGGAACCAGAACCCTCTCTATGGCTTCCTTGGCCAAGAGAGTTATAACTTCCTCCTGAAGCAAAGCCATGTCGGTTGTAAGTTGGAGGCATGGAAGGAAGGGTACTTTAGAAGAGGGGGGGGGAGGGGGGGGGAGTAGCCCTTCAGACTACCTAAAAATCCACCCGTCTGCCATGATATTTTTCCAGTGGCAGAGGTGATGGCTGATCCTGCCACCAGCTGACCAACAATAATCTTGAAGGGCCGGACTAGGAGGGTTTGGAGGCTGAGGTTGCAGGGTGGGTGGTTTTCCAACATGATCTCTAGCAGCCTGACATACGGGGGAGGAAAGAGCTGCACCCACAGCTACACAGAGGTTGCTGAACTTGCATGACCTTGTGGCTGGGGTATGGCTGGTGCGGCTGAAAGCCCCTCCTGTAGCCACGAAAGGGGTGAAAATCAGACAGAGGACATGTGGCCACTGAGAGGTCCAAGGACTTGTCCGTATCCCGTGGGTCCTTAAGGTGCTCTATGTCCATGTCCGCTTTGTCTTCGAAGGGATAGATGCCACCAAAGGGCATGTCCATGAGTGAGGCCTGAACATGCCCTGAAAAGCCAGATGTTCTCAACCAGATGTGGCCTCAAACAGCCCCGTCAATGACATCGCTCTGCCAAGCGAGTTGGTCATATCAAGCCCACAATGAATGGCGAACTTTGCGCATCTCTTTTGTCTGATACCGCTTGGGAGAGGATGGCCCAGGCCTCCTCCGGGACCTGTGGAAGCACTTGTCAGTTTCCCACAGGGAGTGGGCATAATAGCCCAATAGCCATGTAGTGTTCACAGACTGCAATGCAAGGCTGGCAGAAGAAAATATTTTCTTACCCCAACTATCCAGAATCTTGGATTTCCTGTCCCGAGGTGCGGAAAGGAACGCACCTTGTGAGGTAGAGGCTTGGAACTACCAAGCTCTCGGGCTAGGGTGGCTGGTGAGGAAATTTAGGTCGCCCAGTGCAGGGCGATGGTGGCAGGTGATTGTCCTTTTCACAGGCGCCCCTGTGCTGGGCTTGGACCATGTTCCCAGAAGGACATCAGTCAAGGCCTCGTTGAATGGCAGGAGGGGTTCTGAGGAGGAGACACCCACCTGCAAGACCTCTGTCAAGATTTTCATCTTGACTTCCACTGAAGGAAGGTGAAAGTCCAGGACCTCAGCTGCCCTTTTCAACACCATTGCATATGAAGCTCCCTCCTCCATAGCCACAGTAAGGGGAGAAAGCAGGCCAGAATCTGGAGATGCATCCAGTCCACTGGCCTCACCCAATTTCTCATACCAGTCCAGTTCATGTTCAGGATGGTCTTGTAAAGGGTCCAGCGACCCCTTCCAATCATCCTGTATTTCTAGCCCTTCAAAATAAGACTGAAGAACCAACCTAGGACCCAAGGGTGCTGTTGGCACCAGAATCAGCGTCGGTAGGTGCGGATATGGCTCCAGGTTTCCGGGAATAAGTATGGGGCCGGCGCTGGTCTCGGTGCTGGGGCTGGCGCTGGTCTCGGTGCCCGGGCTGGCACTGCAGAAGGTTACAATGATGTAATCAGCGCTGGTCCGGAGCCCCAACCGGATCCAAGGGGGGCATCGGCACCAGAGCCCAAGGCGCGGAACCTGATGGAGCTCCCTCTGTGACTCTGGGGCCAACGGTGATCAGGGAGGGTCAGCCCGCCCAAATAGGAGGCCCATGGCATCATAAAATTGTTTGAGCTGGGCGGGGTCGCCACGGCTCCCAGGGAGGCAGGGAAGCACAAAGCTGATCCAGGCACAGGTTCTGCAGGGCAAGTCCTAGAGCACCAAGGCTCCTCCTCACGTTGGTTAACTGATGGGGGGAAGTCGAAGCCCGCTTAGACTTCTTGAGTTCGTTATACCTCTTACCTGACCTCCCCGGCGAGTGGGAGGACGAGGACTTAGGACTCCTGGAGCGGTGCCTGGACCTTCCATTTGACCGGGACTGAGAACGAGACCTCCGGGCGAATGACACAGTGACGAGCGCTGGGCCACAAGCCACTTTAGGGACCACTCCCTCAACACTTTTGGACCCATGGTGCGGCAGTTGGAGCACAACTGTGAGCTGTGGTAGTGCTCCAGGCACCAAACACAAATCATGTGTGGATCCGTAACAGACATGACGTGGCAGCAGGCGCTGCACGATTCAAATCCAGAACAAAATGTCGAATAAAGCCTGTGAAACTGGGATAAAAGGTAGCTGTTTTCACGAATCTGCGCTGGCTGGCGAAGAAAGAAAAGAACTGACGTCAGTGCACCGAGGTGGTGCCTATATAGGTGACGCAGACGTCACAACAACGGAGACCATGTCAACAGCGTCAAACGGAGCTGACCAACGTCACCTACCGGCACGCAACGGTATTGCTCAAAGAAAAATCTTCCAGATCCAGTCTGACACCTGGGATATTCAAAGGTAAGGAATCTGCAGCTAGATGTCTCCTTCAGATAGTGGATTGCAGTAGAGCATCCTCATGATGTTTCATATCAATGGATATCGGCAGTGCCAAACTCATTCCACTGGTAAAGGGGGTTTTGGCATAAATCGCTTAGAGCTGCTACTTATAGAATATGGACATTTCAATGCTCCAATAGTCTCGAGGGCCATGGTGCCTGGCTTCAGTGGATGCCAGGTGTCGGGGGGAGCACATCTGTGCATTCTCCAATCAACAGCTATAAACCATGGGAATCCCAATAGAAACCCTGCCATTTGAGAGCCCAATGGGAAAGACTGAAGATAGAGATGTTGTCACTTAGCCTCTAGGGGCTAGATCATGGCCCCACTAAAGTTTAAAATATGCATTCCAAGGCCCCATGGCAGACAGGCCTACAATTTAGGTGAGACATCTGTGGTTCAAAGGGAAAATACCCTAAACCACTCAAACTTTAAAGACGCACGACAGGTGCCATCTTTCAGCAAGGGGGAAGATACACATGTGGGACCAGAGAACCCGGACTGAGTGGTGCACATTGTCAGAGGACTCAGTGGTGCACATGGAGGATAACTGACCGATTAGAGACTGGCCTGTGCTGAGGACCTGCTGAAGTGTAGTGCCCTAAAGTGTGCACTCCAATGGACGGTCTGCAGACCTTCAGGGACATCAAAGATCTCCATCATTGGACCTATAACATCTTCCTATGATATTGGGAGAGCAGTGCCCTCTCAAGAGTCCACCTCAACTATTGATACCCCCCCTTGGTAGCGTGGTGTGAGCGTGGAACTAAGAATTGTGTCTGTAGACCGGATTGTCTAGTACGGAGCCCAGAAATCTTGCATGCATCTTGGACATGCGATTCCTGTACTGGACACTCATAAGCGTATAGTGGTGGTGAGCGGATTCACCGGTTGCGGGACCCCATGTGGCCTATTTCATCGATCGTGCTGCATCGCTCTCATGCAACACGCCGACTGCATGCTCATTGTGTACGGTGTCCAATTTAAAGGGGTGGTACCCTCGGAGGTAGGATTGTACCAGTTGTAGTGCCTCATTCTACCCCATGTGGCTCTGCTGAACTTGCACCTGTGTGTGTACGACCGGACTGACCTGGTGCAAGACAGCTCAACGTGCACTGGTCATTGTGCCTCATTTTCAGGGAGGTGTGGAATTCGCAACTTATTGTGTTTTAAATCTGAAGTGCCTGGTACGACTCATCCCTACGCGCACCAGATGCAGTGCCCGGCTTACCTGGGCATGACCCGGCTCATCGTGTACAGATCGGGGCACCTTATGCCATCAAGTGGCTCCCCTGTGTTACTACTCATTCCCTGGTTGTTCCCCTTGCTGACCCTCATGGTGGCAGACCAACTGCCCTCTCTACACCTGGCCCCTTCCGAAGACATCTTGGCGCGATATAGTAGCGGGAGAGATTGACTGGGTTGAAGGAATGCTTCCAAGACAGTTCAGAAGAGGGTCAAGAGACTGGATGACTCCTTTGTGTTTTGAGACCTGTTGGGGAACTTCCTGAGTGGCTGCTAACCTCTCCCTTGTTTAAGTTTACCTCCTAATTAAACCTGCTACATTTTGCCACCTGCTTTCAGAGGACCCACACTAAGTGTGACTTCGGCCGTGTGCAGTCCAGTGTCCGGACGGCGGGGCTGATTATCTTCCATCCAGGGTTATAGGACAATTGGGGTGAACTAGTAAGTGGAGGGACACTGGGGCCACGGAGTCTGCAGGGTGTGATCCATTGACCTGCTGGGTATCAGTGGCACTGTATTAGGGTGCTGAGTGTGTATGTGTGTGTAGGAACGTGTTGTGCGGACTGGCCGATACCTGTCACACTTCATAATGGTGCGGAGGGGGTGTGTGTGACTGGGAGTGATTGTGTGCGTACCGCCTTTGATTCACGACACTGGCCAGCGGCCCGCTTAATAAGTTGATTGTTGCCAAAACCTTTTGACATTGGGTTTTTCCACGTGGCTCCGGCCCGCAATGCTGCCAAAAACTGTTCTGTTTTAGTGTATGTACATAATTTGGATATCGTGCAACGCATAAGGGTGACCTGCTTCAATTGGGGAGCGGAGGAGTCGGATTAGGAATTGTCCACAGTATTACTGCTAGTAATATTTCTGAATGTGTTTTATGCCCAAAAGTATATGATGTTCATGTTATAAAGATTAAATATGTGTGTTGTTGAGTGTAAACGTTTTTACATACATCGGGTGTGAAGTCTCTTTTGTGACGCACAGTGTATTTTTTGCGAGTGGCTGTTGTGCCTTTGCTTTACACATTGCCTCTGTAGTGAGCCTGACTGCTCAGTGCCAACCTACCCAAAGGTGAGTACAGGTTATACAGCAAATATAATCACCTGCCCTTGATTGGAGCGGGATTTCCATCTGGCTGGGGGCATCTCTTCATCCAACCAAACACTGCTGGTTCCAACATCTCGTCCACCCGCCCCCTTTCAGCCTGGATTGCCATTGTCAACAATAAACTTGGCTCACCCATGCCAACTTCTCAGCCAACGGCTACCCAGAAAAAAGCCCTGACAACTTTTTCTGCCCATCCACTCCCCTGCAGCCCCACGCCAGACACTAATGCACGTTCAAAGCTTTGGCCACTAAGTCCTGTACCTACAACTAATATAACTTCACACCATAGTACAAATGATTAACTCCGTCCCGCAGAAAAATTCCAAGGCATCGTACCACAAGTCTGCATGCTTGATTCTATTGCTACCTCTTTCCCAGCAAAAGGTCCCCATTTCTCTGTTACTCTTCCTCCTCACACTCTATAAATGCTGGCTTGGTGGCCCCATGCCACTCTCTCCTAGGTATGAACTCTTTCTACATAATGTGGCATCTCGACCACTGTCCTTGAACCTCCATCAAATTATCCTTCATCGCTCTCATTCGAGCCACCCCCTTCTCTATTACAAAGTAATTCTCGCCAAGTTGCATCAACAACTAATTAGGGCACTTCCCTCCTACTAGCAATATATTCAAACAGGGTAACAGTCCCTTCCGTCGCATGCCTCCTCTGCCATGCCCAAGAAACAATTGATGGACGGAATTCTGAACAATGTCAAACATTCACCCCCAGTGCAGAGATCTGGGCCTAAATCCATTGTATTGTTTTTTGCTCACCATGCCATTCCAGTTTTGACCCAGTCATATGCAAATCAGTCTTGACCCTGCTCCCCTTGGAAACAGTCCATCCCTAACTGCCAGTCCAGGCCCTTCGGGACCGGAATCAAGCATACTGGGACCGGTTTTGGGGTATCCCCATTATCAGCCAGACTAGTTTGACTCCAGTGGCATGGAGAGCATGGGGCCCACATCTGAGCATACCCGTCCCACTTAGGGCGACAAATTCAAAAAGAACAATTGATGGACGGAATGCAGAACAATGTCCAGCCTCACTATAAGCCCCCCTCGTCGACAGGGCCAGCGACTCTACCATCAGCTGGAGCATCCTCTGCCGCTTGCATACTGTCCATAGCTCCTATGGCATCCTGGTCCTGACTCTCTAAGCCTCTGTGGCTAACCCTTGAAATCGTTCCCACTATGAACATGATTAAGCATCTACACTGTCATTGTCTACACCTGGCACATGTAGCTCTCTAAACAGAATGTAAAATTTCAGACACTTGAGCACAAAAACCCACAGCAACTTGTGTCCCTTGCTGACTGCCAGTTAACTACTTGCACCACTGCCAAGTTATCAATGCGGAAGAGAACCTTCTTGTGAGATAGCCGTTCTCAGCCACAATAACAACGACACTACAAGGGGAAAAAATTCCAAGAAAGCTATGCTCCGCCCCTGAGCTTCCTTTCAGGGGGCCATACCTCCACACACCATTTGCCTTCTGAGTATAACCCAAAGCCTGTACCTCCCGCAGCATCAGAGTAAACTTGTGCATCCCACTCCAAGTCTCATTGACACCAACGGCACAACACTGACGCATTCCAAAAAAAAGTGCAACATTCTCAAATCCTCCTTAGTCCCCACTGGCAATCTGATGTGGTGATGTGGCAATGGCAAGCCAGACACAGAGATCCCCAACCGCCTACACAATGTCCTCCCTGCTCACCACCCTTCAGCCAAAAATCAAATACCCCAACAACACCTGCACCTCTTTAACCATAACTTCGTTTTTTGCCAACATGGCATCCAACAGCAATTCCATAGTTAATTTTTTCTCTACTGGTAGTCGGGCCGCCATTGTCCCAGAGTCAATTTCAATGCAAAAGAATGACAGAACAGTACCGGGTCTGACTGTCTTCTCCGGTACTAACAGCACCCCTAGGTCTCCAGCGAGCTCCTGAAAACTAACCAGCATCTGCTAGTAGACCGTGGAACCCGGATTCCATACAAAAAGAAGTCATTGTGATAGTGTGTCACATGTGTTTTCCTCCGAGCTTCTAGCATAAATCCAAACACACCAATGATACATAAGTTTCTAAAGAGTGATGTCAGTAACAGCTGCCAAACCAGGCCACTCCATTCCTTGTTAGTAATAACTATGCTCCAAAGATTACTTTGCTATTTATATGAAACTCACCAAATGTCACTTGCAAATAAATCTGCATGATGGTTTTGAGCTAGTCTTCAGGTCTTCATTCATTCATTATTTCTATTGAATGTTCAACATTTTTGGCTTGAATTTTCCAAGCAAGAGTCATAATTGCTAGTTCTAATACAATCTGGAAGGGGCCTTCATTAGTTCCCTCACATCCTCCCATAGTTTGTGAGCGAGCAATTTATCAGGTCTCATGATGAATGTTTATTTGTGTCTTCACCCTTAGAGTTACAGATTTTCAGCCCACCAGCTAATTGAATGACTTTCTCCCTTGATCTAGAATGCTTGGCAGCATAGGAAGACACAGACTCCAGCTCTGAGAGTGTAGGAGAGTCTAGCAGAAAGCAGGCCTGTACTTTGTGGCTCTCTCGATCACTGCGTTATAACTCACAATGTCATCTGGTAGAGATGGTCTTGATGGGTATTACTCAACTCCCTCCTTCGGCGACTCAGCATTAAGATTTTGTTACTGGTCATCAACGTTTTCGGTGTCCTGGGATATATCTTGATGATCAAGTTCTTCTTCGTGGAACATCCGCACTTCTATCTGGGGCTCAGGCATAGGGCATGGTTTGAGCTTACCATGCTCTTCCACCTTTCTCTTGGTTTCGAAGGGATTCAAAATCCCCTGAGGGATGCCTCAAATCCCTCTTCTTCTGGAAGATCATTGCCATTTCAGCTTCAAGGCACTTCATTTCCCACTCCCGGTCGAGAACTCTTTCTTCACTGTCGAGTGTGACCATCTGCCTTTTCTCCAAGCTCATAGAGTCTATGGTCACCTCCATTGTTCTCTCACGCTTCTGATCGCCCTTCACCCTGTTTTCAGAGGGATGCCCCCATTGGTCTCATACTTTCCGGACCCATGAGGCCCTTCTTGTTTTGATTTTCCTATGGTTGATAAGGATTTCGGCATGGAGACATTCTTGTGTAACTTCCAGTATGAAGACTTGGACTCAGATCCACCAGGTTTTTGGGGCATAATCTGAGAACAATTGTTTGAGTTCTCCCTCCTGTCTTTTCGGCGGCTGTTCTGGTTCGATCTTGACAACCTCCCCTTCAGCAGGTGGATCCACACCCTGCGCCACCTCTCTCTTGCTCATCGCTTGACAGTCTGAGATCCCTCAGCAAAGAACATTCTTTCTTTTGTGGCTGTATGGTGGCATAATGCGCTTGCCTCTGCTTCTTTATGGATCTAAGCATTTTAGGTTGGAAAGCAGCACACAAGCTTTGCAGACCTGAGCACTGTGATCCCTTGACAAGCAGACATTGCAGACCTGGTGGTTATCGCTCTTGGAGTGAATACATGATGGAACATGGAACAGAATCTAAAGGGCATATTTTCCATCTTTCTTGACAATATGAAAGTCCCCCATCCGTGCATTCTCTGATCATGCGGTTGGTTGCCCATGTGGACAACCTACTTTTTTTGGTGTTCTTCCATTTCTTTGGTCTTTGTCTATGAACGTTGTGTGTAGACTGCATTTTTCTCCAGAATCCCTTGACAATCAGTCAAATTCTTGGGCTTCTTTTTCGGCATCTGGGAAGCTTCACGTGTTGATCCAATGGTGGAAAAAAGTACCTGAAGATGGCGGCCATGCACAGGGGCTTCCGAGGATTCACATTGGATGTCATAAGGATACATACATACCACCAAATGAGAACAGACGACACCCAGCAAGAAAAAAAGAGGAGTCAAGTAAAAATTCTTTATTTACAAGAAATACATTCTTATAGAAATATTGCACATAACCCAATTCATTGACAATGAAGTTACAAATATTATGAAATCAGCAGTACATATCACTTAATTAAATCAATTCGATAAACATGTATCACCAGCCTAAAATGAATATAAAAGGAAATATAAAATACAATATCTTCCCACTAAAACTCATTAAGCGATCTGCATACCTTTATCCCACATGTATTAAAATATTTGAATGTGCAACAGTTTAACCATAAACATCCAAACCATTTCATCAACAAGCGAGCTTTATACAGGACAACGTAGCATAAACTGGAAGAGACAATCTATGTCAAAAATCTCATTTGACAGGGCATCATTGATGAGAAAAGAGGACTTAGGAAGTATTCTGGATACAACCACTAGATGGTGGAATAATGCACAGTATATGAATCCAGAAAAGATTCAAGCGGCAAAATGATTGTAATTGGGTTAGGACCACGTAATCACTATGAGGTTCTTCCTGGAGAGATGTTATAGCCCAGAGTAGCCACAATGAATTTGCATTGACTATGCACTAGGACTGTAGGGTCATGAAACATATTAAGTAAACACTACAAGTTACTGATTGAAAATGCAATCCCTTTAGGCTGTTTGTTCCTCCTCCTTCACAATCATTAGAATGCCATCTAAGAAAATGTGCTTCAAATCAATAAAGAAACCAACACATGCAATGGAGTGTGACCTTGCAAACTCTTCCAGTCTAACTTATTTTCAAACCTGAAAAACTGATGATACATGGTTGCATCCCAAGAGCAGAGAATATGGCGATAAACTGTATGGCCACTGCTACTCTGGGGGCCTGAAAGTAGCAATGTTCATTAATCTCAGCCCTATTCACTGTCACTAATGAAAGAGGTCCCAAGCAAGAGAAATTAATAGGTGTAATCAGCTGCATTATGTGGAATAGGTCTAAACAAAGATGCTTTTCAACACGACTGGACCTAACCAAAGAGTTATGAAATGCAATTGGAAAGCATGCTGGTTGAAGAACATTTGGGGTACAACTCTTGCAACATTTTTGTATAGAAGGTTGATCGGAACCCAGCTCTAGGAGAGAAGGCAACCAATGCTGCTGTCGAACTAACAGCATGATCATAGATTGCTGCTGAAGGTGAATTAACAAAAACAGACTATAATCTAGAATACATGATACAACTACTAAGTGACTCCATAATCACTTCCTTGCTAGAGTTAGGGCCATCATACAAGTCAGATTTCTTGAATAAACAAATTGGACACATTGGAGTTTGTATTCCCACTTTATTGCTGTGTTACAAATTCTCAAAATATTAAAAGAATTCTTGTCCGCCTGGATAACGCAATATAGATTTCATTACATTTCTATATTTATTGTTTCTCTACTATTCTTCTTGTGAGGCACCATTGAGTTTGTAGCATTCTTGTCCGCAAAGTCCCTGACCAATCCTATTGGGTTCCCTTGTGTCAAGAACATGGCCTCACATATGACATCACTTATGACATGTTCTATGACATCATTTATATCACTAGACATAAAGGTTCTGTCCAGAGGGCAGAATTGTAACCATTCTTTTCTCGTAAAAAGACAGCAGTCAATAGTGATCGCCACGGCACAAGCCATCACCCCGATAACCTTAGGTGGAGCCCAGATCCAGCTTTACACCTACCTCTGTTGGCCATCCGGCCAACTCCAGGAACCACGCTCCTGCAAGACCTCTCTCTTCTGCATCAGAGTTCTCTTTCAGCTGCATCCTCTGCACTTTCACTCTATCTCCCTCTGTTCTTTGCTCTCTTCTGGAGCTTTTCTCTGCTCTCTTTTACCGACCTTTTTGCTGCTGCTCTGGCCCTTTTTATATCCACTCTCTGCTTTTTCTTTCAGCCTTTTCCTGCCTGATTTTACCTTGATTCCTTATTCCTTTGCTCACTTTTGCCTTTATGCCCAGCACCAGGAACCCTGGTCCAACTGCCACCCTCAGTTACACCTCATCCTCCCTCCACGCCCTCGACCCAGGACGCAGCCACAAACAATGCATCCGGGCTGCACCACACTTGTATGGTGGGTCCTTTCTCCTGCACCCCCGGCCACTTCACCTGCCGCATCATGTGCTCCCCACCACTCAAGGCAACACCCAACCCACACCACTCCTATGACCCAACAACAGCTTGCATGCACCTTCCTCGAAACTCGCTTGTTCAGCAAACACGCAAAGAGGCCTGGGGCCTCATTGACGCTCTTGCGCCCAACAGTCTTCCTCATCGACATCTGGCTCAACCCTGCGTCAGCCCCCAACATCGTCACCAGACTGACAGGATACAGAATTACCCATTCCAACTGCATCATCAAGCCAGGTGGAGGAATCGCCATCATCCACAGGGAGTCCATTAAATGCACCATCACCACAGGCACCATCCCAGAAATGGAACACCTCAACTTCATTATCCACACGGACGAGAATACCACGATACGGGTATCCCTGGCCTACCACACACCAGGACAGCGAACTGCATTCTGCAACCTCATCTCCGTTTTCATTGCCCCTTTCAACACTGACTCCAAAGACTGCATGTTCTTGGGCGACCTCAACTTCCACCTCGACAACCAAACATACTTTAACTCTGCCATCTTCCTCGACCGCCTTAACATTGGCCTCTCCCAACTCATACACGGACCCATGTATACCCAAGGACACATGCTCAAACCTATATTCACTTCCAGCAACCGCATCAAATACACAACACCAAACTCACATGGACTTACCACTCTATCATCCACTTCAGTATCACAACCCCTATGCCCCTTGTTAGAAATGGGGGCCTCGAGTTGGCAATGGTTTGCGTTTTTCTCCAAGGAGGGACCCCTCTTCTTAGTCAGGGTAAGGGGGATACACTTCTAAAATAACCCCTTCTCACCCTCTTGGTAGCTTGGCACGAGCAGACAGGCTTATCTCAGAGGCAGTGTGTGAAGCATTTGTGCATTCATACAGTAACACAGTGAAAGCACTACAAATGGACACCACACCAGTTGAGAAAAATAAGTAAAACTTTATCTAAACCAACAAGACCTAATACGACACAAATCCACAATACAGTAAGCAAAATATCCTAAAAAATAAGTTATTCTCAATAAGAAAGTCTGTAGCAACAAATAACTCCCCCTGGAGTTATCACAACGTTGTGACAGAAAAATCCCAAAGTACGGCACCAACCATGAGGTGCACGGCATCGGGCCCGGCGTCCGACAGACCCCACAAAGAATAGTACCTTGGGAACCATGAAAGCAAAGACGGTGCATGGCGTCGGGGAGGTGATGGTTCATTGGGGCCGGTCGACATCGGTTCCTTACGTCCACTTGGGAGGTGAGGCATCGGTTCCTTACTACGATGCAGGGGAGAGGAGGTGTCGGTTCCTTACTGTTGTTGTGAGCTGAGGTGTCGGTTCCTTACTGGTGCCGAGGAGGTGACATCACGGTTGCGGTGAGGCGGCGGTTCCTTACGATGTGCGGTGTCGATGGATTTAGGAGTCCCCCGTGTTGAGTAACGGCTTCGCATTGATGACGCACCGGCGTCGGTGAAATTTGGGCTGCAGTGAAAGTCGGGATGATGCGCCACAAGCGGTGTCCTCTGCTCTGGTACAGGCAGTGGCCATGGTGACGGCTTTGGAGATGATGCGGCGCAGTGTCGGCATGCGTCGGGCCTATGGTGCAAGTCGGGCAGTGCCCTGTCCTCTTTACGAGCAGTGCCCACTGCTTTGGTGCAGGTTACGGCGTCGTTCGCCGGCGTTGGTGTTGCGATTTTCCTCTGTGGCAGCTGAAAAAGCAGTTCCAGTTGCAGGACGACAGAGGGGATAAAGACTTTGTGTCCCTGAGACTTCTGAACAGAAGGCAAGCTCTAATTCAAGCCCTTGGAGATCTTCCTCAAGCAGGGGACACAGCACACATCAAAGTCCTTGTCCTTTCCTTGGCAGAAACAGTTACTGCAGGCCAATACCAGTCCGCACACAGCAAAGGGGCAGCACTTCTCCTTCAGTTTCCCCAGCTCTTCTCCTTGGCAAAGGTTCCTCTTGAATCCCAGAAGTGATCTAACATGTTGGGCCCCAATTATTATACAGCATTTCTTTTTGTTCTCCTGTTCCAGAGAGGTTCTGTGCTCAGTCAAAAACAGTTCTGTCCTCTCTGGTCCAGCTTCCCGGCAGGAGGTGGAGACAGCATTGTGTAAGGCAGACCAGGCCCAATCAGGTGCAAGGAAATCTCCTCCCCCTACTCTAAATGCAGCCCAGGTCTATTCAGCCCAGCCCTGATTCACCCAGGAAAGGCAGGACACCTCAACCCCCCCAAGTGGCTGTCTACAGTGAATGCACATCCCTAGCCCCTGTCAATCCAAAACAAGATAGTCAATACACAAACCAGCTGATGCACACAGGACGGCTAAGCAAGAAAATACCTACTTTCTAAAAGTGGTATTTTCAAACGCAGACTGTAAAAATGATCCTTACTAAAAGATGCATCTTTATATACTGAGTTCAGGCATACTAAACTTTACCTTCCCATCTTGTCCCAGTGGGAAGTTATATTTATAAGTTGTTATAAATGAACTCCCATTCTATTCTATGGCACAGGTAGCCTTTCAATAGTGAAAAACTAAATTCGCTGTAGTTCACTATCAGGACATGTTACGCACATCAGTACATGTCCTATCTTTCACATACACTGCCCACTGGGGTACCTTGCGCCTATCTTAGGGGTGACTCACATCTAAGAAAAGGAAGGTTGGGGCCTGGCAAGTGGGTGCAGTTGCTAGGTCGACATGGCAGTAGAAACTGTGCAATGGCAGGTCTGAGAACCTTTTGAACGGCTGCTTGTGTGGGTGGCACAATCAGTGCTGCAGGCCCACTGGCAGCATTTTACTTATAGGCCCTGGGCAAATACAGTGCACTGTACTAGGGACTTAGTAGTAAGTCAAATAGTCCATCATGGAAAGACCAATCCACATTCACAATTTACAGAGGGAGCACTTGCACTTTTGCACTGATCAGAGGTGGCAAAGTGCCCAAAGCATCTAGACCAGCAAAAACAAAACTCACCACACAGCAAAAACATAGTTGGCAGAGGGAAAAATACAGGGGAAAGCCACGCCAAGGATGCCAGGTCTAACATCCCCCACCCAGCACAACCCAACACTTCTTTTTCGAGCCAAATGGACTGACACCTTCGCCATCAACCCACTCAAACTCCTCACCAACGTGACACATGATGTCAGAAGTTTCAAAGCCTGGCTCACAGACTGCGCCAACATCGTCGCCCCCATCAAGAACAAGAAACACAGACGAAGCCAGCTGGTACACTGATGACCTCAAGACAGCCAAGTGCCATTGCAAAAAATGGCAAAGGAGATGGCGTAACAGCAAAGACCCAGCTGATAGAACCACCTACAAAATCGCACTCCACTATTAACACCGCGCAGGGGCGTGGTCTGCCGAGCAGCGGAATGGCCGCTCTCGGAGTGCGCTCCACAGGCTGGGATAATAATCCTTTCAGAATCCTGCATTACGGTGATTCCGTGAGACTGTAACCGGCATCCTCACCTACTTGACCAGTTGGGCATTGCTCCGCTGTCTGTCCCGAGCTCCGGGCGGGCTTAGCGACGTCAAATCGAAGGGGAGTCTCGCCACACTTGCAGTGCCTGCCTGAGGCGGCTGCAGCGGTCGGCGGCCCCAAAATCGAGCCCGGTGCTGGGGTGAAGACGCGGGTCTGTACGTGCGGCGGCGCTGCGGAGGCCTGGATCGGTCGACGCTGGTCGCTGCTGAAGGCTGTGAGGCGGACCTGCGCTGGAGGAGCGCATTAAGATTGGCGGGCTAGGACGCACTTACTGCTGGCGGTTTATCCGGATAGCGGCGAGGGAGAGCTCTGGCGCGAATCGGAGGGCCTGGAGGCGCCATCTCGAAGAGTCGCGACGGCGATCACTGCAGGCCAGTAAGTGGTGTGTTCCTCCGTCCCTCCTTACCTGCGGTGGAGCCATGTGGAGTGCTGTGTGTGGCTGAGCCCCGTGTAGCATCCGATGGGGTTTTAATTTGGCCCCTGGACATATTTCTGTGATGTGCAGCGCCTGAGGTGTGGTCGGGTCTGGGGGCAGCCGATGCAGCGGTGACAGGACGGACATGCGCATAACTATTGGGCAGATACTGGCGGTACTGCAGCAGCCCCTATGCTGCCGGGGACGACGAGGAGCCCAGGTACGCCGGCATAGCGGAGCTCCATGGCTGTGATCCCCGATGGTGGTATGTTGTCTTTGCGCCCTGCTGTGTGGACCACGTGACTGTCATATAAGCGCCTGTGTGGGGTAAATATTTTGCAACCCCGGGTGAATTGAGCAAAGCGTTGCTGAGACCTGACATCCGGCCTGGCCTGCCACTCCTGCCTGTGATTTGTTGCCATAGATTGCCGCTGGTGATAAGAGTGGTGCTGAAGGTACGCAGTGTGCTTCAGGCCCAGGAAGCACTGCGCTTATGCCCCGATCTGGTAAGTTTGCTCTGTGAAGATCAGTGGTGGGGCAGTCTGAGATCACCCGTGCGGCCTGGGGCTCTAGTTCTGCTCTGGTCGTGGCTGGGCGCTGGCGATTAGGCGCACGATGGGCAAGCATGAATCCAAGCAGCCGAAACTGACCTTTGATAAGAGAGCCACGCGCCACGATGAGTCGCCTTCTGACGCACAGTCGGAGGAACAGCAGGAGATGTGCTCTGAGTATGGGGGAGAGGATTTGCGCACTCTTATGTTAGAGATGCGCTCTAGCCTGCGTAATATTGATTCCAAGTTGGATACCCTGACCTCGCAGCTGGACTCGGTAAAAGCTCAGGTTCACGTGCATGACACTCATTTAGATGCTCTGGAAAACCGGCATACTGATTTCCACGAATTTCAAGTGGAAACAAAAGAACAACTGTTAAATATGGACAATCTCTTGGGAGTTATTCAGGCAAAAAATGATGATTTAGAAGCGAGGTCGCGCAGAAATAACCTACGCATTACCGGGATTCCAGAGACCACCGCGATCACTAGGATGGAGAGTTACGTGACGGAGCTCCTGCATACGCTGTTTGACCCTCAGCTGTCTCCTGTCTTCGTTGTGGAAAGGGCACACAGATTCCTGGGGCAAAGTCCCCCGGTGGGGGCACCGCCTAGACCGATACTAGCCAAGTTGCTGAACTATCAGGACCGGGACACTATATTGCGAATGGCGAGAGAAAAAGGTCAGCTGTCCTATCAGGGTAATGCTGTGTAATTCTATCCGGATTTTACCCCGGCTGTGCAGGCAGTAAGGCGTGAGTTCCTGCAGGCCAAACGTACACTCCTTCAGGCGCACGACCCGTACTCCGTGCTTTACCCCGCAAAGCTGAAGGTTTCTTATGATGGTACTGCACACTACTTTACGGATGCCAAATCCGCGCTAAAGTTTGCCAAGCATGTTGGAGGGCGGAAGGGTAAAGATGCTTGTGGGTCATCGAAGCCAGCGTCTGGAAACCTTAGTGACAATGACTGATATAGATTCCGATCCTCATTGAGTTATACACATACTCATCATAATGCCGTAATATGTAGTAATTCACTCTAATGCAACTGTGGGTCAATATGTTGTTATTTTCCTTTCTGATAGTTTGCCTTTGGTGTGTCGGGGATGGGTTTATGGCCGCACTATTGTCTTCTCGGCCACCCTGTTTACTCAGGGGTGATTGCTGACGCCACCATGTCCCCCATGGGAGGTTTCCCTCACAATGTCTGGAGTTGGGTATGTCTTTGTTTGTTAGGGTGGGTTATTCTGCAACCTGATTGGGGGGGTTGGAGTGGGTGAGGGGTGGAGTTTGGGGATTGTTTTTTTTTTATGCCAGTACGATTCTGAGCTGTAAGCCACTGTATACCTCTTATGATTCACTTGTTCGCGCAGCAGCACGCCTGCCCCTCACAGTGGAACTTTGTCAAGAGGCTCACACGCACAACCACTGAACTTGTTAACATGGAACATTAGAGGGCTCAATGATTGTCGTAAGGCCAGACTAGTCCATGCTTATTTGACTAGGCATAACATTGATATTTGTCTGCTACAGGAGACACATCTGAATAATACACCATCTCCGAAACTGCGCCATCGCAGATGGGGACACTCATACATGTCCATATATTCCAATTATGCCAGAGGAGTGGCTGTGCTGATTCGACAGGGGGTAGACTGGCGAGTGAGGGAGGAACACAGGGATCCTGAGGGCAGGTTCGTTATCTGTGGAACGTTGGGGGGGGGGGCTTCCCCTGGTAATTGCAGCGCTATATGGCCCCAATACCGATGCCACTGACTTCTTCCATGATGTATGGTCTAGAACTAAGGCAACAGGGTATGACACTGTATTGTGGGGAGGTGATTTTAATGCCATTTTAGATTATGCCATAGAAAGGGCACGGCTCGTACCCTACACCCGGCTGCTAGTGCAGCACTGCAGTCCATAGTTTGAAATGGGAACCTAGTAGATATATGGCGCAGTAAGCACCCCCTGGTGAGGGAAGGCACATGTATATCAGAAAACCACTGTGCGTGGTCCCGCCTGGATTTCTGGCTGGTATCGAGGGATGCGGCGGCCTGGACTGCCGATGTTTCGCATTTGCCGCGCACGTTGTCGGACCATGCTCCATGCTTGTTGCGGTTGACACTCCAGGGATCACTCCCCCGAGCGTTTTCATGGCGGCTCCCACCGCATGCGCTGATGGATGAGGACTTCAGGGAAGAGATACGGGGCGACATCCTTGACTATTACACTAATAATGAAGGGTCGGTAGAGACTGAGGCTTCATTCTGGGAGGCTTTTAAGGTGGTGATCAGAGGTCAATGCATTGCGAGGCAGGCAGGGGTACTTAAGGCGATTCGTGGCACGCTGGCGTCCCTGGAGGCTCAGATTAAAGAGCTAGAGGGGGTATTTTATTCTGCCAGTGACTCTCATGAGGCGCAGAAATTAAAGGCTCTTCTGTTCTATGCGGAAGAGGCGCAGCGTGAAACGAAGTTCCTGGGCAAATACGCTGAAGCGCGCAGATATGGTGAGGGAGATAGACCGGGTCAAACACTCGCTGGCATGATTAGACCGTCTAAGTCAGCGACGTTTGTCCATGAGATCCGAAACCCACAGGGGGACATGGTAAGGGGTCACATGGGGGTGTCGGGTGAATTTGCTGCATTTTATACTAGGCTATATACGATCACTCAGGGCTCATGTCCAGAGGAGTTGGATGCATTCCTTGACAAATTAGCATTGGTTTGGTTTAATGATTCTCATAGGAAATACATGGACCTCCCCTTTACAGTGGAAGATGTGGCACAGGTCATTAGAAGCCTACCTATGGGTAAGGCTCCCAGACCGGATGGTCTAACCTCAGCCTTTTATAAGGCGTATTCTGAGGAACTGGCGCCTCGCCTATTGGAGGTTTAGGGAGAAGCACTGGAGATGGGGATACTGCCTCAGTCCATGAGAGAGGCGACGATCATTACGCTCTTAAAACCAGGGAAATCGGAGGAGGAGCTGGACTCCTTCCGTCCACTCTCCATGATTAATGTGGATGTAAAACTTTTCGCAAAACTTTTGGCAAATAGGTTGCAACCACTCTTGCCAATGATAGCACTTCCGGACCAGTCGGGTTTCATCCCGGGGAGATCCACATCTCACAATTTAAGAATGATTTTTTCAGTCCTCCATTATCTGCACCCAGACGAAAAGGCTGCGTGGAATTCTTGGACGCCACCAAAGCGTTCGACACACTTGAATGGTCCTACTTATTCTCCATCATAAAGCGAATGGGATTCAGCTCGCTTTTTATAAAGTGCATCCAACTGCTATACACCTCTCCCTCGGCGCGCGTGCGGGTAAATGGTTTGTTATCTGACCACTTCACAATCTCGCGTGGGACTCTGCAGGGGTGCCCACTATCCCCTCTCTTGTTTGCTATTGCAATGGAGCCCCTAGCGGCTCGAGTTAGGCAACACCACACCATGAGAGGTATTGGTTTTAGCTCCCGTAACCTGCTCATTTCTCTATAGGCAGACGATGTTGCGTTGTATGTCATAAACCCTGAAGACAATCTAGACCCGTTGTTGAGGGAATTTATCCGCTTTGGCGGGCTTTCGGGTGTGTGCATCAACTGGGCTAAATCTGTGATCTTTCCGTTGACTGATGGCACCCCTCAGGTGACATCGGTGTTCCCCTTGCGCTGGGAGGCAGGAGAGGTTAAGTACTTGGGGGTCTGGGTGAGCCGTGACACGCAGGAAGTGTGGCGCCTAAATTACAGCTGTATGATGGTGTGGCTGGAGGACAAAGTGAAAATATGGGCGAAGCTGCCGCTGTCCCTGGCAGGCAGAATAGCCCTCGCCAAAATGGTCATTTTACCAAAATTTCTGTATTTGTTTGTCAACATACCGATCCCGATCACTAAGCACTTTTTGAACACACTTAAGTCTCATATCCTGGGCAGGTCAGAGCATAATGGGATCTTCTCACTCTCCCACTGAGGCAGGGTGGTCTGGGTGCCCCAGATATGCACCTATACGCGCTATGTGCGCAAGCCCAGTTCTTGCATTATTGGGTACACCCGACCCCATTCCAGCCGCATGTAGCGGTCGAGGCGGACGTCATGGCCCCAGTCCCGCTTAAGGTGGCGCTGTATCAAAAGCTTCGCCGCCCTCTGGGGGATATAGAATCGGCCGGAACCCTGTGCTGGGCGTGGGACGAATTGCGTAAGAGGGCGAGACTCCCGTTGCTCTATGCCCCTTCTGTCCCTCTGCTACAAAACCCAATGATGCCTTGTGTACAAGACACCATAAGTAGGACACTAGCTACGAAAATGAAGCTCCAGACGTTCGAGGACTTATATCCCGGAGACACCTTTCGTCCTCCGCCTGTCCCGACCGAGGGACAGGCGATGACGTTTGCTGAAATCTTTTTGTATCACAAAATTCGCACGGCGTGTCGCTCTTTATGGGTGGACTTCCCGAGGGCACCGCCGACAATGTCTGCACTGGAAAATCTGCTGAAATTCCCCTCCTCGCGGAAACTGGTCACTCGCCTGTACTCTCGCATGCAAGACACCACCCCGATCGTGACGCCGAACTCTCTAAAAAATTGGAATGCGGAGTTAGATGCAGTCTTATCTGACGAGCAATGGGGATATTGCTGTGGTCAATTGTCGGAGCTCTCCCCGAATTATAAGTTACGCTTGGTCCATTTCAAATATCTGCACAGATATTACAGAACTCTGGTTAGTCTCCATCGTATGGGTCTTAGAGCGGAGTGTGATTGATGGAGGTGTGGTTTTGCGACAGCTACATTTCTGCATGTGGCGTGGAATTGCCCCAGGGTAGCTGCTTTTTGGGTGGAAATCTTGGATTCTGTGAATGACATACTGGGGTTGGAGCTGACTCTATCTCCCGTGATGGGCCTACTAGGATATGTAAAGGACACGCCACCTATGTTGCGTAAACTGCATGCCCTTCTCCTTCTATTTGCAAAGCGTCAGGTCGCAGTGCACTGGGGTAGGCGGAGGGTGCCCTCCGTTAAGGAATGGGTTAGGGATATCACCTATGGTCATCCCCAACTAAGTACATATTGGGAGTTGCTGCCACCCGCCTCTAGACCCCGGAACGTATGGGATCCATTCTTGACTTGGAAACTTAACTCACAGGGGGGAGTCGAGACGTCGGAAGAGGCGGCATCGTAGTCATTACTGTAGTTGTATTATATTAATGCCTTACATCCATTTTCTATTATATAGTACAGGTGACACTAGTCTGGGCGAATAATAGGGTGTGTAACTCCGTAACTGGCCCTCTCAGGTAAAGACATGTCTGGAAATCATATGTTTGTATCGCATCCGCTATATTGTGTGT
The DNA here is from genome assembly GCF_964204655.1 of Triturus cristatus. NCBI lineage: Eukaryota > Metazoa > Chordata > Amphibia > Caudata > Salamandridae > Triturus > Triturus cristatus. The sequence goes on along the minus strand of NC_140584.1, from coordinate 628,111,082 downwards.
GTACTAAGGCATTTGAGTTCTATGTACTACATATGTGATTTTGGGGAGGTGGTTGTGGTGCGTTATACCATTGTCATCATGTAAAAGTGGGCTCATTTAAAACAGAATTTTGCTTACTCGATATGTATCTGGCTTGTTCGACTGGTTTGTTGTTGTTGAGGTGAAATGTCAATAAAAAAAATAAAAACTATTAACACCGCCAAGTACGTGAGACCAAGGAAGTAGCCCTGGCATCACGCATTGAAGCCAACCCCAACGACAGTAAGGAGCTCTTCTGAATATTCAAAGGATTCACCAACGCCGCAGCAGCAACAAGCAACATCACATCCTCTAAAGACCTGTGTGATAGACTCGCAAATTTCTTCAATGACAAAATCACCAAATTCTACGGAAACTTCAAAACCCAACTCAAGCCTGAAGATTGTGTCATTGACCACCCATGACCTTCCCCTGGCTTACTACCTGGAACCACCTCACCACTTAGGACACCATCATGAAATCCATACATTCAGCACACTTTCAATGTAGGAGCATCCAAGATCGGCAACATACTGACCAGCCTGCTCAAAACCTCACTGGATTCAGCCACCTTCCCCAAAGACTGGAAGTCAAACCCCTGCTGAAGAAACCTGCAGCACACCCCAGTGAACTCAGCAACTAAAGACCCATGTCTTTGCTCCCTTTTCCAGCCAAAGTAATCGAAAAAGCCATCAACCAACAACTCACTATCCACCTGGAACACAATCACCTCCTGGATGACTCCCAATCCGGATTCCACAGAAACCACAGCACTGTGCCAGCCCTGATCGCAGCCACAGATGACATCTAGGCCCAATTTGACAAAGGAGAGAGACCCGTCCTTATCCTCCTCGATCTCTCAGCAGCCTTCAACACTATCTCCCACAACACACTCACCACTCTCAGATGGATCGCCACCTTCCTCTCCTACAAAACACAACAAATCCACCTTTCACCCGTTAACCTCCGAACCAATCATCTGCGGAGTCCCTCAAGGCTCATCACTCAGCCCTGCCCTCTTCTACACAACACCCCTGGCCAACATAGTACCATCCCATGGACTCAACATTGTATCCTATGCCGAACACAGGCTACTCATTCTCCCCCTGTCTGAAAACTCCACCCCCGCCAGAACCAACTTCCTCCAATACATGACCAGCCTCTACAACTGGATGAGGGACAACTGCCTCAAGCTCTACACAGACCAGATGGAGGTACTGATTTTCAGCAGCAACACCTCCCCTTGTGATGCCTCCTTGTGGCACACAGAACTAGGTCCCACTCCAACCGCAGCTGAACACTCAAGAAACCTTGGCATCATCCTGGACAGCAAACTCGCCATGAGATCCCAAATCAACACCGTGTCATCTGCCTGCTGTTTCATCCTGTGCATGCTACGTACGATTTCCACGTGGATTCCCCTTAGCACAAGACGCACCTTCACCCAAACTCTTGTCACTAGTCGTCTGACTACGGAAATACCCTCAACGTGGGAATCGAGGTACATGTCGTTCAAAGATTACAGACCATCCAGAACGCCGCAGCTAGATTCGTCCTGGATCTGCCTCGTCACTCCTGCACCTACCCCACCTCAGGAAACTTCAAAAACCTGACACCAGGTCTAGAAAATATGGCAGTATAAACTCCTCACCCAAGCATTCAAGGCCCTGCATGACTCTGGAACCGCCTAAATCAACCACCGTCTAAGATTCCACACACCCTCCAGACACCCCCGCTCCACCTCCACCTCTCTCTCCCTGATCCACACCACCCCATAAGACACAGCAGATCAATCAACCACACTGGATTTGCAAAGTGTGGCCAATCACCCATGAGGGTCTCCTGGTGCTGTGAACCCTGATGTGGAAGGGGCCAGTTGAACAGCCAGGTCTTGAGTCCTTTCCTGAATTCCAGCATAGAGGATGAGGTTCAGAGGTGAAGGGGGATGGTCTTTCCAGGACTTTGCTGCGTGGTAGGTAAAAGGAGCGACCTCACCTCCACAGTTGCTTTGTCAGATGTGAGGTGAGTGAGGGAGGCGGAGCGTGGGTGTCTGGTGGAAGTTCATGCAGTGATTGATGTATGCTGGTCCTTGGTTGTGCAGGGATTTGCAGGGGTGGATCCGCATCCAGCATTCAGCATTACTTACCTTCGGTCATGCTCTTTCTGGTAGAGACGCTACCTAGCCACAGATTTCTCACTGACCCTTACCTCCAGCCTGTTCTGTGATTGGACTCTATCCATTATTAACAACCCAAGTCTAGAAATCTGCACACTGAATACCAATTTGCTTTTGACACTCTGTGGGGGCGTGGACAGTCTCGAAAACAACTGACAGTGTGCCGGAGTGGTTCATATATAGGCCCTGCACATGATTTCCAGAGTGGAAAGGCATTAATGCGAAGCTGTATGAGGCCACCTTCCAGCAAGTAGAGGTACTGCTGAAAAGTTTCTGGATCCAGTCTGATGCCTAGGGAATATTCAAATGGTAGGGAATTGTCTCAAGGTGAGAAATAGTTAGCTAGAAAGCGTCTCTACTAGAAAGATTGATACCTAAGGTAACGTGTTCCTCAGGAGACCAAGGTTAAGGGTAAGGAGCTAGTGGCTCAGTCAAAAGCGTTTTTTTCTTTGTTTTGGTTTGCGTATGTATTAGTTGTGGTAAGTGCGCTAAGTTAATGCTCATGGAGAGCTCATGAATTTACTGTATTGTTTTGAATAGGATAGATTCATTGAAGCGGATCAGAAAAGGGAAGATGTGAGTTGGTACTCCGACTTGCAAGAGAACTGGGCACCAGCAAGTACCTGTTGATGGAAGTTGCGGTGTTCTCGGATTTTACGACGGCGGTGAAACAGGCAAGATGGGAATTCCAGTACGTAAAGAAGAAATTGCAAGCAATGAAAATACAATATGCCATGTTGTACTCGGCGTTACTCAGAATACAACATGGTAGTAAGACCAAGATCTTCACAACCCCCAAAGACGCTATGCAGTTTATAAAGCAACTGGAGCGACGAGAATCATCTAGAACGACCGGTGATGACGCGGATAATGAAGATTAACGTACGACATTACATGCATGTACAGACTGGAATTATTGTTTATAATTACTTCAATATGTATCAACATGGATTAATATGACCCTGTAGCTTTACAACACTGTGAGTCATAAGCAAGGTACTGACACAGGGTTATGGTATATGATATTCTGCATATGGGTTAAGGTTCGGAGGGGATGTTATGTGGCCTGCGCTGCCTCAGTTTATGCATAAGAGTGAACATGAGCACAGATATGAAGATGACGAACCTAATGGCGAGGGTATGTGAGTACTGATATCTGTTCTTCTGAGGGCGACACTGATGGACATGTTGTGTATAAAAAACTTCTTAAATGAACGCGTATGTCAGGTTTACAATGTTGTTCTAAAGCTGTCTGGCCAATGCAATGGATCGAATAATCATGGCCTGAGTCAGGGTATGTGGCTGGGGTTGATGTCGAAAACAATAGTGGATGAGATGATAGTTAAGAAGCAGGGTTCACCTCCACCGTTAGCATTACAGCTAGGCAGGGTTTTTGTGGATATTACTCTAAATCATGTAGTTATGGGATGGGCTGGGGGGGGAATTCTTTGTGTATGCCCTGACCCCCCTTACTACACCGAGGGGGTCGGAGGGCAGCTGGTGTCCTCCAAGAGGGTACACCCCACACAGTTCATGATTGGGGATGTATACTGTGGGCGGATTAGCTGCTTACAGTGGGATGGGTGGTTCATTGTGTTTTTGTTGTTAATTGCCTTGGGGTTCCTTAGCATAATTGGGATGCTGATGTGGGGTTGGTTGGGGAATTGTTCAAAAACATTAATGGAATGATGACAACATACACGAGCAGAAAAAGATGCAGTGTTAATAGCAACTACATCGATGTCATGTAGGAGTGATGGCAGCTGGGAATGATAAAATAACCTGGGTAACATGGAAAGTCAGAGGTCTTAATAATCTGAAGAAAACGAGACAAGTGATAGCCTACTTGGACTGTTATAATGTCCAAGTGGCGTTATTACAGGAAACTCACCTTACCAAACACGCGGCAGCAGCGGTGGCCACTAGATGGGCTGGGGTAACATCGGCATCTTCCTACTCCTCGTATGCGAGAGGAGTTAGGATTTTTAAAAAGTAAAATCTCCCGTTTTCAAGTTTGCATGTGGATATAGATGACAACGGTCACTATATAGTAGTGGAGGGGAAACTGCGGTATGTTGTTGTCCATTTTCAATGTATATGGGCCTAATATAGACGACCCTGGTTTTTACGAGACACTGTGGAGTAAAGTACATAGGTTGCCACCAGCTGCGATCATTTGTGGGGGTGATTTTAATGTGGTATTAAACCCTGCGATGGACCGCCACTCCACCGCAGAACCCATAGTAAAGAAAGCTGCGCAGGCCATCAAGAATGGTGTGCAGGATTTGTTCCTAATAGATATATGGAGGTTGAGACTTGTCACTCCTATACTCATCAGTCATGGTCGCGACTTGACTCCTGGCTGACTACAAGTGAGGTGAGCTCATGGATCACTAAGGTTACCCACTTGCCTCGAACGCTCTCAGACCACTCCCCGACGTTGCTCAAAATGCTAATACCCACGTACATACCGCCACAGTTTCAATGGGGATTGCAATCCTCCACGCTGCAAGACCAGGTTTTCCGGGAGGGGGTGCGGGAAGCAATTGAAAATTATTTTATCAATAATGTTGGGTCAGTACAAAGTCTGGACACATTATGGGAAGCATTCAAAGTAACAATTCGTGGAGTGTGCATATGTCTACAAGCCGGAGTACTTAAATCATTACGGAGATCTATGAAAGAGCTCGAACAAGAACTAGTACTCCTTGAACGGCAATATGAAAGTACTTCAGATGGCGCTACATTAGCTACAATTCGATCGAAAATCACTGAATATAATGACCTGGCAGATCTAGAGGGGAGGCATATGTTGTGGCGCTGGACAGCTAGACACTACGGTGAGGGAGGCAGACGGGGACGGGCATTAGCCGCCAGGATTACTGAGCCATGGGCAAAAAAATATACAGTGCAATCTATTGCAGAGGGTGATGCTAATCACTGCGACACACCAGGCATTCTTACATCGTTTGTGCAATACTACAAAACCATGTATAGCAGTAGGCAAACTACTGCAGATGATGACATAGAACAATACTTAGAAGATATAGCCTTGGTCTGGTTGTCGAAAGGATAACAAGAATTTCTGATGCACCCGCTGACGATCGATGAAATACATGATGCTATAGTTGCTCTGCCCAATGGCAAGGCTACAGGCACAGACGGGCTCCCAGCGGAATTTTATAAAGAGTACATCGACATACTGGTGCCGTATCTCCACGATATATATGACGAAGCATACGAACAGCAACAGCTTCCGGACACACTTCGCGAAGCACTGATTATAGCCTTACAGAAGCCAGGGAAGGCGCCTGATAGCTGTGAATTTTATAGGCCCTTGTCACTAATGAATACAGACGTCAAGATATTAGCGGAAGTGCTGGCAACCAGGCTGAGATTACTATTACCTGTCATGGTGTTACCCGACCAGTCGGGGTTTATCCCTACACGCTCCATGGCACACAATCTAAGGACGCTCTTTGCAGTAATGCACCTTCTAGAACCTACACTACCTGCAGCGGCGGTCCTACTGGAAGCCGTAAAGGTATTTGATTCTATTTCCTGGAGATATATGTTTGCAGTGTTACACCGTATGGGAGTGCCACACATTTATACCAATTGGATCAAGTTGTTGTACACGGATCTAGTGGCCCGTGTGCGTATTAACGGGCGGACATCTGACACATTCCAAATCCGGCGCTGGACGAGGCAGGGCTGCCCCTATCGCCTTTATTATTTGCAGTGGTGTTGGAGACGCTGGCCTGTATACTGAGGCAACGACATGCACAGGCGGCACTGCGTTTCCACCAGCGGCCATTAGTGGTGTCCATGTACGCAGACGACATGGTCCTGTATGTGCGCGAGCAAGCGGTGCATCTGGAACAGCTCATCAGAGAGTATGTTCGGTTTGAGTGGCATTCGGCAATTGGAATTAATTGGAATAAATCGGTTGTGCTCTCTTTGACAGAATGCACAACGCAGGTTGAATTAGGATACCCATTAGAATAGAGTACAGAACCAGTAAAATACTTGGGTATTTGGATTCATAAGGACCCACAGGTCATTATATGCACAAATTATGGCACAGCGATATCTCGACTTGAGGTGCAAGTATCCACATGGATTCGGCTACCGCTAACGTTTGCAGATGGAGTAGCTTTAATCAAAATGGTAGTCCTTCCAAAATTCTTATATTTGTTTTTAACTATTCCCATTAAATTGATGCAAATTTGTATTACTACACTACGCACATTGCTGATTACGGAGGTAAAAAGCTGCGAGTTAAATGGGAGGTATTGACATTACCATACGAGATGGGTGGGTTTACGGTGCCAGATAAGCAATTATATCATCTGTGCGCACAAGCACAATATGCCTTTTACTGGCAAAACGCGCCACCATATACACCACATGTTGCTCTAGTGCACCATATGGCGATATCTGCGACAGGTGAAACCGGCTCCCTAAGGACTACGCAAAATGCAGGGGCACATACTGTGGGTGACATATATCCTAACGGAAAATGCATTGATCTCCAGAGTTTCATAGGAGACAGGGAAGGGTCCGTCATGTTGACATTCATATACAGTAGACTACGAGCTGCATTGCGGGTGTTATACCCATGTTTCCCTGACGAACCACCAACTCTGGGGGCTCTACAACTTATATACACAACGCAAACATGGAGTAAACTGGTTACTCGTTTGTATAAAACTTCCCAGATAGATGAGATGGCTGTTAGCTTAGGCCCCATGGACAAATGGAATGCTATTTTGCCCCCGCCGCTGACAGAGGACGAATGGGCAACATGCTGTAAGTTAACAGGTCAATTTGCTGCAAATGGGAATCTCTGACTTATACATTATAAATACGTTCACCAAATGTACTATACGCCAGCACAACTCTACAAATATGGACTGCGGGACTCACACTGCTGTAAGAGATGTGGTGCTGACAATGCCGATTTTCAGCATTTGGCATGGAGCTGTCAAAAGTAGCTGACTTCTGGGTAAAAGTCACGGTGGCCTTAACAGAAATGGTGGGTGAACGAATAGCATGTCATATGAATATTTGTTTGTTAGGAAATGTGCTCAAACTTAAAGCTGTAAATCGGAAATTAGTGGCTATAGCGCTATTGCTGGTGAAACGCAGGGTCTCCCTTCACTAGGATGGCAGACCTGCGCCTAAACCTGTACATTGGTTAAGTGATATGGCATATTGTCGGGATCAGCTTACCTGCTATGCAGAAGAACTGTCAAGTGCTTCACGACCATGTGACATTTGGGGTCCATTCACTGCATATATGTTGACTAAAACAAGTGACTAATGACATTCTATATGATGTTAATTTACCTATTGTATGTTTCTACCATGATCTAAGTTCCACTATCATTCCTGAACTAAATGATGCTGCATCAACTTGCTGCTGTGTATTCGGTAACAATGTGAAAATAATGCTGACTTTTTATGGTTGTTAATATATGAAAATCCATAAATAAAATACAAAAAAAAAAAAAAGATGTGAGTTGTTATTGGAAGTGGTGGACAAGTGAGCCGGTTAATTGGATGAATTGAATAAAGGAGGGAAGCGTTTGAAAAAGGTATTTGTGAGTGAGTCGTCAGTATTGTGTGGGAAAACAAAGTGTTTTTCTAGTATACTTTCAGTCCCGCCTTGTGCAGCACTTTCTCAGGATAGCCTCTTTGTCTAAACCACCTTATCATGCTGGGCAATTCCTTTTAGAAACTCTCCTCACTCTTACATTTGTGCTTGGCCCTAAGGAACTCTTCAAAGGGGATGCTCAATCAATAAATCAACCAGTAAGTCAACTTGTAGAGTGCAAAGTTGTCACCCGTGAGCATATCCAGGCTCTGGCAGGGTCCAGGCTTTCAAATGAAAGCCATGTTTTCAGTGACCTTTGGAACTCCAGAAGAGTGGGGGGAAATTTGAGGCTCTGGCTGCGAGGTAGGAGAAGGAGTGTCCTTCTGATTATCAAAGGCACCCTCACCTACAAGCCCCCAGGACCTCGCCCCAGCTTCTGGAACACCATTCCTGAACTCATCGCCCTGCTCGCCATCGACTCCAAGTACTACATGTTCCTCAGAGACATCAACTTTCACCTCAACGACACCAGCACTGTAAACCTCCTGGAAAGCATGAACATCTGCCTCACCCAAATTGTCACTGACCCCACACACATAGCATGACACTCACTCGACCTGATCTTGACACCCAGTGACAGAGTCAAGTACAGCGATGTCACTGAACTCACCTGGACAGACTGTGCCATAGTTCTCTTTACCATCACGGCCCCCCTTGGTCACACCACCAAGCCACTCAGCAGCCATCACCGCAAGATGAACAAAGTATCTGAGACCCAGTGTATTGTCGCACTCACCGCCTCCCACCCGGACCCCTCCAGCAACCTAGAACAAGCCGTAAAGAATCTCTCCACCTGGATCACCGACTGTACCAACAGAATCGCCCCCATCAAGCCCACCAAACTCAAGAAACCCTCCAAACAAGCCAGCTGGTACACAGTGGAACTAAAAACCACCCAACGCACATGCAAGTTTCTTGAAAGAAGATGGTGCACTACCAAAGAGCACATGGACCCAAATCACATTCAAGACATCCCTCAGCAACTACCACCAACTCCTGAAATAACTACAAGAAACTTCCTCGCCTATTGCATTGAGGTTAGCTCCAACTACAGCAAAGAACTCTTCGACATAGACAAAGAGTTCTCCAACCCCTCAGCTACCAAAAACATCATCAACCCATCCCAGGAACTCTGCGACACTGTGGTAAACTTCTTCCACAACAATATTGCCACCATCTACAAAAACTTCTAACCTGAAACCACTGCCGCCGACACCCTCAACCACCTCACTTTCTCCAGTCATATCCCCACCCACACGCTCACCACCTGGGACTGGCTCACCACTCAAGACGCCACATTTGTCATGAATTCTATCCACTCTGGAGCACTATCGGAACCATTTTCATACCATATTTTCAACCTCAGAAGCAAGATAATCAGCAAGGAGCTCACCACCATCTTCAACCTATCCATCTTCACAACCATATTCACCAACGAATGGAAACACGCAGAAGTCAAACCCCTAATCAAGAAACCTTCCGTCGATCCTGGGGACTTCAAGAACTACTGTCACATCTCTCTGCTCCCCTTTCCAGTCAAAATCCATAAAAAGACCATCAACAGCCAACTCAAAGAACACCTGGAGAAAAACTGTCTTCTGGACGCCTCCCAATCTGAATTCCGCAACAACCAATACCGCCCTAATCGCTGCAACCGACATCTGAAACTTTCTGACCCCGGGTGAAACAGCGGCCCTGATACCTCTCAGTTGCTTTCAACACAGTATACCACCACATCCTCATCAAGAGACTACACCACATTGGAATCCAAGAAAACACTCTCAAATGGATACCCCCTTCCTCACAGGAAAAAAACAGAGAATCCACCTACCTCCTTTCACCTCACAACCACAGAACATCATCTGCGGTGTGCGTCAAGGCTCGTCACTCAGCCTCACACTGTTCAACGTCTACATGATCCCCTTGGCCAACATCATCAGAATCCATGGACTAAAGATCATATCCTACGTCGACGACACCCAGTTCATCCTCTAACTATCTAAAGACCCCTCCTCAACCAGGGCCAACTTCTGCAGCTGCATGACATGCATCACCGACTGGATGAAAGACAACTGCCTTAGGCAAAACAGAAAAACTAATCTTCAGAAACAATGTCTCGGTGTAGAAGGACTCCTGGTGGGTTTTCGAATTTGGACCTTCACTGTCTCAGACTAACCATGCCCGCAACCTTGAAATCATCCATGACAGCAAGCTCACCATGAAAATCCAGATCAACGTAGTCACTTCCGCTTGCTTCCTCACCCTTCGCATGCTCCGTAAAATCTTCAAATGGCTCCTCGTCAAAACTAGAAAAAACGGCACTCGAGCCCTAGTCATCAGCCAGCTCAACTATCACAGCACACTATGTAGGAATTATCCCACACCTCCTGAAAATACTGCAGACCATTCAGAACTCAACGGCCAGGCTCATCCTAGAAGATGAGATGCCAATTCAAGATGCAAGGGACTTTTCTGGCACGATCGTTGAATGCCAGAGCAGACTAGCTCAGCTGTCAGACCTTGAAGACCATTAATGGCAGTTGCAACCAGAGATGACGCAAGGTGTCTTTTATGAATTGAGAGAACCTTGTCTTGATCTCTTTGCTAAATAATTGAGACTTGCGCTCCAGCTGCACACATGGCCCTAACTGCATACCAACTGCTCTCCTGAAGCACAATGCCACAACCTAGGCTGCTTTTTAAATCAAATATTTAAGCAAATACTGCTGACAGAAAGCATACCGGAAAGCTGGAGAGGGTTAGTGATCCACCTTATTTTCAAGGCTAGGGTTCCAATTACAGGTTCATATCACTTGATGTGGGCCTCAAATACTTTTCAACACTACTCGGATTGAAACAGGAATGTTCATTGGGGCAGCTGTTTAATCTGTTCATCAGGGACCCCTCGGTCTCCCTGGCAGAAGTGGTTTTGCATGCACCAAGCCTCAGGTTGAGCAACATCATGTATGCTGATGATCTACTGCTGTTAAACAACACCTGTGTGGGCCTACAGAGGCTGATCAATAGGCTCACCGAGTACTCCGTAAATAATCAGTTGGAAATTAACCTTAAGAAAACCAAAGTTATACCACTGAAACAATGTATACTGAAAAATACACAGCCTCTATCACAAAACTATTGCGTTCACTGTGAGGGCTGAACGAGTTGGCAGTAAGGGACGTCTCAACCAGAGCTGCAAAAATAGCGATGGCACAGCTGTGGTTTGTGAGGAGGGGCGGAAATACCCAGAGAGTGGACGGAATCAACTTTGCATTCACACATACGAATCCCATCATACGCCATATCCATCAGGAAGGGTTGCACATCATCTAAGAACCGAGTTGATCACAGCGATACGTGGCGGGGAATGGTAGTTGTGAAGTTGGCTGCAACACAACCATCTTGGAACACATGAGATAGACAAGGCAAAGGTCTTCGGGCACATCAGTGAGTAATTATGCCACCAAATCACAAAGGGCGTGTGAGAAGCATCCCAACAAATAGCTGGCATTAACAGATAGGATGGCCAATCTAGTAGAAGACAAGACACATTTGCTGGATATTTCCACTTGCTTAGATTATCGATCAATGGGAAATGTGGTGGGATTAGAGCAGCTGAGAAGGTTGCACCACTAAACTTTCTGGGGAGGGGTGCTAGGTAAGAAAAGATGGGTCACCAGAAGCAAGGCGATGGCGCCTGGGAATTTGTCGACTGACCAGGGGGCATAAATAAGATTTGGCCCAAGCCCCGAGTAAGGTATAGACATTGGTTTTAACCTTCAGGATGGGGAGTAGAGGTCAAGTACTTCAACCGCCATATGCATTAACGTGGCGTAGGAAGCAAATTCTTTAATGGCTGGTCCAGGGGGAGAAGAAAAGACCGGTCTCTGGGAAGGTATCAAGGATACTAGATTCCTGTAAGTCCTTGTACCTGTTGTCATCCTTCAGTGCTGCCCCCTAAGCTCACAGCTGCAGGGTGTTTAAGAGCCTCCTCCACCCGCAGTCTCCTGCCTGTGCCGCATCCCTGGTGGTCCAGTGGGAGAGCACTCTGCTCTTCTGCCTCTCTTACCTCTTTCCTTTCGTGCCCTCTTTTTCTCTTTCCTTTCCTTCTCTTTTTCTCTTTCCTTCGTTGCCCTTCGTCACTTTCCTTTTTTTTCCCACTCTCACTCTTTCCTTTCTTTTTCCCTCGTTTGCCCCTGCAACTGCTGCTGCCCAGTGGCCCCTCCAGTGTGTCCTTCCCGCTCCCACCTCCCAGCTGACCCACCCTCCCCCGATCCCTACTTAATGGCGGCCACTGCACGACAAGGAGAGCAAGACCACTGACCTGGTCAGTGTGACTGTTCTCTCCATACGCAGCTCCACCACTAAGTGCTTCCCCCTGAGCAGGGTGTTCTAGGCACTCCTCCACCCGCAGGTTCCTGTCTGTGCCTCATCCCTGGTGATCGAGTCAGAGAGCACTCAGCTCTTCTGCTTTTCTGACTCCGCCTCTCTTGCCTCTTTCCATTTGTGCCTCTTTTTTGCTTTGCTTTCCTTCTTTGCTTCCCCAGCGGTCCGTCTCGCCTCACAGTTAACCCGCCCTTCCCGATCCCTACTTAATGGTGATCGCGTGCAGGGGGCGCGTCACTGGCGCACAAAAGGTAAGCCCGTCTGAGCCCGTCCTCAAGCAGCACCAGGGACTCTGGCCCTCTGACCTGCCACTGCTACTACAACTCCAGCACCCTTCACGATCTCAACCCCGGACGCAACAACAACTGCCAGCTCTCGACGTCAAACAACACCCATGGCCCCCTCTCCTGTCTACACTGCCGCAGCACCTACACCTACCTCCGTATCCCAGAAACATCTCCCAACCTACCGGCCATCAACGCTAACAAACCGCTCAACGGCATCCACCTCAATGTACGTTCCCTATACAAACACGTCATACAAATCTGGGACCTCCTCAACATCTACCCGCCCGATGTCGCCTTCCTAACAGAAACCTGGGCCAACGCCAACTCTGCACCCAACATCCCCACTGCCATTCCCGACGGATACAACATCTGTATAGAAGGAGGCATCGCGGTCATCCACAAAAACACCCTCCGCATGACCACTCGCCCGGACCACACAACGCCCCTCATGGAGCACCTCCACTTCCAGATCCAGACCAACCCCAAAATGACTCTCTGCGGAACCCTCATCCACAGGCCACGCGGCCCCCACACTCCCTTACCGTCGCCACCACAGACCTCATCGCACCCCACACCCTCGCATCCACAGACTACATCCTACTCGGAGACCTAAACTTCCACCTTGACAACCACGACTCCTCAAACACCACCTCCCTCTTAGAGAACCTCGCCAACATAGGACTGAAACAACTAGTCACCATCCTCACGCACACAGCAGTACACACACTCGATCCCGGAGGAAACAGCATCTCTTATGGCCACACCATGGAACTGCTCTGGACAGATCACCACTGCATCCACTTCTCCTTCAAAAAACCCACCGTACACAAGCACACTCACTGCCTCCCCTGCATAAGCTGAAACAAAATCATCTAAGACCAGCTCACCTCTGCCCTCGTCTGCACCCCACCACCAACGAAGTCAGACACAAACACCACAGCACGCAATCTTCACTGCTGGATCATGAACTGCACGAACACACTTGCTCTCCTCAAGAAATCCACCATAAGAGAGCTAGAAAGCAAGCTGGTTCATCCCTGCACTCCAAGAATGCAGACGCTCCTGCAGATGACCGAAAAGACATGGAGGAACAACAAAAACCTGTAAACAAGCACAGCCTACAAAGCAGCCACCACTGCACACCACCAACTCATCAAATCCACAAGGAAGAAATCTCTCCAAGACAGAATCCTTACTAATGCACGCAACACCAAAGAGCTCTTCCCCATCACAAAGGAATTCGCCAAACCCTGCAGCAAAACAACAGACATCCCACCCTTCCAAGACCTCTGAAACAGACTCAGCAACTTCTTCCACCACAAAATCAAAATGATGTACGACAACTTCGACAACCAGGACCAACTCACTGCTCCAGCTCCCCCATCATGCAATGCCACCCAACAGACCCTGCTCAAATGGATAACGCTCACGCCAGAAAACACCTTCAAAACCATGAAAAACATCCACTCCAGATCACCCTCAGACCGCTACCCACACCACATCTTCCACAGAGCCGCCTCGGGCATCGCACCTAAACTACATCGGAGGATCAACTGCTCCTTCGAGACTGCAATCTTCCCCGATGACTGGAAACACCCCGAAGTCACCCCTACCTTAAGAAACCCTCCATGGTCTCGAAGGAGCTCAAGAACTTCAGGCCCATCTCCCTGCTTCCCTTTGAAGCCAAGGTCATCGAAAAGGCCATCATCACCCAGCTAACAAACTTCATTGAAGCTAACAATGCCCTCGACATCTCCTAATCTGGATTCTGAGGCAACCACAGCACCAAGACCGCCCTACTTGCCGCCACCAACATCCGCTCCCTCCTCGACCAGGGGCGAAACGGCAACCCTTATCCTTCAGGCCCTCTCGGCTGCATTCAACACCGTCTCCCACCACACCCTAGCCACCAGACTCCACAACACTGGCATCCGCGGCAAGGCCCCCAACTGGATCTGCTACTTCTTCACTGACAGAAAGGATAAGTTACTTACCTGTAATTCTAGTTCTCTTCCAGGGGTATCATCATCAAAGTCATAAGCACTGAATATTCCTGCCCATGTGCGGGGACCCCGGAAATAATAAAAATGATATATGCAAAACATATATACACAGCTCTATATACATACATATATCATTTTTTCTCATACCAATGCAGCTCCCATCTAGTAGGCTAAACAATGTAATAAACACACACTGCTTTTGTAAAATATATAAAATATATTTAAAAACACAAGAGGGCAAGTAGCACTTGAACTCTGTTTTTAATGAGTAAGTCTCATGAAGAAAAAACTGCAAATAAAAGAAGACTTTGTTAGCCTACAGGCTGCATTGCAAACCAATAGCATAGAAAAAGAAAGCATTTTCATAAAAATACTTGCACCGTGCCTTTAAGGCAGCCATGACCCCTAGCTTCCCATTATGCCTCAGGGGTGACAGTTAGGTCAGCTGTTCTTTGTGTAACCCTGAAGATCAGGGCACAAAGATATCCTTAAACAATGAAGAAAATCTCATTTGCCTGGGGAGGCGGTGGGTTGCTTATGACTTTGATGAGGATACCCTTCGAAGAGAACTAGCATTACAGGTAAGTAACGTATCCTTCTCTTCCAGGGGATCCTCATCAATAGCCATAAGCACTGAATAGAATAGCAAGCCCATCTTCCACCTACAGGCAAATGAGAGCGAATGACCCAACATATAACAGCCGTCGTCAGCTGCTGAACAGATTCCTCAAGGAGGCCTGGCCTACTTGAGTTTCTGTCCTGGTGTCTGAATCTAGACAATAGTGCCTCGTAAATGTATGGAAGGACCTCCAAGTTGCCGCCTTACAGATTTCAGAGATAGGCACGTTATGAAGAAAAGCAGTCGTAGCCGCTTTTCCTCTCGTGGAATGCGCCTTGGGAGTAGACCCAAGGTGCCTTTGTGCTAATTGATAAGCTAACTTGATGCACAAAACTATCCATCTGGAGATGGACCGCTTTAAAGCTGGGAAACCTGTTCTGATCGACCCATAGTTGACAAATAGTTGATCAGATTTTCTAGTGGATTTGGACCTATCCAGATAGAATTTTAAAACTCTTTTTAGGTCCAGAGAGTGTAAAGCCCTCTCAGCTAGAGTGGAGGGTTTAAGGAAAAAGGTGGGCAGAGAGATGGTCTGATTCACATGGAAATCTGACAACACCTTTGGGAGGAAAGAGGGATGAGTCCTCAATACGACCCTATTAAGATGGAAAACAGTATAAGGTTCCTTAGAGCAGAGGGCCTGTATTTCACTCACTCTGCGAGCTGACGTGATCGCTACCAAAAAAGCCGCCTTCCAAGTGAGGTGTTGCAAGGTTGCTTTGTAGATCGGTTGATGAATCCTGCCGTTCACCTTAGACAGCAGGTCCGGTCTGCACGGCAGCCTCCTGTGAGAGCATTCTGACAGGTGCAGAAGGTCCGGGTACCACCATTGTCTCGGTCAGTCCAGGGCTATCAAGATCATTCTCGTGTGCAAATGAGATAGCTTGGTCACCACCTTTGGATTGAGAGGAAGGGATGGAAAGGCGTACACAAATACCCCTGACCAGTCTATCAAAAGGGCGTTCCCTTTCGACCCTGAACCTTGAGGCGAAGTATCGGCATTTCGTATTTTCGTCGTCCGCGAAGAGATCGATGCAGGGACGACCCCAAGCCTGGAAGATGTCTTCGACAACCTCGTTGTTGAGAACCCAGTCCTGTCTGTCTTCGAAGTGGTGACTGAGAGCATCCGCTCTCCCGTTCTGTTCTCCCGGCAGGTGTACCGCTGTGATTGATAGGTTCCGTGCCAGGAGCCTATGCCAGAGAGCTTGGGCTCCCAGAGACAGTGTGCGTGAGCGAGTTGCCCCCTGTTTGTTCAGGTAGTACATGGTGGTGGTATTGTCCGTCTGTACTAAGATTGAACTTGCCTGAATCGAAGGGAGGAAAGCCTTGCGGGCCAGGTGAACTGCTCTCAGCTCCAGCATGTTTATGTGATATGACTTTTCTTTTGATGGCCATTGACCTTGTGTCTGGAGAGACCCCATGTGGGCTCCCCAGCCCTGGAGGGAAGCGTCCGTGATCAGTGTTTGAGAGGGAGGTACTTGATGAAAAGGTATCCCTACTTGCATATTC
Organism: Triturus cristatus; assembly: GCF_964204655.1. Taxonomy (NCBI): domain Eukaryota; kingdom Metazoa; phylum Chordata; class Amphibia; order Caudata; family Salamandridae; genus Triturus; species Triturus cristatus. Next base: position 628,094,425 of record NC_140584.1, on the reverse strand, counting down.
TTCTTCTTCATCCACCATGGGATGGATGCTCTTGCTGCGTTTGAGAGACTTATTTTGTCGTCCCAGCGAGCTGTTTGCTGGTCCCACTTGTCCTCCAGATACTGCTGAAGGATGCATTTGCAGCCTGGCATTGGGGACCAGGAAGATGCAGGATGCCATCGACCCTAACAGGGAGGCAATCCAACAGCATTCTGTTGTCCAGAACAAATTTGCATTTCTGTATGATGGAAAATTGTCCGTAATCCGAAGGAAACACTTTTCCTACCTCGGTGACTACCAGAGCTCCTAGATAATGGATTCTCTGTGTGGGTTGTGGAGTCCATTTGTCGAAGTTCACATGAATGCCCAGCCGGTGACAAAGTTCTAGGCATTGCAGGAAATGACTCCTCACGCTGCGGGGGGAGGGAGCCTTCAACAGCCAGTCGTCCAGGTATGGGTATAAGAAGATGCCTTTGCGGCGCAGTGCGGCTGCCACCACTGTCAAGCACTTCGTGAACACTCGGGGAGCTGACTTCAACCAGAAGGGTAATACTTTGAACTGGTAGTGAGAAGATCCCAACAGGAATCTCAGGTAGTATTGTCTGTGATGTTGACTGACCGGAACGTGAAAGTATGCATCTTGTAGATCCAGCGAACACATCCAATCTCCATGCCTGAGATGTGGATATATTTGATGGAGAGACAACATGTGAAACTTCTCCTCCTTGATTGATTTGTTGAGTGTTCACACATCAAGAATGGGTCTGTATTCCGCTTTTCGACCCTTTTCTTTACTAAGAAGTATCTTGAATAGACCCCTCTCCCTCTTTGAGATATTGGCACCTTCTCGATGGCTTATTTTCACAGAAGGGTGGCAACTTCGCTCTGCAATATTCTCATCTGGTGACACGATGATGGAACCGGAGGGATTGAAGGAGGATGGCGTCGAAAACGTAGAGAGTACCCATTCTGCAGCGTAGCTAACACCCACTGGTCCTTTGTGATAGCTCGCCACTCTTCGAGATGATTTGCAATACTTCCCCCCACTGGAGTGGTGAAAGGCGATGGGGGAAGTGGACACTCATTGTTTGGCCTGCGTCTTGGTGGAGGTGTTAGCCTGACGCTGGTTTCCTCTTCCTCTGGAGGAACGCCTGCCTTGATATTGAGACCTTTGTTGCCCTTGCTGGTCCTGGTTTGTCTGTCAATATGGGGTTTGAACCATCTGTTGGGATGATCGCCGATTGTAAGGCCTATATCGTTTGGGGAACTGCTTTTTCTCTAGACCCACGGCCTTTAGTGTGTCTAGCTCTGTCTTTATCCGGGACATTTCTTCATCTATGTGTGCCCCAAACAAAGATGAGCCAGAGAAGGGAAGATTTAAGATCCGAGACTGTGCCTCTGGTTTGAGTGCTGTGAGTCGGAGCCAGGAGGTTCTTCAACCGCATATCCCATGGGCATAGGCATGAGCCGAAAGAGTAGCACCATCAGCTGCAGCGCTGATAACTTGGTTAGCCACCAAGCTGCCTTCATGTAGGATCTCATCAAAGTCCTTGCGATCTTCTTGCGGTAACTTTTCTGTGAATCTTTGCAGGGAGTCCCACAGAGACCGGTCATACCGGCCCAAGAGAGACGATGCACTTGATACCTTCATCATAGAGGCTGATGTGCCGCATACTTTCCTTACCCACGTATCCTGTGTCTTACTCTCTTTTTCTGGTGGAACAATAGAGGAGGAAGCAATAGCATGAGTCTTTTTTGCTGCAGCGATTATCACAGAATCCGATGGGGGGTCCGATTTTCAGATTTAAGGAAAAGCGGGTCCTCTTCGGTGAACGATATATCTTTAAAATCCTAGCCGGCGCGGTCTTGAGTGTCGCCGGCGTGAGGAAAATGTCCTTAACCGGTTCTATTAGGCCCGGGACCAATGGTAACAGAGGTCTAGATGTTGCTCTTTGGTGTAAAGTTTCAAAGATAACAGATGACGAACTCTGTGGAGTCGGCATAAGGATGTTTAGTTTCGCCGCCTCTCTGCCAAGCACGTCCTGAAAAGTGCCCCCGTCATCCACCGGAGAGACCCTCGACAGCGGGCTGTCAGTAAGAGTAGGTGAATAGTCTCTGTGTGACCTCCTGCTTCTGGAACTAGATCTCCCTCTGCCAGAGTGCGCAGGAGTGCGACTGCGACCCCTGGCTCTTGATGGAGTGCACTCTCTATCCACCACCTGTACCAGCCGAGCCAATGGAGATCTGTGAAGGGGGCTCGAGTAATGCTGTGCCGCCGTGGCTGGAGCTGTGGTCCAGTGATGCAAGGGCCTGTTCCATCTTGGTGATAGATGGATGGAAGGCGATCTTTGCCCTTCTTGACCCACAGGAGAATGTGGAGGAGGAGGGGGAGAGTGCTCTGTTTCTTGTGCAGGCCTGGTGGCGAATCTTGGTGTCCCCTGGACACTGGACTGCTGGACGTCGAGATTATGACCTCTAGTGATCTTGACGTTGAACCTGTGTGAGAGCTGGGAGAACCTGTTCTCGACGTCGGTGACTGTGATGTAGACAGGCTTACCGGACATGAGGCCTCTTTGGACTGGTGCCTCGACATCGATCTGGAACGTCGCTGGACCGACTGCCTTCTCGACGTCTACCGTCGTCTTGGTGACGGTGACGCCTGCCTTGACGTCGACTTCTCCTCTTGGACGGAGGACTCAATCTTGCAGTCGACCGGCCTCTCGACGTCGAACGTGTACTTCACACCGACGGGGTACCGTGCTTCGACGTCGGCCGCCTCTGCTCTGAAGAGCGGTGTTTCGACATCGACCTGCGGTGTGCTGCCGCCGACGGAGACTTCTGCTTCGACGTCGGAGATCTTTGCACTGACCTCGACGGAGACTTCTGCTTCGACGTCGGAGATCTTTGAACTGATCCCGACGGAGACTTCTGCCAAAGTCAACAAGCATTTGCAATGCAATAGGTCTCGCATTATAAAAGTGTGAGCAGTTGGCATTGCTAATAATAATGCATCACTAGCTATTGGCATTGTAAATGATAATGGCATTTATTTATGTGTTTGTTTTATAAAATAGATAAAAAAGGCATTGTCATGAACAATGCCAATAGCTTAAACTTTTGCAAATGCGAGACCTATTGCATTGCAAATGCTTGTCTTTGTTTGCTGGAGTTATCCACAATCGTCGGCCCACGCACCCTTGTCATTGACATCATCAGATACGTCATCCTCAATGGAGATCACCCAAATACTGATTTTAATATAATTTCTCTTTGGGCTTTTAAATGTGTTTCTGTCTGCTGAGGAATGTAGATATTTATTTTTCCTACTATAATGTTATGAGTGCACATTAGTATTACTGTCTGCAGGCCTGCGGTGTTGGTGCCAACGTGAGAAACATTTAAACAGTGTCACAACGCGTTTGTAGATCGCCTCAATGTTGGCAATCTTTATTACAGCTGGGATTTTGGTGTTTTTTTTTAGGTCTGCACAAATGTGCTTTTTTTCCAACCTTTGCAAAAGTTTGTAGCAACGTTCAATGAGATACACCAACTCGAAGTGGGACACCAACACGTTCTACTTTTTTCACTCAATTAAAGATTTATAAAGTGCAACAAATCACCTGTGAGGGTCTCAAGGAGCTAGAATGGCCAGTTGCTTGGTGGTCATCTGCAATCTTCAAATTGACAAAATCTTCAGCAAAGTTCTGAAGTTGAACATCCACACCATAATAATCCACATTTGTAAAGCGTGAACAATCACCCGTAAGGGTTTCTAGGCGCTGGGGGCCGTCGGGAAGATGAAGCAAACTATTGCCCAGAGTCACATGGTGCTGGGCTAATCTGCCGCCGGGGATCGAACCGTGATCCCCAGATTCCGGAGTCAGTCGCCCTGGCCGCGGCGCCACACCTCTTCCCTTCCCATAAGAACGCCCTCACTACATAATTTGTCTATCGCACTCTGTGACAACTATTTAAAGGGGCCCCATTTCCATACTTCCACTGGGGGATCATCGAATGTCAGCATAAACTCTGGCCTTTCTCACACACATTTGGGAACTGGCTTTGGCATTAAGCCAAACCCTGCTTACAATTATACCGCTGCAACTACATTAGGTGCACTCTCCTTATCTTGTATTACAAGGAGTGATACTTGCATCCCACACTTCTGTGATGTAACTTTCACCACGTGCAACCACACTGGTCTCCAAGATTTGCTATATTTCCATGCTACGCGCCCACCCATGTTCACACAGTAACTATATGCTGTATATGACTAAGAGGTTATAAGAGAAGTCATCGGAGATGCCATCAAAGATGTCATTTAACACGAAATGATTGATGTAATGTGAGGTAATAAGCAATGCATGGCAGGGCTGCATGTTTTGGTTAGCTCAGTGAACTATAACTGCTGAATTTCAGTGTTTTTTGTTTTTAAATGTTAGTTTTATTTTGACATCTAATTATGACATCACTTTAACCTTTCTTTTTTATGTGAATCAATATATAGTGTGTATGTGTATATCTATATACATGTAATTGCACATGGATTAGTTTTAAAATACACACTAAAGTTACATAACAGGGATTCATTAACAGCGTCTCACGCACATCTGCCTTTTAAAGAAAGCTCGGTTGGCTAGTGCACCTGTTGTAGAACTGTACGAGTCAGTTTAATCAGAGTTGCTGAGCAGACACATTACTTTAACCCGTCCACGTGTACGTAAATGGCTACATTTCTTGCATTCTGGTACTTGTAGTTTTTCCTGGTACCATATGTGTCGGAATGGAAAGGTCGTACTGGACGAGGTATTCACACCTGGCCTGGTACATAATCCCAAGTGGCCCCTTGGCCAGACCAGCCCAGTCATGGCTCTTTAGGCAACATTTGTGTACTGATATACTGGACCGATTCATACAATGTTAAATGGGAAACTACCAGCCCCAGAATGCAACATCCCGTTGCAGGCGCGCAACACCCATTGGACTCACAGGGCTTCAGCCCCCCCCGTCGTGTGTGGCAGCCCGGGATGAGACACCTTCCCGGGCAAAAAAGCAGCCGCACCCGAGCACTTCACAGGTCTTTAAAAGACCATTTGCATGTTAATGAGGCCTTGCTGTTGTTTCACCCCCTCTAAGAGCCCCTGCAGCTCCACTCTGCCTATTGCTTAAAGTTCAGCCCCCCCGAAATTTTTGCTCAGCCCCCCCCGAAATTTTTGCTCAGCCCCCCCCGAAATTTGGCTCTAGTTGCGCCTCTGTCCCGTTGACTAATAAGGCATGGCTGATGAAAGGAGTCGGGCATGACATGGGGCTGCGGGACAGCTGAGCCAGTATTACAACTCGAGATCTTTGCACTAAGTTTGGTCACAAAAGCTTCCGTCAGAGCAGCTCGCGGGCACTCGAGGGTTACACCGCATGGTGAAAACAAGTTCTATTTGCTGCTCTGTGCCCGGGGTCCCTGCTGCTGCCCGCTGGTCTGGCAGTGCCCCGAGTGCGCTCTGCATTATTTGCCTTGCTGGCATTGCGTCAGTCCGTGCCAAGCCTACAGCAGAGGCCGTCTCAAAGGTCAGGAAGTCCGCCGACCGCGCCCCGTCTGGAGTAGTGCCTGGAAGCGTTTAGTAATGAACAAGTGAGCTGTTCCCGCCTCGCAGCTTCTCCCGCGTCTCCTCCCACTGCTCAATAATAAATGCGAGAGTTGCCGACTTCGGAACGGAGAAACTAAGGAGCATATTAACAAGCCAGGCGATAAAATTATCCCCGCTTTAGCGGCAGAAAACTGCCGCTAAAACGGCGATAATGGGCTTGATAATATGCTCTATGGAATTCCAATTTAAGCCTATGTTAAATGTGAATGACATCTAACATGGGCTTCAATTAGAATTCCATAGAGCATATTATCAAGCCCATTATCGCCGTTTTAGCGGCAGTTTTCTGCCGCTAAAGCGGCGATAATTTTATCGCCTGGCTTGTTAATATGCCCCCAAGTTTGAGCCTCTGCGTCCGTTCAACATCCTGTGATTCTGGGCAAATCACTTCAAATTCAGGTGCCTGCCATAAATGAATGTGTCTGCAAGTGGTGCTCCGGAAAAGCACGGTGTAGATGGTTAAGTGCTGGTGCTGAGCACCGGAAACCACCGACTCAAATTAAGCACTGCTTAAAAAGAAAAGCGAGAATAGCTCTTGCAACTGACCTCTGTACAACCGGCCGGCGGCTGTTTGCGTGTAGCATGTGGGCCCTAATGCGAACTCGAGTTGGGGCCACTCGTGTTTCATCCTTCAGAACTCCTTAAATGGATGCCATTGATTTGAGCAGCAGCGCCAATAAGGATGAAGCAATTTAGCCCGTGGTCATCGGCTTTTCCTTGTGAGAGACCCCAGGGCTTGTAAGGGGTTGGATTGTTCCACTTTATTGAAAACCTAATTTTAGCTGTCAATGAGCCCTGGGTCGTGCTTGGCACTTTTAGCTAGTATCGAGTATTAATTAGTAAATGCGGGACTACAGGTCCCAGAATGCAAAGGGCTAACTGAATAAAAACGAAAGCTGGCTGATGGATCCATGGCCGCTATAAACAGTGCAGTAGGCCTATATTTTGGGGGACAATACGCCACTGCAACACTACCTGCATTGTGTTTCAGAAGAACTGCAGTCTGTGCAGCCGCTGCACGATCTAAGCTGGCCTCAGAAGAGAGCCTTTCCAGGCTAGGCAGTGGCAGGAACAGTTAATCACCGCAAGTGTAGAGTGCATTTCTAGAAATAGTTCCAAAATATGTTGAGACAGACACGAGAAATGCAGCCAGTCTTCTTTTCGTGCATTGCTATTTTACTGTTCAATGTCTTCCTAAACAAGACAGGGTCTGAGAGAGGGAGGGGTCGGGTGAGTCTCAGACAAACGCCACAGTTCAGGAAAGAAGACGGATTGGCGGGTGGAGAGACGGGAGGACGAGAGAACAAAGAGAGATAGAGAAGGGGGCAGAGAGAGTAGAGGCACGAAGAACAAGAAGGGCTGGGCGAGAAGGGAGGGGGGAATGCCAGCAACAGAGAAGCCCGCGAAAGTGAAAGTGATCGTGATTACGATCGCTACGGAGGAAAGACACATGGCGCTGCGCGCGTGCACGTTCACGTGCACTGTAGCTTTAGGCCACGGCAGCACTTTGAGAAGCCCACATATAAAATGTCTCTTCGAGCCTTTGGCTCGCGAGACCTAAAAAAAGGAAGAGCTGTGAATCCAGGTTCCTGACTAAAGGAGCCGGAAAGAACAACTGACCCAACTGTCACCCCTGAGGCATGATGGGAAGCTAGGGGTCATGGCTGCCTTAATGCACGGTGCCAGTTTTGTATGAAAATGCTTTCATTTCCTATGCTATTGGTTTGTAATGCAGCCTGTAGGCTAACAAAGTCTGCTTTTATTTGCAGTTTTTTCTTCATGAGGTTTACTCATTAAAAACAGAGTTCAAGTGCTACTTGCCCTCTTGTGTTTTTATATATATTTTACAAAAGCAGTGTATGTGTTTATTACATTGTTTAGCCTACTAGATGGGAGCTGCATTGGTATGAGAAAAAATGGTATATGTGACCAAGACCACGGACGTGGTTGAAACGCGTCGTCTTTTCTGCCAAGAATAAAATTACTTGCAGATCATCTGCTTGTGGGCTTGCCTGGAATTCTTTTCCGTTTGGATTTCTTTACAAAGGAAAATATATATATATATATATATATATATATATATATATATATATATATATATATATATATATATATATATATATATATATATATATATATATATATATATATATATATATTACCTACTGGCGGTCGCCAGTAGGTAGTTATAGTTAGGACCCTGTTTCCATAGGAAAACCGCAACATTCTATTTGGAATAACTTTGGCGCCGGTCGACGAATCCTCGCGAAATTTTCAAAACTAATGGGGCGCTACGCTCCGCTCCTACCCTGAAAGTCTCGGGGGGATTCGTCAAGCGGGGGCTGAGAAAAAAGGGGGGTCCCAAAACACGTTTTTCCCATGCATTTTTCCATAGGACCTTTAGACACAGCTACAGCCCGAACGGCTGAACAGAGTTACTTGAAATTTGTCAGAGAGGTAGTCTACAGATCAAGGAAGTGCCTTTTGTAGGTCTGGTGTAAATCTGTTCAGTAGTTCCTGAGAAAATAGCATTTAAATCAATATATATATCTGTGGCAGCTTACGGTGCGCTTACCGTGCGCTTACGGTAAGCTTACCGTACGCGTGCGGCGACGTGCGCGAGCGCGATTCTGATTGGCTGTTAGATCTTAGTAAACATTCGAATCGGTCGAAACCAGGAAGCGTTGGCCACCATTTTCTCTCTCGCACTCTGAGGGGAGGAGGAAAAACAAAGATTGAAAACATGTAAAGGGGCAGGTTAGACTGCTCCTAACCACCTAGCTTTGATTAAGGTGTCCCAAAAGATCCCCCAAGGCAAAAATTCAATTTTATTTTTTTTCAAAAAAACGTCGATTACGCTTACTGTACGCGTACGGTAAAAAATAAAGTAAAAAAAAAAATTTCCACACTTTCCCTACCCCGTGTGCAAAAGGTGCCCGAAGCGCACCTTTTGAGCATGGCATATTAATCAATGGAAAATTTAATACATTACCTTTCACAACGAAGCGCATAATATGTCCTCCGTGTGCGGACGGTGCGCGAAGCGCATCGTGCGTACATGGCCCATCCAGCGTAACGTGCACGGCACTAAATGCGTTAAGTGGGCGCGCACGCCACGAATGGCGTAAAGTAACTTAGCATTTAAAAAACCGTACAAATTCACAGAAAAAACCATAGGTTTCACACACGTTATAGTTAGGAATTAGCATTTAAAAAAACTTGCAAATTCACTGAAAAAACCATAGGTTTCACACATCTTATAGTTAGCTGGACATTTTACTCATAAAAAAACAATGAAATTCCCCCGTTATAGTTAGTGCAGGCAACTATAACTCACGCGACCGCAATCCTCTGCTGATGACATATGTGTCTTTATGAAAAAAAAATATTTGTAATATATGTATAGCTAAAATTTAATGGAAGAAGACATGGGCAAATAAGTGTCTAAATACAGTATTAGCATCAGCAGAGGATTGCGGTCACGTGAGTTATAGTTGCCTGCACTAACTATAACGGGGGAATTTCATTGTTTTTTTATGAGTAAAATGTCCAGCTAACTATAAGATGTGTGAAACCTATGGTTTTTTCAGTGAATATTATATATATATATATATATATATATATATATATATATATATATATATATATATATATCACGAGTTTTCCTCCGCTGCTTTCCAAACTAGCGGCTCTCCTGAAGAGAAAGGCACGGACCCAACTTGTTTGTGCAAAAGTCTTTATTCCTCTGTCGCCATTACGCGTTTCGGCTCGCCTGAGCCTTGATCACATGACAGTGGCCTAAGAGAGATAACACATTTTTAAAGTGACAGTGCCAGTGTAATCGTGACCACGTGATCAGCTTACTGCGGTAATCTCGTAATAGACATAGACAACAAGAACAGCGTGCATTTGTGAAGAGACAGGTAAATTTACATAAAATGTCAAATTGAATATATGCTTTGCAACAATCTCCTAAAAATATTAAGAAACTATATCATATGTACGTTCACTCTGTGTGCTGTCTTCAAACATTGTTAATGTCTTATCTTCTGTCATTTGCGTCACGATCATGGTAAAATCAATAACAATAAAAAAACCAACAATTGTTCTTGAAAAAGTGCTTAAGTGTAAAGTGCAATATATGTGCAAACGAGCCTAGTATTTGTGCTGCGCGATAGCGCGATGATTCAGTAAGGTTAAATTATTTGTTTCATTAGTCAAGGGATGCTTGATGTTTGTTGATTCATGGTTTTAATACCCGTATGATCTGATGTAGGCAGAGTGACTAGTGGAAAGGTAGAGAGAATTATTATTATATCACCATGGGTTCGTGTGTTATAGCCAATTTATTGTTGATATTTAGTTGTTTTATTTAAAGAACAGTCATTCCTTTGTGCACCTATGCTCTAATGAGGTCACTCGCCCCCTGATTTGGAAGTTTAACAATGCCTAACACTCATGTAGTTCTGGATCAAAAAAGTGTAATATGTGCATCAATGCTGTTAAATAGTCTGTACAGTTTCAACTAAGGTTCATCTACGACTAATCGTGTTAGACTGAATGCCTTTTATAAAGTGCATATGAGTCAGTGTCATAGAATAGTGCAAATTGCTAATAAATAGATAAAAGGTGTTTAAAAACCCTTAAAAATACTATCTATCCATTGACCTATCCCTGTAATGTGACATGTGGATAGGTACCAATTTAAGAACAAATTTACAATAAATATAATAAAAGACTAAGAATTCAAAATCTTATTAAGACCTTATAAAAAATTGTACATAATACATAACCACATATAAAATTATTGTGTTCCATTAGCGCGTTTGTAGGACTTAAAAGTTAAACAGTTTTTTTGTATACAGGTGTCAGTCATAGGTGCTAAAACTAAATATTCTAGATCTTAATGGAGAGTGGCGTTGGATGTTTATATAATCAAATCCCATGGTGACCACATATTTCCTCTATTTAAGTTAAATCAAGCATGTATATAGATCTTCAGTAGCGTTAAGACCGGCAGGGTGCTTAGTGTCTAACTGCAAAATGTACCGAGTTTCAAGTTTTCTAAGTTTGTTCTCTCGGTTACCTCCTCTCCTACTTGGTGGTACAGTGTCAATTACAAAGTATTTTACTTTGCGATTGTCAGATTGATGATGTTCTTTGAAATGTCGTGCAACAGGGTAGGTGTTGTCCTGATTTGTGATGGCCCTGAGGTGCTGAAGGATACGTTTGTACACGGGTAATTTAGTGCTGCCAATGTAGCGCAGATTACAGGGACATGAGAGTACCTACACCGCGAATTCAGTTTTACACGTTAGGAGCTTAGAAATGACGTGATTTTGATCACTGAAAGGAGTTTGATATCAGTTGGTGTTCACTCCCTGAATGCATGCTTTACATGTTTTGCATCGTAAGAATCCTTTCATGGATTGTATCCAACTATTGCTATCAATCACCTCAGGGCTTGTTCTAACAAGTAAATCCCTCATTGAGGGTGCCCTGCTGTAAGTGATGGACACCCTCTGCGGTAGCAGGGGTCCTATCACTGGGTCACTTCGTACCAATGGCCAGTTATGCTGAAGAATTTTGTTTAACGCTTTGTGCTGTTGGCTATATTGCACAATCAGACGAAATTCATTGTCTTCCTTGGTGTTAATACTCATGGTATTTGTGGAGCTTGCATTAGTCGAAATGTTTACAGATTTCTTGTCCATTATGGCTTCATCTCTACTCCACATCATGGATTTTTCAATAGCATTATCAATGATGTGTGATTGGTAGCCACGTTGTTTGAAGCGAAGTTTACTTGCTTCTTGTGCTGCCATTAAATCATCATAGTTGCTACAAATGCGCCTAATCCTTAGCATTTCCCCGTAGGGGATGCTATTGATAAGGTGTTTAGGATGCGCACTTGATGCATGAAGTGTGGAGTTACCCGCCGTCTTCTTTCTGAATAGACGGGTTTCAATTTTGTTCTTATTTATATAGACCTGGGTGTCTAAGAATTCAATTTGTGTGGCACTGATTGTGGCAGTAAACTGTAAATTCATGTTGTTAACATTAATCTTTTCAATAAAGTCATTAGCTTGCTGGCTCGTACCTTCCCAAACTACAAAAAGATCATCAATATATCTTAACCATACTTTGACATTAGTATTGACATATTCATAGTGTTCTTGCTTGAGGACCAGCTCCTCCCATCTGCCCATGTGCAGGCATGCGTAACTCGGTGAGAAGCTGGCCCCCATTGCTACGCCTCTAGTTTGCTGGTAAAGTTGACTGTTGAACATAAAAATGTTGTTACGTAAACAAAATTCAGTCATTTCAACCAGCATGCGATTATGTTCTAGATGCTGCGCAGATCTTTGTGAAAGGTAATGTTGGATCGCTGCTAAGCCTGACACATGTTCAATGCTAGTGTATAAAGATGTTACATCTAATGCAATAAGCAAATAATTGTCCTGCCACACAATGTTCAAAATTTTTCTAAGGAAGTCACTGGTATCTTTTACATAAGATGGTAACTTTTGTACAAACTCCTGCAGGTAATAGTCAATTTATTTGGTTGTATGTTCCGTCAGACTGTTTCTAGCACTGATGATTGGCCTTCCTGGAGGATCATTGTAGTTTTTGTGAATTTTCGGGATGAAGTAAATGGTTGGTGTAGTAGGACTGTCATTTTTTAGAAATTTAAATTCATCGTTGCAGATCAGATTTGCATTTTTCCATTTGTTGAGCTTAAGGTGGAAATCTTTGTAGGTGATTTTCATGTTACCAATAGTAGTTCGTATATAACATGTGCGATCGTTGAGTTGCTTGTATGCTTCCTTGTTATATGAACTCATTGGCCAAATGACAATGTTTCCGCCTTTGTCGCTGTTGCGAATTACAATCTCTTTATTGTTTTTTTGTAATTTAGATGTTAACCGCTTATATTGCTGATCAACTTTGTTGTGTTGCTTCATTTTAGATTGTGTTTTCCTATTCAAATCCTTCATTTGAGTGGTCACCGCTTCGTGGAAAATATCGATGGAGTCTCTGATCATGATTGGGTTAAAGGAGGATTTGGGTTTGAATGGACTTGCTTTAAGAGTTTGATCAGTTGGGTTGCTTTCGTTGCTGAGATCTTGCATAATTTGTAAAAGTGATGTGTCTGACTGGGTTAATGTGCTTGTTCCCCGTTGGGTATCAGAGGTAGAGATTTCACCCATAGCTGTTTGGTTGGGTGTATTCATGAGGAAGTGCTTTTTTAGTTTGAGTTTGCGTACTCCTTTATATACATCAATTCTTGTTGTTGCATAATCAAAGTTATTGCGCGGAGCAAACGATAGACCCAATCTTAGAATGTTTTTCTCCTGTGTTGTGAGCTCGATGTTGGATAGGTTCACTATGGTATTTTCTGCCTGCTCATCCATTATTATATATATATCATTTTTATTATTTCCGGGGTCCCCGCACATGGGCGGGAATATTCAGTGCTTATGACTTTGATGAGGATCCCCCTGGAAGAGAACCAGTGGGTCAGACTCCCTACCTACCTCTCGGCACTGACAGAGACCAACTGTGGACTGCCCAAAGGCTCGTCCCTCAGCCCCACTCTCTTCAACATCTAGATGGCCCCCCTTCCAACCATCGTCAGGAACCACGGGCTCAACATCATCTCCTACGCCGACATCACCCAACTGCTCCTCTCCCTCACCAACGAACCCAACATTACCAGACACAACTTCCAAGAAGGGACAAAGCAGTCATCACCTGGATGAAGAATAGCTGCATTAAACTCAACTCAGAAAAAACAGAAGTCCTCATCTTTGGTATCATGACTCCTGGTGGCCCTCTGCCCTCGGAGATCCCCCAACCCTGACGGGGTGCAACCACAGATTTAGGTGTACTGGGGGGTGCAAATGTATTACTATTTGGAACTCACAAACATTCTCAGAAGTACACCTGGAGAGCTACGACAGGTGCAGGATTCCTGCCACATGTTTCAGTATGTCATGAGGCAATTTCCAAGAGCTAATATTTCTCCTTTACAAAGTTCTTCATAATGTGGGAAGGGTACTGCATATGGGAAACACACTTTTTCTTTTTTCTTTGCATGTGGAAAAGGTTTTTCCCACATGTAAAAAAGCCATTCCTCCACCACCAAATGCAGGGAATGTTGGGTGCAACAACTTTTAGGAAAATCTTCATGAAGCAAGCAATCAACCCCAAGTTGTACTGTAAAGCTTAATTTGGTCAGAGCAAGCTGTGCACGCTTAAGTACATGTAAGCGCCAAGACACCCTTCTGGGTGATAGTACGCTCTACAAACCTGCATAACATAACATGTATCTGCTGCATTTAATGAATGGTTTGTGCTCCATCACAGATCATAACTGCGGTAAATAATATTCACAAGCACCCTTTTGTGCAACTAGAAGCATCTTGTTGATCAGCTGCTTTAGATTTTTACAGATTTAAACATTTAGCCGCTATTCCATGTAAGCCAGGATTGGGAAATTGAACAAGTTACTTATCTTCGGTAACGATGCATCTGTAAGAGACATTAGTAGTTATAGAATCCTTGTCTTAGAATTACCCCAGGCATCAGACTGGATCCGGAGAAACGTTTTAGCAGTACCCCTGGCGTCGGTAGGTGGCATTCGTCGTCTTGGTCGCCGGGATGACGTTGCGGTGTCTACTTGTTCTGAGACAACTTTTCACGCCAGAAGCACAGAGCCATACAAGACACTGACCACTGGTACACATAACTAGGGCCCTGTAAGGGAGTCCCTATCCCTAGAAGTCAGTTCGCAGAACGAGGAGGATGGGTGGGGCGGTAAGGAATCTATAACTACTAATGTCTCTTACAGATACATCGTTACCAAAGGTAACTGACTTGTTCATCTGAAAGAGACCATAGTTATAGATTCCTTAGCTTAGAATAGATACCCTAGCAATGCCAACCCCGGAGGAGCGTCTGCAAACTAAGTTCACACCAGGAAGTCCTAGAGAACAGAACGGCCGAAAAAGCCTACTCTCTGGACTTGGCTGTCCAGGCAGTAAAAATGCCTACTCTCTGGACTTGGCTGTCCAGGCAGTAATGTTTGGTGAATGTGTGCAAGCATGCCCACGTGGCTGCCTGACAGATGTCAAGCAAGGGAACTCCACATCTCAAAGCAGTAGTGGCTGCCGTCGCCCTGGTAGAGAGGGCGCTCAGTCCCACTGGAGGTTCCTTTTTAGCCAGAGAATAACAGATCTTGATACATAGGACAACCCATCGAGAGATGGTATGTTTATGCACTGCCTGACCTTTCTTAGCTCCCACATGACCCACGAAGATTTGATCGTCCACCCGGAAGTCTTTTGTGCAGTCAAGGTAGAAAGACAGCGCACGCTTTGGGGCCAGACGGTGGAGTCTCTCATCCTCTTTGGAAAGGTGCAGAGGCGGGAAGAAGGTGGGCAATGTGATGGTCTGACCTATGTGGAAGGAAGTAACCACTTTGGCCAGAAAAGAGGGCCTGGTACGGAGGACTACTTTGCTCGGATGGACAGCAAGAAAGGGAGGTTTTGAGAATAAAGCCTGAAGCTCACTCTTCCTGCGAGCAGTGGAGATGGCAAGGAGACGGGGCCCAGGTATGACATTGTACAACCTTACCAACGAAAGACTGTAAGCAGTCTCTCCACAGGAAGCAAGAAAAAGGGCTGCATCAACAACTACAATTCATTACTCCCAATCGTGTAGTGCTCTGCTAACACTGCCAAGAGGCTTGTGACAGACATTTTGTGTACAAAAACAAACTGGGACATCCAGAATGTTAGAGTGAAAAGCAGGTTACAACATGAGCACTGTTGCATGGACTTTCAAACCAACCAATGTAGCTATTTTGTCTGGAGGTGTTGCTTTAGATGGCTACTTGTCCTAGTCTTGTTTAGGTAAAGATGCCTGCCCAAGCCTCGAAGCTTCAAACTATCAACATTTTCTTTCTATTAGATGGGTTTAGATTTCAAAACACACTATAACCTCATCACCGAATGTCATTTGTGATCCTGTTGAAAGCACAAGTTGTAACTTGGTAACAGAACGAATGTACCTGTTCTTATCTCTTAACGCTAAATAAACCAATAAAGTATAAAAACCTGTTTTTACTCAGCTTTACAAAACGTTTATTCAAGGTATCAAAGATTTGAGTCTTCAGTAGTAACATTATTGGTAAAGGTACATATACACGGAAACATCGACAAGGCTTTTGTCATAGTTGTTAATATAATTTCCTTTTGCAAAATGTTGTGAATAGGTGCATAATTTACTCTGTGTATGGTTTTTCAGCACTCTCTTTTTGTCCTTCTCGCTTAAAAAAACAAAATGTTTTCGCCCAGACTCTACTCTAAAAATGCACCTCTACGCTTATAGTCCCATTATCTGTGAAAAAGAATACTTTATAATTGAGTCTTAAAAGCTTTTGAAGAAAAGTTACGATATTGCTCATTAATATTTTTGCTTTTATACTTTTGACGAAATTCTTAACGCGTGACTCTGCCAACATCACAACCCTGTTTTCACCTCTACTACATTTAGTGGCCACACCACTACTAACATTGTGGTCCCTACACTCCTCTCGTCAAAAGTCTACAAAATCTTTAGAGGATGTTGCCATATTTCACATTGTGGATTAAAAATCTGCACTTCGATCATTGAGGAGGACCTGGTATACTGGGAAAGGTTATCTTCAATTAGACCGGTTATCACTCTGGAAGCAACACCTCTTCAAGGACCAAAATCTCTCAAACACAATGCATCACTTTTGTACAATTATTCATCTCCAGCTTTTATACCGGGTCTATGCTTTTAGTTACATGCTCTCTGAGTTTATCTTTCAAAATAAAGGATGCAATATCACCTGTCTCTTTTGAAATCTTCATTGCCCTTGGCTGTGCCACTATGCGGTGAATTGCAGTGCCTTCACGTATCGGCAGAATCTGAGGTGCCTATGGGAGGTGAGGCTTAGGGATTTCTTATAAGCTAATGTTCCCAAGAAAAAGATCGAAGATCAAAGATAAAGTATGTCATTAGCAGTATCTAACCCACTAGGAAGCAGCAAAATACAGCTGGGGGAAATCACATTCTCACATCCTTCAGAGGTTCTTAAGGCAACCCAAGCAATATAGTCGGTTATCACAGTGCAAGGTCCTATCAGAAACAGCAGACCACGAGAGCCGCGCGCACCGCGACCTAAGATGGCCGCTTCACATCGGAGCTCCGTGCCTCGCCGGACCTCACACACGCCTCGGAGCGGCTTCAGCGTCTTTCTTCACACAACGATGCCGGATTCCTGAATCGGAATAACTGCGCCTCTGGAGGGTGCAATTTTCATATTTAAATTCAGTAAGGAAGGAGGGGAATTATGCAGGTGAACCTTCCTGCTTCTTAGCGACCACCATTTTGTCTCTCTCCCTGCTGTTTTTTTCCGCAGATTTCCTTACGTGTTCTCCCAAACAAGCATTTTTCTTCGCTTCTGGCATGTTTCAGGCATTTACTTCAAAGGACTACTATTTTAAGGTTAGAAGTCCCTACACTTTGTTATTTTTGCCATTCAATGTTGGGCACTCTGCCTATCCTCCTGTGTGATGCCTGTACTTCCTCTGCTCTTCACTCTTTTCTTATGGTAGGAGCGGACGCTTTCTCCTGATTTGGATTGATATCACTTCTGTGGGGCAGTCTGAGAAGTCTTCTTTATGAGGAAGTAAGTGAAGCTTGCTGGTGACTCTTTGCTGCCTGACGGCCGCCATGTTGTGTATTTTACCGCCAACTTTTTCCTCACGATTTCTTTTTTCTTCTCATGCAATATTACTGTCTCTCAGTATCTCTTGCTTGTTTCTCGCAAGGTCTTCTATTTTAATGCTGGTGCTCCTCACTTTTTCTCATTCTTGCTGTTTTTTGCGGAGCACTCTGCCTTTGCTCTCACTGATGTCAATGCCTCCCTGTATTTGCCTTATGGGTAGGAGCAATTGTGTAATGCGCCACACCCAGAGATCAAAGGTTAATACTCCTACTGCTTCTGGATCCAGCATCACTATCTCGAACAGATTTTCCTGCTTATCTGAGACTTCATCTCACAGGGATAGTTCCGCCATTGCAGAGTTCTACACAACGATGGCATCAAAAGCACCATTGCCTTCGACCACCGGCAAGAGGCTCAAGCAAGATCCTCCATCTCCACCGAAGTCTGTCTCGCCGGTTTCCTTAGACATGGTTTTGGAAGAGATTCGTGCTCTCCGACCCTTAATTGAGGAAACTAATGGCCATCTACAAGCAATGGACAATAAATGGGCTTCCATGGAATCCCGCGTAGCTGTGGTGGAACAACAGCTCAGCGTTGTACAGGATTTATCTTCTTAAATCTCCCTTCTGGAGAAGGAAGTTTTGCAGCTCAGAAGAGCGACTGACGATTTGGAAAATAGAAATCGTCATAATAACTTAAGCATTTATGGTCTTCCTGAGGGCCTTGAACGTGATGACCCTGTCACTTTTTTCACCTCCTTTTTGCCACAGTTTCTGGGTCTCCCTTCTACTACCAAACTCAATTTACAAGAGGTGCATAGACTGGGTCCTCATCTTTCTTCCTCATCTGCACCAACTAATCCTCGTGGAATAATTATTTTATTTTTACAATTCACTGATCTTCTCCTAGCACTGAATGCTGCTAAATCCAAAAAGAATCTATCTTGGCATGGCACCAAATTTTGTGATTCACAGGATGTTTCTTCGACGACTGCCAAACGACGCAAAGAGTTTCTGGATCTCCGTCCGCCTCTTTGCTCCTTGGGTGCCAGATATAGCTTGTTTCATCCCTGCATCTTTAAAGTTACTTTCCTCAACAAGACTTTCACCTTTGAGGGCCCAGCTGACCTTAGAAGATTTATTCACACTCATTCTGCTAACTCATTGAAGACAGCTCCTTCTCTCTCTGGATCTTGTCTGTTGTGCTCCTCCTCTGGCATTATTACATTGAAGTTACTGTTATAGTTTATATTTGTTGAACTATATTGTTTTTTCTAGCTTTATTTTGCATAAATCTTGTTTCCTTTTACAGGCTCATTGAGGTTACATTGCTCCTCTTCATGTTCCCTTTTCTGCTCTTGTTTATTACTTGATGTCCTGGTGTGGTGCATTGCCCCTTGTTAGGTGTGCTGTTTTTGTTGTTCGTTGCCACCTCATCCTTTCCTCTGTCCCCCGTAAGGTACGTATTACAGTCGTCATTTGACATGTACTGTCTCCTGATGATTACCCCTATTTTGATTTATACATTCTCCATGCTCCCCGTTCACATTCCTGCCTATTATTTTAGCGTGCTGACTCTTGTCTTTCTAAGTTTGTTTGGAAGAACAAGAAAGCCAGGATTTCCTTATCTTCTCTTCGCAAGAAAAAGTCTAACGGAGGTGTGAACTTTCCTGACTTTCGTCTATATCATAAGCCATTTTCTCTTCGCCAGGCCTTCCCGAACCTTACGTTATGGCTTTTTCTGCCAAAACCCACTATACCTCTCTTCCCTTGTTTAAGCACCCTTGCTCCCTTTTGAAGCCTTTGATGCAACCTAAGCCCATTTCTAGAGAATCCTTTTTAGAGTCTCCAATTTGGCATCATTCCCTTATTCTCATTAATAACAGAACCGTTTTTTGGAAAGCTTGGAGTTTAAAGGGCATAATCTGGGTCAAAAACCTTTATGATGGATTATCTCCATGTTCCTTTCCCAAATTTCAAGCCTTATTCCATTGTCCCCGGTCCTTTTTACAGACATTCACTACTCTCATGGCGGTTATCCTTGATAATTACTACTCTCTTCCTTCTTCACCTCTTCCTGTTGTTCAAAGTTCTCTTCTTAAGATACTTTTTTCTCTACCCAAAGCTTCTCTCATCTACAAATACTGCTCAGCTCCTAAACCAAAATCCAAATTGGAACTTTCTTGGGAATCTGACCTGGGTTGTGAATGGACTATCATCTTCTGGGACAAACTCTGGCCCCGTTCTCTAAAAATTTCTCGCTCTGCTTCCCTTACCCAATCTATGTTTTTCCTTTACCATAAACTTTATCTCACCCCTGCTTCTATAGCTCGATTTTCCCACTCTACTGATTCCAATTGTTGGACCTGTGGCTTTTCTAATGCTAATCTTATACATCTTCTCTTCCTTTACCCTTCGGTTTCTAACTTTTGGGGGAAAGTCTGGTTCTATATTTCTCGCCTGTTTAATATTTCCATTTCTTATTCCATTCCTCTTCTTTTCTCTGGAAGTCTTTCTGATTCCTTAGATCTACCCTTCCAAAATCATGGTCTCTTCGACCTTATGCTTGCCCTAGCTTTCCAACATATCTCTCTCAACTGGAAAACACTTACAAAACTCTCTGTACAACACTGGTGGAATAGTCTTTGCCATTTTCATCGACTTGACATTGCTTTCGCCTCCTCCTGTGAGCCAATGGTTAATAGAGATCTTTTTTAGTTACCTCTTACTACTTATTTAGACCAGCTAGTTTTGGCAGATAAATCCCGTTTAAATTCCGAAAATTTTAAACCTCCTCGAATGTTTACCTTCTCTGTTCTTCGTTATTTTACCCTTGTTGGCTTATTGTACATATTAATTAATTAGGATTGTATTCACATTCCTTTGTAAATATGCATTATCCTATGTGCAAAAAATTTCCCCTTTCCCACCTCCCCTTCTCTCCCCCCTCCCCACCTTCCCTCCTTATTCCCTATAAAATTTAAACAGCTTTCATTTTTATCAGTGCACTAGCCGTTATGCTTCTATTTTAATATGCTTAAATCTTTATTGCTGGTCTTTTGTATATCTTCTTATTTTTCAAATAAACCTTTTTAAACTTAAAAAAAAAGAAAAAGAGACCACAAAATCCTTAGCAAGCTGCTATTTCTAGTGGTGGGACATGGCACTATGCGATGTTGACACTAAAGTGACTGATCAACCCAAAGTTGTGTTCTAATGCCGAGTGGAATCTTAAGCATTTTGGCAGCCCTGGGCAAAATATATTTTGGGGTCTTTTTTTGGATGAACCTCTCTTTTAATTATTCATTTCCTTCTCATTGAAACACAAATAGTACCAAAGATAACTAAATTATAGTTACATTTTCAAAAATAGGGTGACAAAAATAATTGAAATATGCCAGTGGGTTACACATCCTTAAGATGGCACTATATAGAAATTGCACTTACCCCTAAGGCCCCCTGGAAGGTGGAAGATCGGGGCAATTGTCCACACCTTAAAACATCTCTGCTTATGTCCAAGTGACATTAGTTCAACATTCAGCAAGAAACCTTGGAACAGAAGCAATGATAGACTTTAGCACCCTGGCCCCTGCAAATGAAATGTCCACCCTTGATCATGAGCTTGCACCCACAACAGATGAGCCTTAAAATCATTAAACGTTTTCATCTATTACCTCTTTTGGTTCTAATCAACCACTGAAGGCAAAAGTAGTTACACCAATAGAAGAGAATTCAATTATTAACAACCATTTTTTCGTGCAATTTTGAAACACACAAAAGATATTCAAGTGGGAGACTTGCAACACCGAAAAATGCAAATAGATCAATTTATTTGAAAAAGATTCAATTTCAAATGTCTGCAAAACACAGGATTCTTTAGCAAAAGTAAAAATCAGAAATAGTTAGAAATGTCACTTCCTTACTGGAGGATCTCAGCAGATAAAGGGATGCATTAAAAGTTAACAGAAAATGTGTACATATTACTCTATATGTCAGGGATGGGCAATAGTTAAATGTATCCACTTCCTGTCCCAACTGTCTTCACCTGCACGTTCCCTGCAGTAGCCTCTCATTTTATTTAAGCTACAGAAACACAGAAAAATGCTAAATGTGTTTGCTTGGCAAATGACCTTCTCTTTATTTAACTGTCACCTCCCGCGAATCTCACCCACTAACTTTTCTGTGGTGGTATACACCTCTGGACAGAAACAGGGAGTTGCTGGGCTATATCTATATAGTCATTAACAAAAAAACAACAAAAAACACCAACAATGCCAAAGACGTGGATTTTCTTCTTCGCTTGGTTTGAGGCCCACAGGCAGGTAAGCAAATTCTGCATCTGTGGTTTTCAGTTTTCTTTTCACTGCCAACGGCTAAACTTTATAAGCAAAGAAAAATTGTTTTAGACTGTTCTGCAGTGGTTGCCTATGTACAGTTCAATAATCCCTGTCAACAGACCACACTTCACAAACACCTCACACTCTCTAAGTCAAAAGCAGAAGTGATGGTGGTCTTCTAGGAAAGCCCATTTGGTGGCACTGTGACAGACAGAGCTGCACTTGGATCAGAGGGGCTGTCCATTAAAGCATCTGAAGGGCTCGAGTTCCTTGTTCCCCCAGTAGTAAAACAGGTCCTGGGATCTGCCTTGTGACACTATGAAGTCTCTGAGACTAACCTACTCCATGAATTACCAGGGGCAAACAGTACATTATTTTAAATCCAAACCAGGATTATCAAGTGAAAGACAAATGAAGTCAAACTTGACAAGAAAACATCTAGAGAAAAATAATCAGTAATGGGTGAGCACAGAGCGCACCTTTACTATGACAATCAGCAAGTGACATCCATGACCACAGGACAATCACCAGTGCCCTGCCTTGTTTAAACACCTGCATCGCAAATTTTCTAATAAAAAATATGCCGTTTTTTTAACATTGAGTCGGGCTAAATAAAGCAATTTTGTAAAAAAAACTTTCGATATTCACATAGAAATCCTTTTTTTCGAAAATGTTTGTTTGACAAATCAACTGAAACTTATAAATGGTGGTCGTTTTCAGGGTATTAAGTTTGAGAAATCCTCAACTCAGTGGCTATCAACAGGCAATGCTGTGCGAAACAAGCCTTATTTTTAATTAGTTTAGCTGGTAAACGTTACAGGAGGCAAATCCAGCTGTAATTAGAACGGCAACCACCAGAAATTAGTTGCCAATGGCTCGCCTACCTTTTTAGAGGCCTCAAAGTGGGTCACAATCAAGGCCCTATCAATCCCGTTGGGGTCAGAATCACTTCTGCAAATGTTTCCTTTTACTTTCTCTACAATACGACTGTATGTGTCTTACAAACCTCAAAGCACGTGCTCTACCACAGCCCAGAATGCCTATGAACTCACAGTAGCCCTCTATTACCCAATAGCAATATTAGAAGCAGCAGGAAAATATGTTCAGCCTGGATGGTAGCCGGTAGGTTACAGAACTGTCAATCTCTGTCCAACTACACCATGTCTTAATTTACACATTATCACTAGGCACTGGAAGTAGCCGAAAGGAAGTGATACAATCTACAAGCCAGCTCGAAGGTGCTGTCCAGACTTTGCCCTGCCGGACACGTGTTGGGCAATAGTTGGTGGACTTGTCGTAGATGATGTATTGGGTGCAAAAGCTCTGGTCCGAGCTGGCTTCTGCATGATAGGCAACTGTGTTGACCGTCTGCGTTACATCACTGTCTGGCTTTGGATGCCGTGCCAGAACCTGTCCGCCAGCTGCCTTCACCAGCTCCATCAGGTCTTCCTTGCAGTGAGTTTTAAACCATCCCAGAAAGAAAAAGTAGCAACCATCAAGCAGGTTGGGCAGCTATTACAACAGAAAGAAATAAAACTTTTGTCAGGTAAGAATTGATAAAATACAGGTAAGTGATACATTATGACAGATAAAAGATTCACACTTGGTCCTCATATGAGGCTAGATGCCACTACTGTAGATATAGGTCATTGGCTGAAGTTCTTAATGACCTGCAAGCTCAATGAATTTGCCAACTTACGCCCTCAATCCATTTACCTTACCTTACCTTCATTCTAACATAACCATTTACTTTCAATTCTGCAAACTGCACACTCCAAACTATCTCAAGGAGTCACATCTGTAGTTTAAAAGTATGGACATACTGTAGGATATTACAGAATATTCTGTATCAGGAAACAATGATCTAATTAAAAGCATTATCCAAGATGATATTGCGTGAAAACTTGTCACATCATGGCAAGACGCTAGCTAAAAAGTCTCATATTCTGGTCAAAAGCCATCGCACCGCAGTTAAAACATGCTGATCTACTCGTCACTCTAATATTGCTTTCCAGTGATTGATTTTAAAATGAAATTAAAGACACAACTCAACTTTTCCGTTTTAGCCGTAATCTTAACCTGCTACAACTACGCTCTGCAAATACCCTCGCATGACTACAATTAGCTAAGTAAAAAATAAGGGTGTATTCAGAAGCATATTTCAACATACGATCTAATACCCAGCGGCGGCTCCTATGTTATAGTGGAGGAGTGGTCGCCTGCTGCGTCTCCCGCTCTCCCCGCCACTCTGCCCGCACACCAGCCACTACTGCTAATACCCTATGATTGGCCAAATATTCAGAGGAATTGGGATATGGAGGCTTAGAAGTGTTTTATAGCTAATGTTAAAATCCAATTACCCACTTAAAACAACCCAAAAAAACATGATATTTTATTTTTGTCAATGAAACTGGTCCAATTAAAGCATTAGAGACAGAAAATCTAAAATTATCATCAAGTAGGGGCATGAATTAAAACTGTAAAAATCCCAGATTCTACAATCCACACCAGAGTAAACTTTCGGTTTGATAGAAAACATTTGGATAAACTTGAATTGTGACACATACCACTGTAACGTCAACTGTGGTGTCGCTGTACTGCCAAACAAAATGCATTTTTTTTTAACCAAAGTATAGAAAAAGCTAGTGTTTTAGAATAAAGGACGACTTCATGTCTCGTAAGTTCAAAGTAAAGTATAACGTAAAAACTCCATTGGAAACCATAAGTAAACAAAAGCAAATAAAAACAAAAAATAAGCATAAGAAAAAAGCATTGGCTCGTCCATAAATCCCACTTTTCAGTACCAAGGAGCAAAGCACAGTTCTATTTTTTCATTTGTATAAACACGATACACGTGCAGGGGTAAAGACAACCTACCAGATGTTCCTTGTTGAGTCGACCCCTTATTGGGCCACCGGGTACTTCATAGGGCTCCTCTTGTTCTCTTAATCTGCTCTTCAGACAGGCTTGAACCCCTGAAATTATGATGAAGAGAGGGCGAGAAGAACAGAAAAGTCACCTAGTGCCAAATATCACAAACGGTTCAGAGGCGGACTTGATGAGACTGATGCCGCAGGGGAGTAGGTGTGGGATACAAAGAGTTGGAAAAATAAACGATGGATTTCAACTGCTAGTCTAGTAAGTTAAAAGTTGATGCTGAATTAGGATGCACACAATATTAAGTGACACTGCTCCTAAAAGACAGGCACACCTTCCCTGCTGTTGAAAAGTGCTCACACGCAAGCTTCTAGATTTGATGAGCATGTGTGTGACTTGTCCTCTATCCACCTCTGAAGACAGGGCATCAAACAAACCATGCTTAACCACCAAAGAGGATAAACTGGATTGCTACCAGTTCGCAGCTTCAACTGCTGCCTTCTCTTAAGTTAACGTGACTAACTTTTGGTAGCAATGTTTCTGGCGGATGTAAAATCTTCCTGGAGAATCCTAACTTTAAGAATAACCTTCCCTGGTGTCAGATTATTTATAAAACTTTCTTTCCCAGCAGTCACTCTCCAGCACCCCCAGGTTACAATATGGTGCTTCAGCTGCAACTCTACCTGCATACCATAGGTAACATCCTGCAAGCTGGCATTAGTTTCTGAATCTTTTACCACAACCCAGAAACCCGTGCCAAGAGGAACAGACAGCACATCAACGACAGACTACAATAGTATAGAACAGGATAGCTTACCTTAGGATACACTACACGCAGGCTTCTCCAACAAGTAGTTGGTGAGCTACTGGTAGATCTTCAGCTACCTGTCAGTAGCTCTCCTGCGTCCAGTCCAACCAAGCAAATTAGAAGCTTTTGCTTGAGTGGGTACCAAAACTGAAAAGTGTGTATTAGAGACGAAAATGTTTGTATTTTCAGAACTGATATTCGAATTTCCAAAATCCATTTAAGGCTGCTATTTAGTGTGAAATCATGAGGCATTGGGGATGTTTATTACCAATATTACCTAGGTGCCAGGGACATGAGCGACTGCTGTTCTGTATTCCACGTAAACGCATTCCAAACTTACAACGCCCTTTGCTTTTTGTGCATTACTGCTGGCAAACCCGCCGGATGCACTGAGGTGATTAATGCGAGTAATTTTCCACAGGGTAGCCACCAACAGAATCTTGTCTGCTGTGGTCACTATTACAACACTAATTATATCAGTAGCTCAGGATAAGTAGATCGTATTACAGAAAAGGATAGAGACCTCTGCTACAGATTCACCCAGAGAGGAGAGAAGGTAGCGAGAAATATGCAGGAAGATTAAGTATCCACTGCAAATATTGTTACCGAAGAGTAACTAGGTTCTGATGGTTATATCTTCCTCCAGTTTTTCCAACTCAATTGTCTGAAATGCATCCTGGAAGGAAGACATTAGCGGTGCACAATAACCAAGGAACTCTATTTGAAGTGTTTGCCAGTAAGGAATCGTACGTTATAGAGGGGAAACCCTCTATAATGTACGATTGCAACTCTTTGGGAAACTGAGGGCTCACCCTTCAACGCTCTCACTACTTCCAAGTTTAAAGGTTTGCCAGGTAGGACCCTTGGGTCTAGGGCAAGTTCAATAAAAAACGTAGGATGAAGTGTTCTAAAATCCATAAAGAACAAGTTACTTACCTTTGGTAACACTCTTTCTGATAGAGACTCTATCTGCAGATTGCTCACCTTTTGACTTCTTCTGCAGGCACCGGACTGGATCTGGAAACTTTTGAGCAGTACCTTTGTGCCGTCAGATGGTGCCTTGCGACACCGCACTGACGATACTTGCAGAGCCAATATAGATGCCACCTCGGCACACTGAATTATGTTGCTTTCAAGGCTGTCCGTGCCTCCAGATGCAGAACATAAACAACAACCTCGCCGACTAGTGCCCAGATTCCTAGACTTAGGAACTTTATTAGACAGAGTCCAATTCACAGTATGGTTCAGTGAGGACTCTACAGTTAGAGTCTCAACCAGAAAGAGCATTACCAAAGGTATGCAACTTATTCTTCTGATAGAGACTTCTAACTGTAGATTCCTCACCTTTTGAATAGTTCCCAAAGCAGTACTTCGTTGGAGCTTGGGTCTGTTATTTGGCTCAAACCAAAACGTCCTCTATGGCCAAGAGGTAGAAATGTCCCTCTCTGTGAACCTGGCTGTCAAGACAGTAGTGCTTCCTGAATGTGGCCCACGTAGGCACATGATAAATGCCCATGAAAGAAACGCCACCTGATAAAGCAGTTGTAGCAGCTTTGGCTCTAGCGGAAAGAGCTCTTAATCCTTCCAGGTGCTGTTTCTTGGCCAATGCATAGCAGATCATATTAAAGAGGATGATCCAGTGAGAGATGGTCTGTTTCTTCACAGCTTTGCCCTTTTTTGTTCCTTCAAACCCAACAAAGTTTTGATCGTCTACTCGGTGTTCTCTGGAATGAACAATGTAAAAGCTCAGTGCTCTTTTGGGGTCTAAGCAATGGGATCTTCTTGCCTTAGAGGTGTAAGGCTGAGCACAGAATGTCGGTAAGGTGATGGTTTTGACTAACGTGGAACAGCATTACTACTTTTGGAGAACAATGCCAGTGTCGGCAGAGCATCTTTGCATGGGAAGATGGTAGGGTATGGTGGGTTGACACAGAGCATGGAGCTCGCTCACCCGCCATGCCAATGATATGACAACTATGAACACGTCTTGAGGGAAAGAATCCGTAAAGGATAGCTGTGCAATGGCACACAAAAACTTGCACATCAAGTATGTGAGGACCAGGTTAGGATCACACTTCAGAATTAGAAAAGGAGAATGAAGAACAAATGCTGGAGTCCTTTCAAGACACACATCATAACAGGTGATTTAAATTGTATTGTATTGTATTGTAAAATCACTTGTATAGCGCATGGCTACCCGTAAGCATCCCAGCGCTTAATGGGATGCATCATTAAATGATGAGGGCTGGTTGTCCCAATGTCAGGCGTATATAGTTTGGTTGAGGGACGCTGGGCTGGCAAGATGACATCAACTATCTCTGAAGAAAGGTGAAAGGTGTTCAGCTGTCGCTGCTCAATCATAGTGCATACAGGTGGGGATTGTGGAGGCCCAGGTGTACGTCCTTTCCTCGTTGCAAAAACAACAGATCTTCCCTGAGGAGTAGCCTTATTAGAGGACAGATGCTCATGCCCAGGATATCTGGATACCGTACTCTATGTGCCCAATCGGGGGACAATAAGATGACTTGGCCATTTCATTGCTGATCTTCTACAGAACTCTGGGCATGAGAGGTATTGTCGGGGAGGCATACAGATGTCTTGAGTTCCCCATAGGCATAACGTGTCTCCACTAAAAAGAAACCTTGGGAATTCCAGCATGAAGAACTGCTGACATTGTGTCTTCATAGAGGTGGCAAAGAGATAAAGCCAAGGCTCTTCCCATGCATGAAAGAGACCTTCCAGCACCTCCGGGTGTAATTACCACTCGTGGTTCATTAGGTGTCGATGGCTGAGCTTGTCTGCCCTGGTGTTCAAATATCCCGCCAGGTGGTTCACTGCAAGGAAGATTACTTGATGGGCCAGCCATTTCTGGAGGTGCAATGCCTCCTGGCACAGGTCCACAACTCTACTGCATACGGTTTGCTGCAGTACCACATTGCTGTGGTGTTATCTATGAGCACCAGCAACAGCCTTCCCTTGATGGCAGGATGGCTTTTAATGCCTCAAAGCTCCAGACAGTTGATATGGAACTGGGCCTCTGCCGGAGACCAGAGGTCTCTGATCTCTATCTTCCCGAGGTGGGCACTCCAGCAGAAGTGATGCATTGGTCACCACTGTCTGCTCTGGGTTGTGTAGCAAGAGGAGTCTGTCGCTGACCCAATCGCTGATGATCAACTACCACTGCAGGGCTTCTGAAGTCTCCTTTGAGATCTCAAAAAGATCGGAGTGGTACCCCTTCATGCTGGGCCCACTGAGACTTCAGATCCCAATGGTCACTGAATCCAGGACCAAGGCTTAATGATTGGACCATAGCCTAAATATCCTGGAATCTCTTTTCCAGAGGGAGGGCACAAAGACAGACCGTGTCCCAAATGGCTCAGTTGAAAGGAAACGATTGAGAATGACGAGTTACTTACCTTCGGTAACAATGTATCTGGTAGAGACACAGTCTAGCCGCAGATTCCTTAACTTAGAATATCCCCTGGCGTCAGACTAGATTCGGGAATCTTTCACCTCTGCGCGCCGGGGGTGGCTCCGCCCGGACGTCGTCCACGGACGTGACGTCAGTGGAGCGATATATGCACCTCCCAGCGTGCTGACGTCAGTTTTTGTCGGAGAAACTTTTCCACGCCACAACGCGGAGCCACCACCAAGAACTGTGAGAGTATGGGAACAGTGTGAAAAAAAGATGGGGGAAAAAAAGAAATTGAATGGTGAGACAGCACCATAAAGGACAGTGCCAGGCACTGTATACTGAAAAATAGTGAAGGGAAAGAACAGCGCACCTCTCTGAGAAGCAACCCTGCAAAAGCGAAGGCTAAACCTCCCCCGGAGGCAAAAGAATTTGTAAAAACACATTATGGCAGACGACAGAAAGTCTGCAACCACAATATATAACCGTGAAGGATAAGAAGTCCAGAACACATGAGCAGAGACAACCCACCACAAGAGAGCACCAGAAGGGGACATCGTATCCCAGTAAGAGACCCATAGATTGAGGCAGAGCCAATAGACTTTAAACCAAAGGACTGCAGGGGAGGTAAGAGACCCCAAGGCGATTGAGATGGGACTAAAGAAACATGACACATGTGCAAACCGCCCAATCACGAGAATGGGTGGAGTAGAGCCAACCAAAACAGACTAAGCATTCCGTTTAGGAGTGAAGTGAAAGATGTCACCTGGAGGGAGGCGATTGCAGGAAACCCAACCTGAAAAGGTCCTCGCAGAACGGGGAGGATGGGCGGGCGTTAAGGAATCTGCAGATACATCGTTACCTAAGGTAAGTAACTCGGCCATCTCTAGCCGCAGATTCCTTAACTTAGAATTGATACCAAAGCCATACCCATAGAGGAGGCAGGTCTGCGACTGAACCCCACCAAGTTCCAGAGAGAACTCAGCCGTCAACAAGGTGACGAAACACAGTGACGATCGCAATGCTAGCGCAGCTAACACCAGACCACAAAGCTCTGAAAAGAGCGGAAAACAATGGGAGGCAAAGGCACTACAAGCCAACAAAGAACAGCACAAAAACCCCCGTATGTACACCGGGTTGAGAGAAAAAGCACAGAGCCAGAAATGTTGGTGCAGAAGTGAGAGTTCATAGCTTCGTAGAAGAAAAGGAACTGAGCCTAGGGTACGAAGGATCCGATGTGTGGACCGGAAGCAAGACCCAGAGAGAGGTCAAAACGGTATGACAGAGTCTGCGCATACCGGTCGAGTATGCACAACGGCAGAAAAAGCATTGTTGAACCTGCACCAGCTAAGAAACGCGTGGCAGCAGTGGCAGGATGCCGACCCATGGCCAGAAGTGCCGGCATTATCAGAAACCCAAGACACTTCAGCATATAGTCGCTCCTTCACAGAGACATGTGAGAGGGTGGACGGCAACAAGTAGAAGCACCCAGAACAGGACCACAGAACAGGATGTTATTCATGTGGAAGACAGGAATACATATAAGCATACAGTGTGGACGCCAAACCACACTAAGTATAGGGAAATCCCCCTGTAGGGTAGTGAGAGCAGCCCAGATGTGAAAGACGCATCACTAGGTAGGCAACCTGTAAAAAGGGGTATCCGGCAAGCCGGACACACAAGAGCTCATACAATGAGCAGACCGGGGCGAAGACCACGGACACCGCAGGAAGGGTCGTTGCCTGCGCGATCCCGCTGTGGGAAAAGCACAGAGCAGATATATGTTAAGAAAGATACACATTGAGAAATGATGTGTTGCATAATACAAGACTAGGGCACGCTAAAAGTACCAACAAGCATGTGGAAGTTGAATCTGACAGGACAATGTCTAGATCCGCAAGCGACATCAGCCACCTGCCCGGGAGGACCCACGGTCCCCCGCTAGACAGTTGAGGAGATGGAGCCAGACACAAAAAAGGGACCAGCTAGGACTAACCTAATGGTCTAAAGTAGCAGTGTGGAAAACACATGTGTGGAAAGCAGCAAGGAAAGAGGAAAAACTCCTGTTGGGGAAGTGCCCAGAAAACAAGGGCACAAGGCAATGTACAGCATAGACCTACATGGCGAAGAAGCCACCGCCTAAGACAAGTCCAACGAAAAATTATTATCCACCTCGAAGAGGGGAGGGTAGAATCAGCACCCTATGATAGCGATTTATACCAGGGTGCATTATCGGTACGCGCAACACTAAAAAACGTGCCGCGGCTGTGCCCTGGCGCTATACGAAGGCAGGGCGTTAGCCGTGGAAGAACTGTGCCGGAACGTAACAGAACAAGGGGCCCCAAGGGGCAGTGGTCGGCGAAAAGAAGAGCATTCAACCTGGACAAGAGGAGCACAGCGATGCTTAAAAACGTTCTTGTGAAAGGCAGGGGAGGCAGAAGCCTCACGGTAGGAACCTATACCGATGCTTTGATGTACTACAGGCAACCGTAGATCCCAACCATAATAGAAAGTGCTATAGAGCGACGTCAACCTGTGAGTCGCAAACAGCAGAGAGAGAAGACAGAGTGATCCACAGAAGAACTCTGTGAGGAATACTCCACAGGAGCAAACCAAGCCTTCCTTGGAGGAAGGCAGCTACACAACAGCCAGCAAATACCCAACATAGGGTAAGTCTTAACCCCGGCAAGGGGGCTTCCTCTGGAGCCAAGCTCACAGACAGAGGACTGAAAAGGCGGCAGAACCAGCTGACCAGCTGTACCAACCAAAGGCAAACATGGCGGAGCATCCACCCAAACCATCTGGGAATTACGTCATGAACCCAGGGTCCAAAACAAAGAAGGCAACACTGCCTATCAGGCAAAAGCAACATAAAGTCACACAACATGTGACAAAGACAAGCCACAAGCTTCAGAAAGCCAGGCTGCAAGGATCAGCAAATCACGGGACACCAGACATGAGGCGGGAGACCGCTGAATCAGCGTGACAGTCAAAAAGGTCCAGACCACTCCGCTCGAGGGCTGCCTGCTTATGGGGAATATAGGTGCCCACAAAATTAGGCAGGTATACCAAACAATCACTACACACTCCACTACCACTATCCACAAGACTCGGGTGGCGTGGGAGGAGGATGTGCCCACATTGACCGATGATGACTGGGCCGATGCATTGGCCAGCCCTCGGTACACCGCCGTCTGCACCCGGTATCGGTTGATTCAATTCAAGTACCTCCACAGGGCCTATTGCACATGCTTACGCCTCTACAGGATGGGGGCTATCCAGTCGCCCATGTGCCTCCGATGTGGCACAGAGGAGGGGTCGTTTATGCACACGGTCTGGAGCTGTGGCGCGTTGCAACATTTCTGGACTGGAATTAGGTCCTGCCTGGGGCAGGTTCTTGGGTGGGACATCCCTGCGGATCCGCAAATGATTATTCTCCACGGCACAGAGGACATTGGGAGGAACATATACATAAGGCACCTGCTGTTCTTGGGTCTCACACTTGCCAAGCGGGACATTGCACAACACTGTCCTTATCAAACATAGTTATGGCTCTGTGGCTGACCCCTTCATACGGGCATATTTCGGAGCCCTAGTGAGGCACTTTCCATCAAGGAAAGTTTTGGAAATCTCTTTTGCTGTCCAGTTTATTTCAGCTGACTAGAACAGCTACACTGATTCACAGTCCGAGCATAGTGCCATGGTCAGCATTGAAGATGAGGCTGGACAGACAGGGAGTGACAAGAGATTATGAACACTGTGTCGGTTGGTGTCAAGCTCAGATTGCCTGGAGTTTCCAAGACCAAATGTCATTGGGGAGTGGCCTAGAGGGTAAAAAAGCCATCCAAAAGACATCCAGCATGACCAGATAGAAGACCTTAAACTGTGCAGGGTTGACATATGGAGCAGGGTATTACTGGCAGAAAATGTTTCAGCTTTAGAATCAGCTAGGATGAAGGGGAAAAGCCAGGATTGAAGAATGGCAAGTCCAGGAACTGGGATAATTTTCTTGGAAAAGAAGAATCTTTCTCCTTCCTATGGCACTTTTTGTGTTTCTTGTGGAAACACCTCTTGGGGGATTATTTCTTACCAGACAATTATTATAGAGGAAGGTCTATGCTTTGGCATCTCTGAGTGTCCTGGTCAAAATTAACTCTGCCTCCTGCTCACTGATGGTCATTTGGTACATCAGGGAACATGTGTCACACCACACAGAGTCGTGATGTGAGCCAAGACATCACGTGCAGCTGTCAAACAAATTTGACAGATATCCGCTTGCAGGGTTTGATTCCTGCCCAAAGTGCCCCAGCTGTAATGATGTCTGGATCCCTGAAGCCGATTTGGTTGTCATGGTGAACGTGGATCATGCGTGTGCGCCTTTACTCAAAGATTGTGGTTATTTTGGACTGGGAGGGGCGCCCAAAGAACTACTCTCACAGTGGTGAAAGGATACTGCCTTTACTCATAGATTGTGGTTATTTTGGACTGGGAGGGGCGCCCAAAGAACTACCCTCACAGTGGTGAAAGGATACTGCCTTTGTCAGGAGTTAAGCGGCAGGAACGAGGTGGTGCAGCATACATTTTAGCGATCAGTAGGAGTGGACAGACCTTTTTACCTGTGCCGCTGTAGTGAAGCCTAAAGGCTCACTTATTTAAAATTCCACTGTTGAAGGGGGTGCTAGAGACTCCACAGCTAGATGGCCGTACCTTAGTGCAGCTCTGCCGGCTGGAGACAACTGGCCACCAAATATCCATGCAATAAACTGCTATTCATACCCAAAAATCATGCTTAGGCTGTAATAGACACGCTGGACTGCAACTGGGCTGAAAGCTGCCCTTTTCACATCTGCCAGCCCCGTACAACCGACATAATAGGTACATTTGGCCAACGGTAAGATGGGGGAGCAATGTGGCCGCGGAGCCAGTGAGTGAAGCTGTTGCCCTGGACCGGTGACACCCAATTGTTGGGGACCTGCTAGATGGGCCCATTGGCTGTCAGTGTCAGGCTGCCTGGGATACTGTGAGTGGTGGTGTGCAGGCGCCGGCAGGTGCCTGGCTGGGAAGACGGCCTACTGCATGCCGTGATCCCAGTGAGGTGCGCTGGGATCTGCCTCTGTGGGCTCGACTGCCGGACGGCGCCAGGTGTGTAGACCAGCCCACCGGGCCCTGGTGACAACATCTCAAGCTATGGCTAGAGAGTGCCAGCAGTGACATGGCCCAGGTCGTGGGTGGGGAGTTACGGCCCGAACTCCTAACATTACTGTGCTCCGCTTTCAAGATAGCCCAGAGGTGGGCTGGGCGCAGACTACACGCTGCCGTAAGTACTGTTCAGTTGTGAAGAGGCGCGCTCAGATACTGACATGATCTACTGCCATAATGGCACGCTCAGTCACTGAAATCACTCAACATGACCTGCGTACACAATTCGATAACATGACGCATAAGCAGAGTCCTTAGATTGATATCCTGGAATGTTAGAGGATTAACTAACCCACAGAAAATCCGGACCGAAATCAGGTACAGAAAGTCCAGATGCAGGAAACTCACCTCACAAGCCCCAATTACCTACAGGGTGAGGTCTAGGTGGGGTGCTGTCCGAGCTGCTTCATCCTATTCGTCTTATTCCAAAGGAGTTCTTATACCAGTTAAAAAAGAGAGACGCTGTATAGGAGTTTTGCGAGTTATGGGAGATTGCGTGTATTTGTTCTTGCTGCACGCAGTTTGTGGTAATATCACAAGGAAATCAACTGTAACTAGCGTTGGCACTGCCAACAGGTCTAACTTTAAAGGAATGTTGTATGGTAATTTGACGCATTACAAATAAATA
The DNA here is from genome assembly GCF_964204655.1 of Triturus cristatus. Lineage (NCBI taxonomy): Eukaryota > Metazoa > Chordata > Amphibia > Caudata > Salamandridae > Triturus > Triturus cristatus. The sequence continues at coordinate 628,059,780 of NC_140584.1, read as the reverse complement.
GCATGGGAATAGCTATGGACTTGTGTGGAAGCAAAGAACTGTAGAATAATGTTGGTGTAGGTTAATAGGTCTAGTGACAGTTGCACTGCAAATCCATACCTAAAATTCCATGTAGGTTAATGACTGTCCTCATCCCACCTGTACTGCTGCCAGAAAAAAACATACATTATCTAGTTATGTAAGACACTTGAAGAGCATTCCAATGTCATGTGTGCCCCTGAAAGTTCATGGTTAGGTAGCTGGATAAATGAGCAAAATGATCACAGCTGCTAAAGGGCGAGGACTTTTTTGTTTGTTTTAAAGTAGGCACACAACTTCCACCCAATCAAAACATGCACTCCTCATCCCAACATGTGGGCGGAGCCAAAGCCCAACTCGAGTGATGATCACACAATTATCTGGCTACAGCTGCGTTGTCAAGCCAGACCATAAAAACCAGACCGCCAGATCATAAAACAGCCCCACAAACATCCCAAAAACCAGCCCACACACTGAGCTCTCAGACCAGCCCTTCGGGCGATAGGCCAGTCAGACCCTGTCCCCCACTGCTGGAACACTCCGTAAGAACTAAATAATCTCAGTTATAAGGCGTGCATTTATGATCAGAACAATTGTACGTCTCCTGCGTATGGAATTAAGAGGGCTGCAGGCGTACGACGATGCCTGGGCACGCACACCCGGCCGCAGCCACTTGCAGTGACTCAAACAGGCCTTTTTAGTAACTTGTCTTTGAAGGCGGAAGCGCCAGACGCAGTTAATACTGTACAATAGAAAATGAAATTGCAGGGTATGGAGCTAAACAATGGAAAAATACCGCTTACATCCCGATGAGCATCAGTTCAGCCTACGAGTCTCTCACAGCGGGCGGAACCGGAGAAAGCAACGAAGTTAGACTTTATTAAACATATTAAAACAAGGAAATGGGAAGATCACTCACACGGCGGACACTTTTACAGCCACAGAGGTTTTTTATGAAATCATCTCCTTTCCTTAAAATGTAATTTGCAGACACAACTGCAATATTCCGAGTTTTAACTGCACAAACATGCAGAGGGCGAGCTAATGAGAAACCACTCCTGCAAGGCCTCTGAGGAAGAAAGATCTGCACCACTGCATCTTCTCTTGTCAGTGCCAAAGAGACTGCTGGGTCATGAGCCACACTCCAACAAAAAGGCCGTGCCCGTTATCTTGCACCACAGCATGAGTGACGTCTTTGACATTCATCCCTTTTCAGAAGAACCAGTAAATGGCACCATCCAGTCCTAGTTCGACCCTTACCTTTGGATAGAATTGTTTTTAATTCTCTTTTTATTTTTTAATATTTTAAAGCATTCATTGGTCACTCGAACAGCCAGCTCTGGACTGAAATCCAAGACGTCGGCTAATCTTGTTTATACGATAAAGCCCCGATTGCGACTCTGTAAACCTTCTTCCGGTGTGTTACTAGGTCATGGAGCATCACCAAAGTCCAAACTTCAGACTCCTAACATCTTTTTTTACACAATTCCAGAGAAAGCTTTCACCCAGACACTATGATTCAGTGCTTTGCACGACCAGATGGTTGTGCTTTGAAAATATACATACACCATGATTGCAACACCTCCAACTATGCCCTAACTTTGGTACCTTTCAAAGCCCTTCATACATTCCACTCTAGTAGTCAATTCTCACTTGCTGCACCATGATCAGAGCACCTCATTGGCCCTCACCCATGACGCCTATATATGTAGAACACAGGAATAAATGTCATGCACTCCTGTGCTATAAGCATCCCACATTTTACTCAGTGTCCTGCATGTTCAAGAACAGGTGCATCTTGCACACAATCCTGATCAGAGTGAATCAATCAATATGGCAGACAGGAAATTTTTGCAGGTGGGTTAAGGAGCAAGGGTGCGCCAAATGTTGGCAGAGATAGGGGTGCTGTTATCATTAGCTGTGTTTGCCTTTGCATCAGGTAGGAAGAAAGCAGAGTGGCCTCCCTGGCTGCAGTGGTATGGGGATGGTGGTGCGGCCTTAACACCAATCTAGATCACGGGAGTCTGGCTTGTTCGTTTCGATCTGCACTAGAGGTTGAGGGAGTTAAAATGCGATTCTCGGTTCCAGGTGGAATAAGGGGCCCTTTAGGGTCAGGGAGGTCCTTTGCTGACTGTAGACTTGTTTTGGCTACTCCCTCCCTTCGAGATTCTGGATACCAGTGGATGGCATGGTGCAAGGGGAAGGAGCTTGTTGGAAGGAGGGGACAGCCACGCTAGACTGGTGAAGGGAGGGCAAGTCTTGGGGAAGGGGGAGCGGGGGAGGGGTTTGAGGACGTGGGTGTATGTTTGGCCCTCCACTAGAATCTTGTGCATTTATATTTAATGCAACACTACAACTAAACAGTGTCAAGCAGAACAGTGAAGTGGGTCCTCTTCCTGAGAGCCTGCCAAGCCCAGGTAACTCATATCACCCACATTTACGAAGGACCCAGGAGGAGTTTGTGATCCACCTTGGCTTGGCGATGGGAGTTTCCTGAATGAGAGCACATGGAGTCTATCTTTACCTTAGGGTCCATTGTGTTAGATGAGGTGGTAAGCTACTTCTTTTTGAATGGTCTGTCAACAATGCGCACTAGTCAAATGATGTGACTATGGAAGGTAAAGTTGTTCAGGGGCCATTGGCTATTTCCAGCCCTGCCAACCGACATACAAACATATTAAATAACTGTAAAATGTAATCTATTGAAGAGCGGCTTTGGTTAAAGTTCATATTTTCCTTCCCTTTAAGCACCTTGTTGCGGCAAGTTGTGCTTGATTGCTAGTCAGCTCGTTTCTACTCACTGCAGTGGGTCACAAGCTACTTAGTAAGGAGATGTTTTACTAAGACCTTTGGATCCACACATCCTGGAGTCGTCTGACGCCTATACTCCACATTCAGAGGTTCTTCCTCAACACTACTGGGCTGTGGTTAGCATTCTGTACTAGAGTCCAGCATCTGAAACTTACATCTTGCGTATCCAGTGTGTCCTTGAGTTATTTATTTACTACTTGTATGATTTTCCCTTTAAAGTGGCCTCCACCTTTGCCTTTGTTTTATGTCCTTTGATAACGTGCATTACTGCACTGAACGGGAAAAGGGAGAAGTGTCTATTTTGATAGCCAACAAGTAAATGGCGCCATTTAAAAAGTAATGCAATACTGAGGAAATCCTCCTCCTTCCAAGACCACCCACCCCTCGAAAGCCCCAGATTTTCCAACTAAATATCTCACCTTTGTGCCATGCTTTCTTCCACTGGAGGCCAACATCTTGCGGTGAGCAGACCTGCGCCTGCCCTGTGTTCTTGTGAGGTGGTGTGCTCCACTTCATTAGGCTGTCTACCGTCCCCAAAGTTACATTCTGGTCTCTTAGTGATTTTGGGTCACAATCAGCATTGCCCCTCCAGACTAGTCTGCTTCTTGTCTGGTTTAGAATGGGCTAACATGTTCTGTAGCCTCTTGCATGACAGTGCTGGGAGGGAGGGTTGCCCGTGTGGAACCTCGTTGTGCCCTCTTCACTCAGAAGGTAAGTAGTGTTCCGACAGAGTACTTTGTTGTGGCGTGGGGTTTGGATGAAGCTAGATGCTGTTGGGGTTTGCTCTGGTGAGATGTAGCATTCGCAGCTGATGTGAACTTTTTAAATCTTTCAGTGGGGACTAGGGGGACTGTGGCTTTTAGACACCACACAACCATGATCCATCTATATGCTCATATTCCCCCTCTCCCACCTCACTCTTAAGATGGCCCACAGTCTCCCTTTTACCAGTATGTGCTTGGCAAACTTTCCCGGGCCATTCAGCTCCTGTCACTCGCCATGGAGTGCAACATGAAGGACTTATGCCTATTGCGTTGCAATCAACCTTTCAATTTCCCAGATCCTTCTCATCATAACACAAACTTTGCAGCAGTCTTCTATAGAAATGGCCTTAGAGCATTTGTAGACACCAGCACCAAAGCCTCATCACATCTGCCATTTTTCCATAAATAGGGCAAGTAAGCTATTTACTTTACATATTCAATGATGGGTCTCTGCCAATCTGTGCACGTAGGTTATGTGAGGTTTACCTTCAATGCATTGTTCTTACAGAATATCCATCAGCACGTCTTAAACAGAATATATTAATTTTCTATAAACTTCCCTATGTTCAGTCCCCCATAGATATTCCAGATACATGGTAATTACCACGATTCACCACACACATGCATCTAACAGAACACGTTAAATAAACTCCAGGCTTTCACAAACTACAGAATGATTGACCTTGATGAAGGTGTCAAACAGCCCCTGCCACCTGGTAACATCAAGCACAAATCAATACCAGAACACATAAGGAAGAATATCTTGCACATCCAGGCATGGCAATCACAGAGAACACATTAGATCAAACATCACACAAATCAGGCATGGAGCGGACGAGTCACACACCTAACAGCACTCTTCAACTATATAACGGGCATTTCGGCCCCACTATTAATTCATCCCTTACGACTATATGCATTATAAAAATCAATAATCCACACAAATAATGTCACCCCGAGTTGCACATCATGAAAAGCTTCTATACTAGGTATGAGTACACTTGTATAAAAATTCCAAGTCCATCAGTTTGCTTCTTATGCTAGAATTTAATCGGTTTTCTTCCCCCATGGTCCCCTTGATGTATTTATAGATCAGCTGTTTGATGCTCCCAACCATTTGTAATCTACCGTGTCGTGATCCTTTATGATAGTGGATTCAGGCAGCGAGGAGGGAGTCCCCAGGTTTCATCTGACTTCCCTCCCAGGTTTCATCTGGCATCTCCCAGCTTAGCCTCCAGGGCGAGGTGCTTCAGACATTGATCTGCCCAGACAGCCGATCTAGGAGGTCACCTTCTGCCTCGCCGGCCTTGATTTGAGCTGAATTTGATTTAATGAACGGTTAACCCAAGACAAACCATTATTTTAGGATTAGACCTTAATCAGTAGTTTTTCTGCCCACACTTTAGGCCTTGCCCAACTGGTGCCTAGTCTCTGTATGTCAGCAGCTTTCATACGGCTCAGTAAAGTCCTCTGGCTTACTTTCAGATAGCGCCATACTTGATAGGAGCCTGCACTTCAGAGCGCTGGGCCCCGGAGAGAGGGTGGGGGAACAGGCACAGGTGGCTTCGGATCCCAACAAAAGTAAGGCATAATGCAAGAGTGAGTCCAGCCTCTTTCCCAGGAGAAGAGCACGTGCAGCCCTTTCACCGAGGTCATGTGACTAGACTGGCCAGTAGAAAGAAATGCACCGTTAACTGCACGATGGAAGGTAAACTACAATACTAGTAACTGAAAAACCAAAGCTTCAGCCGTTTCGAGACAAATATGCTAAACTCTAACCCAGTCACCAACCTTACACCCCCCCCCCCCCCCTTAGTACTGCTGTTTCGTGGCAGATAATGTCTAAAACAAGAAAACGACAATTTCCAGTCTAATTGCACCATAAACCAAAGGCTGAGACTGCGAGCCTGCTGGCTGGTCTACAAATCTATTTTTAATCCCAACTTTATGAGGGGGAGAGACAGGCGATGCACCAAGAAAGAGGCGAGCAGCAGAGTGAGAGCGAGGGACAGACAGACAAGGGAAAGATATAGAACGAGAAAGACGGCCACAAAGGCAGACAAAAAAAGCCAAATAGCAGACAACAATAACAACAACAAATGCGTGAAAGAGAATGGAAATAAGAGAGAATCGTGAGCAGGACAGGCAGAGAAACAGAGGCAAACAGAGGAGAAACAGGCAAGGAGGACGGGAAAGCATCTTGCTGAGGTAGAAGAAAGGAGAGAAGGATGCCAACTGCAACGTTTTGCACAGATAAATGTAGTACCAGCGTGAGCCTAATTAGTTCGCATAACATTCTTTAGCTGGTAACGATGCCGAGAAAGACTAATACCAGAACACTGGTGCGAACAGATGGAGCGGTGTTGTTAATTACAGTCACTTAGCTGCATCCGACCCCACGGGACCGTGAGTTATTACCAGCATCCCCCACCGGGAACCAGCGGCGCCACTTTTATTGGAGGAAGGTTCTTTACCGACGAGCACCGTTAGCAGCCACGCTGCGCCTTAGCGAGGAGAGAGTAAATAAGGCTCGAGGAGGCGCGAGAGCTCAGCCTGGAGCTAGCTAAAGCAGGAAGTGATTAATTACTTAAAACAAAATATGCAGGCGAGGGGGTGGTCCACGTTTTTCATAAGAGCCAGGTGCAGGGGCTGTTGAATTAAGGAGTTGGCTAATATCACAGGTTGCCTCATTTTGATTTCACCACCTTGCAATTCCTGCACTGTGTTTATCTCACTCCTGCAGGTTGTTTTTCATGCTTGCTTTGCCCCTTTCATACTGTTTTGCTATCTTTCTTTTCCTATTCCTCCTTGCCTGCCTTTCTCTTTCTTGTTCGGAGTCGAACCCCTATGATGAAAAATAAACCCCAGCACCCAAAAAACGAGTGCCGGTGTCCAGCTCCTGCAGCCACCAGCACCAACTAGCAATGGGAATTCCACCACTACTACTCCTGGCCTTAGTTAGGCTCCTAAAAAAACGCAACAAATTAAGAAAAATTATGGCAGTATGGGTTTTCAGGCCCATCTGGTTTAACCATTAACATTTTGTAAACCAAAACAACCTTGTCATTCTGCGGCGTCACCACACAGTCAACTTACTCTGCCCCAGAGCCCCAAAGACTTGGGAGTGTGCAAGAATATCCAGGATGTAGCCACACTTGCTTAAGGAAGAGCTGACAATCAGAAGTCAGTTATCAGCCACGTTTTTGCTTGTTTACATCTATTGCAAGAATTTGAATCACGTGTAATCCAAAATAATCTGTCCCAATGGGTTTGTTCTAGTCCATTCGATGGTGTGCAAGGAATTATGGAGCCGGGGAAGGAGAAAGAAAGGAGTAGCACCTGAAGCATGTGGAAGGTAGCCAAAAAAGAAGTCCAGGGGTAGAGTCGATAAATGGTTTGAGGGCTCTGAGGGTGGATTACTGGTTGACAGGCTGAGAGAGAAAGATGAGCCTTTAGGCATTTTGTGGAAGTTGGGCACAGGATTAAGAGCGGTTGAAAAGTTGTCTGAGAGGGTGTAGGCGTAAATGGCAAAGCCTCAGTCTTCAGCATATAAGAGGGTTTATAAGACATGGACAAGAGGGGAGGGCTGGGTCATTTTAGCAGGTCATCTCGCTTTAGAGGACAGTGAAGGTGGTAATGTGTCGGCAAGGTAGATTTGGGAATCATGGAGCAGCATTCGAAAAGAACATTAAGCCATGGATAAAGAGAAGGTGCTGGTGGCATTCTGTGGCGCCAAATGCGTTTATTTTTCTTTGCATCTGCTGAGAAAAGAGATGAACCAGACTAGGAAAGAAGTCACTGCAATATGTTTTATACTCGTTAGGAGTCTGTCAAGCAAGGTGGGGTGCAAGGTCACAGGCACGTAGGAGAATTAGTGCAGGGCCCAAATACACAGGGTTTGCCTGTAGTACAGCATAGGTGACAACATGGGATGTAAATCACTGCTAGTTTCTGGTTCTTTGTACAGTGGCTTGACTTATTTACATGGAGAGAAGAACTGGTTTGCTTTAATAGAGGGGACAAAGCACCAGATTTAGAATCTGGCGAAGGGTTACCTCCGTCACAAGTGAGCCTGTCTACAAATGCATTATATCCAAGGAACGTGTAATAAGGCAGAAGGGATATTCGTCACGTTTGTGACTGATTAACCCCTCCACGAAACTCTAAATCAGGCCCAAAGTGTGGTGTGTGTGTCAAAACACAGGTGCATGCCTGTGATATAGGTTATGAAAAAGGGGTTTTGGACTTAGCCAGAGGGACTACTTAATATACCTAAAATGTGTTTTAGGCAAAAATCATTCTATTTTGCTTTTATATTTTGAATGAAGCTAGCTTTTCTTTATTGATTTAATCCAGTTTTCACCCTTTCTGGTAATCCTACAGATTAGAGGTTTACCAGTATATGGAAACCGGATTGGTGTTCTCCAATTTGGTTTTCCAGTCCAGTTTTCAAAAGAAGTGCACGATTAAGAGACTAAAGTTCATTGGTTAGAATGATGAGTTAATGTAGTATAAAAGAACAGTAATAGCCGAGTGAAAGTTAGTCAGTTACACTTGGAACAAAGACAGTTTAAAGAGGTTGACTGAATAGATTTCTGGAAGGATGGACCTCTAATCAGAGACTAGGAGGCTCATCAGAGCGTGTCAGATGCCGAACCCTCTGGAAGTTCTGCAACCACCATACTGGCAGATTCCTTATATCTTTTCAAGAAGAGGGAAATCGCCTTGTCTTCCGACTCCAGCTCCTCAGCGGGCTTCTCTGTTGGAAACCTTGCACTGGTGGCTCATCCATTGCATGGCTATAAGCAAGTCCTGACCTACAACGGTCGGGCCCTTCTGCGCTGCTTTTTAATGTTCGCATCTTCTGTGAAAGAAAAAGAAAAAAAAACTATGACCTACAGATAAACATTCCTCTCTTTGGGGGGTTTATTTCTGAAAGAAAAAAAGATGAGCTACACTCCACGAAGAGCCAGCAACTTTGGTGGTACATTTGTAATGAAAGCGCTCCTGTTATGTAGTTGAAAGTGTCTGAGAGAGCACGTTTGGTGAAAATGTCCTATTAAAATAGAAGGGAGCTTTTTAGGTCTCGCTAGCGTAGGCTGCGCACCTGCGCAGTCTCGCTGGCGAGATTTAACGTTTCAGTAAGGGGCTTTAACCCCACCCCTCTTTCCCATTGGCCGGCGTCACCGTTTATGTTAGCCATTGAGGAAGAGCTGTTGGTGACGATTTCGCTCGTCTTTTTCTGCCAGCCCACTTGGACAGCCTCGCCTGCTTTCCTTCTGAAGTAAAAGGTTTCTTATCTTTATGGGGCCAAACACATGGCCCCATAAAGATAAGAAACCTTTTACTTCAGAAGGAAAGCAGGCCGTCCAAGTGGGACGGCAGAAAAAGCCAAACGTATACGTCGTAGGCCGCCTGGCGAGCGCTTGTTCAAGTACTCCCCCGCTAACATCTCTTTTATGAAAATATATCAAGTCATGCACAATAAAATAATTTATTAGGCATGTCATGGGGAACAGAAGAATCATTGGATCAGGCGATGTGGTTAGCTGGATTATTTTAGCTATCCCTTGGAAAGAGAGCTCTTTGTACATAAACGGTGAAGGCTTAGGAGTGAGATGATTAGTGCGGTGCCATTAAAAGTCACCAGAAGAGTCCACATTAACAAAGACAGGGTGCCCCAGTCCTGCGTTTCCATTTAACGACGTAATGCAATCTCAGATTTACTATCCTATTTTACTTTAGTTGAACACGCAAGATATCTGAAAACACTGATTTCTGTATGAACTTCCTAGGATCGAAACAGTGCCTCTTTCGTAGTGACTTAACTAAGTAATTCTGCTCATGATGGTGCGTCACGTCACAATGGGGCACATTGCCCAAGACGTGTAGCCCAGGGAAAGGCGGCAGGAGGCACGCTATCACCACTGAACCAATCAGCTGCGACCCCGGTAATCGCTGAGTAACGGGTGAAGGCGGAAGAGACCAGGCTCAGAATGCCAGATTACATGCTCATCACGTCACGTGATGTTGTTGCTAGGGACGCCTAAAGAGAATCCCTCCGAAGTGAAACAGACTTGGACACTGTCAGCTAAGTGATCTTCGAAGCCCTCCTTCCCTCCCTGTCAGTAGCTCGTGTGGTGTATTTGTGCCAGCGCGCGCTCACGCACATGCGTGCTGCCATGTCAGCCAATGGGGAGCGAGGCTGTGTGCGCACATTCAAACAGCGTTCTGGAAGGAGGCGGGGAGCAAGATTCGGCAGCACAGACAAACTAGATCATCAACAGAGGGAAAAGCAGCCGCTAGCCATAGCCGGAGACTGTGGCAAGCCACGCAGCGCCATGTACAGGCTCTGACAGGATCCGATCTCCTCCCTGCCACGTGGAAACGCTGAGGCATAGCACTGAGGGTGACCATGCCACAGCCCCCGCACCGTCGTCGCTGAGTAGACACCACATCTCAAGAGCCGCACTCTCACTATTATTATTCAACAAGACACTAGTTTGTAACTTTACGGCTTCTCCCCTTTACGGGTTCAGCTTCTTATGGGGTATTATTAATCCACGAGAAAGTTTCCGGATGGTGAGCGATTCCATGGCCATTTTGGTAGTTCATGTCTTATTCTTTGAAATGGTCTGAATGCAAGGCCCTGCTTCTCAGGCATGTTGTGATATAGACTTGATCTCTTGATGCTTGGGATATTTTAGATTGTTGAGGATGAATCCACCGTCTGTGTTCAGTAGACTGCCACTTTCAAAACGGAAACAATGGTAAGTGCGCTGAATGTAAAACTACCATGTTTATTATGCTTGTAGTTCTTTCGACTTGGTGGTAGATGGCTCCAACACCTGCATAGGGTTCATTGATCACTCTTTGCTTTATCAAATACTTTTAGTTTCTATTCAGCTTCTCAGCCCATTCAGTGTAAACTATTCAACTGAGATGGAAGGGAGAAGAATGGGATAAGTGTGCCCTTATTTTAAAGGCACAGCAGTCCATGGTTGGCTGTAATAAGGAGCGGTTCCCAGAATGAAAGAGAGCAGATCATGCAATATTAAAAGATGCGTATTTTTCAAAACTCACTTGCTGAAGTTTGGAGAAAAATGGTTGAATTACTAAAATCTATTTAAAGCTGATATTTGACTTATATGTCATAAGACATATCTTGCTCTATCATCCATTTCCCTGTCTTGCTAACCCTTCTTTCTCTCTCTACTTTCGGTCTGCCTCCTAATAACTTACTTTTTGCTCCTGTTTGTTTTGCCTCTCTACTTCCCACCTCTACTCAGATTTTCCTCCTTCATCACTCCCTCTTCCTCTCTTGCTGTAAGTTAACTCTCTTTACCTGACCAGAGACTAAATCCTTGCCCTTCTCTCTAACTTACTTCTCTACATACCACACCCTGTGACTAGCTGTCATATCTCTATACCACCAAATACATTTCTTTCTCTGCCCCACCTTTCTGTCCCATGTCTCATTCCTTTACCTAAACACTCCCTTTGTACCTGTCTATTTATACATGGCTACGTACCTACCACACTATTGCTCTACCTTTAAACTCTCTCTTGACGTCACACCTCTCTTTCAATAAACCTCAGTGTCCCACAGCACTTACCTCTCATGACCTCAACTTGCCACCTCTCTCCGATCCTATCTCTAGATCTCTAGCTCTTGGTCAGCTCTCTGCCCCTCTCTTCTCCTCAAGTGCCTCTCTCTGTCTCTCTCTCTCTCTACCTTCTCTTTCTGCATCTTGCTGCTCTGTTTGCATCTTATCCCCCTTCATTTCTCTTCCATTTACTTCACCTCCCTCTTAATTTAATCTCTCTTTATTTTACCCTTTCTATCATTTTTGCCATCTATACCTTACCTTTCACTACCTCTCGCATGCCTCCTTCTACCTCACCATTCTTTCTTTCATTTCTCTCTCTGCCTCACAACTCACTGCCTCATCTCTCTCTTCCCCACCTCTCATACACTATCTAGCCTCTCAATTTACCTCACCTATTGGCCTTCTATGTCTCTCTTTCTCTCTTTTTATTGATGTCCTCTTTCCCTCACCTTTCCCATTATTTTATTTCTTTCTCTCTACAATGCTCTCTCTACCTCTTCCACTCCATCTATTACTCCCTTTGCTTTCATCTCTCTTTCTATCTCCTTCACAGTTTCCGTTCACTCTCTCTGCTTCCAATGTCTCGCTCAGATCTGTCTTACCTCTGTGTCTCTCTCCTTATTTCACCATTCTCTACATCTCCCTCGCCCTTCCTCTATATTAGCCTCATCTCTCTACCTCACCTGCACCTCTTTTCTCTCTACTTCTCATATCTTTCTACTTTTCATCCCACCGGCTCTACCTGCCTCGCTACTTTATTTACCTGACCAGTCATTCTGTGCTTCACCTTTCTATATGTGCTATCTCATTATAACTCACCCCTCTTCCTATCTTATTTCTTTCTAGACCTTGCCCCTCGGGTTGGCACCTTTCTTACCAGCCTTCATTTAAAACTGCCTGCCAGGCCTCTAAAAACAAGCATTGGCATAGCCAATAGGTCTCGCCTTTGGGACCTTATAAGTTTTTAGCCATGCAACAGTTAATGTTATGCACCAAGGATAGTGTGCTGCATAACTAAATACTTATAAGGTCCCAAAAGCGAGACCTATTGGCTATGCCAATGCTTGTTAATAATTGTGCTACCGGAGGACTGGCTGTGTAACCACAGAATGTGGTTTGGAAGCCTATCCAAAAGTCAAACCGACCCAAAAAGTCCTTTTGGGGGCTTCTGGACAGTGTGCCGTCTGCCCCAATTAAAAAGCCAAGAGAATAAGGTCTTCAGCCAGAAATGATGTCTAGGACTGTTTTCTGAAGCAGTTCAAGGTGTTGGAAAGTCAATACAGACTCTCATTAATCACTGGGAAACTGCTTACGCGTTAGGGAGCTTTATGCACAAAAACAATAATTAAGAAGCAAGACTTCCGACTGAGAGGAATGATATTGTGGTATTATCCATTCTTTAGGTATCCGGCTGTAGCATTTCCAGGCTTGCCAGAGTCTCTTTCATCAACCAGGATGCAAAGACCAGACACCGTGTGAGCACAGACTCTTCTGTCACTTCAAAAGAAGGACATACTTTTGAAGGAACAAGGTATACTGGGCAGCTCTCCTCTGTCAAATGAAAATAATCAGAATTCAACTGGGTATTAAAAAAAAAAAGAAAGAGCAATCTTTCTGTGAAAAAACTGACGTTCTTAACAAAATGTATTAACTGAGGGCAAATTGCTCCTGTCCAGAACAGCCACATTCCCCATGCATGCAAAATTGGGTATGGCCTTTGGCACGTCTGCGCCATGTGATAAATTCCTCTTTTTCTTCTGGTTTTGTACTAACTGGACTGAGATCATTGGTGGTGGAATGCCATCGATGAAAGGCGGAGGTGCTGGAGCTCCAAATATCCACTGTTGCTCAGCAGGCTTCATCTGTTTCCCCATCCTCTTTTCCTCCATTGGTTCTGACACCGAAATCCAGGGCAAGTCTTTAAAGTGGATCAAATTCTTCCTTCGTTCTCTGACCCAAACCCGGTCTTTGAGGCAGCATGAATCTATCCTTAAAATTGTTGACTGGTGAGTCTGTCAGTGCTCGGCGCTCTCTGCCCTCTTGTCAACTACCTTCTACTGCCCCTCTCTCTTCACCCAGTTTCAAGTATGCCAAAGACAAAAACTTATCCTCGGTGTAAAGTTAGTGTCCGATCACTTCATGCTCCAGCTCTCTCCAGATAGATGATGTTTTTTACATGACCCTGAGTCTTTTAAAGCATCAATTGGATGGTTAGATTCTGTTTTTTTTTTTTAAAGAACCTTCAAAAGGTTTGGCATACACTGGAAACGCGAAAAGAAAAAGTATCTAGATGATGCAAGTGTGTAGGAGGGTGCGGCTGCAGAGGCGGATTATTCATCACTATTAAGTTGTGCTGTCACTGGCCGCCTATTTTCAGATCCCCAGGGAGGGTTGCACACACGGTACTAATGCCTAAGGTCGGACTGACTTTGGGCGGCGCTGCCATTCGGGGAGAGCAGACTTTTGATGCACATGAAAAATACAAATGGGAAATACCATTCTTTATTGTAGATGTGTATGGATTCCCTTCTGCTCAAAACATGTCTACAAGAGAAAGTCAGTCCCAGAGATCATTTAAATCTCATACAAATTTATGATTCTGATCTACTAAAGTGAAAATATTAAGGGCAAAAAAGTTACATCTAGACAAACAAAGGAACTGACTGAAAACAAGTAGTAAACTTTAAGACAATACCGGTAAGGTCAAAAAACACAGAGACATTATCAGAATCTGCGAGGATGAAAGCCTAACAAAGGAAAATCAACTGCAGGCACAAGCACCATCTGCAGAACTGGACACACAAAAACAGTCAGTTTCTTTCACTTCCTATGTTTTTGACCTAAGGTTGGTACTGGAAGTGTCCCACGGTACTGAGGAGGTAGCAATGCATTGGAGCTAACAGGTTATAAAGCGCAGCGCATATGGTGGTTTTCAGCAGAGCCAATCAGACCTTTTTCCTGCATCTGTTGCAAGCAGGTATTTCAAGCAACATTTAACGCCCAGCAGACTCTTCAATAGGTAATGGAACCGTAAGACATGCAAAGGTCCTTTACGCTTCATCTGGGTCAACAAGGCACAAAAATACCCCTTTCAACCTTTTGTCCTACCATCAACCCACTAGACTTCCTTATTCAAGTAATGACCAGAAACTGACTGTTCCAGAGTGGCGCCTGTCTAAGTCTGGAGTTGGATCTCTAAAGGTAGCAGGACAAGGTGTTTGAATAAACTGCCCAAAAAGCTTAGCGGGGAACAAAAAATTAATTCCTTTGAAAGAAAATGGAAACAGCATTTATTTCAAATGTGAGTCGTTTGCGTTTTTAACATCTTGCTGTACGCTTTTTTAAATTCAAATTTCCACTGTTTTAGCAGTATAATTGTATGCGGCCAAGTGTTTCTGTATTTTTCCTGTTTTTGAGTGTGTTCTCAAGATTCTGTCTTGATTTTTAGTATGTTATTTGTGAATAATGTAAAATTTGTTTTGGCCTTGAAGGTGCGTGCCTGTCGTTATTTGTACATAATAAATAACCAAGCCAAAAGCTATTCCAGTAATATAAGAAAGTCAAGCGAACACGAAAAAGAAACCAACTCCTCGCCAACCAATGACTCTTTATGGGTCTCTTCTTGGAATAGATACCACTACGCCAGGCCACATGAGAATTTTTTTTTTTACTTTTTATTCTTCAGATCTTATGAAATTTATAGTGAGCTACGAAATGTTAATTTAACTAACACCAGTGTAAAAAGAAAAGTTGAGTAACCCCAAAGATCAGCTGGAAACAAACAACTTCAACTAGCAAAACTATTTGGAAACAACTTGTTTGAAACTACTTACACTGAAATTTCACGATCCAGCATCCAGCTAGAATACCCAGCATCCCTTTCATGGTGCTCACCACGCCCTCATCCGGTACAATGACATGCGTTACTGAAATAAAACAAAACAAGTTATTAAAAGTAAAAAGTTCTATTGATAACCAGCACAAACAAACCGTTCTACAACCACCAGTTAACCACAAGCTCCTTCGGCCATTGTTTCCTTTGTCTCATACATTAGGAGATTACATGGCTGCAAGATACATGGAGGTGTTCAAATTTGAGGTATGCCCTGTAAGTACTTAGGTTCAAGGTTAAACAAGCATTTGCAATGCAATAGGTCTCGCATTTATAAGAGTTTGAGCTATTGGCATTGTAAAATTACAATGCCTTTTATTTATGTTTTGGTTTTAAAACAAATAAAAGGCATTGTCATTTACAATGTCAGTAGCATAAACTCGCATAAAAGCAGTGTGCGGCGTGCAGCAGTGTGCCGCATGCCGCAGTGTGCGGCGTGCAGCAGTGTGCGGCGTGCAGCAGTGTGCAGCGTGCAGCAGTGTGCGGCGTGCAGCAGTGTGCGGCGTGCAGCATTGTGCGGCGTGCAGCATTGTGTGGCGTGCAGCAGTGTGCGGCGTGCAGCAGTGTGTGGCGTGCAGCAGTGTGTGGTGTGCAGCAGTGTGCAGCAGTGTGTGGCGTGCAGTAGTGTTTCGTGTAGCAGTGTGAGGCATGCATCACTGTGTGGCGTGCAGCAGTGTGCGGTGTGCAGCAGTGTGTGGCGTGCAGCAGTGTGCTGCGTGCAGCAGTGTCGTGCAGCATGCAGCAGTGAGTAATGCAACAGTGTGCAGCAGTGTGTGGCGTGCAGCAGTGTGTGCTGTGCAGCAGTGTGTGGCGTGCAGCAGTGTTTCGTATAGCATTGTGCAGCGTGCAGCAGTGTGTGGCGTGCAGCAGTGTGTGGCGTGCAGTAGTGTGCGGCGTGCAGCAGTGTGCGGCGTGCAGCAGTGTGTGGCATGCAGCAGTGTGTGGCGTGCAGCGGCATGCAGCAGTGTGTGGCGTGCAGCCGTGTGTGGCGTGCAGCAGTGTGTGGCGTGCAGCAGTGTGTGGCGTGCAGCAGTGTGTGGCGTGCAGCAGTGTGCGGCGTGCAGCAGTGTGCAGTGTGCGGCGTGCAGCAGTGTGAGGCGTGCAGCAGTGTGAGGCATGCAGCAGTGTTTTGTGTAGCAGTGTGAGGCGTGCAGCAGTGTGCGGCGTGCAGCCGTGTGCGGCGTACAGCAGTGTGTAATGCAGCAGTGTGTAATGCAGCAGTGTGCGCAGCAGTGTGTGGCGTGCGGTAGTGTGCGGCGTGCGGCAGTGTGCGGTGTGCGGCAGTGTGCAGCAGTGTGTGGCGTGCAGCAGTGTGTGGCGTGCAGCAGTGTGTGGCGTGGTTTGTAAACAACAAGAAAAGCGGACATCAAAGGAAGGGTGGGAGGGAACGAGCATATGGGGTGTGAGTTATAACGAAAGTTAATTGTTGTAAGAGGGGATGCAGGAAGTGAGGCCGAGCGCGCGCTGGCGAAAGCAGTCTGCTGCTTTCAAATCCGATGCCAGATTCGCGCCTGAATGCCTCACATGCACTGGCCATAAACCGCATTCCTAAGGTCTTGTGTCCCTTACTAAATCTCTCTGAATGCGTGAGGCGGCGCACGCGCAGGAAGTAGCTGGTGGCAAATGGAATGCGCGTGGTTGTGCGCGTAACCGCCACCCGATCCGCCTGGGAAGCCTTTGGGAGCATTTTCTGAAGCCCCTACATTAGTCTCGCTGAGCGATAGCTTATGCGATAGCCAGGCGAGACCTAAAAATGGAGTTTAAAACTGTTTTTTTTTTTAACACGACGCTTTTAATGTCACATAAACCAGTGCTAAACTGATAGTTACGCCAAATGAGCGTAGTTGTCCAATTAATTGCATTGCATCTGAACGAATTAAAAACATATGCCTTCACCTTGCTAAATGGAATAAACAGCAGTCCAGCAGCACACGAAATAGATCAAATTATACACTGAAATGACAGGACATGTCCATCAATTTTCAAAATTAATCTCAAGCTTGTGAACCAATCCAAGGCCGATCTGCAGATGGCAGCGCAAGAAATTACCAGTGAGCTTACTTCAAGAATACCAGCCATCGCCTTTTTTTTTTTTTTTTTATGTGTAATGCCTTAAGTGTTAGAGGGTACATCTAAACGGGGTTTCTGTGCTCACAGAACTCAAGCTGCACCACAATGAGGAGACCCAACAAGACTAAAACCTGCCTGTGGTTACTTATGTCCCCTTTCAGAGCCTTGCAGTTCTGACAGGAGAAGTACCATAGCGGACTGTCAAAAAAGAGAAGGACTGGAATGTGGCCCCGAAATTCAGCAGTGGCTGAGATTAATTCAAGGCCTTCACTGATCATCTCTTTGTTTTTCCAAGTGCACCTGCAAAGCAGGCAAGAACACACGAAGCTTCTTCTAACTCTCTGCCCATGGCCCATTTTTCTTTTTAGAAGGGAGGTGCTAAAGCGCAATTTGGTCAAACAGTAACAGTGTTGTTTGCATCTGAGGGAGGCACCACCGTGCCGAGATCCAGACCGTGGTGTTGGATCGCTCTGCATACCCAAGTTGGAAATGTCAGGGTGTCGGGCTTCCCGGGTCGATTCAGGTGAACACAACTACACCGAGACAGGAGAGGACTGGCAACTGACGTGACCCGTCTGACAGGGCCCGCCTCTCGACAGTAAGGGCACAAGGAGACCAGCAGCACACACACAACCTGCTCCACCTGTGCTCGAGTGAGTACAGCAAAGGAACCATCATGAGCAATTTACAAGGGAGTATATCAGCGTCTTAGGTCAGTGTGCTCTCAATCATCACCGCACATCATGGCCCTCAAGAGGCTTTTAAGGACTGCAACTCGGCTGACGCACGGCTAGCAATGAACTGACAATGGGCTTAGCTAACAGCCGGAGACATATGCCTTCCCAACGAGCTGGGAATGCTCTGAGGCACTGTAAATGCTGCTGCTGCAGACCTGCTGTGATGGGCCCTTTCATGAGCCACAACGGTGGACATGACCCTGCTCTGAGCATTAATGCGGTTGTGGCCTAGATCGCCTTATGCTACAGAGACCGATCGTGTAGCACCTTCACTTGAACCTTGGCGGATTAGTACAAGGTTAGCATTGAGTAACTGTTCTGATTACATAGCAGAGGCCTTGAAGTGCTGTGACTGCAGACTCTACAGAAATAAGAACACCTGTAATTAATCTCGCTTTAGCCAATAGCTAAATACTAACAACGTAAATGCAAGGAAAAGGAACATAGGGCGAAATTGGTGTCTGACCTCAAAAGAACTGCCTGCGCAGTGGAGCAGAAGCACAATGTCAACAGCACCCAGAATTCCGAGTGTCGGTGTGAGCCAAATGTCAAAAGGCTGCTACTTGACAAGGAGAAAAGCCTGGCGACCACCGACCGTAACATTGACACACACTTCAAATGGAAATGTTGTAGGAAAGGCTGGATAAACAGAGCAGCCACAGCGACATGACTGAGGGTTGATTTTCTGAGATGGAATATAATAATTTGGTAAGAAATGAGAAACTCAAAATCGAGAAAGTACTGGAAACAATCTGGACAAAGAAGGAAAATCTAGAAGCGAGATCTAGGGGTTACAATGTCGCATAGTGGCATTCCGGAGTTGATGGCAACTAGACAAAATAAGAGGTTTGTGGAAACCAGACTGACCTAACTAGTTGATGAAACACAGTATTCAGCTATTTTTGTGGTGAAGACAGCAGACTGTACACAGGAGCCCAGGCCTATACTGGGCACCCCAGCACAGCCAATCCTCTCTTGGATACTAAACTACAAAGATATTGAGGCATCATTCTGAGACTTATGTGAGAGCAAATGGATCTGGATGATCAGAGGTCCACAGTGAACTTCTTTACCAATTTTCCATAGGGAGTACACGACGGCAGGAGCGACTTCACAAAAAGAAACCAACAAATGAACGTCCAATAGGACATGTTACACACTACATTGTTAAAATGTACAGGCCATGGTAAAAACACGTCTTCGGCAACTACTTGCAGGAGGCAGCCTTCCTGATTAAGCACTGATTAAGCACAGAGCAGAAAAGGGAACTTACAGTGACGGGGCATGTACCCTCAGTGACATCCAGCAGCAGTGAGGGTTACTTTATTTACATTTCTACACCTGTGAGACTTTCAATGACCATCAAGACACTGTTGTTCTCATGTGAATGCTAAATTTACAACAGTACATGTACTGGGTATACTGAACCCTGGATAGTTGTACAAAAGAGACAAAATAATTGGTGGAACAGTGGCTTTCGACCTTGATGATGTGATAGCACACATGCTGGACGTGCTACACGAGCCACCCCAACATTGGAGTGAAAGCAAATTGCCCGTTCTGGTCATCTCAAGGGATTACGCCCATATTTACCAACACTTTCAAATCCATCCGCTTAGCAAGTTTCAGTTATGAGGTTTAATATGCAACTGAGGGGATGTGCTGGAAGAACAAGTTACTTACCTTCGGTAACAATATATCAGTAAGAAACATAGGTTAGTTATAGATTCCTTACCTTAGAATTACCCCCAGGCGTCAGACTGGATCCGAAAAGTTTTTCGTCAGCAGTCCCCCTGTGCGTCAGAAGGTGGCGTCAGTCGACTCCCGTTCGTCGTTGGCGTCGGGATGACGTTGCGGTAGCTACATAAACACTGCCCTCGCGCGCTGGTGCACAAAACTAGGGCCCTGAAAGGAAGTCCTTAACCGTAGAAGTCAGTTCGCAGAACGGAGAGGATGGGTGGGGCGATAAGGAATCTATAACTAACCTATGTTTCTTACAGATATATGGTTACTGAAGGTAAGTAACTTATCCATCAGAAAGAAACAGTTAGTTATAGATTCCTTACCTTAGAATAGATACCCCAGCAATACCAACCCCGGAGGTGGGTCTGGGAACTAAGTTCACACCAGAAAGTCCTGGAGAACTGAACGGCCAAAGAAGCCGTCTCTCCGGACTTGGCTGTCCAGGCAGTAGTATCTAGTAAACGTGTGCAGCGATGCCCACGTAGCTTCCTGACAGATGTCATTAAGGGGCACTCTCCGTCCCAAAGCAGTGGTAGCTGCTGTTGCCCTGGTGGAATGGGCACGCAGTCCCACTGGAGGCTCATCCTTTGCCAAAGAATAGCAAGCTTTGATGCACAGAACGACCCACGTGGAGATGGTCAATTTGTGCATGGCCCGACCCTTCTTAGCGCTCACGTAACCAACAAAGAGCTGGTCGTCCACCCGGAATTGTTTGGTGCGATCCAAGTAGAAGGAAAGTGCACATTGTGGATCCAGACGGTGGAGCCTCTTTCCTCTTTTGAAGGATGCGGAGGCGGAAAGAACGTGGGTAAAGTGATGGTTTGGCTAATGTGGAAAGAGGTAACCACCTTGGGAAGAAAGGAAGGTCTAGTTCTGAGGACAACCTTGTCCGGATGGACAGCCAGAAAGGGAGGCTTGGAAGAAAGAGCTTGCAGCTCACTCACCCTGCGCGTAGAGGTGATGGCCACCAGAAAAGCAGTTTTCAAAGTGAAAAGTCTAAGAGGACAGTTATGTAGTGGCTCAAAGGGAGCGCACATAAGATATGTAAGAACCAAGTTCAAGTCCTACTGGGGCATTACGAAGGGAACAGGAGGAAAAAGATGACATTGCGCGTTCTCTTCGGTGGCGATTAGATCTAACCAAGGCTCTCCCCACTTGCGAAAGAGACCTTGCACCACCTCTGAGTGAAGATGCCATTCGTGATCCATCATGCACCTTCAGCTGAGTTTGTCCGCTTTGGCTTTCAGGGCACCTGCCAGGTATTGAACCACCGGGGATATTCCCTAATGTTCCAGCCATGTTCAGAGGCGGAGGGCCTCCTGACATAGGGTCCACGACCCCACCTGCCCTGTTTGTTGCAGTACCACATGGCGGTGGTGTTGTCCATAAACACCTGCACTACTCTTCCCCGGACAGAGGGAAGGAATGCTTTGAGAGCAAGACGAATCGCCCGAAGCTCTAGAAGGTTGATGTGGAGCCCGGACTCCGCCGGTGACCAGAGGCCTCTGATCTCCGCCTCCACCATGTGGCCGCCCCATCCCAGAAGTGATGCATCGGTCACCACTGTGAACTCTGGTTGGGGGAAGGGAGAGGGATCTGCCGTTGACCCAATCCTGGTTCGTCAGCCACCACTGCAATTTGTGTGCAGATCTGGACGCAATCGGACAGATTCCCTTGATGCTGGGACCACTGGAACTCCATGTTCCACTGCAGAGCCCACAAATGCCATCTGGCATGGTCCACCAGCAGGAGGCCATCAGGCCCAGCAGCCTGAGGGTCATCCTGACCGAAACCCGGGATACAGGCTGAAAGATCAGAATCATTGCCCGAATATCCCAGACTCGCTGCTCGGGAGGATAGACCCGAAACTGCGTTGTGTCCAGAACCGCTCCCATGAAGAGGAGCTTCTGAGAGGGAGTCAGGTGTGACTTCGGCACGTTGATGGGGAACCCCAGCGAATGCAGGAGGTCGGCTGTAGTCTGGAGGTAAGAGACGACAGCCTGGGGTAAACTGAAAGTTCTCGTGGCCTACCGTGAACCGCAGGTAACGTTGGCTGGCCGGCAGGATGAGGATGTGAAAATAAGTCCAACGCTACCATCCAGTCTCCAGGGTCGAAGGCAGACAGAACCTGAGCTAGAGGTCAACATTTTGAACTTCTCCTTACGGAGGAAGCGGTTGATGTTCCTGAGATCCAAGATAGGATGCAGGCCTTTGTCCTTATTGGGCACCAGAAAGTAGTGGGAATAGCAACCACGACCTACTTCTGGGACAGGAACTCGCTCAATAGCTCCCTTGGCCAAGAGCGCAGAAGCTTCCTGTTGGAGAAGGGCCAGATGATCCTCCGACATGTGATGGTACTGAGGTAGCATGGCAGGAGGGACAGTCTCGAAGGGGAGGGAGTAGCCCCTTCAGACTAATAGCAAAACCCACCTGTCCGACGTGATGGCGTGCCAGTGGGGAAGGTGATGGCGAATCCTGCCACCCACTGGAGATTGGTGGCCCTGAAAGGTCGGACTAGGAAGGTTTGGAGGCTGCTGCAGAGGGGACTGTGGTGGACTGGCCCGCCCGCTGGCCCCCAGAACCACGGCGGTGGTTCCCAGGTCCCCGGACGCGCAGTGGCTGAACAGCTTGCACTGGCCTGTGGCTCTGGGCCGGACGTAGCGAGGAACCCCTTCCGTAGCCACAAAAGGGGCGAAAAGCAGACTGCGCAGGGCGGGTGGTGGAGAGGCCCAAGGACCTGGCCGTAGCCAGAGAGTCCTTAAAGCGCTCTAGCGCGTTGTCAGCTTTGTCACCGAAAAGGCGACGGCCATCAAAGGGCATGTCCATAAGCGTGGATTGGACATCCCCTAAAAAACCAGTCGACCTCAACCAGGCGTAGCATCGAAGGGCTACAGACATGTAAATCGTCCTACCAAGTGAGTCGGCGGTATCCAGTCCACAATGGATGGTAAACTTTGCTGCGTCACTGCCTTCGGCAACTCCCCGAGACAGTACGGCCCGGGCCTTCTCTGGGCACTGAGGCAGCACTTGCGCAACCGTGTCCCACACGGAGTGGGTGTAACAGCCCAACAGACATGCGGTGTTTACTGACCGCATGCCCAAGCTGGAGGAAGAAAACATCTTCTCAAGATGGTCCAGCTATTTGTATTCCCTATCCGGTGGAGCGGTAGGGAATGCGCCCCTGGAGGTGGAGACTTGGACCAACAAGCTCTCAGTGGTGGGGTGTTAGGAGAGGAAAGTGGGGTGCCCGGGGCCGTGTGGTGGCGTCGGGCATTCATCTTGTCCACAGGAGCCCCTGTGTTGGACCTGGACCAGGTGCCCAAAAGGATGTCTGTTAGAGCTCCATTAAACGGCAGCAGGGGCTCCGAAGAGCTCGCTGATGGTTGAAGCACCTCTGTCAGGAGGTTAGTCCTGACTGCCACCATAGGTAGATCGAGGCTGAGAGCCTCGGCCGCCCTACGCAACACCACTGCGTACGACGCTCCCTCCTCCGTAGCCACGGTAGGAGGAGAAAACATGCCAAGGTCTGGAGAGGTATCCAGACCATTGGCTTCCCCCAGTTCCTCTATCCAGCCCGGTTCATAACCTAACTGGTCAGTCAAAGGGTCTCCAGAACCTTCCCAGTCCTCCTCACCCTCCTCTGGCTGTCAATCTGGCCTCAAAGAGCCAGGGTAGAACAGGGGCAAAAAATTACCCATTGGCGCCGGATTCGGCATCGATCGACGCCGGTCCGGCTCCTTGTCTACTTCGAGGTGGAGGCCGGGGTCGGCGTCGGCTGGGGACACGGTCGGCGTCGGCTGGGGACACAGCCGACGCCGGCTGCAGACGTGGTGCCGGTGGAGTCGGGGGAGGTATAACAAGGTCGACCGTCGCTGATCCGGATCCTGGCCTGGATCCAAGAGGTCCCTGTGTTGCCGGAGCCGCCGGTGTCGAAGGCCAAGGGCCTCAGCCGAGTCCTCGGGGCCCGAAGGCACGCCAGCAGAGTCGGGCTGCCAAAAGATGGTGTGCATCGCTTCATAAAATTGATGAAGCTGGGCAGGGGTCGCTCCAGGTTCTGGAAAGGGGGGGGGCCCGGAGTCGGCCCTTCGGGCTCCCCACACCGAACCGCGGGAGGGGCACCACCCGCATCCCTCATCGCGTCGGCCGACGGACGGGGAGAAGTCAAAGAGCGACTATGCTTCTTTGACTTCTTCTTGTGCTTCGATATACCTGACTTCAAGTGCGAAGACTTGAAAGAAGAGTGATGATAGCTCCGTGACCGGTCCCTCGACATCCTATGAGTCCGGGATCTCGAGCGGCGCAGAGCCGACTGCCAGGCCTCAAAAAGCTTTCGGGATCGCTCCCGCAAAGACTTCAGGTTCATGGTCTGGCAGTCGGAGCACGACTTGGGGTCGTGGTCGCGCTCCAGGCAGAATAGACACACGCGGTGCTGATCCGTCACTGACATCATTCGGCAACAGGAACCGCAAGCCTTGAAGCCGGGCATTCCTCTTGCAACAGGAGTCGATGGACTCAAAAAACGATGTCAACAAAAGTAGAGAAAAAGTCAGTCAAAAAGTGACTGCAGGTACCGCTCTCTCCGGATCTGCGCTTGTTGGTGCGGAAAAAGAAAGAACTGACGTCGGCAAGCGAGGGCGGCATCTATGTAGCTACCACAAAGTCATCACGGCGCCAATGACGAACGCGGAGCTAACCGACGCCAGCTTCCGACACGCAGGGGTACTGCTGATGAAAAACTTTCCGGATCCAGTCTGACGCCTGAGGGTAAATCTCAGGTAAGGAATCTATAACTATCTGTTACTTTCAGACAGTTGGGATCCAGTGTAGTGGGAAAGAGGTGAGGGGTTGGGATTTGTCAGGCACTGTCTGCAATAGAAATTTAGTAATAGATGGGTCAGCTAGTGCAAAGGAGAAAAAACGCTCTAGCACAGCTACACATGTAACCTGGTTACAGATCCTGGAATGGATGTAAATGGTGGCTGGGTTAGGTCGGATATAGTGGTAATGGGGACACTACATCAACTAATAACAAATTACAAGCTGACAGATACTGGGCACACCAGACACGGAGATCACAGTGCATTTAAATAATACATATAGTACATACAATAAAAGGCAGCAAGTGCAATACAACATAAAAGATAGCATGTGGGTAATCCATTACAGTATATTCAGAAATCCATTAAACAAAAAAAAAGATAAATGGCAAACAGATCATAGAATTATACGTTTATGATATTATACTGTTGATTTTAGAGAATGCTCTACAGCACCACAGGAAAATATATTGGAGAGAGATTGCAAAAAAAAATACAAAGCTTGTCTGCATTGCATAAAACCTTGCACTTGCAGAACAGGCCTTAGAGAACGGATTATAATGCCCACAAAAAACATAAGAAGTGCAACAATGTCTGGCTGGAAAATTCATCCCAGGCTCACGTTAAAATAGTAGAAGAATCATATTTTCCGAAGGGAAAGGATAAAGGCGACCTAGTGCTGTTGAGTAGAAATCTCATCTAAAGTGTTCTCTTCTAAACAGTATTGATCCAGTGAAGGTAAAACCCATAAGAACGGGGAGAATTAAGAATAAAGTCACGAACCGAGAGTTTCAACAAATCAACATACTCTCTCTGTCTCTTCCTCCTCTCCCAGTAATGTGACTTCACCTAGGTGTTGCCTCTGTTAGTAATGTTCCTGGGTACAAGAAACAAATCTGATTGCCCTAGCTCAGCAGTCAACTAATTCAGTCAAGGTATCCTATATCTGTAAGTACGGCTCAGATAATCCTCAATGTAATCCCTATTGAGGCTAACTTTTTCGTTAGTTCAGGCCGATAACCAGAGCTTTAGTGGTGCCAGT
Organism: Triturus cristatus; assembly: GCF_964204655.1. Classification (NCBI taxonomy): domain Eukaryota; kingdom Metazoa; phylum Chordata; class Amphibia; order Caudata; family Salamandridae; genus Triturus; species Triturus cristatus. The sequence goes on along the minus strand of NC_140584.1, from coordinate 628,034,276 downwards.
CTAGCATCATCAATTACCTAGTTAATCCCAAACTCCTCGAGAGTAATAAAATGAGGGCTACAGAAGTGTAGCTCTAACAGTTTCCAGCAAAACCTATTTTATTTAACTTGGAGACATCAACTTGAGCAATAACTCCAAACTGTTGCCCCATAGGTTAGAACAGGGAAGCACTTGCGTTTATATAATTCTACCAGTGCTGGAACAGACTTAGATCCTTTTCTCCTGACAAACTGAAAAACAGATCCTGGTGCTTGTGCATATGTGCTAGCCCTGTTCCACAGACAGGGTACCCAATTGCATTGGGAGTCAAAGTAATACCCAAATAAACACCTACCCTTACAAAAATAGGTTTCATCTTGGATGGCAGATTTCAAGATGCCAAGTAGTGTCTATTGGTAAAGTTTGTCCAAATTGAGGTAATCCATAAACAACACAAAGGCCCTGATTTAGATCTTGGCGGACGGGTAACTCCGTCACAACGGATATAATGGGATTTATATTTAGGCAAATGGAATATCCATCATCCTTGTGAAGGAGTAACCCATCCGCCAAGATCTAAATCAGGCCCAAAGTTATCAATCTGATCCTGGAAAATCAGTCCTGCAAAACAAAACCGCATTATTAGCATCCAAAAGAGCAGCCACGGGGCAATTCTTCATTTTCGAGAAGTCACGGCCATGAGGCGTTAAATTATCGTGCAGCTTATTAACATATATTAGAAATAAAATAAGGGCAAGCACACAACCCTGCCTCACACCTCGATCTAAACCAAAAGAGTTAGTGCACTCACCCCAGGACCAAATAAAACAAGGCAATAAGTACGGTCGTGCTCTCTGAGAAGATCAATTGGTTCAGAATCCATCCCTATATCCCCTAAAATGGCCCACAGCTTTGATGGGCTAACACGATCAAAGGCTGAGCTAACATCCATAAAAGACAATTATAATACCCCCTCCTTAGCCACAGTATATTTTTGAATTAACAGCGTAAGATTCCGCCTCTGCACAACGGTGCCCAAGCCTTCTCTAAACCCATCTTGATAGGGATAATCATGCCTGGAGTCTCAATCCTGTCCCAAAACTATGCGTCCCACAATTTTTACAGACGACTCCAACAAGGAAATCGGATGGTAGCACCCAGGATTTGGCCTGCAGCCCTTCTTAACGACAGGCACAATAATTGCAGAAAGCCAAGAGCTAAATAATTTGCAGTGGACTGCTGAATAAAGGGCATTAATGATAATAGGGGCCCAGAACTCCGGCTTCGCTTTTTAAAGGGTCCATCAGGACCCCATCAGGACTTAGGACCTTATTACCAGGACTTCTTCTAAACAAAACTGAATAGTAAAAGGATTACTTGAGAGAATTCTCGCCGTAATATGAGCCACAGAATTATGTCCATAGATGGATTTGAAATGCGACACTCACATGTCTGCATAGATAGTAGTGCTTATGCCATCCTTCTATCTTACAAGGGGGTCACCAGAATTAACTATCGTCCACAAACTTCCTGTACCTTTCCTTGAACAGGCAATAGTTAATTTTCTCCAGTTATCCGTCTTAATTTCCTACTACTTTGCTTTAAGCACTAGTTTAACACCCCTATCTCTGGGAGGATTGAGCCCTTAGGCACTTATTTACAGCACTACAAGTACTATTAAACCACCTCGGTTTCATGTTCAGACCGAAAACAGAAGGAATCAAAATACATTTTTTAATACTTTTTCCCAGTTTAATGAATGCATCCACATTACACCCTTGTGCCGTAGGTTCAATCAACAATTGATTGAGAAACAGGGCAATGTGAGAGCTAACCAGCCGCATGAATAAATAACTAGTAAAAAGTCCACCACTTAAGGCACAGCCCTTTATCCACTGCCCGGGCGCCTACAGGGCCTGTATCGTTAGAAGAGAGTTCAGTCCTGTGTATATCAGAGTGTAGGGGTTGTGGTCGCCAGGACAGTTATCCACCGTTCCCCAGACTCAATGATGGGGAGCAGAGAAGAAGGCGATAAAAATATAATTCATCGTGCTCCCCCTACCCTGTCCAATGAAGGTAGGGGACTAACCTCACCCCCCTGACTTCAATGTAATTGATGATCTCGCAAACAAGTAACTTCCTATATAGGATTTCCCCTCCACACTCTGCTGGTGATAAAACTCATCCTTAAGGGAGAAAGGGTTGAGCCAAGTGAGACTCGTGCCAATTTTAGAGTTAAACTCGTCACCAGAATAATTCTAAAACAATTATGGACCTAAGAGCATCTCTGTCTGAGAAGGCCAACGACATTAAACAGAGTCACAACACTGCTGGCTTTCTCCGCTTGATTAAATGCATTATAAAAATTGATTAAAAAGTAGTAAAAGTATCACAGTGCAAAACCTAAACTACCTGAATGCTAGAGAGCATGAAAGGTTAATCGGCAAAACCTTGGGAAATAACATGGAGCGCAGAAGTAAAGAAAACCTTACCTTACCTTCAGTCTGCGAGAATGGGAGGGAACAACTAGCAAGCAAAAGCTAAGCAAGCCCTCCCAAAAAATATCATTCAAGGCCCAGTATTGTTGGAACATATTAACATCTAATTTGTCTATGTAATCTGTATAATACCTATTGGCAGCTTTTGCAGCAAACCTAGCAATATTCCAACACACAAGGTCAACAGAAGAGGACTGTGGGGCCATGCCACCTGGTGCTTGTCGCTCTCTTACATCAGTCCTTGGCCCTTCCTTGTACTGAACTTTCAGTGGGGCATTATTAGTGTGCAGACAGTCCATCTCAAATAGGCCTGATAATGGCGCAAAGTGGTTGGACACCCTAACAGGCTTTGAATGCTGTTTCCAGCTCTCTGTGAGGGGGTCACCAATCGAGGGTCAGGGACTATGGGTGGAGGTTGATAAAAGAAGCCACGTGGTAAAACACCAATGTTCAACCCATGAAGCAGTCTAAGCCCACCGTGGCTTAGAATGTAACATGACAGATCAAGATGCCTAAAGTTAATGATTACACAATCCCCGTGGAAACTCTTCTTAGCAGAGCCAATTCACCCCACTCACCTTACCAACATATCTTTCAAGTCCCAAATGTTAAAGTTGGCATGCTTACAGAGCCAATGGCACACCTTGATCTTTAACTGAGCAGTTGTCTCCGATGCATCAGGGGCTAGTGGTGGGAGGTTTCAAAGAATGGCTACGTACGGGCAAGCATCAGGTGGCAAATTGATAATAACACCTGGTTTCCTCTTTGGGGGCAAAGCCGTAGAACAGTTACTCCCCATCCCACCTTAGCAGAATTTCCTGCCTGACTACTAATGCTGCAGCTGGGCTCCTCCCGCGCCCGAATCAAGAAAAGAGCTGATGCAGTGTTAAACTGTGGCAGGTGTGACTTAGCAGCGACTGCCATGGAGGATTCCCACTCACAGAACAGTGAGGGTAGGCATAGAAAGTAGGATGCGTGGAACACCTCTACACACCTAAGAAACCCCCCATTAACCCCCAGGGTAGACCGTTCGGAGAGCTGTTTCTTAATCTAGCGCACCCATTAGCTCAATCAATGGTCTGATACATGTCTCGATCATAGACCTTAATTGAACAAATAACACATCCAAGTCCGATTCCTGGCTAAATGGGCAGATAGAACTGGGTAGACTACTCGGCTCGCTTGTGTTCCAAGCTTGAAGATGAGAAAATAACAACTGGGGTTCCTCGAGTTTCACTTTCCTCTTCCTCTTGGCTGGTGGCCCAACATCTGCCCTGCTATCTACAGCAGGTGCGCTATCACATGGAGTGTTTCAAATGTAGGAAACTGAAGAAGCAATATTAGTGCACTGGTTCACAGAGGATGAGGTAGGGCCTGCCATCGACTGATTTATAATGTTCCTTGGGCAGGTAATGGCGGGCTGATCAAAAAACAGTTCAACTAGGTCCAAGGGCAATCGTCTCTCAGCCAGATCTATTTCTTTAGTATTTAACCGTACAGCGCAGATGGGAAAGGAGTCCACTTGTACTGCTGTGTGAGTCTGTGGAATGTTTTGAGCATACAGATTTCTTTTTCCCTATATTCGAACCAAGAAAGCCAAGGTTTCACTACCAAGTAGGATCACCGCCTCGAACAAAGAAGAAATGGACAAAAAAACAAGACTTTAAAGGTAAATACACATCTCACACAGGAGATGTACCAGAGCTCTCAGTGGAGGCCAGGTTCTATGTCACAATCTCAACTGAGCATGCCACTAACAAGCATTTGCAAGAGACAGGCAAAAAGGTTGAAATCACAGTACCTGGATGGGGTAGCCCAGCCCAGTCTCATTGGGCTGCAGACGAGTGCAGATGTGCCCCACGCCGCTCGGAGGAGAAAGCGCTTATGAATCATGAAGCACAAAGGTGCCCCTCCTCCCCCTGCTCATGGTTTGGTGAATTGTGGGTAATGTAGTACCCCCCACCCAAAAGCAGGGGAGATGAAAGCACTTATGAAGCGAAATGTGCGTGGAAGCACATCCTGCTCAGGGCTAAGTGAATTGTGGGAAATGGAGCTCCCCACACAAGAGCAAACGTAAGGGCAGTCATTGAAGAGTATATCGAGCACAATATGGGTTCAATAGAAAGGCACGCCATACTTTGGGAGGCTTTTAAAGGTGTGATACGTAGGATATGTACAGTAAAACCTCATGCGTAACAAGGTCCATTCGCTTATCCCAACTCAGAACTCACTTAGGGATCTTGAACTGATATATGAAACCAAAGGAGATGCCACACTGATCGATATTCAAGAAAAGCTACCAGGATTTAAGGACCAAGTTGACAGAGAGATTAGAGTCCTGGAAAATATGCTGCCACAAGAGCTTAGGGTGAAGGGTAAGGTTGAGCAGGACACTAGCCAGACTGATCAGGCCCAGAGAGCAGTGGGAGACATTGTACAGAAAAATACAGATGGGAATAAGTAGAGATATGCCCATGAGGGCATCACTGGGGAGTCTGTGACATACTACACAGACCTTTATTCCTTTTGCATAGCAAACAGTGCACAAGAGGTTACCAGCTACTTAGAGAGAGAGAGAGACCCTGGTGTTGCTAGAAAACACAGATATAGTGCAATGGGAGGGACCTTGAGCATCACTGAAATTAAGGCAGCAGCAAAACGTAAGAGTAGTGGCCATGCTCCAATCAGTAATGGTAGATCTGTGGACCTTTATAAGAAGTATACAGATATACTTGTGCCACCCCCTGTTGTGGCATGTTGAATTAAATAGTGCACCAATCACCCGGGAGGTTACCCAGGTGCTTGGGCAAGGTGTGTGGTCCTAGGTGCTTATATGAAGAGCCAGGTCTTCAGCTTCTTGAGGAACACAAGAAGTGTGGAGGAGGCTCTGATGTGTTGAGGGAGGTTGTTCCATTTCTTGGGTATGATGGAGGAGAATGAGCAAACTCCAGTTTTGCATTTGCGGATTTAAAAAAGTGCTTATTATCACCCTAGTGAAACCAGAGAAGACCTAAAAGAGATACAAACCATACCATCCACTTTCTCTCAATCAAAGAAAATAAATCCTGGCACAGATTATAGCAATAAAACTGCTGCCATACATGTCATGTTCAGTCATTCCAGATCACTCGGAATTTATTCTGGGTAGATCTCCAGCCTGTAATCTACGTACACTATTTGCAAATATTCAAAAGTTCTGCCCAGAGCTAAGTGCGGCTGTTGTCACTGTATTAGGTCGGATATGGATGGTCTTCCTTATTTGAATCAAATGGGTATACATGGTCCTTGTGGCTAAAATTAGATTGAATAGACTTACACCCAGCAGGTTCACATTGACCTGGGGAGCAAGACAGAGCTGCACAATAACACTCATATTATTTACACTGGTAATGAACTGCTTGCTATATTCTTAAGAGAACGCTATTCAACTAGGGGGACTGTAATTTGAGTGTTTTTGGTTTTCTTCTCTCTCTGTTTGCAGACAATATCATGCTGCTAGTCAGGGACCCAGGTATTAGTCTCAGCCCCCTGACACAGAAATGTATAGGTTACGAGAGTCAATCTGGAACTCTGTCAATTGGTCCAAAAAGCCAATTGTATCATGAACTCCTCATAAGGAGCAGAACAAATTCCACTAACCTGGAAGGAAGCCCCTGTGCGATATACGAGGAGCACAATTCATTAAAAACCAGAGAGGGTCATAAATACATAAATTGATGTATCTGTTTAAAACTATCCCTATCGCTCTTACTCACAAGGTTTTGATCAGCTGAGATCCTTATTATTAAAATTGGCTTGGGCTGGGGAGCAAGCCAAGATCAGCAGTCAACAAAATCACTGGACCACATAAAACTGCGAGATTCTCAGTCCTCAACTTTGAGCTGCAGTACCTAATGGCAAATGCACAAAATCCTACTATCAGCAACACTGATTGATAAGCCGCACACTTAGTGATAGAAAATTATATTCAGCAGATTAGTAAAAGAAATCAATACTGCTGCATGCATCAGCTGGGTCGGGCACAGATTGATGGGACTTTGCATTCAGGGCAAGATATACTTGACAATAGTCCTGATAACTAAAAATACTGCTTCCTACAGATCCAGTGGTGGTTAAACAACTAGATAGATTTCAACTATGTACGATGATTTGGACAGAGATGGAAAATGTATGTCTCTATAGAATTTCGAAGATGGGGCGATCTGGACCCTCTAGATATATTTCTACAATATAGGCTCAAAGATACCCTATCAAAGATGTACCTGTCCTTCTCTGCAAATCTGGGTAAACTATGCTCACTCTCCATTATAATCTCAACTCAAACACCAAAGGGCCTAATTTCTTGCTTGGACGTCCTAAACCTGGAATAAATGGAACCTATTGACAGAGGGGTGCGTGGTTAATTGGTAACTGAGATAGAACATAAAATCACAGATGCTCAGTGGCAATGCTGCTGCATGCAAACCCAAACATATCCCTAAATGGACACCACAGGACAATACATTATAAATTTCGACAGAGAAGTCATGAAATTCCGCAAGGGATTGGGTATATGGGATTGGGTGTGGAAACAGACTGTAGGAGGTGATGACCCCGTGGGGCAGACTTCATACATTTGGCATGAAAATGTCTTGACAGAGAAAAAATGGGCTAAGGTGTTTTGGGCTCTTTCAAGCACTCAGAGTATGAACTGGTGCCCCCGTCCCCACTCCAGTGACTCTGGTGGGTTAAGTTGTTGTTGTTCTAAAATCATGCACGAAATTCTCAAAACTCGCTCAAAGCCTGGCCAAGAGAAGGTAGTGCTGAAATGCGGTAGGGTCTAAAGATTGCAGACTGATTAAAGGATTTGGTGTTATTAAATGATAACACAGAGGTGTGTTCCTCTGCGTCCAGGCCTTGGAATAACTGTGGCCTCCTTCAGGCACATATCTTGAGGTAGGTAGATGATAATAATCCCCATCCAACATGAGCACCAACACTGAGGTTATGATACTATAGATCTGCAGACAAAGTGTTGAAGATCATACACACATGTGCAGCGCATGCAAAGAAGGAAACAGAGGGGTATGTTAACTGTCCTTCACATGATACTTTGTCTGACTTTCTAGAGGACATGCACATAGCCCAGCTGTCACCCAGCCCTGACATATATTCAAGGAAAGTCAGAGGCCCAGAATGGGTAAAGTAAGAAAATGCCAACTTTATAAAAGTGGCATTTGCAGATTTATAATTTAAAATGCAACTTCACCATAAGATGTGATTTTAAATTGTGAGTCCAGAGACAATAAACTCCAAATGTCTATCTTTTCCCAGTTGAAAATGACACCTAAATATGTTTTAAGGCAATCCCAATGTTAACCTATGGGAATGATAGGTCTTGCAGTAGTGAAAATCAAATGTAATAGTTTTTCACAACCAGGAGATGTAAAACTAAAAAGTACATGTTCTACCTTTTAAATACAGTACACCCTGCCCATAGGGTTGCCTAGGGCCTACCTTAGGGTGACTAATATGCAATAGAAGGGAAGGTTTGGGCCTAGCAAGTAGGTTATCTTGCTAGGTCGAAATGGCAGTTTAAACTGCACACCACACAGGCTCTGCAGTAGCAGGCCTGAGCCATGTTTAAAGGACTACGGAAGTGGGTGACACAATTAGTGCTGCAGACCCACTAGTAGCATTTAATTTACAGGCTCTGGGCACATATAGTGCAGTTTATTAGGGATTTATTAGGAAATTAAATAAGCCAATTATGGATAAGCCAATGTTACCATGTTTAGAGTACAGAGCATATGCACTTTAGCACTAGTTAGCAATGGTAAAGTGCCCAGAGTCCTAAAGCCAACAAATATGAATTTAGCAAAAAGGGGAGGAGGAAGGCAACATTTTTTGGGAGACCCTGCAGAAAGGGCCATTTCCAACAGAGACCATACACACACATGTGCAGCGCATGCACTGAAGGGGACAGAAAGGTATATTAACTGAACATAACATTATACTAGGTGTGGGTGATCATATTGTATGAGTTATGACTCAGTCCAGTGTTGGTACTGCCAAGGTACAGCACGAGGATTGAAAAAAAAGACTATTTCTCTGCGACCTGGGACAATGGCTATAAAATTCAGACTTCTTGTATACTTTTTAAGTTATTTGTCATGACTACTGAAACTGGTTTCCACAATCATGTAAAGTGAAATTGACATGAAGAACTGCACTTATGACATGGTATTCCGTACCTCCAAATATGAAACAGTTGCAAGTTGTATAGCGTGTAAAAAAATTCAAAATGGAAAACTATTTGATAATATACACTCAGTCCTTCTGTTCTGCAGACTGAGAGACCCAATACCTAGAACAGACAGCCTGCTGTTCACAGGCTTCCAAATTTAGAAAACGGCCAAGCTGACCGCTATTTCTTAAAGCATTGGCAGGAACCACCATCATGGCAGTTCCTGTCAATGCTCTGTGAAGTTTGGTGCATGGCTCAGTCAACATGATGGGGCCGTCCACCAAACTGTTTTCTTTTGTATTTTCAAAAAGAAAATTGCAAAGCGGAATTTTCTTTTTAAAAAACCAAAAGAAAACGCCCTCCTCGCCATGGGAGTCTTGTCCCATGGTGAGGGTAGCATTTTGCAGTTTTCATAGCCCCTTACCACCAGGTTTTTCCTGGCATTGACAAGCATTGAAAATAGACCTCTAATTCTGCCCATCCAAATCAGATGGGCGGGATTACGGGTCTGCCTCCGACGGTCCCTACTCCGCAGGGTCGCCGGAGGGATTTAATCACGGCGGAGACAGAGTAGTCTCCGTCAAGATTAAACCAAAGGTCTGCCTGCATATAAATTCAGCAGGTGCACCCCACTTGGTGCTTAGGATGCTCTGTTGCCGTTGCAATGGAGTAACCCAACCGCCAAGAATTGAATCAGGCACAAAGTGTTTAAGAAGAGAAATGAATATATTGACAGTTTATTGGTTTCCTTGCTTTGGAGTGCTGCAAAAATGTTATAGTTTCAAAGAATCTGCAAAAATATTGTTGTTTGATACAGAATATTCTCCTATCTATTACGTAAACATGGTTGGTGGTCAGTAAGGGGTTCCTATTACTCTACAAATGAAAAAGTACAATAAAGTATTTAGACATTGAGGTTGTTTCTGTAGTGCAACAGTACTGGCTTACACTTCCTATGCTGAAAAAATGCTGTCTCTAAAGCATGTTTGTATTTCGGTGGAATGAGAATACTTTTCAGTGTAGGATAAATTGACTAATAATCCTGGAGGATGAATTAGGGGTTGAGCGTACACCTCATCTTTTGCTCCGTAAACCTATTTTCCCCAATACACCTTTTACAGTCTCAATGCACTTGTGAACCTAGTATTCTGAATTCAGTTCACTATGATGAACTACAGGCTTTAACTTTCATTGTATTGTTTCATGTTGGGTTATTCACTTCTGTGCTACGTTTCCAGTCTTGTGTCTGCCCTATTTCTACACCTGGTTCCCTTTTACAGCCCCAATGTATTTGTGATCCTAGAATTCTGACTTTAGTTCACTATAATCAAACTGTGGATTTTAATTATATTTTTACATTTTGTGTCATTGACGTTTGCGCTACAATTTCTTGTTTCCCTTTCCAATCTTGTCTACCCCATTCCTACATATCGCTCCTTTTACAGCCCCAATGCCCTTGTGAGCTTAGTATTCTGACTTTGGCTCACTATAATCAAACTGAGGATTTTAACTTTCATTTTCATTAGATTTTCTGTTATTCACCTCAGTGTTACACTTTCATGGAAAGAAATGAGTTCAAAGTTCCCAATATGACTTCTAAAACTTAACAAAATGGATACATTAAGATATTTTTAAAATCAAATAATCATATCCGTCCACGTTTTCCAGCTTCTCCGCTGCTGAGTTTCACCTAGTGCCATGTTAAGATACATTTCAATATGTTTGGCAATGAGCAATTGTGATAATTTATACACGATTTTATAATGGATAAGCAGGAAACAGGTGGCAGTTCAGAGCACATGAAATGTTTCCATAGTATTCATGCACAAAGTCCTAATAAATTGCTAAAATTAACAGATGGTACATCAGTTTGAAGTGTCTACGGAAATACACCGTTAACCATTTTACAGAAGCCAACTAAGTTTTTAAAGCAACAATAAAAACAAAGAACTTCGAAACAGCCATTTGTGAATGGCTGGCAAAATAAAAACAAAATGAGAAAAGGAGTGCCCTTTAGGCTCTATGATTATGCAATTAAATTATTCGTCACCAATGATCTTTTGAGCAGCAAACGTTATGTCACGATTCTACATTAGTCATTTTGACAGTAGACATCCTATTGACGAAACTTAAATCAAAGATATGGCACAACAGCATCTTGGAAGGCACAGCCCTATTATGTCGCCCATCTCTTAACCAAAGAGTGAACTTCTAGTACAATGTATAACAGAATGAGCAATCCTTACCGGTGCTGTTAAACTCGGTACATCTCCCCGCCTTCAGGACTCCACCAAGCTTCCTTAGAACTTTCTGTTGAGCAAAACTGAGGCCACTTGCCATTAGGACAACAGGACCCTCGCGCTGCTGGCTCAAGATCACCGGCTGCACGAGAGGGAGAGAAAAGGAAGCAGCATTTATGTACCAATACCCTTTAATGTTGTCCCAACATAAAAGTTACTTACCCGCAATACTGTTTCTCAATCACGATATTAAACTTCAGAAATTAAAACGTCATAAAGGTCTCTGCCTTGGGGCTTCATGACGGAAATTACCACATACACTGTAATGTTATTAATATTAAGGAATGTCCCACAGAAGAGAAGAATGAAAAAGCAAAACTTAACGTTCAACACTTCAGGCTTCAAATTTCAAGAGTTCAGAAGTGAACCACTGACATTCCACTTTCTACTTGCAGCTTAACCCAAGTAAATGTGTTACCACATCACTATTGAAAGCAGGCAGTGCAGCTGCTGCACGGTCACTCTTGTTAGGTTGAAGCTACCACTAAAGACATCTTCGGGAGATTCATAAAGCTTCCCTGAAAAGGACTTCCACCCCTTGCTTACCATTGGCTTTGTGGTTGTAACTCACATTTTCTGGCTTCCTATTTGTTAGTTTTATTTGTTTAAGGCTGCTCAGTGTGAGTTTGTCCCTCCCAAGGGGCAAAGCATTTTCACACCACCTCCTCTTGTATTCTTCCACTAGTGCTTTTTTCTGTACACAGGCCTATAAATCTTGCTCTTATCTGGTCACGATTGCTATGCCTTTAATGACAGAGGTCAAATGTCAGGCTCTGTCTTCCAGGGAGAGCTTGGTGTTTACTTTTCTTTCTCTGGCTTCAAAGTGAGAGGATTTATGAGACAATCTTGCTGGGTACTGAGAGGCGGAAAGGGTTTGTTTTTTGTACAAAACATTTAAATGAACTTTGCAAGTACTTCCGAAAATATCAGAATTAGGAAAGCACAAATGAAACACATTTTTTGTTAATTCTGAAGTGTACAAGAAACAAATACTTGAATATGATCAAAACAAACCAATACACTTAGGTGATGCCATTTCCACCATTTTCGTTTGTGCTCTGTATAGTTTTGTTTGTAAAACTGTATGTCTGTGCAAATGCAAAGGTAATTTCAATTGAAGATGTGTTGTCCGTAATGGCAGTGTGCTACCACACCATGCATACTCCACTCTACGTCTCTCCACTCTGCACCACTTCACGTCACTGCACTCTACTCTGCACCACTGCACTTTACACCACTACATGACACTACAGTGTACTCTGCACCACTCCACTCTACTCTACGCCTCTCTACTCTGCACTACTCTACGCCAATGCACTCTACACCACTGCACTCTTTGCCATGCCCGCTACACCACTCTAGTCTAGGCCACTACAATCTACTCTGCACAACTCCATTCTAAGTCACTCTGCAACACTGCACTCTTTGTCAATACACTCTACGGCAATGCACTCTACTCTTTATCACTCAAATCTACACCCCTGCACTCTAGGCCAGTCCACTGCACACCACCCAAATCTGCTCTGCACCACCGTACTCTATTCCACTGAACTCTATGTCACTGTACTCTACTCTGCACCACTGTATTCTATGCCATTCTACTCTACGGCACTCCACTCTGTAAAACTGCAGTCTCCACCACTTCACTCTATGCCAGTCTACTCTGCACTCTATGCCACTCTATTCTGCATCACTTCACTCTACGCCATTGCACTATACTCTGCACCACTGTACTAGAGACCACTGCACTTTACACTACTGTACTCCACACTCTACTCTATGCCATTGTACTCTACACCATTCTACAACACTGCATTCTACGACACTCAACAACACTGCCCACTATATAGCACTGAAGTCTGTGTCGCTCTGCTCTGCACTACTGCTTTCTACGTCAATGCACTCTATGCCACTCAACTCTGCATCACTCTACTCTATGCCAGTGTACTATGCAGCACTCCACTCTATGCCACTGTATTCTACTCTGCACCACTCTATGCCACTGTGCACCACTGCACTCTATACCACTGTACTTTACGCCAGTGTACTCTGTACCACTTTACTCTGCACCACTGACTCTACTCCTCTGCATTCTACTATGCAATAATCTGCGCCACTGCGTTCTATGATGCTGCATTTTACGCCGCTGAATTCTACGCGGCAGCACCATACTTCACCTTACTCTGCAAAACGTTACGCAAATGCACTTTACAACAGTCCACTCTACTCTACCCCCTCCACTGTATGCCACTTTATACCATTCCACTCTATGACACTCCACACCACTCTCCTCTAAGCCACTAACTTTTACCCTTGCTGAACAGCAGCCACACTGGTATGCAAGATGGGTGAAAGACATTAGCAAAGTCAATAGCTCCTGAGAGACCTGCTGGCTTTGCTAATGCTTGTTGAATGTTAGGGTGCTATATTCTTAAAACCACAGCAGTCATGACGGCCCATCATTTTCTTACTATATATACACAAAAACTGGATTTGGTCCTCTGTGGCATGAGCAAGTAGGGGAGGCTTGCATTGTCTAGCTCTCCCTCACAACAAGACTAATGTCAACATAAACCTAAATGGTTAAGATTTAAAATTTTAATTGAGGATTGCAAAAGAGTCACAAATTACAAAGGTCAGAAGCCAAAGGTCAGTGCCAAATCTAGCGAATATCGAACCGCATGATACAAACATACAATATTATCCCAGACACACTGCTCAAAGACTGCATAATTTAATATTTTTAACGTTTTGAGATCCTCTTATATGGACTTAAATCTGTATTACAAGTAAGAATTTATTGTTTATTATGGAGATTTCCTCCTTAAATATGGTTTAACATATGGGTAAAAAAGGCCTGATAAAAAGGCATGCAGCTGAAATTGGCCAACCATGTAAAAAATATTGTTTTTAAGTTACGTTTGTGGATTTGTATAGCACAGCTTGTCACCCGTGAGGGTATCCAGGCCCTGTCCATGGGCACGGGGAGATTAAGTGATTCGGCCAGAATCACAGGATGTTGCGTCAACACCGAGACACAAACCCGGATCCCCAGCTACCGAGTCCGCAGCTTGGCCGCTGCACCACATCCTGTTCCCCAAATATAGTACTATGCTGACAAAACAATGAAAACCATATAGGTTGACCAATCTCCTTGAAGTGGGTGATTTTTTTTTTTCGATTTTAGGTAGACTTAAGGAATGATCAGAATCACACAATATTGTCCCACTAGAAAAAAAAGGGGAGGGGGGGGGGCCGGGGGGGGTGAAAGGACATTCCACAATACACCATTGTTTTAGTTTGTGGTAGCTTGCACTGAAGTCTGTGAAACAAAGGGGCAGCTCATTTTGCTGCGGTGTTGATTTTCGTGCAGCATTCGACCCAGAAGATCATAAATGTCTATGGGAAACTCAGACAAAGTCGAAAATCCTCCTCTTTATTATAAAGAATCTGCACTCAGAATTGGGCTCAGGTAATCATCGATACTGAAGGAAGATTGCAATCAGTAATGGGTTGGACCCTTGCTTTTCTCTCCGTTTATTACAGATTCACCATCAGTAGTACCTGTATCGATGGGCCTCAGCTCAAAAATGGATGGTAGCCAAATTGTATGCCTTTTACATGCAGATGACCTTGTCATGGATATGACGGAAATAGTCTTCCAAAAGAAGCCGGACTTATTCATGGAGTACTGTAATAGGAAAAAGTTAGTTGTAAACATGGACCAAGCCAGTGATAGTTGTGCTCCCTAAACCAGGTTGTGACCCTCTGAATGTAACATCCTATTACCCTTTATATCTTTTGAACTGGATTACAAGGTTCTCAGCAAGATCGTAGCCAATCGACTGACTGAGGTAGTTCACTCATTAGTGCTCTCAGACCAGAACGGTTTCAGGGCGAAATACATTCCTCAACCTGAGGCGATTATTTCACACTATGGACTGGGCGAGGTGTACGGAGAAGGTGGGCTTGGCTGCATTCCTTGACCTAGAAAAGACGTCTGACACCCTAGGATGGGCATATCTTATGACAGCATGGAGACACATGGGGTTTGGACCACCCTTCCTTAGATGGGTGGCACTGTTGTACACTAGGCCATTCACCCAAGTACGTACCGAGGGAGTAATATTGGACCCTTTCTCAGTACTAGGCAGGGCTTCCTTCTATCACTGCTGCTGTTAGCCCGGGCAATGGAACCACTGGCATTCTTGCCAAGGGAAGATGCACCGCAGTGAGGTCTTGCAATATCGGAACATCAGCAGATCATATCCCTTATGCGGATCACAAGCTTGTTTACTTGAAGGCAGACTCTACTCTGCTGACCCCTAAATGATGACCAGAGGGAGGCACCACCTAATACAAGTTTGACCCGGAAGTTCGACTCCATCAAGTATCTGGGGATGCAAGTATATATATGAGGCAAATGCCCCGATGAAGGGGACCTGGGAGGGCGGTGGCCTCCATGTGTCGCTCACTCCTCTTTCTAGACAAGGTTGCAACTGTCACCGATAAGCAGGATCGGCATATACAAAATGCTGGTATTGCCCAGATTGTTGTACTTCTTCGCGGCCATTCCATTGGCCATATGGTAGTCATCCTTTAGAGAACTGCAGGGTATATTGACAAACTTAATATGGGGCACCGGTATGCTCCCTTGGAAGAGGGACGACTAAGTGCTGCCAGCAATATTACGTGGCAGCCCAGTTACAGTGGCCGATGCTATGTTTAGCTGGTGCGCCGTAACTCGAACATACAGGGATCCTGAATGAACTGGAGGGACGACCCCTCTTGCATAGATTCCTAGACACAATCCCCCCCAAGAACTTGGATAGTGAGTTACCTTGGACGGCCCTATACGTATGGAGATAGTATGCCTGTGTAGGCGAAAGATACATGCACTACGTGCCCAACCTCCTGATATGGACAATGCCGCTATGCGCGGGACTGAGGACAACATACCACACTAGGGATTGGGAAGAAGCAGGGATTAGATCTTGGGTGGAAGTGGTGTCCAATGAAGGATTGCACACCTTTAATGAGCTGGCACTGGAATATGGACTAGACCAGAACAGTTCCTATTGTACTCGGTTATCGGAGACTGATGCGGAGGACGTTGGGGTCTAAACGTGAAATTCCGTCCCAAGGGGCCCCGCTTGATGCGGTTTTAACTGGAGAGAATTCCACTAGGACCATCACCTACCTATACTGCACATTGCGGCGGTACACTGTTGGGGAGACCAAGAAACAGAGACGGGTGGAAGATGGCACTACTAATCGACATCCCAAACAAGGTATGCAACCAGTGCCTCCAATCAGTTAGGCAGGTGATACGCAATGCTCTGTTCTGCCTTATTCAGTTTCAATATCTACATCATGCATATCTAAGCCCTTAGAAGATTGGGAAGATGTTCCCAGGAGATAATATAAATTGCCCCAGGTGCGAAACGCAGGCAGACTAAATACACATGGTGTGGTCATGTGTGGTATGATATTCTCCTTCTGGTTGCAGGTCACACAGATGGTGTTGGGGGTAACGTGATGCCTTTTCCAGTTGCACCCTGTCTGGTGTATACTACATGCAGGGCACGTCACCAGGAAATGGAAGGGCCAGATGAGATTCTAAAACATAGCATTTATTTTAGCTATGTGCTGCATTACTATGGCATGAAAATTAGCCACGGCGCCCCTCTGCAACAATGGCAGAGCGAAATGGGCAAATGGGAGGCGCTGGCTGAACTAGCGTTGCACAATAAGCTGCATACAAGAGGAGGGGGGTGGCTCCACTAGAACGCTGGGAGACCTACGAGGAGAAATTGGAGACAAACACAGATGACCACCCTCCATGAGAGTACTGTCACTCTCTACAAGATGTTGGGAGGCGCAGGGGCGACACTTAGCTTTCCCGGATGCTTGCCGTCTGGAAGAGACGTGGGGTCATGGCTTGAGGGAAGCCGCTAATGTCCCTGACAAAAAGGACATTCTGGCATGAGACTGGGTAATGGATGGATGGGGCGTTAGGGATGCAGAGTGCGGGGGAGGGGGAGACTGATTATACACACATGCAATACAGGGGATTGTCTTTCGTTTTGTATTGTTTATATTGAAAAGTGAATGTGTTTGTTGCAGGGGTCTTTACTCCTGCGATATGATTCTCTTCCCAACTGTCGCAGTCGAGAGCTCATTGCTATCCCGGATTAGCATGCCTATTCCCCCATAATGGCGGAGTCTTTTTTGGGAGGAATGGGAAACCCACAAATGTTGTATTGGACGGAGGTATGAACAAATATGATCAAAATATAACTGACTTTCACATATTGCATACAGTAACAGCACTCTGTAATGAAGGATCTGTTGACTAAGCAAACATGCAATAAACATATTTTTTTTAAAACATGGATAAGACCAAAGGGATGGGTTTAAAAAAAAAAATCTGTAAACTTAGAATGTTACTTAGGACCTAATAAAATAGAAATAGTTATTAAATATAAATATTTAGGGGTGTAGTTTGAGAATAGACCAATGTGGAAAGAAAATATCGAATCACTCAAAGTGAGAGCCTTGTCCTCAATAAATGGCCTTGATAAATTAAATAAAAATGTTGTAGACATGTCACTAAGACCAGTGCTAACCGCCTATGCGGTGAGGATACGCTCACAATTCCAACATGGAGTAGAACTGCTAAGTTAAAGTGGCAAAAAGAACTAGGAGTACGAAGAGGGGAAATGTTTTAAGAGCCTGTTGTCACTACTAAGGCGATCCATGACCCAGGCAATAAGAATGGAAATTGGCACAACTTAATGTAGCTATCTGGAATATGCTGAGGCGGTAGGATTCTGGTTATGTCTGGAAATAGGAGAAGGTCAAAAGTTATCGACACGGGGTAAAAATGAGATCACACACAGCGAGCTGAAATCAGCCAAAAGAGTTCGAAAAAACCTGGATGGAATATGTAGGATTTTGGGTTTAAATACAGGAAGTTATAACCTGCGGATAGAGATTTCTAAGGGTGAATTCTATGTATTAATAAAAAATGAAGCCAGAGAACACCATATGCAGTATTTAAGAGCGAAGACTTATAAACAATTTTTGCTAAATTCATGACAAAATGAGGAATGGTTCCTTTATGTTGATGCCTTACCAAACCTCGTGCTTATATCCGAGGTATTAAGAATTGGTCTAAAACCGTGCCACATCCACCGTAAGGTAAAAATGGAAATGATGGATGCACATGGAAAATGCACATGTGGATTAAAGGTAAGGTGCAATTGCCTGCACATTCTCTTAGGTTGTATAAAGTTTGGGACAATACGAAAAGTAGGTTTACAGCCACTTTTGTATTAAATACAGTATTTGAAAACGTAGCCAAGGAGTGGTGTTTTTAACTGACGTCCAATCTCTGGACGTGGCATGTGCTTTAGTAGGATTTGCGGTTGCAGTTAGACTTTTTATCTAGCTTTTAATGTATTTAAAGAGAAGGGTTAGGTTTTATATATAAATAGTATGAGTAGATTTTATTTGTATACATATGCATTATGGACATCAATATTAACATTATGTTATTGTTGTTTAAAGAGTAAGGTCCAAATAAAAAAAATTCTGACTGATAAAACTATTTTGCCAGTATGAAAAACAATAATCACTCAACAAAATACTTATTTGAAAATAAAGAGATTCTGCAGAAACCACTGACGTTTCACACTGAAATGATAATAAATCATCCAGTTTTTTTCTCAAAACGTGGTTTGGTAAAAGTACAAAATACACACAGAAGTGCCCACTACCCTCTTCTTCTCTGGAGGTCCTCCGATGAAGGGCCAAAGGAGAAAGGAGACTTTTGTCCGCCTGCAGCAGAGAAGATTTTGTCCATAAAGGAAGGACCGGAAACTACCAATTGCCGTAGCGATCACGTCACTGCTTTGGTACAAAATCTTTCTATAATTTAGGCCCATCGTGTTATAAAATGTATCAACTCTTCACTTATTCTGCAAAGGAGAAGAGGATCCGGTTTCTCTTTTTATTTATATTCAAACGTATAAGAATCGGGTGCATCCACAAAAGGATGGAAAAAACTGTTTGTTCAGACCGGTCACAAACTTACTGTCAGCTTTTTCCACATATATTCCTGGGAAGCTGCCATACAGAAAATACTATTTCTTGCCTTGCTGTAAATGACACAGCAAGGCCCCTTCCAGGGACTCTGACAAAAAGTAGGTAGAGTATTACTCTTGTAAGCATCGTGATTACTCTTCTGTGCTTTAGAGCAGTGGTTCTCAACATTTTGATTTCTGGGAGCCCCCACTTAATCATAATTGTAATCCAGTGACCCCTCACTGAGTCATTATAGGAAGCCGGGAACACCGGCCTAAGTATTGTCCACGATTTGAACCGCAGAACAGAAAAAAGTATTCCTCAAAGAAATACACAAACGATGACACATTTTATATAATCCCCAAACACATATGAATAAAAATAATGATCATTTTAATAGAAAGGTTGGAAATTTTCTAAATTCGATTGAGGTCACACATCGTCCATACTATGTTCTGTTTGATGCACCTGCACTGCTCCCACAAATCATTCTGAAGTTATTAGTTTAATTTTTTAGCATCCAATTTCAAATTCCTTCACATATACAGTAAGTTTTGAAATGTTCAATTATACATTTAGCTTCTTTATTTATATACACCTTATTAATCTGTTAATATTATTTAATTTTCTAAGTAGTTGCAGGACCCCTGAGGAGGCTTTGTGGACCCTCAGGGATTTCCCCGACCACAGTTTGGGAACCACTATTTTAGAGACTTTGCGAATATCTAGGGCAAGGTTACAATTGCAATAGTGAGAGCAATTTCTTAGCCACAACTCTGGTTAGTTATGCACATTTTGCAGAGCCATAGTTGTGTGGTAAATAAAATATCACGCTGTCATAATTTTTCATATTATCAATAAGATCATGCATAAAGCAAGAGGCTGAGTCTGTGGTATCAGATTCATAAAGGGCTTTATTCCAATAACTCGAGTCAAAGGGAGAATATCTCCATCACCAAAAAGGATCTGGACGGGGCTGAAAAGTATTCTCAATATTCTCAAAACATTATTCACAGAGTACAGTATATATACATTTCTCAATTGTACGTAAGCAAGAGAGCAAGAGAGAATGAGATAAGAGCATGTGGGCGTGTAAGTAGGCGTGAAGGTGGGCGTCCATGTGGGCGTCCACTTGATGATAAGGGGTAAATTGTCATGTGTGGGTGGATACCTGGAGATGATTTCGCAATGTCAGCAGAAATACTTGGCAGAGATGCGCGCGCAGCAGCATGACGTGTGATTGACGCGCAACTAGAGGGTGAAGGGGACTTGACATTTAGCTCTACATGTGGAGACAAAAAGTCTGGGGTTATGTCAACCTAATCCCAAATCATATCTAATATCCTATGTTTAAAGAACTATGTTATCCACAAGGGAAGGGCTCTCGGACAGAATCTATTCTATACTGACTGTGTGTGCGTGTACAAGCGTCTAAGTGTCTACACTGAATGCGAGGGGATGGGAATATTCCATGGTGACAGGGCTATGAATTACTTGCATGAGGGCAGAGAAACCGGGCCTTTTGCTTGGTAGCTGGAAGAATGTTTACTTAAACTACTAGACAGGAATGCATCGGCTGAGGGGGAAGCAGATAATTCGAAGGTGAAATACAGCTCTTGGCAGAGAATAGGCTGATGTCAGGCTTCGTGGGCCGCGCAGAGAATGAGACAAAGTTCATGGTCACAGATGCAAGCTCAAGCTGAAGCTGTCAGAGGCAGAGAGCAGGGAAAGGCTTTGAGGACAGAATCGGGCCTACTCGCCTGAACTGTAAAAATGGAGTAACTTAGCCATATAAAGTCGGTGGTCTTTCATACTTAGGAATTGAATATCCAGCCCATTGATGGCGGATCTGACAGAGAACATGTCGACGGTAGACACACATATGTTTGCGTCTTAGAAACTGGAACTGGAGGGAACATACATGTATTTGTAACATGCACATAGAACCGTTGGGGTCCAAGATAGGGGACATAACTGGTCAGGAGAATCCACATTTCCACATTCCCTCCTTGTCCCCTACTTGCCCTTCAAGAGATATCAATCTTCATTAATCCATCGATTTGCTCATGGAGCATCATTTCTTCTTCTTTCTTCTTCCGGGATCTTGAGCGAAAACCTTGATGTGGAATACACGATGTGGCACACAGACCACAAATCGCTGGTCCACATTGCAGGCATAGACAGCAACTGAATAGTATGAGAAGGCCAATACCTAGGAAGGATAGGACCCTCCATCCAAAGGTAGATAATACACTCCAAAACCAACCGGACCAAGTCCAGGTGCCTGGATTCTGGTGTATCTGGCTTACAATCTTATGAAGGCGAGTTATGGCTTTATATACAGATGGCGAATTTTCTGGTATGAAAAATGCAATAGCTTGATCCGATGACCCTACAAGCTCCGCCCCTATCGGCCAGGATAACGTCAAGGACAAGGCTATTTTGAAGCACAACAATCCGCATAGCAGACTGCTCTTCTGTTAAATTGCCTAAGGCGGAAATAGTTTCGTTCACTACTGCTTCAAGGGTTCTGGTTAATCTACGTATCAGCTTACTATTGGTAACTGTACCTATATAGGGAAAGAAACCTTTATTGAAATCTGTGTATTTTTCCCATGCTGTTTCAGTGTAATTGACAATTGGGAGATCTCTCTGCTGTCTATTGTGTACTAAATGAGTATTTCTATGAGAATCAGGAGGAGCTAGGAAAACAGGTGATAGGAGGAATGCTATGTAACAGGTACCATCCCAATCTAGAGGTAAGCGTATATATGCGGTCTGGCCACATATAAAGTAGGAATGACGAGAAGCTCTACATGTAGACTTGCCTTGATCACTGAATTTTATTACAGTGGTGCATTTACTATGGCCCATGTGTATGGAGCCATTCTTTCTTATACATAATTCCTCTTTTACTGGGAATACGGACATGGCGGGCAAGATTGGTGTAGCTTCAGATTCAACGTTCAGGATCATGAGGTTAAGTGTAAAATTACCTAATCCATATACTTCATTTCTTAGATCAGTTCCTGTTCTTTTGGGAAGTCCCTCCTTGTTAGGGTAGCAGACTTTAAGCAAAACTAAGTTCAGGTTTCCCCATACCCAGTTGTCTTGATAAACTGCGGAATTCGAATCTAGGGAATTAATCAAACTAAACCATGCTCCACAGGAGCCATTGTGTGTGAACGGATAGAGAATAAAGGGGCAAAACTCCCTTATAGTTCTGATAGGGGGGGAGTCGGCCACAGACCCAGCAGTCTGTAGCATTGCTAGTCTGATGTGAATGGTGCAGCATCTGAATAAAGGTATTGTTGCGTAAGGCAAGTCGATATGATAGCTCATAGGATGGCAGATCACTAAATGTGTGCTTTATGGTATCATTAGTGGAGGAGTGTAAAAGTGAGGCAATAGGAGGAAAAATAGCATGTAGTATTAAGCTGATACATATTATCGTGATGCTCTTAAGATATTGAAAAATTACAGTCACTATACATCTATTTGCTTCTTATCTAACTCTTATTTTTGCTTTATGTTATTGTCCAAGATCTTATGCGAGCCAGAATACATGTTCAACCGCTTCACCACCTAGTGGACTTAATTGATCAAACGGGTTCTGACTTTTTGAATCAAGGTTTAGCTTTGTGGAAACTTCTGGGCATTCTCCTCTAGAAAATGTTGTTCAAAATCCAAGTTCAAAGTTTTTTTTTTCCTTTGTAAAAGAGTGGTGAAGGTGCACTTTGACTTTAACGGCCGTCCCCGTGGTCCAGAGCACTGACTTCGGCGCCTGTCATCCAGGAGCGATGGAGTATTCTTTGACCTGGGTGTTGTCAGGGAAGGCGGCAGCAACCTGCGAACAACAAGAGAGTAGTGCAGACATCAAGGAAGCCAGGTAATCTGTCAGCATGTTACTGTCAACATAAGTAATCTTTTAGGCATTGTAGTGCCCACATATTTTGGTGGTCTACCAAAGACCACTTCATAGGGAGATAAGCCTGTTCTAGAATGAGCTACAATTCGCATGTAAAAGAGGGCAACCGGCAGGGTTACCATCCAGTCTATACCTTTGTCTGCGCAAATTTTTAATGTCTGATTATGTCTTTCTACAAGGCCTGCTGCTTCAGGATGTCGCACACAATGGAATTTCCAGGTATACCCTAACAGAAGGGACACCTGCTTCATTAGTACCAGGACATATTTGTAACCTCTACATCTGTTTATTTGGATATAATCCATTTGGAGCACTTCAAAAGGGTGGTCAGGTGGATGGAATCCACCTTGTTCCATCGGAATGCCTTTACCTGGATTGAATTGGCAACAGATCATACATGTTCTGACCTTTTGTTTCGCTGCTGCACGCAGGTGCTTGTTGAACCATATATTCTGTAAGCTATCTATCATTGCTTTCTCTCCTAAGTGTGCAGGACTATGTGCGGTATTTATAATCACTTGTACCATGGTATCAGGAAGAAACCATGTGGATTTGCCCTTTGTCATCCAACCTTGATCAGTCAGTACCCCTCCTTGTTCCGATCATTTCTTTAATTCGTCTACAGTAGCATGTGTCTGAATGTCTTGTACATCCCTGGAAGGATCCCTAACTGTCATGGCTTTGGACAGTGATAGTATCTGTGATTTTGTCATGTCTAGTGGGGTCTGAGCTGTCTGTTTAGCAGTTCGGTCTGCCAGATCATTGCCTTGGGAAAATGGTATCTGTGGCTCTAGTATGTGCTTTACATTTTAGGATAGCTATGGCTGTTGGTAAATGTATTGCTTCCAGTAGGGCTTGAATAAGGGGGCCATGCTGTATCTTGGCCCCATGAGAGGTCAAGAAACCTCTTTCTCTCCACAAAATCGGTGTAAATGTTTACTCTCAGGTGCTTAGCTCTTATGCACGCTTGTGTCAGGGCGATGAGCTCTGCTGCTTGTGCTGACAATATGTCTATTCTTTTAGTCTCTATTATTACAGTATCAGCAGTCACTGCATATGCTGCCACTAATTCTCCCGCCCCTGTCCTCATGCATGAGCCGTCAACATATAGTGTTAGCTCGGGGTCTGGGAGTGCAACATCTGTCAAGTCTTGTCTTGGTTTAGTCACGGTATGTATTACTTCAACACAGTTGTGTGGTGAAACGCTTTCTGTACTGGAGGGCAAAAGGGTAGCGGGATTCAGTATGTTGCATCGTCTGATCTCTATGTGTGGTTGAAATAACGTCAGCTCATAATCCGTCAGTCTAGCTACAGTCAGGTGTTGTGTTTGTGTCCGGTTCAAGAGAACCTCTACTGCGTGTGGTACTTGTACTGTCAGAGGGTGGCCCAGCACTATCGAGTCACTTTGTCTTATGGCTAAGGCCGTTACTGCAACTGATTTAGGCACGCAGGCAAAGCCTGTGCTACTGGGTCTAATGTACTAGAAAGATAAGCACAGGGCTCGTGTTTTCCTGCATGATCTTGTGTTAGGACAGATAGTGCTGTTCCATCCCGCTCTGTCACAAAAACATAAACGATTTGTTGTAATCAGGGTTTGCTAAAACTGGTGCTTGACATAAAGCTCTCTTTAATTCTTCAAATGCCACAGTGTGTTCTTGTGTCCAAGGGAGGACTTTAGTAGAAGCTGTATTTAGGGGCTTGGACTAATTCCCCTGAAAGATCACAATAAAACATGAGAAAAAGGGGAAAACACCATACCTATTTCCTTGGCTTAATTTCTAAGGGGGCTAATTTCTAAGGGGCTTAATTTCTTAAGGGGCTAGCGGGAAGCGAACCTCCTCAGGGGCCAGCAGAAAGTGTCAAACACTATCAAACCCTGTGTCTTGACAATACTATTAATCCCTGTGTGTAGCTACTGGGCGTAAGCAAAATTATAGGAGATACACAGCGTATGTGAAACGGCGAGAAATCCTTCAAATTAATGTACAAACCTCATTGTGTTAGCTCATAAGCTAGCCAAATGACATCTCATATGCAAATGTCCCTAGTACATGAACCTACACCAACCTGAAGTCAATATTAATGCTAGGAGGCCCTAATAGGAATGCTAAATTACCTAAATATTCGGAAAACCAAGTTTAAGAACAGTTGTTAATGTTGATAATTAATAATTTATCTGCTAAAGAAATCAGTCATTGTGCAATAATTTCCACCTATACAATAAATAGCCTAATTCAAAAACAAGTCAACTTTTGGGGCCACCACTCACAAGAATGAGCTTACTAAAGCAAACTTTAAAAAAGGAAATCCTGTCAGATATTTTTCTCATTACCCTAAATACCGGGCCTCATTTGTCACTCTGTGGTGGCAGTCCTTATTTAAAACAGGCCTTCAAGAGTTAAGATGCAAGTGCACAGATCATAATTGTTCCTTAATGTCCAATCTGGAAACATATGACCGAGGCTGCCTGTCTATAAGAGAAAGGCAGTTATGTGAAAAATATTTTAGTCTTGCATAGCCTTTTTCTTTTGTTTCATTCATCTCCAACACCAATTAGACATACACTGATAACGTGTTGTCTGCTATTTTGACAGCATGATAATGGTAATATCATGTCTGTGAAATTTAGTAATTGTGCCAAGCCATCAGTATACCGGGCACAGAAAGCATAGATAATTACACTAACATATATAAATGAGCAGCGATGCGTAATTACAGTACCTACAGCTCAGATGCGAACATTCTGGCCTGCTTAATTTGTCAGGCTTATAATCAATAACTTATTTACCTGCCCTATACAACCCCATCTGGCAGTGGGTCATCCCAATGATGACCGCGTCAAGTCTGACACACAGGATCAGCAACAATAATCAAAAAATGACGAACACACGAACCTGTCTCTTTTTTTTTTTTTTTTTTTTTATTTTTTATAAAAATGTGCTATGCTTCTTTGTACACAATGTACCCTCATGTCCTAGTCGAAGATGCATCTCACATCTTTCCTCACAGACCCGTAACCACTGGATCATTTATCCAATGCAACTGGTGGCAGCTTGTGGCCACAATTCAAAAATGTCTGAATTTGAAAATCGTTTTTATATAGGCACATAGCCCTTAAAATTCCAAGCAAGAGCAACATTTTACTTTCTGACCAGAAGCAATATAACAATTGCTAAAAAATAAAACAAATCTTCTCCATAGACATTTCCTCGGGGCACTTGTTTTGCACAGAATAGAACAAGGGAATCTTTTTCGACTTACATTTCTCAGCTGCCCTGTCTTATCAGAGAAGTTAAAAATAGCCCCTCAGCGCGGCCTGAGCCTGGGCTGCCAGCCATCTTTTTTTTTGTTTTTCCTACTCCTGGCCCCAAGGCTCTCCAGCTGCAGGCATTACACAGATGCGATGTCAGAGAAGCCTTCTAAGCAGTGCCCTGTTCTGCTCCTCTCATCGGCCCCCACCTACACTGGCTACAAGGTCAGAATCTGTCTCCGATTTCTGTATCACATTCTGCTCTACACGGCCCCCACCTTCTCCTCACTCTGAAGCTGTCAAAGACAAAAAGACTACTCAATTCCATAAAAACTGCAATAATTCGCTCAATTGAAAAATTATTTTTACATACAATTTGCACTCAGGGGGTCATAATCTTACCGACTTGACCCAGCACATTGGCTCACTGGACCACCAAGAACACAAACCTGTATTCATGAAAAATTTGCAAATTCGAAATACCCACAATTCTTTTTCCAAGCTAAACTTGTCACTAATTATTTTTCGTTAACACTTTGTACATTAGGGGTGTCATCAAATCACAGGAGTTGCTCCTTCTCTAGCTGCACCCCTCTCAATTTCCTATTGACAACGTAGTCAAATGTTGGACCATGTAAACACCAGCTATGCGCTGTTCATTTGGTGGGGGGCTCAAGAACCTTTGGGCTACTATGTAATTAATATATGTATTAGAACTGGTCTTTTTACTGGGGCCACTCTTGCTAGGTCCTCTGAAAGGACGGGATAAATACCAGCAACGTCAGTATTTCTTTTTCTGTCAGCCTGCGCTCATTTTACCAGCTCAAATTCCTCCTGTAACATCTCATCCTTGGCTTTTCCAGACACCAGTCCACTTCTCTCTGCTTCGTGAAACACTTACTCTGACCTTCTATGTGACGCCTTGCGCCAAAAACTCAATGGCATCCTTTCAAGCTGGTCTACATTTTCTCTTTCATAAGAGTGTTTCGTTGTCCATCTACTTGTTCTGCTTTTACTCAGATACCTTCCTCAACTAACACGTTTTCTCGGGCTTTGTCTGAATCCTCCCTACTTTTCTCTTCTTTTCTGAGCGCTTACTCTGTGCGTCTATGCTATTCTTTACGCCATAATTCAACAGCGTCTTTCTGTGACTGTCTAGCTTTCCTCTTCCACAACTCTTCTTCGACTTTCATGATACATTCGGCATCCCAGGTCCCAGCTACGGGCCATCTCTGACTTTCTGGTAACTCTTTGGTGTAGTCCACCCATAGATCAAGGAATAATATGGCGTCTAAGCCATGCTTGTGATACATTATTTGCCCTGGAGTGTCCCTAGGAGGAATAGGAACTGCTTCTTCAAGCACCCCTTTTCTAGTAATAATCTGTCTTAACTTCGAAAAGAGCGGCATATTGACAACTGATCTGATACTTAATCTGGAACACACTTAATACAAAAAAAACACAATAATGAACAGTGAACAATGAACAATCATTCATACCACAATATTTGAACACTTTAAACATTAAACATTAAACATTTTAACAACGACCGACAATGATGACAGTCTGCCTAACTAATCACCAAGCAGAATTCTTGACAATAACTAGATACTTCGGAATACTTGATATACTGCTAAACAGTACATATACACTGCTAAACAGTGCAGACCGGATTTGTGTACCCAAATCCGTCTTGACCGGCACAACCTATGTGCGCGTCAACACGCCTCCCCGGCGATGGTACTCACCGGGTAGCTCCTTGAAACGGAAGGCCTCGGAGAATGGACTGGACTCGACGACTGCGGACATCGGACCCTCTGGACATCGGGACTTTGAAAACCTGGTTGGCCTCTGTATACCTCGGACGCAGCTCTCTCGCAGGTGGGCTCTGGGTAGACAATCTGCGTTCCTCACCGCCTCGTATGGATGCCTGGTCGCAGTCTGTCCCCTTCGGTGGCCTGAGGGAGTTGGCGGGAAAACCCGCGACGTGCACGCTTGAAGTCCATCACGGCTATGGAAGGGGGCAAAACAGGACCTTCATCTCCGGCGTGTGGGGAAAGAGATTAAACTATTCGGGCGCCATTATGTGGTAAATAAAATATCACGCTGTCATAATTTTTCATATTATCAATAAGATCATGCATAAAGCAAGAGGCTGAGTCTGTGGTATCAGATTCATAAAGGGCTTTATTCCAATAACTCGAGTCAAAGGGAGAATATCTCCATCACCAAAAAGGATCTGGACGGGGCTGAAAAGTATTCTCAATATTCTCAAAACATTATTCACAGAGTACAGTATATATACATTTCTCAATTGTACGTAAGCAAGAGAGCAAGAGAGAATGAGATAAGAGCATGTGGGCGTGTAAGTAGGCGTGAAGGTGGGCGTCCATGTGGGCGTCCACTTGATGATAAGGGGTAAATTGTCATGTGTGGGTGGATACCTGGAGATGATTTCGCAATGTCAGCAGAAATACTTGGCAGAGATGCGCGCGCAGCAGCATGACGTGTGATTGACGCGCAACTAGAGGGTGAAGGGGACTTGACATTTAGCTCTACATGTGGAGACAAAAAGTCTGGGGTTATGTCAACCTAATCCCAAATCATATCTAATATCCTATGTTTAAAGAACTATGTTATCCACAAGGGAAGGGCTCTCGGACAGAATCTATTCTATACTGACTGTGTGTGCGTGTACAAGCGTCTAAGTGTCTACACTGAATGCGAGGGGATGGGAATATTCCATGGTGACAGGGCTATGAATTACTTGCATGAGGGCAGAGAAACCGGGCCTTTTGCTTGGTAGCTGGAAGAATGTTTACTTAAACTACTAGACAGGAATGCATCGGCTGAGGGGGAAGCAGATAATTCGAAGGTGAAATACAGCTCTTGGCAGAGAATAGGCTGATGTCAGGCTTCGTGGGCCGCGCAGAGAATGAGACAAAGTTCATGGTCACAGATGCAAGCTCAAGCTGAAGCTGTCAGAGGCAGAGAGCAGGGAAAGGCTTTGAGGACAGAATCGGGCCTACTCGCCTGAACTGTAAAAATGGAGTAACTTAGCCATATAAAGTCGGTGGTCTTTCATACTTAGGAATTGAATATCCAGCCCATTGATGGCGGATCTGACAGAGAACATGTCGACGGTAGACACACATATGTTTGCGTCTTAGAAACTGGAACTGGAGGGAACATACATGTATTTGTAACATGCACATAGAACCGTTGGGGTCCAAGATAGGGGACATAACTGGTCAGGAGAATCCACATTTCCACAGTTGGACGAGGCATGAGAGGCAAACAACCTCATCCCCATGTTTGAGGCCCAGTGTCCCCCCCCCCCCCCCCAACAGGAACAGAGCATGGAAATTCTAAATAAATCCTACCAAAACAACATTTCTAAAAATAGCTTCTCGAAACTGCTCTAGTATTCGCTTAACAATCTCAAAGTACTGGAAACCATAGATCTTATAGTGTTCAAAATCACTTGATTTCATCCTAAAAGGCTCTAGCTAAAGTAACACAACACCAAATAAAACTACTTTGAGGTACAATTCCGCCAACCTCGAAGGAGAGTTAAGGTTAGTGACTCATTCCCAATGAAGACTGGACTATGGCAACTTCAGTCGAGTAAGAAAATTCAAGATCAACCCAGCCTCGCTCAAGTCAGCTCTTCATGGTTCAGTCAGACTGTGCACTGGGATCAGGAAATGCAATCATATTATACCTCTCATTCAAATGTCTCCCAAACGAAGCATGAATCACTTTCAAACTTGCATGTGTCAGCTGCAAAGCTGATCAGACTGGAACACCGAACATCTCGCCCACAAACCGACCACATTGGGAGGACAGAGCTCTCTGCAGAATGCAGACACTCTGGTTGGAAATTTCAGCTTTAAAGCTAGAAAAAACATCAAAACAAGCATACTCTTGGAGTGCAATCAAGGTCTGGTACTCCATCCGAACAGCAATCAGAAGTGTATACTCAAATGAATTCATAAAAATAACCTGCTAGTCCAAAGTTTCTTCTCTGTATAAGGGGCCCTACCCAACTGATATCTACCAATTGGAGATGACAAAGAGCTAAACACTTCAAAGTGAATATTACAGTTTAGTGTTTTACAGTTTATTATCTTAATGGTTGTCTCAACACTGCATAAATTGTTGATATCGCTATACTGTGACTTGTTGAAAGTTCCTGAATAATCTTTCTTTTGCTAATCCAAAACAGAAGATTGCTTTTCTGTATCATAAAATTATAGAAACATACATAAGAACAAGTTTAACCTCTGCAAAGTGTTCCAACACTTTTCGCAGTCATCCACGTTAAAACGAGTCCCACACTGAGTGTACGTTGGACATGGCCCTTCTTAGGGGAATTTACCTCAAAATGTTACGCTTTTTCCTCCTAGTCTTTACCGACTTTACTGCTCGTGAAGGGCACTGCGTGCCCCTTCTAAATAGTGGCTGGTCTGGGCTGAAGACCTGCTCAAGTGTGGCACCCTGAAGTGTTCTCTCCAAGGACCTGTCTGCGGGCCTCCTGTTCTCCCGGAGATCTCAGGGACATCAAAGATTTCTTGCAAGGGACCTACACCATCTACCTGCCCTCTCAAGTGCCCATCAGCTACTGAATCCCAACTGGTAGCGCGTTGTGAGCGTGGAATTAAGACTTGTGCCTGGAGACCGTATTGTGTATTGCAGAGCCCCAGAAATGTTGCCCTCATCTAAGGCATGTGGTTCCTGTTCTGCAGGGACCCTAACACTCATAAGCGTCTAGTGGGTGGTGAGCAGATTATCCGGTTGCGTAACCCAGCGTGACCTGTTTCATCGATCGTGCCAAATCTCTTTCGTATGACACACCGACGGCATCCTCACTGCGTGCAGTCTTCGATTCACAGGGTGCAACCCTCGGAGGCAGGGGTGTACCCAAACTAGTGCCTCATTCTACCTCATATGGCTCTGCTGAACTAGGGCCTGTGTGTGACCTGACTGGTCTGGTGTTATCTGTATCATTGAGCACTGGACGTTGTCCCTCATTTCCAAAGAGGTACGGAATTGCAACTCTTCACTTGTGTGTGACCTGAGTTGCCTAGTGCAACCCATCTCAACGTGCACTGGTCATTGTGACTCATTTCCCGGGAGAAACAGAATTTGCAACTCTTTGTGTTTGAATCCTGAAGTGACTGGCGCGACCCATACCAAGGTGCACCAGATGCTGTGCCCGGATTGCCTGGGCACGACCCTGATCAACATGTACTGGATAGCGCAACTCCTCCTTCCGAGAGGCTCCCCTGTGTTACTCCCCATTCATGGGTTGTTCCCCTTTGGCCCTCGCTGCGTTCTATCAACTGTCCTCTCCACACCTGGTCCCTCCTGAAGACATCTTGGCACCAGGTCATAGTGAGAGAGCTTGACTGGGTTGAAGGAATGCTTCCGAGACAGTTTGGAAGCAGGTCAAGAGACTGCGTGACTCCATTTTGTTTTGAGACCTGTGGGTGAACTTTCTGAGTGGCTGCTAAATTCCTCTCGTTCACGTCTACCTCCTAATTAAAACTTACTACATATCTCCACCTGCTTCAGGAAGACCGAGATTAAGTGTGACTTTGGTCGCGTGCGGCCTAGTATCCAGGAGGAGGGGCTTGTTATCTTCCATCCGGGGGTATAGGACAATCGTGGTGACGTAGAAGGTGCAGAGAGGCTGGGGCCACATAGTCTGCAGGGTGTTATCCATTGACCTGATGGGTACCAGTGGCACCACATTAGGGTGCTGAGTGTGTATATGTGCAAGAGGGTTCTGTACAGACTGGGCTGGTACCTGTTGCACCGTGTAACGGTGCGGAATGAGTATGAGTGATCATCTGCGGACCACCTCTGGTCCATAACACTGGCCGGCGGTGCCACTTTACACGTTGATTTCATGCCAAAAGCACAATATATTTGACGTTGGGTTTACCTGCGTGGTTCCGGCCCGCGTTGTGCTAAAAAGTGTTCTAGTTTCATGTATGTACATATCTTTGGATATCGTTGTGACCCAGAGTGTACCCTATAACTGCGTGGGATTGAGTTATCAGGATTGCCTGGGGTGCACAGCATGTCGTACCGCATAAGGGTGAACTCTCTCTCTGTGGGGGAAGGGAGGTTAGATTAGGAATTGTCCACAGTGTGCATAATATTGATAGCATAACAATACGAGGGGCCTAGTCCTGCTAGTAATATTTTCAAATGTGTCTTATGCCAAAAAGTATATGATGTTCATGTTATAATGAATGATTATGTGTGTTGAATATAGGCGTTATTTACGTACATCCTGTCTGAAGTCTCTTTTGTGACGCTCAGTGTATTTATCAGAGTGACTGCTGTGCCTTTGCTTTACACATTGCCTCTAAGATAAGCTTGACTGCTCAGTGCCAAGCTACCCAAGGGTGAACACAGGTTATACAGCGAGTATAATCACCCGCCCTTGACGGGAGCAGTAGGTTCTGCCTGGCTGGGAGCATCCCTTCAGCCATCCAGAAAGTGCTGGGTCTAATAGTGCACATTTATTATCCAACTTTATCAACAAAGTACTAGGTACAAACTGAGTATGCAGGAAGTAAATAGTATTGTGTGGGTAAGCAAAGTCCTTTTTTAAAATTCTTATTTATATAGATGCAGCATGATCCTTAGATACAAAAAATAGCCCTTTAGAATTTACAAGAATGCAAAGAAAATCAAATATACAAATGATACAAAACCATCCAGTCCTTCCAATAATCCCTATCCAGGTTCCATAAAGTATTAAAATCAATACAAAATGTCCATGTCTACTCCTCCCAATTTTTCCAAATTGTAGCTACTTTTTGCAGAGACCTATACGTTTTCCATATAGTATTTCATATGTATGGACTCTATGCATCTTGTTAATCAACTGGGATATTTAGGGAACTCTGTCAGATTTCCAGTTTGCTAATATTAATGATCTGGCCATCAACATGGAGATAAATATTAGCTGACATTGACTGATAGATCTATCTCCTGAGTGGACCAGTATCCCAAACAATACTGCACACACCGCCTAAGTGGCCCCCCCAACGCTTTCTCTACCTGAGATAGGGCCTAATCCCCCCAACTCAGGCTGCTTCCACCCCTCCTGCAATCAATCCTTGCTATATGCAAAAAGTATGGCAAAACGTATGGTCCTAAAATTCAAAATGAAACCCCATCCAAAAATGTGATAGTCACATACCGACCATCTGGAGTTTCCATTTCGCTTGCATGGAACGGAGAACCACTCTATTCTCCCCATAGCCCATCGTTACTTGCCGGTGTCCTCGGAATCCTCGAAGCTTGTAGCCAGCCGCCGAAGAAAATGCAGCTTCAACAAACAAGATGCCGCTCCTGACGGGTCTGTTTCGGCCAAGGTGAGCCACTGAAATAAACACCAATTTGCCACATGTAGCCTGTGGCCAATTGGCCGCTGCAATAGAATGCCTTTGCGTTCTGTCGAATTTCAGTAGTAGCGGGTCTGGCAAACTCGGGGAGACTGCAATCCACTATACGCCGTCCATCTTGCTACCTCCTCTGTGGGGCCGGACTCAACCAAATAGAATGACGGGAGCTCATGTGGTTCACATCCCTGAGCACTAAAGTAAAGTCATGTAGAGCACCTGTCAGAGAACAAATGCCGGTTTCCTATGCAGGAAAGCTGGGCCAGGGAAAACGAGAAAATGAGGTGCAGAATGCCACAAGGGAATTTATACCCTACACTCAGGGAGGTAGTGTCAGTGATGTGGCATAGGAAAAAGTAGTCTCCTTACCTCTAAGAGGGATGCAACATTATGAAGGCATTACAAATTCAAAGACCACAGAAAACGATGGTAGGACAGAAAATGGTAAGGAATGTACGTTGGTATTGTTCTTTTGGACTAAAAGATCCCTAAGTGATGTGCTATTCT
Organism: Triturus cristatus; assembly: GCF_964204655.1. NCBI lineage: Eukaryota > Metazoa > Chordata > Amphibia > Caudata > Salamandridae > Triturus > Triturus cristatus. The sequence goes on along the minus strand of NC_140584.1, from coordinate 628,000,076 downwards.
GTTTAGTGATGAGGGGAGACGGGATTCAGAACAACAATTGTCCCAGGTCTTCAAAGACGTGGATTTTATCGACATGATGGATCAAACCTCAGAACATATGGAGCAGGTCTCAGAAGGAAATCAGCTGGAGAAAGATTGCTTAATTAATCAGAGTGCTGCCTGCACCCGGGACAGCATGTTGGATCTAAGTGCTGGAATAAGAGCAAAAGGTCCTTGCATTGTTATGTGGGAGCCTGGAAGGCTGGTTATGTATGGGGGGTATGTCATGCGATAAAAGATTAAAAAGCACTTCTTGGATAAGCATTCAGAGAGCAGCTTGTGAATTCAATATACTTGCAATTAGAGTTGGAAAACGCTCTTCTGTGGCTTTTCATTATTTCGAGATTATGGGTGAACCACTTGTTGAGCCAGTCTTTGGTGGTCCTAGCTATTTTGTGCTGTAGTACAGTAAAGATGTCAGTGGGTATGAATATATGGCTCTCAGTGGTTCAAATCATTGGCCCACTTGGTTGCACTGGGTAAGGAATACTTACACGAAGGTGCCATAATCTAAATATGGCATTTCAGAATGAGTTTGACAGAGTGTAGATCCTTGCTACAGAGTTCACCAATCAAGTTTAAATTCAAGAGGCGAGCAAGGATAAAAGTCCCCAACTACTGGTGCAAATGTTCAGAACACCCCTACCAGAGGACTCAGCCAAGATTTCGGCCTGTAGTTCCAGCCCTCCACCCCACAGGTGTGCAGTGATCTTCCAAGTAAAAGATCAGCACCAGATATTCCAAAGAGGTGCAGAGCAGGGGCAGTTGTGTTTCAACCAAGTGATCGCTGCGATGGCTGTCTACGCTACCATGAAGGTTGCAGTTCAGTTTTTTTTCATTTTATCAAAAAATTGTGGGCTGCGGATACTGAGGGACAATTCAAACTGCAAATTGGTGCTCCTTAAGCAGGCCCTTCTGGTGCACCGTCTCATGTATGATCCTCAAAGTGTCACCTCGCTCTAAGGTCTAATAGGGTTAGACGCCTTTCGTCCCCGCTGCACATATCCTGACTGTGGTGACATCAAACCTATTATTATTGGGGTGCAGTAGCTGCACCCCTGCAGAGTTTATGTCTGGTGTCATGTGTAAGTTGCATGACAACATTTGTGGCAGCCTGGTGCTCCTTAGTGCTTATTGTGTGTGTGGAATGTTCATAAACATAACAATTTCTTTAGCAATAACTAAGCACAAGCAATCAAATTTGTGCCAACGGAAATGCTTCACAAACACTACCTGTAAAACGTATTGAGGGTTGCTTGTAGGCATCCGTAAACATTTATTTTGGTAATATTTACATGTGCAAGGTGGAGGACAGATGCTGCCCACCTAGAACAAACCTTCTTCCCACTTCTTCCTCTGATGTTCCTAATTTCCAGTGCTAACTGCACAGAACACTAAAGGTCATAGATGTTGATTCACCAAAATATCAGGGGTAGTGCAAGTGACGGACCTTTTGACCCATGGATGACATCAGGGGAAGTGACATCACTTGACCTCCGACCTTAGTTACAACACTGGAGTTAGGATCATAAGACCTTTCACCCAAAACGTTACAGAGTAGCACCACATGACCTTTGACCTAAGACATTCCAGGTAATGGCACCATATGACCTTTGATATGTGGCCTTCAGCACAAGTGGCCGGTGCAAGCCAACTAACTTCAGCTTATGGAGGATGCAATACAGAGCAAGTGTAGGCATGGCTAATGAAGATTCCTTCTAGTTGTGATGGTGGGGGCAATGCCTTGCACACGTAGCAGGCTGAAGATATGCCAACACATACTTGCCTAAACCTTTGTCACACGAGTACTGTCACCAACCTCCGCTACCTAACCCCAAATATGCCTCTTCGTGTTGAGACAGAGTGAAAAAAATGTCACCATGTGCTAATTCCTCCCATCCCTTTAACTGCTCTGTCAGTATAATCTTTTACCTCTGCTTCCCTCTCCTGCTGCACCTAAAGCCCAGTTCTCCACCCCCTCTTCTGCGGTCTCTCATTATATGCTGCACCCACATCTACTTTCTCCTACTATCACCATCCCTCCACTATCTGCAGCTGCTCTGTCACCAACCACCCATCCCTCTGCTATGGAAGAGGTGTGGCGCAGCGGCCAGGACAGCTGACTGCGGGACACCGGTACTCATGGTTCGATCCCCGGCGCCGGGGGCAGCTCAGCCCAGCACCATGTGACTCTGGGCAATAGCTCGCTTCATCTTCCCGATGGCCCCCAGCGCTTTCACACCCTTAGGAGTAATTGTTCGCGCTTTACAAATACCGGTATTCTGATGCTGTCATCATGTGCCAATCATTCTTCCTTCTGTCACTAAATAGGGGGACCAAAAAACCCACAAAGAACTGGGTATAGGGGTTGCCTAACGCACAAGACATATAGTTTGGGGTCAACAACCACACGTCACTGGACATGTAGTGGCACATACCAGCTGAATTCCAGTTTGGATCTGCAAAGGAGGATTGTCTTCCAGTAAGGCGAGATTTGTATCCATATGTACACGTTGTATATGATCCCTAAATGCAAACGTTTTAGTATTAGGCGAGCAATGAACGGTTTGCATTACTGATAGTGGTTGCAGTATGAACACATGTACATTTGTTTGCAAATTTGTACAAGTTGAGGATTTGTATAATGCGTCCCGGTTGAATGCAAATAGATGCATAAGCGAGAAAGCAAGATTGGCGATCTCTTGACTTTAAAATATAATGTTCAAACAAAACTTTGCACCTTGAAGAAAAAAAGGCTAAACTATTTTTACATGTTTGAATACCATTAAACTGAGGCATCATTCTGTAACACATATTTGATGCGTGCCAATATATATTTGTACAGGATTTAGACGTGTAAGGAGTAGCTCACTACAACTTAATGTTCCAGATCAGTTTTATGAGGCATCCCGGTCGCTTTGATCTGTTTACCAAAAGGCACGGTGGGAAAAGGGACTCTGCCGGGGAGCACAAGGGGCAGAGGAAGATGCAGGCAGTGGGAACTGGGCTTTGGCCAGGGAATGTTTCAGTGTGGGGGACTGACTCACCTGCTACCCCTCACAAGAGTGGAAACGGTTTACCATTTTATTTACCATAAAAACAAATGCATGCCTGACACTATGCAAAGCTTTAAAAGCACAGGAACGTCTGAGTCTCAACTTTGAAACTTAGCGCACCCTTAATTAGGATCTGTGACTTTCATGTTATGCATATCATTTTGCAGCAGGCACACAGCCTGTGACCTATCTTCCTGAGATCCTCCGGTGATCTAGAGGACACATGCGCATCTGAACAGCATCTGCATGATCACCATAGCTGAACAGGGATAGGAGGGCTTGTGGGAAATGCCACGCCGTTCAAGACTGGAATCCAGTGTGTACTCACAATTACAAATACGGTTTACAAATCAAGTTACTTTACTTATATGGGCAAATAATCTTTTTTGTAAATTGAGAGATTATTTAACAATATAATAATTTTTTTATTTGTTTCAGACCTCAACTGAGGTCAACAAATACAATTACATAAAAATAGAAGATATTAGATAATATTTTTGAAAGTGATTTAAAAAAACTCTTTATGGGATTAAACAGGTTAAAGCAGTTTGTGGTCCACAAGAACTACACACATTAGTTAAAACTGTTAGATTTGTGCACTTTAAAAAAAAAAATAGTTTTAAAAAACTCTTAAAAAACTTATACAAGTTATAGCAAACCAATTCATTAGGGGGAGACTTACACACCGTAATTAGATCTTGAAGTAAAAAAGCACTGTCTCTTAAGCGGATTGGCTTTATGAATCGTCGCCGAGCCTCTACCAAAATCGGGTTAGGACAAATAAGTAATAAGTGAGCGAGATCTTGTGATCCGCCATTGCACATGTCACATTTACCTGGAGAGTTTTCGGGGGAGATCCATCTGGCGGAATATCCTTTTAGAGGGAGAATTCCTAATCACAGAAGAAGGATACAGCGCCCTACTTTATGCTCTAACTGGAACTGTTGATAGTGCTCGGGGTTTTGTATACTATGTTCTCCGCAAATTTTTTATGACACTTTAATTGGATACAATATTCTTTATCTAATTCATGGCTTATTCTCGGTGTCATATGTTTTAAAAAGAGCTTTTGATGCGCTGGGGACCAGGCTTGCAAAAGTGCTACAGTGCATTGAGACACCTTAAGGGCTTTTATGAGCTTCCTATCGAAGGTGTACAGAGCCGATTCATCACTAAAAGTCTTCAATTTGAATATACATCTTAGTGAGCCAGGGACTGTATGTAAGAGAGTAAAGGCTGATGATGTTGGAGATAGCTCGAGCAAATGTGCTCGTTGGAGAAAGCTCAAGGCGTAAGGATTGTACGGGGACTGATTGGGATACTTTTAACAGCTTCTGTAGAATGATCGCTTTCCTTACTTTTACCAATTGCCAGGTTTTAATTTGTGTATATTCCAAGGTTTACAAAAGCGTTGCAGCCACGCTCAGGAGTCTTGAATCAATGATTCCTTCAAGCATCATTCATTCATTTTTGCCTGCTTTTCTTATTTTAATTTTTGAATTGTCTCGAATATTGAGTTTTTAATAATGAATTTATTAGCCCCTTTTTAAGAAAATGGGAGAAAACATCAGGGTGAAGTTTACAAAAGAATGGCTCTGCATTGCTTGTATATGGGAGGTGCCATGCTTCACTCCTGGTGAGTGAATCTTGATTTGTCCTTCATGTCAACACTTTCCCAGCTGCCCTGAACATAAGGGCCTGTGCTGATTCGAGAAGCTGGGACAACGAGATGGAAGTTTGAGTGCCCAGAGTTGTGTGGTTGCTACTAAAATATTTGTATCTATTGTCAATGGTTAACCCCCTCCTAAGCAAAGTTAATACATTCACAAATGTCCATGAATAACCACTATTTATTTTCCAGTAAAACCTATTTGGGGTCGAGTTCAAAGCTGTGCCCAATCATGTGAACAGGTAACTTTTTTCCCCTTTTACTTTTTGTTTTGGGGTATAATTCATCTTGCATTACTAATGCATTCCAAAGCAGGGAAGACAATGCACAACTGCCTAGCAGCCCCATATGTGTGACACTTTTTACTTAACTTCTTACTGTTTTTTTTACTTTTTTACTTTTTTTGTGTCATTTTCAACATTGGTTCCATTATATAACGTCTCTTCCTCAGGTAACAGTACTCCTGAGGCGGAAGCCGGGAGCAGAACTTAATTTTAACATTTTGAGTGTCACATATTGTTTGCCTTTTGGTTTTAACTTACCTCTTGAGCACTAGCAGAAACGAAAGCCCTCCCTCGCCACACGCTTTACAGCAGCTCCTAAACGCTGAAAGCAGACTTGGGACGGAACAAACTTTCTCGGACGCCATTGCCGGCCCGCACCGAGGACACGCCCCCTCGAGGCCACGCCCCCCTGCACCAGTAGAAAAGCGCTGACAGCTAGCGCTCCTTAGAACAGTACTCCTGAGGCGGAAGCCGGGAGCAGAACTTAATTTTAACATTTTGAGTGTCACATATTGTTTGCCTTTTCGTTTTAACTTACCTCTTGAGCACTAGCAGAAACGAAAGCCTTCCCTCGCCACACGCTTTACAGCAGCTCCTAAACGCTGAAAGCGGACTTGGGACGGAACAAACTTTCTCGGACGCCATTGCCGGCGCGCACCGAGGACACGCCCCCTCGAGGCCACGCCCCCCTGCACCAGTAGAAAAGCGCTGACAGCTAGCGCTCCTTAGAACAGTACTCCTGAGGCGGAAGCCGGGAGCAGAACTTAATTTTAACATTTTGAGTGTCACATATTGTTTGCCTTTTCGTTTTAACTTACCTCTTGAGCACTAGCAGAAACGAAAGCCCTCCCTCGCCACACGCTTTACAGCAGCTCCTAAACGCTGAAAGCGGACTTGGGACGGAACAAACTTTCTCGGACGCCATTGCCGGCGCGCACCGAGGACACGCCCCCTCGAGGCCACCCCCCCCAATAATTATGTGCTTCTGGTGGAAGCGCAGCGGACGAGCGCAGCGGGCGCGCTGGCAGCGCGCCTAAGGCAAGCCCGTCTGCGCCCGTCCGCGCCAGGACGGGCCTAGGGCCAGCAACCCTGGACCTCTCCAATCACGTAAATCTGTCATACTCCAGGGACTCCTTGCTCCGACTGAACCATCCCCTACAGCCTTCCTGCACCAATTCCCTCACAGGTGAGAATCAGGAAACCCACTGTCTAAATTATCCTTTTAAACTCACCCCAGCTCTTAAAAACCAACTACCCCCAACTATCATTAAAATGGGTTTGTTAAATTGTCGATCCCTACCCAAGCACACCCAGGAAATACATATGCTACTAGAAGAGGAGAAACTCGATATCCTATTTCTCACAGAAACATGGCTCAGGCCAGAATCGGACTTCGACATTGTCCAGGCCCTACCCCAGGGTCTCCTATTGCAACATCTAGACCGAGCGAAGGGTAAGGGAGGAGGTATCGCGATTATTTATAAAAACCAATTCACATGTCGTTTTTACGACAGCCCCCTATCGAATTGTGAAAACGTCCATTTTAACATCCAAATGTCCCCCTGTAACTCCCTCTCAGGAGTCCTTATTTACCGTCCACCAGGGCCTTTAGGCCAATTCTGTAGTTCCTTACTCGAATTCTCAACTGCTCTTTGGAGCATTTCCTCTAACATGATAATCCTAGGGGACCTTAACATCCACTTTGACAAAAACGACGACGATACCACAGTAGAACTATTGGCAGACCTAACAAAGCTTCAGCTTCGTCTCCAGAATAACCAACCTACCCACAGGCTCGGACATCTTCTTGACCCCATCATATGCAACATCGATGATCTTATAACCAACGCTCCGATCCCTTTGCCATGGTCAGACCACCTACTTATCCCTTTCAGATGGGAAATACCTAACATCTCCCCTCCCAATAAACCCTCTGTCGCCCCCACGCGTCCCTGGGCTAAACTTGATATCGAAAAATGGAAGGAAGCCTTAGAACGTCGTAAACCAACTCATGATTCAGACCCTATAACAGCAGACATAAAGTTCTCCTCTTGGATCGAAAATTCCCTCAACACGATCCTCCCTAAAAAACCGCACCTCACTTCCCGTAAAAAAAACCCGGCCCCTTGGTTTACACAGGAGACCCGCCACCTAAAAAAACTCTGTAAAAAAGCTGAAAGAATGTGGCGGAAAGATTTCGACCCTGAGCAAAAGAAAGACTACAGACTGTCGATTCTTGCCTACAAAAAAGCCCTGAAAGAAGCACAAACCGCCTTCTTCCAAGAGAAAATTAATGCGGCTTCCCACTCATCAAAGGAAACCTTCCAAATTGTCAAACAACTCCTAAAAACACCAGAACCATTAGGATTTGTCGACCCCTCAGACAATCAATGTGACAAACTGGCCGCCTTTTTTGATCAGAAAATCCAACACATCCTACAAAAACTTCCCCCCCTCTCCAACGCGGATCTTCCTCTGGTAACGGCAGAACAGACCAGCACGCTTAAAACGGGACTTGATTCATTCACCCTTATAAACCCCGACACTCTGGCGCCTATTCTTCAGTCACTCAAGAGTGGCTCTCCCTCAGACCCAGCCCCAGCAAGTATCTTAAAACTTGTCACCCTGACCATCCTCGAACCACTGGTAAACGTAATCAATGCCTCTCTGATCAACGGAACAGTTCCCCCCAGCTGGAAAAAGGCGAAGGTTAGGGCTCTGTTGAAAAAAACGAATCTGGACCCTCTCAACCTTTCCAACTTCAGGCCAATCTCCCTTCTTCCACTCACTAGCAAGTTAACAGAAAAATGTATAAACTCCCAACTATCCAACTATCTCGAGACCAATCAACTACTCAAATCCTCACAGACAGGCTTTCACCCGGGTCAAGGCACCGAAACCACGATCTTGACAGTGGTCGAGGAGGCCAGGAAGATCATGGACGCAGGAGGATCAGTGGCAGGGATCCTCCTAGACCTAAGTGCGGCCTTCGACACTCATCAAATCCTGACCCAGCGACTCAGTGATCTTGGAATTTCAGGCCTTGCCTTATCCTGGCTGAACTCATTTCTGGCAGACCGCTCCTTCCAGGTTATAGAGGGCAACCATGCATCCAAAGATACCCCTGTACGCTGTGGAGTGCCCCAGGGCTCTTCTTTAAGCCCGACACTCTTCAACATTTACATGTCCCCCCTGGAACAGATAGTCACTCCACATGGGATAAAACTCCTTACATATGCAGATGACACGCAGCTGATAGTTTCTCTTACTCAGGAAAAAAATCCTGATATAGACCTTTACTCATGCCTGACTGACATCGTAAGCTGGATGGACAGATCCCATTTAAAGCTTAACGGCGAGAAAACGGAGATCATGGTAATGGGGAATCAAGCTCACCTCCTCACAGACTCCCTCTGGCCGCCTTGCATGGGCAAACCTCCATCCCCCAAGCCCGAGATTAAAAGCCTCGGTCTATGGCTGGACAATAAACTCACTATGCAAACCCAAGCAAGAAAAACTGCAGGAGCCTGCTTTGGCCTCCTGCGATCTACCCGAAAAATCTTACCTTTACTCCCTTTCCAATCAAGGAAACTGTTGTTACAGGGTCTCATTCTATCAAGGCTAGATTACGGCAATGCGCTATACCTTGGTGCACCTCTAAAAGCCATTACCAAACTTCAGGTAGTTCAAAACGCCGCTGCTAGGATTCTGACCAACACCAGGAACCGCTGTTCAGCCAAACCAGCCTTGCGTGCTCTGCACTGGTTACCCATCATGGAAAGAGTGCAGTTCAAATCACTCTGCCTTACACATAAAATTCTGAATGGCAAAGCCCCTCCCATACTGAGAGATTTAATCACTCCCTATAACACCTCCAGACACCTTCGATCATCCAATGCCAACCTTACTAAACCACCCAAGATTCTGCGAGCACGCTCAGGAGGCCGGCGCTTCTCCTACAATGCGTCAAAGATGTGGAACGCCCTCCCTCCCGACCTCCGCGCCCAACCTAATCTTCTGGCATTCCGAAAATCCCTGAAAACATGGCTCTTCCCATGAGCTTCTCTCCCTCTCTTCCTATCAGAATCTGTTCAGCGCTGGGATGCTCACGGGCAGCTATGCGCTTTATAAACCCGATAACATTAACATTAACTTTTAGAAAAGTTTGGCTTTTTACAGCGGTGTGGAAATTGCAGCCTCAATTTCAACATTTTAAGCATACGTGTAAAAATGGAAGCATGCAAAATGCAATTGGCTAAAAAGCCACACCTTGCTGAGGAACTCACCCAAGACGTGGTGCTCCTTGGAAAGTATGGTGGTGCACTTAAATACACTGACATATAATGCTTTAGTGCAGCTCAGCACATCAATTCTAAAGATCCTTTTCTACTCAAACTCTGCAACCAATAAAAAGGAATGTCAATCCTACCTGCTGCTTGTTCTTAATTTCCACCTGATATTTCTCGTTCTCCTTTGAGATAATGCAGCGAATGCTGCAAGGTTTGCACCTTGTGTGCAGTCCATGTGCAATGCTTTTCAATCTGATGCGCCTCAAACCCTCAAGAAATTTGTCAGGGCCTCGGCAATTTGGGTCTCATGGACCTCCTATTTCAAATATAGAAGACCCTAGAATGCCACCTTTGCATTAAATAAACCATGCACACACATCAATTCCATGCGAGAGAACTTCCAGACCTGTGAGGCACCAATAATAGGAGCATTAAGAATAGGTTCGGAGAAGCCTTTTGACAAGCAGCACCTTGGCAGATCCAGACAAATCCTACCAAGTAACACCTCGGCATATCAGGACAAATCCTACCAAGTAACACCTCGGCAGATCAGGACAAATCCCACCAAGTAACACCTCGGCAGATCCAGAACAAATCCTACCAAGTAACACCTCGGCAGATCAGGACAAATCCCACCAAGTAACACCTCAGTAGATCCGGACAAATCCTACCAAGTTACACTCTGTAGATCCGGACAGATCCAAAACATAGCTACCCGAGAAGTGAGTAAAAAAGTGACATTTTGCAGACTTTGCGACTATCTGGTGTAGGGGTTTCAGGGCAGTGTCAGGCCTTTAAAACGTCCATGCAAAAGGTGTTACCCAAACAACACCCTGGAAGGTGTACTGAACATATCGTGAACAAAGACAGAAACCACTGCATTGCATTATGAGGACCCATCTCCAAGGAAGGAAATTGTGACCCAGCAAGACTGGATGGGCACTTTGAATTTGGGATTTGAACTTACTTGGATTGGTAGTGAGTCATGTCTAAACTGTCTGAATATGGGCATATGAAATGCAATTCCCCCCATAACCCCTGTTTGTAGAATACTTTTGGACCTAGCCTGGTGTGATCCCGGCTGATGTTGGGGTCCCCAGAACTTTGAGTTCAGTACTGCCCATTTTCTCCTGGATAGGAACCAGAATGAATTCCTCTAATTAGGCTGTGCATGCATGTGTTGTTGATGTTGACTGTGAGCAAGTGACAAGCGAACTCCAGGGGTCCATATCCTGAAGGCCTCTTTAGCCCTCACTAGAGATCAGTGGTGACTGGTCGGTCAAGATGTTCTGCCCTTATGTGTTTTTAGTGGCTGATCATATGGTAATGGGAGCTTCTAAGAGAACAAGCATTGGCATAGCCAATAGGTCTAACCTTTGGGACCTTTTAAGTGTTTAGCCATGCAGCAAATGAATAAACAGGAGGAAGGACACTGAAAAAAAAACATGCAAATATGCTAAAAAAAAAAAAACAAGAAGAAAAAATGAAAAAACATATACAGATATCTCTACTCTCGAAGACCAAAAGACTTACAGTCAGCCTTGGACTTGGGGAACCTAGTTGAATGTGCGGAGTGCTCTTCACATGTGAAGATGCCTGGAATGTGGAGACATGCTGATGTTCGGATTGACAGGAGTTTTGTTGGACTCCCTAGGGTGCATCGATTGACCCCTCTGGGTCTTCTAGTCCCAGGGTGCTACTTCTTGGTTCGAAATATGCATTGTTGTTAGGGAATAGCCTGCAACGTGGTTGCACGGACGATGCAGGCCAGAATCTAACATGGAGGGCAGGTTCTGCCAGGAGCTACCCATAATCACTATACCCAGGGCTTTAAGTGGGCCAGGTCCTGTCGGTGCTCAGCACCGGAGTTCTAAATAACAGGTACTGAGACGGCCCTATCGGGCTCTCGCTCTCCATTTTTACCCTCACGGTGAACAAAAAGCTTAACTCGGCGCAAGGGGTCTACAAGCACCGAGCAGGTGAACAGCGGGGAAGTTTTTTGTGCTGTGAATGTTATTTCATGCAGAAGATTGCACCAACAGGGACCCAGATTAGGCCTCTGGCTTGGTATTTAAGAAACCGCTGCTAGCGTTTCCTCACTGTATTTTAAGATGTTATCCGCGTGTTGTCGGTTATGTCACCACAAAGGTTAGGTAAAATGTACCACAAAGCAGCCAATCTGTTAACTTTGCACGCATCTACTTAGGTCTCCAACATTTTGCAAAATAAATACAAGGTACCTAAATGTGCTTGTTTCTTATGGTGAGTGGTCCAAAAGAAAATCACTACAGCACTCACATCGTGATGACACTGAACAATAGTTCTAGCAGAGACAGCGGAGTTAGCTGTGCAACATCACATCACAATGGTCTTCACAATCTAAATAAATGCGCACACCACCATGAGTGTCTCTAGGGAAGCTGCGTCAATGGAGGGTTAACAATCAACCAGCATGTGCAGCAGGGCGTTCACTGCGATTCATCTGCAACAGTCTCTAGTGTCAGGAAGCAGTATGTAGGTAGTGGGCCGTGCCAGAAACCAACATGACAATAATAGCTCAAGGAACATTTGCGGTGCAACGTCGCCACAAAGCCCCTGGAGACAATAGTGGTAGGTTTGTCTCTGTACTGGTAGGATTCAAGCGAATGGCGCTAATGGCAAAGTTCCCAAGAAACAATTGGAAAAAACAAGCCTCAGGCAGGGCGGTGAACAATTGCCAAGAAAGTCAGCAGGGTTGTCCCTGTCAGCAGCTTACCTAGACCAGCAAGTACCTCAAGAGCCTTGGCTCGGTGTCTCGGGTCGAAGAGGTGCGCAAATCAGGGAAACGGTAGGGTACAGAACCAGAGAGGCTAGCAGTAGAAGAACAGCCTCTCCTGATATCCCCAATGCACGTGGATAGTCCCTCACAACCAGGGCTTTAAGAGGGCCGGGTTGCACCGGTGATGAGCACCGGCAGTTTTTTCAAGGAGGCCTCGAAACGGGTCTCTATCGGGCTCCTCTTTGTGCCCTGGCAAAGGTGGTCAGTTTTTTCCAGACTGCAGTGACAGCAGGCACATCGATGTGCGCTGCTCACCCCGCTCACTTCTCGTGGGGAAGTTACGGCATGACGTCATGCCAGGTGAGCGTTGTAGGTGAAGGGAAGTCCTTTAGAGAGAGTCCTCATCTCTCTGGATTTCCCTTCTCTTTTTGAAATTCAGGCGTAGAAACATTGTCGTGGTGTCACCAGGGCTTTAAGTAGAAGCTTTTAAAATATTATTATATACAAGTCATAGTTGTTGCTTATTTATCTTATGCAACTAACAACCATTCACAAAGTTAATAGTCCTGACTAGTTGTAGGTATGATGTTACTTATTGTATCATATATCTGGATGCAATGACAGAAACAGAAAAATACAAGTCTGGCAGCACACTATGCTAAGCACAGATTTTTAGCTACGTGTTTTTAAGCCACGCCCTTAATTACACTGGCCACGCCCCTTTGAGAAACCCCCAGTTTTTTCATCCCACTTAAAGTCCTGCTCACAACCCAAGCCAACTCAATGTCCATTGTCCATGCGGTGAGAAGGAGGCTGTTAGAAGATGGATAGAGAGCTCCGCATCGCACAAGTGGCAATTTATTATCACAAAGATATAAGGACGTATGGATAGGTTTAAAATGTTCAAAATCAATGTTTACTTTCTTTTCTCTGTAAACAACCAGTCTATTTGTAGGATATTTATGATACAGTTTGAGTCTCTGATGCATAGATGATATTGCTCCTAGCAGAGAATGTCGATTTGCTCAAGACTTTATGTAACTCGCGCCCCGCTTTCAGAACAGTGCTGAATATCAATCTGGATGGTCGCCAGCAGCGAATGCAAGTCAAGCCGCAGTCCTCGGGTCACGATCAGCAGCTGTGTGACACAAGGGGCGGAGGGCCAAAGAGATGCAGCCCAAGTAAGGCAGAAACAATTTGGGGTCGCTACAGTCACCTGGTAGTCCGTAGCGGTGCTGCGTGTCTCTAGGAAGTTTGTTAGCACCGAGTGGAGATCCGGTGGTCTTAGGTACCAAATGGGGCGGGAGGGGGCCAACAGGACTCGCCGGTCCCAGCCCTTCATTTCGCCCAAAGGGGTCCTGGCAGCAGGTGTCACCCACCGGTCCGCTGGTGAAAGCATTTGGTAATCAGATTCAGATGCCGGAGTTCCGATGCCGGGATCAGGGAAGGCACCTCCCTCAGTGAATAGAGCAGGCCGCAGCAGCGCGTCTCCGAGAGCCACCGCTCCACTCTAAAATCCCTTCTTATGGTGACTTTCCGGAGTGCCAGCGTCAATGGAAATAATTGACAGGGTCGCAACTGAGATTTTAAAGATCACAATTAAACTTGCTTGTGCGTTCTCCTGTTCTAGTTTCCACCCTTCCGTGACTGACTGTAAAGAAATGTTTTACACATGCGTACCTCGACCAAAATCCAGTTTTCAGTTCAGAAAAAAATAAAATCCATTCTAGGTGCAACGCTGACACCTAGTGGAATATTGATATGCAAACAAAATAGATTTAATAAAAAGTGTTCGCACTGTAGAACAAGCGTGGCCACGCGGCTGCGAAAGTGAAAGCGACCCTTGGAAACATGATACAGACCACATGGCGCCCCGCACGCCGCTGCTCGCTCCCGCAAGGTAGATGCCACCACACGCACGAGTGTCAGAAGAGTAAAGACCGATTCCAAAAGGTCATCTCCTAGAGCAGCGCATGCGCGCTGCCGAGGCGAGACCCAAAAAATGAGGGATTGGCAAAGTTCTGTGGAGTGCAGGGGAGGAAGGTCTAACCAACATAGAGCGTCTAGCAGCCAGTATAACCAGTGGTAGTGGTTTTAGATCTCAAATTGGTCAATCAGTGTGAATTTTAGCCCCAGATAATTTTTCATTTTGGCACAGAGGGGCGTTGCAGTCCACAAAAGGCTTTAGGAATGCCACTGCCTGAGTAAAAGGACCACGTTGCAGAGAGGTACTTCTGCATGGAGTCCAGGCATTGGGAGCAGGGGCTACAGGCAATGCAAAGTAATGGTTAGTTGCAATTGTTGTGACCTGTAGTAAAGCTGATAAGTACCGGGTGGAGTAGAAGGAGGTGGGCTGATAGGGATTGAGAGAATTGGACTTGAATAGAAGCATGAGGTTAGTGATGTTTCATTGCTTCATAAGCTTTCTATTTTGTGAATATTTTAGGTGAATATTGAACTATGACTGATGTTAAGAGCATGCCATCCTGAATTATTTGGAAGAAATCTACACATGGTGGTATGTTCAGGTTTAAAAAACGTAGAGTTTGACTACCTGCATCATGGCGATGGTCTTGGATGGTGGGTTAGGATGAAATAGTCCTATTGCTTTTAGATCTCTGGAGGTCATGGAGTTGGTTTTGTAGCTAAAGTCAAAGCAGGAAAAGCCTTTGTGATTATTCATTGGTGCTTTACCACTGTTCCCACTGCCTTGGTATATCTTTGAAATGACTATGCACCAGACAGTCAGCTGACTGAATGTAATATGAGCTCTACCTAGCATCATGCTTATTTGTAGGGAACATGTTTAGGTCGCTGCTCAGGAAGATGCCAATGTTCTTCCCAGAGTAAGTGCTGAAGGCCATAGCATAATACGTGGAGGAGTAGTACCTATGTTGAGAGCCTAGGACCTATGTTTTACATGAAGTGAGGTTAAAACTGCCAGACCTGCACATCTCAACCTCAGCCGATAGGCGATATGAACAAACTGGAAACCTTAAGGTAGGTCAGGCTGTCATCAGTGTAAGATTGAATGAGGAGTCCAAGGCTAGGGCGGATTCTCATATGCGGATGGGGACATGGAAAGCTTGAAACGAATAGAAGGAGGAGGTTTGATAAGGGAAAAGGCAGGGCAGAGGAGGGGGGTTACAGAACTGGTGGGGTTTGATCCGCTGCTCCTGGTTTGTCAGAAATTAGTGGAACCTTCAGATCCCTTGGTAGCTTTTTGCACAATTTATGGTGTAAAAAGCAGACAAAGACCATGAACACTTATGCAGCTACAGCAGGCCTGGAAAGGATCTCTATGAGGAGCCCTTACTAAAAAGGCTGTAGAAAGAAAAGGGATTCAAGGAATTGTTTTAGTTTGCCGTAACTGCTTTCCCTATGATTTTAGGGTGTTCTCACAATGGGGCTCACGGTCACGCTTACTGTCTCTGAATGAATTATTTTTGTTGTTTGTTGACAATGTTTTTCTGTATTTTCAGAATTCACTATTTTGAGGATTACTGTACAGTGCCTTGAAGTGCTTAGAAGTGCCTGAAATGCAGCATTATAGCACTATATCAATGAAAGAAAGATCTTTCACTGGAAGGTATGTCCCTGGCTGAATAAGAAATGTTACAGGTTAGAATCGTAAAATGCATTGTGTTTTCTTAGTATCTGCATGTCTGGGTACCAGAGAAGGTTGAGAAAATACCAAGCTTACCAGAAGTCTAGCAGGCCAGTGACTGCGCTTAAAAAAAAAAAATCAGCATTTCTAAGCACTACAAAAGATCAGCTGCCTTCACATCTCCCATGAGCAGTACTTACAGCAGGAAGTACTGAAGGGGCTGAAGGGGACTCCTCATTTCTTGACTGTAACAGCAGCACCGACTTCATCTCCTCAGTCTCTGCATAGTCCACAGGCCGCAGACCGAATATATTGCTGATAAAACAAGCACAGATGGGGTTTAAATGAATAAAATATGTGACGGAATTGTTAAGCAGATGCATTACCAGAGCAGTTTTATTTCATCCTCCCAACTCCTTGTTACGTTTATGGCTACAACTTCTCTGCGCCGACAATAGCAGGCCCCGCCTGTCCCACACAAAGGCAGAGGGATGGAGGGCCGTAAACCGCAGCATCAGGACCCACCCACAGTCAGCCACCTGCCCCCGCTCGACAAGAGGACATAAAAGGGACTTACGCTCTGAATGTTTTGAGTCAGCCACCTGAAAGACTTGATTTTTTTTATTGAACCGCAACTCACCATTATGCAAATGTTTTCAGGCAGGAGGGATGCAGGTTATTATGCATCGAACTGGCGTTGGTATGCATCTGTTCTCTGTATTCAGATGAGTTTCACACGTGAATATTCTTACATCCCTCAGAGCCCTGTGGGTAAACCGCACTGTAGTATTTCAAATGAACCACACACCTTTCTATATACATAGCCTTCATTCTTTACGAGCCCTGTTGGGAATCTGGGAGATGTATTTTACAATAGAGAATTCGGTTAGCGCCGTCAATGATGAAGGAAGATGAGGTCGAGTAAGGCTTCTGCTTGCATGAGAAAGGGATGCTACTTCAGGTCATTCTCGATCTACCTTATCCCAGATGACCAGACTACAAATTAGACCAATGCCATGTATGTATGATTGTGTACCCCAAAACGCAAACCTAGCTGCAAAGGAACTGAGTACTGTAGCCTTGTAGGTTGGATGCAATAACTAAATATAATCAAGCATTGGCAAAGCCAATACGTCTCGCCTATGCGAGAGCTACTGGCTTTGCCAATGTTTTAGCCTTGTTGTACATCTGTGTGGCTGCTGTTCAGCATGGCTAAAAGTCTGAGGTGTAAAGGAGAGTGTTGTACAGTGGAGCGTAGTAGAGTGGAGTGTTATGGAGTGGTGTAGAGTGGCAAGGAGTGTCATAGAGCGACAGAGTTGAGTGGCAAGGAGTAGTGTGATGCGGTTGAAGGGTGAACAGTGGAGTAGAATGTCAGTTGAGTGGCGTAGAGTGTCATAGTGAAGTGGCATAGAGTGTTAGAGTGGAGTGGCGTACAAGATGTTGTGTAGAGTGTTGTAGAGTAGACTGTAGTAGAGTGAAATGGCGTGAAGAAGAGTGTTATGGAGAGGAGTGGAGTGTTGTGGAGTTGCATAGTGTGTCAGAGGAGCGGTGGAGTGGAGTAGTGTGTCGAAGGAAAGAGTGGAGTAAAGTGACATGTCATAGAAGGAGTTGCATAGAGCATTGTGGAGTAGTGTCGTACAGTGGCGTGGAGTAGAGTGTTGTGGAGTAGCATAGAGTAGGGCACAGTGTCAGAGAGGAGTAGAGCTTAATGGAGTAGAGCTTCAGAGTGAATAATTATGGAGTGGAGTGTCAGAGTAGAGTGGCCGAGAGTGAAATGGAGTAATGTACAGAGTGGATTGGCATAGAATGCAGTGGCATAAAGTGCATTGGTTTTGAGTAGAGTGGATTAGCGAGCTTTGGAGTTGTGTACAATAGAGTGCCGCAGCATAGAATGCAGTGGCGTAGAGTAGAGTGACACATAGTGGAGTGGCGCAGACTGAAATGGCCTAGACTAGATTGTTTTAGAGTAGAGTGAAGATGCATAGAGTGGAGTGGTGCAGAGTAGAGTGGAGTGGTGCAGAGTAGAGTGGAGTTGTGCAGAGTAGAGTGGAGTGGTGCAGGGTAGAGTGGGGTAGAGTGCAGTGGTGCAGAGGAGATTAGAGTGAGTGAAGTGACGGAGAGTAGAGTTGCGAAGAGTGCATTGGCATAGAGTGCAGTAGAGTGGCATAGTGCATTGTTGTAGAGTACAGCGGTATAGATTACAGCGGTGTAGAGAACAATGGCACAGAGTACAGTGGTGCAGAGTAGAATAGAGTGGTGTAGCGTGCAGCGATGTAGAGTGCAATGGCATAGAGTGGCATAGCACGCAATGGCACAGAGTGCAGTGGCGTAGAGATTTGTAGAGCATAGTGGCATAGAGTGCAGTGCTGCAGAGTAGTTGGCATAGAATTAAGTGGCGTAGAGTGCATAGGTTTTGAGTAAAGTGGTGTAGAGTGCATAGGCGGGGAGAGATGTGGTTTAGAGTAGAGTGGAGCAGCCTAGAGTGCAGTGGCATTGAGTACTGGCGTGAAGTGGTACAGAGTACAGTGCACTGACGTGGCCAAGACTGGAGTGGTGTAGAGAGCAGGGGCGAAGAGTGCGGTAGACTCCATTGGCATTACGTAGAGTGGTGCAGAGTAGAGACATAGAGTGCACTGATATAGAGTACACTAGTGTGGTGCAATGGCATAGAGTGCAGGGGTACAGATTAGAGTGGTGTAGAGTCTGTGGAGACCCGGACTGTCTTGTTGAGGAGATGTGCTTGGAATTACTTTAACGCTAGAAATATTGCCAGTAATTCTAGGTGATTGATGTGGAGCACTTTTTGTTGAGTGGCCCACCTGCCCTGAATTGTGTGGTTTAGGAGATGGACTCCCAAGCTGGTGAGTGAGGCGTCCGTTGTTAGTACTATCTGTGGAACTGGCTCTAGGAATGGCCACCCTCTGGAAAGGTTTTGTGTGTTCCACCACTGCAGAGAGAGATGTGTGCGGCTGTCCACCAACACCAGATCTGTAAGTTGACCTTGAGCCTGATTCCACTGACGTGCTAAGCATTCTTGTAAGGGGCGCATATTAAGTCTTGCGCGAGGTACTAAAAAAATTCAAGAGGCCATCATTCCTATGAGCTGCATAAACACTCGAGCTGGCAGGGAGTGTTGGGATTGAAATTTTGTGATGAGGGTTTGCATATTGGCTATCCTGGCTGGATTGGTATGCTAGAGCTTTGGAAGTGTCTACTGGGGCCTCTAGATACTGATGTAGGTAGGAGGGCTGTAGATGTGACTTGGCGTAGTTTATTGTGAACCCCAAGTGGTGTAGCAGCTGAATTGTTTGGTGAGTGTGATGAACACACTGACTGTGTGACTTGGCTTTTATAAGCCAGTCGTCCAGGTATGGAAACACATGGATCTGCTGTCTTCGCAAGTGTGCAGCTATTACCGCGAGACACTTTGTGAAGACCCTGGGTGCTGTGGTTACTCCAAATGGGAGAACCTTGAACTGATAGTGTTGGCCGTCCACTGTGAACCTACGATATTTCCTGTGAGCAGGGTGTATGGGAATATGGAAGTAGGCGTCCTTGAGATCTAATGTGGCAAGGAAGTCGCCTTGTTGCAGCAGTGAAAGGACCTGTTGGTGAGTGATCATGTGGAAGTGATCTGACTGTATATAGAAATTGAGAGGTCTGAGGTCCAGTATTGGCCTCAGAGTACCGTCCTTCTTGGGGATTAGTAAGTACAGGGAGTAGACCCCTGTCCCTTGATGCTCTAGGGGAACTGGTTCTATTGCGTGCTTTTGAAGCAGTGAGAGAACTTCTTGTTTCAGAAGCGTTAGATGTTCCGTGGACATTGGACGCTGTTTGGGCGGTATGTTGGGGGGTGTTGCAGTAAGTTCCAGGCAGTAACCATACTGGATAATTTGTCTTAACCACCTGTCTGTAGTGATGGAATTCCAGACAGGTAGGAACTGGGAGAGTCTTCCTCCAACCGGAGTGGAATGGTCTGGAGGGAGTGGAGGGAAGTCATTGTTTGTTAGTGGGGGAGGTGCGAGTGTTGTTACCTCGGCCTCTCCCATTGTTGTTATTTCCCCTGTACCCACCTCTGAAAAATCCCTTGCTGGGGAATGTTTGTGTGGGACTTTTGTAGGAGGAGGAAGCAGTGTCTGTGCGGATGTTCTTGGATGTGCCCCTATAAAAGGAGCGACTAAAGGAGCCTTGTGTAGATGGAGACTGTAATGCCCCCATCGATTTTGCATTCTCAGTGTCTTTTTTCATTTTTTCTAAGGCTGTGTCTACAGCTGGGCCAAAAAGTTGTTCTTGATTGAATGGCTGATTCAGGATAGTAGTCTGCACTTCTTGTTTGAACCCAGAAATATGCAACCATTAGCTATCCTCTAGTGATTACGTGCCTGGGAGGCAACTCGTTTGCCTGAAGCGTCTAGTAATTTAGACTCTGTCTGGAGGTGGATCATCACCGGAGGTCTGAGAGTTGGCCCGCTTCCTAGCATTGGTCACTACCAGGAAATCTACTGGGAGTTGGCCTTTAATGTAGGTGGGATCATTAGGGGCGTGTTTATATTTTTTATCAATCCGAGGATTGAGAATCCTGGTACTGACACGGTCTTCGAAGACATCTGGAGCATGTTTGATGACTCCTTTCAGCATGGGTAATGTTTGTACTGTCTTTTGTGTCTGTGCAAAAGTGTCTACAAGGAAGTGTTCCTCTGTGGGTTCTGAATGCATTTGTACGCCATGATATTGGGCAGCCCCATCAATGAGCTGACTAAAACCAATGTTGTCATCTAGGGGAGATGGCCTTGTTGGGTATGCATCTGGATCAGGAAGGTCTAGAGGATCTACAGGGTCATTATAGTCATCCCATGTGTCCTGTGGTATGTTAGTGTCATCATCAGGATCATTGAAAGGGTCATTATATCCACCCCTACCTCCTAGGTCATCATCATCCTGTGGTGGTGGTGAGTATGGAGGAAGTATGGGAGACTTTGGAGGAGAGAAGGGCTTAGTGGGAAGAACAGGAGAAGAGGGTCTTAATGGTGAAGGTTCACAGACTCTTTTCTTCACAGGCACCTCAGGAATGTGTGGGGTGTCCAATTTCCTCTTGTTCTTTGAGATACTGACAATAAGGCCTGTTTTAGGGTCCACATGCAGTGTTTTCTGTTTCGGATCGATGGGATCTGGTAGAAACAGTTCTTCGTTGTTGTCGTGTGCTTTCGGCGCTGATTTTTTCGTTTCCAAACGTGGTTTTGATTTCTGCTCTGGAGCCTTAGAAGGGTTTTTTGGGTTCTTCGGCTTAGGTGTCGAGTCCGAAATCTTTTTTGGATCCTAAGGTTTTCTAGGTGTCTTCGGATCCGAGGCCTTTTGTTCTTTCGGTGTCGAAGTGCTTGGTGCCAAGGCGTTTTTGGAGACAGCGGGAGTAGGATGTGTTCCCGCTTTCGGCACAGACGGTATTTTTGGGGCACCGACGTGCGGCTTGCTCAGTCTCGAGCCGCTGGAAGGCTTCTCCTTTGTCTTCACAGCCGGGCCCGGGGGCGGGGCTTCTGAAGTTTTCTTTCAGTCGCGACTAAGACCTTCAGGCAAAGTCTTGACCGGAGCCTTCTTTTTTTCGGGTGGGGCAGGGGCAGCTGTACTCACTCGTTAACCTGGAGAGTTGTGGTCATCGGAGTCATCTGCTTCAGATACAATGTCGAGATCCTCCAAATCCTCTACCTCTGGAACGTCGGGCCTGCATCGAAGAGGTCTTCTGGCACCGGTGCAGCCTGTTGCACCATAACGTGTCGTCGAGCCCGGCGATCACGGATAGTCTTCTTGGACCGGAAGGAGCCGCAGGCTTGGCAATCTTTCTCTTCGTGTTCGGATGAGAGAAAGGTTGCAGACCTTGTGTTGGTCGCTGTGTGTGAATTTAGCCTCACACTGGGGGCATTTTTTGAATGGAGACCTTTCCATTAGCCGTAGGCCCGAATGGCGTCGATAGGCCCAGCGGCCCGCGTCGACGACCGAAATCGAGTATTTGAGTTAGTGCGTCGAAAGGCACACGAACGAGAACAATACTGTCGAATTTGCGATGGTTTGCGTGTCGAAAAGGTTTGAAAAACACGGTACCGAACCGGAGCACTGAAGTTACATCCGAACCCAATGGCGGAAAAAAACAATCTGAGGATGGAGTCGATGCCTATGCGCACAATCGTCCAAGTGAGGAGTCACCTATCTCGTGACTACAAAAGACTTCTTCCAGGACGTTTCCCTAAAACAGGACTACAATTTTACTTCAACCCAGCGCTCAGAATGACAGCGCTTCTCAGCAGAGAATTATTGAAGAGACAGGAAGAACACACATAAATGCCTTTTTTAAGCCATTAGCATGCATGTTCATTAAATTGCTTTCTTATAACAGCTGCTAACTATACCTGTTTTGCAAAACATAAAGATACCTCCCGCCGACCTTCACTAAAAACCGGGATAGGAGCTTAATTTCCTGAAATATGCCGGGATAGCTGGCGAAAACCCTGGTCTGTCCGGGCAAACCCAGGACGCCTCGTCCCAATGAATACACCGCGCACCTGCGAGGGGCCGAAAACAGGTACATTGTGCGGAATCGGACGGCGGCTTGTGGACCCGGAGTAATGCAGAAAGGAAGTTTTACCCCTCGCCCCGCACACACGGAGAAACGCAGCAGCTGACCCTGTCATCCAAAACCGGGTCTACCTGTTCAACTGCAAATTCGTCCTCTTAAATGCACTACAAATAAGTGTTCGCAATGGAAGACCTAACTCCCCCCCCCCCCCCCACCCCCCTTCTTTCGTATCTAAAATATCTGAGATGGGGATTAAATAACTGTGCTGACGTCATCGGCAAATCGGTGTGCTAGCGGAGTTTGATTTTGTGGGCAGATTTACTCCCTGTTCAGGGTCCATGCAGCCCTCCCCCCTTACCTCCCCCCCCCCGCGGGGCTCTGGGGTGCAGCAAATACGTTCTCTACGTCACCTCCCCAGTGCCCACATTTCAAATAAGTATTTAAAAGCACTTCAGTGAGTATATTTTGAGGGCGGAGATCAAGTAACACAGACCCCCCCCATGTAACCCACACTCCTGTTTAGAAATGGCCAGCCCAGCCCCCGAAATCTAGCTCTAATCATGCTGAAATCACAGCGGCGTGTACTCTAAAATGTGTGTTCTTCGTTACAAATATAATAGATTCGAAAGTTAACTCTCCGTTGGTACCGAAGTGTCACTGCAACGTTTTTTTTCTTCTGCAAATACATTTCAAAAGAGATTGAGTTTTCCTCTCACGACACCCACGCCTTCAAAAGGCACATCGGTGTGCGCGACCCCTTTTATTTTTTGGGGAGGGGGTGTGGGGGCTGACCAAGGGCTTCCAGCGTTCGAACTGTTGGTTTAAACACGATTGCAGCATGCACCGGAGCCGCGGAGCTGTCCCGCCGGCTTTTCGACCCTGAAGTGTCTCCGTGCGGGATATTAGAAGGGGGCAGGGCTGTGAGGGGAAGTGTCGGGTGTGGTTAGGTAATCCACTTTTACTTTTCAGTCTGTTATTTGCTTTCCACGTTATAAATCGTGGTCTACAAGTTCTCCAATACAAGTAAAAACAAACCTTGTCAAAGCCAATAGGTCTCGTCTATGCTATTGGCTTTGTGCCATAATCATTTTGTCCTGCTGTACAGCAGTGTGGCTAGGTCTCGCATTTGCACAAGTTTAAGTGATTGGCATTGGAAATAACAATGTCATTTTATTTATCGATTTTGAAAAACAACACATAAATAAAAAGCATTGTCTTTTACAATGCCAATAGCTCAAACTCTGGCAAATGCGAGACCTATTGCATTGCAAATGTTTGTTATTATTACAGTAACCGATGAACTGCACACAGCGCTCTACTGCATTCCAGCCACAAGAATTCCCTTCTGTAATATGCAAGTCGCACAATCTAAGGAGTGACTTTTCCTTCAGGAATTTTTTTCTTAGACACAATTACAAATTAAAGCTTCAACTGAAAAGCATGCCTACAATTCAGGTGCTGGTGTCTAGTGTCACTGGTGCATTGTAAGGTTTCCTGTCGTTTGCATCACACATTTTCATATATTTTCTAATCAGTGTCACATTACATGTATGGGATGGATTTCTGGTGCTGTACGCTACCACTCTACTGTTAAAATGTATTTCTAGAAATGATTGCCCCAACAGGCATCCAGTGTTTTATTATATTTAGATCGAGTTTTCTTTTCAAAAAGGTTGTACCGACATATTGATGCCAAGTCCCTGCACAATAGACACTGCAAGCAGGCTATGGGTGTTTTCAAGCCTTTAAGAATAAGGAATTAAATCAAATGCAAACTTCCAAATATCCATCATTTCTGCAATATAGAAACATTCAGTTCCCATCAGGAGTGTGGTGGAAGGTTTCTATCAGAAATGAGGTGTTTGAAATGAAGGGAGTGAATGATATGCTTATTTATTTTATTGTTTTTACAGAAAACGTAGGATAATAATTTACACATGATTTGGAACCTATTAACCCCATGTGCTGAAATGATGGCATTTAGTAAATCTCCCTTCCAAGAAGTGTATCAGAAGTTCGTTTTGAGCTCAAGTTGAACACAGAGGCCCATATCATTGTCAAGACAATACATGCAAGAGGAAACAGGTTTTGTAATTGATTAAATATTTTACGTTTTTTACAAACAACATTTTTTTTCTTCAGTTTTTAAGAATAGTGCCATCGTATAACTTAGCAATAACTTCCACAAATCCTTTAGGGTGGAAAACAAAGTTAAATTTTCCTAACGCAGGGGTGAAGGTAGTAATAATTAATCCTAGCACACTGAATGGAAATCTTATACAATTAGAAGGGTTCATGCTAGCTAACCCCCAAAGCAACACAAAGCTACATAGTGGTTAGCTGAATAATTATATTATGAATGCCAACCGTTGAAATACAACATTATATATAGGCCTTTTCGCACATAAGGGCGGGAATCTTCGAGGAGTACAACTGACCAGTGTTCCTAGGAAAAGAAAAGGACTACCGATCCACTGCCCAGCGGTTATTCTCAAGTGACACTTTGTGCTTTGGCAATGTACCACAAGCTTTTCCTGTATTTTTTTTTTTATCTGTCTCGCAATGTGTGTGGTGGCTAAATGCTGCATGTGCCGGCATTTATTTATTTAGAGTCCTATATAGTGCGAACATGACCCACGAGGGTATCAGAGCGCTTTACACAACTTTGATCTTGGTAGGCGTTTCCATAGTATAACCTAGAGATAACTAGGGCTTGAACCACTGACTTGAAGTCCTCGAAGGGAAAGAAGGGTTTAACTTTCTTTAGGATGCTCATTTAGAAGTTAGCTACTCTGGTAGCTGCACTGATGTGTTCCTGCATGTTCAAATTCTTGTCAAGTGTTATCCCTAGTGATTTCTTGGAGTCAATGACTTGTGGGATGCAATTGAGGGCAGTTAGATGTTTCAACCATTCTGCAATGTCTAGTGAGTGTTTGGGAGGTGAAATTAAGAGGAATTCTTTTTTGAGGGTGTTTAGTTTGAGGTGGTTGCAGGTTAGCCAATTCTGAGTGTTTTGTAAAGTTGGATTAAGAGAACGTATATCTTCAGGGGAGAGGAGATTTAAAGGTAAAGTTGGGTGTCGTCTGCGTACACTTGGAGTTAGACGCTTTCAGAATATCAGTTAACGGTTCCATGAGGAGGTTGAAGAGATTGGTTGATAGCGAGGAATCCTGCGGAACACCTAGTGTGACAGGCGTGGGGTTAGATAGTGAGTGGTTTTCTTTATTCTTTGGGATTGATTGTTGAGGAATGAGGTGGACCAGTCTAGGACAGGACCAGAAAGTCCCATCTTGCGTTCCAATAAATCAAGGAGGTAGTTATGTTTGACCGTATCGAATGCTGATGAGAGGTTGAGGAGGATTAGGAGGCAGGATGTATTATGATCAAGCATTTGCAGCACGTCATCAACTATGTGAGTAATGGCCGATTCAGTGCTGTGGCCCCGACGGAAGCCAGATTAGTATTGGTCTAGGAGACTGAAGTTATCAATGCGATTGAATATGCTACTTACCAGTATGCATCTGTTCTTGGCATGTAGGGCTGCTGACATTCATATCTGTGCATAGATCGCCGCCTAGTGTTGGGTCCAGATGATTGCACATTGTTGTCCTGGAAGAGTCTTCAAAGTATCACGAGATAGGTGACTCCTCCCCTGGACCACAGTGCGCATGGGCATCCTTTCCATCCTTAGATTGTTTTTCGCCATTGTGGCAGTGATGGAGTAGATACAGTAAGTGATGACCATGCTATACTGTAATTCTGAGTGCTGCAGCCGCTACAGGCGCCGGGGAGGAGGGTGGGCGATATGAATGTCAGCAGCCCTACATGCCAAGAACAGATGCATACTGGTAAGTAGCATATTCAGTTCGAGGCATGTGGGCTGCTGAATTCATATCTGTGCATAGAATATATAGAAGTACCTCCATTAGCGGCGGCTACCCGTGGCAGCTGCAGCAGTCTGAAAAAGAGTTTTGAGAACAGCCTGTCCTACAGCTGCCTGCTGTTTTGAGTGTACATCTACACAGTAGTGTTTGGTAAATGTATGTATAGTGGACCATGTGGCTGCTCTACATATTTCCTGTAAAGGGATGTTTCCTAGGAAAGCCATGGACGCCCCTAACTTTCGTGTTGAGTGGGCTCGTGGGGGAATCGTTAATGTGCGTTTAGCTTTTTGATAGCAAATTTGAATACATTTAACGATCCATCTGGCTATACCTGCTTTGGAAATGGCGTTGCCCTTGTGTTGTGGAGAAAAGGGAACGAAAAGTTGTTTTGTTTTCCTAAAGTCCTTAGTTCTGTCTATATAGTACATGAGGGCCCTCTTTACATCTAGTGTATGGAGCATTCTCTCTGCGACATTCTGTGGATTTTGAAAGAAAACAGGCAGTTCAATAGTTTGATTCATGTGGAACTGCGATATCACTTTGGGCATGAATTTGGGGTTGGTACGTAGTACAACCCTATTTGCGTGAACCTGTATGAATGGCTCTTGAATGGTTAGTGCCTGGAGTTCACTAACTCTTCTTAACGAAGTGATTGCCACTAGGAAAGCTACTTTCCAGGTGAGGAATTGAATCTCACATGAATGGAGAGGTTCAAAGGGTGGACCCATTAATCTGGTGAGGACCAAATTGAGGTTCCACACCGGTGCCGGTGGGTGTCTTGGGGGGATTACTCGTTTGAGTCCCTCGAAGAAGGCTTTGATGGCAGGCACTCTGAATAAAGAGAGGTGCTGCCTGTTTTGGAGATAGGCTGCTATCGCGGTTAAATGGATACGTATTGAGTTGTATGCCAGATTGCATCGGTATAGGTGTAGGAGGTAACAGATGATGTTTTGAATGGATGCGTCCAGCGGGGTAATGTCATTGTTGTTGCAGTAAAGCTTTGGCATTTTGCGTTTTCGTTTGTGGCGAATAGGTCTATCTCTGGATGACCCCACTGTTGGAAGTATGGTTGGAGAACTGACGGATGTAGCTCCCACTCGTGCATCTGATGGCTGTGTCTGCTGAGCAGATCCGCCATCTGGTTGTCCTTGCCGGGGAGGTGTTCCGCCATGAGGAATATGTTCCTCTGAATGGCCCACTTCCACATGCTCTGAGCCAGATGAGACAACTGTGGAGAGTGTGTTCCTCCCTGCTTCTGTATGTAGTACATGGCAGTCATGTTGTCCGTCCGGATCAACACGACTTTGTTGCACAAGTGTACTTTGAATGCCTTCATGGCTAGGAAGATCGCCATCAGTTCCAGAACGTTGATGTGCATCTTCTTTTGTTGCGTTGTCCATAGTCCCTGCACTGTGTAAGTGAGTACATGAGCTCGCCAACCCTGGAGAGAGGCGTCCGCTGTCAGTATTATTTGTGGAACAGGCTCTTGGAACGGTCGGCCCTTGCAAAGGTTTTGTGGATTCCACCAATGCAGAGAGTTGTATGCCCGACCGCTCACCAACACTAGGTCTTTTAAGTGCCCGTGAGCTTGATTCCATTGACGTGCCAAGCACTCCTGAAGCGGGCGCATATGTAGTCTCGCGTGCGGGACTATGAAAATGCAGGAGGCCATCATGCCTATCAACTGCATGAACACTCGCGCAGGAGTGTTGAGGTTTGAACTTTGAGATCAGCAGTTGCATGCTGTTGATCCTCACTAAATTTGGCTGAGCTGTGGCTGCCAGAGTGTTTATGGTCGCGCCCAGGTACTGTCGTACGTGTGCGGGTTGGAGATGTGATTTTGGGTAATTTAGTGAGAATCCCAGACTGTGAAGAAGGTGAATGGTGAGGGACATGTGGCTGGCACATTGCTGGGCTGACTTTGCCTGAACAAGCCAGTCGTCCAGGTAAGGGAAGACGTGAATGTGTTGCCTCCGTAGATGTGCAGCCACTGTTGCTAGGCACTTGGTAAAGACCCTGGGTGCTGTTGTTACTCCGAAGGGGAGAACTTTGAATTGATAGTGATGTCCCTGAATAGTGAACCTGAGAAATTTCCTGTGTGATGGGTGTATGGGTATGTGGAAATACGCATCTTTTAGGTCCAGTGTGGCTAGGAAGTCTCCTTGACTGAGTAGCGGGAGAACCTGCTGTAGGGTGAGCATATGGAAATGCTCTGAGAGAATGTATTGGTTGAGGGGTCTCAGGTCTAGTATAGGTCTGAGCGACCCGTCCTTTTTTGGGATTAAGAAGTACAGAGAGTACACTCCTGTCCCCTGCTGGTTGACGGGCACGATCTCTATTGCACCTTTTTGCAGCATACTTAGCACTTCCTGCTGCAATAATGGCAAGTGCTCTACGGACATAGGACGGTGCTTTGGCGGTATGTTGGGTGGAGTGGACGTTAATTCGAGACAGTAACCGTGCTGGATAATGTCCCTGACCCACCTGTCTGTGGTGATGGTTTTCCACGCTGACAGGAACCGTTGGAGTCTCCCCCCCGACAGGTGTTATGTGGTCGGGGGGCAGGGAGAGGGCATCACTGTTTGTTTTTGGGGGAGGACATGGTGTTGCCATAACCACGTCCTCTACCCTTGGTGCTGGAGCCACGATAGCCACCTCTGTTGGTTTTATCATAGGTACTTTGTGTGCCCCCTTTAGTGTACTGCTGCTGTGACCCCTGACCTCTAGCTGCTCCTCTATTCCCGGGGCGACGAAAGGAGCCACTACGAAACTGCTGCGTCTGCTGAGCCCTCATTGATTTCGCAGTGTCAGTGTCTTTTTTAATTTTCTCGAGGGTAGTGTCAACTTCAGGGCCAAATAAATAGTCTGGGTTGACCGGTTGATTTAAGATATTGTTCTGAATCTCCGGCTTGAAGCCTGAGATTCTCAACCATGCATGCCTTCTCAACATGACGCTTGTGTTGATTGCCCTCGCCGCTGTGTCGGCTGCATCCAGTGCGCACTTGATGGATGCATTGGTAAGGAGTTGTCCCTCTCTGATGAGGAGCTCCGCCGCCTCTTTATATTCATCTGGCAAATGTTGGAGTAGTTCTTCTAGTGTGTCGTAGTGGGACCTATCATAACGGGCCAGGAGTGCCTGTGTGTTGGCAATGCGCCAGATGTTTGCTGCTTGTGCTGCAATCCGTTTGCCTGATGTCTCCAGCACTTTGGACTCCTTGTCTGGGGGAGGAGCATCACCTGTTGTTTGTGAGTGGGCTCTTTTGCGAGCATTAGCAACCACCATGGAGTCCAAAGGTAACTGGCCCCTAATGTACATAGGGTCTCCGGGTGCAGGCTTGTATTTTTTTTCAATCCTGGGGTTTAGCACCCGTGCCCTGGTTGTTTCTTTAAAAATGTCTTTTGCAGGTTTGAGAACTCCTTTTAACATGGGCAGAGTCTTGACAGTTCTTTCGGAAGAGGCAAAAGTGTCCACCAAGAAGTCTTCTTCTACAGTGTCAGAATGGAGTTCTACTCCATGATTGGCAGCAGCCCGTTCTATGAGGGCATTAAAGGCAGCAGTGTCCTCTGTGGGAGATGTCTTTATGTTATAAAGCTGCGTGTCATGGGTATCTGGTGCGGTACCCTGGTCTGTGGGGTCATCCCATGCCTGATCTGGGTCTTGCAGGTGATCATCAGGATTGATATCCCCAGGGTAGGTGGTATCATCCCCGACATAGTCCTCTACTGCGTCTGCCTCTAAAGGCGTAGGAGAAAAGGACGGTGGATCCTGATGGAAGGGTTGAAAGTGTTCATGAAGCACTGGCTCTGACCCTGCCGGCAATTTGTGTTTGAGAGGAATTTTGTAGGAGTCCAATCCCCTCTCTGGCGTGATTTTCCGCTTGCGGAGCATCAACCTACCAGTGTTGGCGTCGATAAATTGTGGCTGTGAAGGTTTGAAATCTGTTTGTCCTGTGGATGGGGACTGTGTCTGGTGGACACGTGTCCGAATCTCGAACAGTTTCGGCGCCGTGGGCGGCGGCAACCCAAACGTGATGTTGGCCGGCGCCGAGGGTGCTTTTGAAGCCTTGTGCGTGTCGGGACCCGACGTAGAGTGGAGGGCTGCCCGTTCTCTGATGCGTTGCAACGATGCCGAGACCTGTTGCACGGTGAACGCAGATGGCTCTTTGGAACCGGTCGGCACCTTGGAGGTAGGCGTCGAAGCAGCACCCAACTTCTTTGCAGTCATGGGGTCATCGATCCGAAGGGAGGTATCGACGCTCGGAGTCGATGACTTGGCAGGCGCCGCCGTGTTAGACGTCGACGCAGACGGGGGGGCCACCTTGACTTTGGTGGTTGGGGCCGATGTCTTCGGTGCCAGAGGCCGAGGCGCCTTGTGGGGACCGAGGGCCTTCTTCTTTGGCTCGGCACCCGTATCCGCTGCGGTGAGCTCGGCACCGAAATCCCTTTTTGCGCGGTCGGAGCCGATGACCTTTGCCGGCGTCGAAGGAGTGGAGGGCTTCGAGGCGATCACAACCAGTTTCACTTTCGGTTTCGATGGAACTGGTGCGATGGATGGTTTCGGTTTCGCTGAAGGGAATCCAGCCGCCTTCGATAATAATGGCTCTTGCGAAATGTTCGAGGCCGGGCCCGAAGGCGGGGCCGAAGAACCGTGAGATTGATCTTGGGTAAGGCCCGAAGGCGATCCCTCGACCTGAGCCTCATGACGACGTATTTTTTCGGCCTCCGTAGCGACGGGTTGGCCTAGCTCCTCGCTGGAGCTATCTTCCTCGGCCCCAAAGGCCTCATCGTAGTCTCCTACCTCTTCGACGACTTCTTCTCTCTGAAAGATCACCTCATCGTCGTCTTCCGATCGGGAGTCGTGTTCGGAAGCGGGGCTGAAGTCTACGTCCTCCACGCTCTCGGCGTCCTCGTCTTCGGTGCTAAAGATGTTGGCCGGGGCAGGCGCCGATTGCTGCGCCTCCAATCGCGCTGCCCGTCGATTCCGGAGAGTCTTCTTCGAGTGGAATCGGGCACAGGCCATACATTTCGACTCATCGTGATCCGGTGAGAGACATTTGTTGCATACCGGGTGGACGTCGATGTGTGGGTATTTCGCGTGGCATAAAGGACACCTTTTGAATGGAGTCCTCGATTCCATCGTCATTCGAAGTTCGATGTTCGGACCAAGCGGATCCGAAAAGCTGGAAGAAGGTGCTAAAGCACTAAAGAAACTAGTCGATACCGAACGGGAACAGTACCGACGATAACTAAAGGCCTTTTGGCCTTAAACTGAATTTTCCTAACTTGAGCTAAGATAAGCACATCCGAACCCAATGGCGGAAAAAAACAATCTAAGGATGGAGAGGATGCCCATGCGCACTGTGGTCCAGGGGAGGAGTCACCTATCTCGTGATACTTCGAAGACTCTTCCAGGACAACAATGTGCAATCATCCGGACCCAACACTAGGCGGCGCTCTATGCACAGATATGAACTCAGCAGCCCACATGCCTCGAACTGTATAGTAGAGTGTGGACACATTTCTCGAGGAGCTTTAAAAATGTTGGGATGTTGGAAATAGGGCGGAAGTTATTTAGGTTAGAGTGATCCGCCGTGGGTTTCTTGAGAATGGGGCATATCTGTCCAGATTTGAGGAAGTCTGCTATAGAACCTTGTAGTAATGATGTATTTACTATTTTTGTCCAAAGTGGGAGAACAGAGCTTTTAATCTCCTTGAAGAGATTCACGGGGAGCTGGTTGCTTAAGTGGTTGGAAGGTTTCAATGTCGATAGGATTTTTAGAATGGTAGTATCATCAACAGAATTGAATGAACTCCACACAGCATTATTTTTGGGGAGACGACTGGACGCTCCAAACCCGAGGGTGGGGGAACGGCTAATGCGTGAAAGCACCAGGAGGAGAGACGACTCAGAACAAGTCACTTTCAATATTCCCATCATTCCATAGAAGAAGGAGGCCAGTTCTTCGCAGTTAGGTAGCAAGAAAGATCCCGTTAAGGGGTTGGATGGCCTGTTAGATTGTGATTTGACAAGTTCAAACAATTATTTAGGTTAGTTCCTGGCATTGTCTAACTGATTCCTGAAGAAGTTAGCTTTAGCGCTACAAATGCGTTTGTGGTAGATACTTCACTGTGATCGTAGGTGCTTGAAGTGATTGAGAGTGGGGTAGATTCTCCAGCAGCTTTCAGCCAGTTTTAGATTGCGTCTATCTGTGTTTAGGCTGCCATTGAACCAAGGCTTAGAGTCTTTGGTGGACACGCTTGTTAGCTGGAAAGGTGCCATATCATCTCAAATGTTTGTCATTGAATTGTAATCTGACATGTCTTGTGGAGAGTTTAGCATGTGGTTGCTAATAGATGTCAGTTCGTGCAGGTTTATGTTTCTAATGTTCCTTTTCCAGTGACTGTGCCTTTTAGAGGATATTGATTTTGTTATGTGGAAGGTGATGCAATGATGGACTGTCCAGTCACATGTGACAATAGATTCAAGCTGAATTGTATTCACCTTGGAGATAATTAGATTTAAGGTCGATCCCAAGTTGTGGGTAGGACAATCCCAGATATAGACCAGGTTAAGGTCAGATAGGAAGGTTTTTTGGCTAATTACTGCTTGATCGCAAGGGTCATTCCAGTGTAGGATGAAGTCACCAAGAAAGATTTGGGCACAGTGGGGAATGGAGTTGGACGTGATGATTTGTTCAATGAATGGTAGCTTATCTCCTGGAGGATGGCAAACTGCATGAAGTTTGCAACTGGGTCTTTCATTACTCAAGATATTGATACCCAGATATTCACATGAGGAGAGAGTGATGGTCTGAGCTTGCTTCACAGAGACATTGTTACGGTATATGCAGGCAAATACCTACACCTGGTTTGATTGGTCTATCTATTCTGATGATGTCATATAAAAGGGGAACGAGGATGTTGAGAATTGGAGTGGAGAAAACATTTAGCCATGTTTCAGTCACAACTATGAGGTCGAGTTCATGTGTAAGGATAAGGACTGCGATATCAGCTGCGTGTTTAGAAACCGAATGAAAATTGAGTAGCATACACTTCCGATGTGGTATGGCGCCAATGGAAGACTCGTGTATTAGGAGAATTTGCTGAAGGTTGGACTTGTTTATTAGTCTAGTATTAGGCTTAGGTTCTGTGTATGGATTGGTTTAAATTTGACCAATGCGGTTTGGGGTGTCAAAGTGTAAAGTTTTGTATGAGAGGAGGAGGGAATAGATATCGTTGTCGGACAGGGTAGCTTTCACCCTATGGGGACGGGTGAAGGCATTCGAATAGGGAATTGTTCTCCAGGATAGATAGGGAGGAGTAGAAGTAGTCGAGATTCCTATAGGGGAGGGAGGAGATCTAAATCAGGAGATCTCAATCTAGAACCATTGGTGTAAGTGAGGGGCGGGGGTGCCTATTCTAGACAGGAGACTTGTTGGTACAACAATAGTTGGCTAGATCAGAGGTGATCGATAGTAGGCACTGTATGTCGGCCTTAAGTTGCTGAAGCCCCAGGAAGATCTCAGTCAGTTTGGAGCTAAGGGAGGCGTCGGAACAGGAGGGCGAAATGGGGGTCAAAGGGTCTGGAGAAGAGGGAGTGCTACGGGGCCTGGAGTTGTGGGCTTCTGACAATGGAGGGCTCTGGGAGTGGAGGAGTGGATAGCTGAGGATCACGATTGCCGATCCAGGAAACAGGTCCCTTGAGCTGGGGTATTAGAGCGTAATGAGGGGAGATGAACCCTGTTGCTGGTTAGATTTGGTGGTTCCCCATTAGCAAGTGATATCCTTAAGGCCACCGGGAGAGTGGTAGGACTATCAGTGTAGACATTGTGGGTATGTTCAGTAGACGGTGACAGAGATGGGGTGCAAGTGTTAAGTGGTAGTATGATTCAGTGTTCTCCGCATCCAAGGAGGGGAGAGGGATCACTGATTTATGATGACCCATGTGGAGAGAATCAAGGATGTTGTTGGGTAGGCTATCCAGGGAGGACGGGAGAAGCGGGGATCGAGGTGGAAACAAGCCAGAGAGGGGAAGAGAAAAAACTTCTAGAGCAGTAAGAGAGATGACTGTAGGGTTAGGCTGGGTGTTTGTCAGGCGGGCAGCTTTATTTATCACCGTATTTCTGATAAGTGGGAATATTATGTCAAGAAGTTCTAGGTTGCGCTCAGATACTTGGAAGAGGATAGTTCCATTATTGTAGATGGAGATGGTTGCCTCGGCTGGGCAATCGTTTGAGGGAAGTGTTGAGTCATAGCCCATGGGGGGTTTTGGTAGATGTGGAGATCAGGAGCAGAGAGTGCATGGCTATCCTCCATTGGGCACGTCTAGTAGTGTAGAAGATAAGTTCACTAATGGTGGCTCGAGCAGAAGTAGGGGTCTGAAATAAAGGTTTCGGAGTGAGACTTAAGGAACGTATGTTTACATTTCTTGGCAGCGTTTTTGAATAGATTAGGGGGTATATGATAGTGTACACATTAAAGCCAGCTGGAATCAGTTTGAAGTCAAATGAGGTTCTTGAGATGTGATCCATAGTAAAGAGTCTAAAGACCAGATTGGAGAAGGGGGAAAAGGAAAGATGAGTAAGGATGGGAAGAGGGGAGGGGAGAGTATGGCTAATATTGAATACTCCAGAGCCCGCATAAACTGGTCGCCAAAAGGGAATTGGTGGGCACCAATATAATGCTCAAAGATGGCTGCCTCCTAGTAGACACCAAGAAAAGTAGACTTTCCTTTAAATTCGGCAGATTCCAAATGTCTAGGAGGTGCCAGAATTATGGGATGAGCAAGGTGCTTTTTATGGCAGGGAGAAATTGACGACGCCTCTGATTATTTACAGCCAGCAGAGGTTTGAGTAAAGGTGCGCAGAATACGTTATCAAAAATAAATAAGTGCAAAAGAGATTCGTTTAAGAGAGGTTTGTAAAGAATGCAGAGATCGAATAGGATATCCTTAACTAGGCCCTTACAAAATGGCCGCTCCTTTAGTTCAGAGAGGTGAACTTGGTATGGAACTTAATCCATCATTACTTTCACTTAGCTTTGTGGTCTCAGTCCTACCTCGATTTTTCTTTGATTGCGAGGTAACTGCCTCGAGGAACAGCAGTGAGTACTCTCCTAAAATGGGGGAACAGATTCCCAAGATGCGTTTCACCTTGGCTGCCCCCCGCTGGCTCTAGATGAGGAGTGAGGTCCCACTCCCGGCACCAGTGCAACACAAGCAGTCCAAAAACGATCCACCTTATGCCAACAAGAGCACTTCAGTTCCGTGCGCTATAGGAGAGCAGGCTGGGCGTGACATGCCCATGAATCTTTGTGCACTGACCCTCCGGGCCCCTCTCCAGACTCAGGGAAAGATGGTGGGCAACTTCCATACAGGTCAGCTGACCTCGAATATCAGAAGAACGGGGCCCCCTCCTATGGCTCCGCGCTCAGCGTGGAAATGGCTTGCTGGTGGCTGGCGAACAAAGGGGTTCAGGCACAATCTGCCGGCCGCAACAAAGACACAGCCACCTCGTACCTGAAAATCCCATGAAAGAGGTTTGCAGGAGAGAGAGATGGGGCCCGGTAGTATGGCGAAAGACATCCCTTCCTCAGTCAGTGAGCTACATCTGCAAGTAGGTGAGTTTGGGTCGAGGTGCCCTGCCGATGGGCGGAAGTGATTGGCTACAACAGGGATATTCACCCGAAAGGTGATCCCAAGCCTGGAGCCTCTTACAGTCTCGATCGTCCGGCGGCCAGCTTCGATATGCACGATGTCGATCTGGGTGCCCCGCCAATCAGTTTCCCGAAGTTCATTCCTTTCGATTTACGAAAACACAATTGGCATGCACTTGCAAATAGCCATTGGTACAAAATTCACGCCGGATAGCCTGGCCCTTTACTGGAAAAGTTCACTGTTCATCACAAGCTTTGAATTAGCTGTGTCTCAGCATTTGGTTTATGTGCTATAGATAGAATTGTTGCATACATTAAAATGCTTTACTTAAGTTGATGGAAAATCTGGTGTAGTGCTAGTATTCTGAATTTCCACTTATTTGCTGTGTTAGGTCCAACATGGGGCAGTATTCCTTTTTTGCGTTGATGAGGAGACACTGTTCTTGAGGGGCTTCGGCACTCTATCATCTGCTTATAATGTAACAGACTGAATTCTGGGACGAGCTTCTCCACATGGAACTGCTGAACTAAATGGGCAGTAGCTTTGAAAAGTGCAAAGTGATCATACAGGAGTGGCCAACATACATTTGTTGGCTCGTTACACTTTTTCAGTTTATTCCCATTGCTCCTCCAGTGGGTAAAAGTGAGAGCAGAATAGAGAATCCATTGCTCAGTCAAGGGTAGTGGCTTGCCCACTCAACCCAAGGGTTGTTAATCTTCTTTCCCTTAAAGGTATTGTAGTAAAATACTTCTCTGCTATTCCCCACTGTACTGCTCTGTTGGAATGTATCATGACATCATAGAATGCTAGAGTGCCTATCTGTGTTTAGAGTGTCAGTTGATCGTCTCAGGCTGAGCTGTGAGGAGCCTGCACCTGGTGGGGCTACATCTATACCGTCTATCTTAGCCTACTCACCTATCCTAGAACCAAGCTACAATATAGGATTACTTAACTATACAGCTGGACTCTCCATTTTCCTTTACAACAATTTGGCAACGATCTTGAACCTACGCGTGGAGTAAGTAGTAAGGACAACTAAGGAACTAAAGGAGAAGGAACAAAGGACATTAAAGACTTTCAAAACGTCAATTGAAACTCAGAGAAACACCCTGGACGGCCCCACCAGTGTCCTGTACCATCTGAATAGCCTGCAACCTGGCCGTTAGTTATTCCATCACTAAAGACCCTGCTGTCATCTGAAAGACTTCTGCTACAGTCTCTGCAGCAACAAGCTTCCCAGAGGCACAACAGGTTTGCGCACCCTGCTGTGTTTCACTGCCCTATCTGGGTCCTGTGTGGGAAGCGTCGCAGTCTGACAAAAAGTTTTGTCTGCATCTTCAGAGAACCACTGATTTACCTGGAGCTGCAATTAGCTTCTAGCAGAGCCTCGCAGTGTACTTAAACAGCGTCTTCTTCAAAGACTAATTCTACATTTCAACGGCTTCATTAGCAGTGACCGGCAGTATACTCATTTGCAAGCTACATCTACAGATGACAGACACCGAACACTTTGTAAATGTGTCTTAGTGTTAGTGCTTTTACGGAGACAGTGACAGCACCAAACGGTCCTCGGGAACATTCCTGAAGGAACTGGCCGAGCGATTGGTGGCATGGGGAGCTGCACCTTTGGTGAGCACTTGGGCATATTTGCAGGGGCAGAGACTGGGTGCTTTTCGGGTGGTGTGCGCATTTCGTTTTGGCCGCTTTAGCTCACTAAAGTGGACCCCCACCATGGCAAACTGAAGCGCATTGTTTAAATTCAAAATCCTTCCGCGCGCACCTCACCGTTCTCCGAGTGCCGCGTGGAGGCAGGGTGAATTCTGCATGACGTCCTTTTCCCCTAGTTCTTCACAGCTGACCAGTAACGCCGGCATGCAACAGCGCGCCGTGAGCCACAAGGCGCCGCGTCAAGAGACGTGCCGCCATCTTGTGCTTGGCTACAGCACATCAACTTTGAATTATTACTTGGAGCTCCCGTTTGCCAATCACGTCTTTTTCTCGTGGCATTCAGCCTACAGGCGGCAACGTTTCTTCGCACCGCTATCTTGTGCTTGGCCTCAGCATATCGTCTTGGAAAGGTAATTGCGAGTCTCCTCTGAAAATCACGTTTAGTTTTGTTGCGTGTTGTGCGATCCTTGCGGACGTGGGTGTTCATCGCAATCCTTGCCGCTTTAGACGCGCGGTGCCTACACTCATGGATAACGATATGACACGAGCAAAGGCATTGCTAGTCCAGCACCAGGAACACGATGACAGTTTCAGAGTTACTTACGAGGCTGGACTGGCCTTGCCTGCTGCAGGTCACAATGCTCTTGACAATGTCTGCGATGACTCGTCCATCCTGGTAGGGGACAACTCTGTACTGCTCTGTTGGAATGTATCATGACATCATAGAATGCCAGAGTGCCTATCTGTGTTTAGAGTGTCAGTTGATCGTCTCAGGCTGAGCTGTGAGGAGCCTGCACCTGGTGAGGCTACATCTATACCTTCTATCTTATCCTACTCACCTATCCTAGAACCAAGCTACAATAAAGGATTACTTAACTATACAGCTGGACTCTGCATTTTCCTTTACAACAGGTATCTCCAGTAATGAAAAACACTTGCCGGTGCTCCAGTTAATGCTGTCAGAATGGATGTTCTGCCCTCTGGGGATGGAAGTGTCTTTCTGACATCTGTAACTAGAACTCGAGTATCCGTAGGTAGACAGCCTTTAGTGCACTGGTTTGAATAAGTGAGTTATGGATTTAAACAAACGCCTATCAGCACAACATAAGCCCAAAGGCTTCTTTGCTCGCAGGCTGAAAGAGAAGGCACATACAGAAGACTTCTACCTAAGCAGATGTGCTTTAAGATCCATGTGAAAAATCCATGCAGAAAGATCCATGGTTGGCAATTTGTTGAACAGCAATCATCAAACTATTATATTCGTTCTATGAATTTCATACTTTAAATGAGATCCAAATGGGTATGAGTGTGAATGTGAAGGGAAGGTTCATGATTTATTTGTGGCAATTTGACTTTAGAACGGGCACTTTCCATTACTATGAACCGGACAGGGCAATGTCAAGACAACAGTTATAGACTGCTAAATCTGCTACGTCCACCACAACACTGAGCACCTGGTAAGACACTTGTAGGCTTCCCTGACCAGTCAAGTGAAACTTGCTTTCTATTGGTGGGGACAACCTCTGCAAATCTCTTAATCAACTTCCACGAGGTACTGGTAGGCGTCTTAGTGGTGAATGAAGTTCTGCAAATCGGTCTCTATCTACTGGCTCTCTTCAATAGGAATTATTCAGGATTATGTGAGGGTCAGGTCTCTCTTCCTCTAAACTGACATTTCTACTGAGTCGTCTTAAGGCTGAGACTTGCAAAACAAGGGATCCTGCTCCGCGGATTTATATTGCTTCACTACATGATGAGCCACAGACTCATGACTCAAGTAACAAATATTTACATTGTTGGCTCTAACAAGCCAAGGACTAAAGGAGCCACAGATCTGGAAGGAGCTCTGCACTGCAAGGGGACAGTCATAGGAATATTACACTCTGTGACACCAACAGTCTGGACCTTGTGTATGTATTAATTTCATCCACCGACAAGATTCTGGATGGAGGTTCTTGGCAGAGCCGCTTGTATGACCTTAATGATGATTCTGAGATAGTTGTGACAGGTCTGACTGTACTTGTAGCGAATGATCTAGGCAGGGTTGCTCCTCACTTTCAGGGACAAAATGAAATAACAGGGAACATGCTTCAATGATGTGGTCTTTCTACAAAAACGTCACTACTCAGGTTTGCTTTTTTTCTTGAACCCCCTCCCAAAATGAGATTTTTACAATTGTGAAACAGACTTCGCAATTAATCAGAATGGCGGACTTGGAAAAACATCTGAAACACCCAATCCTAAAAAAAAAAAATACACTTTTTAAAATAACTCATTGAATCTCCAGTGAGATACAAAAGTGTTGTAGCGCCTGTGTTTACTATTGTTCTACTTGATGGTATTCATAGAGCAACCTAAATAGCATTAAGAGACTGAGGTAGTGTGAGCAGTGGCGCAACAAAAGCCCCCGCACCACCTACTGTGCAGGAGGGGCCCAAGCTCCGGGGGGCCCCCATCGGCACTGGCAGGACCCTGACCTGAGAGCTTCAAACTGGATCTGGAACATAAGGAGTCCTTGCATGTACTTTGCAGGAGGGCCTTCTCAAGTTTCGTTACGCCACCAAGGGAAACGCATCTGGTCTGCTGGTACGTACCGACTTCTGCTGCAGCACCCCTGAACTATATTAGCAGCTGTGGTGGAGGGTCTGCATTCGCAAACTACTGCGCGCTCCTCTAGTCCTGAAGCGCAACCACGTGTCCCATTTCAAACCACAATTCAAATTTCATTTGTCTAGGTCTCCTGGAGCGCAGGCTTCACTAACCTGCGATCTTACTCAGTTAGGCAAAGAGTCCCTGGTCAGAGACTCTCGACTGGCCGCTTCTCAAACGCCACGATGAATGCCCCGCTATTGCAAACTCCCGGCCCTCCAGTGTTCCTAATGAGCTGGAGGCTGGCATATTACAAATGCTGCAGATTAAAAGATAATTGGTTAAACCTCAGCACAGCATCACGGGAGTTCCAGCCCATTACATGCTGTCATGCTGCTCCTGCACAGGCATGCATCATCAGAAAGGCCCGAATTACTTTAAGGTTTCGATCACATTAAATGAAGTAGATTTCTTTCAAACAGCTGGTCAAAAAGACAAAAGTCCATATGTACTGCCTGGAGTCCACTCACTTATGAATAGCATCGTGACATTTGTGGCTAATTGACATCTTTTAGCGAAATTTATATGCAAATCTTTAATTAAAGGCTCTTCCTTTGTGGAAGCTGTAACTCGGAATCTACACAGGAGTGAGCCAACATCATGCCTGTAAATCTGATAAGGGCGGCATTAACAGCGTAAGTGTTGCGGAGGAGTTCGACCTTCCTGGAAAGTGATTAACTAGGCTCCAGTCCTATAAATAGATTACAAGTCAAGTGTCGGGAATCCACATACTTGTGGGGCAAATCGGTGAGTGTTGCTATCTGGTGGCGAAGTGGCAGCAATATGATGAATATTTGGCCTTGCCTACAGACAGCTTTAGCTTTCTGGAGCGAGCTACTGTCATCAAACAAACAAACATAGACCCCCCTCCCCCCAACGTCGGAACATCGCCCCACTGGCTCAGAGCCAGTAGTTGAAAAATAAAATGATTTTTTATGATAGTTTTATTTTACAGCTGCTGGCTGGGAGGGGCCAGGCACCGGGGGGGATTTGGGTGGAGTGCACTCA
The DNA here is from genome assembly GCF_964204655.1 of Triturus cristatus. NCBI lineage: Eukaryota > Metazoa > Chordata > Amphibia > Caudata > Salamandridae > Triturus > Triturus cristatus. The sequence goes on along the minus strand of NC_140584.1, from coordinate 627,958,945 downwards.
TAAGTGCACATGTAAGTTGTGGGCCACCGTTTTAGGGCTTAGGTCTCTCGAGCCCAGATGTATTCAATAGCTAGGGTGAGACACGGCACACACTCCCTGCTCCCGAGTGTGCGTTAGACCAGCCGCTCAAGCCAGTCCCGGCCTGCACTGCTTTCAAGCAGCATGATAGCAGCGCGGGGATTGGATGGGGAGTCTCTGAATGAGTCCCAGGTACTGCAGCAGGAAGCAGAAGAGCACAGAGGTGCGAGGCAGCTGACAGCATCACGTATGTTTTCTATTATTATTAATTCCCTCCACCCCCAAAACTGCTGCCCAGCCACTTTTTATTGCCAGCAGCGGCAACAGCATAAAGACGCGTTTGGCAGCCTATTTCAGTCACTGGCTACTGCGGTCTTCGGTATAGGCTAAAAGGGGTGTCCATCACCGGTGGAACGCGGCAAGGGGCCCATCAGTGTACTTGCGGCATGGGAAAATGGTGCGATATGGCAGCGCGGAGAGTGCTGCCATTAGACGGGAAGAGGCCCAAGGGTTGCACAAAACAGTGATCTCAATGGACTAGGACTTAATGCTGGAAGCATTCAAACCCCTAGAACCCACGCCTGTCCCAGTGGCAAATGACACAGAGGGGCATCGTTAACCGTCCCCGATGGCAGGATTCCGACCCAAGAGTGTTTACATGTGTAACGCTGCCAAATGCAAATAGTATATTAATCACGACAACATACAAAGAAGATGGAACCAGGGTTGAACTAGGCGCCACAGGCAGTAATTCAAGAAGAGCCGGAGGGAGGGTGGGGGTGGGGGTTGTAGTTGTTTAAGTTACTATAAATGCCTTGTCAGAATGTCCTGCTACTACTTTGTTATCGCTTAAATAAGGTTTCTGCAAAATATACTGTAAGAAATGATGCAAAATGCTTGCAAACACAGGAATATTGAGGCGCACATCTATCATTATACAAGACAAACACTGCTATGGTGTCTTATAAGTATATATTGCAATGTACGACGTATGAAACCACAAAATGTCAATAAAGTGTGAGTTAAAAAATTAAAGGGTTGTCCTTCACCGCTGGTGAGTCCATGGATGTAAACATGACATATGTACGTACTATATTTTATCCACTGGGTGCCCTCAGCCCTTGCACTCTCTCCACTTCCTCCCCTAACACCAACCTCGCTCATTCACTGCTTTTTGGTGCTCCCCGCCCATCATTTTATTTTCTTATTTATTTTTATCTCCAAAGTCCAGGCAGCTGTAAAGTACTGCAAGGCTGCTTACTTCTAGTTTCACACTTCTGTGCACTTTATTTTTACTATACCATAATAAAATGGCTGTTGGACACATTTGAACAGTAAAGTAAAACAGCCATGACAGCCTCCAGTGCACCTCGATGCATGACCACGCATGCGCACACAGGCCCCCTTGGAATGGATATTAACCATTAGATTATGTCTGTCCTTTGCGCATGTGTTTCGACCAGTGGCGAACATTTTGGCTGTTTTATTTTATCGTTCCAAAACTGCAAACATTTAAGAATGTAAAAGTAAAAATAAGAAGCATTGGCAAAGTGAATAGTTTAAAACTCTCTTAGCTTCTCGAGTTCATAAAGCTCATTTATTAAATTAAGTGTGAAGTGTTGCCCCCCTATTCTGGTCTCAACATCCCTCATTGACAATATAAATATGCCAAGCACTTAGCACGGAATTTGTTTTTGAGCTTAATGGAAGAAAGCAGCAATTCCTGTCCCAAAGGAGGAGATAGGCCGTCTTGCTTGTTCAGACAAGATCTTCTATTACTGGTTAATGCCTGATATCAAAGGATACAACTGCTTTGCTGGGACAATACATTTCAGGATGTAAACATTGGAAGTAAATTTCCAATTGATCAGCCCCGAGAAAACAACATCTATATTCATCCAGGATCCCTACCATCAGGGACAACAGAGTTTCACGTGGTTCTGTATATTTGATAAACTAATAGTTTTTTAGGTCTCGCTGACCCAGCGCATGCGCTGGTCTGGCGAGACTTTTTGTGAGGGCTCAAAAAAGTGCTACCATGGCCAGCCTAGAGCTACAGTACATGTGTGCGGGCGCGCGCTTAGGAGCAGAGGCACCATATGGCAAACCTCGTCATGCTCACTAAGCGCCCGCGATCACTTTCACTTTCGCCCACGATGTACTCAGTCAATAGAAGACACAAGACTCAGATTACGTAGGCTTCCAGTATGTATGATGTACCGAATTCAACCTCAAACTCGACTTTACTTCGTATCCGCTCACTCGCACACATGCCGCTTTACCACTGCCCGTTCATTCAGATGACACTCACGCTCGGAGGACCAAGCCATGCATTTGAAGGCAGAAGTCACTTTGCTCTTCAATTTGTCTGTTGCCATCTTCCCGTCAGACTTTCGCGCCACTTCAGACACTAGTCCGCCCGTCTACATATGGTAGAAATAAAAAAGGCACTAGATATTCTGCCTCACTAGCTATTAGAAAACGGGCAATACTGGAAGCAGAAGCGGAAAGCCTTTTTCAGACGACCAGGTAATATACTTTTACGGCATATAACCATTGAAGTTGGCAAAATATCAACGTGCATACGCTTCTGATTTACTATAAACTTTCTTTTAACGTGAACATAATACAAATAGTAAATAAAATAATGACATTTCACTTTTTCTCCGATGCAGTACATATATTTTAATGTTTCTCTATGGCTTTTCGGTCGTTTGTAGTGACTTAAAGCCAAAAAAATGCATTCACCTTGAATAAAACTGTCCTTAAACGTATTATGCATATATATTGCACACTGCTACTGCCGCGACAAGATGGCGGCCTAATTTATAATAAGTGACGGACATCAAGCAGACGTGCTTGGAACTGCACATAGGTGTTTTTTTGCTATTTTATATAGCGCTTCATCGGCCCAAGGGCATAGAAGTGCTTTACACGAGCACCAGTTACCACATTGCACAAGGTTAGATTTACATATTCCAGTTAAGTCCTCTGCGCAATACATACAACTAAGCGTTAAACGAACAGTTATATGAAATTCAAAAGTTGAGTTTGTGGACTATGCCTTCCTGCGCAGAACGATGTTCTAGGGTTTCATGTGGGTCTCCTAAGCATATGATAAAATACAAATTGCATTGTATTTTGTAAGTTGCTTACAAACCCCTTCGATTCAGAACAAAATTCTAGGTTGTGAGCAGTATCTGGTGCATTGATGATTATTTCCTGCGATTAGAAGTGGCAGTAAAACGGTGTGAAGCACACACACACACACATCCACACACACACAACCCCACACACACACAACCACACCCACAACCACACACACCCACAACCACACACACACACAACCACCCACACAACCCCACAACCACACACACACATAACCACACACACACATCCACAACCGCACCCACAACCACACAACCACACACACACATAACCACACACACACAATCACACCCAACCACACCCAACCACACATCCACAACCACACACACAACCACACACACACAACCACACACAACCACACCAAGCATTGGCATAGCCAATAGGTCTTGCCTTTGGGACCTTATAAGTGTTTAGCCACACAACAGTTGATGTGGTTGCACCAAGGATATTGTGCTGTATAACTAAATACTTAGAGGGTCCCAAAAGCGAGACCTATTGGCTATGCCAATGCTTGTTGTTTATTTTTCTTTGGTCTGCAACCATCTTCCAGCATCTTCATCAAATGTCTTTATTTGAGGACTAAGGAATTCTCCTTTACTGATTGTCTTTTCGACAAATTGTGCTGTGTTGGCAAGAATTGGACAATGGTTTTATCTTAAATCTTTGAATGCCCCAGTAAACCAGGTTGATGCACATAAACTTCAGAGATGCCTGTTGTAGGACACATGACAGCAGTATTCCTGCAAAAACAGCAGCTATTAAGTAAACGCATTTGTTGACTGCTCTGCTGCAGAAGGATTGCAAAGAATGGCTCCGGTTCCCATAATATATGGTAAGTACTGGACAAACATCCCAAACACATACAATTGAGCACCTCTGGCATGGAACCCAACATGGCTGCGCTTTGATTTTTATCTCATGCAAACTTGTATTTGTACTTCTACGGAGCCTTCTTCTCCTGGGTCCCACGATCGGACACTTGCAACAGCACTGGTGTTCTATGAAAGGCGGAATCCCATGGTGAAAGAGATCTGTGGTCACTACAGATGTGTCTGCTTCCCCGAGACTATGCTGAATTGTGCCCTTCTGTCTCGCAAAGCCTTGGGCATTGTCACAGGTACTACCTGTTGTGGGAGGGTAACAATCCACAAGGGAGCTAGATTCTCTCTGAGATATAGACATTCTGAAAGTGGAAAAAGTTGGTGGTAGGCAAGGGAAGAGTTTGGATGAACTGGTAGGGATATGATGGCTCCACAAAAAAGGGTAAAGACTGTAGCAAATTCATACATAGAAAGAAAGAGGAATGGATCAGGCACCCAGCTGCTTTCACTTTATCAATCGAATCCTGGACAGAACACCATCTGACTTACCTTTAATAAATTCACATTTGGGTGGGCACGAACAATACAAGGACATATGCCTTAGCTGTGTGTGCCCTTTCTAACAGGACATTTGACATGCCACAAATGTCACCAACTCTATCCACAGGATTTCAAATGTCTTCTGTTGCACCTTTTTGTAGATCAGTCAACATTTCTACATCTCTTGTTTTTCTCCAGGTTCCTTCCAAACAGAGAACGGAGGTGAATGCCTTCCATTTCTAGAGCTAGCCACCATCCTATGCCTTTCTGCTACCTTCTACAATCCCAACACTCCTGCCTGAACCATTCAGCAACCAGTCAAGGTTGTAGTGGTGGTCCTTATGTGCCGCTGGATTTAATGGTCCCCACTTCTAGATCATCTGTTGATATCCCAGAATGAATTACAGCTTTGAAAACCAAGCGTAGAAGGGTCTAAGATCAACAGAGAAGACTGGTTGCAAGTATGCTATTCTGATCTCCGGTTAAACCACCGTCAGTCTGCTTTTTTTGGTAGCTATTACTTGTGACAGGAAGCTGGGAAACTAGAGGTCATGGTGGAAATACCACATTCTTTACGCTCTTCCTTGATAGGTTGGTTCCGTTAGAGACTAATTAAACCTTACTCCTCCACCGGGTCAAGCAGATCAGGCTCCCTTTTCCCCAGGTGCATTTTCAGAGGAAGGGTCTACGCGACACATAGCAGATGAAGCTATAGCAGTGGAGGTTACCTGCTCTGATACGGGAACTAAAGACGCATTGACAAGATAAAATCACATTAACAAAATTATGAGCAGCCCCTAATGGGTTAGAGTTGTCCTTTCCCACCATAAAAACTGGATTAAGACAGGAACCACATTGGCCTACAAGATGGCAGAATTAATCTCCCGGATGCTCAACTAGGGTAATGGCTGAGTCCTCCTATAGGTCCCTCCTAGTTACAATTGACAAAAAGGTTGTCAAAGAAATAGCTATCAATGTTAGTTTTGTACTACTGGTTGAAAACTGTATAGAAGAAGGCTCAGGACTTTCATGGAAATTTCTTGAGGACTGCTGGTATAATGATGATTTTGATTTGTTTTGGGATATTCAATAAAATGAGGAGTTACTATATAGTCAAAATAGGTTTGTTTTGATAGGCACAAATCAAAGACTTACAAGTCACATCCATCCTCAATAAAGAAAAGATTTGGGCGAGAATAGCATGATAGGAGAAATGGGGATTGCTGCCAATTATTGAAAAAAGAAGTAATAAATCTATACTGTAAACATTAAGTCACATTGCAATCTGAAATGTTCCTGTAAAGCTATACGCAAAGTATTAATGTTATCAAAATAGAAAGGTTTCCCGAACTGAATAAGTTGCATACGTCTCTAAACCACCCCCAAATTACTGCAGAGCAGAAAATCAAAATGCATATTTATCCATAACCACAAGCACTTCGATTTAGGTACTATATGATAACTATTCAGACTAAATCATTTTCAGAGATACCAGATCAATCCAATTTCTAAAATTGTGTAAAATAGCCATTTTAAATGTTACTAGCACCATTACACAATATCTATATAGCGAAAAGTGCCCAGTATACTGTCCATCCAAACTTTCAACCCCCACTTTTATAAGGCCACTCCAACTGTTATCACACCTCACTGTTTACTGATCAGTCTTACCAGTTAGTCATACTGGTTATTTCTGAATCACAAATTGCAAGGAGCCACATGTAGATATATCAAAAGCAGATACTTGCTTAACTGTGAACAACCCAAATGTTGGACTCTTCGAACTGGGCAGAGGAGCTTAAGACCAGATGTCCCCAAAAAGAACTACGTTTAGGGTTTGAGTTTAAGATGCCCATTCATCCAACAGCCGCCTTCAACTTTTATCCTCCTCAGAATTCAGCAGTTCCTCTCACTTACTGAGAGTTCTCGCCTCTCAATCATTCAGACCAACCAGCTAACATTCACCAGCCACTAAGACAGCAAACAAAACACTCATCACACAAGCACAATCACCTACAACTCCTGTAATGTAACCCAGTCATAAACGCACCTCTCATGTTGTGTAACAAACAGAAGTCTGCTTGAGACTCTCCTGTGTGTAACCAGTCCTGCCAGCCAAAATGGTAAAGTCGGTGTTGGGAGAGAACTAGAAGGATGAATGCAGTATCGAGAACTCCATTTTCAGCTCTGCGTTCTTAGTGACTGCAACAAAGCACAGGAAAATAGCCCTATCATAAGAGTTCATTCGCCCTGCATTCTGTTTGTAGGCTCCAAAACAGCGTAAGAAGGAGCTATTTACTTAGTGCTAACGCCCAAAGAAAGCAGCCCCAGGGAACTGGCCAGAAATTAAATCTGAAGCACTGGGCTGGTCGAGCATCTAGTTTGGTTCGGAGTTTCCCAAAAAGGTCCCTGAAGGTTCAGCCTTTGCTAAAAAGAAGAGAAAGGCTATGAGTGGAGATCAACCAAAGCCAAATGTAACTACACAGGAACCAAACCAAGGACGCAAGTGGCAGGCTGGATGTCTGTAAGAGGATTGGGCGGACTCAACACTCCCTCGGTTTCAAAAGGTAACATTATTTTTCAGCTGTCTTAATATCTGGCAACCGACTAGTGCCCGTCTCTCTATCATAACTCATAATATATGGTTCCTCGTAGTCATCAAGGGCATTCTGGGAGAGTGTGCACCTGAGAAGCTGTCAGTGTACAGCAAAGGGTCACTATGAAAGTCAATTTCAATAAAATGACAACATCCATCAATCTGCAATGATGACTCTCTGACGAAGCAGACACAGACCACCTTTCTTTCAGATGGAAAAGTACCACAAGGTGCGACTCCAGCAGGTAATGACAGAGACTGCTTAGTTTGGCCACCTTCATTGTTACCGTTCTTGGGAATAAAAATGTTTTCTAAGTACTGCTCCAGGAAGGGCCAAGTTCAGCTTCAAGGTGTACACGAAGCGCACAGAATCTCAGGCTTGGACCACAGTTAATGAAAGTCAGGATTAGGCTGTTGAAGAAAGGCTTATGAAGCAAGAACTACTTTTACTAATGGCAAAGGCACTACGCATGAAACCCTGACAGTGCAGACTGCGGTGAAAGGGCAGTCAGGCAATTGCAAAATGGGAAATGCGTCCATCTAATTGATGAAGGCAATCGGCCCATTGAGCAGCAAACAACTTCTAGCGAGAGAGAGACAGGTGGAAGGAAAACAGATATAAAATTCATATTCGTTATGTGCAGGAGATTATGGTAAAAACACTGCTAGATCAGAGGGACAATTAATAGGTCCATTGGTCCATGGAATACTTTCTATTCGCTTGTGCGGTATCTTTGCAAGTCAGGCGGACGTTTGTGAATAGCTTGGAAGGCAGTAGGACTGCTTAATCTTTTAGATGCTAAAATACACATTTGCTACGCAGATGAGAAAACACTAAATTATACTGCCAAAAAATAAAAACAAGTTAGAGCCTAGACTAAAGAAATCAACTTTTGAAATGTAGCGTTTCTCTTTTCATCGAAACAGAACATGTGCAAAGAACAACAAAGTCATTATTAAATGCCCATCCACCCAACAGCTCTCTTCAACTTTTATCCTCCTCAGAATTCAGCAGTTCCCCTCACTTACTGTGAGAAGTCAACTCTGTGGACACCACGTAATGACGGGTTCCTATAATGCACTATAAAGCAGTCACCAGCAGTAGCCATGCTGATGGGAGAGACTCAACTACTTTAGGTGTACACTGAAGACAAGGTATTCAAATATACGCCTAACATGCAGCAACTCCACTCTGATGACAAGGTTCTCTAGCCTGCTATTGCCCAGCTGCAACTAAACCTCAACAGCAAGGGACATGAGAGGCTCTAGCCCGCTGCAACACCACATACAAACCAAGGATGCTTCTGTTCTTCTAAACAAACTGGTTCTCCACATTAATAAAGTCAGTATGAAGCATATAAATAACTCTGTCCACAGTAACTAATCAACTGCAGCCCACAATGGCAATGCCCACTAGAAGTGTGTTACTGTCTAGTTGCAGGTCACCACAAGTGAAACTGCCCACTAGAGGAGTGCTGCTAACCAGCTTCTGGTCCAAAGTAATGACAAGTCTCTCTGGCGCGCTCCTAGCCAACAGCAGGTCATCACAAAGGGAATGCACACTAGAAGGGTGTTTGATACTAGCTGTATTTAGCCACACTGGAAATGCCCACTAGAAATGTGTTACTGTCAGATGCAGATGCAGGTGACACGTGTGTAGGCGGGTTGGCATGTTATGTAAAGAAAAGAGAGCTCAACAGACTACGGATGCTATTGGGATCCCTTAAGATTGGGTTTGTAACTGACAGACAGCGTATGTGAACCCCAACGTTTCGTCATCTTTTTAAAAAAAAGCCACCAACATTGGTAGATATCTCGGACCATTGTGACACTCATTGGAAGAACATAAGACCCCTGATGAAGGGCACGCCCGAAATGCATTGGGCAGAAATTCGGCAAATGAGTAAATAATGTCTGGAATACTATGAATGAAATAGTATGAACACTTCATGAAATTGATACAAAAATAAAAAAGAATAAGTTCAAATCACACAACGTCTTCGGTACAATTATTGGAAATTTTTCAAACACACGGAGTGCTGAGTAAGAGACGCTACTCCTACGGGAGATAAAGCTTGCATTACTGTCAGATGCAGCTCACCACAAGTGCTGAGGTCTACTAAAGGTATGTCACTAACCAGCTTAAGATCACCAAAAGGAAGATGGTCTCTACGAATGCGCTACTGATCAGCGGCAGCTCACCACACTCCATCAGAAATGCACTTGTGCAGCGGAGACCAATGTACAATATGGACACAAATAAGACCGAAACGGCTCATTATTGTAAAAAAAGACTATTTGAAGCACAATACCCATAGAGATAAAAATGTAACCACCCACCTGTTCAGTATCCCGTGCCGAGTGTAGGAAAAATTAATGGCTGTCAGAAAGTTATAAGTCACCAGAGTGAAAAAATATTATAAACTCTGGGCCACAACTAGGTTCCGAATTTTACTTGAAAGCTTGTGGGCGAAACTCGAGTAAACGTTTCCGGGTGACGAACTTAAAGAAAAATGTTCATTTTACTACCATATAATTATCTTTTCCACTCTTCTACAAATGCAGGATTAAAAGAATTCAACACAAGCAGTCTCCCTCATAACGTGGAGCCAACATCTCATTCAGGTGACGCCAGTTCAAGAAAAAACATTCGCCGCATTTAAGATGATGAGCAGAGCACAGTGGAAGGCTACCAAGCCCTGAAAGCCAGGCAGCCCGAATCCACAACAAATGACCACCACCAACTCCATCCCCATCTCGGGAAAGAATCCTACTTTTATTTTTTGGTAGGGAGGAAGGTAGTTCTTATAACCACCGTCGATCATTAGAAGAAGACCGCCAACGCCTTAGACAGATGTAAAGGGAAGCCGCCAACTAGGCTACATCTTGTTAATTCATGCCTACCCAATCTGCTTCCAGTGTGCACAGGGCACTCCAAGATGCAGAGCAGGAGGATCCTGGTAAGCCAAACTACAGAAGAGAAGTTTTTTATGGGCCTAATAATTGTCCCTACCAGTGATGAGATTGGAAGTCAACCGTGTAAGCGCTCAAGTTTTGATTCCATGTGAGAATAGCTCATCTATTCCAGTTGTTTTTGGGACCGCTATGCGTCTGACAATGGGGACAAAGCAAAAGAAACCGATGTGTACAAGAGCAGTAGAAATGGAAGACTGACCCTCTACAAAGACGTCCAGAGTCAGAAGGCGGGAGACAGCAGCCCCGTGTCTACACATAGCTAATTCCCAAGCAGGCTTGCTGATCTAGTGCCTACCTGCATGCATGGAAGTAGACCTATTGAAGCTGTGAGGAAGGCCGAATTTGCATTACAAGAAACTCTCCGAAGGACCAACTGCAGGGTCAACTAGAAGTCATTGGCAGATCCAGGAATATGCTAGACAATCAAGCTGACTTGCTAGGAAAAAGGTTTAAATTAATGACAACACTGGCTAACATACATTTTGGTTAAATGGAAAAACACAAACAGAGCATCTTTGCAGAGAGGAATGGTGCAATATATGGCTTTAGAAGTAATCCCTTAGAAGAACAGAGTAAGGTAGAAAGAGGAATAGTGTCAAGCGTGGGAGATACAGACAGCAACAGACTTATCTGAGAAATGTATGAATCTGAGGTAGACGTTCCTCTGAAGAAAATAACTGTTAATTTCTAAAATGTTTTAATGCATTTTTTCCCTTCAAAATGTGGTGCACCGGTCAGGATCGTAGAGCAAAATCAGAAGTATTCAGTGTTAACAGTGAATTATCAAAGAATTTTCTTAACAAATGAGACTACATGGTTTAAAAATGGTCACATTATTTCAGGTTCTCACAGGACTAACGGGGTGGGAAAGGTTTTGTACTCTCGGCTAAAGGTGGAATTATTTCATACCTTTAGCATTTCCTTTTATAGGAGCCATCCAAAATGTTTGCATCGTGATGGGAATTACCCAAGCTCTGCCATTCCATTGACCAACAAACTCCGTGAAAGCCAATATATCTCAAACTGCTTTGCCAACGTGTTTTAGCCATATTGTACACCACCGTGGCTCTGTCAGCGGAGTGGATCGGCGCAGAGTGGGTCGGCGCAGAGTGGGTCGGCGCAGAGTGGGTCGGCGCAGAGTGGGTCGGCGCAGAGTGGAGCGGCACAGAGTGGAGCGGCACAGAGTGGAGCGGCGCAGAGTGGAGCGGCGCAGAGTGGAGCGGCGCAGAGTGGAGCGGCGCAGAGTGGCGCAGGGCAGAGTGGCGCAGGGCAGAGTGGCGTAGTGTGGTCTGGTGTACAGTGTTGGAGCATGGAGGGGCATGGAGTGGAGTATTGTAGAGTAAAGTAGCACAAAATAGAATAGAGTGCCATAGAGTAGAGTGGCATAGAGGAGAATAGAGTGGAGTAGAGTATAGGGGGACCAAGAGTGGACTAGAGAAGAGGATAGTGGCATAGAGAGGAGTGTCAGAGTGGCACAAAGTGGAGTGTTGGAGACTGTCAGAGTGGAGGGGCGTACAGTGGAGCAGAGTAAAGTGTCGTAGAGTGGTACAGAGTTGAAAACAGTGATATGGTGTGTCGTGAAGGGGCATTCAGTGTTGTAGAGTGGAGGGGTGTAGACTGGAAGGGCAGAGCGGAATGGGCACAGAGCTGAGTAAAGGGTTATAGAATGGCGTGGCGTAGCGTACAGTGGAGTAAAGTGTCATGGAGTAAAGGGGCATAGAGCAGAGTGGCACAGAGCGGAGTAAAAGGTCATAGAGTAGGGTGGTGTAGCATAGAGTGGAGTGCAGTGACATAGAGCGGAGTGGCAGAGCAGAGTAGTGTGGCTTGAAGTAGTGTAGAGTGAAGTAAAGTTGTGGAGTGACAGACTGGCGTAAGCTGGAGTAGTGTTGTAGAGTATCAGAGTGGTGAGACGTGGAGTGGCATAGATGGGCGTGACGGGCATCAAGTGGAGGGGCATAGAGTAGAGGGGAGTGAGGTAAAGTGTTGTAGAGTAGAGAGGCAGAGATTGGAATACTGTGTTGCAGAGTGGAGTGTCGTGGAGTGGCATACAGTGTTCTAGAGTGGAGGGGTGTAGAGCGGAGGAAAGGGTCGTTAAGCAGAGTAGAGTTGAGTAAAGTGTCAGAGCAGAGTGGCGAAGAGCAGAGTAGCAAAGTGGGTTCGCGTGGTCTGGAGTGGTGTAGAGTAAAGTGTTGCTGAGTGGAGTAAAGTGTCGCTGAGTGGAGTAAAGTGGTGTAAACTGGTGTAGTGTTGTAAAGTGGATTAGAGTGATTTAGAATGGAGGGACACAGATTAGCATAGAGTGGAGCAGAGTGTGGAGTCAAGTGTCATAGAGTGGAGGGGAGTTAAGTGTCGCAACGTGGCGTGGGATAGAGTGGAGTTAAGTCTCACAGTGAAGTGTTGTAAAGTAGATTAAAGTGGTGAGGAGTGACATGGCATGTCAGAGTGGAGTGTCGTAGAGAGGAGTAAAGTGGCCTAGAGTGAGTGGTGTCGCTTGTTGTAAAGTGGAGTGGCGTAAAGTGGAGTGGCGTAAGGTGGAGTGGCGTAAGGTGGAGTGGCGTAAGATGGAGTGGCGTAAGGTGGAGTGGCGTAAGGTGGAGTGGCGTAAGGTGGAGTGGCGTAAAGTGGAGTGGAGTTGCGTGGAGTGGCGTAGAGTGGAGTGGCGTGGAGTGGCGTAAAGTGGAGTGGCGTAAAGTGGAGTAAAGTGGAGTGGCGTAAAGTGGAGTGGCGTAAAGTAGAGTGACGCAGAGTGACATGGAATAGTGTTGTAGAGTGGAATGTCGTAGATTTGAGCAGACTGGAGACCAGTGGAGTGGCATAGGGTGGAGAAGATTGTCGTAGAATGGAGTAGAGTGGTGTGGCACGGCGTGGAGTAGAGTGGAGGGGTGTAGAGTGTTGTACAGTGGAGTAGAGTGACATAGATGAGAGTGGAGTAGAGTATCGTAGATTGGAGTATGCATAGTGTGGTAGTGCACTGGGATTACAGACAACACATTTTTAATTGCCCATTACACAGGCAAACTGTTTTAATGCTGAAACTATACAGCACACAAATGATAACAAGTGGATATGGCATCAACTAGCGTATTGATTTGTGTTGCTATTCAAATATATGTTTCCAGCACACTTGGAAATTACCCAAAAATGTGCTTGATTTGTGTTTTCCTAAATCTGATACATTCTGAAATAATTGTAGTCTATTTAAAGACTTAAAAATGTTGTTGTTGCTAGAAAAAAGCCATTATCAAGTACGTAAAATAAATTTGTAGAGTGCACAGTACCCAAAGGTATCACAGCACTATCAAAACACAAAAGCTGTGACAGAGGCAGGGAGAGCAAACGAAAAAGATGGGAAAACCCTGCACAGAATCAAAGGGAAAAAAGCCACCCTGATTCACACCCCTAGACTGTGAGATAAAGCCTCTCATTTTTAAGTCGGAGAAAGAAAAGTAAACATCAAGCCCCCTCGGAAGACAGAGCCTGACATTTGACCTCCGTCTTTGAAATCACAGCAAATGGAACCAGAACATAATTTTCTGAAAGCCAGCACTGTAGAAGAATACATTAAGCAGGCTTTGCTCCACAGATGGACTAACTCAAGCTGGACAGCCTAAAACAAATAAAGGCAGCAAATAGAAAGCAGACAAATGTCAGTTACAAACCACAACGGCAACGGTAAACAGGTGGAATGCATTCCTAGGTCAGCTTTCCGAATAGCCCTAAGATCTCTTTAGTGAGCTGTCTCATAGTTTTTGACCTAAAACTTCATACTGAACTGAATGGTTTTCAAAATCAGATCACTGTTTTTTGGGCTGTGCACAGAGAAGCGTGGCTCAGTTCCTGCAGGACCTCTGCTGGTGCTCTTTGATGTAGGACGCTCACAGTTGCAACATTGAAATCTGCAAATAATATATTTTCTGAAAGCCAGCACTGTAGAAGAATACATTAAGCAGGCTATGCTCCACAGATGGAAACAAGCTTTGCCTTCAAATTGGTGTCATAAGGTAGTTTGTCATTGTCACAGTCTTTTCCCATTATCCTGTTCTCGAGTGCCCTAAAGTCCCCTCAATCCCCCCTCAGTCTTATAAGAAGTCTAAACTTCATGTGAACCCAATCGCATAAGGCGTTTGTGGTATCCTGATATTATAATACTGAAACCCTTGCTGTCAGAAACTATATTGCCCATGATTTCAAGGTCCACGCTAAGGTGACCTCCAATCAGGCCAATACCAGGAGGCGGGCATCCCGCTCCCAAGATTAGGGTCTCTGATCTTCATATCTGGCTTGTGGACACTGATTTTGTGGATTTGGAGCTAAAATGCAGTGTTTGGTTGTCTGATGAATTTTAGAAAGGTGTAAATTAAGTCTTGCGCTCACATTTTCTGTAGAAGTTTCATATTTACCATTCTGCCTCGATATCGACATTTCACAATTACAAGGAACAAGTGTGCTTTGTTGTACGGAAATGTTTAGAAACCGATAAGACGAAGCGTAGGGCTTCTTCCTAAAGCAGACAAGGCTGTAAAAAGCCCGGCAGGAGCAACTGTTCTCCCCTTCCGCCCAGTGCAGCTTCCTTTATTAGGTCTCGACTAGCGTTGCAGCGCATGAGCTGCTCGCTTTGCGAGGCATGTAGTATATACTAAAGTGGGGAAGCTTTAAATAAGCTCCGCCCACTCTACGCCCATCTTTTTGTTTGGCTTACAGCCTAAATGCTGCCTTCTCATTGGTTTTCTACTAGTTAGTCCCTCCTCCTGACGGCCATGGCGTAATTTGTGCATATCCGAGACTATTGGCCCCTTTACTCAAACATTATTTTATGCCCTTTATCCCCCCGCCCCCTCCAGCAGTTCATCACTTCTCGCCCCCCTTTCACCCACTCCACTCCCGTTCTTGATTTTTTAAATGCCCGCACTCATTTGTAATGCAATACGTCTCGCATAAATGCGAGTCGAATTGCATTGCAAATACTTGTTTTAAAGTAGTGCCTGATGAAGCAGTAGTGTACCGGAAAAGAACCCTCGGTTGCTTGTTTCAGGTGGAGCCTGAGCCAGCACTCTGGTGCTTCTCTGCTGCTGTTTTTTGTTTCGTGCGGAGGGAGGCCCGGAAACGGTTGACAGCCCCAAAATGGTAGAAGGAGAACTAAACGTGGACAGTCTCGTCACCCGGCTGCTGGAGGGTGAGTCACGGATGTTAGTGAACGGGGGCTTTACTGAGTGGGAGGGTGGTGAGCAAGGGTGTAGGCCGGGGTGGAGAGCTGCAGGGGGAGGACGTGCTGTAGAGAAGAGGTTCTATAAATTGCTTTACCTTCATACAGTATGTAGCACTCCCTGCCTGTAGAGCCTTACTTTACCCCCACTGTTCTTTACTCCCTGTCCCCACCTCCCGAATGGGCAACACTGAACAATGGCTACCCCTGCACTGATTAGCCACAAAAAAGAGCCTCAACTAACAAACAGCCCTGTGGGTCAATGACCCCTAGGAAATAGCCTGTCGGGGAAGAATAGCTCAGACGAGCCCAACACCATGCCTCCCTTCCGGCCCTTTTCTACCATTTTCAGTGGGCTAGATCTGTAGAACTGAACAGACTCCCTTGGAGCCATGCCCGCCCCCCTAAACTAAATTATCAACCCTTTACTGCCGTAAACGTACTCGTTTCCTCTGTGTTGTTTGAAGTTGTGCAATGACACACGTGCGCAGCACTTGGGAAGTTCTAGGAGAGAGCGTGAAGAAGGGTTTTACCTCTTACTTAAGGTCACATAATCCTTGTTCTAGTTTTACCTATTGCCTTTTACCTGTGCCATTCCGTCTTGATCGTTACTGCCTCGTCAGTGTTGAGCTAGTGAGATCATTGTGCACATGGGCTACTTTGCAAACCAAACTGCCTCTATGCGCGGGCCTTTAGTTTAACAGTGGTCGAAGCGCTACAAGAACAACTCTGTGTTGTCTGCACGAAAAGTTTTCTTTTTTTAAATCCCAAAAGGTGAATTGAGGTGAAACAAGAAGGGGACAGATGGTTGGAGGGAGTGGGTACGAATTAACTCTTAGAAGACTGCTGAAAGGGACATGGGTATGAGGCGTCGGTTCACTGTTTAACAAGAGGTAGCACTGATGAACAAGTTACTTACCTTCGGTAACGATGTATCTGTAAGAAACATTAGTTAGTTAGATTCCTCACCTTAGAATATCCCCAGGCGTCAGACTGGATCCGGAAGATTTTTCGTCAGCAATACCCCTTGCGTGTCGCTAGGAGTCGTCTGCGGCTCCGCGTCCGTCGTTGGCGTCGTGCGCCGTAATGACGTCGGAGTACTTAGAGGCCGCCCTCGCGCGCTGACGTCAGTTCTTGTACATAGCTTTCCGCGCCAGGAACGCAGAGCCATGCAAGAGACCGACACTGGTGCCAAAAAAGTCTAGGGGCCTGAAAAGGACAACCTTAACCCTAGATGTCGGTTCGCAGAACGGGGAGGATGGGTGGGTCGGTGAGGAATCTAACTAACTAATGTTTCTTACAGATACATCGTTACCGAAGGTAAGTAACTTGTTCATCTGAAAGAAACACGTTAGTTAGATTCCTCACCTTAGAATAGATACCCAAGCAATACCATCCCCGGTGGTGGGTCTGCGAAGCAAGATCACACCAGAAAGTCCTGGAGGACAGAACGGCCAAAGAAGCCATCCCTCCGGACTTGGCTGTCTAGGCAATAGTGCCTGGCAAACGTGTGCAGCGAAGCCCACGTCGCCGCCTGACAGATGTCCTGCAAAGGGACTCCCCGTCCCAAAGCAGTAGTAGCCGCTGTGGCCCGAGTAGAATGGGCTCGCAGCCCAACAGGAGGGTCCTTTTTCGCCAAGGAATAACAGATTTTTATACACAAAACGACCCACCGGGAGATGGTCCGTTTGTGCACAGCTTTTCCCTTCTTTGCACCCACGTAGCCAACGAAAAGCTGGTCGTCCACTCGGAACTGTTTTGTGCGGTCCAAATAAAAGGAGAGCGCACGTTTTGGGTCCAGACGGTGGAGCCGCTCTTCCTCTTTGGAAGGGTGCGGAGGCGGAAAGAAGGTGGGCAAGGTGACAGATTGCCCAAGAAGATGAAAGGGGGTCACCACTTTCGGTAGAAAGGAAGGACGAGGCCGAAGGACAACCTTGTCCGGATGAACAGATAGAAAAGGAGGCTTGGACAATAGAGCCTGGAGCTCACTCACCCGTCTAGCCGAGGTGATGGCTACCAGGAAAGCAGTCTTAAGAGTTAGAAGACGAAGAGGACAATTGTGAAGAGGCTCAAAGGGAGCGCACATCAGAAATGTGAGAACAAGATTCAAGTCCCACTGAGGCATTACGAAAGGAACAGGAGGGAACGTATGAGTAATGCCTTTAAGAAAGCGTTGAACCACAGGGGACTTGAAAAGAGAAGGCTGATCAGGAAGCCGTAAGAAGGCAGAGAGGGCAGCAAGATAACCTTTCAAGGTGCCCAGGGCAGAGCCCTGCCGGGCCAAAGAAAGAAGAAAAAGGAGAACCTCAGAAAGAGGGGCGGAAAGGGGATCCACAGCCTTTGCTGTGCACCATGCCACAAATTTGTTCCACTGGCAGGCGTATACCGTCTTTGTGGAGGGACGCCTGGCTGCCAGAATGATATCACAGACTTCAGGAGGCAAGTCAAATGGCATCAACTGCCGCCGCTCAATCTCCACGCATGGAGGTGGAGGCTGGACAGGTTCGGGTGGAGGACCGTCCCCTGCTACTGCGACAGAAGATCCTCCCGAAGGGGCAGACGTATCGGAGGATCGGTCAACATACTGAGTAGCTCGGGATACCAGTACCTTCGTGCCCAATCCGGAGCCACCAAGATGACTTGGGCCCGGTCGTGCCTGATCTTCTTCAGCACTCTGGGCAGAAGTGGTATAGGCGGAAAGGCGTACAACAGACCGCAACTCCACTCGTGACGAAAAGCGTCGCCGAGCGAGTGCCGCCTTGGAAATTCCAACGCGCAGAACTGCTGACATTGCGCGTTCTCTTCAGTGGCGAATAGATCTAACCAAGGCACTCCCCACTGCTGAAAGAGACCTTGCGCCACTTCGGAGTGCAGACGCCATTCGTGATCCATCATGCACCGGCGGCTGAGTTCGTCTGCTCTGGTGTTCAGAGAGCCCGCCAGATGTTGAACCACTAGGGTGACGCCCTGGTGTTCCAGTCACGTCCAGAGGCGCAGAGCCTCCTGACAAAGGGTCCACGACCCCACCCCGCCCTGTTTGTTGCAATACCACATGGCGGTGGTGTTGTCCGTGAACACCTGCACGACACTTCCCCTGACAGAGGGAAGGAAGGCTTTCAGTGCAAGTCGGATCGCTCTCAACTCCAACAGGTTGATGTGGAGGCGAGACTCCGCCGGAAACCAGAGGCCTCTGATCTCCGCCTCTCCCATATGGCCACCCCATCCCAGGAGGGACGCATCCGTCACTACGACATGCTCCGGTTGGGGAAGGGAGAGGCTCTTGCCCGTGACCCAATCGCGGTCCGTGAGCCACCACTGCAACTGCTGTGCAGTGCCCTCCGAGATCAAGACATGGTCGGACAGGTTGCCGTGATGCTGGGCCCACTGAAATTTCAGGTCCCAATGCAGAGCCCGCATGCGCCGCCTGGCGTGATGCACTAGTAGGATGCAGGAGGCCATCAGCCCCAGAAGCCGCAACACTAGCCTGACAGAAACCCAGGATAGAGGCCGAAAAATGGGAATCAGGGCATGAATATCCCGGACCCGCTGTTTCGGCGGATAGACCCGGAACTGCGCCGAACCGAGAACCGCTCCGATGAAGAGGAGCTTCTGAGAGGGACTCAGGTGTGACTTCGGCACGTTGATGGAAAACCCCAGCAAATTCAGGAGATCCGCCGTAGCCTGGAGGTGGGAGACGACTGCCTGGGGCGAGCCCACCTTCAACAACCAGTCGTCGAGATAGGGGAAGACTGGAACCCCTGATCTGCGCAGATGAGCTGCGACCACCGCCATCACTTTCGTGAACACCCGAGGGGCACTGGTGAGGCCGAAGGGGAGCACGGTGAACTGAAAATGCTCCAGGCCCACCGTGAACCGCAGGTAACGCCGGTGGGCCGGCAGGACGGGGATGTGGAAATATGCGTCCTGCAAGTCCAACGCTACCATCCAGTCTCCAGGGTCGAGGGCAGCTAGAACCTGAGCCAAAGTCAACATTTTGAACCGTTCCTTCCGGAGGAAGGCATTGACGTTCCTGAGGTCCAAGATCGGGCGTAGGCCCCCTTTGCCCTTCTTGGGAACCAGAAAGTAGTGGGAATAACAACCACGACCTACTTCTGGGCGCGGAACGCGCTCGACGGCCTCTTTGGCCAAGAGGGCCGAAACTTCCTCTCGCAGAAGATTCAAATGATCCTCCGAGATACGGTGGTGCTGCGGTGGCATGGCTGGAGGGGTCGTCTCGAAGGGGAGGGAGTAGCCCCTTCGGACGATTTGCAGCACCCACCTGTCCGAAGTGATGGTACGCCAGTGGAGCAGGTGATGGCGAACTCTACCTCCCACTGGCGATGAATGGGCCTGAAAGCTCGGACTAGGAAGGCTTTGAGGCGGATGCTGCCGGGGTGGATGTGTACTGACCGCGTCGTCCTCCAGAACCGCCTCGGCGGAAACCACGTCCGCGACCGCGTGCAGGTTGGGTCTGCGGCCGGTGGCTCTGCGGACGTGAGGAAGCGCCCCTTCCTTGGCCACGAAAGGGGCGAAAAGCGGAAACTTGCGGCCGCGGGGCCGAAAGGCCCAAGGACGTGGCCGTAGCCCGGGAGTCCTTAAAGCGAGCCAGCGCACTGTCCGCTTTCTCACCAAAAAGGCGAGCGCCATCAAAGGGCATGTCCATGAGAGTGCTCTGGACATCCCCCGAAAAGGACGTGGACCGCAGCCAGGCGTGACGCCGAAGCGCCACCGTGGTGGAAATCGCCCTACCTAGCGAGTCCGTGGTGTCAAGTCCACACCGGATTGCATGGCGCGCTGCATCCCTCCCATCGGCCAGAGCCTGGGAAAGTCGTGTCCGGGCCCCCTCCGGGCACAGGGGCAGCACGTCCTCCACCGTATCCAACAGAGAGTGGGAGAAACGGTCCAAGAGACAGGTGGTGTTTAAAGACCGCAGGCCTAAACTGAGGGAGGAGAACAGCTTTTTGCCAAACTGTTCCAGTCTCTTGGAATCCCGGTCCGGAGGAGCGGACGGGAAGGAGGTTTGGGCGGTAGAAGCCTGGATAACCAGGCTCTCGGGGGTGGGATGTTGCGACAGAAAACTGGGGTCACCCGGAGCAGGGCGGTGGTGCCTGGCGACGTTTCTATCCACAGGAGGGACTGTGGAGGGCTTGGACCAGGTGCCCTGCAGAACGTCAGTGAGGGCCTCATTGAATGGCAGCAGAGGCTCAGTGGAGCTTGCTGCAGACTGAAGCACCTCAGTGAGGATGTTAGTTCTCACAGCCACGGCAGGCAGCTCAAGCCCAAGGGCTTCGGCCGCCTTGCGCAGCACCACAGAAAAAGCTGCACCCTCCTCCGAAGCCACAGTCGGAGGAGAGATGAATCCAGTGTCCGGTGAGGTATCCAGACCACTGGCCTCCCCCAGTTCATCTGCCCAGTCCTGTGACAGTTGAGCCTGAACGGCCATAGGGTCATCGGACCCCTCCCAGTCGCCCCCGTCACCCGATTCCTGGTAAACAGGTGGAATGATCGGAGCCGGACGATAGACATAGTGAGTCTCGAGCGCCGTCGGATGCGGCGTCGGTGGCCGCCGCATCGGCGTCGGGTCCGGACAGGGGCTGAACCGGGGAACGACGTCGACCGGAGTCGGCGTCGGGGGTGGAACCGGAGTCGGCGCCGGCGGAGGAGGCGTTACGAGGTCGACCGGCGTCGACGGGGGCCCAGGCATGGGCCCCTCGGGGACCTGCGGCGTCGGGGCCAGAGCCGCCAGCGCGCAAGGTCGCCCAGTCGAGTCCGCGGGGCCCGAAAGCGCGCCGGCGGGCGTCGACGGCGGAGGCCGTTTCCTCATGGCCGAGAGGAAGGTAGCGATCTCCGCCAGCGTCGCGTCAGTCCCAGGGACCGGCGGGTATGGGGACGTGTGCGGCGCCTGCGGCTCCTACGGAGCCGCGGGGTGGAACCACCCTGACCCTCGGCCGAGTCGCGCGACCAGCGAGGGGAGTCCGAAGAGCGGTGTCACCTCTTGGACTTCTTAGATCGCTTGGACTTACCCGAAGACTTCGAGCCAGACGAGCGATGACGTCTGTCGCGGCTCCGCGACCGATCCTTGGACCTCCTCCTGGACCGGGATCGAGAAGGGCGCGGAGCCGAGTGTCGGAGCTCGAGAAGCTTACGGGACCGCTCCCGCCTAGCTTTCGAGGTTAGGGCCTGGCAGTCGGAGCACGAGTCCGCGTCGTGGTCGAGGCCCAAACAGTAGAGGCACCGGCGGTGGTGATAGGTCGGTGGCAATCGTCGCAAGCCTTGAACCCAGGCATCCTACCGGCACCAGATGTCGATTGACAAAGATCAAAAGGGATCAAAATAGTTAGTCAAAAAAGACTAAAAGGGGTAGCTCTCCCGGATCGGCGCTTACTGGCGCGGAAAAAAGAAGAACTGACGTCAGCGCGCGAGGGCGTCGTCTAAGTACTCCGACGACGTCATTACAGCGCACGACGCCAACGACGGACGCGGAGCCGCAGGCGACGCCTAGTGACGCGCAAGGGGTATTGCTGACGAAAAATCTTCCGGATCCAGTCTGACGCCTGGGGATATTCTAAGGTGAGGAATCTAACTAACGTGTTTCTTTCAGATACAGGGGTGAGACTCACCCTGGCGGACACTGCGAGGGCTAGACGAGGAAGCAGGTGGGTTCATGGCTGTATGTTGGGGCCTGGTTTAGAGAGTGATAGATAGTAAGGTAATTTCCACCAGAGGATTCTCCGCCATTCAATTGCTATGCTACAGTTTATCAGTCATACATCTGGTGGCAAACCTTAAGTTGGAAATTACATTTATAGGGGGTAAATTATGCTGGCTCCGCGTTTCATCTTAATCTGCTAAGGCCCACTGTGATTATGAGGTAATGGAGTACTTTGTTGGTATTGTCCTCTTAATTTTGTGTCAGGAAGTGGCAAATTATGTTGTAGCAGAGGCAAGTTATTTGGCAGTGTGATTAGCAGTATCGTGTGCAGCACATTCTGTGCTATAGCTGTCTGGCGTTTATGGCATTTTAGCCTGCATTTATATAATAATGGCCCCACAGAACCCAATCATTTCACAAGAAAGAATTATACTTTCTAATAAATCAAAGTATATGAGAAAAATGTTTACGTGTTCACCAGATCCTAGTTAAAATGGTGTTTACCAATAATTTGTGATTTATTTTGCATGGAAGTATTAAAAATGTGATGGATGGAATGCGTGAATTAATCTCAGCCACTGGTAATTACTGAGCCGCATCCCAGTCCATTGTTATTTTGCACCCCATGTCACCTCAGTTTGGACCTAGCCATATGCAAATCAGTCTTGACTCCGCTCTAGTGGGAACAGCCCAGCTAAAACTGTCAGGCCAGTTCCTCACCGAACCGGAGCACAAACAACCCAGGACCAATGTTGGCCTCATTAGGGACCATTGGAGCAGGGCCAAGACTGATGTGCACATGTTTGGGTCCAAACTATAGTGGCATGGTGGGCAAAAAAAACGATGGATTGAGATGCGACCCTGAGAGATTCATAGTCAGTGGCTTAGATTAACTCAAGCATTCCATCACCTTGTTTTTGATGTCCTTGTTTTGCATGGAAGCACAGGAAAGCCATTTTATTAGCTCGGTCGTTTTATCTCACAGAGTAAAAGATGGTGTAAAAAATGCATTGTCTAAAGTTTAAAGTTAACACAATGTAATAATGTGTGTCCTATTGAAACACTTCTTTCCATTAAGGACCAGCCCTACAGTACATTTCTTGTATAATACATTTGTGTTTCATTGGGATGAACTTTATGGGTCATGATATGGGCCCTAGAAAGATGCATCATGTTTGGGATAGTTCTGAATCCTGGACGCCCCTTTGAAATAGCTGTTGCTTTGAGAACGGTTCTTTTACGTAAATATGAATTTGCATTCTCAGTGAACTAAAACATTTTCATGATGATGAAGGAATTTGTCTTTCTTCCCCGTCTGAATATCATTTAAGTTCTTTAGGTTTTAGTTACCTGCTACAGTCAAAAGCCCTTCCGCAGCTACTAAATTTGGGTGTGAACATCCCAAATTGGACAAAGTTGCCTCCTCTTCTTAATGCCTGAGCACAGAAATCAACAACTTAAATATGGCTCGTTATGTTTTGTCAGGTGCCTTTTGCACTGCGCATGCAGATATTTTTTTATACTTTGTAATCTGTTTGCCCTGGAAGGAAATAGTTTTTGTTAAAATCAGCAAATCATGCAGTAGATTGTGAGTAGTCAAGTGAGACAAATTAACACCAAAAAATACATGTAATATCAAAGTTTTCAAGTCGCCGCATAACACTTTGCAAGCCTGCTCTGATTCAGTCCCTTGGTCACCGAGGCTAGGTGAAGGTGGTTCTGAGATTTCCTAACAAGAAATACAAAATTTTCAACCACAAATTAAAATACAAAATGGACTGTCTGTGGGGAAAAAAGTGGACTGGTTGGTTAGTGGTGTCAGTGGTAGCAGGGAGGCTATTCAGAAAAGTGTACTCGGCAACGTAAGTAATTAACAATTCAGATCATCTCATGTGTTTACTTTCACGCTAAGGCTTATGTAGCAGGCACCGCTGTCACACTAGGCCCGCCCACAGCTGTCACACGAGGCCCACCCACAGTTGTCACACTAGGGCCGTCTACAGCTGTCATGTAGCAGGCACCGCTGTCACACTAGGGGCCTCCACAGCTGTCATTTAGCAGGCACCGCTGTCACACTAGTGCCGTCCACAGCTGTCATGTAGCAGGCACCGCTGTCACACTAGTGCCGTCCACAGCTGTCATTTAGCAGGCACCGCTGTCACACTAGGGCCGTCTACAGCTGTCATGTAGCAGGCACCGCTGTCACACTAGGGGTCTCCACAGCTGTCATTTAGCAGGCACCGCTGTCACACTAGTGCCGTCCACAGCTGTCATGTAGCAGGCACCGCTGTCACACTAGTGCTGTCCACAGCTGTAATGTGGCAGGCACTGTTGTCACACTAGGGCCCTCTACAGCTGTCATGTAGCAGGCACCGCTGACGCACTAGGGCCCTACACAGCTGTCATGTAGCAGGCACTGCTGTCGCACTCATTTTTCCTCCATGTTAAAGAACAGTAGATGTTTCAGCACCCAGGCTAATGTGCTGCATAGCTAAATACATACATGATCCTAAAGGCGAGACTGATTGCATTGCAAATGCTTGTTACTTTCCCCGTTCTACAAACTGCAGTGCATTTCCTCTACAATGCGCCTCCATAATGTTTGCAAGACTTGCTAAAACTTTTCAGGCTGCTGCCCATTTGCCACCTAATTCTTGCTCAAATTTTCTAATAGAAGCTACATGAATGTACCTCACCTTGGAGCGTTACATATACATCCACGAGGGGCAGATCCAGTTTTACAATATAACCTCAGACTAAGGAAATAAATTACATTTTGTTTCATTCTAAGCAAATCTTTTATGTGGATATGCTGAAAATCTGGAACATTGGAAAACACCTTCGTTAAGAAAAAGGAGTTACAAAAAGGAGTTATGTCTGCTAGCACAACAAAACAAGCATTGGCATAGCCAATAGGTCTCGTCTTTGGGACCTTATAAAGGTTTAGCCAGAGTTATTGGCTTTGCCAATGTCTTTAAACTATGTTGTAGAGCAGTGTTGCTTCTGTGCAGCATGCTGAAAAGTTATAATAAAAAAGTGTTATAACCAGGGGACATTATGTACAACTGAACAACCCTATTAAAAACAGAATTAGCATAAAAAAATGTCTTCTTGTTATTTGTCCTGGCAATGCTGGCAAATTCTTCCTGTGTGTTCTAATGCTTGCTTGTTACAGCTTTTTTTGTTGGGGAGGGTAGAATAAACAATGGAAGGGTGGAGGTTGGAAATATTACTTGAATACGAGCAGCAGACAGACACTGGGGAGAATCAACAGATGCCAGATTCCGAGGGCATACTGAGGTGGCGCTGAGTTGGAGGTGTGCTGGTACGGAGGTGATGCTCAGGTAATGCTGAATGATGCTGAGGAGGTGCGGGGTCATGCTGAGGTGGTGCTGAGCCATGCTGAGGTGGTGGTGCTTCACTGCTGCTGAGGTGATTCTGTGCTGATGCTGAAGTGGTGCTGTGTTGGTGCTAAATTACTGCTGAGTGGGGGTTGCGCTGGTGCCAAGGTGGGGCTGCGTCGGTGGTGGTGCACTGGTGCTGAGGTCATGCTGCGGTGGTGCTGCACTGGTGCTGAGTTGGTGCTGCACTGATGAGGAGGTGGTGCTGTGCTGATGCTGAGATGTTGCTTAGTTGATGTGGTGATGCTTGGGTAGTGCTGCGCTGAAACAGAGGTGGTGCGCTGATGCTCTGCTGTTGCTGAGTAATACTGAGGTGGTGCTGATGTGGTGTAGTGCTTGTGCGGAGGTGGTGCTGAGTGATACTGAGGGGGTGCCGGGGGGATGCTTTGTGGTTGCTGTGCTCAGGTGGTGCTGAGTGATGCTGTGTTGGTGCTGAGTTGCTTCTGACGTGTTGCTGTGGTGGGGCTGTACTGATGCAGAGGTGGCACTGCGCTGGGTGCACTGATGAGGTGGTGCTGTGGTGGTGCTTGGGGGTTGTTTGCTGATTCTAAGCTGATGCTGTGGTGGTACTGAGTCATGCTGAGGTGGTGCTGGTGCTCAGGTGGAGCGGATCTGGTGCCCATATGATGTTGAGTGATGGTGAGTTGGTGCTGCGCTGATGCTGAAGTAGTGCTGCATTGGTGCAGAGTTGTTGCTGAGGTGGGGCTGCGTTGTTGGTGCTATGCTAAGGTGGTGCTGCACCGGTGCTAAGGGGGTGCTGCGCTGATGCGGAGTTGGTGCTGCACTGGTGGTGGTGCACCAATGAGGAGGTGGTGCTGTGCTGATGCTAAGGAGGTGCTCTGGTGGTGCTCAGTGATGCTGAGGTGGTCGTGCTACACTGGTGCTCAGGTGGTGCTGAGTGATGCAGGGTTGGTGCTGTGCCGATGCTGAGGTGGCGCTGCATTGGTGCTGAATTGCTGCTGCGGTAGGGCTTCGCTAGTGCCGAGGTGGGGCTGCAGTGGTGGTGGTGCACCGATGCTGCGCTGGTGCTGTCTTTTGCTGCACTGGAGGTGCACTGATGAGGAGGTGGTGCTGCTGGTGCTGAGGTGGTGCACAGGTGCTGCCATGCTGAGGTGGTGCTGCACTGATGCTGTGCTCGGGTGGTGCTGCACTGGTGATACTGAGGTGGTGTGTTTGTGCAGTGGTGGTGCTGAGTCATACTGAAGTGGTGCTAAGTGATGCTTGGTGGCTCTCAGGTGGTGCTGCATTGAGGTGGGCTGTGCCAAAGCTGAAGTGGTGCTGTGCTAATGCTGTTGTGGGGTTGCGCTGGTGGTGGTGTACTGATACAGAGATGGTGCTGTTGTGTTGAGTGATGCTGAGTAGGTGCTGAGGTGGTGCTGAGTGATGCTGTGTCGGCGCTGAGTGACGCTATGTCGGCGCTGAGTGACGCTGTGTCGGCGCGGAGTGATGCTGTGTCGGCGCGGAGT
The DNA here is from genome assembly GCF_964204655.1 of Triturus cristatus. NCBI lineage: Eukaryota > Metazoa > Chordata > Amphibia > Caudata > Salamandridae > Triturus > Triturus cristatus. The sequence goes on along the minus strand of NC_140584.1, from coordinate 627,932,104 downwards.
GATGCTATTGGCTATGCCAATGCTGGTCTATTTTATTATTATTATTATGACTCTGCGGAAACAGGAACAAAAATAGGTTTATCCTGGAGTTGTGGGAACATCCGAATATGGTTTTGCATTTATTTAGGCTTACACTGGCTTCACCTTATTGATTAGCCATTCTTGTGGGGTATTAGTACAATTCCATCTCCCCTGCTCCAAAAGAGATGCCGTCCATACATATCAAACAGTACAAGGAGACCATTAAGCAAATCTGAGTACCCTCTGACACTTGACTTAACTCAAAATTCGGCCAGTGATGCACTTCAAAAATGACATTGTTATGTGTATCAAATGGCAAGTGGCCTGTCAGCAAACCAATACACACGCATTCCTCTGTTCTACGGTGCCTCATGGAGGTGCAAGAGTAACCTTCCACAAAACATGGTTTATGCAAGGTGGACACAAGTGATTTCTGACTGCCCGGATCAGTGCTGGTGCCTAGCAACAAGTCTAGGGCCCTGGCACGCGTGCTTCGCTTCTATATCCCACCTTATATAAGGAAATGAAGGCAAGACGTAGTTATATGCCCCCTCCCTCGGTCTTTTAAAACTACGAGTAGCTAGAATGATCGCATGCCTCGAAAGTGAATGCGAAATTAATATAATCACATTACTGCCGGTGTCCCGTTCAAGACCTGTTCTCCAGACACAGTCATTTCACTTCACTCTTTGGGCAGCCATGCCAAGCCGCAGCTAGAGTCTGTCGCAGTTTGGTAATTGTGTCTGCCATCTCGTTCACTCCGGCGATGAAGGCCCCAATATGAAAATGATGTGCGGTGTTGCATTTACGGCGAAGTTCAGTCACCCGGAGGAAAACTAAATAGAGTCTGTCCCGAGAAATCTACCTTCATGCGCTGGATCCCGGGTTTATTAATGACTCCAAGTCGTATCCCGTGAATTATTCAGAGAGCCTGAGAGGGAAATGTATGTTTGAGAAATATGTGGCTCGCATCGCACGACTCCAAGAGGAGTCCTGGGGTTGCCTCCTGCAGTTACTTTGATAACAGTTTCCCTTTACAAATGATAATTGCTCGATGATTCTAGCCTTCTTACAACTCCCCTACACACTGGACAATTTTCACATCACTTCCAGAACAAAGAGAAACTTGATTATCTGCCATGCGCATACATACCAAACAAGTAATGGACGGCTGTAAGCCTCAGCAGTAACAAAATATCAGCGCGCGCGCGCCTCGCGCTGAAAGTAAAAAGCAGCAGGGGGAGGGGATAGAGGAGGGAGCCTGGGCCTGTTTCCCTTGCGGGAGCGAGCGAGTTAATAACAAACATATGGTTTTCAAGCTCGCTCCAGCAAGGGAATCGCCAAGCGTGCACGCTTTGCCATTCAAAGCAATGCAATGCGTGGACATATTTGCCCGCAAAGCTGTGCCGATTACTAAAGGTCTTTTTCCTATGCAGCGCATGCGCACTGCGTAGGCGAGACCAAAGAAGGTAGATCGGCAAAGAAAGAAACACTCAATGCCTGAAAACAGCGTGCTTCTGAAGTATACTGTGGGGGTGTACCCCACTAATCTCAGAACACTTCTATTCTTCTTAGCAGCTGCTGTGATCTGTCAATAAACCTTCAGAATTGTAAATGTGCGTCACAAGCACGGAAAGACTAAGCCTCGCCCTAATAAGGCTTCCATGGGGACGCCTGCCTAGATCTCACGCGCATGTTCACTTGTTCGATATTTAACAAAGGGGTATGTATTTTTGGTAACCTGTCAGCTTTTCATTAATGTAAGTGATCACACAAATAGAGGCTTTCAGGATGTAAGTCACACGCAGAGCAAAACCCGAGTGCAGCAGTATCTACAGTTTGTGACTGAACACAAGGATGAGCATTAATTATGGCTTCTTGGCTAAAAAAATTATAAAAAATAATAATGCAGTCAATTAGAAGATTATTTTGTCTCCAAGATTGACGAGTGGAGAGCCCATCCAGAGACCCGGCAAGTTTCATACTTCTAGCCTGAGAAACTGAGAAGCAACCTGTTTGGTCATGCCACCTATAAAACCAGCTCCTGTAAATGAATAAGTTTGTGATGTGGATCATATAAATAGCCACTAGTATTATTACTTGTGACACTGCCTGAGACATCTACGTTGTTTCTGATTTACAGCAATAGCATAATTTTCTAAGAGGTTATTAAAACAGCATTACGTGTACCCTCGACAGGATAAAAAAAAAATCAAAGACCGAATTTCTCCCGTTACAATAGCACATTACGAGCGTTTCATTTCCCCATAACGTCCGACACTATGCTGGTTTACTACATAGTAAGTTACTCAAAATGTAAAGAAAAATTGTGAATGACTATAATTCATTTTAAATTGAGACTCGTGCCATGAAACACAAAAGAATGGATTTGATTAAAACTGTGGACAAAGGAGATGCTGCCCCCTTTAAGAAAACAGAACTTCTGATATATGGTCCAATGGGAAGTAAACCGCCGTTCGCACAACAACCCTGCAAGTCATTGTGATTCAAGCCGAACCCAAAGGGCATTAGACAGCGAAGCAGTATTTCAGGAGCCACTGATCACTAACAACAGTCCCCGACCAAACAGGCACCGTGACAGGGCCCCCATATATACGGATGACTATATTTAATAAAGCACCTAAAAAACGGAACCTAATATTGAGATATTTTGCTGAAACGTTCCATTTCCCTTTTTTCTACAGAGACGCATGGTATACACATATCTAAGGTGTGGGAGAGCTAGTGAGTGTAAGTAACGTAATCCTTACATTTATCCACACACACACTCCGGGTTATTGGCTGCCAACACACACACGCATACAAGAGAGTTGACTTGTAGGTATATTTGTTCTTTGCAATGCTTCTAAGTGGCAAACTGTGCTCTAGGAAGCACTATATAGAACACAATTTCGTTTTTGGTAACTGAAGAAAAAAAAATCTTTCCATGGTAGGTAAGGTTTCAACGCGTGTAGACTGGCTACAATAACAAATAAACAAGCAGGAGGGGTGGGTGGAGTGCACAGAACGGAAGAGACGCCCTCAGAATGCCTCCGATTACAACTAATTGTTTCAAAGAAAATACTTCCAAATAAAATATAAACTCAAAAGCGGCATTCAACTTCAATATTTTTCATGCTGTGCGACACCAAACCATGCAGGATCAAATTACAGCAAGTGAAAGAGTTGGGGAAAGTGCACGGAACAGGCGCCCTCTGAAAACCTCTGTCTATCTACAACTAACAAACGAAACGCATGGCTGCCAGTAATCCAAATGAGGCTTGCCGCGCTAGTTAAATACATTTTTTAAAAAGCGGTAAGGGAGAGCGCTGCAGGCAGGAAAAAAAATATTTGCAATGCAATAGGTCTTGCGTTTAAAGGCAAGAACTGTTCCGCTATTGTCTCGGCTGTTGCAAAACAGAAAGCACGCATGTCGCACTAAATCGTGTAACATCCAAAGTAAAGGGGTCAGTTGCCATGGGAGGTTACAGATGAAGACAAGGCGGTACTAAGGAGGGACTAACAAGCCTCTTTACGAATCAGACACCAGCATTTACGTAGGACACTGACACAAGCCAATGACAAATATGGGCGGAGAGTGGGCGTGGCTTCTATTACATACTCCACTACAACAAATCTCCCAGAGCAGCACATGTATGCGGACTCTAGGCTCAAACTAAAATGTCTCCCAGAGCAGTGCATGCACGCAGACTCCAGGCTCGACCTAAAAAAGCAAGCAGGAAAACCTCCAGAGAATATGGCGCCCAGGCCCTAATGTGGGTATATCCTTGAAAGGAAAAATAAACACCATATGGCGCCCGAGCCCTGATATGGGTATATCCTTGAAAGGAAAAATAAACACAAGTGTACATAAGTCTCTGGCATCAGTCCCGGAGGTCGGTGCAGGAGTCGTCGGGCCCTTAAAGGCACACGCGTTGCAGGTTGAACTACGTGCCATTGAAGTCGGGAGCGCCAGCATCGGTGCGAAGTGCAGCATGTGGTGCCCTCAGGTCGCGGTCCAGGCATAGGCTTGATGACTGCATCCATCAGCAACGGTGAGATCTGGGATACGGTGCGAAGTGGGGCGGTGCTCGTCGCGGTGCTAGCAGGCAGCGTCGTCGTCATTGCTGAAGCGCTTTCGTCAGCTAACGAACTGGAGTTGATGGCGCCGATGTCAGTGGACCAGGGCTGTGGTGCTCGTTGCGGTGCGAGCAGTGACATCATTGCTGAAGGGTTGTCATCTACTGAGGAACTGCAGTCAATGGCGCTGATTTTGGTGGACCAAGGCTGCGATGTGGGGCGGTGCATTGTGTAACTTACGAGCGGTGCCCCCACACCATGCTGCAGGCAGTGGCGTAGATATCAACTTGGAACATCGTCGCCGGTCAGTCGAGGTTGGGGTGCAAAGCAGGACGGTGCTCCATGTTCTCCAGGAGCGGTGTCCACAGGTCACGCTGCAAGCAGCCGTTAGTTGGCGGTGCCGAACAGCGCCATCGGTGAGACCAGGGTTGCAATATGAAGTGCGGCGGTTCCCTCTGCGGGGCCTTCAGGTTTCAGAGCCGGCAGCAGCGTCATTGATGGCGCCCGGTTGCTTTTTCTTCTGTTGCAGCACAAAACACACCCTTCCAGGTGCTGGTAGAAGATCAATTTGAAGTCTTTGTTGTTCCTGAGACTTATTGAACAGGGAGAAAACTCTACTTAAATCCCTTGGAGAAACTTAGGGAAAACAGATGCAGAAAGTCCAATCGAGTCCTTTCACTGCCCTAGACAGAAGCAGCCACTGCAGGCAAACACAGCAAAGCACACAATATAGTGATAGTCTCTCCTCATAGCTTCTCTGGCTCTTCTTCTTGGCAGGTTTCTTGATCCAAAAGAGTTCTAAAGTTCTGGGGTCAGGGCCTCAATTTTTATACCACATTTTCCTTTGAAGTGGGTAAAAACAAAGTTCCACTGGCATACATAAACTACTTCTGCCTGGCTCGGCTAGGTTCACTCCAGAAGGGGAGAGACAGCTTTGTGAAAGACATCTACAGTCCATTCAGGTGCAAGTGACAATTTCTCTCACTACTCTAAATGCAGCTAGGTCTATTCAGCCTAGCAATGATTCACCCAGGAAAGGCAGAGCACACCTCAACCCCCCATTATGGCTGTCTAGCGTGAATGCAAATCCCTGCTCCCGTCACTCTGAACCCAGACGGAGAATACACATATGGCAGAGGCATACAAGATGGTTCAGCAAGAACGTGCCCACTTTCTAAAAGTGAAATTTTCAAACACACAACATAAAAATCATCTTCACTAAAAGATGTCTTTTTAAATTCAGAGTTCAGGAACCCTAATCTCCATTTCTCCATTTTGTCCCCAGGGAAAGTTCTGCTTGTAAGATGTTATTAAGCAGCTACCATGCTAGCCTATGGGACAGATAGCCGCTCAATAGCGAAAATGAGATGGGGAGTATTTCACGATCAGGCCATGTCACACACCAGTACATGTCCTACCGCGCACATACACTGCACCCTGCCCGGGGAGTACCCCGGGCCTACCTGAGGGGTGTCTTATAGTCCTACATGTATGACAAGGGAGAATTTGGGCTTGGCACGTGGGTTACCAGCACCATCGGAATTACCTCTGTATTCTTGATGGCGTACTGACAGAGGCAGTATATTAAGACCTATTTCACAAGCTTTACTGGTTCCAGATTGGGGTGCGGCCCAACTGAGATGAGACACTGGGCGCAGAGTATTGACATAACAGTGGATTTCTGCATCTCTTCATATTGAGGAGCAGTTAAAAACAGTGCACAAGAGGTCGTACACGAAATAGCTGAGAACGGTTGGAAAGGTGACCTTTAGATGACTCTTAGTTTCTTAGGTAACATTGCTCTGGGCTCTAAGATAGTGAGTGTCCGCTTTGGTAGTGTCATGCACTTCTTGACTCGAGTGTCTCTTTCTCCCAAGAGCATAAGGGAGTCATTTGGAGCTTGGCGGAGTTGGACAACTTTAGTAAATCAGTAGTTTTTATGCCATGTCTAACCAACAGTTCCTTTCCCCATGTAGAGTTGAGAGAAGCATCAGGTTTGCACTGGTAGAGCCTCAGTTGGCCCTGCCCACTCAAACCTGTCAGTGCGCCATCAAGAAAGCAGAGGTAATTCCGATGGGGCTGGCAACTGGTTACATCAAAATGACAAAGTCCGCAATTTGACTGCAAACAAAGTATGTGTCACCCAGTGACTCTGGCTGACAAAATAGTAAGAAATTCTGGGGGAGAATATGGAAATTAAGGGGGCAATCGGAAACAGATTAAACGATCCATCCAGTAATTCCATATTTCATTGGGGATTAGGGCTGCCCTTAATATCCCTGTTCACTCCACCCCCTAGTATTTCTAAACTGAGGGTTGGAGGTTGGTGTGGGGTGTGATTGCACTTAATATCCAACCTGTAGCACCTGTAATGTGCTCCCCTACGCGAGCTGTAAACAGTGGCAGTTAGGATACAGACAGCAAAGACTGTAAATTGCTTTACTACCTTTCCTTACAATTTGCAGATAATTTTGGGCCTGCCAAAAAAGGAAATGTAACTCTCCGTGAATGGACGATACATTGGTCATTCAAAAGAAGCAAAAGATGTTTTAGAGGGTGAAAAGGGTAAGCTGCACCTACGCAAGACTTCACGAGCAGCTTCTAAAATTATGCATTTATTGCTCATCTCCAAACTCTCTTCAAGCTGATGAAATCTGAAGGCTATAGACCGCCAGAGAACCGGACAGGTTACCTGCAAGACAGTACTTTTATAACTTCATTTCCCACTCACCCTTATTAGCTTTCGCACCATAGGCTCATGAGTGCCTTATTTACTTTATAATGAAATTGGTCTTATTGATCAAACCTAATCTTTTTTAACTTTACATTATTAATGATCAGGGAGACATTGTGATGCAATCTCTTCGAGATGACTACGAGATCCCCTGTGCTGCCCAAATGACTACAAACGATTACATTGATCACACGCTCCTATGGGTGATTAGTTTCTCAATGAAGCCAGAAATGAGGAAGCGGACTGTCCATATACAGGAGCCTGCCAATATCACTAAAGTGATTAACTGAACCATGCACTGTTTTTACCCTGACATCTGGTGTGGGCTAAAATGCAGGTCGCCCTATACGCAAACCATCCAAATGAAACAAGACATTTTTGATTGGTTATCTCTTTTTTTATTATTAATAAAGTACGGAATTCAACCCTAATTTGTTTTTTTGCACAAGAAATAAACATATTGCAGATTCAAACCTAAGATGGGATACAGGAATTGAAGAGTAAAGAGCTATCAAGATTAAGACTGTCAAATAGGCCTGCTGGAAGAAGTTAGCTTTCAGTTTATGTTTAAAGATCGGAGAACTCTCGCTTGTCCTAGTGATTGTGAGATGTTATTCCATAAATTGGTGGCACACAAGAGAAGGACCTGCCTCCTTATTTTTATGAGTTTAACATGGAAATCAATAAAGCCGATTTACTGTCGACCACAAAGAGTGGCAAAACGATACTTTGAAAAGAAGGAGCCGAGATAGAAAATGACATTATGTACAAAATGCTTTATGTAACCAAGGTATTCAGTGTCAGTCTTCTACCCATAACTTTGCTTCCGGGTCATGCTACTCATAACTGCAATCATTTTTAAACAGCAGCAGGAGACAACATAAAAGTAAAAAATCTCCATAGTACTGGTGTTGCATGCACAAAGTAACCGCAAGATCAGTGAAAGAGTGTAATAATCTTAGCACATCAATATACACGGCATTCCCGAAGGGGTAGCACATCTACGCTGGCAGTATTAAAATATAGTTTATATAACAAGAAGATTGCACTTGAATACAATTATGGAAACCAACATGAATTGATATGACCAGATCACTTACATTTTCCAGAGCGGCACACTGTTGCATATGCAGCAGGGAAAAGCTCCCTTTCAGATGATTATAATTAGATTTCAGATCAGACAAATTCAATAACTAAACCTTAATTATATTATTTAGAAATTGAGGCAGCAGACTGGATTGTGTACATATTTCTAAGCCATCTCAAACGTTTCAAGCAGAGACATCGCTTCCAAGACAATAAGCCTTTCCGAAGCATATTTCCGGTTACCCTTAGTGATTCGTTGGGATTAAAGAAATTAAGATACATCTACTATTGAGGTAAGGCGCAACTAACCAACCACCTAGAATCAAGCACAACACCACCCTACCTGCTGTGCACCCTCTTCTGTGTAACGGCCGGGAAGGCGAGGAATCATTTACCACCCAACCAGAGAAGGGGGACGGGAAAGAGGCAGCGGTATGCAGGGCAACTGTAGTATTACAATAACACTCAGAACCCCCTACACGACCAACCTCGCATCTATGAACCTATTGGCTCTCACAATCTCTGCAGCAGAAGCACAGCTCACATTTTCCTCCTGAATGACCACCCAACAATAAATGTCAGATGAAGTCGCTGGAGCACTTCTGCTGCGTTAAAGGCAAGTTCATCTGAGCCTGTCCACACCCAAACAGGACCAGAGGCCAGGACCCCTGGCCCTCCCCACCCCCCGACAGTGGTCTATAACATTTGCTTGACCTTGGAAGGGCTTATAGTCACAAATGTATCCACTCTTTGGACTGAACCAAGGGCGGCAGAGCTTGTAAGCATTGTTATTATACAGTGTAGCTGCCCTTCGTATCGATAACTCTCCTTCTCCGAAGGCAGGCTGGAAAATGTTTCTTCTAAATTGACATTCTATCCCTCGACATAGGCTGGATATTTTCTCCTTGTTGGAGGAAGTTAAGCCTGAACTCTCTCCCCTGATTAGTATATAGTTAGGACAGACAGGGGGGCTAGTGTTAGATTTGGCATCATTGGCCAGGGTTTCCCCTGTATTTTTGCCTTTGCCTCCTGTTATTTTGCTGTGTGTTGGACTTCATTTTGCGGGTCTATATGCTTTGGGCACTTTGCCACTGCTGTTCAGAGCCAAAGTGCAAGTGCTCCCTTTGTAAAATGCTATTATAGATTGGTGTTTCCATGATTGGTCTATTTGGTTAACTGTTAAGTCCCTAGTACAGTGCACTGTGTGTGCCCAGGGCCTGTAAACCAATGCTGCTAGTAGGCTTAAAACACTGATTGTACCACCTACTAAAGCAGCTTTGCAACAAGGTCTCAGGCCTGCCATTGCGGTGCCTGTGTGCAGTCTAGTACTGCCATGTCAAACTGGCAAGTGCACCCACTTGTAAGGCCCTAACTTTCCCTTTTCTTACATGTTTGTCACCCCTAAGGTAAACCCAAGGTTGCCCTATGGGCAGGGTGCAGTGTAGGTGGAAGGTAGGACATGCCCTGATGTGTGTGGCATGTCCTGGAAGTGAAATACTGCCAATTTCATTTTTCACTATTGTAAGCCTATATATCCCCATAGGATAGAATGGGGAAAATAAAGTTTGATATCCCTGAACTCAAAATGTTAAGACGCATCTTTTAGTGAGGATGATTTTTAATTTTTGGGTTTGAAATTACCACTTTTAGAAAGTAGGCATTTTCTTGCTTAACCATCCAGTGTGCCTCTGCTAGGTTGTGTATTGACTGGCTGGCTTTGGAGTGACAGGGGCTGGGGATGTGCATTCTGTTCAGACAGCCACTTGCAGGGGGCGGTTGAGGTGTGTCCTGTCTTTCCAGGGTGAGTCAGGGCTTGGCTGAATAGACATGGGCTGCATTCAGAGTAGGGAGAGGAGATTTCTTTCACACCTGAATCGGCCTGGTCTGCCAAGGGCAATGCTGTCGCTGCCTTCTGCCAGGAAGATGCACCAGTGAGGACAGAACTGGGTTTGGCTGGGCAAAGACTCACTCTGCTTCCAGAGAACAAAGGATTTTGTATTATAAAAAGAGGGGCCCAGTCCCCAGACTTTTAGATCACTTCTGGGAATCAAGAGGAACATTTGCCAAGGAGAAGAGCCAGAGGAGCTGAGGAGGAATACTGCCCCTGTGCTGTTTTTTGTCTGAGGTTGGCCTACACTGGCTACTAGCCGCCAAGGAAAGGAGAAGGACTTTGCTGTTTGCTGTGTCCCTTGCTTGAGAAAGATCTCCAAGGGTTTGAATTGTGCTTGCCTTCTGTTCTGAAGTCTCAAGGACACAAAGACGTCACCCCCAGTCCCCACCTGAACTCCTTTTCTGGGAGCTCTGGCCTGCTGAGAGGTGCCTGCAAGTGTTTTGGTCCTCTGGATGTTGTTTTGGGACTGGAAACTGCAAGAACTGTGAAAATCGGCATATCGCCTATTTCCGACACATCGCAGCGGTGCAAGAAGAATTTTCCGCCGCAGCACCGCTGCTGAAGAATCCCCATTTACCTCCATGCCTCTAAAAGGCTACTCAGATCCACCAACTCATACCTAGCCTACATCCCCATTATCAGGAGAGCTAGAAGTGGAGTACGGTCCCAATTCTTTAACACGGTCAAACTTTGGAATACCCCCCTTGCCCTGGCTATACGATCTCTGAACGAGATGAATTTTCCAATATCCGTCAAGACCTGGCTTTTCAGGAATTGATCTTTGAGGTTGCGCCATTGGCCTTAGTGCAGTGGTTTTCTTTCTCCGTTGTCAGCGAGGGCATAACTCAGGTTGCCATGCGTTTTATAAATCTCCTAGCAGAGCATGACTGTAGTACGAACTCAGAAAAAGCCTTTACGGAAAGCAAATATATTGTGTCTGAAAATCTGCCTTTGTGACACTCACCCTACATTCAAAGAGAGACCAAATATGTGGGTGTTAACTAAAGAAAATCAACCTTGGCCAGCAATGTAAACAGCTAATTAAAACAAGCACTGGCTAAGCCAATAAGTTTGACTTTTTTTCTCCCGTACATGAAATGGCAAACTCAACAGTTCCAACTCTTTGTTAGAGGAAGCGTTTGGCAATCATTGGCTACCTTCTGGGATTTGAGCACAGCGGTCCTCGAACCAAAAAACAATATGTGGCGTTACCACAACTTGGGCACTGGGAGAAGAGCCCCTTAGCCTAATAGTTTATATTAGCAGACCTAAGTGGTAAACCCTAAGAAGAGTGCGGTAACAAGGAGACACAAAATGAAGTTTGTGATGGACGTGAATAAAGCAAAAAGATACAAACAGCAAAATATTGCGTTCAAGACTCTTTTAATAGTGGACCATTATTTTCAGTGCATCTGTATGAAGGCCTATGTGTGAGCACATGTTTACTATGTGAAAATAAACCTGTAAATCAATTATGACACCAAATCAAAAGCAAGGCCAAAACCTCTTGCCTTGTGATCCGTGACATGTTTTCATTTATTTGTGTTTGCACGCACAAGCAAACAAAATCAAAAGTTTAAAAGTAAAAACAACGATGCAGCCAAAGGTGGCAGGTATGTGTTTGGAAAGAAAAAAAAGCATTGTCAAAACCAACAGATCTTGCCCTTTGCGAGAACTATTGGCTTTAGCCTTCTTATACAACAGCGTTGCTGCTGTTTAGCATGTCTAAAAGTTAGTGGCATAGAGGAGAGTGGGATGGAGTGGCATGGTGTAGAGTGGTGTGGAGTGTCGCAGAGTGGAGAGTCGTGGAGTGTCGTAGAGTGGATTGTCATAGAGTGGAGTGTCGCAGAGTGGAGTAGAGTGTGGCAGAGTGGAGTGGTGTAGAGTGGAGATAAGTAGAGTGGAGTGGCATGGTGCAGAGTGTAGTAGAGTGTCGTACAGTTTAGTGGAGTAGAGTATTGTAGAGTGGAATGTTGCAGACTGGAATGTAGTAGAGTGTTGAAGAGTACAGTGGTACAGTAGAGTGGACTGGAAGAGTTGAGTGGCAGAATGGAGTGTCCTAGAGTGGAGTAAAGTGTCATGGAGTAGAGTGTGATGAGTAGAATGTCAGGGTGATGTGGCGTACAGGAGAGTGGTGTAAAGTGAAGTGGCATAAAGTGGAGTAGAGTGGTATAGAATGGAGTGATGTAAAGTGAAGTGGTGTTGCATAGAGCAGATTAGAGTGTCAGAGTGAAGTAGAGTGGTTTAAACTGGCATGACGTAGAGTGGAGTGGTTTAGAGTGTAGTATGCATGGTATGATAGCGCACTGCCATTACACATTAAATTTTCAATTGCAAGTATCATTATGTTTCCACCAACAGAGTTTTACTTCCAAAACTATACAGCGCACAAATGATGTGTGGAAATCAGTATCACCTAGTGTATTGATATGTTTTGATCATATTAAAATATCTGTTGCCACCACACTTAAGACCTTTTTTTTAAATGTGCCTCATTTGTGCTTTCCTAATTCTGAAATATTTGTACAGTTAATTTACTGGCATTAAAATACTGTTGTATGATAAAAAATAACATCCTACATCATTTCCATACATATCCCTATTACCCAGCAAAATTGCCACATACAGCTTCTCACTTTGCAGATAAAGAAAGAAAAGTAAACACCAACCTCCCTTGGAAAACAGTGCCTAACATTTGATCTCTGTCTTTGAAAGCGCAGAAAATGTGAAACGATGCATCAACATTTAAAGGCCTGTTTATTGCTCATTCACTTCTGTATTCGAGTATTATTATTTTTGGGGTGCATCAGCATACCCCACCCTTACTTCAAGTGCCTATGGCATTTACGTAAAATTGAGAAAAAACAATTACGTTATGCTATTATTAAAGAGCACTAACCAAAATAAACAAGTTGGTTGACAGAAATGTATCCCTCACAGGCATGCAAGATTGATTAACTGGTAGTGGCAGAGATGAGGAGAATCACTCAAGCAGAAAGATAGGTGGCAGAAAACCTTTTTAAAGAAATGGAGCACATTTACTGCTGTGAACTAGCATACTAGGGGAAAAAAGTGAAAAAAACGTACCTCGCAAAAAAGTTCTCAGAAAGCGAGAACTTATGGAAGAATACAAGGAGCTATTAAGAGAGGTGGTAAACAGGCTATGCTCCACGGGAGGTACCAAGGCATGCTGGACAGTCTAAAACAAATAAAGCTAGCAAATAGAAAACAAGCAAATGTGAGTAACAAAACACAAAGCCAACGGTAAACAAAGGGTAGAATAAATTCCGAGGAAAGTTTTCAGCATGTCACCGATATGTCTTTGCAGCCAGAAAGCTGCACTGTCTGCTAGGCTTCGACCTCAAAAGGACAATCCTTTCAGGCAGCTGTGCACACGTGGTCAGGCAAAATGACATCGCTCATAGTGCAAAACAGCATAGAATGAAGTGAGCTGACCCATTTGCCATACTGTATGCTGTGGTGGGCAGAATCAAAAGGAGAAAGACTCTGAAACAGACCAGAGCATAAAGAGGGCTGACCAAACAGATGAGGCAGGTCCTGGCCAAATAAAGGAATGTGCAAGACTGGTTAGTGAATAGCCTTAGCCTGTTGTAAAGAAAACCAAGATACACTTAAACAAAAAAAGCAAAAACCAGCAATTAAGGTATCATCCTGTGAGTGATATAAATATATCAACTAACACACTGACTCTGAATTACATGCTACACGTCAAATAGCTTCTGTCTAAAAAAGAAATTACTTTAGCCCAACAACAAAACACATTGGGAAACACAAATAGGCCAATGTAACCACGCACAAAATGCCATGGTCTTGACAGACAGCCCTCAAGTAGCAGTAAACCTTAATAAACCCATAAAAGCAAATAGTTGGAGTGGACTAACCGAAAGATACCGGGTTGAGCAGTGAATATACCTGGGGTGGCTTTGGAATCATCAATTTTCAGTTTTAGTACTAAGTGGCCATGCACTAACAAGGTGGTGATAATGAACTCTTATTCTTATCTTTAACACCAAGTTTAGATGCAAGAAGTTTGTACTCCAGTATTTTCTTTTTTCTTCTTTAGGGGTAGGGCGGATTTCCCTTTGTTAGATCTCGCCTGAGCCAGCGCATGCACTGCTCTGGCGAGACTTTTAGTAACTGGGCTTCAGAAAATGCTACCACAGCTTTTGCTTGTGGCCTAGCGCATGCGGTAAGGCGCGCGAGCACGCGCCCAGCCGCCAGCTTTCAGCGCCCGATCAGGCGCCATCTGGCTTTCCTCGCGCTTGCTCTCCCAAGCGCCACGCTCCACCCCTCCCCCACCACAGAGCGTGTCTCACGGCCGCGCGTCTTCTTTTATTTCCTTTTTGCGAGTCTTGTTTTAAATGACACCCTGATCTGCAGAGGCGCGCCTCTCCCCAGCAGTGCTTTATATTACTGTGCTCTCCACAGGGCTTTACAAAAATCCAAACTTAAATTTTTTGCAGCGGCCGCTCGTCTTCTTTTATTTCCTTTTCGCGCGTCTTGTTTAAATGACACCCTGATCTGCGGAGGTGCGCCTCTCCCCAGCAGTGCTTTATATCACTGTGCTCTCCGCAGGGCTTTACAAAAATCCAAACTTTAATTCCTTGCATTGATTTAGTACAATAGTATTCTTCCTTGCTGCTGCTTATGCAAGTGCAGCCATTCTATTTAGCGTCCCCCGGCTGCCCTGGACGTTGTGGAAAATATGAGGAGACCTCCCCTCACTTTTCACACGGAGTTTAGTTTTAATTTTTAATTCACAGATCAACATACCATTGCCTCGTCCACCCATCGCCTGCGTGTTCATCTATCAATCTACTCATGTGTTCATTCCCACGCATTCATCCATTCATCCTCATCGACGTCATTACGCTTTCACCCATTCATGTCCACGCTCATTCCCGTCACCCATCCACCCCTTCGCATTCTCACCTACCATGTCGTCTCATTAAATTGCAGGATGTTCATTCCCAGACAGTATCCGTTTTATTCCCTGGCTTGTTAGACAACGCCCCCAGCAGTGCTTTATATCACTGTGCTCTCCGCAGGGCTTTACAAGGAGACGGTGCTGCAAGGTATGCTCTATGTAAACGGGCTGTTATTTTTTCCGTACTGCTTTGTACACCACTCCGGAGAGTTAGAATACTAAACTTGTGTAGTGCACAGAAATATCTGTTTGCGGTGTTTCGTTGATATTATTATTATAACTTAGCAGAAAAGGAAAGATGAACGCCTGAATCATCGTTGCCAAAATGAGATGTCGCGTGGCCTCATGTATGCGTGATAAGGTAGGCAAGGACCACATTGAACTAGGGCATTTGTAGTTTCGTGCCTAAAAGTAAATATGAACTCACACGTACCCGTATTCGGAAGGCTGTAGCTTAAACATGAAAAATAAACATGCGCACCTAACCTCCCACCCCAATAAAGTCAGGTTTCATTTTTTTTTGTGTGCAGATTTATATAGCGCGAACTCGACCCGAAGGTATTGGAACGCTGTACATGGGCACCAGTTGCGTTACACAAGGACACATTCATTTTTTCGGTAGGCACGGGGAGATTAAGTGATTTACCCAGAATCACAGGATGTGGAGTCGACCCTGACACTCGAACCTTGGTTTCCCAGCTCCAAAGTGGGCAGTCCCCCAAAGCACATGTAACTACAAGTACTTGTGACTTGCAGATTCAATACACATTCCTGCAACCAGCGGTTAACTGTGCTGTCTTTCACTTACAAACTTTCAGAATTCTCAGCTCTTTTTCCACGTTTCCATCAATTTCGGGCAAATTTTGGCTGTTGGAATTAGTTTAGTAGGAGATCCTGTTGATCATGGCTCATTATTATTTTCAAATTGACTCCCGCAATCACCTTTTTTTTAAGAAGGAAAAACAACCTTTATGCTTTTTTTTATCTTCTTAAAAACGTAATGGGAGTATTACTAAAATGGATGGTTTGGAAAGTTTGAGAATGTGGATTATTCTCGTACACAATACCAGTTAAGTATGTTTCTAGGCAAATCAACTTGAGTACCATTTAATAGCAGAAAAATAATTGGCAGCTTTGGTAATGCTTATGGAAACGTACTTCAGATTTATTTGAAGTGTTTTGACTTTTTCATATGAATAATTTATAAAGCTTCGTTGGCACAGGCGGAACAGATGCAGACGTTTTTACAGTAAGCAAGGTAAAGCGCACACTGGCAGCGCTTATCCCTCAAGTCTCTTTTCGTTCCTATGTTGCGCCGAACATTTTGTGTCTGCTGCAAAATCTTCAGTTTCACTCACAAAAAACTCTGGCAGTTGAGGCAAATTGAAATGGCACAGGGTCGGGAAGGAGCATTGCATAGTAGTGGATATGAGCATGGGAAACGTAAAATGCAGTGGACTAGGTCTATACCGGCATCCATGGCACAAATGTAGCCCTGTTGTGCCGTCAGCCTGCTGTCTAAGATTTAGTTTCTTGGAAACCCCTCCGGGTCCTTTCTAACTCCATGCGGCATTTAGTGATTTCGGATACTGGTGAACTTGAGTTTTTATCCGTTCTGCCGTGTGTGCTAGAATTTGTATGTAGTTTAGATACAGACTCCAGAAAGAGTAAATAATGCCTTTATTCTCAGCACTGCAGCAGCAGGGAAGCGCACCTTCCTTGCGCACACCTTCTTTTCCAACTGCCCTCCACAGAACCTTCTCACATCCCCCATTCCATACTACATCATAACCTCACACATTCTGTTGCACGCAGGCAGCAACAACACACACCCTTCCTCTTTATACACCTAAACAAAAACAAGCATTTGCAATACAACAGGTCTCGCATTTACCTGAGCATGAGCTATTGGCATTGTAAATAAAAAGGCCTTTTATTTATGTTTTGGTTTTTGAAATATAAATAAAACGCATTGTCATTTACAATGCTAATAGCTTAAACTCGCGTAAATGTGAGACATATTGCATTGCAAATGCTTGTTGTTACCAGTCATTGGTACATGCTTTTTCATCCTTGCCTCATCTGTCGACGTTCCATTTATAACCAAAAATTATTCCACCAGTTTATCTACTCATGTTCTGTATTTTCTGTTAACTTAGCTATCTGACACATGCTGGTGATCCAACATCCTTAAAATTATTAGCTGATTTTGCTTCAACCACAACCATAAATGTTTTCTTAATGAGCATTACTAACCCTAATGCTGCCTAGGCGAGACCTAAAAAAATATGTTTTGTGGTGCTAAGAAAGCAGTTTATATTCACTTTATGCTGTGTAAAAAGCATATTTGAGGAAGGTTGTTAGCAATGTATGGTTTACCACATTTTGGAAATCAAGCATTGGTTTTGTAGCCATGAATACAAATTAGAGACTGAATATTTTTTACATTTTGCATTTTTTCCATCAGGGAGCAATCACAAGGAGGCAGTGCCACCTATCGCACCACCATAAGTTTAAGATGTGGTTATAAATATATGGATCTCGGGAAAAAGAGTGTGTGTGTGTGTGCGAGAGAGAGAGAAAGAGCGAAAGAAAGAGAGAGGGGGAGGGAGAGAGAGAGGGAGAGAGAGAGGGACAGAAAAAGTGAGAGGGATAGAAAGAGATGGAGAGAAAGAGAGAGGGGAGAGAGATAGAGAAAGAAAGAAAGAGAGAGAGGGGGAGAGAGAGAGAGAGTAGAGCGAGAGGGAACGAAAGAGAGAGAAAGAGAAAGGGAGAGAGATAGAGGGGGAGAGAGAAAGGGAGAGAGAGAAAGAGAAACATAATGAGAGAGGGAATGAAAGAGAGGGGAGAGAGAGGGAGAGAAAGAGAGGGAGAGAGAGGGAGAGAGAGAGAGAGGGGGACAGAGAAAGAGAAAAAGAGAGGGAGAGGGAGAAAGGGAGAGAAAGAGAAAGAGAGAGAGTGAAAGAAAGAGAGAGGGAGGGAGAGGGGAGGAGAGAGACAAAGCACAGTGGGACAGCAAGAAAGATGGAGAAAAGTCATCATGGAAGAAGCGAGGGGGGAGAGAGAGAAAGAGAGTGGGAGAGAGAAAGAAAGAGAGTGGGAGAGAGAAAGAGCGAGAGAGAGGGAAGGAAAGAGAGAGAGAGAGGGGGGAGAGAGAGAGAGAGAGAGAGAGAGAGAGAGAGAGAGAGTTTACATCATTTGGAATTGCTCCCAAGTGTGTTTTAAAAGGGAAAATGCAAAGGATGCTTGAGAGGTTAGCGACCAAAGTGGCCCTGCTGCGAGGAGAGCCTTGAAGTGCATGGACCCACAGTAACACACTCAACTGGTGTCAGACACGCACATAGGCCGTCGCGCCAGCAGAGGTGTCCCTGACCTGAAGGGAACCCTCTGGTCCGAGGGAAGCCCTGCGGGCCCTGGAAGTAGTGGTGGATTTTCCACAAGTCACCTCAGGGAAGCACGACAGCACTCCGTGGGGCATGACTGCCTGCCAGTGTGAACACCTCGCGCAAGCCTTTCCAGCACAGAAGCCAAGTTACGCAAGGCGCCTGTGCTGTGCCAGTCCGCGCGCTTTTACCGAGCCTGCCTTATGCGCACGCTGCTGACATATTCCAAACTGGTGCGTTTCCATGTTTTGTTGCCTCCCGGTGACAAACACCGGATGCAACAAACATTTCTAAACGGCGCTCGTCTGCGGCTACACAAGCCGTGGCCGCGCTCAGCGCCTGTGCCACGGAGGCCGTCAGTCAGTGGAAGCCACCGGCCCTGAGCGGGCCAGGAATGCGGCAGCCGAGCTCATTGTGCGCCACAATGGGCGCGGGCCCCCACCCCCGGGCACCGCGCTTTACTTTCAAGTCTATTGTCAGAGCAGCCGGGACAAAGCTTCCCCTGCAGCTAGACAAAATATATGCGCCAAGGAACAGAGCTCTTCTGTCCGGCTTCACGCAATGAAAGGTGCAGCGCTGGGATTCCAGGCGCCGTGACGTGCACCCGCTCCCACGGCGGGGCCACCTAGCTCTACACACGTCCGTAAATATTCACTCTTCGTGTGAAAAAGCACGACCGCTCTTTCTGGATAAGTTTTACCGGCGCGATAGAGGCGTTTCCACACTAGAGGCGGCGCCTGGTATCCGAAGTGAAACACAGTAAGAATACTCTTGAAGTAATGGGACTTCCTTAAATGCATCAAAACTCACTTCTGACCAGGCCAGATCTGCTATGCTATGGCAGCCAACAAAACATGTTCATGTGTTTATAAAGCATGTATTACTTACAAATGATATTTCCCAAACATACTCCCTTGATTGTTTGCTATTTGTTTCCGGAGGCATGTTCATGAACAACAAACCAGCAACAGAAACACAATTTACAATTCTGCGTGTAAGAAGTTACTTCTTTGTGGGATGTAACTATTTTGAGGCTTTACAAATTAATCTTAAGAACATTTTCTTCTCTAAAACGTAGCCGAAAAAATACGCATTTAGAGCTTGTTAAAGTGCGGCCGCGAAAGTGAAAGTGATCAAACATCAAAGCGGCCGAGCGGCCGCGAAAGT
Source organism: Triturus cristatus (assembly GCF_964204655.1). Classification (NCBI taxonomy): domain Eukaryota; kingdom Metazoa; phylum Chordata; class Amphibia; order Caudata; family Salamandridae; genus Triturus; species Triturus cristatus. The sequence continues at coordinate 627,912,794 of NC_140584.1, read as the reverse complement.
GAAAGACAACGAGTGCTTTCAGGCTGCCAAATGGTGCGCGCGCCCGGAGCACATGCACTGTAGTTGGCGGCCTGAAAGCACTCGTTTGCACTTCCAAAAGTGCTTACTATAAGTCTCGCCAGAGCAGCGCTAAAGCGCTGTCTCAGGCGAGACCTAATAACAATCAGCCCAATAAAAACATTGATAAAACACTTGAGCTGTATTAAGCGTTACTTAAAATGTAGATTAATACCTTCCTAAATAAAGGCATAACATCATACTTTAAACCAGCTCCGTTAGGTATACTTAAGCATGATATCACAATAATAGTTGTATTCAATGATGCTAAACTATGCACAGATCAATAATGAATACCATTCTACTTCAATAAAAAAAATTATTTATTTTTTCAGAATGTGAATGATCCTTCCTAATCAGCTAGTTCGTTCCAGCCCAATACCTTCCTCCCCCGATCCTCATCCATCTCTTCAGAGGCTCTCCTTTCTGCCTGCAATCCTTCCAAATCATGTTTCACCACCACATCCTTCCACAACCATTCATTCTCACACAATCCATTTTTTTTTCCTTTCACCATTTCCTCACCATTGGTCTCAATGCATTTTACCATCAGACTTATATGCCACACACTATTATCACTCAACCTCACAGAATTTTGAGAACACTTCTTCACTCTCAAGGGTTCTACATACTTACTTTCCCCTTTAGGCAACTTACCAACCTTCCCGACTTACCCCATTCACCTTCCTTCAACTTCTCTATCTTAGTTCCTCGTATGGTATCGAGTTCTTGTAAACACACTGATCCTTCAAAATATTCTCCTTCCCTATTTCTGATGACCATTCTACCTTTCTTGCAGTGTCCATCCACCATAAGCTGTCATTAGTATACGGTTCTGTCCTTCACATTAATAACAAGCATTGGCACAGCCAATAGGTCTCGCCTTTGGGACCTTATAAGGGTTTAGCCATGCAACAGTTGATGTTGTTGCACCAAGGATATTGTGCTGCATAACTAAATACTTATAAGGTCCCAAAAGCGAGACTTATTGGCTATGCCAAAGATTGTTTTTAATTAGCAGCCCACTTTGTGCGCTGTATCTGTGCGCAATTAAGTGCAGGCAGGGAATTGTGCAGCAGCATGCAGAAAGAGCAACAAATGCCATCTACCACATGTTGGATACAAAAGCTTGGGATCTGGCGAGCGACGGAATACACATATAATTTGAGGAAAAGAGGCACTGTGAGACTTGAAACACTGAGCGCCAATTCTGAAGTTTTGTACTGAAGCAATAAAGAATGAGCGGATTTGCCAATTGATTTAGACTATAGATAACCTTATTTTGAATGAATACATTTGAGAATTAAGGCCCATTGGTTCGATTGGGTGTTTATGTATAAATTCTCTGATTTACGTCTCTTCTTTCCACCCTTCTGTAGCTGCCCTTCTCAGACAGAATAGTGCAAACGTAAAGTGTGTATATTAGCTGTGTTTAGAACCAGGGCAGTCACTTGCATAATTAAGAGCCATATTGCAATGCTTATAATTAGGCCTGGGCAGAATTCAGATTACGCTGGCGTAATCTGAGTGCATGGAATTACTGATAACTACGCAATTACTCCTGCTTGCATAATTAAGAGTAATTTAGGGAGAAATGCAAAAGCACGTTTCGTGAGTGCGAACATCCACTTGGTATTGGTGTTCTGCTGCATTAGGAGCTGTTTCTTAGCGCAAAATGCCTCCTTGTGTCCATTTTGGAAAATAGTGCTAAATACCGGTAGTGAGTTGGAGCAAAATCCATCTTGGACACGAGGCAGCGTTTTTGCGCTAAGAAATCGCACTAAACGCAGATTTAATCTTCTGGCGTAATTCCGTGGAATCTCGCTGAATGCTTAGATAATTCCACGTGATGGCCCTACATGGAATTACGTGAGCTATGCCCACCCCTTATTTATACGGGCATCGGTGACAGACGGAAATATCTGTAGAAGATATAACATTTCCATTTCATAGGGAGCACTTAATGCTTGTCTTGTACAGCACATGGACTGTGACAGAGCCATCCAAGGCCTATTTTGTCACCATCCATTTTGGCAACGTCAATTTGGATTTACCAGGTCTGATTAATCATTACTATGTCCAGATTAATGTCGATTTGGTGGCAACAAGATTTACTGCCTGTATGAAGTTTACAAGATCTGTGGTAACTCTACGGATCTGTTAGGTTTCATAGGGTCTCAAGTGTTAATAACAGGAAAATGGGGAAATTACCGGGGGAGGGTGGGGGTGCGATAGGGACTGGAATAACAGATTTCTCCGGTAATACTTTATTTTTAAGGGGACATTCAGGGCCCCATTTGTAATGAGTGGTAAATCCACCATACCCTGTAGTCACTGACTGACCTAGTATTAGTAACTCATGGGGAAGGTGGGGGTAATTAGGAGGGGGAGATAATGGGGCCCTTGCATTAAGGCCCTAAAAGCATATTGGGTGAAAGAGGAATTCAAGGGTACATCTGATGCATGTTTTATAAGAGGCTAACGCTTACCTAATCCTGGTATATTGCTACATCAAGTCGCTTGCCTCTCTGCATAATCTAGTGCAGTTCTTTTAGTTCTGAAATGTTACTCGGGGGGAAAAAATCGCTTTGTTCAGAGCAGCAACCGAACCGAAAATAATAACCTTTAATTTTGCCGACAAAGAATGGCCAGCTGCTTTTGAAGAAACCTGGCCACTCCCCCGACCAAGCTGTCACAATGCAGCTCTCTGCTGCAGCCAAGTTGCTGCACGCCAGCCGCATATTAAAGAGCCAAGGTCCATTAGGAGGCAGGCTGTAAATCACAGACCCGCACCGCGCACATATGCAGCTGCAGGGCGGGGTGGGCACGCTGAAACGTAAGGCCCTCCGTGGACTGAATGACCCCCCCCCCCCCCCCCACGGCCCCCAGGTCCGTCGCGTCCATACATTTCGAGCCGACTTACCTGTGGCTTAGCCTGGGTCGACAGGGCCCCCATTAACATGGGCTTGTCAATCAAAGTGAGCAGGAGAGATGTTTCAGGGGAGGTGGACCACACGTGCAGATGAGGCGAAAGACTGCTTAAAAAACAAATACAAGGTACCCCCACACCAAACAAGGGCCCGCACACTTTTGAGCGTCGCCCCACTAAGTGCAAAAAGTAAAAGATAACGCAACGTTAGTAACGTTGCGTTATTACCATGTTATGCTTCTGCAAGAAGCCCAAGCCAGGTTAGGGCGGGGTGCTGCTCTTGGCACAGGGAGCGGGGGGAGTGGTTGATGCTGCACCATAGGTGCGCATGACGTTTGGCCGGCCGGCTTGGGCACTTCGCATGTTCTCTACCCAGCTGCATTGCACAGCCTGGGTGGAGACCACGCACAGGCTCCCACACCCTGTCTAAGCGCCGAACCACGGTGCTCAGATCAATCATGATGCTACTGTCATGCAAGTGACTGCAAGCAGCCTCGTGATTGGCTATTGGGGAGTCAGGGTGCCTGTGTGCTTCTGTGCTGCCAAGAAAAGAAGAGAACGGAGAGACTGCGGTCCTTCAGGCAAATTAACTTTATTTATTATTATTGCTCCTCCCCCCACCCTACCACTGATTTTCCAAAGCGACCACCACTGGCACTTTGTTACATTTAAATCAAGTGGCTACACAGAGTCCTGCCAAGCTTTCACCCTAGGACTTGAGAGCTATCAAGACAGCTCGAAGGCAAAAGCTCAGAGGAGCGCAGCGCAAGACCCACAAACCGCACCTGTGCCGTCATCTTCAATTCCACCTTTGCAAAGGAGATTCAAGATGACGGGATCAATGCCTGCAGGTCACAGCACTACAACCACAGACCTACCGAGGGAGCTTTTTCAATCGAGTTTGCAGCATGTCATTCATTTCAAGAGAAAGCCTTCTGCCCCAGCATTCCAGTGTTTCTCCTCTGACTGTTTGAATTAGGACACTGCTTCACACGAGTACAAGGTCAAGAGAAGATTCCAGCTCTTCGATCGAGGGGTAGTATTGGCTGTTTTATGCTTTGATCCTCGCTACAGGGCCTAGCCCGCAGGACAGGCCTATAAATCAGTGAAGCTCCATAGAATCTAGTGTTTAGAAGAGTCTCACGGGGAGACAGTAGGTCATTATTAGGTTGAAGGCTACCTGACAGCACAGTTGTCTGGTTTCCAAAGACTTCTTGGGGACATTTGGAAAGCTTCCCTGGGAATGCATTGCGTCCACTGCTAACCATTGGCAATGAATTCTGTCACTCATAGGTGTTTGCCTTCTATTTTCTGGCTTTATTAGACTGTCTAGTATGTCTTTGTCCCTCCCCTGGAACACAGCCTGTTCATTGTATTCTTCAACAAGTGCTCGCTTTCTGTAAACAGGCCCTTAAATGTTGTTCTTATCTTGCCACATTTGCTGTGCTTTCAAAGACAGCAGTCACACGTCGGGCTCTATCTTTTGAGGAAGCTTGGTGATTGCTTTTCTTTCTCTGACTTCAAAGTCAGAGGATTTAAGTGACAATCATGCTGGGGACTGTACTGGAGGAAGGCTGTATATGTTTGTTTTTTTCAAGCTCACAAAAAAATGTAAATTTCAGGATATGAACTGTTCCAATATTTCAGAATATACAAGAATTAGGAAAGCACTAATGAAGCACATTTTTTGTCATTCTGAATTGTGGTGGTACCAAATATTTTAATACAATCAAAATGAATCAGTACACTAGGTGATGTCATTTCCACATTTTATTGTTTGTTCTCTGTATAGTTGTACCAGTAAAACTATATGTATGTGCAAATGTAATGGTCATTTCAATTGAAAATGTGTTGTATGTAACGGCAGTGCCCTACCACACCCTCTACGACACTATACTCACCTATATGATAGGCCACTTCACAAGACTCTACTCACTCCACTCTGACAAACTACTCCATACCACTCTACTCCACTCCACTCCACTCTACACAACTTCACTTTCACTCTAGACCACTTTACTCCACGCTATGCCACTTTACTCCACTCGTATGCAACTCCACGCTACAACCCTCTTTAGGACACTCTACAACACTTTCCTCTATTATGCACCACTCTATACCGCACCATTCTTCTCCACTGCACTCCATCCCACTGTACTCTACAACACTCTACTCAACTAAGTCCCCCCACTCCACTCTATTAACTTTTAGCCAAGCTGAACAGTGCCTATGCTGGTGTGCGCCATGGCTATAATATCTCTTGTACAGGCGAGCTTTGCCAATGCTTGTATAACATTACTATGTCCAACCAGAGGTGCTCCAAGGCTGTGTTGCTTAAAAGGAAGCCAACAAGGATGAATTCAAGGAAGAATTTTCCCAACCACCCACTGCCAGCCACCCACCGAACCATCCGCTCCCCCATAGCAGCCCAGAAACTTTTTACTTTTTTCACAAACATTCACTGCAATTTACATTTTGTCAGATTGTGAAACCCCTAATCCGCGGACACATCTCAAACTGCAGATCTGGTGCTCCTCAGAAACAACCAATGATGTGCCAAAGCAGGGAGAATCACCACAGGTCTCCCTAGGCTGTAGTTGTAAATGAGGCAGCCATGTTTTGCCTTGGCTGATGGCAGATTATCTGTACCTTTTAAAGTGCATAACTGCAACAAGGGAAGCTGCTTTCCGGCCTCCCTGCTTAAATAAGGCAAGAGCTTGGTGGAGCTTGAACCCATTTGTGCTGCTTATTTTTCATTATGTTCACGAACGGCATAAGCAAACCACGGAGCAAAAAGTATCACAATCATTGGAACGTGTGCATGGCAAATGGTTTGAGACCAACTGATGCAGCTAATTGCATTTACTTGGGGCTTTCCACAAACTTTTTTTTGTAAGAATGTTGGATGTAAAATTTTGTGTGGCTATTCCCCACGATGTACTACCCAGTCCCCTACCAATTCCTCGGTTGGTTGGTTGTTTTCAATGCAATGCATTGCAATGCGTTCTGGGCAGTGCTTTAAATGGGCAGGTACTGTCCAGTACGGAGTACCTGTACTTCTTTAATCTAAAAGGGAGTTTGCATATACTGCTCTGCACTGTTTCAATACATTTAATTGGGGAGTACCAGAACAACTCAGTTGCAAACAGGAACTTTGGATAGTAGTACCAGCACTTCTATATTCCTGTATAAAGGACTATTTCTGGGAAGAAGGCCTCAGACTCTTCTCTTTACATCAATCAATCGATTCGGTATTTGTAAAGCACGAACAAATCACCCACAAGGGTCTCAAGGCGCTGGGGGCTGTCAGGGAGATTCAATGAACTATTGCCCAGACTCACAAGTTGCTAAGCTAAGGTGACACCGCCGATCGAACCGTGAGCCCCGCGCTCCAGAGTCAGCTGCTCTGGCCGTTGCGCCACACCTCTCCCCCATCATGCATCAGCCTGCTCAGTTAATAAGATGATTTATAGCGCGCCTGGTTACTCCATTAGGAGTGTACCCGCGCTACCCCCGGTACAAACAAGAACATCAGAAATGGCCCCAACTAAAAAGCTAGGCTGACCTATTGTTGTGTAAGAAGCCAAGTCTTAAGTTTCTTCCGGAAGATTGCTTCCAACCTATCCTGTCTCAAATATAAAAGCATGCTATTCCACAATTTAGAGGCCCCAGACCAAAAGACCCACCACCCATACTGACTTTTTTTCACTCTGGGTACAGCAGTAAGAGAGATCCAAACAGATCTCAGTCTACTATTAGGGTGATAGAATTTTATCAGAGACATAAGTAGCGGGGTCCCTTCTCGTACAAGATTTTTGGCAGACACACAATGCTTTAAAAGACACTCGTCCTCACTGAAAGAGCTGTCCCAATGGATGCCGGCCTCAGGATATTAAGCAGCAGACGGGCTGCTGCATTCTGAACCCTCTTAAGTTTTGCCAAATTACCCTGTGAGATTCCTAGATATATCACATCACAGAAGTCCATCCTGGACATGACCAGCACCTGGACTATTGATTTCCTGGTCACCTCAGAGAGAAAGCCCAGAATTTTGTTTAGCTTTTTTAAAGATACCGATACACCTTCCCACTAGGCAGGGGATCTGACTATCGAAAGATAGATCAGCCTCAAACCAGGCCCAGAGGTTCTTCACCTTCTTCTTGGGCGTTGGCAGTGGCCCGAGTACATCCAGCCACCACATGGAGGTCAAAATAGATGGTTGCTTCCCTATTAGGAGGACCTCCGTTTTTCAAGCATTCACCTTGAGGCAACTCTGATTGATTAATTCCGCCAGATCAATCAGACAATAGTTTTATCTGGCTGCAGATTCTCCTTCATCTTGGTAGAGGGTGATAATCAGTTGCGTGTCATCTGCGTAATATACGATGTTGAAGTCATGACGCCCCAAGGCTCGCCCTGCTGCAATAAAACTGCCTCTGACCAAAAAGGTTGCTGTACTGCCCGGAAAGGGCGATTTTGAAGAAAGGAGGCAAACCAGCACAGGGCCATCTCACAGACACCGCAATTCCATAAACGTTCCTGCAAAAGACCCAGGGATATGGTGTCAAATGCTGCGCTGAGGTCTAACAATCAATGCAGCAGTTTTACCCCCACCTGTTATCTGTCTCAGGGATTCAGATGCCAAAAATAGCACTGACTCCGTGCTGAACTCCGGGAGGAAGCCCGATAAGGTTTCATGCAATATGGAGTGGGCCTCCACAAACCTCATCAGCTGATCATTTGCATGCTTCTCGGCCACCTTGGCTAAAAACAGAAGCAGAGACATGGGTCTTAGATTTTTCGTGTTTATTGGGTCTAGTGTGTTTTGTTTTTACTAGTGGCACAACCATAGCCTGCTTCCACATCATCGTGACGTGCCCTGATGTAAGAGATTTGTTTTGCAGCTCACACATTGCTGGTAGAAATACCTCCTACACGCAGTTCAAAATCATGGGCGATGTGGGATCATTAGGTGAACCTGATTTCACCCAGCCCATCAGGGCACACACATCTTCTGCCATTAGGGAGTTAAACCCGGAGAGTCCATCTTTACTTGTAGGGGTTCAAACCAGGTTTCAAGGCATGGAGCATCTCAAGCCTCTTTAGGGAAGGTGTCATAGATATTTGAGACTTTATCCAGAAAGAATTGAGCGATCACAATACATCCCTCCACTGAGGGAGCCGTGGTCGTAGAGACCTGATCCAAGGAGGATAATGCTTTTACAAAAGTAAATAGTTCTCTTGAGGAGTTCTGTACCCTCTTGATATTATCATAGAACTAACTATGCATAGTTCTAATATGTTTGTGATACTCTTTCAGTGCCTTGTGATACAAACATTCGCCGAGTGTTAAAATTACGATGCCATCGTCGCTCAAGGCGTTTGCAGGTCTTTTTTAGCTTTCAGAGCTCCTCATGAAACCACTCAGCCGAGGGTTTGAGGCTTTCCACTGTGTGGTTGACTGTAGGTGCTATGTGGTCTAGGGCCTTAGTAATCCGATTCTCAGTTTGAAGATTAACTGCTTCTACCCCCTCACTTAAAGGTGAGCAGTTAACAGCTATAGCCTCTGTAAATGCAGCTGGAGTAATCTTCATCCATTTATGTGATCTGATCTGCCTGTCCACAGTAACAGTGGATGTCTGGGGAGGCAAGCAGATCAGAAAAGTTATGGCACAGTAATCAGACCAGCGCAGAACAATAGGGGGATTAATTACCACTCCTGGTTAATTGGAGAAAATTGGGTCCATCGTATGGCCCATTTTATGGATGGGATTCTGAATGTATGGTAATGCATGGTTTAACTGGCAATTGACTGCTGCCTAACTGCCTGATCGTTGACATATAAATGGGGTTTCTCTCTAGCTTGTTGATCGCCCTCAAACATCAGAGCAACAGGGAGCTGTTGCAATATTTTGGCCTGGATCACGTGCCGGTGAATCCCAGGGGTGGTGACAGAGTACAAAGATTGCGGCGACTAGAATCCCGCTATATAATCTATTTACATACTAAGGTCCCTTACGGCTTAAATAGCGGAGAGGAACTAGCTGTACACCTGGGAAATTCACTGTGACTTGGATTATAAAATCTGTAGTATGAAAATGATGTTCCTTGAGAATTTACCCTTCAATATATATAACATTGTCAGAATTGTAGCTTTGCTGAGACTTGGTCACTAGTATGTTTCCTTTTTCTGTCTTTTCCCTTCTAGTTTTCCTCCCCTGTTTTCATTCTTCCCCCCTCTCCTTTCTTCTTCCCCTTTTTTTCTTCCCTTTCATTTTCATTTTTATGCACCAGCATTAAGTACAAGAGTGTTGCTTACTACATGAGTTAAACTGTTTAAGGGGATGATGAGTTCTCCGATGAAATATGTCTAGATCATTGTCACAGTGAGAATCATAGCCAATACATGGCTTTATTAGAATATTGTAGTGTATTCAACCACCGATACACGGTTTTATCAGTTGATAAAGTTGTTTTGATATTTACTGGATCAACTTTAATGAGTTGAACATATGCGGGATTATACCGCTTGGTTCAATTGACAATATGAAGACGCAATATTTTATGTATATCATCACTTACTTGTAAAGATCATTGATATTTAATCATTTATGGTTAAGCACACTGTAAGTAATCAAAAATGAAATGTATTTTAGCAAGAATAATGAATTTTGTATGAGGAATACATTGTTCTAAGATGGCCGCCTTGTTACAATGCGATAGCGAGGCTTATACCACCGTCATCGATGCTGTCGCAATGCGAATGACGCTAATGAATTTAAATGTTGGCGCGCGGCGTCTGAAATCAGACACTGATGAAGGAATCTCTGAAACGCGTCTGTCTCTCTGTTTTGATTCATCTGCTAATTAAATAAGAGCCGATACTAAACCCCCTCCGTGAGTGCTTGACTTTGTACATAACGACGAAGTTGGGAAGCTGGAATATATATATATATATATATATATTAGCACCAACTGAACCCCCTGACAACTCATTCAGAATAATTACTGGATATAGCAAACAGCACAGCGAGCTATATAAAATCATCAATAGCAACTGGCCTATTGTCCTGAGTGATCCGGTGATTGGCCCTAGTCTACCACGTAAAGCATCTCTTACTTTTAGTAAGGCCCCATCGATGAGAGACAGACTAGTTGATACCAACCCGGAGATTATTGAAAAAACCACATGGTTACAAACCAATCATGTTTTTTTCAAATGTAAAACGTGCAAATCCTGTACCCATGGTATTAACACAAAAGAGTACAGAGATGCTTTCAGTGACAAAAAACATCAAATTAATAAGGTACTTACTTGCAAGACTGAATTTGCGATATACGTTTTACTATGTCCATGTGGGCTGCAATATGTGGGCAGTACGAAACATGCAGTACACAAACGCATTTTGCAACATCTCCGGGCGATAACCAATCAGGACAAAACATACCCCGTCGCCAGACACTTTAAAGAATATCACAATAGCGACAATCAGAGTCTCAAGTATTATGTCATAGATGCGGTTAATGCCAGTAGAAGAGGGGGTGACCGTGAGTCTAAGTTACGTAAATTGGAAACCAAATACATTTTACAACTTGACACTAAGCACCCAGGAGGCCTTAACATCACAGAGGATTTACATACATGTTTGCTTTAACTCAGAGGTGGTTCTTTCAATTTTGATAGTAGATCCCCTTGGGGATCTTTTAACTTTCTTAAATATTTATTGTTTTAATTTTTATTCAATAAATTTTAATTAAGTATATCTACAGAGAATATAAAATTTTCCCATATATTTATATATATATATATTTTTTACATGTAGTTTTACCAACTTCACATATGTGCGTCTGTCCATTCCTTTGACATCCGCTACATGCTTGCCACCTACAACATTAATTGCTATGAATCCGGAATTTGAATAATCTTCATATATTTTTATACGTATTAATATATTATTTTTACATGTATACAACACTTCTACCTCAACATCCCGCATGACTATTAGCTTCGATTTTCCTACTCTGAGACTACTGATTTCGTTGTGCTGTTAAATACAAATAAATATATACTGAACATCATTGATTTTATATTTCCAATACCTTCCTGTATAAACCAAAGATGGATTTTGAACTGTCTCAGTATTGCTGGATTAGTCAGTACCCCTTTCCACTTATGAGATTCAGTTCTCAAGAAACTCTCACGCACTTTTTTCACGTAAATTAAGGGTTCAGTCTAGCTACAAACCAAGTCACAAATCAGGAGGAAAGGCATCATAATTACGGTATCACAATACCTAACATACAGTGGTTGGGAGTGGACATACCATAGAATATCCTATGGGCGACATTACTCAGTGCAATTTACAATCGATTTACACGCTTTAGGACAATTAGTATGTGACCGATGTGTATTGTGACACGAAAATAACTGTGAATTTAACCCACATACGTACTGTCCCAACGGAATAGACATAATTTATATTTGGATTTAACCAATTAATACATACCCTAGTTGTCAATAGATTTATATGTGACATTAACTACTTCTCAAACGAACAGTCTGTTCTATTGTCACGGGTAATATAATTTGCACAATTTGCCGATTTGTACAATTGTTTTTTAATTATTTATGTACAACTATTTAATTTTAAACAATTGCTTTTGTAATCATTGTATGCTATTTATTTCCGTTTTTAAATTCATATTGTGAAATATTTATGAGTGCACTGTTTACATTTTGTCACTTGGACTGTGTATTTCTTCTATGTCCATTTCCCATTAACCGCCAAAATGCTTGAACTTTGAACCCTTACCAATTAGCACTGTCACTTTAAAAACTGTGGTCTAACTCAGTCACATTGTCATGTGATCAAGGCTCGGACGAGCCGAAACGTTATGGCGACATACTGCACTGAATAAAATTTCTGCACGAAGTACCTGGTCCGTGTCCGTATCTGCTTTGAAGCTGTTCTACGGAATCTGGTGATATATTTGGCCGAAGGATTCGCGCGGCCATTACACGAGACCCTCTCAGAGAATTGGACAACGCTGACTGCGAAACACTCTTCCGGTTTACCAGGAGATCCTACATTCCGGAAGGAATACAGCGTTTGACCCCCCTGAACCTGCACGCTAGACGCCATTGAAACTACGAGAGGATTTTGCCCCAGCGGTACCTGTGTTGGAGGACACGATACGAGCCAAGGAGATTCCTGACTGCAAGGCGAGCATCCGAGTCAGGTATTCAGGGGATGAGAGTTTTTCAAGTGCGGGCTTCAAACAAACTTGATATAATTCAAAATATCGGTTGGGAAAGCCCTCTATTGTAAACTAGTGCATTACAAGTATGTCTGCTGACAATGTGAAAGACCGGGAGGCGGCTGCAACCAATATGTTTTCTGACAGCCTCCCGCTACCTAACAATTTTCGTGGAAAACAGGGTGTACTGACAAACACCAGCAATACTTTGAAGGACAAATTTAAAATACTTGAGAAAAAACTTTAAAATGAGCAGAGCAAATGGTGGGAATCCAAATCCCTCCAAGGCTATATTGATGTCAATCGCATTCCGAGAGGATTGAGAATACTTACTGCCCCAAGCTACGAGAATCCCAACCCTGAGTTGATGCGGGAATGGGCAGAAAGCAATCTTGAAGCATCAAGGCGCCTGGTTTTAATTCCAATCAAGTATGCTGACATTGACAGAGCACAACTCCTTAAAGAGATAGACGAAATCTATGAGGAATTGGAAAAGAATGAGGAAACTGACGAGAAAACTAAATTAACCAATGAGATGACGGCAAGGCTCAAAAAGGAGGAAACTAAAATAATGGAACGCAAGGCTTTTAAGTTCCAACGGGATCGTAATGACTATGAATTGGGCCAAATTTTCACTTTTTCTAAAAAGTACGATGCATTAAGAGGACCAACAACAAAGGCTCATAGTAAGAATAGAGCACCCATTAGAAACAAAGACCAGCTGGACACGACGACATCCGATCTTAGTTCAGCAATAAGCAGCGAATCGGAGTCCGAACTTCGTGATATGGGATCAGTAGATCAAACTGCCAAACCCTCACCAGGGGATGAAATAGGTTTTTTATGCCACGAGCGAATGCAGTCTCTTCGACCCAGGACCCAAAGAAATTACAGCGACAGTATGCAAACTACAAACGGCGCAAGAGGTACAGGGCGAGGAAGAGGCGCTCCCTATCAGAACAAAAGGAGGGGCAGGGGCCAATGGGCACCAAAGAACCTACAATAAGCAGTAATTCTACCATCGTCAACCTTACCGATCTTCAACTTTCAGCAAATGAGGAAAATATTCTTAAACTTGGCCTCTCCTATGCACCACATAGAAATTTTGATTACACCGCCACAAGACTGGATGTGTATAGAGCGGTGAGAAAGCTCAAATTACGCAAGTTCCATCAAATGAAAACAAACAAAAACCCTACATCCCTTGAACTGAACATAACGGAAGAAGTTGAGCCAAGTGGTTCATCACTTACCACCGATTTACTTGAGCTATGGACTTTGGAGGGAGCGGACCGATGTCCCCCTTCACAATCTGCTAACCAAGCCAATTCAAATACACCAAGCAACCAAGGTCCATTCACTACATTCAGACCATCGTCAACATTTAACCCTTTGATGCCCCGTGATACAATTGATATCTTTCATGAGAATGTGACAGCGCAGTTGAAGAAATTACAAAAACGAACTTGTAATCAAAAACTCAAGTATGATAGACAAAATCAACAATACGAGGCACTGGTGTCTAAATTAAGCAAAGACAAAGGAATCATCATCAGAAACAGTGACAAAGGAGGTAATATTGTCCTAATGACAAGAAATGACTATGACAAAGAAGCTTACCTGCAGCTAAATGACAGACTTTGTTACGAACGTATCAACCAAGCAACTATGAAAATTACATTCAATGAATACCATCAAAAACTTGTGAAATGGAAAAGCAAACGTCTACTATCGGATGATGAATTCAAATTTCTAAACAACACATTTCCAATAATTCCTATGTTATATTTCATCCCTAAAATTCATAAGAACAAGGAAAAGCCCCCTGGCAGACCAATTATTTCCGCCAGAGGTGGACCAATGGAGAAATCATCGGTATATATTGACTATTTTTTGCAAGTCTATGTCAAATCATTGGTCTCATTTGTACAGGATACAGGTGACTTCCTATTGAAGATCCAGCAGATTACCTGGGTGGAGGGATATTGGATGATTGCACTCGATGTGGTTTCTCTTTACACGAGTATTAGGCACACTGATGGCTTAGCAGCAATCCAGCATTATCTATCACGGAGATCGGTACAACTTAAGGACCACAGTGAGATGTTGATCCAAATGCTTAGCCATTGCCTACAGAATAACATCTTTATGTACAATAACCTGCTTTATAGACAACTGCAAGGTGTAGCTATGGGGGCCAGTTTCTCTCCAAGCTATGCCTGTCTGCACATGGGTGCTTGGGAGGAACTGGTCCTCAAGGTGAAACACAAGAGAACCTTTGAGGATAATGTGATTACTTGGTTACGCTTCATTGATGATTTATTTGTTGTGTGGCGAGGTACCAAAGAACAGGCAGAGGCTTTTGTAACTGAGATCAACAGCAATGAACTCAATTTAAACTTCACAGCTAGCATGAGTCAATCATCTGTCACCTTTCTGGATACAGAGATCTATATAGCCAATAACATGATTGAATCGAGATTATTCAGGAAAAGTACTGCAGGAAACACGATCCTTCACGCAGGTAGTGCTCACCCAGCGCACCTCATAGCTAGTATCCCCTATGGGGAAATGCTGCGGATTAGAAGGGTATGCAGCAATGAATATGAGTTAAGAATTGCCCAACAGGCCGGCAAAAACAGATTTATAGAACGGGGTTACTCTGAATGTATCATTGATTCATCAATAAGCAGATCCATGAAAGTTAACAGACAGGAATTACTCAATGCATACAAACAGACTGATCTTTCCAACAGAACCACTAAATCAGCTATTTTAGCACCAACTGAACCCCCTGACAACTCATTCAGAATAATTACTGGATATAGCAAACAGCACAGCGAGCTATATAAAATCATCAATAGCAACTGGCCTATTGTCCTGAGTGATCCGGTGATTGGCCCTAGTCTACCACGTAAAGCATCTCTTACTTTTAGTAAGGCCCCATCGATGAGAGACAGACTAGTTGATACCAACCCGGAGATTATTGAAAAAACCACATGGTTACAAACCAATCATGGTTTTTTCAAATGTAAAACGTGCAAATCCTGTACCCATGGTATTAACACAAAAGAGTACAGAGATGCTTTCAGTGACAAAAAACATCAAATTAATAAGGTACTTACTTGCAAGACTGAATTTGCGATATACGTTTTACTATGTCCATGTGGGCTGCAATATGTGGGCAGTACGAAACATGCAGTACACAAACGCATTTTGCAACATCTCCGGGCGATAACCAATCAGGACAAAACATACCCCGTCGCCAGACACTTTAACCCCTTCGACGCTCATGACGGAACGGTTCCGTCATGAGCGTCGGTTGAGCTGTGCTCATGACGGAACCGTTCCGTCATGACCACGCCCGCGCAGGTAACGGTCAGCACAGCGGGGGAATCCGCCCCGCATGGAAGGGGTTAAAGAATATCACAATAGCGACAATCAGAGTCTCAAGTATTATGTCATAGATGCGGTTAATGCCAGTAGAAGAGGGGGTGACTGTGAGTCTAAGTTACGTAAATTGGAAACCAAATACATTTTACAACTTGACACTAAGCACCCAGGAGGCCTTAACATCACAGAGGATTTACATACATGTTTGCTTTAACTCAGAGGTGGTTCTTTCAATTTTGATAGTAGATCCCCTTGGGGATCTTTTAACTTTCTTAAATATTTATTGTTTTAATTTTTATTCAATAAATTTTAATTAAGTATATCTACAGAGAATATAACATTTTCCCATATATTTATATATATATATATATTTTTTACATGTAGTTTTACCAACTTCACATATGTGCGTCTGTCCATTCCTTTGACATCCGCTACATGCTTGCCACCTACAACATTAATTGCTATGAATCCGGAATTTGAATAATCTTCATATATTTTTATACGTATTAATATATTATTTTTACATGTATACAACACTTCTACCTCAACATCCCGCATGACTATTAGCTTCGATTTTCCTACTCTGAGACTACTGATTTCGTTGTGCTGTTAAATACAAATAAATATATACTGAACATCATTGATTTTATATTTCCAATACCTTCCTGTATAAACCAAAGATGGATTTTGAACTGTCTCAGTATTGCTGGATTAGTCAGTACCCCTTTCCACTTATGAGATTCAGTTCTCAAGAAACTCTCACGCACTTTTTTCACGTAAATTAAGGGTTCAGTCTAGCTACAAACCAAGTCACAAATCAGGAGGAAAGGCATCATAATTACGGTATCACAATACCTAACATACAGTGGTTGGGAGTGGACATACCATAGAATATCCTATGGGCGACATTACTCAGTGCAATTTACAATCGATTTACACGCTTTAGGACAATTAGTATGTGACCGATGTGTATTGTGACACGAAAATAACTGTGAATTTAACCCACATACGTACTGTCCCAACGGAATAGACATAATTTATATTTGGATTTAACCAATTAATACATACCCTAGTTGTCAATAGATTTATATGTGACATTAACTACTTCTCAAACGAACAGTCTGTTCTATTGTCACGGGTAATATAATTTGCACAATTTGCCGATTTGTACAATTGTTTTTTAATTATTTATGAACAACTATTTAATTTTAAACAATTGCTTTTGTAATCATTGTATGCTATTTATTTCCGTTTTTAAATTCATATTGTGAAATATTTATGAGTGCACTGTTTACATTTTGTCACTTGGACTGTGTATTTCTTCTATGTCCATTTCCCATTAACCGCCAAAATGCTTGAACTTTGAACCCTTACCAATTAGCACTGTCACTTTAAAAACTGTGGTCTAACTCAGTCACATTGTCATGTGATCAAGGCTCGGACGAGCCGAAACGTTATGGCGACATACTGCACTGAATAAAATTTCTGCACGAAGTACCTGGTCCGTGTCCGTATCTGCTTTGAAGCTGTTCTACGGAATCTGGTGATAAATATATATATATATATATATTTCAACAAAGTTTGTCAGGCTGAAACGCGTCGGTTGACAGACTGGCTCTGTTTTTTAAATAAAAAACGTGTGAACAAGAAGGATTGGTGTGTGCGACTAAACTTTGTTGAAAAATTGACTTTTTGGCCCTTGATCCGGCCCGTAGTCTGCACCCGCTGCTGAGCGATCTGGCGATCTGACCACATTGTTGCTGAAATACACATATAATACATATATATATATATTCCTGTGCCATGTCTGGAACCTGAGACAACAGGGTATACACATTACGATATATCTGTAAGTTGTTTATGCTCCCACTTGATGTATCACCAGTATATGCAGATATTATGTACCACCATGGAATGTACAGTCTGACTACACTATTCGAAAACTTTGTATGTTGTACGATGTGTGAAATATGAAAATGGCAATAAAAATATGTTTAAAAAAAATAAATATATATACATACACATACCTACATATATACATACAGACATACATATATACATAGACATACATATATATATATACACATACTTACATATATACATATATCCAACAAAAAGAGATGCAGAGCCTGATTCTGGATGAAAAATCATGCGTTTATTTTCATAAAGAAAAAGTGACTGCAACCTCATTTCCTTACGCGTTTCGGCTTAATAAAGCCTTGATCACAGGTGAGTAGAATTGCAACACAGGGAGGTGCTTGTGTCCATTAACCCACGTGGTTTGATGTCACACTACTACGAATCCCAAGATGCACCAGTTTTGTAATAATAGTCCATGTATATGATGCAATATTTAATAGACCTGCAGAGCGCCCAAAACACCATATTTAGGTTTGTAATGTTATCAGTGCATGTTGGATGCTTTAAATAAAGTGCTCACGTGCGTGTTGATAAAATGGCAAAAGCACATTGTCATGATAGCGAAACCCGAAATGGCCCAAGAGAGGTTTACACCAATGAATCCAAGTGGAAAAACTACCAAATTATTTTAAAGACAATGCATGTAAGTATCAGGTTAGTGATCTATTCCCCTTCGGGACGCCAACTCATGCATTTCTCCTTGTATACGTTACGGTCACAGCCTAATCGTTGCAGTCTTTCTACAGCTTTATTCAAAGCCTGTATTGTGATTTTCATTTTCGATGTGCAGACCCAAGACTGGATCTCCAACCTCCTCTCCTTTCTTTGTAAACATGGGATGGTCCAAACCATTGCACCCATTAGCATGTGGTTTGGGGTGTGCTCACCCTGCTTCCATGTGTTCTTATGTGACTGAGTTCAGGAGACTGGTAATAGATGTCACAGCGTTTTCTTTCTATTCAATTCAATAATCTTTATTCAATCTTACTAAGTAGATCATAAAAGATAAATCACATTACAAATTACACAATATAAAGAGAAGAAGTAATAAATATACAAAATAGTTCAAAAGAATATTTAAAACATGCCACATCAACAAGCTTTATCAACGGATAATGCAGTATTGAATTAATCACTTGAGACGAGGAGCAATAAAAACCAGGACATTAAGGGCAGTAGTGAGCAGTACACCATCAGTTAAAATTACATTCTCTTCCTCTGGGCTAAGATGCATTTCATAAAGCAACCAACTGAGTAGCAAGTATTATAGTCATTGGGTTGCTGGAGAAAGAGCAGAGCAGCTTTACATTTGGTGAACCTGCACCTACACACAAAGGCAATTCAAATCTCCTAGTATAGGGTAAATAGAAATTACAAAAAAGACAGAGTGCAATAAGGACGGAGTTGATTGCTAATCACATGGACAAACACATATGTCAGCAGAGGAGTACTGCCCTAGTGTGAAGCATAGCAACCACCAGATCGTGCATAGTCTGAATCGGGACAGTAGTGTTCGTTCATACACATTCTGCACAAAAAGTAGGTAAGGCGCAATCCCGGCTGACATCTGCATTACACAATGATCTCTCACTGCTGGTTTCATCACCTCCACAGCCTCCCTTGTGGCCTGCCTGTGCATAGTGAAGCAGTCCTGAACCTAGGTTTTGTCTTTTTTGTGATAGTATCTAGATTCTCAGATATGCACAAACCAAGGTCACAGTAGTGTCTCTAATATACTTTAACCATGGAAATTAATTCCACGGTTACAAGAGAGGCAGTCTCTAATAACGGCCCGATTGAGCTCAGAACTAGAGGAGCAACGTTGATAAGATCTTGAACACACTCCAAACCTAGCTCCTGGTGCAAAGGAAAATGTGGTGTCGAGGGGGTAAACCCCCAGCAGGCATCAACAGAAGCTATTCTTCTGCACTTGGATCACCCTAACATCTCTGCATCCCCAGATCCCCATACCACATGTCACAGTTGGGAGTCATTTCCTTGGATAGATTTCCAAGATCGGGGCAACCTGTTTCCTACCAATACAGGGAGCATGTGATAAAGCGACTACAACCTACTTCTAAGACAGGGAGACCAAGTGCAAGTATCATCAAAGTCCAAGCCAAGATACGGAAAATAACTCACCCTGTCCAATTTCCTGCCTCTTATGCATACATTATGGGTTTTGGTATTTCTAGGGTCACACACCATTGTGAATGTTTTAGTAAAGTTGGTATCCAGATCATGCCCCTTCATAAATATCACAAAACCTGATATTAGAATCTTTAGGCCATTAACCATTCTGGTGAGAAGTACTGCGTCATCCGGGTTTAATAAAGCGGGCACAGCCTTTTTCCCGACCCGTGGTACATCAGCCCTGGCAGGACACCTTTGTAATTTCTAGATCATTGATATAAAGTAAAAAACAGAAGTACACAACCTTGGCTTACGCCTCGGTTAACTATGAAAGGTGGAGTACACTTGCCTGCATTCCAAAACCTAACAGAGGCTGAGCGATCCAGATGAAGGAGCCTTAGAAAGGAGCCCAAGGCCCAGAGACTCATGGGTAACCGATAATTTAGACCTATTGACAAAGTAGAAGGCACTCAATAAGTCCATAAACAGGTAGGAGTGCCTTTTGCACATTTACATTTAGTCATTATAAGATGTAAGTTGAGGCACTGCTCGACTGTCCAAAGACCCTTCATGAATCCGTCTTGTACCTGAGAGAGACCATTACTCTCATTTACCAGGAAAGGAGTTGTTCCAGGATAACTCTGCCAATTATTTTAGTCATGGAATCAAGCAGGGATATTGGGCTGATGGAAAACGAGGCATTAATTGTGAGGCCTGCTCAAGTAATGGGTCTACATTTGACTTTCACTGGGAACCCAACACCCCATTGTAGCGATTGACTCTCAGAGGGTAGCACTGCAGAGCAGTCCAAGGCGTACTCAAAGGAGGTGGTGTGGGCTAATGATTACAATTTACAAGTACGCAGAAATAACACTCAATAATTGATTGTCCAGTCTGTTCTTTTCTTTATAAAAGAAAGAGAACATTTATTACAAACAAACTACTCAATACTATGCATCAATTTACAAATACACATAGGTTGATGGAAATGCATCCTGACATTGCTTATATATTTCCACTCCGCCCGCAGGAGGGGGGTCTGGTACCACCACTCACATGTATGAACATCATCTTGCCCCCAAATGCCACGGGTTGACCATAACCTGGATTGAGGTTCATTTCCACTGGCACCACCACTCAGGTGGCTATCCACCCAAGTATTTCAACAAGCATTTATAATGGGAACACCTGCAATAGTGACACATGACCCTGACTGAGAGCACCTCATACTGACCATACAGTATACACACTTAAATCACAGTGGCTGATAGTCTGGTTGTTCAACTAATGCAGTAGCAAGAATACATGTCTAAGCATAACTTGGAATTAGGGGTGCTTTTCGTATCTGGTAACATATACAATGCAAGTCAGTCACAGCCCCTAAAAGGACTCACATTTATAATCAAATGACTATGCAATTACAATTAGGCACCCGGGCAAGAATGCTGGCAACATATTTCCAGTTCACTTATAGCATCGCATAGGGAATTTGACCTCCAGTCCAGGAACACATTTACGTAAATGCACCTTCTGTGCAATTACACCCTTGCATCTCTAGGAGATGTCTCCACTATGACAAATCATATTAAGCCTCTCACACCTCTGTGTAGTCCTAACCATCAGTTCCCAGCTGATAAAAGTTTCAGCATTAGGTATGCTTGTAAACATCCAAAAACCATTGAAGGCTTATCTCCTTTAAGTCACCAGAGACTTAGGGTGGGGACTTTCCACTTCTGTGCTGGGGTAGTCTGCTCTGCTTTGCTCCTGCAACTCCCCCTGCACATTTGCATTCAAATCAGGTGACCCCATCTTCCTGGGGTCAACACTCTGAAAACTAGCAGGTTTCCTAACGGCATAACCATGCCCTGCAGAGCATTATGGGTCGCTTCCTCTAGAGCATGCATATTCGAGCAGTGAGTCTCCCGCTGCTCCGGGGAGAGCCGCGCTGCCTTTGATGGCAGCTTCACGCCGCATCCTGTACTTCCTTGGGGGACCTGTCCCACTCGGGCACCCCGTGCACTGGTATGTTGGAGAGCAGCTTGGGGAGCCTACCCTCGGCTGCTCTCGCCGGCTCCCCGCCTGGCTAGCAACCTCTCGTGCTGCAGCGGGAGCCGGCCATTCATTCTGGTCTGCCCACTCCTGCGAGCAGACACGGACACTGCTGCCGGCTGGGTGGGGCCTCGGCGGGAGTGCATTGGCACTCCCCCCTCCTTTCTCCCGCTGCGGGGTAGTGCGATGGCACTCCCCGCTGAACTCTGCTGGCGCCCAGGGATGAGGCCCTGGTCCCCACTCATCTTCACAGAGAGCTTTGGTGTGCTCCCCGACTTCCTCTTCTGCGGGAAACAGGGATGGACCTGGGTCCCCGAGTCCTCTTAAAGGGGGATGCAACAGCGCTCCCAGCCTTCATTTTCGTTGGGGCCCAGGGTTAAGCTCCTGGGCAAATTTCACGAGGCGCGACGGCGCTCCCCGACTTTACTTCGCTGGGGCCTAGGAATAAGAACCTGGGCCCCGTAGGCACCTTCACGGGGTGAGCGATGGTGCACCCCAAAATCACCTTCTTCTGAGGGCAGCCCCCGGGACCTGACCCACGCTGGGGGCACATCAGGGACCTACAGCGGATCCCACGTGCTTTGTCGTCGGTCTGATGAAAAGTCAGAGGTCGCCTACCTTCTGTGGGGCCTTTCTCGGCCCTCGGTGAACCAGTTTCACCAATCTTGGTCTCATTTTGTTCCTGGTGGCCAGCCCTAGCCTCCTGGTGTTCAAGAGGGTTAATTGTTCAAGGAGCTGTCTTCACTGGATCCCTGAGGCAGACTTTCGCCGGTCTCTCCTTCTGGGCCTCTCCTCTCCTTGCGCAGAAGCGCAGGCTTCCTCCGACTGGCCCTGGACTCTCTCAGAGGCACAGTCCAGAGTCCTGGTTCAGTCAG
Source organism: Triturus cristatus (assembly GCF_964204655.1). Classification (NCBI taxonomy): domain Eukaryota; kingdom Metazoa; phylum Chordata; class Amphibia; order Caudata; family Salamandridae; genus Triturus; species Triturus cristatus. The sequence continues at coordinate 627,890,180 of NC_140584.1, read as the reverse complement.
GGTATTTCCTCCAACTGCCCATGGGGCCAGTCACCAGCTTCAGTCTTCCTCAGCAAGACCACACCACAGAGAGAGCTCCTCTTCCTGTGCAAGACCACTTAAGAGAAAATGGAGGGGGCTGGCAGGAATGCACTTCTCCCCTATCCTGCAGTGACACATCACCTCTCTGCCCATGATCCTTCCTTCCTGCACAGGCCTCTGGGATATTTCAAGATGGCGTCATCCAGGGGTCTCATGCCGCATTGTCTCTGAAAAGCCCCCTTCCCCCACTGGCTGACTTCATGGTCCGTGTCTGGAGCAGGCCAGTTGCCTGGCACCGGGTGACAGCAGCTGATTGATGCCCTACAGCTTCACCCCATCCCTCCCTCTTGGAGAGAAGACCTTCGCCCTGGGTACGGCATGCAGCGTAGGGCTCCGCCTCTGATGCTAGAGCTTGGGGAGGAAGGTAATTAATCCAGGCTGGCAGGTCACACCAGGCCGGGCTCTGGTTCTGTACGGAGTCCGAGGAATATTAAATTTCTGGATGACTCATAAGCCATACAGATATGCCTTTGGACATAGCAGAATGGTTCTTTTCACACAACTTACAGTGTACTTTGGTGAGTGTCAGGATTTTGTAGGCCCTAGAAAACCTAAACTACCCCATGTGGTCTCCTAATCCATAGGAGGATAACGGAGTGTTTCTACAGTGAAACAGTAAAGCACACTGACTATCCCTTACATGTGTCTCCCCACATTATAAGGCCTATTCCATGTCACCACCCAATTCTGCATAGTCCCTTCCACACCGTTCTATCTGTACCCAGCTCCTGGGCTGCGCACAACAGGAATCTCCCCCACTCAGCCATTACATGGGTGCACACACGTGGGCACACATGTCCACATGTAACCTGTCCAGTTCCCCTTACCCTGGCTGCAACACAGCGGCCGTATCTCACAAAGCGGACACCGGTGGAACCCACATACAGTCCATTTTATCATAAGTGAGTCCCAGCTTATGAGGCTCTCCCACAGTAAAAGCTCGAAAATCAGGTGCTCAAAAGCAAAAAATCTGGGCGACTCAGCTGGTCAGAACCACCTTCTCTCACAGGCGATAACACCTTGGGTCATGGGCATTGCCCAACGCCACGAATGCAGGCCCCCACCCTACCGACAGAGTTGAATACACTGTTGAGTACAGGAGACCAAAATCCAGGGCTGGGAAGGACTCAATCTAGACCCGGAGCCTTCTTACAAGGGCTATTGTGAATGGCTTTGAGAACTTCTGGCCAGAAAAAGAGGCTGCCACATAATGAACAATCATCCTGACCAAAATGTAAAGGTTCAGTTAGCTTTATTCTGGTGAAATACAGAAAATACACCAGAACGGTAAATTAGCATAGTATGCTGGGACGGTTTCTCCATAAGGGCAAGGGGGTGTTGACCCCTGCCAGCCAGCAGTTAAATTGCACGCAGTATGCCGGTACATAGAAGGTATACTGGTGGAGGCGTGGTTTATATGCCATGACAAGCTGGGGCTGTGTATCTGAACTGTGCATGTCAGGTTGACCGGTCTTTTGCTTGTGACCAGCCTGCCATGCTCAGTTCAGGCTTTACCAATCATCCGTGCCTGTGAGTTGGGGAACCAGGCACACAGCCCCATCGGTCTCCGATGGAGCATTGTGTTTGTCTGTCCAAGCCAATCCTTGCAGTGCTCTTATGCTGTTAACTATTATAAACAGCATGAGAGCACTGCTTTCATTGGCTGAGGTGCTTAGTTTCCCCATGCTCGACATGTGGCGTTCTTCAGTGCAGCAGGCAGGCAGCACAATCGATTTAAAAGAGTCGGCCCGACGTGACAAGATCAGGTAAGGTCTTTTTTTTAATGGTTTGAGTCGTGCATAAATGTAACTAGTTATGTTATGTTATGTTATGAGGGGTTTTGTTAAGCGCTCAGCTACTCAAACAGAGTGTCCCGGCGCTGTCAGACCCAGTGCTCACGTTAAGCGCTCCCATACTGTGAGAGATTGAGTTTGTGCTATGTAAATACTGGGGAGAAAACAATAGTCGTGGAGCAGCCGCATGCGTCTAATTTCATTGAAACATCAAAAATGTCACATTTTTGATGTCACAAGGCCATTAAAAACATCATGTCCATTGTTTGCCCCCTGGTGTTTACACAGCGGGAACTCGATCTCTTATAGTATGGGAGCGCTTACCATGAGCACTAGTTACATTTACATCTGTATCTGTAACTGGTGCTCAGGTTAAGCGCTCCCATACTGTAAGAGATCGAGTTCGCGCTGTTTAAATACCGGGGGAAAACATATCCTATGTATGCATCACCATTTTCGAGGGGCACCGCCTGCCACTGAATGTATAGCGTGTTCCAGGTGCACCAGATGAACACTAATTTGCGCTGCAATCAGTGGGCAGCTAGTAGAAGCTAAGAGACTAAAAGGAACAGCTGCACCGCACCTCAAAGCAGGAAGGAGCAGCAAGAGTCATATTACCTCACGGGTTTCAGGAAAAGACGCCCCAGCGTGCAGGAAAATGTTTGTGAAACAGTTGCTCTTACTAACGAGCTAATTACTTGCTTTCATCGACGCTCTTTCTGGACACGCTATCTAGCCGGCGATGCCTCACTTTCAGAAGATTACCCAGGTGCCATACTTCCTAGCAATGCCGCTGCATGTCGAGCGACTCCAGTTACGCCCCAGAAGTGACAGAGAGGAGCTACATAAAAGCGCTACTCTTGCATGTCGATGTCAGTTTCTTGCTCAACTCTTTCCACACCCTCCTACACAGAGCACAAAACAATTGACAGCAGCAGTGCGCCGTTCTCTAGTTTGGGATAGTTTAAGATGGTAAGAAGAGACCACTCTACATCCACATGAAGGTGGGGGGCAGTGAGGAATCTGCGGTTAGAGTATCCAACAGAAAAGCAATAACTTGTTCTTGTGATGCATACTTCTAGCAGCAGATTCCTCACCTTTAGAACAGATAACAAAGCAGTATCTCCCAAATGTGGAGGTTAAGGTGGGTGGGCGGAGACCAGAACATCTTGCAGGAAGTAATGGAAGAAGGGCCCTTCCCATTGGACCTGGCTGTCTTCTAGGCAGTAGTGCTTTGGGAATGTGTTAGAGCTATATTTAAAAAACGACAGAAAAATGCACTAAGCAGTATAAACAGTACCTTGCATAAGGAAGGATAAATAGACACGCATTTACTGGCTGATTTGTACAAAGTGAAACTAGAAAACCTGGATAAATTGCGGCTTCTCTGCATAAATTGTGTGCTGTTAGGCAAATATTGTATTTCACCAAAACGTTTTTCTTCGTTATCTCATGCAAAAACACTTTCAAGTATGTGTTCAGACTAGCAGTTGTACGAACTATCACTTTTAATAAGTACTTCTCAGTGCAGCGCTCTTATGGCCCTATTGACGTTAAAGCTTCCACGTGTTAAAGGGATACACTTTTTTGAATTTGAAGATATCATATTTTACGTGGTTTGTGGTATGAATTACATAGTAAATATTTTCTAGGCAAGGCTCTGGCTCAGCTTTCCTCTTAATTTGTTGTCTTGCCCACCTCTAGTATAGGAGGTGCATACAGTCATAATACTCTGCTTCCAAATTCCTACCACTTTCCGTTCACTGGACTGTCTTGATAGATTGATGTCAACCCTTCCAGGATTCAGTACTTGGCAGGCAACATTAAGTGCATTACAGAGGATCCCTAGAGAAGGCATTGTATGTCAAAATGTACTTGTGAAAGGGGGGTGTTTGGAATATGCCCAGGGGACATTCATCCAAATACAAAAATAGTGAATGTTCATACAAAGTCACATTGTAAGTGCAAAACTGTAAATTGCAAAATCACAGGCTTGGTAATCACAATCACAAAACCACAAGCCACTATGCACCAAAGGCACATCGAACATTGGAAAGGTCTTTCCGATCTGCAATGTGCATGCACTGTGCAACTAATTAAGATTCAGGAGGAAGAGATGGGAAAGAGGCGACCCCTACTCCTTGTGAATCGCTGTGCCTTGTAACAATGGCCTGCAAACTGTTTGGTGAATTTGCCAACAGAACCCTCCATTAATATTAACAGGCCCGAACTCTGTGAATCCTATGGGATGGCCATCTTGCGTTGCAGCCCAAAATGAAGGCTGAGTCGCAAAGCAGCATGGTGTGTAATCCCTCCTTTACATATTGCCTTTTATTACTCATAAGAAATTTACCATATCCCTTTACAACTGGCCCAGAAATCCATATAGGGGAGCAAACTCTTGTTTCACTAGAACTAATATCCCACATTTCACTGTAATTTTCGCTTATCTGAAATGTTTCCCTTTCACATTCCGAAGGAAGAAATCTAGCAGTGTGCGCTAAGGGAACAGTTGCTTCGAAAAGAAGCAAAACGCGCAAATCAGGTGCACAAACTCCAATTTGCCAACTCAGCTGCTCAGTTTGTCCATCTCAGAAAGAGGACAGACAGTAAGTATGAGGGTCTCGCCGGATAAGAGCCTTCAGCATTCCGCAGCGGGTGTAAATATCTATCAAGTCAAGTTACTGGTTACACTGACAGACCAACTATAAAGAAATACTAAGAAGTAAACTATTTGGGGATTACCATCCTCGAGACTTGGAGAATGAACGATGGTGTTTGGATTTACTCACACAGCTTCCCGCGAGGCTCCATGCGCCAGAAGTAGCTTCACTATGGCGGTGTGTCCGTTCTTGACTGCGTCATGTAACGGAGAGTCGTTCTGGTAGCCCGTCGTGTTCACCAATGCCCGGTGCTGCAGCAACAGCTCCACGACTGCCACGTGTCCGTGGTTGCAGGCCTCGTGCTGGTGGGTGAAAGGCGGCATGCCGCACGCAAGGGTTAAAAAAATAAATAAATACAAATTGAAAAACAAGGGAGATAAGCAGGCAGCAGTATTACAACAAAAAAGAGAGAATACTTCACTAACTAGATTTCCCTAACAGCAAATTACTTCTATTTTTAGGACGATCAAAGAGTAAAACGTCAGATATATTGGTCATCCAGAAAGATTGAAAAACGGGTGCTAAACGCCCAGTGCAATCAACACCTCTACATCTGTCTGCAACTAACATTCAAAATTCATGGTGTATAGTGATGTCTTTAGTGTGCCGAAACCATCTCATTTGCATATATTCGGTGTGTGCTTATTGAAGCAATTTTTGCGTCCAGTGAGTAAGTGCCATCTCCTAGCAAGCCTAAGCACCTCAATAAACGGATAGGGGTACCCCTACCCCTCTCTGCTAGGGGGCTCTTTCTCATCAGCATATGGACGTTCCATTCTTTGTGATTCAACAAAATAATTGTCGCCCTTGACTGCAAAATGTAAGCCTGTTTTTGTATCTTCTATCTGGCAGACAAGCACTGTGAAGAGGCCAGAAAGTGATGCTTGTGCGCCACAAAACATCACATGCACAATGTATAATTACTTATCCTAATAGTGTTTTGTTCATATGAGGACACATTCCAACCTTAATGCAAGCTTGGGGGATAAGACAAGGGAACAGCACAGTCATGGCTGCACTGTAGCACTAAGCTCGCCAGTAAACAGAGCAACAGCCCAGGACAACAGCATGTGAATGTCCCTTCGCTACATATTGTTTGGACCTTCAGTTTGGCAAGTGCAAAGCTAAGCTAAATAGGACTATGAAATGTAACTGCGAGCTTGCCATAACTATCCACCCAAAATAACAAACCGTGGAGAATGTTTAGCTTTCCTCAAAGATCAATCAATCAGTCAACGTTTCGTAGAGCACACTACTCACCCGTTAAGGTCTCAAGGCGCTATGGGGTGGATGTGAGCAGTTCCATTGGGGTCATTCGAAGAGCCAGGTCTTGAGGTCCTTCCTCAATTGGTGCAGTGTCGGGCTTTGCTGGAGGTGAAGGGGAAGGTCGCTCCAGGTCGTGGCTGCGAGCTAGGAGAAGAACCTTCCACCTGCTCTGGTCCTGTAGAAGCGTGGGACGGTGGCTAAGGAGAGGTCGACTGAGCGGGTATGGAAGGAGATACAGTGGCTGAGGTATTGGGGTCCGGTGTTGTCGAGGGTCTTGTAGGATTGCGTGAGCAGCTTGAAAGTTAACTTCTTTCGACGGGGGGGAGGTGTTGGGTGATGTGGTTATGCCATGGGATATCGAGGATCAGTCCGGCTGCGGAATTCTGCATGGTCTGGAGTTTGCAGAGGAGTTTTTTGTTGATTCCGGCGTAGAGGGCCATACATACATCATGTCACTAAAGCAACCAATTTGCTTTCCCCCAAGTCCTAGCAAGTCCTCTAAATATAGTCTTTCCACCTCTTTCTTTGAGCTGAGGCAGCCACTTGCGTATCTTTGGTAATGGTGACTGGCATTTTTCTGAATCATTTTCAACTTGTATTTCAAGTGCAAACTTGTGAACTGTGATGCTTTCTTATCTTGCTTTGGACATACCAAACAGAGTTTGCATCTAAGCTTTTTGGCAGGAAAGACGTGGCAGCTGATGCCCATTCAGCCATGAACAAGATAGATTCTTGGTAGGGTCAAATTATTTCTCCATAAGTTATAAGGATTAATCACTGACTTAGCTGTCAATACAGGGGATCAAGACAGAGTTAGTTTAACTCATTTAAAGCCGAGGTTCATTCTGTTTTCCCAAGAGCAGCAGAGCTTGGTAGATCAAGAGGTACTGTGTCCACTTTAGGATGGCATGTCGGCCGTGAAGTAAATCAACTGCCTGCTAGACATGAGGTCCACAATGTCTGTGAGGGTAGCTAATGACTTTGGACACATGTCGTGATCGAGTGATTTCACATAATGTGGAACAATGTCCTCACCAAATGAAACTCTCTCCTTCTGAGGGATTTCGGCGATTTGAAGACTGAAGAAACAATGGATTCTGGTGACCCTGATTTGAAGCTCTCAAATTTAGTTTTCAATTCTTATGGAACTTTCTGAAAATTCTTAAATCTTTCTTCCCTCTTTTAAGGAAGGCGTTGCTAGGGCCTGGAATGGGAATTTGTCTCTGTGGGGGCAAACACTGTCCAAGCTGTACATTTTTTGTTCCAGTTGGCCATCAAGAATAAGGCCTTCCAGATAACCCACTCATTCTGAATGCCTATGTCAACAGGCTACACCCTGGTGGACATGGTGTCCACTAAGGAGCTCCTACTAATCAACAAACTGAGCAGTTTTAGTTTCGCCAGGTCACCCAAATGTACGTTTTCCCAGGAACAAGGTCTCGTACATGTTTCAGTTTGGCAGACAGAGATAATGGCTCCAACAATAACTTGTCAGTCAAGTTAACAATGACACTATGTCTTATGTCTTGTAGAAGTGAGTCACACATACAAAAGTCGAATTTAGCAGCAAGGATGTTTACACTGAACAGAAAAACTTTTATTATTTTCAGGAGAACTAAGTCAAACGTTTAACATGATTGCTTTGCCAGCTTTTCTGATCATCCTAAAATAAGTGTGGTTAGGTGCCTGTGAGAATAGCAGGTTACACGAAGCATTGGGCTCAAGGAGCTTAACAGCTTTTGTAAACAGGCCTGGAATTGTTTTTTTTTAGGTCTCGCCTGAGCCAGCACATGCGCTGCTCTGTGAGATATTTAGTATACGGGTTTTCAAAGTGCTACCTCGCTGGCCTAACGCTTGCGGTCACGCAAGTGTGCACGCGCGCAGCCGCCATCTGCCTCCCTTCCAGCGCGATCACTGCTGCGCGTGCACCACTCGAGATCACTTTCGCTACTCTCGCTTTGATCACGATCACTTTCGCTTTCACGGCCGCGTGGCCGTTACTCTTAGGGCCGCGCGGCCAATGCTTGTTAAATATTACATCTTTTAAATAGGAATACATGTGTTGCAAATAGAACTACATAATGTTGCTGTTGTATACACTCAGGCTTGTCCTAAATTAAAATCATTAATTTAGAGTGATAAAGTTGTTGGAAAGTACGATAAATATAATTAGTTGAACTGACGTTATTCACCTGAAATACAGGTGTAGCAGTCACTTCGTGGTAATGGTCCAAAGCCTAAATGACAGTGGTTTCTCAATTTGTGCTCAGTAGCAGTACCATAGCACCCACTCAGTCACTCCTTGTGCATTTTAGAGATGCATTATCCCTGACTTGCAGATAGTACCTGGTTAACTTGAACTCGTAGGATATTATTAGATGCGTCAAATCAAAGCCAATTGTTGCAAGAAAGGTTTTATGCTACTTAATAATATCCTGTGATTCAAAATTGTAGAGTCAAATTCATAATTCAAACCTTACATTATAACTCGGAATGATAAGTGCAAAAAAGTTATATTGTACAAATATATGTATCCAAGCCACTGGACGTCAACTACTACTATGGTGAAATAAAAGCGTCTATCTACCTGTAGACTACTTATACACCATGAGCGTCTGAACATCAGCCTAACTTCAATTGTGTGTAATTTTAGAACTTCCAGGTCGCATAACAACCAATCGCCATTTAAAGCTTACTTTGAGAGTCTGCTTGGTAGTGGAAAGTAATGCTGATGTATAAAGTGAACTGTGATTGGAGCACCCGTGAAACCTCAGCCAATCCTAGTCCTCCGCACAGGATTCCAACGCGAGTACACAATGTAGTGTGGAAGTTAATATTGAGGCCGAACTGCTTTTATCCAAGACATCCTCTTACAGTCGGTGCTAGCCCGGCTAGTTTGGAGCGGGATCAGCTTGCTTGATGGCCACCTGGGGTGAATTAATTGTAGTTCAGTCGATGGCACCCTGTATCAGCCCGGGCCTGCCTAACCAGGCATCTGTAGTCTTGGGCTAGGGAGAGGGAGCATTGCTGAGCCTTGGTGGTCAGAGTAAGAGATATTTGGACTCTGTACAGGGTCCAGTAGAATTATGGAGGGTGTTCTTCACAGATTATAGCTGACTGGGGAAGCACTGTAGACTGCTGCACAGTTCCTCTGCCTTAGTCCACTGCACATCGCTATACGTGAACAAAGCAGTCCGGGGTTGGTTGGCAGCTCGATAAAAGGCACATGCGACATTTTTTGAATTTACTGAAACGGAATGTACCCTGGTCACCTCGAAGTCTGCTGGCTTAAGGGTAGAGCATATCAAACCGCATGTTAAACTTTGTGAAATGAAAGAGTGGGCAGGCCCCATTTCTTATGCCAGCCAAAACGATATAAGCAGGGCTTTAGGTTGTCAGAGTAACATATTTTAGAATGGACTTTGAAACGGGTCCCTACCCCATACCCTATATTCATGTCCTTAACGTCACTGGGAAAACACTGACTATGTCTGGACAACGAATGTAAACAAGCATTGGCATAGCCAATAGGTCTCGCTTTTGGGACCTTATAAGTATTTAGTTATGCAGCACAATATCCTTGGTTCAACAACATCAACTGTTGCATGGCTAAACACTTATGAGGTCCCAAAAGCGAGACCTATAGGCTATACCAATGCTGGTTTCCCTTCCTAATGGCCATTCTGCCAGGGGAGCTAGGGCTACCAACGCTGTTTGGATTCGAAGCAGACTGGAAGATATTATGCAGGCACTGGCGTTGTCAAGAGGTCTAGTTTTACACAATTTTTGTAAAAAACAATGGTAAATTTGAATCTTTTGTAGCGAGTAAGCTTTGAAATACCTCAATCCTCTCTTTTGGCCATGACATAGAACGTAAAATGTGTTAGCTGATATAAAAGAAAGTCCAGAGTTCTTTTTAAGACTAAGGAGAGAATTATCCTACAATTACTAATATTATAGCTCGACTATAGCAGAGGCTGTTACTTTCATGATAGCTAGGTACACTAACAGAAGTACTAGGTCTATTTCATAAGCTAGTTTTACTACCACCACCCACTGTGTGTTGTACACTGTCTGAAGGTGTAGGAGAATTGCACATGAAAAGCGAGAATCACGCACTCTGGCGATCTATGGATTTCTTTCAGAAAATTACTTCATGTTGGAGCAAGCCCTTCTTTACCACCTGAATTTTGCAAATCAATCACCTTCCCTACTAAGGAGATTATAAACACCTTTTTGGTCACCACACCAGGCTCCATGACAGAGGAAAGCAGCGATAATGACAGATTATCAGGATCACCTGTTGTCCTGAAAATGTGTGATGGTTCCAACCCTAGATGCCCTTGGGCTAGGCAGAATTCGGATATGCTTGAGCAGTGAATGGACTTTTATGTCGGAGTCTATTATTATACTCCTGCTGACCAGTTTGCTCATCTATGTATAAAAAAGGTTCACTGGCTAACCTTAGCATGTCACAGCACTAAAGTTGGTATTCAACTGCCAACTGATGTGTACTTTTAGAGCTGCAGCATTGTAGTCACCATTCGCCCCAGTGTTGGGCAGTGTCAAAACGTTTGTGTATCTAATTACTATCATAGTGCAGAAGTAGTTATCACTTTGCTGGCATAGGTCCTTCCTTTCATAACAAAGGCAGTGGGCAGCCACTTTACAATTTCCAAAGAGGATGAAAGACTTGGGCTCTGTCAACTGATGCTACATGAAAGGGCTGGGGATGCAGCCACAGCATTGTTGGTCAACATGACCTTTTAAGAGGACCAAAGTGTACTCCGTGTGTCCCCAAGTACTTGCAGACCCAGGGTCACAAGGACAGTGCTGACAGGGGATCACACTGATTAGCCAGGCACACAGTCTTGATCCCCATTCACAGTGATCGAGAGAGGGACTGCACACGTGAGTGTGTTATTATGTCAGCGGAAACATGCCAAATCTGTAACCAAGAATGGCACACAACATATATGATGCACATACCACAGCTTTCAAACCTAATCAGTGTGCGTGCAGAAAATATTGTAGCAGTAGTGGGTAAGGCAATAGTTGCGGTCGCACCCTATTCGGATCCCTTGTCCCAACAAGAATATTGTCTATCAGTCTGAGCAAAGGTCAGCCTGGTAAATACTCTTTTTGTCCCGGTCCGGCAGTCAGGAGCTAGACATTTGCTGCAGGCACCTGGATGCCTGAGCTGAACTTTGCCAGGCTGAGGATTTCACAGGCCCACTGTTGTTACCTCCTCAGCCTAGCAAATGTGTCTCAAGGTGCTCCCCCTCGTGACAAAGAGGAGTGTCACTTATTGCGGCAAACCTGGGAGCTTCAGTTTTAAGCCCTGAAGTGCCTCAGGCCGAGTGTCAATCAGTGATACCTTGTCACAAAGTGGGGTGGGGTCGGCAATCTCACTGACCCTACCCCACTCTGTGACGAGTGAGGGACTGCTGCCTCTTGTCTTTGGCTAACCTACGGTCAGCCAATGAGAAGAGGCAGCAGTCCCAACCCTTGTGTAACCTCCAAAGATTTAATCTCCGAGACCTGCAGAACAGCCATGTGTTATGTTTTTTAATCTTTGGTGCGTGAGTGTGTGTGTATGTATGAATTTGTTGTGAATGGGTGTGTGCGCGCACATTTGTAAACGCAGGGGTGAGTGAGTAAATGTTTGTGTGTGCATGTGTGGCCTATCCACTATCTTTCATGCTAAAAGTACCGGCCACCACTGAATAGTTGTCACACTGTTGTGGGACTGTTTGGAATTTTTTATTACTTACGCTATTGTTTCACCATTACTTAACAACTGTTTCTGCAAAAGAGAAAATAAAATCCACAGAGTGGTCCACTTGATTTAAAACAAGCATATGGATTAAGCGTGAACCACCTAAATGACAGAATATAGACCTCTGGATTATGTATATCTGTCTGCTCCATGTCTTTCAGCTCATGCTTCAATCGTTTCAGATTTCAAAATGATTTTTCCCATTTAGGCCTTGATCACATGACAATCGATGGAGTGATTTTTTACCCTTTTAAAGTGACAGGTGATGAATTGAAAAAACCTTTGGTCATAGAAAGCAAAGACATACTACAAAATCTGTTATAGTACGTAATACAGACTTGTTCAACATAGATATTAAAAATCCATTAAATTTGCTGTTAGAGAAATATGTTCATAAAAATACCTTAATAAATACATGATTTAAAGTTTTTGTATAAATACACGTAATAATTTTAACAGTATGTTTAATCTCCTCTAAACAACGAATTACTATGATCTAAAACAAGGCAAGTATCTGTATTCTTATATAATGTTTTGAGAAATCCATATTGAATATCTAAGACTGTATAAAGTGCATGTGCAAATTCATTAGTACAAAAAGTGTTGCTGTGTGTTTAACCACCCGTGTTCCTTACATTAAAGTGCTCTAGTGCTGAGGTTAAAAAACAATTGAATTCTGGTTATGGCGTGTACAGCACAAAGATTAAATTTTTGTAAACATCCTCTGAATTGATAATACCTGTTTAAATACACTGTTAATGAAATGAACAATTTTCAAAAAGGCAATGATGGGGGCGGGATTATATCTCCCAATTTGTGTACTCCCCTCCTTCTTTACGTTGTTGGGCTGTACCTGTAGGTCTATTTCTTTTGATTCGATGTTGTAGTTGATCAATTGATTCGTTTTATGAAGTTGGAGATAGCAGTTTAAAGACAGGTGAAGAGATCTTCTGTTGTATTAAGTCCCCTAGGGTGTTTGGAGTCTAGGTCCAGAGTGTAACATGTCTCTAATGTCCTTAGAGCCCCTTCTCTGTGACCCCCTCTTCTGTTAGGTGGCACTGTGTCAATTAGATAAAAGATGTTCAAGGGTTTTGTTATGTATCTCCTTGAAGTGTCGGGCCACTGGATAGGTTGGATCTTGATTAACTATTGCACGTATGAGCTGGAGTATCCTTTTGTGAGCTTGGAGTTTAGTGCTACCTACGTAGCGTATTCCACAGGAACACTCCAGCACATAAATAGCATAGTCAGTTTTGCAAGTCAGTGGTTTCGAAATTTTACATTCTTTTTTGCCAAACAGTGTGGTATAAGTGGTTATTTAACCCGAATTGGCAGGCTTTGCAGCTTTTGCATTTAATAAAGCCCTTGCACTGCAAAAACCAAGTGTTGTGCTCAACTACCTCCGTACTTCTCTTGACAAGACAATTACTCATAGATTGAGCCCGTCTGTATGTAATTGACAATTTTTGTGGAAGAGCATGGCCGATAACAGGGTCATTAAGAACTACTGACCAGTTTTGCCTGATAATGTTTCTCAGTGCCTTATCCTGATTATTATATACTAGTATCATTCTGAGTTTAATAAAGGATCTTCTGGTTTTCTCATTGGTATTAGTAAATATATATTTCCGTTATTGTTGGTCCCCTGATCAGGTGGTGAGAGTACATAAAGGCCCCTCTTCACCTGAAAATCAGCTGGTTAATTATTTTATTTCTATGGTTGATACTACCAAAAATGAGTTCTTTCCCTAACAGGATCGCAGAATCTCAGGAAAAAACAATGCATAGGACAAAGGAGGCCTTCACTTGCAGAAATCTGGGCAGGGGGTCTGAGAATAGTTAATAGTTACGATACTTACCAGAGGTGTCCATCCCGCATGATCTTTAACATTGGGGTCCCCACCATTTTTCAAGAGGTCTTCCACCGCCGAAAGGTCGCCCTGTGCAAGAAAAGATGCCATCAAAGATCACACAATAGATCACACAGTCCAGTAAACCAATATAAGCAGCTATACTTTTATCTGCCAGTTTTTTCCACCTGCTGCTTCAGCTTCAGTCATTACATTGTTTCTATATGTACCACAGCAGTACCTATCTGTAGCTACTATCGGGACCAAAAAAATGGCACTATTTAGTGGAGCACTGTGTACTCTAGGCAGCATTCACTATTGCAGTGGATTGTTTACTCATTCGGAAATGCACTTCCTCAGAGTTATCGACTTTTTAATCTATCTGCGCAACAGGTGTTTGTTTGCTGTTGGACAGAATGTTCCAGTGCAATTCAGAACTAAAGTGCCTTTGATGACTTCACTGGCATTGTTGGAGCTTGGGCTGGAATGAAGGACAGTGTGAGTCAGGTGGAAATTTGAGGGACAGGAGATACGAGTCAGGAATTGACTTTAGATGGGATGGGCACAAGAAGCTACAGGCTGATGCAGATAACCCTGAAAGGAACCTTTGTACAGGAAGCCTGTTTTGTAGCTCATGATGAGGGTTATCGGTGCCCCCTCTCAGGCCTATCCTTGAAGATTTCCAGGTTTCTCAGACCGCAAATGGGTTTGAGTGAACCCAGCTACCTCCCTCAATAAAAATGCTACAAGACAAGAGGTGGACAACGAGATAATTAGTGACTCAAATGAACTGCCGGGATTCCACAGTTTAAGCCGTGTTCAGCTAATATTGTATTGCTCTGGCTCCCGATTGCTTCACACATCTGTCAGGATGACCGTGTTGTGCGAGATGGTGTTAACTGATTCGCTTACTTACCGGTAATCTTCATTACTCTGAGTTATAGCCTTCCTCATCACAGTCACCTCTGAGCACTGTGTGTTTGGGGCACAGCATTTACCCATAGAAAAAAATCCCCACCCTAAATGGTGATCTGACAGGAAGTACCTGTCACCTCACCTATAAGGGTGGGGCAAACCCATACCACATCCTGTAATTCTCAACAAATCATAAAGACCAAACAACAAAATTGGAATTAGAATAAACAGACGAGACCCATCAACTTGCCCAGTGACTTGAATGAGCCCCACTGTTTTCTCTTTTATTTGTCCTGCCAACTCTCAAAGGCGGGAGGGATACAGGACAGTGACGAGGAAGATTATGACTCAAAGTAATGAAGATTACCTTTAAGTAACCGAGTCATTACATTCCTCCTCCGTTTTCCTCATCACAGTCACCTCCCAAAGAGCTTGACTAAACCAAAAAGGAAAATGAATGAAATGAAATGAAAGAAACATTTATTAAGCGCATAGCTACCCGAGGGCAAACCAACACCTATAAAGATGCTAAGAAAACTAAACTTTGTTTCGGTCGAATACAAATCAGTGAACTGCAGTAGGAACATCTGAGCCAAAATCTTCAGACAAAATCTCCCCAGTCTCAATTTATAATGGGAGGTGAAGGTATGAGGGGGAAGACCATGTCACTGATGCACAAATGTCCCTCAATGAGGCAGCCTTAAAGGATGCCAATGAGGAAGCAACACCCCTGGTTCAACGCCCCTGAAACACAGGTGGAAGAGAAACCCCTGCATGAAAATAGGAAAAGGAAACAGCAGACCTAACATAACAAGAAATAGTTGCTGTCGTACGGCGATGACCCCACCTGGTTACCCCAAAAGTGACAAAAAGAAAATCCACCTTGCGAATAGAGGCAGTTCTCTCCAGATAAAGAACAAGAGCCCTTGTCAAATTGAAAGAATGCAGCAGAACTTCCTCCTCTATAGAAGGAGAATGGAAAAAAGCAGGAAGCATAATATCTTGGGCAAAAGCGAAAGGAGAAGAAACCTTGGGAAGCAAAGTTATGTCAAAGCAAAGGATCACCTTGTCCAGAAAACACCTTAAGTAAGGAGGGTAAGAAAGAAAGGCTCTTATCGCCCCCAAATGCCTCCTTGAGGTTATCTCCACCAGGCAACACAACTTAAGGTCAGAAACTCCAGAGATACTGAAGAAAGTGGCTCAAACAGGGACTTCTGTAAAGTATTAAGGACCAGTGGAAGATCACACGGGGGAACAGGGGAAAAAACTACTGGCCTCTTGAGGCAGAAACTCTGAAGAAGGTGAGAGGCCAAGGACTCAAAGGGGAGGAGAGAGGTACCCCCGATAGCCTTGATGGCGGGCCACTGGCTATGGAGAGTAGAAATTGATTGTCCCAGACTCCTGTGAGGGTGGTTCTATACTAGAGTTCTTACGGGATGGGTTCTCGATGGGGCTAACTCCCTTGATGAACAGCGGACAGAAAAATTCTTATTGTGTCTCCTATAAACACGAAGAGTGTTGACGTTCCTAGAATTCTGAATTAAAAGAGCCACTTATGAGGAGCAACCCAAATTGACTAACCTCCTCCTTTGAATTTACAAACACCCAAGGGCAGCTACCTGATTGAATTGTGGAACAGATGAAGAAACCTGAGCGGAGAAGGAGACACTGGATACCAAGGAGGAGCAAGTAGGGGGTATGACGGTTGCCGACTCCAAAGCGGGACTACCAGCACCATCATCACCCTTGACCTCCTGATCTTCGCTAAAACCCTGCTGAAAAGGTGAAAGGCAAAGAGAAGACCCTGCAGCCAGGGGAAACTCAAGGTGTCTACGTGCCAAGCCCCTTGAAAAGGAGAATGGTGCAAAACCTTTGTAGAAGAGCATCCTGCAGGCAAACAAAATGATCCAGCCATGGTCTTCCAAACCTCTCCGTAAACACCAGGAAAATCAGAGGTGACAGGGACAAAGACACGAAGGAAGGGAGTTGGCGATTCTGCTGATCAGCACACTCATTCTCCCTCCCCAGAAGATAAATTGCAGTTGAACCTCTGCCCATGCCCCTATCTGATTTGCCAGGAGAGCCAGAAGAGGAGAACAAGTCTCCCCCTCCCCCCACCCCACGCCAAATGATTTCAATCAGCTCAGGCCACTTGATTGTCCATCCTGATCTGGACAAACGTATCTTTGAGAAGTGAGGTAAAGTGTAAAAGAGCTTTGAAGAGTGTAGCCAGCTCTTTCCAATTCAAAGTCATCTAGCTCTCTGTGGTCGATCAAAATCCCTGAGAAGGAAGCGCTACAAGAGTAGCTTCCCAATCCCAACAGCTTGCGTCAGTTGTCAGGGAACAGGGCAATGGTGGGTCGAAGGGCATCCCCTTCACCAGATTTGCCGGCCGCAACCACCACTGCAGCTACCAAGAATATGTGCCAGACACTGGCACTAAGGTGCCGTAATACTGTGACCTCAAGTTCCAGTGTGCTAGCAGGTGATAAACCAGGTAGAAAAGATGCCTGTGAGCCCACAGAACCCAGAAAAAGGGAGGCAGACATGTCCCTTTGAACCCTCAACCAGTCCCTTGCTGAACCCGACTGAGCTGACAGAGGAGTCCCAAGATGAAACCTTAGTAGTCGTTTTCGCAGTGGAGGAAGAAACACACTTCACAACTTTGTATTGAAGAGTGCCCCTATGAACAGGAGTTCCTGAGATGGGACTAGCTGAGATTCATAATAAACCCATGGTTATCCAGGCAATCCTGCACCAACTCAAATTCCTCCTGAACCGTAAGGAAAGATGTGGAAGAAATTAGCCAATCATCTAGTTAAGGAAAGAAAAGCACCCCTCAGGCATATAACCGACCCACAGAGGAGTCAAAATTTTCGTGAACGCAGTAGGGGCAGAGGTGAAGGCAAAGGAAAGCACACAGAACTGGAATTGCTGCCCCAGAGCAAAGAATCTCCAATAGCTATGTGAAAGAGGATGTATTGGGATATGGAAATAAGAATCCAAAATGTCCAAAGAGGCCAGAAACGACCCAGAAGAAATAAGGGGTAAGATCTTCTGCAAACTCACCATATTTAATTTTTGGTAGGGAACATAGGAATTCAAGAGATCCAAGATTGGACAGTATCCCCCGGACGCCTTCTGGACCAGGAATATCAGAGAATAACATCCCTGAGCCATTTCTGACTCGGGACTGGAATAATGGATCCCTTTTGGAAAAGCTCAAAGATTCCCTTCTATAGACCCAGGAATTTTAGAGGATTCCAAGGAGTTTGGGTTGGCAAAAAAGATCTGGAGGTTGTGAAAAAAAGTCGATAGAATAGCCCTTTCCCAACAAACAAATAACCCAGACATTGGTGACGTGTCTTGACCGCACTGATGAAAATCTTCCGATTCAACCTCCCACCCTCTGACAGTCATGCTTCTGGAATGAAACTGGCAAGGGCGGCGCTTGCAGGCTATTGCTGAGACTCAGAGGAGGGAGTGACTCTGCCTCTTCCCCTTCCACGAAAATGCCGAGTGTGCTCTCTCCCAGCTGACAAGGAATTCCCAAACGTTTGCCTGCAAGCAAGCCCACCACCTCTCACCGCCCATCTCAGAGGTGTCAGGAGCTTATGGTCCTCCACAGACTTCTTAATAGTTCCTCAAGTGGAGGACCAAACAATTTTTCCCCATTAAAAGGCATCCGAGGAAGGAGTGCCTTCTGGTACGCCCCATTCTTCCATGACATCATCCATATGCGATATCCATATGCGAGGAACTGCCGCAGGAAAGGCCAAATCGTTGTTCAAGAGGGTCATAACCTCCTTCAACTCAGCTCCCTTCACAAAGTGTCCCCTCTGTTCCTTATCTGAACAATACTGGGTCAGATTGGGAGGAGAGCTTAGGGAATTGTAGGCACTGGACCCTCTTGTGCCACAAAAGCAGCATTCAAAGCTTTATTAGTCAGAGACTCAGGGACATCTAGCTCCATTCCAACAGGCTGATGTGAGGACGCTGGCTCTGATAATGCTTTCTCTCAGAGCCAGACTCAGAATCGTACCTCCGCTTTCCAGAACGCTTTCCCTTCATGTCTGCAATCACCAACAAATGCCAACATGCAGGGAGAATACCGGCTAACTTAAATACTTCAGTGTAGCACTGTTGCTAAGCAACAGCCACGGAATCAATGAAGCGGAGCGCTGCCAACGGCTCCTTTAACATCTATATTATCACCCTAGCAACGTCATGGGAAAAGTAGACTATCTGAAGAGAGGTCAATCAAGATTGCCACATACCAACAAGGTAAAACAACCCACCACACCTAAATGCTTTAGCGGAGGAGAGGCGGCAAGTTATGCATGATTTAAGCTCCTGAGAGCCCTGCAGTGGCTTACTGGCAATTCGAACTAAGAACCGTCGCTCCAAAGCGCCAGGAGCAGTGGCGTGTTCAGAAAAATGCCAAAAATGAAACTGCTGCTCCTAACTGCTACAGAGCAGGAGCTGCGTTTTCCTAAAATCATGCAAACAGAGACATCGCCACTTTGTACAAACGTCAAATAAATGTGGTGAAACCTGAAACCGCCACTCCCAATCACAAAGCGGGGGAGCAGCGGTACAGTATAAATATACAAAACATGCGTGGACGCTACAGCCTGCGCAACAAACAAATGACATACAATAAATAGTTCTATGGGTACCAATTGCCAGAAACACAGAAGACTAAAATAGGATTCTGTATGGGTTTGCCCCACTGTTCTAGGTCAGGTGACAGGTACTTCCTGTCAGATCACCATTTTGGGTGGGGATTTTTTTTTCTATGGGTGAATGCTGTACCATGAACACAGTGCTCAGCGAGGACTGTGACGAGGAAGACGGAGGAAGAAGGTAATAATTCTTAACAGGTACATATTCTCTTCTTAGAAAGGAAACGGGTGAGGTACAAACAGATTATAATAAAGAATAGTAACCCACTCACTTAACGTCTGAATGACTTCAGTGAATACTTTACTTGAGAATGAGGGACCAAATTAGATATCGGAGTAATGGCAGTTTCTCTGCCAGGGCGACGGTGTAAATTACTCAGCCGGCCTGATGGAGATGCCGCATGCTGGACTTAGAAATGACAGCCAAGCTGACCGTCATTTCTAAGGCATTGGGAAGAACTGCTGTAATAGCAGTTCTTGGCAATGCCTACAACAGTTTGGTGCAGGACTCCATCAACATGACAGAGGATTTTCATTTTAAAACAGAAAATCCCAAAGTGGGATTTTCTTTATGAAATTAGAAAATGATAATGTCCCCCCTCACTATGGGAGTTATCTTCCATGACGATGGTGGCATTTTTTTGTTTTTTACAGTCCCTTGCCACCAGGGCTTGCCTGGCAGTGACGGATAGAAAAAACATAAGAAAGTATATGTACACCCAATTGATCAGACGGACATATGGCCAATTCTCCATAGGTTCGTCAGAGAAGTTGGGCTATGGCGGTGATGGGAGTAGTCAATGCCTTGGTCAAACTATGGTAAGCCTGCATTAAAATCGGGCATGTCGGGGCGTGGCTTGCAGCGCAACGAGATGGCTGCAGCTTAGAGGAGCTCCGCAAGAAACGTAGACTCCCCTGACGATCCGCCACACAATCCGGTCAGTAATTATACCACAAAGACGCACGCTGGAAGCGAAATACAAAGGGATCTAGCCGAACCAACTTCCGAAATCCGCCGAGGTCCGAAGCGCTGGGGAGAGCCTGAAGACAGGAGCGGTGGCCTGTTGGTGCGGCCGCAACCGGGGGCTAAAATGAGGCGAGGGCCGTCCGAGTGGGGCGCGGACCGGCGCACCGCTATCAGCGCAGGAAGCAGATGTGCGGTATTCTGAACGGAGGCTCCGTCGGCTGCCTGCCTCGTTTAAGATCCGCTTGTGTCCCGGTGAAGTAAGGGAGGTGGGGGCATCTGGAGCCCACTTTCAATCACCTCCGAGCCGCACTGGTGCTCGATCAGCCCCGAAGACAGCGGGAGCGGCCTAACAGTGCGGACGGAACCAGAGCCTGGGGTACAAATAGACCCACCCGGGAACGTTTGAGGCTTGGCCTCGGGCCTCCATCAGCACCTACAGCAACTCGTGGCACGAAGGAGGGCATGGCCTGTCTGCCCAACTGACGCCGGGACCTCAATTACAGCAGGGGCCTGCTTGGACAACTGGATCAAGGGGCGGAAAGTACCTGGTGCTGCGCCCTCAACTCAGCAGACGTCCAGATCGCCGGAAGGTGGAATGGAGACTTTGCTGTAACCTGGGGTGGGCCCAGACGACCAGTAAGCGGATACCCTTGCAGCGCATCGGGGGGGGGGGGGGTCGAGGCCCTAGGCCCCGGAGGACCCGCTCTCTGCCACCAGCGGCGGCGGGGACCGCGAGCCCTGAACACCACTGCAGGCCGCGAATAAAGTCCCACCCGAACTTCCTGATTGGTGGCGCCCGAGAGTGCGGCAACAGAGTTCGTGGGATACACAACAGCGGAACGCTGCGTGGGCGGCATCTCAGAACTCACATCGCCAGCCATTAACCCCGCAAAGTCAGTTTGTGGTGCAGATGGAAAACCGACAGGCCGCGCGGGACCGGCGGTCTCACGGCAGCGATTACCGACCAGCGCGGAATTATCAGAGCAAAGATGGGGGGCAGAGGCCCACGCACGACCTCACAGGTCAAGCTAGATAAATTTGCGTACGGAAAAGACTTTCCCGCGCTGCCAGAGCATACGGGTCTCCCAGACAAGGCCCCAGAAGAGGAGGGAGCGAACAAGGTAACATTGGAAGATATAATGTCTGCCCTCACTAATGTACAGTCGACGGTGGGATCGATCTCTGCGGATGTTTCTTTCTTGAGGGCAGACTTTCAAAAGATGACCGCCAGGGTCACAGACGTTGAACAGGCGACGAAATCTCTCGCGAAGGACACTGCAACTTTGATCAAAAAGGTAAACCAATTGGAGGCGGAAAAAATTATCATGGCGGCGAAGTTGGATGATCAGGAAGGGCACTCACGGCGCAACAACGTCAGAATTACGGGCATTCCTAAAAGCGAGGGGAACCCTGCCATGGACCTGTATGTAGAAGACCTCATAAAAACTAGACTTCAACCCTGGGGACTCTCCACTTTTTTCTCTGTTGAAAGAGCGCACAGAGTGCCGGGGGTAAGCCCAAACCTGGGGCTCCCCCTAGACCTATCCTTGCCCGCATCTTCAATTTCCGAGAGAGGGATGCCATATTGCAAACGGCGAGGGTGGCACCGCCGATATGCGTCCAAAACTCGGCGGTGTCCTTCTTTCCGGACTACACGGCGGATGTCTCTAAACGTTGTAGGAGCTTCATGGAACTTAAAAAAAGAACTGAGAACCAGGGAGCTGCCATATTCGATGCTGTTCCCAGCAAAAATGCGTGTTGTGGCGGACGGAAAAACATGGTTCTTCGAGACACCTGAAGAGGCCCACGATTGGCTCGAGGGATGGCGTCGTGTGGAAAGATCCCAACGGTCAGAAAGAAGCCAGAGACACCACAGGATGGATGGGGACCCCAGGGATCCTGGACAGGAGCGGGAAGAGGAACACCAGAAGCGAAGAGTGAGCTTATATGTAGCGGTCAGAAACCGCGAACTGATGCAAAACAAGGGCACTCCAGCGAACTCACTAACACGAGGAGACGGCTATAGAACATTCAGTGCAGATTATCTTTGGGGTGGAGAACAACTGCGACCCTCTGCGGACTTCTCACCCCCTACACGCAAGTACTGTTCATGGGATTGGGGACTAAGCGCTCTGCAAAGTTGGGGTGGCGGGCAGTTTTGACTCCGTCTAGCAGGGAGGCAGGGTGGGGGGTGGCGGGGATGGCATTGTTCTTTTGGTTATGTTGGTTTTTTGTTTTAAGTTCTAATGAGGCATTCACGTATGTCACATCTTTACACATTGTTCAACGGACACATTGCACATATGACCCTGCAACATTTCTTCTGCATTTCGTCAGATATGGCGGTACAAGACACAACTGACCCTGACCCAGGGACGTATCCCATGACCCAGGGACGTATCCCATGACCCAGGTACCGCCCCTGTCAGTGATTACGTGCAAAGTACATGGCCTGGGAGACAGAATAAAGAGAGGCCTGGTTCTACAGTGTTTAAAGCGGTGCTCACCGGCGGTGGCCCTGCTGCAGGAAACACAGCTTACTGGTACACTTGCAAGGCGATGGACAGGTGGGGGTTTAAAATGCTTGTACACTTGGAATTCTCTTCTGGCTCCAGAGGAGTGGGTATTTTAGTTAAAAAACACTCTACGCTAATAGTGCATAACACAAAAACAGACAATCAAGGCCGCTTTGCGGCCATAATAGGTCAGTGGGAGGGGCGGTCTATCAATGTAGTATCCGTTTACATCCCCCTGCACTACAAGCGGTAGCACTCCCAGCACTTAGTGATTTCTTACTTGATCTTCAGGAAGGGGAGCTACTGATTGGGGGGGGACTTTAATGCAACTATAGATGGAACTCTAGACCGATATCCGGTGAAGACGCGAGTACCTGACGTGTCTTGCCTTGGGAGTTTTATGGCAGCACTTGGGCTTGCTTACGTGTGGAGATGGCACCACCCCACGGCACGGCAATTCACCTTACATTCCGGGGTACACAATAGCCTGTCTAGAATAGATTACTTCCTAGGTACAGCTGACAGCCTGAAGAATATCGACAGTGTAGAGATTAAGCCTAGAGGTATCTCTGACCATTCCCCGATACTATTAACGTACACATACCACCACAGGATGCGGCGGCGTATCTATCCCATTCGTCCTGACTATTTACAGGTCCCCAAGATCATGAAGGCTATCATTACGGCGACGAAACACTACTTTCAGGAGAATGTCTTATCGGATAGCTCTCAGACTACCCTGTGGGAGGCTTATAAAACTGTCCTCCAAGGGCAGGCCATTGTCTCTATTACGGGACACAGGCGGGAGAAACAACAGGAACTGCAGGACATAGGACTAGAGTTGCATGACGCTGAGGCCCAACACTCCAATAACCCAACGCCGGCTACATCCCAGAGTTTGCGTCTTAGACAACAACAGCACAGGGAATACCTTAGGGAAGCGACCAGGGTGCGACTAACGGCCACTCAACACAAGGTATATGAAACCGGTGATAAAACCGGGAAGCTCTTGGTGTGGCTCGACAAAAGGGAGCAGGGTAGTAAATGGATAGCGCGGATTCGGACGAGGGATGGGCAAACGACAAACGGATCCACGGACAATAGTACACACACTAGCACAACACTTTCGGCAGGTGTATACGTCATCCTCCACGATGACATTTGAGGAGGCGTTGACTTATATACAAGATATTGATATGCACAGGCTCGCCCTGCAAGAGGCTCTAGCGCTTGAGGCGGATCTCACAGTAGAGGAGTTACAAGTGGCGATTGGGTCATTGCAATCGGGTAAAGCGGTAGGACCAAACGGGATACCTATTGAACTCTATAAAAAGACGGCGGGGACGATTGCCCCACACTTGCAGCGCATGTATTCCGATAGCCTACAGGTAGGCGAACTCCTGTTAGATCAGAGATTGGCCACCATAGTTGCAATACCTAAACCAGGAAAGCCTGCTGAAGAATGTACCTCGTATTGTCCAATATCATTGATCAATGCGGAGGCTAAAATCCTCGCAAAGCTACTGGCGATTAGGCTGACACTGCACCTTGAGACCCGGATACATCCAGATCAGTTCGGTTTTATGCCAGGCAGGAATACGGCCCTCAAACTGAGACGCTTACATGGGGTGATGGCCCGTATCCCTTATCTTACGGAATCAGCTGTTATACTCTACCTAGGCGCACAAATGGCATTTGATATGGTGGAGTGGCCCTTCCGGTTTGCCGTGCTTAGTCACTTGGGCTTCGGCCCTAAATTTTGCGCATGGATCCGTCTCCTATATATTAAACCAGTGGCACACGTCGTGGCAAATGGACACATTTCTGACAACTTTCCACTGGCGCGTGGTATACGACACGGCTGTCCCCTGTCGCCGCTGCTTTTTGCCCTGGTGCTGGAGCCACTGGCAGCATGGACTAGGTGGGAGCCAATGATACAGGGTCTCAAATGGGCGGTAGGGTGGGAAGACTGCATCTCCCTCTACGCGGATGATGTATTATTATATATGACCACCCCTAGGCGCTCCATACTGGCTCTCCTAAATATATGCGAACTCTTCGAACGGGCGTCTGGCTACACCATAAACTGGTCCAAATCTGTCCTGTATGTTTTACACGGCCCTCCACCACAACTCCCTAACGATTGACCGCTCCAGATCACGGGGAACACATTTAAATACTTGGGTATACATATAACAGCCAACCTGGATGATTTCTTCAAAAGAAATCTACAGCCCCCATTAGAGCGCCTTAAAAGAGACGCAAAACACTGGGGGACACTGTCGCTCACATTGTTGGGAAAGGCAGCGCTTTTTAAAATGATGGCGCTTCCTCGATTTATATATGCGCTGGAGACCGATCCAAGTAACGGCAAGCTATTTTAAAGCGATTGCGGTGCAGGTTTCCAGCCTTATGTGGGGTAACAAACCAGCGAGCATAGCACAGGCCAAGTTGGTTCGATGGTGGTATGACGGTGGGATAGCACTCCCTAACATACAATTATATTACTGGGCGGCACAGCTAAAGGTAATCAACCAATGGATACACGCCCCGCAATCAGACCCTGCATTTAGGGCAGACATATTTGTACTAGGAGCGGGAAGTATGCTGTCCGCCCTTTATAATAAGAGGCAAGCCCCTGCGTTAATAGGGCCTACAAAACACACAGTCGCCATATGGCATGCTGCGCAGGCTAAATTGGGCTGGCAAGGGATTATAACCCGACTCACTCCTCTTTGGGACACGGAGCAGCTGGGAAAGCTCAGGAATAGTAAGGGCTTCAATCAATGGGATGCAATAGGCATATCCACGGTGGGTGACATGTGGAGCAAGGGGAATGTAATTACATTTGAAAGTCTTCAGCAACAATATGAACTGCCACCCTCTGAAATTTTCCGATACACGCAGATAAAACATGCGCTGACAGCAGTCATACCACCTGGTACCGAGGTCCCGGAAGCTTCACCTCTGGAGGACAGATTACTGACAGACCACATGCATAGGCGGGCTACTTCATTCACCTACCGAAAGTTAGTTATCAACCTGCCGGATCCCACAGTACCACTCAGGAGAAAATGGTCTTGCAATGTGGGTGACCTTGATGACACTGAGTGGCAGGAGGCGTTGGCCTCGCCACGGGAGGTGGGTATTCCATCACAACTCAAACTAGTGCAGCTTAAAATTCTACATCGAACCTACTACACTAGGACTACACTATGTAGGATGGGTAAAACATCACACCTATATTGTCTGAGGGGATGCGGGGAGGAGGGAACCTTTTATCACACCATATGGCAGTGACCGAAGATTGCAGACTACTGGACAAAGATAATGAGAACCATATCGCAAACAGAGGAAGTGTCATTAATACCAGAGCCCAAGAGGTGTTTGTTAAATATATGGGAGCCAAATGACCTTACTCATCCGGCACAAGACTGGGCCACGCTGGGGATAATGGTTGCGAAACGCAATATCGCACAAAAATGGGGGGCGGCGGAACTACCGTCATTGGCCACATGGTGCAGAGACATGGACACTGCTATGGTGGCCGAGACAACAGTATTCATTAATCAAGGTTGTCGCCGGAAATGGAGCAAGATTTGGGAGGCATGGAACAAATTTAGGGGAGACATCTGTGACCCACCACACGAACAGGCGGAAGAGGACTCGGATGAGGAACGCTAAGGAGGGGGGCGGTAACAGCATGAGGGGTACTGTTAATGACTATGCTGTAAGAAATGCCAATGTAATAAGGATGCGGAACTGTGTAGTGTTGGTGTATAATGTGTATATATACCATCTGGAAAAGTTATGCCTCGATGAAGTTAACTATAATAAAAAGATTTTTTTTTTAAAAAGAAAATCGGGCATGATGACTATTGTGCTAGCGGGAAGGGTTGCAATGAAGTTCCCCCTCCGCCAACATATAAATCGGCCTCCAAGTAAGGTATTCTCGCCATTAACTTGGAGGTACATTTTAAATTTTAAGATCAATTTTATTTATGGACTTAACACAGACCGAATTAACCAACAGTAATTGATATTGCCACAGGCAATTATGAGTGGCCCAGTGTTGCCATACCTAAAATTACCAGGTGTGAGAAATCCTGGCTCCATTTTACATTTCAGCATTCAATCAACACACCCATGTCCAATCACATTTTCCACATGCGGTGAAGAGTTCGGTGTTCCCAGAATTACATGTTACTCCCCTGTTGGATACTTTAACTTGTAAAGCCTTTGATTAGGGGTAGAGATATCACCTGGAATGGGCCTCTCTGACCCAGTATCTCTGCCCTTTTATTCTGGGCATTTCGGAATGAGGGCTATAGAGCTCAAGGTTGGCAAGGTCAGCGGTAGGAGAAGAAGCAAATGCATATTAAGTTAAGCCGAACCAAGTCTTTGAGCTGAGAATTGCATTTGCCTTTGAAAGTTTAAATAATTACACCCCAAAACAATATTGATGATTCTTTATTACTGCCACTAAACCGAAATTCTATTTCAGGACTGGAGGCGAGGATTATGCCTTCTCTCTTCGCTTTAATCCAAATAGCAGCACATTAAAAGGATAACAAAGACTACATTTCCCATGAACCTTAGGGAAAGGTAGTTATGAAAACACACATGGTAACATTCGATCAAACCACGGAAACAATGTCCAATCAGGGGCCTCCAAGTCCAATATAGTCCTCTGTTACTGTCCCTTCTCCCTCTTTCTTCGCTGCTACGCAGCCAGATAAGTACCCTTCAGGCTTTTTTCCTTGTTTGGGTTACTTCCTTGTCAATGTGACTGAATTGTATATGTATGGGTAACGGAATTGCTTTGAATGCTTTTAGTGTGTTTTGTCACCGTTCACCTCGGCGCATGCTGCGCTCGCTTTAGTTTGGTTTTTATTAGCGCGTTTGCAATGGGCGCTGCATGACGAGCTCACTCACGTGTTTTGATCCAGCCGCGGAACGGGGATTTTCCGGCATCAGGGTTCGTGCTGAGGACCTCCCGCCGCCAGGAGGCATGGAAGGCTATGGCGATGCGGCGCACTGCTTGAACGCTTTTCTTACATGCGATTCAAGCATCATGCTCGCATTCTGAAGCCTCTGGCCTGAGGGGGGACGCCCGTGTTTGGGTCTGTAGGCGGTGAGCGAATTACACGGCCGTCCGCCGTCTGTAAATTGGTCTCACGAACGCCCGATCACGGGTCTGTATCGGCCTGAGGGCCTAGTTGGGGACTTTACCCAGGCCAGGTCCCTTGATACAGGGGCAAATTTGAGCAATTTAAACATAATTTTACTGCCATTTCAGTCCCCTGGTGCTAGCACCCCGTTACTTGTGGTGAACCCGCACTCTTCTGCTGGCTGTCACCCAGCCCCTCAATCTTGGGCCTGATTCACGCCCTGGTGGATTACCTACCACTGCTTTACCTCATAATCCATGTTAACTTGCAATTATGGAGTATTATGAAGGTTACCAAAAGGAGGAAGATCCTCTGGTTGACTTGCCTTGGGGGGACGCCTTTTATGAGGCGGTAGATACTTCAATCTACAGGGCGGATGATTAGTCCATCACTCCTTTAGAGAAGAGGCTCTCCCGCCAGATCGCAAAGGGGTTTCAAAAGCTCATGCCCCATCTTACTGCACCCCCTCCAGCCCCGGTGCCCGTTGACCCAAGAGACCCTGGCGCACCGCCACCCAAGCGGCCCCGGGACTCAGGGAGGGACCGGGATGCATTTGCAAGGCTTAAACAGGCCTTTCTGGAGAGTCAGCCTACTCTACCTGCGGGACCCTCCCCTGCTCCTCCGCCAGCCACTCCTAACACTTACCAAGCAGCAGATGCAGACTCAGATCCGGGCCCTTCCAAACCATGGCTCCCGTCCCGTCCTTCCCAGACTAGTCAGAGCACGTCCGACATGCCTGATCCCAATGATATCGTTCACCCACGCTCCTCAGAGTGGGCCCGGCCGATAAGGTTGCCGCTTATGTTGCAGGGCATATCTGCAGACCATTAGAGAAGGAGGCCCACAGTTGTTTGCGTGCGGAATGCCCTCGCCCATCTCTAGAGGGGAAAGTCGCCCTGACGCCAGAAATTGACCGCCGCATGGCCACGTTCCTCCAGAAGTTTATCATGGATCCCAAAAAAGGGATCGACCATTCATGGAGGGCTCATCAGGATAAGCTCCTGGATGCCCTCGGCCCCATTACCGAAATTCTTGACATGGCTGAGGAAGCCAAGGAGTCTGGCTCCATCATTTCTCCTGAAATGCTGTCAGGATGGACCCAGAGGGCCGTGATTTTTTTGGGCAACGGGAATTGTGCCCTTTCCACCAAGCGCTGCTGATCCCTCCTTATTAAGATCGACCCAAAATTGGGGATTTGGCGGACTCGGAGGCGGGTGCCATTGCTCAGGGGGGTCTCTTGGCGAGCCATTCGTCAAAGAGTTCAGAAAGTTTGTAAACACTTTCACCTCGTTGGACAAGGCCCAGTCCATGATTAGAAAAGTTTTTCCTCGTGTTTTTCAAGGGGCTGGCCGAGGCAGGGGCCGCTCGGCCGGCCGTCCAAGCCACCACAAAGCTCAGAGAGGCTCCAGACAGTTCCAGGACCAGCCTCTCTTGGGAACTTTTACCCAACCAGAGGATGCCGTGGCAAGGGTAAATGTTTCAGAGGAGGAGCGTCCACCTCAAGCCCTGGTGAGTGTTCTTAATTTTTCCCAAATAAAAATAGGGGGGAGACTGGCAAATTTTTCCCAGGCATGGTTGTCCGTCACGCAAGACGCGTGGGTACTGCAGACAGTGCAGTGGTTTCATATAGAGTACGAGGGGACTCCGGTCCAACGGGCCACACCCCGCCGTATTCAGTTCTCGACCCAGGACGCCGCCCTTGTGGACGAGAAAGTCGCATCCCTCCTCGACCAGGGCGCCATCTGCCTGACCGTCCCTCACCCCAGGGGGTTCATAAGCAATATCTTTTTGGTCGACAAGACCGATGGCGGTTGCAGACCGGTTATCAATTTAAGCAAGTTTGACGAATGGCTGGTCTATCGCGATTTCAAGATGGAGGAGATACACCTCCTCCGAGACGTTCTCCGCCCGCAAGACTGGATGGTCCGCTTAGACCTGAAGGACGAGTATCTGGTGATTCCGATTTTTCCTCCTCACATAAGCTTCCTCCAGTTCGTCTGGCACCAACAGACTTACGAGTTCACGGCGCTTCCTTTCGGACTCTCCTCGGCTCCATGGTGCTTCACCAAGGAGCTCAAGCCCGTGGTGGAGTTCATGTGAGCCAAAGGTATCCGGATGATCGTGTATTTGGACGATCTCCTTCTGATGGGTTCTTATCCCCGTCAATTAACTGCCCACCTTCAGATGGCAGTGGACCTGCTTCAGGGCCCAGGCTTTGTTTTCAACGAGCAGAAATCTCTGTTACAGCCTGCTCAGTCTGTTACTTTTTTGGGGTTTGTTATAGACTCCGTCACGTCTACGCTCAGCCTGCCTGTCAGGAAGGTGATCAAAATACGTCACGAACTGAGGAGGCTACTTTCCAAACAGGTTTCCCTACAGCAGTTACCTAGGGTGGTAGGTCCAGGCCATCTTCCCGGGACCGCTGCACTACCGGGCTCTTCAGCGCCTCAAGGCGTATTTTCTTCGCAAGGGTTACCCTTATTCTCACAAGGTTTCCCTGTCCTGCAAGGCCTCAGAGGAGATCCAGTGGTGGCTGGACCACATGGAGGCTTGGAACAGCCATGCAATTTTCGGTTCCGCTCCAGATCTTGTTATCGAATCCGACGCCAGCAGACTAGGCTGGGGTGCCAGGTGCGAGGACCTCTCTACAGGAGGGTTGTGGTCTCCTGAAAAGCAGAAGTTGCACATCAATTGCCTGGAAATTCTGGCGTGGTCCTTTGCTGTCCGCTGCTGGACAAGGGACTCGGTGCAGTCGTGTGTCCTTCTCAAGATGGACAACATTTGAGCGGTCCGGTATGTCAACCATTTTGGGTGCACGAGGTCCAAGGCCCTCTCGGACCTGGCGGCGAGTTTGTGGCAGTCTTGCCTGGACAGTCAGATTTCAGTCACGGCGGATTATCTACCAGGGCGCGACAACCTGGTGGAGGATTTCCAATCCCGTCACTTCAGGGATTCCAGCCTTTGGATGCTCGACCGGAGCATGTTTGCGAGGCTGAACGACGTTTGGGGTCCCTTGACGGTGGACCTGTTCTCATTCAGACTGGATCATCAGTCCCTTGGTTTTTCAGCTGGAGACCGGACCCCTTGGCAATAGCCTCGGATGTGTTCCTCCAGCATTGGTGTGTGGAGCAGGGGTACGCGTTCCCCCCTTTTCGCGATGATCACGAGATCGACGGCCCAAGTCCGCAGGCAGTCAGCAGGCATCGTTTTAATAACGGCCCTTTGGAGGTCGCAAGTCTGGTTTCCAGTTCTTCTGGAACTTTCCTGGGATTTTCCAATCCTACTCCCCCGCTTTCCGACTCTCCTCCTGAGTCCCAACGGAACTCCACGTCCTCTGGTGTTGGCAAACTCATTGTGGCTCATGGCGTGGCGGATTTCCGGAGCCGATGGGAGGGCACAGGACCTTCGTAGGAGGCTGAAACATTCATCTCCAAGACTTGGGCAGACCGTACAGTTAAGAGGTACAAATCCGCGTGGGGCAGATGGTCCTGTTGGTGTTTGCGACAGGGTTTGGATCCCCTGGTCGCGGATGTTGTGCACGTGGTGAATTTTTGGGCACAATTGGCCTTCAGCGGCATGGCATACGGTCCATCAACACCTTCTGTTTTGCTATCTCGTCTGGCCATGCCCCTGTTAATGGCACGACCGTGGGCGAACACCCAATGGTGTGCAAGCCGTTGTGTGGCATTCAGTTCTCGCTCCCGCCAGAGCCTCGGTATTCTGCCCTTTGGGATGTGAACCAGGTCCTCAATCTGGTCTTGTCTTGGCAACCGAATCGTTTCCTTTCTAGGAAGGAACTTTCTGCCAAATTGGCCATGCTACTCTGTCTTATCTCTTGTAGACGCATCTCCGACGTTCGAGCTCTGGATATAACCGGCAGAATGTTTACTCCCGACAGAGTGACTCTCACTCTGCTCCGGCAGACGAAGTGCCATACCAGGGTAATCTCTTAGTTTCCGGATTCTCCAAAATTGTGTGTGGTTAGATGCCTCAAAGCATATGAAGAAATGACAGAAGAGTCCCATCCCCCTAGTGAACGCCAACTCCTCATTGTTCTCCGGAAGCCTTTCAGAGCAGTTTCCTCTCCGACCATTGCCAGATGGGTGAAATGGGCGATGCAAGAGGCTGGTATCAGTCTCAGTCACTTCGAAGCGCATTCAGCATGAGCAGCAATTGCTTCTAAATCATTCAGCTTGGGTTACCGCTTAGAGGATATCCTCAATGTGGCAGATTGGTCTTCGGACTACACGTTCAAAAGATTCTACTTCAAGCTGGTGCTGAATATGGCTCACCTCATGGTGAGCAAGCTTTGAACTAGCATAATCCTCGCTTCCAGTCCTGACATAGAATTAAAAATGTCCTAGCTAACGTAACGGAATGTTTCAAATCTGTTAAGGACTCAGAGGCAAGGATTATCCCACCCCAGGTCCCAAGAAGAGACATCCCTCCCCGTACTGCAGTAAGTAGTTTATTTCAATGTGTATTTGGTTGGGATACTCTCGCTCTGCTATGACTCATTGTCAGTGAAATTGCTCTCCCTCCCTCGCAGCTCCACCATTAAGTGAGGCCTTCCACTGAGCCCCTGCACTTTCGAGTGTTGGTGTTCGAGGCCCTCGTCCACACGCAGGTTTCACCTGCGCCTCATCCCTGGTGGTCCAGTGGATCTCTGTCTCTATTCTCTCACTCTGCTTTTTCTCTCCTTTTTCACATGTTTTTATCCCTCACTTCTATCTCCCCCTTCACTCTCCTTCTGAGTCTTTCCTCCATTTTCTGTCGTTTTCCCCTCATTTCAAGCTCCCATTCACTCTCCTTCTGTGTCTTTCCTCTGTTTCTCACTGGTCTTTACCCTCATCTCAATCTCTCCCTTTCACTCTCCAGCTGTGTCCTACGTGTCTTTCCTCCACTCTTTCGTGCACTTTTGCTGCCTTATTTGCACTTTTCTCTCTCTTTTTGCCTTTTTCCTTTTTAAGCCTGTTTTTCCCCGCCGCTGCTGCCCCCGCGGCCCCTCCCCCCCAGCACAACCAGTGCGACCGGCCCAATTCAGCTCCCCTCCCTGCTCCCACCTCCCAGCTGTCCAGCCCTCCCCGACCTCTACTTAATGGCGGCCGCTGCAGGGACAGGCGAGCAAGACCACTGACTCATTTTCAGTGAAATTGCTCTCCCTCACTCGCAGCTCCACCATTAAGTGAGGCCTTCCCCCGAGCCCCGGCACTCTCGAGTATTGGTGTTCGAGGCCCTGCTCCACCCGCAGGTTTAACCTGCGCCTCATCCCTGGTGGTCCAGTGGACCTCTGTCTCCATTCTCTCCCTCCTCTTTTTCTCTCCTTTTTCGCTAGTTTTTTTACCATCACTTCTATCTCCCCCTTCACTCTCCTTCTGGGTCTTTCCTCCATTTTCTGTCGTTTCCCCTCATCTCAAGTTCCCCCTTTCACTCTCCTTCTGTGTCCTTTGTGTCTTTCCTCCACTCATAGTTGCACTTTTGCTGCCTTATTTGCACTTTACTCTCTTTTTGCCTTTTTCCTTTTGCCTTTTTCAGCCCGTTTTTCCCCACCACTGCTGCCTCCGCAGCCCCTCCCCCCAGCACGACCAGTGTCGACCGTCCCAATCCAGATCCCCTCCCCGCTCCCACCTGTCCAGCCTTCCCTGACCCCTACTTAATGGAAGCAGCGCCGCCGGCGCGCCAAAGGCAAGCCCGTCTGCGCCTGTCTGCGACTCGACTGCGATCAGCGCCAGGAACCCTGGATCTCTGCACCACCAACGCTACGACACAGCGGCACTCCACGCTCTCAACCCAGGCCGCAACAACAACTGTAAGCTAGCATCACCAGCTGAAACCCACGGACCCTTCAGCTGTCACCGCTGCCGGCACACCTGCAGCACCGCCAAGACCACAGACCCAGCACAACCCACCCGCAAGAACACAACTGAACCGAAGACCCTGCAATGCATCGTCCTCAACGTCCGATCCCTCCACAAACACGCCACTGAAATCTGATACCTCCTCGACAGCACCACCCCAGACGTAGCATTCTTTACCGAAACCTGGACCAACACCACCTCTGGACCGGACATCGCCATCGCTATTCCCCAAGGATACAAGATCTCCAGGAAGGACCGCCCCACCCGCCCGGGAGGAGGAATCGCCATCGTCCACAAATCCACCCTCCGCCTGAGCACACTACCTGACGAGCCCAGAGACCTGATAGAACACTTCACTTCAAGATACTGGCCAGCCCTACCTCCACCTACCGACCCCCTGGACCCAGCGAACTTTTCGCCAACTCCATCATGGACATCATCTACCCGCATGCCATCGCGTCCACCAACTACACCCTACTGGGAGACCTCAACTTCCACCTCTACAACCAACTGGACCCCAGCACCACATCCTTCCTGGACAACCTCCACAACATTGGACTCTGCCAGATCGTGACCAAACCCACGCACTCAGCAGCACACACCCTCAACCCCCTCTTCACAACAGGAAACTCCATCAACTTCAGCCACACCACCGAACTCCCTTGGACTGACCATCGATGCGTCCACTTCACCTTCAGAACACCCACCATCCACAGACACCAGCACCTGCTCCCACGAAGAAACTGGACCAGAATCACCAACGACCAGCTGACCTCATCACTCAGCAACTCCACCCCAACCATCGTGGAAAATGACGACCCCAACACCGTAGCTCGAACCCTGCACAGATGGATCTCTGACAGCGCCAACACTATAGCCCCCCTTAAGAAAAACAACAACACCCACACCAAGAAAGGTAGATGGTTCACCACCGAACTTCGAGAGTCCCAGACGCACTTGCCGCTGCCTCGAAAAGGCCTGGAGGAACACCAAATCCACAGAAGCCCACTACAACTTCAGAGCTGCCACCCAGGCCCACCACCAACTCATCAAAAAAATGAGGAAAAAAGCGACTAAAGACAGAATCTCCACTCATGCAAACAACAGCAAAGAACTCTTCAAAATCATCAAGGAGTTCGCCCAACCCACCAGCAAGTCCACCGACATCCCTCCCTCACAAGACCTCTGCGACAAACTCAGCACCTTTTTCCACCACAAAATCAAGAGCATCATCTACAACTTCGACGACGACAACCAACACACTGAACCCTCACCAACCTGCCCTGACATCCTGAAGTCAGCGATCGACAACTGGACAGCCCTCACCACCGAAGACACACAATGAAGTCAATCCACTCCGGGCCCCCACGGACCTCTGCCCCCACCACATTTTCAACAGAGCCGCCAACACCATTGCACCCATGCTCTGCCACACGATGAACCGCTCCCTGGCAACCGCCTCATTCCCTGATGACTGGAAACACGCTGAGATCAACCCCCTCCTGAAGAAACCCTCGGCGGACCCCACCAACCTCAAAAACCTACAGACCCATCTCCCTGCTCCCGTTCCCAGCGAAAGTCGTTGAGAAAGCCATCAACAGCCAACTCGCCACATTCATTGAAGAGCACAACATCCTCGACTCCTCCCAATCCGGCTTCAGAAAAAACCACAGTACGGAAACCGCCCTCCTCGCCGCAACAGATGACATCCGTACCTTACTGGACAAAGGAGAAACAGCAGCTCTCATCCTCCTCGACCTCTCAGCGGCATTCGACACAGTTTCACCGCACCCTAATAAGCAGACGCCACAACGCAGGGATCCAAGACAAGGCCCTCGACTGGATCCGCTCCTTCCTCCCTGGCAGAACGCATCGGGTCAGACTCCCCCCTTTCCTCACGGACCCTACACCTACCGAGTCCCCAAGGGGTCCTCCCTCAGCCCTACGCTCTTCAATGTCTACATGGCTCCGCTAGCCCCCATCGTCAGAACCTACGGACTCAACATTGTGTCATATGCAGATGACATCCAACTCATCCTCTCCCTATCCAAAGAACCCAACACCGCCAAACACAACTTTCGAGAAGGCATGGAAGCTGTCACCAAATGGATGAAAAACAGCTGCCTCCAACTAAACACAAACAAAACGGAAGTACTCATCATGGGCCCAAACCCTGACGCCCGGAACGACACCTGCTGGCCCCCCGCCCTCAGAAGCCCACCCACCCCCACGGACCACGCACGCAACCTGGGAATCATCCTGGACTCAGCTCAATATGGACCGCCAGATAAACTCTGTCTCTTCCTCCTGCTTCCACACCCTCCGCCTCCTACGTGAGACCTTCAAATGGATCCCCTCGAACACAGAAAGATGGTCACTCACGCCCTAGTCACCAGCAGGCTCCACTACGGCAATGCACTCTATGTCGGAATAAACAAAAACCTCACCCGCAAGCTACAGAACATCCAAAACGCCGCCGCAAGACTGGTCCTCAACCTGCCAAGAAACTGCCACATCTCCCAGCACCTGCGCACACTCCACTGGCTCCCCATCAAAGCTAGAGTCACCTTCAAGATGCTAACCCACGCTCACAAGGCCCTCCACGACACCGGACAAGCATACTTGAAACAGCCGACTCAAATTCCACGCACCCCAAAGGACCCTACGATCAGCCCAGCTCTCCTACGCCGAGCTCCCCTACTCCAGAAAGACCAGATCAGGAGGCTGCTCCTTCTCCTTCTGCGCGGCCAGAGCCTGGAACGACCTTCCGCTCCACCTCAGACAGATAACATCGCTCCCCATCTTTGCAAGAAACCTCAAAACCTGGCTCTTCGACAGATCCCCTCCTTGATGGACTGGAACCTGCGACACCCCCACTCCCCAGCGCCTTGAGACCCTTACGGGTGAGTAGTCACGCTTAACGAACACCTGATTGATTGATAACTGTGGCTGCTTCTGTTGCAGGTTATAGCAGTTACGGTTCTGTTTGTAATATGTCATTGTCGTTGGCAGGTTCTGACACAAACAAACAAGAAGCATTAAGAAGTTGTAATGGCTGTCTTCGCGTGACGAAAGAGGGTGAAGGGATAATAACAGAGGACTATGTTGGGCTTGGAGGCCCCTGATTGGACATTGTTTCCGTGGTTTGATTGGATGTTACCATGTGTGTTTTTATTACTACCTTTCCCTAAGGTTCATCGGAAACGTAGTCTTTGTTATCCTTTTAATGTGCTGCTATTTGAATTAAAGCGAAGAGAGAAGGCATAATCCTCGCCTGCGAGTCCTTAATAGAATTGAAACTTTCCGTTACATTAGCTAGGAAATTTTTCATTGCTCATCTTTGCACTGAATGAACACAATCAGAAATAGGGATTGTTTTCCGTACCAAAGTGGAGGGATATTTAGTTGAAATAAATATGCAATGCGGAAAGTGTCTGGGCATACCCCAAACATACAGACACAGAAGACATTGAAGGAGCTCAGCATGAATTAGCCTCGATCGTGTTTCTCAGAGTGAACCTCAAAGCTATTGCAGTTACCATATAGCGTTAGGAAATAGAAAGTGGCAACTGGTCTGCAGGCGATCCCCAACATCCACGGTGTAGCCTGGATGTAGTGAATCAAAGGAAGGCAAGGCACTTGCTTACATTTTTGGGGGGCGTTTTGAGGTTTGCACACTTGAATTTATGAATTTTGACAAATGACACTTGCCATGTGGATTCCAATGCCGAGGAGAGGTGCGACCCGTGTACTTTTATGGCAGAACACATTGGGACTGAAAAATACCCCCTATGATCTAATGCGCTGATTTTAATATAGTATTCAATAAAAGGTTAATGGTGAGGTGAGTGGGGTATGGCAAGGTGCAGAAACTCATCCACACCACATACCTAATAAAATATGAATGTTCCTACCAATATCCATCCTCTTACACCTTGTGTTCATGTGTGACGTATAAGGGTTACGGCCTGACACTAAGCCAGTGTTGGGCGGGTTCTTAAACATGCCGTGATATCGCATGCACTTTAACAGAAAGCAATAATTTTTCAAAAGTACATGTGTGCCTGTATGAAGAATTCGCCATTTCTTGAATTCGTTTCCATTTAGCAAAATTCCTTTCAGAGGCCCGGTCTTCTTCTAAATGTCAACCCTTCTCTGATTAAATTAAGTGCATTAAAACAAATGAACATTAATCTAAAGTTCATCATGCCTCGGCCAATCAGAATGGAGGGCTTATGTATCGCGGAAGCCCATTGTACCCTTAGCGGCCGAGTTAGTTTTGGTCCGCGGGTAGCCTTACAAGCAATCACATTTCACAAGCCAAAGCACACACCCAAATCTGCGCACTGAGATTCTCTTTCCCCGAATGTATTACTGGAGTCCTATATTCCTAGGATTAATAAATGTTTAAAGACTTGAAAACACACTTTCATTTTTGTCCATTATTTCGATATCGCCGCAATTCACGCTCAACAGGCCAGTTTATTCGACAGCCCGGCTACTGCACGAAGCAAAATAAATACTCGGCAATATTCAACCGACTGCAATTAGAATTCTCTTCATGTTGAAAGCGAAATTAACACTTAACAGCGAACTAGAGGCCAACATTAAGCTAAATGAGGGGCGGCATTAATCCAGTTTTATAAAGTCACTGATACACTTTGAAGACAATGAAAAACGTAATATTTCTTCACTCTGCAGTTCAGAAACGCTTCCGCAATGTGGGGCCCACGATCCAAATAGCAATAGAGCAGGAACTACGGTTAGCAAGTCAGCTGTTTTAGGTATCCAAGTGTTCTTTTAAATCACCTCTTGCTAACTCCAGCACAAACATTAAGTTTAGTGTATTTTTAAATGGGGTGTGCATTAGCGCATAGATTTCTCACAGCTTTTTGAAAAAAAATCACAAAAATTACGGCACATTACCCAAATGGTGTAAAATGTGGTTGCAGGCCTTTCACGTCAAGCTTCTATGTGAGGGAATATTTTTACATGAAAAAAGCAAACGAGATACTACTGACAGGAGACTGCTTAGAACAGAAAATATCTCTGAACTAAAAAATAGTAGAACACCCATAACATACAACACACAAAACAACCCACAGTCTGTCCATGATTCGAACACCTCAAACTCAAAGACATGACCAACAAACATTGGCAATGCCTAAAGGTCTGGCTTTAAAGGAATGTTGTACGGCAATGTGAATCATTACAAGTAAATGGCATGATATTTATGTGGAAGCAAAGAAATGTATCATGACACTGGTGTAGGTCAAAAGGTCAAATGAGATCCAGAAGGAATCTCAGATTAAGGTCCTTGACCAACACATGGGGTTTAAATATACTGCCTGACTAGCAAAGATCAGGTTAGTCCTACAATAAAACAATTCTTGTTGATAATGTATTGGATTTATTTTGTGGATTATGTAAAATAAAAGTGTAGAGTAACCTGCCTGACAGGTCGATGAAGCATTTTATTTAGCAATACTTTAACCTAAACAGGCAAATTTGTAGAGTGGGCGATTAAAACAGACAGGAGACAGATGACAGATTGTGGATGGAAAGCCACTCGAATAGAATGATGAACACCTATGCACTAAAATTTGGGCAAGAGAAAAGCCTTGTAACAATACACAAGGGATTTCAGATCTCATAAATGGCACTTATAATTGGTAGGGATTCTGATTGCGTGATGCACAGTACGGAGGACAAATCACAGCAGAGGGTGAGGGGGGCACTAGTCACATCAGCTGCAAGCAAAATGTTATTCAACAATCTGGGCCTAAGTGACTCAGATGCCACAGACATTCACGTGTGACCGATTATTCTCACTTGTCGGCTGCCCACTATACCTATGTAGGCATTGATCACATCCTGTTAGAACAAAGATTACTGAAGAGAGTTCAAAAGGTCGATCAGGGACCTCAAACCATATCCGGCTATGACCCGATACAACTCACTATCAAATGGCCAAGGAAAGAGAGCGAGAGATTAAAAGGGACCTGGCACCTGAATGACTCTCTCTTAAAAGATCCGATTTTCTTCATTGAAATCTGTGAAACGATACAGAGTATCCTGAGAGCGGTGTGCAATGCCTTAAAAGTAGTTATGACAGGTGCATTTACTCAGGAGTCAAGTTGCCTCCACCACACAAGGAAAATTGCTCTTTAATGTCTCAGGGAGGAATGGGTGCCCTTAAAACAGGAGCACAAATTAACTCCATCCAGGAAGTTTGGGCCATTCCTTTCCTCAATGAGAGGTCAGCTGCGCTCCCTAAAGTACGATAAAGCCAACTCTATGCAGGCAAAAGGGGCGCAGTAAAGCGAGAGCCCTGAATGAGCTCCTAGCAGAAGGAGCACAGACATACTGGAGAAATTAGACATGCAAAGCGGGACGGCCAAATCAACAGCCTCCCCAGCAGCAATAAACTCCAATCTAAGCTCAGGCTGTCTGCCTAGCAAACCCTCACTAGAGGCTGAGAAACTGGATGAAACCATATCAGACACTAAAATTCTCAAAGCAATTAAAAGCTTAAAAGTGGGCAAATTCCCTGGCTCTGACAGCTACACACCATCATTTTATAAGTAATCTGCACTTCTGTAAGCCCCGATCCTTGCAGAGGTTTTTTATCGCCTAGATAAAACCCAGGAGCTTTCTCGCACTTGAGCCAAAGCAAAGATTACCTTGATAGCAAAGCCAAGTAACGATCCCACTTCGTGCTCGTTATATCGTCTAATATCCATGTTGAACATGAACACTAAGATCTTCGCCAACGTATTGGCGAATCACATGGAAGAAGTATTGCAACTCTAGATAAATGCTGGCCAGACCACCTTTATAGCGACCAGCTCATCTAGCGGCAATACCAAAAAGGTTTTGCGCCATATCTAGTAGAGAAACATCATAAAAAAGCAGTATTGTTCTGCTGGGACGCATAAAAACCACTCAACAGGGTAGCCTGGGCATGATGAAGGCAGAACTCTCTAGGTCTAGGGTGAGCAACAGATTCAGAGGATGCATAGTTGTTCTCTATGCTTTACCCTGGGCCAGAATGCCTTGGAACAGCAAAAATACACATGTACAGAGTTACGAGACCCCCACTATCTTGCCATGCGTTTTGCAATCTACTTGGGGTTAGATGGAGATCATTTCCAGATCTGAACACGCGTGGCTGTCTCAGACTTAGCAATCAACTAAAGCATGGCCATTTGATGATGTGAAGTCCAATTATAACATCCTTGAGGATGAAAGATAATAGTGCCAGCTGATAAGGCACTAGGTCACACAATTTTACATAAAAGGGGACACCACAAGGTCTCTTACAAGTTTTGAAGGCATTTTTGCAAACCTAACAAGAACAGGACACCTGGGCTTCAAAATGTATTCAATACATAAAACACAGGCCTCTCAAATATGTTTTGCTCACCACAGACACTGGGGAAAATACCTCAAAATCCCCTTAGCGCATAAGAAGTGGGATGACATTCACACACAGGTTAACAACTTTGTGCACTATGCACAGGAGGGCAAAACACCCAAGATTTTGTATCAATGCTTAACGCCAGGCTAAATAAAATTGATTAGATAAGATCTCGGACTTGCTGGGGACAAAGTGGGGAACAGGCTACAGTTTTGCATACAGTATGGAGATACCCTATGGTCAAGTGGTTTTGGGGTAACGCGCTAGCTAGCGTAATCGATATTAAAGTCAGATATATAGACAGACATCCAGAGGCAGTCATTTTAGGTGTTTCAACAGCACAAACAATTAGCCATTGTGTTCAACCAGGAGGAAAATCTCCCCCATTTACTGTTAGCTGCCAAGCAGGCAATTTTATGACTTTGGTTAAGCACTACAACACCAACCCTAGACCATACTATACGACCTAAAGGGTGGGGCCCATACATTTAACTGAATGTGTAATCCATTACTGAAATATCTTAAAGATAACAGAGGCTTAACTTGCCCAAGTAGGCTTCAAGCCTTGGGTTTGTTGGGTGACGGGAGATACGTGTTAATAGGGTGCTGGGCATACCTAGTCATTGAGCTGAGAGGCATGTGAGGGCCAGGCTAACCTGATCTTAGCAGAAGGTGTCACTGCCCTGTGGGCGACGGTTTACAAAAGGGTGTACGGATGGTGCTTTTCTTATGCTCAAGGTGGGAATACCTACCAACAAGATCTGTAACATGAAATTTCAATAAAAAGCTCTTTGCCATTAGTCACGAGACCCAATACAGCTTTTATACAGATATTTAGTGGATCATAATGAAAACATATGCATAAGTTTTTTGAGACAATCCGTGAGTTTTAAAAAGACCGACAAATAGTGTTGGCGAGCTGGAAGAACGCAAGTAAAAAGTAAAGCCATGACCAGTTTTCTTTTACCTAGACATTCAGAATTCATAAGAAAGTTGAACTCCTTCATAGTCAGTTACATGTTGTCTATTAACACACACTGAGATACCACAGGATCATTCCAAACTTTCTGCAACTCACTATTCATGCAGATTACATGATTACATAGGTATTATCTTTAGAACCAATAAATACAAATACTTTAAAGCAGATTCCTCTGTCTGGACTGCTGCTGCGGTTTGTCCCATCTCCCAATGAATAACTGGCTGAGGCGCGGACTGACAAATACTAATAAAAACATATCTTAGCTAGTTTGCTTCAACAGTATTCAGATGGTCATTGAAGATCAATGTATAGGGTATAGAACTGTATCTTAGAATAGGATTAACTCTGCCTCAAGTAGCAGGAGGACTAATAATGGTCATATTAGCCCGTATAAGCTATAAAACGTATCAGTTCTGATCCCTAGCTACCCAAAGTAAGTGATACATCAATTTTACCAAATATTTTGTTTGCTTTTGGAAAAAAAAGCAGTGTGTTTGGTTTAGCCACGGGGACAAAGTGGACATTATAAAATACATTTTAAGTAATAGGCATAGAAGGACTATGCATGCCTTGTCTAACATTACTAAATAAAACACATCGGCAACCATTTTTTCCAGTCTATGATCCTAAACTCGGGGAAAATAATTGGAATTATTTATCTATAAGTTTTATATAGCGCTAGCTAGACCCGAAGGTAGCAACATTCATGTGCAAGTTAAACCATGGCCCCAGTCCAACCAGAAGGCACTTGGAACTGTGCTTATG
Organism: Triturus cristatus; assembly: GCF_964204655.1. Taxonomy (NCBI): domain Eukaryota; kingdom Metazoa; phylum Chordata; class Amphibia; order Caudata; family Salamandridae; genus Triturus; species Triturus cristatus. Next base: position 627,847,469 of record NC_140584.1, on the reverse strand, counting down.
TCCGGTGAAAAAGACAGCAGTCTGAGGCAAACTCAAGTTGTCAGACTTACTGATAGAGTGAGGATTCTCATTTGTGTGCACTTGATGAAGTTTACCAAAATCGGCTGATTTAAAGCTCATCACCACTACTAGCTGGATATCAGAACATGTCTATGAGAAAATCCCGGAGAAAATGTGATTAAGCACCCTGAAACACATTCAAATACATTATCAATAAAAGATCAAGAACAATTGGCCCAAGTAGCAAGCTTTGCACTCACAAACTTTCAAAATCCTGCAACATCTTGGAAAATTCTGCGCTACTAACACTTATATAGATCAGTTATCCCAATAAAGAGTTAATAGAGGGTATGCATGCTTCAGGACTTCACAATATGCATATTTTAGCTCCATTGCCAATATCTTGTGAGGTCTTGTACATGGTCACCATGAACGCTCACAGATAAATTGAGAAATATGGATGTGGCTTAATAGGCAGAGCCGGTGACTTTGGAACTGGGGTCCAGGTTTGAGTCCCGGCGTTGGCTCTGGGTAAATCACTTAATCTCCTGTGCTTAAAATAAAATGAACCTGACCATATGCAATGTGCTCAAATGCCCTTGGGTAGGGTTCGTGATATATAAAACAAATCAAATATATGTATGTATACTGGTGAATGTCTGTGCTTTTTTTTAGTTAAAATGTGTTGTTGGTACTGAAATATTAACCTAATATTTTCGTAGTCCGTCTTCTATTTTTGTTTTTTTGTTGAGCGTCGACGGATCACCCATTTGGTGTTTCATGTGATGTTGTACGCCCTCCCTCAGGAGCTCCCACTCTTGGTAACCATCTTCAGATTCTATTTTTTTTGTCTCTTTTCTGCTCCCATCTTCTAGTTGGAGGTGTGTGGGTTGCTTGTGAATCCAGAAAATTCTTCAACCTGCAAAACTACACCTACCGGTAAGACAATATTTCGTTTTGCAGCACAAATCTTTTCTGGAATCACATGCTGTGCATAGATTTTGTAGCGGCTTTGTCAGTTTTGCAGTGGACGGGTTGAAGATGAGCTTAGTTTTGTAAACAGATGTTTTAACACCTTTTTTCCCTCTTGAGCTTCCTTGTTGATTTGAATGTCTATGCAGAAATGTTTTGTGAACATGTGTACTTATGATTATGTATATGCCATACAGATGTCCTATAAGGCTTTATTTTCTAGAAAACAATGGTTGCTCCTTTCTTCCATGTTGAATGCGTTTTTGGGGCAGAGATTAGTTTTATCTCTGCACTTGTGTGCCAAATTTGAATGGTTTGCGAGATCTATCTGGTAATTGTGCCCTTAGTCACTGGTTGTCCCGCATTGTTGTCTGGAAAGGAAACAAATAGTTGCTTTGTTTTCCTGCTTGCCTTTGTCTTCTCAATATAGTACATTATTGTTCGCCTTGCGTCCAGCATGTGTAACACCCACTCTGCTTGATTCTTGTATTGTTTGATTTATGTGGAAGCATGAAACTACCTTTGGTAAGAACTGTGGGTCTGTCCTCGTGGACCTCTAAATATGGTTCTTGAATTTCACTCAGCCTAAGAAGTGAATCTATAGCCATCAGAACTGCTGCCTTTAGTGTGAGCATTTTTAATGTGGACTTGTGTAAAGGCTCAAAGGGTTAACACTACATTTAGATTCCATGTGGGTGCAGGTACTCTTCTTGGTGATGAAAATCTCTTTGCTCCCTCTAAAAAAATGCCCTATTACTCGAGTTGTGAAGAAACGTCTTCCTATATGACCTCTTGTGTAGGCCACAATTTTTTAGCCACATTCATCTTCAAGGATGCAGATGTCAGCTTGCAGTCTAGTAGGTTTGTAAGATATTTTAGCACAGTTGCGTCTTTAGTGTTTTTACGTAATAAGCCAATATTTTGGCACCATAATGAGTATCGCTACCATTTGACTATAACACTATCTATTTGTTGGCTTTCTTGTTTACCTAAGATCAGACATTATGTTCTCTGGGAGCCCCAGATGACCAAATTCTAAGACGCCAGGCTGCCAGACTCTGGTTCTGGGTGTAGAACACTCCCCTCTTCCATTGACAGCAAGCCTTGTTGTCTTGGCAATTTCAGAATGTTGCCTTGTGCCTTTTCAATTAGTTCGTAAAACCAAGTTTGCCACGTCCATTGAAGCACAATTAGTTTTAGGGACATTTTGCTCCTTTTACATTTCTTGATCACTCTGTGTAACAGAGGTATCGTGGGGAAAGCGTATGCAAATATCCATGACCAGTCTATCAACACAGCGTTCCCTAGGGATTGGTGGTGTGGCTGTCTGGATGGAAAGTTTTGGCATTTTCCGTTTTTTGAGGTTGCAAATAGATCTACATTTAGAGTTCCAAAACTCCCCAAAATCTGTTTGAGTACCGCTCGATTGAGATTCCATTCGTGAGAGCATAATGCTTGTCTGCTCAGTCTGTCCTCTTCTACATTCTCCTTCCCTAGAAGATGGACTGCTGTTATATCTGTCTCTGCACTGACCACTCCCAGATTTCTTGGGCTAGCCTCAATAGGGCAAAGGATTGAGCCCCCCCCCCTATTGGTTGATGTAGAACTTTGTACTGGTATTGTCTGTTTGGGTCAATATTGTTCTCCCTAATAGCTGTTTCTGAAAGGCTTTTAAGGCTAGGAACACTGCCTTTAGTTCCAAGAGATTGATATGCTGGACTGCATCATGTTCCTTCCAAACCCTCTGACTTCGAGGGAGCCCATGTGAGCTCCCCAGGCCATATGAGAGGTATCTGTTGTAATGGTTACAGTTGGAGTTGGTTATGCAAATGTCCTTCCTTCCGATATATGTGATCTGTTCCACCACACCTTTTCCTCCTGTTGTTTGTGTGGCAACCCCTAGATCTTCCCAACTCTCTGTTGCTTGTGACCATTTGTTTTAGGCTATTCTTGAATTGATCTCATATGTAACATTCAGAGCACATACGACTCAATAAAAAAATGTTTTTTTAAATTTCTTTATTCTGTAGCCATAGGCTTTGGCTACAGAGTAAAGCAAACAAGCATTTACAATGCAATGGTCTCGGCAATATTATAGGTAGAGTTATTGGTATTGCTCATTATTTTTTTATCATTTTTGTATCCCTAAATAAATGGCATTGTCATTTATATTGGCATTAGTTTTTTTTTGCATATGCGATACCTATTGCATTAGCAGAGAGAGAGTGAGGTAGTGAGATAGAGAGAGAGTGAGGTATTGAAAGAGAGAGTGAGGTAGTGAGAGAGTGAGGTAGATAGAGATTTAGTGAGAGGTATTTTCTGACGTAGTGAGATAGAAACAGTGAGTGATGTTGTGAGATAGCGAAAGATTGAGGTAGTGAAAGAGAGAGTGAGGTAGTGAGGGATGTTGTGAGGTATTAAGATAGAAACAGAGAGTGATGTAGTGAAGTAGTGAGATAGAGTGATGTAGTGAAAGAGTGAGTGTAAGTGACTTAGTGTATTTGAGAGAGAGAGAGTGAGGTAGTGAGATAGAGTGAATTAGTGAGTTAGAAAGAGAGAGTGAATTTGCGAAGTAGTGAGAGAGTGATGTAGTGAAGTTTTGAGAGAGTGTGTTGTGATATAGTGACACACACGAAAACATAACTTAAACTGATGGAAAAAGTAAGTATTTCAATTGAATGCGGTATCGCCTACCCCCCCCCCAAAAAAAAACCACACACTAAGCAAAACGTACTATAGATGTTTACAAAGGCTGCAAAATACACTTCGCACACCATTAGTTTATACTGGTCGTTCTGATAGAGATCAGGGTGTGTACAATATTCCCACTACCACGAATAAAGCAATCTCACAGTTACACACACATGCATACATCATACGCTAGGGCCCATTTCACTAACATACGCTCAAATACTCTACCAGCAATAAACCTGTGGAAGGAAAACACTCCTAAACACCCTGCATCTATACCAAGGTCGATAAGACCTGGTTTTTGTGACTGTCCTTAAGCATAATCTATACAATATATACAACAATGATCAATAACGTAAACCCAATAATTGACAAGAAAGAATATCCAACACCATGTTTAAAATTATATTGCTTTATCTAAAATTAGTCAAAGAAAATCAATCAGAGTAAATCATTTCTCATAGTTACCTATTCTAGCTAAATGTCAGAACGGGTCAGGACAAGCCTCTCGGTAAATGTCTCTCAAGACGAAGTCCCTTCAGCATCAATCCTCCGCAACGCAGATTCGGTACGCGGCAAAGGCAAAATGGCAAGTGGCAAATGGCCTCTCTAGGCTAACATCTCTTATAGTTTCTAAACAATAGAAAGATACATTGGGAACATAGAAAAAACTATAATGTCCGCCGGACTTGCTGAGCAGAGCGAGAAGGAAAGGATGTAACATCGCTACATTTGAGAATCTCCGCTCAGGAAAAGTACACATAACGAAAACTACGGAACAGGAACCAAGAAAATAAAACATGTATCACAATAATCCTGCTTCTCCTCGGCCATCGAGCCACAGTTCAGAGCTTCCCTCTAAGGCTCCTTTGTTTCCCAAGGCTGCCAAGGACACTTTCACTTCTCTTGGAGACTTCCCAAAAACTGCTGCTGTCCTCATGGAAAGTTTTTCAACAAGGACCATGGTCAGTTAGCTTCAGGACCATTTCCAGCAGGGGTCTCCCTCGTCACAGTTTTCATATTATAAATCACAGCCAGGCTCACAAGTCGGCCATCTTTCTTAGGCCAACATAGGCCTCAATAGACCATCTTAATTAAAAGAGACAAAAACAACGTTACTACAGCATAGTGATTAAACAGTGTTAACCCCACTAATACCCTTATGTGTATGCATTTATCTAGCACTTGCAACATAGAAAAGCATTAATTCAGAAAGCGTTTTGTGCTCAAAAATAAACAGCACATAGCAACGTTTAAACATGAAAACACGCACGTTATTTTTTAAAACAGCATATTTATGCACACCCACGTGTAACTCTCTCTTCTCTTGTTAGGACAAACGGATTGATTAATATAAACGCACTTGCACAAGACAAATAATTAATTATTAATTATTAATAAATCAGTACAACGAATAGACATGCCAGAGCTTCAAAAAGCCCCAGAATTTTCAAACTGAAAACTCTGCTCCAGCAATCCCCCCTTTGGTGATTTTATCAGCAAATAAACCCAAAAAAAAAAAAAAATAGTGAAAATTTGGTCCCATTTTAGGAGAAATTGGAAATGTCTTTTCCCCTTTACACAACATTAAACACCAGTCACTCTTTCATCATCCCTTTTTGTCTCTAAATAAACACTCTCCCTCAATTCTTCTAGTTCAATTTCTTGAGGTTCTCTCTTCAACCTCTTGTTTTTCTTTTCTTTATTCAATTTCTTCTTCCTCCCTCCCCTGTTTTTACAACACACACACGCCAATCTTATTATTAATAAAGCAACAATTATACAAGTTAAGGGAAACAGTATTCTACCTATAATAGTACTACCTATTTTTTCAATAAAATCCTTAACAGCTATCATTTTATTAGCTATTTTAGTCCATAAACTCTCAGCTTCAAGTGGTACTAATTCTTCATGCAAATCAGTAATATTTTTGATATAGACCTTCAGGTCTTTGCTTTCGTCTGGAATGTAAGTGCAACAATGTTGAACTTTCAGCATTCCACAGACTCCACCTTCCTTGGCCAATAGAATATCAAGGGCAAGTCGATTTTGCATAGACATGGCACGTACGGCACTTAATTCCGTATTCACCAAAAGAAACCCTCCAGCGGTATTTGTCGATAAGCGATCAACCACTGTGGACAGTTTCCGAATTCCATAAGCATTCAAAGAAATTCCCACTGCTGGAATCAAAACCCCCAAAATATCACCCACTATTTCAGACCAAGTTTCTCTCTTAAAACGCATTAGTAAATTAATATGTTCTACATCTGTTACTTTATCTATATGAAAAATCTTCGGAAAAACTAGGCCCACATAACATGTGCCATACCAATGGTCAGGCAACTTGTAATAAGCCTTATTCCCACAAACATAATATACTCCTGGAAAAATTGTATCTTCTCCACCTCTGAAACCCCAACCTGTTGCAATGAAGTATGTATCATGGCACTCACTAGTCCCGACAAAATATGTATCATATTGGGATTTCCCTCTTGTAGTACAAAGTTTACCCTTCTGTGGTGCATCTAGAGCTAAAGTTGGACTAGCCCCATTCTTCAACTTTTTTCCCATCTCAATGTCCCAAATTGTCTCACTCACTTTATATTTTCCTGCTTTCTCATGCATGTTCAATCTCCTTTCTTCTACCATATCCAGGAAAGCTTTCTCCTCTCCTTTCAAACTGCAAGTTAAATTATTCTTAAAAATGTAATCTAATGTTAATCCTTTTTCTTCAATAAAAATCTCACCAAAAGTGTTAGCTTCTTTAGCTGGATTCAGCTCTTTGTTCATTGGCAAGTGCCCAAAAATACTATCTCTGTTAGACATCTTGTAATCTACTTTCCCTAACAAATAAAAAACACTACTTAAAATACTACAGGAAATACCATATGTAGCTGGTAAATGATGATAAGTAACACCCTCTGAAACGGATGCAGGTAATTGCATACAGACGTAGCAATCCCTTACTTCCATTGTCTTCACATATTCATATAACAGTTTCGAAAAAACATTACTAGAAAAGTTATTAATTGACCTATCTTTGTGTATGTAAGTATTACTAATTCTAATTGGAACTACTTTTTGTGAATTCTTCTCTACATTTGTCACATTCTCTGTATGCATCTCAAACTCTACTTTAAAAGTAACTAATAAAACTAAAACACCCCATAGAAGCATTAATAATCCAGTACAGCAGCAGCACATCCTACACCACCTCTTAAAGAAGGCACATCTATTTCTATTATCCTCTATGTTAGCCATTTTAGTTTAGCCTCTACTACTCCACTACTGTTTGAACTTTTCAATTCTTCTTCAGCAATTCTTCAGCTTTCAGTTTATCCAAATGATCTCTTTGTTCACTTAATCCAAGTGAATCCTTCTTTTACTCAGTTTGGATACTTGTCATTCTTCACTTCAATTTCTTCAACATCAAATTGTATTAGATCTCCAACATCAAAATCTTCAGTACTCGACTCTTCTCCAATGTCAGTCAAGAGTACTTTCAGAATTTCACCAGTATCTTCCTCAACCACTTCTCTCAAGATCTCTTCCGGATTATCTCGAGTCACTGCTTCTTCTTTTCCTCCTTCAGACAGTGCCACATAAGACCATTCCGGTGATCTGTACTTTTGGTTGGGTTTTCTTACTCTTTTTATTTCCACTGGTTCGTTTGACTCCTTTGATTCTTCTCCTTCAGCTTTTGAACTTTGACTCGAAACCTCATTCACTTGTTCAGCCTTCGATGTATTTGCTCTTATTATTTTGTATCTCAGCCTCTTAACTCTATTGTTAGGCCAACGGTCTCCTCTTAACACCTTTTTCGGCTTTATTTCTTTATTACTTCTTTCTCCGATCCAAGTTCTCTTTCTCAGAACTCGACCCTCTGTTTGTTCATCTTCATCATCTGTTTCAAGTGCCTCTTGTTTCCGTTTTCCAGCAGCTTTCTTTTTTCCCACAGATTTTTTCACCACTGTTTGAGATTTCCCTACTCCTGTCCCTCCTCGGGTCTCCGACACGCAATCTTCTTGCTGTCTACTTGTCCCTTCACCTGGCTCATCAAGAATGTTCCCTACACCTCCTCGGGGATCTTCCGCAATCTGTCCCTCTCTATATTTTTCTGACCCTACTTCTTCAAGTATAATCTCAAGTGGTTCTTCAATCTCCTCCTCTTCTGATTCAGGAGTAGTCTCTGTGTGATTTCTCTTTTCTTTTCTTTTTCCTTCACTGCTGTTTGAAACTTCAGGCTCTCTCACAGAATTCGATCTCTTCTCTGATACTCGCAGTGGTTCATTCGAAGCTCTTCCTACTTCTTTCCCCACTGATTCTGTATCTTCATCATCGCTGGAATCTGACTCTTCAAAATACTCTTTACCAGTCCCTTCTTTTGGATTTGGAACTCTCAGAGTATGACTTGCATGTACCCAGTGCTTCACTCCAGCACACTTTACTGCAGTCGTCGTAGTCAGAATAACTTGTCTTGGCCTTCCCCACCTTGGAATCAAGCAATTTCTTCTTCTGTGAACTTTTATCCTCACCCAGTCTCCTGGACTCAGATCATGGGCTTGCTTCTTCTCAAGTGTGGTAGCTTCTTCTCCAACCTGGTGAAACACAGAATGAACTGCGTCAGCCAGGCCTTTACAGTAATCCAAAATCATGTCATCAGTTATTGTCACCAATTTATTGACAGGCACGAATGCATGGCGCATAGCACGTCCCATGATTATCTCGTGCGGACTCAAACCAGTAGTTCTATCTGGAGTAGATCTCATAGTCATCAGAACTAGAGGCAAAACATCTGGCCATTTCATGCCAGTGGCTAAGCACATTTTTCCAATTCTATTCTTGATTGTGCCATTAATCTGCTCAACCACACCAGAAGCCTCCGGTCGGTATGCACAATGTAGCTTCTGCTGTATTTTCAATGCTTCACAAATCAAAGCCATGAGCTCATTTTGAAAATGTCCACCTCTATCAGACTCAACTGTTACTGGAAACCCGTACCTAGGAATCAACTCTCTTAACAGTAACTTTGCCACTGTTAATCCATCATTTCTTCTAGTCGGGTAAGCTTCCACCCACCTTGAAAACAAACAGACTACCACTAGAACATACCTCAGTCTATTCACTTGGGGCATCTCAATGAAATCAATCTGCATTCTTGTAAAAGGACCTCCTTCTCTGCCTATTGTTCCCAGACTCACCACTGTCTTTTTCCCAGTGTTAAATTGCTGACAAACTAAACACCTCTGACAGATGCTTTCTGCAATTGTCCTGAACTTTGCATTGTACCAGGTCTGCTTGAACGACCTAACCATCGCGTCCCTCCCCAAATGTCCCTGGCCATGATACATCCTTGCCATTGACGACAAGATGGAGTTGGGCATCACTGGTCTGCCATCTCTGTAGACCCAAACATGGTCTGTTTCTCTTGGAGCACATCCTGCCTTAATCCAATCTTTTTTCTCTTCCTCTCCTGCCTCATCTTGCAACTGTTTCACTTCATCCCAGTTCTCTAAGACATTAGTAAACATCACAGAGAGTAAAGACATTTCCCCTTCTCTGTCCCTGTTGATGGACTGATTTGTTTTTGCACAATATTGCGCAACATCGTTAGCATAACGGTTTCCGACCGTTATAAAATCCTCCCCTTGTCCATGGGCAGCACATTTTACAACTGCTAACTCCTTAGGCAGCTGTATCGCCTCAAGCAATTTACCAATCATTTCAGCATTCTTTATTGGAGTTCCACTCAATGTCAAGAAACCTCTTTGTAGCCAAAGTTGACCAAAATCATGCACCACTCCAAATCCATACTGACTATCAGTCAACACAGTCGTCCTCAAATCTTTCCCAATTTCGCAAGCTTTTGTCAATGCTATCAATTCAGCAACTTGCGCAGATTTTACTCCTTTCAATGGTGATGCTTCCATGACCTCTGAAACTTTGCATACCGCATATGCTGCACATAGCACACCATCATCATTTCTCAGGCATGATCCATCCACAAACAACACATGATCACTTTCATTCAAGGGTAGATCTCTTATGTCTGGTCTTGGTTTTGTACAGTACTCAAGCACATCCAAACAATCATGATCATCTTCCATCTTCACACCCACATTTTCAATGTCTGGCAAAAGCGTCGCTGGATTCACATTCACACATCTCTCGAGAGTCACATTTGATGCTCCCAGTATCACTTTTTCATATTTAGTCAATCGACTATGTGACATGTACTGAGTTCTGCTTCTTGTCAAAAGAATTGCCACATTGTGAGGTACGAATACCCTTACAGGATATCCCATTATGATTCCTTCACTCTGTTCCAGACTCCTGCATGTTGCAGCCACAGATTTCAGACAACCTGGTAAACCCACAGCTATAGGGTCGAGTGTCGATGAGAAGTACGCAATAGGCCTTCTCAGTAATCCATGCTTCTGAATTAACACTGAAAGTGCACACCCATTTCTTTCACTGCAGTACAGCTCAAATTCTTTTTCATAGTCAGGCATACCCAAAGCTGGAGCCTCACACATCTTACTTTTGAGCTCTTCAAATGCTGCTATTTGTTCTGCATCTAGATCCAATGGATCCGTCATTTCACTTTTTGTCAGTTTAATCAGTGGCTTTGCTATCAAGGAAAAATGAATTATCCACTGACGACAATAACCCACCATACCCAGGAACATTCTCACTTCTCTCTGGGTTTTTGGAGCTTTCATTTCTCTGATTATTCTGATTCTGTCAGTAGTCACTTTTCTCAGACCCTTTTCAATATTATGTCCAAGATAATGCACCTCTTTCTTGCAAAATTGTAATTTGGCTGGAGATACCTTTAACCCTCCATCTACCAGATGATTCAGTAAAGCTATGGTATCTACTTCACAAGCTTCACGTGTTTTTGATGCCACCAGTAGGTCATCAATGTACTGCACTAACACTGAGCTCTCGGGCATGATCAAACTTTCCAACGATTTCTTCAATAGCTGATTGAATAACGAAGGACTCTCCGTATACCCCTGTGGGATTCGACACCATGCTAAGATACGCTGGCCAAACCTAAATGCAAAAATCGGCTGGCTATCATGATGCAATGGAATTGAAAAGAACGCATGACACAAATCAATCACTGTATACCACTCAGCATCATGTGGAATTTGATACAGGATCACTGATGGATTTGGCACAATAGGACAACATGCCACCACAATTTGATTAACTTTTCTCAAATCCTGTACGATCCTAAATTTCCCATTGGGCTTTTTTAGTCCCATTATCGGTGAATTACACAGACTACTCAGTAGTTCTCTCAGGACTCCTTGCTGAATCATTTTCTCAATTATAGGAGTTATCCCTTCAATTATTTCTGGTGTCATTTTGTACTGAGGAATGTTAGGATATGTGATTCCCTCTTTTACTGCAATTTTCACTGGATCTACATTATTCATCAAACCCACATCCTCTCCAGTAAAATCCCAAACTGTCCTTTTCACTGTGTCTCTCAGCTCTTGAGGCAAATCCTCCGGATTAAACACAGCAAATGCACCAATTAACTCACTTTCTCTATTTTCTAGAGTCACTCGGTACAAAACATCTTCATCTGGTGTCTCAAAGGCTATTCCATCCGGTGTACAAAAAATTGTGCAGTTCATCTTGCACAACAAGTCCCTACCCAACAGGTTCACTGGACTCGTGTCACAGACAATGAATCTGTGCATGTCTGAAAATTTCCCTATCTGTACTCTTACAGGTTCAGTAAGACGTGTTTTGATTTGTGTATTGGCTACACCAACTACTTGGATTGCTTCATCCGAGAGAGGAAGATTTCTAACATCTGTTGACCTGACAGTTGATCTTGTCGCACCTGTGTCTACCAAAAAAGTAACACTCTCCTCATTTATTTTCCCATCTACAAATGGTCCTGCCTGGTCTATTTCTAGAGTTGCACCAAGTATGCACTCTTCTTCCTCTCCTCGGCACCGTCAATAATCACCCTCAGACTCACTCCCTTCACTCTTTAACAAGTACTGCTGTACTTTGTTAGAACGTCTTGGTTTGTTTACCTGCTCATCATTGTAGAATCCTGAATCCTGATTATACTTTTGTAACCCTCTATTCTGCGGCAAGGGCGGTTTTGGCTCTTGACTCTGCTGTCTCACAACTTTCTGTTGTTGCTGCTGTTGATTATTTCCTTCGTTCTGCACCTGTTGATTTAAATTTTTATTTTCATTACTCACTAATGGTGGATTAGGACACTCCGATCTCCAATGCCCCAATTGGCCACAGTTGTGACAAGGGAACTTTTTCTTTGCTTCCTCAAGACTTCCTTTTCCTTTTCCTGCATATCTAGGTCTATTCCCTGCATTGTTTCCTGCATTATTTGCCTGTTCCACTAACTGTGCTTCTTGTCTTTCCGCAACTTTCACTTGTGCCCACATTGCTTTCTCTTTCAGCTTTCTTTGTTTTGCTTCAATTTCATCACTGAAGTATTTTGCATGTCTCAGGATCTCATCTACTTTCTTACTCTGCCAATCCACTGTGTGCTCACGAATTCTCTCACCAATTTCAGGTCTAAGGCCATATACAAATCTGTATACAAAATGACTCAAATCTTTGTCACCCAGGTGTTCATCTCCACTGAATTGTTTAAATGCCAGTATCAGCCTCTCGTAAAAAGCATGAACTGATTCTTTCGCTTCCTGTTGTGTTCGATCTATCTTTACCCAGTCTGTCTCTTTTGCAGGTACTTTACTCTTCAGGTACACCATCACCTGATCATACTTCCTCATTACCTCTGGATCTGGTGCCCCTGTTCTTGGGTCTCTTGGATATTCCTCAGTAGGCCAACTCACAACTATTTTACACTCAGTCCACAAGTCTGCTGGAACAATTATATCAAACAGACTATTCAGGTCAACCCACAGCACTTTTGACAATTTCACAAACCTATCTACCTGCCTATACCACTCGACGGGCTTTTCTCTCAATCGAGGGAAATCATTCGTAAATGATAAAATATCCTGTCTGGTCAATGGAACATGTACATATCCTCCTCCAGGTATTTCTCTCATAGGATAATTATCCACTGGTTTCTCCTTTTCTCTCACTGGAAATGCTGAATAAGTTGTTCTATCTTCAGTCTCATCTCTTTTCTTGTACCACCTATCCTTCCACTTTTCTACATCACCCCATCTTCGCAATAATGCTACCATTTCCTTAATCTGTCCTGTTCTACCAGTAGCATTCAAATTTTCAATATCCTTCTCTGTAAAATCCATCCTGTAAGTTCTTTGTAAAGCTTTCACTTTATCAATGTCAACTCCCTGTTCATTTGCTATTGCTCTTAGCCTGTCATGTGTATTCCTTGCTCTCCAGGTAACACTTTTACACATAAACATTAGTTCACCATCATGATGACTCTTCAGAATCTCTGTTGGAACTGTTCCTGTGACAAGCTCTTCTAGTTCTACACGTAACTTAGCTACATCAATTACTTGTGAATCTTTATCCTTTTTCTGTAGAACCTTCATCCAATCATTCAAATCATCAACTGTTATTTCAGCAGTTTCTCTCACTGGAACCACTCTCTTTTGCGGTTCTAAAATTGGCATCCCTGAACAACTAGCTTCACTAGCATCCAATATTTCACTACATGTGTCATGTCTTGATTGTCTCAGGTCATTTCTTTCTGCTCTTTTGCCTGAATCTCCTGAAGGACCAACTGAATTTGTCAGATTATTCCCAACATATGGAATCACCAGTCCATTCTCACCTGTCCTCTGTTTGTCAAACACAGGCATAACTGGACCTATTGTTACAGGCACCGTAACAGCTTCTAGATTCTTCGTTAACTCCCTAATTTTCTCTGTCAACTCTGTTGTAGTTCTGGCTAATTGTCTGGCATTCTTATCAAGGTAATGATCACTCCTTACCTCAGGTGTCTCATTTTCTGTCTCACTAACACAAACTGTATCTCTTATCGGAGAAACAACTGGTGTACTTTTGTCCGGTTCTGGTCTATATGGAGGTGGTCTTTTGTAAATCATGTCATTCAAGACCTCATCCTCATACTCATTAACTCCATATTTTCTTATTTCTGACTCAGGAACCCTTTCTGCTCCTCCTTCAACTGTTCTCATCGGATATAATCCCTCTGACATACTAACATCTCGCCACCTTTTCATTCGATCATGATGAGTCTCACGATCATGTCTCCTCCCAAACATATACCTATAATACCCTCCAGATCTTTGTTTTTCTCTCTCATGTACTTCCTCTTCCCATTCCACTAAAGCCTCAAACTGTGTAGGTCTCGGTTTCGGGTCAAGACATAGCATCTTTTCCCATAAATTTCTCAACACGGCCAGATTAAATGAACCATGTTCTGGAAAAGCTAGAACACCATCTTCTTTAGTATACCTAACCCAATTCTCCAACCATATACAGGTATGAAACCCATGTCTTGCAGCCATGAAGGATGCAGGTGTTTTCGGTGGAGGTAACAATTCACCCTCTCTTGTTTTAACATCTTTATCCTTGCTAAACCACTTTTTTAATTTACCAAAAAATGTCTCCTTCTTTTTCTCTTCTTGGTAATACATTTTAGCGTTTACAAAAAACTCTCTACTCTTTCCGTATTATAAATATACAATACGAATTTTCAACCAATTGCAGCGCGACTCACACTAACGCACCAATCCTGGAACGTTTACGTCACTAAATAGCCCTTCCAATCCTTGCGCAGCTCACACTAACGCACCAATCCTAGCGCAAGCACTATTCTGATCTACCATCCAATCAGAGCGCGGTCTTTCTGACGTCAACAGTCGCTGCAGTTTGTCTCCTGTCTTCTGTCACTCGTCTACCCCTCCTTTACAAAATCTTTTCAGTAGACTTCGTGTCAAAATTTCTACAAAATCTATTAGTTACAACATAAAAACATCTCCATTGTCCGCTTCGCTAACCACAGAATAGTAAAAGAGAGTCTATTTCATAAGAAACCTTTCATTGACACAGTAGCACTTCTACTACTCTGCCCTACTAACATACATTCATTAACTGTTTCCTCTAGGACTTGTCCAAAGAGTCTTACAATCAACTAAATGTACAAACATTCACGCACATTCATACAAAGGAAATATAGTACATACACACAGAATCCTGCTTCCCGAGAACAGACAATCTGCTCCACTACAGAATTATAACATACATCAACTAAGCAAACTTTCTTTGCCCAGTTCTTCAAATAAGCTTAGAGAATACCTATTACTCCTCCCGCGATAAGCTTTAACGGAAATCCTTACGGATCCCTGGGACTTAAGACCAGAGCTTCACAGATAACCTTCACTATCATACACACTCCTTATATACCAGAAATATCTAATAGTAACATACGACGATGTCACTAATTCCGAACCCAGACAATGTGACGCGCAACTTCAATTGTCACACGTTATTCCTTACAATTCCGTCTTTCCCGAGAGCAGCATATACTTCCCTCTGCCCTACTACGGAACTGCTACAGCTTCCAAGTTCCAGAAGCACTACATATAACTCAACATTACGACTCCAACATATAGTATTAGTACATATACCAACATGAACCAATAATCAATAATCAATAAAAACAATCTTATCAGATCAAGACAATCATCAAAAACCATCAAACTCTGCTACCAGGAAATTGATAGAGATCAGGGTGTGTACAATATTCCCACTACCATGAATAAAGCAATCTCACAGTTACACACACATGCATACATCATACGCTAGGGCCCATTTCACTAACATACGCTCAAATACTCTACCAGCAATAAACCTGTGGAAGGAAAACACTCCTAAACACCCTGCATCTATACCAAGGTCGATAAGACCTGGTTTTTGTGACTGTCCTTAAGCATAATCTATACAATATATACAACAATGATCAATAACGTAAACCCAATAATTGACAAGAAAGAATATCCAACACCATGTTTAAAATTATATTGCTTTATCTAAAATTAGTCAAAGAAAATCAATCAGAGCAAATCATTTCTCATAGTTACCTATTCTAGCTAAATGTCAGAACGGGTCAGGACAAGTCTCTCGGTAAATGTCTCTCAAGACGAAGTCCCTTCAGCATCAATCCTCCGCAACGCAGATTCGGTACGCGGCAAAGGCAAAATGGCAAGTGGCAAATGGCCTCTCTAGGCTAACATCTCTTATAGTTTCTAAACAATAGAAAGATACATTGGGAACATAGAAAAAACTATAATGTCCGCCGGACTTGCTGAGCAGAGCGAGAAGGAAAGGATGTAACATCGCTACATTTGAGAATCTCCGCTCAGGAAAAGTACACATAACGAAAACTACGGAACAGGAACCAAGAAAATAAAACATGTATCACAATAATCCTGCTTCTCCTCGGCCATCGAGCCACAGTTCAGAGCTTCCCTCTAAGGCTCCTTTGTTTCCCAAGGCTGCCAAGGACACTTTCACTTCTCTTGGAGACTTCCCAAAAACTGCTGCTGTCCTCATGGAAAGTTTTTCAACAAGGACCATGGTCAGTTAGCTTCAGGACCATTTCCAGCAGGGGTCTCCCTCGTCACAGTTTTCATATTATAAATCACAGCCAGGCTCACAAGTCGGCCATCTTTCTTCGGCCAACATAGGCCTCAATAGACCATCTTAATTAAAAGAGACAAAAACAACGTTACTACAGCATAGTGATTAAACAGTGTTAACCCCACTAATACCCTTATGTGTATGCATTTATCTAGCACTTGCAACATAGAAAAGCATTAATTCAGAAAGCGTTTTGTGCTAAAAAATAAACAGCACATAGCAACGTTTAAACATGAAAACATGCACGTTATTTTTTAAAACAGCATATTTATGCACACCCACGTGTAACTCTCTCTTCTCTTGTTAGGACAAACGGATTGATTAATATAAACGCACTTGCACAAGACAAATAATTAATTATTAATTATTAATAAATCAGTACAACGAATAGACATGCCAGAGCTTCAAAAAGCCCCAGAATTTTCAAACTGAAAACTCTGCTCCAGCAGTTCATCCTCATCTAGTTGGCCTTTCTCTTGCCTTTTACTCCCGGGTTCTATCCCCTTCATTCCAGGGTTCCGCCCCTTCATTCGCACCCACACGTTACCCTTTTCGAACAATGCCCATCTGCTCCCTCTACTTAATTCCACGAATGGGTGTGACACTAACTGTCCCAAAACAAGCATTTCTTGATGTGACTATGTACCGATTTGCTACATAAAGCGTGAATTTCACCAATTGGCAAACGGAATACTTTGCCCTCTTAGCCTCCCTTTCCTCGCCTTACAACTGTCTACACACTCTGCCCTTACAACTAGTGATCTCGTACTTAGCCATTGTCGTACGTGTGCTACTCACCAGGGGCCTGCACATAGAGCGACCCGAAAGCACACAGGTAGATGCCGGCAAGTGCGACTAAAAACATTCGCCGGGGAAGCCGGGTGTCCGCCATGGTGGGGGCAAGGTGCAGGGGGCTCAGAAACGCAAACTCTTCGCCTTCAGGACAGCCAACGCGCCACGCTGGGATCTGGCAGCAGGGCAGACGTGGTGGGTTACAGCGGTTCTATGGAACGCGCGCACGCTCTAGGAGCGTGGCCATCGCCTCTGAGGAGAGAGAAGGAGGACTCAAGCAAAAACACCGTGGAATTAAACTCCTTCAGTAATACATGTTGCCAGTTAGAACGTGGGGCCAGCAATGCATTGAGTGATGTAGTGAAGTTTTGAGAGAGTGTGTTGTGATATAGTGACACACACGAAAACATAACTTAAACTGATGGAAAAAGTAAGTATTTCAATTGAATGCGGTATCGCCCCCACCCCCCCAAAAACAAAAAAATCACACACTAAGCAAAACGTACTATAGATGTTTACAACGGCTGCAAAATACACTTTGCACACCATTAGTTTATACTTGTCGTTCATCCTCATCTAGTTGGCCTTTCTCTTGCCTTTTACTCCCGGGTTCTATCCCCTTCATTCCAGGGTTCCGCCCCTTCATTCGCACCCACACGTTACCCTTTTCGAACAATGCCCATCTGCTCCCTCTACTTAATTCCACGAATGGGTGTGACACTAACTGTCCCAAAACAAGCATTTCTTGATGTGACTATGTACAGATTTGCTACATAAAGCGTGAATTTCACCAATTGGCAAACGGAATACTTTGCCCTCTTAGCCTCCCTTTCCTCTCCTTAAAACTGTCTACACACTCTGCCCTTACGACTAGTGATCTCGTACTTAGCCATTGTCGTACGTGTGCTACTCACCAGGGGCCTGCACATAGAGCGACCCGAAAGCACACAGGTAGATGCCGGCAAGTGCGACTAAAAACATTCGCCGGGGAAGCCGGGTGTCCGCCATGGTGGGGGCAAGGTGCAGGGGGCTCAGAAACGCAAACTCTTCGCCTTCAGGACAGCCAACGCGCCACGCTGGGATCTGGCAGCAGGGCAGACGTGGTGGGTTACAGCGGTTCTATGGAACGCGCGCACGCTCTAGGGGCGTGGCCATCGCCTCTGAGGAGAGAGAAGGAGGACTCAAGCAAAAACACCGTGGAATTAAACTCCTTCAGTAATACATGTTGCCAGTTAGAACGTGGGGCCAGCAATGCATTGAGTGATGTAGTGAAGTTTTGAGAGAGTGTGTTGTGATATAGTGACACACACGAAAACATAACTTAAACTGATGGAAAAAGTAAGTATTTCAATTGAATGCGGTATCGCCCCCCCCCCCCCAAAAAAAAAAACCACACACTAAGCAAAACGTACTATAGATGTTTACAAAGGCTGCAAAATACACTTTGCACACCATTAGTTTATACTTGTCGTTCATCCTCATCTAGTTGGCCTTTCTCTTGCCGTTTACTCCCGGGTTCTATCCCCTTCATTCCAGGGTTCCGCCCCTTCATTCGCACCCACACGTTACCCTTTTCGAACAATGCCCATCTGCTCCCTCTACTTAATTCCACGAATGGGTGTGACACTAACTGTCCCAAAACAAGCATTTCTTGATGTGACTATGTACCGATTTGCTACATAAAGCGTGAATTTCACCAATTGGCAAACGGAATACTTTGCCCTCTTAGCCTCCCTTTCCTCGCCTTACAACTGTCTACACACTCTGCCCTTACAACTAGTGATCTCGTACTTAGCCATTGTCGTACGTGTGCTACTCACCAGGGGCCTGCACATAGAGCGACCCGAAAGCACACAGGTAGATGCCGGCAAGTGCGACTAAAAACATTCGCCGGGGAAGCCGGGTGTCCGCCATGGTGGGGGCAAGGTGCAGGGGGCTCAGAAACGCAAACTCTTCGCCTTCAGGACAGCCAACGCGCCACGCTGGGATCTGGCAGCAGGGCAGACGTGGTGGGTTACAGCGGTTCTATGGAACGCGCGCACGCTCTAGGAGCGTGGCCATCGCCTCTGAGGAGAGAGAAGGAGGACTCAAGCAAAAACACCGTGGAATTAAACTCCTTCAGTAATACATGTTGCCAGTTAGAACGTGGGGCCAGCAATGCATTGAGTGATGTAGTGAAGTTTTGAGAGAGTGTGTTGTGATATAGTGACACACACGAAAACATAACTTAAACTGATGGAAAAAGTAAGTATTTCAATTGAATGCGGTATCGCCCCCACCCCCCCAAAAACAAAAAAATCACACACTAAGCAAAACGTACTATAGATGTTTACAAAGGCTGCAAAATACACTTTGCACACCATTAGTTTATACTTGTCGTTCATCCTCATCTAGTTGGCCTTTCTCTTGCCTTTTACTCCCGGGTTCTATCCCCTTCATTCCAGGGTTCCGCCCCTTCATTCGCACCCACACGTTACCCTTTTCGAACAATGCCCATCTGCTCCCTCTACTTAATTCCACGAATGGGTGTGACACTAACTGTCCCAAAACAAGCATTTCTTGATGTGACTATGTACAGATTTGCTACATAAAGCGTGAATTTCACCAATTGGCAAACGGAATACTTTGCCCTCTTAGCCTCCCTTTCCTCTCCTTAAAACTGTCTACACACTCTGCCCTTACGACTAGTGATCTCGTACTTAGCCATTGTCGTACGTGTGCTACTCACCAGGGGCCTGCACATAGAGCGACCCGAAAGCACACAGGTAGATGCCGGCAAGTGCGACTAAAAACATTCGCCGGGGAAGCCGGGTGTCCGCCATGGTGGGGGCAAGGTGCAGGGGGCTCAGAAACGCAAACTCTTCGCCTTCAGGACAGCCAACGCGCCACGCTGGGATCTGGCAGCAGGGCAGACGTGGTGGGTTACAGCGGTTCTATGGAACGCGCGCACGCTCTAGGGGCGTGGCCATCGCCTCTGAGGAGAGAGAAGGAGGACTCAAGCAAAAACACCGTGGAATTAAACTCCTTCAATAATACATGTTGCCAGTTAGAACGTGGGGCCAGCAATGCATTGAGTGATGTAGTGAAGTTTTGAGAGAGTGTGTTGTGATATAGTGACACACACGAAAACATAACTTAAACTGATGGAAAAAGTAAGTATTTCAATTGAATGCGGTATCGCCCCCCCCCCCCCCAAAAAAAAAACCACACACTAAGCAAAACGTACTATAGATGTTTACAAAGGCTGCAAAATACACTTTGCACACCATTAGTTTATACTTGTCGTTCATCCTCATCTAGTTGGCCTTTCTCTTGCCTTTTACTCCCGGGTTCTATCCCCTTCATTCCAGGGTTCCGCCCCTTCATTCGCACCCACACGTTACCCTTTTCGAACAATGCCCATCTGCACCCTCTACTTAATTCCACGAATGGGTGTGACACTAACTGTCCCAAAACAAGCATTTCTTGATGTGACTATGTACAGATTTGCTACATAAAGCGTGAATTTCACCAATTGGCAAACGGAATACTTTGCCCTCTTAGCCTCCCTTTCCTCTCCTTACAACTGTCTACACACTCTGCACTTACGACTAGTGATCTCGTACTTAGCCATTGTCGTACGTGTGCTACTCACCAGGGGCCTGCACATAAAGCGACCCGAAAGCACACAGGTAGATGCCGGCAAGTGCGACTAAAAACATTCGCCGGGGAAGCCGGGTGTCCGCCATGGTGGGGGCAAGGTGCAGGGGGCTCAGAAACGCAAACTCTTCGCCTTCAGGACAGCCAACGCGCCACGCTGGGATCTGGCAGCAGGGCAGACGTGGTGGGTTACAGCGGTTCTATGGAACGCGCGCACGCTTTAGGGGCGTGGCCATCGCCTCTGAGGAGAGAGAAGGAGGACTCAAGCAAAAACACCGTGGAATTAAACTCCTTCAGTAATACATGTTGCCAGTTAGAACGTGGGGCCAGCAATGCATTGAGTGATGTAGTGAAGTTTTGAGAGAGTGTGTTGTGATATAGTGACACACACGAAAACATAACTTAAACTGATGGAAAAAGTAAGTATTTCAATTGAATGCGGTATCGCCCCCCCCCCCCCCAAAAAAAAAAAAACACACTAAGCAAAACGTACTATAGATGTTTACAAAGGCTGCAAAATACACTTTGCACACCATTAGTTTATACTTGTCGTTCATCCTCATCTAGTTGGCCTTTCTCTTGCCTTTTACTCCCGGGTTCTATCCCCTTCATTCCAGGGTTCCGCCCCTTCATTCGCACCCACACGTTACCCTTTTCGAACAATGCCCATCTGCACCCTCTACTTAATTCCACGAATGGGTGTGACACTAACTGTCCCAAAACAAGCATTTCTTGATGTGACTATGTACAGATTTGCTACATAAAGCGTGAATTTCACCAATTGGCAAACGGAATACTTTGCCCTCTTAGCCTCCCTTTCCTCTCCTTACAACTGTCTACACACTCTGCACTTACGACTAGTGATCTCGTACTTAGCCATTGTCGTACGTGTGCTACTCACCAGGGGCCTGCACATAAAGCGACCCGAAAGCACACAGGTAGATGCCGGCAAGTGCGACTAAAAACATTCGCCGGGGAAGCCGGGTGTCCGCCATGGTGGGGGCAAGGTGCAGGGGGCTCAGAAACGCAAACTCTTCGCCTTCAGGACAGCCAACGCGCCACGCTGGGATCTGGCAGCAGGGCAGACGTGGTGGGTTACAGCGGTTCTATGGAACGCGCGCACGCTCTAGGGGCGTGGCCATCGCCTCTGAGGAGAGAGAAGGAGGACTCAAGCAAAAACACAGTGGAATTAAACTCCTTCAGTAATACATGTTGCCAGTTAGAACGTGGGGCCAGCAATGCATTGAGTGATGTAGTGAAGTTTTGAGAGAGTGTGTTGTGATATAGTGACACACACGAAAACATAACTTAAACTGATGGAAAAAGTAAGTATTTCAATTGAATGCGGTATCGCCCCCCCCCCCAAAAAAAAAACCACACACTAAGCAAAACGTACTATAGATGTTTACAAAGGCTGCAAAATACACTTTGCACACCATTAGTTTATACTTGTCGTTCATCCTCATCTAGTTGGCCTTTCTCTTGCCTTTTACTCCCGGGTTCTATCCCCTTCATTCCAGGGTTCCGCCCCTTCATTCGCACCCACACGTTACCCTTTTCGAACAATGC
The DNA here is from genome assembly GCF_964204655.1 of Triturus cristatus. NCBI lineage: Eukaryota > Metazoa > Chordata > Amphibia > Caudata > Salamandridae > Triturus > Triturus cristatus. The sequence continues at coordinate 627,825,197 of NC_140584.1, read as the reverse complement.
CCATTTGCACCCTCTACTTAATTCCACGAATGGGTGTGACACTAACTGTCCCAAAACAAGCATTTCTTGATGTGACTATGTACAGATTTGCTACATAAAGCGTGAATTTCACCAATTGGCAAACGGAATACTTTGCCCTCTTAGCCTCCCTTTCCTCTCCTTACAACTGTCTACACACTCTGCACTTACGACTAGTGATCTCGTACTTAGCCATTGTCGTACGTGTGCTACTCACCAGGGGCCTGCACATAGAGCGACCCGAAAGCACACAGGTAGATGCCGGCAAGTGCGACTAAAAACATTCGCCGGGGAAGCCGGGTGTCCGCCATGGTGGGGGCAAGGTGCAGGGGGCTCAGAAACGCAAACTCTTCGCCTTCAGGACAGCCAACGCGCCACGCTGGGATCTGGCAGCAGGGCAGACGTGGTGGGTTACAGCGGTTCTATGGAACGCGCGCACGCTCTAGGGGCGTGGCAATCGCCTCTGAGGAGAGAGAAGGAGGACTCAAGCAAAAACACCGTGGAATTAAACTCCTTCAGTAATACATGTTGCCAGTTAGAACGTGGGGCCAGCAATGCATTGTATGATGTGGTGTTAAAGTTCAAAACGTCACATAGTGAACCACGTAATACAAGCTGTACTCGTACTCTTCTTAGTTTTTAACCCATTAGTTTACTTCAATCCGCCACACACAAGATGGCGGAGATTAGCCGGATGCAATACTTAAGGTCATCACACGCGCGCCACCGAATACAGTCAGTATCTCTTGTCCCGCACTGTCGACGTTTAATCATTAGAGCGAGCGGGAAAAACAACAAGGCAGAGCAAAAGGCAAGCACACCACTGCCTTTCTCCGAGGCAAAGCAGAAATGCCTCGGAGAAACGCAGCGGCGTTTTCAGATTCGGGGGCGTGTTTCTTTTTCTCTCCTCTTGCCATTGGCAGGAGGAGAGAAAAACACGCCTAAAAAAGGGCGTTGCTAAAAAGTGGAAAGAACACCAAAAAACACGCCCCCGAATCTGAAAAAGACGGAGCCTATTTGGAGGGACGGCTGTAATGATTGCGAATGTTCTGCAGGAGCGCCCGGAACCTTGGAGAAAGTCCACAGTCGTCCCCCACGTTCCTCCGACTCTATCAAACACTAGAGTACGAAGGACACGCTGGGGAAAACAGGGAAACAAAACAAGGATAGGTGGGGAAACACAGGCAGGTCTTGAAGGATGATTCTGGCAGCCGAGACAGCAGGCAGGTGTCTGTTCTTATTGGGAAGGAATAAACGAGCCTCTCCGCTGTAACACAAAGGCAGGTAAATGAATACAACTACGGCACTACCCTGGAGCTTTCTTTACTTCATTCCTATCCACACACCTACCGGAATTAAGGTCAGCCTCCTGGATTATGGCCTACAGGAATAAGTAGGTATACCTCTGCAGGACCCCCTTATGATCGGTTCCCAGAGGAGGACTCAGATGCACAATGTGTAAGCCACTTTTCAGGCTGAGAACAATAAAGATAGGTATTATAAAAGAGGTAAGGGTGTAATTCCTCATTTGCGTATACAAAGTGTAGGAAGGTCACGTACCGTGACTTTAAAGTAGGTAGGTGGAAAACCTAAATCCCTGCTCAATGGTCCTCGCAACAAATCACCCTAGAATGCCTGATGCGGGTTTAAGAGAACATAGGGTAGGGACAAGTAGTGTATGCGCCAAGGAGGCTCTTGATGCTAGAAGTGGGATGAGAGCACCAAGTCTGACTCCAACTAATGCACAGGACGTGGAGTCGCTCCAACAGAAGGCGTAAACACGATACAAGCCTGAGTCTGGAATAACAGGCTGACACACAACACGACACAACACAAGCCTGATAAGCAAGGGTAGGGCTTAACAGGCTTACATACAACATAACACAACTTTAGCCGGAGGGGTACATACTGGAGAGGGAAATCAAAAAAGGAGTATTGCCGGCTAAAGGAAATAACAAACAGCCCACCTCGAACTCCGAGGTAAGGAGAGATGAGTGACGGGATAAACCCCGCACTACTAATTAACAGTTAGACCTTACTTGGGAAGGCAAAACATGCTTGGACGCCTTGATGGAAAGTGCGTCCACAAGCTTGGCCACTCGGAATGGAAGGAGCGCCTCTAAGATACGCCAGCGGGAAAGGCTGTAGTAATCCCGGAGCCGGGACGCGTCCGAAGCGACTCGTCCACGGCTTCACACTGGCAAACAGGAAATACGGGAAACCGGAAATCAGGCAACAAAGAGAAAGACGGAACTGGGGCTCTGAGCTAGAACGCGAAGCGGCGTCTGTACGCCCTTCGTCGTTTAAATACCCACTGCACCCAGGGGCCGGACCGCGGGGCATGACAGCACACTCCCCCCACAACGCCCTCTCTCCGGTTTGGGTTTATGGGGGTACCTAAGGTGAAACAGCCGCACCAATCGGGGAGCATGCACGTCAGAAGCTGATACCCAAGAGCGTTCCTCCACCCCGTATCCTTTCCAATGCACCAGATACTGGAGGGTCCTGCCCGATAAGCGAGAATCAATGACCTTCTCAACCTCATACTCGTCAGAATCTTGAACCGAGAGAGGAGCAGGCCTCTTGGGGACACGTGTACCAGGTTCAACAGGTTTAAGCAATGACACGTGAAATACCGGATGGATCTTAAGGGACGTAGGTAGTTCAATTTTCACTGCCACCGGATTGACCAGCTTCACCACCTTGTAGGGTCCGATGTATTTGGGATTGAACTTGCGAGGACCACTGAGTTTAATGTGTTTCGTGGAAAGCCACACCTTATCCCCTGGAGCGTATATAGGTTCCATCCTCCTGTGTAAATCAGCCCCCTCCTTGTATCTCACCTTGGCCAACTCTAGATCTGTCAATGACTGCTCATGTATGTCGTGTAATTTTTGTACTAAGTCAGTGGCAGCGGGAATCGGGCTGTCAATAGGAATCCCTAGAGGTAAGAACCTGGGATGAAACCCTTGAGAGCAGAAAAAAGGGGTTAGTTGGGTGGAAGAATGAGGGCTGTTGTTATACGACATTTCTGCCATCCATACCCACTCATCCCACTCAGCTGCAGATTGTAAAGCTTGAATCCTCACATATTGTTCGAAACACTGATTGACCCTCTCTGTTTGGCCATCCAACTGAGGATGATGACTGGAAGAGAGTCTAACATCAATCTGTAACATCCCACAGAGATTCTTCCAAAACCGAGACACAAATTGAGCCCCCCTATCAGAAATTAAGACCGAGGGAAGACCATGGAGACGGACAATATGTTGCAAGAAGACCGAGGCCAAGACTGCTGCTGTGGGTAACCCCGTCAAAGGGATGAAATGAGCGGTTTTTGTGAAATGATCCACTACCACCAGCAAGGTGTTATTAAGCTGTTTGGTCAGCGGTAGTTCCACAATGAAGTCAAGGGAAATTGTGTGCCAGGGGCCAGGTGGAGAGGCGAGAGGGAGCAGCAGACCCACTGGTTGTAGATGTGAAACCTTGGATTGTGCACAGACATGACATGACTTCACATACTGTTCTATGTCCCTCACCATATTGGGCCACCAAAACCGCTCCCGTATAACCTTGGTGGTTTTCTTAATGCCTGGATGTCCCGACAAAGGGTGTGAATGATACCACTCTAATACCCGAGTCTGCAAGTCAGAAGTGGGCAACACTACCCCTCCCTGAACACATACAAAACCATCCGTCTGAACCCAATCCTCCGCCCCCACAAAATCACCCATATTCACAGAGAGTTGACCTGCACGAAGCCTATCCCGAAAGACATTCTCCGCGAGCACCCCCCCTACGAAGCACTTCTCAGGAAGGACCAGAGGTACAGCAGTGGGCACGTCAGGAAGCTGAAAACCCAACCGGGACAGTGCATCGGCCTTACCATTCCTTCTCCCGGGGCGGAATCTGATGGTGAAGTCGTACTCACAAAAGAACTGAGTCCATCGGAGTTGCCTCATGGACAGGGCCCTAGTTGACTTCAGATATTGGAGGTTGCGATGGTCCGTGTACACCACAACCGGGAAACGAGCACCTAATAGATATTGCCGCCACTCATCAAAGGCTTTCTTGATCGCCAGGAGTTCCTTGTCTCCCACCGCATAGTTGTATTCCGCAGGAGTGAACTTATGAGAAACATAGGCCACGGGATGGCATGCCCCCGTCTCCGGATCGGTTTGACTCAGGACCCCTCCCACTGCCACTTGGGAAGCGTCAACCTCAACCACATAAGGCAAGGCTGGATCCGGATGACGCAAGACTGGAGCGCGCGTGAAGGCCTCTTTCAAACTCCGAAAGGACGAGTCAGCAGCCGCCGACCAGACATAAGGAACCCCCTTCCGCAATAAGGTAGTAAGAGGATGTGCCAACTCCGAGTACCCTTGAATAAAACGCCGATAAAAATTGGCGAAACCCAAGAATTTCTGCAGGTCTTTAACGGTACTCGGTGCCGGCCAGGAAAGGACAGCCTCAACCTTAACTGGATCCATGCTAAGTCCCTGTGGGGAGACAATAAAACCCAAAAAAGGTACTTCACGCGTATGGAAGGTACATTTCTCTAGCTTGCAGTATAAGTTATGTGCCTGCAACCGTTCCAGTACTTGTCGGACGTGGTCAACATGTTCTTCCATAGACGCGGAGAAGATCAATAAATCATCTATATAGGCGATGACATGGCGATCCAGCATATCCCAGAGTACTTCATTTATGAAGAACTGGAACGCTGCAGGAGCGTTACAAAGCCCAAAGGGCATTACTAAATACTCAAACAATCCATATTATGCCCAAGAGCACTGGTATTTGAGGGGAATGGATCAAGTCAAATTCGAGAGTTTCCTGATGGTCGGGATCTATGTGCATATGGAGACAGACCGTCTTGTGGGTAACCGGGCCAGAAACAAGAGAACGCCCATCTATCGTAAAAACCGTATTGGGCACCTCTTTCTTGATACATGGAACTAAATTGTCCCTTGCCCATCTTTCATCCATAAAATTACCCGAGGCCCCAGAATCGATCATGATGGCTACATGTAGCCCTAACTGTGCTACCGAGAGATAGGCTGACACGTAGAAATGGTTAACAGGTCTGGGTTCAAGTTCGGAAGTGGAGACTGTTAATTCAGATTCGCCCAAGATTCCTGTCTCCATGCATCCCAGGCTTTCTAGTTTCCCGAACTCTTGGTTGACGTTGGTTTGACAGGGCAGGACCGCAAAAAGTGACCGGCCTTCCCGCAGTAGAGACAAAGCCTGTTGGTTCGTCTTCTTTGCCTTTCCTCTGCTGTTAATGGCCCTCTCACTATCCCTATTTGCATAGGTTCACTCTCATCCAGCCCTTTAACTGCTTCTACCACCTTGGTTTTGGTGGGAACATAACGTGACTCTCCCTTCCCCTTTTCTTGCTTCCGCTCCTGAATACGGTGGTCTATTTTTACCACAAGGTCTATCAAATCAGGACATGCAGTGGGGAGGTCCACTATTTGCGAAAGGGCATCCTTTAACTCATCACGCAGCCCTCTGTAAAATAGAGTACCTCGCTTTTCCTCAGGCCAATTGGACTCTACCACCAATCTCTGGAAAGTAGTGATGTAGGACACCAGGTCTTGAGTACCCTGTTTCAGAGCCAATAACTCAGAGTCTGCAGAGTGTGTATAAGTGTGTTTATCAAATAGTTTGCGAAACTCCCTTTTGAAGGCTTGGTAATCATACAACAAAGGGTCATCACGGTCTACTAGAGGTATGGCCCAGTCTGCGGCCGCCCCACTAAGATAGGAAATCATGAACGCGACCCGGGCCTGATCAGTGGGGAAGCAGGTGGCTTTACAAGAAAAATGTAACTGGCAGTGACTGAGAAAGGCAGCGCACCGAGAAGTATCCCCTGAGAATCTTTCTGGCGGAGCCAAAGGGATGGAAGTAGGGGTGGTGACCTGTATCACAGGGTTGGTGGCGTCTACTCTCCCTCCCGCGGCCCCCATACCTTGACTGTGCTGGAGGTTATCTAGTCTAGCGGACAGGGCCTGGGTTTCTGCTTGCAAGTTGCCGAGCATGCCGGCAACATCAGCAAGAGTAACCACTCCAAGTTCCATAACGCTCGGGCAGAATATACTATGCGGCTTCGCGTTCTGTAATGATTGCGAATGTTCTGCAGGAGCGCCCGGAACCTTGGAGAAAGTCCACAGTCGTCCCCCACGTTCCTCCGACTCTATCAAACACTAGAGTACGAAGGACACGCTGGGGAAAACAGGGAAACAAAACAAGGATAGGTGGGGAAACACAGGCAGGTCTTGAAGGATGATTCTGGCAGCCGAGACAGCAGGCAGGTGTCTGTTCTTATTGGGAAGGAATAAACGAGCCTCTCCGCTGTAACACAAAGGCAGGTAAATGAATACAACTACGGCACTACCCTGGAGCTTTCTTTACTTCATTCCCATCCACACACCTACCGGAATTAAGGTCAGCCTCCTGGATTATGGCTTACAGGAATAAGTAGGTATACCTCTGCAGGACCCCCTTATGATCGGTTCCCAGAGGAGGACTCAGATGCACAATGTGTAAGCCACTTTTCAGGCTGAGAACAATAAAGATAGGTATTATAAAAGAGGTAAGGGTGTAATTCCTCATATGCGTATACAAAGTGTAGGAAGGTCACGTACCGTGACTTTAAAGTAGGTAGGTGGAAAACCTAAATCCCTGCTCAATGGTCCTCGCAACAAATCACCCTAGAATGCCTGATGCGGGTTTAAGAGAACATAGGGTAGGGACAAGTAGTGTATGCGCCAAGGAGGTTCTTGATGCTAGAAGTGGGATGAGAGCACCAAGTCTGACTCCAACTAATGCACAGGACGTGGAGTCGCTCCAACAGAAGGCGTAAACACGAAACAAGCCTGAGTCTTGAATAACAGGCTGACACACAACACGACACAACACAAGCCTGATAAGCAAGGGTAGGGCTTAACAGGCTTACATACAACATAACACAACTTTAGCCGGAGGGGTACATACTGGAGAGGGAAATCAAAAAAGGAGTATTGCCGGCTAAAGGAAATAACAAACAGCCCACCTCGAACTCCGAGGTAAGGAGAGATGAGTGACGGGATAAACCCCGCACTACTAATTAACAGTTAGACCTTACTTGGGAAGGCAAAACATGCTTGGACGCCTTGATGGAAGGTGCGTCCACAAGCTTGGCCACTCGGAATGGAAGGAGCGCCTCTAAGATACGCCAGCGGGAAAGGCTGTAGTAATCCCGGAGCCGGGACGCGTCCGAAGCGACTCGTCCACGGCTTCACACTGGCAAACAGGAAATACGGGAAACCGGAAGTCAGGCAACAAAGAGAAAGACAGAACTGGGGCTCTGAGCTAGAACGCGAAGCGGCGTCTGTACGCCCTTTGTCGTTTAAATACCCACTGCACCCAGGGGCCGGACCGCGGGGCATGACAACGGCTCTCTCCTCCAATGGCTGGCCTCCGTTTAGGAAGCCAGCCAATGGAGAAGAAGCTAAAAGAGAGGCGGGCTAAATAGCCACTCTAGAAAACATTAAATCTCCGACTTCCGGTTCTGCCTTCGGCAGACCGGTAGTCCTCGACCTAAAAACAGAAGATATGAATAAAGGATTTAATTTTTAAGAAAAACAATGTCATGACTCTGTGCACTATGTGGCTCTGCTTGAATTAATATTGATATCATTGTTTTGCTGAACTTATAGATGACCAAAATAATTAAGAAATAACTTTGAGTACTGGGTCATATATGCTCAAAATGTTATTATGAAGTGTGTCCTGTGGGGAAGATTAAGATGACTGATCTTCCAGACTTGTGCACCCTTTTCTAACTGTGTTCAAACTTACTTTTGTGACAAATGCAATACGTTTTGCATCAGTCTTCTTTGTAAATCAATTGTGGTCTCATATGTAATCTAGTATATGGAATCAAAGGGATGCATGGGGCCATATTCCCTAACATTTTCCACACAGTCCTAACGGTCAGAGATTGTCCCTTCTTGTAAATGCGTGCTTCCTGAAGTAGTGACTCTGTTCTCTTCTAGCTGGAATACTTTCCATAGTACCAAATTGATTCTTGCTCATAGAAACAATTTTTATTGCTCTGGGTTTGGAGACAACTATGTTCATAGAGAACCCTAGTTTGAAGAGTGCCCTTAGCACCTGTTCTATGTGAGTTTTGCATTTGTTGTGGGAGTCTGCTCTTACTACCAAATCGTCCAAATAGAGATAAACATGCACCCCTTGTCTTCTCAAGTGCATTGCTACACACTGTGTAAATACTCTTGGAGCGGATTTTAACGCCGAAAGCTAGTCCACTGAACAGGTAGTCAGTCTTGTTCACCACAAATCTCAAGTATTTCTTGTGTTTTTGATTCATTGCGATGTGCAAGGAAGAGTCTTTTAAATCTATAGTTACCATGTAATCGTTTTTTAGGAATTGTGGTATGAATTCCTGTAAGGTTGTCATTTTGAATCTTTGTGTCTTTATAAACTTGTTAATGAATCAGAGGTCTAGAATAGGGCATAGAGACCAGTCTATCTTTGGGATTCGGAAATATGTTGAGTAATTTCTGTTCTTGTTCCCTTCTCTGGGTACCTTTTCTATTGCTCCTTTTTCCAGCAATTCCTCTACCTCTTTGAGTAGACGTGATGTTTCCTCGTTTGAATGGACCTTTTTCTTTGGTCCCCTTGCTGGTGGTATCTTGGCCAACACTATGCAATATCCAAATCTTACGACGTTTAATATCCAGTTGTCTTACGTTATTTTCCTCCACTTCTGAAGCAAGTTCTAAGTTCTTCATTCTACCCTCCCATTGGTGGAGTGTGTTAAAGGCTGTGGTATTGGCCGAATCACTTGTTTGATGAGGTTGTGCCACCCCTGTGAGGCTGCCACTTCCCATGTGATTGTCTCCGAAAGGATTAGAGCCCTTGTTACTGGTATTGCCAGTGCTGCTGGGATGCTGATGATTGGCTGCTACATTAAAAGCCCTGATGAGTTGAGCTACTTTGGAAATTGCCACTTCCAATAGGCCTGCGTGTGGACGCTGCACCTCATTAGGTTTCCCCTAAATTGCAGCGCTCCCATGGATTGTGCGGTTTCGTTGCCTCTTTTGAGCTGTTGCAGTGTTTCATCAACGGTGCCTCCAAACAGCTGTTTCCCATTGAAGGGGGTAGTCTATAAGGTTGACTTGCACCTCTGGTTAGAATCCTGAGATTCATAACCAGGGGTGGTGGCGTAATGTTGTTCCTGCCATCATTTGGCGACTTGCTGAGTCAGCTGCACCTAATGCCGATTTTAGACATGTGTTTGCAATACTTTAGCCTTTCTCTGCTAGTCTGGCCACTCTTTTCCAGTATTGCTCGGGTGGATGTTTCATGAGCTCTGCCATGTCCTCCCAATCTTTGGAGTTTGCTATATGCCATTGATTGGCTGCGCTCCTCTCAAAATTTCTGCCCAGCAGATCCATCTTTTTATTTTCCTTGTCTAGGGTTGGCCCAGACGTTGATGGGATGTTAGCTCTCTTCCCCGCTGTGGAAGTGATGATTGTCCGCATCATACCCTTGAGTACCAGAGTCTATTGAAGAGTGCTTATTTAATTTTATTATTTTATTTTTGTTTTATAGAGCGCGAACTTGACCCGTTGGGTATCAAAGCGCTTTACAGGAATCATAAAGTTGTACAAAGGTTACGAGTTACAGAGTATATAGCAAATGGGAGGGGGCGGGGTACTGGATACATAAGGAGTACGAACACATATGTACAGTTTACATTTACAATTTCTCAAGAACAATGGCCCAGGTTTCTTGGTGGGTCGACTAGGTGATCCGAAGGGAGGCAGTGGTTGGTAGGTAATCAGGGGCTCTGTGGTGGATAGAGGCAGAGCTCAAACAAGGAATTTACCCATAAGGAAGGTTTTGGCATCGTATTTGAAGCATGCCAGAGAAGGGATCCTTCTAATGACGGGTGGGAGGGAGTTCCATATTCTTGGTGCAGCCCCGGAGAAAGCCCGATTGTACTTTTTTTTCTCTTCGGAAACGTGCATGTTGGAGCAAGAGGTCTCTGGCGGACCGGGAGTTTCTGATTCCTCCGGATATCACAAGTTTCTGTGCAAGAAATGCAGGGGAGTTTGCGTAAAGAGCCTTGTGTGTGATGCATGCCAGTTTAAGCTGTATTCTGGCCTCAAGAGGAAGCTTATATTTCTTCTCAGGCTTTGGCATCACCGCTCTGCATGTAGCGGGCTCCTTGAATGCCTCCCTTCCTTGATTCAGTACACTGGGTAACATTGAAAGGAATTGGTTTCTCGTTTGTGAGGTTATTAAAGGCCCTAGGAGGAAACACGATTGAGTCTTTTCCTCTTCTAGCTGCATTCCATAATAGTCTATGGCCTTCTTTATCATTTGTCTATACATTGCAATGTAATCTGGAGGCTAAGGCTTCAACAGAAAACAATCTACTCCTTCTTCAGGGGAATCTGTCTATCTCATGCCATTGAGTCTCAGTAAATTCAGAGTCTTCTGACCCCTGAAACACTTCCTGCCCTTCCAGCTCTTCTTCATAGAAGGCTTCCTCCTCCTCTTCCTGAGGCCCTGGTATCATGGGAGGGTCCATTCCCTCAACCTCCTTCTCGCCCTAGTCTTCCTGCACCAAAGTGTTTTGAGACATTTGAAGATCCTTCAGAGATGCATCGAAATCCTTTTTATTTTGGATGAACGCTGCCATTTCAGCTTCGAGGTGCTGTTTCTTTCTTTCTTTCGGTCTTCACTGAGCATTCGCCGGGGTCGAGTGTCGACGCCGATTTTCATTGACGTCGAATCCTTCAGCAATGTGCAAGTCATCGAGCTCTCGGACTCCTCCCAAAATGTTTCTCATTTGGACGTTAAACATCTCAACTTCTAACGTCTTGCAACGATTGAGTCTTTTCGGGGGACTTGCCTCCTGCAGTGATCTGTAGAGGGTTTGAAGGGGTTCCATGTCTCTGTGCTTGCCTTTTTCTACGCCGAGGCTCCCTTTAGTGCCTTCGAGTCCGATTTTCGAGACTGGAAAGGACAGTATTTTCGGAGTGGTTGCTTGTCTTTGGTCTTGAGCAGTTTCCCCTCAACCATTCTCAGCTCGGTTTTCAAAGCTTCTCTCTCTGTATCTTCGGTGATGTTCTCGCAGTCATTGCTCAACAGACCCAGGTCTCTTAAGGATGGTGTAGGCCTCATGCATGGCTTAGTGCCCCTGTTTTTGCTTCTCCCTTGCCTTCGGCTTAAACCTGGCGCAGGCTTTGCAGTAATTGCTTCAATGGTCTATTGGTAGACCGAGGTTGCAGACCTGATGTGCACGAACCTATGATGACAATTCAGGTAGAATTGAAATGTAGTCTTCTCCATCTTGTGGAGCAAGGAGACACCTGTCCAGGTATTCTTTAGCCGTCACAGAAAACCTCCCGCCACAATAGGAATTCTCCCTGGTACCTCTTATTCGATCTTCTTAATTTCTTTGTCAAATATCTTCCGAAATTCCCTTCTTTCACAACTTGCAGAACCCCCAGAAAAGCATCCAGACCCAATGGCAGAAAAAAAGAATCTGAAGATGGCAACCAAAAGTGGGAGCTTCCGGGGGAGTGCATACAACATCACAGGAAGCACCAGCTGGAGATTCGTAGACACCCAACAACAACAAAAACCAAAAATAGAAGCAGGACTACGAAAAAATTGGAGAATACCAGATCCAAATACTAGATGGCAGAATAAAGGTCTGAAGGTGCTAAAGGTCATACTACCTGCAGCCTTCATACAGTGGCGAAAACATGCAGATGGCTGATCTTCCAAAGCTAATCAAGCACCTGTATATAGGTTGGTACCGGGTGCACAATCTTTTATCTTACGTAGAAATTGTCATGCTGAGACGATTCGGTCTACTCAAGGCTGCTTACAATACTAAGTATCTACTACATAGAATCTTTGTCCTGTTTGAAACTTTTTCTGAAGAACCAAAACACTTCTGAAGAAAATACTGGGCACAAGTAGTCAACTGTCACATGCATACAGAGTTAATTCTGAATACAAAGATTTATACAGTGTTCAATACTCCTACACACCTATGATGCATTAGGAGCACATGTGTTTTGTAAACGGTTACACCCATTAGCTGGACAAAGGCTGTGGGAATTACCCGTCACTATGTAAAGTATAAAACAAACTAGCACACTCATTTGATGATGTAATCAGTGATGTCATAATGATGTAATTTGAGATGTCATCAGTGATGGCATAAATGATGTCATAGAATATGTCATGAGTGATGTAATATGTGAGGTCATAAGCAATACATGGCTGGGTGCAAGTTATAGTTAGCTCAACTATATGGGCAAGTCAAGGCCCTTTGGGACCCAGCTACTCACTCTGGAGCAGACTGCTGCCGCTCACCAGCTACTCCCTCTCTCTTGTGCCTCATTGCTTTTTCTCTGCTTCTTGGTCTCTTTTTGCTTCTCTCTCATCCTTTCTTTCGCTCACATTCAATAACTCTTTTTGACATTTACTTTTCTGCTCTTTGGCCCCCTTTGCCTCTCTCTCACAGTTTTCCCGCTCATATTCATTTGCTCTTTTTAACTTTTTGCTTTTCTGCTATGCTGCCTCTTACCCTTTTTCCACCTGTATTCCATCGCACTTTTTGCTTCTCTGTTCTTTTGCCTCTTCCTCACCTTTTCCACTCATTAATGTGCTCTTTTAGCTCTTGCTTTTGTTTTCTTTCTCTTTAGCCTCGGTTGGCACTCTCCTGCCACCCACTTTGCCACGTTTCCTGGCTCCACCACAGTTCACCCCCTCCCCTCCAATCTCTCCCTCTCCTTACCTGCTCTCCTGCGTATCTTTTGCACCTCTCCTTCCTGCCTCTAGTAGCTCCTCCTCCTTCCCCCCCACTGTAACGCATCCTGCTGTTCCTCACTCCCGCTACCCCTGCCACTGACCAGGACCCACATAATGCCGGCCGCAGGTCAGCCTCACAATAGTCGGGCACAGCAGGCGTGCCTCTGGAGCGCCAAAGATAAGCCCGTCTGCGCCCGGCCACGCCTGGACCTCACCCAGCACCATAAGGGGCTAAAACCCCTGCCGCACTCCACGCCCTCGACACCGGATGTCACCCGAACACTGCTGCCACACCTGCCACTCATCACTAGGACCTTTTACCTGCACCACCTGCCATTTCACCTGCTACACAGTACACAAACGCTAGCACTCTTCAGCCCCCCTCGGACAACTCCCTGCACAATAACAGGCCCCACAACAGCAGATCATATGTACACTCAACACACACTCGCTCGTCAAACACTCTGACTAGGTCTGGGACCTTATAGAATTCCTTGCACTGGACATCCTCTTCCTCGAGGAGATCTGGCTCAATCCGCCATCCAACCTCGACAACCCCCAGGCTGTCACAGAGGGATACAAGATCATCCACAGCGAACCCTCAACGAACTAGGTGGAGAGCTGACCATCATCCATGGAGACGATATCCAATGCACCACCCCCATGGATGACAACACCCTGGCCATGGAACACCTGAACTTTGCACTCCAGACCGACGAAAGAACAGCCATCAATGGAACCCTTGTGTACAACCCACCAAAATCACGAACCAGCTTCACAAATCTCATTGTATACTTCATCGCCCCCTCACCAGCGACTCCAAAGCCTACATGTTCGTCGGTGACCTCAATTTCCACCTATGCGAACTGATGGACCCCAACTCCACAGACCTCCTCCAATTCTTGGACAACATCAGACTCATCTAAACTTACCCACTCCCCCCCACACCCACACTTGACCACATCTTCACCTCCAGCAACAGAATCAAAAACAGCCGCACCACCCAGCTCACCGGGACAGACCACTCCATGATGCACTTCAGCATCACACCCACACTTGACCCTCCCCCTCCACAACCCCAGTAGAGCACAGCGAACTCGCCTACAACTGGAAAAAAGTCACAGAGACAGACTGCATCAATGCTCTAACATCCAACCAGCCTGAACCAACCAGCAGCCTGGACTTCAGTGTCAGAAATGTCAACACAAAAGTCACAGAGACAGACTACATTAATGCACTAACATCTAACCAGCCTGAACCAACCAGCAGCCTGGACTTCAGTGTCAGAAATGTCAACACAAAAGTCACAGAGACAGACTACATTAATGCACTAACATCTAACCAGCCTGAACCAACCAGCAGCCTGGACTTCAGTGTCAGAAACGACAACACCTGAATCACAGACTGCGCCAACACCCTTGCACCAGTCAAACACACCAAACAAAGGAGAACCAACAAGTCAGCTGATACACTGAAGACCTTAGGAACTCCAAACACCACTGCAAATAAATGGAGAGGTAATGGAGAAAAAGCAGGACACCTCCTATAGGACCACGTACAAAACCGTACCCAGCCCCTACCACAACCAACTGAGGGAGACAAGGAAAAGAGCACTCGCAACAAGAATCGAACCCAGCTCAAACAACAAGGAACTCTTTGCCATCATCAAGAAATTCTCCAAACTCTCAGCCACAGCAAACAGTGTTACCCCTTCACGAGATCTCTGCGACAGCATCGCAGACCTCTTCCCTGACACGTTAGCCATGTTCTACAGAAACTTCAACCCTCAGCCCAGACCCTTCAACTCCATCAAATATCCCACCACCAGCACAACAGGCACCCAACTGAACAACTAGATCCACTAGGAAACCACCTTCATCATGAAGTCAGTACACTCGGGGGCTCCCACTGTCCCAAGCCCCCGCCACATCTTAAACCTAGGCAAACCCAAGATCAGCCTCGAAGTCACGACCATCATCAATGCCTCAAAAGCCACCACAATCTACCCAGAAAACTGGAAACACGCAGAGGTCAACACCCACCTAAAGAAACCATTGATCGACCCCACTCAACTCAAAAACTACTGACCCATCTTACTGCTACCCTTCCCGGCAAAACTCATGGAGAAAGCAATCGACCAGCAACTTTCTAAACACCTGGAACAACATAAATTCCTGGACAGCTCACAAACTGGATTGCAAAATAACTACAGCGTCGCAACAGCCCTCATTGCAACCAAGACACCAGATGCGCCATGCTCAACCGAGACAGCAGCACTCATCCTTCTCGACCTCTCAGTGGCTTTTGACATCATCTCACACCACACGCTAATCACCGGACTCCACCATATCGGAATCCAAGGATCAGTACTCAAGTGGATGGCCTCCCACCTTTCACCTCCAAAGCCAAGAAAATCAACGTCAAGTCCCACAAGGCTTGTCGCTAGGAGTGGGCGAAAAACTCTGCTCTGCCGGCAGAGTTCACAGAGTTTTTGCAACTCTACAATCAGCTTGGAGCTCGGAGTTCCGCAAAAACTATGCCTCCTCTGCGTGGCGGAGTTTTACTGGTGCCCACCCTATGAACAGTTGCATGAATGCTAACACAGCCTCCCAGTCCTTGTCACTTAGCTTACTATCCATTTTCTCAATTGTTCCCTACTCCACTAAGATCTCTTTTTGACTGCTTACGCAGGATGTGATAGAGTATTGTTACTTGTTGTCTCTTTCCACTCCGTATCGTAAATAGCGTTTGTAATTGTAAGCAGCTCTTTGTATCTCACACTAAGTTGGTCGATGTGTTTAAGAAAGCAGCCCTTTGTATAATTTCCCCATTGTGTCTCTAATGCCTCGGGACATTGCAAAATGCGCTGTGACATCTCACAAGTGCCATCAGAGCACTATGTAAGTAAGAAGTGGCAAATTTTATGAAACCAGCAGTTATGAATATTTGAATGACCGTAAGCTTCCCTTGCAACACTCATCTCCTCTTCATACTCATACAGATAAACACACACACGCACACACACATCAATAATGCATCCACCCCCAACATACTCAAACAAGAAGCATTGGCATAGCCAATAGGTCTCGTCTTTGGGACCTTATACGTTTTTAGCCATGCAGCACATTATTCTGGGTGCTTAACATTTACAGGTTTTACTGCGTGTAGCACTGGGTGGGAGATTGCTTACCTGCTGAGTATTTCTGATAATCCGGTGCTGACCCAGACAAACATCCAGGATAAAAAGGTGAGAAAAGTCCCACGGTATGTCCAACTGCTAGGTTGTTAGGTACTTGTCTACCCTGGAAGCACAGTACTAGACTGCTGCACTTTGGGCTGTTACAGGGACTTTTAGGAGGCTTTTAGAAAGTATAGGATTAAATGTCAAATGTAAGTAAGTGATAAGAGCTCGCCCGCAAAGATGGGTCAGAACTTTAACTTTTGTGGCTAGAGATCGAGCATCTGGTGGAGCAGATGGAATCGCGTGTGTTTTTTGTTTATTGATTTTGTTGGTAGTTTGTGGTACGTTAATATCCCATTTCTGCAAAGACTCCACCCCAGTGCCTACTCTTTCCGGGTGGTAGTCTGAGATGACGCCTGATGGTGCTGGGCACTCTTTGGGGTCTCGCTGCTGGCTGGACGCCCTCACCCTGCGATCCTGTTTTTAAGGTTGGTGGGGTACTGTTGGGGAAGCCTCAGACGTCGCCAGTGGAGGACAGAGGGGTGAGGGCCTGGAGCGGGGATTTCCCGGCCGTGTTTACTTTTCACCCATCGCTCTGCGTGCCTTTATGTGTGCATCAGTCTCAGAGGGGAGGCGCCCGGGGGAGCAGAGGCCGAGAGACCGCTTCCCAGCAGAGACACAGGGAGGGGAGGGTGAATGGGCAGTAAGTGATCGAGGGGAGGTAATGGGGGAAAGAAATACTGACACGGACAGAGATGTGCAGCTGTGACGCAAGATGAAAGGGGGACATCGGTACCACGAGAGAAGAAAAGTTTGACGATGAGAGGGGCCCAGCCGGAGAGAGAGGCAGGCACAGTGGCTAGCACGAGTCTGAATATGAGAGCAAAGAGCAGGTGAGGCACTTAAATGAGGAAAAGAGAGCAAGAGTGAGGTGGAGGCTGTGAGACTAGCAGCGGAGACTGCTGGGCACAGGGTGGTCGGAAAAAATGGAGTAGTGACAGTCACAGCACGAGGACATGTGTGTGACAGGGTATACTTGGCAGGGGACAGGCGAGACAGGCTGTGATTGGTGGGCGAGACAGCCGTGCTGAAGAGAATCCATCGAGGAAGAGGTGACTGCCTACCTTAAGAGGTGGGGACGGCGGGAAGAGGGTAGAATGTGTGTATTTCTCTTTGCAGTTTAATTGTGCAGTTTTACACAGGGAATAGGAGCTCTACATAAGTAGCGAGAGGTAAAAGAGAGACAGTGGAAGACTTCAAATGCATTTCTTCAGCAGTTCCTAGAGTAGAGGGTTACAGAGAAGATGAACAAGCATGAGTGCTTGAAAAGTGCAGACACGTGCGCGGCCACGCTAATTGCAAACAGATGGACCCTGCATGCCGCCACTCACTCCCGCAAGATGGATGCCAGGACAAGCACGAGTGCTTGAAAAGAGCGGACCAATTTCTAAAGGTCATCTACTAGAGCAGCGCATGTGAGCTGCACTAGGCTCGACCTAAAAATTCTGTATGTTTCTTATGTGCTAATAAATAATAATAATTACTTGCTTGTTTGGCACACTTTGACATCTGGTGTGTTGTGCGCACACTTTCTCATTCCCTCTAGGATCTTGAGCTGTGAAACTCTGTGAGCAGTTTAGAAGAGGAGGGAGCGCGTAGAGATGTCCTGGGAGGGGCATGTGATCAGACCTCTATGACCATCACAGCCCAAGGAGGGAAAGTAAGGATGAAAGCCAGAAGGGGTGGGTCGCCAGGACTAATGAGCGGGAGTGGACGGAGACCTGATGTAATTTGATGGCACACATTCATTGTATTTTTTAGATGCAAATGCGTCATCCAATTCGTGCCCAACATGTAACTAATTAGGTGGCCGGAAACTTATTCCAGATCGCCATGGGTGGGGTGGGGGGGGGGGGGGGGGGGTTCGGGACACAACCTAGGCTCGGATTGGCTGAGCGAGCATGGTTACCACTGGTACCTGCCTGCAATGAGTGAAGCCCCATACTCTTAAACACTTGTTAGAAATGGGGGTCTCTAGTTGGCAGATATTTGCACCTAAATAATGATCCTTATCCCTCTCTGCAGAAAAACGGCTACAACTACTCTCATTACCTTTGTGAAAAACCAAGGAGCTGAGGAAAGTCCAAAAGGCAAACACCGAAATCGTTAAAAAACTTTCGTCCATCTGAATTGCAAAAAACGTTGACTCTTTCCTGCCATGGGGAGAGTAACTAACCTATCTTTCGCTATCAACAAATCCCTCAGGCAATGAATTCCCTCCATTTTGTGGCAATAAACTAAAAATGTGTGTAACTCCCTGAGATATATGACCGGACACCTCCCTTTGCCCTTCTTTTCCACTAAAACAAGTTGCTCACAAAAACCTTTGCGGACTCTTCCACTTCTCCTGTTGCATTCTTTTGGATCATAGAAACTATTTCTGCCTCTACTATACCCTCCTGTTCCTTTGACATCTATATCTCTCTTTGTTACCCCTTTTGAGAGGGACAACTTCTGAATTCTATTGTAAATCCCTGAATCGTGTTTAAGCCCCAAGGATCCCCTGTCAATTTCTCCCATTCCTTCATGAAGAACTTCAAATGTCCTTCTATTCCTATCTGGGAAGAACCAATAATAGTCTCCATATTCACCTTGTCCTCTATTAAGGAGCAGCCTAGTCCTCTCGAATATCTCCTGCCTTATCTTCCTGTCCTTCCTCTACTAGGATAAAATCCTGAGCTTTGTTAATATCCTCTCCCTCTGTACTGAAATCCAGTTTGTGAACTATACTGCGTTCCATAGTGGAACCTCTGTAATCCACGGCCAGTATAGGGTCTCGTCCTACTGGCCCTTCCAAAAACTGCAAATACGTTCCTCATATTTCCCTGTGCCCTATCTAATGCTGTAAATGTACTGACATATTTTCCAATTCCTTTCACCAATCCCTCTCCAAACAGTAATCCTTTCGTATCCACACTTGCCTCTTTCTGTGCCATATCCCTGAATTTCTGATTTATTTTCATAAGAATAGCTTTCCTTCTCTAGCGTAACAACCCTGCATTTGCATTTCCTAAGAGTACTACAGCCCTTTGGCCATGTCCAAAATCCCTCCTCGACCCTTCCTCGGATCTCTCCCCATGCAAAATAAATAACTTTCTCTTCAATTCTAGATCTTGAACACTCCGCCCTCATCAGTTTACGCATTTCTCTATCTAAAGGTTTCTTAATCCATGTTTTTACAAATTTCGCCACATGGTCCATTGGCCACCATTCTCCACTCCTAGGATGATTAATATTCACTGGAGTAAACATATCTCCTCCAAAAGTATCCCTAATGCTGTCATTTGAAGCATCCACCTCCATATCTTCTAAATCCTCATAACCGTCATCGTCCTGCAAATCTAATATATAATCATCCACATTATCCAAATTTCTTCCAGACATTGAATTCTGTATTTCATTTCCAAATTCTTCCTCTTCTTTTGTGCTGCCAAGGACACCTGTTCTTACTGTGCCGCCAAGGAAACCTTTCTTCAAGGTTGCCTTCTGCCCAACCTTATTATTTTTTGTCATATCAATGTCTTCAATTTGTCTAGTTTTCTTAGTACGCTTTTTTCCCAACATCGATACTCGTTCCTTCCCCCTCAGACAGTGAATAAAACTCCTCACCTGATTCAACTTCCTTCCATTTCCTATTCTTAATAAACTCTTCAATGGTCTCTCTTACTTGTTTCTTCATTTCAAATTGAATCAATTATTTAACTATTTATTCATTTACCATATTACCTGTAATATCCAAATCACTACTCTGCTCTCTCTCCATATATCAATATACTTGTATAATATATATTCGTCAATTTCCTCAAATTCAATCAATTAAAAAACCTCTCCCTAATTTAACTCACACTACTCTAAAAAATAATTCTCTCACCCAAAATATTCTTATTGATAAACAATGTGCAGACAGTGGACTGTTTAACCGTCTGTTGTGCTGGCATATCTTCACTCACATACTTTCTATTAATCCTTTTCCAAAAGAGCCGCTTCCCTCTCGCGAGAGTTGGCCTCTAAACTATGCGTCCTCTCGACCTCGTGCGGCTGCTCCTAAGTATTTCCAGGGCGTCCTCGAGGTAGAGAACACTTTCCCAAAGATGCTCACTGTATTTTACACGACTACGACACCAGCACTGCCCGCCCAGCCTAGAAATAGTAACGCTCACCCCCCGCATTATTTGAAGTACAAAAAAAAAAAAATTGCCCATATCGTACTTTATTAATAAGAGCAATTCAAAAATCTAAACTTCTACCAAACCTTTCCACTTATACAAAAACCCAGCGGAACATCAATTACAATCTTAAACTTTCCTTTATTCTTTTTCTAAAATTCTTTTAATTTCTCATTTCTCAATAACACTCATACCAGACCATGCTTCCATAAATTAGAAGCCTGCTGATCACAAAAACATTACTTAAACATATAAACCACACATTCAAAAACATTTGCTCAGATATATAAAGATAAAACTTATCTGTACAGGAGCAGCAATTAGAAGAGGAAGAATGTTGGTGGATGGAATAATTATGGACTTGTGTGTTCCAGTTTTAGTGTTATATTTTATTGTGGATTCCTTAAAGCTGCTGCAGGAGTGGCATTAAAAGTTGTTATGCATAATGGTAGCCTTCGGTCTTGTAATGAAATCCCAATGATATCAGGATGTTCACTGTTGTCTGAAGATGGTCTACGAATGACAGTGATGAGCCCTCCTTCAACAGCCCATTGTTGAGGTAAGGGAAAACTCCCATTACCAACCTCCAAAGATGGGTGGCAACTACTGCCATCACAGTCGTGAACATACACGAGACGCCAATAAGGCCGAAGGGGAGCATGGCAAACTGAAAAGGCACCTGGCTGACCTTGAACTGCAGTTAAGTCTTTGGGACTGCAGGAAGGTTACCTGAAAGTATGCATCCTGAAGGTCCAAGGGGACCAACCAATCACTCAGATCCAGGGCATACAGAACTTAGGCCAAATTAGCATTTATCCTTCTGGAGGAAGGCCTTCAGAGAGCAAAGATCTAAAATTGAAAATGCTACTTACCAGTATGCATCTGTTCTTGGCATGTAGGGCTGCTGACATTCATATCTGTGCATAGATCGCCGCCTAGTGTTGGGTCCGGATGTTTGCACGTTGTTGTCCTGGAAGAGTCTTCGAAGTATCCTTGGATAGGTGACTCCTCCCCTGGACTACAGTGCGCATGGGCATCCTCTCCATCCTCAGATTGTTTTTTGCCATTGTGGCAGTGATGGAGTAGATACAGAAAGTGATGACCATGCTTACAGTAATTCTGAGAGCTGCAGCTGCTACAGGCGCCGGGGAGGAGGGAGGGCGATATGAATGTCAGCAGCCCTACATGCCAAGAACAGATGCATACTGGTAAGTAGCATATTCAGTTCGAGGCATGTGGGCTGCTGAATTCATATCTGTGCATAGAATACATAGCAGTGCCCTCTATTAGCGGCGGCTACCAGTGCCAGCTGCAGCGGTCTGAAAAAGAGTTTTGAGAACAGCCTGTCCTACAGCTGCCTGCTGTTTTGATTGCACATCTACACAATAGTGTTTGGTAAATGTATGTGTAGTGGACCAGGTGGCTGCTCTACATATATCATGCAGGGGAATGTTTCCTAGGAAAGCCATGGAGGCCCCTAACTTACGTGTTGAGTGGGCTCGTGGGGGAATCGTTAATGTGCGTTTAGCCTTTTGATAGCCTTTTGATAGCAAATTTGAATACATTTAACGATCCATCTGGCTATACCTGCTTTGGAGATAGCGTTACCTTTGTGGTGTGGCGCAAAGGCAACGAAAAGTTGTTTTGTCTTCCTAAAGATCTTAGTCCTGTCGATATAATACATGAGGGCTCTCTTCACATCTAGTGTATGGAGTGCTCTTTCTGCGACAGTTTGTGGGTTTTGAAAGAAAACAGGCAGTTCAATAGTCTGATTCATGTGGAACTGCGATACCACCTTGGGCATGAATTTGGGGTTGGTACGTAGTACGACCCTGTTGGCGTGAACCTGTATAAATGGCTCTTGAACGGTTAGTGCCTGGAGTTCACTAACTCTTCTTAAAGAGGTGATCGCTACTAGGAAAGCTACTTTCCAGGTAAGAAATTGAAGCTCGCATGAGTGTAGAGGTTCAAAGGGTGGACCCATCAGGCGTGTGAGGACCAAGTTGAGGTTCCACATTGGAGCCGGTGGGTGGCTTGGTGGAATGACTCGTTTGAGTCCTCCAAGAATGCTTTGATGGCAGGCACTCTGAATAGAGAGAGGTGCTGCCTAGTCTGCAGATAGGCTGATATTGCGGTCAAATGGACACGTATAGAGGTGTACGCCAGATTGCATCGGTATAGGTGTAAGAGGTAACAAATTATGTTTTGTATGGATGCGTCTAGCGGGTTAATGTCATTATTAGTACAATAAATGACGAACCTTTTCCATTTGGCTGCATAGCAAGCTCTGGTAGTGGGTCTCCTGGCCTCCTTAATGATGTCCATACAGTCAGGTGGCAGGTTTAGGTAGCCAAACTCTAGGACTTCAGGAGCCAGATCGCCAGGTTCAGCTGTTGCGGATCTGGGTGCTGAATCTCTCCATGGTTCTGCGTCAAATGCGCGGGTTTGATCCGCAGCCTTTGATGCGGCACCACGGAAAGTTCGAGAAAGGTGGTGTACCACGGCTGGCGTGCCCACGTTGGAGCAACCAGGACGAGTGTCAGTGAGTGTTGTCTGAGTTTGCGTGCCACCAGCGGTATCAGTGGTGCTGGGGGAAAAGCGTACGCAAATCTGCCGGACCAGTTCATCCATATCGCATTGCCCTGCGACTGCGGATGTGGGAACCTGGCGGCAAAGCTTTGGCATTTTGCGTTTTCGCTTGTGGCGAATAGGTCTATCTCTGGATGACCCCACTGCTGGAAGTACGGTTGGAGTACTGATGGGTGTAACTCCCACTCGTGCATCTGGTGGCTGTGTCTGCTGAGCAGATCCGCCATCTGGTTGTCCTTGCCGGGGAGGTGTTCTGCCATGAGGAACATGTTCCTCTGAATGGCCCACTTCCACATGCTCTGAGCCAGATGAGACAACTGTGGAGAGTGTGTTCCTCCATGCTTCTGTATGTAGTACATTGCGGTCATGGTGTCTGTCCGGATCAACACGACTTTGTTGCACAAGTGTACTTTGAATGCTTTCATAGCCAGGAAGATTGCCATCAGTTCTAGAAGGTTGATGTGCATCTTCTTTTGTTGTGTTGTCCATAGTCCCTGCACTGTGTAGTGGAGTACATGAGCTCCCCATCCCTGGAGAGACGCGTCCGCTGTCAGTATTATTTGTGGAACAGGCTCTTGGAACGGTCGGCCCTGGCAAAGGTTTTGTGGATTCCACCAATGCAGAGAGTTGTATGCCCGACCGCTCACCAACACTAGTGCTTTCAGCTGTCCTTGAGCCTGATTCCACTGACGTGCTAAGCACTCCTGAAGCGGGCGCATATGTAGTCTCGCGTGTGGGACTATGAAAATGCAGGAGGCCATCATGCCTATCAACTGCATGAACACTCGCGCAGGAAGGGAGTGTTGGGGTTTGAACTTGGAAATCAGCATTTGCATGCTGTTGATCCTCACTAAATTTGGCTGAGCTGTGGCCGCCAGAGTGTCTATAGTCGCACCTAGGTACTGTTGTACGTGTGCGGGCTGGAGATGGGATTTTGGGTAATTTAGTGAGAATCCCAGACTGTGAAGGAGGTGAATGGTGCGGGACATGTGGCTGGCACATTGCTGGGCCGACTTTGCTTGAACGAGCCAGTCGTCCAGGTAAGGGTAGACGTGTATGTGCTGCCTCCGTAGATGTGCCGCCACAGTAGCTAGGCACTTTGTGAAAACCCTGGGTGCTGTTGTCACGCCGAAGGGAAGGACTTTGAATTGGTAGTGCTGCCCCTGAACAGTGAACCTGAGGTATTTTTTGTGTGAGGGGTGAATGGGTATGTGGAAATACGCATCCTTGAGGTCCAGTGTGGCCAGGAAGTCTCCCTGTTTGAGCAGCGGGAGGACTTGCTGTAAAGTGAGCATGTGAAAATGCTCGGAGAGAATGTAGCGGTTCAGGGGTCTCAGGTCTAATATAGGTCTGAGTGACCCGTCCTTTTTTGGTATTAAAAAGTACAGGGAGTACACACCCGTACCTTGCTCGTGGACGGGTACGACCTCTATTGCGCCTTTTAGTAGCATGCTTAGCACCTCCTGCTGTAAGAGCGTTAAGTGCTCTGAGGACATAGGACGGTGTTTTGGAGGTATTGTGGGTGGAGTGGAGGTTAATTCTAGGCAGTAACCGTATTTGATAATGTCTTTGACCCACCTGTCTGTGGTGATGGAGTTCCACGTGGACAGGAACCTTTGTAGCCTTCCCCCGACAGGTGTTAGGTGGTCGGGAGGAAGGGAGAGGGCGTCACTGTTTGTTCTTGGGGGAGGACCTGGTGTTGCCGTAACCGCGTCCTCTGCCCTTTGTGCTTGAGCCACGATAACCACCCCGGGTGTTTTTATCGTAGGTGCTTTGTGTGTTGCCTTTGTTGTAAGTTTGCTGTGACCCCTGTCCTCTACCTGCTCCTCTATTTCCGGGGCGACGAAAGGAGCCGCTCCGAAAGGACTGCGTTTGAAGAGCCCCCATGGACTTTGCAGTGTCCGTGTCCTTTTTTATTTTCTCTAGGGTGGTGTCAACCTCCGGCCCGAATAAGTAGTCGGGGTTGACAGGCTGGTTGAGGATGTTATTTTGTACCTCAGGTTTGAATCCGGAGATTCGCAACCAGGCGTGTCGTCGCAACATGACGCTAGTGTTTATGGCTCTGGAAGCTGTATCTGCGGCATCCAGTGCACACTTGATGGATGCGTTTGTGAGGAGTTGTCCCTCCCTGATTAGGATCTCTGCACCTTCTTTGAATTGGTCAGGGAGATGTTGGAGTAATTGTTCTAGTGTGTCGTAGTGTGCTCGATCGTAGCGGGCGAGGAGCGCCTGAGTATTGGCAATGCGCCATATATTAGCTGCCTGGGCCGCAACCCGTTTGCCGGAGGTCTCTAGCACCTTGGACTCTTTGTCCGGGGGAGGAGCATCACCTGTTGTTTGCGAGTGTGCCCGTTTGCGAGCATTTGCAACTACAATGGAATCTAGAGGTAACTGGCCTCTAATGTAGGTAGGGTCCCCAGGCGCCGACCTGTATTTCTTGTCGATTCTGGGGTTTATTACTCTTGCCCTGGTGGGTTCTTTGAAGATGTCCTTTGCTGGTTTGAGGACACCCTTTAACATGGGTAGAGTTTTTATATTCCTTTCTGAGGATGCGAAAGTGTCCATGAGAAAGTCGTCCTCCACGGTGTCAGAGTGGAGTTGCACCCCATGATTGGCCGCAGCACGTTCAATTAGGGCGTTGAATGCGGCAGTGTCCTCTGTGGGAGATGTTTTTGCTCCATAGAGTTGCGGGTCCTGTGTATCCATAGGTGCACCCGAGTCTACAGGGTCATCCCAAGCTTGGTCAGGGTCCTGTTGGCCTTCAGGGTCCATCTCTCCGGGGTAGGGGACGTGGTCACCCATGTAGTCCTCCAAAACGTCAGTGTCGGAGTGTGTGGGAGAGAAGGACTGTGGATCCTGGTAAAAGGAGTGGAGAGGTTCGGAAAGAACTGGTTCCGAAGTCACCGGCAGCTTTTTCTTAAGCGGGATCCGGTAGGAGTCCAAAGCTGACTCTGAAGTTATTCTCCTTTTGTGGAGCACCATCCTGCCGGTGTCGGTGTCGATGACATGTGACGGAGACGACTCCGCAGGAGAGCGTTCGGTAGGCGTGAACGTGGTGTGGGTGACCCGTGTTCTGATCTGGAACAGTTTTGGGGCCGTGGATGGCGGCAGGCCAAAAGTGATATTGGTCGGTGCCGAAGAGGTCGGTGGAGCTTTTATCGGCTCGGAGCCTGACATGTCCTGGAGGACTGCTTTGTGTTTGGTGCGTTGCGCAGCAACGGTCCGTACCTGGAGTGCCATCGAGTCCTTCGTGCCGGCCGTTTCTGTAGAGGCGGGCGTGGACTTCTTCGGTGCCGGCGAGTCATCGAGTCGAGGGGCGGCAACGGCCGTCGACGTCTTTGATGAGTGTGCCTTTGGTGGTGCTGTCGAAGCGGGGTGCGACGCAGCAGGCAGTTTGACCTTTGGGGTCGGAGCCGATTGTGTCGGTGCCGGTAGCCGAGGAGGTTTGGTGGCACCGAAGCTCTTTTTCCGTGTGTCGGCGCCCACGTCAGCTGTTGCAAGCTCGGCACCGAAATCTCGTTTGGTGCGGTCGGCGCCGACGGGTTTTGCTGGCATCGAAGGTGTGGTGGGCCTCGATCCGACCAGCGTTACTTTCGGTTTCGGTTTCTGGTGAACCATTGCGGCTTTCGGTTTCGGTTTCGAAGAAGGGAAACCAGCCTTTTTGGGTAGTAATGGATGCCGCTGAATGTCCGAGGCCGGGCCAGAAGGCGGGGCCGAAGAACTGCGGGATAGGT
Organism: Triturus cristatus; assembly: GCF_964204655.1. NCBI lineage: Eukaryota > Metazoa > Chordata > Amphibia > Caudata > Salamandridae > Triturus > Triturus cristatus. The sequence goes on along the minus strand of NC_140584.1, from coordinate 627,798,600 downwards.
CTTGGGTAAGGCCCGAAGGCGATCCCTCGACCGGATCCATAGACTGGCTCACTGGGATATCCTCAGTCTGTACGGGTAGGCCTGGCTCGTCACCGGAGCTACTCTCTTCGGCCCCTAAGGCCTCATTGTAGTCTCCTACCTCGGTGTCGGCTTCATCTCTGGAAAAGAGATGTTCTTCGACGTCTTCCGATACGGAGTCGTGTTCGGAAGCGGGGCTGGAGGGTAGGTTCTCCACGTCTTCGACATCTTCGTCTTCGGCGCTGAAGATGTTGGCTGGGGCCGGTGCCGCTTGCTGCGCTTCGAGTCTTGCTGCTCGTCGATTCCGAAGAGTCTTCTTGGATCGGAATCGGGCACAGGCCATACATGTAGATTCGTCGTGATCCGGTGAAAGGCATTTGTTGCACACCGGATGGACGTCGATATGGGGATATTTCGCATTGCATACCAGACACCGCTTGAATGGTGTCCTCGATTCCATCGTCGATGAAGGGTCGATGGTCGGGGAAAATGCGAAAAAGTTGGTTCTGGAAGTTGGTAAACTAACAATATACTATCGATACCGATCGGGAACAGTACCGACGCGAACTAAAGGCCTTTTGGCCTGTAAAAAGGTTTTCCTAACTTGAGTCAAGATAAGCACATCCGAACCCAATGGCGGAAAAAAACAATCTGAGGATGGAGAGGATGCCCATGCGCACTGTAGTCCAGGGGAGGAGTCACCTATCCAAGGATACTTCGAAGACTCTTCCAGGACAACAACGTGCAAACATCCGGACCCAACACTAGGCGGCGATCGATGCACAGATATGAATTCAGCAGCCCACATGCCTCGAACTCTATGCAACCAGCAGACAATCCTTCAGAATGACGAATTAGCAGGGTTAGCAAGCCATCCCTACTTTAAATTAGCATTTATCCTTCTGGAGTAAGGCCTTCAGAGAGAAAAGATCTAAAATTGGACAGTCCTTCAGGATGACGAATTAGCAGGGTTAGCAAGCCATCCCTACTTTCGAGGCCGGTGCTCCATCAGTGGCTTCTTTGGCCGGCAGAGCCTGCACCACTTGCAGCAAGATGGGCAGGTGTACCTACAAAAGCAGCTCTGATGTAGGCGGGAGTTGAAACGGGTCGGAAAGGAATGGGAGGGGAGCCTTGCGGACGATCTGGAAGACCCATCTGTCAGATGTGATGAACTACCACCCTTGCATGAAAATGTCTGATCCTGCCTCTCACAGGGTGGCTGTGCGCCATTGAAGGTAGACTAACGTGGCTTGGAGACTAATATCACATGGACAGGGGATTGAGTGGAACCTGCATGATATCAGCCTGATCCACATCCTGAGCCCAAAAGGACTGCAATGGCTACTGTGGTTTTGGCAGAGCCTGGCAGTGCCTACAAGTCTGTCACCAGAAGTAGATTCAAAATTATCATGATCTGCTGTAGAAACTGTCTGTCAGGGGTAGACATGCTAGATACAGAGGAGGCTGTTTTCCTAGACAGTGGAAATGCATTTCAGATATTCCTGAAGCTGGAGGGAGGAGACCTAGACAAGGAAGCGGAGAAAGCCGAGACCGAACCATATTTATGAATTGGATTAGGCCTTTTGCTGAGAGAAGCTGCTGATTAGTCTTCCTGAGCACTGCCATGTGGAGGATGGGGAGTGTGAGGGGTAGAACCGCAGTGTCTACTGTTAAAAGAGTTAAGGTTCCTTAAGGAGAGACCAGCCTTTATCCCTTCACAGATTATTGTTTAGTATTGCTGTTAGTCATGTGCCAAAAACTCTCATATTTTAGTGCCTCAGTTGTGGGTGCTCCAAACTTGTGATGACCCTGCTATGAGGAGTATCACTCTACATCGAAGCCTGTGTCTGGAGAACAGCCTGGAGAGACGCATGAAAGAAGAACCACCCAAAACTGGTTAAGAGTGAAGATGGAGAATCCACATACCCGGTCTATTTTGACAATACAAAGTGGGAGCTGCTGACCTATTTGAAGTTGCAAATTATCTATTTCCAAGCAACCGAGTGCTCTGCAAAGTACTCCAAAATCTGCTATGCAACCAGCGAAGCCAGCCAGCTTCCCTGTGGCGAGGGCACACCTGGAGTCCGACCTGGAAGGAAGAGCTGTCTCCTCATACTGAAGCGCCTGGAAGGCAAACCTGCCTGCAAACTGAGGGAAGGAGTGACACAAACTTGCAAGAGGTGTGATTTTCATGGGAAGCCTGAATCATCTGACCCCAGATCTGAGGGTCCGTCCACCCAGAGAGACTTGGCTGATAGATCTGAGCGTTCCAGGATGAAAGCACAGTCTCGCTCACAAACCGCCTGCATTGTATACTCACCTGAATTTGTGCCCGAGCAGCCTGTGCTGATGCGATACTGAAGTTGGGCCCAAGCAGACAGTGCTGCTGCAAAGTTCTAAAGGTGTGCTTTAGCAGACTGTCTCTGCGAGAGCCTGGAGAGACCACAGCAGAGTGAGTCACTGGGACAACTGACTATAAGTTAGCACACTGCACCACTAGCCCAGCGCCGTGACGTGCCCTGAGCTGGGGTCGGGCTGCCTGCAGAAAAGGACCTAGATGTCATCTGGTGAACTCTGACCCCGCCTCTTACCACTCAACTCACCAGAAAGCCAGAAACAGGCTTGCAACCATCCAGAGATGGAGGAGTCACAGCCAGCATGTCTCCTCCCAGAAGAGGGAGAGTGCTGACAATCCCTGCTGTGGACGGTGCACTGACAAAGCTCTGAAGTTTTAAGATAAATGGTTGTAACTATACCCTACCCATAGACTGGCCCGAACCTGGGAATAAGATACAGAGTGGGGAAGGAGGGGGGAATTACTGATTCTGGGCACAGTGGTCCTGCACCAGTGACATGCATGCATCTGTAGGCTGTACTGTGTAGTACTACGTTTTCTGCATCGATTAAAGTCCTTGTTTTTCCACAAAGGCAAGCACTGGGTGGGCATTCAAATTATTGCACTGCTGGGCGATTGTGGAGTCCTGAGTTTGTAACACCCCATAGTACCTCCCTGAGAAGCCTGTGACTGCTCGACACGCTATCACGGAGAGTCAAGTGCTACAGGGTCTGCAAACCTGTTGGATATCGCCGCCCTCTATACAGGAGCTGATATGATGCCTTATATGTTTCACAGTTCTATATACAAGCACTATATAAACTAGCCAAAAACACTGGCTTTATCAAAGATTGCTTGAAACAAAGCAGAAGCAATAGCATCCCACTTATAGGATGAGAGTTGAAAAATAAGACCCCTTAGAAACAGTTCCATAAAGGGTGTGCTCCACGCAATAGAATTAGTGAGGTTTGGGGAGGGGGAAGGTTGATTTACATTAAGGAGGGCAAAACATCACTTTGCGGATAAGGCTAACCAGTTAGACAGCACCAGTGAAACCCTTGATTTCTGTAAAATACCCTCTAAATTATTTTTATGCCAGTACAATGTCCAATACTTAAAAGGGCATCTACCACAGCTCACACTCCAGCAGCTGACGCGGGTCAGCCTACATCGCGCACAACAGATGTGTGGTATTATAGCAACACATTCATTAATCTTTATTAACTCATCTGCAGAGCACAACAGTGTCAGGCAATCACGTCCAAACAAGATGGATGCTTGGGCCTGCTATCCTGCTTGTAATGACGCACTTCTGTAAAAGAAGGAAGTCTCGAGACTTGACAAATGATGTGCCAGCCAGGCAGCCACAGAATGCCGAAGAACAATTCACAGACCGGTAACGGATGTGTCCTATGCAAACCTCCTTGACGTCTGCAGAAAACAAACGTTAACACAGAATCCACGAATCTTGGATAAAACCAAACGTGCTTGTAGCATGAATGGACATCCACCATAAGAAATACAATGTTTGGAAAATGATTTTAGCTTTCTAATGTTTAATTGCAGTTATGGCAAGATACGGTGCATATAAATACGAAGCACCGCTCGTACAGCCCACCATTACGATGTACATTACCAGTTTGATGATACAGCATAAGCTGCTATCAAACTGCATTTTTTTCACAACCGAGATTATTGTGTTTTGACAAAAAGTCATTGACGCACAGGCCAAGAAATACACACGGGATGATGGAATTAGCATGTCCTTGAACATGAAACTCGTACATTCGGCCCCATCCAAGCGCAAGACGACAAAACAGGACTGCCACAACAATTTCATCTTCATTTGTTCCACTCCACTTCCCTGCGTCTCCGTACATCCGACTTTCTTCCTCAAGTTATGAACTGAAGGGTGAGCACTTTTTAAAAACCGCATTTTGAAGCAATAACATACTTCCTTACCCAATTCCCTCACACACATTTCAGACCTGTGGACATGGTTTGTTAGAGTCTCAATTCCTAGTAGAGAACCTCTGTACACAAGTTCAGGAAATCTCTCCCCAAGTTCTAGTATCACAGATCTAGACTTCAAGGAGTTGCTCTTACTGTTGTGCTATTTGTGTAAAATCCTTACTCAAGAGCTGCCAGATGTTTCCAAATCCCTTGTGTTGCCAGACCGGTCATATGTGATGTTCTCCATGACTAGAACTGACCATATTTCGTGGCACCACTGGACCACCACGGGTGGAGAGGCATTCTTTAGCGTGAGGGGTATAAATTGCTTTGCTGTGAATCTGTGTCACGGTAGGTTTCTATTCCACTTACTTGAGCATCACCTCTGCTCGAAGGTCCCTTATGCCCAGTATCATCAGATCACTGAAATAATATCGGAATCAACAATATTGTGTAACACACATTGTGTCAAAAATATTGTTTACAAAAATATTGATTTCCTATGCTAACAATGGTAAGTACAAAAATATAGAGAAAAAAAATTGTTTCATGCTAATGTTGTTAAAAAACATACAAAAATATTGTTTAATATATAGTTTATAGTAGTACATCTTAAATATTTTAGTATATACTATTAATTTAATGTAAACTAAATAAATCTCACTATTTAATACTATATATAAATATACACTTCTATAAACACATACATACGTGTGTTTATATATATATATCCACATACATATATATTGCAACAATTATTAAAAATATGTATTTTACATTATATTACTTGTTTTTATTCTTTAAATGTACTACTAAAAAAAACACAGAGTGAAGCACTGTTCCATGTTGGTGCTGCAATACTTTGCATTAGACACACAATTGATGGACGGAATGCAGAACAAATCAAAACATTCACCCCCAGTCAAGAGATCTGGGTTAAATCCATCATTCTTTTGCTCACCATGCCACCCCAGTTTAGACCTGGCTATATGCAAATCAGTCTTGACCCTGTGCCTCATGGGAACAGTCCAGCCGAACTGTCAAGCCAGGTCCTATCTAGACCGGAAAAAAGAATCCTAGGACCGGTTTCGGGGTTTCACCCCTCTTCAGCCAGGTAAACGGAAGGGCTTGGCTGGGCATTTCCACGATAGGGGATGTCACAGAAAAAGGTGATCCTAAAACCTGGTCTGTACAGAATATGGGCTAAATAGATCCCAATTTTTCAAATACATACAACTATGCCATGCCTGGGGGTTAGAGGGAATATCGTGTTCCGAACTGCCCGAATATGCCCTCCTGGAAGGGAGACTAATACAAGAAGAGCTGGTGGAAAAGGCGGTCTCCACTATCTACAAAACAATAAACAATAACATACCAAATAACCTTGGGAAACTGCGTGAGAGATGGGAGGGTGACCTGGGAGGATTGGAAGATGTGGATTGGGAGGCTGCCCTTATGCACCCCAGGGGACTGGCCATCAAAGCAAGACTGCACCTTGTCCAATACAAAATCTTACTCAGGATTTATTATCATAGAGACAAATTGCATAAGATGAGAAAGATGGAAAAACCACTTTGTTTTGAATGCAGGACGGTCAAGGATGATTTCTATCACACCATATGGGGCTGCACCATATTCCAATCTTACTGGAGGGACATAGTGGGAGAGCTAGGGAGGACATTGTGTGTACTCATAACCATGGATCCTGGTTTCATCCTACTGGGCATACTAAGCGAAGTGGACATAAACAGGACTCATCTAACTTTTGCTGCTTTGGGCCTGGTTGTAGCTAAGAGGAATATAGCACGGTGGTGGGGAGTCGTGGAGACTCCCACGATACAGGAGTGGAGGAGGGGAATGGGCCTCTACATGGCCGCTGAGTGTACGACATACACCAGCAGGGGATGTCCACATAAATTCTATAAAATATGGGGTCCATGGAGAAGTTATAATAGATTGGACCTATTAGATAGCGCACCTGTATCCACACCTTTTATCACCAACCACTTTGATCCCATGGCTCAGGGAAATCATCACTAGACTAACTAAACATGAATGGATCTAATCCTTCTGAACATCTGGTTGGGCCATTAATGAGAGTCATTACACTGTAGAGTTATCCGTGATCACCCAATGGCTTTCATCAGTGTTAAAAGTATGTTGTCCTCTTGGAATGAATCTCATGCGAAACAAGTTAACGTTTGTGTGGATGTCATGTTCTTTTTGCAAGATGTGAAATAAGAAAAATGCAAAATATATATATATATATATTTTTTTTTTTAAAGGAACCTAGCGTTCCTCATTGGTAGATCTCTTACCTGTCACAAGCATGAACTATTCTCAGATTGTAGAGCAACTGGTTAAGATCTTGTTTTTAACTGAAACAAGGTTACATGATAGCTCTATGCCAGATGTCATTCAAGCCCTTCCCAAAGGATATTTTTTATGTAGAAAGGACAGACAACACAAGAGGAGAGGGAGCATTGCTATATATATATATTTTTTTTTTAAACACACTTAGCTGCACATACAATGCCCAGCCCATCCCAGACTGCGAACATCTCTCATTCACTATATATCTGTCCCCTACGACCTCTTTCTCAATCTCAGGTCTATTAATTTAGAGACTTCCAGGTCCTTGTATAACTTTTACTGAAGCGTTACCAGAGTCAGTAGCCAGTTTGGCGAGTAAAAAAAACGAATTCACACTTCTTGGTGATTTAAATATTCATTTTGAACAGTTAAATAATGCTACAGTCACAAATATTCTACACGGTCTAGCAAGCCTACAGCTTAAAAAAGCAGTACGCATGCTAAAGGCCACCTTACCCTGTCTTCAGCAACTACCCTAATACAAATATTGGAACACCGTGCCCGCTGGTCTGGACAGACCATGTCGTAATCCCATTCACACTGGTAGGTACTCCTACCCCCTCAGACAAGATGACCACAACTAGCTTGGGCCATAGATGGACAAAACTGAAGGAAAACTGGAAGAATCTTCTAGCCTCAACCAAACCTTTTGTTAGAAGCCACCCGGGTGAGGCCAACTCTTTAGTATATGAATGGCTAAAAGACTCAGTAGATGAAGTCACCCCCATTACAACAATAAAGAAGGGAAAGAAGGAAAGGTCAGCACCGTGGTTTACAAGTCATTTAGTTTCCTTGAAAATAGACTGCAAAGTTCATGAAAGGAATTGGAGGAAAAATGATAACAACCAAAAATACTCCTACAGAATAGCTATCAGACACTACCACCAGGAAATCGAACAGGCAAAGGCAGCAGATTATGAAACCTCAATATTGAAAGCAGCCAATGGTCCAATGGAGCTTTTTCGCATAGTAAAGTCCCTTTGAAAGTCTACTTTGAAAGTTGAAAACTCCCTGCTCACCCCTACAATTGTACTCTATAATGAGGTTGCAGCCTACTTTCAAGATAAAGTGGCAACAGACAAGAAGCTCACTGGCAACCCCTCTAGATTTTCAGGCTCCACAGAAAAAGAGTACTTTTCTCTCTAGCTTCTCCCCAGTCACGATGAGTCTCTCTCTGACTTAGCTGGCAAAGTCAAACGACCTTTTGGCACCCTATACCCCTTCTAGGACGTGAAGATCCTCAAAGGCGCCTGGAGCTCAAAGGACTAGATGGGTCGGCAGGTCTTTCTCATACTTGACTTTAAAACTCTGGAATTCTATGCCAGCTGACTTTGGAAACAAAACGAATGAGCCCCGTTTCAGAAAAATGCTCAAGACCTGGCTTTATCCCCACTAGCCAATCTGCCCAGTGTTGTTCTGCCTTGCACGGGCTATGCCTCACTCCGCGCTGGGAAGCCTTCAGGTAGCTGTGCGCTTTACGAATTGGCATAACATAACACATTTTAAACGAAACAGGAAATATATTTAAATTCAATTTCAAAACATAAAATAAATAGCAAACAAGTCAAATAAAATTAAAAGAATTTACAAAAAATATCATAGAAATTCAAAAACATAAAAAATAGTTTAATAAGGAGTCTTGGGAATAATGGATATACTATTCCCACTCCAGTTTATGCAACAGTAGAGAAATTGTAAGACTTCAGAAGGGTTAAATATATCATTACCACTTGAAACAGCACAACAGTAAGGAAAAAATTCAACTTCTGAGGGGTTAAATTTACTATTCCCACTCCAGTCTGTGCAACGGTAGGGAAAGTACTGGACTTCGGAGGGGTAAGATTTACTATTCCCACTCAAGACCCTGCAACAGTAGGGAATGCATTGGACATCGGATGGGTAACATTTACAATTTCCACTCCAGTTTGTGCAACAGTAGGGAAAGCGTGGGACTTCTGAGTGGTAACATTTACTATGCCCACTCCAGTCTGTGCAACAGTAGGGAAAGTTTTGAACTTCGGAGGGTTACGATTTACTATTCCCACTCCAATCTAACCAACAGTAGGTAAACTACTTCATTTCAAACACATTACATACTTGAATAACTCTATTAATTTAGAAAAAATGTAAAACTCTAAATATAAACATTACTTAACATAAAGCATATATAAAAAAACAATTATCCAATTTACAAAATGTATAACAATGTAATAATTAATTTTCAATTAAAATATAATACTCATTTCATTATTAACTTTCCACCCTATACCCTACAAACCTAATAACCCACACCTAAAATATGAGAAAATAACTGTATAAATAAATTTATATAATTGATAAACAGTTACATAATTAACACTTAAGGGTTAATTGCTAATAACTTAACTTCCCACCCTACAACCCTGCAAACCCAGAAGCCCACACCTAAAATATAACTAAAACACATAATTATTACACAATTCATATAATTATCAACATAAAACATAACTAAACTAAACCAATGTTACATAAGATACATAATTAATCAATGTTGTCCTTAAAAATTACACAGGCTTTTAGCAAAACTGTCTATAACCTTCGCATAGGGGCAAGTTTCTGGGGGAAGGTGAATGTATGATAGAACTGTTAACCTTTAAAACAACATCCCAAATGTACACCTGGATTGCAGTGGCTCTCAAGGATAGTAGTAGCCTCCGTTCTGGGCACAAACCAAGAAGAAAGTGTAACTTGTTCTGGCTTGCACAAAATTCTGTATGCTCGATGGACTTGCATCTCTCCTGCTGGTGCAATCAGAGCCGGCTTGCTTAACAATAGTGAACACAGTAACCAATCTAGGAATTCTTTGCGCCCACAGAGGAATTGATTAGTGAAGTAACGGACTTCTCCATTAGGGGCAGTATATCAAAAACAGTGTTAAAACTAGGCTCCAGAATTGTTTTAATTTTGCTAATAAAACGATCAATGAAAGCATGCAAGTGAGATTTCCCGTTCAAAGCTGCTTCATACAAGACTTTTTATGTTTTTTCAGTTGTTTGGACAGGTAATGAGGTATCATTAGAATTATAATTGGTTGTGCACGTGCACCTCTTGGCCTTTGTTAGGGGAAGGGGCCTACTTACCCAGGAGTAAGTGGAGGGTGCTACAGCTGAGAAATTAAAGACTTGCGAACAAATAAAGGTTTTTCAACCAGATGAATTGCCTTAATTATTACCCCAATGCACTTTCAAAAAAAGTATTGATAGTCATGGAATGTCTAGCGTCGGTCTGTCTGTCTCTTCCCGATCTCAGTAAGATATAAATTAGCACTCACACCAAGAAAATGGGCCCAGTGTCCCTGGCGAGATTAGGATGGTCCCAACCATGGCCCGGGCTTTGCCCAGGATCATCCTGCACATGTCCCACACAGCACTGGAAATATTGTGAAGCAGGATGCGAGGCTCCTCTTCAGTCCACATCCTCAATGGAACCACAAGTGTTATTGTTGCCCCCACCCAGGAGCACATCAACAGTCAAAGCTCAGTATATTTTCTTATAGAACTTGCCCTAACAGTAAAAGATTTGCACTAATGAACCATATATGCAGATGTGAACATCTTATACATACAATTACATACCCTGCTGTGGCAACAGAGCATCTGCACAATAACCAAGTGTGGAACTGTAAACTGTCAGTCAAAGGCTATCTTCTGCAGGAGGTTGGAGCCTACTTGTCTACGGGACAAAATAAACATGACGATTTGTTGTCCTTGACCCCAAATGCTATATCCTGGGTTTAGGGCGAATGGAATTCCACACCCCTGCAGAATAGGTTTTATTCTAGAAGTCTTATTTTCAACTGTCCTCTATGTGTGAATGGTGGTATCCTCATTGCCCTCACATCTCCAATACAGACTCGAAGTACCAAGGTAAATCACTAAAGGCCTAATTTATATTTTGGCACAGCGACGATGTTCCCTCCCCGCTAACCAGCCCGATTTAGATGCAGGCAGGCCATAGGTTTAATCACAGCTACCTTTGGAGACAGACCGAGCTCCAGTCCGTCCTGGTGCTCTACCGACTTCGCAGTACAAATTAACTCCTATAACACCGACTCCGTGGTATTTGTCTCGCAATTAGCTGTTCAAGGGCTTAACTCCCCTCCTGCCAAAATTAGCCTTCAAGCCTCAGAGTCTCCATCCAAATCATGCTCTCTGGCCACTGGAGCTCCTTGATCATGCCAGCAGGGTCCTTCTAATGATACCAACAGTCTTGTGCCCATTAGGCATCGATCTCCAATGCCGCGCCCTACCAGGATTTCTCGCCACCTTAGGGCCTTTTGAATACTACATGCTCACAACTCTGTCCTGATGAAGATCTCCAATTAGTGAGATTGAAACGACGTCGATCCTTTTACAACTAAACTACTGTATTCTTAAGAATTTGTTGCAAGGACTTTCTCTTGTTGTCAATGGGATGTATGTTTTTTAAAACATTTCCTTCACTCACCACATCAAGTTTCTTTCCACTATTTTGTGCGCACTGGATTTATAATCCGCTTGTATTGATAAAGAGAATATTGTTAAATAAATGAACCACCTTACAAAGTTTACTTGTGTCCCTTCCTAAATTTATCTAGAAAAGTGCCTTATTCCATAGGCTATTTGATAAATTTTCGTTTTCTTGAGATAATGTATCTCTTCTAGGACCTATTTGGCCTTCTATGAACCATTGTTTTTGCACAAAAATAAGTTTAATCACGGCAGAGTCGATACAGTCTACACCGGGATTAAAGCGCTCTGACGGCACTGCAGAGCAAGGGCCATCTGAGGAACACCTCTAATTCAGCCCACCTGATTTAGATGGGTAGAATTAGAGGTCAATTTTCACTACCCTTAACCGGGCATTTCAGAGCATGTATCGTATTACTTGCAGCTTGTTTTTGTGCCTGCCAAACTAAAAATCTCCCAGTGAAATTACTCTCCTCATAAACCTTTTGCATGTAGGCATTCAATGCACTACACTTAGTATTCCACCAATCACTTATTGCCTGTCTGGCCTTATCCAAGGCTCTCCTATTTACCATCGATATATGCCTTAGAAGTTTATCTTGACTTTCCTGAATAGTCTTTTCCAAAGTTTGCTTTTGTTTGCTTGCACTTCTGATATTGACCACGTCCTTAACTATCACAAGCCCCCTTATATAGGCTTTTACAGCATCCAAAACTACGATTGGGGCAGAGGACCCATGATTCCTAGTTAGAAATTGCTTTATCTCCACTTTGCATATCTGAACCCAGCCTTCCTTCTGTAAGTACTGTTTATTAAAAACCCATTGCCTAATCCGTGGAGTACCTTTCTCTACCAATACCTCCAGGGCAATCATTAGGTAATCTGAAAAGCTATTAGCAAGTGCCCACTGGCCCTTAAAAACCAGGGTGTTTGAAAGTAAAAAAAAGTCACTAAGACAAGAGCTATCAAATTGACTAGAAAAACAAACATGTATATTCTGTTTTTGCTGGAAAGGCCTCCCTCCAAGGATCAACAGGAGCCAGAGTTATTAGAAAATTTTGAAGAACCTTTGCGACTTTGGGCATGAACTGCTTTTCATATTTACTGAGGAGTCTATTCTAGGACTCTGCAAGAAGTTAAAAGTCATCTCCAATAATAATTTCCCCTGGGACTTGCAATAATGACTGAAAATGTTCCTCATAAGGCCCTGCATTATTTTCCACTAGGGCATACCAACTCACAAACGTGAGTCGCCTAGACAGCAATGAACAGTTCACTCAGCACCAACGTCCAAATTTATCATTAGCAAAATCCAGCACTTCAGCTCCTTGCCACTTGGCCAAAAAGATTGCAATGCCAGGATGTACCACTTGGGCAGATGAGAAAGTTCTATTGCCGGTACAGTCTTTAAAACATGGAAAATTCCAAAGCTTCCTGGCCGTAATATGCGTTTCCTGCAATACAATCACCAAAGGGTTCTCTGCTATAACCCAGGCTTCTACTGCACGCAATTTCTTCTTATAGTTGAGACAGTTGACATTAAAAGAGACCACCTTAAAAATTCTAATAAGCATCACCTCCGCTTTCTTTTCCCAGGTGATCAATTGAGAACATAAAAAAAAGTAAGAGTGCATAAAGTGCCTAATGTACTAAAAGTGACCAGAGCACAAAAGTGCAAACCTACAACCACTGCTGGCGCTAGGCCAACAGTTAAGTGCAACCTTTTCTAAAGACCTACCCAAATTATTGATTACCCTAGCCCTCAATCTCCTCTCCGAATTAAAGTGCATGAATGCAAAGCTTGACAAGCTATTAGCCAAAAATGGGCGCGCTTTCTAAAGTGCATCTCCATCTCATGATTCATAACTCTATCAAAGTGCCCATGTGCTTGACCTTTTCCCTTTGGCAACCACTCGGCCCACATGCATTACACAGAAATGGAATCCACTCCACATAGGCATCCCCAATCTGTGAATTCAACATTCAAAGCGGGTGTTTGTTCCTACAATTCGCCATTTTGGATCTCTTTTTGTCAAACCTATTACAACATCCTTCCCCCCCCGCAAACCTCACCTGTCCCTCCAACTCCTCCCTCCCAAGCAACAGTCAGTGGGTGGCCCACCTTTCCACCCAAACCCAGTGTGCTTTCCCGTGTCGGCTCCGCTTTGATGGAATAGTCACTGATAGGTTTTGGTAGGGTCTTACTTCACTGTCCTTCTAACAGCATATTCTTCTGCATTCTACAGGCATTAAGAATCTGCTCCATTAGCAAGTAGGATGTCAGGTTCACCACTATGTCAATTTCTCACCTTAATGGCTCTGTTCCCCATTTTGTGTACTCTTTCCAGGCCATTTCCAATGAGGCTCCTTCCTTTAGTACTTTTCCTGAAAAGTAACTGAATGCATCCATTGAGATCATAGTCTTTAGCTCGCTCTTTCAAGTTTTGAATTCCCCATGTTATCCCTCCTTTACCTGATTTCAAGGTCTTCACACTTATCAGTGAGGGATTTCATCTAGGAATCTAGCAAAGGAAGTTGTCCCCACATGGCCTGTGTCAGACATGGATTAAAATATTTGTTCAGTTGCTTCCACCTAGTTTGCTTGGTTTTAGGTGTCCTTCTTAAGTACCGAAATATTACTTCTTAATTGAGTACATAGTCTGGTTAGGCAGAGGCCTGTTGAAATATTTTCAAGTCTGCCAAGATCTTGTTTTGAGAGGAAGGCATCCCCTTCCCCTCCCTTTGTGCACCATTATGTTCTCCTCTTTCTCTTCAGACGTCTGTGTGAAGCTTCTTCTTTGGAATGGACCAATGCATGCATTTTGCTTCGTTTGTGGGTTTTGGCGGCCTGTGGTATAAGCGGAGTTTGCTTGCGCTGTTTATTATGCACTGCAGCACAGAATCTGTCACCAATCTGTTTAGTCTTAAGACACAGACACTACCTATTCTCTAAAAACACTTTTCATACTGCTGCTACTCTATAGGTTAGTATGAAGCATTTGACGGTGCTGTGCACAGACGAGGTAGACTCTCAATTATAGCCAATCCCCCTCCACAAACCCTTTTAACAGCCACTTCCGTAAGAAAAGGACCCATTTCAAATTTGTTATCCTTTATATCCAACACTCATTGCAATACAAAACAAATTCAATTCAAGGAAGAACAATACTAAACATTTGCATTACTTGACATACATCCCTAAAGAGCAAGGCTGAAATACCAATTACAAATAAACTTACAGAACCACTCTGGTTGCTCAACATTCAGGTATGGTAAACTTGATGGAATATCATTTAGAATGCAAGAGGCTAAACAGTGCAATGCCTTGTGGAACCCACTTAACACCCAGCAGAAACAGCGGGAGTTTTGCTAAGATCTTACAACCTGGCATTCTATGCAATACACATTTTGCAAGAAAATGCATTTTCTACCTAGTGTATCCATCACAACATAACTGGAAGAGTCTGTTTTAACCCAGCATATCAAGGGGCACATACCAGGGGGTAAAAAAAAAAAAAAAGAAAACGTTCCTACCTTAATGGATGTGATATGCAGCAATGTCTCCCCCTTATAATTCCGCTTTGCACTCTGTCTGGAAGGGCTGAGGAAGGAGGTCTCCGCATGCTTACGGGTGCAGGACGATGGAGTACTGGGTGTCCCAATGGGTGACTTGTGAGGCGTGCAGGCACCCTTTTCATCTCCAGATATCTGATATTTCACTGGCTTTGGAGACTCTGCAACAGCCGGTGAGATCTGTGCGATAGTGATGTGATTGTTTTTCAGTGAGACACGCTCTGGCGAACACATCAGGGAAGGGTCTGGAGAACCACCAACATTGCCAAAGCCTACACTCTGTTTTACAGGCGGTGGTCTTTTTGAAGCAGGTGAAGGAGTGGGAAAAGAATCAGACAGCTTCCTCCCCCTCCTAGGTTTACTTTCTTGAGAGGGTGAGTCCACAGGCGGAACGTCCTCCTTATGAAGGACGGACTCATTCTCAGCAGCTTTCTCAACAGGGTTCTCCTGTATAGACAGCTGTAAGTGGCACACACTTCCATTCTGGGAAGGGCCGGATTCCGTAGCCAGTCCTAGCTCCAAGGATGCCTCCTCAACAGGGCAGGGTTCTGGGCTGCACAGGACAATCGGCTGACTACAAAAAGACACTGATCTTTCTTCCTGTGGTTGAACCGCATCTTCATTGCTCAACTTGCCAGGGCCTTCCCTTGGTTGTTTCTTCCCAAAACCCCACTGCTGGTTAATGACATCCAGTCGTCTTTTCTTAGATTTTGTGGTCTTGGTGGATGATTTCTTCTGTGTTTTGGCAGTATTTTTATTTGGTGGAGAGGGTAAAAATGCAAATGTAGAACAAGCAGCCTGGTATATGGCGCCTCCTCCATCAAGGGGCTGCTCCAGCTTTAGCGGCTTGTCCAAGACGCATTTCATCTTCCCACTTCGAGGGCTGAACCACATTCGGATCTGTTTTTTTTTTGTTTCAGCTTTGGGCATGTTTGCTTTTATGGACGTAAACACTTTTTTCTTTTCTGTATGGAAGTGAAGAGAAGAATATTTGTTGTTAACAGAAAAATTCTTGATGTCTTCCTCCTGGCGCTTCATTACCTCACAGTTAAAAATCACATTTTTGAAATAATCTTTTACTTTTTAATATATACTAAAATGGGCATCTTGGCTTTACTCAAGTGCACACGCAGTAAGCAGAAGCAGCTCATGTCAGGGAAAGGAGGCGGGGAAGATTGGGGACGAGGGAGAGAAATACCAAAAATAAAACTTCCCTGCAGCTGCCGCACTTCAGCATGGCGTCTCCTTCCCTATCCACTGCAGGCAGGCACAGGCTCCCAGACTGCACTGCGGCCAATCCTGAAGCTGCTCTCATTAATGAGAGCAGCTTCAGGATTGGCCTGAGTGCCGATGATTTGCGCTCCCACACAGACTGGGAGCCTGAGCATGCTCTCTCCATCCCCAGCAATTCAGCTAGGAATGGAGAGAGCTTCATTGCGCATGTGGGTTTGGCCGGCCTGAGCCACATGCGCAGTGAAGGCAGTGCACTCCCCCCTCAGTGCCTGTTATCACACTAGCCTTGCCCCAAGAAAACTAAAACTACAATAAAATGGGTTTTAAAAACATTTTATTATTCACGTTTTTGAGGGTGCTGGCGGGGGAGCGACGCTCCTCCGCCTTAGCGGAGGAGCCTCCACTGGCTGTAACTCATCTGAAAGTGCTCATCAAACCATTACATGAAATATTGATGGAAAAAACATTAAAGCATAAACGCATATAAATACATTTTACTTTTTTGCAGTACTGAGTCAAAATACCATTTACTAGTTTGTGAAAACTCATCACTGAGCCACTCCCTCAATAGCACATCTCAAAGCCAACAAGCCCTTGAACTGTATATTTCTCCTAAGCCATGAATAGTTCATATCAATCAAGGGTGTGATCCCGATGCCTCCTAGACCAAACTATAAACTTTTCTTCAACAGACACAATAAAGCCTTTCCAAATGTCTGCCCCAGCGCCACTAGATCAGCACCTGCTTGGGTCTGAACCAAAAAAGAAAGAAAAAACACTCATACGTGTCATGCTACATCTTTACGTATACACACATGCATCAATGCACATTGCTCACCTCTGGAATGACGTGGGAACCATTTTTAAATTGTATTTACTGTCAAAGATGTCCGAGGCTAATTGGAGCAGTTAAATATATAGTTAATTTCTACTTGTGTGAAGAGGTTTTTGTTTGTTTTTTAAATGTAGTAATCCAGCAGCAAATGGCAGCTGAGCCTTACAAAAATATTTAAGAAAGGCCACGAGGGGTGGGTGTGACAGAGAAGCGGTTGGGGGTGTGGGTGGACGAAACAAGGGCGGTAGGAGTGGGGAGAAATAAATGAGCTGGAGTCAGTGAAACAGAAAACTGAGGTTGGGGAAGAGACGTATGAGCGGGAGAAAGAGGGAGCATCATGGAGCACACTGGGTGAGGGAAGCAGCAATAGGAAGCAGGGAAAGCAATGAATGCACTTGGGGTGAGGGAGGAGAAAGCAATACAACGCTATCTGAATATGAGCAATGGAAGGATGCAAGTCATCCAATCAAACGAATGGTTAAAAAACAAAAAGCTCTTTTCCATGGGTGGGACAGACACAAGAAGAGGAAAGAAAGCCATCAAATAAGAGGGAAACAAGGGAGAGTGACAATAATGCCAACCAATGGTAAACAATGTGCTGGATCCAAGACCACTGTAAGTTTTTGGTATGGGTCACAATAGGTCTTTCTACAAGAGACAGCTAAACGCTGACCAGTCAGAAACATATCATGCACACGAAGATAGCATGAGGACAACATTCAAGGTTATGTGGCGGACAAGACCAAAGACAGTTCCAATAACAAAAATGTCACAAAGGGAAAGACAAGTACTTTATTCCCAATCCCTCCAATTCACCCAAATAGTCAAGGAGACAGTGGAACATTTCAGAGTTGTTGGTCAATAAATCACTTCCCAAGCTCAATCTCACAAAGACAGGCTTTAACACCAACTTAACTGAAAGTCAAAGCTTGGGTCACCACAGGAGCTCAAAATTGAACACAGGCTCAAAGATGAAAATACCTTTCAAACAGAATCATTCATACATCCTGGAGCATCCTTTTCAAAATGAGTTTTCTGCTATTACCTCAACTTCAGCACCATAACAAGCAATATTTTCTCAGGTGAGTCTCTAATCTAATACCAGATTACAGTGGTTAAATGCCACAAAATCTCTAAACCAAATTGTATTAAAGAGTTTACAGTTCACTCACCTATTTTGTTACAACATTAACAGAAAAACTTTAGAAAAATATTTTGTTAAGGTTTTCAGTTGAGGAGTACGTGCAACCCTCCACCTGATTAATGCGACAGTTAATAATTCTGATTTAGCACTGGTGGTGTCACTGCACTGCACAAGTTACAACAGACATATAGTCAGCGGTCTGCAACAGGGCTTCATCCCAGTGCCTAGGAGCTTAGAGGCAGAACTCGAATGCCTTGTGCAACAAAAACAAACAAAAAACTAAAAAAACACGGGAGAGTTCGAAACCCTTCCCGTAGCACGACTGGGACTGTTGGCTGGCACCGCGGATCTGTGAGTTCCTAGCCCGCTAGTGGACAGACCGAGAAAGAACGGGGTGAAGGTACCAGTTCTTGGTTGAGAAAATATCTTGGATATCTTATCTCTTTGGTGTGTCGCCCCTGGTCCTCCGTTTGGTCTGTCCTGGACTCGCCGTCTGTGTCATGTGGCCTCACCCTTCCCCCTTGTCTCCCTGAATCATCTTCGTGTGCCAAGCAGAAACTGACTGTCAGCAGAGACGATTCAACGAGAGGCTGCTGGAAGCCGTGAGCGCCTCCCCGTTGCGGCAGGAGCTGCAGAAGCATTCAGCAGCAGCAGGAGCCGCGGAAGCCCTTCAGCAGCAGCAGGAGCCACAAGGGTCATTTCCTGCGCTGGCGGGAGCCGCGAGTCGGTTCCAGCAGCGGCAGGAGCCGCCAAAACATTTTTCTAAAGTGGCAGAAGCCTCAAGAGCCTTTCTGTAGCGGTAGGAGCCTCGAAAGCCTTTCCCTATGGCGGCAGGAGCCGCGAGTCAACTTTAGCAGCGGCAGGAGCCGCCAATACTATTTTCTAAAGCGGCAGAAGCTGTGAGCCAACCTCAGCAGCGGCAGAAGCCGTGAGAAGTTCCCTAGCGCCAGCAGGAGTATTCACCAGCGTCGGTGGGAGCCTTCCCCAGCGCTGGCGGGAGCCGCGAGCTTTCCCCAGCGTGGCTGATCCTGCGAGCCTTCGCGAGCGGCTGGAGCCGCGAGTCTTCACCAGCGTGGTTAAACCCACAAGTGTTCGCCAGTGCGGCTGGAGCCGCGAGCCTTCGCCAGCACGGCTGCACCCGCGAGCCTTTGCCAGTGTGGTTGGAGCTGCGAGCCTTCGCCAGCGCGGCTGAACCCGCGAGCCTTCGCCAGCGCGGCAGGAGACAAGAGTATTCTCTACCACGGCAGAGTGTTATCGCGGCAGGTACCATGTGTGTTGGTTCAAAAATACGGCCAGAGCCACCATTTTTACTTTCCTGAATGCGGTAGAAGCCGGTAGAAGCCACAATTTAATTTAATAACGATTGCGGCCGAAGCCGTTAAAACATCTCCCTAAACGGCCGGAGTTACTACCAGTATCTTTGTTAGAACGATTACTGTTTGGAGTGCTGCTCCTGATTCCTGATTCCTGTTGCTCTCCAGCTACTTCGCCGGCCACTTCGCCACGCCTCACGGCCCCCGCTTTGCGGGTGCCGCTCGTAGGCAAAGACTTTGGATACTGTGGACTTAGCCTCTTGTCCCTCGACGTGCATGAGCACCAACGCGCTTTCTGGAAACCAACAGCTGGTCACTAAGGTCAGAGGCGGGACTGCGAGGACCAGCGTGCTTAGCGGCGCGGATCGGCCGCAGCTGGTCCTCTTCCCGACCCCTTTACTTGACCTCTCCTTAGATAAGCTGAGGCAGCAACGCGCACGCGGGACGCGCGCGGGGCAAAGGCCGGGGCGTTTAAGGCCGCTCAAGGACGGCAGAGGACGGCCCTGGCCCTGAACCCCGGTATCTTCGTCCTTCATCCGTTGGCAAGGTAGGCGGAACTGTGATTTCCATCTCTTTTATAAACACATAGTGCCTGCCTCCTAGCCCTATCACTTACCGCTTCTGAGAGGCTCCTTCTTGCATCTGGCCCAGCACCACAGATGTCAACTATGCGCAATAGAACTAGAAGCTGTACTAAAAAAGCCATGGCGGTAGCACAAGTGACTGGACCTATAGATCTTTTTATTTCACGGGTGAATGAGACCATCGATAAAAGTATTATATTGCTGGAAAAAAGAGTTTCCTTGGACCTCATGAACGCTAAGCGCTCTTCCTTGGGCTCTCTTGCAAACGCAAATTCACCCTCCCAGCAAGCTTTGATTAATTGTTCCTTATCCCTACCCTTGACCACCGCTGGCGCATTCACAGTTCCGAACGCTGTTGATTTGTCAGTCACCCAATCTGACTTGGATCCGTCTTATGTTGATCTTGAGGCTACCCCAGATCTAGAAGTCTGCCAGACATCTGAAAAGACGAAGCCAAGCCTAGATGGGCAAATGGACAAAGGAACATTTTCTGTACCTATCGACACTGGGGGCAGGGTTACTATTCCTACAAAGGTGGCGTCCAAGACCAAGTCTAAGGAAAAACCCAAAGCTAAAGCCAGGAATCACAACTTGATATCGCCTACCCCGCACCTGGCGTCAGGCATACCCTGCTGGGTTGAAAACATGGTAACAGATCTTAAACTGGACCTTGAGGCCACAATAGCAGCGCAAATAAAGCCTTTAATCTCCAAACTTGACAGACTCACGTCGCTAATAACTTCGAAATGGCCTAATAAGATGAATGGGCCTGGGTCTATTCAGTCACAAGGGATTAAAGAAACGCTTCCCAAACCTTCACCTTGCGTCAAGCTCCCTAAAGATGCATCTAACAAGGCAAAAATACCATCAGCTACCAAGGGTTCAGCCGTATTACACCTGTCCCAAACAGGGAACACTTCTGCTCAATCCCCAACCCTATCTACTCTGAAGGCGGTGGGTCCTACTTCGGCTTTGCAACAATCTGCTGGTGGGAATAAAACTACCAACTTACAAGCAAAAGACCTCACAGGGAAGTCTACTAACCCTGTAGCTCCTCACTCTACAAACAAGCCCGAAGGCTCTAAGCCAAAGCAGGCGCGCTTTAAGTCAATTAGCCTGCCACCGGAAGTCTCTCCTTTTGTGGTTGTGCTGACAGCCGTTCCCCCACTGAAGGAGGGAGTAAAAGAAACCTTTGTAGAGCTAAAAAACAAATGTGCTCAGTGGCTTCAATTACACAAACCTTTACCTAGCAATATGAGTGGTGAAATTCTTACAGTGCGTAGAGGGGACTGGGTGGGCAGGAGTAAGAAAACAATAGCAGGGGATGTAATTACAGTTAACTTTAGGGATATAGGGGCAGCCAGCTACATATGCAATACACCCAATAATGGTCCTGCTACCCAAATCAATCCACTCCCTTTGTCTTACTTCCTTCCCATGCCGCCAAGACTAAATCCCCATCGGCCTACTTTTCCAACTAACAGAGGGTCTGTGTATCCCCCGCAACATACCACTAAACACTGGCAACAACCACCACAATTCTCATCTTTATTCCCACATCATGTTAGTCTTCAGTGGCAACAACCTTTCCAACACCCACCACCCCTATATCAGGCTGCCCAGCAGTGGCAGCAACCCCTTCAGCCTCCACAATTCGCTAACCATCATTGGCAACAGCCATGGCAGGACTTGCCCCCTTCTTTCGATCCCTCGTATTCACAATTCGCTCATCCAAATAGATACTGTGTGCTAGATGAGGTAGACTGACTCAACTTCATGGAAGGTCCAGACATAAATCTCACTGTCACCAATAACGATATGGAGGATGTTTCGCCAGCCACATCTCTTCCCATATGTTCTGAATCCCCAACAGAGGCACCCCTAATACCACTTGCCCACATACTTACTAGGGACAGTGCAGACCCACCAAATTCTAAAATTATTACCATCCCCGACGGTGATCCAACACATGGCGAGATAAAAATTCTTAGTTGGAACCTTGCGGGGATCTCTAGGAAATTAGGCCTCCCGGAGTGGAACGTCCTGATTGACGCCCACAAGATTTGTGTATTCCAAGAGACCTGGATCACTGAGCCACTGCACCGTGTCGGGTTTGTCACATTTTTTACACCAGCTGTAAAACCAAAGGCAGGGAAGGGGCGGCCATCAGGGGGGCTTATCATCTGGGTAAGCATTTCGCTCAACTGTCGGATAACCATAAAAAAGGCAGGAAACCCAGATATCCTTGGTATCTCTTTATCGGGCCAATATGGGGGACTACTTGTAGATCTCTACGATGTCTATGTTAGAGGCTCCAAAAATGGGTGCATCTCACCAACAGTAGCGGAACTTGAGGCCCAATTAGGGGACCATAGCGAACCTGGCCATATCATAATAGCAGGAGATTTCAACTGCACATATGAGCCACTCCCACTAGAAGGAATACCCGATTTAGGAGAAGAGGACAGTAGGTGGGGTATTCCCATCCTCTCTATCCCACCCATTAAGCGCTGGACTCGTAGTGCAATACAGCTTAATGCACTTACATTAGAGTTTGGATTAAGAGCAGCCAATGGCCGCACACGTTCTGATCAGATGGGTGCCCCAACGTTCAACAGAGTTGGTCACTCCACAAGGATAGACTATATTCTGCTGGACCGGGGGCTCTGGAGTTCGGTCATCGATATGGTTGTTATTCCTACCATAGAGAGTGATCATAACTCACTTTCCCTAACCCTAATGAATTCTTGGTCCACCAGAGTGCCGCTAGCACCACCGAGCTGTCCACAGGAGATTACTGTCTCCTCTTGTGGAAGACGCCTTAAGTGGAATAAGATCTTGTGCAATACTAATAAATTGTCCACTATTGAAGAGGTGATTAATGGCACACAAGATGTAATCAGCTCCATAGATTTATTTATGGCAGCAGATAAGGTAACAACTATCTACGAAGTAGCCGTAAAAACTATAGGGGACCTTTTCTGGGCAAAAGGGATTATAGGGAAAACCAAACCTCTAACCAAACCCAAAGGTAGACATGATTGGTATTCTGCATCATGCAGAAAGGCCAAGACATGTCTAATTGAGGCAGTTAAAGGGAAGTCCCCCTTATCAATTCAAATAGCTAGAAGGGAATATAAAAAGGTCTTGTGGTTGGCCAAAAGGGAGTGGGAAGATGCCTACTGGTTAACTCTTAAAGAAGCCAGCCTGAAAAAAAGATTCTAAATATTTTTGGGACACTATAAGGGCACGTAACAGACCAGACAGTGATCTGCTAACATGTAACATCTCAAGCCAGGTGTGGGAGGACCACTTCTCCAAACTCTACTCCTGCCATGATGGCTCCAATGGGAGAGGGTCTGCTATATCCCTGCCTACCACAAACTATGCACTCTGCCCCACTGACTTTGATTTTACGCTAAAGGAAGTGGAATACGCAATAAGCTCTATCATTCCACAAAAAGCGGCCGGACCTGATGGGATTCCCGGGGACCTGCTAAAATCCGATAGCACCAAATGGGGCAAATTGATCCACTCCCTTCTTGTTGCCATTTGTAGGGGTGCCCCTATTCCCTCGTCGTGGAAAGGGGCGGAGGTGGTCCCCATCCATAAGAAAGGTTCGAGGGATGACCCATCTAACTATAGGCCGATCAGCTTGTTAGATACCTGCCAGAAAGTTGTCGGCAAAGTCTTGTTACTTAGAATCCTAAATTGGGTAGAAGAAAATAAAATCCTTTCCGACTTCCAGGCAGGTTTTAGAGTGGGTACTGGAACGATTGAGCAGGCATTCAGGCTCATGATGGTATATTGGAAGGTTGTGGTTATAGGCAAGGGCAGTCTTTATCTCGCGTTTATCGATTTAAAGACTGCCTTTGACCTTGTACCTAGGGACCTATTATGGAAAGTACTTGCTGACATGGGGCTGCCACATTATCTACTATCCCTATTAGTCAGACTACACCAGGACAGCTTTGCCCAGGTTAGGTGGGGCCCTGGAGGGGAGAAAACGGGCAGTATTCCGGTCGAGAGAGGAGTCCGCCAGGGATGTGTTCTGGCTCCCACCCTTTTCTCTCTCTACATCAATGGGGTGGTTGAGCATCTCCTCAAACATCCATCTGATGAGCCATCCCTGGCTGGCGAACGCATACCGACCCTCCTCTTCGCGGATGATACGCTTTTAATCTCCAAAACCCCAATGGGACTCCAGAGACTTTTGGATAATTTCCAATCATTTTGTACCAAACGAGGTCTGGTAATAAACACTAACAAAACCAAGTACCTTGTCCTCAATCCACCGAAACAACATGTGCGTTCCCCCTCCCTAAACGCTGAGCTTCTGGAAAGGGTAAAGGTCTTTGATTACCTTGGGATACGCCTTTCGGATAAAATGGACTGGACGCCACACCTAGATAAAATGCTGTTGAGCCACAAAAGGATTACAGGTGCCCTATTGAGAGAGCAACGTTCCAGTACAACAAGGCCTATAGGAACAGTCCTTGAGATTTACACAGCTAAAGGAGTTAGCTCTGCCCTTTATGGGGCGGAACTCTGGGGTTCTTCGTCCACTGACGCTCTGCAGAGATCTGAGAACAAATTCTGCAGAGAAATAATGTCCCTTCCACATGGCACCCCGACACTTCCTTTATTCATGGACCTTGGCTGTACCCAGATTGGCGAAATCGCGAAATTTCGCCCTTTATTATTATGGGCCCGTATTTGGCGGGTAGAAGAACTAAGCGGATATGCCAGAGGCCTCAAGGAAATCATGTCATCATCAAGCTGGCATAAAATCAAATGGCTAAAAGACATGAAAAGCTCATTAACTAAGTTGGGTCAACTTGAATCATGGCTAAGTAGAACTTCACCCCCAAAGCAAACACTTAAAAAGCTTTATTGGGACTGGATTTGTTCTCAAAGAAACTCTAGCACCTCCCTGGGCAGGCTAACAGAGGATTTTCTGAGGTTCAAAGACTGTCCCAGGCGGGAACTGTACCTGGATGCAATTGGAAAACCCTTTGATAGGGCCTTGTATTTTAGATTTAGAACGGGAACCTTACCACTTAACACCTTTACTAAAAGATGGAAATCCTGTATGGAAATGTCTGAGCTATGCCCATCGTGTCTTGTTAAACCGGAAACATTAGCACATTTTATGTTTGTGTGCGGCGAATATGCTACTCCAAGGAGGGTCTGGCTCAAAAACCTATGCCGTCAGCTGGGGACTAGAAGTCATGATGTGGCAATCAGGATACTTATTTCGGACAGTAGCGTACCCTATGCTTGTGCCCTAGCCAAGTTTCTATCCTGGGCTTGGGCTATCCGAGCCAAAAAGCTAAAACAATCTGTTTAATTCTTTTTTAGAAAAATTTCTTAAACTGAAAATGCTGCCACAATTGTTTAACCTCTAAAACTTAACCAACTAGTTGGCTAGCTTAACTGAACAAACATTTTTTGAAACTATTGCTCTTTCTAAATGTTGGTACAGAGATATAAAATCTTTTTAAATTTATTACTGTTGTTCTTAACTGTAACTTTTTATACACTGAGCTGCTTTTATGATAATTACTTTTATCGAAATAAAGCTTTTTGACTTTGACTTTGGCTTAGAGGCAGTAGAAGAATTACAGTGGCTCCAAAACCAGCGGAATCAAGACAGAGATGCTGATTTTGCTGATCATCATCTCATAATCTTCTTTCGAAAGACCAGATGCCCCAATTATATGTGACCACAAAACGACTATCACCAGTAGGGTTAGAAAAATTGGTGTAAGACGGGAGGGGGGACTCAGCCTGAATTTGCAGATCAAAGCACCGTTCGGATACTCTTCTTTTGTCTCCAAAAGCTGTCCCAACCCATTCCCAAGATAGCTAAAAGCCTTTGCATGGCAGGAGCAGATGCTCTCAACAACTCAAAACTAGACCATGGAAATGCTTTGAAGTATGTTCCATGTACAGCCAATGCAACAGGTTGGTCACAATGCGGCTGTCGGGGCAGCGGAAGGTGGGGGTTATGGAGAGTATCTGCAGGATCTACACTAGCTCCTAGACGGAAGGAAGATGCTTATCAAATCTCACTTCCTGCCCTTTAAATTCAAGAATAATTCTGCCCCCCACCCCCGAGTACCTGAGACATTATCTACCCAAATCTTCTAGCCAGCATGCGCAGACCCACTAAAGACACATTTCAGCCCTATTGCTATAGAGATAAGTGAAACGGTGTTCACTGGTTAGCTGTTCAGGCACACCAACTTTGCAATGCATTATTTGCTCAGACCCTTCGACATTTAGAAAGGCTCTAAAATGTTTCCATTTTAAAGATTCCTCCCTATTCTTGTCATTTGAAGTTTCAGTTACTTTTTTTAAGGTACTAGACACCAGGAGGTAATCAGGTTTGCAGTAAATGCCATAGAAGAATTAAAAACAAATCAGAGTAAAAATGTGCTCAGCAAATTCATTAAAGAGAATTTGTCTTCATAATGGCGGCAGTACAATTTTTCAGGGGGTAACTTGCTGATCTCGATCACAGATGCAACACTAAAAAGATATTTGGAAATTAAGTTAATTCAACTTGTTGCCATATTCCTGTAGAACTGGAACTCAAAAACCCTGTAACAATATATACGCAAGCAGTCAGAAGTGCATTTCTCCAACTTATCTTGGGCCCTTGCCTCAAACACAGTTATTGGTTCTTTCCTTTCATATGAAAGTGGCTATGCAGGGACCCCTTCACTGTCCTGATAAAAGCATACGTTGATGCCTCGTTGAAAGGGCAAAACAGGGACATGGTGGGTATCAGTTAATATAACATACACACTCCAGCTTTCAATCCAATCTTAATACATCCCCTTACGAGACTCCCATCTCGAGCTACACATTGGCACCAAGTGGGACATACACATCAGTCTGAAAATATTTTGCTCAAATGTTGATTACAGAGGGCAAGTATTGCAAGGAGGCTAAGGGTACAAGGCAGCAACATTGTCACTCCGCATATTAATGACCACAGCTGCAGGAGCCAAGATCACCATGCACAGCCAGAAGCTGAACTACCCACCTACCAACATCTGAACTCCCCTCTCCGGAAACATTAGGAAAGAAACAACACCACTTCCAAACAACCACAAGACACTGACTGGTGTTCATTTCAACCTGTCTTCTTGTTCTAACCTTCTAATGTGTCAACTATCCCAGAGATCCTGATGAGCCGATTCATACTCCTTTGGTAAAATCTTATATGTAAAGCATCCTGGATCCAGAGGTTTGACTGTTCGGACTGTAAATATGGCCAGAACATGTATTGCCTCGTGTAGATTAGCATGCATATACTGCTGGTTTAGTTTCCATTGTATGTGCTCGATCCCGGTCCTCTCACTCTTACACGTTACTTCCGTTTTTGTCTGGACAACTTATTGTCAATATGTGATCTACTTCACCCTTGAGAGTATAATGCAGAATTATTCCTATGTAAAGCGTTCTGATATCCTCGGCATTTGTTCGCACTGTAGAAAAACGGTTCATAAATAAATAGAAAGAACAATAGCCTAATTCTGTGTGTGCGTGTTCCTGGCATCAACGATTACATCTGGGGAGAGAATCGAGAATAAACAGCCCAATGCAAACTACTCATGCTCGTGAAGTGCCCCGTTTTGTCCATGTGAATGGCTTTAAGAGCTGTCATTTGGAACTCAGATCTCCTAACTATGACGGCTCAAACAACACTGGAGCGACACTGAAAACGAGTGCTCGTTACCCTGGTGGCCCTTGGGTCACTTATCTGCGCTCTTGCTCATTTCTACAAACTAAAGACTAAAATAAGCAGACAAGAAAAATAAAAATCCTTTAACTTAATAAACACCAGATGATCTCTTTACCACTAGTCACCACAAAAATCAGTTTAGCACCAAAGACCTACTTACCTCCATCTGCTGCAATCCACAATGCCTACTCAGTATAAGCAATGGGCAGCTTTCCCCTTCCGAGGCACTATCATAATATTTTATTGTTTAATTTACACTATGACAGTTTCTAGTTTTCAGTTAAAAGAGGTAATATCCAGTGCTTAATTTGAGCAGGTGGTTGCAGGAGGGACCCACTGGTACACATTTTTGGCAACATGACTTATTTTTTGATTTTCACACTTTGACCAAGAGAGAGGAAGGCAGAATAGGGGAGCGAGAGCACTATGTGAAAACAGTGACAAGAAGGGATGAAAAGAAATTTAGAAGGGAGAAATAAAGGGTCACTGAGAGTCTGGTGGAGGACAGCAGAGGCATGAGGTGGAACCAGGACAAGACAGCCATGGTATTTACAAGCCTGACATTCAATAGCGCTGGTGGACAATTTCTGAGAATAACTTTGGGCTCGGCACTTTCAACATTCATACCTATTGCTTTAATGGAGCATATAACTTATGGTGGCGAAACAAGGTTTGACACTTAACAACAGCCCCTCTGCAAACCACATGACCGTATTTAATAGAAACACATTGAGCTGTGCTACTTCTTTCCCACCAGACAGAAAATATACCAGATATTGCCTCCTGCACATAACACAAATTTAAAGTGCCTTGGCCAACGCTACACCCCTGGTAGGTGCAAACCAGGCACTGCTCTCCAATAAACAAATGGCGAGAAGTTTGGAGAAAATTAGTGCTTAGCAATCCTCGAGCTGCTGGCTCTGAAGTAACCCCAAAATTCAATAAACTTAATTGATGGTGTTAACTACACATGCAATTTGTCTGAGGCATGCTACAGGTTATGCAGTTCCATTTCTACATCAGGTGCTGCTTCACGCAGCAGCACAGCTTGCAGTCACCAAAGGAACTGCAGCTAATCTGCATATTAATTCCTTAGCAGTTTTCTCTCCAATGGCCTAGTGGAGCAGGTACGGACCCAGATTAGACAACAATAATACATTTATTAGTCTAGTTCCTTATTGGTAGCTTGAGACAAAGAACGGGGCAGTGCCTCACTGGCGTACAACACAGCCCTCAGCACTCTCACAAGCTCTCTTCCCACAAGTAGAAACTCTTAATTAAGTCAATCTTTGCCTCATGTCTGAAGAATAAAGTAGCAAGCAGGTGTTCTTACAGCCGATCATTACTAACCTTGTATCTGCTGTACATAAATCTTAATGAGGCGAAAACATAGTTTCATTCATGCAGATTATTCAAAGGAGAGAGAATGACTGTTGGAAAGAGAAGTTTATATGCTGGAAAATAAAACAATCATGGGGGTGAATACACTTACTTGAAAATGCAAAATCAAGAAATCGGTACAAAGAATGGAGATAAGAGCTGGTTAGAAAAAAGGAAGAATTCACAATAGGAATGAAAGCAGGAACAAGGAAAAAAGCAAAAAAGGAAAATTCTTTCTAAACAGTGGAAAGCAATCAGCTCTGTCTTTTCTATTTTTGTACATAGCAAACAGAGTAAATTTTGACAACGACTGATTTTTTTAAAACAATTTTTGAAAACATTAGAGAATACTGAACAAATCCCACCATTAAAACAAAACTGAAACAGAAAACAGGTAACCTACACACACCTAACTGACACTGAAAATCTATTTTGACATTGCTGACATTTTAATAGAAACAGAATGCAGTTAAATACATTTTCAAAATGGGTACGCTTGAGATCATAGAGGGCAAAAAAAGAAAAACAACTTCTTGTGACTTCACTGGACACAAGGGGACACAATTAACCACAGCCTCAGATACTGTAACTGATGTTCAATGAGAAAGCAAGGTAAGAAGACTATACTTTGTGTGTCATGAAGTGTCCCCATTTAAAAACAATTACATTAAAAAAATGGAGCAGGAGAAAGATAGGTCATCAAACATGCATGGAAATAAAGAAGTAGGAGTTTGTTCGAAGAATTAGAAATAGAAGATTTGGCTGCAGGGGTTGAAATTTGTCAAAGAGCAGAAGTGATTGAGTGTAGACCTGCAGTAGATAGCTGGATGTCAAGAACATTGTTTCAAAGAGATGTGTTCCTTCTTCTTTTAAAGGGAAGAGACTTCCTCACATTAAAACAGACAAAGCAAGAAAGTTAAGGAAAAATATAATGCAATTAGGTCAGGTTTTTCTACAGAGTCCTACAAAACACATGCAGCTTGAACAAAAACTTGCCGCTCAGTGGCCTTGCGAAAAAACGCAAAGGGTATGTTGGCTCCTAATTTGATATTATAGCTGCAACCTTTCAAGGTGAATGCTTTTGCTTTGATTTGATGATTTGATCTGGAGAAAACCATTTTTCTTTCAGTCAGCAATATGAAAAACAATTGATTGCAAAGAACTATAAATATGTGTATTGCTTTCAGATCCCTTACCCATTATACAAGGTACTCGAAAGGGCTGCCCACTCTCCCGGCTCCTTTTTGCCCTTGTGATAAAACCTCTGCCAGGATAGTGAGCTGCGACCCCCAGATACAGGGATGGAAATGGGAGAGCTCCAAGGAGTAGAGAATTGCATTATAAGAGGTTGATGTACTCCTCTGATTAGAAAGCCCCCATCTCACTGGGCCTTGTTATCTTGGACTCCTTGAGCTATATGAGCCCACATCTGGACTCCGAGTAAATAAGGGCAAATCCCTATTGGTCTCGATCCAAGGAGACAATGCAGTTATGCAATGGCACTGGTCAATACCAATAAGAGGGTTCAGCTTTAAATACCTATGAAAGCATATCGCCCACACATCAGAACTGGCATTGAACCTTAAGATGACACCCCTCATATCCAATATGAAATTTGGCCTTCTACGATGGGCAACCCTGCCACCTGTCATACTGGGTAGAGTGGCCTTCTTCAAAATGATGTTCTAATCCCAATGTCTATATGCGCTTCAGAACTTCTCATAGTGGATCCCTAACAGAGGGTTCAAAGACCTCACGTCATCAATATGAACCTTCCTGTGGGGAAATCACCCGCATAGCATGGACTAAATGTCGGAATTGGTGTCTACAAGAGATGGATGGGCGTGGCAGACCTTCACATTTACTACTGGGCAACACAAATAATAGTTGTTGGACTTGGCCCTTTTTGCAGGGTCATCCCTAAACTTTTTGTCTTTCTCCTAACCTTTTTAGGTCGAGCCTAGAACAGCGCATGCGCTGTTGCTCGACATTTAGTATACAGGTTTCCAAAGTGCTACCTACCAGACCTCGCTGGCCTGGCGCTTGCGTTCACGCGAGCATGCACGCGCGCAGCCGCCAATCACTGCTGCGCGCGCACCACTTGCGTGCTTGCCACACAGCGGGACCCGTCCTCGCGATCGCGATCACTTTCGCTGTGATCGCGATTACTTTTGCTTTCACGGCCGCGCGGCCGTTACTTTTACGGCCGTGCGGCCAATGCTTGTTTTCCTATTTACAAACTGAATGAAGTTGTTGGAGTTTACAAAGTTTTGGAAAAATCTTAACCGAGATAGTACTTAAGAATGGATTTTGGAGCAACAGCAATGAAAGCTGTTTGTTTTGTGGGGGAGAAGATGCAAGGCTCAGTTTGAATTGTAACCATCAAAGACCCGTGAAACTTTTTCAGTCTCTTTCACCCTGCTATCCACCCACACACCCGAACCTTAAATCATTGACTTTAGTGTATTGCCTCTGCCCTCGTGGCTACTCATCCATCTCCATCTTGCCACTTCCCATGCAGCCCCTCCCCTGTGACAGTTGATTGACACTGGTCCGTCCCACTCCTGAAACCTCTCAGCTGCACACGAGGCCAGAAGTCAGTGGGGAGGGAGGGGTAGGAGGAAGATCTGCCGTCTAAAACAACAACCTGTAGCACTGCCTTACTGCAGATCTGAGGGTCAAATGGTCAGGCCACAGCGTGATCCAGTCAGCTTTTCTTTGATTTCTCACGCAGTTGCTGTAATAGACAGCAGCACATTTTGTGCAAGTACATTGAGGCTTCAAAATGATGGAAATTATTTTTTTGTACTCGCATCCATACGCTCACGTTTTTTTTGGTTTTATCTCTTTTTTTTCATACATTTCCGCTAGTTTATATTGCTTTGAAGATCAATGGACATTTTTTTGCTATTTTTTTATAATGCAATCGGGGTCCAAGGGGATCAGAGAGCTTTCCAATAAAACAAGTATATATTACACATTGTATTTTTAAGCACAGAGATTTTGTGATTTGTGAAAAATCAATTGTGTTTCCCCCAAAAGAAGCATCTCAAACATGAAGTACTGCACATAGAGCAGTGTGGTGTAAGGTGAGGGGTCTCCAGATTACAGAAAGCAGCATTAGATGTAAGTGTTCACATTATTATGTTATGGGGCTAAAATTATACTCAACAATATACAGTTCTTTCCTGACTATGGAAATTGCACACATGCACAAGCTGAGACAATGAAATGGATTGATTTGCACAAAGTCACACCATTTGGTCAAGCCACATCGATGAAAAGCTGAATGTTGTCCACTTGCTACACTTTCCTCTAAATTTTGTGTATCTTCTTCAACCTATATTTCCATTATGGCTAACATAGATTGGGGTGTCTTAGAGACAAGAGTTGCCACTTCCCATTATGGTGGCAGCACACAATGTTCTGAGTCCTAAACTTTTATCATTACACATCATTATCGGGTGGACTATTCCAACTAGTTCAGTGGAAGAAAAATGAAAACTAGAAGGTTTTGCAAAGTACTAGGTGCAGCACTGCATCCTTATGCATCAATTTCAACCACTGTTGATCCGTTTGATCTAAAAGCACAATATTTTGATGAGATCTGAAAGTTATGCAGCTTAAATGGGATCATGTGGCAAGTGCAGCACATTCATATTCACGCCGAAAAAGCCACTGCTGTGGAATCACTTTTTTCATGTGGCCCTTCGTTTAACTACTGATGAGGCAATATAACTTCAGGAGGAAATCTCTGGAACTAAATTGTGATCTCCTTTCATCAAAATGATGGGGAATGCTTGAAATAATATCCCAGCAAATCATGGACGGTCATTGAATTCAAAATGCCCGAAAGAAAATTGGGGTTGGGAGCAGTTGGACTGGTTGAGCGAGCCTCAAAAATATCTGACTTTATCCACCCAAAACTCACATATGCGGGCATTCTCTTGTACCTAGTTATCTTTACATTTATTCAATTTTATGTCATGTCTACACAGTTTACATGTATGATCATGTACTTGGTGTGTCAAACTTTCACCAATATAAAATGCCTCTGAGAACTCTAAGAATGACACAGCGGGCCGAGCATGTTGGCTGATTTTTCCAGGACGTTATTTTAAATTCAATGGGTTCCTGTCTTGTCAATGTACACTTTTCTGTGGGTGATGCAGTGGTGAGTACTGTTTCCCACTACGCAGAAAGGTTTTTCAAATCATTAATATTTTTTGCAGTGTTGAATGCTGACCATACACCAGGTCAGGAAGGTGATCCTTGTAGGAGTGAGGGATCCCTAATATATGTCTGACTGAACTACATATGTCTTTTAAAACCAGACAGTGATGATCTTCGAAGAAACACTTGTTGAATCGACCAGATATTCAAATCTTCACAGTGACTAAGACTTCTGTTTAAGACAAATATTTGCGAAATACTTCTTCAAGAATCTGGAAACTGAAGACACAAAACCCAGCACAATTATCTATCTCATTGTTGGAAAGAATTTATTTCGATGTTACAAAGAAAAACAAGCATTGGCATAGCCAATAGGTCTCACTTTTGGGACCTTTTAAGTATTTAGTTATGCAGCACAATATCCTTGGTGCAACAACATCAACTGTTGCATGGCTAAACACTTATAAGGTCCAAAAAGCGAGACCTATTGGCTATGTCAATGCTTGTTTCTGACATGGTTTTGGTGGTTTTAGGACTCTGGGCACTTTAGCACTGCTGTCCAGTGTAAAGTGTGTGTGCTCTCTGTGTTAAATATGATAAGGATTGGCCTACACCTGTTTTGGCCAATTTAATTTACCTGTCAGTTCCTTGTAAAGTGGTATTTCACATACCCAGGGCTGGTAAATTAAATGTTACTGGTGGGCTTGCAGCACTGATTGGCCATCCACCAAAGTAGCCCTTCAAACCTATCCCAGGCCTCTGCCATTTCAGGGCCTTTGCGCGCAGTGTTACTGCCACTGTGACATGGCACCTAAAGTGTGTGCCATGTCTGTGACCCCCCTTTTTACTACATGTCAGTCACCCTAAGGTAGGCCCTAGCTACCCCTATGGGTAGGGTGCAATGTAGGTAAAAGATAGGACATGTACCTTAAGTGTACCTTAAGTGTGTGACATGTCCTGGTAGTGACAAACAGCAATTTTGGTTTCTCACTACTGTGGGGCTGCCCTCCCATAGGAATGCATTGGGGATTCCCTGATAAGTGTTTCAGTGGTAATTCCTGATATGAGAGGTGCAGCGTGGTCAAGTTTGGTATGTTTGGAATAGTGATAATTAATGCTACGCAATGGTGTGCGCAGATTTATTATAACTATTTTAGAAATGCCACTTTTAGAAGTTGGCATTTCTGTGTGCTATGTGTCTGCCTGCCTGATGTGAATTGCATGTCTGGCTTGTGAGTGACAGGGGCTGGGAGGTATGTGTGGCTCCAGGAGAGGCAGGGTGAGTCAGCACTAGGCTTAATGGGACATCTGTGCTGGGAGTAGTGGGAGGAGTAATCCCTGGTCCCTGAATAGGTCAGTGACTGGCCTGTACAATGCTGGCTCCGCCCCCCTGTGGTGTGTCGGATGGCAGAGCCCCATCTCTGAAAGGAGGATGTGAGCACTGTAAGCAAAGTGCTTTAACACCCCCCAGAACCAGTTGGAACTGGCTACCCTCAAGCCCTGTGCCAAGGCAGACAAAGAAAATGCTAGTATAAGTACTGGGGCTGTAAACCCCATGAAAGGGTGTGCTGCGTGGGACCTGCATGGACCTGAAGGACTGCTGGGCAAGGAGGAACCGCTGTGGGACCCAGCTGTATGTCTCCTGGGGGTCCCTACATGCTGGCCTGCCTCTGCCCAGCTCTGCCCTTGGGTGAGGGATGAATTGACCTGCAGTAGGCTGCTCCTGTGTGGAGCCCATGAAGGGCTGGACTGTCCTCCTTCCTGGTTATTTAAGAGGAAGTGAAGAGGAGCGGAGCGGAGCGTGTGTGTTCTGCAGCGTCTGGAGGGAATACCAGCGTGGGGATTCCCCTGCACAGCGTGGGAAGCGGGTGCCCACCCCGCATTCTTGGCGTCCCGAGCGGGTGCCCACCCCGCATTTATGCATATCTGATGCGCAGGTGCCCACCCCGCGTTTTATGCGTATTGGATGTGCGGGAGCCCACACCGCGCTTTTATGCCTATTTAAAGAGCGGGTTCCCACGCCGCATTGCCTGTGATCCAAAGGAATCACCGCCGCGACCCGAAACTCGAGAATAAGTGGCCGCCGCATTGCCAAGCGGTGACCAGGAAGTCAGGCAAGAGCCGACTGACTGAGGGCAGAGCCAGCTCCCAGGAAGTCCTGTGTTGGGCTACAGAGCGCGGCGGCGGAAGTTAAGCATTGTGGAAGCCTGCTGGTAGGCGGGGCTCCCGAGTGCCGGTGGAAGCCCTGCCAGTCGTGTCCTGAGAAAGCAGAGGACGGTGGAGACTTCGCACCGGGTGCATGGAGGGCTGAAGTACGGAGCCTTGCGGGCTCCATTTCTGCCGCATCGTGAGAGGCGAGTCCCTAGCAGCCCCAGGAGAGGGACCGGCGAAGTCTCGGCGAAGCAGGGACGGCTGAGGCAGGTTGCCGGTGCCTGAACCTGCCAGTGAGCCCTTGTGAGTCGGGCTGTAACGGGGCATTTGTTGGTTCCCCCCCCAAGCACAGTTAGTGCCAGTACATTTGTACAACAGCTGCCCCTCCGGACAGTGGGCAGCTCCGACGTCGGGGCATTGAGAAGCCCAAGTGGGGGCTCAGTAGGCGTAGTGGAGCCAGTGCCCCTTTTTCCTGCACAGCTGCACCGCCGTAGCAGGCTGCTGCGCCGTTTAAGTCAAAATCATCTCTAGAAGTCCCAGAGTGGGACTTTGGGTCATTTGTGTTTGCAACAAGAAATGGGTGAGAAGCACCCCAGGCTCAAGCGCAGCGCGCACTAGGTGTTTGCTGCCGAGGCAGCCAGGGGGTCATTTGAGAGATCCCCCTCTAGAGTCCTGACTTTCTGGACAAAGGGCCTTGAGCCCCAGTGTATGGCCAGTTGGCCTGGGGGTCATTGTCTTGCTGGGGATAGGGGCAAGGCCCTAAGGTACTGTGGGCACTTTCCCTGTGTTACTGGGGCGCACTGTTTATACTTAGAAAGTTTTATGCCTACTGTGATGCCTATGACAACTATGATTTACGCACCGTGATTTATTTCATACTGTGTCTATGCTGGCAGGCCTATTGCGTCATGTGTTTATGCTAATGAGGTTTGGGGCCTAATGTGTTTTATGCCTACTGCTTATGCCTAATGTCATGTTAGGATAGTTTAGGATGGTGTCTAAGGTGACTGTGATAGTGCTTAGGTCATTATGGTGCCAGTAGTTACTGGTTGTGGTTTATATTCACTTACCTGTTCTGATGATTCTGACCATGGGCCGGTTGGCCTGGCCCTGTATATAATCCCCTGTAAAATACTACCTAGTGCCAGTTGGCGGGGCACATTAACGCAACAAACCTCACTGTGAGGGGAAGACCTCTCCACCAAGTTGCACAGCTGCAGGGTTTCCAGTCGTGTGAAAACATAGGTATCATAAATCTAGATGTGTGGCAGAAGGGGGTCAAATCACCTCCTTTTAGGACCTCCAGGCCCATTACGACCTCTCCAAGGCCCAGTTCCACAGGTATCTACAAATCAGGAATGCTCGAAGCCACATATGGTGCCAGATTGGAAGAGCTATCCGAATACCAGCCGCTAGAGTTTACGTTCCTGATGTGTAGGCTGGAAGCAAATTGTGTCTCTCACATCTACCACACACTAATCACCAATGCTCCTGACACCTATAACCCCCAGAGAGGGAAATGAGTTGAGTTTATAGGACTCTTTGATGAGCTGGAGTGGAGGTTAGCATGTTGGCTCTCCATGAGCTTGCCATTCTCTCCAAACTAAGAATAATTCAACTGAAGTACCTCCATAATGCCTACCTCATGCCCTGGAGGATTTAGCAGGTCATACAAATTCCCCAACCGACCTGCTTCCGTAGTCCCAGCAGAGACGCAGAATTTTTGATATGAGCTGCCTGTGTTCTCCACTGGCAACATACTGGAAATAGATTGCTCACTGCTTCACTCAGGTCCTGGGTCATCCAATTGAGTTGACGCTCCGCACGTCCTTTGGGGATCATTGCTGACTTGGGGAACATCAGGAGAGATACTTAATAGGGTTGGATACTCTTGATTGCCAAAAGACACATACCACGGAGATGGAGGATGGCTGATCCACCTACCCAATGGTGATGTCTATATTTAAGTATTTGCAAAAAACAAAATTGTGATAAAAAAAATAATAATGTGTGTATGACATCAGCATATGACCATCACTCTGAATCAGGTGTTAAAGTAGCAGCTGAAAATGGGAGCAAGGGTAAGTCATTGAAGAACCCTACAGGTTAATAAGCAGAGTATCATTCTAACATAATGCCTTCTAGGAGGACAACAAGTAATCAAATGATTCCAATGACAACCACTGAGCACTTTCCATAGTGTGCACGTCTATGAAGTAGGGATGAATGGCTTTCTATATTAAAAGTAGAGGATATATATAAACCTTTGAAATTCTTTACCACAACTGGATCATTTCAATCAAACAAGACTACTCCTACACCGAATAAGCTGTTTTAGTTGACAAACCTGTACTGTAAACACAGTTTCAACATTTACAAATGCGATTCAAACGCCATTTTTAGGTCTCGCTGAGCCCAGCGCATGCGCTGGCTCGAGAGACATTTTGGAGGTGAGTTTTCAAAGTGCTGCTGCGAACCGCTAGCCTTCAGCAGCACTTTGAAAACTCGTGCTTTAGCGTGTCATCGCGATCACTTTCGCTTTCAGAGCGATCGCGATGACTTTCACTTTTACGGCCGCGCGGCGTTACTTTTACTGCCGACCGGCCAATGCTCGTTATCATATGCCATAAGCTTTTGTTTGCTGGTATTTAATTTCAGGTAATTATGTCTCTAACCACCCTTTTAGACAGTTAATGGTATGGGTATTTATAAAGCGCCTTCTACCACTGATGAGGATGAAGGGTTTAGTGCGAATATTTTTCTGGGTGCCATCCAGGGGGAAATTGTGGACTGAAAAAACAATCGAAATAATCTTACAAATAGAAGAATAAAATCTTATTTGAATCCTCTCAATGTGATATCAAAATACAAAGGTTCTTATAAATAAGAAATGTTTGCAGAATGTTTAAGATGTTATTGTCAAGCTGTAGCAGATTCAGCTTCTGCAGAAGCAATCTGCTCCTATTTCCCAAAAATATTTTATAAATCAATATTACAATAATACAAATTAGCTTCTTATAACGTATACATCCCGTTTATTACTGAGCACATAGTTTGGGGATTATGTCTGAGGTGAATAAAATAAGCTATTGGAATACAAGGAAGGTTTGCTGTGTGTTTGGCACTGTATACGCATGTTAATTAATGCATGTAAGAGTTGAGGTTTACATCTCGGCTTGTAAAAAAAACAAACAGTATATACACCTTAAGCGATATCCAATTCATTCGCGCTTTCATCAACGACCTTTTTTTTTTAACCGTCCCCAAAGGTCCCCAGAACATGTCCTCCACTCCCAGCGCCTAGCGGTGGTTTAGTCCGCTGGAAGGAACTATAAAAGCTCCTCCAGCAAATCAAACCAGGGTGGATATTTGCACCTGAGAAGGTGATACACTCATGGTGACACCGGAAGCCCGTGAAATTAAACTTAACTTCACCATTTCTCCAAATCCGCGTTAAAGACAACAGTTGTGTTACCCTGTCATTACAACCCAGCTCAGTGCTCCACTCGAATCGATATCGAAAGGATGAAATGCTTATCCTCGAACCTGCGGATATTCACCCACACCTTCATTACTGAGGGGTCATCAGGCTGTGCCCACCCCCCTCCCGTGGGCTCAAGTCAAAAGCAGGGGTGTCTGGGGAAGTTGGGGGGTGTTGATCTCGCGAAAGAGGGCGGGGTTTGGGTACCGCTGGCATTATAAGCAGGTCCAGACCCTCATATATGCAATGAACTCGGGCATTTGATCGGCTCGGGTGCGCGGAAGAAGACCCCTTCTCTAGTTCCAGGTAAGAGCGCGCCTCGACTCTCTCGTATGCGGGGTTTGTTGTAAGTGTCGCAAGATGACGACCCCTTCTTCCTAAGGAGCGCGGACCAGTTATCAGATGTGCTATTTTAGACGGGTTTATATAGCGTCCAACGCCCCCTCCCTTCCCTCCCAGGGGGCTTCCACTTCCAGGCTCCCGAACTCCCTCTCTGAACTCCAACTGACGAGGCGTGGACTTTGTATACGTTTACAATGCGTACCCCGCTTTCATGCTGCACGTCCCCTCTCTTAATCTTCTCCCCTCCGTTGTATCTTTCTACCTTCTTTCCGAATTTGCTCTTCCTGCTTTAAGGAATCCTAAACGTAAATGAGGTACATGAATCAGCACTTACCTACCGGCCCTTTGTACTGTAAGCGGCCGCTGCTGGCACGTTCTGTGGCCCCTGTACCTTTAAGTGAACAGTATCTGAATGTCCCAGCAGGGCCTCTGTACTTACCCGGGGTAGAGTCCAGTTAGCTCGCTCCTCAGTCGTTATTGGCACCATGCTAACGGGGCACCATTGGGCATTCTCCCCAGGGATGCTACATTTTACACTGGTTTCCGTCACCAACTGAACTTCCAAAAGTGCCGCTCCCAATGTGGTTGTCAGACCTCGAGTAACTACCATAAGTAAATGCACACCTGCTGCAGGTCGCACCCTCACCCCCCAGCGAGGCATTCTTCAGCACTAGGAGGGACCAAGAGAGAGACTGCCCCCTGCTCACCCGGTGCGGACACTTTCATGGTGGGGTCACTGCTTATGTATATATCCTTCCTATGCTCTCAGACCTAGCAAGTGGGGCCTCAGGGGCTAACAAGCATTGGCATAGCCAATAGGTCTCGCTTTTGGGACCTTATAAGTATTTAGTTATGCAACTGTTGCATGGCTAAACACTTATAAGGTCCCAAAAGCGAGA
Organism: Triturus cristatus; assembly: GCF_964204655.1. Classification (NCBI taxonomy): domain Eukaryota; kingdom Metazoa; phylum Chordata; class Amphibia; order Caudata; family Salamandridae; genus Triturus; species Triturus cristatus. Next base: position 627,758,569 of record NC_140584.1, on the reverse strand, counting down.
CCCATTGGCTATGCCAATGCTTGTTAATAATGTGGGCAACACTAAACTATATTTTTTTATGTTGTGTATAACTAAATTTATGCAAGTTTTATTTCCATGTATTTTATTGTTTTGTGAGGTGCTACGGCAATAAAAGGAACAAACCATTGGATGAAACAAGGAAGGGCCTGGATAGGAGAAAAGAAGGCTGTTAAGATGGAAATGCTTGGCCGAAGGGCTTGGTTTCACTTATTTGGGGTATGTCCAATATTTTTTCATGAATGCTGTGGTAAAGAGTTCCAGAAAGAGCATTGTTGGAGCAGAGACCTGCTTCTAAAGAGTTTCAAATCTGACCGTGAGAGTTGTTTTTTAGAAAGTTGATCTTAGGTGGCTGGCTGGATTGTATGGAATAAATAGTTTGGGCAGGGGTGCGCCATGCAAACTATGTGTATCATGCAGAATACATTAAATGTGATCCTATGTTTGGTTGGCAGCCATGCTACAAGTGATTTTGAGTAGCCGTGAAAAAAGGCAGTCGACGACAGAGGCGACGGAAGTACAACACGTCCTTGGTGACAGAACTGATATGAATGGAGAATGATGGTTCAATATCTGAATGAATCCCTGATTTCTGACTGATTTAAAGAGAGTGGAAGGAGGGCAAAGAGACTGGAGTCAGATCATAATCAGTGTTCAGGCTTTGCAGGGCCAATGAGTACGAAATTCGTTTTGGTGCCGGTCAGGCAGATCCAATTGTTCCTCATTCATTTCTGCACGTCTTGGAGACTGTTGCGCAAAGGAGAGAGAATGACTGTGGGAAAGAGAAGTTTATATGCTAGAAAATAAGACAATCATGGGGGTGAATGACCTTACTTGAAAATGCAAAATCACGAAATCGGTACAAAGAATGGAGATAAGAACTGGTTAGAAAGAAGGAATAATTCACAATAGGAATGAAAGCAGGAAAAAGTAAAAAATGGAAAATTCTTTCTAAACAGTGGAAAATCATCAGCTCTGTCTTTTCTATTTATTTACATAGCCAACAGAGTAAATTCTGACAACGACTGATTTTTTTTAAACATTAGAGAATACTGAACAAATCCCACCATTAAAACAAAACGGAAACAGGAAACAGGACAACCTACACACACCTAACTGACACTGAAAATCTATTTTGACATTGCTGACATTTTAATAGAAACAGAATGCAGTTAAATACGTTTTCAAAATGGGTACGCTTGAGACCATTGAGGGCAAAAAAAGAAAAACAACTTCTTGTGACTTCACTGGACACAAGGGGACACAATTAACCACAGCCTCAGATACTGTAACTGATGTTCAATGAGAAAGCAAGGTAAGAAGACTATACTTTATGTTCAGGAAGTGTCCCCATTTAAAGAAAATTGATATTAAAAAAATGTAGCAGGAGAAAGATAGGTCATCAAACATGCATGGAAATAAAGACGTAGGAGTTTGTTCGAAGAATTAGAAATAGAAGATTTGGCTGCAGGCAGATCCAATAGTTCCGCGTCCATTTCTGCACGTCTTGGAGGCTGTTGCGCACTTCCCTTACATTACCTACTTCCAGAATGGCCTGGAGGTGGATTTTAGTATGCACATATATATGGTTGCCGACGTTGTGGCTATTGGAAACTGATGCAAAAGTGTCCTTGTATGCATTGAACACAGCTGGCGAGAAGGGTGATTATCGATAAACAGTGCAGGGCAAATTGGCCTTGCAGTAACATGCACTGAGCATCAGTGTCAATATCTGAAGCAAAGCCATGACCAGGTATGCACTATTACACTGATGGAGAGCTTTATCGTCAACATAAATCTTTTCTCTCATCCAAGTAAGAGCAAGCAAGCATAAAGTACAGAGAAAAGCAGAGCGACTAGCAGCATTGAGAATGGCCACTTAGCACTCTAGCAAAGGCCCATTCCAAAAGCACGCAAAATCCCGACATACAATTGCTTCCATCTCCGTAAAGTAGGAATGGGAGGGCCTGGAATAATCATGGCTGAAGGCACCATTACAAAGATGGTCTGCTCTGATTAGGCGTCTACTGTCTTTATTGTGAGTGACAGTATTTAGCTTGTGTATATCTGCCTGCAACCGCACAGAAAGGGCAGATTTGGAAAGGCACTGAAGAAGCTCCAAGCTGCAGGTAGGCACTGATCAGCTCAGTGGAGAGCAGAAAGAACGTGGGCGAGGGTCGCTTAGATAGCCCGGGACTGTTCAGCGTTTCGAAGCTGTAGAGTGGCACTATGGTACCCCGTGGAGAGACGGCTGTTGAGCCAGGCGCTTTAGAGGTATTGTTACTAGAAGCAGAAGACTACAATCTCAGAAAGTCACGGACAAGACCATAAACCCAGAAACAAAGCCACGTGAAAATGGATTCATCTGCATTGCGAGACACTTCTAGAGAAAAGGAATACAGATGAGACAACTTATGGCAAATCTGAACTCTGCTGAATGCCACTTATAAAGGTGGGTTATGAGTGGAAACCTATTAAAAAAACAGGAAACGGGTAAACTAGGGACAAAGAGTGTTGTGAAGCAGATACAGTCATTAATGGAGAGGAAGCCCCCCCCCTTGAGAGGCCTTAAGCAGTGAGAGTCATAAAGTGGATGTGCGAGTTTGCAACTCTGCAAACTAGCCTTCAATAAGGATAGCAGAGCCCATAAGTAGGCAAATAGATTGAGAGATGCTAACGCAGCAGGTGTGTGCGACAAGCGCACGCAGAACACAGGCAAAACCCTCACTGTTGCATGCAAAACTGAACCAGAGCGTACTGCATGGGAAGGTGACAATTCAACTACTAGGGGCTAGCTGGGCAAGACAACTTGAGAAGCACACAGCCTCTACACCCCTCTGATTCTAGACTCACCATACAGATCCCACAGTTCACTCACAGACATCCTATAGAGTTGACAGGGGTGGAAGTGATGTGCAACAAAGGAAGACCAAGGCCATGAGGCGGAGATGCAACTTAACAACGAGTCTAGAATAGGAAGGGTTGGTCATGCAATTGGAGCTCTACCGATGACTAAATATGATGAAAGCATCTAGAGGTTAGGGAAGAAAGGTACGGGGATGGCTAGAGAGGAAGGTGATCTTTTGAAGTACATTTTTCACTGGCTGCAATAAATATCGATGTGTTTAGAAACATTAAAAAACAAACATTGGCATAGCCAATAGGTCTCGCTTTTGGGACCTTATAAGTATTTAGTTATGCAGCACAATATCCTTGGTGCAAGAACATCAACTGTTGCGTGGCTAAACACTAATAAGGTCCCAAAAGCGAGACCTATTGGCTATGCCAATGCTTGTTATTTTATGTATCTGGCATCCTGAAACAGAAAGTAACACATATTTCTGCAGTTTATTTATCTGCTAGTTCAACTTGAGATGTTTAAGATGATGCTGTACTATGCTTAGGAGACAATCCCCATCCATTTTCCTGTATGCTTCCTCCTTAAATTCTCAGTAAAACTGATCTCTGCATACAAGAGAGACACCTTGAACGTGCTCTGGGTAGTAACGTGCACCTTTGAATAAGAGCTTTCAGGAAAGCCATTATAACAGCGTCTAGAACCAATTGTAGCTACTATGTCAATGACACCAAAAGATTTCACAATCCAGATTTTTTAATTAGTTTCAAAGCGATTTTTGGTATTATGCACACATTTACTAAACATTAGTCCATACCATACCATCTCCATTTCTGAACACTGGGTGTCTAGCAAATTGTACTAAAGGAATAAAAATTAAAAATACACCATTCTTCAAGGAATGGCATGTTAACGTATGTAAAAATGTATGCAAATTATTGGAGCCCTGGGCATAAAATACTGCTCTCAAAAACACAAATGCCCTCTAAAGTCAGAAGTTAATAATGGAAAGGTAAGAGGAGGGTGCTAAGACTAGAAAATAGCAATATATTCCTTGTGACGACCCTCCTGCCATCTGCACTGCTGCCAGAGAACACCTTAAATGATCTACTGAGCTAAGACACTTGAACAGCAGTGCAGTGCCAAGTGGGGTTCCCCGAAAGGTTAGGCTCCATCCCATTGTAAGTTTGATACTTTATGACTGTTAGTCAGGCCATACTGTCCCTAGCTCAGACAGATAGAGAAATAAAATAATCACAGCTGTGTAGAGGGGAAGCACACAGCTTCTTGCCCAATCAAAACATGTACTCCTGCCCACCAACAAGCGGTCGGAGTGACCCTCTCTGTATTACACCTGAAAGCTCTTTTTTTTGGTTGATCACATCAGGCACCGGTCAAATTCCCTCCCAAGCCAGACCTAAAAACTACAGCCCTGGGGAGAAGGAAGCCGAAAGGCTCCTACAGGACCCATGCACAATATTTATCTGAAGCAGCTCACAGTGAAATTATCTCACCCGCATATTTCCCAGTCTGGCCCGGTTCCCATGTCCTCACCACGGTTTCCACGGAGTGTAGTGAATTACACATGGCTTCATTTGTACGGAAACGTGCGTTTTCCTTTAAATAGGACAAACGTTTGGACATTAACAAGTGGAAGTGTAATGTATGTTGTGCTTGTTCTGTGTGCTTTCCAATTGATTCAATGAGGATAATTCAGGATTGCAAACCCCGCAACAAACTAGGGTGTCATATAAAAATATGTGACTGGAAACATGGCGTCCTAACAACATGAACCTCCGCTGTATTTCTAACACTGCTTTATATCTAGCTGTTGCAGCATGAATGAATGAATGAGTTAAGCATTTATTTAGCACACAAAACCTCAGAAAAAAAGTGTCTGGGCACGTCTTAAATCACTCTACAAAGAAAGGGAGGAATAAGGAGCTGGCAGAAGAGATGTTCTTTGGCACACAGGTGAGATTTCAGCCTTTTCCTGAAGCGTTTGTAATTCGGTTGGGCACGAAGAGACATTGGCATGTCATTCCTTGCCTTGGCAGTCAGTACAGACAGCCTTGACCTCTCTGTCTGGTTCTTTTGTATTTCGGCGCATTGATCAAATATTGGTACTTAGGTCGTAGAGGACGAACACGAGTAGCAGTAGAGCATGGTAGAAATGTATGAACCAGGTGTTGTGCAATAGTGTTTAAAAAAAAACTTTTTGTATTGTTGTGAAAGACTTTTGTATGTGATTTTAGCGGTTAGTTTGCCTGACTTTCCCTGTAACCTTTCACTTCTCCAACAATTAAACTAGGTTTCTTTTAAAGCTTCTGCGTACTAGCCCTAGCATACGTTTAGGGTGAAGGAGTTCCAGTAAGGCAGATAATCACTCATTTATCAGATTGGAATTGTTATCTGGGTCTGACACTGCAAGTGAGAAACAGTGTGTTGTAATTGTATCCCCCAACCATCGCAAACATCCACTAGGCTAATCTGATAATGAGAGGAAACAAGCGGCCGTGCGGCCGCGAAAGTGATCGCGATAAAACATCAAAGTGAAAGTAATACCGGTCAAGCGCGGCACGCGCGCCCTCGCACATGCACTGTAGCTCCAGGCTGGCTGGTAGCACTTTTTGGAGCCCTCTCAATAAGCCTCGCCAGACCAGCGCATGCGCAGGGTCAGGCGAGACCTAAAAATGTGATATAGAACCAGAGAGAAAAAAGGTACCGTTACAATCCGAAGGTGCAAAAAATAATCAAGGAGAGAAAAAAGATATGCATACACCTTCTGATCTTCCATTTAAGTTGGCCTAACTACTGCCGTTTTCAGTTTCTAAATGTCATATGTCCAGTTTTTAGTTGATTTGTGTCTGGTCTCTTTCCTACTGTCCACACCACAATATACTGTTCTAAAACCACACCAGTCACAAACAAGCATTGAAAATGCAATAGGTGTCGCCATTGATTAAGTTAAAGCCATTTGCTTTGCTAATGGTATTGTAAAGCAAAGCAAATGGCTTTAACTTAATGAAAGGCGAGACCTATTGCATTTTTAATGCTTGTTTACCTTGTCTTCTTCCTCCCTTGTTTGTCCTGACACTTCTCATGGCCTCCTAGTTTCTGGAAAGCCATTATCACAGCATGTACCGTTCTCGTACCATCTGTCCCTGTGCCCATTGCACCGCTGTTCCAATTGTTTGCCATGCTCTAGGGCTCGCACCTCTGCTGTTGTTCACTATCTGCAGCTGTCTCTCACTGGTTTTCTGTGTATCCGTTTGGAAGCTACTCTGCAAGTACCCAGCTCGTAGTGGTGTGTTCACTATTTTATAGTGGTTGGTGTCCATTGCACAGTTGCCTTACCTCTGTCCATCGCACAGTGTCTCTTTCAGGGGTTCAGTTTGACTGCGGCTTCTGGCTGTAATACTTATGCAGTGGGTCTGCTGCAAGCATCTCTCAGAGAATCAGCCTGCCTACCTGCCTCTGTTTTCTGAATCCTTGTGCTCCTGCCTCCCTCACCACTTCATTTTACCACAACAAATGTCTCTACCACTTCAGCCCCTCCACCCTCCAACCCGAAGTCATATGGCCAGACAGGACCGCTCCAAGTGTTGTCTTATTGTTGTCCAGATTGGAGTGCGCACGCTTCCTACATAAGGAGTTTGCACTTTTTGTGGAACTGTTTTGAACTCCTGTTTGCTCTTTTCTTTGTCCCACACATCGATCACTTGGGTCAGCGTGTGTAGAGGTGCCGAGAGGCGGGTGCCTCTGAAGGCCGGGAGGGTCTGTTGGGAGTCTGTCAGGGGCCACCAGGCTCTGTCTGAGCAACACAGCCGGGAGATTGTTGGTGCTATTAAAAGGCTGGTGGGGCTTGGAGACACTCCACCCCGGACCTGCTGCAGGCTTTCTCCCAGCGGCAAATGGCTCAGTGAGTTGGGCAGCTGCTGATGACACGTGTGCACCTTGCGTGGCATAGACTCAAATCAAGAGAGCTTCAGTGGCGCAGCGAGGTCACCCGAAGGCACAGAGCATCAAAATGTGCAACAGAAATCCAGACATACTGACAGTGAACACACACGCCAAAGCGTGCACACACGCTTTCCAAAGCATTTTAAACAAGCAATGAAGTGCGTGCGAACAAGTGACAGAGGTGCACGTGCAGCAGCTACACAGCTTCATTCACCTCAAGGCACAAACTCTACTGAGTGTCGGCGTCCGATCTCTGTGCCTTCCAAAAATAAAATGCACCTATATGTGGCGTAAAGAAAAAAAAGCAAAACAATGGCGAACGTGTTCGGAAACCGGAGCCTGTGTAAGGGGAGGGATGCATGGATTGGAGAAAGGCAGGCTGTACCGTGCACAGTTTAGCAGCCATGTTGGGAAAGAGACTACCAAGAGTTCTGTAGCACGAGCAGCAGGAGGAGCCGGGAGGTAGGGCACATGCGTACACGAAGGAGGACGCGGTTTCAGATTGTTCTTCTGCAAGGGAGGGCTATATTTTAATTAAAGCACTAGCTTTCGTGATGACCTCATGCCGTAGTGAGAATGTGAGGAGAGACGTTTGAACAGGATTCCACTCGGGAAACAAGTACCTCTTTGTTTGCTTTAATGGTTAAACAGCAATACAAAGCAGGCGAGAATAAAAATATTAGAATCTATTGCCCAGTCCGCACCTAACCGAAACAAACAACTGGGATTACGTCAAGGTGCGTGAACGTCAAACACCCTTTCTTTCTCCAGATAAAGGGCCTCGTTTGTGTGATGTCTCCCGCCTGCTCATCTGCAGCTTGCTGTCCGGAGAGAGGGCTTGCAGAAGAGCAGAGTGTGTCATGTGGTTTACGGGGAGATTTAAGGGTGCGGGAGAGTCCGAGGTTAGTGAAACATTAAAAATTTTAAAAAACATAAAACCGGGCGCCGTGGTAGGCAGCGCGGTGCCCAAGCACATTATTGAAACAAGAACCGGCGCGGCGGAAACATAAAAAAAACAAGCCGGAATGACAATAAGGACACAGCGTGCGCCGTGCTCCAGTTGCAATGACAAAAAAAAAGTCCTTACCCTCTAATTAAAGGAGATAGTAACACGCCGCAAGTAAAGCATCCAGTCCCGATGGGCGCAGCTAAAAGCGGATAGAGCGGCAACAAGGAGAGATTAAAAAGCCTCCTTCACACTGCGTTTAGCATAAGCTATGAGGCAAGCCAATGGAAAGAAGGCGCGGGGCTTCAAGTCCCCTTCGGAATCCGTATTGATTCCAAGAGGCCCTTGCATGGCGAGAGCAGCGCATGCGCGCAGCGAAAATCAGGCGAGACCTAAAAACAGCAAAATTTGGAGGTTGATTCAACCCGGTGTCCGACTGGATCCTCCATAGAAATCTTGAAGTATATTCAGTTATTGAAAAAAGTCAACGTTTCCATTCAGAACATCGATTTGAGCAGATTTAGGCCAGAAGATGCTAACTCCATCAGGGCCTCAAGTGTGTCTTACCCATGTGCACGTATCAACAAGTTTCTGATTTTGAAAGTCTTAACAATCCAGTGACCGCATTCCTCTCACCTACATTTATTAATAAACTGCAATAGAATTGAATTCAACTGCACCCTTTACAAGCTAAACAAAATGTACTGCACAAAATGCCAGGTTATGTGAAAATTCTCTATTTCAAAGTACAGCCTGCGCGGCAAAGGTAACTTTATATAATCAATACAGATCCTGTATCAATTTTGTGTAGAGGGAGGGATGCTGCATCTGCTAAAAGTGTGTGTTCCTTACAGACCTTCATTGAATATACCAAGCGTCCACAAGGAGAGATTTAATTAGGACCGTTCAGATAATACTGCTGGAAGATTTTTAAATAATAAGCGCAAATGGCCATGGAAATGAATGAAAGCAATGATGCGTGCTGCTTCATGCAGAGAAAGACTCACAGGGTTCGCTTCGGAAAACAAATTGCAACTAATATGGCCACGAATATGAAAACGAAGCTATTTAGTTCCAAAAAGCATACTTAGACGCATCCACATGAAGCAAAATGTAAGCGTTTTCTTTGCTCATTTACTTAAAATGAGGGTCAAAGAGCAAGTTTAACTGATGTTTTGAGTCTGATTTAATATTCAAGAACTCTGGAAATTCGTAGTAGAGTCATTCCAAGACCATAAGGCATCACCAACAAACAGAAGTTAAGGAGAAAGCAAACTGTGAACACTGCCTGTAAACCAAACCTACACAACAACAGGCCAAAGCCTAAAGCCCTTTTGCCGCTTTCTGTCCAATGCAATGTAAAAGTACCATGACTATCAGTATAGGTTGAAAAGCAAATATTTGAATACTAGGAAGCACTTGTGTTTCAAACATATGTATTAATGCACAGCAATTCGCTAAGTTGCACTGCAAGTGCTGCACTTTCGAACTAGTAGTACATTTTTAAAATAAAAATATCATAGAAAAACAAGAATTTACAAATCCAATAGATCTGGCATAGGCAAGACTGAAATTTATTTATCTATTTTTGATTTGCAAAACATGCAATTTAGTTAAGTGTTCCAGTAATACAAAAATAGAAATAGTGCCATCTAAAAGTGGTTTATGTATGGTAAATAAGTTAAAAGCGTCTCATGCACAAAAGAAAAAAAACATGGCGTGAACGCAGAAAAGGCAGTTATTGCATTAAAGTGGACACAATTTAAGGCAGAGATGCACCAGCTAAATACTGTCACTCACAATGAAGAGAACAAAGGCCTGAGTGGGCTAGTCCAATGCGCCATGATATATGCTGTGATGGGAGGAAGCAAAATGTGAATGACAGCTGAACCAATGTATTAAATTAGTAAAAAGAAAGCAAGCTATCGTTTACAGACTGTTTAAGTACGAGCTAAATTATTTAAATGTCTGGTGAAGTAGGTCGGAAACGCTCCACCTACAGGACTTGCAGTCAGCCACTTACAATTTTTAAAGATGTGAACGTCAACACAACGTCAGTGGGCTCAACGCTGGATTATATGTGCACTGTTCCTATTAGGAAGAATATTTTATAGGGAAAATCCCTGTTGCACGTAAATAATGCAATGTGTGGGCGGACATCAAAGAGCTGCCTCCTCAGTGTGTCAAAAGAGTCTTTATCTAGCTATTTCTTACTTGACTAGAAAGAATGATAACAAGTAATATGTCGCTTGTGGGATTTGTGTTTAAAAATGTAAAATATGTGTACTGCTAATAAGCCATTTACTCGTTGAGCATCCCCACGGGAACTAGAGCTTGTCTCCAGGCTGGTCGAGAAAATACGTTCAAGGTACATGCTGTCACAATACCTTGAATCTGCTTGATCTTAACATATGTTCACAGCCGTGCTCCTATGAACCGCTTAATAAGAACTAGTATTTCTTTCTGTAATTCTCTTTATACTGCATAGTGATCTCCTCGCATTTTTCTCATCTTTGACGTTTTACAAGTTTCAGGGTGAATCTTGAGCATTCCAAAAGTACTTACAACACAATTATCAAATCACATTCACTTCCTCAGAAGTGGCAGGAGGAGACAGAGTAATGTAATTATTTATTTACAGACACCCTCAATAAATGTTTATTTAACATAGAAATTGTAATACAAATTAATAAAACAAACTACCCGTCATTTTAAGGCAAAACATAATTTGCACGTGTTCTAAGAATTGCATTCGCTGCAAAACAGTGACGATCCCGCCCTCTGTTAGAGAGCCATTGCCAATTCACTTGCCAGCACCTTCTCCCTGTCAATGACAGCCCACCCAAAACACCTTTCCGAATATCATTATACAGCATGCAAATCAGCTTTATGTGACACACAGTTCCCCACAAGGACACTACTTGAACCATTTCTACATGAAACACCCCACCTGCCGCCAACATCTCTCGGCACTAGCTGGTATTACCTGTGGAAATGTATAATATTTTACTTAGCATAAGCGACAGCCATTTTAGCTGTGGTGTCCATTTTGTTTCCTTCGTAATGCTCCCGTCCACTGCTGCTCGTCTTTACACTCTGTTTGCGTTATCTATTTTAGTTGACTTCCTGACTCAGCTAAAGCAATGTACGTGCTGAGGGTTTGCAGCTTCCAGTGCACCTGGTCTCAGATGTTAACTGTCAACCATTTACTGCTGCCATAAGTATTCCCGCTCCCCCTCCCACTTTGCTGACTACGTAGTTACTCATCTGCCTTTGCTTGCTGATAACTATTTCTAAAACTTGTTCTTCCTATTTCTGTTCACATGCTTACATTGCAGAAAACCGGTATAAAAAGGGACATGGTTTTTGAATTCAGTGTACTACCTCCTGCAGCACTTGAGTGTTGCGTGGATGTGGTCCCACTCATGAGTGATTAATAAACTTGTTATTTATTTAACCCCTTCGACGCTTATGACGGAACGGTTCCGTCATGCACGTCGGTTGGGCTGTGCTTATGACGGAACCGTTCCGTCATGGCCCCGCCCGCGCTCAGAACCTTCAGCACTGCGCGGAAATCCGCGCAGCGCTGAAGGGGTTAAACTCCAGTGCCGATCTCTGTTTTGTTGGTCTTTGGAGCCGTAGACAAGAGGGTGACCCTGCACCAGTGTGCTCACTTTTGGGCACATTTCCACATACCTAAAAGTACTTCTTCATTACCACCGTTATCAATTCAGATTTTATTTTTGATAGATATGTCAGGAGTAGGGCAGTGAGCAGTGTTAAGTTTCCTTTCAACTATAAATTCCTGCTCGAGCAGAGCTACAAAAAAAGCAAAAATGGTTCGTCTATAATGATGCTTTTCCAGACGAATCTGATGAGGCAAATAATTCTAATTTAAAAAGCACGTTTTAGTCTTAAAGTCACCGCTGCAAACATGGCTCTGCTCCTCACATCCATAGCCTAAACTCTCAGTGCAAAGGCGAGGCTGGAACACGGAGTCTTAAACTCAGGGTTTATTGCCAGAATGTTCCCTGCAACTTATGATGGTTCCGCCCACAACAAACTAGGGTTTATGCAACCTCTCCTCACACACCCCGGCCCCCAATTTCTTCGCCTTATAAAGCCACCCAGAGATACATCTACAAATAACAATTCAGTGAGAAATGTGCAAGAAGATAAAGTGTCCCATAGAAAAACTTACCAAAGAAGAGTACCTTGTGCAGCTAATGCACACTTCTTCACTTAGATTCCTCATCTTTGAAAGGCTTCCAGTCTAATGTCCATGAGACTGTGAGAAGTCTAAGAAAAGTGATCTAAGCCAAAAGATTTGGAAGAACTGCCTGTATAAAATAACCTTTAAACACTGTGTTATATCCTACTTAATTGATTATCATTTTAGTCCAGCCCTGCTGTCACTAGCTGCTCAGCCAGAGCGTGAGATGGTCATAGAATGTTGGTGTGCCTGTGATGCATGGAATGCCTGGGTGTCTGAGTGGATGAGTGTTGGCAGTTGAAGATGGGCTGAGCAGCTAGGGAGGCTGCTCCTGGTGGGGCTGGTACCACACTAGGCTGGCTGGAGTAGAGACAGATGTTACCTGAACTGGAGACTGAATAAAGATGGCTTAAGAATACCTCCTGGCTCCAGGTGTCTTTCTACAGAGATCACAACATTTATTTTGGCGACGAGCGGTCTTGAACCCTAGAGACTCTTGGTGAACTATTGAAACAAATGATCTACAAAGAAAAAAGGAGAAACTAAGAGATCTTACAAGCAACTACAATCTACAAAGAAAGAATTCCCAGGAAAGCCAGCGCCAGCCCCACCAGTGTCCTTTCCATTGGACAGCCCAAAGAGAAGTGTCATCAAAAGGACACTACAGCCTGGGAATACTACTAACACCTAAAGAACTACAGTGAGTTGGAGGAGTAGCTAAGCTACAGCCGCATCTGGTGTTCCAGCCACAACGTTAGTCACTTAAAGGATTACAGTGAGTTGGAGGAGTAGTTCAACTACAGCCGCTTTTGGTGTTCCAGCCACAGAAAGAAGAAAAAGTCAATTTAGGATCTTTCATCATGGAGATGTAAGAACGCAAAGTGTGCAGTGGTTGCACAGATGGAGAATATTTTGTAAAAAGGTGCTTTATTGACAGTTACAACGATTTATAGTGCCTCGAACACCACAGTGACTCTATTTGAAAAGGTGTCATGGGGGCAGTAGTTCCACATATGGTGAAGGAAGATGTTTGACAGGACACGCAATTTTGTCAAGTGAAGTGTACTTCAATCTAAGTGACTTTGACTACTTGAAACTACGTGCTAATGTGCAGCAGCCTGTTTGATGAAGCTAGGGATCTCTGGATGTTTGCCCTAGAGGCGAGGTGCTTACTCGGTGTATGTGGCACTCTGGGTGACTGCACGTTTATTTTGGTCTTCATTGGAGCGGAGACCCACACAAGCCCAGGATTTGCATAGTTTGGGAGATCATCGTGTTTACACACGACTCTGTGGTTCATACTCGACGCTCTACTATTGTTGGCATCTTCAGAGCTGAAGTCGAGTTCTACATGTTATGCGGCAGGGTATGGAGGCAATTGCCCGAATGGGGAGCCTTTCACATGTTTTTATCGTTACTGGCAGCGTTTCACTAGTGTCAGTTTGTCAGCTATCTTTGAAAATTCAAAAGCTGAGGTGCGCGCTACAATCAGCGCGTGGACGCTTACCTGTGGTGCCTCTGATGGTTCCTCCGCGCTGCGTTCTTCTGCGTGAGCCTCTCTGTGACGTTGGGCTATTCCACAGGAGCGATTTGGTGCATACACCTACCGTGAGCCACTCTGCAGCGACGTAGACAGCGTGCCGCCATTTTGAGGTTGGCGGTCGCCATTGTCTCTTCCCATTGGAGCTTCCGGTTTCTTGTAATGTTGTCGTCCACAGAGCTTCCTTCTGCCAACCACGGTGTTCGTTTTTCTGTGAGAATAAAGTTTCTGCAAGTCGGCATGAGGGTCAGAGACAACGCGGTGTCTGCACGACTTCTACTTCTTCATCGTGTCGAGTTGTTTTTTTTGGCAAATAGCACCCTGTAGACGCCGGAGACTCGTAACAACAGATGTTTTTTTCTTTATGCAAGCGGTCAACATAAGTGCTATGTTAGTCCCCGTTGAGCCTTATTTTGGTATTGTATCTGGAGGTAAGGTGTGGGAAATTAATGAGACGGGTGGCGGCTTCCAGTTGTGACTTTGGCATGTTCTGAGTACAAAGGACAAGAGGTACGAGAAGCTCTGCTGTAACAAGTCAGTATGTCGTTGTCTGGACTGCCTCAGAGATTAGTCCTCCGTTTCATGTATGTCGGAGCGTTCTAGTTTGAGGGTGAAGTTCTTTGCAGGGAAAGTCCAGACCTGTCACAACTCGGGTGAGATATCGCTCACCGGTGAGGGGCACAATGTTCTACTGTTTTACAGTTAACGGAATGGCTTTAATTGTTAGTTTTGTGACAAGAGGAAAAAGTTGTGATGCCACAGGTGTATAGTTTGAGGATGGGTCTTCATTTTACAGTGATTGTTTTCCCGTGGGTGGTCATCACATTGTTCCCATACACGAGGGAAGGTTTTGGGTAATTGCCCTGTGTTTAGTTTTGTGTGTTACTCCCATATGGGGGTATGTAACCTCTATATGGGGTTTGGAGTACCTAGGTTAACCCTCACACTGGGTTGGGTTATGGTTTAGTCCATAAATAGTTTGTACCTAGGTTAACCCTCACATTGGGTTGGGGTATGGTTTAGTCCATAAATAGTTGTGCACAGTACTAATGTACATCCCTTCACGGGAGTTGTTATGGGTGACGATCCATATACTTGTTTGTTTCCCTTTCTCTTGGGATTGTAGTTGTAGGGTATGCTATCTTTAGAGCTACTTTTAGTTATACATTGGGGCTTTGGTTGTGTGGGGTCTTTTACCCTTTGCGTTGTAGTGCATTACGTCATAGTGTTTAATGCAAAATGCTTCAAATGTATTTCTGGTAATGTTATTGTTGCTTCAAAATGTTTTATTCTTTTACGGAGGGATGGGAGATATTGCTTATCAAATGTATTTATCTTATCCGTTCTTTCTGTGTATAATGGTTCTTTGTACTGCGATGTTTTAATTTTTTGTTTGCATCTGTGGGACTTGTACCATTATTCATTTTTCGTGTGGATAGTTCTTCCTTGATGTTTTATTACTTGCATGTTTTGTTTTCGTTGAAGAAAAAGGGATAATGTTATATCCTACTTAATTGATTATCATTTTAGTCCAGCCCTGCTGTCACTAGCTGCTCAGCCAGAGCGTGAGATGGTCATAGAATGTTGGTGTGCCTGTGATGCATGGAATGCCTGGGTGTCTGAGTGGATGAGTGTTGGCAGTTGAAGATGGGCTGAGCAGCTAGGGAGGCTGCTCCTGGTGGGGCTGGTACCACACTAGGCTGGCTGGAGTAGAGACAGATGTTACCTGAACTGGAGACTGAATAAAGATGGCTTAAGAATACCTCCTGGCTCCAGGTGTCTTTCTACAGAGATCACAACACACTGCATCAGAAACGAAGTCAGAATGTTTAGTGAAGGTATGCCATGACAACCAGGTTGCTGCCTGGTAGATGTCATCAATGGAACAGTCTGCAGCACTGGTTCTAGCACTTACAAAGTTAAGGTCAAAACCTTCCGGGCCGAATATAGCACATGCAATGTCATACGCTATGTCAGAAGCATCCAGGATTATGGCAGCAGAGATCCTTTCAAGGAAGATCTCCGCTACAGTTTCAGCACCTCTGGCACAAGTTGCACTTGAGCAATGTAGGACATGCAACTGTTGTTTGCCTTTCCCTGTTCTAGCCTAGGTCAATTTCCAAGCAAAATCCTCAGTCACGTTGTAGGGGTTTCATAGAGCCTTGGACCCGCTGGCACCTGTGTCCATGTGATAAGATTGGCCAAATTAACATGTGAAAGATACTGATACATCATTCTTTTGTGCAGGATTGATAAATAGACTATTTGTCGCCTTGATACTTGTCTTGAGGGAGGTTCTGCTCTCATCAGTTCAGTACCCCAACCCTAGCGATTTGCAAACTGTAACAGTTTCTTGTGCAAGAACTAGAATGGGATTGCCCAGAAAAAGCTTTTGCTTTTAAAGGCATTAAGGAAAGAGAATAATTTGAGGGTACACCACTTTTATAGAACTTCTTCCTATCCGCCTCAGCACTGCGGCTTCCCAGATAGGGCACCAATAACCAGCAGGGAGGCTCCACAGAGCTCCCTGCTTCTCCGACCTACTGCCATTATTAGGCAGGCTAAGCTCAGAAGAATCTCAAGTGATGAACCCCTTTGAACCCCAAGTCAAGGAATTGGAGATACCAATTCTTGAGAAGGCTGCTGCTTGCAGATGTTCCAGAAAGAACAGAATGTAACATTCTCCAATACTCAGACATGCAGGGGTTCTGTGCTTCAAGCAGGAATCTTCTCTTTAGCTTTGAGAAGTTTTCTCTTTGGAGTTATTAACTTTAGGCAAATCTAATAAAAGTTGCAACCTTCCATCTTGAAAGTGTATAGCAATGGTATGTACTTTTTTCCTAGGGAAGGTAGAACAAAACTATCCAAGTTACATGCACCCATAGTTCAAAATTACTGTCCATGTCAACTGCACAAAGTTCTCTTGTTTCTCCTAGCTACTGCCACTCCCAAACTGCAACGACCTTGTTTGTGCTCACCTGAGAACCCCAGTGCCACATCAACAGATTATTCGATGCCCAAGAGTCAGATGTAGGGACATCAGCATGAATCATGGACAACGCATGTACAAAGATGCCACTACTAACATCCATATTGCTGGTGGAAGCCGAGTAGCAACAGCACAGGGAAAGCATGAGGCAGAGCTAAACAACATGCAGGGTGAACTACAACTCCCTGCTCGTCCCACTTCCTGCAGCTATTCGCTGCTCATCGGAAACAGACAGATGTTATCTATTAGTCAGCTCACAGTGCAGACATCAGGTATCTACTCAACATGAGAATTGTTCCAAGGAGGCCATACCAGTACACAACTTGCTGAATTTTGGGCTACAATTTTCCATTCCCTTAAAAACATACTGCTGCCAGAGAATCCTATGCACATATTTAAGAGATCCAACTACTAATATTGGAAAGCTATAATTTTGACTAAAACTCATCTTACAGTCTTGAACTAGACTGTTCCTCGACTTTGCTTTTGCTTTGCCTCAATTCAGCTTGGTCAGTACTTTGTAGGTAGAATTCTACTTGCTGGTGAATGGCCTTCACTTTTATCTGAACATTATATGTCCCTACAACTGGAGCCCACTTTCATGTTTTAGTAGGTGAAATCAACCCACTGGCGGTAGCACGTAGACTGCTTATGCTAGATTCCCCTTCTGCGACCAATAAAGCCAGTCTTATAATACCGCATTTTCCGTCCTACAAGGTTCCCCCCAAGCATTATTTCTCTACTGTGACATTTGCTGGATTGTCTAATTCTTCCATTCAAGTCATGCGGTCCATCATTAGACACGCATCATCCTGTATGCAGACATTGAATTGAGTGCCTATGATTGGTTGCTGTGTTATTTTCCCCCTGTGTAAGCTTACAGCTTATAGCCCTCCCAGATCAACCCACTGCAATACGAAACCATTTCCATGTAAGCTGAAAGTTTGTTTAGGTGGTGTGTGTTCCGATCCATATCTATTTTCAGATTGTTTGGTGGACGCAGTTTGCCTTATGCTTGAACCCAGGCGCTTCCTTTCATGCTTGTTTTGTTACTTTGCGCCCTGAAGAGGGTGAGGCCCACATCCGGGTCACCCACCGAAACGTGCGTTGGAAGACTAATGTTCACTTGGTTTCCCCCTTTCATGTCACGAAGGAATTGATTCTTTTATTTGATGACTTGTGTCAACAACGGTTCTCCAATTATAAAACAATCCTGAACTGATTATTTTCCCCATTTAGTTGATCTTTGTGGATTAATACAGTGTCATTAACTGTCTAAAATCAAAGGAGGTCTGTGATTCTTTGTATATATTAGCATGTAGAATGTTGTGAATCCTTATTTTCGTAGGACGTATGTGTATGTATGGGTATTGACTGGTCTGTATGAACGATAGTGTGTGAGTGAGTTGTTAGGTTGCGCTTGGGTTATTTTGTGTTCAGCAGAATTGTGCTTTCAAATATTTGTATTTTTAGTAATATATTGAATAAATCTGACATTGTTGTACTCAACCCATTTGTGCATTGTATTGCAGTAGGCCAGTTTTCAAGTACATATGTACCTGTATTAATGACGATTAGCCCTTTAAGTATATTGTTCAGGCAGAGAACTTCTGTTTTTACTGTATTTCTCAGTTTCCCCTGTTTTCTCTGCCTATGTATTTGCTTCAGGGGCCCCCTTCTGTGTGAGTGGATAGGCTGTGTGTATGCCTGGCTCCAGTGAGCATTGAGAGACCCAGTGTGATGGGATAGGAAAGGTGTGTAGGCATGCTCTTGGAGGCTTCCCCGTCTTAGCTTAGTAAATGTGCGAGCAATACATTATAGTGGCAGTGGTCAGTAAGTGATTCCAAAAATATCAGTACGGTTTAGTAACGGACAAAAACTTGTAGGCGTTTGGACTGCACTACAGTGACGCTTAGGCACAAAATATTCAATATTCCAGAACTAATACAAGTGTGTCTGAATTTAACTTCATCAACGATCTTTTTAGCCAAGATTATTTATACACTGCAAATTTAGTTTTGATAGCACTTGTTCTGTACAACTGTGCATGGGTCTTGCACATATATAAGTGTTAGCAGAGTGACAGATTTGGAAAGGGAGAAATAATAACTATCAATTTAAATAGTCTACATGTGCCTGGGCCAAGCAGCAGCTTACCGCCATTGTGCATCGGGTTCACAGGAGCTTCACATTGGCAGTTGTCACAGGCGACAGAGTCTCGGCGTGAAAGTGCCCGTTTGGTGTCACAAACAGCCCAAAACCACATGATTTCACCTTTCTTTACAGGAGGAGCTCAACTGATACCTGCCAAGGATACGGGCCTAATGAGGCACCTTTTGGGGATCAGGAACTCACTCCAGCAGGAGCCAAAA
Organism: Triturus cristatus; assembly: GCF_964204655.1. NCBI lineage: Eukaryota > Metazoa > Chordata > Amphibia > Caudata > Salamandridae > Triturus > Triturus cristatus. Next base: position 627,739,671 of record NC_140584.1, on the reverse strand, counting down.
TGGCTCACTCAAGTTATCCTGGGATTTAGGGAGCAGGTCCAGTCTTCCTTCTTGGACAGCGAGCAGTCTTCAAGCAGAAGGGCAACCCTCTGGGGTCAAGGCAGTCTTCCAGCAGCAGGTCAGTACTCTGGTAGCAGCACAGCAGTCCACTGGGGAGCAAGACAGGCCTTTTTCAGTAATGACAAGAGGTCCAGGAGTGTACTGAGGAGTGGCTTTGAAGGTCCAATATTTATAACTGGGTCCAGTGGAGTGATTCCCTAAACTGCCCCTACATCTGGTTCTGAAGTGTTTCTCCCTTCCCCTGTCAAGGTTTCAGGAAGTCTTGGGTGACAAAAGACTAGTATCAGCTTCCTTTGTGCGTGCTGGAGGCAAAGTCCTTTAAAATGTAAGTGGGGCTGGGTACAGCTCCGCACCCAACTATCCTGGTTGGATGGCCCATCCGTCCACACCCAAGCTCCTTTGTGCCATTGTCTGCAAGGAATACACAAACCCCAACACCTGAGCCATTCACAGTCGTGTGACCAAGAACAATGGCAGAAGACACAAATGGTTAGGACAATAAAACGCCACCTTCTAATAGATAGCATTTTTAAAATTCTAATTTAAAATCCAATTTCACCATTAAAGAGGATTTTAAATTACAATTTATTTGAGTGTAAACACCATATTTCTATCTGCTCCCAAACAAACGTTGTCACTTATTAATTGTGATAGGATAACACAGTGTTAGTTAGTCAAGGGAAGAGATAGGACTTACAACAGTAAAAAACAACTTTAGGAGTTTTTCACGTCTAAGAGATGTAAAACTTAAACCCACATGTCCAACTTTTTAAATACAATGCACCCTGACCTATGAGCTTTAGAGCCTACTTTAAGGGTGACTTATGAGTCTTGGAATGGAAGTTGTAGGACTATGAAAAGGTCTATTTTGCCAATTTGCTAATTGCATGACGGGCTGCAGTGACAAGCCCGAGACATGTTTGAAAAGGTCAATAGAGTGGGTGGCACAATGAGTGTTGCCAATCCACTTTGGTGAGAAAGCAAAAGACGCACCGTTGATGGATGGAATGCAGAACAAATTAAAACATTCAATCCCAGTCAAGAGATCTGGGTTAAATCCATCATTCTTTTGCTCACTATGCAACCCCAGTTAAGACCTGGCCATATGCAAATCAGTCTTGGCCCTGTACCTCATGGGAACAGTCCAGCTCGAACTGCCATGCCAGGTCCTCCCTGGACCGGAAGAACAAGTTACTTACCTTCGGTAACGATGTATCTGTAAGAAACATTAGTTAGTTAGATTCCTCACCTCAGAATATCCCCAGGCGTCAGACTGGATCCGGAAGATTTTTGTAGCAATACCCCTTGCGCGTCGCTAGGCGTCGTCTGCGGCTCCGCGTCCGTCGTTGGCATCGTGCGTCGGAATGACGTCGTCGGAGTACTTAAGACGCCACCCTCGCGCGCTGACATCAGTTCTTGTACATAGCTTTCCGCGCCAGGAACGCAGAGCCATGCAAGAGACAGACACTGGTGCCAAAAAATCTAGGCCCCTGAAAAGGATAGCCTTAACCCTAGATGTCGGTTCGCAGAACGGGGAGGATGGGTGGGTCGGTGAGGAATCTAACTAACTAATGTTTCTTACAGATACATCGTTACCGAAGGTAAGTAACTTGTTCATCTGAAAGAAACACGTTAGTTAGATTCCTCACCTTAGAATAGATACCCAAGCAATACCAACCCCGGTGGCGGGTCTGCGAACCAAGATCACACCAGAAAGTCCTGGAGGACAGAACGACCAAAGAAGCCATCCCTCCGGACTTGGCTGTCTAGGCAATAGTGCCTGGCAAACGTGTACAGCGAAGCCCACGTCGCCGCCTGACAGATGTCCTGCAAAGGGACTCCCCGTCCCAAAGCAGTAGTAGCCGCCGTGGCCCAAGTAGAATGGGCTCGCAGCCCAACAGGAGGGTCCTTTTTTGCCAAGGAATAACAGATCTTTATACACAAAACGACCCACCGGGAGATGGTCCGTTTGTGCACAGCTTTTCCCTTCTTTGCACCCACGTAGCCAATGAAAAGCTGGTCGTCCACTAGGAACTGTTTTGTGCGGTCCAAATAAAAGGAGAGCACACGTTTTGGGTCCAGACGGTGGAGCCGCTCTTCCTCTTTGGAAGGATGCGGAGGGGGAAAGAAGGTGGGCAAGGTGACAGATTGCCCAAGATGAAAGGGGGTCACCACTTTCGGTAGAAAGGAACGACGAGGCCGAAGGACAACCTTGTCCGGATGAACAGAGAGAAAAGGAGGCTTGGACGATAGAGCCTGGAGCTCACTCACCCGTCTAGCCGAGGTGATGGCTACCAGAAAAGCAGTCTTAAGAGTCAGAAGACGAAGAGGACAATTGTGAAGAGGCTCAACGGGAGCGCACATCAGAAATGTTAGGACAAGATTCAAGTATCACTAAGGCATTACGAAAGGGACAGGAGGGAACGTGTGAGTAATGCCTTTAAGAAAGCGTGACACTACAGGGGACTTGAAAAGAGAGGGCTGATCAGGAAGCCGTAAGAAGGCAGAGATGGCAGCAAGATAACCTTTCAAGGTACCCAGGGCAGAGCCCTGCTGGGCCAAAGAAAGAAGAAAGAGGAGAACCTCAGAAAGAGGGGCGGAAAGGGGATCCACAGCCTTTGCTGTGCACCATGCCACAAATTTGTTCCACCGGCAGGCGTATACCACCTTTGTGGAGGGACGCCTGGCTGCCAGAATGATATCACAGACTTCAGGAGGCAAGTCAAATGGCATCAACTGCCGCCGCTCAATCTCCACGCATGGAGGTGGAGGCTGGACAGGTTCGGGTGGAGGACCGTCCCCTGCTGCTGCGACAGAAGATCCTCCCGAAGGGGCAGACGTATCGGAGGATCGGTCAACATACTGAGTAGCTCGGGATACCAGTACCTTCGTGCCCAATCCGGAGCCACCAAGATGACTTGGGCCCGGTCGCGCCTGATCTTCTTCAGCACTCTGGGCAGAAGTGGTATAGGCGGAAAGGCGTACAACAGACCGCAACTCCACTCGCGACGAAAAGCGTCGCCTAGCGAGTGCCGCCTTGGAAATTCCAACGCGCAGAACTGCTGACATTGCGTGCTCTCGTCGGTGGCGAATAGATCTAACCAAGGCTCTCCCCACTGCTGAAAGAGACCTAGCGCCACCTCGGAGTTCAGACGCCATTCGTGATCCATCATGCACCGGCGGCTGAGTTCGTCTGCTCTGGCGTTCAGAGAGCCCGCCAGATGTTGAACCACCAGGGTCATGCCCTGGTGTTCCAGCCATGTCCAGAGGCGCAGAGCCTCCTGACAAAGGGTCCATGACCCCACCCCGCCCTGTTTGTTGCAATACCACATGGCGGTGGTGTTGTCCGTGAACACCTGCACGACACTTACCCGGACAGAGGGAAGGAAGGCTTTCAGTGCAAGTCGGATCGCTCTCAGCTCCAACAAGTTGATGTGGAGGCGAGACTCCGCCGGAAACCAGAGGCCTCTGATCTCCGCCTCTCCCATATGGCCACCCCATCCCAGGAGGGACGCATCCGTCACTACCACATGCTCCGGTAGGGGTAGGGAGAGGCTCTTGCCCGTGACCCAATCGTGGTCCGTGAGCCACCACTGCAACTGCTGTGCAGTGCCCTCCGAGATCAAGACATGGTCGGACAGGTTGCCGTGATGCTGGGCCCACTGAAACTTCAGGTCCCACTGCAGAGCCCGCATGCGCCACCTGGCGTGATGCACTAGTAGGATGCAGGAGGCCATCAGCCCCAGAAGCCGCAACACTAGCCTGACCGAAACCCAGGATAGAGGCCAAAAGATGGGAATCAGGGCCTGTATATCCCGGACCCACTCCGGGGAAGAGGAGCTTCTGAGAGGGGCTCAGGTGTGACTTCGGCACATTGATGGAAAACCCCAGCAAATGCAGGAGATCCGCCGTAGCCTGGAGGTGGGAGACGACTGTCTGGGGCGAGCCCGCCTTCAACAACCAGTCGTCGAGATAGGGGAAGACTGGAACCCCTGATCTGCGCAGATGAGCTGCGACCACCGCCATCACTTTCGTGAACACCCGAGGGGCACTGGTGAGGCCGAAGGGGAGCACGGTGAACTGAAAGTGCTCCTGACCCACCGTGAACCGCAGGTAACGCCGGTGGGCCGGCAGGACGGGGATATGGAAATATGCGTCCTGCAAGTCCAACGCTACCATCCAGTCTCCATGGTCTAGGGCAGCTAGAACCTGAGCCAAAGTCAACATTTTGAACCGTTCCTTCCGGAGGAAGGCATTGACGTTCCTGAGGTCCAAGATAGGGCGTAGGCCTCCTTTGCCCTTCTTGGGAACCAGAAAGTAGTGGGAATAACAACCACGACCTACTTCTGGGCTCGGAACGCGCTCGACGGCCTTTTGGCCAAGAGGGCCGAAACTTCCTCTCGCAGAAGATTCAAATGATCCTCCGAGATACGGTGGTGCTGCGGTGGCATGGCTGGAGGGGTCGTCTTGAAGGGGAGGGAGTAGCCCCTTCGGACGATTTGCAGCACCCACCTGTCCGAAGTAATGGTACGCCAGTGGAGCAGGTGATGGCGAACCCGGCCTCCCACTGCTGAGGAATGGGCCTGAAAGCTCGGACTAGGAAGGCTTTGAGGCGGATGCTGCCGGGGTGGATGTAGACTGACCGCGTTGTCCTCCAGTACCGCCTCGGCAGAAACCACGTCCGCGACCGCGTGCAGGCTGGTTCTGCGGCCGGTGGCTAGGCGGACGTGAGGAGGTGCCCCTTCCTTGGCCACGAAACGAGCGAAAAGCAGAAGTTTGTGGCCGCTGGGCCGAGAGGCCCAAGGACTTGGCCGTAGCCCGGGAGTCCTTGAAGCGAGCCAGCGCACTGTCCGCTTTCTCACCAAAAAGGCGAGCGCCATCAAAAGGCATGTCCATGAGTGTGCTCTGGACATCCCCTGAAAAGGACGTGGACCGCAGCCAGGCGTGACGTGGAAGCGCCACCGTGGTAGAAATCGCCCTACCCAGCGAGTCCGTAGTGTCGAGTCCACATCGGATGGCATGGCGTGCTGCATCTCTCCCATCGGCCAGAGCCGAGGAAAGCCGAGCCCGGGACTCCTCCGGGCACAGTGGCAGCACGTCCTCCACCGTATCCCACAGAGAGTGGGAATAACGGTCCAAGAGACAGGCGGTGTTTAAAGACCGCAGGCCCAAACTGAGCGAGGAGAACAGCTTCTTACCGAACTGTTCCAGTCTCTTGGAATCCCGGTCCGGAGGAGCGGACGGGAAGGGGGATTGGGAGGTAGAGGCCTGGATAACCAGACTCTCGGGGTGGGGTGTTGGGACAGAAAACTGGGGTCGCCCGGAGCAGGGCGGTGGCGCCTGGCAACGTTCCTATCCACAGGAGGGACTGTGGAGGGCTTGGACCAGGTGCCCTGCAGAACGTCAGTGAGGGCCTCATTGAATTGCAGCAGAGGCTCAGTGGAGCATGCGGCAGACTGAAGCACCTCAGTGAGGATGTTAGTCCTCACAGCCACGGCAGGCAGCGCAAGCCCAAGGGCCGCGGCCGCCTTGCGCAGCACCACAGAAAAAGGTGCACCCTCCTCCGAAGCCACAGACGGAGGAGAGATGAATCCAGTGTCCGGTGAGGTATCCAATCCACTGGCCTCCCCCAGTTCATCTGCCCAGTCCTGAGAAAGTTCCCCCTGAAGGGCCATAGGGTCCTCAGACCCCTCCCATTCGCCCCCGTCATCCGATTCCTGGTAAACAGGAGGAATGATCGGAGCCGGTCGATAGACAATATGTGTCTCTAGCGGCGTCGGATGCGGCGTCGGGCGGCGCCGCATCGGCGTCGGGACCGGACAGGGGCTGAACCGGGGATCGACGTCGACCGGAGTCGGCGTCGGGGGTGGTACCGGTGTCGGCGCCGGCGGAGGAGGCGTGACAAGGTCGACCGGCGTCGACAGGGGCCCAGGCACGGGCCCCTCGGGGTCCTGCGGCGTCGGGCCGGAGCCTCCAACGGCGCCGGGGCCAGGCTCCTCATGGCCGAGAGGAAGGCACTGACCTCCGTTGGCGTCGCGTCAATCCCAGGGACCGGCGGGTATGGGGATTTGCACGCCGCCTGCGGCTCCAGCGGAGCCGCGGGGGTGGAACCACCCGGACCCTCGGCCAAGTCGCGCGACCGGCGAGGGGAGTCCGAAGAGCGGTGTCGCCTCTTGGACTTCTTAGAGCGCTTCGACTTACCCGAAGACTTCGAGCCAGACGAGCGACGATGTCGAGTGCGGCTCCACGACCGATCCTTGGACCTCCTCCTGGACCGGGATCGAGAGGGGCGCGGAGCCGAGTGGCGAAGCTCGAGAAGCTTGCGGGACCGCTCCCGCCTAGCTTTCGAGGTCAGGGCCATACAGTTGGAGCACGACTCAGCATCGTGGTCGAGGCCCAAGCAGTACAGGCACCGGCGGTGATGATCGGTCACCGACATCAGTCGGTGACAGTCGTCGCAGGTCTTGAAACCAGGCATCCTACCGGCACCAGAGTCAAAAGTGACCCAAAAGAGTCGAAAAAGTTAGTCAAAAATTGACTAAAGGGGTAGCTCTCCCGGATCGGCGCTTACTGGCGCGGAAAAAAGAAGAACTGACAACAGCGCGCGAGGGCGGCGTCTAAGTACTCCGATGACGTCATTCCGGCGCACGACGCCAACGACGGACGCGGAGCTGCAGACGACGCCTAGCGACGCGCAAGGGGTATTGCTACAAAAATCTTCCGGATCCAGTCTGACGCCTGGGGATATTCTAAGGTGAGGAATCTAACTAACGTGTTTCTTTCAGATACAAGCATTCTAGCACCGGTTTCGGGGTTTCACCCCTCATCAGCCAGGATAGCTTGAATCCAGTGAGCCAGGGACCCACGTCTGGGCATACCAGGTGCACTTAGGGCGAGAAAGCAAAAGACACACAGTTGATGGGCGGAATGCAGAACAAATCAAAATATTCACCCCCAGTCAAAAGATCTGGGTTAAGCCCATCATTCTTTTGCTCACCATGCCACCCCAATTGAGACCTGGCCATATGTAAATCAGTCTTGGCCCTGTGACCACTATTAGTACTTAATTTACAGGCCCCGGGTACATGTAGTACCATTTACTAGGGACTTCCAGTTAAACTAAATGTGCCAATTAGGTGCTCCACCAATTTGACCATGTTTGAAGAAGAAAGCACAAGCTCTTTAGTACTGGTTAGCAGTGGTAAAGTGCACAGAGTAATAAAGCCAACAAAAACAAATCTGGCAAAATGTTTGGAGGGAGACCATGCCAAGGATGTCAGGTCTAACATCTTCCATATCTGAAGAAAGCTAAAGGGCTCTCCTAAAGATACCCACTGTTAGAATCTCCCTTTACTGGATCACCACTTAGGGCCACTGAAAGATCACGTGGCCAGTGTGCCTTAGAATACATCTAGGCTCCTGGGCCATAACTCCTGAGAGGAAACAAACTCACCTAATGCCAGACGGACAAAGTAATAAGGGAGTGAACATCAAAAACACATTTGCATTTTATTCCATCAGAAGTAGGAGGAGGATCTTCTCCTATGTTTCGTCTGGTGAACATTGTTGTTTACCATCCAAATACTGATAACAGGGGGAAAGACAGGTTAAAAGGACAAAGAATCCCAGGCCAGGTGCCTGTTGATTTTTCCATGTGTCTGCAATGAACAGATTTGGGAGAGAATGTTGGCTGAGTGTGAACTCACTCAAGAGGCAAAGACTTCGTCATCTCTTGGCATGTAGACTGTAAGAAAGTGGGTTACTGGCTGGGGAGGGTGGGAGTGGGGAGAGGAGAGTGTGCAACCACCCACAAAAGCAGTAAGACTTAACTTTGAGGCAATGTGTGAAGCATTTATGCGATACTCAAGCATTAGTAAAGAAAATCCCACACCAATTTACAAACAAAGTAAATTTTAATAAATTAGTTGACACCAAAATGACAAATATCCATTCAATAGAACCGGAGAAATGTAATTTTAAATGTTTTGATAAAACCAAGCACTAAGAAGCATAAAGCGCCAATTGCGGTTATCTGGTTGCAGGGGACCAGGTCCAAGTCACAAGTTCAGGCCATCAGTGATGCAGCACAGACAGGATACAAGACAGAGTTCAGTCTGCTGACAGAGCACATTGTGGCCTGGGCATCAAGATACGGAGTCCTTGTGTTGATGTGCGCGGGTTGGAGTTGAGGAGCTGTGATGGGAGGTCTGGCGTAGAGATGCGTAGTGCAGTGGCGGAGTCAAAGCCATTGATGGGATCTTGCGAAGACTTGCACTGTGCTGCACCATCGCCGAAGACAAGTGGCATCTGGCTGAGCCAATGCTGGCGCTGAGATGTGTCATCGAAGAAGTTGCCTGGGCTTGCGAGGCCCTGAGCTGGGATACAACAGCACCACGGATGAGATGCACTGTGCTTGCAAGGTGCAGATGGTGCGCTGTGTTGCCGAGGAGTTGCATCGATGTTTAAGAATGCAGTTATGTCTCTGTAGGCTTGAACAGGGGGTCAGCCGACTGACCCTTGGAGATTACCTGGATTCAGCAGGGCAGCTCACAGAACCAGAAGAGTTCTGGGGCAGCAACAGCAGTCCACAGGTCCAGAAGTGATCTGAAGAGGTGTGACTCAGGGTCTGCTATTTATACCTGGTGCCCAATTTGAAGTGGGAGAGCTTCTAGAGTCCTCCCTTTGCAAGTGTGCCGAGTCAATTACTTTCTGATGTGCAAGTGTGGCAGGTGACAGCTCTTTTTGACAGAGATGGCCCATCCTCGCACACCTATTCCTCCTTTGTCTCAGAGTAATGCACAAAGACCAACTGCCAGTTACACTTAGTCATGGGACCCGTAATACAGGCTGCAGGTACCAAATGGTCAGGACAAGAAAATGCCAACTTTCCAAATGTGCCATTTTCAGATTTATGATTTATAAATCCAACTTAACCAACTAAAGGGTGTTTTAAATTACAATCCTTTGGAGACCATACTCGACTGGGTTAAAGATGATGACGAGGAACTGGGAGAGGAAAACCAGTCAGGCCGTTTTGTAGGCCATGATCTGCATGTGGGGGTAAGGACTTTCAGGCCTGGCAGCAATGTATCCTCTAGAAATGTGCCCCCAGAGGAGCTGGTGGACAGGCAGAGGCCCAGGGATCAAGAGTTGGAGATAGTAAAACGTAAATGGGAAATAAGAGAAAAGGAAATTATTCTGGCTTATGAAACGAGAATGAAAGGGCTTTATGAGGAGCTCAAGAGGGTTGAGTTAGAGCCGGAAAGCCATGAGGGCGGAGTCCAGTGCAGATGATGGCAGCAAAAATGTGATGTCTGGTGCTGAGAGATAAGTACATACAACCAGAGATGGGGTGCATGACTTGAAGAAAGAGGATGAAATACACCAGGGGGTTCAGGTTTATGCGGTAGCTCCAGTGGTGCGCAGTGTCCCTGACGTTGATTGGGGAACTGGCACAGGGGTTCATAGTCCTAATAGTGGGAGGGACACTCTACTGACTATAGATAAGAGGTGCACGGAGAGGGGTTCCTCCATGGTAGAAGTCCTGGTAAGTGTGTGTAGCGACCACCCAGAAGAGTATGGGTTGAGTGACAGAAATACTCAGACACTCTCTTACCAGTCTCAGGAGGGTGATGTGAGGTAAAAGTTGCATGGCCCTGGATGGTGAGGTGAAAGGCAGATTGGTAAACACATGTGAGTGGCTGTGTGACTCAATTGTGGGAGAGCATATGTTAAGTTCCTGTTTTCCAGAGCTATGCCATTACCTGGTTGAGTGTGAGTTCTCTGATTCCAAGGAGCTTGCACTGGAGGCAGACCTTTTGGTGGATTCCAGAGGGTCTGACGAGGCTTTTGGGAGTGATCCTAAAGGAGGTGGCTCAGGTTGTCCCAAACCAGGTGAGGTTTGGAGTAACCCAAAAAGGTTCCAGTGTAATGGGATTGGTGAGGGGTCCCATGTCCTGTCTCTGAGTAGAGGGAGTGTGGGTGGGTTGATTCCCATGGTGCCCGAAACCCAGTCCCAGGGCCTGGTTGGTTCCATGAGTGAACACCAGGAGGGGGGCCTAGTCTGTACGAGGAGGCCATCCCCTGAGGGGGAAGGGGGCTCCGAAGGTGTCATGTGAGCTGGGGGACCATCCTGTAACAAGCATCCCACCAGTTCTGGTTTCTGGTAGCACCACTCCAGTTAGGAGGGTGCATGAGTCCATAGAAAGGGAGTGTGGGGGGACAGTCCACTGTTGTGAGACCAGTGGGTCAGGGGTTGCCAACTCTGAGGACAGAGCATCCCAGGACTGACCCTTGTGAGGTCACTTCTGGCCTCGGGGAGGGTCTTTCTGCACTGTCAGGTGGACAGGAGGCAGGAGACCTGTGCCAGGCAGACTCTTGCGCAAATCATGAGGAGTGTGTTTCCCTTGAGGTGGAGGGGGTGTACACCCCGGGACGACAAGTCCAGCCTAAGGTTCCAGATCCTGGGTTTGAGAACCAGGTTCAGGGTGTACCCCCTGAACTGGTGGAAGAGGTGACTGCTAGCACTGCCCCAAATGGACTTTCTTCTGGGGGTACCACACCAGGTGGGAGGCTGTAGACCTCCACGGAGGAGGACAGGGTGTGAGAGACCCCACCCCAGTCTCCTGTTCAGCCTTAGGGTACAGACCCTGGGCTGATGGGTCAGTGTTATGATGCCATCTCTGACCTGGCAGGAGGGAGAGTTGACAAAGGGTGCCAGGCAGCTGGGGCTACTGCCTCCGCTCTCTGAAGTTACACAGGTTAGAGGGCCTTGAGAGGCATGAGGCCTGGCTCTCGTCACTGACAGCTGTCAGTAGTCACTGTGGCTTACTGTCCTGGTAGACAGAGTTGTCCCTAGGAGGGGGATGGAGGGGCAGGAGTCATACCCTGATGGTGGACTTGGCCACACCAATGTGTTGGCCATGTGGGTACTGTCTGCCTGCTGGGACACATCTGTGAGCCGAGTAAGTTTAGGCACTGCACATATGGCATACGCAGGTGAGGCGGGGGGTTCCCCCTAAGGGGGCCTGAGAGTATGGATAGAGGGATCCAACTGGGTTCAGGAAGGCGTGGAATTGGATCGCGCCTCTGCTGTTGCGGGCTAAGGTCCATGTTCTATCGCCCCAATCAGAGAAGTCCATCAAGGTATTTTTAGGCTAGTGGGGAGTTGTGTTAGATCTGGCCGTTTTTGCAGGTTTATCCCCAAATCTTTTGCCTCCTATTTTTCTAACCCTGTTTTTGTTGGCTATAGTATTCAGGGCACTTTACCCCTGCTGATCAGTGCTGAAGTGTAAAAGCTCTCTGTATAAACTCTGATATAAATTGGTAATCCATGATTGGCATATCTGATTTACTGGTATGTCCCTAGTAAAGTGCATGTTGTGTGCCAGGGCATGTAAACCAAATGCTACTAGTGGGCTTGCAGCACTGATTGTGCCACCCACATGAGTAGCCCTGTAAATGTGTCTCAGACTTAAGACTGTAGTGTCTGTGCACACAGTTTTAAAACTGCCATGTTGACTTGCCAGGCCCAAACCTTCCCTTTTCTTACATGCAAGACACCCCCATAGTAGGTCGAAGGCATCCCCATGGGCAGGGTGCAGTGGATGTAACAGGTAGGACATGTACTGGCGTGTATGACATGTCCTGATAGTGAAATACTGTGTATTTCGTTTTTCACTATTGAAAGACTGTCCCATAGGCATATCATTGGGGCAGTGCAGTAACATTTTACATGTGTAGCTTTCAATAGGGACAAAATACAAAAATGGAGTTTAGGGTCTCTGTGCTCAGAATTTATTAACACACCATTCTGTGTGCCTCTGACTGTCTGTGTATTCAGCGTCTGGTGTTGGAGCAACAGGAGCTGGAGATGTGCATTCACTCTAGACAGTCACAAGGGGAAGCCTGGGTGACTCATCATTTGGCTGAGTAGACCTGGTCTGCATTTGGAGTGGTGGAAGGAGTTTTGTTTGTACCTGAATAGGCTGTGTCTTCTTTTCACAGTGGGAGTTTTGTTTGCACCTGAATAGGCTGTGTCTCCTTTTCACAATGCTGTCTCCACCCCCTGTGGTCATGCTGCACCAGGGAGGACAGGACTGGTTTGGACTGGGTTCAGAGACCCACGCCAGAAAGAGAACAGTGCCAAAATGGGGTGTAAGTACTAGAGCTAAAACCCCAGGACTTTAGATTACTTCAAGAAACAAGAGGACCCTGCCAAGACAAAGAGCGGAAGGACTGTGAGAGGAGCGCTGCCTTTTCTGTGTGAGGGGTGAATTGGCCTGCAGTTGCTGCTATTGTCTGTGGTGGCAAGGACTGACTCTTTTTGCCCTGCTGTAGTACTCTGCTTGTGAAGAATCCCCAAGGACTTGTGTGTACTGGCCTCCTGTTTGTAATCTCAGGGAGATAAAAGATTTTAAGAAAGATCCTTGCTGGATTTAAAAGTGACCTGCCTCGTGGGAGAGCTGAGAAGCTGTGTGAGGAGTGCTGTCCCTGATTTGTTTGGGGTGGGACGGCCTGCAGTTGCCGCTGCTATCTGGGGCAGGAGAAGGACTGGACTATTGTTACCCTTTATTCTACCATCTAAGTGCTAGCGAGTGCTTGGGTTTACAGCCCAGCTTGTGAAGAGCGCTGTTTGTAGCAGTCCGGCGCATGGTGAGCTCTTTTCTTTCTGCTACAAACCCAAGTGCTGTGCTAACCAAGTTTAGAGCGTGTGGAGCACTTTATTGGGGTCCCGATTTCAGGGCCCAAGTGAAGATCATGCCAGCTGCACCTCCATCGCCTTCTCCAGCAAGTGAGCGGGCACGCAGCAGCAAAGAAATACCCCAAGGGGGGTGGAGGGCCTGGCGACAGGGAGAAAACACTGACCGCCATGCAAAGACAACCCTCAGTGGGACCCTGTCTGCAGGGAAGCTTTGTGTAATGACAACGGGTTGCCATGGCAACCATGATTCCAAGGGGAAGGAAGCAAAACTGTCCCAAGAAGAGCTGGTGCAGCCAGGGGTGTCGCCGGCGAAACCCCTGCCCGAGAATCCATGGCGCGACACAAGGAGCGGACGTGCCCTCAACCGGGAGAACGGACGTGGTCCCGGGGAGTGCAGGGAAGTTGACCGGCTGGGAGCAAGCAGCTCCATTTTTCATGTGGTGGTGGGGGACCCGGCAAGGTCTCCTCACCGGCTGGTTTCAGTTGGCCTGCAGGAGCAGCCAGTCCAGTGCGGTCGCGGGCAGCTGCTTTGACACGGGAGAAGGACCATTTGAGTGGGGCAGCTGCCTGGAGTGGATTCCACCTGCAGGGGACCCAGTGAGGACTCCCTGCCAACAGGGGCATAATACTGCAATGCTTTTACCTTGGGGGGGGCAGGTTAATTGAAATTACCCCACCGCTGGTAGAAAGCGCACAGTTGTTCCTGCAGCCTACATTCTGGGCCTGATTTCCATTGAGTCTTTTCTGGCCCATTGTGATGATTCATTGGAGTGAACTCTAAACCTGTTGCACTGGAGACGCAGCGGCATCAGTAGACGCCCCAGCCGCAAAAGACCGAAGTGGCCGCGCACCGCCAGATTGAGCCGCTACATTCGCTATGATGCAGCTGCACCGCTCTCTATGACAGCTGCAATTGAGGCCATTCTGCCAACTGGGCTACTAGCACAGAAGTTGGGCTCTGCCCCTCCCTCTCTTGGGGATTCTACCGGGGCCATTGCCTTTCAGGGTCAGCAGCATTAACTGAGAGCAGCTAGGTGGCCCGACAGCCTGCCCAGCTCAGGGAGCAAGGGAATGGGGTGTTCAGAGGCGGCCGGAACCGGAGCCACGAAGCTGATGAACAGCGTGGTATCCAGGCGCTTTTCTCCCCTGCACATCCTATTTGGGTAATTGAAACTGCTTATGTCTTGTACTGCTTCTGAATCCAGGGACACATTTGCTGTTCAGCCGGAAACGTGCAGGTAAAGTAATGTTTTGATTAATGGAAATAAAAACGTACTTACAAGGCTCTAACCATTGTGTTTACTAAGTGTCACTGTATGCCTTGGGACAGGGTAAAAAGTACCCATAGTAGGAGCTATATAGTATGGACAATAATGATGTTCTTATGAAGTGCAATATATATGTCTTAACTGAATTCCACTGATGGTGGTGTTATGACAAAGGCCTAATTGACAATGTGATTTATGATCTATGTATTCTTCTGACCATTGCCTAATGGCAAGGTAAATATTGGTCTATGTGATTTGTGGTCTAAGAGTTTTTATATAATACAGGTGATATTTTTATATAACCTTGTATGGAGTCTCTTTTTGTGGTGTGCTTAGTTCGTCACTGGTGTGTGTTGCACAAACACTTCACACATTGCCTCTGGGATAAGCCTGACTGCTCTGCCATCCCATCAAGGGAGGGAGGGGGGTGAGCAGGGGTTATCTTGTGCGTTTAACTCCCTTGAGTAGAGTGGTGGGTTCTACCTGGCTTAGGTGCATACCCCAGCCAACCAGAAACCCCATTTCTAACATGCCCAAATCGAAAGGTATCACTTATTAAATGCAATAAGGTAACCCAATATTATCCTATGGGAGAGGTAGGCCTTGCAGTAGTAAACAACAAATGCAAGAGTTTTTAACTACCAGGACAACTTGTAAAACTTAAAAGTATATGTCCAAATTTTTAAATACACTGCACCCTGCCCAGTGGGCTGTTTAGGGCCTACTCTAGGGGGGACTAATACGTATTAAAAAAGAATGTTTGGACCTGGCAAAAGGTTTACTGGGCCAGGTTGAAATTCCAATCTAAAACTGCACACAAAGGCTGCAATGGCAGGCCAGAGACATGTTCACAGGCCTACTTAAGTGGGTGGCACAATCCGTGCTGTAGGCTCATTAGTAGCATTTAATTTACAGGCCCTGGGTACATGCAGCTGCATTTTATCAGAGACTTACAAGTATATTAAATGGTCAAATTTGATGCAAGTCAATTTCACCATGTTTAAAAGACAGAGCACAAGCATTTTAGCTCTGGTTAACAGTGGTAAAGTATGCAAAGTCCTATTGGCAACAAAAACAAATTCAGCAAAAACAGGAGGAGTAAGGCAGAAAGTTTGGAAGAAGACCAACATAAGGCTGACAGGTCTAACAGACTATGGTAATCTTTGATCGATTATGGCCATGAAGAGAGGCTGGGTAATAAATTGTCAGCTTTAGCGTGTGTGGTAGTAGGATTTCGGCTGATGGATGCACATTTGTGGCGTGCCATAAAATAACTTCAAAACAAAATGCTCTGGTTAGAGTTAGTGGTCAAGGTTCAGAGTTGGGTGAGAGATCAAGGACAATTTGGTGTAAGGAACTGTAGACTTTAGCAAACCACAGGGTCACATCAGAGAGTCTTGCCTGGCTTAAGAGAAACATTTATCTAGAGACATCCATTTCAGGACATTCGGCATAGACCACTGTTAGAAATGGGATTTCTGGTTGGCTAAGGCTTGCGCCAAAGTCAGGCAGAAACCACCACTCTAGTCAGGGCAAGGAAGTTACACGCCAAAGATAACCCCTGCTCACCCCCTTGGTAGCTTGGCACGAGCAGACAGGCTTATCCCTGAGGTGATGTGTAAAGCGTTTGCGCGCGCACCCAGCAACAACACCCAAGGCCCACCACAAAGGAAACTCCACACAAGGTATTCTATAAAAATAGCCTTTGTATTATACACAACACATTAGATAAAAACACACACTTTACAATGTGCCAACAGGCACGGGCAGAATTTACAAGGGATTATATGTACAGGGGACAGGGCCACATGGACCACTGTCAGGAATTAGCACTTAGAACATAACACAAATTACCAAGTGTACATGTGGAACATAACCAGTATCTACTGGCGCAACAATGACCTCAGCGTCATCACACTAGCATCAGGTATAAAACCTATCCTGTATCTATCACAGGGGCATAAATTACATTATGCAATTCTCATTGGTCTAACTCATTAGACCTAACCACCTAGCTATAACTATACTAGGGGCGCACATCTCACAGGGAAGTACATTCTCCCTACCATCAACCTAAGCAGGTAAAACAACCTTCTAGGCAGGAATAACCACATTTATAGGTATCAGACACAGGGTGCGCAAAACATGCTATATACAATACATTTCCTAGCACCCAAAAGCACATTAGCATGAATCGCAATAATACCTCAATCACCTTAGAGTCCAGGACGCACCAGAACCTAAACGTAGCAGCTGCCCACTACTTGCTGGGCAGCTGGGGACAAACACAGGGCCTAAACGCTGCAGCTGGCACTAAGTGCTGCGCAGCTGTGGGAGGAAAATAGGGGCCGGGGCTCTCAAATGGTCCTTGACACACTGTCACCACGTGGGAGCCACCTAGGCTCTAGAAACAATAATGCCCCCTTGTTGGAGCCATCTGGCTCTGGAAATACATTGCCCCTCTGGAGCGCACTGGCTCCATGATTAACTGGGGCCCCGAGCGTTGGAGCCCTCTGGCTCTAGAATACTGTAGGCCCCGTTGGAGCCTCAGGGCTCTATCACAAATATGTCCCCTTAAACGTTGGAGCCCCTCTGGGCTCTGAAGTAATAATGCCCTCAAGTCGCTAGAGCCACACGGGGCTCTAAAAATACGATAACGGCCATGCCAGCCTCGTTGGAGCCTCGTGGGCTCAAAACATAAAATTGCCCAGAATAACGTGGGGGCGGCCCGCTGCAAGACGGGGCCGCTCGAAAATGGCATTACCGCATCGTGCCTCAATCAGGCACCAACCAGTGGCCATACGGAGCCCCCCCCCCCCCCCCCAGCCCTTTCTTACTCACCGGGCTGTTCTCGGGGGGGACTCCTCTCCAGATACGGCAGGCAGCAGGCGGGGCTCTCTCTTGCTCATGAGAGCCTCGCCGAGGATTCAGCTGCCACCACTTTCGTCGCAGGCTTCACCGGTGCAACGGGCGGGGCTCTCTCACCTCCGGGAGCCTCGCTGGCGGCGGCTGCACTTCTCCTTTGTCGCGAGAGCGGGGTGGGCTCCCGCCTCTCTCGCAGCAGCACTGCTCCCTTTGGAGACATACGCGGGGCTCCCTCAACTCACGGGAGCCCCGCGAGGCAGGCACAGTCTTCCGGGATACTTTCTCCCGGTCGGGGAAAATGACGGCAAGGCCCCGCCCCTGTCCCAAACCAATGTGCCTGGCTTCCGGTATTTACGCGTTCGTGGTGGCTCGGGCCGGCGGCGGTGATCCTTCACCTGGCAAAGTGCGGGGTGGGCACCCGCATATAGAATAAATTAAAAATGCCGCAATCGCGGGGTGGGCACCCGCAAGGGAATATAAAGCGGGGTGGCACCCGCAAATTAAAATATAATGCGGGGTGGGCTCCCGCTTGGCAGCCATGACGAGGCAATAGGCAGCAGCCTGCTGCAGAGCTCCAGTGCTCCGTCAGGAGCCCGATTTCAGCGCTCCCAGGGCGCTAGGCCAGCCTCAAGCCTTGGCAAGGTAGAAGTTCTCATCAGTCCTGGGCATTTAGAAGATGGAGCAAAGCAGCTCCCAGCAAGGGAAAGTCCTCCAGGTATCCAGGGCATCCAGGGGCTGGGCAGGGCCCAGGGAGGCAAGCCTTCCCCTGGGCCCCAGCAGCAGCGCGCCCCTGGTAGATTCAAGTGCAGAACAAGAACATTTTGTAAGGGGACACAGCCCCTTTTTATACACCACATCCCTTTGTTCTGGGCTCAGGGTGAGGGGGAAAACCAGTCGCAGCTGGTTGGGGAGCACCCTTGATGTGCTCAGCCCCTCACTCTATTCATTGGCAGGGCCAGGGTCGTCAGTCGCACCGCAGGGGGCGGGGCCAGCATTGTGTGTGAAAAACCCTGTCCTATTCAGGACCCAGGTGTACTCCTCCCACCCATCTAGCTGTTGATCTCCCCATTCACCACTGGGTGACTCATCCTGACTCTGGGGAATTCCCTAGTCCGTCACCTGACCTCACCAGCCAATCGCCAGACAAGCCACACATTTCAGACTGCACACTGAAGTGCCCACTTCTAGAAGTGGCACTTCCACACCAGGTACATGCACGCCGCACACATCAACGCGCAGCATTCACTCACACGAGTCCGCACATACCAAACACGGGCCTGCACACCCCACGCATCAGGAACTACTGGGACACATACATTCCCCCATGCATTCCTATGGGAGGGCAGGCCAACCTCAACACACGCACGCACTTTACCCTGGGACACAGCGGTAAAGTGCGCAGAAACCCCAAAATCACTACACCATGTCATCAATAAAAGCAAAAAAAAGTTCAGGGGTGAACCTGCCAGAAGGGCCAAGTCCAACACAACCCCCTTCCAGCCAAAACGCAGGGCAGACCAATCACCACCGTGATGGTCTTCCCTGCTTGGGGCGATAGAACACGGACGCAGGCCCGCACTGCAGGGACACTCTCCGGCTCTACGCCATTCTCAATCAACATGGTTCCATCTGAAATAAAACAACCGAAAAGAACTCAGGCCCAACTAGGCTACCCCACTGGTACTACCTAGTTGTCCACGGCCAGGACCAGGCCCTAGGCCACCCAGATACCACTGGTCCTTGCCAAACCCAGAGTGGGGGGTAGTAACCCCTGGCATACAAGCCATTCTCCACTCTCCCTCTCAGTGTAGTTCCCAACTACCACTGATCCTTCAACCTAGGGTCCGCACCCTCAGGTTGACCAGAGGTCACGGGCCAGAGTGCCCCACCCTACCTCTACTTCTGGGGTTCCGCACCCTCCCAGGGAAGCACCCACCAGAACACAACTCTCCCACCAGTTCAGGACCTCTCTCCACCAACTGGTCTACCACCTGGGATCCAAGTTCGCCGGCTGCACCGGGGTCAGAGGCGAGGCCGCCCTCCCTCTGCACCCCCTTCCAGAGTTCCGCACCCTCCCAACTGGAGTGGTACCCCTAGAAGGCAAACCGGCCAGGACACTGACTACAGTCGTCCTTACGTCCAGATCCGGAAACACCGGCTACTGGCTCCCCAACCGAGGGACGTACCCTTTGGTCAGATGCCTGGCGGACCAGGACTTCCTAAGGGTGACACATACCTAGCGTGTCATGTGACAGTCTGCCTGGCGCAGAGCTCACGACCTCCTGTCCCTCTGACAGTGCGTGAAGATGCCCCAGCAACCTGGCGCAGAGCTCACGACCTCCTGTCCCTCTGACAGTGCGTGAAGATGCCCCAGGACAGAAGTGGCATCACCATGGTCACTCATTGGTGGCTCAGCCCATCCGGCTGGCCCCCTGACCCACTGGTTCCCACTGGGGACCTCTCCCCCTCTCACCCCTCACAACTGTACCCCACCTGCTATCAGGGGGGTATCACCTCACAATTGCCCGGAGAACCAGGACTTCCTGGGAGTACATATACGCTCCCGAGGGTGACACATACCTAGCGTGTCGTGTGACAGTCTGCCTGGCGCAGAGCTCACGACCTCCTGTCCCTCCGACAGTGCGTGAAGATGTCCCAGGACAGAAGTGGCGTCACCATGGTCACTCATTGGTGGCCCAGCCCTTCTGGCCGGCCCCTGACCCACTGGCTCCCACTGGGGACTCTTCCCCCTCTCACCCCTCAAAACTGAACCTCTGCACCCTCCACCTAGGAGTGGCACTGCTCGACACCAAAACTGATGGAGGCCTGACTACAGACACTCCCAGCTTACCTCAAACAGGAAGAACCACCTCGAAGAACAGTCCAACAGGACAGACTAGGCTCCCTACCTGGTGTTCCCTCATGGAACCAACCAGTCCTGGAGACTGAGGTTGGGGTTGGGAATACAACCCAGGGTCACACCCTCAACCAGTTCAGGCGTGAGACCACTCAACCTCCTCACAAATAAGGGTACCTAGCTGGGCTACTCTAAACCATCTCCGCCGCAAGGGTTTGTGGAGATACCTGCACCATTCTTCTAGGGTTACTCCCAAAAACAAGCTCAAAATAGTTTACACACACCATTTAACACTCAATCTTCCAGTGCAACACAACATTCATCCACACTCACACCCCCCAGACTAGTAAGACAGTTTCTACCGCCCCTGATTTCTCAACCTGACCACCACGTGACACAGGTACTATCACTCTGGGAACTGGGAATGGGACATTCACATTCATCCAGCGCATTACACATTCATCTCCAAACCCCTCCCAAGACTGGTAAGACAGTTTCTACCGCCCCTGATTTCTCAACCTGACCACCACGTGACACAGGTACCACTACCCCGGGAACTGGGAATGGGAATACATGCACTGGACACACATCTGCTGCCACCACTGGATCCCACCCTCTGGTGAATCCAGAAAACACAATGCACTAAGGGGGATGATCTACCCTCCCGAGCTAGGGACACCTAACTCACAGTGCACAAGAACACATTTCCAAAGAAATGACATTTAAAAACAATTTTTAAAACAATAATCCCTAAACCATGTGATTTATCTAAATGCAGAGTTTTGTAGTGCGGCCAGTTGCTGCTGCGGTACAGCGCAAACGCAAGTCCAAATCCCACCGCTGCCACCAATGTTAGAAATGGGATTTCTGGTTGGCTAAGGCTTGCGCCAAAGTCAGGCAGAAACCACCACTCTAGTCAGGGCAAGGAAGTTACACGCCAAAGATAACCCCTGCTCACCCCCTTGGTAGCTTGGCACGAGCAGACAGGCTTATCCCTGAGGTGATGTGTAAAGCGTTTGCGCGCGCACCCAGCAACAACACCCAAGGCCCACCACAAAGGAAACTCCACACAAGGTATTCTATAAAAATAGCCTTTGTATTATACACAACACATTAGATAAAAACACACACTTTACAATGTGCCAACAGGCACGGGCAGAATTTACAAGGGATTATATGTACAGGGGACAGGGCCACATGGACCACTGTCAGGAATTAGCACTTAGAACATAACACAAATTACCAAGTGTACATGTGGAACATAACCAGTATCTACTGGCGCAACAATGACCTCAGCGTCATCACACTAGCATCAGGTATAAAACCTATCCTGTATCTATCACAGGGGCATAAATTACATTATGCAATTCTCATTGGTCTAACTCATTAGACCTAACCACCTAGCTATAACTATACTAGGGGCGCACATCTCACAGGGAAGTACATTCTCCCTACCATCAACCTAAGCAGGTAAAACAACCTTCTAGGCAGGAATAACCACATTTATAGGTATCAGACACAGGGTGCGCAAAACATGCTATATACAATACATTTCCTAGCACCCAAAAGCACATTAGCATGAATCGCAATAATACCTCAATCACCTTAGAGTCCAGGACGCACCAGAACCTAAACGTAGCAGCTGCCCACTACTTGCTGGGCAGCTGGGGACAAACACAGGGCCTAAACGCTGCAGCTGGCACTAAGTGCTGCGCAGCTGTGGGAGGAAAATAGGGGCCGGGGCTCTCAAATGGTCCTTGACACACTGTCACCACGTGGGAGCCACCTAGGCTCTAGAAACAATAATGCCCCCTTGTTGGAGCCATCTGGCTCTGGAAATACATTGCCCCTCTGGAGCGCACTGGCTCCATGATTAACTGGGGCCCCGAGCGTTGGAGCCCTCTGGCTCTAGAATACTGTAGGCCCCGTTGGAGCCTCAGGGCTCTATCACAAATATGTCCCCTTAAACGTTGGAGCCCCTCTGGGCTCTGAAGTAATAATGCCCTCAAGTCGCTAGAGCCACACGGGGCTCTAAAAATACGATAACGGCCATGCCAGCCTCGTTGGAGCCTCGTGGGCTCAAAACATAAAATTGCCCAGAATAACGTGGGGGCGGCCCGCTGCAAGACGGGGCCGCTCGAAAATGGCATTACCGCATCGTGCCTCAATCAGGCACCAACCAGTGGCCATACGGAGCCCCCCCCCCCCCCCCCAGCCCTTTCTTACTCACCGGGCTGTTCTCGGGGGGGACTCCTCTCCAGATACGGCAGGCAGCAGGCGGGGCTCTCTCTTGCTCATGAGAGCCTCGCCGAGGATTCAGCTGCCACCACTTTCGTCGCAGGCTTCACCGGTGCAACGGGCGGGGCTCTCTCACCTCCGGGAGCCTCGCTGGCGGCGGCTGCACTTCTCCTTTGTCGCGAGAGCGGGGTGGGCTCCCGCCTCTCTCGCAGCAGCACTGCTCCCTTTGGAGACATACGCGGGGCTCCCTCAACTCACGGGAGCCCCGCGAGGCAGGCACAGTCTTCCGGGATACTTTCTCCCGGTCGGGGAAAATGACGGCAAGGCCCCGCCCCTGTCCCAAACCAATGTGCCTGGCTTCCGGTATTTACGCGTTCGTGGTGGCTCGGGCCGGCGGCGGTGATCCTTCACCTGGCAAAGTGCGGGGTGGGCACCCGCATATAGAATAAATTAAAAATGCCGCAATCGCGGGGTGGGCACCCGCAAGGGAATATAAAGCGGGGTGGCACCCGCAAATTAAAATATAATGCGGGGTGGGCTCCCGCTTGGCAGCCATGACGAGGCAATAGGCAGCAGCCTGCTGCAGAGCTCCAGTGCTCCGTCAGGAGCCCGATTTCAGCGCTCCCAGGGCGCTAGGCCAGCCTCAAGCCTTGGCAAGGTAGAAGTTCTCATCAGTCCTGGGCATTTAGAAGATGGAGCAAAGCAGCTCCCAGCAAGGGAAAGTCCTCCAGGTATCCAGGGCATCCAGGGGCTGGGCAGGGCCCAGGGAGGCAAGCCTTCCCCTGGGCCCCAGCAGCAGCGCGCCCCTGGTAGATTCAAGTGCAGAACAAGAACATTTTGTAAGGGGACACAGCCCCTTTTTATACACCACATCCCTTTGTTCTGGGCTCAGGGTGAGGGGGAAAACCAGTCGCAGCTGGTTGGGGAGCACCCTTGATGTGCTCAGCCCCTCACTCTATTCATTGGCAGGGCCAGGGTCGTCAGTCGCACCGCAGGGGGCGGGGCCAGCATTGTGTGTGAAAAACCCTGTCCTATTCAGGACCCAGGTGTACTCCTCCCACCCATCTAGCTGTTGATCTCCCCATTCACCACTGGGTGACTCATCCTGACTCTGGGGAATTCCCTAGTCCGTCACCTGACCTCACCAGCCAATCGCCAGACAAGCCACACATTTCAGACTGCACACTGAAGTGCCCACTTCTAGAAGTGGCACTTCCACACCAGGTACATGCACGCCGCACACATCAACGCGCAGCATTCACTCACACGAGTCCGCACATACCAAACACGGGCCTGCACACCCCACGCATCAGGAACTACTGGGACACATACATTCCCCCATGCATTCCTATGGGAGGGCAGGCCAACCTCAACACACGCACGCACTTTACCCTGGGACACAGCGGTAAAGTGCGCAGAAACCCCAAAATCACTACACCATGTCATCAATAAAAGCAAAAAAAAGTTCAGGGGTGAACCTGCCAGAAGGGCCAAGTCCAACAACCACGTATCCTGCTGAAAAAGTAAAAGGCCATTGATGGGGGCAGGTGGGCACACCCTGGCCCCCCCACACCCACCAAGCCAAAGTAAGAGGAATGTGAAAATTTGAAAAGACTACCTTTCAGGAACCACCGATTCATAACACTTAAAATGGTGGTTGAAGCGGCGGCACGTTGCACCCGGCAGGAAGCTCTTTTGCAATCGGATGCCCAGTTGATGGAGCTGGACCAGAGTAGTAGGGGAGAGGGAGGGAACTTGGTGCGCCGACAGTTGGTGCTGGTGGGACAAACCTATGCAGACACCCAGATGGATGAGGCACGCCTTGCGTGGCTAGCGTCCTGCAGCAGAATTTATCAATGGGGTGACAAGTCCAGCAAATTACTGCATAGACTATGTCAAGGGGCTCTGCAGTCCCAGGTTCTCCCAAGTATACCAGGCCCTGATGGACGGGTTCTGAGTGACCCCTCCCTCATAGCTGAGAGTTTTGCACAGTATTTTGCAGAACTCTACACACCAAGAGAAATCCTGCAGGAGGATGTGATCCATCGCTTTATAGCCGACCTACCGCCTCGCGCCCTTTCTGATGATGCGCGGGCAGACCTGGAACTTCCGTTCACTGAGGAGGAGATCTGCGCTGTGTTGGGCAAATTCTTTAAGAAATACTTCTCCAAGTTAGGATCGTACTATCTCCAAGTCACTGAAGAAGCTAGAGACCGGGGATGTCTGCCGCGGGACAGGAGACATGCAGAAGTGGTCGTATTAAATAAGCCAGGCCGGCCTCCAGATCAACACGCCTCATATTGCCGCATTTCAATACTAAATGTCGAGGCCAAAATTCTTGCCAATTTGTTGGCCAATCGCCTCCAATCTCACATAATACCTTGATTCATCCGGATCAGGCGGGCTTTATGCCTCAGAGGGCCACGCGCCATAATATCCAGCGGGCGCATAATGCAATAGCAGCCATTCAGGGAAGGGGAGTTCCGGCTGTCCTTTTGCTGGCGGACACGATAGGGCGTTTTATTCCCTCAGTTGGGTATATTTATTTGCGCTTCTTGACTGTCTTAATATAGGCCTGCGGTTCTTAGCGTACCTAAAACTGCTATATACGGATCTCATGGCATCGGTGTGTGTGGCGGGATCCATATCCTCTACATTCTCCATGGGCAGAGGCACGCGTCAGGAGTGTTCTCTGTTGCCATATCTCTTTGCTCTAGCAATGGAGCCTTTGGCGGCGTGGGTGCGAATGGAAGCGCAGGTAGTTGGATTTGAGTGGGATCATGGGTTCTCAGACCGCATTGCCCAGCAGGCGGATGACGTCCTGTTTTTTCTTAACTGATATAAACGGGACAGGACCTAGGCTTCTCCGTATCATGCAAATCTTTGGTGAATCGTCGGGACTATATATGAACCCGAGTAAATCCACATTGTGGATGCTGGGGGGAACTGCAGAACTGGGGTCCTGGGCCACGGCAGTACGGACGTCGTCAGAAGGGGTGAAATATCTGGGAGTTTTCCTCTAAGCTCTGCCGAGAGTAGAGAGGGACAGAAATTTAGTGCCAATTTGGGCACGGGTAAGGGAGGAAATGAAAACTTGGTCGCACATGCCCCTCTCTCTGTATGGCAGATCGGCAATTTTTAAAATGGTGTTGCCGCGCCTGCTCTATCAACTGCAGAACCATCCATACCTGGTCCCCCTTCATGGTTTCGCTAGGAAAATGCGGTGCTTGGACACTTCCTGTGGGCTATTGGGGGCTTACAGGGTGGCGCTGTGGACTTACTTTCAGTCAACGTATTGTGGGGGCTAGCCATGCCAGATATCCAATCGTACTACATGGCCACGCATCTACTGGTGCTCAACAAATGGTGGTAAGGCGACCAAGTAAACACTGCATATGCAGTGAAGAGGAGGGGTATGACGGAGTCCATCCTACATACCATTCTGTACTCGGCACCGATGCACAAGTCTTTACTATCGGCCACTCAGGTGGTGTTTCGGGTGTGGAAACAGTCCCTCCGTAAGATGGGATGGTGGAACAAGCTAATTAGGGAGACCCCGCTATGGCAGAATGGCCGCCTGCCGCAGCTGGCGGCGCTAGCTGGATTTCGAGGGGGGGACAATATAGGGATTTCCACATTGGAGGCTGTAATGCGAGGCTCAGTGCTCAAATAGTTTCAAGATCTTCAGCAGGAGTACCATATGCCAAGAACTCAGTTCTATAAATACCTCAAATTTCGGCATGCCATTTATCCGAGAATTTCGGGACTTGAGGCTCTCCCTGACTTTAGTCCGATTGAGGCTAAGGTCTTCAGGGAAGATCTGCAAGATCATAAGATATCAAAGATTTACCAATCTTTGGTGACCCATAGTTCCACTACGCTGGAAAAACTCAGAGAGGCTTGGGTTGGGGGTGTAGGCCAATTGAATGGAGATGACTGGATGGATGCTCTGGCCTCACCTAGAGGAGCAGCGATATTGATGAGGCTGCGCCTCATTCAATTTAAATACCTCCACCGGGTTTATTACACTAGGCTCCGGCTATGGACGGAGGGTCTGGTAACATCCCCGCTATGCCTGCATTGTGGCGAGAAGAGGGGTCCCTGATTCATACCGTGTGGCACTGAAAAGCACTCACGAAATTCAGGAGAGGGGTGTTGGCTTCTATGGCAGAGGTGTTGGGGTGGGAGCTCCCATCCTCACCGAAATTGACAATTCTGCATATTATGGAGGGTATAGGAGGTAATATATACAAGAGGCATCTACTACTGCTGGGGCTGACCTAGGCCAGAAGAAATATAGCAAGGTTGTGGATGGCGACGGCCCCTCCCTCTCTCTCAGCTTGGAAAAATGGGCTGGATTTTAGCATGGGGTTAGAGATCCCAATATTTAAGGCTAGGGGCTGCCGCAAAAGCACCCCAAAAACTGGAAATGGTGGGCAGGTTATCGAAGTTTGGAATTGGACCCAGTGGACGCATCTATATCTACTTTGATATGTGGGCCCCTAGGGTAAGGGACTGGATATGTGGTAAAGGACTTGATTCATTAGGTAGGGAGATGTGGTGGCAGCCGAAACGCAGCTGAGTGTTAGTGAAATGGGGGGGGGGGGGGGCTAGTTCGAGGTGTTTCTGTTCTATTGTGTTTCGAAATTTGACGATAACACTGTATGAACTAACTGTCAAAGACAATGATTTGCAATGTTTGATATGGCAGATGTTTCCTGGGTCAAGGAGCTCTGCACTGTCTATGATCTATGACATAATAAAATTTGTTTAAAAAAAAAAAAAGGTGGTTGATGTCTGCAATACCAACCAAGGTACCATGGATACTGGACAACAATGGAGGTGTTGTGGAGCAGCAGACCTGAAAAGTCTACTATGCACTTCATGTGCAGTGAGGTTTAGATACTCACAGCAGAAGTGGGCAGGCTGCGCCTAACCCCTTGCTTTGCTCTGTTGAAGGCCTTGTATATTGGGATTTATTTAATGAACGAAAGGGTCCAGTACCCCAGGTTGTTACTAGGTGTCCCTGCGACACCTAGTAACAGCCTGTGGTACTGCACCCTTTTCTTCATTAAAGGAATTTATTTTCTTGTTTTGCTACTGCTAGCATAATTTTAAACGGAAAAAAAATTAGCATCTGCAATGCCAATAGCTCACATTTCACTACTGTTCGACGAAAAGCACGCAGAAACTCTCGAATGACCTGCAACAAACTGCATGACCGTCACATGTATGAATGCCACATCAACTGCATTTAAAGTTACTGGGAAATAGAACAGAAGGTGCCCGCCACAAAAAAATAGATAAAATAGGTACATAAAGAGTCTGGGAAGCCTGAGAGTAGCAATTTGGAAGTATGAACATTGCTGCCATAATAGTGGACAACTATACACCATAGAGATTGGAGAGGTGAAGGTCTTCTCGCACAATTAAACAGTGACGATCAGAGAACCAGATTAAAAAACAGAGCCTAGAGAGGCCTTGAAACTCCGGCAAACTTTACCTTAGCGCTTGGTCCTCATGTCTTTAGCAATGCAAGTCACTAATGGAGGGCCACTTTTGTTGCCCAGGCCTATTTTCTGTCCCAGTCACACCCTAGGGACAATTTACCACTATGGGATGGATCAACAGTTGTTTTTTTCAGTAAAGGATGGATTTAAGCTATAGGATCCACCATTGTATATTGTCTGATGGACAAATTGGCAAAATCATGTACCACGGACATGATGTTCCGGCAATCTCTTTCAGACCTGCCTATGTATGGAAACTCAGTTTTGGGGGCACAGGGGAATCTGATTCATGTTCCTGCTGACAAAGTATGTTCAAGTTGGTTTCATGGGAGATTGACGGTGAATTAGACAAGTGCAACAAAAGGAGCCGGGGAAGGACACAAAGGCAGGATAGTTAGTTTCAGGTGAGGAAAATACAATTAAGTGGTTGTCAAGTGTAGCACAATATTGTTCAGGCTCAAAAGGTAAGCAATGAGGAAAAGCCCTGGGCAGATAACAGTGACGGCTTTCTAAAGCTGTTCAATGTGCTATAGATATGGGAAAACGCCAATGGCAGTGTCCTATCGATTAATCTGGGCTCTCATTTCTAGCAGTTATATGTTGGGGTGCAGTATTTAAATTCAATGTATGAGGGCTCACAAAAATCAACCCATTTAACAGTGCCAGATCATGAACATGGTCTGGTATCGGCCAGCGAGTAATTAACTGCTAGACACCAGTTACAATGACAGAAGCGCTTTGCACTAACTAGTCAGGGAGAGATGCTAAGACTGATTATGGTGAGATGGGGAGCAGTGTTCATGAGTGATGAGAAAGGGGGTGCATATCTAATCAGGAAGTGGTGGAAGTTGTGGATAGGAGTACAGTGTACATGAAATGTGCGTACAACTCACACTGTTTTGCTATCGAGAGACTACTAACAAAAGCAAATTTGAGCAGAGGACACAGTGTCCTACTAATACATAAAGTGCAAATCCATAACTGACTAAATATTTTGTGGTGGTTGCGCCCAGTACCACACAAACACTCGCTTGGGGGCCACCGGAGCACATTAATGAGCCAGTGCTCGAAGGCATTGCTACGGTCACAAGTGGGTGATCTGAAGGTACCCCAGACTCACCTCTGCCTGTACTCGTCACGAGCTCTCTTCACCTTGCCTCACACATTGTAGAGGGCACGGAACTCAGAGTGATGGTGTTGATCTGGATCCCGGCTCCATCTGGATGTGTCCATATTACTCCTGGTCCCTGCACGGTGAGGTCAAGAAGGATCAAGGCAGAGGTGTGACCCTTGTCTGATGAACTCCGCAGATGTTCAGTAGCTGCCAGCAGAGCTGATTGGGTGATGTGGCCGGGTCTAAAACCATTCTGCGCGGGGTCCAATATATTGTTGGACTCAACAAATTTGGTCAGAATGGAATTGATGTAGGACTCGGTGACTTTAGCCACAAAAGGAACCAGTGAAATCGGGTGGAAGCTTTCTGGTTTAGAGGCATCCAAGGTAGGCATTTTTAGCAAAGGAATGACCATGGCATGTTTCCATGAGGCTGGTACTACTGCAGATGCCAGGGACAGATTTATAGGCTCACAAAGTGTACGTAGGAGCAGGGGTAGAAACTGTAGAAGCTGATCTGGTTTATGCGGGTCAGCTGGTGATCCTGATTTGATTTTATAGCAGAGAGTCCTCAATGCTTCATAGGATAGCGCCGGGAAGGAGGATAGTAGAGTACCAGAGCAGCTAGAACGATATGCCCTTCAGTGCTAGTAGAGGGAGGGAAAGATTTGTAGATGTCCTCAATTTTGTTATCAAAATAAATGGCTACGGCCTTGCATTGAGAGTTAGAAGTGATGAACACATGGACACATGCAAATGGGCGAGTCCTCATGGGAGGTAACAACAGAAGACAGGGAGGTACTAATGAGGGACTAATAAGCCTATCAACAAACCAAAGGCCAACATTTACAAAGGACAATGACACAAATCAATGAAAAATATGGGAGGAGTTTCAAGTCCCTACCTAAATACAGCATGCCTCGCAGAGCAGCACATGTGCTACCCAGGCTCAACCTAAAAAGTACTTAATAATCATCATAAAACGTGCACTCTGAGAAAGAAAAACAGTGTATGTATGTATGTATTTTTTGTATAGCGCGCAGCTACCCCCCACAGGGGTGTCCCAGCGCTTGCGGACACAGTGAGAGGTGAGTTAGAGTTGTCATTTTGTCAGAGTTTGTAAGAGTTGTCAGTCCCTAGTTTGTTACGGGAGGCTGATGAGCCAAGTCTTCAACGCCTTCCGGAAAATGAGGTTCTGATTTAGCTTTTCTGATATGATCGGGCATGGAGTTCCATAAGATTGCAGTTTTGACGGAAAAAGGCCGTCCTCCAGTTCTGTATTTAGAGAAACGGGGGATAATAAGGCACTCATGATTATTAGATCTTAGGGTCCTAGACTGATGATATTTGCGAACTCTCTTCTTTAAGTATTGAGGGCCAGTATCATTGAGTGCTCTGTATGCAAGAGTTAGTGCCTTAAATTCAGTTCTTCTCTTGACAGGCAGCCAATGGAGACTGCGCAAGTGGGGGGATATTCGATGTCTTAGTGGGATGTTTCTAATAAGCCTAGCTGCCGCATTCTGCACTATTTGCAGTTTTCTGTGTAGGTATGCTGGCAGCCCCAAGTAAAGGCTGTTTGCATAATCAAGTTGTGATGTGATTACTACATGGACTATTGTTTTTCTACAGTCTATTAGTAAAAAGTAGAGGAATCTCCGGAGGGCCTTCATTTTCCAGAAGCAGGACGAGGAGACTTGGCTTATTTGGGTCTTACATGACAAGGATGTATCTAGTTTGAACCCTAGATTCTGAGCAGATGAGACTGGAAGGGGGTGAGGGTTGAGTTCTATAGGCCACCAGAGATCAGATACTGGGGGTGAGGGCTGGTTGAAAAATAGCACCTCTGTTTTATCTGTATTCAGCTTTAGGCAGTTAGCTGACATCCAAGTTGAGATGTCCAAGAGACACTGCCTAAAGTTTGAGAAGACGGCCTCTGAGCAATCTTTGAAGGAAAACACGAGCTGCGTGTCATCAGCATATGAAATAACATCAACACCGTGTTGCTTTACCAAAGTGGCAAGGTGTGGGAATGTAGCCGGAATCTCTGCGAGCGGCCTTCCATGAAGGAGCTGAGCCAAGCTAAGACGGTCCCCGTTACTCCTAAATGTTGAAGCCTGTCTAGAAGGATCTTATGAGAGACTGTGTTGAATGCTGCCAAGAGATCCAATAACACCAGCATCGCACAGTTCCCTTTATCCATAGTTTCGCTGAGTTTCTGCTACCTAAAATAGTGCCGTTTCCGTGCTGTATCCTGCTCTAAATCCAGATTGGGTATCATGGAGTAGTTTATTAGATTCAAGGAATGTTGATAATTGTTTTTGCACTTCCTTTTCAAGAATCTTAGCAGGTGCTGGCAGGAGGGAGATAGGTCTAAAAAATTTCAGAGTTGTAGGGTCTGCGTTCTCCTTTTTAAGAATTGGTTGAATAATAGCAGTCTTCCAGCTAGATGGATAGATGCCAGTTTCCAGCGAGGTGTTCCACAGCTGGTTTAGGGCTGGACTGAGCAGTGGTGCTAATATTTTAAAAAACCTGGGTGGGCAGGGGTCAAGTGGAGAACCAGATTAATTTTTTCCAACTGCTTGAGGGATGTGGCCAAATCAAAGGGGCTAAATTCAGACCATGTTGTTGTAGGGGAGGGGCGAGGCAATGACATGATAGGTGAATCCTTCACAGGAAAGGCTGCATAGATGTCTTGAATCTTCTCCTGGAAGAAAGCCGAAAGATTTTCACAAAGTGTGGCAGAGGAGACGATATTACTGTTCAGTGCCTCTGGTTTGAGGAAACCCTGCACAATTTTAAAAATGTCTTTAGAAGAATTGTCAGACGATTTGTTTTGATTAGTGATATAATCTTTAATCACATTACGTTTTAATTTGTGAAACTGTTTTATTGCCTTTCTATATGTGTTTTTGGCTTCAGGGTCATAGGCTAGACGCCAGATCCGTTCAAGTTTTTTGCATCGCCTCTTTTCTGCTTGCAGTGCAGGTGTGAACCAAGGGGCCGGCGGTGTGTTTTCTAGCCCGTTTCATTGTTTTCATGGGAGTTATTTGGTCAAGGGCCGCTGTGACCCATTGATTAAGACTTACGGCGTCACTGTTCGGGTCTCCAGTGAATAGCAAGGGAGTGTTTATTAGTATAGGTCCTAATGCTTCAGGGGTGACTTTCCTCCAATTCCTTTTAATATCATGTTCAAGTTTATTAGCATTATGGTTAATGGAGTTGGTTATGTAGAATGGAACAAGACAGTGGTCTGACCATAGGAGGGGGATGGGATCTTCGGGTATTAAGTTGGGGATATTAGTGCAAATAAGGTCCAAGATGTGACCAGCCTTGTGTGTGGGCTTAAGAACTAGTTGTTTAAGGTTCAGACCGATTAGCATCTCTGTTAGTTGGGTAGCTATGGGACATATATTATTGTCCATATGGACATTGAAATCCCATAATACTAAGAAGTTGGTATATTTTAATGAGAGGTCAGCGATCTGCTCGCACATTTCCCATAGCTCGGCGGGCTTGGAGGAAGGTGGCCTGTAAATCAGCAATCCCGCAATGGAGAGGTTAGGAGACATTGGGATATTAAAAGATAGTGCTTCTATCAGGTCAGTATGTTCGACCCTTCTATGTAAGATCTCCCAGTCTTTCCTGATAACAACCGCAAGTCCACCTCCCACTCTATCACCTTTCCGGTTTTCTAATACTATTTTGTAGTTTTCTGGGATCGCCTTTGAAATGTCAGGGGTAGAACTCTCTTTCATCCATGTTTCTGTTAGAAAGATGAGATCCCAAGAGTTAGTCAAGTAGTAGCCAGATGTTATCTACGTGTTTAGGGAGAGATATGCAATTAATTAGGCAGGCTTTTATTTTAAGGGTAGAATTATAGCCAGTGATAAGAGGCTCTGAGGATGTAGCTTTTGCAAGGACTTTGCACTGTCTTCCCAATACTTCTTCATCCAATTTAAAGGAGCAGGACTTACAATTAAGTTCCGCCTCACGGAGCCCATAGTCTAGTATGCAGGGGTCAAAACATGTTGGCCTATGGCAAGTGGTTAAGTTGAGCTCAAGAATTTGAGCTTTGGATAACATGATACGCGAGTCTGATTGAAAATGGGCAGCGTGGCTGGGGCTGATCGCAGGCCGATAGCGGACGGGCGCAGATGGGGTTGTCTTAGGCACGCCCGCTGCGCGCACCCGCTGCGTGCGTCCGCTGCGCGTCAGAGCCAGTCTTCCTTTAAAATACTATTAACTGGAGAAAAGCCCGCCTCTGCTGTCCCCGGAAGTGCGTTCCTCTCAGGGGATGTCCAGCTATTGGTCAGGGTAAGCCCTCCACTACAATCGGCACAAGCCGTGGTGGACCGGGGCATTGACCAGCTGGGAATACCGCGTGGTAGCGCTGGAAGTGAGCTTCAAGTGAATGGGTCAGTCGAGAAGCGTGATTTGAGTTAAAAATACAATACAGTGCAGTATTCTTTTAAAATAATAAACTGTGCAATTTCAGAGACAGTTATATTAATGGCGGATAAGAGCAGAGAACACTGACAGTGTAGCTAGCGCCTCACCATAAGTGTGCGTCCGCTGCGCGTCAGAGCCAGTCTTCCTTTAAAATACTATTAACTGGAGAAAAGCCCGCCTCTGCTGTCCCCGGAAGTGCGTTCCTCTCAGGGGATGTCCAGCTATTGGTCAGGGTAAGCCCTCCACTACAATCGGCACAAGCCGTGGTGGACCGGGGCATTGACCAGCTGGGAATACCGCGTGGTAGCGCTGGAAGTGAGCTTCAAGTGAATGGGTCAGTCGAGAAGCGTGATTTGAGTTAAAAATACAATACAGTGCAGTATTCTTTTAAAATAATAAACTGTGCAATTTCAGAGACAGTTATATTAACGGCGGATAAGAGCAGAGAACACTGACAGTGTAGCTAGCGCCTCACCATAAGTGTGCGTCCGCTGCGCGTCAGAGCCAGTCTTCCTTTAAAATACTATTAGCGGGAGAAAAGCCCGCCTCTGCCATCCCCGGAAGTGCGTTCCTCTCAGGGGATGTCCAGCTATTGGTCAGGGTAAGCCCTCCACTACAATCGGCACAGTGTACACAGAGGGGAGGGACTTAGGAATTAAGTTGGTGAGTGAATTAGGAGGTCACTGCCGAACCAAGGTGTGTGAAGGGATACAGATGCACAAAGTTTTTTAAAAAAAAAGTTTTTTATGTGAAGAAAGAAAAAAGTTTGTGTTCTCTGAGAGGGCCCGTGAATTGGGAAGAAGCAGTACTGGACATACGCTGCGGCACTTCATGTAGTCTTCTGCAACTGTTAAATTTGTATTCACACTTATTCAACATAAATCAAAACTAGCAAGAATCATGAATGGATTTTGAAAGGCAGGCCTACTCAAGTAGATTGCTAATGAAAGCAAGTTTTCTCAGCTCATTCTCCAAAGAAACCCCTCAATTTACACTTCAGGAAATAAAAGCACATAAATTGCAAGCCCTACAAAGGCTCTTGGATGAAGTAATGCTTCTTGGAAGGGGGTGAGGGTTGAGTTCTATAGGCCACCAGAGATCAGATACTGGGGGTGAGGGCTGGTTGAAAAATAGCACCTCTGTTTTATCTGTATTCAGCTTTAGGCAGTTAGCTGACATCCAAGTTGAGATGTCCAAGAGACACTGCCTAAAGTTTGAGAAGACGGCCTCTGAGCAATCTTTGAAGGAAAACACGAGCTGCGTGTCATCAGCATATGAAATAACATCAACACCGTGTTGCTTTACCAAAGTGGCAAGGTGTGGGAATGTAGCCGGAATCTCTGCGAGCGGCCTTCCATGAAGGAGCTGAGCCAAGCTAAGACGGTCCCCGTTACTCCTAAATGTTGAAGCCTGTCTAGAAGGATCTTATGAGAGACTGTGTTGAATGCTGCCAAGAGATCCAATAACACCAGCATCGCACAGTTCCCTTTATCCATAGTTTCGCTGAGTTTCTGCTACCTAAAATAGTGCCGTTTCCGTGCTGTATCCTGCTCTAAATCCAGATTGGGTATCATGGAGTAGTTTATTAGATTCAAGGAATGTTGATAATTGTTTTTGCACTTCCTTTTCAAGAATCTTAGCAGGTGCTGGCAGGAGGGAGATAGGTCTAAAAAATTTCAGAGTTGTAGGGTCTGCGTTCTCCTTTTTAAGAATTGGTTGAATAATAGCAGTCTTCCAGCTAGATGGATAGATGCCAGTTTCCAGCGAGGTGTTCCACAGCTGGTTTAGGGCTGGACTGAGCAGTGGTGCTAATATTTTAAAAAACCTGGGTGGGCAGGGGTCAAGTGGAGAACCAGATTAATTTTTTCCAACTGCTTGAGGGATGTGGCCAAATCAAAGGGGCTAAATTCAGACCATGTTGTTGTAGGGGAGGGGCGAGGCAATGACATGATAGGTGAATCCTTCACAGGAAAGGCTGCATAGATGTCTTGAATCTTCTCCTGGAAGAAAGCCGAAAGATTTTCACAAAGTGTGGCAGAGGAGACGATATTACTGTTCAGTGCCTCTGGTTTGAGGAAACCCTGCACAATTTTAAAAATGTCTTTAGAAGAATTGTCAGACGATTTGTTTTGATTAGTGATATAATCTTTAATCACATTACGTTTTAATTTGTGAAACTGTTTTATTGCCTTTCTATATGTGTTTTTGGCTTCAGGGTCATAGGCTAGACGCCAGATCCGTTCAAGTTTTTTGCATCGCCTCTTTTCTGCTTGCAGTGCAGGTGTGAACCAAGGGGCCGGCGGTGTGTTTTCTAGCCCGTTTCATTGTTTTCATGGGAGTTATTTGGTCAAGGGCCGCTGTGACCCATTGATTAAGACTTACGGCGTCACTGTTCGGGTCTCCAGTGAATAGCAAGGGAGTGTTTATTAGTATAGGTCCTAATGCTTCAGGGGTGACTTTCCTCCAATTCCTTTTAATATCATGTTCAAGTTTATTAGCATTATGGTTAATGGAGTTGGTTATGTAGAATGGAACAAGACAGTGGTCTGACCATAGGAGGGGGATGGGATCTTCGGGTATTAAGTTGGGGATATTAGTGCAAATAAGGTCCAAGATGTGACCAGCCTTGTGTGTGGGCTTAAGAACTAGTTGTTTAAGGTTCAGACCGATTAGCATCTCTGTTAGTTGGGTAGCTATGGGACATATATTATTGTCCATATGGACATTGAAATCCCATAATACTAAGAAGTTGGTATATTTTAATGAGAGGTCAGCGATCTGCTCGCACATTTCCCATAGCTCGGCGGGCTTGGAGGAAGGTGGCCTGTAAATCAGCAATCCCGCAATGGAGAGGTTAGGAGACATTGGGATATTAAAAGATAGTGCTTCTATCAGGTCAGTATGTTCGACCCTTCTATGTAAGATCTCCCAGTCTTTCCTGATAACAACCGCAAGTCCACCTCCCACTCTATCACCTTTCCGGTTTTCTAATACTATTTTGTAGTTTTCTGGGATCGCCTTTGAAATGTCAGGGGTAGAACTCTCTTTCAT
Source organism: Triturus cristatus (assembly GCF_964204655.1). NCBI lineage: Eukaryota > Metazoa > Chordata > Amphibia > Caudata > Salamandridae > Triturus > Triturus cristatus. The sequence goes on along the minus strand of NC_140584.1, from coordinate 627,703,557 downwards.
CCATGTTTCTGTTAGAAAGATGAGATCCCAAGAGTTAGTCAAGTAGTAGCCAGATGTTATCTACGTGTTTAGGGAGAGATATGCAATTAATTAGGCAGGCTTTTATTTTAAGGGTAGAATTATAGCCAGTGATAAGAGGCTCTGAGGATGTAGCTTTTGCAAGGACTTTGCACTGTCTTCCCAATACTTCTTCATCCAATTTAAAGGAGCAGGACTTACAATTAAGTTCCGCCTCACGGAGCCCATAGTCTAGTATGCAGGGGTCAAAACATGTTGGCCTATGGCAAGTGGTTAAGTTGAGCTCAAGAATTTGAGCTTTGGATAACATGATACGCGAGTCTGATTGAAAATGGGCAGCGTGGCTGGGGCTGATCGCAGGCCGATAGCGGACGGGCGCAGATGGGGTTGTCTTAGGCACGCCCGCTGCGCGCACCCGCTGCGTGCGTCCGCTGCGCGTCAGAGCCAGTCTTCCTTTAAAATACTATTAACTGGAGAAAAGCCCGCCTCTGCTGTCCCCGGAAGTGCGTTCCTCTCAGGGGATGTCCAGCTATTGGTCAGGGTAAGCCCTCCACTACAATCGGCACAAGCCGTGGTGGACCGGGGCATTGACCAGCTGGGAATACCGCGTGGTAGCGCTGGAAGTGAGCTTCAAGTGAATGGGTCAGTCGAGAAGCGTGATTTGAGTTAAAAATACAATACAGTGCAGTATTCTTTTAAAATAATAAACTGTGCAATTTCAGAGACAGTTATATTAATGGCGGATAAGAGCAGAGAACACTGACAGTGTAGCTAGCGCCTCACCATAAGTGTGCGTCCGCTGCGCGTCAGAGCCAGTCTTCCTTTAAAATACTATTAACTGGAGAAAAGCCCGCCTCTGCTGTCCCCGGAAGTGCGTTCCTCTCAGGGGATGTCCAGCTATTGGTCAGGGTAAGCCCTCCACTACAATCGGCACAAGCCGTGGTGGACCGGGGCATTGACCAGCTGGGAATACCGCGTGGTAGCGCTGGAAGTGAGCTTCAAGTGAATGGGTCAGTCGAGAAGCGTGATTTGAGTTAAAAATACAATACAGTGCAGTATTCTTTTAAAATAATAAACTGTGCAATTTCAGAGACAGTTATATTAACGGCGGATAAGAGCAGAGAACACTGACAGTGTAGCTAGCGCCTCACCATAAGTGTGCGTCCGCTGCGCGTCAGAGCCAGTCTTCCTTTAAAATACTATTAGCGGGAGAAAAGCCCGCCTCTGCCATCCCCGGAAGTGCGTTCCTCTCAGGGGATGTCCAGCTATTGGTCAGGGTAAGCCCTCCACTACAATCGGCACAGTGTACACAGAGGGGAGGGACTTAGGAATTAAGTTGGTGAGTGAATTAGGAGGTCACTGCCGAACCAAGGTGTGTGAAGGGATACAGATGCACAAAGTTTTTAAAAAAAAAAGTTTTTTATGTGAAGAAAGAAAAAAGTTTGTGTTCTCTGAGAGGGCCCGTGAATTGGGAAGAAGCAGTACTGGACATACGCTGCGGCACTTCATGTAGTCTTCTGCAACTGTTAAATTTGTATTCACACTTATTCAACATAAATCAAAACTAGCAAGAATCATGAATGGATTTTGAAAGGCAGGCCTACTCAAGTAGATTGCTAATGAAAGCAAGTTTTCTCAGCTCATTCTCCAAAGAAACCCCTCAATTTACACTTCAGGAAATAAAAGCACATAAATTGCAAGCCCTACAAAGGCTCTTGGATGAAGTAATGCTTGAAGTGTCTTCCCAAACTCCCCCCACCAATGCACAAACAGCAAGAAGCAGTAATTAGAAGATGAGATTTCAGCGACTGTTAATATGCATCAAAGGGATCTAATGATGCACATTGTGAGTCTTTCAGAGAGCTCTCCATTAAGGGTTTTGCAACAGAAGTCAACAGAATTCTCCAACAAGCTCGTGCCTTATTAAAAATGAAAGGCAAGTATCTTGTGGCCACCTGGGTGCGATTAGCACCTCCGCTGAGGAAAGATTGCTTTGCAAATCCAGGATGGTCGGTTCAGGGGGCGGGGAGACAGATACAGATCTTTAAAAACTCTCTTCTTAACAAAAATTACAAGTTATTTTGCTGGGTCTCAAGAGTCAGCAAGAGGGTGACCTGATTTGTATCGCTGCAGACATCCATCCGATAACGCCAGATGGGAATGATAAACACTAGCATTGAAGAGACTAAATCCAGGGAATTGGCCTCAACATTGTCCAATACTGTTGAGGTACCAAAAGCTTGTTGCATAAGTAGATTGGCCAAGATTGTAGTTTTATTTTGGAGGACCCAGCCCTGAAATTAGGACCCGTTGCCTGCGAACAACGCAGCCACATTTCATCCATTGAAGGACCATCATGTAAGCACTACTCTACTCCCCGGAAAACTTAAAAGGCACCTTTGCACTGACCTTCGAGTCTAGCAATGTCGGTGAGAAAGATGGAGAAATGGGACTACATGCCAGAAATACACATGCAACTTAACTACACTTGTATAAAGGAAGATTGTGCTTATAAGAAGGAAAAAGAATCTACATCTGTCTGAAAGGAACCATAATGACCAATCTCTTCAGAGGTCGCTCAAGCCACACAAATCTTCACGCATCTTTAGAAGCTCGTTTTGGCAAGCATTAAAGCAAATCAGGCTTCTTTATCTGTACTCTGCTACACACCATTGTCCACAACTAAGTTTTTGTTAATTACCCACCTTAATTACAGCAATTATACAATCTGCAGCAAATGAGGCTTGCAAAGGTATATTTGAAATGGGAATGAATTAGGCAGAGTCGCTCGGTGCCAGAATATCAAAGTCAATGGAAACTAGAAAAAAGCCGAAAGGATGGCCAGTGAAATCTGCAAAGAGGTATCATTTTTTGTAAGTAAATCCCAAACTTTCGGAGGTTTCAAAGGATGTTTGATCTAGTCTGGTCTGCATGCTGGTACATTGTTTGTGGTGCCCTAATATAAATAATACTGAAATCATGCTGGTGCGGACGCAATCACCATAGCTCTGGTCAACCACCCCTTCCCAATCGCATGCTCTCTTCGAGGGCTAGTCTAAATCCTTCAGAGGGTCCTTTGGAGCATGCAGAGCCCCAAGTTGAAGCCCAGAACCAAAGCACATAATGCAGCCAAATTTGTGAAATGCTGAAACTAGTGTGGCACAAAAAAGAAAAAAATCAAGACCATTGAATCATTCTCTGTTTTGCGTTATCTGCGCAAGAAGACCAACACATGTACTGGATATTTTTATGCACATTGCTATGAGGCACTCTCAGCCCTACACAAGCCTGAAAAATATCTAAGCCTCATCAAAACGTAGCTTGTCCTAACTGTGAAGATGCCTATAAATCCAGCGAAGTGAAAATTCACCATACAATCTTCACACCTAAGCAAGCACATTGACCAAACATCTACCCAAGCGGGAAAACAAGGTTTTTAAACAATCACTCCTCTTTAATCCTTCCCCTAATATCAACTTCATACCTTCCCAATACCGCCTTCACAGGCAACATGCACACACATTTTCACAGTTTAATGTCAGCAAAGGAGGAGAAGGCCATGCAACTTATTTACGGATAACGTCAGAACAACAGTACCCATAAAACTAGAAAACAAAACTACAACAAATCACAACACACCATTGGTATAACCGTCGCAATGAAATTTTATTTCAACTTCTTTGCTGCTCGGAAAACAGAGAGAAATGCAATCTATATTTGTGATTTAGCGGTATGGTAACTGGCTTATTGAACTGGTTTTGGAGGCGAGACTGAGATGCTTTACGTTTTTTTTACGTTAGATTATTCATAGTCATTCAGGAGACGGTATTCCCATAATCGGATCGAGAGGCAGCTGTCGCGTCAGTGGGTTCTCTCTCAGGCTTCGTGCATGAGGTCAAGTGGATGAGAACAAGTGTCCGGTTTAACCTCTTTTTTCCTCCACGGGCATATATATGCTCTAGGAATTTACTGATAATGGAATAAGGATTTGAATGCTCCACCCCCCTCAGCCGCCCTCCAAATAATACAGACACTCGGAGAGCGGAGGAAGGAGCATAACTTCACTTCTCTCTGTTTAAGCATCTGCGTCCCCCATTTTGGAGCATGGTAGCTCGAGATAGTAAGGTCTTCCCTGCTATGGAAGGTGCACAAATGAGGCTTCTCTTTACTGGCTTGCTCCAAAACATTTTTAGGTCAAGCCTGGGCAGCGCATGCACTGCTCTGCGTGGCCTGCTGTATTCAGGTATGGACTCGAAGCCCGACCACTCTCCACCCATGTTTTTAATTGGCTTGTGTCATTGTCCACTGTAAACTGTGGCTTTTCATTTGTTAATAGGCTTAGTAGTCCTGCCTTGGTACCACCTTGTCTTATTTTGTAACCTCCCATGAGGACACCCCCCGTTTCGTGTGTTGTTACTCGGTAGGCTTTAATTACAGCCTCCGAGCACTATTTTCTCAAATAGCTTTGTAAGGACACGCTCTCTCCTAACACCTTTAAAAAAAAATCTTTATAGCAAAGGCGCCGAAAACATTTGCAATGCAATATGTCTCGCATTTGCAAGAGTTTAAGCTATTGGTATTGTAAAGAAAATGCCTTTTATTTATTTGTTTTAAAAACAGCACAATAATAAAAGGCAATTACATTTACAATGCCAATAGCTCAAACTCTCATAAATGCAAGACCTATTTGTAGTAGTTGATGTGTAACTTGCATTTACCTAGACACATTCCATTTAGAAGTGTTCCGTGTTCTGGAGTGTTTATGTGTGAAGAGCATGTTGGCTCTAGAACCCCAGGAGTCAGTTGCTGTTGGGGACTCCGCGGATAGGACGTTTTCATACTGTAGATGAATCTTCAAATAAAGAGGCAGCTGTTTAACTCTACCGGATTCCTGCCTATTTCTTCAAACTATTGCATTGCAAAGGCTTGTTCAAAGCTTACAACATGGCTATGACATTAGTTCAGGACAATCTCAAGAAACTAAACTAAAACAAGCATTGGCATAGCCAATAGGTCTCGCCTTTGGGACCTTATAAGTGTTTAGCCATGCAACAGTTAATGTTGTTGCAGTAAGGATATTGTGCTGCATAACTAAATACTTATAAGGTCCCAAAGGCGAGACCTATTGCCTATGCCAATGCTTGTTCCCCTTGAAATGAAGCACTAACAGCGACACTGTTTCTGAATTGTGTGGAAAGGTCTTTACCTCAGTAGGGCATATTGTGGTCTGAATCATGGTTAGGTAGGGCATAGACAATTCCCACGACTCCGTATGTTTTTTCCCGTTTTTTGTTTTTTTAATGCAAGTGCCTGCAAGAAGGATCAAATAAATAAGTAAAAACAACCCTGGGACAGAGGTAGTCAAACACAAAGTTTGACTACAAAACAGGTTTCTGTGCATTCCGTTTCTATGTAGCTATTGTAAAATGACATTTCTCCTTATAGATTTGTGGCAGACAAAAAACGACAAAACCTTTTGCGAGCAGGCTGTTTTTGTCCTTTGCAATTTGTTCTGCTTTACTTATTCCAGCTAGCATTATCATGTCTTTGAGAAACAGGAGTCTTTAAAAAACAGTCCAGCCTAGGATGCTTGACGCGCGGCTCCAAGGATTTTATTGGCCTTCTACTGAGATCAACCCCGCTGCTCGCCTTGCTGAACGGAGACCTACTATTGATTACCTATCACCCCGGCATCATAACTACTCTTAGGGTTCCATTTTTTTGTTTTGCATATTTTATTGATTCCAAGTGGTAAATGAGCATCAAGCGTGCAAGGGGACGATGAATTGTTTACTTGCATAAAAATAACCTTTCAATAAGAGAAGATGCATGGCTCTCACTTTTGGTGCTGTTCTGCTGCCCGAAGCAGATGGCATTCAGCTGGTATTGATCTGCCCCCCGCAGTGGCGGAGCGGCGCGCGGCTCGTCGTTTCAAGCGTATCTTTTCTTTTGGGGCAGGGGCGCCGGGCCCCATAGACAGGATGCTGACTCAAACCCCTGCCTCCCGGAGGAGGGGACAGCCTGCCACAGGGAATCTTGGCTGTGACCGCAGGAAAACTTCTAAATGCGGAAGGGGGTTGGTTGTGTCTAGTCACTGTCAAGGAGATGTTTGTTAATGCAAGTTTTGCGTGACCTTGGGTGGCTCTGTGATAGCTATACAGCACAGTTGTGGCATGGCTCTTGATGCTTTAGACACGCGGCCTTGTGCGGGGGGGGGTGGTTCTCACGCTAGATTGTATTGTGTTTGTTTAGTGTTGGTGAAGAGGGCAGAGGCACGTCTTTAGCACCAGCCTGTTCTGTCTTCACCAGCATTGTCCAGTTGACACGTTACTTATATATGGATTGAAGATAAAGTCTCTGTGAAAACAATGACCAGCAAGGGTCTGACAAGTTGAAGCAGAAGGACTGACTGACTGCAGCATGTCCCCTGCTGTCTACCAGGCGACGCCGCTGTGAGCGTAATACACATATGCAAAACTGACAAAGATAAAACAAGCAAACTTTAACTGAGAGGGGGAGCAGGAGGTGAGCCTGCGAGTGGTGCGCGCGGCAAAAGTGAAAGTGAGCGTGAGCGATGTGCGCGCACCATGACGAGAGAGGAAAGCCAGATGGCGCCTCTGCTCGTCATTGTGAGCGTAACCGCATGCTCTATGCCACCCCAAAAGCTGTGGTCGGACTTTTGAAAGCCCACTCACTAAATGTCTCGCCAGAGCAGCAGCGCATGCGCTGGCTCAGGCAAGACCTAAAAGAAAAGAGAAACCGCTTTCACTTGCACTAACATATAAGGTCAAATACAACTGCTTTTATTAATATTTCTATTTTAATTTACGCAATCAATTTTGTAGGTTTTTTTTAGATTGTTTAAAACTGAAAGAAACTTATTAACCAATATAACTTTGTTGGTTAAATTATTGTATGCAGACCAAAATTAAAAAGCATGTATTTGAGACAGAAAAATTGTGTTTTTTCAGAACTTTCAAGCCGATGTTTGAAGAATATTGGTTGAATTGGATTTCCATAATGTACTTAAAGCTATTATTGTAGTTGGAGAGATGTATTACTCTTATTACCTCTGTGCCAGTGAAATTGCAGCTGTGTCTGTTATACATTAGCCATGTAGAGGTATTCCAAAGTGATAATGCTGTTTTACTTTACTGCTGGCAACTCTGCCTAATGCACTGATGTGACCACTGCTGCCAATCTTGAATTGGGGGGTCACTCATACATAACTAATACTAATAACTCTGGGTGATTGTCACCTAGCATAAGGAGCTGTTATTTCAGAAAAGGTCGGAGGCCCCTGCCCTAGACATGTAAAACAGCACACATAAGGGTCTTCCTTCGTGGCTCAGTGTGTAGACGTAAATACGTGCAGGTTCACGGGGCTGAAACAAGCAAAGCAGTACACAGCCTAGCAATATGGGCTAGAATGTCCATTTGGGGATGGGGGAGTGAGACTGATATGCATATCGTTGTTCCTTGCCTGTCAAAGCACTGACTAGCTAAACAAGTATTTGCAACACAATAGGTCTCCCATTTACGAGAGTTTGAGCTATTGGTATTGTAAATGCCAATAGCTTAAACTCTTGCAAATGCAAGACCTATTGCATTGCAAATATTTTTTTTGTCAAAGTCCCAGGCCACACTTTCACATACATGAAGGCCGCACCCCTTTCTTTAAAAAAAGTGGTGTCTAACAAAAGGTGCACGGCCGCTAATAAAGTGAAACTGCGGCATGGGGGCTTTTACAAAAAAAAAAAAAAAACATCTGTTTGTCAAACAAATGCATTTTTTTTGTAAAAGCCCCCATGCCGCAGTTTCACTTTAATAGCGACCGTCCACCTTTCCTTAGACACGGCTCCTCTAAAGAAAGAGACGCAGCCTTCATGCACGTGAAAGGCAGCATGGGGGCTTTGACAAAAAAAATTGCAGTGCAATAGGTCTAGCATTTTCGAGAGTTTAAGCTATTGGCATTTACAAAACCAATAGCTCAAACTCTCGTAAATGGGAGACCTATGGAATTGCAAAGAAGTGGCCGCCTTTGTCCCGGCTGCTTGGAAACCGAAAGCGTGCATGGCGCGCTGAATGTAAGGAAAGCACATCATGCCTGTAGTAGGGCAAAACCCATTAAAGAAAATAGTGCTTACAGACGAAATAGAACATACCGTGTAGCAACAGAAGTAAAAGGGCCAGTCCTCATGGGAGGTTTCAAATGAAGACAAGGCGGTACTAAGGAGGGACTAACAAGTCGATTAAGGAATCAGTCAGTCAGTCAGTAACTTTATTCGATATATAAAATATCATAAAGTATAAAACATTATAAAAACGATGTTTAAAATAAGAATCCCCTGGAGCGGCAGGGTTCCCATATATACAAAGAGAAATTTTAACAATGTCTAAAACAGCATAATTCGTAAGCCCCAGAAAAAGGGATATGGTACAATGAGTGCAGTATAGAAAGAGGACAAATACAGCAACAGTAGACGACTTTAAGTAGGGCTGAGGACTGAGGCAGGGGCAGGAAACGCTGGAACTCGACTCAATAACTAGCACTTCTTGAGTAACCTCTGTCTAATCCTCCAGGCCCCCCCCAAAAACTTAGCAGTCCCACAGATGACACTAGGGACTGTTGTCTCGTAGGTTAGTATGCGCAAGGCCACCCTATACGACCTGCAGCCCAGATTTATACATACGGGTTTCAGCCATCTAGATCTAACCTGGCTGTAGGCCCGACAGGCAAAAAGAAAATGGGCGATAGATTCCGTAGGGCAGGCGCAACCTGGGCAGCCCTTAGCAGCACCCTGCTCACCACTCCACCCTGTCTGGAACTCATGTATTGGTAGAGTACCGTATCTCAACTTGAGGTAAAGTGACCTGTCGCTTGGGGACTCGATCAGGTCCAAAAAGGCCTCCAGTCTAGGCATAGATTTAATGCCTAGGAATTTCTCACTGAGGATGTCTCTCTGGGACCTCAAAGTAGCAGCATTGATCCAGTCCCAGTAGATTTTTTTTACGATGGCTTTAGGGGGGGGGGGGCTCTGGTTCTCCCAGGACTCACCCAAACCTAGCTCTACCACCAGTTTGTATAGATTGGATACCCAAGAAATCTTAAAACGAGCACCAAGTTGAAGTATATCCTTCAGAGCAGATGCATATGGGCCTATATCCGGGGACCTTCTGAGCCTGACCCAATATAATAAAGGGCGCAGTCTTGCCACGTCACTTATGGGGTGTCTACCGAGGTCGCTGCGGAGGGGAACTAGGGGAGTAGACTGGGGGAGTGAGACTATGTCTCTGAAAAACTTGTTTTCCGATTTAGTCAGATCTGTGACATTGTCAAATCCCCACAGTTCCGCCCCGTAGAGGGATGCTGATAGAGCCTTCCCCTGGTAGACCTCAATTGCTGCAGCAATTGGGCGGCTGTATGACAGCCTCTGGTGTCTCGCTATGGCTCCCGCTGTTCGTTTATGACAGGAGCATTTTAGACAGATGGGGGGCTCAATTCAGCTTGTTGTTAACCCGCACACCAAGATAGTCAAAGGCTGTCACCAGCTCCAGATTGTCACCCTGATATTGTTCCTGAAGCTTTTAGAAGGGGACATAGCCATTAGCTTAGTCTTGGATGTGTTGATTTTGAGGCCCCTAGTGTTGCAAAAGTCAGTAAAACGGCCTGTAGTAGGGCAAAACCCATTAAAGAAAATAGTGCTTACAGACGAAATAAAACATACCGTGTAGCGACAGAAGTAAAAGGGACAGTCCTCATGGGAGGTTTCAAATGAAGACAAGGCGGTACTAAAGAGGGACTAACAAGTCGATTAAGGAATCAGATGCCTGCATTTACGAAGGACGACTACACGAGTCAATGAAAAATATGGGCGGAGAGTGGGCAGAGCTTTAAATCCCTAACTCAATACAGCATGCCTCGCACAGAAGCGCATGCTCTGCCCAGGCTTGACCAGGCTTGGACTATAATGCAGCTACATTATTTACCAGTGGTTGAGATGAATTCAAGTACTCCATCCATCATTAGTTTCTGTGAACATTCTATGAATGGTCTGTGTTGTTTGTTAGAAAGACACAGACCGAGCGAGAGCAACTAAGAGGGAGAGAGATAAAAAGTGGGATATACTGAAATACTATATAACGCCTTTGTACACACTCTGAAGGATTCTAGGTTCTTGTTTTTGCTACTAAAATAAAGAAAAAACAACAAACACTGGAAGAGTCAATAGGGCTCGCCTATGCAAGAGTTGTTGGCTTTGTCAATAGATTTAAGCCACGCTGTTAGCCAGTGTGGCTGAAACTAAAGAAAATAAAAAGCGATATGACACGGTCAGTGCTTCTTGTTATTATTATTTTTTTAACTTTCAGCCATGCTGCACAGCTACCGTGTTGCTGTACAATATGGCAAAACAAACAGCGACCAAGTCAGTATGTAGCATAGGCGAGCCATGCTGGGTTTGCCAATGTTTATTATTTGGCAGTACAGAGTGGGAGCCTGAAAGCAGCAAAGCAGGAGGATACAATCATAGTAAAGAAACATGCAGCAGTGAAATCATAGCAGGACAAGCATAAACAACTCTCCGTGAAATAAAATCAGAGCATCAAATTGATATTGGGAGTCATCACTGTGAAATCATAGCACAGCAGGCCCCATAAAGACATCTCTCAGTGTACCATCAGAGAAAAGCAAACGTGTAGACAGAATAAATATACAAAATGATATGCTGTTAGCAGAGCTAATTCCAAATATTCAGCAACCTTCTTGCGGTGCTGGACCATGAAAACATGGACATAAACATCCAATTTCCCCTTCAGACCAAATCAAACTGACATGCATATCCCTGTGATTTTAGAAAAAAAAAAACGAACCGAACAGGCACATGCATCTGACACGGCAGCGACGCTAAAATAAGGAGACACCTTGTAATATCAGAAAAATAAGATACAAATACTCATAAGTAACTCGTGACATAAAAGCAAAGCTAACACCCATAAAAAAATCTTTTGTGACGGTAGAGTACAGTAAACTAAAACACCAAAGAAAAGCAAAAACGAGTCATTCTTGCATTGGAGAAAACAAGAAACCCCTGTGGCATCGGGGTACATCAAATGCCACTGTGACATAAGAGCAAAATAACAGCACACAACCTTAAAGTTGTGATGCGAGAGGGAAGCAAAAATACAACAATGAGCTGAGTACGGAATACTATAAAAACAAGCGATACAAGGCGCAGGTGCAGCTCCTCCATTAAGGCAGAGGAGCGTGGCCCCACTGCTTTCTCGCAGCTCGAAAAGCAGAAACATAAAATGGTATTTTAAATACCATTTTATGTTTCTGCTTCTTGCGCTGCGAGAACGCAGGGGGGTATGCCTGGTTGGGGGCAGGTGGGTGAGTCGGGGAGGAGTGACTTGCCCAATGCTGTGGGCCCTGACTGTTTGGTTGGCCCTCTGGGGCCGACCAAACCAGTCATTCGCACTCTGCATTTTCTCTATGTAGGCTGCATGCACCCCACATAGAGAAAATGGCCTTCCCATAGGCGCGCTGTCCCCACAAATCACAACGCTGCCATTGCAGCATTCTGATTGGCTTAGGGGAGGGGAGGGAGGCTGCCCGCTTCTTGTTCCTGCCAGAAGCAGGAAAGCAGCAGGAAAATGCGGGACCCAGCCAGGAGCAGAGGCGGCGCGGGACCCCGTACGGTGTTTTTTAACCCCCCCCCCCTCAACCATCCCAACAAGCAGGGCTTTCAGTGGGTCAAGCCCTGCCGGTGCTCAGCAACAGCAGCTCCTGAGACGGGGCCCTATTGGTCTCTACATTTCTGCCCTCGCCCTCAGTGTGGACATAAATCTGAACTCTGCAGCAGTCAACTGTTTTAGCTGTAACTTTTTTTTCTGTTTTTGCAGTTCTATATCGCGCGAACTCGACCTGAAGATATAGGAGAGCTTTACATGGGTACAAGTTACATTATTCAAAGACATCTTCCTATTATTTTAGGTAGGCACGGGGATTAGTGATTTGCCCAGAATCAGAGAATGGTGAAGCAAAGCGGACTCGAACCTACTTCCCCTCCAGGTCCAAGGTCTACAGCTCTAGCCCCACGCCACACCCTCTCCCACCAGAACTAATAGTATATACAACGTAGCCATAGGTGTTGCATATTATCTATGCAACTGACCACCATTGACAAAGCCAATAATTCTGGCTTGTTGTAGGTGTAATGTTACTAGACAGAAGCAGCAAAATACCAGTGGGGGGGGGGGGCACAATATGCTAAACATACATCATTAGCTTAAGTGTTTTTAAGCCATGCCCTTAACTAAGTCGGCCATGCCCCTTTCAGAGACCCGCCCCCAGTTTTTTCAAGCCCTCCTAAAGCCCAGCAAACAAGACCGCGGACGGCGCGAGGAGGGAGCGAGCAGGGAAAACCACTGACAGTAGGGCGGGGCTTGCACTGACAGGGGGCGAGAGGGACGGAGCAAGCAACACAAAGGTAATGCTCAAAGTTCGTCAATACCGACAACCACCTCCCAGTCATTTATGCTGAGGGACAGAGGCGCAACTAGAGCCAAATTTCGGAGGGGGGGGCTAAGAAAAAATTTCGGCGGGGGCTGAATCTTTCAAGCCATACGCAGAGTGGAGCTGCAGGGGCTCTTAGAAGGGGTGGAACACCAGCGAGGCCTCATTAACATGCAAATGGTCTTTTAAAGACCTGTGAAGTGCTTGGGTGCGGCTGTGTGTGCGCCGGGAAGCTGTCTCAGCCCGGGCTGCCACACACGACGGGGGGGACTGAAGCCCTGTGAGTCCAATGGGTGTTGCGCGCCTGCTGCGGGATGAGATGTAGAAGCAAACCACAAGAACTCGTGCATATCCTTCTTAAAGACACTTCCGCTGGGCATAAACTGATCCATGCAATTCATCTCTTAAATTTAACTCTCGTCTGCAAAGGGAGCAAAAGTTAACTCTGCGATGCAACCCAAGTGTACAACCTTTAGCGGTCAACAGGCTTAAATTGCCAGGGTGGCCCCTGTAATTTTTCACAAGCATTTAAGGAAAAACATAAGTTCAGTTACGCAGAGCTACAGGGCGAGAAAGAAAAAAAAACACCCATTCTTAGAGAAAGAAACAAAGTGGCAATTTACACTGAAGCATATTCATACTGTGCATTTTAATTATCTCTTGCTGCCGAAGTAATGGAGTGGAACAAAGGTGCTGCCAATCCAAACAGAGGCTTGTTTAAAGTACAGTAATTAACGATTAAAAAAGAAAAAATGGAATTGCAACGTGGAAGAATGCAAGTTATACGGCTGACTTTGTTTAACCGCGCGTGATGTGCACATTGACAAAGAGAGCCAACAGTTTTAGACTCAAAGACAGAACACAACTAACGCTGAAGTCTAGAAAATGTACATGGGGCTGTGGAAAATTCTATTAAGTGGGGGGTTCAATCGGCACCAAGGGGAGACTGACCCTGCTTATCTTCTTAAGACCGGTGTTATTTGGGAAGGGTGGAGAAAGGGGCAATCTTTTCAACAGGTACCGCACGAGACGAGGCTACTTAAAGAGACTGCACCCCTGATTATCAGTTAAGCTCAAGATGGCCTCCATTTCCTGGGTGCCAGTTTTTCATCCCCTTCTCTGTTTTCTCAATTATTTTTTATTAAACTACATTGGTTTCTTTATGTCCCATAGTACACTTATCCCAATTCTTGCCCCAGACATCATGTTTAGTCCACACTTCAATCACGATGTCCTTTCAGTCCAATTTGCCCCAATGGGTTTTCTCTTCTATCTGCCATTTCTAATGGTCTCTAGTATGCTTCCACTCTTCCAATAAAGCGTTTTTTTTTGCTAAGGCCATTTACTACATGCTTCACTTCAATTTCTTTTTGCTACCTAATGTTGGATATCAGCTCATCATGACTATATTTCTCCAGCCTTCATTATCTCTCGTCCTCACCGCACACAACCTATGTCCTCATAGCACTGTTGATGTTGCAGCTCTCCTATTTCATCCATTCTTTATCTCCACAATATCCTCCTCACATTGTCCTGTAGTCACTTCTAGAATATAATCATGTTGATTTTATCTATCCCTACTCCTAGTCGCCCACCATCTTGGTGGCAGTTTCACCCTAGTCCTGGGTTGCTAGTGTTCCAGTTCAGGGAGGACCTGGCTTGGCAGGTCTAACTGGACTGTTCCCATGAGAAGCAGGGTCAAGACTGATTTGCATATGGCTGGGCCCAAACTGCGGTGGAATGGTGAGCAAAAGACCTATGGGTTGGAGTGCTACCCCAAGCTATTGCCAGTGATTAGACTTATTGCAAGCAGCCTCCCTTCACCTTTTGTGCGTTTCATGTACCACCCTAAGTGGCATGGGTATGGCCAGACGTTGGAATTGAACTGCAGCACCGGAGACAATTGTAACGCAACAAACAAGTGTATGTACAAACATTCTAAAGGGAGGGACATAAGCTACTGTACAATTGGAATACCCACCATAGAGACACTGTGTGATGAGAAAAGTATGTAAAAGGCAATAAAGTTTGTTTTAAAAAAAAAAAGTGGGTGCCATGCACACTGTCTCACTGGAACAAAGCGGGTACCCAGCTGATGAGCCCATAACTAGGGCCAAACTGGTCCTGGATTGCTTGTGTTCCAATTCAGGGAGGACGTGACTTGGCAGTTCCGGCTGGACTCTTTCCATGAGGAGTAGGGTCAAGACGGATTTGCATATGGCTGGGTTCAAACCGAGGTGCTATGGTGAGCAAAAGACTGATGGGTTGGAGTGCTACCCCAAACTATTGCCAGTGATCAGACGTACTGCAAGCAGCTCCCCTTCACCTTTTGTGTGTTTACTGCTCAGGTTTGAACACTTACTGGGCTGCCTGCCCTCATATTAGAACAGGGTGCTAGACAGGTGTATTGCCTGTGAGGGATCGAAGGGTTCCATCAATAAGTGAGGGGGAATGTAAACTCTATCCAGTGACCATGACGAACCATCTAAGGAACACGATACACCACCTATCTTCCAACATGTGAGAGGACTGAGCCAATTATACTTTAATTATTGAGGCCATTTACATTCCAAGTCAAAATCGGATATTGCTTATTACAGTTATGAGCCATATAGTGTATAATTTTAGAGTAGGTGTATGCACGCTCAGTCAGTGACAATTAACAACCTAGGACCTTTGTAACAACAAATTTCTTTTGCACTGTGGTCAGTCTCCACCAGGGACAACCACAATATGATGCGATTTAAACATGGCTATTGCTAAGGAGCTGGTCGATAGAAGCCTTAGTAATCCTCACCACACAACTAGCCTAACAAAGTTGGTGTTGTTGCTGGGTTTCTGCCATATGTGGTGGAGGTGGCACCCAGGGGGTTGTATGTCAGAACAACGAGTTCCTCTTCCCCGCATACGTCAACAATGCAGTCTCTATAACGACCACGTCTTAACTACAAATTGCTTTACCATGCATGCCTTTACCACAAATATTCATGGCAAAGGCATGCATGGTAACCGGGTATTGGTTCCCAACCCCCTTAAAACATACCTTGAACCCCCATGAACACTTTCAAGAACCCCCCTCCACCCTTGAAAACTACCCCGAACCCCCACCCCTAAAAACTACCCCAAACACCCCACTACCCAAAAACTACCCCGAATCCCCCCACCCCTGAAAACTACCCCAAACCCCCACCTCCCCTAAAAACTACCCTGAACCCTCCCACCCCTGAAAACTACCCCGATCCCCCTCCTCCCTTAAAAACTACCCCTGAATTACCCTGAAACCCTCACCATCCCTTAAAACTACCCTGAACCCCCACCACTCCTGAAAACTACCACCCACCCACCCCTGAAAACTACCCTGATCCCCCCTCCACCCCTGAAAAATACCCTGAACCCCCCTAAAAACTACCCAGATTCCCCACCTCCCTTAAAAACTACCCCAGAATTACCCTGAAACCCTCACCACCCCTTCAACACTACCCTGAACCTCCACCACCCCTGAAAATTACCCCAAACCCTCCCACCCCCTAAAAACGACCCCATCCCCAACCCCCTAAAAACTTCCCAGAGCCCCCCTCACTCCCTAAAAAACTACCCTGAAACCCCACTTCCCCCAAAAAACTACCCGACCCTCCCACCCCTAAAAACTACCTCGAACCCCCACCCCTAAAAATTACCCCGAACCCCCACCAGTGAAAACTACCCCCAACCCTTAAAAACTACCCCGAACCCCCATCCCATAATAATTACCTCGAGTCCCCACCCCTGAAAACTGCCCCAAACCCCCCTGAAAACTACCCTGAAACCCCCTTACCTGTCCTAGTCTACTTTCCGACACTCCTCTCTCCCTGCCTATCCCGAGCACTAGAGCGACTATGCCTTAACCACACACGTGGTTAAGGCAAAATCGTTGTTCGGATGCTTGTGGGCTTTTGGAACTTGTGTCTCTGGCCTCGTTGTTCCGGATGTTTCAACACCCAGGGTACAGGTAGTAAGTACATCTTCTACTGAAATTCACACTCTAATTTTTCGCTTATTGATTATATTTTTGCCCCATCTGCTGAAACTGCAGGCAGTCCAGACTTTAACCAGAGCTATGTCTGAACATTCACGATTATATATGCAGCAGGGTAGAGAGAGTCGGGGGGTGGGGAGGAGGCGGAGCTTATGACAGAAAGCTGAAAGCAAAACAATTTGGATTCACTCTCAGGAAAGAAATCAGGACTTCCTTTGAGGGTAAAGTGGGTACAGTGCACTCCAGCATAAGCCTATGTAAGGCATTCAATGGACCATTAGGGGTGAGCTTTGTCCTTTCAACATGGGAAAAAGAAAGAATCAGAAATCGAGGCACTGGAGGAAATCGTCCCTAGGCTAGAACGGGAACTGACCCACGCTAATGACACAGACCATGTTAGGAAGCTTGAAGCTGCTAGGTTTGCACTTCAGTAGTGTCTGAGGGATCCACCAAGACTGCCAGGGTGGCTTGCAAATGTAGAATTTAAGAGCTAGGGAACAAAGTTGGTAAGTTATTGCAGTGACTGCCTAATCATAGGGTTGAGGCCGGAACAGGTCCCCGTAACCGTGATCTTGATAAAGGCATGGTATATGATGCCCAGTTGATAGCCAGGGTTTTTGTGAAATATTACCGCCAACTATACAAATACCAAACACTTCCTGTGGCCAAGTTGGAAAACTCAATAGCCATATCTGGAGACATACTCTTTTTCTTTGGAACGCACTCTTAAACTTGCTGTCCCAGTAACTCTGTCGAAGTTATAGGCGGAAGTAGGGGCTTCGTCTTCCTGGAAGACCCCCTGGCTCCAATGGATTTCCAGTGGAATTAAAAAAAAATATTCATCAATAATTACACCACACTTGTCGACACTCTATGAAGGGGCCCTTCAAACAGGTTCATTCCCTCAACACTTACGAAGAGCTATAATCGTGGTGATCCCAAAGCCTGACAAACCATCAACGGCGTCATTCTCTTGTCTGCCTATATACTTGATTAAAGCAGAGACAAACATCTTGGCAAAAATGCTGGGAATTAGGCTGGTAAAATGGCTTTATGGCCGGGCAGCACACACATCGTTGTCTTTGATAGCTGCACAAGACTCTTGTAAGAGCCAATGAACTCGAGGTCCATTCCGTCTGAGCAGTAGCAAACTTCAAAAAGGCTTCTGATTCAATCCACCGGCCATTCATGTTTAAGGTCGTTCGGAGAACAATATTTGCCCACTCTTTCCCATTTATGTCACACTCCTTACTCCGCACCTTGGCTCCAAATAAGTCAATGGGGTGATCTACCCCTTCCCAACAGTTAGGGGTAACAGGCAGGGATGCCCCTTCTCTCTGGTACTCATCGCCCTGGTTATTGAGCTGCTCCCTGAGTGAATTAGGCAAGATGAAGAGGTTTCAATGATGGGACGGTTTTGACATAGTGTCACTGTATGCCAATGATTTGCTTCTTTACTCATGAAGACCCTAACGCTCAGTCCCAAGATTAATGAGAATACTCCACGTTTCAGATCTCAGGTCTAAATCACTCTATGGACCACTCTGGGGCGACCGCAGACTGGAAAACCAGCAATTTGTTCAGAAAGGCAAAAGATCACTTTAGGGATCTAGACCTCCACATAATGGGAATGGGAGCTTTATTTGAAATGATTCTCCAGTTCTTCTATATACTTCAGACCTACCCCATCTCAATTCCTAAGCACTTGTTTAATGAAACCCAACCATTGGGACATACGTATGGCCTGGTGGCAGAGCTGAGTCACTTTCTCCAAATGCGTACAGGCCCCCCCAATGATGGTGGACTGAGAGTTGCCAATATTCTCCTCTATTGCTAAACATCGCAGATCAAAACAGAAGAAGACAGAATATTTTCAAATAGAGATGACCCTGCCACCAGGCTGAAAACAACGTAACAACTATATTAAGTTCTTTGAACAATTAGATGCTGAATACACCCTGCATCGATCCCAGTTTTATAAATATTTGCTGCTCTACCACACCATCAATACTTACAGCAAAAGATTAGACCCACCACCCGAATTAAACCCATTGTAACCCAAGACTAACAATGGAACAATTGAGTGGCAAAAGCATTAACAGTATATAAATCTCTAGTTAGGAATACACCTCACCCCAGAAGAGATTTTAAATCTCGTTGGGAACGATTTCCTCCTGTCTGAGCTGAGACGTCTATAAATGATATACTTTAACTGTGCCTAGTACAACACACAGGCTCTGGCTAATGGGCAACCGACCAAATGTGATCTCCCCTTGGTGCGGCAAAGGTACCCTCTTTCATATAATGTGGGACTGTAAACTAATAGTGGATTATTGGAACGTGGTCTACACTACACTATCTCAAGCAACATTACAGGATCGTAAGTACTCTAGATCTGAAGTAATCCTTGGCATCATGGGGTATTGGGAGGGTTCCTGGCATCCGCAGCGCCGATAAAAAAACCAAAATGCAGTTTTAGAGGGTCCATCACCAGGACTAGTCGGGTAGGTTATCTCTACCCCACCCCCTAAATGGTTTTTCCTTATTTTTGGAGTGGCACCCCTCCCCTTTAGTGTACATTTCGCCACTGGGGGATGGGGTTCCTAGGGTCTAAGTTGGACTCTCAAGGGGGGGGCTGCAAGGCCCCTCTCCCTATTGCTACCAGAGGATGGGGTCCCTGGGGCTGAATACGGCTTGGAATAGGAAACCACGGGCCCACTCCCCACTATAAATACAGTGGGCCATGGGGGATGGAGCTTCCCGGGGCTGAAAACGAGGGACCCTCTCCCATTAATATAGAGTGCCCTCGGTCCCAAAATGTGCTGGGGAGGAAGCCCTACTCATGCCCCCTCGCCAAGTACTTTAAAAAAAAAAAAAGGTGCCTGCAGATTTTTAAACATTTTTTTTACTTTGGTCCCCCCCACAGGACCTAGGGGGACAGGTATACTTACTCTGCTCCCTTATATCGTTTTATTTCAAAAAGTTGAGGACAGGGTTCCGAGTTCCCAAGTACAGTAATGGCTGCCAGTCACATTTATCTCATATTGCTGACAGCCAATCAGCACGCTCTGAATGCTACCTGGTCTAATCAGAACACTATTTTTTAAATCGGTGCACCCATGAGACTCTCGCAGACCCAACCGTCCAGATATACAAATATTTTTAACCCTAATTTCTAAAACACTAAGGAATGGATTTACACCAAATCAGAAAAAAAGCTAAATCAGCAGACCAAGATATATAGGTTTTTGTCAAATTTTGTGTAATTGCGTTCAGCAATTTTTGCTGCAGACCTGCTTAAAATCGTCTATAGAAAATGCATGGGGATTTTGCATTTTGGGACACCCCCGTTTTTCTCAGCCCCTGCTTCACAGATCACCCCAAAACCTTCGAGCAAGGAGCTTAAGTGAATTTGTTTTTTTTCCACAAAGTTTCGTGAAGATTCATTAAACAGAGCCAAAGTTATTAGGAAAACAAAAAAAACCTTGTTTAAGGAAAGGCAATCCTAACTATAACTGTCCAGTGGCAACTGTCACTGGGGGAAAATAAATAAATATATATATGTATAAATTCACTGAGGAAAAACCCCAAAAAGGTTTACGTAACATTATAGTTAGGTGATTTGTCAGTGACAACATTAAGCCTTGAAATAAAAAAAAAAAACACACATTTACCAGTTATAGTCAGCAGATCCAACTATACTTGCACCCCCGCCATGCACTGCTTATGACCTCACATATTACATAACTCACGATATGTTCTATGACATTGTTTATGGAATCACCCATGACACCTCAAATGACACCATTGCCCACAGAGGTTTATTTATTTTTAAAGTGGGGGCGGGGGCCCATGACCCCCTCCCGGAACCTTATCTGGCCTTGGGGCTTTTTTTTTTAATGAACAGGGAGGGGGGCCGCTCAACCCTCCCCCCCCTACGTGCGTCTTTAGGTCCTGGGGACCACATCTCATAGGACCTTTCTTAAAAATATTATTAAAGGTGAGGAGGGGCCGCAAGCCCTCCTCCCCAAGACACTTTAGGCCCTGGGGACCCCATCCCCCTTTTTTTAAATTAAAGGGGGAGGGCTCCCAAAGCCTCTTTATGCCCTGGAGACCCCATTCCCTAGGGCTGTACATACATTTTAAAAATGAAGCCCCACCCCTCCCTGAGCCTTGTAAGGCTCTGGGGACTATCAACAGGGCGTTTTTGTTTTTTAAATTACATTGGAGGGGGTTCACGCAGCCCCCCTCCCGAGTCTTTTTAGGCCCCAGAGACCCCATCTCCCAGGGTCCTTTCTGAAAATAAAGAGGAGGGAGCCGCACAGCCTTCTCCTCCCGTCCCAAGCCGTTATTGGCCCCCGGGACACTATTACCCAGGGTCCTGAACACTTAAAGTGGGTGCCCTGGGACCCAACCTGGGCACTCACTATATAGTCGTTGGGGCCTGCAAGGGGAGCCTCCCGTCCAAAGCAAGCAGTTCCTAATGCTGCTCCTTCGGGGGAGAAGCAATATTTTGATCTGTTTCCCTGCCTGCTTGAGTGTGGGCAGAGAAACACATCAAAAGTCCGCTCCCAGCGGGCAACAGCATTTTCAAAGCTCCCGCCAGCTGGGAGCAGCATTGGTGTTTGCTCCTGCTTTGCGGGAAATTCAGAAATTCTCCCACCAAGCGATAGCTAACACAGGTTGCCCGACCTAGGCCTGTGCAGGCAGGGAAACCACTATCTCCCAGGGGTGGGCTCAACAGGACATAGCTACTGACCCAGTCCCAGGTAATGGGGTTCCCGGGGTCATTAATGGCTCAGGGTGGGGAGGCCGCTCAGTTCCCTCCCTATTTACTGTAATTTTGGCCCCAAGGGGTGGTGGGCTCCCAGGGGCCTTTAAAGGCTTGGGAGGGAGACCCCTTCCCATTTTTTGTGGTTTTGGCCACGAGGGGTATTATTAATGAATGCAGCCTAGGAGTCCTGCAGGATCGCAACATTTTTTCCAGATTTCTTTTTCCTTTTTGGCCCCAGTGAGTGGTCTCTCTGAGCTCCCCCCACCCCTATGGGGTTTAAGGGGTCAGGGTATCCCTACCCTGCCCCCTTATAATATTTATATTTTTTAACTTCATGTCAGAGGATTAAGCTCCCAAGTCCTGTAATGGTTGACAGCAACATACTTCTCATGTTGCTGGCAGCCAGTCAGAACACTCTTTCCCGCGGGAGTCTGACTTCCAAGGGAACATGATGGCAGAAGGGAAACACAGATCCCTGGGCTAATCAGGACTCTCTGTTTTTAAACTGGAACTCCCATGAGAGTCTCTCATGGACCCCACCATCCAGATATACAATTATTTTGTAACCTTAACTTTTCAAAACCTACTGAATGGATTTACACCAAATCACAAAAAGCACATTCTACAGAACAAGATCTAGCCTCCTGCCAAATTTGGTGTAATTCTGTTGAGCTGTTTTTGCTGTAACCTTGTCTTAAGAAGTCTTGGGCAAATACATGGGGATTTTACGTTTTTTCTAGGTCCACGCTTGACGGATCAACCCAAAACTTTCCAGGCACAAACTAGTCAAAAAGTAGCACCTTTTTAAAAGGTTTTGTGGCGATTCGTCAAAAGGGGCCAAAGGTATTAGCAAAGCAAAAAACGCTTTCCTATGTCACAGGTAACCTAACTATAACTACCTAATAGTGATCGACACTAGGCAAGGTGTCTGGTCAGTTTTCTGTTCCACCCACCCCCCTTTCTCCCGGGGCGGGCATATAAGGGGTAAATCCCCAATCTGTGCCAAAGGGGTGCGTAAAAACTGACATGGCTCCTTAGTTAAGTACGTAGGGGGTACATGGCCACCAAGAGAATAGGGAATTATCTGGATGAGCATTCAGTAATTCTCATATTTTAGTTTCAGGAAGGTCTACATCATACCAAAAATAAGGGCAATTGTTTACATAGATATATCGTTAAGGTACAGCCTTTCACTGTTTAAGTTAGAGGCAGAACATTTATGTCAAATTATTAAAAATCCATATGCCTTCAGATACCCATACAGTACTGCAGATGCCATTGCCCAGCAGAGGGATGAAGCTGAGTGTTGGTCACCAGTTTCTCTGTTTTCTCTCCTTTATGGAAGTTTCCCCTTGTTTTTCACCCCCGGTGTCATTCACCCACGTGTCTGACATAGAATCCATTGACTCAAAGCAGGCCAAGAAGCAATTACAAAGACCTCAATGGTGCTAGCCTCAAAATTTGACTTTTCACATATTGTGAAGAACGCATAGACTTATATTGTATTTTATTGTGCTTTACATTTATACAGCGCTTATCAACCCTGAAAATGCGTACATATTATCTATGTCTAATAACGTAAGAAATTTACACCTTTTTTGGGGGGGCAGATTCGCGGTCCGCCTTTACTATAGTGGCTGCGCTCCTTTCTTTAGTTTCTTTGCCAGCTCGGCTTGACAAACTCTGTTCGGCATTCTGCAAGCCCCACCTTGCACCACCCCAGTGAAAGGCACAGCTCCCCAAACTCTATTTTTCCAGTTATGCTACAAGGACCAGAGGCAGCGTCGGCACCTTCATATGTGAGGAGGTGGTAGGGCGTAACGCAGCTCTCCTCGTTCCCTCATTTGTAATGCCATAGGTTCAGTTTAGAAGATGGCGTCTTCCCAGCTCATCAGCACTTTTGCAGATGGCTTTCCTCGGGGTATCTAGTTGTCCTGGTAAGTGTGGCAATCTTCTGTGTGCCCGTGTGAAGGGTGTCGCCACCTTCAGTCAAACTGTGTGCGCTAACTGTGTCTTCTCATTTCCTCTTACCGAATAAGTTTCCTGCCCTGTACCGAACATATGGCGGTACAAAAGTTTGTTCCGTCTTTTACATTCAGTTTGCAAAAAGGGCAAAAGGAGATATAACAGATGCTTGTTACCTGGCAAGGGAGATACGTGCATTCCCTGTTTGGTTCTAATTTGAACAGTAATTTCGATTTCATTTTGCTCTCTGTTTTGTACAGTCAAGTGTACTTTCGGTTTCAGAATTCTGTTGTGTCTGCCTTGGGATACCCTGTGCACTAAGTCAGATACTGCAGGGAAGGAAAGAATGCTTTTTTTGTGTGTTGATTTATATTATGTGGGAGTTCTACGTTCAGTAACAACAACACGTCGAGTTAATCTGTTGGCTTTATTCAGTTTATTACACTGATAGATTCCTCATTGCAGCCGTGACGACATTCAGCTGATCGCATTTGTAAGTGTTACTGTAAACAAGCTTTAAGAATAGCAGAGCTACAAACATTTCCGTTAATCCCATGGTGCTGAAATAAACACTTTTTTTAGCCAGCGCGGAATTAAAAGTCTATTTTCTTCTATCCTGTGTCTCTATAAATAGTATTGTTCCCACAATGTTTTGCTCCACTTCGTGTCTCCATTATACCTTTGTTTGGTTTTACTTCACCTGCCTTCAGCGTCTTTCTCTCCCATTCATCTCTAGTGCCTCTCTCATTCGCCTTCATTTTACCCCAGGTTCTTTAAATAAACTTTATACTCAGCAAAAGTAAAAAACATAGTCAATTTCAAAGCCAACAGCTCTAACTTTAAAAAATGCGAGACCTATTGCTTTGCAAAGGCTTGTTGTACATGTTGCTTATACAACAGGCTGTCTTAAGCAATGTTGGCTACGGATAGCAGAACCTCTTTAGGTGGCGCCGCTTTTCATCTTGTAAACCTCTCCCCTTCCACTTGTGTTGCTGAAAAAAGCACACGCTCTTTTACTCGATATCATTACCAAAGCCTTTTCCAAGCATTTAAACTTGCTTGCATTTTTAAAATGAATGCTTAATTGTCTTGATGTCAACTGTATTGTCTTTGATGTACAGCCCTGGGCAAACAGCTGCTCTGGCGGACGAACAGCCACATCCTAACTTTGCAGCTCATGTGGCATCCAATAAAAAACAAAAACGGCTCAGATGTAACAAAAATAAGCATTGAAGATGCAATAGGTCTCGCCTTTGATTAAGTTAAAGCCATTTACTTTGCTAATGGTATTGTATAGCAAAGCAAATGGCTTTAACTTAATGAAAGGCGAGACCTATTGTATTTTTAATGCTTGTTCCTATTGGTCACAGTTACAGTGTCCAGGCCCTGAACGCAGATTCTACACGATATACAGGACACACAACTTAGTTTTCAAACATAAGTCAGGAACGTGAAACGCGAACAACGAGGTCGAAAAGAGAAGCAATGAATAAAAAAAGTTTAAGGGCATCAACTTGGGGAGGCTAAGTTGCACGCGGATGATCTAAAGCTGTGGCATGAAGGTCCCAAATTGAGGCAAGTCCCATGCTGTTCACGTCTGAGAATTAGAGGGGATTCCACTGTCACGAAGAAGGTCTGGAGATGAGGTTTTCAAAGGAATTAGGTGTAAAGCGCTCCAATACCTTCAGGTAGAGCTCGCACTATAGAAATCTGCACAAAAAAAAAGCACTCGCCATCTGTTTTCCCTCAGCCCCATGTTTACGGGGCTGAGTAAAAACATATGGTTCCCACAAAGATAAGAAATACCTTCACGACAGAAGAAAAGCAGACGAGCCAGTCCGGGTGGGCCGGACAAAATAGTGAAAAGGAGGCAACAAAGAAAGCTTATTTCCAATGGCAGCCCACCGTTTACCATAAATGGTGACGCAAGCCAATGGAAATAAGGGGCGGGGCTTCAAGCCCTTCTCTCAAAGTCCTCCTTTACAATATATCTCGCCGAGCGAGCTACGCATGTGCGCAGCAACGCTAGGCGAGACCTAAAAACATCGAGTTGGGCGACCCGCATGTAACAAGACGCACGGCCGCTATGGTTTGATAAAATCTTAACAAATAATAATTATAAAGTAAAAAAACGAGTTGGGCGGCCTGCATGTAACAAAACATGTGGCCACCATGATTTATAGTTAAATTAATAAAAAAAACGAGTTGGGCAACCCACATGCAACAAAACACACGGCCACCATGATTGAATGTTTAAAAAACAAGCATTGGCCCTGCCAGGAAGGGCTGTCTCCCCGGCACAAGTGTGGACCCCGTCAGGCCCCTGATGGGTGGAGCAGGGGGCGGAAGGGGGGGGGGGGACGCGTTAAAAAATAAACAGAGCGCGGTGTCCCTGAAGGGGGGCGCCGGGCTCCGAATAAAAGTAAAAATAATAAATCAGGCTCCACGAAAGGGCTGAAAACAATGTTGTTGTAACATCCCCAAGGATCTTGCCTGCTCTTTATATTATTGTATTGACTGGAGGCCATTCTCAACTTATTTGCCAGGTCTAACAGTTTTGCCTGAAATTATGGTCTACAAATCGTCGCTTTCAGCCAACCCTTGTGCCTTGTCAGCTGATCCTGCAAACTGTGTAACTCCGTTGAGGCTATGTCGATGGCCGTATCTAAAATCAGATGTTTTCTCAACCTCCTGCAAGACAGCTCTGGTTTCCTTCTGTTGGTCTTCTGGCAAGAATTTCAAGAATGCTCCTAGATCAGACCACATTTGGTGGTCTGTCTGCATAGAATAGCCAGAGCGTGGGAAGCTTCAAATGTCATAGGGGCCATAGCAAGAAAAAACGTGCCTACATTGCCCAAACACCTACTCTCCTCATCAGGAGGTGCAGGGCAAGGGGTGGTCGGAATTAGGGAGCATTTCTGGGCTTCTTGCACAAACACTGAGCCTGGTGTTGCATGACCAATAAGAGAAAACAGGGAGTCCTCTGGGCCCTTGTATTTTTTATCAAGGCAGGGTATCACCACTACCACTGTAGAAGAGTTCTTCATTTATTTAAACCATTTGTCTATATGTGATAGACAACAAATATAACCATTACAAACTTTCTTGATGACTCCTTAAAGTTGTAAAGGAAACAGTTTCTTTTATCTGCACCAGATGATCCCATCTTTGGATGCTCTTTCCCACAGAATGCGGAAACCTAGATATCTCATGAGTAAGAGGGGAGGGAGCTGTGTCGATCATCCCACTCCTCTCCTGTTCCACTTGGATGATCATGAAAGATTCCCTCTTCTTCCAGCTCAGCATCATCCGCTTGCACATAGTCATCGTAGGTGGTAACAGACTCCAACATTCTGGGCTGTGCAGATTGTCTGGACTTCTCATCTGATGTAATAAGTGAGGTGTGTGCGTGGAGGAAGTGTATTGAAGTGCAGGGGTTGGTTGTTTCTTGAAAGGTGGATTACCTGATTCAGGAAATCCCTAACAGTAATCATTAAGCATCTGGTGAAGATCTGTAACCAGTCTTATTGAAACATCCATCATAGGTTCCTGATAGCTGTTCATCATATGAGTCGTCATATGCATACTATTCTTGAAAGGGTTTGAAAGATCTTGGTTTCACGTCTGACCTATCTTGGAAGGAAATATCTCCTTCAAATAATTCATTACCCTGGTCATCGTAATCTAGGTCCTGGCATTTCATATGAAGCTATGACGTGCTGTACGCGGTGCCTAAGGGGCCCTCATCATTATCTTCTTCAGCTCCCCTCAGCTCCAAGAGATGTACAAGTTGGAAGGGTGAGACCCTACTTGGTGAAGTCTGGCCTGGGTGGATGGGAATTATTTTGTTGGTTTTATCAACTGGTCTGTCAAAGGTGCCTTTGCCAATGGTGCTCTTTTAGGCTTCAAACAAGTATCTGGTTCTTTTGTCCCCATCAGCGGCAGTAATGCACTGGTCAGTCATCTAGTCGATGCGGAGGCCGTCGTCGATATGGATGATGTCGACAAAGTTGTTAACCTAGTCGTTTATGATGGTCTCATTTACTTTTTCTTCAGTTGACTAGCTTTTGATCCCTGAGGAACTCGATTTCCTCGTCAATGGGGTTGTGAGTTCAAACCTGATTTTTGATGGCTTCTTCACAGAAACAGGGGACGGAAAACCTATTATCTGAGATCTTTCAGTCACAGAATGTACACTTTAAGTACTGTTTTGTCTTTGCTTTTGTGGACCTTCAAGGGAGGTTCCATTAAGCAGTCTTTTTCTTCTTGTCTTTCTTTTCTAAGGGCTTTCTTGACAGGAGATGACGTTTCTACATCTTCAAACACTGGAGTTTACTATGCCTTCTTTTTCTGCAGCCAAAAAAGAAGTCTGGCTTCCATGTCTTTCTGTGTTCGGTAGAAAATGTACAAACCTTAGGTTCGTGATGAGAATACAGGCAACATAGGCACTGATGTTGCCAGAGAATATGCAAAGTCTGAAAAGCCTATTTTTAGAGCCCTCTGACATGATTTAACCAGTCAGAACTCAACAGCCAAAATGCTACTATCTAGCAGTCGACAGTTGAGTTGAGGTTCAATAAAAGTTAAAAAGAAGCTAAACTATCAGTTACCTTACTAAAGAAACTGAGCAGTTTTCAGCGAGCCTTCCTTCACACAGCATGCAGTAGAAAATCTGAGGTACGGTGGCCCTTGAGGGGAAGAGTGATTCAAAAGCTGCTTTGTGAATGGCTGGTGGGTTCATTCTTTCCAATGTCACATTTTAACATTTGCTGTTCAATGTTTTTCTGTACACTACTCATTATATTTACTGTGGGACTCCCACCTAGGTGATGGGGAAGACTCAAGCATGTGAATCTATAGAACATTCAAGATTGGAGAATTATCAATATATATTTTGAAACCTGGCATGAGTATGTACAAAAATACAACCTCCAAAATAGTTGGAACAGACGATTCATGGTTGCGCATAAAAAAATATTATTGGTATATGCAACTGCTCAAACTACTTTTATCCTCATCTTTCTAAACTACAGCCAAATGAAAACTAGATAACATCTGAATTTTCCAGAAAATGTTCCAGTGTAAACAATGTGGAAGACAGGGGTCAGCCATGTCTTGTATCCTTGTTCCAGTTTAAAATCAGATCACCATATTCTCGTACAGAACACACAAGCCTGTGAGGAATCATGTCAGCATTGCATTACCTGAATACAAAATATCAAACCTATGCCACTTAAGGAAGTCACAACAAAAACAACAACACAAGTAAAATCCATTCTCGGAACCAATGCTGTTACAATCCATGCTTTTCTATTTTGCCTACAATCAACACATCAAAAAATGTCCAATAGCCGAAAACTATTGCTGCCCAAAATAACAGATTTTATATACCTCAGACAATTACATTATCATCAAAGTATCAATAAATTATTAAAGTCAGCATACAAGGCATTTTGCTGTGGAGATTTTCTTTACTCTGCTTGTGCTAGAGCTTCCCTAATTCTATTGGGAGCGAATGGTTTGTCCAATGGTGTATTACAGTCACCATCAATGGCATCAGTCAGAATAGTATATCAGACTGTGAAAAAGGTGGGTGTCTTTTACTTTAAGCGCATACCACTGATAACAGGTAATTGTTTACCCTTACCAACAGCTTCATATACATCCACAAAAAATACATCATATTGTAGCAACAACAAATAAAAAAATCAACGCACTAATATACCTGAAAAAAAAACAAGGAACAGCACCAACTGATAACAATATGGAAGGAAAGTCTTTAGAATAAAGTTACACACAGATGAAGAGTATGGGAAGAATATGTCTCAAATGGAAGTTGGCACATATGCTGAAGACCAGAATAACAAATTCCTTACCTCCGGGAACCCTCTTTCTGGTGAATATGCTACCTAACCGCAGTGTATAACGTCAGGATACTCCTAAGGAGCCATCCTGTATCTGGAAACATTTCATGAGCAGTGCTCCTGCACGCCGCTAGATGGCGCTGTGTGGCTCAGCCTTGGCTCTGTACTACAGCGGGAGTAACAGAGTGGAACCACATAAAAGCGCCACCCCTTTCTGCTCACGACAGTTATTTATTTCTAGGTCTCGCCTAGTGAACACAGCGCATGCACTGCTTCGCCTTGGCGAGACTATTGTTGTCGATTTGGTGCGCGACGGGAGACAAACCATGTGTGCGCACGGACAGGCGATGCGCATGGCGTCTCCTCTCTAGCGATGTAAGCTTTCACACGCTCCCACCTTGATTTAAGTTTCAGTTTCACTGCACGATGCAACTATACAAGGCAGACACATAAATTTCAGCGCTTCAGCATATCAAGAACTTTGTGCCGCATGGTATTTACTTTGCTTTTTTTCGCTTTTGTTGCCTCAACACACAACAGTATTGTTCTTGCCTCGCCGTGCATTTTATCTGCCCTGCACTCTATCCTGCCACTTATCCTCGGGTTTTTAACTCGCCGTGCGAACCAGGTCAGCAGAGCTGCTCTAGAGGCAGAGAACCAGGTCAGCAGAGCTGCTGTAGAGCCAGAGAACCAGGTCAGCAGAGCCGCTTTAGAGCCAGAGAACCAGGTCAGCAGAGCCGCTGTAGAGCCAGAGAACCAGGTCAGCAGAGCTGCTCTAGAGCCAGATAACCAGGTCAGCAGAGCTGCTGTAGAGACAGAGAAACCAGGCCATCAGAGCTGCTTTAGAGGGAGAGAACCAGGTCAGCAGAGCTGCTTTAGAACCAGAGAACCAGGTCAGCAGAGCTGCTTTAGAGGGAGAGAACCAGGTCAGCAGAGCTGCTCTAGAGGCAGAGAACCAGGTCAGCAGAGCTGCTCTGGAGGCAGAGAACCAGGTCAGCAGAGCTGCTGTAGAGCCAGAGAAACCATGCCATCAGAGCTGCTTTAAAGGGAGAGAACCAGGTCAGCAGAGCTGCTTTATAGCCAGAGAACCAGGTCAGCAGAGCTGCATTAGAGCCAGAGAACCAGGTCAGCAGAGCTGCTCTAGAGCCAGAGAACCAGGTCAGCAGAGCTGCTTTAGAGCCACAGAACCGGGTCAGCAGAGAGCTGCTTTAGAGCCACAGAACCGGGTCAGCAGAGCTGCTTTAGAGCTACAGAACCGGTTCAGCAGAGCTGCTGTAGAGCCAGAGAACCAGGTCAGCAGAGCCGTTGTAGAGCCAGAGAACCAGGTCGGCAGAGCTGCTCTAGAGCCAGAGAACTAAGTCAGCAGAGCTGCTGTAGAGCCAGAGAACCGGGTCAGCAGAGCTGCTCTAGAGCCACAGAACCAGGTCAGCAGAGCTGCTTTAGAGCCAGAGAACCAGGTCAGCAAAGCCGCTGTAGAACCAGAGAACCAGGTCAGCAGAGCTGCTTTAGAGCCAGAGAACCAGGTCAGCAGAGCCATTGTAGAGCCAGAGAACCAGGTCAGCAGAGCTGCTTTAGAGCCAGAGAACCAGGTCAGCAGAGCCATTGTAGAGCCAGAGAACCAGGTCAGCAAAGCTACTTTAGAGCCAGAGAAACAGGATATTGGGGCTTATTTACAAGCCCCTTGCGCCGCCGCTGCGTCACCTTTTCCCCACACAAAAGTGAAGCACCGGCAGTGCAAGGGACTTGTAAATAAGCCCCACTGTGCCCATTCGAATGCATTAAAACAGTTATGTAACCTTCACACCACGGAAAAGGTGAAATAAAGCACCAGTTTCTAAAGTTATTGCTCTTTCCACAATTACTGGTAACTCAAGTCTCCTGCCTGAGGTCTACTACATTTATTGCAATTTAAAACTTCAGGTATCAAAATGCAAAGTTGTGTTAGCTATTAGCCTTACACTGGCTGAACAACTGCCTCCTACCACAGGACTGTTACGAGTGTCTATAAATCTAAGATTGTATTTTGGGAAGTAGATGATGTACCTCATGCCTGCAACATAAAACAAGCATTTGCAATGCAACAGGGCTGGCATTATTAAACGTTTGAGCTAATGGCATTGCAAATGATAAGGTTTGTTAGTTTTTGCATTTTTTTGTTAAAAAATATTACAGCAGTAACATAAGTAATGAAATTAAATCCACGTAGACCACCACTACCACCACCACTAACACCACCAGTACCACCACCACCAGTACCAATACCACCATCACTACCACCATCGCTACAACCACCACAAGTACCATAACCACCACTACATTTATTACTATTACTACTCTGTGGTGATAGTAATAATAATAGTGGTAGTTATGGTACTGGTGGAAAATTACTATTATAAATTACAATACCTGTTAATTTTTCAAAAGGCATTGCCATTTACAATACCAATAGCTCTAAAACTCGCAGTTGCGAGACCTATTGCATTGTAAATGCTTGTTTCCTTTGCATTCATTTGGGACATTACAGCATTTCAGAAATAATGTCTTGCCATGGAACAGTGAGGTGAGAGGGCAGTGAGCAATCTGCGGTGAGAGAGAGTATCCACCAGTAAGAGTGTTACGGAAAGTAAGTAACTTGTGGTTCTGGTGGCTACTTAGAACAACAGATTCATCACCTCAGGACAGACAGCAAAGCAGTACCTCCCCAGGTGGAGGGTCTATGGAGGGGACTGCCTGCTCAGTCCTGCAGGACATTTGTGGTCTAAGTACCCCTCCCACCAGAATTGGCAACAAAGCAGTATTACTTCATGAACATATTCAATGACGTCCAGGTCACAGCATACAGATGTCAACAACAGGCGCTCTATGAGTAAATGCAGCTGTAGCAGGCTTAGCCATGTCAGAATGGGCTCTCAGACTTTCCGGGAGCTGCATCTTGTCCAGATCATGATGACAAAGGACTATTCACCTTGACTGGGTCCTCTTATGCATAGCCTTTGCTATCTCCACCACGGAGAATCCCAGAAAAAGCTGATTGTCTACACTGTGTTCCTGTTTTTTGATCAATGGAAAAGCTCAAAGCTCTTTTGGGGTCCAGCTGATGAAGCATCTGCTCTTTTGAGGATTGAAAGGGAGCAAGAAACACTGGCAGAGTGATGGACTGCCCAACTTAAAGGGAGTCAAGACATTTGGCAAGCATACCAACTGAGGCTTCAGCACCAAATTGTCTCAAAAAAGGTGGTGTATGGCAGTTACTTTGAAACTGCCTAGAGCTCAGTCATGTGACGAGCTCATGTAATCCCAATGAAGAAGAGCATCTTCAAAGTCAGGAGACAGAGTAAGCAACTATTCATCGGCTTGAAGGGTGTGCATGTGAGATATGTTAAGGCCAAGTTAAGGTCTACTGTGACATCACAAATGGCTTGGGAAAGAACAGGTGTGACAAATCTTTAATAATTTTTACCACAACTGCAGATTTAAACAAGGACAGTTGGTCTTGAAAATGTAGAATGGTCGAAAGGGCTGAAAAAAAGCCTCCTGCAAGACTTTGCAGGGCCAAAAATAAAACCTACCAAAGGAAGCCCGACAGCTTTCCTTGCAAGAGATCAGTTTTAGGAGTACTACACAGGTCACAGTTTTGTCCCAGCATCTGACATTAATGGATTTTGTGGAAAAAGACGCCTGCGTCTAAGAGGGCATCCATCACTTCAGGTGGCAGATCAAACTCAGTTAGTTGTTGCTGCTCAGTCTTCATGCCTGTAGGTGCAGCTTGCACAGATTTAGGTGAAGGATCAAGCTCTGTTGCTGCAACCGAATATCCCTGTGAAGTAGTCGCCTTATCAGGGGACAGATGCTCATGCCCATAAGTTCTGGATACACTCTACTGCCCCAACCAAAAAATACTAGGATGACTTGGGCTCAGTCATTCTTGATTCTTATTAAAACTAAGGATAGTGGAGGAAGAAGTCCTGTGTTCTATTTAAGTACAATACTGGAACTGCAAATAAATTTACATTGCACGTTTGACTGTGGTGAACAAATCTAGCTAGGACTACACCCCCCCACACTGTTGGAAGTTATCCTTCAAAATCTTGGGATATAGATGCCACTGCTGATCTTTCAGACATCCGCTGTTCAGTTTGTCTGCTTTGGTATTCAGGGGCCCTACCAGGTGGTTTGAGGTCAGGGAAATGCCTTGGCATCTCAACGAACTCCAGAAAAACAGAGCCTACTGGCGCAGGACACAGGCGCACACTCCACCCTACTAGTTGCAATACATCATGGCGGTGCTGTTGTCCATAAGAACTTGCACCAGCACCCCCGTGATGAACAGCAGGAAGGCCTTTAGAGCCAGCCAAATGATTTGCCACTCCAACAGACTGATGTGCAGCTGGGCTTCTGATGGAGGGTAGGATCTTCTGATATCTACCACTCCTAGATGACCTCGCAAGGCCAGCAGGGACACACCTGTCACCACTGTCAGCCTTGGGTTGGGATGGGACAGGGGAGTATGGTTCAATCAGTTTCAATCGAACAGCCACCACTGCAGGTCATGAGAGATCTGCTCCGAGAACTTGACAACATCTGTCAGATTTCCTTGATGCTAGTCCAACTGGAACTTCAGATTCAATTGCAGAACCCGCATGTGCCACCTAGCGTAACTTACAAGGATGCTACAGATGTCTAAGAGGCCAAGAAGTTTCAGAGGTGCTCTCAGTGCTCCAGGACCATGGCTGAAAAAAATTGAGATAATAGCCCAAATGTCCTTGGCTCGTTGCGGAGGATGGAAGGCCCAGAACTGTACTGTGTTTAAGACTGCTTCAATAAATGGAAGCCTTTGTGAAAGAGTCCGGTGGGGCTTTGTCTTGTTGATAAAAGGTTTGCTATCGTCTGGAGGTTGTCTATGACTGACTATGGCGAGCCCTCCTTCAACAGACAGTCGCTGAAGTAGAGAAAAACTGGTATCCCCAACCACAGAGGTGGGCTTTGACCATCACCATCACTTTCGTAAACACCCAAGAGGAGCTGAATCGAAGCACTACAAACTGAAAATACTCTTGGTCTACCCTGAACCACAGATATAATCTATAGGACTGCAAGACAGTTTTTTTGAAATACAGTTCCTGCAATTACACCATCCAGTCACCCAGGCCCAGGGCAGGAAGGATCTAGGCCATTACGAGCATTTTGAATTTGTCCTTCCGCAGGATGGTATTCAGAGGCTGATGGCCCAACACAGGCCAAGTCCTCCTTGGGAACCAGAAAATAGCAAGAGCAACAGCAGTCTCCTCCTCAGAGTCCGGTAGCCTTTCAATAACACTCTTGGAGAACAATGGCCACACCTGGAATAAATGATGGATCCCGACCCCCACTAGATGTGCATGCACCAATAATCAATCAATCAATCAATCAGGGGTTTAAATAGCGAGCTACTCACCAGTGAGGGTCTCAAGGCGCTGTGGGGGGTGAGGGGGAGAACGGCTTCGGGTCAGTCAAAAAGCCAGGTCTTGAGGTCCTTCCTGAACGTGTGCAGGGTCGGGGAGCGTCTGATGTTGACGGGGAGCTTGTTCCAGGTCTTTGCTGCGATGTGGGAGAAGGCTCTCCCTCCGGTTTTGTTTCTGCGGATGAGGGGGACCTCTACCAGGGGGAGTTCGGTGGAGCGGAGGTTCCTCTTGGGTACATGGAAGAATACTCTCTTGTTGAGGTATTTGGGTCCGATGTTGTTGAGGGCTTTTTAGGTGTGGGTGAGGAGTTCGAAGTTTGAATAAGAGTACATTAACTGGACTGGGTGGCTGTTACAGCAGGGTAAGAGGATTGATGTCTCTGCTAGCCCATGTGGCGTCTGCCAGACACCCATCCACAGCCTCGACATGACTGGAGTGACTGATCCACTGACTGGGAAGACTATCTCTGCCAATGTACCAGCAGCCTGGAATTGCCTCGGAACGTTTTGAACTGGTGTGGAAACCGTTTAGCAGGGGTCAACAGGCCCAAAGAACATGCTGTAGCTCTATTTTCCTTAAAGGGCTCTAAAGCAGAGTTTGTCATCTCACTGAAAAAGCATAACCCATCAAACATCATAGCTATGAAGAAGACTGGTACATTTCCAGAAAATCCTATGGAACGGGTCCATGTGTGCCAATGAACTACAACACTGGTATTGGCTGATGAGCCAAAGAGGTCTCAAGGTCTTCCAAGGGTGCCAGTAAGATCTCGCTGGCCATGTCCCACAGGACATGTGTATAGCAACCCAGTAGGCACACAGCATTTACTGACTGCAATACCAGACAGACAGAGAAAAACCTATGCTTGCCAAAAGCCTCAATCCTCTTGAATTACCTACCTGGAAGATTGGTTGGGAATTAGTTGGGAGTCATGTTACTGGCTGAGGCCTGAACCACAAAGCTCTCTGAAGAAGTCTGTTTCGTAAAAAAGAAAATCAGGTTCATCAGAAGCCAGTCTGTGATGCATGGCTGCCGGCATAGTTATAGGTGGGCAGCAACAGGACTTTGACCAAATTGCCATTGAGGTATCAGTAAGGGCCTCATTTAAAAGAAGCAAGGGCCTAGAAGTAAAGTAGGATATAGCCTAGGGCTATGGTGTGTGTAGACCAAGTAGAATTTTGGAGATGGTGGAAAAGGCATTGGATTTTCCACCAGCATTTTAAGGTGTTTGCTACCTAATTGTACAAACAGACAGTTGTTAACAGCTCATGGATACTTAGAAGTTATTATCAACATCCCAGCAGATCTATTACTATTGAAGAGTCTGTTAAACAGCGTTTGATGAAATATGGCATGTGGTATGTAATCAAGGTAGGCTCACTGAGAGAAAAGATTACAAAGAAGTATCAATGAGGCTTTACTAAAAACATTATCTCAGAACCCAAATAATGGGTGTCCAAATGCAAATGTTTAAGTATGTTTGACTACAGAGCCTTGAAGAGTAGTCCGAACGCAACCCCGAAAATGAGTAAAATCATAAAAGTAACTGAGTGTAGTGATGCTTACGGAGCTAGGGAATACAATATCTGTACAATTGAGACACTCTTCCTCATATGCCATAAACAATAACTTGTACGCGTCTTCTTATTTTGCGCACCACAAAAGGAGTACTAATTGTAACAGCTCACATAGTTTAGATTCCAAGTGGAGTTTAAAACACAGTTTCTGAACCAAAGAGGATTTATATTATTCAATGTGACTCATTTCAAACTTCCATGTAGTGTTCAAAATTACAATCAAACTTGTAATATCACCATATAACTTTGATGTTAATGGGAAACAAGTGTGGTTTGGAATTCAGCTTCGGATTAAAGGTCTAAGCCGAAATATCGAAACACACAGACTTACACACTGTCTCAGTATAGGCTTTTTAAGTTAGGAGTAGGAAGGTATCAGTTAAACATTACACAACATAGGAAACTGTTTACTCTGCCAGACATTTTCCAATATCACTTACCATCAGGCTTGTGGGAACGATCAAGCACATTGTGAAGTTTGCTACAGAGCTGGATCATATTGGCCAACTGCCGGTTGATCTGCACATCTTTCGCCCAGGCTGGAGTGTGGCACACAGGACATTCGCTGCCAATGGATGAGCCCACACATTTTCTGTGAGGTGGAAAGCAAAATCATTGCAATATCTTCAAAAACAAACTACACAAGCATACAGGTAAATGGAAAGACACTTGAGACTCTGTTGGTCGGCCAAAAGACTGACCAAGCATTCAATATGGTAACATTGCATCCAAGAGCACACATACCCCCACACATTATATGAACAGAAACAGAAAATGACCTTTGAGAGCTACAAGTTAAGTGAAAGAAGTGCCCAACCTGAAGCAGAGTAAAGATGGTCAGTCACACTTATCATGTTCATGCATTTTCTTGACATGAACACCCTAGCCTTAGTGAAGGAAGATTTTACACTACTGGCCAGACTAATGATGTAACCTCTTATACACTGATGCTACAGGGTGGGGATGTCATCCACAGTGGGTGGAAACTGTGGAAAGGGTTGATATGTTCTAGTATTTTTCAGGATTATTAAAGAATGTACTTTGCAGAAGCGGGTAGATATTGGTCATGCCCAACTCTCTAGTGCCCCATTCCTCCCATCTTATTGTAAGCAAGGAGAGGAACATACTTGCACACAGTCACCACAATCATGGATGATATTTATGCTTCAGTGATGAAGCTGAATGGGAGGAATAGCCTTGTAATGTAGTATAAGATTAAAAGTAAAAAAACATAAAAAAGGGGGAAAGGGTAGAAATGTCTTGACCCCCTTAGTACTTGTCCAGTGGTTCCCCTGGAACCCTGCTAGAGCAAAAAAGCATTTCTTATTTTTGCTGTGAAATCGCAAAGGAGTTACAAATCCGCGGGAAAATATATTTAAAAAAACAAGCGCGTTATCCAGCATTTATTTCTTTTCCAGCCCCCGCGGGTGGGCCAGATCCCGGTGGCATCCATTTTTTGCAACCGTGCTTGAGTGTTGATTCAAATATGTTGCTGAACAGCATTACGCAAATCAGTTAAATGTCTTTAATTGCATATCTATACTTGGAGGAAGGCAGCGTTCGTTCTCCACTACTGGGGCAGCCTCTTCTATAAGTGAATGCAGTTCAATAACCAGTGATCTTAAGTCGCATTTAAGCACTGGACTCACAGCTTGCAGAAGATTAGGTCTCAGTGATATGTTGCTACAGATGATAGAGGTCAATTTCTGCTATTTACTGATAGAGTTGTGAATTAGTACTTGAGTAGTGCGAAGTGCTCCAGAAGCACGCTCACATTGCAGCTCTTAAGTGCTTGAAATGCTCAAAGGAAAACTCTGCAACGTACACTGTAATGAATTCCACCTAGCAAAGACAAACAGAACTTTCAAAATAGCCAACGGTTAATACATGGAATGACAATCATCTTTTGTTTCAAAGAATGCCAAATAATCTTTAGGATTCTCTGAAACAAAAGCGATACCACCTCTTTACAGGAGTGTTTTCAGAAAATTATGCCCCCTTATGAAGGCGAATATTTGAAATTGAGGGGGGGGGGGGGGCAACAATGTTCCACGGAGGTAATCACTTAGTATTATATATTACATAATTAGCATGAGTCTAGAAGGCATAATTAATATTCCTCATAGAGTATTATCAATATTTGAAAATAAAACAAAGCATAGTGAAATCATGTAGCTAAGCGCGCACACACACATATATATGTATACATACACACATATATTATAATAATATATATATATATATATATATATATATATATATATATATATATCAAACTTAGGACCAACTTTTCCCATAGACTAAGCATTTTTTGTTTTCCTAATGAAACTCACACACACAACCACTCACTTACCCACTTACCCATACACCTACTCACACAGCCACCCACGCACCCATAGTCACTCACACATCCACTCACTACTTCATACAGCTACTCACACATCCAATCACCCATCAATACAGCCGCTCAACAGAGCTTCTCACAAACCACTCACTTACCCATTCACACATCCATACAAGCACTCGCACGTCTACTCACTCACCCATACAGCCATTCATACAGTCAGTCTCTAATACAGCCATTCCCACACCCAGTTAACAAAACACGCACCCAAACAGCCACTCGCTCACCCACATTTGAATTTAAAAATATTTTTAGAGCGCTCGGACACCAGGCGGTTTCATGGCGCATATACCACTCACACACCCAGTCATTCACCCATACAGCCTCTCACAGTCTCTCACTCACCAATACACCTACTCACACAGCCACTCACCCATACAGCTACTCACACACCCACTTATTCACTGGTACAACAACTCACACACCTACTCACACAACCAATCATGCATGGATAGACACAGTCACATCCCACTAACAGAATATAGGTAAGAAATAGTTTTACTCATTAGTACTACATAAACTACACTAATTTAATGTTTGTAGTACCTAAGTATATATGTTTAACACAAACCTTTAGAACACACTCACAATCACTGGATGATGTCATTAGTGGTGTCATCAGTGATGTCAATGACCATGTCATGAGTGATGTAATATGTTAGGTCATAGGCAGTGCATTGGTGGCGTAAGTTATAGTTAGTGAAATATGGGCCTAACTATAAAGTCCATACGCCGTTTTTTCTCCCGGCGTTTTCAAGAACGGAGGACGGACCACAGGTATGTGCAATTGAGTTTATTCCGCTCCCTTGCACCACATCACCAGCATCATATATATATGTAGTCCATGACAGCAACTACAGAGGGTGTGTGATCACGTGATCGTGGGGGTGAAAGCTCTAACCAATGGGAGTATGGCACAGCATCTAAAGGTGTGGGTGGAGTAGCACCGGGATTACAGTGGCATCCGAGGAAGGCGTTGTACGCCAAAATGCATCATGCCCGTTGTCCTATTAAGACTTTCAAGATATTCCCCTGTGTGGCCTCTATACTTCTCTAGCAACCGGAGGGGTTTGTGTGTGATATTATATATATATATATATATATATATATATATATATATATATATAATGCATTTTTGCATTCTCCCGTTCCGGCACTTTGCACTTTTCGCACCTTATTCACTTTGCCAAACTTACGTATGGGCTAACTCAGTTATTTTAACTTGGAGTTTTACATAATATACCTTAGCCACTAGATTCGTACTTTGTTACACATCTCGAGCACAACATTTTTCATTAATTTTGTTATTTCAAAATTATTTTTTGTCTCCCCTTTTTTTAATGGTGTTGGCACTTTCCATTCCACACGAAAGCCCATCCACTTTCTAAGCCCACGCAGTAATGCCTGCAAATTCCCTATTCCAACAAGGTACTAATTTGATATACTGCCTTCGATACCTTTTGAAAATCTCAGTATTATATATACAGGCATTGGCATACGATGTATATTAGACATGTTATCAGATCATGTGAGTAACTTTCTGCATTTAATTTTCTCATAGCCAACTATACCTGTCTGGTTGCAGATAATACGTATTTTACAATTATTCATTAGCAACAGAAGGTTTGGTATCAAAATGAGTATTTTATTTACATTTTAGTCGCAAGTTGGTTTTAAGGTTCTATTTTGGCAATTTTACTGTTTCTATTTCCATGGCTTTCAAATCATGTGATGTGGCTACGTAATTGTATTTGCACTTTAAATAACTCACACGGATTGGCTCCGACATGTCATGTGAACAAGGCTTTGACGAGCTGAAACGCGTCATGGCGATGAAGGAGTAAACAACAAATTGAGCACTTACTTTGGGTCTGTGTCCTGTTTTGTTCGGCGGAGTATTGTCACCGAATTGGAATCGAAGTAATATATATATATATATATATATATATATATATATATATATATATATTATATCATCAAAAGTGCCCTCAATTCGAAAACACACTCCAATGTTGACGAATTCAAGGAATTCTTATTATTCACATCAACCTGCATTTCACTTTTGGAGTCCCTTTCTTGCCTTACACGTTTCGGAGGCTCGCTCCTTGACCTCAGTAGTAGATTCTGTGATGCATCATAATTAAAACTTTTTATATTACCCTCAGTGGGCCTCTTATCAGTAAATGTCTGATTCTCTAGCTTGTCTTCTGTCCCACAATTTGGCTCTGAGAGTTCAGGCTTATGTGGCCCCCACTCAATTTCCAGGGTGGTGAAGTCGTCACGGATGGGCTGCCTTTAAATAATTATCCATCAAAAGAGAACGCACTCCACTGTAGACGAATTCAAGGAATTCTATTTATTCACAGCAAACGGCATTTCACTTTTGGAGTCTTTTTCTTGCCTTACGCGTTTCAGAGGCTTGCTCCTTGATCACAGGCTCATGTCATGAATGATGTAATATGTGACGTCATCAGCAGTGCATTGCGGAGGCACAAGTTATAGCTAGCTCAACTAACTATAACGGCCGAATTTCTCTTGTCTTGTACGAGTGAAATGTTCAACTAACTATAACGTCCCTAAAACCTGTGTTTTTTTCAGTGAATTTCAAAGGTTTTTTTAAATGCTAATTTCTAACTATAACATCCCTGAAACCTATGTTTTTTTCAGTGAATTTCTAAGGTTTTTTAAATGCTAATTTCCAACTATGCCTACAGAGGTAGGACATGTGCAGAAAGAGGAAGGCGCAGAAAGAAGCAAGAGAAATGCAGAAAGAGGCAACAGCAGTCCAGAAAGAGGAAGAAAGGTGCAGAAAGTGATGTGATATCGTGTTGTATTGTGTTTTTGCATTATTTGCACTACGTAGGACACTCTACCTGTCTCTCCCTAGCCCCGGTCCGACGCGGCAAGTGCCGTTGCGCGGAGGGCTTCTGGGAGCTGATTTCTGCATCACTTCCTGCATCACTCCTGCTGGTGAGCGTTCTAGTTCTTCAAGCGCCCAGCACCACTTAAGGCCTCTCTAATGCGCATGCGCAGCGGACGCACGCAGCGGGCGCGCCGGTGGCACGCCAAAGGCAAGCCCGTCTGCGCCTGGACCGGGCCCAGGGCCATTCCCCCTGGTCCTGAACATGCTGAACACATGATTGTTAGGTACTCCTCCCTGGATCTATATAATCTACGCCCTCCATCCATCAAGGGTTGTATTCGCATGGTCCTAGATAGCACGGACGGGCCACCGAAGGCTTGCCCACTTTGCAACTACACTCCCACCCTACAACCCAATCAACAAACTAGTGCAACATGCTACACTAATCTATCTAACAGAAACATCAGCACCGC
This sequence comes from Triturus cristatus, assembly GCF_964204655.1. NCBI lineage: Eukaryota > Metazoa > Chordata > Amphibia > Caudata > Salamandridae > Triturus > Triturus cristatus. The sequence continues at coordinate 627,661,646 of NC_140584.1, read as the reverse complement.
GCTCATTAATGCGCGCTCTCTTGTCAAACATAAATATGATATAGCAGATCTCATAACAGACTATAAACTTGATATTCTTTTTGTAACGGAAACCTGGACAGACCCTTCTTCAGGACCGGATCTTGTAGCGGCCACTCCAGAGGGCTACACCGCCTTACGGAAGGATAGAATAAATAAAAAAGGCGGTGAACTAGCCATGATCTTTCATAACAATCTTTCAGCAAAAGTCATACCTGTCCCCCTGCCTACTTGCGAGGCTCTATACTTTTCCATTCAGCTAACCGCATCGCAAACCTTCAAGGGTATCCTACTTTACCGCCCACCAGGACCCAGAACAGAATTTCTTTCTACATTAAATACGCTGCTAGAACCTTCTGCAGTTGAATCTACCTTCACAGTCCTAGGTGATTTCAATTTTCATCTGGAGAATCATCTTGATAGCAATACTAAAAATGTACTTATTGACATGGAAGCAACAGGTCTATTCCAGCAAGTCCAAAATGCCACGCATCAAGCCGGCCACATCTTGGATGGCCTTTTCTCTAACTCTCAGGTCATCCGTGTACAGAATATTCTCCCATTAGCATGGTCTGATCACCACGCAATCTTCTTTGAAATCCAGATTAGTGCCAAGGACTTACCTAAAGCTTCATCCTTTAAATTGGGCCCACGGAGAGCCTGGAGGGGTTTAGACCCGCAGCTCCTAAAAACCCATTTATCCTCTACTCAACCTATAGTCTCTTCTGACCCCAACACAGCGTCAGTAACTTACACCAAATGGCTTAACGATGAGTTTGATCGGCTGATGCCCATCAAGAACATCTAAAAAAATCGGAATGCCCCATCAGCCCCATGGTTTTCCTTAGAGGAGAGAAAAACTATGTAGGAACTACGAAAGAAAATGGCGCAGATCCTACAACCAGCAGGACAAACTAGTTTATAAAACTGAGCTTACTAAATATAAACAGCTGATTATTCAGGAAAAAAGTAGATATTACACCGCACAGATTGAAGCTGCACAAGACTCGAATAAACATCTATTCCAAGTAGGTGCAAAATTATCTAGGTAATCACCTGCTAACAGTGTTATCCCCACTCAGCCACTTTGTGACTCCTTAGCAAATTTTTTTGTCGACAAAGTGAACAACATCTACACTAAATTTGCTTCGGCATCTAATACCAAGGCTCAACCAACAAAAAAGGACCCCCTCATATACTCCCTAATGGAATTTGAAAACACCACCTCTGATCAGATTGCTAGTATAATGTCAGCAATTAAATCAGGCTCTGCCAATGATCCCTGTCCACCTGCGGTACTCATGCCTGTATTAGATCAAGTGGCCCCAGTCCTGTCTACTATCTATAACACCATGTTCACTTCAGGCATATACCCCATGGTATGGAAAAAACTATAATAAAACCCCTATTGAAAAAAGCCAACCTTGACTCTAGTGAAACCAAGAACTATAGACCAATAGCCAGCCTGCCTTTCCCGGCAAAAATTATTGAAAAAGTAATGAATACCCAACTTTCTAAATACATTGAAGATCACCAACTACTAGACACCACTCAGTTCGGATTCCGGAAAGGTCACGGAACAGAGACCGCATTCATTAAGGCAACCGAGGACATTAGAGTTATTTTGGACCAGGGAGGCACAGCAGTTCTTGTGCTGCTGGATCCCTCAGCAGCCTTTGACACGGTCGATCATGCCATACTAATCGACCGTGTTGCAGAATTAGGCATCGGGGATAAAGCCCAAGACCTGCTTGCCTCGTTTCTTGCTAACCGTACCCAGACGGTCAACCTTGGCACCTTCCAGTCCTCTCAACTAAGTCTTCCCTGCGGTGTCCCGCAGGGTTCGTCCTTGAGCCCTACCCTTTTTAATGTCTATGTGGCAGACCTGGCTAGAATCATCAGGAGACATGGGCTGGGTCTCACATCTTATGCCGACGACACTCAGTTGGTGTTGACCATACATAATGACGGAAAAGAAGTAGCCGAAAAATTTCAAGGAGGCCTACTGGCCATCAGTGACTGGATGACCACTAATTGTCTCAAATTAAATTCTGAAAAAACAGAAGTCATGATCTTCGGCAAGCTAGCCCCAGCTTGGTCCTCTACCTGGTGGCCACTGTCTTCGGGCTCTCCACCCTCCCCAGTTACAAAGGTTAGGAGTTTAGGAGTCATATTTGATGATAAACTAACTTTCCTCCCTCATGCCAATTCTGTGGTTTCAGCTGCTTTCTACAAACTGCGCATGATTAAGAAAATTCTTTCATTTCTTACCTTGACTTCAGGAAAAACTCTTGTCAGTACTCTAATTATGTCAACCATTGACTACTGCAACGGGCTTCTTTTGAATGCTCAAAATAAAGTCATTCGCAAGTTGCAAACTATCCAAAATGCAGCCGCCAGGATGCTCTCAGGAACTCCTAAATATAAGCCAATATCTCAGGTTATCCACAAATACCACTGGCTCCCTGTGAAGAACCGCATCATGTTTAAGGCCTTATGTATTGCGTATAAAACATCGCACAACATAGGGCCTCAATTTTTGATTAATGACCTGGCAGCCTATACTCCTTCCCGGGCGCTTCGCTCATCTACAGCATTTCTGTTTAAAGTGCCTCGCACCTAAACAGCCGCCTGGGGCGACAAACGCTTCATTGTCGCAGCTGCTAAACTTTGGAAATCGCCTCCACTACATATCAGAACCTCCCAGTCATTACTTACGTTCAGAAGAATGACGAAAACGTGGCTATTCGAACAATAAGTCTTCTGGTATAGGTTTCATGCTGCCGTCCTTAGCGCTGAGACACCTACGGGTATTTGAGCGCTCTATAAATCTCATAAACATAAACATAAAGAAGCAAGAGATATGCAGAAAGAACCAACAGAGGTGCAAAAAGGCCTTGTTGCAAAGTCAACCTGTGCCCTGGGCAACCCGCAACATTTTGCTCACTGGTACTGGTGTTAACTGATTCTGACTGACCCTCGGCTCTGCCTAACCTAACTGACTGTATCAGTGCTATGCTAAAAGACACTTAGAATACAGTGGAAACACCTACATACACTAGTGTACACTATGGGTTGGGGTGCCCCTGTGATTGGCATGACCTCCCCTGTAAGGCCCTAGTACATAATAGGGCAGGGGGTAAAACTACCTCTATGTCCTTAGCATATAATAGGGCATGGCAGTTAAGAGGCCAGCAGCCCTTTTCTGCACTTGCATGTGTGCGCTGCTGAGCCTGAGGTCAATTTAAAAGTAGCCCTGTGTGTGCAGAGAGAGGCAAGAGAGGTACATAAAGAGGGAAGAAGGGTGCAGAAACAGCAAGAGCAGTGCAGTAAGAAACAGAGGTGCAGGAGGCGGCAAGAGGGGTACAGAAAGAGGCAAGAGAGGTGCAGAAAGAGGCAAGAGGTGCACAAAGAAGGAAGAAGGGTGCAGAAAGAGGGAAGGGTGCAGAAAAAAGCAAGAGAAGTGCAGAAAGAAACAACAGAGGTGCAGAAAGAAGAAAGAGCAGTGCAGAAAGAACCAAAAGAGGTGCAGAAAGAGGCACGAAGGGTACAGAAAGATGCAAGAGAAGTGCAGAAAGAAGCAACAGAGGTGCAGAAAGAGGGAAGAAGGGTGCAGCAAGAGGGAAGGGTGCAGAAAAAAGCAAGAGAAGTGCAGAAAGAAACAACAGAGGTGCAGAAAGAAGAAAGAGCAGTGCAGAAAGAACCAAAAGAGGTGCAGAAAGAGGCACGAAGGGTACAGAAAGTTGCAAGAGAAGTGCAGAAAGAAGCAACAGAGGTGCAGAAAGAGGGAAGAAGGGTGAAGAAAGAACCAAGAGACGTGCAGGAAAAGGGAAGAAGGGTGCAGAAAGAGGCATGAGGGGTGCAGAATGAAGCAAGAGAGGTGTAGAAAGAAGAGAAGTGCAGAAAGAAGCAACAGAGGTACAGAAAGGGGCAACAGAGTTGCAGAAACAGGCAAAAGAGGTACACAAAGAGGGAACAGGGGTGCAGAGAGAGGCAAGAGTGGTGCAGAAATGGGAAGAGGGGTGCAGAAAGAGGCAAGAGGGATGCAGAAATTTGCAAGAGATGTGCAGAAAGAAGCAAGTGCAATAAGAAAACAGTTACAGAAGGAGGCAAGAGGGGCGCAGAAAGTAAGAGAAGTGCAGAAAGAAGCAAGAGAAGTGGAGAAAGAAGCAACAGAGGTACAGAAAGAGGCAAGAGGGGTGCAGAAAGAGGAAGAGAAGTAAAAAAAAAAAGAAGCAACAGAGGTGCAGAAGGAGGCAAGAGCAGTGCAGAAAGAACCAACAGAGGTGCAGAAGGAGGCAACAGGGGTGCAGAAAAAGGCAAGAAGGGTGGAGAAAGAACTCCCCTGACGTTGATCATAAATAGCACAGACAGCTCACATCTGATCTCCAAACTTTATTAGGCATGCGCCTTGCTGTAACCTGTCCGAGATGACAAAATCCGTAGCGCATGGGAGGTAGACTTGGGAATAACCATCACAGATGACCAATGGGCATACTGCTGCTCGGCAACACAAAACATCTCCCTGAATAGCAGACACAAATTATTACTCTTCAAATTCCTGTGCAAAGATGTCTGGCAAGGGCAGAAGAAGAATTGATAACAGTAATTCAAAGTGGGGGGGGACCCTTCAGACGCACTTGTAAAAATAATGGCAGCTAAATCATCCCTTATGGAGATAAAAGCGCAAAAAGCAGCAGAAACTCTAATAGCATGGAGACAGGAAGCTTACGAGTGCAGCGAACAGGTTGGCCATCACTTAGCTATCAAGGCAAGACAGAAAGCTACACGGAATTCAATTACAGCTATAAATGATACTTCACAAGGTAAAATCACGGACCCAGAAGGGATACGCAGGGTATTCTATCGATATTATCAGGAACTGTATCACGCGACTAACCTTGATAACTTGAAAGATATTAAGGCCTATTTGGATCAATCTCCCCCGGCACGACTATCACAGGATGAACCGATGCAAATGGAAGAGGCCCCCCAATGGACTGATATTTTATTATGCATCAATAGTCTTCCTTCTGGTAAAGCCACCGGCCTAAATAAAATCCCAATGGAATTTTATAAGAAATTCTCGACTGAATTAAAGGGAGGTATGCAACAGCTAATCGAGCATGTATATAATGGGGGGAGGCCTCCCGAATCTTGGACACAAGCAAAAATAATCGTTTTTCTTAAGAAGAACAAATCAGCTTTAGAACCTGCTTCTTATCGCCCGATTACTTTAATAAATGCCGACAACAAGATTTACTCAAAAATCTTAGCTGTTCGTTTGTCTGGGGTGATTCATAAAATTGTTTCACCAAAACAACATGGCTTTATCCCAGGCCGTGGCACAACAGACCACATTAGAAGGGCTATATCACTCTTTGATGCCGCTAACATTATAAAGGATCCTACAGCTCTAATTTTGCTGGATGCTGAAAAGGCCTTTGACAGGGTCTCTTGGCCATTTTTATGGGAGACCCTGGCAAAGGCCGAGATCGATCCAAAACTTATACAAGCTTTCAAGATGCTTTACTTTCAACCTACAGCAAAACTTTATATAAATGGGGAGCTGACAGACTCATTTAAGATTTCAAGAGGTACACGGCAAGGTTGCCCAAGCTCGCCGCTTCGGTTTGCCTTATATATAAACCCCTTTTTACAACAACTGGAGGCTAACCCAAATATTAGCCCTATAATCTCTCAGGGCTGGGAAACTAAAATATTGGCTTATGCCGATGATAAAGCTGTACTGACTGCCAATCCTGAAATAACTGAGCGAGATTGAGACAGAGGCGGCAAGATTTGGTCAATATTCCGGATATTCACTCAATAGCTCTAAAACACAAATTTTATGTAAAAATATAACTATGAATAATGACGATAGGCAGGTTGATAAGGCCACATACCTTGGAGTGAATATTATGACAAATATAGAAGCTATTGTTGAAGAGAATATCAATCCTTTGATAGCTAAAACTAAAGTGGAATTAAACAGGTCGCATAATCTACATTTGTCAATTATAGGAAGATGCAATATAATTAAAATGCTTTTTTCCCCAAATTTTTATATTATTTAAGAGCAATCCCATTAGAATTTAGCAATAACTGTTTGAAGAAAATTGAAGATCTGTTTTCACAATTTATCTGGGCATATGATAAACCAAGAAGGGCTTATAAATATTTAACGTTACCAAAAGAAAGGGGTGGACTTGCGCTTCCAAACATCAGATTATATTATTGGGTTATCACTCTCTTGACTAATTTAACCCTTATTGGGGAAAAACCAAGAGAAAGAACACTAGAGGATATACCGACACCGATTGAACTTTTAATGGGTGAAAAGGCATGGGGAGGGGCGTGGAGATTCCTGAACGATTGTCATTACAAGAAAGTCTGCTTTAAGACACTGGCTGGTGGATGTAAGGTCTTGAAATTAATACGCAAAAACCTTGGATTAGGTGATTAAATTACTAAACACCAATTGGTAATAATCATAACTTGCCGGAACTTTTTAGAGACTCTATAGTTAAAAATTGGCAGGAAAAAGGCCTAACCAAACTGGGGGATTTCTACACAATAACAGGTATAGTCTTGTTTGAAAATTTGAGGGCAAAGTATGATTTAGAAAGGAGGCATTTTTTTAAATATCTACAAATACGGGATTTTTTAAGTAAAAAATGCGGAGGCTCAATTGGTTTTGGTAATAATAATATTATTGATAATATGAGAAAGATTGAACCACCATCTATTAGCGTTATGTATAAACTCCTCAATGAATTAATGTCAGATGACCTAGAAGATCGCGCAAAAAAGGAATAGGAATCTCAAAGAATTATTTAAGCACTCATTAAATTTGGCGCAAAACACTTTAATCCCGGCCCCGACTCCAGGCCCAGTACTACAAAACTTGCTTTTCACTTTACTATACTCCTAAGAAAATAGCAAAATGGGGGATAGGGAGAGGGACTTTATGTCCTAGATGTTCATTCTATCAAGCGGACTTAAATCATATGTTTTCTACATGCAGTGGCTTAAATAATCTAAAGCAAGAGATCTCAACCTTTTTAAAGGAACTGCTTGGGAATGATATTGTCCTTTCCCCATCTTTGATCGGATTAGGGGTGGATTCGGACCAACAAGGGAAACCAGGTGAAAAATTGATGTTTATTGGTATGGCAACACTACGATTATGTTTGGCTTCAGCTTGGCTGAATCCTTCCCCCCCAACCTTTTATCAGTGGCTGTCTCGTATGACGGCTAATTATAATTTTGAGAAAGCTATTTATCAGAAAAGAGGAACACAGGCTTGGATGAAAGGGTTAACAAGCATTTGCAATGCAATAGGTCTCGCAGTTACGAGAGTTTCAGCTTTTGGCATTGTAAATAACAATGCCTTTTATTTATGTTTTTAAAACAAAAATAAAAGGCATTATGATTTGCAATGTCAATAGGTCAAACTCGCGTATATGCGAGACCTATTGCATTGCAAATGCTTGTTAAGAATAGAGTTGGATTTATAGCCTCTAAGAGTGCAATTGTGGTTTATATAGTTTCTGTTGGACAGAGCTGCTAAAGAAAGCTTCAAGGAAGAAGCCCTCCACTGTTCCAGTCTAGTGTCAGGTAGTCATAGTACCACTTCCTTCTAGATTTTTTGCATCACAAAAAGCTGCTCAGTAACTTCTTTGGTGTTGTGAGCCTTTTATCCCAGCTTGATACTTACCTTGGTAAGGAGTAAATATTCAGTTTAAGTTCCCATATAACATACACCAGGTAACCAGTACCAGCAATCTGGTGCCCTTTTTCTCACCTCCAAGTTCTATCATTACATTCAAGGTCTACATTTGTGCTCTACTGGAACACTTTTCTTCTGAAACCTACATTTTTCTGGATCACTTGATCTGCTTTTTTCCTTTGCACTCCCAGACATCATGCTCAAGATTAAAAATAAAAGGACTGCAGATTCTTCTCAGGTCTCCTCCCTGGAAAATTTCACAACTGCTCACCTTTCCAAGGAAAACATAAACCCTTAATAGTTGGAAATGCTTGTTTCCAACAACTTAAATGAGCAATTGTAAAGATGTTATACTGAAACTGCGTTCAGCAATAAAAATTGAACGTATAAAATGCATCTTTGACTAAGGCCTATAAAACAGTGGATACAACCAGCAGCTATAGTCTTTGTAAATGCAGGCCTTTACTTGTGCACACAGGTATTCTGTAAGAAAGCCTATTAATCAAATCGATGTTGGCATGTCCGCCATTTTTTCCACATGTTTGCTTCCTACAAATTCTCAATCAGCAGCCTCGGTTAGTGGCCCCTGCCCCTTCTGCATATTTATTCTTCTTTAACTGTTGGATTTGTACCGCCTGAACTAGAAAAATCTGTGAGCAGTCATTCTTCTTCTGAAAAAAGTATTTGCAGAGTCAGTAAGAACGCAGCGATTTTGGTCCTATATGCAATTTCCCCAACCAAGGGAAACTCATCCGACTCTTAAGTAAATGCAGCTCCAATGCATCCAGGGCCAGCATTTGCTTTTGGATCATTGCGAAGGAGGGTTCTGCTTAAGAGATGGTACAGAGGCTGTGCTCTTGGGCATACCAAGGGAAAGTTGGTTAGACGCAGATGACGGCGGCATCAGTATCTTTAATATTGTGCATATGTCGGCAGCAAACAAAGGCCATTCAGTTGTGCTCAATCGCATCTTAGATCTGGGGCAGAGTAACCTGCCCAGAAATGAATCACTTCCTTTCTGTCAGACCACATGCAGCACGTTGCTCTACCTCCACCCAGGTCGGAAAAGAAACCAACTATGTGTGGAGTCCACCAGAGATCCTCCGTAAGTCTGCTCATTTTCATATTTTACTGGCTCCACAAATCAATCAGAACACCTTTCCATCACATTCTCTCCCACTACAATCAATTTCTAGGTGCAGGGACTCGTCCTTGTGCTGAAGGGAAGTAAAGGCTCTGGTGTCCCAGATTTCTGGCAAGCCGAACTGGGCCCAGTGCTATTCAAGCTCAGAATGTCAGGAACCAGGGTTTCCAGCTAGATGATGTAATGCCTCTCATTCCGTGAGTGCTCATGTTAATCAGGTCCCACCAACATCAACTCTGTATCCTCTTCAGCCAAACATGGTCAATTTTGCAGCATTATCCTTCGGAACAGATGAATCCAGTAATCTCTAAATCCGTGTCTAGCACCTGCAGTAACTTCAAGAAGATGCAGCATGAACAGTGATGGGAATATCCTGGTGGGAGCATCTCTCTTCAGTCCTTTGACAGTTATATTGGTTTCCAATAGGCCAACGCATAAAATGTAAAGCACTTTGTATAACACACAAGATTACTTTTGGTGGTAGACTCCTTTACTCTGCAGCAAGTGAACATACAGCAGCGATGTTCAGGCCTTGAATTGGGGTCCGCTGAAGATACAATGATTTTGTAAATTCTGTATAGGGGAGCGACATTTTGCAGCTGTAGCTGCCTCTCTAATGAACCACATGCTTGCCTCTCTTCAGACCCAAGCCAACTACAGTCTTTTCCTAAACAGTCTAAACCTTGGCTATTCCCGCAGGCAACTAGTAATATTCCTAGTTTGTCTGTTTACACTTCAACCACATTTAAGATCTTGACGCACGTATACATCGATAAAGTGTGGTGCCATCTCAATAGTGATGTCTCAGTACAAGCAGGGGCACTGTGTAGGAGGCAAATAAGTCTGGAACAGAATACACTGTTGCGCACCTAAAACACTATGTGGAGATGTTCAGAGTATGGCGCTCCAAGGGAACTTCCCCTGCTGCCAGTGTGTCCTGTCAGATGGAGGAGCGAGGCCTGCATGTGCTAGCTGAGAATGTTGTATTGCTGCAGCATAAACCCACACACATGCTTGTTTTCACTTCGCCACCTCTTGCTTGAGTGCTGTTGTCTCATTTATCAAGACTGTGGGGTCATCCTTGGTGCTGAGGGTGCATGTTGCAGACATTAGGAGCTAAGTAACCCTTCTTAAGGACAGCGCATGTGTCTGGTTTGCATTCAGTGCACCTTCCTGCACAAGCTGAGCATGCCTTTGAAGTCTGAACCGAAGGCTGGTTCTGTGGAAATGAGGAGCAAGAATGGTAGAACCACAGCACAGCACCACCATCATCTTTCATGCTGACTAGTTTCGGTCATGATATTTAATAGTATCAAAATGACTAGAGTCTATGCTCTGGCCACTGCATGCACTACTGTGCCCAAGAGGACTGCCTGCCAGTCCTGTCTAATCAAGTTTATACATAAACATTAACAAATGCGATTAAAACAAACAATTTGTCACACAAATTAACTGGATGAATCAATTATTTAATTCAGTGATTTCTTTTTTAGTAGCGAGTTCGTGACGTGAATCTTCCAAAACATGAAGGTCACAATATTCTCTTTTACATAATTCATTCCAACCCAATGCATTTCGGGTGTAGGGGACACTTCATCAGGGAGTCTCTCTTTAAAGGCGTACCCCAACATCTACCGGACGTACTCGTCTCAGCGGTCCCTCCCTTGGTTAAATCGCTGAACCTAGAAGTACATTCATGCTGTATGGTCTCCTTTGTGAAAAACGTATGTTAGGGAAAATATAAAATTCTGTGGAAACTTGTGACTTCCTTCTCAGACCTGAACCCTTTCCTGTTAATCGAAAGCTTTGCCTACTTGCAGTCTCATTTTAAAGGTCATTATGCAGACACTGCACGTGCAAGTTAAAATGCAGCGCTCATACACTATGTTGGGGAAAATGCTGCAGTCTGCTGTCCAAAGGTTTCGGCACTGAAGGCGTTAATCTCGACCACATTTGACAGGGACTTTTGTCACAAGCGCTATAACTCGGACTGAATACCGGTAAGAAATATGTGGCTGCACACAACCACTGCTGCACAGCGTTTGGGCGTCCCTGTGTCCTGCAGACAAAAGAAAATGTGCTTAGTAGAGGATTTTCCTGCGGTACAACCTTACATGCTATATTGTCATACACTGAAGTGTAGTAAAAAGGAGGCTCTTTTGGACCTAATAAGATTACCATATATCATTCATTCCCACTCCAGTCTAATAAGACCCACCAACTTCCAGGATCTCACATAAACCCAAACTATGGGCCGAACAACTAATCACAAGCACGTTGGTGGACGACTCAATAAGTACATGAAATTACAATTTTATTAAAAAGATAATTTCGTGAAGCATAAAAATACAATAATATAATAACAGGGTCGCAGTTGAAAATTACACGGTACAGTACACAGGAGACAGTGACATATGTCAGTGGAGAGCTGTAGTGCAGCGGCCAGGGCAGCTGACTTCGGAGCACAGGGGTCTGCGGCAGCTCAGCTCAGCACCATGTGGCTCTGGGCAATAGCTCACTTAATTTCCAAAACGGACCCCAGCGCCTTGAGACCCGTAAGGGTGAGTAGTTCGCGCTTTACAAATACGGATTTTTTATTATTTATTTAGGTCCAAGAGAGCCTCCTTCTTATTGTACTTACTGTACCCTGTCTCTTGGCTAGTGGGGTCACTCCCATTTATTACATACACTGAAGTGTGCCAGTGTATGAAAAAGAGGGTGGGTTGGGATATATTAACAAAAAATAAACCTGAAATAAAAGGTAAAATTGCAGTGTGTGTATATCATGCACCATATCTAAATAAGTTACCACCTGCTGTTCTGGGAAGCACTGTATTAGCCATATAGGGTTAGTGCTAAATAAAAGGTATACAAGGTGCACAAAGGTGCTTCTACTGCATTGATATATCCACCATAGAAAGAGTTGGGCATTGTGAACCCATTCATAATAAAAGGAGGCGAAATCATATTACAGACCTAAGAAGAAAATAATCAGCAGATCCCCTCAAGGCACAGTGCTATTCAAGGGCAAGGGTGTAAGGGGTGGCATCTGGCTTCCTTTTAGGGCAGAGACGTTGAAGCTGTACTTGAAAGGTAGGAAGAAGCCCACTATAAAGGAGACTTTGCTTTTGGTCTGAAGTTAGACTTGCTCCAGCCAAGTCCACTATGGACTTGGCTGCGCTTTGAACATTGGATATCTGTTTGATTACCAATCAATAAACGCAACATATACAGTCTTATCAAGAACGGACAATGATGTTTCTCTTTGTATGAAGTCTAAAATTGATGGACAACACCCGAAGAAACGATTGACTCAGGGTGTTACTGTACTTTTGTGGTGTGCCGCATTGCCTTCTTAGCTGGGATGAAAAATAACCCTGGTACACAACAGTCCATAGTGCCGTACTACTACATGCGGTTACAGATTGAGGAACCAAACCGATGCGCTGAATGCGTGCAGGCTATGGGTATAACTTATGCAATTGTGTTCCATGCTTCCGAAATTGTGGTGCTACAAAGTTCCCCAATTCTAGTAGTGTGACAATCCCGACAAAGCAATGGAACAACATTTTTTTTCACAAATAACGTGGGAAACGTCGGGAGGGACACAATTCTCTGGCAACAATAACGTGCAGGTTGTCAAAAAAAGATAGCCTGAAGATATACATATGTAGAGCAGGGCACACTCTGAAACATACCCATATTTTGTGGCATCTACTTAATAAGATGTTTCATTTTCCTTCATGTCAAGGTTACTTTAACTTTGGTTTATTAGACTTTACAGTTTCTATAAACATGTACACATTTAAAGAGAGAAAAGAGTAGAAGCAAGAAGAGCTGCGCGGGGTCTGTGATATTTCAGTTAATGTGGAGCAGTGGAAGGGCCGCGGATTCCATCCTTGGTGCAGGCGCCCGGATGTGGTGCATGGCAGAGTCTGCAGCACACGTCTAGTTCTCCATTAACAGTTGTACTTCGTGGGAAGGATTCCGACACCTTTGTTATGGTGACTATTTCGCTAAACACTATTATTACGTGCCATCTGCTGTCGTCGCCTGGCAACGCTGCACATTCATAACAATAAGCAAATGCAGTAATCGTAGCAGTGTCAACACGTTGTGGATTACGATGACACAGAAAGCAGACACTTCCTTCCCGAGCTAAGGAGGGAGGCTTTGGTGAAAACGCGAAGGGCAAACCGAAGGGGACTCGAAGTCCCAGTTGGGAGACAGACAGTAGCTGCGACTACTTCGGGCGGCACAAAGTTTGGGGAAGGATAAGGGGTAGTCAGGGACATCTGCAAGACATATTGACATTTGCAAATCAATTAACATCAACATGTCTAACAAGGAAGACAAAAGTAGTGTGTGTCTTCCCGTGGGCTCGAGCTCCCCGTGCGCAGCTGTACGTCAGTCTCACGCCCAGATTGAAGTGTCACTTTTATCTCGCTAAACGCGGGCTTTGAAGCGGCAAGGGGCAGGGGAGCGCATTCCAGGCGGGGGAGCGGACCCTTTGAAGTAGGTGCACGCGCCAGTGGGCTGAAGCGCTTCCCAAAAGTGGATTGCATGGCGGCACGATGCACGTAATTGTGCACGTGCTCGCCATGCAATCCACTTTTGGGAGCACTTTGAAATGGCCCTTTACTAGAGTCTCGCATAGCGATTGCTATCGCAATAGCTAGGCGAGACCTAAAAATTTGGGAGCCAATTACTAAATGGTTTGAGAGACGATAATGGAAGCTGTACAACCCCTGCACTGTGGGTGGGGGGAGGTAGTGGGAGGTTATGGGTGGGAGGAGGGGAGGGGGCGGGGAAATGTGTAAAATGTTAAAATTTGGTATACTATGCTGAATATTGATATTTGGATATTTGACATCATGCAAGAATAAAAATATTTAAACAAAAAAAATCTAATTCCTGTGCCGCATATATTTCACCCCAGCCCTATCGCACAAAATAGATCCAACTAGGCCCCACACATGCCACAAATGTTCCGCTCCACACGCAGACTTTGCTCACCTCTCCTGGACATGCCCTAACCTGCACAGTTATTGGGAACAGGTACACTTCACACTAGGCCAGATGTTGAAAATTCCCCTAACTCCTATCCCTGAAGTGGCGTTGTTAGGATATACAATTCAATTCCCCAAGAAGGTTCGCAGGTTTGCCTCACTTAGCTTATTACTGGCCAAACGAGAAGTAGCTATTCATTTGGGGCGGAAGACCTCCCCTACCGTTCAGGGTTGGATGTGCAGTCTTGCCTATTGTAATGTGAACAGTGAACTCTATGCTAGTCTGATGCCTCAGTTCATCACGCCCCAAGGACATCTGGGGGCCCTATGAGTCCTATGTTGAGATGCTCGGGCAGGAGTCTGAATCCTCCCTAGAACATGGTATAACTCCTGAGGGGATAGGGTGATAACACATCCTCGACTGTATGGCTTGATTATGTACGCAACTCTGTTGGATACGTTATTTCACGCTGGTTTCCAGGATTAACAGCGTCATGTTGCTGTATATTTTGTTGCTTTATTAAGAGTGGGATTGACGTGAGGGACCCCTACCTATTAGACGATTATCCTTGCCAATGCTTCTGGTTATTTGGTGACTACCTGACTATGTTAACTTGCGGTTTTAGACACTATCTCGATCTGTCATGTAAATTGATGCTCAAGGACAATGTACGTATGTGTATCAGAACTTCTTTTGTAAGATGTTTTGGGTGAAAATAAAGGTTTTTTTTTACAAAGTTACGCAGCCATTTCGAAAAATTAAAAAAAAAAAAAGGAAAAGGGTGGAGAAAGAAGGAACAGAAGTGCAGAAAGAATCAACAATGGTGCTGGAATAGGCATGATGGGTGCAGAAAGAGGCAAGAGAAGTGTAGAAAGAAGCAACCGGAAATGGGAAGAGAGGTGTAGAAAGAGGTAAGAGAGTTGCAGGAAGAGGGGTGCAGAAAGTGGCAAGAGGGGTGCAGAAATTTGCAAGAGAGGTGAAGAAAGAAGCAAGTGCAAAAAGAAACAACAGAGGTACAGAAGGAGACAGGAGGGCGCAGAAAGAGGCAAGAGCAGTGCAGAAAGAACCAAGAGACTTGCAGGAAGAAGGGTGCAGAAAGAGGCATGAAGGGTACAGAAAGAGGGAGGAGAGGTGTAGAAAGAGGGAAGAGAGTTGCACAAAGAGGGAAGAAGAGTGCAGATAAAGGCAAAAGGAGTGCAGAAAGAAGCCAGTGAGTTGAAGAAAGAAGCAAGAGAGGCGCAGAAAGAGGCAAGAGAAGTATTGAAAGAGGCAAGAGAGATGCAGAAGGAGGCAAGAGAACTGCAGAAAGAGTCAAGGGAGTTACAGAAACAGGCAAAAGGGGTGCAGAAAGAGGCAAGAGGATTGCAGAAAGAGGCAAGAAGGGTACAGAAAGAAGCAACAGAGCTGCAGAAAGAAGCAACAGAGGTGCAGAAAGAGGCAAGAAAAGTGCAGAAACAGGCAGGACAGGTGCAGAAACAGGCAGGAGAGATGCGGAAAGAAGGAACAGGGGTGCAGAAAGAGGCAAGAGGGGTACAGGAAGAAGCAAGTGAGGTACAGAAAGAGGCAACAGAGGTGCAGAAAGGGGAAAGAGGTACGGAAAGAGGCAAGAGAGGTGCAGAAAATGGAAGAGAGGAGCAGAAAGAGGCAAAAGTAGTGCAGAAAAAAAGTAAGTTGCAGAAAGAAGCAACAGAAATGCAGAAAGTGGCAAGAGAGGCGCAGAAAGAAGCAAGAGTGGTTTGCACACCATTAGTACCCATTTAACACCCACATTTAGAAATAAGTAATAGGTGACCATTCTAGGTTTGCAAAGAGCCTCCCACCACGCTGTAACACTTGTCGCTGCATTTTTGGTAGTGTTTGAGCAGTTGTGGCAAATGTGAAAAATGTACAATTGTGCAAAAGTCGGTGCAGCCAAACAGTTGCATAATTCCAGTGGCCCGGCTCATACCTCTGAATAGGTCCAGAAGTGCTCCTCAGTGGTTTCTTTTTTTTTTTTGTCTGAGTTTATAGTTTAGCTTCTATGGAAACGAGGAAGACTGAACCTGAGATTACAACTCCATGACACAGACTACCATATGACATAATTACTCTCCATAACACAATCCCACTCTACATAATTCCTATACACTAAATACCACATACTTTCTATCCACAGTCAAAGTCAATCCATATAATTTCACTGCACATCATACCACATAATTCCACTACACACAGCCTACATCCACTCCAAGAAACATTAGTAAAACACTTTTACATTTACACAACGCCAATAGCTCTAACTCTCGCAAATGTGAAACCTATTTCATTGCAAATGCTTCTTTAACTAGTAGTCGCGTTTGCAGAGAGGTGGAGAAAGGGGGCTGGACCTCCAACCAGCGCTCAGGAATTCCGCTGCATAGGACTTACAGGAGGTACCAGGAGGGCTTCTTGGCCCCCAAAGTCCCTCAGGAGTAAAGTGGACTTTATCCCCCAACCAATACTGTGCCAGGAGTACCGTTTGCAGAGTGGTGGAGAAAGGTGAGTGTGGCCTCCGAAGACCTCTTAACAATCCGACTGTGTGGGACTTAGTGGAGGTAACAGGATGGGTAGTTGGCCCCAAAGGAAAACCTTGAGGGCCAACTACCCCTCCTGTTACCTTCAGTAAGTTCTCACAGCAGACCACGCCCCCTTTCCCCACCACTCTGCAAACACGCTCCCTGGCACGCTCTTGGATGGGGATTAAAGTCCACTTTGCTGCCGGGGGTCCTTAGGGGCCAACTAGCCTACCTGATACCTCCAATATGCCCCAGATAGTGGGATTGCGGTCAGGTTGACACAGGCCTCGCCCCCTTTCTCCACCACTCTGCAAAAGCATCCCTAGGCGCGTTGTGGGTTAAGGGATTAAGTCCTCTAGATCCTTAAGGGTCCTTGGGGACCAACTAGCCCACCAAGTATCTCAAGTAAGCCCCACGTAGTGGGATTGCTGAGAGGTGGTCTGAGGCCCTGCCCCCTTTTTACACAACTCTGCAAACACACCTCCTGGCGCACTTTAGCTCGGGGATAAAGTCCACTTGTGTCCTGAGGGCCTCAGGACGTAAGAGGACCTCATTATCGATTTCTCTCTGATCATGCATCTTTAATCATAGATTATGCTATGCATGCACAGTGCCGTCGGTCCCCCTGTGGTGGCTACGCCCAGAGAAACTGCGAAAAATTTTCGCACTAAAATTCAAAGCGTCATAGCCGGATACTTTACTACTAAGTGGGGCTCCACAACCACAAGGGGCAATTAATGGGAGGTATTAAAAAGAGTATTGGGGAGGGGGGGGACTGTAGTAGTAAAAACATAGGTATAGAATAGTGGTTAGAGCAGACATCCTGATCCATGAAAAGGAGGAAACTAGCCTTCAGAGCAGGGAGCCCACTGATGTGACTGCTAGGGTACAGTCGGTGTGAGCCCAGGGAACACTTGTAGACAAGTGGGATGCTCTCACATTGAAAGAATAGGAGGCAGAGAACACACAGAGAGGGAGATAAATCCGATACAATTATTAATCTGGCTGCTGAATAGTTAATGTCCACAACCCCAGATTCTGATGTTGCACTTATCTGACTGAGCCATGACTTTCAACCAAATCGGTATTTTACATGAACGACACAGACACCTTGAGCAGATATACAGATGCTACAAAATAAATGATGCTGATGTGGATAATGTCCTGGACTCTGTACACCTCCCCGGATTAGACAGAAACCACTCAGAAACATGAGAGGAACATATGGCACAAAATGAATTACCCAACGCTCTAAAGGAGCCTCCATGAAATAGGTCTCCAGGATTGGATGGCTTCCCGACTGAACTTCCATCAGTCATGGGGGACCCTTCTGGCTCATAAGCTTTTGGACGGCTATGCAGAGGCGAAAAACGTAGGTGCCCTACGGAAGTCTATGAGGGAGGCGGGCATGGTCATGATTCCGAAACCGGGAAGAGACCCGGCTCTGTCTGGTTCATACCTGGCTCTCTCTATGGTTAACAGAGATATTAAACTCCTGACAAAAGTGTTGGCCAACAGCCTGAAGCAGGTTGTGGACACACTCGTCAACACAGAGCAGTGCTGATTTATACCGCAGAGGAGTACACTCATGAATGTTAGGAGATTTAGCTCCATATTCTGCGCCTCATGTAGGACATGGTAAACAGGAGCATGGATGGCACTAGCAACAGAGAAAGCATTTGATACGGTCAGCTGGGACTGTAGGTTAGGGATATTGTAGCGGATGGGCTTTGGTCACAAGTTTATAAGTTGAGTGCATATCTTATATATTGCACCCAAAGCCTTTATGTGATTGGAAAATATATTGTCAGCTGCCTAGACTATCAAAAGCAGCACCCATCAGGGGTGCCCCTTTTCGCCCCTTCTATTTCACTTATAACGGAACTCCTAGCAATAATTTTGTGCAGGGTGATGAAGACATTTGGGATACAAGTGAGGGATGTGCAACACATAGTGTCATTATATGCTGATGACACTCACTCGATCAAAGACCCTCAGAACACCTTGCCTGTTTCGTTTGACAACCTAGAGACGTTTGGAAATAGTGCAGGACTACGGGTGAACAAAGGCTTCACAGTGGTCTCTCCACTGGATTCACTAGTTAAAGCTGGACCTGATGGGTTACCACATATTGGACTGCACTGGACACTGGACAGCTTCCGTTATCTCAAGGTGCAGGTTAAACACTCTCCACAACAATATGACCTCAATATGGATAGAATAATGCAAGGTTTACGTGAATGCATCAACTTCTGGACAACACTTTCGCTCTCCCTGGCCAGCCACATCGTGATCACAAAGGTTATCTTTTTGCCGAGTTATGTTTATCATTTGCAGAATGCGTTATGTACAATCCCATGACACTCATTTAAGATTCTAAACACACTACTGACATTGTGGGCGAAGAAGAGGGCCAAAATATTACTGGAGATGCTCAACTTCGACCCAGAGGAGGGATGTGATGGACTTCCAGAACTGACGTTGTACTATCTAGCAGCCCAGCTGCAGCATGCCGCACAGGGGTGTGAGGAGGACAATAACTTGGAACGGCAATTACAGAAGGGCTTTTGGGATGGGGGAACCACTGACGATCACACTGATGAGGGACAGAGGCACACCTGCAACCTGCCAGTTCATAATTAGGAATGTCGCAACAGCATGGGATATCATGGTTAAGAGGATACTAAAACGCTCCCCATTTTTCAAGATCTCTCAATATATGGTGGTTACAGTCCCTCAGAGTACTTTGGAATGCTAGGTCGGTGATCTGGTGGCAGGAGAGTGGCTGCACTACACTGGGCGATATTTACACTGTAGAGACATCCTTAACGTTAGAATAAGCACAATCCAACTTCGGGGTTGGACGGGGAAATTTTCTGCAATATGCTAAAATACCAAACACTGTCAGGGAGGTCTGGACAGACTTCCTTGACGCACTTCAGACAACCACATTGCTGTACACCCTACTACAGTAAAGACATTCTAAGCATGCTGTATTGAACCCATATAGCGCGCTAAAAAAAGATAAAATTAAGCGGCCCTTTAGGGCGAGACATGGATTGGATACCGATTTAGATACACCACTCAGGAATAAGAAGTGGGAATCAACATGCAGCCACAATGGGAATCTAGCAATGTCAAATTCAAATCAGGGCATTTTCACATTGTGCGTCGATTATACTTGCCTCCTTCACGACTGCACAGAATATCCCTGCTAGATCATCAGAGTGCCCCAGATGCTGAGACAGAGTAGCTGACTTGCATCATATGACATGGAGTTGTGCCACACTTCTAGAATACTGGCAAGGAGTGGTAGATAAGCTTCAATGTACAGTTTAGGCTCGGGCTCGAACCCAGTATATGAACCTCATTCCTCGACCCTAGGAATCGGGGGTTGCGGTGCAAGTTCGCCTCTTTGGGACTGGTACTGGTGAAACGCCTAATTGCAATATGTTGGCCATGCTCACAGGCCACAGGGCTGAAAGCATGGAAGACAGATGTCCAAGAGTGGGAAACAGGGGAAGCAACACGCAAGACAATGGTCAGCATGAATGGGAGGGTGGCCGAGGCCCTGCATGATAGGTCAGCAGTGTTGGACAGATGGATGGGGGGGAAACTGGATATTAAACATGGGACTCAGAGTGATTGATGCACTCAATAATGAGGATCAACATGTATTCAATATTACTACAACTGAATAGTGGAGTGGTGTAGAGTGTCAATGTATGCGAGGTTGATGACTGCTTTGTGAATGACATCCCGTTGCATTTTGTTATATGACCACTGTTAGACAATAAAAACATAAATAAAAAACAGAAATCCGAAAGAATCTTATTTTCCCTTTGATTGTATTTTTGCTGTTGAAACTGGAGGTGATGTTCACATCTTCACCAAGTCGTCTCTTCAAAAAGCAGGTTAAAAACTGCAGCACTAGACAGACAGCCCGGAGCACTAGCAGGTTTATAAGGAGCAAGGCTACATTAGTTGTACAATGGCATTTTGTTGGCAAGGTTGTGACGGTGTGAAGATTTCTAATGCACCACTTCATGAAATGGCCAGCCTGTTATTATGGTAGACAAGAAATACCACCATCTCATGCTGGCTCCAACTTGTCATCAACCGGATCGCCACTCGGCTTCCACTGAATGCCTTTATGGTCCTTAATGTGTTACTCCCTCAGTCTGCAGTAGGATGGTGTGGCTCACAAGCAAAATTGGCACTCTTGTGTTTGCCTCATCGGTTTGTACTCTCTGGTTGTATCATGGATCGGAGGTAGACATTTGTTAACAATTGTGCTAAGGAAATACGCCTCAACATTAACTCAAATTTCACCCTTCTTGCTCCACAGAATGCTTTTTTTTCTTATTGCCTTTGAGAAATCGCTGCTTTCACATCGCCAGTTTATTACCACTTGTAACACAGCAACTATTTTCCCTAAATCTTTATGGCATGCCCAATATCTTTCACCTGGGCCTGTGGGCAAAAGCTTTTGATCCATAACCAACCTGGTCTCCCAAGAGCCTGTCAACTGCCAGGTTCCCTACATTTAGCTATGGCTACGCCCACTGACATTATGGTGAGATCAGCTGCTATCTCAAGTTGACTAAGGACTACATTAGGTTCTCTTGAGTTTCAGCTTTATCACATTAAATTAAAGATGTGGAAGATCTATCATATTAGATGCTTTCACCATAGCGGCCCACTGTAGCTGCAACCTTGTGCAAACATGTTGAGATGTCTGTACTGTCACGTGGCACTGCTCTAAGGATTGCGGTGCACTTGGCTCTCATGACAGAGTCTTGTTTAGATTGACCTCTTAGGGTTATAGAATCGGTCTGCCATGTTAGACTTTTTTAATTGTTACTGGTTTCATATTTAGTAAACCACCTTCCCACATATTGTTAGCAATGGAATACGATTTCTTTGATTTTTCCAATAAAACGGAACAGGAAGCGTTTTTTCATCTATTAAGATAGTACTCTGTTGTAGCCAAAGTACTTCTGATGAGACTATGAAAGGATCCAATACAGGCATAAAGGAGTGTGCTGGACGTCCTTCGTACCAAATGATGTACTCAATCTATTCATGGTCTTCATAGCCCCATTCTGATATCCTTGGTACTGGAGTCTTATAAGGTGGAGCAATAATTTTGCTATACAACACCGTGGGACCTGGAACGTTATCGTATGTATGGATGACTTTGCCACTGTGTTAGATGGATGTGGAGCTAATTAGAGTTTTATCTAAGGTTGACTGGCCCTTTGTTACATTAAGAGACCATTATCATCAAAGGATGCTAGAAAACATAGACTGCATTTCTAAAAAGAATGGCATTTGCAGAGAATATTCTTTTCTTCCTTGGCCTGCCTCTTTACTAGCATCCGTCTCCTCTTTTAATTTTTTGCTTCAGTAAGCTTAGTTCTGCTAAGTCTTCCACACAAGAGTCGGAGTTCCACAGTTGTACAGTGGCAAAAGGATCCCTGTGTAGTCATTAGACAGATCTGGTGGATGGGTATCACACTGCTAGGTGTCTTTGTAACGAGGCTTGATAGAGGAGGAAGGGGATATACTGATCACAGAGTAATCGGTAATAAACATTCTATCATAAAATCAGTATTTTAAAGCCAAAACAATACAACATTTCATAGAAATGCACTGATATTTAGTTCTAATACGGAGAAATGGTCACCATAGTTATTGCTAAAAGGTAGAGACAAGATGACTGGGAATACCCACTGATATCAAATCAGCAATTTCCAAGCAATAGCATAATGTTTGAATACACAGGCAGTACTGAAACATGGTTCGTCGCCATAACAGAAGACAGCAGAATTAATAATAACCTTTTCAAACAGTCATTCTAAGCTACATTCTGATGAAAAGCGGCCACCCGCTGTTTTGAGCAATAACGTGTTCTGTGATTAATCTAAATAATGAAAATAGGTTCCAGAAACATCTATAAGCCTAGCAGATTGCAGCAAGAGGTGTCTTCCAAGTGGAGATTGCCAAGTCTTGGGGAGAGGAGTTGGCCTAACGGCTAGGGCGGTCGACCTCGAATCTAGGGAACTGGGTTTGAGCCTGGGCAATGACGCTAAACATCCTGTGATTCTGGGCAAATCACTTAATCTCCCCGTGCCTAACAAAAATGAATGTGTGTGCTCATGTAACGTAACTGATGCTATGTAAAGCGTTCTAATACCCGATTCGGGTCAAGTTCACGCTATTGTTGCAGACAAGTTTGGGGATGAGCCTCTCTCTCCTCATATACTCGATTCATGTTACAACTGCCTGTTTCAGCATTGCTGTCAATTGATGAGGGGTAGAATTTGTGCTGTTATTCGTGGCTATGTTAAAATAATTTCAATTGAAGTAATTTTTATTTTTAATTTACGAACGTTCCAACAGTCACTTGAATAGGTGGGCTGCATTTGGGTTCATAACAACATCAAGGTAGGCTGTTGTTACACCCATGGAAATGATGTGCAGTGATGGAAATTTGCAATTTGATCTCCTGCTATTTATTCACTTACCGCATTTATCACACACAATTACCTACCGATACGACTGGGAGGAAGATGAACATGCAAAAAACTAAACAAAATGTCTGGGCAGAGTAAAATTTGCTCGTAAATCTATAACTTTTAAATAAGTATATACACCTTTTGCAACACGTATTCAAGTCAGCGTAGCAATTAGTTTGAGGTCATTTCTCTAGTGGAAGCAATAGGATCAATGTTAGACCCTACACCCTTGTTTGGTAGTGCCCCAAACCTTTTGCCTTTCCCCTCATGTTTTCTGAACTCTTTTATGTTGGCCTTAGGACTATGTGCACATTACCACTGCTAACCAGTGCCAATGTGCTTGTGCTCACTCCATAAAGCATGGGAAAATTGGCTTACAAAATGTACTTTTCCCTAGTAAAGTGGTATACCATATACCCAGGGTTTGTAAATTAAATGCAATTAGTTATGCCATCCACTTACGTAGCCCCTTAAAACATGTCTCAGGTCTGCAATTACAGCCTGTGTGCAGTTTTAAACTGCCAATTCGTCCTGGCAAAATAAGCCCCTTGCCAGGGCTAAAACTCCCTTTTAATACATATAAGTCACCCCTAAAGGAGTCCTTATACAGTCCATAGGGCAGCATACAGTGTATTAAAAAAAAGCTAGAAATGCACTTGTAAGTTTTACATGTCCTGGTAGTGAAAAACTCAGAAATTCGTTTTTCACTACTGTGATGCCTACCTCTCCTATGGGATAACATTGGGTTACATTATTACTTTTATTAAGAGATGACTTTTGTTTGGGAGCAGATAGAAATGTCATGTTTCATGTCTAAGAAATTATAATGTAAAATCCTCACAACTCTGAAAATGCTACTTTCATTTTCCTGCCCTAACTATCTGTCAGCCACACTATAGAAGGATTAGGTATTCCTGGATGGGCCATTAACTGGCAGGATGGGGATGGAGGGTAGAGATGGGCACGGCCCCACTTCCCACTCAATAGGCTGTGGTCTGCTGTCACACAATGACTTGTTACCACTGCACTGTCATGCAGGCAGCTTGGAGCCAGGGCAGGTCAGGTGAGTCAGGAAACTTCAAGCACTTCAAATGGAATTCTCTAGAACCTTCTCCTACTTCTTCCTCTCCTAGTTCAAAGAAGGCACCACTTCAGTTCACTCTCTGGACCCGAGAAGGGAATCTCAGAGGACTGCCTGATGTGTACTCCCCACAAACTGCTTTGTTGCACCTGGAAGTACTGCTTTGCTGCCAGGAGCCTGCCTTGAACCCTCAGAGGCCTGCCCGGTTTCTGCTGTTGAACCCCAGGACTAACAGAGTGACTCCAAGGGCTAGTTGCTGGCCTCCTGATCAAAGCCTCAAGAACAGAAAATGCTCCAATCATCTAGAACTCGCAACTGGACCCAGGCTGAGTGGATCTTAAATCCCCCCTCCCAAGTGTTGTCCCTCCAGGCCTGGGCCATTGGTGGTGGTGCTAAAAGTGTACAGATAGCCAAAAGCCAAAACTTGTGACTTAGAAAAATTTTGGCTAAAAAGAATCGAGAAAGACCAGGACCAACCTGCTCATCATTCTGCTCAAGGTGCACCACCGGTCAGCCTGACTCCACAGCAACTTTTGCTACATTCTTCTCCGCGGCAGCAAATTCTGTTCAGCTGTCCTTCGGCAAAGGGGTATCCGGCCTCCTGGAACGCTTGTTGGCTATAGCCTCCAGCTTCATAGAGCTGGAGATTTAACTTGAAAAAAAAAGTGTCCAAGTCTGAACGAAGAAATCTTCACAGCGACTTCGTTCAGCGACTCTCAGGGGACGACACGGCTACCTTAGACACCAGCTGCAGCCTTGCCCTGTTGATCTTTACAGTCTTCGACATTTCTTCCAAATGTGAGCGCCGAATGGGCCCAATCCACTCTTGGGATAAGATTGTTAAAAAAGACAGAAAATCCATTCTCTCTAAGGCCAAAAGCAAGACTTGCAAAGAATAGTCACGCTAGCTTTCAGCCTTCATCTTTTAGATACGTTAGCGTTTAGCCTTCATTTTTCAGATATTTTTTTGCCATTTGAATGTTAATGAATTGTAGTTAGCACGAACTTTATTTCATTTGGGTTATCTTTTCAGGTGTTTTATTTAAACATCGACAGGTGGAATACAGGTACTGGATTTTCAAGGTATAGAGTTGTAAAGATTTTTAGACTTCGCCAACTGACAGAATAATGAAAACCTTATTATAAACGAGATACATTGATAATTTTTATATATCAGATAGAGTCAAATACTGAAAGAGCATGATTAGATGACTGAATTGCTCATTATATTTCCTTTATTTTTCTGTTACAGACCCCTGAAGAAGGGTCTTTTTCATTGACCCGAAATGCATTGGGTAGTGTGAACATGTGAATATGTAAAAAGATTAAGTTGCTTTACTAAAGAAATGAGTAAACGTGACAATTTGAAGAATAAGAGTAATAAATGAAATGAACATAAACACAATGGATTAAATGGATTTCTTTACAAAACAGATTGAATGTGACTAGACCTATACGGGTCTAAAGATAATTGTGCGCACCTGCTACTTGGAAGTGAGAGACGTCACTTTCCCCTGATTTCAAAAGCAAGAAGGCTCATGCTGATCATGTGGATTTGGCATTTATAACTGAATATAATTCATTCAGTGGACAAATATTCAATATACTCAGAAAAAATTGGCACTTACTCACATCGAATACTTCATCTGTCAATATAGTTTCCACTAAACCAAAAGTAATCTACAAAAGAGGAAGAACCATAAAGAATGTCATCTGTCCCAGCTATGTAAAACCATTGAAAATTTGTCAACAAACTTGGTTACCTGATAAACCCTGTGGTTTTTTCATTTGTGGTAATTGTAACATTTGCAATTTGGGAACTAATAAGACTTTTAGTTGTCAATATTACAACTCGAAGAAATTTGAAATTAAGTCCTTTATCAACTGCAATACCACACACACGGTTTATCTTCTTAAATGTGCGTGTGGAAAAGCTTATGTTGGAAGCAGTATTCGCAGTTTAAAGACACAAATACAGGAACATGTCAGGGCTATAAAAAATCGAGATGATAAATATCCTGTCTCCGTTCATATACATGAAACCCATCCGGAAAATACTAAGATCACTTTTCATGCTATAGACCATGTCACCAAAAATGAAAGGGGTGGTGATAGGACTGCCCACTTAAGACAAACCGAGGCACGTTGGATTTGTCGTTTACGGACTGTAATGCTTGGTCTTAACACGAACAATGAATTTCACCATTTTTTGTAGAAGCCTTTGTCGTTCTGACATATGCCCTTAAAAATAATTTAAACATCAAGTAGGATTATTACATCTCATAGTTACATCGACCGTTTAGTGTATACCCTGGCTTTCCCCTTTTCCTGAGGTATTTTAGTTTCAGATGATAACAGGCATTGACTAATTTCTTGGGATTCCATTCTTTCGCCATTTGCCATTATTATGGATTAAGCCATCAATACAATATACATTAACAATTAATACATTTTTTCATTCTCACTTGGGTGTTTACAAAAACCCATGACCCGTGATGACACAGGCCAGGTGATCAAACAGGAACTATGAATATCAGTCTTTGACCATGGCCTGCATGAGCAGATATATTCCACCGTTCACAAATGATGATACATTTTTTTCAGGGGACGTAATAACATCATAGTTCACCTCTGACGGTCATCTGCTAATAAATTGACCTTATTACCTGAACAATCGGTTGCAATTGTATTCAATAAACAATGTAGTTCTGACACCTTCTTCCGTCCCAAATAACCACTCTAATATGGCGGTTATGTTGGTTTACTTGAAACCTTTGTAAAAAGGTAGATATTTCATTTGTCGCGTTTAGCAAATGTCACTAGTTATACATACATGCGCTACACTTCATCAACAACTATTTTGCCTGTAATATGTTAATTGCCGTACGTTCAGACCTCACTTTTAATTTACAATTTAGGCTTGATACTGCTTTTCTCTTCCTTTTTTCGCTCTTTCGTTTGCACATAACCATTGCAAAATGGCGGATACTTTTTTCGTTACCGCGTTCAATAAATGTTGAAATTGGCTATGCTTAAGTAGGATAGTACAGAAACTTGCATTCCGTGATGAACACAATTCTGATCTTTATTCGGCACAAGCTTAACTGAATTCGAAAACCACTTCCAATAAGTTTTGAAATTGAAGCACATCGTTTGATAGTTCTTGTATATTTAGTTAACTTCAAACATGAACGATGCAAATTGGGGCACATATCTGAAGTTCTATTGGAATAGCATGCACTGTATAACAGGAATTTCTATGGTCTGGTGATCATTTTCCAGCCTAATAGATGTCCATACCGCCATGTTTAACTTGAATATGGCCTTTCGTATTGTAGGCCTTAATCAATCGCTTTTATGCTGATAACTTTACATGTTATATCTTTTAGAACAACTTTGTCTCTATTACCATATAGAGAAGTGAAATTAAAAACTAAAAATAATAACTTCAAAAATTATAATTATAATTTGCTTGAACTCCTTGTTTTTCTTGTAGGATCAAGGCTATCGTACCTTGAATCTTCTACCTCTACATCACACAAATATAGAGGCTTTTGTCAATATGGAGGTATGTTTCATGCACTCTATTTGTTTAAGCTAACGCTCTGATACAATGGGTCCAACTGATTAAATTACATGTCTATCAAACTTACTAGTTAACTTGTCCAAATGATTTAATAATAAAGTAAGAATATGATTCATTTGCTTTTTGCTCTGGCATGAGCACAACCACACATCAACTGTTTATGTACAACATAAATTTCGTTTTTTCAGACGAGATAAGATAATTCTGTACACTTTGAATGGATCGATCTTTATTAGAATAACAAATTGACATAAATCTTTGCTCCTCATTATAGACTTTAGACCTATGAACATACAATTACAGAAAGAAAAAGGGAAAACTAACTCGCGTTGGATTTTATAAGCATTATTTGTGAGGTATGTGCAATCTTAGGCAATTATTGACTCTTTCGCATGCTGGATACTATTGATTAATGTTGATTGTGGCACACTTTGCCTGTAGAACTATTGTATATAAATTGTTTGTAACACTGACTGAATAACTTGAACAAAACTGAAATACATATATACAATAGTTAGAAAAAACTGGACATAAATACAATTTGTCTATAAATGTTAAAAACGATCAGGGAAACTCTGTTAGATCCTCCTTAAATTGTATTTTTTATATTTCTTTTCTGTTCTTGAATATATGCCTTAGTCCACATAGATTCTCGGTTTTGACTGTACATACAAATGTTTTGAGAAAGTACTTTAGATCTTTAAGTGATAATTGTGTCTCTTCTTTTTATGTATTTTTAATTGTATATAATAATGTATGTCCTGTATATGTATCTTTGTAGCCTTGAAGAAGTCCCGTAAGGACGAAACGCGCCGCGTCGGCTATGAATTGTATGCTGTACTTTTAAATCGGAATAATTTGAACAACAAAATAAAGAAAAATTCATCATCCAGATACTAAAGTTTACCGTGAATCTTTGGGGATATATCACATACTTGTTTGTTTACTGACTTTGACAAATATTTCTGTCTATAATACATGAATTTGAGTTTTGTGCTGAGCTATTTCTGTCTTTTGCATTTTTTGGGTGACACCAAATATTAGGGACGCATGAAGGTCACGTCCCTGGCTCTTTGCACCATATTTTTGTTTATTTACAGCATTGTATTAGCTTGATTGGTGCAGGTTTTCTAGTGCCCTGATCTTCTCTTTGCTGTTTTGTATCACACTCTTGGGATCCAACCTGGATGTTGAGACAGTGGTTCTTCCATGTTGGGAGTCGGCAGAATGGTGCATCTTGGGATAGTCAGATGCCACACTTTCCAGGAAGTGGTCATCCCGAGGGAGAGAACCTAGTAGCCTATTGGCTACTGACCGAGTTTACCCTGAGGGCACTTTCTGAATATAAATAGGGCACCCCAGGCACAGAGCACTCACATCTCCTCGGGACTGGAATAAGCCCTGTCCTGCTGCACTGTGGAAAAAGCAAAGGGGCAGCATCTGCATGGCGGCACCTGCTGAACCTGGCAACTAGCAAAGGGGAGGAACTGTGCCTGCTGCGTCCTGCTCAGGGAGAAGTCATCTCTACAGTCCAGCCAAAGCAAAGAGACTCCAAGGGTCAGTTGGTTGACCTCCTGTTCATAGCTCAGGGCCATAACAGCTGAGAAGCCTGCTGGGGCAAGTTGGTAGCCCAGAATCTTCAGACCACTGCCATGCAGCACCAGAGACAGGAGCCAATGCTCAAAGTTGCACCGAAGTTTATAGAGCCTTGGAGAGTCCTCAGAGTGCAGCTTGGTCAACTAGAAGCCAAGTTATCACCCAAGGAAAGATTAGTATTTGACATTAACCGCGGTACCAGGCGAAAGGTAGCCCAGTGACGACTGAAATTCTACCTGCAAAGAGAGGACTTCGAGGGATGTCACCCTGTGACTAGGACTGTCTCACCCCCTTCGTGGACCAAGGAGTAGACGCAGGAAGTCCCATATCAACTTCATTGCATCCACAGCAGCCTTGAGGATCTTCAGCATCCTTTATCATTTGCATCAGGACAACCTCCATAGAAAACCAGTGCAACGGATAAAAGTGCCTAGAATTGATTGAAGAGTGCATCACCTGCTGAGGTATCTGTTTCTGAGGACCTTGCTGGTCCCCTGACTGGCTCCCTACTGGAGTCGGTCAACTAAAGTGACCGCAATACAACTAGCCGAACTTTTTGGTGAAAATGTTTGCAAATGTCAAAATTGCTAAATTTGCCAGTGGTTGTTCACGGTTGAGTGAAATGCTCTGATTTACTATACCTTGTAAATTCTACATCTCTGGAACCCTCTGGTGGATCTTTTTGTTGTGGTGTCTAAAAATACATAAAAGTACAGTCTATTTGTATAAATGTGTGTTGGATTTCTTGAGTGTACCCCAGGGTAGGGGGGAGACTGGCACCCTTGACCTCCTAAAATGTGCTGCCACCACAGTCAGCACTTTCATGAGCATCCAAAGGGCAATGGTAGGACCAAAGGGGAGCACAGCAAACTGGAAATGCTCCTTTCCCACCACAAACTGAATAAGTCTATGGGCCTGCAGAACGGGTTTTTGGAAATAGGCGTCCCGCAGGTCCAACACCACTATTCAGTCTCCACAGTCGAGGACAGACAAGACCTGGGCCAGTGTGAGAATTCCAATTTTTCATTTTGGAGGTAGGCTTTTAGAGGGAGCAGGTCTAAAATAGGCCAGAGGCTTCCGTCCTTCTTGGGCACCAGAAAGTAGTGGAAATAGCAACCCCGTCGTCCTTCTGGCACGACCCCCTTCTAAACTGACCCTTGGCTAAAAGGGCTTTATCACCTTGGCCAAAAGGGCATGCACTTCCTGCCGCAAAATGGAAAGATGGTCCTCCTCCTGGGATAATGGAAGGTGTTACCATATAAGTAAAGGTAGGGCATAGTCCTTCCAAGCAGTTTGCGGGATCCACCTGTTGGATGTTATGGCTTTCCAACCAGAATTGTTGTTTACTGCCTCCTACCCAATGGCTTTGCTTCACTAAGGGCACGCTAAAGGAGCTTGGCAGAAGGGGCTGCAGGTGTGGCAGTGGACTGGGCAGCCCATTGACCTTCATCACATGAGTGGTGGGCACCATGGCCGTGCCCGCAAAAATGCTTGGAAACATGCTGGGTTGAATTGGCTGACGGTATAGGGGTACCTCTGCCTAAAGCATGAAAGGAACAATAGAGCGGATGTGGCTCGCAAGGTGAGGCAGATCAGCCCTAGAAGTATGTTGTAAGCCCTGCCCACCTTGAACCACTCGACAGGAGAGTCCTGTTGAATGCCATGTTCATGAGCAACGACTGGACATCGCCCAAAAAAGCATTGGACTGCAGACAAGTGAGCAGCGAATGGCAACAATTGCCGTGTCAATGCAATTAGTGGTGTCACACCCGTCCTGTATGGCATGGGAGGGGACCAGTCAGATATAACCAAGGAGGACTTGAGCCAACAAGTCCTAAAGGGCATGAAAATAGTACCCTAGCATGCAACTGGCACTCCTAGACTTGAGCACTAAGCTCGTGGATGAAAAGACTCTCTTCCCAAACGTCTCCACCACTTTTGAATACCCATCGGTGGGAGTAGACGTGAAGGTGATGGAATTGGTTTTGCTTGCAAACGCCTGCACCACCAAACTTGCAGGTGAGGACTGACAAGATAAAAACGGAGGGTCGCATAGGGATGGGGCGCTGAAGTTGTGTAATCTAGCAGTTGCCCCAGAGCAGAGTTTGGCTCATGTCCCCAAAAAGGTGTTCATAAGGGCCTCACTAAATGGTAAGAGGGGCTCAGTAGATGTCTGATGCTGCTGACGAACTTCCGTAGATACACTGGTCTTGGATCTTCAAGGTGGGGAGCTGGAGGTCAGGAACTTCAGCCGCCCCATGCTTAACCAATAACTTAGAAAGCAATCGCCTTACTGGCAGGGTCAGGGGTGAGGAGTCGTCTGGACCTCTCTACCTTCTGTTGGGCGCCATAGCGTTAGACAATCTCATCATCTGCAGTGCAATAGTTATCCCAATCAGTATTGAATAGAAAATATAGTGTCTGCTGTGGTCGCTATGGAGGCCGATTAAGCAAAGGGAATGGAGCCTCAGCGGCAGCCAGGCACTACTTCACTCAATATTTTACCTGCGTCAATTCAACATCAGAAAGGACAATTAAGGCCTCGTCTTATCGATGCACCAGGAAACCGGCGTGGACCATGGCGTCAGTACTGGAGTCGACAGTGGAACCAGAGACAGCCTCGCTATGGGCTTGGATGGTCCAGCTGGCTCCAAGGTCCCACAGGTGTGCTAGAGGGGCAAAGAGTCGGGGCATGGCTTTGCGGAACGCTTCGATCTGCTTAAGATTGACAGACAGCCCAAGAAACTCAGGCTGTGCTGGAACAACTTGCAGCATCAGCTCCGATTTTGTCAGACTTCGGGAGCAAAATCAAGGTGTGTGGTGCAGCCCCTATGCCTTCTTAGAAGAGTATGAGTGGCAGGAAGGGGAGGAATCCTGCTTAGATTTCTTGTGTTTTTTCCTTCGACTTATCTGAAGATTTGGACCGAGAAGAAGACGGACCCCTGGAAATACTAGGATTCGAATTCTGGATCTCGAACTGGACCAGGCCTGAACTTTCGACTTGGACCAGTCTTGTTGCAGAGTCTTCCAGTGTTAGGCGATGTGGAGTTTCACCTCATGGTCTAATATGGCCTTCAGGTTCAGTAACATGCAGTCATAGCAGGCCTTAGAGTAATAGCTTGAACCTAGGAAAATTTAGTGAGGATATGTCACAGACATTTGTTTGCGATAGTCCTTACTGGGCTAGAAACCTGTTGATTTGGGAGGTGACATGTCCCTTGCACACTATAAAACAATTTTTGGATTGAGGTACAGGTCCCGTAGAGATGAGAGGTAGCTCCGGATCCTCGTCTGGTGACACAAAGAAAGGAACGGACATCTGCACCCAGGAGAGGTACCTATAGGGACTCTGCACGTCACTTCCGGAGCAGAATGGCAGATGTGCAAAGCCACACAATGCCAACTACCTGCGAGCAGAGGTACTGCTGAAAAGTTTCCAGTTCCAGTCTGGCAAATATTCAAAAGAAAGGTGAGGAATCTGCAGCTAGAAGTCTCTATCAGAATAGGTGGTATTCTAGCCTACTTAGAGAGCGCAGGGTTGTCTGCCAATTCTAGTTAAGTCAGCCTACAACTCATGACGAATACAGTATGTGATTAAATATTTTACATTAAATACATTCTTGCAATTGGTAAACTACATACATGCAATCTTCCTCTCACACAACCTGCTCTAAATCACAAACACACCAGGAGCAATGAAGGACATGTTACATCTTCCAAATAAAAACCAGAGAATTAACAATTAAAATGTTCTGCTTCCATGTTAAGGTGAATCATCAGGTGACAATATACATAAACTATGTGATATCGCTCTCTTGACTTCTCTGCAAAACACAACCCACCTTATCCTACACTCTCATCTAACCTAAGCACATTCCTTCACTTTACAGACACCACGTCTCATCTATTCATACTCTAGTCAGAGATGAAAAACTCAATCGTTTTGAACGTCATCCCCTTGCTACCAAAAGCTCTTCAAAGTCATACTTTTAGCCGATTTCGCACAATATGAATGCCAAATAACAAAAATAAACTGCTGTAGATTATGGAACTGTAGTGCCTTTCAACAGCTTTAACAACCTGTAACGCTTCACCTCGCACTGCTCACAGAAGATTGGCTAGTTCAAATACTACTACTAACAAAAACCAGGCCAGTTGACCACCCTCACCTCAAAGAATCCCCGAGGGCTCATCAACCACTGGTAAATGAATTCAGGGATGGTTCGGTTTTGCTGATCAAACCCCCTTAGCTCGTTCACCACTCACTGCTCAAGGAACCGGGTCCAGCGTGCTTTCTAATTCTCACAGAACCGGAATGAGTGCATACCACACTGTATTGAATCGGAGAATGCTTTCCTTACAGTAGTCACTGAAGCTGAAACTGCTCGCTCATACTCCCAATAATCGACCCTTGTACTCACAGCTTCTTAAATCCCAAGTCCAGCTACTTCCTGATTCAGACCTTTGCACTGAAGCCTCTGAGACCGCTATCACATTGGCAAAACATAAGAACTATTACCTGATTACAAAGACAACTTTTTGACTGCTTATGGTCCTTACCACTAATTTTACAAAGAAATTGGTCATGCTCCACAGCAGCACTTACCTGCAGAAAACATGATCGCATCCACCCAGACACACAGGCTCCTCCAGCATGCGATCACTAGTGGGTAAAGAAAAGGCACACATTAGGAAGAATGTTGTGCAAAGCCTACACTCGTACACAGATGCAGAAACGATGGCTCTTTATTGAACTAAAAACATTACGAGCATATTTTTGTGGAGACGGAAAGATGCATCATCACAATTGGGCCGATCCCAAATAACAGTGAAAAAGGCATGAACGCGTACCACCATGTCTGTTTGCCCCCTTCCTCTTCCAATGCTGGCCTACACAGGGTCCCACTAAGTTAGCACCACAGAGATCGGAGGATCGAAGTACAGCCTGGAAGTGTGATCAGCTGGAGACAATCTCATATGTCTCCTTGTTGTACAAATAAGGTATGAGCTCAAGGAGGTTGGGATAGTCAGTTTGGTTTCAAAGACTTTGCAACAACAGTGCTTGCTATGCGGGGGATAGAGCTCCCTGTGGGACAGAGCTCATTGTGGGACAGAGCTCACTGTAGAAACGTGCCTGTTTCTTTATCATGTGTTAGTTAAGAGTTAAGCAAATATGTCAGCGAGCAATATCTGTAATGTAAACCATCGATGTCACCATCAAAGTCTTCCCATCCCAACAATTGGGAAAATCAGCAATTCTTTAATTTATTAAATTTCTTAGTCTAAGGCTGGGCAATCTAACTTTCCGCCCATAGGGCACTGAAATACATGGTTTGATTGAACATACACACTTGGTTGGACCAGATTTCCTGGCGCCAACATGATACTAATCCATCTACAAGAGACTAAAGAGACATACACATACGTCTCCACGCAAGCACCCTCAGAATAATGAGAGTGCTGTAGGTGATAGCACAGGGTATTTTAGGGGTTTTAACAAGTTGACCTATTGTTCTGGGTAAGTTTTGCATCAGAAACTCCATATCAGTTGTGGCACAGATTCAATTAGGTGGATAGTGAAGATCACCATCCTCACTCTCTAGCCAGACTGATTCTGGCACATTAAATGACTCCTCACTCCGACCAACACAGATGATACAAATATATCTTTCTCAAATGACACGTCACCTGTGGCTCGTGGCTGCGACATATTTTATCAGGAAGTAGATTATATTAATATTCTGGCTAGCACAGAAACATTTCTATATTGCCAAATCAATATGACATTTATCATGTCGGCAAGGGCCTAACAGGCATTGTTGAGCTTGGGGCTCAAAAAGGTCGATTACCAAACAAATGAAGGATGTCAAGGATGGCTCCTTCGATGTGGCTGATTGCACGTTTACCATAGGACCAAAACGGACCAGGGTTGTGGTTTCATTACAGACAATCTCTTGCTCAGACTCTGGTTTTTAATCGGAAGAGACAGTCTCAGTTTTGTACGGTAATCTCCTAGATTTTAACAGGTACTTTTAGTTGAAGCCAATTTTAAGGTTTTTGCTAATGAGGGGAGCAAAGGGTCTGCGGTTGCAGAAGCACTTAGGAATGAACAGATTGAAGCCAGGGGTTAGCCACAGCAGCACGCTCTGCAGAGGATACAAACATACATACATACATATTGTTAGAAATGGGATCTCTGGTTGGCTAAGGCTTGCGCCAGGCAGAGACCACCATTCTAGTCAGGTCAAGGAAGTTCAACGCCAAAGATAACCCCTGCTCACCCCCTTGGTAGCTTGGCATGAGCAGTCAGGCCTATCCCGGAGGCAATGTGTAAAGCGCTTGCGCACGTCCACAGCAACAACATACCAGGCACACCACAAAAAGAACTCCACACAAGGTTATATGAAAAAAATAGCCTTTGTATTCTCATAATACATTAGAATCACATAATATACATTGTGCCACCTGGCACTAGGTAATATCTACAAGGGATTATTTACACCTGACAGGGCCAACTGGACCACTGTCAGAACCATCACAAAGTGAACTTAGTAAATGTAGGACATATCATAAACGTAGAAACCAGCCAGTAATCACTGACAAACACTGCACTCAGCATCATCCTGTACATAAATCATATTATGCGCAGTATCACATTTAGGCGTGAATTACATTCTGCGCCACCCTCACCAGCATAAACACATTATGCAATCATCTCATAAGTCTAAACGCATTAGACCCTCACCTCCTAAGCATAACACACATTAGGGGTAAAACTCACAGTAGGAAATAACCTCACCAGCATAATCACATTATGCCATTAATCCCATACCCAAATGCATTTAGAGGCATGAATCACAGTAGAGAATAATCTCACCAGCATAAACCACAATATGCAAATACCTCATACATAAACCACAGTTAGAGGCATACAACAGGGTGCATAAATCATAGTACATGAATCATATTTCCTAGCACCACATAAATCACATTGGGGCTTGGCGCCCTACAAACCCCACAGTCCCCCTGGCCAACTGGCCTTATCAAAGGGGCTCAAATGCCCTATGTCCAAAATCTCAGGGCTGCTGCCAAGGCAGCGGAATCCAAAGTGTGCCATTGCGCTGGGGCAGAGGAGTGCATCTCACTCCTATCTCACACAATGCCCCCAAAGGAAATGATGGCCTAAACGTTGCAGCTGCCCACTACTTGTTGGGCAG
Source organism: Triturus cristatus (assembly GCF_964204655.1). Taxonomy (NCBI): domain Eukaryota; kingdom Metazoa; phylum Chordata; class Amphibia; order Caudata; family Salamandridae; genus Triturus; species Triturus cristatus. The sequence goes on along the minus strand of NC_140584.1, from coordinate 627,625,207 downwards.
CTGTGAAGCAAACAAGCCCTGGCACCATGGTGCCTCCTCTGTCCCCCTCAGGGACTCTCAAAACCAATTTGGAAATTGGGCACAGGCCCCACTGGCCCTCGGGACCCCCTCTGGGGGCCTACAACTACTGTCCCCCTTGTTGGAGCCACGCAGGCTCTGGAAACAGAACATGCCCCATGTTGCAGCTGCCCTCTGGCAAGCGGGGCAGCTGGAGATATGGCCAACTGTGGGCCCTCTACAAAAATGTGTCCCCTTTGTTGGAGCGGCTCGCTCTCTTGCGGGAGCGCTCAGACTCTGTGCCTCAACCGGTACACACAATGGAGAAGCCCCTACTCACCGGGCTCTCCATGCGGCTGGGGACTCTGTCTCTTCTCTTCGTGCAGCAACACGCCGGCCTCCCACCGCGCCACGGGAACCCCGCCGACCAGCTGCAGCACTTCTCCTTTGGCCCCTCCTGACTTTGTCTCGGTCAGGGCCGGGGCACGGGACCTCTCCTTCTCCACACGGGGAGGTCCCGCTCTGGTGCAGTCAGCCTCTTCGCTGCCGTCCACTTCCTCTTCGGTTTGCCAGTGCGGGCTGGGCTCCGGCCTGGCTTCTCCTACACGCGGGGCTCTCCCTTTGTCATGGGATCCCCGCTGGCCAGCCTCAACACACCATCTCTCCTACGGCGACTCCGTAGGTGCGGGCTTCCCTTGGTGAGGCGGAAGTCCCGGCCCGCGTCAAGCTTTGCGCTGCCTGACTTCTGCATGGCCGATCGGGCAGCGGTGGTGATTTCTTCATGGCAAACGCGGGGTGGGCACCCGCAATGAACATAGAAACAAGCGGGGTGGGCACCCGCGAGTCGGACCTGAAAATAAGCGGGGTGGGCACCTGTCAACATAAGCACCATAAAGCGGGGTAGGCTCCCGCTATTTTAAATAATTATGAAGTGGGGGAATCCCCTCGCCAGGATTCCCTCGAACAGCAGCTCCGCGCTGCTAAGCCCACGCTCTCCCTCTCCTTTGGGGAAAATGCAAAATACAGGGCGCACAGGGTGCAGGATGCTGCACAAAGTCCTGAAGACACAAAGAAAAGCAGAAGGGTCCCAAAAAGTTTTCAGAGATGAAGGGGCAATGCAGGGCCAAGGAAGGCAAGCCCTCATGGCAGCACCCCCCCTGGGCCCCAGCAGCAGCATGTCCCGGCAGGATCCAGGAACAAAGACTAAACAATATCATGGTATCACAGCCCCTATATTTATACCACAGATTATTTTGTCTTAGTGCAGGGCTTGGGGAACAAGATGCAACTGGTTCAGGGGGGATTTGGAGCACTTTGTTTTGCAAGATCCTCTTCCCCTTTGTCAGGTGGGGGCTAGGTGATCAGACACACCACAGGGGACAGAGCCAGCATTCACTAGGGCAGGCAACATCCTATTCAGAGTCAGGGGATTACCCCTCCCACTACTCCCAGCCCAGATGTCCTATTCAGCCCAGCGCTGACTCACCCTGCCAATCCTGGAGCTACACACACCTCCCAGCCCTTGTCACTCACAAGCCAGACATGCAATTCACATCAGACAGGCAGACATATAGCACACAGAAATGCCAACTTCTAAAAGTGGCATTTCTCCAACAGTTATAATAAATCTGCACACACCATTGCGCAGCATTTATTCTCACAAATTCATACATACTGGACTTGACTACACTGCTCCTCGCATACCAGGAATTACCACCGACACACACTTAGCAGGGAATCCCCAATGCATTCCTGTGGTAGGGCAGGCCAACCTTACAAATGTAACACAGAGAACGCACGCACTTTACTCTGGACCATAGTGCTAAAGTGCCCAGAGGCCTAAAACCACCAACACCATGTCTTAAAGCTAAAAGTTTAGGAGTCAACCTGCCAAAAAAGGTATATATATATATATATATATATATATATATATATATATATATATATATATAGATAGATAGATAGATAGATAGATAGATAGATAGATAGATAGATAGATAGATAGATAGATAGATAGATAGATAGATAGATAGATAGATAGATAGATAGATAGATACATACATACATACATACATACAACATGTGAGCCACTGACAATTAGCTTGGTTGATCACCCACAAGTCCTCAAAATGATTGGTCAAATCGGCTCTTATGTAATCTATAGATGTGGTAACTGTTTAGTATAAAGGCACGTTACTTAGAATCTTAGAAGATATGATATATCTACTTAAACAGCGCTGTTAGACAAACAAAAAGCAAGATCTTCCCAAAGGTGGTACAAGGAGGATCAGGAGCAAATGTGCACTCCAAAAACCAAAATGACAAAAAGCACAAGTTACTACTTGTGTAACTATATATCTGTATGAGACATTAGTTAGTGATAGAATCCTTACCTTAGACTATCTCCAGGCGTCAGACTGGATCCGGAAAGTTTTTCCGCTAGCAGTACCCCTGCGCGTCAGTAGGTGGCGTCGTGCGGCTCCGCGTCCGTCGCTGGCGTCGTATGCGCCAAGATGACGTCACAGAGACTACTTAGGCGCCACCCATGCGCGCTGACGTCTGTTCTGTACACGACTTTCCGCGCAAGGAACCCAGAGACATGCAAGAAACTGACCACTGGTGCCATGATACTAGGGCCCTGAATGGGATGACCTTAACCCTAGCAATCTGTTCGCAGAACGGGGAGCATGGGTGGGGCGGTAAGGAATCTATCACTAACTAATGTCTCTTACAGATATATTGTTACACAAGTAGTAACTTGTGCATCTAAAAGAGACACGTTAGTGATAGATTCCTTACCTTAGAATAGATACCCCAGCAATACCAACCTCGGTGGTGGGTCTGCAAATAGATCACACCAGAAAGTCACAGAGAACAGAACGGCCAAAGAAGCCATCTCTCCGGACCGGATTGTCAAGGCAGTAATGCTTGGTAAACGTGTGCAGCGAGGCCCACGTAGCCGGCTGACAAATGTCCTGCAAGGAGACGCCGCGTCCCAATGCAGTAGTGGCTGCCGTTGCCCTGGTAGAATGGGCATGCAGCTCCACAGGAGGCTCCTTCTTAGCCAACGAGTAAAAGGCCTTGATGCAGTGAATGACCCACGAGAGATGGTCCGCTTGTGCACAGCCCGACCCCTTTTGGCACCCATGTAAGAGCTGGTCATCCACCCAGAACTGTTGTGTGCGCTGCAGGTAGAACGAGAGCGCACGTTTTGGGTCCAGACGGTGGAGCCTCTCCTCCGCTTTTGAACGATGCGGAGGCGGAAGGAAGGTGGGCAAAGTGATGGTCTGCCCGATGTGGAAGGGCGTGACAACCTTTGGCAAGAAAGAAGAACGGGTCCTTAAAACCACCTTGTCCGGATGAACAGAAAGGAAAGGGGGTTTGGAAGAAAGAGCCTGGAGCTCACTCACTCTTCTGGCAGAGGTGATAGCTACCAGGAAAGCCGTCTTGAGAGTGAGAAGACGCAAAGGACAGGTATGAAGGGGCTCGAAGGGAGCGCACATCAGATATGTCAAGACAAGGTTTAAGTCCCATTGAGGCATAATGAACGGCACAGGAGGAAACGTGTGCGTAATGCCCTTAAGGAAACGGTTAACAACCAGGGACTTAAAAAGAGAAGGCTGATCTGGAAGCCGTAAAAAGGCGGAGATGGCCGAAAGATAACCTTTGATAGCGCCTAGAGCAGAGCCCTGCTGGGCCAAAGAAAGAAGGAACAGAAGGACTTCGGAAAGAGGGGAAGAAAGGGGATCCACAGCCTTAGCTGTACACCACGCCACAAACTTGTTCCACCTGCAGGCGTATACCGTTTTAGTGGAGGGACGCCTGGCTGCCAGAATGACATCACAGACTTCGGGAGGAAGATCGAAAGCTGTCAACTGTTGCCACTCAATCTCCACGCATGGAGGTGGAGGCTGGACAGGTTCGGGTGGAGGACCGTCCCCTGCTGCTGCGACAGAAGATCCTTCCGAAGAGGCAGTTGGATCGGGGGATTGATCGCCATGCTGAGTAGCTCGGGATACCAGTATCTTCGTGCCCAATCCGGAGTCACAAGGATGACTTGGGCCCGGTCGCGCCGAATCTTCTTCAGCAGTCTGGGCAGAAGTGGTATAGGCGGAAAGGCGTACAATAGACCGCAATTCCACTTGCGATGAAAAGCGTCGCCTAGCGAGGGCCGCCATGGAAATTCCAACGCACAGAACTGATGACATTGCGCGTTCTCTTCGGTGACAAATAGATCTAACCAAGGCTCTCCCCACTGCTGAAAGAGACCTCGCACCACGTCCGAGTTCAGACGCCATTCGTGATCCATCAAGCACCGGCAGCTGAGTTTTTCCGCCCTGGCGTTCAGAGAACCTGCCAGGTGTTGAACCACCAAGGTAATGCCTTGATGTTCCAGCCATGTCCAGAGGCGGAGAGCCTCCTGACATAGGGTCCAGGACCCCACTCCGCCCTGTTTGTTGCAATACCACATGGCGGTGGTGTTGTCCGTGAACACCTGCACCACACTTCCCCGGACAGAGGGAAGGAATGCCTTCAGTGCAAGTCGGATCGCCCGAAGCTCCAAAAGGTCGAAATGGAGCCGGGACTCTGCCAGAGACCAGAGTCCATTGATCTCCGCCTCTCCCAAGTGGCCTCCCCATCCCAGGAGGGACACATCCGTCACCACTGTGTGCTCCGGTTGGGGAAGGGAGAGGGATCTGCCATTGACCCAATTGTGATTCATGAGCCACCACTGCATAGCGGCTGAAAGATCGGAATCATAGCCTGAATATCCCAGACTCGCTGCTCGGGAGGATAAACCTGAAACAGCGTTGAATCCAGAACCGCTCCGATGAAGAGGAGCTTCTGAGAGGGACTCAGGTGCGACTTCGGCACGTTGATGGAGAACCCCAGCAAATGCAGGAGGTCGGCCGTAGTCTGAAGGTGGTTGACGACTGCCTGGGGCGAACCTGCCTTCAGCAACCAGTCGTTGAGGTAAGGGAAGACTGACACCCCTGACCTGCGCACGTGAATTGCGACCATCGCCATAACCTTCGTGAACACCCGAGGAGCACTGGTACGGCCGAAGGGGAACACGGCAAACTATAAATGCTCCTGGCCTACCATGAACCGCAGGTAACGCCGGTGGGCCGGCAGGACGGGGATGTGAAAATATGCGTCCTGCAAGTCCAACGCTAACATCCAGTCTCCAGGGTCGAGGGCAGCCAAGACCTGAGCCAGAGTCAGCATTTTGAATTTCTCTTTCGGGAGGAAGCGGTTGACGTTCCGGAGGTCCAAGATGGGACGCAGACAAGTGTTCCCCCGACATGCAGTGGTACTGAGGTGGCATGGCTGGGGGGGCGGACTGAAAGGGAAGGGAGTACCCTTGCAGATGATCTGCAACACCCACTTGTCCGATGTGAGAGCGAGCCAGTGGGGGAAGCGATGGCGGATCCTGCCACCCACCGGCGTGGGGTGCTCCACAAAGCTCGGATTAGGAAGGTTTGGAGGTAAAAGCAGCAGGGGCGGAGGTAGACTGACCCCCATGCTGATTCCCAGACCCGCCCCTGCAGAAGCCGCGGCCGCGCTGAAGCTGGTTCTGTACAGGCTTGCTGAAGAAACTTGCCTGGGCGCCCCTGCCTTGTCCACGAAAGGAACGAAAACCAGGAGTGGCTGGGCTTTTCGTGGAAAGACCTAAGGACTTGGCCGTAGCCCGCGAGTCCTTAAAACGCTCCAGCGCACTGTTAGCCTTATCGCCAAACAGACGGTTGCCATCAAAGGGCATGTCCATGAGTGAGCTCTGTACATCTGGTGAGAACCCGGTAGATCTCAACCAGGCGTGGCGACGAAGCGCTACAGTCGTAGAAATAGCTCTAAATAGTGAGTCCGCGGTGTCCAAACCACACCGAATGGCGAACTTAGCTGCATCTTTACCCTCGCCAACAGCTTGAGACAGCACAGCTTGGGCCTCTTCAGGACACTGAGGCAACACCTGTGCAACAGCATCCCACACCGCGTGGGAATAGCGGCACAAGAGGCAAGCGGTGTTCACCGACTGCAGCCCTAAGCTGGCCGAAGAGAGCAACCGCTTGCCGAACTGCTCCAGCTTCTTAAAGTCCTTTCTCCGGCGGAGCCGGGGGGAAGGCACTCTGGGACGTCGAAGCCTGGATAACCAAGCATCTCGACGTAGGATGTGTCGTCAAAAAGGCAGGGTCACCCGGCACCTGGCGATGACGCCTGGTGACATTCTTATCCACTGGGGCCCCCGTGGCAGGCCGCGACCAAGTGACCAGTAAGACGTCAGTGAGGGCATCGTTAAATGGCAGCAGGGGCTCCAACGAAGTGAACGCCGTCTGGAGCACCTCAGTAAGGAGATTAGTCTTTAGGGACACCGTAGGGAGATAAAGTTGGAGGACCTCAGCGGCCCGACGAAGCACCATCGTGTACGAAGCGCCCTCCTCCATGGTAGGCGGAGGAGAGGCAAACCCCGGGTCAGAGGAGAGATCGAAGCCGCCGGCCTCCTCTAGCTCGTCCGCCCAGTCCTGCTCGGAGTCACACTGACGAGCAAGAGGGTCCTATGACCCCTCCCAGCCATCCTCCACCTCCGCTGTATGTGGGAAGGGCTGAGGCGGCAAGGAAGGGACCGGGGAAGGAACAAACGGCGCCAGACGGGGCCGGTCCGGCACCGTGTCCCAATGCGGATTTCAGGTAGGGACAAAATTGTCCGAGAACCTGGGCAAGGGCGGAACAAAATGGTACCCACTGCGGTGGCGGAGCCGAGGGCGGCGCTGGGGCGAGAGCCGGCAGCGCGGGACCTTGTGGTGCCATGGCCAGTGGCGCAGGATCCTGACACGGGACCACGGGCCCGAGAACTCACCGGTGGGAGCCCGAGGCCTAAACAGGCGGTCCAAGGTGGCAAGAAATTCTTGCACCTGAGCGGGAGTCGCCGATGGACCCGGGTAAGGTGGGTAGGCCGCGGGACTCCCGGGCTCCAAAGGAGCCGCAGGGGCAGAACCCCTGTCCCACTCGTGTGCATCTGGGGACCGACGGGGGGACGTCGGAGAGCGACAACGCTTCTTTGACTTCTTTTTGTGTCGTCTCTTACCCCGCAAGCGTTGTCTGAAGCGGCCCCTTGACCGGGAGCGGCGCGGGGACGAGTGCCGGACCTCAAACAGCTTCCGGCACCGCTCCCTCAAGGCCTTCGGGGCCATGGCCAAACAGTCCAAACAAGCCCGGGAGTCGTGGTTGCTCTTCAGGCAGTAGAGACAGACGTCGTGGGGGTCCGCCACTGACATATTGCGACTTCAGGCCCACCAAGACTTAAAAACCAGGCATCCCTACGTGCACCAGAGTAGAAAACTGACAGGAGACAAAAAGTCTCAAAAAGATAGTAAAAAAGTGACTGAGGTACGTGCTCTAACCGGAGCTGCGCTTACTGGCGCGGAAAAAGGAAGAACTGACATCAGTGCGCATCGTTGGCGCCTAAGTAGTCTCCGTGATCTCATCTCGGCGCATACGACGCCAGCAATGGACGCGGAGCCGCACGATGCCACCTACTGATGCGCAGGGGTACTGCTAAAGAAAAAACTTTACGGATCCAGTCTGACGCCTGGGGATATTTTAAGGTAAGGAATCGATCACCAACGTGTCTCTTTCAGATGATATATATATATATATATATATATAATATCTCAAAGTGCCCAAGCATCCTCCTGTGCACTAAGCAACACCCACTAAGGGCGGGAACTTTACAAAATGGTGTGCTGGTTTGTTCCAAAATTGACTTTGCAATGCAGTCGCCCATGAAGAAGAGGTAACATCCTCGAAACGCGTCGGCGAAAAGACTGTAATCCCGGATTCTGCTGGTTGCTGTATTTTTAATTAAACCGTTGGTGTGTATCAGTGGTTTACAGCAGTGGTGTGTGCCTCCAGATATGCTTGGGCACTTTGAGGTATTATGTTAAAACGCGGCAGCCCTGCCGCGCTGGAGAGCACCGTCTCAGATGAGGAGAGGCCGCGGTGGGAACTGATCCTTGCCTACACGGCGCCACTGCTGTGGCAGAATAAAACCAGCGCTTTCATTCAGAACCCTATTTAGGGTAACAATACTACTACGAAAGAAGTCATGGGAACCCCACTCAGGGAACTACTTGTACCAGCATCCTCCTGTGCACTAAGCAACACCCACTAAGGGCGGGAACTTTACAAAATGGTGTGCTGGTTTGTTCCAAAATTGACTTTGCAATGCAGTCGCCCATGAAGAAGAGGTAACATCCTCGAAACGCGTCGGCGAAAAGACTGTAATCCCGGATTCTGCTGGTTGCTGTATTTTTAATTAAACCGTTGGTGTGTATCAGTGGTTTACAGCAGTGGTGTGTGCCTCCAGATATGCTTGGGCACTTTGAGGTATTATGTTAAAACGCGGCAGCCCTGCCACGCTGGAGAGCACCGTCTCAGATGAGGAGAGGCCGCGGTGGGAACTGATCCTTGCCTACACGGCGCCACTGCTGTGGCAGAATAAAACCAGCGCTTTCATTCAGGACCCTATTTAGGGTAACAATACTACTACGAAAGAAGTCATGGGAACCCCACTCAGGGAACTACTTGTACCAGCATCCTCCTGTGCACTAAGCAACACCCACTAAGGGCGGGAACTTTACAAAATGGTGTGCTGGTTTGTTCCAAAATTGACTTTGCAATGCAGTCGCCCATGAAGAAGAGGTAACATCCTCGAAACGCGTCGGCGAAAAGACTGTAATCCCGGATTCTGCTGGTTGCTGTTTTTTTAATCAAACCGTTGGTGTGTATCAGTGGTTTACAGCAGTGGTGTGTGCCTCCAGATATGCTTGGGCACTTTGAGGTATTATGTTAAAACGCGGCAGCCCTGCCGCGCTGGAGAGCACCGTCTCAGATGAGGAGAGGCCGCGGTGGGAACTGATCCTTGCCTACACGGCGCCACTGCTGTGGCAGAATAAAACCAGCGCTTTCATTCGGAACCCTATTTAGGGTAACAATACTACTACGAAAGAAGTCATGGGAACCCCACTCAGGGAACTACTTGTACCAGCATCCTCCTGTGCACTAAGCAACACCCACTAAGGGCGGGAACTTTACAAAATGGTGTGCTGGTTTGTTCCAAAATTGACTTTGCAATGCAGTCGCCCATGAAGAAGAGGTAACATCCTCGAAACGCGTCAGCGAAAAGACTGTAATCCCGGATTCTGCTGGTTGCTGTATTTTTAATTAAACAGTTGGTGTGTATCAGTGGTTTACAGCAGTGGTGGGTGCCTCCAGATATGCTTGGGCACTTTGAGGTATTATGTTAAAACGCGGCAGCCCTGCCGCGCTGGAGAGCACCGTCTCAGATGAGGAGAGGCCGCGGTGGGAACTGATCCTTGCCTACACTGCGCCACTGCTGTGGCAGAATAAAACCAGCGCTTTCATTCGGAACCCTATTTAGGGTAACAGTACTACTACGAAAGAAGTCATGGGAACCCCACTCAGGGAACTACTTGTACCAGCATCCTCCTGTGCACTAAGCAACACCCACTAAGGGCGGGAACTTTACAAAATGGTGTGCTGGTTTGTTCCAAAATTGACTTTGCAATGCAGTCGCCCATGAAGAAGAGGTAACATCCTCGAAACGCGTCGGCGAAAAGACTGTAATCCCGGATTCGGCTGGTTGCTGTATTTTTTATTAAACCGTTGGTGTGTATCAGTGGTTTACAGCAGTGGTGTGTGCCTCCAGATATGCTTGGGCACTTTGAGGTATTATATATATATATATATATACACACACTGCAACTCGCCCTCACTTCCTCTTTTTAGAAACGAACGAGCGTGGACCCCGTAATTCTTGTGCAAACTTTCTTTATATAGCCAATTCCGCCATTACGCGTTTCGAGCGATCCCACCCTTGATCACATGACAACTCATTGGCTGAAAACCACGTTATTTAAAGTGCAAGTGCAATAGCTTAAATCATGGACATAGTAAAAACACTGTAGTATACCAGAAAATTCTAGACATTATCATAAATAATTACATAAATGTAAACTGCAGATCACACTTTTTTAACTACAGGGTTGCAGAGAAGAAAATATATATATATATATATATATATATATATATATATATATATATATATATATATATATATATATTTTTTTTTAATACCATTGTTTAAAATAAACAGGTACTAATAACAGCATAAATGCATAAGTCAATTCCATATTTCACTATGCCCTTACCATGAAACCATAAAATTGCTTACCAAAAGATCATAAAGTGCTGTTTATAATAAACCTTAAAAAAAAGGGAAAAAGAATGTATAAACACTAAACAGTTCCGGATTGCAGCAAGGTGACCAATCAAGGTCTCCATCCCTGCTCGGACTCACATGCTAAATCACAAAACAATGCTACAATTGTTACATCCAAGCAGCATATGTGGAGATTTCCATCTCCACTGTGAGTTCAGAGGTTGTGCAAACAGTAAGAATTTTCTAAAGTGCAAGCAGTTTTCAGGACAACAATAAATATGATAAATATAATAGGTAGATCCAGCTAGAAATCAATCCATATATATGGAAGCATACCATATGCTTTCCAATACTGATTCCTAAAATCAATCCTAAAACATTATAAATATATAAATACCATCCTAAAATGTGCCATAAAAACTTCTTCTGTAGTGGAACTTATTAACAAACATCTCATCAAAGGACTCAAAATGTAAGAAAAGGTCATTTGTCCTACCATGTGTTGCAAAAGGCCCCATCCATGTTACTCATTAGATTCACAAATGTCATAAGAATGTATATAAATCTTCACTGTTATTCAAACCCCTTGGATGTTTGGAATCAAATTGCAGAATATAGGACGCTTCCAACCTTCTCAATTTTGTGTGTGTATATATATATATATATATATATATATATATATATATATATATATATATATATAATCAACAGAATCTCCTCCACGTGGAAAGAGCAGAGGCCACCCAGGGGAATTTTGGAAGCGCTTTATTGAAACAAATGGCAAATGCATTTCGGCCTGACCGGCCTTCTTCAGTGCCAGACGTGATGTGGAGGCTCTAACCCACCGCGTTATACATAGTCCTGCCTTGTCCCCATTGGTGGAGAAACCGCTCCTCCCCCATCAGATGTCAGCTCACCTAAGTGCAGTTCACGGAGTGCTGGTAAACTGCAAGTCCCAAGATGCATCATGTCGAGGTAGGTGATGCGTGGGGTAATTGTGACCGGATGGTCCGCGGCAGGCAGGATGGCGGTGTTGGTGAGAGCCGATATCCTTAAAAGTTGCAATTGAAGCGCCTCCTCGAGTCCCCAAACTGCTGCAGCCCCCAAGGCGAGGAATAGCGTAGGAAGGGGCAAAAATGCCCAAACATGAAGTCAAAGTCTCCAATGGACCACCTCTTCTTCTCCCCGGCCAGGAGACGGGCAGAGACCAACCAATACCTTGGAGAAACAAACGCATCCACCGTAGCAGACACCAGTATGTCCCAGCCCACTCGTTCAGCAGGGGCCTCTGAAACGCGTCACTGGCCGACGCGTGTAACATCAACAGAATCTCCTCCACGTGGAAAGAGTAGAGGCCATCCAGGGGAATTTTGGAAGCGCTTTATTGAAACAAATGGCAAATGCATTTCGGCCTGACCGGCCTTCTTCAGTGCCAGACGTGATGTGGAGGCTCTAACCCACCGCGTTATACATAGTCCTGCCTTGTCCCCATTGGTGGAGAAACCGCTCCTCCCCCATCAGATGTCAGCTCACCTAAGTGCAGTTCACGGAGTGCTGGTAAACTGCAAGTCCCAAGATGCATCATGTCGAGGTAGGTGATGCGTAGGGTAATTGTGACCGGATGGTCCGCGGCAGGCAGGATGGTGGTGTTGGTGAGAGCCGATATCCTTAAAAGTTGCAATTGAAGCGCCTCCTCGAGTCCCCAAACTGCTGCAGCCCCCAAGGCGAGGAATAGCGTAGGCAGGGGCAAAAATGCCCAAACATGAAGTCAAAGTCTCCAATGGACCACCTCTTCTTCTCCCCGGCCAGGAGACGGGCAGGGACCAACCAATACCTTGGAGAAACAAACGCATCCACCGTAGCAGACACCAGTATGTCCCAGCCCACTCGTTCAGCAGGGGCCTCTGAAACGCTTCACTGGCCGACGCGTGTAACATCAACAGAATCTCCTCCACGTGGAAAGAGCAGAGGCCACCCAGGGGAATTTTGGAAGCGCTTTATTGAAACAAATGGCAAATGCATTTCGGCCTGGCCGGCCTTCTTCAGTGCCAGACGTGATGTGGAGGCTCTAACCCACCGCGTTATACATAGTCCTGCCTTGTCCCCATTGGTGGAGAAACCGCTCCACCCTATATATATATATAGAGAGAGAGAGAGAGAAAGAGAGAGAGAGAATCACACAATCAATATATGAACAACAATGTAAAAATGAGGCTACGCTACATTGATGATTTGTTTGTAGTGTGGCAAGGGACAGCGGAAAAAGCTACTGAATTTGTAAATGTTATCAATTCCAGCACTCTCAATCTTCACTTTACAGCAACTATCAGTCAAACTAGTGTCGAGTTTTTAGACACCCAAGTGTACATTAAAAACAGCAAAATAGAAACCCGATTATTTAGGAAAAAAACAGCGGGAAATTCTACTCTCCACACTAGTAGCTCACACGCTCACACTCAAAGCGCCTTGTCAATAGCATCCCCTATGGGGAGATGCTGCGTCTTAGGTGCATTTGCAGCAACGATGGTGATCTCAAAATAGCACAGGAGGAGAGTAGAATTAGATTTGAACAAAGAGGTTACTCTACAAAGGTTATCAAGAAAGCAATAACCAAATCCATGTTGTTGACTAGAGAAGATGCCCTTAGGGAAAAACAACAAGACAGACCAACTGGTATTAATGACAGCAACATGGAGAGAGACCATGATAGTAAAGAATTCAGATTGATAATGAGACCTAAACAACAGATGTCCCTACACAGAATCATCCAACAGAATTGGCCACGGTTACTAAATGATCCAGTGATTGGACCCCTGCTATCGAGTGTGTCCATCACCTACAGTAAAGCACCCTCTGTGAGAGACAAATTAGTGAAGACCGGTCCAGAAGTCATTGTAAGTAGTAGTTGGCTCCAAACTAACAAAGGGTTTTACAAGTGTAAAACTTTCAAGGCATGTTTCCATGGGTTAATAAAAGCACTTATAATACGCCTTTTAGTGACAAGGAGTTCAAGATCTCTAAATTATTAACCTGCAAGACAGAATTTGCGGTCTATGTTCTGTTGTGCCCATGTGGCCTGCAGTACATAGGCAGCACCAAATTGCAGGTACACAAGCTGGTGTTGCAACACTTACGCGCCATCACAAACCAGGATAACACATATCCAGTGGCATGTCATTTCAGGAAGAAACACAATTCCAACAATTCCAACCTGAAAATAAACACAGTCCACCCAAGTAGAAGAGGAGGTGATAGGGAAAACACAAGCTGAGAAAACTTGAAACAAGATAAAGTTTACAGCTGGATTCCAAACACCCCGCGGGGCTCAACGCAATGGAGGATTTGCACACCTGCTTAACTTAATCAATGGTATAACAGAAAAAGATTAATGGATTATTATTAGAGCGTTTTATTCCGTGAAATGTAATTGGTGTATGTATTTATTTATTTCCAAATATTTATTAGGTTTTCTGATATTTATTTGATATATTTATCTATTTATGCATACATGCATCATTTTGCACGTAACCCATTACCAAATCGATTTATCGGATTATTATGATGTTGGATTCTTCAATCACACCAATGATACAACACTTTGAGGCCAGACACATTCATTAACCTATTAACAATGTAACAAATGCTGTTCCTCATTACGACATCTAAATCAAGTTAGTTCTAAAAAAAATTAAAAATTCAATAACAGAATTTATATAATTGAGATATTTTTCGTCACCTGATGTAATTAACGATGCACTGGTCACTTTAAATTTCCTGCACATTTCGATCTTGCAACTGTCATGTGATAAAGGCTCGGACGAGGCGAAACGCGTAATGGCGACAATGGAGGAATAAAATAATTATACAGCACGAACCTGGGTCTGTGTCCGTACTTGGATGCATCCTGTTTTGCGGCAACCCAGTCAACAGTGAGGCCAACCAGGGCCACTAGAAAATGTGATTGTGTGGCTGCTTCTGTCTCTGCAAAAACGGAGTCTTTGTATTCACCACTGAAACCTCCATATGCAGCATAAGTTGCAGATTTTACAAAAAGTTTTTTGATCTCAAACACAATGGTTATTAAGAACTCGGTGATTGATTTAATCAGGCATTTAATGAGGTGAACATTTGCCCAGTTACATTAACACTTTCCATTATCTGGTGGAGGCTGTAGTTTAGTCTTCAGCAAGAAGCCACAATCATTGGCACAGCCAATAGGTCTCGTTTTTGGGACCTAATGAGTATTTAGTTTTGCAGCACAATATCCTTGGTGCATCAACATCAGCTGTACCTTATAAGTGTTTAGTCATGCAACAGTTGATGTTGTTGCACCAAGGACATTGTGCTGCATAACTAAATACTTATAAGGTCCCAAAAGCGAGACCTATTGGCAATGCCAATGCTTGTTTCTCATAGAGAGGAAGAGAGCATGTGCTTTGTGTAATGAAAATATAAGGTGATTAAAAGAGGTGAGATGGGCTTTGGAGAGAAATAAAAGCCTTTTGATAGAAGAGACAATGTGTGGTTCAGAGCGAGAGATGGGGAAGGAGAGAGAGAGAGAGAGAGAAATAGTGTGTATGGGAGAGGAAGACAGAAAACATAGTATTGCAGGTTGTACGGAACGAAGTGTATAATCTTGATGGTGATGTGATCATATTTTTTTCAGGCCCAGGATGACATGTACTGCAACATTTAGGATGCTCCTCAATCGTGCAAGTGTAGAGCCTCGGAGCAATGCAGTAGGGCATTACCGCCATCCATATGTGAGAGTATGAGTGATTGAATAGCAGTTTTGAAGTCACTTTCTGGAAGAAGGGATTTGAGGTTCTAGCTGGTACTAGGCTGTGTTTGTATTTTTTGGCAATGCGTGCCTTGAGGGTGGGGCAACCTTAATTTCTTTTTTAATTACATTTTATAGTGTTTTATATTTCCAAATGTGTGGGCTACTTCAAAGCTTAGTAAACCAGAGACTTTAAAATGGAATGCCCATAGCTGACATGGAGTTAACTCACTGACAGGTGCATGTTAGAGGGACAGATAGTACACCGATGTACACATCAGTATAACCGGTACAATTCTTGCAATACAATATTGGACAAGGTGAAGCGTTGGAAATCTACCTTCAATCCTTCCAGAAGGCAGACCATTTGAAGGGCAGCAGCAGTTATAAACAAGCACCAGTTCGCTTTCAGCATTGGTTTTGGAAATCCCCAGTTGTAGAAAATAACATCATACACCAAATTGCCATTATCATAAAATTGTGGCAAAACACATTAAAGATCCAAGTCTCCCTTCTTAACATGTCCTTTGGTGGCCATCCCTGACATTCACCTTCAATACATCATGGTCATGGTCATCCTTGGTTAACCATGTATAAATATAATATACTGTCGTTTGTCTAGGTATGTAAAAATAGGCAGCCACCTCTTGACCAACAAATCAAAAATGTTATTCAATGAATAGAAAGAACATTAGTGCCAACTCATTTGATTGACTATACCAAAAGTGCATATTAAAAAAACAAGGTGAATGAACAGAGCAACCGCCCAGCAGAAGTGCCACAAACGAAAAAACGGTGGTAGCAAGAGATTCTAAAAAGTATTATTAATAACAGAAGTGTGTGAGGGAAGGGACTGATGCAAGACAAATGGCTGAGCAAGGCTCACACAAGGGCCAATGTATGGTGGAGTGTGAGGGGAGGGGAGTTGGAATTCAAAGGTCACTGTAAATGAGAAACGTAAAAGAATGTTTGCTCAACACTAAAAAATAAAAAAAGAGTTCCTTTTGTTTCATAACTGAACCGTTATCTTACAATCCAAGATCACGATACAATTATAAATTATAAATTGTTAAAACAATAATTATCACGAATGAGGAACATTAGAGGGACAGACCTTAGGTTTCAGTATGTTTATTGTATGGGAAGAAGCGTTCTCCATGGAACCCAGAACTAAAATGGCAAAGATTACACATGACAAGACTGAGGTACATCAGAGAAGCTGTACCTGCGACTCAGTACTGATATTGTATCTCAGACTCCAGGGTAGATTGAAGTACAGAGGAGGAAGCGTCCTTTGTGGAGCCCAGAACTGACATGGCAGTGATTAAACATGACAAGACTGAGGTACATTGACGTATCTCCGTGAGTCAAAGTGATGGAAGAGTAGGCACTCCTGAAGGCATTGAGGTGCAGTTGGAAATCTAGGGATGGGCCCACGTACTGGATAAAAGAGGGTCCCGCAGAAGAGGACTGAGGTGTATAAGCAGAGCAGCGACGGGGCAGGATAGATGTCCCTGGGAAGAGGTATTTGCTGCTCCCATTACTGAACGAGCAGAGGCCTGGGTTCTTGAGGTCAGGTTTGAGTGATTTTGGAAGAACTGTATTCATTACTGAACACAGCAGGTAGTCCTGGAAGAGGTCACGCAGGCCTTTCTTATTACCGGAAAAGCGGGTTGGAGGGGGGGAGAAAGTGATGAATTAACCTTCATCTGTGAGTCGAAATCACAGAACTGCCAGTCCTGCTGCAAGGCAGGGCTGAGAAGTAGTGACAGAGCTGTGTTTGTCATACTACACCTCCACTGAGCTGATGCAGTGGCTGCCTGAGATCCAATGCATGTTTCATAGACAATGGGGTAACCCTGTGTCCCTCAGAACCTGGGTATAAATATTATAGAATGCAGTGGTTCTGTCGGATATGATCAAACAATTACTTTGTTTTGCGAATGGATCAAGAAAAACTGAATACATCAATCAAAACATGAAGAAATCAATCATGAAAGGAACATTTTTCTTTTTTAAGAGGACCACATGAACAAATGACAATATATAAATCACGATGAAATCAGATTTGTTGGGTGGCATACCGTTCTTTATATATATAAATTGCATCATTTATATTGACACCCATATCATTCTTTTTAGCAAGGCACGGTTACCAAAATTGTAAACCTTAAAGTGAATTCGTGAATCAGTGAAGCAGTGACATAAGTGACAAAGTTAGTGCATAATATATACAAAAATGAATACAAAAAGTTTTATGTACAAGATATAAAAGGGGCCAGTGTTAGAGAAAAGTACAATGACAAAGTTTCCACGAATGACTCAAGTTCTATATGAAACCAGGTCTTGAACTGGTCCTAGGTATTGTCGATGTTTCAACCCTGTATAAGCGATATTAAATCGTCATGCGGGTCTTCATCAGGACTTTAAAATAAACAATGGCAACCTGCAAGAGCAAGTAAAGTGCGTGTCAAACGATGGTCCTTAATACTCAAATATGTGTGGTCCTAAGTCTACAAGAATGTAGTAATAAAATCGGCCATAACTCACCTAGCCGTTAGTCTAGGATGGCCTAATATTCACAAATTGTAGAGCCGAATCACTCATCCAATGGGGTTTCTGAAATTTAAATTCAAATAAATTGAACCTGGGATGGCGGTATTGGATATAGAAGAATCATCCCGCCATCACTAATAATGCTGAAGAGCTCCACCAACAATTCAGGGAACTTACAACACGCAAAAGACCCCTTATCAATTGCAATTTTGCTCCAAGGAAACTCATATCGCAGTGGAAAAAAGCGAGTAATGCATGTAAACTCGGTTTCTAATTTAAAAACCACACTTGCCCCGGTAAAAACGTCCCTGAACAGTGGCTAATTAGAAGATCACTCATAGAGTTAAATCCACTAACGTGACATACAAGCTGCTCTAAGGAAACCACAGATTTAGACTAACTTAAGTTCTTCTCATAGTAAAGAAAAGGCTAGTTTGTAACCAAATCAGTAACAATTCCGTTGTTTACGAAGAATAAAATACAAAAGTAGCTCCTTAAGAATTGAGGAGCTGGTCACAGCTCACCTCAAAGAGCGACTTGCTGGCTACGGGGCTTTGTTAGTTAGATAGTAACCGTCAGATCCAATCTGAAGCAGGAGTCGTTAGAAAAATCTAACAGCGTCTAGAATATAAAAGACAAATGCACGCTTAGTTGTATGCTCTTTGGCAAAGCGAACACAGAGAGAACGCTTCTGCGTAATACTCACTTCCAGTAATATCAACAAATTGCTTCCAAGCGGTTTCGAATCCCGCTACTGGGCCACCTTTCGTTGATGTGGGGAAACCGCGTTCGAATGCAGACCTGCGCATGGCTCCCGGAAGCGGAGAAGGAGCAGGTCAGTGAGGAGGTGAACTGGCGCGCTGTCCGTGGGTCCCAGGGCTGCACCTTGAGGGGCTCTGCAGCACAGGGCGGAGGCAGGCAGAACTCGGACCAGGCTAAATGCACACTGGCAGAGCAGAGCTGGGTATTGAGTGTACTAGAAGAGATGCCGGTTCAATGGGTGTCTCAATACGTCTCATGGGTCACGACGACAGACTTGCAGAGGAGGGCTAACCGGGACAGAGCTGCGCATGCTTGCTGGAGCACCAGAGAAGCCTCTGGCAGGAGCAGCTCAGGGCTGAAACACCGTTACTTCTTCAGTAGAAAGGGCGTCCGCTGCCCTTACCGGCACAGCATGGTGGTGGCGTGGCTCGTTTCCAGGAGACTTGAACCTGTGTGTGAAGAGTGTGAGAGGGCTACAGCGAGTCCTGTTAGATGCTCTCGGAGACCGAGACATGAAGCAATGCTAGGACTGCAAGAGGTCACCTTCCATTAGCGGTTCTCAGCACTGAAGTGTAACATATCAGCAACAAGCCCGGGACTTGTGTGCGCGCGCAAAAAAAAACAAAAAAGACGAGCGAGTGGTGCGCGCGCGCGCACACAACGGCAAAAGTGAAAGCTGGCATGCGAGTGGTGTGCGATGTGCGCGTACCATGATGGGAAAGGAAAGCCATATGGCGCCTCTGCTCGTCATTGTGCGCGTAAGCGCAAGCTTGTGGCCGGCAGCCTCTGGGTAGCACTTTCAAAACCCGCTTACTAAATGTCTCACTTGAGACAGTGCATGCGTTGGATCAGGCGAGACCTTAAAAACCAAGGCCATTCAAAAGGACCGGCAAAAGTTATTTCTCTTTAGTCATAAAATATGTTTTGTTTCACTAGTCACAGACACTGTTTTCAAAATAGCAGCTATTGCCATAAGGGACTCGGACTTTAGAAGAATTCCAAACATATTTTCACTACATTTTAAGGTCTGAAGTTATGATACATTACAATGGTTTAATATAGCGCAACGACTCGTCCTCGAACGGAACATCTCAGCGCTTAGATTGCAAGTAAGGTCGAAATTTGCCATTAAGAGAGAGAGATCTTCAGATGTCTTTTAAAGGCTGAAAACTCGGTGCATGCCCGGATATGAAGGGGGAGCGGATTCCAATGGTGGGGAGGAAGGTACAACAAGCATAGCCAATAGGTCTCGCCTTTGAGATCTTATAAGTGTTTAGCCATGCAACAGTTGATGTTGTTGCACCAACGATATTGTGCTGAATAACTAAACACTTATAAGGCCCAAAGGCGAGACCTATTGGCTATGCCAATGCTTGTTTCGGATATGCTCTTGAGATGGAATGGTACCTGTGAGCGATGCCTTCCTGAATGAGCATGGAGTACATTTTGAATTGTTGTCTTCTGTGTGGATTTTAACCTCTACATAAAACAGAGCTCTTCCCCACTATGGATAGCACACATTTTTGTGGATGTTTGCCGAGCTCCAGACCTTTGCAGATTAAAAATAGCGAAATCTGTTTGCCAACTGATTGCCAATAATATGTTATATGTTAAAATGGTGAATTGTAAACATTTGAATGTGTCCACATTTCTGTGGGAACAAGAGTGCCCTGTTGTTTCTACATGCAGAGTCTTGGCGTGCATGCGTGTCACGTAGCCCTGCAGCAAACAAAAACCGCACCTACCACGCACATCTCTTTATTCGTACGGAAAATAAAATGGCGTATTCCAACCAATCACTGGAAATACAATTTCACGATGTTTCTATTTCCCAATGTCTTGTTCATCTCACACATATTGCAAACGCACACAATCGGGAATCTTTTATGCAAATGCATCTGCATACTTTTATATACTAAATGCGTACGTCATCTTTCTGAACAAAAGCAAAAACACGCACACAAGCGAACACAATGCCCCACACTTACGAAAAAACACACATATTACATCATACGCATACAAAAAACAGGGAGCAGTCATACACCACACAAAGGCACATCCATTACAGAAATGCACACAGACATGTACTCGCAAAAAAGACATGCATACGCTGAAGGGCACACAAAACAACAGAGTTCGTAGCCAAGCACAGAATACAAACACGCAGTGAATTACACACGCATACCTATCTATAAACACAGTCACTCCTATATAAAAAATAATAATAATTAACACCATGCAAAGGTGTTAGAGAAGCTTTTGTATACATGCACAAACGCACAGCTCAAAGTCACAGTCATACTTTACACATAGTAGCACTAATACGGAGCTATATACCAGTACAAAGGCGTACACAATCTACACAAACACACAGGCATGCACAAAAGCACAAGCACAACATTCGCACAGCACACACACGCCATAAAATGTGATACACACATCATTGTACACATTTATTGCACAAGCAAACACGCATGAGCGTTTACATACACAATGACTCGTGCACAAGCTCACAAGTAACGTGCAGTGGGGTACACACAGAAAACTTGCTACTCTATGCAAGCACACATATAGAATACAAAGAAATACACATTTTACAGACGTAGACAGTCATACACAGGCTCGCATACATTGTACACGTAGAAGCAATCTACACAGACACACACATTGCACGTAAGCCCTCACACACCGATGCTCCTTTGTCTCTACTTTTAATGGCCACTCCTACATTCACCGACAACACTGACACACACAAATCTCATGTGCACTCACCCGTGTTTCTGACTCTTTAACACGCAGTTATATCCCAGCAACAAACAAGCAAACATACGCATTGCAAACGCCCTGCTCGGTACTGCATGCTGACAAAAGTGCATGTGACTTGTACAGAGATGTGCCTCGGTATAATATAGAAACGTAGAGGGGAAGAGGCTGAAGAGAAAAAGCAAGAACGAGAAAGACAGAATAAGAGCTGGGAAGACGCCATACACACAAGATGAAATATATAGGGGCAATGTGCGCTACATTTCACTAAAGAATGCCAGCGATAAAATACACAGGGCCACAGGGTGTTAGAAGGGAGGTCGGGACAGTGGAACAAAGAAATATAGCAAAGAGAGTGAACGGAGGAATTGATGCAGAAAAGTACGAATGACACGCTGCAGTGAGTCATGGGAAAAGAAGAAAAACGTGCATGGGAAGGGAAGGAAGCAAGCTGAACGGCAGGGCCGGTGTAAAAGGAGGCGAGAAGAAGGGAGGGGAGGCAAAGTAGCGGGAAGAGGAGAGGGGGCATGAAGGGATCGAAGGCAAGGGAAAGAAAGGGAAGATGGACGAGATTAAGAGGAGCCACAGATGGACTTCAGAAAAAAGAAGGGAGGAAATGGTAGAGGAGAAGACTCAAAAACACCGGAAAGAATAATGAGAAAAGAAAAAAAGGCTGCATGAAAAGAAAAAAAGGCTGCATGAAAAAAGGCCATTAGAAAACAATAACAAACGGGGCCCTCGTCAGGAAATAAAGAAGCAAGTAAGAGAAGAGCTATAGAGAGAAGAAAAGAAGAGGGAAATAAAAAAGTGCAGGGCGCGAGACCGAAGACCTAATAAGACTTAGAAAGAGAAAGAGACTTAGAATGAATAAATGACCAAAAAGAGACTGGCTAGGGCTGGATAGGTGCTACATATCGGAAGCAAATAGGAAGCAGCAGAGGTGACTGTGCGGGGGAGAAAAGGGTCTGGTCCACTGCAGGGACAGAATCAGAAAAGAGGCGTGGCCAAGGCGAGAACTCGGAAGAAACTGTGAGAGAGGTGGAAGGCATGCTGGAAAGGGAGTGGGCTGTAGGGGAGAGTGGATGACAAATATACATCGAGGATATGCAGGGTGAGAGAAGTGAGAAGGAGAAAAAGAAAATATAGATAAAGAGAATGCGAGGCAAGAAAGGAGACAGCTAGAGAAGGGTAGAAAGGGAAATCTAAGCTTTCCATGCTCTAAATAAACTTCACGTGTGGTGGAAACTCATACATTCTGATTCATAGAATTGGAATGATTGGGTATTTCCGCTCACAGACAGAACTCACTCACAAAAGTGAACAACTGACCAATCATATGGGTATCCAGTGGTCATAGTAGAGGCAGAGGCAAAATGTCGTGTTTTTGTTTTGGGAACGGAGGGGGCAGACATTCACAATATGGGGAGCACCAACAAACTAGCTAGTAGGTTTGTGAGTATTGACAGCTTTCGGTTGTTTTCAACTGTGGAAATGGATGCAATTTATTTCATAAAATGTTTGATTAATGGCATCTCTAAAGTGGGAAAGAACCAGTCACACCTGCTCGGATGTCAGACACTAGCAAGCCTCTGTTTTCACTCAGAGTGAAGAGCGCAGCAATCTCCCTGATAAATGGGTTCTAAAGTTTTAGTTTAACTCTCTGTTAACTCAGGGCTGGCACTCGCGTTCACTCAGCTTCGGATATGACAATAAACAAAAGCGTTGATCTACGAAGGGGGAACAGGTTAGATCTGCGAGTGGTGGAGCAGGTAGGAAAAAGACAATATACACATTTGCACAACGCCTACGCCTTGCAGCGAAGCATTCATTCTTACTGCCTGGTATTAGTGTTATACAGATAATTTCTCTCTGGTCCAAAACAAATATAAATTACAAAGGACGACAATCCCTTAGAATAGATTATTTAGCAATGCCCTAAGGTACCGGACAGAAAACCAAGACATCACAATCTTCATGGTTTATAGGCATATATATGCTTTACTTTTAGAATTGGTGGACAACATTATCAAACATAGTAAATAACTTCTGAAAAGAAAAAAAGAAACTTCTTGAACACGTAAAAACCTGGTAGCGGAGCTCCTCCATGCCTATGATGGCTAATGAGCTTCAAAGGGTGGCCCGTTGAAACCAAGAGCTAATAAAAACCAATATGGAGGGCGAGGAAGCTTTGCATGGAGGGTGAGGAAGATTTGCATAGAGGGTGGTTTTATCTCATTTAAAGGGAGGCATTCTGCTTAAAGGGAGGCATTCTACTGTCTGAAGACGAGTCCAAAGAGGCGGAGTTGAAAGGTTCGTTGTAACAATGTGGAAGGGAGTAAAGGACTGGTTATCCTGATGAGAGGACATTTTCTTCCTCTCGGCTGCTCCATGTTGGCAAGTTGAGCATGAGGGGTATTATGCTAAAGTCTGCTGCTGTACCAACGAGCCAGTACAATTAGGCAAGTCTTGTTGATGTGCAAACATATCTGTAATAACAAATCGCAGGACTGTTCAGAACTCAGTGCACTGTCCTTGGCAACAGTTTCAATAGTCTTATCGGTATCTCGAATGACGTCGAAAATAGACACATGAAGAAAGATGGAAAGATGTTATTCGATACTCCCTGTCTTCACAAAGGCAACTCTTCAAAGTGTGATGTACGGCAAAGAAATGTTGCAACTATGTATGCCAGGAAGAAATACACAAACAAGCATTGGTCGCGCGGCCGTGAAAGTGACGCAGCCGCACGGCCGCGAAAGTGAAAGTGATCGCGATGCACTTAATGACCCGTGACAGAGGAAAGACAGATGGCGGCTGCGCGCGTAACCGCAAGCTTGAGGCCAGAAAATGCCTGTGGTAGCACGTTCAAAACCCACTTACTAAATGTCTCGCAGTACAGCGCATGCGCTGGCTCAGGCGAGACCTAAAAAGGAACGACCACCACATTTTAGAGTTTGAATACGTCGTGGTTGAAGGTGAAGCTGGTTTCTTGATCCAAGGTTTCTTTGAGGAAGATAGGGGACTAGTTTATCCTCCAGATATCTTGGTCTTTAGCCTGACCTAGCTTCAAAGGTCAGATAGAGTAGTGTAAAAATTGCTCTTTTTTTTAAACGGGTAACCAATGAAGAGTCCTGAGCATGTGTGCCTTGTGGCTGTTTATTAACCAGTTGAGCGGCTGTATTCTGCACCTCCTGTAATTTTTATTGAAGGGATTCGTTGGATGCTGCGAGTAACGCACTTCCATAGTCCAGGCGACTGATTTTTAGTGCCTGGACTAGGGTCTTCCGGGAGGACACCGGAAGCCACTGGAATACTTTCTTAAGGAGGGGCATAAACCCACAGCATATGCCACAAGTGGCTATCACCTGCTCCTTCATCTATAGTTTGTTTATCAAAACGCCTAGATTTCTTGCTGTGTTTTTAGGGAGGGGAGCAGAACCGAGCTCTGTGGGCCACCAATCAGTTGTCCAAAGGGACTGTGCCTTTCTAAACAGTAAAATCTCTGTATTATCCCTGTTCAACCGAAGGCAGTTAGCGACATCCACGTGGCAATGTTTCTCATGCATGTAGTGAAACAGGTTTTGACATTCTCTAACTCTGGTGCAAGGGCAATGACCAGTTGTGTATCGGCTGCATATGAGAGTATTTCAAAGCCAACGGACTTAACCAACTGTGCCAACGGAGAGACATTGATGTTAAAGAGTGTGGGGCTCAGGAGGGAGCCCTGAGGCACTCCCCTTCCTAGGGTCTTGGATTGAAAGGGACCAAGAATAATTTTCTGAGTCCTGTCCTTGAGAAAGTCTGTTAGCCAATTCAGTGCAGTACCGTGGATTCCCGTCTCATACAGACACTGGATCAGGATAGGATACGAAACCGTATTGAATGCAGCGGACAGGTCGAGAAGGACCGGCAACGCAGGTGTGCTTGCATCCAAGGAGAGACTAAGCGAGTCAACTAGCGCTACAAGAGTGGTTTTTCGCTATGAGTCGTACGAAAGTCCGTTTGGGAGGAATCCAACAAGTGATGTGTCTCTGAATATGAGGAGAGTTGTCTGTTACCACGAGATTCTAACAGCTTACTAATTGAGGGCAAAAGGGAAATAAGACGGTAGCTTGCAACGTCCTTGGGATTGGCCAAATTTTTTTAAAGATAGATGTAACAAAAGCAGTATTCCATTCCTTAGGCATGGTTGTGGAGTACAAAGATAGATTACATAAAGAAGTAACCACTGGTGCAAGAGAATTGGATAGCATGGCTGTGGTGTGGGGGGGTGGGGGAGAGAGGCAAAGATCAGCTGGAGATCCAGATTTTGTTTTATCTAAGAGATCCAATACTTGAGTGTGTGTGATCAATTCAAATCTTTCCAATATAGCCTGGGAGTTGCTTACTGAAGAATTGTCGATTTCTGCATATGTTGGCGTCAATGAGTCGTTGTGAAAATCACAACAGATATTATCTATTTTTGTTTCAAAATGCAAAGCTAAGGTTTCACAGAGTGTTTAAGAATCTATATTAACTGAACTACAGTCAAGGGGGTTAGAGTGCTCCTTTAAGACTTTAAAAAGCTCTTTTGCAGAGTTTCCTGACAGTTCAATTCTGCCTATATTATAGAGTCTTCTGGCTGATTTGATTTTTGCATGCTAAGCCCCTAACGCTTTTTAGGTCTCGCCTGACCCAGCGCATGCGCTGGTCTGGCGAGACTTATTGAGAGGGCTCCAAAAAGTGCTACCAGGCCAGCCTAGAGCTACAGTGCATGTGCGCGGGCGCGCACGCCGCACTTTACCGCGATTACTTTCACTTTCGCGGCCCCACGGCCGCTTTGATTTTTTTTATTTAGTTATTTATTTATTTATTTATTTAATGTGTTTTTATATAGCGCGGACTTTACCCGAAGGCGTCAGAGCGCTTCACAATAGGAGCAGTAATGATACATAAGGAGAAAAATTACAAGTGAGCATGTTACAAAATCAAACGGTACGTTACATGAGGCAATAGTGACAATTGTGCATGTATCAAGAGCAAACAGAATACAAGAGGTAGCAAACGATACGTTACAAAAGGAAAAAGTGACGTGTGCAGGTTAAAAGAGCATACAAAGTACACGTAGAGGTGATGTTTGATCGTGATCGCAATCGCGATCACTTTCACTTTCACTTTCGCGGCCGCAGGGCCGCTTTGCATAGCCAATAGGTCTCGATTTTGGGACCTTATAAGTATTTAGTTATGCAACTGTTGCATGGCTAAACACTTATAAGGTCCCAAAGGCGAGACCTATTGGCTATGCCAATGCTTGTTTGTATTGGTGTCTGTGGAGAGTATATTTCGAAGACCTCCATATACGTTCTGATTTCTTGCAGTTAGATTTGACAATTTTTAGTTCTGCTGTGTACCAAGGGGCGTTAGGTCTGGAAAATTTGGTTGTGTAAGTGTTATAGGGGACCACTATTTCAAGAGCCTCAGCAAAGAACTCAGAGAACTGGCAGCATTAATGTGTGATGTATTGTCCGTGTCTGGGGTTCTAAACACAGTTTGAAAGCTGGAGGCAGATAGCTGATTCCAGCATCTTTTTCTAACCTTTTTTTCTATTTTAGATTTTGTAGGGTAATGTTTAACAGAGATATTACATTTAATTAAAAAGTGATCTGTCCAAAAAAGAGGTTCAGGTTCATAAATATGTATAAACTGGGAATTGGAAAACATAAGGTCCACAGTGTGGCCACAGCATGTGTGGGGCCCGTTTTTATCAAACGGAGATCCAGCATTTTAAGGTTAGACAATAGGTTAGCCACGTCGGGATGGGATGCTAGCTCAGTAGGATAGTTAAAATCTTCAATTAGTAGGAAATTAGGTGAAGATAGGACATAGGGAGCCATTAATCCAGTTAACTTGAGATTAAAATCATTCTTTGGGCCAGGGGGATGATATACTATAAATCTAAAATACCCAGTGAGACACGTCATAATAACGAACTGTACAATATTGTTCTTTACTACTTTATCTTCGTGGAATACGAGCTTTCAGAAGCCCTGTAGTGAAAACAATGTGCAAAACCAAAACTAAAGAAAAGTTTTAGAACATGCGGGTGCTTTATACCCAGGGCACAAGTCCTAAAAAAACAAGCATTTGCAATACAATAGGTCTCGCATTTGCGAGAGTTTGCTTTATTGGCATTGTAAATGGCAATGCCTTTCATTTATGTGTTGGTTTTTAAAAAATAAATAAAAGGCATTGTCATTTACAATGCCAATAGCTTAAACTCTCGCAAATGCGAGACCTATTGCATTGAAGATCTATGATGTCATACTGAGCCAGCCATATATATTCCTTGCTCTGGACCTTAGGCAATCCTGTCTTTGAACCAAGGCAACACACCTTGCAACCTGCCAAATACGACTGCTACTTAAAGCTCCATAAGACTTATTTGTACCCCAAATTTATCACGACTATTTATGCTGACTCATATCTAGGAAGCCGTGCATATGATATTGTCTTCTGAAATTAAAGACAATATTGTTGTTGCATGTTTAGAAAAAAATAATTTCCTTACCAAACTTCAGAAGCAGATGATCAAAATTTGGCCTGCCATCCTGAGTGACCCAGCACATCCTGCTTTCCCAGCTATCCGTGAGCTTGGCGGAGAAAACACATGGGCAGTTAGGAAGGAGATAAAGTCTAAAAAACATTGAATATGTGAAGGTAACAGGATAATCTATGTAATCTATATGGTGTATGTCGTAGCATAGGCTGTTGCGAGTCTGGTCCACATTCTGGTAAAAAACGAATGCCTCCTTCTCCATTTTTGGTCCAGTACTAGCCGATAATATTGAACTAAACGTTTAGGTAATACATGATACCCTGATTTTGCGCCGACTTATATAAAGAACATTATTATAAGTTTAGTCTCAAAAACTTAAACTTGCAGAGTAGCACAAGCTGTAAATAATTTAATAGGTATGCAATTCACCTACAGTTACTGCATTAACAATCCAAATAAAAATAGAACCAAACACTCACTTCTTGGTGTACTTATTGAAAAGTACAATTCCTATATAGTGTATAAAATGTCTTAAAGCCGCCAGCGTGTTGACCAAGTGAACCCTCGCAAATCAAGCTCTGCAACTCATCTAAAACAAAAATGTAACTTCACATAGCCACGACCACGGGACGTGTGTAATAACGACGTTAACGTTAAAACGGCAATGACTGTAGAATAAAAACATGATCGGTAAGAAACACAGCTCTGAAGACTGCTGTTTGACGGTTTATTTTCCGAAGACGGAAGATAAATAAAGATATTTACAATTCTCAATAGGGATAGGAAATATTTTAGAACGGCTCATGTGTGTGGGGGGAGGTGACAGATTGACCTCTTCCGGGCTGTGGGATATTTTTGTTCCGGTGTACGGGTTCTTCCGGGTAGCCATTTTCTAACCAATCAGAGAATTCTAAGAGCCGCAAAACCATGAAGTCCCTCCTATTACTCTTGTTTGCCTGTCATTTACTAGAAACTAGCTTTCCAATTGCCTCTCACTGTCTTCGTGTATTGAAGTCGGTTTGGAGTCCTAATGCCGAGACGTTTATAATCGGACGCATACCAAAGGCAATCCGATTTTAAGAGTCCCCTGGCGGGAGGTAAGGCCCCTGTAAAGCAAATGTCCAACAGAATATCTTTTTCTTGAAGCTCAGGTCCATGTCTGAAACACCCAGAGGATCACACTGCAGCAATACACTGCTCCTCACAGTTCCTCCCACCAACTGCTCTCTGGAATTCCAAGCACAAGTAATAACAGTTCTGAAATTCCTGAGAGTGTCCCGCGAGAAGGGTACCTACATGTCTCGAGCTTCAAGCAGAATATATATAAACACAACGTACCCTAGTTATGTGCCTCCAGTTTGACTGGAGAGAGTAACAAGCAGCATGCGCTGCCCACCCCTCGCGCACACCGGCTCCTTGTGCATGCGCCGCTGCCATGTTTAGGTCAGGCAGCAATGCGCAAAACAAACAAAAAGTCCGAACAGTGCGAACTAAAACCGTAGTTGGTGGCCGCTGCTTCCGGATTACACGGAAGTCAGTTGGGCCACTGAAAACAAAGTTAAGAAATACGAGAACAACACTAAGCCAATGGCAAGCAGCAGGAGAAACTACCGGTTGCTTGCCAACATATAGAGATTACTTTAGGTCTCTGAGACAGCGCATGCGCTGCCAAGGCGAGACCTAAAAAAGAAGTGGGAGGGCTAACCTAGTTACCCAGGATGCAAGTGATATCACGGCTGTTGACATCACGGCTCTTGGTATCACAGAGCTTGGCATCACAATTGACATCAGATCTTTAGCCCTCAGAGCTGCTCTTGACTCTGCACCTCCGCCTTCTGTAGGCAGATCATACAGCACAGGCTAGCATTCCCCGCCTGCTCGTGAAGAGTCGCCACTTTCCGACCTGCTCTATTGCAGCCATGCAACAATGTGCCCATCTCCTCTCATTGTCACCACCTTTGCCCGCTGTAATTCGATGGTCACCTGATGCCAGATTTTGTTGTGCCCTGGCTCTTTATTTTTGTCAATGGTTTGATTATCTGGCTATTTGTATGGTATCAGATAATTTTCTGCAGCACTCAGCTGGTCATCTACAAAGGGAAGTCTCCACACCCCTGCCTATGTACCGCTGATTGGTCTTCAGAGACAACATCTATCTGCAACTAAAAGATGGTGCGAGAGTGAAGATCTCTTCTTGCTGAAACTGCACTCACATGCACCTGGACGGAAAACGAGGGGATCCCTTGCGCTCTGTGCCCCTCAGTTGATAAGCATTGTGCATTGAATTGTATTATCAAGAAAATAGCTTGCAGGAACATAGTGACTTCACCACCCACCCTGCCTCCTATGCCCACCAATGTTCCTGTAAAATGATCCCTAGAGAGAGATGCTACACCTGAACTCATCCACTTAGCATACTCATCCAGGGGTAGATATTATGAGACAAAGAAAGGCACTCTATGTGGGGAAAGTCGGTGTGTCAATGTAGAAAATGTATTAACGGTTCGGGGTGGAGGGGTACCCTGCTATTTATGCCAATGTGAGGATTAATAAGATCGTTGCATTGGTGTGGCAAGAAAGCTTACCCTTGCTTAACATCTAACTGGGCTGGAACTAGCTACTCTGCTTATATGGCACCTGCTATCTGTCACATCAAAACCTGAGGAGACACAGGGCTGTTTATGAGACTCATTCTGATTCTGCTCTATTCTTTTCGCTATGTAGGAGTCTAGACAGACCATCCAAGAAACCAAACCAATGCCTGTGTTATGGAAGATGTTGTGACTGCCATTACATTTGGTCTAGTGACTAATCCGAATAAACTGTTATATTGCAAAACAGAATGGCCCTGGAAATTATCCACAATGCCAAGAGTACATTTGTGCCATATTTGGGACAGAATGTTGTACTTACATATCCAACCCTGTGCATTAGACAAGTTCATATACGAATATATCACACTAAGAGCAATGTCAGGAAATTACATGAGAATTAAAGTGCCTTTGAAATGAATAATATCACCATCTCACCTTGGATATATGGGATATTTAGAAATTGGGGAAAGAAGATTTCAAAATAGCATGAGCGATATTTCTTGTTGTGATAACTACATATATTTGTTTCAAGTATGAATATGTAGTATTCAGTGCATTATAAGAAAGAAAGGCTTTGTCCCAACTTATTCACTTAATTTTACCAAAGATGCTAACAGTTATGTAGAAAACCAAAAATGCAATGATATTGATTTGCATGCTAAAATTATTACACTGAACATTATTGATTTGTTACAAGTTTCACCGCACAGTGGAAAAGGAGAGATTAGTGAAATAGTTTTTAGGTCACTACAATCTTTCATTTTCCCTGGAAAGATTAGTCATTTAAGTTCTGCATATGAAGTGCAGGATACAAAAAACACTGGCCCAGAGCCAAGGATCCCGTATGTGATTTTTTTGTGTTTAAATGTGAATCACAGTTGAATGGAGATAAGCAAATTAATGCACTTTCTTGTGCAGTACCTTTATTTAACAAGCATTTGCAATGCAATGGGTCTTACATGTACGCGACTTTAAGCTATTGGCATTGCAAATGACAATGCCTTTTATTTATCGGTTTTAAAAATTAAAAGAATAATAAAAGGCATTGTCATTTACAATGTCAATAGCTCAAACTTGCGTAAATGCGAGACCTATTGCATTGCAAATGCTTGTTATACATACTAAAAGCACTATCAACATCTTTACATTAATGCACAGTAACAAGCATTTTAAATGTACTACGATCTTGTTATTCTGATGTGGACAATGTGCATTTAGCCTGGCTGTTCAAGAAGGAGTAATCTTCTTTTGAATGTAGCATAGATAATTGGGAAGTACAGACCACCTTACTACTGTACCCCACTGTATCAAGTCTTCAGCGTCTTCCTACAATCTTCCCAAGAGAAGAGCTAGGTAAATGCTTGATTGCTGCTATCTAGAGATTTTATGTAGTACCATGCCTTGCTTGATCAAAGAAGATGTTTAAAAGGAATGTGAAACGTAAGTGAATTAAGCATTGTACATTCAAACAGCTCAGACAGTAAAGTACTGGTCTATTGTTGTGCGAATTTACACCTAGAATAGTTTTGCTGCATGTTTGATTTTTGCTATTATACATGTATTAGACTTCGGGTAGGCCTCTCGGAGCGGTGATTTTCTTCCACAAACCGCTATGTAATCGCTTGTACCAAACCACTATTCAGTGAACTAAATAAATTCCTTTCATATACTCTCTGTTTGCATACTGATGAGCTAGCCTCTCTTGAGTGGACCTTACAAACCAATAACACAGTAGACCATTTAAAGCCCATTCCTATGAGCTGTGGATAAAATATACGTGTATGAACAAGGATGTTTTACATGTAATGCTTCATAAAACAAAGTTTATGAGAAAAGATCATCAAAGAGATGAACGTTTTTAGGAGAGGGATATTGATTTGCTGAGCAAGCGATTACACAGAAGCATTTTGCATTTTCAATACAAACAAGGGTATTTGCAAACCAGTCCCGACCAACTTTTTTTCATAATAGTAAACAAATCTGGCCAAGCATCATAGAAAAAATGCAAGACAATGAAACAGGGAAACAATACAATCACAAACTAGCATACACGCGAACAGACCCGACTCAGGCGGAAGTCTCCCAATTTTTAAAACCAAAATTGCTTTATTTCAACTATCTCATGCCTGAAATTGCCACTGCCTCAATATTTATCAATACATTTCTAATATATTTCCAAAATCTCCCACTTTCCAGTAGTAAAATGTTAGCATTTATGAACTAGGGGTGCCATTGGAACAGTTTTTTTACAGTCATTGTGGTGTAGGTCCCATACCGACTTCAGTACACCAACAAGAAAAAGGTAAAAGTAACTTTATTAAACAACACTCCAGTTGGCGCACCAT
Organism: Triturus cristatus; assembly: GCF_964204655.1. Lineage (NCBI taxonomy): Eukaryota > Metazoa > Chordata > Amphibia > Caudata > Salamandridae > Triturus > Triturus cristatus. The sequence continues at coordinate 627,592,635 of NC_140584.1, read as the reverse complement.
GACAATGGGTGCCAACCAATAAAAAAAATCCCAGTAAATTCACACACTCACCACTGTATGATTTCAATTTGGCATCTAGTTTGCACAAACTCCTGTCTTTAAAAGCTTCACATTTTTCAAAGTCTTCTACTGAAATTATGGTATATCGGCCCCCCTCCTGCCCCCGAGTCCACAAACATTTTAAATGGATAGCCATCAATCTAAATCTTGCCCTTATGATCTCTCACACTATCATAATCTAGGACCGATGATTCCAGTTAATCATTAAATTCTTCTCCACCACCTTCATCACCAAACACAAAATGTGACTGTCACACCATTCACCAGATGCCATGTCCTTATAACTTATATCACAAAGCTCCCCAGCGTATTTAGATATCGAGCTTTTACATACTCGAGCAGAATGACCTATTTTTTACATTTTAAACAAGTTACATTTCTAGCAGGGCATGACTTATCATTCGCCCAATGGTTCGTGCTAACAAACCTCACACATCCATTCCTCGGTACAACTTTATATTTTTCTTTACTTATGTCCATTTCTTTACTATACTATTTTTCTAATTTGGAATTCCCTTTAACAACACTGACCTGCTGCCTATCTACACTTCTCTCATCCTTTAATTTATCCTCATTCATCACTCCGACGCACTTTGAGGTATATTCACAAGAACGTGTGATAACTACCGCAAGAGTAGCGTAACGCAACTTCCAATATCGCAGCCCATCGCAGGAAAATAAAGTGGAATTCACAACAAGGCGGTACCATGCGATAGTCCGCCGACACTGCGGACAATGTCTGCGATACAACCACCACCATGGAGATAAAACCACAAACCAAACCCCAAAAAACACGCGATGGGCCAAAGCGCGATGAGGAAATCCGCGATAAGCAGCGCCAGGCCTGCAACACACACCTGGCAGGCCGAAAAAAATCACCATAAAAGTAGAAAAAACACCCACACCCAAACCGACCCACACCCAAGCACCATGGAGGCAGCCGGAGCAGGCGCAGAGGATGAGCGCAACACCACAAGCACCCCGGACGACCATCCCCGGACATCGGGAACAGGGAATGGCAAGGACAAGAAGACAAAGAAGATGGAAGTTCAGTCCGCAGGGGAACAGGATCATAGTCACGGAGGTGATGGAACACCATCAACAACTCTTCGTCACCTCCAAGGTGTCATTGGGCACCAAAACTGGAATATGGCGGGACATCGTCGACAAGGTGAATGCCATCGGAGAGCACAAGCAGACAATGGACGAGGTCAAGAGGCGATGGAATGCCATCAAGCGGAAGACCAAGGAGAAACTCTCCGCAAACCAGAAGGCAGCAATGCAGACTGGAGGTGGGGGCCCAGCGCCACAGCTCGTGCTGGATGATATGGAGGAGCTGGTGTCGACAGTCATCAGTGTGGAGACTGTGGCCGGAGTCGGGGGACTGCACACTGCTCAACGGGACACAACACAATCGCAACAGGGTGATTGGCCACCTGGTACTGGGGGTGCGGGTGGAGATGGCCACGATGGCACACAAGCATAATCAAGCAGGACACAGTACACAACCACATTGAACCTGGCTCCTCGCCCAGACCCACAGACTGTCACAGTGTACAATGCCATGCTGTCAGAATGTCAACCTGTACCATGCGGCTACATACATGTGGACACATTGTGATACACAATCTCCCCTTAACATCGCAGGGGCATCGTCAACACCTCCTGCAGAGCAGTCCCAGCCACTCTCCATTAATGACGAGGAGGACAACATCAGCATCGACGCACAAGCCCTCCTAGACATTATTGACCTCATACGCGACTCACCTCCAGGATCAGGGCAGCCCAGCTACATCGAGGAGACCCCACCCACCAGCCAAACCACCCAGCAGGAGGCACCCACAGCCCTGGCACCATCCCAAGTCCCCCAGGAACAACAAATGGTCTTCCAAATCCGTGTGCTGGAGGGCCAGATGGAGACGGCTGAGCAGGTGCGGGTGGGGTTCGAACTCATGGCTGCCAAACTGGACGCCATCCTTCAGTGTCTATGTCCACCCCATGGTCTCCAACGAGCCCTGACTGACATCGCTGGAGTTATGACACGGCGAGTAGAACAGCTGTCCGCTCAGAGTGACTCTAGCGATACCAGCCGTGAGCTGGCACACATGCGGAGGCTCATGGAGGACATGGTGCTTATGGAGGGGGAAAGGATGGCAGCCACCGCTGCACATCATCGAAATGTAGCTGGGATCTATCATGCCCTGCAGACCTCCATCATGGCATTGCCGAAACAAGGCGTGGCGCTGATAAATGCTGCTGCCCCCACACCATCCACATCCCCGCCCCCTGGTGAGTCAGTGCCTCACAGTGCGGCAGACGTATCCACTCAGGCCCCTGATGTGTGAGTGGCACACAGTGGCGCAGCCGGTACTGCAACACCCACAGGGGGGCAGGGCACACATCCGGGGACGAGAACGTGGATGGGTTTGTGATCAGGAGGCACTAGCATTCATTTACGCCACCTGGCCCGTTTCTGCTTGGTGCCGCACATGGTCTCATGACCTTCCACTGACCCCCGATACACTCCGATGCACTCACCTTGGACAGTGACATGGACTGCAACATCCTGTTCGACGACCAATGACACGGCGGACAGACTGAGGACTGTACCCTTCCTCTTCCGCAGTACATGTCATCCCCGGATGGACTCTGGCTGGCCCTCTACGGGCCCATATTGTGTAGTGTGCTCGGCATTACCCTGTAACGCTCCAGCTGCATAACTGCACTGGATGTGCAAATAAACATCCAGTGACGCACTGCTGTGTCATGTCTTACATCATTCTTACATCATTCAGGTATGGATGTGTGGATGAATGTGGGGACAGTGCCTTCCATTGCGTCAATGTTCATCCTGTGGGATGCATTTTGTGTACCTGGTCCCGTGAACACTACAACAAGGTCACAAGCATCAGTCACTTTCTTGTCCGGACAAGAACTGGACCACGCCCTGAGCCCACGAGTCATTGTGGCAAGCCCTAAGCTGGTCCGGTGTATGGCAGGCTAGACCACTTCGATGACGCACCGAGGGGGGGCCCATCATTGCTACCCGTCGCAGGCGTACTCGCTGGTGGTGTGCAGGTCACTGGTCTAGTCGTCAGCATGTCACAGCCACTCCCTGAGGGCAGGTTTGAACACACACCACACCCATCCGGCACAGGCGTCACTGGCCATGTAACTTCGCCAACATAAGGGTCCAACGACGTCACATTATCCTCTTCCGGTGGTGACTGGGGATGCACAGGGTTGGTGGCATCCGAGGCCAGGCGCACGACACGGCCTACCGCCACGTGGCACAGACTGGGGTTGCACAGGATTGGTGGCATCCGAGGCCTTGCGGACGGCACAGGCACCCCGCCACGGGACGGTGACTTTGGGTGCACTGAGTCAGTGGCACCTTAAGCTGCTGAGCGGGTGTGCAGCCTGCGATGATGCCCCGTCCCGGCGGTCCGGACAGCTCAGGTTTACTGTGCCCTGCTGGACCGCTATGTAGGTCAAGAGCAAACGGGCAGCGCAGGCCTACCGACACATGGCGTCACTTCCGGGATCCCAGAGTTAGTGGCACCCATTGGGCTGAGCGGTTGTGCAGCCTGCGATTGTGCTGGGTGCACTGGTATGTCCTCTGCCATGGAGTAATCAAGACCCAGCACCAAACGCGAGACCTGTTGGCCTGCGGAGCGTGGCTGCATGGTGTTGAGGGTGCCATGTCCGCGGGCCCCGGGCTTGTGACTTGCAGCGGCACGTGGTGGGATCTCCTGTCTACGCGCCGGTGGCGGAAGGTGAGCAGTGAGGCCTGGGTGTGCATGGACGTGCATGGGCGAGCAGGCGATGTGGTCTTGTGCAGGTGTGTGTACTGTGCCAGTCATGTATCTTGACTCTGTTTCAGCGGGCGGCTTGGACTCAGATGTGTGACCTGGTGAACTGCGATACATACTGGCATGTGGTTGGAGACACACCGGTGGCAGCAGGTGAGCAGTGTGGACTGGGTGTGCAGGGGTAGCACGCTCTCCCTCTCTCTCTCTCCCTTCTTCTCTTTCTCCCCCTCTCTTCTCTCTCTCCCCCTCTCTTCTCCTTTCTCTCTCCCCCTCTTCTCTCTCTCCCCCGCTCTCTTCTCTCTCTCTCCCCCGCTCTCTTCTCTCTCCCCCCGCTCTCTCCTCTCTCTCCCCCTGCTCTCTTCTCTCTTTCCCCCTCTCTTCTTCTCTCTCTCCCCCTCTCTTCTCTCTCTCTCCCCCTCTCTTCTCTCTCTCTCCCCCTCTCTTCTCTCTCTCTCCCCCTCTCTTCTCTCTCTCTCCCCCTCTCTTCTCTCTCTCCCTCTCTTCTCTCTCCCCCTCTCTTCTCTCTCCCCCTCTCTTCTCTCTCCCCCTCTCCCCCTCTTCTCTCTCTCTCCCCCGCTCTCTTCTCTCTCTCCCCCTCTCTTCTTCTCTCTTCCCCTCTTCCCTCTCCCCCTCTCTTCTCTCTCTCCCCCTCTCTTCTTCTCTCTCTCTCCCCCTCTCTTTTCTCTCTCTCTCTCTCCCCCCTCTCTTTTCTCTCTCTCTCTCTCTCTCTCTCCTCTTCTCCTCTCTCTCCCCCTATCTCTCTCTCTTCTCCCTCTCTTCTCTCTCTCCCCCTCTCCTTCTCTTCTTCTCTCTCTCCCTCTCTTCTTCTCTCTCTCCCTCTTCTTCTCTCTCTGTCTCTCTCTCTGCCTCTCTTCTTCTTCTCTCTCCCTCTCTTCTTCTTCCCTCTCCCTCTCTTCTTCTTCTCTCTCCCTCTCTTCTTCTCCTTCCCACCCTTCTTCTCTCTCCCTCTTCTTCCCTCTCTCCCTCTTCTTCTCTCTCTCCCTCTTCTTCTCTCTCTCTCTCTCTCACCCCCCCTCTCTTGCTCTCTCTCCCCCCTCCCTTCCTCTCTCCCCCCCCTCTCTTCCTCTCTCTCCCCTTCGCTCTCTCTCTGTCCTTTGATGTGCGGAGGACACACCTTCTCATCATGTTTTTTGCCTTGCAGGCTGGGACCTACGGATTGTCCCGAGGGGAGCGGCCACGTGTCTTCATTTCATTTCAGTGTTCATTTTAATAAATTTTCACTTGTTGCTTCGAAAGTGAATGTGTGCTGCTGATTTCTGTGTCGACACATGCATGTCACCAGTTGTGATTGTGCGACGTCAGGCAGATTATTTTGTGCATGTTTAGGTGTAGCTGAAGAGGCATGTCTTTTGTCGGGGGTGCCAGGGAGGGGTGGTCCTGGGGGTGGTGTCGGTGGGTGTTGTGGCCCTCTTGGCTGTCCGGGCCGCTTGATGGGTGGCCCTATGGCATCTGTTGCCCTTCCGATGTGGCCCTGGGCTGTGCTCCTTTTTGTTGTGCAGGCTGCCGTCCGACTTTACACCAGGGCAGAGCAGGTGTAGATTTCCTGGTGCTAACGTGCCTTATCACCTGCTTTGTGTTTTTATCGCAGTTCTGTCTGGTTGTTGAGAATGTTGAGGTGTGATGTTGTCGCGGCTTTTGGCACGGGAACGCCCACTCTGCATCTCAATAGCAATAGTTGCGGGGGTCTCTGTGGCAATGTTTTTTGCGGCTGCTATCGCGGGTATACTGGTGCTGTGGGCTGTTAACACCAGCTTGTGAATGGAGTGATAGATTTATCGCAACTTTGGCTGCGATAAAGTGCCGTTGACTCGGCGAAAGTTCCTTGTGAATATACCCCTTTGTTGTCAACTCTTTGCCTCTGGCAATGTCCGGAGCATCTTACAATGTAGGATTTCAGGCCCTCCATATTTTTTTTATTGAAGAATTAGATGTGTGCCTCATTAATTGGTCATAAATAATATATTCATCTGATTACCCGTTAATGCACAATTCACTTGTAATGCCCTCAATCCTGTCGCAAACTAATCAATAGATTCACAACTTGTTGTACACAAGAGAAAAACTTGTAGCGCTTCAAAATGACAGCTTTTTTTAACCGAAATACACATCCAGCTGTTTAATAGTTTTAACATCCATTGATAAATTATCTACAGCCTGCTGATTGGGAATATCAGGAAGAGTGCAATATATTCTCAACCCTTATTACCCAAGGAATAAAATAACATAGCTTGTTTCCTATCATTAGCCATTCTTTCACTGCCCGCAGCTAACATGAATATTTTGAATCCATCAATGCACTCCTTCTATGGAAGTACAGGTTTTCCAGGATTCGGCGAAAACGGTAGTGGAACAGATAGTGATGCAACATTTTACTCATAAATAATGAATTAAAACAAAGTTGTCACCTTTGTCCCACATTCCTTTAACCCATCAATATGTTGTCACATTTCCAAATGATGCAACCTCAGAAGTAGAGACATACACTAGTATACAGTCTGATACAATTTTATATATACACACACACATAAAACATGTAGATGCACGAATTGCTACTGTACCCGGTACAAAGCCATATCTCATCAATATATCACACGCTGTTCAGTGTGAAACATAAACATCAGCCACGAATTAATTACATGGCCGTCCATACAAGCATGTACCCATACACAATGCCATTTACTGTGATAGATGTCAAAAGCAAAATGGCACCGCCATGCACAATGGCATTTACTGTGATGAATGGCCAAACCAAAATGGTGCCGCTCGCTGATGTGGGGTCACGTGTGCCACTCAATTTCCGAGGAACTACAATGCAGCTTCGCCTCCAGGCGGCTCCATTCTTGACCAGATGCTCCCTAACGCCATGACCTAAGTATAACCCCAATTACCGTTGCTGGATACAGGTTTCCAAGCTGTCAGTACGGCAGATCAGCTCCACCTCTGGGTAACTTCACCCTTGAACAAATGCCCGACCATCTCCAAAAACGGTTCATGCCTCTGGAATGCAGCAAAACAGCCACAGCTCTGTTGCAGCCCAACCCTTTACAACATTACATACAAGTCAAGGCAGGAGGGTCGGGGGGGGGGGCTACTAGACGTCCACTTAAGCTTTCCTTAACTGAGATGAATGTCTGTGCAAAGTCAGTCGGAGATCTTCCGATCTCACTGTTGAACCTCTGTCACCTTCACTGCGCTGATTTGTGGCTAGGGAGTCATCCATTTGTTGCCAAAATATGGTGTATACTGCATACAGTCTCCAGTACACCAACAAGTAATAGGTATAAGTAACTTTATTCAGCAACACCCCAGGGCAGGCTATCTGGCCTCCATCCAGCTGCCAACTTCCCTCATATTTAAACATAGATAATTCCAAGGTTCTGTGTTCTACATTTCATACACAGAACATTGGTAGAGCATCAAAACATAAGTCATGACCAGTATTATTACATTTCAACCAGTACACACACACTTGGAAAATCACCAAAAGGTGGTATTTTTCCGCCTTACCAGTACATACACATACATGCCAACGTTTTATAAAAGGAAAGTGGGAGATTTTAGAATAATAAATCGGGCGAATTTATTTTTCCCATTGACTAAATCTACGCCTGAATCGGGTATGTTGTCATGCATGGGACTTGAAAGTGTGCTACTGGAGTACTGGATATCAGAAATGGAGATACATGTTTCCCCCCCCCTTACTTCTCAGGAGCATGGAGAAAGCGCTATGGCAGACTGAAAGCGAGTGACAAAAATGCCATGCAGGTTACTGGCAGTGAAAACTAGGAGTCTCACTACCTCAGTCCTGGTTGGCAGTATTCCGCCGAGGAATCGGGTTTTTGAATGCAGGAATCTTGAGGCGCGAGAGAAGCCTGGAAATCGGAAGTCTCCCGTTTGAATAGGGAGGGTTGCCATGTATGAAGCATTAAAATGTATGTTGAAGAACACAATTTAAAAAGTGTTCCAGACCTGCCTTAATGATCCATAACCGATAATCTGAATAAAAAGAGAGACCAGGTTAAAAATAATTACAGAATATTTTATGTAAAGTTCTCTTTAAGTATCCTGTCTGGGCGTTTGCAGAATCTAAAATGTGAATAAATGTCCGATATTTCTCTATGGGAAACATGGCAAACCTAACTCAAATTGCTTCTCAATCGTCAAGGTTAACCACTGTGAAGAATTACAATGGCCTCTATTATACAGACGGTAACATATCCAAAGATTGAGGGGCTTATTTATAAGCCCCTTGCACCGCCGGTAGGTCACTTTTAGTGACGCTGGAGACTGCTCCATATTTACCAGGCAGCACTAAGTCACTTTTTGGCTTAATGCTGCCTTATAAATATTGTTCCCTTTAATGCAGTTTTCTGGCGTGTAATGGGTGTTGCTGGCGGCCTTCCCAAAAACGTACGCTTCCCCAGGTGAGGCGTAAGGAAAGCACAACGAAGAGAAATATCTTTATTTCTCCTCTTTCAAGGAAAAAGCCTTGTGATTGTTTTTCTACTGGAAGGTTTCCCTTAACGCAGATACCTTTGCACCATGGTGCCTGCGTAGGGGTATGGCAGCCCATTGTGCGCCAGCTCAGGGGAAAAGTACAGGAATGCGCCGTATCTGATAGATACGGCGCATTCCTACCCATTTATTTTGCCATAGGGCAGGTCAGCAGTAAGGCCTGCGGCGCTTCCCTACGGCAAAACCTCAGAAATTAAGCTCTCAGTTTCTGCAACTTGAGAAATCACAGAAACTTCTGCATGGTATATGACCTTACCAAGATGGCCGCCATGTTATCTCTAGCTTCCCTCGGAAAGATGGCTGCCACCCACACCTCTGCCCCAACCTGGTAGCTACTGCAGGCAATAGTTCTTCATAAAAAGGTCTTATTTTTACCATAGTGAGCACAGCAGCATCTTCTCCAAATTTTCAAGCGCGGCACGTGTGTGTACCCATTCCCGCCGGGCGGGCTGCGGGTTATTCTCGTGCCCGGAGGACATCTCTGTTTGTCTTCTGCTGGGACTCGTCACACGGTTCCCACTGCGGACTCCCACCGGCGTTGCCATCTGTGTGCGCAAACCAACATCTGTGCAAGCCGTGCGCGGCAAGCCGACTAATAATCCTCGGGACCGTTGAAACAGTTCACCGTCGTCTCTGTGCTCTCTGCACGAGTCAGGGCGGGGATATGTCCGGAGCAGCGGACATATTGAAACCAGGCATATAGTGCAGAGCTCCCGTGGTCTTGACAAAGTTCCGCCTGATTCCTTTATGACAACGAGCTGTCTGTCAATTTACCATGTTTTCGAAATTGCCAGATTTGCCGCCAAAGAGGATGTTATTCTCTATGTATATTACAGAGAGACGGTGTTTCCTTAACCCTTCAATAACTCAACTTCCTTTATTTGATGCGTTTTTATATAGCGCGGACTTTACCCGAAGGTGTCAGAGCGCTTCACAATAGGAACAGTAATGATATATATAAGGAGAAAAATTACAAGTGAGCATGTTACAGAATTAAACGGTACGTTACATGAGACAATAGTGACAATTGTGCAAGTATCAAGAGCAAACAAAATATAAGAGGTAGCAAATGATAAGTTACAAAAGGGAAAAGTGACGGATGCAGGTTACAAGAGCATACAAAGTACACGTAGTGCAGATCGGAGCTTCCGAATCCCCTCTACTTCCACGGACGGAGTGATCTCACAGTCGCACACGCACACACACATCACACGCTGGTGGGGCCCATTACACCAACATTCATCCTACCACTCTTATCCGTGCCATGTATAAGGGGAAACGCTTTCTGATACCTAACCAATATGCATGTACCCTGAGGTCAATGGCATCTACTAGTTGCTATGGATCTGGTGAAAACATTTCTTTACAATATGCAAATAAATTCAATAAACATGACCATAAATAACCACCCGACACAGTAATTCAAACAGAATATTTGTTTATCTAAAATTGTAAGAAAAGCCAATTAAATGCAAATTCATTTCTCTCATATTTACCTATTCTGGCTAAATGTCAGATCCTAAGTCAGAACCGGTCCTCAGTAAAGACAATCAAAGTTTCTAGCCGTCATGTAGAGTCACCGTCCTCTCTCCGTCAGCATCGGGACCTCGGATCATCAGTTCGGGAAGAAGTGGCGCTAGACCTCTCTAGTCTACTAATATTTATACTAAAAATTACATTCTAAAATGTTACAATCATATCGAGCAAAACGGATGAATGGCGGAAAATAATGTTGTCTTGGTACATTGAGATACAATGCGAGATTTTCTCACACATTGATCCTCCCAAATAATGAATAGAAAATAAGGGGTCCATAACTATTTCGTTACTTCTACGGATGTCTCTTTTGGATAAAATGTATCCCAGTTGTGGGATCATTACAAGTTCATAAATTCAATATTTCGGGTTTGTAACAAATTCCATGTTCAGGGGCACTTGGCAGACTTCCTGGGCTTGTCGTCATGATCATGGCTTTTCAGTTCATCAAAAGTGCAAGGTCACAGGCAGTGTGAAGCTTCCTTGCAGAATTTCCATCTTCTCGAATGCAGGCTGCGGATGGTAGCCATCTTTTGGTAGGCCTCATTGGTCAACTTAAGTGAAATAAGACATAAAACAGAATTACTGCACGGATATGATTATACAGTGTTATTCCCCTGCTAATACCCTTTTGTGTATGTATTTATCTAGCCATTTGCGACATCAAAAGCCATTAATGCATATTAATTATAAGCGCAAAACACAATAACATCGCATAAGCAACATCTATTTCGTCAATTTGCACACCAACTTAGTTCATTTATTAATTTAGCCATGCAATAGCGTTCCCACGTCTAATTCTTCTATTAATAGGATTGTTTAAACCAAACTCGACAAACTTTTAGTAGTTATTAATTAATCAGTAGTACTTTTAATTATGACATACGAAAATGAAACAGGTATTCGGTTTTAAAGAAAAAACCCTGCTCCATCACACCTAGAGGTAAAACATTTTTTGCAATAAATGGCAGACACTCAAAACACTAAAACAGAGGTTACGTTACATGAGGCAGTGGTGGCCGTTGTGCCTGTATCAAAAGCAAACAAAATACAAGAGGTAGCAAACAATACGTTACAAAAGGAGAGGTGACGTGTGCATGTTACAAAAGAGTACAAAGTACAAGTAGAGGTATAATACTGCACTAAATGGCAGACACTCAAAACACAAAAACACACTGGGAAGGCACTTCTATAGGCATGGAGAACAGAATTTCCAATAATGGAAGGACTTCCTTCAGAAAATAGAGGGCGTGAATTAAATTTGGAAGTGTCTTTGAAGGAGGAGAGCTTTGAGGTCAGTTTTGAAGGCCTGGGAAGAGGTGGTGGTCCGGAGCTGAGGCGGAAGTGAGTTTCAGATTCTCACCGCGTTGCCTGAAAAGGATTGGGCCATCGATCTTTCCTTCTTGAAAGTGGGAGGTTCAAGCAATACATTTTCTGCATTACGTGATGGTCTGGAGCCTCCAGAGAGTTTCAGTTTATTCGCCAGGTAGCGAGGGGAGGAGGAGTGCAAGGCTTTGTGGGTGATACAGGCAGTCTTTTAGATAGATCTTGCCTCTATGGGAAGCCAACGGAGGGTGGATAAAATGGGTGTGATGTGGTCGCTTCTTTTGGCCCCATATATGAAACGAGCTGCTGAATGGAGAACAGACTTCAGGGGGGACAGGTGGGATTTGGGGAGGCCAGTAAGAAGAGAATTGCAGTAGTCCAATCTGGAGAGAACCAGCGAGTGGACCAGGGTTTTAAGGTCGTGCTCCGGGAAGAAGCGACGAATCCCCCAAAGAAGGCGCAGTTGGTATCGAGCAGACTTTGCAATGGAATCGATGTGGGAGAGTAGATTGAGTTTTTTGTCGAGTATGACACCAAGGCAGCCGCTCCTTTTCTGCTGACCCCCTTCTGTAGTTCATCAGTGCTGCCCCCCACTCATGAGACCAGAGCACAGATGGCGCACACACCATTTACACTTGTAGGAATATGGCAGCGCCTCGCCTCCACTGAAACTAAATTGTGTAGGAATTCACTGACCTGAGAAGGCCAGTGGTCCTCACTGTAATTGACAAGGTTGTTTCGAATGAATAGCATCCCCACATAGTACAGCAGATTTTGCATGATGGGCAAAACATATTTGCTTTAGACAGTTAATGTTGTCAATCACCACATGACGTTTAGAACGTTCACCTATTGCACAGTACGGATTTTTTTTTTTTTAATTCAAATCGTTTTTATTGAAAAAGAAGAAGAAAGAAAGAAATACATGAAATGAATGACATATGTTGTCATAGTAAAACATAAAACATAATTGTAAATAAATGAATCATACAAATCATAATAAATAATAACAAATAAAGGCAGGATAATGCACTATACCATGAGTTACATAAAACACCTACCATAAGATCCGACTGCGCAATACTAGTTGAACACCATTACTACAAATACAATATTGCATATTCATGCCTTGTCCAGAGCCCTGGACTGAAATCTCTATTTTATACATTTCCGTAAATTCCATTGAAAATCGGTCCCTTTAGGGATGATGGTTCCACCCATTGCCTTCCCCATACAATATCAAGCATACGACAATTAAACTCCACTTCGTCATTGATTTACGCATGACTATAACACATCATGGAGGATCAAATGAAAATGATGAGGCATCAAGAGATTTCCAAAGCTTCTTGTGGGAAGCACGCCATGGGGAGGAATGTAGAGCAGGGTTGTCAGCTCCTCTTAGAAAAGATAGCCATTCTTGCCATAGCCTAAAGGACACCTCCGAAGCGCTCTTCCATTTACATAACACCACTTTACAGGCCAGAGTAAGCAAAATATCCAGCAATTGGCGATCATGAGCGTTATCTAGGTTATGGTCCAGGACACCCAATAGGATATAAACAAATTCCCTCTCAGGTTTGATACTGAAAATATGCTCTATGCAGTCAAAACATTTTCCCCAGAATGATCCCAGAGACGGACAGTTAAAAAGCATATGGGCCAAGTCTCCCACAGCTGAGTCACAGTTCCAACACTTAGGGCTATCTCGCAGTTGGAGTTTAAAAAGCTTATCTGGTGTCCAGTACGTCCTGTTTATTAGCATATATTTGGTTTGGGATAGTATGGGTGAGACTTTGTTCGATAAAGCGGTGGTGTGTATCATCTCCCAATCGAACATTAAGCCCGTAGAGTTGGGTTCCGACTCCCATCGAACTTCATTTCGCCTGTGAGCTTTCCTAGGTAGAGGGAGGAGAAGCTTGTATGTTTTCGAGACAAAATGACCAGCCGCCATGATACGTGTTACATGGGTCTTAATCCATGGATCACAGGGTTTAAGAGAACATGTGGATAAAAGGACTTTTATCTTCAAAAAGTCATAAAAGTCTATCGGCGCCAGATTATGTATGGCCTGGAGCGAGGAGAACGGTAAAGGGTGTATCCCTCCATACAGGTCGCTCACCAAATTGACCCCCTTCCTTGACCAATATTCCCATTGGAGGGGTTTTCCTTCAAACTTAAATGAGGGGTTACGCCACAAGGCTACCATGGTAGTGTTTTTGATTTTTAAGCCTGTTTGTCGGCTTGATCGAGTCTTAGGAAGGCCTGTCTTCTGTTTAGTAAGATGTATTTTGAATGAGGAAGATGGGAGAGATCCATAGTAAGTAAGGCAGTAAGGGGAACCCCATCAATGAGGGATTTCTCAACATCCAGCCACAACGGGGTGTAGGCCGAGTCTTCAATCAGCCATTGTGCGCCTTGTTTACAAAGGAAAGCAGTCTGATAATTCCTGAAGCTGGGGAGACCCAAGGCCGCCTTTTTCTTTAGATAGCTGTAGCTTCTTCATTGATATCCTGGGTTTCTTCCCCTGCCACAGGAATGTACCAAAGAGCCTGTCCACCCTGTCTAAAAAGTCATCCGAAAAGGTCATCAGCAACATTCTCGCCAGGTAATTCACCAATGGAGTTACCATAATTTTCAGGGTTTCGGCCCTGCCCCACCATGAGAGGTACTTAGGAGACCAACCATCTAATAATGTTGATATTTTCTTTAAGGTCAGATTTTCGTTAATGCGTAGTGTTGTAATTAGGTCCTTATCAAAGTCCAACCCCAGGTATTTGAAGCAGTCCGTTTGACAAGTTAGACCAGAGTCCCCCATTACATCCTTATTTCCCTGATTATTTAACAATTTAACCTTCGTTTTATCCTTATTTAACTTATACCCCGATACCCACGAGAACTCGTCAATAGTAGACATGAGGGCCGGTATAGCCTCCTCCGCCTTTTCCGAGACAACCAGGACGTCATCAGCATATGCGGTTAGCTTTATTGTACAGTCTTTAAATGGAATTCCCGAAATGCCCTTACTAATCCGCAAGTGGTGGAGGAATGGTTCGATCGCTAATAGAAATAATGAAGGGGAGAGGGGGCATCCCTGCCTGGTTCCTTGTTGTAATCGGAATGATGAGGAGAACGAGCCTCCCGCTCTAACTCTGGCAGAGGGGCAGGAATAAAGGGACATCACCATCTTTGTGAAGGACGGACCTAGGTTAAATTTATTTAGTACTGCCTCCAGGTAAGTCCAGTCCACTCTGTCGAATGCCTTTTCGGCATCGAGCGTAATTGCTACAGTAGGGGTGGTTAAAAGCTTCGCCTTTTCGAGTACATGTGCTAATGTTCTGGTGTTGTCACTGGATAACCTATACTTCAAGAAACCTGCTTGGGAGGGGTGGATAAGTTTGGGCAGAACTTTCTGGAGGCGGTTAGCTAGGATCATGGCTAAGAGCTTACAATCAAGGTTAATAAGCGAGATAGGCCTATAGTTCTTAGGGAGTATTGGATCTTTCCCTTCTTTGGGAAGGACGGCAATGATAGCTTCAGATAGTGTACCTTTCACCTCCCATGTACTATTGATTTCCTGAAACAGGTGTAGGAGTGGATGTGATAGGAGAGAGGAGAAGCACTTATAGAATCTAGCAGTGAACCCGTCCGGTCCGGGGGCCTTACCACTTTTTAACGATTTGATAGCCTTTTCAATCTCCTGGAGCGTGATTGGGTTATTAAGATCATTTTGATCGGCAAGGGAGAGAGACGGTAGCTCACATTCCCTTAAGTAGCCCTGAATTTTGGTTTCCTCCACTTCTATGTTCTTTGCATAGAGACGCTCATAAAAATCTTTAAATACAGCTGCGATCTTGACAGGATCTGAGTGGGCCACCCGATTGATCTTGAATGGAATTTATTGTGTTTTTCTGCACCTTAAATTTGAGATAAGCAGCCAGACTCTTCCCAGCCTTATTTGATTCACATAGCTTAAATTGTTTCCTCCTGTATTGTATTTATATTTCTTATTGGCCAGCTTATTCAGTGTATCTTCTTTCCTGTCGAGTAGATGTCTATTCTCCAGGGCAGATATTTCTCTTTCAAGATTTTCCAGGGCCTTGTTATGATTCTTGTTCATGGCTGACCTAATTTTGATACTGACCCCACTAACAGTACTTTTTAGTGCCTCCCAACGGATCAGATCAGTGGTGTCCCCCCTAATGTTATGTTCCAGGTAATCTTTAATGGCAGATTCAATGGCAGACTGATGTTGCTCCTTTTCGAGTGCCTCCTCATTGAGCCGCCAAATTGATTGACGAGTAGACGATTTCACATTGGTAATGGACAGGGATATACATGAATGGTCAGACATAACCCTTGGCTCTATTGTTGTCTCTTCTATTCTGGGGATGCCATTCTTCGTGATAAATAAGTAGTCGATACGGGAGAACGAATCGTGTGGAGATGAGTAAAAAGTGTAGTCTCTCCCATCAGGGTTTTGCAATCGCCATGAGTCTACTAAGTTAAATCGGGTACAAAGGTTAGTGAAGGCCTTGTGAGACATTGCCACGGAAGGTGCATCGGGAGTCCCTATCAAGAGATGGATCGAAGGGTAGATTGAAATCCCCTGCGAGAATGTGTATAGCTGAGTCAGGGATGGTCTCAATTTGTTTAGTGAGGTCTGACCAAAAACTTATATCACATGTGTTAGGAGCAAAAACATTCGTAACATAGAATTCAGTATCATCTTTGAGCAACTTGGTTGTGACCCACCTCCCCTTAGTGTCAGATATTGAGGAGAGCAAGTCAACATTGGATTTTTTCGCTATTAGTGTTAAAACCCCATTTTCCTTGCCTATTACCTCCGAACCTGCCACTTCGACATAGAATTTGTTCCGAAGTGTATTAAATTGTTTAGCATCGATTTTAGATTCTTGCAAAAAGACAATATCCCCCTTTTGCCTGCGTAGGTAATCTAGGACTTTCTGACGTTTAACAGGTTGATTAAGACCTTTAACATTAAGAGAAAGTATTTTCAGGTTGTTTTTACCGATTCATACCGTGTCCAGCTGACCACAAGGCCGCTGGATCAAGGGTTCAAGAAAACTTTTTTTTTTTTAACTCAAACACCTGCCAATATGTATTTATTTTGCTTTGCAATCAGTATATATTACAAACCATGAATTCCACTGTAGTCTGCAGACACTTTAAAGTAAATGGAATATTTAGTATGTGAAATTTTAGAAATATTATTCCGTTAAATGTTGTAGGGGAATATCAACATGTGGATGGAGCCCTCACAATAGTACTTACAGATCTATTTATTTTGATCATATTAAGTCTGGTAACAGCTATAATGTCAAACAAGACCTCAAAACCAGGGCATTCCACATGTCAGCGTGCAAACCCATCTCTCTTTTACCTGCCTAATACACTAATGATTTAGGAGCGCAGTAGTTCCTATCCGTACTTTGGTGCTCCCCCACTGGATCCGTCTCTCTTTTGTAACTCTTAAACATTAAAATAAAGCTGTGCCCTTTTCCAAAAGACACTGAAGAAGGTGTTGAGAAATACAGACTTTTTTTTTTGGTGCCATCACAAATCAGTTTATATAACAGTACATAAAACATAAATATCAAGAACTCAGTAAAGTTCAATTAGAAATCCAGCATAGATTTGCCTTCTAAAGTGGGGAAAAAGAGGTCTCCCACAGACAGTGAAAAGCAGGTTCTTTTATTGGACTTTAGACAAAGTATTGCATACATTAACTACATGAGAAGATGGCACCCAAGTTGTGCACTGATGGGGAATGAGCAAGAAGAAACATTTTACTGCAGAATGAATTTGAAGAGTCTGTCATAATACTATTACATTAGATTCAGTCTTTCTCAGAGTCTATTCGGGTAACATGAGTTGATGCATATTATATTAGACATTCTGGGCCAGCCAAGATTTCCTTGGTTAGGTACATCATGTTCAGTGTGACTGAAAAAGCTTTAGTATTTCAGTATTAAAGCATACTGTTCTTTATTACAGCAATAAAAATAACAGCAGCGGTGATCACATGGTGTATTACGACGACGCATTCAAAATGGAAAAAAAAGCATAAAATTGACTTATGTTAGTGTAAGCTTGATTCCAAATACATTAAACATTACAATTCAACGAAAACAGATTACACACACACACATAAAAGGAGGACTATATGTGGCGGCCACAGCATCATAGGATTACAGGAACAATGGTCATTTTCATAGTACTATCATAACACAGCTCTGGAGACGTATATAGGGTGGCCAACTTTCTGTTATCACTTTGCAAGGCCCTTTTTGTGTACAGCGACACTCTATAACCATAGAGCCATCAGAAAACATTTATTTGCTGCCAGAGGTGACTATGAGTAGCTGAGTACTTTTGGGGTTTTTATTCCACAAGAGCCTCAGACCCCAAGTCCCTTTAAAAGCTTTAACTTTGACAAGACATTGAGTTCTCCTATGCCATACTGTATCCAAGTTGCTATCCCACATTCTGTTGGTAGCCTTGGCTGCTCGATGTGACTTAGCTGGAAGTCAAGTGAATACAGGCAGTAGGTGGTTATTGAATTGGATTTAAAATAGTATTGATAGAAATACATTTTTTAAAGTTCGACTTGCATACTGTATTAGAATTTCACCTCAGAATGCATTTAAAACTCTGCTAAAGAACTGCATTTATAAAAATGCGTAGTGAAAATGTGCTTTATTTAAATGTGAAAGAATCACTTGACCTTCCTGGTAGGTCGCTCCCCCCCCCCCGATGCTGCTCCGCCTGCACCCCCGCTGAGGACTACTGACCGCCGCCGAAGTTGAGGCCCTCCACCACCCACAGGCTTCCACCTGAGCCTCATCCCTGGTGACCAGTGGTGGCCAGTGGTAGCTAGTGGTGGCCTTAGGTTCGTATCTGCTCTGCTGTGCCTTATCTCTGTCTGCCCGCTCCTCTTCTGTGTCCCCCTGCCTACCGCTCGCCGTTTTGCTCTGTGCCCCCTTTTTTTGATTCTGTGCCCCGTTTTCCTGACTGCTGTTGCCCTCTTTTGATTCTTGTGCCCCGTTTCTGACTGCTGTTGCCCCCTTTTTTTGATTCTGTGTGCCTTTTGCTGACTTCTGTGCCCTCTGGATCCTTGCTCCTTGCCTGCCTCCTTCCTGCGGTCGCTCCGCTCCCCTTCCCTGCCCCCGTCCCTGCCGCTGCTTCCCCTGCGGCCCGCCCCCTCCGCGCCCATTCGCTGCCCCTGCAACACATCTCCCGCCTCCCAGCTGCTCCTCCCTCCCCACCTCCCCATATATGGCGGCCGCTGCGCGGTGAGGAGAGCGACCCTTGACCTTCCTGGTAGGTCGCTCCTCCCCGCTGCAGCTCTGCCTACACCCCCGCTGAGGACTAATGACCGCCGCCAAAGTTGAGGCCCTCCACCACCCGCAGGCTTCCACCTGCACCTCATCCCAGGTGGCCAGTGGTGGCCTTAGGTTCTTTGATTCTGTGCCCCGTTTTCCTGACTGCTGTTGCCCCCTGTTTGATTCTTGTGCCCCGTTTTCCTGACTGCTGTTGCCACCTTTTGATTCTTGTGCCCCGTTTCTGACTGCTGTTGCCCCCTTTTGATTCTTGTGCCCCGTTTCTGACTGCTGTTGCCTACTTTTTTTGATTCTGTGCCCTTTTGCTGACTTCTGTGCCCTCTGGATCCTTGCCCCTTGCCTGCCTCCTTCCCGCGGTCGCTCCGCTCCGCTTCCCTGCCCCCATCCCCGCCGCTGCTTCCCCTGTGGCCCGCCCCCTCCGCGCCCATTCGCTGCCCCTGCAACACACCTCCCGCCTCCCAGCTGCTCCCCCCTCCCCACCTCCCCGTATATGCTGGCCGCTGCGCGGCCGCGCCGCTGGCGCTCCGAAGGTGCGCCTAAGGCAAGCCCGCCTGCGCCCGTCCGTGCCTGGACCGCGCCCAGCGCCAGAACCCCTGCCCCCCGCACCAGCCACGAAGACCGCCTCCGCTACGACGCCAACACCCTCGTCGCTCTCAACCCAGGAAGGACCCACACCTGCTGCAAGGCCACCCGAAGCGCACCCACTGTCCTTTCACCTGCCTGAACTGCAGCTTCTCCTACCTCGAAGGCGCCGAGACACCCGCCACGATGGAACCCAACCAGCTTAGATGCATCCTGATCAACACCCGGTCCGCACGCAAACACGCCGTCGAGCTCTGGGACCTACTCGACACCGCATCCCCGGACGTCGCCTTCCTGACCGAGACCTGGATGAACGAAGCCTTCTCGCCAGACATCGCCATAGCCATCCCCGACGGGTACAAGATCACCCGCAGAGACCGCCCCAACGGTGCCGGAGGAGGAATCGCCATCGTCCACAAAAACACCATCAGGATCTCAACAAACACCAACGACACCCTCAGCACCGCCGAACACATGCACTTCCAGATCCACACGGACCCCAAGACCACCCTAAGAGGCACCCTCGTCTACAGACCGCCAGGACCCCGGCCTCAATTCTGCGACTCCATCGCCGACCTCATCAGCATGCACGCGCTGACCTCCACCGACTACATCCTCCACGGAGACCTGAACTATCATCTGGAGAACAACAACGACAACAACTCCTCCACCCTGATCGACAACCTCGCCAAACTCGGACTAAAACAGCTCGTCACGACGCCGACCCACATCGCCGGTCACACACTTGATGCCATCTTCTCCTCAAGCCCCCACGTCACCTTCAGCCACGCCTCCGAACTCACCTGGACAGACCACCACTGCATCCACTTCTCCTTCCGTAAACCCCTCACACACCACCGCACCCTACAGATCCCCCGCTGCTGCTGGGGCAAAGTCACAGAAGAACAACTACAGACAAGCCTCGCACTCAACCCTCCCACCAACCCCACCAACCCCGATGATGGTGCACTCACCCTCGAATGCTGGATGAACGACTGCGCCAACACCGTAGCCCCGCTGAAAAAACCCACCAACAGAGACACCAGCAAAAGAGCCAGCTGGTTCACCCCGGAACTCCTCACCTCAAAGCGCACCTGCCGGAAATTGGAGAACATATGGCATAGCGACAAGACGCCGGACAGCCGCGCTGCCCACAAAGACATCATCCGCAACCACCACCACCTCATCAGGACCGCCAAAAGGACCTCCTTCCCAGACCGCCTTGACAACAACGCACACAACAGCAAGGAGCTCTTCAACATCGTGAAGGAACTCTCCAACCCCAGCTCCACCGCCAACGACATCCCGCCATCGCAAGCCCTGTGTGACTCCCTCGCCACCTTCTTTCACCGAAAAATCACTGAAATCCATGACAGTTTCAAACCCCGGACAACCCCTGCGGGCCTCGTTGCACTGGACCCACCGCACCCCACCGTTCACGACTCCCTGACAACCTGGGCCAACGTGAGCATCGAGGACACAATCAAGACCATGGGCACAATCCACTCCGGATCCCCGTCCGACCCTCTCCCACACCACATCTTCAACAAAACCGGCAATTCCATCGCACCCCACATCATCAACCTCTCGTTCGAGACCGCTACCTTCCCATAGAACTGGAAGCATGCAGAGATCAATGCCCTACTGAAGAAACCCAAGGCGGATCTGAGCGACCTCTAGAACTTCCGGCCCATCTCCCTGCTTCCGTTCCCAGCAAAGGTCATCGAGAAGATAGTTAACATCCAGCTCACCCGTCACCTCGAAGACAACAACATCCTGGTCCCCTCCCAATCAGGATTCCACAGCAACCACAGCACCGAGACCGCCCTCATCGCCGCCACAGACAACATCAGGATCCTTCTAGACAACGGCGAGATGGCGGCCCTCATCCTCCTGGATCTCTCCACCGCCTTCGACACCGTCTTCCACCACACACTACGCACGCGCCTCCAAGACGCAGGGATCCGGGAGAAGGCCTTGGACTGGACCACCTCCTTCCTCTCCAGCAGAACTCAGAGAGTCCGCCTCCCCCTTTCCAGTCCGAGGCCTCTGAGATCATCTGCGGCGTCCCACAGGGATCCTCCTTTAGCCCGACGCTGTTCAACATCTTCATGGCACCACTAGCACGCATAGCCCGACAGCATGACCTCAACATAATCTCCTATGTCGACGACACACAGCTGGTCCTCTCCCTCACCAAGGACCCTCTCACCACCAAATCCAACCTCCACCAGGGAATGAAGGCCGTCGCCGACTGAATGAAGGAAAGACGACTTAAGCTGAACTCAGACAAGACGGAGATCCTCATCCTCGGGTCCAACCCCTCAGCATGGGACGACTCATGGTGGCCCGCATCACTGGGGACCCCCCCGACCCCTACGGACCACGCACATGCTCCAGCGCGGAGTGCCAAATCCCTCCCTCCGTCACAGACCAAAGATCTCACATACACACACTATCCATACATTTGCTGGTGGGGCCCATAACACTAACATTCACTCACCATTAGTCCGTGTAGGAGGCGATTATCTTCCAAGCGCTGGTGTGAGAAGGAAATACCACCTTTACCCTAATGAGCGACAAATCTACACCACCTTCTGATACTCATTAGGCCCTGACCCTCCCCTTTAGTATTCCTCTCATAAATCGGGATGGATCAGTTATTTGCTGATTTAGCCCACATTTCTAATTCCCTAATTAACCTTTTCATTAACACATTTCAATGAATAAACAACCCAACTAATTTCTGTAGATATTCAACTTCAATTTTTATATTAATATTGCAAATTAAATCATTCATTTGATCAAGTTGCCATTCATATTTACCTATTCTGGCTAAATGTCGTCCCTTATGTAAAATCTGTCAGTCTCGCAAATCTATGCTCATCAATTTAGTAGGTTCGGTTCATCAGGAGTTTGGGCATTAATTCAGTCCGTCAAAGATTCAGGCAAACAGCTGTCCTGCAGTGTCACCGTCCTCTCCGTCAGCATAACGTCAGGAAATTGAGAAAGGCCAGAAACGAACCTGCAGCAACCTCTCTATTCTACCATAATTTATAGTAAAAACCATTGACAATTTGTATCGAAAACGGGTCTTCAAATGTTCAGATTGGTCCTTTGAAATCGTCTGACAGGATTCCCACCAAAATAAAGTCTCTGATGTCATTATAGTTGATTTTTCCGGTTTTTAGTAGCACATTATTGTTCATTCAGAAAAGCTGGCTTGTATCCCAGAGCAATCTTGAAGGGTACATGTTCATCTGGGGTCATGACGAGGCCACTGTAGCTGTCGTCAGCGCAGGCGCACTTCACCCAAGCCTTGTTCAGCGTCGGCAGTCGGGTTAGGCACCAAAGGCAGCCATCTTTCAATAGGCCAAAATGGTCAACTTAAGCAAAGAAACACAAAACTTAATTAACACATAGAAAGGACTAATTAAATGTTATTCCCTCGCTAATACCCATATGTGTGTGTATTTATCTAACAAAAGCAACACTCGCTGCGGTTTATACTTACTAAAATAAAGCACAAATCACAATTACATCACAAAAGCGACATATATCATGCAATATTCTATTTGTCTATCATTAGTATGTGTACAGAATTTAGTTCACATATTAATTAAGCCATGCAGATACAAATCACATGTGTAATTCATATATTAGTAAGGTTGGTAAGTATTTTCCACATCACTTCAATCCATTAGTTCGATTATAATTAATTAATTAATCTAATTAATAAAACAACATGCAAAATGGGGTGGGTAAACACATTTAAGCATTACCCGCTCCAGCAATCCCCCCTTTGGTGATTTTATCACCACACCACCCATACATTTTTCCTGTCTTACGGAATCTTTAAAATGTTTTCTTGCTCTTAATCATAATTCAGTTTCACCTATGTCTTCTCTTTTTACTGATTCCTACATACTCTCCTTCCACTCCTCCAATTCTATTTCGTCAATTTCTCTTTCTTGTTTCTTATCTTTTCTTTTTGAATTTTCGCTTTTTATTCTTTTCTTATTTTTCTTATTTTTACAACACATACAACCTAATCTTATCACTAAGAGTATGCAAATTACACATGTTAATGGAAACAATATTTTACCTACAAGAGTACTACCTATTTTTACTAATAAATTCTTAATAGCAGCTATTTTCTTTCCAATCCTTTCCCAAACACCTTCAACCTCCAGTGGTGCAAGTTCATCATGCAATTCAGTAATAATCTTAATATCAATTTTCAGATCTTTGCTTTCGTCAGGAATGTAAGTACAACAATGTTGAACTTTCAGCATTCCACAGACTCCACCCTCTTTTGCCAATAATATATCAAGGGCAAGTCGATTCTGCATTACCATAGCACGCATGGCAACCATTTCAGTGTTAACCAATAAAAATACTCCAGCGGTGCTTGTTGACAAGCGATCCACTACTGTTGATAATTTTCTAATTTTGTTTGCATTCAGAGTTATTCCCACTGCTGGTATCAATGCTTGAAAAATGTCACCTACAATTTCTGCCCAAGATTCTCTCTTTGTCCTGGCTAAATGATTACTTAAGCTATGTACACCATCTTCTCCTCTATCCATATGAAAATTTTTAGGAAAGACCAGGCCTACGTAACATGTGCCATACCAATGGTCTGGCAAACGATAATATGCCCTGTTCCCACAAATAAAATATAATCCAGGAAAGACTGGATCTTTACCACCTTTAAGTCCCCATCCACCCATGATTCGGTATGTATCATGGCACTCACTATTACTTAGGAAATAATTATCATACACAGTTTGATTCCTTCGAATGCAAAATTTCCCTTTCTGAGGCCAGTCTAAAGCTATAGTTGGACTAGCTTCTCCTTTCAAATGTTTTTCTTTCTCTATGTCCCAGACTGTTTTCTCAAATTTCCCTTCTGCTGCCTTTCTTTGCATTTTCAATCTCCTTTCTTCAACCATGTCTAAGAATGTCTTTTCCTCCTTCTTCAAACTGCATGTCAAATTGATTCTAAAAATATACTCTGTTAGCTCTTTACTTTCTAAGAAAAATTCACCTAATACCCTAGCAGGTTTTACTTTGTTTAATTTATTATTAGAAGGCACTTGCGCAAAAATGTTATCTACATCTGAAAAATAATATTCTAATTTCCCTGTCTCATAAAATAAACTAGCTATTACACTACATGTTATTCCATACGTTGCCGGAAGGTGATGATATGTCACTCCCTCTGAAACAGATGCAGTAACTGCATACATACGTAGCAGTCCCGTACGTCCATTGTCTTTACATATTCATACAATAATTTTGAAAACACATTATTAGAAAAATCTGTTATTGACCTGTATTTGTGAAAATAATTATTATCTATTCTAGTTGGAACTACCTTTGAAATGTTCCCTATATTAACACATTTTACACCATCTTTTCATGAATGTACATCTACCTTTACTACTTTCTATGTTAGCCATCTTTGTTAAAATGGACTGTGTCTTTTGACTTAGCCTCTTTTACTTCACAACTAGTTTTTCTAACCTAAGGTTCTAACACCAATATGGTTCTACCCGTCTCTATCTTTTGATTCAATATTTTGTTTTCTTCATCAGTAGTTTTCTTGATTTATTCAGTGTGGCATCTCATCATTCTTCACTCTCCTCTCGTCATCCAAATACAGATTTTCCTGAACTTCCGTTTCTTCTTCTCCAATGTCGGACAAGAGAACTCTCAGGATTTCAGATTCTATTTCATCCTCAACCACTTTCAGTACAGCCTCCTCTGGATTTCCTTGACTATCTGCCTCTTCTCCCTTTTCAGGCAGCGCCACATACGTCCATTCCGGTGACTTATACTTCTGGTTAGGTTTCCTTGTTCTTTTACTCTCTTTGTCTCCAGTTAATTCGTCTTCTTTTGATTTTTCTTGACTTGTCACTTCATTCACCTGTTCAGCTCTTGGTGAATTCACTTGTGTCAGTCAATATCTCAGTTTCCTTATTTTACTGGGCCAAACATCATCTCTTGCAACTCTTTTTACTTTGCTCCCTTTGTCATTCTTTTCATTCCTCCAAGCCCTCTTCCTTAAAACTCGACCTCCAGGTATTTCCTTTTCACTCTCTTCAGACTCTGTCTCAACTTGCTTTGTCTTTTCAGCGACTTCTTCTTCCACCACTTGTTTTGTTTTCCCTACTTCTGTCCCTCCTCGGATCTCCGACACGCAATCTTCCTGCTGGCTACTTGTCCCTTCATCTAACTGGATGTTGTAGTTCCCTACACCTCCTCGGGGGTCTTACGCAGAAATCTGTCCCTCTCTCTCTGTACCTGTCCCTTGTTCACTTAAATTTGTTATTTCAGGTGGAATTTCTCTCAGTCTCTCATCTGGTACTTCCTTTTCACGAATTTCTCTTATTGTTTCTTCAGCACTCTTTCCTTTTTTCTTTCTGTGTTCTTTTTTAGAACTCTGCGCTTCTTGCTCGTTTCCAGAATCGCTGGATTCAGAAATCTGCAATCTTCTTCTCAGAGAGCTACTTCTGGGGACCAAAGCTGAACTTGGTTCTGTTTCCCCCCTTTCAGAGTTTTCACGTGTCTTTGACCCTTCGTCATCTGACTCAGTACTTGATTCTGATTCATCAAAGTATTCATTTCCTGTGCTGTCCACCGGATTCGGAATTCTCAATGTATGACTTGCATGAATCCAGCTTTTCAGTCCAGCACACTTCACAGCTGTGGTCAGAATGACTTGTCGTGATTTTACCCACCTTGGAACCAAACAATTTCTTCTTCTGTGGACCTTTATCCTTACCCAGTCACCTGGGCTCAGATCATGGGCTGGCTTCTTTTCAAGTTTGGTGGCGTCTGCTCCAACCTGATGAAACACAGACTGAACTGCGTCAGCCAGGCCTTTACAGTATTCCAATACCATGTCATCAGTTATTGTCATCAGCTTGTTGACTGGTATAAACACATGTCCATAGCACGCCCCATGATTATTTCATGAGGACTCAATCCTGTAGTTCTGTCTGGAATTGACCTTATTGTCATGAGTACTAGAGGCAAGACATCAGGCCATTTCATACCTGTGGCCAAACACATTTTCCCTATTCTATTTTTGATAGTACCATTCATCTGTTCAACCACACCAGAAGCCTCTGGTCGGTAGGCACAATGTAGTTTTTGTTGTACATTCAATGCTTCACCAATTAATCCTACAATCTCATTATGAAAATGTCCTCCTCGGTCTGACTCAATTGTCACTGGGAACCCGAACCTGGGGATGAATTCTCTCAGCAGTAGCTTGGCTACTGTCAACCCATCATTTCTTCTTGTTGGGAATGCGTTCACCCACCTAGAGAATAGGCAGACCACAACCAAAACATACCTCAGTCTGTTACAGGGAGGCATCTCAATGAAATCTACTTGCATTCTGGTGAAAGGCCCTCCTTCTCGACCTATTGTTCCCAGACTCACTACTGTTTTCCTTCCAGGATTGTACTGCTGACATATTAAGCATCTTTGACAAAGACTCTCTGCTACAAGTCTGAATTTCGCATTGTACCAGGTCTGCTTAAATGACCTGATCATGGCATCTCTCCCAATATGTCCCTGGCCATGACACATCCGTGCCATAGTAGACATCATGCTATCAGGCATAACTGGTCTTCCATCTCGATAGACCCACACATGATCCTTTTCTCTTGGGGCACATCCTGCTTTTACCCACTGTCTCATTTCCTCATCTCCTGCCTCATCCTGCAATTGCCTTACCTCTTCCCAAGTTCCCACAATGTTAGTGAACATCAATGAGCAAGAAGACATTTCTCTTTCCTTAGCCCGATTGACCGAATTCTGATTTTGTGCACAATACTGTGCCATGTCGTTGGCGTACCTGTTCCTGGTGGCAATATAATCACCACCTTGACTATGAGCAGCACATTTTACAACAGCCAATTGTTTAGGCAGCTGTATCGCCTCAAGCAACTTTCCTACCACTTCTGCATTCTTAATAAGAGTTCCACTCGAGGTCAGGAAGCCTCTTTGTAGCCATAGTTGGCTGAAGTTGTGTACGACTCCAAAGCCATACTGGCTGTCAGTTATCACAGTCACTCTCACACTCTTCCCAATCTTGCATGCTCTAGTCAAAGCCACAAGTTCTGCTACTTGGGCTGATTTCACTCCTTTCACATATGATGCTTCTATTACTGCTTGTTGACAAGTGATCCACTACTGTCGATAATTTTCTAATTTTGTTTGCATTCAGAGTTATTCCCACTGCTGGCATCAATGCTTGAAAAATGTCACCTACAATTTCTGCCCAAGATTCTCTCTTGGTCCTGGCTAAATGATTACTTAAGCTATGTACACCATCTTCTCCTCTATCCATATGAAAATTTTTAGGAAAGACCAGGCCTACGTAACATGTGCCATACCAATGGTCTGGCAAACGATAATATGCCCTGTTCCCACAAATAAAATACAATCCAGGAAAGACTGGATCTTTACCACCTTTAAGTCCCCATCCACCCATGATTCGGTATGTATCATGGCACTCACTATTACTTAGGAAATAATTATCATACACAGTTTGATTCCTTCGAATGCAAAATTTCCCTTTCTGAGGCCAGTCTAAAGCTATAGTTGGACTAGATTCTCCTTTCAAATGTTTTTCTTTACCTATGTCCCAGACTGTTTTCTCAAATTTCCCTTCTGCTGCCTTTCTTTGCATTTTCAATCTCCTTTCTTCAACCATGTCTAAGAATGTATTTTCCTCCTTCATTCACTTCATTCACCTGTTCAGCTCTTGGTGAATTCACTCGTGTCAGTCGATATCTCAGTTTCCTTATTTTATTGGGCCAAACATCATCTCTTGCAACTCTTTTTACTTTGCTCCCTTTGTCATTCTTTTCATTCCTCCAAGCTCTCTTCCTCAGAGCTCGACCTCCAGGTATTTCATTTTCACTCTCTTCAGACTCTGTCTCAACTTGCTTTGTCTTTTCAGCGACTTCTTCTTCCACCACTTGTTTTGTTTTCCCTACTTCTGTCCCTCCTCGGATCTCCGACACGCAATCTTCCTGCTGGCTACTTGTCCCTTCATCTAACTGGATGTTGTAGTTCCCTACACCTCCTCGGGGGTCTTACGCAGAAATCTGTCCCTCTCTCTCTGTACCTGTCCCTTGTTCACTTAAATTTGTTATTTCAGGTGGAATTTCTCTCAGTCTCTCATCTGGTACTTCCTTTTCACGAATTTCTCTTATTGTTTCTTCAGCACTCTTTCCTTTTTTCTTTCTGTGTTCTTTTTTAGAACTCTGCGCTTCTTGCTCGTTTCCAGAATCGCTGGATTCAGAAATCTGCAATCTTCTCCGACACGCAATCTTCCTGCTGGCTACTTGTCCCTTCACCTAACTGGATGTTGCAGTTCCCTACACCTCCTCGGGGTCTTCCACAGAAATCTGTCCCTCTCTCTCTGTACCTGTCCCTTGTTCACTTAAATTTGTTATTTCAGGTGGAATTTCTCTCAGTCTCACATCTGGTACTTCCTTTTCACGAATTTCTCTTATTGTGTCTTCAGCACTCTTTCCTTTTTTCTTTCTGTGTTCTTTTTTAGAACTCTGCGCTTCTTGCTCATTTCCAGAATCGCTGGATTCAGAAATCTGCAATCTACTTCTCAGAGAGCTACTTCTGGGGACCAAAGCTGAACTTGGTTCTGTTTCCCCCTTTCAGAGTTTTCAAGTGTCTTTGACCCTTCGTCATCTGACTCAGTACTTGATTCTGATTCATCAAAGTATTCTTTTCCTGTGCTGTCCACTGGATTCGGAATTCTCAATGTATGACTTGCATGGATCCAGTTTTTCAGTCCAGCACACTTCACAGCTGTGGTCGTGGTCAGAATGATTTGTCGTGGTTTTCCCCACCTTGGAACCAAACAATTTCTTCTTCTGTGGACCTTTATCCTTACCCAGTCACCTGGGCTCAGATCATGGGCTGGTTTCTTTTCAAGTGTGGTGGCGTCTGCTCCAACCTGATGAAACACAGAATGAACTGCGTCAGCCAGGCCTTTACAGTATTCCAATACCATGTCATCAGTTATTGTCATCAGCTTGTTGACTGGTATAAACACATGTCCATAGCACGTCCCATGATTATTTCATGAGGACTCAATCCTGTAGTTCTGTCTGGAATTGACCTTATTGTCATGAGTACTAGAGGCAAGACATCAGGCCATTTCATACCTGTGGCCAAACACATTTTCCCTATTCTATTTTTGATAGTACCATTCATCTGTTCAACCACACCAGAAGCCTCTGGTCGGTAGGCACAATGTAGTTTTTGTTGTACATTCAATGCTTCACAAATTAATCCTACAATCTCATTATGAAAATGTCCTCCTTGGTCTGACTCAATTGTCACTGGGAACCCGAACCTGGGGATGAATTCTCTCAGCAGTAGCTTGGCTACTGTCAACCCATCATTTCTTCTTGTTGGGAATGCTTCCACCCACCTAGAGAATAGGCAGACCACAACCAAAACATACCTCAGTCTGTTACAGACTGGCATCTCAATGAAATCTACTTGCATTCTGGTGAAAGGCCCTCCTTCTCGACCTATTGTTCCCAGACTCACTACTTTTTCCTTCCAGGATTGTACTCCTGACATATTAAGCATCTTTGACAAAGACTCTCTGCTACAAGTCTGAATTTCGCATTGTACCAGGTCTGCTTAAATGACCTGATCATGGCATCTCTCCCAATATGTCCCTGGCCATGATACATCCGTGCCATGGTAGACATCATGCTATCAGGCATAACTGGTCTTCCATCTCGATAGACCCACACATGATCCTTTTCTCTTGGGGCACATCCTGCTTTTACCCACTGTCTCATTTCCTCATCTCCTGCCTCATCCTGCAATTGTCTTACCTCTTCCCAAGTTCCCACAATGTTGGTGAACATCAATGAGCAAGAAGACATTTCTCTTTCCTTAGCCCGATTGACCAAATTCTGATTTCGTGCACAATACTGTGCCATGTCGTTGGCGTACCTGTTCCCGGTGGCAATATAATCACCACTTTGTCTATGAGCAGCACCCCTTACAACAGCCAATTGTTTAGGCAGCTGTATCGCCTCAAGCAACTTTCCAACCACTTCTGCATTCTTAATAAGAGTTCCACTCGAGGTCAGGAAACCTCTTTGTAGCCATAGTTGGCCGAAGTTGTGGACGACTCCAAAGCCATACTGGCTGTCAGTTATCACAGTCACTCTCACACTCATCCCAATCTTGCATGCTCTAGTCAAAGCAACACGTTCTGCTACTTGGGCTGATTTCACTCCTTTTAGATATGATGCTTCTATTACTGCTGTGACTGTGCATACTACATACGTTGCACTCAGCACTCCTTCATCTGTTCTCAAACATGACCCATCAACGAACATCACAAAATCACTTTCTGGCAAAGGTACATCTTTTATATCTGGTTGTGGTTTTGTACAAAAATCAATAACATCCAGACAATCATGATCTACTTCATCTCTCACTTCCACAATCTCAGCATCAGGCAACAAAGTTGCAGGATTCACATTCAAACATCTTGCAAGACTCACATTAGTGGCACCCAATATGACCTTCTCATATGTAGTTAGCCGACTGTGTGTCATATACTGAGTATGACTCCTTGTCAACAGAATTGCTACATCATGAGGTACAAACACTTTCAATGGATACACCATCACAATTCCTTCACTCTGCTCCAAACTTCGACATGTTGCAGCCACCGCTTTCAAACATCCAGGTAAACCTACAGCTACTGGATCTAGCATTGATGAAAAATATGCAATTGGTCTTCTCATTTTTCCATGCTTCTGGGTCAACATAGAAAGTGCACATCCATTTCTCTCACTGCAATACAACTCAAATTCTTTTTCATAGTCAGGCATACCTAATGCAGGTGCTTCACACAAACCATCTCTCAATTGTCTAAATGCTGCCAATTCTTCCTTGTTTAATTCATTCATTTCATAAGGCTTTATTCGGAGCAAAAGACAAGTCCATAAAAGCACAGCATAAAAAGACAACAATATAAAACAACAGTCAAAAGCAGGAGATACAACAGTTTAAAAAGGTTAAAAAAGCATACTTTTCCTTGCATTAATTGATTTAAGGAGAAAGGTAGTCGTATAAAAACAAACGTCGGGGTGATGTAAGTTAAAAAGCAAGCTCATGCAGTCTCGTATTTTCCTGATTTCAAATTTAGCAAACAGGGGTTTCAAGTAAGCAATCCGCAGGTATTTGTACAGCTGACAGAGCAAAAGAAAGTGCACAGTGCTTTGGGGGGTGGTATTGTCACACGGACAAGGGCCAGCAGGATGTAAATGCTAAGAGGGGAAAGCAACAAGGTTGTGGACTACTCCGGTTCTAAGTCTAGCCAACACAAACCGATGTGCCTTCCAGGTCACTTGTGACAAATATGGTTGGAAACCCACAAATTCATTTAAATCGTGATAAAGAACACAGGATGAGAGTTCAGAGCTATTTTGATGCCTCCTGGTGGAAAGCTGTTGTAAAAAACAGTGCTTAAGTTCGATTTTAGACAGCTCAGTAGCCCCACATCGATCCGCAATGATATTAATGCTAAAGATCTCACGACAATTATCCACAATATACTTTAACCATGGGATCTTTAAATGATGGTCCAAAGAGAGGCAATCAGAAATAATGGCTCTGCACAATGAGGTCTCTACTTTTATCCAAATGGAACGCCATAGCATCAGTGGCCTAAGGAGGATCAAGTCGGCAAGATGGTGAATACCCAGTTCATTGTGCACTAAAGCATTAGAAACAGAGCTTGGCAGGCACAAAAGTCTCTTCAAGAATACATTCTCCTCAACCTGAAGAGATCCTGCCGGGGCGTGGCCCCAAATGCCCGCTCCGTACAAGGCAATCGAGACACAACGGGTCTGAAAAATTTTAAGCATGTCATGGACCCGCCTGTCTCCCAGTTTCGTAGCCATTGTGAAAATTCCATGAGCACTCCTCGCCATCTTAGCCCGGACATTCTTATGTTCATTGGCCCAAATGTTATTATTTGAAAAAGTGACCCCCAAGTACGAAAAATTGTCAACGGCCTGGACCTTCTGTCCCTCTATAAAAAATGAGAACTGTTTCTTTCTGTTCCTTCGCCCGCATTCCATAACATAGGTTTTAGATTTATTTAACACTAACTTTCTGCTTTTAATGAATTGCGAAAAGCCGTCCATCAGCCGTTGAAGGCCGTTTGGGGTGCGTGAAATTAGGACCGCGTCATCCGCGTAAAGTAACACAGGGACGTTTTACTCATTAATTTTGGGAGCCTCCACTGCCAGAGATTTGAGAAAAGAATCAATCTCATTGATGAAAAGGGTAAAAAGCAGTGGGGCCAACACACATCCCTGTCTAATTCCATGCCCGATCTCAAACTTAGTTGTACATTCCCCGTTGGAACCGTAACGGACACAAGCACGTAGTTTGGCATAAAGACGTGCTAGAAAGAACACAATGCCCTCGGGTGCCCCAATTTCAATTAGCTTTGCCCAGAGAATGCCATGGTCCACCAGGTCGAAGGCACTACTCAAATCCGCAAAGCAGAGATAAATAGTGCCGGTCTTTGCCAAGGTATATTTACCGATGAGCAGGTCTAAACTTAGACACTGCTCAATCGTACCATGACCCTTCCTGAACCCAAACTGGCTCTCTGCTAGAATGCCATTATCCTCCGCCCATTCTTCCAACCTTACTAGAAGCACTCTACTCATTACTTTTACGGAAGAATCCAACAAGGAGATTGGACGATAGTTCTTAACGTCCCCTCGGTTTCCTTTCTTAAATATTGGAATTAGGATGGATTCTTCCCAGGTAGGGGGCACCTCATTACGGACTGCTGCGTTGAAAATATTAGTTAACAAAGGCCCCCATACTTCAGGGACCAATTTATAAACATCGATTGGTACCCCGTCTGGACCCTGTGCTTTTCCTCCTTTACTGACCCTTATACTATCTAAAACCTCTTGGACGGTGATATTCAGTGGCGTATGCGGCCACCTATCCCCTATATCCCTGGATGCACTGTCCGAATCAAAGATTTTAGAAAAATGAGAGTCCCACTCTTCCTTCATAACGTTGGAAGTTAATTCAGGGATTTTATCATCTTTGAGGAATCGGGAATTAACTGTTTTCCAAAACAGGGTACAATTATTCAATTCAGCAGCCAGGGTCAAATTGTCCCATGCCTCCTGTTGGAGTTCCAATTTCCTCCATTTAAGGGTTTCTTTGTATCTGGCTCTAAGATCTACAACCAAACCCTTATCTCTTGGCGTAGCTGATAAAGCTGACTTTAGTTCCTTTAGGGCCAGGGTACAAGCTGAATTGAACCACCCCCGCAGGCGTTCCTCCTTGTACTTGAGTGTACTAGTAAGCTTAGAGTCAATGACCGCATTAATACCAATAAAATACTCAATAGAGCCAGTGGTACCTTGATTGTCTTCTAAGATCCCTGTAATACCTGCCAGGCAACTAGTGATAATTGAATCAGACATGATTTCAGCCTTATCCCCCTTTCACCTGAGTCTGGTGCCATTAGGGCACACAGCCTCAATGTTGTTAACAATACACCCCGGAATGCGGGTCCCTTTGTTTTCCCATAACATGGCCTCTACTATCAGGCAATTGTGGTCACTAAGCTGGATGTCTATAACTTTAGGTGCCAAAGTACAGGCCTCAAGACTCGAGGAGATACAAATAAAATCAATAACAGAATTCGCTCCCCGGCCTGTGAAAGTTGGGCAAATCTCCTCCTGTTAATTTTTCTCGTTAACCATAATATACATGTTATGTGAGTCAAGGAGACTGTTTAAGGCATCTCCATAATAGTTGTGTTGAAAATGGGGGACTCCATCTCCATGACAGTCCACCGCCCCACATACATTGACATCTGAGAGTGGGCAGGTAGTGGCGTTAAAGTCCCCTGCCATGAACAAATCAAAGATTACATTGGAATCCTTAAGGATGTCATCCAATGCACTTGATAGTGCTCTAACCACCTGATCCCTAGTATCATCAAAAACGTTGTTATAAAAATTTATTAAGAGAATATTCCTACCTCCTGTTTTGTGCAGCCATAAAATCTGGGAATGAACCCCAACTTGTACGTATTTTTTGACCAGCAGAGGAGTTTGGACAGAAATCAAAATCAAAAGGCCCCCCTTAGCTCTACCTGATAGGGAACCGGTAGCAGGTAGCTGGTAAGAGACAAAACCATTATATCCTTTAAAGTCCCTACACCAGGTTTCCTGTAAACAGATAATATCATAGAGAGCTAAAAATTCAGTCCAACCCAGACAGTCTGATTTGGACCTAATACCCGCAATATTCCAACTGGCAATATGACAGCTGGAAAAACCGGAGACACCTGACCCCATAGGAGAACAGTTACTACCCTGCTGGAAAAAAGCGATGTTAGAAGTATCCGATAATAACTCCGGGCAACCTACTGGATCACCCTCCTTGCCCATAGGCGTACAATCTACAGTTGTCCCAGAAATGTTAACCATAGGCCCTGATATACAAACACTATGACCCATACCAGACGAGACCTGTCTCTCCGAGATTTCTGGGGGTACCGTACACAGCTCCAGTAATGACTCCGAGCAACCTACTGGATCACCCTCCTTGCCCATAGGCGTACAATCTACAGTTATCCCAGAAATGTTAACCATAGGCCCTGATATACAAACACTTTGTCCCATATCAGACAGAGCCTGTCTCTCCAAGGTTTCAAGGGATACCGTACACAACTCCAGTCAATCGTTTTGATCCAGCCCACTAAATCATTGGAAACGATTAACGGTGTTCACCTGGAAACTATTTGGAAAGCTATGCAAAGCTTCCCCCCTCGTTCTCTCCCCCCCCCGTGGTTACTAGGATGAAAGCCAGTGTGTTGTCTATAGAAAAAGCCCAAAGGACGGAGTGAAATGCCCTGCTCGTTACAGGGGCAAGAAGTGGCTCGAATCAGAGCTGTCGTGGCAAGGTGTGGGTTACTGAAATTAATAATAACGCAATCCCCAGAGATGTTCTTCGGGGACGTGCCAATCCAGTTGGTTCTAGTTGTGGCCAAGATTTGGTCCACCAGGGCCACTGGAAAGCCACACTCCCGATTGAGCCATGCCACAGTTTTGTATTTAAGGGAGTCATGTGATTCCATAGAGTGGTGAAGCCCATCCTCCCTGATTGGCGTAACGTTAGTCAGGACTGCTACATAGGGTGCGCAGTCCGGTGGGAGGTTCGGTTGAGAGAGGCCTCAATTATTAGACTTCCCCCTTTCGGTAGTCTTCAACTGATTCCCCGGGACACGGGTAGTGGGGGGGTTCAAAGGGACATCACTAGAGCATAAAGGTGTTACTGCAATGACATTAATAGTGTCCCCTGTAGACGGTAGTTTTGGTTTGCCAGTTACGCCCTGCTGCTCGATAACTGTTATGGGACTACTGTTTGGCTGTGCAGGAATGCTAGAGCCTGCACAGGCCACTCCAACACTGGATGTGCCTTTGTTGGATTGCACGGGCTTACTAGTCCTGCCCCCAGCCACAGCAGCTACAGCAGCTGGTTGCGGACTGTTGTTTAGTTTCAAGCCGGATTGCACCAACACACCCAATCTAATCACTTCCCTAGAAACAGCCTCGAGTTTATCCAGGAGTGGAAGGACAATTTTGTCTAACTTGGCATCAATCATACCAATAAGCAGCTCAAGCTGATTGGAGCTAGTTTCAAGTGGGTGGAATAAACGTCCTTATGTAAACAATTTAGCTCAATGGGGCCCCCATTTGATACAGAGACAGTGTTCTTTTTACTTTTACGACCCCCCTTTTTAGACAGTACAGGTCTATTTAGATGTCTCCCTGCCCTCAACACTCTATGAGTTTTGGGGGCCACGGAACCCAGGGCGTCAGAGTCATTATGGGACTCGTTTGCATCGGATTCCTCTGCATCAGAATCATTGTGAGGGTCCTCAACGTCAACGTCAAGGATATCCTGTGATGGCTCTATTTCGTTGGTTCCCTCCCTAGTTGGACAATCCGGAGAGACCGTTACACAACTGTCATCAATGGTGGGAATCAACAAGGGGGTAGGCAAAGGGGCAGGGATCTCAGCAGAGACTAGTTGGATCGTGGGGTCAGGGACACTTCCTAGACCCAGGGATAGTCTTCGTTCCTTATTAATCTTATCTACTACTTTAACTAAGTAGTTGTCAAGTGTAGAGACAATGGGGCGGGAATTCCCGACTGACTTGGGCATGTTGCCTTGGAGAAAGGTACAAAGGTACAAAGGTACAAAATAACCAGCACAGATATTACCAGATGAGAGAAAAAAAAAATAGATATTAAATCCGAATAGCACTTAATATGAAATGACTTAAAAACACAATTATAAAATAAACGACGACCAATATCAGACCCCTAGATTGGGAACAAGGTTTAGGGATACTGTTTTTTACCGGGAGTAGACCAATGTTCAGGCAAACGGCAGAGTCTAAGAGTCCAAATGCGCTCCAAAATTATAGAACGTGTGACGAGCAGGGTCGTGGCTAGCAGGGTGCGCAGGCCGGGTCAGACAGATCTCGCAGGGACTCCTGGACTAGCGAGTCCCAGCGGCGCTCCACCTCTGCTGCACTTGCTGAGTTTGTTTTTCTGCCCCAAACACCACTGGGAATGTCCCGGTTCCACGGAACAGCACCCGTGAAGCCGCGAAGCTGCAAGGCGCTGGCGGGACAGGACAAGCTCCAAAGGACAGAGATTCAGGGGTAAGTTCGCCTGCAGAAGTCACACTTGAGACCCACCAGTATCCGCCTCCCGAAGTCTCTCCGAAGACTCCTCCGACCCCACTCCGTTACCCTCGTGGACCAGCCAACTCATCGGCGTCAGTCAGTCAGGTGAGTTGACTGCTAAGATCCGTTTCCAGTGGTGTGTTTCGGAAGGGTGCGCAGTCCGGTCCAGGGGGCACTCAACTGGGCTTAACACTGTAGATCTCCCCTGCTCATCACTGCCCAGTGAAGCGACAACTTTAACAGCAGCTGTATATGATCTTCAAGCCTCTGGGCTTCTCTCGCCGTGCTGCAATGACTGACCCCCTGTGTGTGTTCTGGGCTCCAGGCCGGTATAATGCACTCTGGACTTTTAGTTGCTCACTGGCACACCACAGTCCCTCAGAAGCCCCCCAAACCTCCAGAAGAGAAGGGCAGTCCCGGGCCCCATGCGGCACCGCCGCGCGTACCTCACGTTCAACAGGATTATGCTCCTTAGTGCTCGGGAGGGGGCCCAGTTTCGCCACAGATACCAACAGCAGAGGCCGATGTAAGTCACCTTAAGGGGGCAGCACAGACTCCTCCCGCTGCTCACTGCCTTGGTCAGTAGAGCACCGGGCCTCTGCAGTCAGTGCGCGCTGCAGCAAGAGCGCGACCATCTGCACCTTTCTCTTCCGCTCTGGTCGAGTCTTCCAGACTTCGTTTTTGGGTGCCGCCACGCCCTAGTGCAGTCCCAGCGAGGAGTCTGTTCAGAGCGGAGGGAGTCGAACAGGACCCTTGAGTCTCCCGCTCACCTCGTACACCAACGCAGACAAGTAATGTCTGCCCAGTGGTCAGACGAACGGTCGGTCGCGCCTCTCGTCACCGGGGCACTTCATGGAGGGTCACCACTTCTCACCGATGTACACAGGTGGGCTCAGGACAGGCGTCACCTCTCGGCGTGCATATCTCTGCCGTTTCACCTTGGATTCGACACGGAGCAGTGCCGATTGATACCGGAGAACCTCCGACACTCCAGGCACTACAATTCAGGCATATTAGGCTGCAGGGTCTGCCAGGATATTGGAGGATAGTACTATAGCGTAGCGGAGCTCAACTAGCATGTGGCTCTTTCACATCACTTCTCGTTAATCGCACCAAAGGTTTTGCAGTCAAGGAGAAGTTACTAATCCACTGACGACAGTATCCAACCATTCCCAAAAACATTCTCACTTCTCTTTGAGTCATGGGAGCTCTCATTCCTTTTATTATTCTGATTCTGTCTATTGTTATTTTCCTTAGTCCTTTCTCAATGTTATGTCCCAAATACTGCACTTCCTTCTTACAAAACTGTAGTTTCGCTGGTGACACTTTAAGTCCTCCATCTGCCAAATGATTCAGCAAGGCTATTGTATCTACCTCACAGGCCTCACGTGTTTTTGATGCCACCAATAGGTCGTCAATGTATTGGACTAATACAGAGCTTTCGGGCATTTCTAGACTCTCCAAATACTTTTTTAATAGCTGATTGAATATTGAGGGGCTTTCTGTATACCCCTGTGGGATTCGGCACCATGCCAAAATACGCTCACCAAAACGAAAGGCAAAAATTTGCTGACTGTCGTGGTGCAATGGGATGGAAAAGAAAGCATGACACAGATCAATCACTGTATACCATTCTGCATCATGGGGAATCTGATATAAGATCACTGATGGATTTGGTACTGTGGAAATATGGATTTTTTCTGATCAGTTATGTCCCCTATCTTGGACCCCAACGGTTCCATGTATGAATCACAAGTACATGTATGTTCCCTCCAGTTCTAGTTCTGAAGACGCAAACACATGTGCGTCCACCGTCAACATGTCCTCTGTCAGATCCGCCATGAATGGGCTGGATATTCAATTCCTAAGTACGAAAGGCCACCGACTTTATATGGCTCAGTTACTCCATTTTGCAGTTCAGGCGAGTAGGCCCGATTCTGCCATCAAGCTTTTCTCTGCTCTCTGCCTCTGACAGCTTCAGTTTGAGCTCGCATCTGTATCCATGAACTTTGTCCTACTCCCTGTGCGGCTAACGGTGCCTGCCTCGGCCGGTTTGCCTGCCTGCCAAAAACTGTATTTCACCTTCGAGTTATCTGCTTCGCTCCTCAGCCGATGCATTCCTGTCTAGTAGTTTAGGTAAACATTTCCTTCAGCTACCGAGCAAAGGGCCCGGCCTCTCTGTCCTCATGCAAGTAATTCATAGCCCTGTTACCATGGAAGGTTTCTGCCCCTTGCATCTCATATAGACACTTAGACGCTTGTGCACGCACACACAGTCAGTATAGAATAGATTTTGTCCAAGAGTCCTCCCTTTGTGGATAACATAGTTCTTTAAACATAGGATGTTAGATATGATTTGGGATTAGGTTGACTTGACCCCCCAGACTTCTTGTCTCCACATGTAGAGCTAAATGTCAAGTCCCCTTCACCCCCTAGTTGCACGTCAATCACACGTCATGCTGCTGCGCACGCATCTATGCCAAGTATAATCTTATAGATCCACCTATATATGACATCATAACCAATTATGTTCCTTTTTACTCCCCATTACGCCCATCTTCGGTTACACATGTGAATCGTCATCTTCCTTATCAATTGTTACGCCTACCGCATTCGCTTCATTGTAATGTATGTTCTATAAAAGTCATTTCTTGTCAATAATGTATGTACTTCACTTCCTGAACCTCCGTGGTGATGGAACTTGGAGCAACCGATTATAATCGATCATTGGAATAAAGCCCATTCCGAACCTCTAATACCACGGATTCTGCCTCTTATTTACTGAGCTGTTTTATTATGTTTCTGTACCAAATTAAGTCCCGGTAATTAAATTATTTACCACATGAATGGCGCCCGAACAGGGACACTTTCTCATCTCACGCGCCGGCGGTGAGTTGCAGGCCCGGTCTCCTGCCACAGCTGGACGGACAATAACGCGTACCAGCAGGATTTCCTGTATCTCCCTCCGGTCAAGCGGGGGCGACTGAGGCTGCGATCAACACCCAGACGAGGCGGTGAGAAGTGCGAAGTATCCCGACCAGAGCCTAGCTGAGAGAGCAAGATCCGAGGTATACAGAGGCCCACCAGTTTCCGAAGTCCCAAGTCGAGTCCAGTCTCCGCAGTGTTCGAGTCGAGTCCAGTCCGGTTCAAGTTCAGTTCAGTTTCCGAGGCCTTCCGTTTCCGAGCTACCCGGTGAGTACCATTACTGGGGAGGCTTTCTGACGTGCACATAGTTTGTGCCGGTCAAGACGGGTTTGGGTACACAAATCCGGTCTGCACTGTTTCAGCAGTGTATCTGTACTGTTTAGCAGTATATCTAGTATATCAAGTATATAAATTCAGAATAATTCAGTTAAAGTCGAGTATTATGTTTTAGTGATTTAAGTTTTCCTTAGATCGTCATCATTATTGATTGTTCAGGTAAATGTTAAATGTTAAATGTTTTAAGTACGTTCTGCATATTGTGGTATGAATGACTGTTCATTATCGTGTTTACTGTATTAAGTTTGT
The DNA here is from genome assembly GCF_964204655.1 of Triturus cristatus. Taxonomy (NCBI): domain Eukaryota; kingdom Metazoa; phylum Chordata; class Amphibia; order Caudata; family Salamandridae; genus Triturus; species Triturus cristatus. Next base: position 627,552,076 of record NC_140584.1, on the reverse strand, counting down.
TCAAAATCAAGTATCAGATCAGTTCTCAATATGCCGCTCTTTTCGAAACTAAGACAGATCACAACAAGAAAAGGGGTTCTCGAAGAAGCCGTTCCTATTCCTCCTAGGGACACTCCAGGGTACTTCATGTATCATAAACATGGCTTAGATGCTATATTATTTCTTGATTTATGGGTAGACTACACCAAGGAATTACCAGAAAGTCAGAGGTGGCCCACAGCGGGAACCTGGGATGCAGAGTGCATCATGAAAGTCGAGGAAGAGTTATGGAAAAGGAAAGTCAGACAGTCACAGAAAGATGCCGTTGAGTTATGGCGTAAAGAATCTCATAGACGTACAGAAAAAGCACTCCGACAGGAAGAGAAGAATAAAGAGAGTTCAAATAAAGTTCGAGAAAATCTATTAATTGAAGAAGGTACAAGAGTGAAATCAGAACAAGTAGACAGACAAAGACATGCCCTTATGAATGGTATGTATCCCCTTCTGGCCGAAGGATTACCTAAGGCTACTCCAGAGATACCAAAAGACTTGCCAACCCCATTATTTCCAATAAAGGTACATCCTAAGGGGCATCCTAGAACCGCAGAAGATGTTTTTCTTTCCTCATATTTAGATGACGCAGCTCCCGAGTATGCTAATTCCGCCCCACATAGACCGCCTGCCAGGGAGGTTCAACGCCAAGATCCAGTACCCGTATCTCTACAGCAACGAGTTCCGGCAAGCACATCTGTTTCTACATCTGTCCCTGCAGATACTTCTATAGCTGTGTCCACACCTATAGTTGCTGTATCGCGTTCAACGAATCCTTTCACGCCCGACACCCCAGATGGGGCTACGGGAGGTACTAGCAACATTTTTTCTACGCCACCCAGAATAAATAAACTTACTTTTCAAGAGTCAGCACATTCACGTACACCCAAACTCATAAATGCCCGTACGCTTAAGGAACTTCTTGTAGATTGTAGATATGACCCTGTGCCCGGCAAAGAGGACGAAATGATCATGGCATCATTACGCATCAGACGAGCCGCGGTGTATTTAGGGAAGCTACCAGGAATGACTGCGCATCTAGATAATATATATCATTTTGTTCAAACAGGGCGAGATTCTGAATGTATTAACAGAGCTATGGAATATCAGAAAGTGGAGATACAGGGGGAACTGTTACGTTTCCTCATAAATTGTGTGATCAGAAATCAAGACCGACCAGGGGTAGACCCGGAAGCAATGCAAATTCTTACCAGATGGAGTCAGAATATATCAGAAGGAAGACATGATAAGCAGAATTGTATAATAGCCATGTGCCGAAAGATCCGAAAAGAAATAGAACGCCTACACGAAGAAAGATTAGCGGTAGACCAGTTCGAACAAAGCGAGGAAGAAGGATCAGGACTGCCTACAGGACAGTCAGACACCATAGCCTATGTAGGTAGAGGAAGATCTTGTAATAGTAATAGATGTCTTATTGACCCGATACGTCCGATATGTCCAGATAATAACAGGAGTTTCCCAACACCCATAGTCCATATAAAGTCTAACGAGCATTCGTTCCAAGCCGCTGACAAATTACTCCGAGAACGAAGGGGTTATCATTTTCTCGATTCTATGGATGAACAAGAATTAGCCAGGTCAGCTGTCCATTGGGTTGACAGTCCCGGAAAGTACAGTGATGATACAGTAGCACGCACGTTTTTGAATCTCACCCCAGATGAACAGCGTTTAGCTGGGATTTATATGATTCAACAACTCCTTATACTATATCAGAGTCAGCATTCGGACCCTGGTCCCTTACCTGATATATTGACTGTATTACTCATGAATAGATGGAGAGGTTCAGGTACTAAATTAATTAAAGAAATACTAGAATCAAGAAAGCAGTACATTCTTTTTGTATGTTCAGAACATGTTTCATTACCCATTAAGGAAAGAACCACGTATTACATGGACAGACAGAATCCTTTACGAGAAGTACACCCAATAAAGGGCGAGGACAATGAGTTTAAACGCGTATTTGTATACACGCCCATATCGAAAATAGAATTGTTAGAAATGAAGAAAGTGGTACCCAGTCATGACAAAGATCCAGCGGGTTTTCACCGAGAAATTAAAGACATGTTACTCATGGGAGAGTATACCTATCCCGACATTATGACAATATTAAAGGTATTAATGCCTGCTGGCATTTATGAGAAACTCAGGGAAAAAGAGTGGGAGGTAGGAGACCAAAAGATAGAATGGTCAGTATTAGAAGCAGAAGAAAAGGCCCGAACTGCAGGAGCAGGACTTGGGGATAAAACTAAAGCACTACCAGGCTTATTAGTACAGGTACTGCCACGTTTATTAACTACGAAAAAGGAAGATTGGGGTACAATTTCAGCCTGTAAACAGAAGCAAGATGAAGACACTAGTGATTACTATGCCCGATTTGAAAAATGTTTTGGTATAAATAGTGGCATAAAAGCAAGTAGCGAATCATACCCGCATCTGTTTGTAACAAAATTAGTAGAAAATGCCCTGCCCCAAGTAAAGAATAGAGTATTAAAATTCGAGAGTACCTGGCAAGGTAACACTCCATCACAAATGTTACAAATGTTACAGTACCATCACAATAGAATTAGAGAGGAACAAGAACATGAACACAGACGCATGAAAGACACGAAAATGAAAATACTAGTTTCTCAGACAGTCCCAGCTGAAGGACATAAAAAGGGTATGACACATTCCGGTGATTCAGCAGGACCTGTAAAAGGGACATGCAATTATTGTAAAAAGCCAGGTCATTACGTACACGATTGTCCAGTTTTGAAACATAATATCGCCATAGGTAATACAAAAGAAAGACCACGGCCACCTAGACAGGATCAGAATGAACAAGGAGCCCCGCAGCACGCACAGTCCATGCCAGCTCCACCACAGTCTGTACAGTTTGTGCCGGCTGCACCAGCGCTGCCTGTTACTGCCACACAAACCACGACACGACAACTGTACCAAACCGCACAGTACGACTATCCTGATTATCAACGATACGCATGAACCAGCCTAGAGAGGGAAGTTGACTTACCCCTTATCGAGATCCCAGTAGACCAAGAAGGACCTTATGTACATAGTGAATTATTAGGCCAAGACAGAAAATTTTTACTCGATACCGGGGCAAGTCGAACAACCATAAAACGTAGTGAAGTTCCAGGGGCACCCCTCTCAGGCTCACAGAATATTTCCCTTGGTTTTTCAGGAAAACCTATTGTTAATGAAGTGTCACAACCTCTTCCACTTACGATAGGACCTTTGACCCGAACTACAGATTTATTGCTTACTAAATCATGTCCAGAAAATCTGTTAGGAATAAAAACACTGAAAGCTCTAGGAGCTATAATATGTTGTTCTCCGGAAGGAGTAAGATTGTTTTTACGTGATTTTAAAGGTCACTATGTATCTAGAGACATGGATCCCCGACTGCAGACTTTACCTACACATCTATGGGCACAAGGCCCTACTGATGTTGGTTGCATGAATATTACACCATATCGAGTCACACTAAAGGCAGGAGTGGTACTACCACGAATGCGACAATACAAGTTACCACCAGATGCTGTAGTGGCTTTGCTGCAAATCATTGACGAGCTCATTGCCCAAGGAGTAGTTGTGGAAACAGACTCCAATGTATGTAATTCACCAATAATTCCGATTCTTAAACGAACAGATCCAAAGGCCCCGCCAGTATATCGATTGGTTATTGATCTGCGCGAATTAAACCAGTGCATTGTGCCACAATTCCCTGTGGTCCCTGATATCTCGTCATTATTGACAGCCATTGATTCCGAAGCAACATTCTTTACTGTAATTGATCTTAAAAATGCCTTTTTCAGCGTCCCAATAGATCCGGAAAGCCAATATTTGTTCGGATTTAGTTTAAATGGACGTAGCTTTAAATTCTCACGTGCACCTCAAGGATTTACAGAAAGCCCCAGCATCTATAGCCAAGCACTGAAACGAGAACTTGACAGTATCCACATGCCAGTTAACACTGCCTTGCTTCAATATGTCGATGATCTGTTGATCACCGCTAGAAGCGAACCCGAATGTGAGAAAGCATCACTGACAGTTTTACAATTTCTAGCTGAAAAGGGTCACAAGGTGTCCCCTTCTAAGCTGCAATTCTGTGTCCAGCGAGTTGTTTATCTTGGACACTCGCTGTCCAAGGAGGGAAGGCAGCTTACGCCCGACCGCATTCAGTTAATAGCTAACATGCCAATACCCAAGACACAAAAGGAAGTACGGGCTTTCATAGGCCTCACTTCATACTGTAGGCAGTGGCTAGTACATTAGATCCCGTAGCTCAGGCTTTGCCTGCATGCCTAAAATCAGTGGCAGCGACAGCTTTAGCAATCAGACAAAGCGATGCCATAGTGTTAGGACATCCATTGACAGTTCAAGTACCACACGCAGTAGAGGTTCTTGTAAATAGAACGCAAACACAACACTTGACTATAGCGCGACTTACAGGGTACGAACTTACATTGTTCCAGCCACATATAGAAATCAGACGCTGTAACACATTGAATCCTGCCACACTTTTGCCAGTAATCGGAACAGACCCACTAGCCCATGACTGTATTGAAGTTATTACTATAACGACGAAACCCAGACAAGACTTAACCGATGTCCCATTGTCAGATCCAGACCTGACATTGTATGTAGATGGTTCATGTATGAGAACAAATACAGGAGAGTTAGTGGCTGCTTACGCAGTCACAACAGATACTGAAGTCATTGAAACAAATCGTATAAATACTTTGTCAGCTCAAGCCGCAGAGCTCATCGCTCTGACACAAGCCTGTATTCAAGCCACAAATAAAAAAGTCAACATATACACTGATTCACGTTATGCATTCGGAGTTGTACATGACTTCGGCGTGCTGTGGCGAGAGAGAGGTTATTTAACTTCCCACGGTGCCCACATTCAGCACGGACCCCTCATTCATGCTTTATTAGATGCGATACATCTACCGACTGCAATATCAATTATGAAATGTAAAGCTCATACGAAAGTCACTCATATCATTTCTCAAGGCAATGATCTAGCCGACAGAACAGCTAAACAGACTGCTCAAACACAAACATCCGACATGACAAAGACAATAGTCCCGACGCCGACACATTGTATGACAGTTAAAGATCCTACTTTTGACGTAATTGACATCCAGACACATGCTACACCAGATGAAATAAAGAAATGGACCGAATTAGGAGGGATCCAAACGTATCAAGGATGGATGATGAAGGAAAAGTCTGTGTGGTTCCTTCCTGATTCAATGGTCCAAGTTATAATTAACACTATACATAGTCCAGCACATCTAGGAGAAAAAGCTATGCTAGATAGCATTCAACACATTTGGTTCAATAAACATTTACGAGCAGCAGCCAAACAAAAGGTCCGTACCTGTATGATCTGTTGCCAGTTCAACCCAGGAAAAAGCGTTCCCGTAGAACAGGGTGGATTTCATCCTCCTGATCACCCTTTTGAAGTCCTCCAGATGGATTATATCCAGATGGAACGATGTCGAGGATTCAAATATGTTCTTGTAGTTGTTTGTGCTCTTTCCCGTTGGACGGAGGCATACCCGGTTTCAGATTACACTGCCCCGACTACTGCCAAACAGTTGGTTCGAGAATTCTTCCCACGATACGGTTTACCACGTGTTGTTCACTCAGATAACGGCCAGCCGTTCTCATCCGAATTAATGAAACATGTTTTACTTTTGTTAGGTTATCAGTGGAAATTCCACTGTGTCCGACACCCTGAGGCAGCAGGTCTCGTAGAAAGACATAATCAGACCCTGAAAATTAGATTGTCCAAAATATGCAGGGAGAAAGGTGTCGACTGGGTAGTAGCACTACCAGTTGCACTCTTTTACACGAGAATGGTAGCACACTCTCGAACAGGGCTATCCCCGTATGAAGTGATCTTCGGCAGACCACCAAATATGTGGGGGACGCCTATGCCACGAAAAATAACTGATATTGACTGTAATATGCTGACAGATTACTTGGCTTCTTTGATGTCTGCACTACAATATTGTCGTTCCCAGGTAGCTGCAGCTTTTCCTGACAACACTGAGGTGAAACCCCATGACGTGGTTCCGGGAGACTTGGTTCTCGTGAGGAACTTTGATCGAAAGACTCAGCTGGAACCTAGGTGGAGGTCACCTCAGCTGGTGTTGCTCACCACAAGAACAGCCGTGAAGATCGAGGGCAGGAAAGGCTGGATTCATTCAAGTCATATCAAGAAATTCCATGGACTATCAGCAGATGTGAATACCGCACCTCGTGTGTCTTCACCCATTGACTCAAAACTTCCTTTTGTTGAAAAAAGTAGTCCTGAACTTTATAAACTAAAGCTTAGGTCCAACCAGTCAAGCAATTTGATTGTTTAAGTCCTCTCCAAGGTGAAGCGGTTGAATTGTCTCTGACATGTATCCCTTGGACCTAAATAGAGAAAGCACCCGAAAAATGTTGAAACGACAGGCGTACTGTAAATCGCTGCGTAGCCATTGCATAATGACGTTATTAATTTTGTTTTTCTTGAGTTTTTTAATAATTACTGCAAGTATATTGTTGCACATATATTATCCTATTTCTAGACATGTTTACAATGTTACTGCTGAACATTCTTTTAGTGAATTACCTCCGCTTGAGTTGTCTTATAGATTTGCGCTACGCAATAACACTTTTATTAGTATGTTACATCATTCCCATCAGGTTAGCAATGCTACAAATTGTTGGATATGTGGCCGACTCCCTCCCTATCAGAATTATAAAGGAATTTTACCTCTCTTTCCATACCCGTTCACACACAACGGCTCCTGTGGAGCATGGTTTAGTTTAATTAATTCTCTAGATTCGAATTCTGCAGTTTATCAAGATAACTGGGTATGGGGAAATTTGAACTTAATTTTACTTAAGGTCTGCTACCTCAACAAGGAGGGACTTCCCCAGAGAACAGGAACTGATCTAGAAAATGAGGTGTATGGATTAGGTAATTTCACGCTTAATCTTATGATCCTAAATGTCGAATCCGAAGCTACTCCAATTTTGCCCGCTATGTCAATATTTCCAGTAAAGGGTGAACTATGTGTAAGGAAAAATGGTTCCATACATATGGGCCATAGTAAATGCACGACTGTAGTAGAATTTAGTGATCAAGGCAAGTCCACATTTAGAGCTTCCCGCCATTCCTATTTCATATGTGGTCAGACGGCATATGTACGTTTGCCTCTAGACTGGGATGGTACTTGCTATATTGGATTCCTTTTGCCACCTGTTTTTTTAGCTCCTCCTGATTATCACAGAAATATTCATTTAGTAAATAGTAGAGTAAGGAGAGATTTCCCAATAGTCGATTACACTGAAACAGCATGGGAAAAATACACAGATTTCAATAAAGGTCTCTTTCCCTATATAGGTACTGTTACTAATAGTAAACTGATACGTAGATTAACTAGAACCCTTGAAGCAGTAGTGAATGAGACTATTTCCGCTTTAGGCAATTTAACAGAAGAGCAGTCTGCTATGCGGATTGTTGTGCTTCAAAATCGTCTTGTCCTTGACGTCATCCTGGCTGATAGGGGCGGAGCTTGTAGGGTCATCGGATCAAGCTGTTGCATTTTCATACCAGAAAATTCGCCATCTGTATATAAGGCCATAACTCGCCTTCATAAGATTGTAAGCCAGATACACCAGAACCCAGGCACCTGGACTTGGTTGGCCAATTTATCATTAATTTACACTTTGTCCATAGATCTACTGGTACGATTATGTCGAACAGACTATTCAAATCAATAATACTTTAGACAATTTCATAAATCTGTCTACCTGCCTGTACCACTCGATGGGCTTCTCACGCAGTCCAGGGAAATCATTCGTAAAAGACAAAATATCCTGTCTTGTCCATGGGACATATACATATCCTCCTCCTGGAATCTCTCTCATAGGGCACTCTGTCACTACCTTCTCCTTTTCTCTTACAGGAAAGGCTGAAAATGTCTTATCTGAGGCATCATCATTATGTTTCTGTACCAAATTAAGTCCCGGTAATTAAATTATTTACCACATGAATGGCGCCCGAACAGGGACACTTTCTCATCTCACGCGCCGGCGGTGAGTTGCAGGCCCGGTCTCCTGCCACAGCTGGACGGACAATAACGCGTACCAGCAGGATTTCCTGTATCTCCCTCCGGTCAAGCGGGGGCGACTGAGGCTGCGATCAACACCCAGACGAGGCGGTGAGAAGTGCGAAGTATCCCGACCAGAGCCTAGCTGAGAGAGCAAGATCCGAGGTATACAGAGGCCCACCAGTTTCCGAAGTCCCAAGTCGAGTCCAGTCTCCGCAGTGTTCGAGTCGAGTCCAGTCCGGTTCAAGTTCAGTTCAGTTTCCGAGGCCTTCCGTTTCCGAGCTACCCGGTGAGTACCATTACTGGGGAGGCTTTCTGACGTGCACATAGTTTGTGCCGGTCAAGACGGGTTTGGGTACACAAATCCGGTCTGCACTGTTTCAGCAGTGTATCTGTACTGTTTAGCAGTATATCTAGTATATCAAGTATATAAATTCAGAATAATTCAGTTAAAGTCGAGTATTATGTTTTAGTGATTTAAGTTTTCCTTAGATCGTCATCATTATTGATTGTTCAGGTAAATGTTAAATGTTAAATGTTTTAAGTACGTTCTGCATATTGTGGTATGAATGACTGTTCATTATCGTGTTTACTGTATTAAGTTTGTTCAAAATCAAGTATCAGATCAGTTCTCAATATGCCGCTCTTTTCGAAACTAAGACAGATCACAACAAGAAAAGGGGTTCTCGAAGAAGCCGTTCCTATTCCTCCTAGGGACACTCCAGGGTACTTCATGTATCATAAACATGGCTTAGATGCTATATTATTTCTTGATTTATGGGTAGACTACACCAAGGAATTACCAGAAAGTCAGAGGTGGCCCACAGCGGGAACCTGGGATGCAGAGTGCATCATGAAAGTCGAGGAAGAGTTATGGAAAAGGAAAGTCAGACAGTCACAGAAAGATGCCGTTGAGTTATGGCGTAAAGAATCTCATAGACGTACAGAAAAAGCACTCCGACAGGAAGAGAAGAATAAAGAGAGTTCAAATAAAGTTCGAGAAAATCTATTAATTGAAGAAGGTACAAGAGTGAAATCAGAACAAGTAGACAGACAAAGACATGCCCTTATGAATGGTATGTATCCCCTTCTGGCCGAAGGATTACCTAAGGCTACTCCAGAGATACCAAAAGACTTGCCAACCCCATTATTTCCAATAAAGGTACATCCTAAGGGGCATCCTAGAACCGCAGAAGATGTTTTTCTTTCCTCATATTTAGATGACGCAGCTCCCGAGTATGCTAATTCCGCCCCACATAGACCGCCTGCCAGGGAGGTTCAACGCCAAGATCCAGTACCCGTATCTCTACAGCAACGAGTTCCGGCAAGCACATCTGTTTCTACATCTGTCCCTGCAGATACTTCTATAGCTGTGTCCACACCTATAGTTGCTGTATCGCGTTCAACGAATCCTTTCACGCCCGACACCCCAGATGGGGCTACGGGAGGTACTAGCAACATTTTTTCTACGCCACCCAGAATAAATAAACTTACTTTTCAAGAGTCAGCACATTCACGTACACCCAAACTCATAAATGCCCGTACACTTAAGGAACTTCTTGTAGATTGTAGATATGACCCTGTGCCCGGCAAAGAGGACGAAATGATCATGGCATCATTACGCATCAGACGAGCCGCGGTGTATTTAGGGAAGCTACCAGGAATGACTGCGCATCTAGATAATATATATCATTTTGTTCAAACAGGGCGAGATTCTGAATGTATTAACAGAGCTATGGAATATCAGAAAGTGGAGATACAGGGGGAACTGTTACGTTTCCTCATAAATTGTGTGATCAGAAATCAAGACCGACCAGGGGTAGACCCGGAAGCAATGCAAATTCTTACCAGATGGAGTCAGAATATATCAGAAGGAAGACATGATAAGCAGAATTGTATAATAGCCATGTGCCGAAAGATCCGAAAAGAAATAGAACGCCTACACGAAGAAAGATTAGCGGTAGACCAGTTCGAACAAAGCGAGGAAGAAGGATCAGGACTGCCTACAGGACAGTCAGACACCATAGCCTATGTAGGTAGAGGAAGATCTTGTAATAGTAATAGATGTCTTATTGACCCGATACGTCCGATATGTCCAGATAATAACAGGAGTTTCCCAACACCCATAGTCCATATAAAGTCTAACGAGCATTCGTTCCAAGCCGCTGACAAATTACTCCGAGAACGAAGGGGTTATCATTTTCTCGATTCTATGGATGAACAAGAATTAGCCAGGTCAGCTGTCCATTGGGTTGACAGTCCCGGAAAGTACAGTGATGATACAGTAGCACGCACGTTTTTGAATCTCACCCCAGATGAACAGCGTTTAGCTGGGATTTATATGATTCAACAACTCCTTATACTATATCAGAGTCAGCATTCGGACCCTGGTCCCTTACCTGATATATTGACTGTATTACTCATGAATAGATGGAGAGGTTCAGGTACTAAATTAATTAAAGAAATACTAGAATCAAGAAAGCAGTACATTCTTTTTGTATGTTCAGAACATGTTTCATTACCCATTAAGGAAAGAACCACGTATTACATGGACAGACAGAATCCTTTACGAGAAGTACACCCAATAAAGGGCGAGGACAATGAGTTTAAACGCGTATTTGTATACACGCCCATATCGAAAATAGAATTGTTAGAAATGAAGAAAGTGGTACCCAGTCATGACAAAGATCCAGCGGGTTTTCACCGAGAAATTAAAGACATGTTACTCATGGGAGAGTATACCTATCCCGACATTATGACAATATTAAAGGTATTAATGCCTGCTGGCATTTATGAGAAACTCAGGGAAAAAGAGTGGGAGGTAGGAGACCAAAAGATAGAATGGTCAGTATTAGAAGCAGAAGAAAAGGCCCGAACTGCAGGAGCAGGACTTGGGGATAAAACTAAAGCACTACCAGGCTTATTAGTACAGGTACTGCCACGTTTATTAACTACGAAAAAGGAAGATTGGGGTACAATTTCAGCCTGTAAACAGAAGCAAGATGAAGACACTAGTGATTACTATGCCCGATTTGAAAAATGTTTTGGTATAAATAGTGGCATAAAAGCAAGTAGCGAATCATACCCGCATCTGTTTGTAACAAAATTAGTAGAAAATGCCCTGCCCCAAGTAAAGAATAGAGTATTAAAATTCGAGAGTACCTGGCAAGGTAACACTCCATCACAAATGTTACAAATGTTACAGTACCATCACAATAGAATTAGAGAGGAACAAGAACATGAACACAGACGCATGAAAGACACGAAAATGAAAATACTAGTTTCTCAGACAGTCCCAGCTGAAGGACATAAAAAGGGTATGACACATTCCGGTGATTCAGCAGGACCTGTAAAAGGGACATGCAATTATTGTAAAAAGCCAGGTCATTACGTACACGATTGTCCAGTTTTGAAACATAATATCGCCATAGGTAATACAAAAGAAAGACCACGGCCACCTAGACAGGATCAGAATGAACAAGGAGCCCCGCAGCACGCACAGTCCATGCCAGCTCCACCACAGTCTGTACAGTTTGTGCCGGCTGCACCAGCGCTGCCTGTTACTGCCACACAAACCACGACACGACAACTGTACCAAACCGCACAGTACGACTATCCTGATTATCAACGATACGCATGAACCAGCCTAGAGAGGGAAGTTGACTTACCCCTTATCGAGATCCCAGTAGACCAAGAAGGACCTTATGTACATAGTGAATTATTAGGCCAAGACAGAAAATTTTTACTCGATACCGGGGCAAGTCGAACAACCATAAAACGTAGTGAAGTTCCAGGGGCACCCCTCTCAGGCTCACAGAATATTTCCCTTGGTTTTTCAGGAAAACCTATTGTTAATGAAGTGTCACAACCTCTTCCACTTACGATAGGACCTTTGACCCGAACTACAGATTTATTGCTTACTAAATCATGTCCAGAAAATCTGTTAGGAATAAAAACACTGAAAGCTCTAGGAGCTATAATATGTTGTTCTCCGGAAGGAGTAAGATTGTTTTTACGTGATTTTAAAGGTCACTATGTATCTAGAGACATGGATCCCCGACTGCAGACTTTACCTACACATCTATGGGCACAAGGCCCTACTGATGTTGGTTGCATGAATATTACACCATATCGAGTCACACTAAAGGCAGGAGTGGTACTACCACGAATGCGACAATACAAGTTACCACCAGATGCTGTAGTGGCTTTGCTGCAAATCATTGACGAGCTCATTGCCCAAGGAGTAGTTGTGGAAACAGACTCCAATGTATGTAATTCACCAATAATTCCGATTCTTAAACGAACAGATCCAAAGGCCCCGCCAGTATATCGATTGGTTATTGATCTGCGCGAATTAAACCAGTGCATTGTGCCACAATTCCCTGTGGTCCCTGATATCTCGTCATTATTGACAGCCATTGATTCCGAAGCAACATTCTTTACTGTAATTGATCTTAAAAATGCCTTTTTCAGCGTCCCAATAGATCCGGAAAGCCAATATTTGTTCGGATTTAGTTTAAATGGACGTAGCTTTAAATTCTCACGTGCACCTCAAGGATTTACAGAAAGCCCCAGCATCTATAGCCAAGCACTGAAACGAGAACATGACAGTATCCACATGCCAGTTAACACTGCCTTGCTTCAATATGTCGATGATCTGTTGATCACCGCTAGAAGCGAACCCGAATGTGAGAAAGCATCACTGACAGTTTTACAATTTCTAGCTGAAAAGGGTCACAAGGTGTCCCCTTCTAAGCTGCAATTCTGTGTCCAGCGAGTTGTTTATCTTGGACACTCGCTGTCCAAGGAGGGAAGGCAGCTTACGCCCGACCGCATTCAGTTAATAGCTAACATGCCAATACCCAAGACACAAAAGGAAGTACGGGCTTTCATAGGCCTCACTTCATACTGTAGGCAGTGGCTAGTACATTAGATCCCGTAGCTCAGGCTTTGCCTGCATGCCTAAAATCAGTGGCAGCGACAGCTTTAGCAATCAGACAAAGCGATGCCATAGTGTTAGGACATCCATTGACAGTTCAAGTACCACACGCAGTAGAGGTTCTTGTAAATAGAACGCAAACACAACACTTGACTATAGCGCGACTTACAGGGTACGAACTTACATTGTTCCAGCCACATATAGAAATCAGACGCTGTAACACATTGAATCCTGCCACACTTTTGCCAGTAATCGGAACAGACCCACTAGCCCATGACTGTATTGAAGTTATTACTATAACGACGAAACCCAGACAAGACTTAACCGATGTCCCATTGTCAGATCCAGACCTGACATTGTATGTAGATGGTTCATGTATGAGAACAAATACAGGAGAGTTAGTGGCTGCTTACGCAGTCACAACAGATACTGAAGTCATTGAAACAAATCGTATAAATACTTTGTCAGCTCAAGCCGCAGAGCTCATCGCTCTGACACAAGCCTGTATTCAAGCCACAAATAAAAAAGTCAACATATACACTGATTCACGTTATGCATTCGGAGTTGTACATGACTTCGGCGTGCTGTGGCGAGAGAGAGGTTATTTAACTTCCCACGGTGCCCACATTCAGCACGGACCCCTCATTCATGCTTTATTAGATGCGATACATCTACCGACTGCAATATCAATTATGAAATGTAAAGCTCATACGAAAGTCACTCATATCATTTCTCAAGGCAATGATCTAGCCGACAGAACAGCTAAACAGACTGCTCAAACACAAACATCCGACATGACAAAGACAATAGTCCCGACGCCGACACATTGTATGACAGTTAAAGATCCTACTTTTGACGTAATTGACATCCAGACACATGCTACACCAGATGAAATAAAGAAATGGACCGAATTAGGAGGGATCCAAACGGATCAAGGATGGATGATGAAGGAAAAGTCTGTGTGGTTCCTTCCTGATTCAATGGTCCAAGTTATAATTAACACTATACATAGTCCAGCACATCTAGGAGAAAAAGCTATGCTAGATAGCATTCAACACATTTGGTTCAATAAACATTTACGAGCAGCAGCCAAACAAAAGGTCCGTACCTGTATGATCTGTTGCCAGTTCAACCCAGGAAAAAGCGTTCCCGTAGAACAGGGTGGATTTCATCCTCCTGATCACCCTTTTGAAGTCCTCCAGATGGATTATATCCAGATGGAACGATGTCGAGGATTCAAATATGTTCTTGTAGTTGTTTGTGCTCTTTCCCGTTGGACGGAGGCATACCCGGTTTCAGATTACACTGCCCCGACTACTGCCAAACAGTTGGTTCGAGAATTCTTCCCACGATACGGTTTACCACGTGTTGTTCACTCAGATAATGGCCAGCCGTTCTCATCCGAATTAATGAAACATGTTTCACTTTTGTTAGGTTATCAGTGGAAATTCCACTGTGTCCGACACCCTGAGGCAGCAGGTCTCGTAGAAAGACATAATCAGACCCTGAAAATTAGATTGTCCAAAATATGCAGGGAGAAAGGTGTCGACTGGGTAGTAGCACTACCAGTTGCACTCTTTTACACGAGAATGGTAGCACACTCTCGAACAGGGCTATCCCCGTATGAAGTGATCTTCGGCAGACCACCAAATATGTGGGGGACGCCTATGCCACGAAAAATAACTGATATTGACTGTAATATGCTGACAGATTACTTGGCTTCTTTGATGTCTGCACTACAATCTTGTCGTTCCCAGGTAGCTGCAGCTTTTCCTGACAACACTGAGGTGAAACCCCATGACGTGGTTCCGGGAGACTTGGTTCTCGTGAGGAACTTTGATCGAAAGACTCAGCTGGAACCTAGGTGGAGGTCACCTCAGCTGGTGTTGCTCACCACAAGAACAGCCGTGAAGATCGAGGGCAGGAAAGGCTGGATTCATTCAAGTCATATCAAGAAATTCCATGGACTATCAGCAGATGTGAATACCGCACCTCGTGTGTCTTCACCCATTGACTCAAAACTTCCTTTTGTTGAAAAAAGTAGTCCTGAACTTTATAAACTAAAGCTTAGGTCCAACCAGTCAAGCAATTTGATTGTTTAAGTCCTCTCCAAGGTGAAGCGGTTGAATTGTCTCTGACATGTATCCCTTGGACCTAAATAGAGAAAGCACCCGAAAAATGTTGAAACGACAGGCGTACTGTAAATCGCTGCGTAGCCATTGCATAATGACGTTATTAATTTTGTTTTTCTTGAGTTTTTTAATAATTACTGCAAGTATATTGTTGCACATATATTATCCTATTTCTAGACATGTTTACAATGTTACTGCTGAACATTCTTTTAGTGAATTACCTCCGCTTGAGTTGTCTTATAGATTTGCGCTACGCAATAACACTTTTATTAGTATGTTACATCATTCCCATCAGGTTAGCAATGCTACAAATTGTTGGATATGTGGCCGACTCCCTCCCTATCAGAATTATAAAGGAATTTTACCTCTCTTTCCATACCCGTTCACACACAACGGCTCCTGTGGAGCATGGTTTAGTTTAATTAATTCTCTAGATTCGAATTCTGCAGTTTATCAAGATAACTGGGTATGGGGAAATTTGAACTTAATTTTACTTAAGGTCTGCTACCCCAACAAGGAGGGACTTCCCCAGAGAACAGGAACTGATCTAGAAAATGAGGTGTATGGATTAGGTAATTTCACGCTTAATCTTATGATCCTAAATGTCGAATCCGAAGCTACTCCAATTTTGCCCGCTATGTCAATATTTCCAGTAAAGGGTGAAGTATGTGTAAGGAAAAATGGTTCCATACATATGGGCCATAGTAAATGCACGACTGTAGTAGAATTTAGTGATCAAGGCAAGTCCACATTTAGAGCTTCCCGCCATTCCTATTTCATATGTGGTCAGACGGCATATGTACGTTTGCCTCTAGACTGGGATGGTACTTGCTATATTGGATTCCTTTTGCCACCTGTTTTTTTAGCTCCTCCTGATTATCACAGAAATATTCATTTAGTAAATAGTAGAGTAAGGAGAGATTTCCCAATAGTCGATTACACTGAAACAGCATGGGAAAAATACACAGATTTCAATAAAGGTCTCTTTCCCTATATAGGTACTGTTACTAATAGTAAACTGATACGTAGATTAACTAGAACCCTTGAAGCAGTAGTGAATGAGACTATTTCCGCTTTAGGCAATTTAACAGAAGAGCAGTCTGCTATGCGGATTGTTGTGCTTCAAAATCGTCTTGTCCTTGACGTCATCCTGGCTGATAGGGGCGGAGCTTGTAGGGTCATCGGATCAAGCTGTTGCATTTTCATACCAGAAAATTCGCCATCTGTATATAAGGCCATAACTCGCCTTCATAAGATTGTAAGCCAGATACACCAGAACCCAGGCACCTGGACTTGGTTGGCCAATTTATCATTAATTTACACTTTGTCCATAGATCTACTGGTACGATTATGTCGAACAGACTATTCAAATCAATAATACTTTAGACAATTTCATAAATCTGTCTACCTGCCTGTACCACTCGATGGGCTTCTCACGCAGTCCAGGGAAATCATTCGTAAAAGACAAAATATCCTGTCTTGTCCATGGGACATATACATATCCTCCTCCTGGAATCTCTCTCATAGGGCACTCTGTCACTACCTTCTCCTTTTCTCTTACAGGAAAGGCTGAAAATGTCTTATCTGAGGCATCATCACGTTTTCAATACCACCTGCTTCTCCATTTATCCACGTCGCCCCACTTTCTCAGCAAAATGATTATGTCCTTAATTTGACCTATTCGTCCTGTGGTATTCATATTCTCAATGTCCTTTTCAGTGAATTCTACTCTATATGGTTTCTGTAAGGCTTTTACCTTTTCAATATCAATGCCCATCTCATTTGCTACTTCTTCTAACCTTTCATGTAAGTTTTTTGCTCTCCAGGTCACACTCTTGCACAAAAATAATAATTCTTCATCCTGATAGGTTTTCAATTTTTCTGTCGGGCTAGTCCCTACTATTAATTCTTCCAATACCATTCGTAACTTGGCCACATCAATTGATTGGGATTCCTTGTCTTTCCTCTGCAAGCTTCTTAACCATTCACTTAACTTGTCTGTTGTTGGTCCTACTGGTTTTTCTATACTTCCGTGTCCAAAATCTTTTTGTGTTTCTGTCACTGTCTCTATCATTGTCATACGCCTCTCTGCACAATTTTGATCTCCAAATGGATTGTTTGTAAAACTCAGTTCCATTACACTCATAGTCTGCCTCCATGGATTCTCATTCTGACTCATTCTTGGTTGTTCTACGGGTTTATTACTTCTTTAAGGGACTGTTAAACAATGCTCACTGTCCTTCTGTTTGTCAAAAATAGGCATTACTGGACCTATCGTTACTGGAACAGTTACCGCTTCTAGATTCTTAGTCAATTCTCTTATTTTCTCAGTTAATTCCAGGGTTGTTTTCGCTAATTCTGCAGAGTTTTCTCCATCTGTTCTTTCCTCTGATCTCTTTTCTACCTCCCTAGTAACACTGTTTTACTCAAACTTAGGGATTCTGGTTCCGATTTTATAATTTGCATCGTTTCTCTCATTGGGGCACTTGGAGTTAATATTTCTGGTTCTGGTCGATATGGTGGTGGATTTTTTTAGAACATATCATCAAGAACATCATCCTCAGACTCATTCGCTCCATACCCTCTTGACTCCACATTATGCCTCTTTTCAATACACTTTCGACCTTCATTCTCTCCTACAGTTCTTACAGGGAACACACCCTCAGTCATACTCGCATCCTGCCATCTTTTCATTCGATAACTATGCGTTTCATGTCCGTATGATCTTCCAAACCAGTACCTATATCCTCTACCACTTCTTTGTCTTTCTCGTTCATGCATTTCGTCTTCCCATTCCGTCAAAGCCTCAAACTGCGTCGGTCTAGGTCTTGGTTCTAAATTCATCATCTTTTCTCTCAAATTTCTCAAAACAGCCAAATTAAATGAACCATGCTCTGGAAAAGCTAATACTCCGTCGTCCTTTGTGTATCTCACCCAGTTATCCAACCAAATACAAGTATGATACCCATATTTCGCAATCATAAAGGAGCAGGGGTTTTCGGTGGAGGAAGTAACTGTCCTTCCCTAGTTTTAACTGGTTTGTCCTTCTTAAACCACTTCTTGATTCTCCCTAACCATGTTTCTTTCTCTTTTTCAGTTGGATCGTAATACATTCTCTTGCCTTTCGCGTATCGCTAGTCTCTCTTTACAACTGTACCACTAGTCTATCCAATCCCAGCACGACTTCACACTAACGCACCAATAAGGAGCGTCTACGTCACCTTGTTTTTCTCCACTCCTAGCGCGGCATTCACTAACGCACCAATCTGGGGCGTTTCACAGTTCTGACCGACTGTCCAATCCCAGCGCGGTCGTTCTGACGTCAGCAGCCGCTGCGGCAGCTCCTGCTTCTGCTCCTGCTTCTGTCTACCCCTCCTTTACAAATCTGCTCAGTACGTTTTTGTTTCAATTTCTACACTTCTGTTAATAACAACATAGAAACATCTCCATTGTCCGCTTCGCTAAGCAAAGAACAGCAAAAAGACCTTTCTCACGAGAATTCCTTCTTTCCCGAGAGCAGCGCTTACCTCTGCCCTACAACGGAATCATCACTTCCGTTGATAAAGTAGCACATCCCTCTACTTCACCCTTCTAACGGCATTAGCTGATTGTTTCTCTAGTATTTAAGACACATGGTTGGAGATACAATGCTCCTGAGGAATAAACCTAGAGTTTCGCAATCGACCCAAATGCCTTTACATTCACTCTCGTTCACACAAGAAAATGTAGTACATTCACACAGAATCCTGTCTTTCCCGAGAACAGCGAAAAGTCTGTCCTTCTACAGAATTATGACATACGTTAACAAAGCAGCGCTTACCTCTCCTTTGCCCTTCTAACAAGCTCAGAGAGTACCTATTACGTTTCCAGTGATAAGCGTTATCGGAATGCCAGTTGGATCCTTGGTACCCAAGACCAGAACTTCACAGGTAACCTTCGCTTTCATACACTCGTCTCTCACACTATAAATGTCTCTAATGGCAACACATGACGATACTACCGAATCGAACCCAGACAATGCGCTGTGCAACTTCAATTGTCACACGTTTCCCCTGTGTACCTACAGGGCAACAACAATTCCGTCTTTCCCGAGAGCAGCACTTACCTCTGCTCTACTACGGAACCGTTACAAACTTCCGACTTCCTACATCCCAGAAGTCGTGCTTACAACGTATAACTCAACGTAACTCAACATAGAGTGTTAGTACATAAATCAATACCAATCAATAACCAAAATCAATAGGCAATGTACAAGCAATAATCACTAAACCAAAACAATAACAACCATCATCTTGCTAGCAGAAAAACTGCTCCATCGCGGGGTGCAAAATCCCTCCCTCCGTCACAGACCAAAGATCTCACATACACACACTATCCATACATTCGCTGGTGGGGCCCATAACACCAACATTCACTCACCATTAGTCCATGTAGGAGGCGATTATCTTCCAAGCGCTGGTGTGAGAAGGAAATACCACCTTTACCCCAATGAGCGACAAATCTACACCACCTTCTGATACTCATTAGGCCCTGAACCTCACCTTTAGTATTCCTCTCATAAATCGGGATGGATCAGTTAGTTGCTGATTTAGCTCACATTTCTAATTCCCTAATTAACCTTTTCATTAACACATTTCAATGAATAAACAACCCAACTCACTTCTGTAGATATTCAATTTCAATTTTTATATTAATATTGCAAATTAAATCATTCATTTGATCAAGTTGCCATTCATATTTACCTATTCTGGCTAAATGTCGTCCTCTATGTCAAATCTGGCAGTCTCTCAAATCTATGCTCATCAATTTAGTAGGTTCGGTTCATCAGGAGTTTGGGCATTAATTCAGTCCGTCAAAGATTCAGGCAAACAGCTGTCCTGCAGTGTCACCGTACTCTCCGTCAGCATAACATCAGGAAATCGAGAAAGGCCAGAAACGAACCCGCACCAACCTCTCTATTCTACCATAATTTATAGTACAAATCATTGACAATTTGTATCGAAAACGGGTCTTCAAATGTTCTGATTGGTCCTTTGAAATCGTCTGACAGGATTCCCACCAAAATAAAGTCTCTGATGTCATTATACTTTATTTTTCCGGTTTTTAGTAGCACATTATTGTTCATTCAGAAAATCTGGCTTGTGTCCCAGAGCAACCTTGAAGGGTACATGTTCATCTGGGGTCATGACGAGGCCACTGTAGCTGTCGTCAGCGCAGGCGCACTTCACCCAAGCCTTGTTCAGCGTCGGCAGTCAGGTTAGGCACCAAAGGCAGCCATCTTTCGATAGGCCAAAATGGTCAACTTAAGCAAAGAAACACAAAACGTAATTAATACATAGAAATGACTAATTAAATGTTATTCCCTCGCTAATATCCATATGTGTGTGTATTTATCTAGCAAAAGCAACACTCGGTGCGGTTTATACTTACTAAAATAAAGCACAAATCACAATTACATCACAAAAGCGACATATATCATGCAATATTCTAATTGTCTCTCATTAGTATGCGTATAGAATTTAGTTCACATATTAATTAAGCCATGCAGATGCAAATCCCACGTGTAATTCATATATTAGTGAGGTTGGTAAGTATTTTCCACATCACTTCAATCCATTAGTTCGATTATAATTAATTAATTAATCTAATTAATAAAACAACATGTAAAATGGGGTGGGTATACAAATTTAAGCATTACCCGCTCCAGCACACGCAACCTGGGAGTCATCCTCGACTCAAAACTCACCATGACCTAACAAGTCAACGCAGTCTCCTCCACCTGCTTCAACACCCTCTGCATGCTCCGCAAGATCTACAGATGGATCCCGACAAACACGAGGAAAACAGTCACCCAGACCCTAGTCAACAACAGACTCGACTACGGAAACACCCTCTACGCTGGAGCCTGGTCCAAGCTCATCAACAGACTACAAATAATCCAGAACGCCTCTGCACGCCTGATCGTCGACGACCCGCGCCGCGACCACATCACCCCCCACCCGAGGAACCTGCACTGGCTCCCCGTCGACAGAAGAATCTCCTTCAAGCTCCTGATCCACGCACACAAGGCACTCCACAAAACCGGCCCAGCCTACCTCAACAGTCGACTCTCCTTCTACGTACCCAACAGGAAACTCCGCTCCTCTGACCACGCCCTGGCCACGGTACCGCGCATCCGCAGAACCACTTCTGGAGGCAGGCCCTTCTCCCACCGCGCCACCAAGACCTGGAACTCCCTCCCCCTCTACCTACGACAAACCGAAGACCTGCTGACCTTCAGGAGACAACTCAAGACCTGGCTTTTCGACCAGTGGCAGCAGCACCCCCCCCCCCCCCCAAGCGCCTTGAAACCCTTACGGGTAAGTAGTGCGCTTTACAAATTAACTGATTGATTGACTTTAGAATGCTTTTAAAACTCTGCTAAAAGAACTGCATGTATAAAACACACGTAGGAAAAACGTGCTCGCTTTAAACGTGTAGGAAAAATTTATGTAAAAAAGAAAATTGTATTTTCAATGTGCTTCTGTAACTAGGCCCAAGCCATTATTCTTCCTACTCTTGCTCACAGTTAAATGGACCTTTATATAGAACATTTTGTCTAGCACCAGCATCGTACTAAAGAATTGGCTGACTTTAAAATTATGTTCGTTTGCTTCATCACACGACATTAGCACACCCTGTTTTAACGATAAATTTGCTGTGGATTTATAATGAATAAAGAACAAATTAGCGCTATAATGTGTATGCTTAACCAGGACATTGTCGTTAGACTTGTTTCATTGCATTTTGACTTTGTATTCACAACCGGACATTGAAATCAGCTTATAGTTAGGTATGAAGGTTGTAATGAGAACATTTCCCTATGTATCCAAAAATTGAAACAGAATTCAACTAATGTACCAGCGTGAAAGTTTACTGTGGGAATCAAGAGGAGAAGCAACGGATGTCGACGACACCATCAGATGACCAGTTTCCATTGGCTAAGGACGAAGTACACCTACTAATTTTCTGCACATAATTGTGCATTTTCATATAATAACAGAGTGTTCCTAGCTAGAGAGGTGAGAAGACCCTTTACCTTGCCCTACGCTTGACGCTTCAGGTATTCTGTCCTCGTTACTAAAAGCGACTGCTGACAGTGACTTACCCTGTTTTCACTTTGATTCTTTTTGATCAGTGCTACTGCTGCAATAATTCCTCTATCACTGATTTATTTTAGCAATTGCTACTGCAGCTGTGGGGAACTCGGCTGAGTTTCCTAAATGACCCTTTACAGGAAGTTCAAGACTTTATGCTCTGAATATCTTGTTCTTTTTCCAGAGGAGACTCTTCGTGGGATCTCTACAGGGTAGGTTTGGCTCTTAAATAGAACAGGGACTGATTCCTTTATAGAACACTCTGTTTGATTATGCTGCCACTAATCAACCTTTTTTCTCGATATTTCTGTAATTGAACTAATCTGAATAACAATGACGAAACCATAAGATAAATAAAGGTTATGGAAACTTCTTCTTCTTCTCATCATTGACTGAAAATGTAGAACCTGGCAGTTAATTATGCGTGAACTGTATGTTCTGTTTTAGCTCCAATTTGAAAACAGTGGCATAGGTCCATTCAACCTGTCAAGCGCCATCTGGATTTGGAGGGTCCAAGCTGCAAGTTTGGGGCGATTGATTTTGGACCTGATTTTACCAAATTTTAGTCACTAACAGTATCCTGGATGCTGGAACAACTATTGTAAAGAGCAGTATCTGTCACAGATGAAACAACCTATTGCCTCAGGACCCTGAGGAAAGTTTACAAAATCCCCAGCCCTTATTCTTATATCTGTTAACATTCTTAGAAACATGCTCAATTCAAGTAGTGATTCCTCTAAAAACACCCTGTCAGGGCCCCTTCTAAGTTATTCATTTATTGGTGAGGGCAGACATCACCACCCTCACCATTAGATGTGGTACACTGGGTAAGATGTATCCATGGAACTATGGGACTTGAAGTCGAAACCCAAAATGAGCCGACAATAAACATTACATTAAAAATCTGGTCAAGACTCTATCAGTCACATTCCTCAGGAAGGGCACCCCAGGGCCTCACCGGCGGAACCATCCCCATCACAGTTGCGGTTTAGTCAGCAAACCGGAAACTGTGGATTTAAGAGATATGTTTTTATTCCCTGCCTCCCCTTGCTATAAATCTATGTGGTCTTTTCTTGAATTATCATTTTCTGATTCTGTTTTTAAAAGAATAGGGTTATTTGCAGTCTGCTATTAAGGGCCTGATTACGATGTGAGTCAGAATCCGACTCACATCGTAGGTTTCACTTTTGACCGCCGCATTACAATGCCGGCGGTTGAAAGTGAAACCGGCCGGTCACTCTGGCTGGATTCAGACAGGCTCAAGGAGCCCGTCGGCCATTCGGAGGCCCCAGCGAAATCCCTGAGGACTGCGTTTCTGCCGTTGGGATTGCGATATCGGTTTGCAACAGGCTTTTCATGTCGGGCTTTCCGACATGGAAAGCCTGTTTGAAAGCGCCATTGGGGGTACCTAGCAGGGTTCCCATTCCTCCACGACCTTTGGTTGAGGGCTGAGGGGGCACCTATGATGCCCCCCTGTTAATGAGGTGCCTGCCACGTAGTGTAGGGATTAACATGGGGCATCATAGGTGCCCCCTGGTGCGGGAATTTACAGAAATGGGAATATGTGACTTCACCATGTGCGGTTGCATTACAATACTGCGGTCTGGACCTCCGAACAGAGGTCGGTCGGTCCAGAATCTGCGATGATGTCGGTCGGAGGCAACTGCGACCGGCATCATAATCAGGCCCTAATTGTTTGATGAGAAAACTGAACCGGAGCCCAATAGACATTAACAATTACCCCGGGGTAGACAGTGCCCAGTCTTATGTATTACTCTGTGCGTAGTGGGGTAGGTATGGGCTGTAAATGAACATTGTTTCATTGTAATCGTGGTCCTTCTTACTTCACAAAATTGTTTAAACTTGATCAAATCACGTTCTCCCTATGACTTTGTCCCCTCACCTATTATTTATGCAAGAATCGATACAGGTTACAGAAAATGAGCTATTCTAAATTGAGGCCCCAGACACAGTTTTCATTTATCCATGATTATGATTTCATCATGTTTTCATGGCTAAATGGGGGTACTCTTGACAACCAGTAACCACCTGCTCAGTCAATGTCCCAGATTAATAAAACACCGTATCACTTTTAGTTTCATGTGCTGTTTTTAGTCTTACATTATGTTAGACTAAATATGTGCGGCAATATCAAATTGCAACAATTCCAACAATTACTTTAGTATTTTTCTTTATAAACTGAAAATTTGTTAAACTGATTAGTCTGTGTAATATGAGAGAATGGGGGCGAGGGGAGGAAGTTTAGGCGTCAGAGGATCACTGACTATTGATATAATATAGCTAATGTAAAGGTTCAGGGCAATCATCCACAGGTTTAGGGCCGCTCTACTTCTAGTTCAGGGCCCCTTCATGCAGGTGTTCACAGTGCTCCATCTTTGCATATCTTAAAAGTAAATTGCTAGAGCAGAATTGTGCTGCGCACCCCTGCAGCAATTTTTTTTTCGTGTTACAAGCTATTCCATGTTATGCCAGGACAACCTTCTGCGCGAGTTGGGGTTCCCAGATAGACATTTTGTCTTGCAAGCCAGAGATCAGCCTGTCTGGGCAAATTCATCTGCATTCTCTGAACTTTGCAAGTGTATTAGTCTGTATTGTTCTCCATGACCACTAGAAATGTAACATTTGGCACTGTACACAAGCTCAGTGCAGGACTTTGACACACAATTACATGGAAAGACAGACCTTCAGAAGCTGATACAGTTTGCAAAGCTAATTGTATTGTAGTTGCATTTATATACTGTTTCTTACCACTTGTGAGGAGTCACAATGCGTTTGCACATTGACTGCACGATAGACTCTCTAGGAGTGCAGAACTGCCAACTCACATGGTGTGCCACCGTGTGTAGTACGGTATTGGAGCTCTTCACAAAGTCAAATTTGAAGAATCAGTATCACATGGTGAAAACAATGTGAACTAGAAACCTTAAGCAGACTAGGTTTCCAGTTTTAGTGTGTGGAGGCTGTGCACAGCTGTAGGTCATTAAGGGTTTTGCAATTAGTCCCAAGTAATTAGGAGTGGGGCAGAAGCCGTTGAGTTTTTGGAGAGAGTAGGAGTGGCACTGTGACATGTTCGGGCTCAGTCCTTTGCGCCTAATTCTCCTAGCCAGGCCCTTCCCAACATCCTGCCTCATCTCTCCATAGGTTCACACATTGAACATGTTTTCAAGGTTGGAAGGTCTGGGAGCAATTGGATTGAATACTGTGTGGCCCGTGGCCTACGTGGGTAGGATTTCAATTTCATGCATAAGGACCACAGTATGATCTTATTGTGTTTTTGTTGCTGTATATCACAGTGTATTGACATAAAATGAGCAAGAGATAATCCGCTCAAGTATATGGATAGATATAACTGGGGGTATTTAGGGAGGCCTACGTGAGCAGCATTTTGGTGCTGTATTTCTATGGAAGAGGCTGTCTTTACACGTCGCAGTGAATTTGTAACTGCACATAATCGCAGGTTGAGGCAGAATGTGTGAGAGTAGATGTGATTGTGCATGTGGAAACCTAACATCTTTGGGGTGATCTCTATCATTCAGTTTAAATAACATTCACTCTCACTATGAGTATCCCAAGTAAACTTCCCTTTAACTCTGCCCTCTTAGAGTCAAATACAGAAGATGACGCCCCCAGGGGATTCAAAGCAGGAGCCTGAGGGTCCTGCTTAGAAAAGAGAAATTGCTGAGTAAATCCAGATCTGAAACCCTCCATAATTCCTCATTTAGTCACTGAACAACAGTGCTCATAATCCCAGTAAGGCTATGACCTACCGGTCAGTCAACAATAAAAAGAGTTTATAAAGATGCCCTCTGATGCTGGAACTGTCAGCTCCTGGGCGGCATGGAGCAACCCCATGTAATGTACTGTATACAAATAGCCATGGTCTGACAAGCAAAAATCCAGAGCAGCAGGGAACAAACCATAGGAAAGGTTTTTATACAACCAGCCACGGTATATGCTCTGAGTTCACCGAGGTGTGCCAGTTGAGCAATCTGTAGGAATGCTCATTAATCATAAAACCATTTTTTGATCCACAGTGTCACTACGTTTCACCAGTGTGAATTCTAATAAGTGTGACTTCCAACAAATTATGTTCAAACTTTAAACCATTTTAAACCAGAATATATCTAAAATCTTTTTATAAAGTACATCTCTGGGTTCAATGAATATAAGGTACTTGACCTATCACATAACCCACTGCTAATAATAACAATCATGTCCCTCTAAGAAAGAGAGTGAATCTGGTCCATTTAAATTACTGCCCTTCTGCTATAATGCACCATTGACCTAAATTATTTCCATGAACTAATAAGCCTTTCCTGAATTCAGTGGTACCTCAATACATTTTGACCTTAGGGGCTAGGATACACTTCCAGCGAGGGCTTCATCCAAGAAAACCAATTCTATACAGTGTAAGGGTGTAAGAAATTGACTTATTAGTTGAGGAGAGTCACTACCCACCTCAAGTAATAATCACAATCCTTGTCAGGGTGAACCACTAAAGTCACTAATCAAATGTGAGCTCAACCCCCGGTAACTATGACACAGGGCAGACAGGCTTACCTTAGAGGCAATGTGTAAAGTATTTATACAGTACTAAAATAGTAAATATTCTAAATACAAAACAATCAAATTCCCAAACTGAATTAGAAAAATAGAGTAACATATATTAAACAAAGTAACACCACCATGACAAAAATCTATTAAGGGAAATAGGAGATATGAATTTGTAAAGTTTTAAGTAGAAATAGCGCCAAGAAGCACAAAGTGCCCATGATATTTAATGGTCGTGGTAGAACAGGACCTAGGCACAATTGGGCACTGACTGTAATGGAGTGCGGGTCGGATACACTAATCAGGTTCGTCCTGGTCAAATATTTAACCTCCTGACTTCTTACACAAAGTCAGTCCTTTGACCATAGAAGTCCACTTCTTCGTACTGGGTTCAAGAGGGAGAGCAAGTCCAGTCTTCTCAGCTCTTCTCTTGTGTCAGACAGCTGGTTCAGTCCTCGTCTGATCTTCCACAGGCCCAGTAGTGTTCTGAAGTGGGCATTCTCAGCTACCACATTTATCCCTGACACAAGCTAGTGGGTGAGAATGATCCCTGAGGATGACCTATAAGGTGGGGTAAAGCTTCCAGTGGACAAAACTAACATTTTGGGCATTTTCAAGATGGCCATGTACTTTAGCCAAAATAAACATGTGCCCTGAGGGCTAGGTGTGTGTGTGGCTGTAAATTGGCAATCACAGTGTTCTCCCACATCTAATACTATAATGGAGTTTGAATCAAGCCCCGTGCCTACAACAACTTCAGAGACAAACGTCTGGTAGAACAAAAGGTGACTTTTCAGCAACCAGACAGTGCATACAAATTGTTAGGCAGCCTGTTTCTCTGCTTTGGAATGTGCCCCAAATGTTATATATAAATGCAGCAGATATGTCAAACAGGCTATTATACTGTAACATCAATAATAGGCCCATTGTAATTGTTGCCTGTCTGGCTGGTGGACAAAGGAAGGGCCATGCCCAAGTGTCCGTTAACATTTGCTTGTGACAGGGGAGGATCGGTGAAGTGTCATAAGAGAAACCCCAGCAGACCTATATGCAGGAGATGAAATTCAAGTAGGATTTGACACTTTAATGTCAAAAAGTATCCTCACAGCCCCACACTGCACATTCTGTCAGGTTCAGATGGGTCATCTCTGCCCATTCTAGTCAGCCTAATGATTGCTCCTGGGAGCAAATGCATACCTCATTCATGTCTATTGAAATGACATTTACTGATATAGCTTCCAGGGACATTAGGCAGGGCAAAAGTAACTTTTTAGAAGCCCTCTTTCTAAAATATATATTACAAATCGAATGTCACTAGTGAATTGGGCTTGTAATAAATATTTTGAAAAGTCCAAAAATTAAATTTGTAGCTTTATTCTAACCTAAGATAACATTTATTAAACTTGATAGTAAATCCCAGTGCTTTCCTTTGAAACAGCTAACACTGCTACAGTGAAAATAGGGCCTGTTATGGCATTTTCACTGTAAGGACATGTTTAACCAAGGCCAGCTTTAGAGCAGTGCAACTGGTGCACCTGAACTTGACGCTGACCATGGCGGGGGTGCTCTCTTTAGAAATAACATGGGTTTCAAAGACCCTGCTACAGTTTTCCTTGTGCAACTAGCAGTTTTCTGGCAACAATAAAAATGTAAAGATAACACCAGTTATTAATATTTCTGCTGGAGAGAGTTCACGTTTTTTAGTGGCATGTATTGACTCAAAATATAGTAGCACAGAGGGTTAACATGCCTGCTGTAAAGAGTGTGCACCATGCAGATCACAGAATTGTATTTTAAATAGATAGCTCAGTGTGCTACTGCTTTTGTCACAGAGATCCTTTTCTTACTTGCAGTTCATAAGTCACAATCCTAATATAGCACAGTGACCTATGAACTGGCATATAAGAGCTGCATGCAAACTGCAAGGTATGGTTTAGAACGTTATGATTTTTTCCCAGTCTTTAATTATCCTAATGCTGCTTATGTTAGGCATAAATACATTCTTATTAGTAAATCCCACCCCAGCTAGTGTGCTACTTTTAAATCCTGAGCTTGTGTTTCTCCAGACCACGCACTCCTAAAATATAATGCCTACCCATATGGATGTCAAGTGACTCCTACTTTGCTTTGATTTTAACTCTCTACCGCCATTATTTTCTGTAGACAGTAAACCGAAGGAAAGGCAGTGTCTATGAGGAAATGGAGTAGATCTTCACGAGCCACAAGCTGCTAGAGAATGCACAAGGTGCACTGGCCTGAGGGAAGAGGCCACCTGAAGAGTGAGATTGGGTGCCAGACACGTAAATGAGTGCGACCTCGGAGTAAATAAATGGAAAGGGGAAGGAACGATGCCGCAACAGTCGGCCACCCCAGCACAGAATGGCCACCATTTGGCCACCAAACAAGTCACACGGAGTGACCGACTTTGACAAGCATGCCCTCACTTGGGCAGGACCAAGTGCTTCAACGACATAGCCCGAGGCGCAAGCAGTGCATCCTCTTGTGAAGATGAGGCGAAGGAAGAAGGGTGACCCTCCAGCCAGGGAGTGGAGCACTAGGAAGACAGGACTTGTGAGAGGTCCATGAGAGGAAAGAAAGCCTGTAAGAGGTCAATAAGAAGATGATTCAGGTCCTACAGAGAGGACAAGATGCAACCAGGGAGGTCCCTGTGAAAAGAAGATCACAGTGAGAGGCCTGGCCAGGAGACAGAGAAGAAGAGTCAGTCCTACAGGTAAGACGTGACCAGGGAGGCCAATGTGAAGTGCACGTCACATGGAGAGGCCTGGTAAAAGGGAAGAAGAGCGTGACTAGATGACATAAGTCTATGTCTCGAAGAGGAAGAAGAATGTGGAGAAGAAGAGAATGGCCTGACACCACTTTGCGGAAAAGATGAGTGACATGATGCCACAACGTAAAGAAGAAGAGAGAGAGTTGTGTGACAGACCCGTCACATTGAAGATCCCGACAACCAAAGGTGTGCAGGAGAAAGGAATAAGAGCGGCAAGCGTCTTCACAATGAATAAAAGGTTACCATCTGCAGCAAGGGTTGTCCAGTGGTAAAACTCGTCATCATATGTCACCTAAGGAGCATCACACCACCTGAGTGGAGCCTTACGCCTGCAATACAACCTGGACAGTGACAAGACGTCCCTGGTGTCGTGAGAGGCTCCACTTAGTGATCTTCTGTTACCTCCAGTGAACCTTGAACCTGCTGTAGAGAGCTTACCCTACCACTTGTACCATACACTCTTGGGGTTGCACGAGAGGCTTGGTCGTGGTCCTGTTTGGACTTCCCTAGCAACCTCGGTCGAGGGTTCAAGAAGTGGCTTTGAGCAATTCAGACAGGCCTATGGCAATCCAGGGGCAAGGGCCTCAGGGAATTACAGTGAGAAGGAAATCCTGACACAAGAGATTCATCTGCAGCAGCTCCACAGCGGGCACCAGAAAGCATTGGGGCCGCAGACGAATTCTAGTTATCCAAAGATTATCTAACAGATGCCTGTGTCCCTAAGTCCTGATGGCAAGAGCACACAAACCCTGAGACAACCACCCTTGCAGCGGAACAAATGACTTGTATGTGGTCCTTTTGGTGGTTCCCCAGTGGCCACTTTGTATGACCTGGTGGACTTACCGCACAGTCCAGACAGTCCCTTGGAAGCCCGGCAGAAAGGGCCTCAAGGAAAGTCCTGTGAGAGAGGAAGCCTGGCATGAGAGGGAAGTCTGAACCTCACCCAGCATCAGGTACTGGGCAGCACCACACCCGTCGAAGAAGACTTTCAACCACTGCAGTGTCATCTTCCGTCTTTGCAGGTTGGCCATTCATGGAAAGAGGGTTTCTTCAAAGATCTCGCTACAGTAGACTCCACCAGCGCTCTGGATGCACCATCACAGTAAACTTTGTAAATGGACTCCAACACAGGGAGAGCAGGCGGGACTGGACCAACAGTGCACAGGTGGACTATAACCTCATGGACGGGCGATTGAGAGTTCCAGACTTCATCCACATTGTCATTCGTGCCAAGAGTTGTCTGATTGAACTATGGAAGTGTGCTGTGAAGCCGGGTGCTCCCAGCTGCACCCGTCCACTCTTCCTCTCCGGCAAACAAACTGAAGAGACTTTATGGTGTTTTTGTTTTGATGTTTTGTTCGCCCCCACAGATTGGACTAGTTGTCTATTTTCAATAAAATTTGTGAGGGATTTAGTGACCGACTTGTCATGGTCTAGTGTTTCTGCACTCATTGAGGGCGGGCATCCACACTCACCACACAACCATCCATTACAGGCAGGACTTTAAGTGGGCCGGGTCTCACCAGTGATGAGCTCCAGCAGTTTTTTAAAGCAGGCCTCGAAACGGGTCTCTATCGGGCTCTGTTTTGTGCCCTGGCACAGACGGTCCATTTTTTTTCCGGACTGCATTGACAGCAGGCACATTGATGTGCACGTGCTCACAGTTCTCACTTCTCACTAGTGGAGAAGTTACGGCATGACGTCATGCCAGTTGAATTTTGTAGGGGAACGGAAACCCTTTAGAGAATGCTTTTCTCTTTGGATTTTCCTACTCTTTTTGAAACTCAGGAGCAGCAACATTGTTGTGGTGTCACCAAGGCTTTAAGTGGAAGCTTTTTCAATATCATATACAAGCCATAGTTGCTGCTTATTTATCTTATGCAACTAACAACCATTGACAGAGCCAATAGCCCGGACTTGTTGGAGGTATGATGTTAATTGTTGTATCACATATCTGAAAGCAATGAGAGAAACAGCAAAATACAAGTCGGGCGGCACACTATGCTAAGCACAGATTTTTAGCTTACGTGTTTTTTAAACCATGCCTTTAATTACATTGGCCACACCCCTTTGAGAGACCCCCAGTTTTTTCATCCCACTTCAAGCCCTGATTACAGGTGTTACCAGTGAGGTGACCCTGCTAATAAAAGGGGCCGGACGCAGGTGCCCTGGGTCAGTTCCGGACAGTGTTACTATGTGTCTGTGTCATTATTGCAGCTGCATGAGGGCCTAGGGCCCTAACCATTACAATGTGTTGAAAGGCATAAAAAAAAAACATGCTGTCTGGCACCTTTTAAAGTTCAGTTTACACTTGAAAATCAGGGGGATATTGTCCAGTCAAGACGAGTGAATCCCAGCAGCTCAGTCCCCACCGGTTCCTACACCTATGCTTCAATCCACAGATAACAATTTAGACACTAGGACAAGGCAGTCCTTGGTGCCTTGGTGTGCTTTGCTTTCATGCGAAAAAACGTGCATATTCACAAGGCCATTTCTGGACTTCTGTCTAAGATCTAACATGCATTTGCAATAGAATCGGTCTCGCCTTTGGGACCTTATATGTATTTAGCAATGCTGCACATTAGCCTGGTTGCTGAAACATCTACTGTTTTTCAACATGGAGTGAAAGTAAGCACCAAACTGCATGACACGCCAGGTATGGTACACATGGAGTGGAATATTGCCTTTCAGCGGGCAATGGTATAGTCCAAAGATCTGTTTTTAATATAAAACAAGGGCCTTTGGTGGACATATCACTGAAAATCCAAGATTTGAAAAAAATATTATTGTCTACGGGTGCTTGTGGAAGTCAAGTTCTATGGACTGGAATCTAGGGAATGCTAAAGTGATTCTGGTATTTTACTGACCTCTGCTGGTCGTTTTCTATCAAGACAGTTAAATAGAGGCAGCTGAACAAGCAGAAAGCAATTCTGGTGTTTTACTGACCTCTACTGCTTGTTTTCTATCAAGACAGTTAAATAGAGGCAGTTGAACAAAAAAAAAGTCCCTAAGCGGAAGCAGACAAGTTCTAGGGCTGATCTCCAGAGCCCACAAAGTACATAGAATGTCCCTAAGTGGAAGCAGACAAGTCCTAGGGCTGAACTCCAGAGCCCACAAAGTACATACACATATAAGTATATACTAAAGTATATACAAGAGGTCTCGAATGCTTGACCTAAAAAGCAGGAGCCAGTGTCTTAGCAAATGAGGTGCTTTTATCGACCATTTAATTACCATCGTGATCTTTCACTGGCAACTAACTAATGGTTGTTGACTAGTAATTGCAACTTCAAACTATCAGCAGCATCGTGTAGTGTGTGCCTTTTCCCCTTCCTCGGGACTGACTCGTCTCCCCTGCCGCTGCCGCACGCCCCCCACCCTCAATCCAAGGATTACATTATTTTTTTCCAGTGTAATTACTGAAGCGCAGAAAGCGGAGATGGTGGGAATTCATCACCTTCAGGTGTACACTAAAAACACTCTCGGCTACGTAACAAGATGGAGGGCCATCGCTAGCAGCCATTTACCACAGGCTCGCTGACATTTCAAGTCTGCGAGCTCAGCCACCATATAAACATCACGCAATAAATCTCCGGGAATATGTGATTAAAGCGATCCCGTTATTGTTCGCAGGAACTTCGTCTATACGACAGGCAGCGCCCGGACGCAGAGCAGAGGAAACAAATCTCGTGCAGCAAAATAGTGAAGTGAAAACAACTATCGGAAAAATGTATACACAGCTTGCCCCAAACGTTTGATTCGTTTCAGCAGCTGCCACGTGTGCATATTAAAAAGATACATTTGGCCAATGAGTGCACGTTCCTGCTTTGTCTGCTTTTGCGGCGCTATATTTCGTTTTAATCAGCTTTTTATAGGAGGTCTTTAGTGACTGAATGCTAGCCAGGAGGACGTAAACTTCTACATTGGAACTGTTTACTGTGCACGAAATGTTTTGTGCTGTGGCGATGGAAAGCTTTTTTCCCATCATCAACGCAACATGAATCCTGCAATCACGATGAAAAAGCCCTCGCGCTATTTATAGCAAAGTCGGGCATTTGTCAGCTCCCATTTCCCCAGAAATTGCCTTTCGCAGGGATTCCTTTAGAGCATTTTTTGGCCAATTGTGAGTGCATGGCTCTGCAGAACCCTATCATTTATTTTAAATGTAGAATAGGGATAGAGAATACGCAGCCACTATCCATTAAATGATTTCGCCACCGTCATGTTTACAAGTTATTTTGCCTTTTTTGCAGAATAACCCAAATTATCTGGAAAATATCCCTGTTCCCTGGGGCTTAACCCTTCCTGTAGATGTTTACCCTCAGAGGATACCTTGAGTTTGTGCCTCTCTTTGAACCACCATATTGCATAGAGTTTGCTACTCATCCTTAAGGCTGCCATGTTGCTGGCAGACCGCTCCCAAACCAAAAAAGCTATTTTGGGCTCAGCACTCCTCCCAAAGCAATGATTATGTGGGGGACTCTATACCCATATTCAATCATGCCATATTGTGGGGGATTCCTCACCCTTCTACATCTATGCATTTTTATGGGGGCTCATGACCTACCCATTCATTGCCCATCCATGCCTCCCTTCTTGGGAGAATGTGTATTTGCTACACTACCTTGTTGGATCGACTGCATGTTGCACCTACCTCTGTTGTGCATCTAGACAAAAAATGAGACCATTATTTGACATGCCTTTTCAACAAGCATTTGCAATGCAATAGGTCTCGCATTTACGTGAGTTTGAGCTATTGACATTGTAAATGACAATGCCTTTTATTTTTGTTTCTATTTTTAAAACATAAATAAAAGGCATTGTTATTTACAATGCCAATAGCTCAAACTCGCGTAAATGCGAGACCTATTGCATTGCAAATGCTTGTTTTATTTGTGTTTGCTTTAAAAGTGCTCGGGCTTCCAATTGACCTTCAGATGCAATGAAGAGACAGCCGAGGGGCTAAAAGAACAACAATATGGTGTCAGTCACTGAGATAAAAGGGTGCGTGACGCCACTTCATCTAACCCTGGCATTTTGGTGAATAGATGTGTATCAGAGACTCAGTGATGCAGCGTGAAGGGAAGCTTGGCTGTCATGTGCCTTGGTCTTCGCCTGTACTCACTTCACTGACAACCATAAGCTCTGAGTGAGTCAGCTCATCACAAAAACACACATGCCACTGAATCATAACAGGCAGAAAACAAAGAGACAAGTAAGGGTGAAGCAAACCAAGCAATGCAGCTGAGATACAGTTAACGACTGACAGTGAAGGGCGAAGGGACAGAAAGGTGGCGGGCAGAGGCAGACACGAAAGAGACATCCAGTCTGAAGATCACACAGGGAAGAGGAGAAAAAGATCAAGCGGCCAAGGAAGCAGTGGAGGCAGCAACAGACCGGGTGAGATGGGCTGGAAGGACACAAGGAGACTAGAAAACAGGGACAGATGGAACCCTGCTGACAAAGGCAGGGGGAGGGGAAGGGACGATCAGAGGCAGTGAGTACTGGACACAAGGAGCAAACAAGACTCACATGACAAACAAGCGGCCGCGAAAGTGAAAGTGATCGCGATCGCGATCAAACATCAAAGCGGCCGTGCGGCTGCGACAGTGAAAGCAAATGGTGTGCAGGCTGCCAAATGGTGCGCGCGCCCGGCGCACATGCACGGTATTTGGAGGCCTGAAAGCACTCGTTTGCACTTCCAGATCCCACATTTACAAAAGCTCTCGCGAGAGCAGCGCTAAAGCGCTGTCTCAGGCGAGACCTAAAAACAGGTGCCGAAGTAGGGGGCGTGGCCAACATAATTTCTAAACAGACATTGCCTCCTTTGGCAGGCCTGATATTGATCCTATAGTAATTCCATACCGAGGTGTGAATCCGAGATCCTAAGCGAACGGCAATAGCACCCTGAAGACTAGGGAGGCTCATGTTTGAGCTCAGAAGAGGTGACTCTCCAAAAAGATAGTCGGCTGAAAGAGAAGGATCGGCAAAGCCTGCAAACACTCTTGCCCCTTTGCCAAAGATTGCCAGTATTTGGTGGATGGGGGTCGAAACTGCTGGGGGCACGCCGCAGTCAACACAAAAGACAGCTGAACTCGCACTGCAAGGTGAGGTGGGTCTGAATAGCGGCATACAGGCGTGGCATTCAAACAAGGTGGTGGCACAACAGGACCCCACCCCAGCCTGAGGCCATGTGAGTGCTGCTCTGGGCGCTGCTGTCGAGTGCCTCAGGAGACTTGTGTAAGGAGGCGACTTCCCTACCAGACAGAGACCACTTTATGGACTGTGGGGGACAGCCCCGGGCGAACCCCTTCGGCCCTGAACCATGGAACCGCATTGCGGCTTGGCCTGCCCTCAAACAGCGCTGTAGTGCCCCACCTCGCCAGAAGTGGAACAGTCAAGCAGAGCAGGAGGACGTGTGTGAGGAGGAGAGGAGCCTCATTCTCCTCCATGGAGCAACAGCATACTATAAAATAGAAAAGTGGAGGAAAGGAAGTGATACAGGGCCCAAAGTAAGACTGTTGCCAGGGAAGGAGGCCTAACACATGAATGACATGGTTGGGAGGGCTGCGACAGTAATCTGCAGGGCTAGAGAGAGAGTTGAGGGCTTCAACCTCTATGACAACATTATTCCAACAAGCACGCTGGACTGCTTGTGGTGCCTATAAATCACAGGGGGTAAGTGTACTGGGACATCAGTGTGAATGATACGGAAAAATGCTGATGATCCATCCTTGGGCCTTGACCTATTTGTTACAGGCATCCAAAGAACTGAGTCTTCAAGTAGAAGATGTAGAAGGCCTTTCATGCAGAAATAATCTTCAGTACATTGGTCTCCCAGAGAGGGCGGGAGGAAAAGGCCCTGCACAATTTCTGAATACCCGGCAAACCTCAGTCATAGAACAAAAAACTTCTCCCCCTACTTCATCATTAAAAAGGCGCATAGGGGAGTGTATAGAGCGGCTGACCCGGTCCCCTCTCCACCAAGGCCAATGATGGCCTGCTTCCTTAAACCACCAAGACAGAAACACGACCCTTAAAGAATCAGATTTAAGGAGGAGATGCTGTTTGTAATGAAAAGCATGCTGAGATTCCTGGATTACACAAAGGAAGTTCAGAGGCAAAGTAAAGCATTTGATCAGGTAAAACAAATGATCCTGGCTTTTGGACTCAAGCCAAAGGAACAAATGATGGATGGAATTTTGAACAATGCAAACATTCACCCCCAGTCACAAAGATCTGTGTTTAATCCAACTTTCTTTTGCTCACCACGCCACCCCAGTTTGGACCCAGCCTTATGCAAATCAGTCCTGACCCTGTTCCTCATGGGAATATTCCAGCCCGAACTGCCAAGCCAGGTCCTCCCTGGACCGGAAACAAGCATCCTGGGACTGGTTTTGGGGTATCAACCCTCATCAGCCAGGCTAGCTTGAATCCAGTGGTGCAGTGAGCACGGGATCAATGTCTGGGCATACCCGTCCCACATAGGCTGACAAAAGCAAAAGGAACAAATGATGGACGGAATTTTGAACAATGCAAACACTGTATTAACCTGATACTGTGGGAAGCCTATAGGACAGTGCTCAGGGACAAAGTACAGAATATCATAGCTCACAAGAAAAAAACTGAAGTGAAAGGAGGTTAGAAGTATATATGGATTGCTAGGCTGATCCCCCAGATAGAGACACAACTGGAAACACTCTCACAGGAATACTGGAACTCAACATAAGACGTGGCACGCCAAAAACGTCTGTCAACGCAACATAAGTTATAAGAGGTGGGAGTCAAGGCTGGCTGTCTCTCGGCCTGTCTTAGTCAGAGGGAAGAAGAAGCCAGATGGGTGGGGGCGATAACAGATACCAAAGGAGAAACAAGGGACACAGACTGGGAAATCATGCAGGGCTTTGCACAATATTATAGCGCCATCTACGAGGCAGGAAATGTGGTTGAGGACATCGTTATTAAACAATTCCTAGATTCAGTGGCACGACTAACAGTGGAGAATCAATAAAGGGAAGATCTGTATCTGTCACGCTTGAGGAGGTCACAGAAGCCATTAATTAAATGTATAGCAGGGAGACCTCTGGACCCAACAGGATACCAATCAAACTATTTCAAAAAAACCTCCTAGCAAAACTATTACCCCACCTACTCCATACTGGGAACATATTGGCATCTCCAAACGAAGTGACCAAATGGAAGGAGATAGCATAAAACTATTCACTGCCCTAAAGACCAAGTACTGCCTGACCCAGACTTATATAAATAAATACACGCAGCTACGACATACCCTTCAAGCAGAAGGGCCTGAATGATCCAAAAATTCAAGACAATATCCTGATGGAAAATAGATTCCTCCTCACGAATGTGTTAGGAAAAGGAGCAATTTCGTCCTCCTACAATACTGTTATCGAAAACCCGCCAGTCGGGCTATAGAGGTTGGGGGCCAGGTGGGAAGATGACTTATGGACAATGGAGGACATAGACTGGGAAGCAGCATTGATGTATCCGAGGTAAGTTGCAATAAATGCAAGGTTACACCTGATCCAGATGAAATTCGTGCACAAGGCATACCGTCACACTGGTAATGTTAATTGGTTTTGTAAAGTGCACGGTCACTCAGAGATGCCCTGGTGCTAGCTCACGTGAAGTATCCAGAGTACGGATGCGGAAAAGATAAAAGAAAAAACAGGAGGGCCTAAATGTTAAACAGCCAAGTTTTCAGCAGCTCTTTCCTGAAACTGAGCAAGTTGGGAGCAGAGCATATGAAGTAAGACGGCTCGTTCCAAGCCTTGGCCATGCAAATGATAAAGCTTTGTCCACCCCAGTTAGATTTCTTGAATTTAGGGATGACCAGGGTTTTGGCACCCAAGGAACGAAATATTCTAATGGGTACATACCAGGGGAACGTTTGTCTAAGGTGAGCGGGGCCGGAATTGTGTAATGCTTCGAAGTCAGTGCACAAAGCCTGGAATTTGATCCTGTTCCTGACAGGTAACCAATGAAGTTTTTAGATTACCATTCAAACTGAGCTAAATTTAGGAGTACTTGAAAGAAGTCTAGCAGCGGCATTTTGAAGCACTTGCAATTTATTGAGATATTCCTGCTGCATGTTGAGAAATAGTCAATTACCGTAATCCCACCTTGACAGAACAAAGAGGTCACAACAGTTTTTTGAAACTTAAATGGGATAAAAGGCAGAATCTTTTCTAATCATCCTCAAAATAACTAAAGTAGAGGCCTTGACTGAGCTAACCTCATCACCGAATGTGAGTTTGTTGTCCATTTTGACACCCAGGTTTTTGTCTTTCCCGACAGTGGTAGGCAGTGTGCCTAATTCCTCTGGCCACGAAGATGGCAATGAGAAGGAGGTATTATTGCTGAAGAAAATGACCTCCGTTTTATTGGAGTTGATTGTGAGGCAATTGATAATAATCCGTTTGCTGATTGTATCGCATGCAGTCATGGAGGTTGCTGCCAATGTTGGTGTTCTGGTTTGACATATGTGGTCAGAGAAATCCCAAAATATCTTATTAAGGAAGCCAGGGTTGACACAAACATTAAACAGGGTTGGGCTGTGTGAGGACCCCAGTGTGACCCCACATGGGAGAGAAAAGGGCTCTGAAACCAATGAGTCCAGAGCCACAAACAGTTTCCTATCCAAAAGGAAGGAGAAAAGCAGAGTCTAAGCTATCCCCTGCATTTCAGTCCCGGCTAGACAGTCAAACAGGAGGTCATGGTCGACTGTGTCGAACACCACAGAGAGGTCTAATAACATCAAGGCGACATTTCATCCGATATCTAAAGCCTCTTTGATTTTTTCTGTAGATTTAATCAGGGCAGACTCAGTGCTGTGCCCCCCTTTGAAGCCTTATTGAGTGAAGGCTAACCGATGATTTTCCTGAATAAAAAAGGATATTTGGGAGTTGATGACTTATTCTACCACATTGGCTGACAGAGGGAGCATGGAAATGGGCCGATGGCCACTAACTGGCTTCATTAAATGGGACAGGCTCCCTTAACTAATTGCCTAAAATGGAAGAGGGCACCTTCATATCCACACTGGGCAATTGGAGGGTGTAGTAAAATCCAGGAATGTTAGCAAAGCATATTGCATGAATTGGGCCAGGTTCTAACATGTGACGTTTCCCCACTGCCTCAGTTCATAATTACGGGACTCTCCAATGACGAGGACCGGCCACACTCAAATCATGGTCTGGGTTTGATAGTAGCAAAAAGGGACCTTTATTGTGATATCTACTCAACTCAATCAAAGTTGTAATAGGATATATTTAAGAATATCAAAACAATTCTATGGGTATAGGTTTGAAAATCATCTTCATAATAAAGGCAATACATATGATCACAAGACCGAACGCTGCCATCAGTGCCCATGTGGCCAAGTTTAAATGGCAGATCATGTAATCCCTCCATAGGATAATTGATGTTTTGAGAGGCATGCAACCTCATGCCCGAAAGGATTGGATTTACACAACTTTACGTTTCATCAGCTTCATCATTACCCGTGGATGTGCGGGCGACAGGAATGTGCCAAGCAGCTCCATGTTGCATGTGTGGTGCAAATGAGGTACATACTAATGCATATGCATATGCATATGGCCAGGTCTAAACTGAAGTGGCATGGTGAGCAAAAGAATGATGGATTTAACCCAGATCTCTTGACTGGGGGTGAATGTTTTGATTTTTTCTGCATTCCGTCCATCAATTGTGTGTCTTTTGCTTTCTCGCCCTAAGTGCGCCGGGTATGCCCAGATGTGTGTCCTGGACTCACTGTGCCACTGAATTCAAGCTATCCTCGCTGATGAGGGGTGAAACCCCGAAACCGGTCCTCGGATGCTTGTTTCCGGTCCAGGGATGACCTGTCTTGGCAGTTCAGGCTGGACTGTTCCCATGAGGCACAGGGTCAAGACTGAT
This sequence comes from Triturus cristatus, assembly GCF_964204655.1. Classification (NCBI taxonomy): domain Eukaryota; kingdom Metazoa; phylum Chordata; class Amphibia; order Caudata; family Salamandridae; genus Triturus; species Triturus cristatus. The sequence goes on along the minus strand of NC_140584.1, from coordinate 627,511,403 downwards.
TTGCATATGGCCAGGTCTTAACTGGGGTGTCATGGTCAGCAAAAGAATGACAAGCAGAAAGGACTTGGTGACAGTTCCCCTCTACAGTGCGCCTCTCTCTTCTAAAATCTGCAAGACTTTCATATAAAAAACACATCTTTAGAGAAAAAGTCACCTTCTTTTACAATCAACTTGACCGCTCTAAGCACAGACCTAGGGAGCTCTTCAACATTATCAATGGACAAACTACCCTTACCTCCCCTCTAGAAATAACAGCCTCCAATGAACACAGTGAAGATATAGCCTATTTCTTCATTGATAAAGTAGCAACAATTAAGCAATCCATTATCCAAGTGAATATTCTGTCTTCCATTCACACCCACCCCACTGTCTCATTTTCCTCTACGTTTGCCCCCACTCCAAATTTAACTAATGACCAATTGGTCCCAACTACAATGAATGTAGACTATGATCTTCCTCAACCGAAAAATAATGCTAATTGGTTTGATTTCAAACTCATGTCAGAAAGTGAAGTCTTCAATGTAATTGCAAACCTGAAGCCCACATCTCACACCTGTGACCCCCTCCCATCCTCATTAGTACAAAACCTCAACCACATCATCTCCCCATTTTGGTTAAAATTAATCAATTCATCTCTCTCCTCAGGACATGTACCGATCTCCCTCCAACTAGGCCAAATCACTTCCATACTCAAAAACCCAGGGACTGACCCTAATGACCTCAATAATCTCAGCGTTCTTCTACAACACAACCAACATATAGAGGAAATCCACCTCCTGGGCGCCTTCCAGTCAGGATTCAGAAAAGGTTGTAACACTGAAACTGCTTTGCTCAATATCTCAGACGATATTCGCAGATAACTGGATGAAGGTGACGATTGCCTTTTAATCCTACTTGACTTATCGGCAGCGTTTGATACTGTTAATCACCCAGCATTAATCTAGACACTCAAGAACCACAATGGTATCAATGGCACAGTCCTGAGCTGGTTCTCATTGTACCTTCAAAATTGCTCACAACAAATAAAAATCAATAACTGTTGCTCAAAACCAACACTAGTGCCTCAGGGTGTTCCCCAAGGCTCAATTCTCTCCCCATGCCTTTTCAATCTCTTCATGGAGTCCCTGGCTGTTATTCTGAACCAAGCAGGGGTCAAATACCACCTATATGCTGATGACACTCAACTGTACTACAATATTAAATCACTGAATGACATCATACATCCGAACGAAACACTAATCAAGATACAAACCTGGCTTAACAACAATCACTTAAAGTTGAACCCCAACAAAATTGAACTACTACTTTTCTCACCGAAAACAACCCTCTACCAATACAAGTCTGGGTCTCGAACCTTGATGCACTAAATTGTTCCCTTATACTATCCAACTCCGTAAAGTCCTTGGGCATCACTCTGGACAAAAATGTGTCTTTGAAGGACCACATCAACAACTCTGCCAAAGTGGCACTGTACACTCTTGAACACCTCAAGAAAATCATACCTTTTAGTCCGTCCAATGATTTTAAGTTGGTAGTGCAGTCTCTTGTCATCTCAAAATTAGATTCTGGCAACGCCATCCTCACAGGAACTCCGAAATCCCACCTTTCCCCCTCCTTACAACTGTTCTTAACTCAGCCGCACAACTTCTAACAGGTGTTAACCGATTTGAGCACATCTCATCGGCCCTCAAGAGCCTCAACTGGCTTCCCATTGAAGGACGATGCATCTACAAAACTGCTTGCATTACACATAAAGCCCTGCACACTCACAACACAATCTACCTTGGTGCAAACTTTCCAAAGCAGGAAGAGCTAGGGCTCTGAGAAGCTCCAGCGCACTTCTTCTAGTTCCACCCAAACTGAAAAAGAAATCTTCGCAGACCCGCTCTTTCTCTGGTAACGCTCCCAGGATCTTGAACTCACTCCCTAGAGATCTCCGCTGCAACTCATCCTTTTCCTGCTTCAAACGGGACCTTAAATACCTACTGCTTAACAAATTCCTTAAATCACAAAATCTGAGTTATGTTCCCAAAGATCACCCCCAATCCTTCCTGATCCTTTAAGGAGGTCATTTGATTGCTGAATCTTCTCCTATTTCCGTCTTGCCACTATCTTGTGATGCGCTAATTGGCCTCATATTGTATTTACCCTGACTGTATAAACTTTTTCTTGATCTGTATATATGAGTTTACTTCAATTGAATGATCTGCATCTTATGTAAAGCGCTCTGATACCTTCGGGTCCAGCTAGCGCTATATAAAACCTTTTAAATAAAACAAATTATGGATTTAACCCAGATCTCTTGACTGGGGGTGAATGTTTTGATTTGTTCTGCATTCCGTCCATCAACTGTGTTTCTTTTGCTTTGTCGCCCTAAGTGCGCCAGGTATGCCAAGACATGGGTACTGGGCTCACTGTGACACTGGATTCAAGCTATCCTGGCTGATGAGGGGTGAAACTCCAAACCGGTCCTAGGATGCTTGTTTTCGGTCCAGGGAGGACCTGGCTTGGCAGTTCGGTCTGGACTGTTCCCATGAGGCACAGAGTCAAGACTGATTTGCATATGGCCAGGTCTAAACTGGGGTGGCATGGTGAGCAAAAGAATGATGGGTTTATCCCAGATATCTTGACTGGGGGTGAATATTTTGATTTGTTATGCATTCCATCCATCAATTGTGTGTCTTTAGGGAGGAACACCAGCCACATGTAAGAAAATGTGACTTATTTTACATTACATCATCATTATCTATTTTCTCATGCCTATAGACATGGTGACATGCAGCAGCATATGCCAAAACATTACTGGCCAATTACGCACGGAGTGAATGTCACTGTTTCTGTTACAAGTGCATGTAACAAAATTGCAAATTAATGGCTGTCTCCTCATCCATCCTTCCTGTGAGTCTAAACAAAGTTGGGGCCTGTTGTTTGTGTTGGTTTCGTGAGGTTGTACATTGCATTCTACCTCTCACAGTTTGGTTGTGTGATATGCAACAATCGTGTTACAAGCTATCTGTGGGTGATAAAGGAGTCTAGCAGGCAGGCACATGCATTAGACTCTTGATTTGAGTATGCTAAAACTGTTGAATGAGTTCATGTATTCTCCCGTGTGCTGTGGTGTGGGTTTCTTCTGCTGGGGTCTTTGGATTTCCATCAACCACAATCTCAAAGTATAACCGTACTCGTCTAGAGGGTATTAGGCACTGATTACATATTTTGCCTTTGATGTGTCATCTACTCATATGATCTGATGGGCATGTATTTCATATATATCCATTAATATCCCTTGTCTCCACACAAAACTTTCTAAATTGATTGGTGGTACATTGCCTGAATATGTATGAGTCATGTCTACTGTCTAAGCTAAATACAGGGCAAAAACTATTTGGCATCACGGATGTACGTACATTTATTGAGATTACATTTTTTGCATAGAAAACTGTCTTGACCTTTTGGTGATCGGACCATGGTTTTGGGAATCTGAGGTGCTGCAATATGATGTAGAGGAATGCGTCAAGCACTGGTGACAGTAATGTAGGTAGCGCTCTTTGTGACACCCTCACTACTTTGGTGATGTGCTCTTGAGTGAGCCTGATAATAGTAGATGCACTATTGCAACTAATTTATTGTGAGCGGGGTTTGCATGCAAACTACCTGTAGTTGGCTCAAGATGGCCTAATTTGTTGAAAGACTCCATATTATTTCACTGCTTAGGCTATTGCTTTCCTTGATTACTGCCTCACATTTCCTTATTGGTCAATTAAGACAGTATGTACTAGCCTTGATGTATAGGGGTGCTTACTCTGGAGCAGGTCCTTCTGCCAGCTCCCCCTGAAACAGTTCCTCTGTCCAGCTTGCCTCGAGTCAGCTACCCTCTGCTGCCTGTGTACCTGCTGCCCTCAGTTTGTGCCGACTCTGCTCGTTTCTTGAACTGTTTTGCCTTTTCTGCTAATTTGTCTGCCCTCTGTTTAGCCTTTTGTGCTCGGGGTTCTGCCCTCTGTTTTGTGTTTCCTGCTAATTCTTTTGCCCTCTCTTTTACCTTTCAGCTTGTTTATCTGCCCTTTGATTAGCCTTTTTTCCTTCTTTTTCTGCCCTCTGTATTGGCTTTTCTGCTCGTTTTTCTGCCCTCTGTTTTGTCCTATTCTGCTCTGTTTTGCCTTTTCTGCTTGTTTTTCGTTAACTGCAACACTGCTAGAAATGCCTTCAGAATGCATAATTAATGGTAACCTTTAACCTAAATACAAGAGAATGACACTACATCTTTGTACATATTCAATACAGTGGATTCTTCAGAGTCATCCGCAGGAACAGGAAAAGTCCTTGCTTTGTTGCAAGAGTGAATACTGGTAGGACAGAGCTTCCGCCAAAGCTATTAAGAAATTGCATTTCGTTTCAGCATGGCCGCATAGAATAGATTGTATTCCTGCTATTTTCTGTTAAGGGAAAAGAACACCAGCAGGCCTTTTAAACACGAAGAATAAAATAGCATTTCTTTTGTAATTGAAGAAGTGCATGTGAGTACAGGTAAGCTGAAGCCCAGTCATGTCAACTCGAGGTCTAGTTATGCTAACTTAAATACAAACAAATGGACATTCATTTTAATCAATAAATCCACTCTGACATAAGTTACTTCGGAGATGCATGCATAGCAACTAAAATGCTGATAGTGCTGCCCACCAAAGCATGACACACCAGTTTTCTGTCAGAGAACCTTGCTTTACCGCCCCATCCTTCTGCATGTCAGTTCTTTACCATTGAGAGGAAGTCATGCCCCCAGCTGGCAGACTTACCTAGTTTGCCCCAAATAGGACCTTGTTGACAAAAGAAACTTCCCTTTCATTTATTTTTCAAAAAATTATAGCTTTGCCCACGGTCTGAAATTCTAACAGACAAGGGGCAGCTGAAGTGACATCACACATTCTTTTAACCGCACGATTGAGAGCTCTGAAATCTGAAGTATGTACAAATCTCTCACAGAGCCTGTGAGTGTTATAAAGGAGTTCAACTTTGTGCACACCCAATTCATGGCCTCTTTGCAGAGCACACAGAGTGACGGCCACATATGTGCCAATTATAAATAGGATTGTATGAGGAAGTGTGTGAAAGAGGTACACTACTGTTGAAATATTGATAGCGCAAAAGGAAAAACATTGCACAGATTATAGGTGGTGTGTGTCTGTAGGGTTTGCGAACTGGAGGAGCCGAACGAAGACGGTGCTGAAGAGGAAAGAGATAACAAATCAGATGGAGAATTTTAGAATGATGTTGGGAGGACAAGGGTGAAAGTGTCTAACAGAGAGAGAGACTGAAGAAGAGAGTGATGTGAAGGGAAGAATGAGAGTTACTGAGACACTCCAAAGATAACTAACCTCCCAAAAGAACCTCGTTATTCACACTCTTAATATCTTCAAAATTGCAACATTTATTTTCAGTTCAAATTATTCACAACAAAATCATTGTTACTACTCACCTATTTGATACAGCTAACAGTTATTGGAAAACACAATAGATCAGGCTTGTTTTAGGTACATACAAATTACTAGAAGAGAGGGATAGGATAGACGCCCAAGCACATCCTCCTAATTATGCAATATTTATAGAGCTCAGCACTGGCCATAGGCGTCTAGGTGCGATTGTCTCAGTTGTCCGATTCAGCCAGAAAGCAGTTTAGCAGAATTGCAAAACGAGCTGGGAGATCTCCCTGCTGGATAAAAAGCAAGGTTTTTGAGGCTTTTCTGAAGGGAGAGTGCAATTGGATACAAGTCAGATGATTAGGAAGCGAGTTCCACATTCTTGCTGCTGCGACCCAGAAAGCTCTGGCTCCACATCTCTACCTCTAAACTCTAGGCACTGTCAAACATTTAAGGTGAGCTGGGCGAAGATTTCTCCCAGGGATATACCAGTGAAACATGGACTTGATTCCAACCAAACTGATCTGGTAAAGGGCCTTGTCCACAATGCAGAGGGCCTTGAACATAAAGCGTTTTTTGGGGGGAACCAGTGCAGATCATGTGGACCCTTGGACACCGACTGCCATTATAGAATATTCAAGGTAAACCTAGCCAGCACATTCTGCACTAACTGCAATTTGGCCTGGATGCTGTTGTTGGTATCTAAGTAAAGCACATTACAATGATAAATCTTTGAAATGACGAACACCAGGGCTACTTGTTTCCCTGCCGAAAGGGTGATAAAAGAAAATATTTTCTTCAGCATTCTAATGAGCCATAAACAAGTTGATGCAGGGCGGTTGGCCTGCAGATCTAGTGAGAGCTTGCTGTCCAGGACCACTCCTATATTCTTGGCCTTCTCTGTTGGCATTGATAAACTACATAGTATCTCAGGCCACCAGTTATTATTCCAGATAGAGGCACCTCAGTCTTTTGCCCATTGAGCTTAAGGTAGTTTTTCCATTCACCCTGTTACTGCTGTCGTGCAGTGGTTAAAGTTAGTTGCAGTAGCTGTCATATCTTTCGAAACTGAAATGACAATCTGGGTGTCGTCAGCATACGAGACCTCTTGTAGCCCAAAGGAGCATATGATCCTGGCAACCGAGGACATGTAAAGATTAAAGAGTGTGGGGCTCCGAGATTATCCCTGCAGCACCCAACATGGCAGAGAAAACGGGTCAGATTGAAATTATTTCAACGTCACACTTTGGGATCTATCCTTAAGGAAGGAAGACAGTAGTTTCAAAGCCCTGTATGTGACACACAATTCCCATAGGCGTTTGATCTGCAGAGATGGAAAGATCGTGTCAAAGGCCTCAGACAAATTCAACAGGATCAGAGCCGCGCCCTGCCCAGAATCCACTAGCCGCCTATTAGAATCAGTAACAGACACTAACGCTGATTTTTCCGGAACCTGAACTGTGACATGTGCAGCCAACTCTGTTCTTCCACATATGCCATCAAGTGACTTTTGGGATGTTTCTCCAAGATCTTCGCTAGGACTGGAATAATAGGGCAGTAGTTTTTCTGGTCATTGGGGTCCAAGTTGGGCTTTTTGAGTAGTGGCTTCACTACTGCCTCCTTCCACAGCTGAGGGTAGCACCTGGAAGAGATGGCTTTATTCATCATGAATGAGAGTGAGTGCGCTACCAAGTCGCCTGCTGTACCTTCTTGAAGCTCCGGTGGGACTGGCGCATCTCTCCTGCCCCGAAATCCATTGCAGACGACCACCAGGACCGCGAAAAATTGCGGGGGTGGTGCGCCAAAGGTTCCTAAACGGCTAATACCATCACTTGAGCCCCGGGGCTGTCCCAAGGCTGTGGGCCCTGTCTGTATCAGGTCCGCTATCCACCTAATCCTGCATGTAAGGATCACCTCCTCAATTCCCCCACATCAACCGGAGAAGCTGTAGTGGCGGCTGGGACCTTTAACACTGTACGAACAGGGAGGCGCGATGGGCTGACTTGAGCCGGGAGGCTGTTCTCGACTAGTGGGGGAGCGCCATTACTCTCTCTCCCTCCGACCGCTGCTCCACCACCGTGGTATTGCCCACACAAGTCTGGTCACTCGACTTGTGGAGATTGCCGCTCGCTGTGCCATTCCGAGGGGCTCCTATCGTCAGATAGACTTTGCACCACTGCGGGGGAAAGTACACACTATAATCAATACCCCAATATACTACAGCGAGGATGGCGCTATTCTGACAGAACGAACAGTCGCTGTATTGCTGTATGGTCGCTGCTGCTTTGCTGCACCCCCTGCCTGGAACACACCCCCCCTTTTTGTTTTTCTTTGGCATCTGACGGCTCTGCCCACCCGCCTGAATACCCGAGAGCCAAATATCGCCCCAGCCTCTACTGACACTGCAATATGAGACCCTAAAGAGGCGAGCACGGGCACGTTGTCACCGCTTGCCTCCCTTACCTGGGGACACTGCCCACGAAGAACGAGTGCGCTCCTAACCTGTATCACTACACATCCACCTGGACAGACACTACTCGAAGACCACCTGTCTACCCATATTGCTGCGGCAGCTACTCCAACTGTGGAAAGATGGGGAAACCTGATGGGCGACAACCTAGACTCACCTTCGAAAATAAAAAGGTCTCAACAAGATCCACCTCCGCGGACTCTGGCCAGACCAGTGCAGACCAGGCCTCAGCACCCTCGCAATCCTCCGAAGATGACGTAAATACACTAGTCCTGGCTGTTCAACACAGCCTCACTGACCTTTCAGGGAAAATGGACACAATGAACAATCGGTTGGATTTCCTTGTTCAAAAAGTTGATTAACATGATGGACAATTGAAAGAAGCTGAACGCTGCAAATCCGAGAACGAAGATGCCACCTCGCAGATGCAACAACAGATGTCGCAAATGGATAAACTCCTCAAAGTAATTGCGGCCAAAAACGAAGACATCGAAGCGAGAAACCGCCGCAACAACATTCGCATCTTAGCAGGCATCCCTGAGAGCACAAATACGGGGCGTATGGAGGACTATGTTAAACGTCCCCTAACTAGTTCCTTCGGCGCTGGCTTCTTTTCGCCGCAGCTGATGGTAGAACGAGCCCATGGCTCCCTTGGTTCTCGTCTGCCGCCGGACGAGACTCCAAGGCCCATCATAGCCCAACTCTAAAATTATTGGGACCGGGATGCAGCATTGAAGAATGCCCGAGAAAAGAAAGCGCTACAATTTGAAGGCACCACTTTCAGCATATATCTGGACTTCACTATGGCAGTGCAGGAGGCGTGCCGCAAATTCCTTCCCGTCAAACAGACACTGCGCAAAGCTCCAATAGAATATGCCCTCATGTACCCTGCACGCCTTCAGATTTCGAGTCATGGCAAACACATATTCTGTACGAATCTGCAGCAAGTGGAGGACTTTTTGAAGGCCAACCAACGACGTTCACCGAGACGGGATGATACTTCCTGATCCCCTTCTCCACCTTTGGAATGACCAAAGGCTTCATGGACACGAATTGAGATGACCCGGGGATTGACGACCCAATCTTGCAAGCTTTGCTGGAGTGGTCCCCTGCGAAGATGGAGGTCATAGCATCGGCTCCCTTCCCGATGGGGCCCCTTTCGCTCCTCAGATGAGACTTCCCTTCCACAAGATGATCACAGACAGCTGAGTGCCCAGCTGGGGATTTGAACACTAATAGTGGCTTCAAATGTGACATATGTTGTTTCTTCTTTATTCCTCAGGTAGATTCGTACTGTGTGTTGCCAGGCACCCTCCTCCCCCACTACTCTCCCCCACCCATCACTCTGTGACATTTGGGGTCTGCATAGCAGTTAGAGGTTTGGGACCGGGAAGGTTTAAGACCCACTGGCGCTCCCCCCCCTTATGGGAGATCCCCCAAAATGTTTTTATCTCAATGTTGCTTATTGTTACCTTCTCTTACTGCTCCACTGGGCCTCTTTAGGCTATTGTTAGAGAAAGGTACTGAGATGGGAATGTTAAGTCTTCGTATCATGTATCTTGGACAGCAACTCACAAACGTATCAATATCTATGGACACGAACACACAGAATACGCACATTGTACTATCCATTTTAATTGTAGCACGTGTATGTAATGGCAACTCACACCGCGCAACTACACATTAAAATGCTAACATGGAATGTCAGAGGCCTACGTGACCCTCGTAAATGGTGACAAGTACTAGCACACCTCAATACCCACCATATAAAAATAGCAATGTTGAAAAAAACACATACCGATCCCCGCCGCCTTAGCTGTTTTGGTAGCAAATGGGCCTCTACCCGTGTGTTCGTCATATTACCAAGGTACGATCATATTAGTTAAAAAGAACACACCTTTCATTTTGGGGGGCACGTTCAGCGATCCCACTGGCCGTAGTTGCCTGCTCTGGGGTACGCTGGGCACACAATCAGTCACCTTAGCTTGTTGCTACGGCCCTAACACGGATGACCCAAAGTACGCTTTGGGGACACATACTTAAGGTGGGGTCCACTCATGTTATATGGGGTGGAGATTTTAACACTGCCCTGCGTCCATCTATGGATCGCTCCAATCCTGAATGAATTTAAAACATTTACCATGATAGAACATTGTAAAAATTGTTGTCTTTTGCAAAACTAAATTAGTTAAATAAATGAAAACATATCAAACATAAAAAGAGCAATTTTATATGTAAAATGTGTTAAAGTTAATACTTTCATAGTATCAAATTACACTTAAAACCCTTACAATCTAAAACATTAAATCACACATAATTACACAAATATTACTTTGAAATTTCCCCCTCCTGTTACCCTAAAAAACAACATTCGGCTACCAAAAACCTAAATAAATACAAATCTTAAATCCTCAAAACAACTTGAAAAAGAAATAGAAATTCATAAACATCACAAAGTAATAGCTAACAAATGTTGACTAAATCTTTTAATAAAAAATTAAACAAGTAACACTTTTAATAATACGTGAATACGTTTATAAAATATTTGGATTTTCTGCAAAAGTAACACAATAGCTATATAATACCTTAACGAAAATTAAATTAAAATTAATTCTCAATTATGTTTAAAAAGTTGGAAATATACAACATTTAATACTTACGTTTTCTATTTAATGACATTATTTAAAATTGTCAACTTCAAACAACAACAATTTATATTTTACATTTAAATTTGTTGAATTTAAAATTTTTATAATATACAATTACAAGTTAAAAACCTAAAGTCGCAAAAATTAGATCACATATATATTTAATCATACACTCTTCAAAAATCTCCTGTATAATCCCAACATCCTACTATTTAAAATGTTATTAAACATATACTGTGCTTTACAAAAATCATTTTACACCTACATCTACATGGCCCCCCTCGCCGCCATCGTCAGACAGCATGGGCTCAGCATAGTATCATTCGGCGACCCCCCCACAACCCATCCTCTCCCTCATGAAGAACACCGAAGACACCAGACTCTGCTTCCAGGAAGCAATGAAAGACGTCGCGGCCTGGATGAAGGACAGCTGCCTGAAGCTCAACTCAGAAAAAACTGAGGTCCTCATCCTTGGACCCTCCAACTCTGCCTGGGACAACACCTGGTGGCACTCCACCCTCGGGAGTCCACTCACCACTACAGACCACACACGGAACCTCGGCATCATCCTTGACTCCTCCCTCACCATGACCCGCCAGATCAACTCCGTCGACTCCACCAGTTTCAACTGCCTTCACTTCCTCCGAAAGACCTTCAAATGGATACCCCCCGAATGCAGAAAGACAGTCACCCACACACTCCTAACCAGCAGACTGAACTACAGCAACGCCCTCTATGCCGGAATCAACAGAACCCTTCTTCACAGGCTTCAAACCATCCAGAACACCGCAGCTAGACTCGTCCTCGGGACCCCATGGCATGAACACATGACCCAACACCTACGAGACCTCCACTGGCTCCCGGTTGAGAAGAGAGTAACCTTCAAACTTCTGACCCAAGGACCTCAACGAAAGAGTCTCCTTCTACGTACCCAAAAGAAACCTCCGCTCCGCCGATCTTGCCCTGGCAGAGACCCCCCCAGCCGCGGTTGGTAGTAGGTGTAACTGCAGGGCGGTGACGTGGGGAGGGGAGGGGAGGGGCACGGTGGGGGGTAGTTAACTATGGATTACGGAGGTTTACAGGTAAGTTAACATATAAATTAATAAAACGAATTTCGTTGCGTGCACTGCATCCCCAAATGCGATGCAGTGCACGCAACGAAATTCGTTTTATTAATTTATATGTTAATTTACCTATAAACCTCCGTAATTCCTAGTTTACTACCCCCCACCTTTCCCCTCCCTCTCCCTACGTCACCGCCCTGCAGTTACTCCTACTACCAACCGCGGCTGGACCGCCCGCATCCGCAGAAACAGAGCAGGCGGAAGAGCCTTCTCCTACATCGCATCGCAGCCAAGACCTGGAACGAGCTCCCAGTTAACATTTGGCGCTACCCGACCCTGCACACCTTCAGGAAGAACCTCAAGACCTTGCTCTTCGACTGAACCGGAACTGCTCACCCCTCCCCCCATCGTCTTGAGACCCTCACGGGTGAGTAGCGCGCTTTATAAACCCCTGATTGATTGATTGATTGATTGATTGATTGATTGATTGATATCTTTAAAAATAATAAATATTACAATTACTTTTTAATCAAATTACATTAAATCAACCTAATTTTAAATTAAAACATAAATAAATAACAACATATCATAAAGAACATTATCTACAATGATATTTTAAGAAACAATACATTTTATATTACTATTAAAAACAACCCTAAAAACAATATTGTTACCTTTGATAATTATGTCTGCAGAACAATTACATCAGGATATTTCAGTAACTATATTTTTGTATCATGATATTTAATTTTTGATATTCTGTCCATATACGCTGAACTAGAGATCTGCGTAATAAAGTCTCTCGGGGTTAAATCATGGAAAGACCCTAGCTATTTGTCACAGAGTTCACAATGCAAAAGACCTTCCTCTTATCTTTGTCAAAATGTTCACAATGTAAACCTTCCTATTGTATTTTTCAAAGAGTTTGTTGTAGGGATTCTGCGTATGCACAGAACTATGCGCAGGAAACCAGAACCTTAGAGAATTGTGGTGTACCAGAAACTCCCCTCAGAACTAAGAACCCCTTATCCGACTAGCTTAGTGTCACATTCGTTATCCGAGATTTAGCTCGGCGGTCCCAATGTATAGACAACCCAGAACATGCGACTTAGTTATTCTCAGGAATGGTGGGAACCCCATACCGTATAGATCAGCTTTGGTGTATCACATCACAGGATCAGCTCAGTGTTCTCTGCAACAGCTCTTCTATCGAATGCCCTCACAATATGCTGCGCTGTGATATTAAAGCCCACGACATTCTGGTATTTGCAGCTGCGTGCATGTTGTGACTAAACAGTGGTACGATCACCCTGAACATAATCAGCCGGCACCGTCTAGTGTCCTAGAACAGTTCTTTACTCGATGTACAGACCAAGGCAACTAGCAACTGTTAAGGATGTATAAATAACATTCACTTGAGACAAGAGCGAGTCTGCATTTCTCAAATGAATAACATGTAACAACAGTGTCGGGTGCAAAGGCAGCAAAAGCAACAAGATGTTTTTCCAACAGCTAACGTGATTGAGCTAACTTAGCACTGTAAATAGGGAGTGGCCTAAAACCACGTGACATCCCCTTTTGATTGAACCACTGTACAACCAGGGGTGAATATTCCAACAGAACGCAGAGTTCAAGATCAACGATGCAGACTAAAGAACTTGAAATGTGAGTTCAGAAAATGAGAGGAAGAAAAAATTTCGAAGAAGAGAGAGAGAGAGAGAAAAAAAATGTAAAAACACAATCCATCGTCCATAGAGGCCAACGATCGTTCGAGAGAAGATAGAAAAAAATTCACTCCATTGAACTCGCCATCCGGCAGTCAATTTAGGAAAGTATAAGCAGCATATGCAGCTGCAGCTTCCAGTAGAAAATCATTGGAGTCATCCGCAAAATTGGCTGTCATCCAATTCAGCAAAGAAAAAGAACACACGTGTTCCACAGGGAAATGAGCAACAAGCACTCCACGTGGACAAGAAGCAGGCATCTCGATGTAACTTCGTGCCAGGAAGTCAACTGCTGCTCTCTCGATATCCCATAATCCAAGGACTCCATGCGCCGCACCCAAGGCCATAAACCCGACTCCAGAACAGTCAAACTCATGAACCACTAAGGGATACATCAGTCGATCAAAATCCAGGTCAGGTGACACCAAGTTTGACAGACACATATCCAGAGCCCATTGGAACGGACATTCGAGACAGTGAAAAACAGGCTGTACACAAGTGAAAAACGGGAACCGGAAGGATAATCCATAAGCGACACTCAAGGTAGCCAGTGGTAAAGTCCCATAAGATTCCCACATCTGGCTACGCAGATGGAACAGGCTGAATCCGTGGTCGAGTAGCGCAAGTCGTGCAGCCATAGCGTAGTGCGCAGACCAACAGGAGTATGCCAGCAATTAATGCGAGTATCAGAGGAAACCCTCCGAAAACCCCAGAAAAAATAGAATGAAAAATAGCTGGTATTATACCAAAGATAGACTGGAAAGACGTCACAATGCCAGAGCCTACAATTTTAAAAAAATGGACCAGACCAGTCGTAGAAGAAGCATTGAAGATAGTGTGTATTAGTGTGCCAAAATGTAGGGGGAGGTCAGTATTCAAAAGCGCTTGAACTTCCGTGCGAGTGTTCGCCACCTGAAGGAGAAATGTTTCACGTGACGAAGTCAACGCAACCTCCTTTTGAGACAAAAGAGCCCTTATTCTGCTCATCCTATTGAACTCTGCTTTCAAGGTTGGAATCGTCGGCCAGATGGATATATCCAGTCGGCCTTGCGGGGGTGGGAAAAGCACGTTATTACAGCAAATTACTCTCCGTGAAACTGAAACAATATAGGGAATTCCAGCTAACATCCCACAGCAAGCCTCACTATTTAAAAGCAAATAACTACCATTAGCAAGCAGCGTAAATGACGGCGTTCTAACTGGCACAGGAATGCCCTTCAATACGCAAGCTAAATTAGGGGCATTCATATTACATGATCCATGTAATTGGATATGTCTACATACTACAGAATGATCAGGAGCAGACGTACACTCCTCACCTTTCAAATAAACTTCTTTGCCGTCTCTCTCACATCGATATGTAAATGGGAGAGACCAGACCTCATGCAAGAATGTAGAACCAAGTTTTTCGTATCTGCCTAAGGCATAATGTTTCATGCACGAACTAAACCTATACATAGAAATTGGTAGAGTGACCATCCCATGGATAAGCCACACAGCATAATCCGACTCAGCAACAGAAAAAGGCAAAGGTTCTAACTTTTCTATATGCAGTAGTGAATACGTAGCATCTTTCATGGACATGAATTGCTGCTTTGCTGTCAGATTAAATGGGCGGAATAAAGAAGAAATATTCATGTAATCCCACGGCACTTTCCCCGCCTTTAACGTCTGCAAAGTCCAAGCAAATTGCATTATCGAACGCAATTGATTTTGACCATGATACAACACAGACACATCGTCCTGGACAATATCTACAACAGATGAAACAATGTTATCCAATGTATATATTCTTGAAGATAAGGTATTAATACTATTATCTATTGCTGCCAATACTTTTTCCATATTGGCTTGGTCAATAGCACGGAGTCTGGAAGCAGCCTCAATCTGCGACAACTTCCATACCTCGTTGTAAACAGCATACACCCATCTTTTGGATCTCCCCAATGCAGGACCTTTAACAAAATCATTGAAATCAATTTTGTCATGCAAACGTGACAAGTGAATTTTAACAGAATCTAATGTGGAATGTTGCAACCATGCCTGGCACAATTTACCTACTGAGTAGGTAGTGACAGTGTGTGCGGACAGAAAACGTGGGTCTACTCTATCCTGTATGTACCCGGGAATTAACCCCAAAAATCTACGTTGACAGGCATCCGAACTTTTCTGCCATACCAACCAACCTTTAGGGTCTAATGCACTAATATTGAAGGTGGAATTGGATATAAAAGACTGCAACATAGTAAGGGACAGATCTGTGTGATTCTCCCAACCAGGATAAGCTCTCAGATCCGGGATCGAGGGGGAATTTAATTTTTTAGAAAGAGCTAATCCAAAACAGGTTGTCTGAAAAATTGTAGAATTTAAAAATAACATGTGGTTTGGGATGAGGCAGGCACGATGTAAAGCTTCTGTACCTTGTACTTGCCAAGATTTAGTTCCCCAAACCGATTTGAGATCAATATTATGTTTCCAAACGTCATACCCTCCAATTGCCAAATCGTCCATGAAGGACTTAGAAAACAACAATTTAGTGTGGGTCAAACGCACCTTTGAAATAGGTTCGTCTCTAAGCTTAAAATAAAAAAGATGCATTATTGGATACACTGAAATCCGAAAAATATGAAAAATTTTCGATCAATGTTTTTGAACTACCAATCTTCGGGGCTGGGCAATGTTCCCACTGCGTAAAGTTGACTAAACTACGAAATGTGTTCGCCCTATGAAGAAAATGTGTTCCATAATGTTGATAACAAAACTGTTCTGCATAGTTTTCATTATTCAAATACAAATCCTCAGCATCAAATGCGGCATAGTATTTCAAATCAGAAAACAGTGTCTCTATAGTTTTAACATCCCAATCATCAGATCAAATGTCTTGCTTCACCACATCACCCATAGAAACACGATATACAGATGGCACATTAATCACTTCCGTGGGCCCATGAATTTGAAATTTAACTGCATCCCATGCTATTCCATCACGGACAGGCCAGGCGGTGATATTTACAAAAGTCTGGTCCCTCTTCATGATGTGCGACGATGAATGTGGGGCCAAAGTTCCATTAATTAATCTAATTGTAGAACGTTCATTCAGGTAGTGTCCATTTATCAGCCTAAAAAACACTACCACAAAACCAATCGACATGAACAAAAAAATGCAAATGAGCACCAGCCAAATGTAAATCCAGGGGGGAACCAAAAATTGTCTCTTGAACCAGGCAAAAAATTTTGAAAATTTGGAAGGGGCAGTGGAAGTCAATGATTCAGTTCCAAAGGAAGAATTAGACTGGACAATGTCAGTTGAATGCAAAAGGGACAAAGGGACATCAGCAGGATAAGAATACTCAGCATCATCAGGCATAGCACCATCCGCAGGTGAAACAGCAGAATCAGAAAGTACTTGCATTTCAATGGCAACCTCAGGCACGATGTCAGATGGTGGAACCACAACAGAACTGCGCATCATCGAAGGGCAAGAAACTGAAGGTGTCAGACTATGGAGTATCGGCCACCCTGTGTAGCTTGACATTGTCAACTGAAATGTACCTGTTGTCTCTGTGACCAGGAAGTGGAGGCAAAACAATTGTGCGGGTACCCTCAACTCCAAGCACCGGCACTGGTGCACGATAAGAGGGGCCAAACTCCTTCTTCTTCTCCACCTTCTCACGGACCAGATCACCAACTCTGGGTAGCCAGCCGACTACCGGAATCTGAAGTCCAGCTTCGGTCGCAGAGGATATGTGCTCTTTTGCTAGAGTGTCTCTTGTAGATTCTGTAAGACAGTACAGTGGTCATCTAAGTCAAAAGGCGCGGCTGCCGCCGCCATGTCGAGACCCTCAAGGTCAGGGACAAACATTCGAACTCCGAAGAGCATCATGTATGGGGTCCTCCCACCCAGAGACCTTCTAGGGAGATTATTAAGTGCACGTTGGACGTCATACAAATGGGCTAGCCAGTTTTGCCAGTACCTAACACCCTGGCTGTCAATGATTGCTTTAGGTCACGGTTCATTCGTTCCACAACACTATTGCCCTCAGGCCGGTATGGAGACGAAAATTTGACTTGGACCCCCAAACTTCTCATAGCTTCTTTGTAAGCCTTAGAGGCGAACGCAGGGCCCTGATCAGAGTGAAGGGTGCCACATGCAAAACTCCCTATAAAGACACGCAATGCTTTGATGACAGTCCTGGCATCAGCACTCCTGTGTGGC
The DNA here is from genome assembly GCF_964204655.1 of Triturus cristatus. NCBI lineage: Eukaryota > Metazoa > Chordata > Amphibia > Caudata > Salamandridae > Triturus > Triturus cristatus. Next base: position 627,493,870 of record NC_140584.1, on the reverse strand, counting down.
CACACCCAAAGAAAACGTGTGCACGAATCTACTGCAACCAAGATATACTTTTACGCAGCGTCCGAGGAAAAAGGACCGCAGTGATCTAAATAAACACACGCTAGTGGTTGATTAGATATATGCAGCTGCGTTTGTGGTGGACGCGCCACCGTAGATGGCTTTATTTGTTGGCAAATCCCACAATTGAGGACATAAGTCCGTGTATGTTTGTACAAACCGTACCACCAATAACGCTGTTGCAACAGTGACACAGTTGCGGACACTCCGGCGTGCGCAGACGCAACACCCTCGTGCGCAGCTTGTACCAATGCAGGCCTACAGTCCGAATTGGGAATAACCCTATCCCCAACATCATTAATCCTCACTAACGGGACGTTATCAGGACTTAAGTGATAATGGTATCGAGAAGGGAAACCTCTAGGGAAGTTCGTCCCAGTCTCTGATGCAGCAATAGCTGCCAAGATGTCATCATCGATCTTACTTTTGGATCTTGTAACTGCTGCTACTAAGTATGTTGCCACTGCTGTTTTAGCTGCCTCGTCAGCCAAACTGTTACCGACAGCATGGACGCCAACTCGTTGGTGACCAAGAGTGTGAATAACATTCACAAGGGGTCGACTGCATTTTAGTTCAGCCACCCTAGCCCAAAGCGTTTTATGCTTCACTGTGCTACCTTTTGAATCACGAAATCCATTCGCGATCCAAAACATCAGATTGTCGTTGTAAGATTGTACACAATAGTAAGAATCACTCACTATAAGAGTTGTGACTCTGTAATCAGCAAACTCCAGTGCAAGCACCAGAGCTCTAAGCTCCGCCAATTGTGCGGTACAATCACCCAAAGTCTGCGTATGCACCGCATCCTGTATGAATTCTCCATTCACGAAAGTACCAACAACAATTGCGCAAGCCGCTGAATAAGCGTGCCTTGATCCAGTTGCGGGCTGCGCGGACCCATCAGTGTATATGACACAATGGAACTCCTCCAACGGGCGCAATGTAAGTGGAGCTGGATGAACTAATTCATACTCCAAACTCTCCTGAGTCTGAAGTCCTGCGTCAAAGATGTATTCGACATCAGGCGAGGCTAAGGAGGTCGCCCATTGTATCCACCTTGGATGCAAAGCTTTAGAATTCGGCACACTTGCTTTAGTGACTGCCTCTAAGGCAGGAAATGGTGTTACCACCATCATGCGCTTCCCCTGTGATAGCGCTCGTTCTTTCAGGATTGCCATCTGAACTGCCGTCAAAACTTTTTCGACAGTGGAGAAACGCATTTCAGCCGAAGTATATAAATGAGATTTGTAAGCAATGGGGACAGTGTCTCCTTCATTGTATGTTAAGTACGTGAACCCCTCCACACCCGGTACAATTCTTATGACCAGGTTTGTGTGGTTATCACGAGTTTGTAAATATTTCGCAGTAAGAAGGTCAGACTGCAAAGAGTGTAATGCAGCCGAATGTTCTGGCAGCCAGCAAGATTTGGTAAAAGTAGGTTGCACCAAGGCATATAGTGTCTTGATACGCTGGGCATATTCAGGAATGTAGGTACGACCGAAATTCAGAAAGCCCAGCAATGACTGTAGTTGTTTCAGTGTCGTAGGGATACGAAGGCGTGCGCATTTCTCAAGGAACTGCGGAGCCAGCCTCGGCCCTCATTGTTGAGTTCGTACCCCAAGAATAAAACTGTGTACTCGGCAATGTGGGACTTCTTAAAGTTAAACTTGTAACCAAAGTCCGCAAACATAGTAATTATGTTGTCCACGCGAGCAAGGTGTGGAAGCAACTCGTCGTCTGTTAAGTAGATGTCATCAACGTACGAGTACGCCTCCGGGTCTACCATCTCTAAGAGAGAGACCACACGGGCAGCAAATACCCCAGGACTATTCTTATAGCCCATTGGTAGCCTTTTGAACACTTTTTGTTTACCACCCGAAGTAAAAGCGGTCCACTCATAACTATGAGGGGATATGTTATGGCAATAAAAACCATTGGACAAGTCGAGTGTGGTTTTGAACCTTTTTCTCACAAGACTATCGACGAGAGCTGAACTATGGGTATTTTGCACCGCACAATTCCGGCAGTGCGAGTTTAAGTGCCGGTAATCCAAAACTAGGCGGTACGATCCGTCAGGCTTCGTTACAGTGAAGAAAGGATTATTCATGGATGACACACACGTTTCAATTACTCCCTGATATTCCAATTGTTCAAGGATAGCCGCGACGTGAGACCTAGCCTCACGACGCATAGGGTATTGGGGCTGAGGCTGGGGGTCGGACCGCAATGGAAATTCGTGGAGGGTAGAACTTTTATCCCACCCCACCTGATTACGATACAACGCAGGTGCAAGCACCCGCGCCCACTCCTCGGCCAACTTCTTAGACTCCTCCTTGGGCACTACGTGTCCAAAAGAAGGAAGAATGACTTCTTCCCCCCTTGGAGCGGTTAGAACGAAAGCCGGGGGCCAATCTTTCTCCGCCAATAGTATATCATAGGTGGTCGTTAGATTATCCCAAAATACCGCGTTAATTTTTCGTTGTATGTCACCCTCAATATTGAGGACTACGTCAAATAATCTCTCAGGGGGGGGCTACGCGAGTATCAGCAGTTTCTACTGTTACATAGATTTTAGTTGCTGTCGCCTCCAGAAATAGACGCAGTGCTCCCCGCACTACTGTAACCTCCGCCGCGCTGTCTAGCAGCGTCAGCGCCCATTTCATGTTCAGAAGCTGTGTCCGCACCATCTGAGGCATACTTCGCTGAGATTGCAGCTACCTTCTTTTTCTGAAACGGAGGACGTGGACGTGCAGAATCCTCCTGCTTGCCTTTTCCGTCCGCCTGTCGGGGCTGGTCTCGACCTTGAGCACCCCGGCCTCTCCCACGGTCTCCTCCACCAAAGTGTGAAGCCGCAGTTTCCTGTGAAGAACGAGGAGAGCGCTGGTCAGGAACCTGAAACCTATCAGGTGACTTAATACGAGAACGATCAACATATGCCTGAACTGGGGACGCTGGACGAGTCTCCTGTTTCTGTTGCTGTTTATCTTGTTTTTTAGCTCGCCAATTTTGTTTTGGAAAGTTGGGTTTATCGTCTTTTGTAGACGAACTCACTTTAGTGTGCTGTACTACATCAGGAATTTTGATGACGGGTTTCACGCCTAGGGCACTACGTCCAACCATCCTATAGGCTTTCGCAATAACTTTTGCAAACTCCCTCGGCTTATCGTCATCCGCAATAAGTGCCATCATGTTTCCCACTTGAAACTGCATGGCATCTCCTTTGAGATTTCCCATAATCATGGAACATACTATATCGAAGCTGTCGATAAGCCGCATTCCCAATTCAATAGCTGCTTCCGCCCCATGGTCCTCCTGGACTTTCTTGATAACGGAAGGTAGTACCGACATAGACGTAGTGCCGAAGCACTTCGAATAGGTCGCGGCAAAGACTTTGCCCCAATTGTCACAATCGACAATGTCCGGGACTAGTTCTTTCGGCAAAGTAATAGTGAGTATCCTGTGTTTATCCACAGGACTAGTTTTAGGAAACACGGCTTCCAGTTGATCGAATTTCTCTGCAAGCCAATAAGGATACTCATCCTTATTCTGGGGGCGCTTGCCAACAACCGCGTTTACCATTACAGGACTGATCACAACCGCATGATGGTGATCAGCCCGTGTCCCGCAACTGCAGGTGCCCCCACCTGTACAGTGCGCGACACATACTGCACTAACGCCCTATGGACCGTAATCAAGGTCGTGTGTAGTATACGTAAGCTATCCACTCCTACCGTCAGGTAGCGTGGATGAGGCGTATGTCCGGCCAGCACCGGCCAAGTAGCTCCTTCAATTGACAAAGGACCCAGTCTCGCCGGGGTGACCGTGTGGGGGAGGGCGCCATTAAACCAAATAGTGTGCTGCCAGGTTGAAATAGGAATTTCTAAAGCCATATATGGGGTATAATGAAGAGGCACCTGCGTAGCAGTGTATTTGTGGAACGTTTTATCTGTATCTTCCACAGCCTCAAAGGTAACCCAAGAGTAAAACAACTCATAAGGGTAAGTGGCACTTGCACTTACGACAAACACCACTGCCATCCCGTCATCAGGCACCCCATACGTCCTCAAATGATCACGCAGAGACACCCTACTATGCGCGGGAATATCTACCGCCATTAGGATTAAAAAGAAGATACAACGAGATCTTCAGTAGCACTTGGGCTTAGATTAGTGTAACCTTTTTTATTATCAAGCTTGAAAGAACCTATAGCCTAAAACCTAGGTAGGTTAAACCGTCACTCCCGTTATCCGGAAACCAGAGTGAGGGCGTTGTGGACTAATAAAAAGCACTACTAAGGCATCTCAGATATTAAGACCAAACGTTAGGTGCGCCATGTTGTAGGGATTCTGCGTATGCGCAGAACTATGCGCAGGAAACCAGAACCTTAGAGAATTGTGGTGTACCAGAAACTCCCCTCAGAACTAAGAACCCCTTATCCGACTAGCTTAGTGTCACATTCGTTATCCGAGATTTAGCTTGGCGGTCCCAATGTATAGACAACCCAGAACATGCGACTTAGTTATTCTCAGGAATGGTGGGAACCCCATACTGTATAGATCAGCTTTGGTGTATCACAGGATCAGCTCAGTGTTCTCTGCAACAGCTCTTCTATCGAATGCCCTCACAATATGCTGCGCTGTGATATTAAAGCCCACGACATTCTGGTATTTGCAGCTGCGTGCATGTTGTGACTAAACAGTGGTACGATCACCCTGAACATAATCAGCCGGCACCGTCTAGTGTCCTAGAACAGTTCTTTACTCGATGTACAGACCAAGGGCACTAGCAACTGTTAAGGATGTATAAATAACATTCACTTGAGACAAGAGCGAGTCTGCATTTCTCAAATGAATAACATGTAACAACAGTGTCGGGTGCAAAGGCAGCAAAAGCAACAAGATGTTTTTCCAACAGCTAACGTGATTGAGCTAACTTAGCACTGTAAATAGGGAGTGGCCTAAAACCACGTGACAAGTTCACAATACAAAACCCTTTCCTATTACATTTGTCAAAGTTCACAATGTAAAGTGCCTTCCTACTGAATTTGTTCTAGGGTTACACCATTTAAAGCCCCTTCCCTTTGTGCTTGACATGGGTTCTACCTTAGCAAAGGCACTAGCAGTTTAGAGCAAAGGAACTACTTCATAGGAAAGCGAACACAACTTTTACCCAAGCAAATGTCTGTAAGAAGATATCAATAAAGAAGTGGTGCTAACCATACTCCTCTCTACAATGCTTTTTAATTTTTTGAGATTACAAGTGATCTGGCATAACGCAAAGCTGTCTCTAGCCAGGCCTAAAATGTCTAGGAAGTTTTCTCATTTGGTGTTGAATGATGGAGAAAAGTAGAGCTGTTCCAGCTGCAACGCATGTAAATGTTACTTCTGAAAATGGCGGTAGTGAATGGCTCAAAAGTGGGCACACAACGTCTTGATGAGTCTCTTCTGCGAAAGATTCCTGTAGAGACCATGCATGCTCTAGGAGCACGGTGATTTTGATTTATAAGGTCTAAAAGCTTTCAAGGTAAATGCGCTCTCCATGTAAATGTACCAGTTATCAGCAGCAGCAACATAGAGCGGTTCTTGGGAGATAATTATTCCTTTCTTTGAGTGACATTATGAACCTAAGCGGTCGATGAGCCCATTGCATAAATGATGAAGCAGCATTACCAGCTGCAGATGCTTCATTCACGTGAAGGGCTCTCGAGTCATGTTTTGTTGTGGTGCTGTATAAAACAATTTGATGAAAACCATTTGAAACGCCACTCTTTCTACACCAAGCAGTATATTTTTCTGTCCTTGACTCTGGTGCTGCCCCTAGACTAGATTCCGACTCCTTTGTCAGCGTACTGTAACACTTACTTATATAAAAAGATTAAGGGAAAATTATTTATCTCGTCCAGAGTGTATAAGTGTGAAAATCATCAAGGGCGGACAACAGACATTTCGTTATTTTTTGCCTTATTTTGTCCTTTGTCTATGGCTGCGTGAGTGATGTCAGTGTTGAGAATATGCAATGTTTATGCAACAGTTGTTGTGTGCGTCCCACATTGGTCATTTGATGTACCTCCGCCTATGCATATGGAATAATTTAATACAAAAAGTAATAAATAAAGTTTTAGTTTAGTTTATTGATGTTCAATTAATTGAAATCGTTACATCTTAAACTGAGCGAGAAAAGTAAAAACCGAGTAAAAAAAACACGCATTCGTTTGGTATAAAAGAAATACTACAATGCAGAATAAAACTCACAGTAATGCTGTCCTGTAAAGAGACACAACAATAGCGATCAGAACAAGACCATTCCTTCAAGAGCGGCCTAATACGTGCAATCTGATATAACCCAAAAAGTGCTTTCAATGATAAAACATAATTTGGACGCAAATGTCTAAATCATATTGCTTTTTTTTTTAGTTAAAATATCCACCTCAACGCAGGATATTAAATGATGCCGTGACAAATTGGTATTTTAAGGACGCACACCACTTCATAGACCTTTTAAAGGATGTGCGTCTTAGTAGTACTGATGCCATGATTCATAATACATAAATTGTTCCTCACGCAGGTTTTGTCATCGATATATTCCTGATCATCAACCCCCATCTTGATTTTTCAATTTTCCTGTTATTGATTTCATAAAATGTATGAAGCGCCCATATATCTGACCTGATACTCTTGCAGGCAGGTAAAAACGGCAGCCCCACATATTCTTCTGTTTAAAATTCAAAATATTGGTTGTAGCCTGTAGCACCTTAGGGGTTTCAAGATTTTGCATATGCAGATTACATGCATTAGGGTTTCTTCTGTTTTACCTTACCATCTATATCATGCGTCGGTGTCCCCCTCATTTTGTCCGTACCAGTAACATTTTAGGGAGATCAACCCGAAACGCATTCTCATAAGGGCATACTTAGGGCCCGATTCACAGAACTAACTTAAGACAAAATCCTAAACTTTCTACCATTTTGTATTCACAGAAGGCACTTATTCATTTTGGTATTCACAGAAGACACTTACTCACTTCGGTATTCACAGAAGTTAGGAGTCCTAACTTTAGGACTCCTAAATGCCTTTTGTGAATACCGAAAGTCTTAAAATTAGGATTTTTCTCAGTTTAGGAGTCCTAAAGTTAGGAGTGCTAACTATACTACTACTAAACTGAGAAAAATCCTAATTTTAAGACTTTCGGTATTCACAGAAGGCATTTAGGAGTCCTAAAGTTAGGACTCCTAACTTTACTACTACTAAATTGAGAAAAATCCTAATTTTAAGACTTTCGGTATTCACAGAAGGTATGTAGGAGTCCTAAAGTTAGGAGTCCTAACTATACTACTACTAAACTGAGAAAAATCCTAATTTTAAGACTTTCGGTATTCACAGAAAGCATTTAGGAGTCCTAAAGTTAGGACTCCTAACTTCCGTGAATACCGAAATGAGTAAGTACCTTCTGTGAATACCAAAATGTGTAAGTGCCTTCTGTGAATACCAAAATGGTAGTAAGTTTAGGATTTTGTCTTAAGTTAGTTCTGTGAATCGGGCCCTTAGTGTGGTAGGGGAGCGGTGAGTGTAGGTAATCAGGTGAGATGCCAGGAGGAGTTTTTAAATCCCTTAAATCCAGTTCTCATGAGATTTTCTTAGCTTGCTGTGATAGCAGTTTTCCAGTAGTTCTTGATTGTAAGCTGCTTTTTAGTAAGTCTTCCGCACTTTGTCTTAATTGAAGTTTCCAAAAGCAAACACCATATAGTACCAGGGACGGGAACTTCTCCCAAAGCAGATGTTTTGTTGTGCCCATCGGGGCCATTTGCAGAGTTCTGCAATAAGTTATCAATTTTGCTCTTAGGACTAAGTCCTGCTTTGGCAATTTAAATTCTAGCCTTATTTGTGACTAGCTAGTACAATTCGGGAGAGCAAAGATATGTCGGTGGCAGATGCATTGCTGCTCATCTAGCCACTCGTGGAGATTATCTTTGAACATCATAGCACAATATATCAGGGCTGGCATCAGCTCTGCTGCCATCACCGTTAAAATGGCCTCTGTATTTTGGCTTGCCACACTTCTTTTCACCTGGCCCATCTTGCTGGCCAGGTGTTTGGCAGTCATTCTCAAGAAACCCAGCTGGGTATTCTTGCCTCCTCTTCCATCTAATGTAACCCCACGGTACTTAAAACTTGCTGTTCGTTCCAATCTTTTGTCTCCAATCAACCAGATGCCATTTTTAATTAGGTGTCTGTCAAAGATCATTGTTTTTGTCTTTTTCAGGCTGATGGTAATTTTATTTACTATGGAATATTATTCTAATGCATCCAGTGATCTCTCAAGGCCGATTTGAGTATTGTCAAGAATTACCATAACGTCTGCATATTGCAGAATTCGTATTTTCCACCACTTTGCCAGTCAGGTGGGAAAATCCTTGGTAGCACCAGATGGTTTTCCAGGTCTGTCATATAAAAATTAAAAAGGAGGGGGGCTACTATGCAGCCCTGTTTCAACCCTTTGTTCATAGAGACTGTTTCTGACGTCGCCCAATTTGCTAATTTGCTATTAGTTTGACTCTGACCCATGTGTAGCTGTATAATGATACTATTGCATTTAGGTGATGTGACTGTATCTGCCACTTCAAGGAATATTGTCGAAAGCGTTAGTAAGGGGGCGGAGCTTTCCTGGCTCCAAGATGGCCGTAAGAGCCTAGAGCTCTGGAGACCCGATCGCACAATCCTTTAAGAATCCTGTGCCCAAGGACTGCAACTGCCACGAAACGAGAGTGGTGCTGATGCGGAATGAGCCGTGACTCAGGGAACGTGGCCCTGTTTGGCAATATTTGCCGCAAGAGCTCAAGCGACATTCAGTCCGGAGTCGATACTGCGCCCAAATGGCGGCCGCTCAATATCCGCCCGTGATATCGCGGAGAGTGGCCAACTCGCGCACTGTGTCCTAGAAATATCAGCAGGGTACCGCAGGACTGTGCCCCCGGGAGGAGATAGATGTGGGCTGAGCCACGGAGGGGGACAGGAAAAGACCTAGCAGCCCCCCCCCCCCCCCCCCCCCCGATGCCGGTAGATGCGCACGGTAAGAGGATACCGAGGCCTTTGCTGACAACCGTGCGGAGGGGTTAGAAGTGGCGCCGTGACGGACCGCGGCATTGCAAAAAGGGCAGCGTGGCAGAGGACTAGCAAATCCCAAAACTGGCTGGTGCAACGTCTTGCACCAGATACAAGCCGCGACAGCCATCCTTGCACAAATTGCCATCAATGAAATAGTTTACTTCAATTCGTCCTTTAAATTCTGTTTATTCAAATGTTTAACATGGTTACCAAGTTTTACGCAGAGGCTGCGTGCTTCCATGCTTTAGCTACTGCAAAAATACCAATCCAGGCCTTAGTTTGCAGCCAGTCAGAAAACGCATTATACCCGAGTACACCCAATACATTTCTGGCTAAGCAAGCCCTTCGTCAGGGGTCTCTAATGGAAAGGAAGCCCATCAATAACCACAATCGTCACCCCAACACAAACAAAAAAACCTACGGAACATAAGGTATAAACCCTCAAAAACCAATAACTGTCTGCTAGTGCCTGTGATCCCTCTGCATCAGTGCTTTTCTTAACTTTTTGTTTTAAAAAACACATTGCCCCATATTTTACATTCCTTTCATATACCAATATTTGAACAAAAATTCCCCGTGCTTAGTTCACCCTCCGTGAAAATGCAAGTGGGGTGAAAGGCTTGGGACCGTCCAAAAGCCCTGTACAAGCAACACTTCAGCAGCATCAGTAAAAGGCTGGGGGGAGGGCCCATACTAACGGTGTGCATTATTGCATCACAGAATCTTCATTGCCGCGCAGCAATACCAATACCCCAGCTCAGAGTGGCGAACGGGCAAGCTGACACTGCGACCACTGCACATAACGAGTCCGGGAGAGGATGGCGTTTCTTCCACGAACACACCCAGGGAGCAACTACACAAAGGGATTGCCGACAACAACAGGCATACTACCGGAACTGGCACGTATGTGCAGGTTAGTTCTGCCTCCACAGAATGGGAAACGGACAAGGCGCAAAATAAGCTTCCATTTGAGGCCTGCAGGACCTCCAGGACAAAAGAGGCTGTCATGCATGGCGTGGAGCCTGAACCGGACCCTGCAGATCAGGCGGCAGACCCAGACCTCAAGCAGATACTCTTGGCAATGCAACGCAGCCACACAAAAATAGATGGGAAGATAAATGCACTGACATTTCCAATGGACAGAATGTCGGAGCACAAGGCTAGACGCGGTTGAGAAATGGGTATCCAACGCTGAAGATATCCTTTCGGCAGATTTCATGGCCCAAAAAAATGGACAACGCCCTACAAATACTGAGAGCCAAAACTGAGGATTTGGAAGCACGTTCCCAATGGAACAACCTGCGGATCATAGGAGTGGTAGAGACAACACGCCTCGAGAACATGGAACTTTTTGTTGAGAAACTCATGATGACCTCTATCTTAGGTAGGGATACGTTCTCCGATATCTTCATTGTGGAGTGAGCGCACCGCTCGCTGGCCCCCAGACCTGCACCTGGAGCTGCCCCTTGCCCAATTATAGCTCGTCTTCCCAACTACCGAGATCGTGATGCAGCGCTCCGCAAGGCACAGGAACTAAAGACACTGCTGTATGAGGGCATGGAGATATCGCAATATACGGACTACACTCAACAAGTGCAAGAAGCGAGACAGCAGTTTGCCATGGTGAAAAAGAGATTACGAGATATACAGCTGGACTACAGCATGATGTACCCTGCAAAGCTCCAAGTCAAGGCAGAAGGCAAAGTGCACTACTTCTTGGAGCAGAAGCAAGTTTTACATTTCCTGAAGCTACGTGGAAGCACGAGTAGCAGAGAAGCTCCCCACGTAGAGGCTCCAGCATATCGGAGGATGCGACGGAAGACAAGAACAACTAAGCAATCACTCCACTCTGAATAAACAGGAGCTACCTGCCCTTCTAAAATCAGAAGGACGAAGCCGTCGAGAGATGGGATGGACTGCGCATTAGCAATCATAGAGGTAGCATCGACGTCGGACCGTGGAGGGGACGCCGCAGACTTAGCTACAAACACAAACTGCACAGGTACGGCCATCCTGGCGGCAGGGCAAACCGTGCTCTTAAGACTCATACCATGGCTCTCTCCCCTGAGGAACTCTGGTTATTGCTTGGCACGTCCCATGACTCCCTACTAGGCCATATTGCATTAATAAGAGACAGAATACGAGTAACTGTGACGAAGGACGTAAACATTAGGCAAAGGAGGAGATTATTGCATGTGGACTTATTGTTGGCCTCTTCACCTGGCACTGGGAGTTGCGGCAGGACAGTTCAGCGGTTGGGCCAGAGGCAACAGAGACACGCATAGCAGGCAACATTCGCCCCTATGTGTGCAACTCCACAAGGGAACACAAGATTGGGGTTGTTAAGGGGGGTTCACTTTGTCGGGAGGGGGAGGGAATTTGTTTTGCGTTGCCAAGTTGGGGGGCAAATAGCGTGGGAGGGGATGAACTGGTTCATGTTAATGTTTGTTATCGGTACGTAAAAAACAAAATGGGACAGGTCACACAAGACAGCATGCAGCATCACCACATGAAGGAGTCAAAAAAACACATGAGTAACCAGCGCAAACAGGACAGCACAGAGGCACCTCATCTCAGACAGCTCACTTGGAACGTGCAAGGGCTCAACGATCACAGGAAGCTTAGGAAAGATGTAGCTTATCTCAAACGCCACAGGCGGATGCGCAATACTCCAGGAAACGTACCTCCCGCAGGGGACTGAGATGCTGACCAAACAAAGGATGCAAGGGCCTTACCATACTGCAGGATTCACATTACATGCTCGAGGGGTCCTCATCTGGGCGGACAATCTGGCGGGGGTGCACTTGACCGGCATACAAACGGATAAGGGTGGTAGATATGTGATAGCTAAGTGCCAGAAAGATGACTGGGTAGCAGATCTGGTGGGAGTATATGAGCCCAACAACGATGACCCACAATTTTACCATAAGCTCAATGCCAGGCTCATGCAGAGGGGCTACAACCCTCAGATATGGAGAGTGGGCTTTAAGTGCACGCTGACCCAAGCTTAGATTGGTCGGGGGCCACCTAGACATAAATCAGCTGCCGCCAAAGCGATATTAGACATTGCTGAGACCTCCGTTTGGTAGACATATGGAGGAATCAGCATCCAAATTAAGGGGCATTTACTCATTATTTATCTGCACATTATATACACACTCGCATAGATTACTGGCTCTTATCCAACAGCTTATTTTCCTGGGTGGGAAGGTGCAGGCCACGCACCCGTAACCCTGTACGACCACTCCCCAGTCCTTATGGAATTTAGACTCCTGCTCCGCCGGATGGCCCCGTTCACCTGGCGTTTTCCCCCCTACTCATTGATGAACCAGGTTTTTAGACCAGAGATGGGTCAGGCAATAGAAGAATTCTTTGTGCGAAACATAGGCACTGTCCCCACATTTGCCTTGGTGTGGGAAACATTTAAGGTATACATAAGGGGAGTGGCAATTTCCAAACAGGCGGGAGTACAGAGGTCCATAAGGAGTAGACTCTCGCACTTGGAAAAGGAAATATCCGATTTGGAGACGCGACATAAGCACACAGAAGATACCAAGGCGTGGGAAGAAATAATGACCAAACTAGCTGAATACCATGCCACAGCAGAATACAAACAGCTGTACAAGCATAGCAGACGAAGGAGGGAGTTTGGTCACGGAACCTGAGCAAATAGCAGTTAGATTCTGGCGCTACTACGCAGAATTATACCGCATGCGTATCGCTCATGATGAGGCCGCCACAACCGATTACTTTGAGCACATCGAGATGACCTGGCTCCCTGTCGAGCACAAAGAACATCTCATGGCACCGGGGAAGGCACCAGGAACAGACACCCTAACCGTTGCATTCTATAAGCCATATCAAGATTTCCTTATCCCACACTTGGTCACCCTTTATGAAGAGCAAGGACCCAGAGAGTTGCGCTTCATACAGACCCATGTCTCTCCTAAATGTGGACACCAAGATATATGCAAAAGTCCTGGCTAACAGGTTGGCCCTCCTGCTACCAGGGGTTGTAGGTGCCGAGGAGGCGGGATTTGTCCCGGGCAGAACGTTGACACACAATTTGAGAACACTCTTTGACACCATTCAATACATTGACCCGAAGGTGAAAGCTGCAGCAGTGTTCTTGGATGCTGAGAAAGTGTTTGACTCGATGGAGTGGGCTTTCTTGATGGCTGTACTTCGTAGAGTGGGGGTGGAAGAGGTATTCCTTAAGTTGATAGCGGTCCCATACAATAAGCCTACTGCTAGAGTGCAGGTGGGGAGCACTGTGACTGCCCCAATTGAGGTCTCCAGGGGCACCAGGCAGTGGAGCCCACTTTCACCACTTTTATGTGCTATAGTTGGTGAACCCCTGGCCTGTGCCTTTAGGGAATATCACGGGCACAGAGGCATACGCTTCTCGAACTACAAATTAATTACATCAACATATGTGGACGACACCTTGCTATATGTACAAGATCCTGACGTAAACCTATCTTTGGTGCTGAGGGAGGTTGTATGGTTTGGAGGGTTATCAGACTCCGCATTAACTGGGACAAATCGCTGATGTTCACACTCACCCCTGCCACGACACAAATAAACGCGGAGTACCCACTCCAGTGGATGTCTGACCCAATCAGATATCTGGGCATTCAGGGAGAACTATGGCCGAGCGGTCCAAAAGTTAGAAGAAGATATCGATAGATGGATTAAATTACCTTTATCCATGATGGGGCGTGGTGCCATAATGAAGCTGGTGGTCCTTCCTGGATTCTTATTCCTATTCCAAAATATCCCAATGTCACTGCCCGCTCTTTCTTCAATACGCTGCGATCCCATATGCTCTGGCTGGCCTTGGCTGGGAAGGAGCCTAAGGTTAGGTGGAACATCTTAGTACTGCCATATGACATGGGGAGACTTAACGCCCCAGATTTGGAGCTCTACTACAGATAAGCACAGAGCTCACTAGCGCTTCATTGGCTCCTGGATTCACAGGACTTACCACACTTGCATATTGAAAGAGGCGTTGTTGCCCATGCCGCCCTTCCCAGGCTGTTGTTCAGTGCCCTGGCAAGAAATTATGGAACTCTGGACTCACTCAACTCTACAATACATGGCTGGAAGTAGATACAGGAATACTATGCTGGCCCCCTGTTATACTCGCCACACATGAAACTCACCTGGTGCCATTGGCTTCGGCTTAGTCGGGAGGGGGGAGTGGTGAAGGCAATATGCACCCTTGGAGTTGAAAAACTGGGAGACCTATTGAAACCCGGAACGGTGAGGGAATGGGATTAATCCTGGGGGACTCCTCTACTCCTGTGTCTTTAACCAGATACCAGTACATTAGAGTGAGGCACTCCTTACGAGAACTACTGGGGAGTGAGATGCTAGAACCTCCAGACATATCAGCATTATCCGCCCTGATACAGGCGGACTACGCAGCCAAACTAGTCATGAAAATATATGCCCATACGCAGGAAACACGCAGACTGAAAATGATAAAAGACTGGAGTGGCAGAGAGATTTAGACATGATAATAGATGATAGGAGTTAGAAATACTGTTGTGCAGCAACACGCAGGGTGTCACTGAATGGCAGGCACAGGTTAATCCATTGCAAGTACATTAATAGAGTATATTATACTCCAGAGAGACTGTACAGGTATGGTATACGTGACACAAAAGAATGCAAAAGTTGCCACACAGACACCGCTGATTTTCCACATGTATTCTGGCTTTGCCTGGAGGTCGCTGGGTTCTGGGGAGGGGTGTTCCAGGAACTGGGTACCATAATAGGCACTGACTTAAAACTAGATCTCATGCTCGCCTTGCTAGGGTATGATAAAGGGTTTGTCGCCAAGGAAAGGAAACTGGTGGTAATTGGACTGATCTTGGCCAAGCGTAGAGTTGCAATGCGTCGGGCGAGGGGCCCCATCCCTACAATAAAGGAATGGTATACAGACATCGTGTATTGTAAGACTCAGACGGATGTCTATAGTGAACTATTATCGTCTCAAAGTCGCCCCAAACACTGCTAGAGCCCTCTCCAAAGGTACTTGGTTGGCAAAGAGACAGGCGAGGCCGAAGGCGAGCAAGATAGTAACAGGACAGAGCAAAGAATTCAAACAGAGTAGGCAGAATGTATATAGAAGTTGGGGGGAGCTCAACCAACAAGACACTCGGGATACAACCTGGAACCGAGAGTAAGGGCGGGGTGGAGGCTAGCACCTGGGGAGGGACGGCCGGCACTTCGCTCGAGCGGCAATCACTAGATGGTCGGGTCCCGCAAGATACTAAGTGTCGCAGACACAACCCTGTAAATGTTTGTACACGTTTACGGTATACTAAATGATGTGCCATGCTTAAAAACTGTCGGTATTTGGTATACTTGTCTCGCTCAATAAATAAAATAAAAATAATAAAAAAGCTGCATTTAATGGAAGGGCCTGGGGGCTCAT
The DNA here is from genome assembly GCF_964204655.1 of Triturus cristatus. NCBI lineage: Eukaryota > Metazoa > Chordata > Amphibia > Caudata > Salamandridae > Triturus > Triturus cristatus. The sequence goes on along the minus strand of NC_140584.1, from coordinate 627,478,267 downwards.
TGCTTCATCAATCAGACAAGAAAGAATTAGAAGATTATCCTCTATGTGGCAGTGTTTTTTAAATTTGGCTTGAAACCATGGCTATTTTTTTTCCCTTGGCCCACGTTTCAAGCTCTTCATACAATAGTTTGGCATAGCACTTCCCTTCGACATCGAGAAGCACAATTATTTGGTAATTTATGGGTGAGGTTCTGTCCCCTTTTTTGTATACGGGTACTAGAGTCGAACATCTTCAGCTTTCCGGAATGGTTGCCATACTTTGGCATACTGAGAATAACTGGGTTAAGATGGGCATCCATAGGCTCAAATCAGCTTTTAATAGTGCTACAGGTAGACTGTTGGGCTCTGGTACCCCGGCCAATCTCATGGTCCTTAGGGCTGCTTCAACCTTTTTTCATTGGCAGCCAAGTATTAGTGTCAGTCAATGTTATTACAGAATCCTTTTCCTGCACCCCAGGGGGTGCTTATGATGGCTGGTTGGCAGCGCTTGTTGAGGCTTAAGTTGATGGCCATTGGGGATCTCACCAACTGGGGTGTGTAAGCTGTTATCTTCTGTGGGACATGCCCAGTTTATATTATACCCACAGAAGGGGTCCTCTTCTGCGCCAGTGGGGAAGCAGTAAGACAGCTTTATAAGATCGACCCATTGTTTTGCTGACTATGACAAACCGTTTGGCTTTGAGTTTTGGTGAACTTATTCACTAGCCCCCTAAATTCTTAGAATCTTCTTGCTTTAGTGCTGCATGTAGCTTAGCCCATTTTTGATTTTTATTTGACCAGTTATTCGCCCATAACTGACTTCTGTGTACTTGCCTTAATTTTCTTATTCCTTCCTGAGTTCCTTTAACAGCCCGACTTGTATGTTTTAGGTCCTGGAGTGCCTTATTTAGCTCCATCCTTATATATTTGTTTTCCGGCTGTCAGCATGCCCTCCTCTCTTTTGTTCAGCTCTTCTTTTTGGGCCTTCTGTAGATTTGTCTTGAAGCAATGTGATCAGGGAGGGCCATCCTGTTATTAAGTCCTCTTCCCTCTAGGCTTCATGTAGCCTTCCTATTATAGCTGCACTTTGGTTGTCAATTTGATAGTTATCCATTTGTCAGTTTATTCTTTTAATTGCAACAGATTCTTCTGGGCAGCCTAGGATCATGGGGCCCGATTCACAGAACTAACTTAAAACAAAATCCTAAATGTATTACCATTTTGGTATTCACAGAAGGCACTTACTCATTTTGGTATTCACAGAAGGCACTCATTTCGGTATTCACAGAAGTTAGGAGTCCTAACTTTAGGACTCCTAAATGCCTTCTGTGAATACCGAAAGTCTTAAAGTTAGGATTTTTCTCAGTTTAGGAGTAGTAAAGTTAGGACTCCTAAATGCCTTCTGTGAATACCGAAAGTCTTAAAGTTAGGATTTTTCTCAGTTTAGGAGTAGTAAAGTTACTTCTGTGAATACCAAAATGAGTAAGTGCCTTCTGTGAATACCAAAATGAGTAAGTGCCTTTCTGTGAATACAAAAATGGTAGTAAGTTTAGGATTTTGTCTTAAGTTAGTTCTGGGAATCGGGCCCTTTATTTTATACCAGAGTGGTATGAAAAGGGGGCATGGCCTAGGAGCACCACTCTGCAACGCAGCTCCCTGGCGCCCGCGGTCCCGCCGGCTCCTCGCCTCCTGCAGGAGCCGGCATTGCTTCTCCACAAGGGGAGCTGCTGAAATGCATCTCCCCGTGTGGAAAAGCAATCTGCTTTGGATTTTGGAAGAGAGAGCAGGCTTCCCTGCTCTCGCTTCCAAAGTCCAAAGCAAGTTTGGTATGACAGGGCGGGGGCCGCAGAGCTCCTGCCCTGCCATAGCAAACAGCAGTGTCCCGGGGGTGGGCACCCTGGGACACTGTAGGGGCTGGCCCTGGGGAGTGGTGGTCCCCATGTGCCCCCCGCAAATAATTTAGAAATGCTCCATGGGGTGGTGGTCCCTGGTGCTTGGAGGCCCCCTACACATTAAAAAGGAAACCCTCCCGCATATTATTTAAAGCAAGCCCCGGGGGTGGTGGTCCCCGGGGATGCGGGAGGGCCGAGTGCCTTCCCGCACATTATTTAAAGGAAGCCCCGGTGGGTGCCGATCCCCGGGACACATTATTTAAAGCAAGCCCCGGGAGGTGGCGGTCCCCGGGGCTGCGGGGAGGCCGCGTGCCCTCCCGCATATTATGAACATAGCCCCGGGGAGGTGGTGGTCCCTAGGCCTGTGGGGACCCCCTCAGGCCCCCGCATATATTTTTTGGCAATGCTCCCGGGACCTGGCCCACCCAGGGGCCTCAATTAAAAAAAAAAATTCCGCGGGATTCGCGATGCCAGCGCGAATTTTGCTGAAATTTTAAAAAAAATGCTCCTTTTGGCCCTGGGGGTTCTTGTGGGACCCTCTGAGCAGGCCTGGGGGGTCAGGGTGTTTCTACCCTGCCCCCTTTTCTTTTTGTTCACCTTTGTTTTACTGTTTTTTTACGGTAGAACCGAGTCACAAGATGGCTGCCAACACTTCCTGGTTTGTGGAGTGTTAGCAGCCATTTACAGTGAAGCTCATGGTCAGGAGGGTTCGCGAATCCACCGCGTCCCTATATATCGAAACTTTTATTTTTTGAATTTCTCAGCAACCACTGAACGGATTTACACCATTTAAAAAAAAGGACGCTTTCTGAACCAAGCCCTACCTTTTTGCCAAATTTGGTGTAATTCCGTTCAACAGTTCGGGCTGTAGCCTTGGCTAAAGTTTTCTATGGGAAATTGATTTTTTTGACTCTTATTTTAGGAATTTCTCAGCAACTACTGAATGGATTTACACCATTTAAAAAAATGGTTGCTTTCTGAACCAAGAGCTACCTTTCTACCAAGTTCGAGCTGTAGCCTGTCTAAAAATTTCCTATGGAAATTAACACATGAAAAACGCGTTTTGGGACCCCCTTTTTTCTCAGCCCCCGCTTGACGAATCACCCCCAAACTTTCAGGATAGGAGCTGACCTGGATAGACTTTTTTTTTGAGAATTTGGCGAAGATTCATCAAACGACGCCAAAGTTATTAGCAAATCAAAAAACGCTTTTCCTAAAACTGAAACTAGGTTCTAACTATAACTACCTACAGGCGACCGCCAGTAGGTAAGATATATATCTATGAATACCATCATATAAGGAAACTTAAACCCATGTACATGCACACTTGTAGATAGACAACCTCATCTGTATACCCAGACATACATATTTTTGTCAAGTTTGAATGTACATGTAGTGTCAATATTTATGTATTTCTTTATTTATTAACTTATTCCATATGCATAGGTGTGTGTGTGTGTGTGTGCGTGTGTGAATATATATATATATATCTCAAAAAGCAATTGTATTTAACAGTGTATGCATATTTATGAACATATATGTGTATGTCTGACCATGTAAATACTGTTATATGTATGTACTTATTACCTACTGGCAGTCTCCAGTAGGTAGTTATAGTTAGGACCTATTTTCCATAGGAAATCCGCAACATTCTATTTGGAATAACGTTGGCGCCGATTGACGAATCTTCGCGAAATTTTCCAAACTTCTGGCCACCTCCGGTCTGCTCCTATCCTGAAAATCACAATGATTCGTCAAGCGGGGGCCGAGAAAAAAGGGGGGTCTCAAAACACGTTTTCCCCATGCATTTTCCCATAGGACCTGTTGACGCAGCTACAGCCCGAACTGCTGAACGGAATTTCACCAAATTTGGCAAAGAGGTAGTCCTCAGTTCAGACTCGTGCCTTTTGCTTAAATGGTGTAAATCCGTTCAGTAGTTCCTGAGAAAATTAGAGTTAAAAAGATAGATATATCTGGGCGGAGCCTAACCACAAATCTCATCGTGAGATCTGATTGGCTGTCAGTACTTCATCCAAGAAGTGTTGGCAGCCATCTTGGGACCAATATACATGATAGTACCTCATTAAAAGCATTGCAGTTAATAGAAGGTTTAAGACTTTAGTTATATTATAAATCATTTGTTGATGGTACCATACTCATTTTAGGAATTGTGGTGTGTACTAAGGTGATTTTACCATGTGGAAAAGCCTTCTGCTGTGATATCATGAATCATGTTTGAGAGAAAACTATTTTCTCATGCTTTTCCCACAGAGGTTTGGAAGGTGATCTATAAGCTAAACTGAGAGCATATTTTCTGTAAATTCACATTATCTTTCTCAGTCATGTGAGAATGAAGTCTGACATTCTCAGTAACACATGTACATCCAACAAGGGCAGAGACTGTCAGTTGATTCCTTTGTGTTCTACTGCAGCTTCCCAGAGTGTTCTAAAGAACAACTAGAGCGCTAACAGTCTTACTTATGACAAAAGTATGGCACACCTGAAGCCATCTTGATTAGAATAAAGTGGTAACACTTAAAACATTTAATTTACAAAGGAACAAAATGAGGGGTGTTGTAAATAACCCCAAAAATGCAGAGTTGATTAGAGGTTATCGTTTATTCGTTAGGATCCTTCAGCCTCTCACAGTGGTATGTCAACATTCTAAGCGGAGCATCAGCTCCAACATTCTAAGCCTGGGCGAGCCCATAAGGCGAGGGAGAGGAGGGGGGAAAAAGGGGACAAGGGGAAACAGGACCAGATTACAACACATCTCCCTGCGAAGCAGAGAAAATTAAACATGAGTCAACATATCAGAGGAACAATTTCCCTTAGCCAAAAGCCAAAAATTAAGAGTTACATTTACAGTTTCAGTTACAGAATTGTGCACCAGGAAGGCGTTACCCAAGAATAAGGTTGGAACGAGAAAAAGAAATACACACAATGCAAACCTACAACAGTTCCTTACAGCTGAAGGCTACTACCCCAAGAGACTTGAGGGTGGGACTAGGGGAATTAAGGTCCCATTTTGTAGTCCGATTGCCAAGTTGGAGGTTTACGCACCCTTGTCACTTTGAGTTCCCCACTCATGGGCGTTACAGGACTACGCTCATTCTCATAAGTGGGTTTGGCCCCTGTAGTGCTTGGACAACTAGCTATGTTGTCCATACTCCACGTGCCTCCGTCTTCCAGCACAACTGAGTTGTTGTTAACCCGAGTTATTCTCAGTGGTTTGGTAAATGAGGAAGTCATGGATTTAGACAGGGACGGCCTCTTAACCACCACCCACTGGCCTTCACTCCACTTTTTCTGTGAAGCTCCCCATCGACTGTCGTACCTGTGCTTGTACTCTTGTTGATGTTTGTGAGTTTTCTCCAACACCACGTCTCTGTCCACCCACACCGGAGTTCCTCCGTTTAGCCAGTTAGGGGTGAGTTTGGAACCAGGGTTCCTGCCTTTGAGAGAAACAAACGGTGACACTCCAGAGACAGCATTGGGCGATGTATGGTATGACCACAGCATTTTCCTAATGGCTTCCTCCACCGGAACCTGGGTGCTCAAAGCAAGCTGGATGGTGTCCTTTAACATCCTGTTCGCCCTTTCCACCAGTCCATTGGCTTTGGGACAGTAGAGTGGGGCCTTGATGTGTGAGATGGACAGCATGGACATGAACTGCTTCATCTCCTCTGAAGCGAATTGAACTCCGTTGTCCGTTATTATGACACCTGGTATACCCTCCATGGAAAAGACGTCTCTCAAAAAACTCAATAGTGACGCGGTGGTAATGGAAGAAACCATTCTCGTTACAATCCAATGAGAATGGTAATCTATGGGGACAAACATGAACCTCTGAGATTGGTTCAGTAGGTTTAGGGGACCAATTATGTCCAATCCCAACTTTTCCCATGGTACGGTGGGGACTTCCACCGGGCTTAACGGTGCTTTGCGGACAACTTTGGTTTTGTCACAACAACCGCAGGCTGCACAGTTCTTTACTTGATCCTCCACTAGTGAATCCATTCCGGGAAATCAATAGTGTTGCCTGATTTTGCTTTTCGTCTTGCTCCTCCCTGGGTGGCCCTCGTGGGCAATCTGTACTACTCTTTCATACATGTTTTTCGGAGGAATGATCTTACTTCCTCTACAAATTTGGTTATCAACAATAGATAATTCATCTTGTACCAGCCAAAAATGGCGCATAGACTCCGGCACCTCCTGCTTGTTAGCAGGCCAACCTTTGCTTATCCAATTCCTCAGTGTAGCAAAATCTCTGTCATCACTTATGGATTTCTCCCACTCCTCTCGATTGATGGCTGGAATTTCAACCAACAGAATTGTCTCCTCCGGTGGGTTTTGCATCGGGTTCCCATTGATCATTGGTAGTCTGGAAAGACAGTCCGCTACCCTATTCTCACTTCCTGGGACGTATATCATGGTGTAGTTGAACCCTTGTAGACTCAGCACCCATTTAGAGATACGGGGAGTGGTATTTTCCAAGCGTTTAGTGGAGAATAACGGTAGTAAAGGTTTGTGGTCCGTCCTCAACACAAACGGGATGCCCCATAAGAAATACTTAAAGTGGTTTATGGCCCAGTAGCATGCCAATGCTTCTTTTTCTATTGTCGAGTAGTTCAATTCTGCGTCTCTCAAAGTTCTGGAAGCAAAGGCGATTACAGTCTCTTGACCGTTAGACCTCTGCGTTAGTGAAGCTCCCAAACCCTTCGCGCTAGCATCTGTGGTGAGAGTAGTTTTGGCATTGGGATTGAAGGCACTCAGAATGGGTGCATCGACAATGGCCTCCTTGATGAGTTGGAAAGCTGATTGGTGATCTTGTTTCCACTCGAATTCAACCCCCTTCTTCAGCAACTCTCTGAGGGGACGCACCTGATCCGCAAAGTTTTTGACGAACTTTGACATGTATTCCGCCAGCCCCAGGAATGATTTGAGTTCATCCTTGTTGGTGGGTGCAGGGGCTAGTTTTACAGAGTCCACCAGACTGGATTTGGGTTTGATTCCCTCACTTGAGATGGTGTGACCTAGATAAACTACAGATTCCACCCCAATTTTACATTTGTCCTTCTGAGTGGTGAAACCTGCCCTACTAAGTCTGGTCAACACTGCTTCCAGAGTTTTATTGTGTTCTTCAGCTGACGAACCGTGAATCAAGATGTCGTCCTGGAAACAGAGAACTTTTCCCAGACCTTGTAGTATGTGTTGCATGACGCGTTGGAACACCGCTGCCGCCGATGCCAGGCCGAAAGGCAATCTGGAAAACTGATAAGCTCCATGCGGGGTTATGAATGAAGTGAGGGGCTTAGAATCCGGGTGGAGAGCGACTTGGTGGTATGCCGAAGATAGGTCTAGGACAGTAAAGACTTTGGCTCCATGGATGGCGGACAGCATTTCATTGATGTTGGGGAGGGGATGTCGGTCAACCCAAATGTTAGAGTTCAAGTCCCTGAGGTCAACACACAGACGGATCCCCTTGTTACCCCCTTTGGCTGCTACCACAATGGGCGCCAACCATTCAGAGCTCTCAATCCTCTCGATGATCTTACACTCTTCCAACCTGTCCAGCTCCTTCTTAAGCGGTTCCCTCGTCAACAGCGGGATAGACCTAGGTTTGTGGATGATGGGTCTAGCATTGGCTTTAAGTTTGATTTTGTGGAGGAAGCCTTTCAGGAGTCCGAGCTTGTCCGTAAACACCTCTGGGAAACGATTGCAGACTTCCATTCCTACACTGGACCTGTCGATCAGGTACACCGGTTCCGTCGCGTTGGGGTCCAGTTTGATTCCTAAATCCTTTTGGTGTTTCCACCCTAGTAGGTTGGAACCGTTCTTTGTGATGTAGACCTTTCCCACGGTTGATCTGTCCTTAAAATTAATGTTCATGAGACGCATTCCTACCAGTGGTATGGGATCCTGATTATAACCCCCTGGTTTGATGTCTGGAGGTGAAAGACTATACACTCCTGTTCCCGACTTAGCCCGAAACGTGGCTTCATTGACGAGTGTATATGGGGAACAGGAATCAGCGTAGACCTCGTACTTGACGTTGTCCAAAAATATTTCACATTTGGGGTAGGAAATGCCGTTGCTTTCTGAAACATTGGAAACTTGGAACACTATATCCTCGCTAGGTAGTTGTTGTTCCTGCTCACTGCCTATCATGTGGGTGACACTGTTTTTCGCATTGTGGCATAGTTTGGAGAAATGGCCTCTTTTCTTACACTTGCTGCATATAACACCCCTTGCAGGACAGCTTACGCTGTTTGCTAGATGATTGGGATTTCCGCACCTGTAACATTTCAACTTGTTCCCCGATGCAGTATGTACTTCAGTACTGGAAGATGAAGGTTTGTGTTTGTGGTCTTTAACGGAGATCTTGTGTACACTGCTCTCCGCAACTTGTTTTACCTCCACGGCTTCCTTCATTTCATTCATGCAATAAGCTGTATGCTCTATGCTCTTAGCAATATCAATAGCACGTTTTAAATCAGGGGCTTCTGCAAGAAGTCTTTCCTGGATCTTCTTGTTACTGGTACACCTTACAAGCTGATCTCTAATTAGTGACTCAGTTAACACACCAAACTCACACGTAGAGGCTAAACCCCTCAGAACAGCAATGTCATTTATCACCTTTTCGTTTTTCCCCTGAATGCGCAAAAAAAATTTGTGGCGTTCCAACACAATATTAATTTTATCTCCGAATTGAGCTTCCAATTTCAACAATGTTAACTGATATACGTCATGTTGGACATCTCCCTCGCCCCCCACTCCCTCATTAGCATTTTCAACAATAGCATCAGGCAAGTCATCAAAAATATCCCTCCCATGCTTTCCCAGATTGTGTAATAGGACATGTTGTTTACACACTGCAGAAAACCTGTCCCCCCCAATGGCAATAAGGTAGGACTCAAACAGGTTTACCCATTTTTTCCAGGGAATAGTAGGATCCCCGCTCTCATCCAGGAATGGAGGGGGTTGGGACATAGCAAATGCGGACATTATGAAGAACAGTAAGGAAGAAAAAAGTAGAAGAGGGGAGAAAAGGACTATAGAAAGAAAAGTGAGGAAAGATGAGGTGAGGAAACGAAAGAAACAGGTGGCGGACTGGTACTAGATGACAATAAAAGAATAAGAGAAATAATTACAAAACCAGTAGTACAACCCTCTGTGCAAATGAAAAGAAACCTAGGAGAAAAACAAAATTGCAGAAGAAACAGAAACTTGCGTGAGCTGAGCCTGTCAGCGATAAAACGAGGCAGGCCGGATGATCTTTGAAAATAATAGAGAATGAGTTAATCTTTTCCAGCAGGGGGAGCAGTCCTGAAGAAAACAAAGAGCAGTGTCTTGCCACGGAGCGGCCTCTGAGGAATTCAGTCAGAGGAGGGGCGGAGACACCAGCAATAGGAGGAACGAAGGACGCTACACTGACGAGACAGGAAATTAGAAGGCGACACCATCGCTGAGGAGAGCAGCTCACGCGTACATGGCACACAGCTTCTCCCACGACGCGGCGCTGATCTTGGAAAGCAAGAACCACCAGCAGCTTGCTCCGAAAATCCAGTCGTGCCAGGAACTCTCGAGAGTCTCCGACTGCCAACTGCCGCGCAATAAATGCCGGCCCAGCGCCGGTCACCTAGGAACTCACCGCCCAGGAATTACCTCCGTAGTAAGGTTCATCAGGAGGAGAGCTGGGGAGGCGTCCCAAATTTGGAGTGGCGGAAAGCAGGCAAACCGATCACCTCAGCTGACCGGGGCTCATAGGCAGAGAGTAGTCACGGAGGAAACCAGCGCAAAAGCCTTACAGTCAAACTCTCCACCACGGGGTCAGCAGCGCCGAGGGTGTATGCCGCAGTCAAATCCCTCTTGAAGCGGCCAGTAAGGTAGAACGGGGTGCGGAGGGGCGACCACCAGCAGGAAAGTCCGATGAGAGGCAGCAAAATACTGGGGGAAGGATCCGGACCGTCCCCAGTACGGTGAGTTATATCGTCGCCAAATTAATGTTGTAAATAACCCCAAAAATGCAGAGTTGATTAGAGGTTATCGTTTATTCGTTAGGATCCTTCAGCCTCTCACAGTGGTATGTCAACATTCTAAGCGGAGCATCAGCTCCAACATTCTAAGCCCCGGGCGAGCCCATAAGGCGAGGGAGAGGAGGGGGGAAAAAGGGGACAAGGGGAAACAGGACCAGATTACAACAAGGGGGTTCATTTTGCCATAGAAATTATGATTAGTGCTGCAGAATGAAAAATTAGGGCACATTTTGACTTCTCAAATCCTCTTCTATTTCACAAAAAAATTCTGACATGCAGACTGAAACATGCACTTTGAATACCAGCAGCAGACTTCCCTGGTGAGCAGTAGCTTTACTACAGTGATCTAATGAGCAACTAGAGTGCTAACATTCAGAATTAATGGCAAATGTGTGACACATCTGAATGCCTTCTTGATGGAACCAAAGTAAAAAACTGAAAGTATTTCCTACTGAGGAGACTGCAGTAAATGAGGAAATTAGGAAACTTCATAACAAATAAATCTCCCAAGATGGCCACCAGAGACAAAAGAGCCCAAATGTAGCCCAAATATCACCCAGATGTAGCCCAAGTATAGCCCAAGTATAGCCCAATGACAGAATGTCCCAGAGTGTTCTAACGAACACCCAGAGCGCTAACAGTCTTACTGAGGAAATATGAATTTTTATGATCGATTGTGTCCCCTATCTTAGACCCCAACGGCTCCATGTACATGCTACAAGTACAGGTATGTTCCCTCCACTTCAAGCTATGAAGACGCAAATACATATGCGTCCAACGTTAACATGTCCTCTTTCAGATCCGCCATGAATGGGTCAAATATTCCGTTCCTAAGTATGCCTTGCCACCGTCTTTATATGGTGTACCTTTCACGTTTTTCAGCTCTGGCAAGGTAGGCCCTGAATTCTGCCATCGAGCTTTTCCTGCCTTCTGCCTCTGAATGCTCCAGCCTGGACCTGTATCTGTATCCATGACCTTTGTCTTACTTCCTGCGCGGCTAACGGTGCCTGGCCCGGCCTGTTGCCTGCCAAGACTGTATTCAGCCTTCAAGTTATCTGCTCCGCTCCTCGAGAAATGCATTCCTGTCTAGTAGTTTAGGTAAACATCCTTCCAGCTACAGAGCAAAGGGCCCGGCCTTACTGTCTCCGTGCAAGTAATTCATGGCTTCTGTTGCCATGGTAGGCCCATGCCCCCTCGCATCTCATGTAGACACGTAGACGCTTATACACGCACTAGTAGTCAGTATAGGATAGCCTCTGCCTGAGAGACCTTTCCTTCCAGATAATACAGTTCCTTAAACACAAGATATTAGATACGATTTGGGATTAGGTTGTTCTGACATCCCAGACTTCTGTCTCCTCATGTAGGGCTAAATGTCAAGTCCCCTTCACCCTCCAGTTACACGTCAATCACACGTCATGCTACTGTGCGCGTATCTCTGCCATGTATTTCTGCTGACTTTGCAGGATTCTCTTATGGATCCACCCACCTGTGTCATCATCAGAAAGACGTTTCCTGTACACGCCCTCATGCACGCCTATTGTAACGCCTTTTTCATTACGTATGTGTATTCTTATCTCTCTTCTCAGCTGTCACGCCTTCTGCATATGTCTTCACTGTAATGCATTGACTATATATATGATAACCTGTCAATAAAGTATTGCTCTATCCCTTCCCGAACCTTCGTGGTGACGGAACCCGATTGCCTGGTTCGAACCAATTCCTTTGTAAGGAATAAACCCATTTTAAAACCTCAAATACCACGGATTCTGCCTCTTATTTTTACTGAGTTATTCTTATTAAATTTTACCGCATAAATTAAGTCTAGGTAATTAAAATTTACCACATAATTGGCGCCCGAAGAGGGACACCTTCCCCACCTCACGCGCCGGAGGTGCGTTGCAGACCCGGTCTCCTGCCACAGCCGGACGGACAACTACGCGTACCCGCAGGATTTCCTGTATCTCCCTCAGGCCAACGGGGGTGACTGAGGCTGCGATCAACACCCAGACGAGGCGGTGAGGAGTGCGGAGGATCCCGACCAGAGCCTAGCTGAGAGAGCAAGATCCGAGGTATACAGAGGCCCACCAGATTCCGAAGTTCCGAAGTAACTAAGTCACGAGTCGAGTCCAGTCCAGTCTGGTCTAGTCCAGTCCAGACTTCCCGAGGCCTTCTGTTCCGTTCCGTGCTTCCCGGTGAGTACCGTTGCTGGGGACGCATCTAGACGTGCGCATTGGTTTGTGCCGGTCAAGACGGGTTTGGGTACACAGATCCGGTCTGCACTGTTTCAGCAGTGTATCTGTACTGTTTAGCAGTATATCTAGTATTATGCAGTTAACTAGTTTTATTCTAATTATTATTGTTCGTTTTAAAATGTTTTAATATGTTTTAAATGTCGTGGTATGAGTGATTGTTCGATCTTCATTACTGTGTTTATTGTATTAATTGTGTTCAAGTCCGAGTAGGAACCAAGTAGCAAGGTTAAGATGCCGTTATTCTCGAAATTAAGACAGATAAAAACTAGAAAAGGGATACTCGAGGAAGCCGTTCCCGTTCCACCTAGGGACACTCCAGGGTACTTTATGTACCATAAACATGGCCTAGATGCCGTATTATATCTCGATTTATGGGTAGACTACACCAAGGATTTAGCAGAGAATCAGAGATGGCCCGTTGCTGGGACATGGGATGCAGATTGCATCATGAGAGTAGAAGAAGCATTATGGAAAAAGAAAGCCAGACAGTCACAGAAAGATGCAATTGAATTATGGCGTAAAGAATCGCATAGACGCACAGAGAAAGCACTCAGAAAAGAAGAGAAAAGTAGGGAGGATTCAGACAAAGCCCGAGAAAACGTATTAATTGAGGAAGGTATCCGAGCAAAAGCAGAACAAGTAGACAGACAACGAAACACTCTTATGAATGGTATGTATCCTCTTCTGGCCGAGGGTTTACCTAAGGCCACCCTGGAAGTACCGAAAGATCTGCCACCTCCATTGCTTCCGACTAAATTGCACCCCAAGACCGCAAAGGACATTTTCCTTTCTTCCTATTTAGACGATGTAGCCCCCGAATATGTTAATGCTCCGCCGCCACGCACACCACCTGCAAATGGCGCTCGACCCCGAGATAATCTGCCCCCACTTCCGCAGCAACATACTCCTCCTTCCGTTCCAAACCTTCCGCCCGTTCCTCCACTTCTTCCTACACCTATTCTTCCTACCTTACACCCAACGAATCCTTTTGGACCTAGCACCTCAGGAGGTGCGACAGGAAGTTTTCATACGCCGCCATCAGTGCGTCGATTGACTTATAGGGATTTAGCACACCAACGTACACCTCAGACAGCGAATTATGACATATTTAAAGAGCCTCTTACAGACTGTAGATATGATCCAGTACCAGGTAAAGACGACAGAATGATGCTATCATCAGTACGTCTACGACGAGTTGCGAACTATTTAATGATATTACCAGGAATGATTGATCATCTAGACAAAATATATCACTTTGTCCAAACAGGGCAAGGTCCTGAAAGTATTGGCGAGGCCATGGCATACCAGAAAGTGGACACGCAAAAACTGTTGTTACGCTTCCTTATAAACTGCCTGATAAGACACAGAGATAGGCCAGGTGTAGACCCGGAAGAAATGAAAGCACTTAACAAATGGGGTCAGAATATAGCAGACGGAAAACATGATAAACAGAATAGTATAGAAAGTATGTACCGAAGGATCAGAAAAACAGTAGAACAAATATGTGAAAGAGAACAGCCTGAAAGAGAAATAGATGCAGATAAAACCGAGTCCTCGGGGGAGGAGGAGGAACAGCTAGAAATGACAACAGGACAATTACAATTACCAGCTAGAGAAACGATAGCTTATGTGGGTAAGGGAAGATCCTTCAATAATTCAATACGTCCGATACGTCCAGAAAGTAAGAGAATTTTTCGAGCAGCTATGTCAAACCCAAAGACTCCTGAACATTTGTTTCAGGCTACTGATAAAATACTTCAAGAACGAATGGGGTACCATGTACCCGATTCTATGGATGAACAAGAATTAGCCAGGTCAGCAGTACAATGGGCTGACAGTTCTGATAAATATAGTGATGACGCGCTAGTACATACGTTTTTGAATCTTTCACCAGACGAACAGCGTTTAGCTGGTATATACATGATACAACACCTCCTTATATTATATAAGGGCCAACACTCCGATCCTGGTCCCCTACCTGATATACTGATAGAACTACTGATGAATAAATGGAGAGGTCTAGGTACCGATCTAATTAAAGTAATTCTAGAATATCGACACAGATATAGTGCCTTTTTGTGTCCAGAGCATGATTCATTCCCTCCTTGGCTGAATCATGCTCCCTCCATGGAAAGAAAGACGTATTACTTAGACAGACAGAATCCCTTACGCGAAGTGCACCCAGTTAGAAATGATGATAATACTTTTAGACGCGTGTTTGTGTACACGCCTATAACTAAAATAGAACTATTGGAAATGAAAAAATTAGTGGCCAGCCATGACAGAGATCCAGCAGGTTTTCACCGTGAAATAAAAGACATGTTACTCATGGGTGATTATACCTATCCTGACATTATGAAAATATTGAAAGTATTATTGCCTGCCGGTATTTACGAGAAACTCAAAGAAAAAGAATGGGAGGTGGGAGAACAAAAGATTGATTGGACAGCATTAGAAAACGAAGAAAATGCCCGAACTGCAGGCCTAGGGCTTGGAGACAAAACTAAAGCGTTACCAGGATTATTAGTACAAGTATTGCCACGTTTATTAACTACGAAAAAGGAAGACTGGGGAGCAATCTCAGCTTGCAAACAGAAACCCGATGAAGACACTAGTGATTTTTATTCCCGATTTGAAAAATGTTTTGGTATTAATAGCGGCCTGAAAGCAAGTAGCGATTCATATCCACATCTTTTTGTAACAAAACTAGTCGAGAATTCCCTGCCGCAGGTTAAGAACAGAGTATTGAAAGTAGAGAGCTCTTGGCAAGCTAATACCCCGTCACAAATGTTACAAATGTTACAGTATCACCAGAATAGAATTAGAGAAGAACAAGAACACGAACAAAGACGTATGAAAGACACGAAAATGAAAATGCTCGTCGCCCAGTCAGTTCCAGCTGACAGTCATAAAAAGGGTGCGACACAGTCCAATAATTCAGCAGTTCCTGTTAAAGGGACATGCAACTATTGTAAACAGCCAGGTCATTATATAAACGATTGCGCAGTTCTGAAACATAATATCTCTACGGGTAAAACCAAGGAGAGACCGCGTCCGCCTAGACAGGATCAGATCCAACAACAAGTACCTCAGAATGTACAGCCTATGCAAGCTGCACAACAGACCGTAGCGGCCCCACAGCCACAGCCTATTGCCGCAACACAAAACACGACACAACAGATGTACCAGTATGCACAAAATGACTATCCCGACTATCAGCGATACACATGAAACAGCCTAGAGAGGGAAGTTGGCTTACCCCTTATTGAGGTTCCTGTAGATCAAGAGGGTCCTTATGTACATAGTCAAGTATTAGGGAAAGACAGAAAGTTTTTAATTGATACAGGGGCAAGCAGAACAACTATAAGTCACGACGAGGTTCCAGGGGCACCCCTCTCAGGCTCACAAAATGTTTCCCTTGGATTTTCAGGAAAGCCTATTGTTAATGAAGTATCGCAACCTCTTCCTGTTGCAGTTGGTCCATTGACACGGACTACAGATTTATTGCTTACGAAATCATGCCCAGAAAACTTGTTAGGTATAAAGACATTGAAAGCTCTAGGAGCTGTAATATGTTGTTCCCCGGAAGGGGTACGACTATTTTTGCGTGACTTTAAAGGTCACTATGTATTTAGAGACATGGATCACCGGTTACAGAATGTCCCTGCACATTTATGGGCACAAGGCCCTACTGATGTAGGTTGTATGCATATTACACCATATCGAGTCACACTCAAAGCAAGAGTGGTATTACCACGAATTCGACAATACAAGTTACCTCCAGATGCTGTAGTGGCTTTGCTGCAAATCATTGACGAGCTCATTGCACAAGGAGTGGTTGTGGAAACCGACTCCAATGTATGTAATTCTCCTATTATTCCAATTTTTAAACGAACTGATCCAAATGCACCCCCAGTTTATCGATTAATTATTGATCTGCGCGAATTGAATAAATGCATTGTACCACAATATCCCGTGGTTCCAGATATCTCTTCATTATTGACAGCTATAGATTCAGAAGCAACGTTCTTTACTGTAATTGACCTCAAGAACGCCTTCTTTAGCGTCCCAATCGATCCGGAAAGCCAATATTTGTTCGGATTTTGTTTAAATGGACGAAGCTTCAAATTTGCACGCGCACCTCAAGGATTCACAGAAAGCCCCAGCATCTATAGCCAAGCATTGAAAAGACAACTTGACAGTATCCACATGCCTGTTAACACTGCCCTGCTTCAGTATGTCGATGATCTGCTGATCACCGCCCGAAGCGAACCCGAATGTGAAAAAGCATCACTGACGGTTTTACATTTTCTGGCCGACAAGGGGCACAAGGTGTCCCCTTCGAAGCTGCAATTCTGTGTTCAGCAAGTTGTGTACCTTGGGCACTTGCTGTCCAAGGGGGGGAGACAGCTCACACCTGACCGTATCCAGTTAATTGTAAACATGCCACCACCCAAGACACAAAAGGAGGTGCGGGCCTTCATAGGTCTCACTTCGTACTGTAGACAATGGATTCCCCAATATGCATTTCTAGTAAAGCCACTCATTCAGTTGACAACCCAGGAGGCAGCGACTTCGACTGTCCTCCCTTGGACTCAGGCACATACACAAGCTTTTGAAGACTTAAAGAAAGCCTTATGTCAAGCACCTGTTTTAGCGACACCATGTTACAGTAAGCCTTTTACACTTTTTGTTACAGAACGCGAAGGTACTGCCTTGTCAGTACTCACTCAGGAACAAGCAGGTTCACACAAGCCGTGTGCTTACTTTTCTAGCACATTAGATCCAGTAGCCCAGGCTCTGCCTACGTGCCTGAAATCAGTCGCAGCAACAGCTTTAGCGATCAGACAAAGCGATTCCATAGTATTTGGACATCAATTGACAGTGCAAGTTCCACACTCCGTGGAAGTTCTTTTAAACCGAACTCAGACTCAGCACTTGACTATAGCACGACTGACAGGTTACGAATTAACATTGTTTCAGCCACACATAGAAATCAGACGCTGTAGTACATTAAATCCTGCCACACTTTTGCCATTAAGTGGAACAGACCCATTGGCACATGATTGCATTGAAGTCATTACTATTACGACGAAACCCAGACAAGACTTGACAGACATTCCATTACCAGATCCAGACCTGACACTTTATGTGGATGGTTCATGCATGAGAACAAGTACAGGAGAATTAGTGGCCGCTTACGCAGTCACGACAGACACCGAAGTTATTGAAACAAATTGTATTGACACATTGTCAGCTCAAGCAGCAGAGCTCATCGCTCTGACACAAGCCTGTATTCAAGCCAAAAATAAAAGAGTCAACATATACACAGATTCACGTTATGCATTCGGAGTTGTACATGACTTCGGAGTCCTTTGGCGAGAAAGAGGTTATTTGACTTCTCACGGTGCCAACATTCAACACGGTCCCCTCATTCAAGCTCTGTTAGATGCAATACATCTGCCTACTTCGATATCTATCATGAAGTGCAAGGCTCATACAAAAGTCACCGATATCATTTCCCAGGGTAACGACCTAGCAGACCGAACAGCTAAGCAAACAGCACAGAATCGGACTCATGTAACTGACTTGACAAAGACAATAGTTCCGACATCGACACACTGCATGACAGTTAGGGATCCCGCCCTTGATGTAATTGACATACAGACACATGCTACACCAGAGGAAATCAAGAAGTGGACTGAACTAGGAGGGATCCAAACAGATCAGGGATGGATGACGAAGGGAAAATCTACATGGTTTCTCCCAGACTCAATGGTTCAAGTTATCGTTAACACAATACATAGTCCAGCACATCTAGGAGAGAAAGCTATGTTAGACAGTATTCAAAACATTTGGTTTAATAAACACTTACGAGCTGCAGCCAAACAGAAAGTGCGTACTTGCATGATTTGTTGTCAGTTCAACCCAGGTAAAGGCGTTCCTGTAGAGCAAGGTGGATTTCAACCTCCTGATCACCCTTTTGAAGTCCTCCAGATGGATTATATCCAGATGGAACGTTGTCGAGGATTCAAATATGTTCTCGTAGTTGTATGCGCACTTTCTCGTTGGACAGAAGCATATCCAGTCTCAGATTACACTGCCCCGACCACTGCCAAGCAGCTGGTTCGTGAATTCTTCCCACGGTATGGTTTGCCCCGTATCGTGTACTCAGATAATGGCCAACCGTTCTCATCCGAGCTAATGAAACACATTTCACTCCTGTTAGGCTATCAATGGAAATTCCACTGTGTCCGGCATCCCGAGGCAGCAGGTCTCGTGGAACGTCACAACCAGACTCTGAAAATTAGACTTTCTAAAATCTGTAGAGAGAAAGGCGTCGACTGGATAGTAGCCTTACCAGTTGCACTCTTTTACATGAGAATGATAGCACATTCTCGAACAGGGCTATCCCCGTACGAGGTGGTCTTCGGTAGGCCACCAAATATGTGGGGGACGCCTATACCTCGTAAAATCACTGATATTGATTGTAATATGCTGACAGATTACCTTGCTTCCTTGATGTCTGCACTACAATCTTGCCGTTCACAGGTAGCTGCAGCCTTTCCCGACAACACCGAGGTGAAGCCCCATGAAGTGGTTCCCGGAGATTTTGTTTTTATAAGAAATTTCGACAGGAGGAGCCCGCTGGAGCCTCGCTGGCAAACGCCGAAATTAGTACTTCTGACCACGAGGACAGCAGTGAAGATTGAGGGCCGCAAGGGTTGGCTACATTCGAGCCATATCAAGAAATTTCATGGACTGCCTTCTGATTTGAACTCTCAGCCCTACCCTCCTCCACAGACTGACTCAAAACTCCCCCTGGTCGAGAAAACTGCTGCTCAAGAATATAAACTGAAACTAAGGTCTAGCAAGTCAGACAATTTGATTGTTTAAGTCCTCTCCTAGGTGAATCGGTTAAATTAGTCTCTGACATGTATCCTCTAGACCGAAATCGAGAGAGAGATAGACAGAAACAGCTCAAGAAACGTGCATATTGTAAATCACTTCATAGTCACTGTATAGTGACATTGTTGATTATGTTTTTTCTAAATCTTTTGATTATTGCTGCAAGTATACTGTTGCACATATACTATCCTATTTTTAAGCGTGCACATTCTGCTTACAATGTTACTGCCGAACATTCTTTTAGCGAATTACCCCCACATGAGTTGCCCTACAGACTTGCGTTGCGCAACAACACATTCATTAGTATGTTACATCACTCCCATCAGGCCAACAACGCTACAAATTGTTGGATATGTGGCCGACTCCCTCCCTATCAGAAATACAAGGGAGTTCTGCCTCTCTTTCCGTATCCGTTCACGCACAATGGTTCCTGTGGCGCATGGTTTAGTTTGATTAATTCTTTAGATTCAAATACCAAAGTTTACCAGAGCAACTGGGTATGGGGAAACCTGAACTTAGTATTGCTTAAAGCCTGCTACCCTAACAAGGAGGGACTTCCCAAAAGGACAGGAACTGATCTAGAAAATGAAGTATATGGATTAGGTAACTTTACACTTAACCTCATGATTCTGAATGTTGAATCCGAAGCTGCACTAGTCTTGCCTGCTATGTCCGTATTACCAGTCAAAGGTGAATTATGTATAAGAAAGAATGGTTCAGTACACCTGGGTCATAGTAAATGTACTACTGTGATCGAATTCAGTGATAAAGGCAAGTCTACATTTAGAGCTTCCCGTCATTCCTACCTCATTTGTGGTCATACCGCATATATACGTTTACCTCTAGATTGGGATGGTACCTGTTACATTGCATTCCTTCTGCCACCTGTTTTCCTAGCCCCTCCTGATTATCATAGAAATACCCATCTAGTACACAATAGACCCCAGAGAGATCTCCCAATTGTCGACTACACTGAAACAGCATGGGAACAATATACAGACTTCAATAAAGGTCTCTTTCCCTACATAGGTGTTGTCTCTAATAGTAAACTGATACGCAGATTAACCAGAACCCTTGAAGCAGTAGTGAATGAAACTACCTCTGCCCTAGGCAACTTAACAGAGGAGCAGTCTGCGATGCGGATTGTTGTTCTCCAAAATCGTCTTGTCCTTGACGTCATCCTGGCCGATAGGGGCGGACCCTGTAGAGTCATCGGATCAAGTTGCTGTGTTTTCATTCCAGAAAACGCGCCATCCGTATATAAAGCCATAACTCGTCTTCATAAGATTGCAAGCCAGATACATCAGAATCCAGGCACCTGGACGTGGTCCGGTTGGTTCTGGAGCATGTTGTCAGCCTGGGGATGGAAAGTCCTATCCTTCCTAGGTATTGGCCTTCTCATAGTATTCAGTTGCTGCCTGTGTCTACAATGTGGACCAGCGATTTGCGGCCTGTGTGCCACATCATGTATTCCACGTTCAAGTTCTAATTCAAAATCCCGGAAGAAGAAAGAAGAGCAAATGATGTTACATGAACAGATTGATGGATTCCTGAGGATCGATATCTCATGAAGGGTCCGTAGGGGACAAGGAGGGAATGAGGAAATATGAATTTTTATGATCGATTGTGTCCCCTATCTTAGACCCCAACGGCTCCATGTACATGCTACAAGTACATGTATGTTCCCTCCACTTCAAGCTATGAAGACGCAAATACATATGCGTCCAACGTTAACATGTCCTCTTTCAGATCCGCCATGAATGGGTCAAATATTCCGTTCCTAAGTATGCCTTGCCACCGTTTTTATATGGTGTACCTTTCACGTTTTTCAGCTCTGGCAAGGTAGGCCCTGAATTCTGCCATCGAGCTTTTCCTGCCTTCTGCCTCTGAATGCTCCAGCCTGGACCTGTATCTGTATCCATGACCTTTGTCTTACTTCCTGCGCGGCTAACGGTGCCTGGCCCGGCCTGTTGCCTGCCAAGACTGTATTCAGCCTTCAAGTTATCTGCTCCGCTCCTCGAGAAATGCATTCCTGTCTAGTAGTTTAGGTAAACATCCTTCCAGCTACAGAGCAAAGGGCCCGGCCTTACTGTCTCCGTGCAAGCAATTCATGGCTTCTGTTGCCATGGTAGGCCCATGCCCCTTCGCATCTCATGTAGACACGTAGACGCTTATACACGCACTAGTAGTCAGTATAGGATAGCCTCTGCCTGAGAGACCTTTCCTTCCAGATAATACAGTTCCTTAAACACAAGATATTAGATACGATTTGGGATTAGGTTGTTCTGACATCCCAGACTTCTGTCTCCTCATGTAGGGCTAAATGTCAAGTCCCCTTCACCCTCCAGTTACACGTCAATCACACGTCATGCTACTGTGCGCGCATCTCTGCCATGTATTTCTGCTGACTTTGCAGGATTCTCTTATGGATCCACCCACCTGTGTCATCATCAGAAAGACGTTTCCTGTACACGCCCTCATGCACGCCTATTGTAACGCCTTTTTCATTACGTATGTGTATTCTTATCTCTCTTCTCAGCTGTCACGCCTTCTGCATATGTCTTCACTGTAATGCATTGACTATATATATGATAACCTGTCAATAAAGTATTGCTCTATCCCTTCCCGAACCTTCGTGGTGACGGAACCCGATTGCCTGGTTCGAACCAATTCCTTTGTAAGGAATAAACCCATTTTAAAACCTCAAATACCACGGATTCTGCCTCTTATTTTTACTGAGTTATTCTTATTAAATTTTACCGCATAAATTAAGTCTAGGTAATTAAAATTTACCACATTACTTATGACAAAAGTATGGCACACCTGAAGCCATCTTGATTGGAATAAAGTGGTAACACTAAAACATTTAATTTACAAAGGAACAAAATGAGGGGGTTCATTTTGCCATAGAAATTATGATTAGTGCTGCAGAAAGAAAAATTAGGGCAAATTTTGACTTCTCAAATCCTCTTCTATTTCATAAAAAAATTCTGACATGCAGACTGAAATCTGCACTTTGAATACCAGCAGCAGACTTCCCTGGTGAGCAGTAGCTTTACTACAGTGATCTAACGAGCAACTGGAGTGCTAACATTCAGAATTTATGGCAAATGTGTGACGCATCTGAATGCCTTCTTGATGGAACCAAAGTAAAAAACTGAAATTATTTCCTACTGAGGAGACTGCAGTAAATGAGGAAATTAGGAAACTTCATAACAAATAAATCTCCCAAGATGGCCACCAGAGACAAAAGACCCCAAATGTAGCCCAAATATCACCCAGATGTAGCCCAAGTATAGCCCAATGACAGAATGTCCCAGAGTGTTCTTAAGAGCAACTAGAGCGCTTACTGTCTTACTTATGACAAAAGTATGACACACCTGAAGCCATCTTGATTGGAATAAGCTTGTAACACTTAAAACATTTAATTTAAAAATGAACTCAATGAGGGGGTTCATTTTGCCATAGAAATTATGATTAGTGCTGAAGAAAGAAAAATTTGGGCACATTTTGAGTGACTTCACAAATCCTCTTCTATTTCATAAAAAAATTCTGATATGCAGACTGAAACATGCACTTTCAATACCAGCAGCAGACTTCCGTGGTGAGCAGTTGCTTTACTATAGTGATCTAATGAGCAACTAGAGTGCTAACATTCAGAATTTATGGCAAATGTGTGACATATTTGAATACCTTCTTGATGGAATCCAAGTAAAAAACTGAAAGCATTTCCTACTGAGGAGACTGCAGTAAATTAGGAAATTAGGAAACTTTATAACAAATAAATCTCCCAAGATGGCCACCAGAGACAAAATAGCCCAAATGCAGCACAAATATCACCCAGATGTAGTCCACATGTAGCCCAATGACAGAAGTGTGCAAAACACTTATTTTTTGTGCATTTGCAGTTTTATATAGTGCAGACTTGTCAGGTATTGGAGTGCTTTACATGCGCATTGGTTACATCACACAAGATAAAATTCATTTTGGGTGTAGACATGGGGAGATTAAGTGATTTGACCAGAATCACAGAATGTTGAGCTGAAGCAGAAACTCCAACCTGGTTCCCCAGTTGCAAAGTCTGCAGCTCTGGAAGTAACACCACATCCTCTCCCCTAGGTGCAACATTTAATCAAGTGGTCAACTGGATAAAAAAACATAAAGATTACAAATAATGTAAAAGTTCTTTGTCGCTATTTGAAAACTCAGAAAATATGTCCTCATTTTAGTTTTTTAGGGCACTAACCATAATTTTGATGCAAATAAGACCCTCTCATATATGTAATTTCTAAAGGAAATGCTCTAGGTATTACAGTTTTGATTACATCAAGATGACGTCAGGCGTTCCACACTTTTGTAATAAATATAGAATGTTAGCAATCTAGTTGTGCATTGGGATACTGTTGAGAGGCAGAGGCCAGGGGCACAGACATTGAAAATTGAAGGCAGGTAGGAGAGGGCAGAGGCAAACATTTGACCACACTGGGCAGGCAGGAAGGGCAGTGGCAGCACAACAGACTATGGAGGGCAGTGGAAAGGGGGGCAGGGGCAACAAACCAACAATACAGGACTGGCAAGAGAGGCTGTGGCAATATAATAGACCATTGTGGGCAGAAGAAAGAGGCAGTGGTAGTACAACTATACATGCCAACAGACCCGTTTCAGCCAGGAAACGTCCAATGTTTTTAAGCTCAAATGGGCTTTATTTGATCTGTCTCCTGTCTACAATCTCCTCTTTTTCAATGTAACTCAAAGGGGAAAATCAATACCCTAGCTTTTTTTCAAAATCTCCTTCTTACCAAGTACAAAAAGTTGGCAAGTATGGTACATTGGATCATGGTAGGCAGGAGGAATTGGGGTAGGGACATGGACTCGGATAACAGAGGACAGGAGGGACATGGAGAGGTGCACCAAACTGACCCTACAGAGCAGGCATCAGGGTTTGCAGCAGCACAATACACCACACAGGGCATGCGGGACGGGAGTGCAGCACAACAATCCATAGAAAGCAATAGGGAGGGGACAGGATCATGCACATGGACAACAGAGAACAGAGGGGAAAGAGGCAATGGTAGCTAGCTGACCATAATGGATAGACAGGAGAGAACGCTGCAGCATAACAGACCATAAAGGTCAGGAGGGACGGATCAGGGGCATTACAATGGAACAGACAAGCCAGGAGGGAGGGAATAGGGGTCTGCACATGGAAACAGAGGGCTGGGGGCAAGGGGGCAGGGCAGGAGCAGCAAGATGACCATGGAGGTCAGGCAGGATGGGCACTAGAAACAAGACACACCATGGAGAGCAACAGTGAGACTATGATGGCATACACACAGACCATGGAGGGAAGGTGGGAGGGGGTCAGGGGCAGCTAGCTGACCACACATGGAAGGTGGGAGGGGCCATGGCAGCAAAGAAGACCATGCATGGCAAGCGGGAGGGTTAGTGGCAGCACAATGGCTATGATGGGCAAGAAGGAGGGTGCAGGGGCATGCACAAAGGACCATGGCGGATAGAAGGGAGGTTCAGGACCTGGGCACAGACAAGAGAGTTCAGGGGAAGGGGCCTCACAACAGACCACGCGGGGCAGGCAGGAGGAGCAGTTGCAGCACAACAGACCAGGGAGGGCAGAAGGGTGTGGCAGTAAAATAGACCATGGAGGACAGGAGGCAGGGGATAGGGGCATGGCATGTGGACAGGCAGGGTGGAGGTGGCAGGGACGGGTTACAGTCATCTGACAATGCTATGCAGGTCGGAGGGGAGTGGCAGCTCAACAGAACACTCAGAGTAGATAGGAGTGGCAGGTCCATGGAACATGGTGGGCAAAAAGGATGGAGCAGGGGAATGCACAAAGACATCAGAGGGCAGGGGGAAGGAGAATAGGGGCAGCAAGCTAAGCACAGAGGCTAAGCAGGAGATCAATGATGGGCCATAGAATTGGGCAATGGAGGGCAGGAGGAGTGGACTGGTACATCATGCTAAATGGAGGGCAGTGGCAGCACATCAGACCATGCATGGCAGGAGGGAGGAGGCTAGTCCATGGATTCAGACAACAGAGGATAGGGAGGAGGTGGATGGGGCAGCAAGCTAACTGTTCAGAGAAGGTGGGTATTAGGAACTTTATTGTTTTTAAAATGTGTGTCTGTGCGAACTACTTAAAATATGAACAAGTATGCAGCACAATCTCACTTTTATTCAGGAAGAAGAGGGCGTTTGTGAATGTGACTCCAGGCTCACTTGGCAGAAACACCCCCTGACCCTCCACTATCCACCCCCCATCGCAAAATGTAATGCCCGTGAAAAGGGCGACCCTTGACCTTCTGGTAGGTAGCTCCCCCCGCTGCAGCTCCGCCTGCACCCCCGCTGTCGCTGCTGCCGCCAGAGTAGTCGAGGCCCTCCACCACCCACAGGCTCCACCTGCGCCTCATCCCTGGTGGCCAGTGGTGGCCTTAGGTTCGTTCTCGCTGCCGCCTGTTGTTTTGCCTGTTTCTGTCTGTGCCCCCTGCCCCCGCTCGCTGCTTTGCTTTCTGCCCCTTTTATTCTGTATCCCTCGCCGTCCTCTTTACCCGTGCGCTGATTCTGTGCCCCTGTGACCCTTTAACTTTGTGCCTGTATCTGTTCTGTGCCCCCTGCCCCCCGCTCGCCGCTTTGCTTCGTGCCCCTTTTTATTCTGTAATCCTCGCCGTCCTGCCTACCCTCGCGTTGACTTTTGTGCCTCTGTGACCCTGATTTGTACACTTTCTTTTCTGTGCCCCACGCCGGTCTCCGGTCCCCCGTCCCCCGTCGCCGCCGCTGCCTCCCCTGCGGCCCCGCCCCCTCCGTGCCCATTCGTCACACCCATCCCCCGCCTCCCAGCTGCTCCTCCCTCCCCACCTTCCCATATATGGCGGCCGCTGCGCGGTGAGGAGAGCGACCCTTGACCTTCTCGTAGGTCGCTCCCCCCCCTGCTGCAGCTCTGCCTGCACCCCCACTGTTGCTGCTGCCACCGGATTAGTCGAGGCCCTCCACCACCCGCAGGCTCCATCTGCGCCTCATCCCTGGTGGCCAGTGGTGGCCTTATGTTCGTTCTCGCTGCCGCCTGTTGTTTTGCCTGTTTCTGTCTGTGCCCCCTGCTCCCCGCTCGCCGGAGTAGTCGAGGCCCTCCACCACCCGCAGGCTCCATCTGTACCTCATCCCTGGTGGCCAGTGGTGGCCTTATGTTCGTTCTCGCTGCCGCCTGTTGTTTTGCCTGTTTCTGTCTGTGCCCCCTGCCCCCCGCTCGCCGCTTTGCTTTGTGCCCCTTTTATTCTGTATTCCTCGCCGTCCTCTTTACCCGTGCGCTGATTGTGTGCCCCTGTGACCCTTTAACTTTGTGCCTGTATCTGTTCTGTACCCTCTGCCCCCAGCTCGCCGCTTTGCTTTGTGCCCCTTTTTATTCTGTACCCCTCGCTGTCCTGCCTACCCTCGTACCTGATTTGTACAATTTCTTTTCTGTGCCCCGTGCCGGTCTCCGGTCCCCCGTCCCCGCCTCTGCCTCCCCTGCGGCCCCGCCCCTTCCGCGCCCATTCGTCACACCCGTCCCTCGCCTCCCAGCTGCTCCTCCCTCCCCACCTTCCTATATATGGCGACCGATGCACGGCTGCGCCGCTGGCGCGCCGAAGGCGTGCCTAAGGCAAGCCCGTCTGCGCCCGGCCGCGCCTGGACCGAGCCCAGCGCCAGAACCCCTGGCCCCCGCAGCAGTCACAATGTCCACCTCCGCTACGACGCCAACACCCTCATCGCCCTCAACCCAGGAAGGACCCACACCTGCTGCAAGGCCACCCTGAGGCGCACCCATGGCCCCTTCCCCTGCCGGAACTGCAACTTCTCCTGCCACGAAAGCGCCAAGACACCCACCACAACGGAAGCCAACCAGCTCAGATGCATCCTGACCAACACCCGCTCCGCACACAAACACGCTGTCGAACTCTGGGACGTACTCGACACCACATTACCGGACGTCGCCTTCCTGACCGAGACCTGGATGAACAAAGCCTCCTCGCCAGACATCGCCATAGCCATCCCAGACGGATACAAGATCACCCGCAGAGACCGCACCAACAGGGCCAGAGGAGGAATCGCCATCGTCCACAAAAACACCATCAAGGTCTCAACAAACACCAACGACACCCTCAGCACCGCCGAACACATGCACTTCCAGATCCACACGGACCCAAAGACCACCCTAAGAGGCACCCTCATCTACAGACCACCAGGACCCCGGCCTCAATTCTGCGACTCCATCGCTGACCTCATCAGCACGCACACGCTGACCTCCACTGACTACATCCTCCTCGGAGACCTAAACTATCATCTAGAGAACAACAACGACAGCAACTCCTCCACCCTGATCGACAATCTCGCCAACCTCGGACTGAAACAGCTCGTCACGATGCCGACCCACATCGCCTGCCACACGCTAGGTGCCATCTTCTCCTCAAGCCCCCACGTCACCTTCAGCCATGCCTCTGAACTCACCTGGACAGACCACCACTGCATCCACTTCACCTTCCGAAAACCACTCACACACCACCGCACCCTACAGACCCACCCGCCGCCACTGGGACAAAATCACTGAAGAACAACTACAGACAAGCCTCGCACTCAACCCTCCAATGAACCCCACCAACCCGGATGAAGGTGCACTCGCCCTCGAACGCTGGATGAACGACTGTGCCAACACCGTAGCCCCGCTGAAAAACCCCACCAACAGAGACACCAGCAGAAGAGTCAGCTGGTTCACCCCGGAACTCCTCGACTCCAAACGCACCTGCCGGAAACTGGAAAACATATGGCACAGCAACAAGAGGCCAGACAGCCGCACTGCCCACAAAGACGCTATCCGCAACCACCACCACCTCATCAGGACCGCCAAAAGAACCTCCTTCACAGACCGCCTTGACAACAACGCGCACAACAGCAAGGAGCTCTTCACTATCGTGAAGGAACTCTCCAACCCCAGCTTCAACTCCAACGACATCCCACCATCACAAGCCCTGTGCGACTCCCTCGCCGCCTTCTTCCACCGGAAAATCACCGACATCCATGACAACCTCAGACCCCGGACAACCCCTGCCGACCACACCGCACCGAACCCACCGCACCCCACCGCCCAGGACACCCTGACAACCTGGGCTAACGTGAGCCTCGAGGACACAATCAAGACCATGGGAACAATCCACTCCGGTTCCCCATCCGACCCTCTCCCGCACCACATCTTCAACAAAGCCAGCAACTCCATCGCACCCCACCTGCACAAAATCATCAACCTCTCCTTCGAGACCGCCACCTTCCCTGAGAACTGGAAGCACGCAGAGATCAACTCCCTACTGAAGAAACCCAAGGCGGACCCGAGCGACCTCAAGAACTTCCGGCCCATCTCCTTGCTTCCGTTTCCAGCAAAGGTCATCGAAAAGATAGTAAGCACCCAGCTCACCCGGCACCTCGAAGACAACAACATCCTAGACCCGTCGCAATCAGGATTCCGCAGCAACCACAGCACCGAGACCGCCCTCATCGCTGCCACTGACGACATCAGGATCCTGCTAGACAATGGCGAGACGGCGGCCCTCATCATCCTGGACCTCTCCGCCGCCTACGACACCGTCTGCCACCGCACACTTCGCACGCGCCTCCACGACACAGGGATCCGAGACAGGGCCCTGGACTGGACCACCTCCTTCCTCGCCGGCAGAACTCAGAGAGTCCGCCTCCCCCCGTTCCGATCCGAGGCCTCCGAGATCATTGGAGGCGTCCCTCAAGGATCCTCCCTCAGCCCGACACTCTTCAACGTCTACATGACACCACTAGCACGCATCGCCTGACAGCACGACCTCAACATAATCTCCTACGCCAACGACATTCAGCTGGTCCTCTCCCTCACCAAGGACCCCCTCACCGCCAAATCCAACCTCCACCAGGGAATGAAGGCCATCGCTGACTGGATGGAGGACAGCCACCTCAAACTGAACACAGACAAGACGGAAATCCTCATCCTCGGGTCCAACCCCTCCACATGGGACGACACTTGGTAACCCACGTCACTGGGGTCTCCCCCGGTCCCCACCGACCACGCACGCAACCTGGGAGTCATCCTCGACTCAAAACTTTCCATGACCAAACAAGTCAACGCAGTCTCCTCCACCTGTTTCAACACCCTCTGCATGCTCCGCAAGATCTACAGATGGATCCCGACAAATACGAGGAAAATAGTCACCCAGGCCCTAGTCAGCAGCAGACTCGACTACGGAAACGCCCTCTACACCGGAGCCTCGTCCAAGCTCATCAGCAGACTACAGAGAATCCAGAATGCCTCTGCACGCCTGATCCTCGACATCCCGCACCGTGACCACATCACCCCCAACCTGAGGAATCTGCACTGGCTCCTCGTCGACAAAAGAATCTCCTTCAAGCGCCTGGTCCACGCACTCCACAAAACCGGCCCAGCCTATCTCAACAGTCGACTCTCCTTCTACGTACCCAACAGGAAACTCCGCTCCACTGACCACGCCCTGGCCACGGTCCCACGCATTCGGAGAACTACTTCCGGAGGCAGATCCTTCTCCCATCGCGCCACCAAGACCTGGAACACCCTCCCCCTCTACCTGCGACAAACCGAAGACCTGCTGACCTTCAGGAGACAACTCAAGACCTGGCTTTTCGACCAGTAGCAGCAACAACCCCCCCACCCAGCGCCTTGAAACCCTCCCAGGTATGTAGTGGGCTTTACAAATTATATGATTGATTGATTGATTGATAGGTGGACGCAGTGTTATATAGAACATAGTCCTGAGAGCATGATTGAAAATGAAAACTAGATATAGTATATGGTATAAACTATGCACCAAAAAGTGTGATATAAGATTAACCGGGCGTGAAATATAATATGCAAAACATTCTGCACAATTACAGATTCATTGGAGAGCGCGAGATAGCACAGGCACTAGCGCGTGCCATGCGATATGCGCCTTGGAGTGTAATATGCACAGGGCAGTGTTGTGCAACCTAACTAGTCTCTAAAGTTGCAATATAAAATATGTGCTGGGGAGTGTAACGTTGCATATGCACTGTGACAAAGATATGGATCCCAGATTGTAATATGTATGGCATAGTGCTGTTCGTTATAACATAGGCATCGAGGAAGGCACGTTAGATGGGGCAATATAACCCGTGCGAAGGCAAGTGTGGCATGACATATTCACGGGGTGGTGTTACAGTGCACATGGGCTAGAGAGTGTCATAGCATACGCACTAGCTGGTGGAAGCTAGAAAAGTGTAAAACAATGTAATTTGATTACACAGAAAAAATAGCAAGACGTCTACAATAAGTGAACACAGAACTCTTTATTAACAAACTTTTTAGGATTATCTCCCTTCCTCCAGTAAGGAACAAGCGCCACGCATCATCAGAGGTGTGTGGCACTCAGCGGGCACTGGTGGGTGTAACACAGCATTGGGCTCAGCCAGGAGCACGCTGTGACTCTCAAGTGAGGTTTGTCTCCTTTCCAGAGAGTAAAATAAAAAGTATTACACTTCTGGCGGTGGATGTGTGTTTTATTAACCGTGAGGGGGGTTTCTTGCATAGTTTGGTCGAATTTTTGTCGAATCCCCTTTGAATGGCTTGGTGTGCGTATGTATTAAATGTGCCCGTCAATAGCTACCCATGTTTGTATAAATAAACGACAAGGGTGTCTACTTGGAGAGTACCCACCGGCGGGGGCGCCGGGATTAGGCACGGTAGGGCGTCAGACATGTCAGAGCTTCACTAGCAGTTTAAATACATTCCACGTGGATTCATTGTATGCATAGTCGCCTTTTAATGAATATCACGCAAATCGTCATGGTGATAGGTACATACGGTTTGTCCAGAATGTCCTAGGTCTTTCTATAAATATATATTTTTTTTAAATAATAAAAAACAAAGGCCGGCCCCGGGGGGTGGGGTCCCCGGGGCTATAAGTGGCCTGAGGAGGGGGGCAACGCAGCACCCCTCCTAAAGAATAAAAAAAAAAGGCTATGACCTGGGGGTTGGGGTCCCCGGGGCTGATTAAGGCCTTGGGAGGGCCAAATTTATTTTTTTCAACAAAAAAATTAGGGTGCAGGCCCTGCCAATAAATTAGAAACAGAAGGGGGGCCACACAGCCCTTCTTCTTAAAAAAATAAAATAAATAAAAGACCGGCATCGTGCCGGAGGCCACGCCCCCTCCTTGCAGCACTCTGCAAACGCTCCCCCTGGCCAGTTGGAAGTTGGGGAATTAATTCCCCTTCAATACTGAGGGTCCCTGAGGGCCAACTAGCCCAACAGGTATCTCCAGTATGCGCCAGGGAGCTGCGTTGCAGACAGGTGTTCTGAGGCCACGCCCCTTTTTACACCTCTATGCAACGCAGCTCTATGGCGCTTACTGGAGGTACCTAGTGGGCTAGTTTGACCCTAGGGACCCTTAGGATTCAAGGGGACTTAATCTCTCAACTTAGAACGGCCACAGGGCGCGTTTACACAGTGGTGAAAGGAGGGGACGGGGCCTGAGGTGATGTGTGCAAACACGCCCTATGGCACGTTTTAAGTCGGGGAAATAATTCCCCTTCAATCCTGAGGGCCCCTGGGGGCTAACTAGCCCACCAGGTGCTTCCAGTAAGCGCCACTGAGCTGCGTTGCAGAGAGGTGGTCCAGGCCGTGCCACTTTTTACACCTCTCTGCAACGCAGCTCTGTGGCGCTTACTGGATGTACGTAGTGGGCTAGTTGGACCCTAGGGACTCTCAGGATTCAAATGAACTTAATCTCCCAACTAAAAACGGCCACAGGGCGTGTTTACACATTGGTGAAGGGAGGGGACGGGGGCCTGAGTTAACGTGTGCAAACACGCCCTGTGGCGCGCTTTAAGTTGGGGAAATAATTCCCCTTCAATCCTGAGGGACCCTGGGGGCCAACTAGCCCACCAGGTGCTTCCAGTAAGTGCCACTGCGCTGTGTTGCAGAGAGGTGGTTTAGGCCGTGCCCCTTTTTACATCTCTCTGCAACGCAGCTCTGTGGCGCTTACTGGAGGTACCTAGTGGTCTAGTTGGACCCTAGGGACCCTCAGGATTCAACGGGGGAATTTCAATGGTTTTGTACGAGTGAGAAGTCCAGCTAACTATAACGCCCCTGAAACCTATGGTTTTTTCAGTGAATATATATATATATATATCTATATATATATATATATATATATATATATATATATATATATATATATATACACTAAAAATAGAAAGATTAAAGTACAGTTATGTGTAGGTGTGATAGTAAGATTTTACCTTACGTTAGAATAAAGTTGAAATTCATTGAAAAAGCCAAAGGTTAAAGTGGAGTTACAAGTAGGTCTTCTAATAATAAAAAATGTACGCTTAAAAACGAAAAAACACTGAAACTCACCAGTTATATTTAACTGTCCTAAGTATAACTTGTAGTAAAAACAAGAAGGAGTCCCTTTGATGTCACTCACTCTAATTATCCGTTCTATACGATAATTCTATACAGTCTCATTCTGGCACAATATTTCCTTATTCCCAGTCACTCCATAATCTAAACACTGAACATAGTTATATGTAAAATGTCTCATTTAGTAAAATGATTTTCTTATGCAAAATATATTTACTGTGATTCGTGTTATGCAGCAAGCACATTAATCCATATGTATAACAGATAGACTTTATCCAACTATAAAATTAGATATGTACAACATCAAAGTTTAAAACAAATATCATTTATTTCTCTAGTCTATTACACACTAAAAACACAGGTTGTGTGTAATAGACTAGAGGAAAGTGTTCAGTGTTTAGATTATGGAGTGACAGGCGCATATCAACACAAATCCACACTACACCTCCACTGTCCTTTTTCTGGCACCACCACTATGGGCGAGACCCAGGGCATCGGACCGGTGGAGCGTTCAGCGATATCAACAGCTTTTCTAGTTCTTCCTCAACCGCTTCTTGCAAGTGAAAAGCAACTCTGCGGTGTGTTGTACAAAAGTGTGAATGTCCTCATTTAGATTAAGTTGCACTTTCATTTTCTTGAGTTTTCCCAAACCATGAAACAGCGATGGGAACTGACGTACAATTTCATTCTGAGTGCAAAGGTTGTAATTGAGAGATATTAGTCCCATGTCAGCAGCAGTGGCAAAGCTGAGCAGGCATGCACTGGATGAGGTTCCTTGAAGGACATGATCTGCACCTGCACTAAGGTTGTTTTGTGTCGCATCGTTTCTATGAATGACCATTGGCTTTGCATTGGTTCAAAAAGCAGCCCATGTGTATACCTCTGTTCTTGATGGAGTAAGGCGAGGCACATGGGACAGGCTGTTAAACATTTCCACAGGCATGATGTTGAGCACAGCACCACTGTCTATGATGAAAGTTACTGGTTGATCTTTCAATTTCAGTGTGATTTTGGTACAAGTAAGGTTTGTTGTTTGTTGTTTCGTTTGGTGATTTTGTTTTTAAGGCATGGTCTTCTTTACAAGCAGCTTTTCAAACATGTGCATGCTGCTCTTTGGTAGCTACCATCAGTGCACATCCATCTTCTTCATTGGTACTTGACAGCGATATCAAGGAGCCTTTGTACGATGAGCTCAATGACTATTGAGCAAGCCTTGTTTTATATTTGTCATAGTTAATGTTGCTTTTTGATATTGTGGTCGTGGCAAGAATGATCTGAAACCTTCTGGCACCCATTTTCTCTCCTTGCGGTGACGTATTTGACTTCTTCTTTGCTTTGCAAACTGTTATGAAGTGCTTTTATTTCCCACAACCTTTGCATGTCTGTCCTATGGTTGGACATTTACCTTCATGTGGAAATGAAAATCCACATTGGAAATATAACTTTGATTTCTATAAAGATGTTGACTTACTTGCATCTTGTCTTTGCTTGTGCTTGCTTTTCGTGGTCAAGGCCGATTCATAATGGGCCATTCCCACTTCCATATTAGGAACTTGTCAATCTTCTAATTCTCACGCTCTTGCAGCCATTAGCATTTTCTCCAGACTGCGTGTTTTTTTCAGCATGCGCCTTCTTAACGAATCGGAAAAAAAATCATCGATGATTCTGAGGCGCATTGCTTCTTCGTTGGTAAAATCACAGAACTTACAATGTTTAATGCGTGTATCAAGTCTTTCAACAAACGTATCAATTTTTTCACCAACCTGTTGTCGTGCTTGGTTGAAGATGAATCTTTCATTGTCAACTTTCACCATTAGATTGAACTTGGCTTCCCATGCTTCTTTTGGTACGATTTTGCTTCAGTTGACAAGCCTTTCTTTATGGAGCGAGGCTTTGACTCCACATATCTTGATCTCAGTTTGCTTTGCATCGATTTTGTATGCACAAGGTACGCACAAGCTTACTTAAATCTTGTTTAGAGTCCGCCCAGAGCCACAAGGGTCCTAGCGCTCATAATGTTAATGACTCTATATCAGTCTTGGGTTCAAGCACCGAGGCATGTGGAAGCGACTGGTCTAGGCATTGGCGCGGCTTGGAAACCATCTTCACCTCCCTCCCTTATTCCATCCCATTAGTGCATCTGCACTGTAATCCTGCGCCATTCCCGGGCATGATTTCAGACATGGCGGTGGAACCGCGGCATCAGGAGAGCAAACGCGGCGCTCTAGACATTTCAGCAGACATGATGCGGATGCGTCAAAAAGGGGGCAGGCCACTAGAGAAAACAACGCGGAAGTCGGAAGAGAAGGAGGAGGACGCGTCGGACCACGAGGAAGGGAAGTCAAGAGCCGAATCAAGAAGAGAGAAACCGAAGTTGCAGCAGAGGACTGGAGACCCCTGGGAGCAGACATGAAGCACCAAAGTGGACGGAACTGCGGAGCCCAAAGAACTGACGCCAAGAGACACTGCGCAACAGTCAAGCCGTCCTGGAGGAGAGAAGGACGGTGTGACACCCTCGGCCACGACCCTGGAGGGCCATGGTTCCAGGACACATATCAACCCCCTTCTTCTGATGAGCCCCATAGCTCCACTGCTCCTCTGCAGCCCCATCACCAGCGCTTATCTGCTGGGTCACCGGATGGATCTCCACAATCTCCCTCACATGTTCCAGCCTGTGAGCTTTGTTGCCCTGAGACAGGCTTAGTGTTCATCAATGGCTCTTCTGGGCCCCATGGTGGAACTTGGACACTGTGACCTGGGGCTACAGCTGTGCACTGGCCTGGGAAGTCGAGGCTGAACACCTGAGCCAGCGCTGACTTCACAGCTGGAGTAGGAAGGCATCTGCTCATCTGCATGTTTGAATTGGGCACCTGAAACTCTCTTGGCATGGCTGTTGCACCTGGCAGTTCTGCACTGATTTAAACTGACGACAAGTCCTACTGGGGCCTATTGGATAGAGAACTTATACTCAGCTTTCATTGCCATAGCCATTAACCCTACCTCTTCCAAAAGGAGAGAAAAGTGGTTTTAAGTGAATCCAAGTGTCGGAGTATCCTCATTAATTTGTGTTCCCTGTGTGTGGAGGTGGCAATTACAGATGAGCAAGGAGAGGTAATCCATTTGTTTAACGTTTGATAATATGACTGTCAAAAAACCAATAGGACTCATTCTCTACAAATAAAAAGGCGACTTGTAGTTCCTAAAGTGAAAGGGGAGCAGAAAAAGAGCCTGCATATTGTTTCTGTGGTGGGCCTTCTTCCTATACCCGAATTTTCCCCTAAACAGAAAATCAACGGGAAGGAAAAGTGTGATCTGAAAGAGAAAGGTGATAGGTGATAAGAAAGGCGCCTCTCTAACCCAAACTCATTATGCAACGATAGAGTCTGAATTTGTCTCCCAGTAAAGCCCTATCCTCCCTTTGTGGGCAGGAAGTATGAGCGTTGTTCGAAATGGGGGTCTCTAGTTGGCAATGGTTTGCATCCTTGTCCACGTAGGGACCCTTCTTCCACCCCCTGGTAGCTTGGCATGAGTAGACAGGCTTATCTCAGAGGCAGTGTGTAAAACTTTTGTCCACACATACAGTAATACAGTGAAAACACTACAAATCGACACCACACCAGTTTAGAGAAATAAGTCCTCTTTATCTAAACCAAAAAAGACACAAAACGACAAAAATCCACAATACAGTAATCAAAATATGACTTTTTAAAGGTAGAAACAGTTCTGTCATAGCAAACTAAAGATGCAAAACTTTCAACACAAAGTACCTTGGCTGCGTCAAAATCATAAACAAAAACTACCAGGGAAGGTGATGTGTCAGTTCCTTACGCACAGGGAAGGTGATGCGTCAGTTCCTTACTCCAGCGGAGGTGAAGCATTGGTTCCTTACTGCCATGCAGGGGAGGTGATGCGTTGGTTCATTACTGTGCGGGGAGGTGATGCGTCGGTTTCTTACTGTGACTCCAGCATTGATGTGGACTTAGCGCCACGGTGCGATGCGTGAGGATCGGGGATGCATCAGTTCTCGAAGCGGCTGCGGCAACTGAGCTGCGTTGGTTTCTCCAGCCGTGGTCCCACGATGCGTTGGTTCTTGCAGCCGCAAAGCAGGGCCTGCGTCGGAATTGGTGTGGTGATCTTGGACTTCGTAGATCGGTGCACTCGATGCAGCTTGCAGCGATTTATCCAGCGGTAGGCAGGCACTGCGTCGGTTTTTTCGGGGATGCTTCGGAAACAGGTGCAGATGCATCGCGCTTCTTGCCGTTGCGTTACTTTTCCAGCTCCCAACAGCAGGAACAGCCTCCAGAAGCCCAGAACAGCGACCGACACCTCTTGGCAGGTCAGAACTCCCAACAAAGAAGTTCAGGGGAGACTTCAAAACAGGAGGCAAGCTCTACTTCAAGCCCTTGGAGATCCTCCTCAAGCAGGGGACACAGCACACAGCAAAGTCCTTGTCCTTTCCTTTGCAGAAACAGTCACTGCGGGCCAACCTCAGACAACACACAGCAAAGGGCCAGTTCTTCTGAGTTTCTCCAGCCCTTCTCCTTGGCAACGATTCCTCTTGAATCTTAGAAGTAATCTAAAGTTCTGGGGTCTGGGCCCCAATATTTATACAGCAATTCTCTTTGTTCTCTGGTGGCAGAGAAGCCCTGTGCTCAGGCAAAACCAGTTCTGTCCTCTCTGGTGCAGCTTCCCGGCAGGAGATGGAGACAGCATTGTCGTAGCCAGACCAGGCTCATTCAGGTGTGAAAGAAATCTCCTCCCCCTACTCTAAATGCAGCCCAGGTCTATTCAGCCCAGGCCCGACTCATATAGGAAAGGCAGGACACACATCAACCCTCTGCCCCCGTGGCCGTCTGAGAGAATGCACATCCCCAGCCCCTGTCATTCAAAAGCCAGAAAGTTAATACACAAACCTAGCAGAGGCACACGGGATGGCTAAACAAGAAAATACCCACTTTCTAAAAGTGGTATTTTGAGGCCCACAATATAAAAATCATCTTTACTAAACAATGCATTTTATATTCTGAGTTCAGGCATGCTAAATCTTGCTATCTTGTCCCAATGCAAAGTTATATTTATAAGATGTTATAAATAAACTCCTATTGTATCCTATGGGACAGACAGCCTTTCAATAGTGAAAAATGAAATACACTGTTATCAGGACATGTCACACACCTCAGTACATGTCCTACCTTTCACATACACTTCACCCTGCCCATGGGGCTACCTTGGGCCTACATTAGGGGTGTCTTATATGTAAGAAAAGGGAAGGTTAGGGCCTGGCAAGTAGTTGCACTTGCCAGGTCGACATGGCATTACCAAATGGCGCACAGACACAGCAGTGGCTGGTCTGAGTTACCTTTAAAAGGCTGCTTGTAAGGGTGGCACACTCAGTGCTGCAGGCCCACTAGCAGCATTTGATTTACAGCCCCTGGGCACACAGAGTGCACTGTACTAGGGACTTAGCAGTAAATCAAATAATCAATCATGGAATCACCAATCCATCATAACAATTTTCAGGGAGAGCATATGCACTTTAGCACTGATCAGCAGTGGTGAAGTGCCCAGAGTCATAACCAACAAAAACAGGTCAGAAATAGAAGGCCAAAAAGCAAAAAGTCTGGGGATAAACCCGCCGGATAGGCCAGGTCTAACAAGGGTACTGATAAATCTAGATAAGAAATTCAGTCAGATTATCCCCTCTTGGATTATACTGTCCTGGAAGTAGACATGAGCACACTAATTAATGAGAAGAGGGAAAAGAACCCAGAAGGAAACTCTCAAACTCTTTAACAGCTGATAGTGATTTTCTCGACCATATAGATAATATTTCCCATTCCCCTGAATTTCCATTAATTAATTCTTATCATCCTCTAAGGCCCTGCAAACACTTTAGCAGAACCTTAAATCCATTATTTCCTTTCTTGAAAAAAACCTCTATCTTAGACCATAACTTCGAAATACTTTCTACAATGTACAAATGTCTAACCAACCAGGCGGTGTCAATTTCTTTAATTAAAAAAGAGGCAATAATGCCAATAGAATCTTCAATTTCTCAGGGTAACCGGAAACAGAAAGCCATTACTCAAAAGAAGTCGCAGACAACTTAGACACAGTCCTTATGATACAAATAAGCAAAAATCCAGAAGTAGGGCAACTGTTTTCTCCCTTCGCAAGATCCATAACTGTCACCTTCTCCTGCGCCACTCCCACTCTACCCAATTTTTAGAACCCAAAAAGGAGAGGGGATGACACAGAAGGATGTGTCTCAAATGAGACCGTCACAACCGAGTCAAATACTACATAAACCATTAAGGAGAACACGTAAGCGATGAATTACCAAAAACACTCCAAATGCTATAGATTTGATCTGAATAATGTTTCTACACTAAAAAATAAAATTATGTATTGTAACACTGCAGAGTCATCAACTGTATCACAATCAAGGGCACCATCGGTACCTTCCCTTACGACTTTTGGAGATGCACAAAGCAAACTAAGGGGTCTATTGCGATCGCCCGCCACCGAAACGGCTAAAGGGACCGCCCACCATAGGTGCGGCGGTCCTGCAGTTGGCATTAGGATGCGCCGGCAACACTGGC
Organism: Triturus cristatus; assembly: GCF_964204655.1. Taxonomy (NCBI): domain Eukaryota; kingdom Metazoa; phylum Chordata; class Amphibia; order Caudata; family Salamandridae; genus Triturus; species Triturus cristatus. The sequence goes on along the minus strand of NC_140584.1, from coordinate 627,439,156 downwards.
GGGGGCATCCCGCATTTTTTACATTGCGGCGGGAGGTTCTGCAAGCAGCACCCGCCACAAGGTAAAAAATGCATGGATGCACAATGTGACAGGCACCGTGCGGTGCCTGCCACCTTGTGCATGCATGGTACCCCCCATGTGCACCCCTCACCCCCCCCCAACACCCTGGGGGCCCCCAAATGCAGGATACGCATGCCTGCCATGGAAAGGCTGATCTCCGCAGTCATCTTAATATGGATGGCGGTGTCTTGCAGACACCGCCACCATACTAAACACTTTTTCCACCCGGTCTACGAGTCGACTGGCGGAAAACCAGTGGACGGTCTTTCCTTCCGCTGGGGTCCTCCCAGCCATCGTAATGTGGCAGGGGGAGATAGGAGGCGGGCGGTGGAAATTGGCGATCCGCCCGCCAACTTAATCGACCCCTAAATTCTAAGCTTCTGAATTTGAACCGCTTACTACACCATCAGGAGATCCTTTGCTTGAAATAGAAGCCATCACACCCGCTCTAAACCCTCAATGAATGAATGTAAGCCATATGACCTGAATGTTGAGACAAATGAATTTTCACATGTTGAGAAAAAGTACACTTTGGAGGAATTTACAGGATTTTACAGCAATGTAGCAGAATACGCTGTAAAACTTGTCTTTTGTGAAAGGAGCAAGCCCACACGTACATTAAGCATCTCCCTGACAATATGCAGAGATACAAAGTTGCAAGTATTTTTTCCAAGCATGGAACGAATACACACATGCGGACGTCTTGTGAATAGACTTTCAAACCACAAAGTGTGCACACGTGCGCCCAGGTGGCGCTGCTTCATTATCTTTCAGAGAATTCCGCGCGCCTATTGCAGGATCACAATAGTAGTTCTTTTTTAGCAAGGTACGCATATCTCCAATAATTAATATCTGTTACAATTTATGAGAACTCAGGACTTACTGTTATTTATAAATCTTCTTCCCAATTAATTATATGCTATGGTTGCGATAACTCGACATGCAGTCTTACTAGATTGGGCGAGTGCTTACTAAAGAATCTTCCTACCCACCTAATCATTGGGTGAGAATGAGATTCATTCCATGACATGTTATTACACCTTTCTATATACAAAGAGGCTCATACCGGGATATGCTGGATGAACATTTTGTGCCGTCTGCCCTGACTTTGTACCGAACAGGTGAGTGTCTGCATATATTTTCACCAGCCATGGAGATCGCTATTTGATTATGATCCATTAAACCCACTGTCTTTCTATAATACATGGGTACTTTTTTTAAACTAAGGTCAGATACAGCCCATCCCCAACTCCAGATGAGTCAAACCCTGTATTTCTTTATTTTACATTGGTTTTTAACAATCATTCATACATAAGATCTGACATGATACGTTTCAACAAACAGGGTGTTCCACATACAGCCCTGATGAAGGCCTCTTATTATGTAGAGAAAACACATGCTTCCTAAAAGGGTTTGAAACATCTACGGTTTTACACTCAGCCTGTACTAATGAACTCTGGGTCTTTCGCAACTTACCATCAGATGAATCCGGCTCACCAATGAGAGATTATAGATTTGAACTACTTGGGCAGGCTCACTGAAGTTTTCAACTGTTCTTGTAAACATGTTTGAGCACCATTTTCCTTGATACACTGCACAAGAACTTTCTGTCACTCATCACCTAGGGAGCATCTTAATGCATAATTTATTGAAATTGATATTGCTGTATCAACTCAATTTATATCATTCTCAGTAAGTTTGTTGTTTGGACCACCATGTTCCTTCTTTTCTATATCAACTCAGCATATGATTAATTCCACAATTATCCAACAGAATCAATTGTATGTATAGTGGACGCTGGCAATGGCAATGCACCAGTTGACCCAAAACAGGCTAAGATATATTGGAACTCCAGTATTATGAGATACTTTAATAAATCCATACCATTTCTCTGTGAAGTTGAGAAGAATAAGGAGGGCAATCACATTACATTTGAGTATCCACAAAAAAATAGAAAAAGGATCTGTTTATCTTCAACAAGAAAATTAGGCAACTAGAACTGGATTGGCATTCAGCAGGCAGCATTAAATAAAAAATCAAGGGTTTTCTGGAGCCTAATCGCAGTGCATAGTGGAATGAGAAAACCGACTTCTATTGTCTCAATACCTGGTACAGGATGGATTAAATATATCTCTAATCTATATGGGGAAAATATAGAATCAGGCTCTAAAATATGGTCTTCATCAGCACTTGGGTTTTGTGAGAATTCTTCTAAGAATCTTCATCTCCATCTAGTAGCCAAATCAAAACCTAAATATAAAGTGCAAGGTCATATGCAGTGATGGGCCCTGACCAGATCCCTGTCATAGTGTTAAAAGAAGATCCAACTGCATGGAATTTGTTTTGTTTTCTTTGATTACTGTTTGATTACTGTTTTTTCAAATCGACTGAGTTCCAGACTCTTGGAAAGGGAGTATCATAATACCTCTTCACAAAAAACGCTCTTGTTCCCTCACAAATCATTATTTACAGATTGCTCTCCTCAATGCTATAGGAAAAATCTTCTTGGGATTTTGCAAAAGGAGTAGCCCCAGAATAATACCCAACGAACTAGCTGGTTTCAGATCCAAACACTGTGTAATAAATAACATTGCAATCGCCTAAACCCTGATTGATAAGTATGTTGTTATGAAATCGCACACCCTGTATAACGTCCTCTTAGATTGTTCAATAGCATTTGATAAGGTGGACAGAACAACCCTATGGAGAAAATTGCCGACATTCGGCATTCTCACAAGCCACCTTAATTTGATCATTGCACTACATTCCTTCACATGGTGTAAGGTCCTGATGGGACAAAATAAGGGGCTCACACCTATAATTTTCACCTCAAATGGCTTAAAACTGTGGTGTCTGTTAGCTTCGTTATCTCCTTTTCCTGTACCTATATGATCTAACTACCGGCCCCGCTCGCCAATGTCAAAAAATTTCCAAAGCAAATAGCATCTTATAATATGCATGTATTACTGTGTGCAGATGGTGGGCTGCTATTTGATCTCACCCCATTTGGCCCCCAAAGTCCTTTGAAGGCTCTACATGATTATGTGGAGAAAAGGTTTCTAAAAAATCAATTTATCTAAAATCAAAGTTTTGCCCTTTAGGGAAAGAAAAAATTCTCATTACTTTTCCTTGACCTTAGGTGGCACAACACTTGAAACTGTACAATTTTATAGATAATTAGGAAGAGTTTTCTTCAATCATATTGATAATAATTAACATTTCTCAGACTCAAGGAACAAGGCCTTGGCCTATGAAATTCTTTGAACAGATTTTACAAATCTTCCGGAAGGAGACACTTTAAACACCTCTTAGAAATATATAAAGATCCACCCAACTCTTTAATATTTGATTGAACATACACTTGCTAGCAAATTGGGTTTATTTGACCTATACGAAGGGAAGAGCTGGAGACGGTTGATGACCCAAAGTCAAGCAATTCTGGTGCAGGCACTATGGGTAGAGTTTGGATTTTTTAGTTCCTACATCATTGCAATGGCAAATATAGGTTGCCGTCCTATAGTTTGCTTCACATCACAAAAGACACTCTTAATTGCCCTTTTTGTTTCTCATATGTTCTTCAAAGGGTTTTTATTATGACCGTTTTCCTGCCCTTCTCCAGTGTGTTTCCCACACCTAGGACTCCTTTGAGAAAAACAAAAGTGAGGGAAAGCAAATTCACCCGTCACCACCTCGTCACCTGTGCAGCCATTTCCCTCCCTAGGCTGTGGAGAGTCTGGGACTCGAAGAGTTGGGACTACTATACCTGTCTTTTCATTTTAGGTGCACACCTCAGTGACTGGGTCCTCTTCCTCAAGACCGCTCCTTTGAGTTTTGGCTCCCTCGGTGTGTGGCCTAGTTGTCGCAAGCATCCTTTTCCTTTTCCATCTGTCCTCTCCTTGTTTGGGTTCTCTCTTTCACGCCACAAATTTCCCCTTCATATTCCAGTACATGTTTTGTAACAAAGGTCACATGCGTGACTTTTGCGTCTCTCTCTTCTCCTACTTGTCCTGATTCTGTGTCGATTTCCACATGTTCTAGTCTTTTTTCCCTTTTTAATGTCTTTCTGCTCTTTTCTCTCTTAGGATGCCATGGCAGTAATGACACCGGGCGCCACTGTGGGAGTGCGGCTACCACAACAGGTTCATTCTTCCACAAACTTCTTCCCTTAGATTCTTCCAATCCTGAAGATTGAATAGAAACCTTGAGGAAAAAACTCTATGTGCCCTTGGTTTTTGCTCTTCCTATGTTTAACCTGGAAGTGATAGGGTTGTAGAGAAAGAAACCAGAAAAGTACTTGATGGTGTCGCTTCTTTCTTTCTCCTGGTGCAAAAAAAAGCCATATGACGCCAATCACCACACTCGAAGCATTGAAGTTCACTATTTAAGTCTGAAGTTCATTTCCATTTTAAAGCCCTTTGGGGGTTTCCAGGGTGAGGGGGAGTAACAAACCTTTAAGGTGATTTAGGAGGAGGATTAGGCTTATAACTTCTCCCAGTATCGATTTCCTTACTGCAGGCTTTGTTAGCTCTATGGTAGGCACTAGTCTTCTGAATAGTGGTGGTTAAACGTAATTACTCCTGTTGTCGCTAACCCATTTCTGAACTCCAAGGTAAAGAGCACACACAAACAACTCTAGGTAGATTTATCCATTATCTCCTCTTTACTTGAGTCTTTTGGCTTGAACCGTTTATCAGCTAAATCTTAAATTCTAAAGAATAGAGCGGTTGAATTATCAGTAGGCTGGCCTTGTTGCAGCGGGGTGGGAATTGCACGGTGCAGATACTTGGTGAAAATGCAAGTAAAAGCTGCATTTAAGAGGATGGGCGATTAATCCCGGGCTGAGGTTTTAACATCAACAAAACAACAAATAGTCATTGTCTCTGAAGTCCATTTGGCCCCATAAGGATGACAGAGGGTAGTAGATGTGCAAACCATGAAGGTTTCTTAGCAGATCTGCAAAGTTACAAATTCAGCTCGTTCAAAGGTAATCAAAATAGTAAGAAAGTATCATATTAGTATAATGGTCAGTATATTTCAAAGTGATCCTTATATAGCAAATACAAAAACAGGCTATTTAAAGTTGTCAAATGGAAATAAAGTAGATTTTAGTTTCCCATGAAGCGAAATTCCTTAATACTAAGCTAAGGAGTCGAAGGAATGGGGAAAATAGATCAGAACGTGTCAGGAAATAGAGCACCTAATGGCAGACTCAAACAAAGGTTCAATCAGGTATAGAAGAAAGGATTCGCTTAGGAGCCTAACTCTTTGAGCAGGAGCACATTAGGATATCTAGTCTCAGAAGAGTGGAGCGGGGAATCTAAGTCTAAATAGCTCAGTAATACTCAATTAAAAGAGTTCTTGACAGTTTACAACACTCCCCGTAGGTCTCAGGGGTAGCTGGTCAATCAGAATTGACAGTTTCAGGATAATGTGCCTGCACCCCTTCATCCCAGCCATCTCACAGTGAAAGTTTGCAGGTGCGTGGCCTTCAAGAGATAGCTCATAACAGGATGGTACATAGTGGTCAGCTTCTTCCTGGCGTAGGTGTGGAAATTCACTATTCACTCTCTACAAACACATACTAATAAATTTTTCTCAGAAACAAAACCAATTGTAACATTTAATTAGCTCAGACGTCTGTAACTTGGTTCCTGAATCAAGAAAAAGAGAGACAGAATACTGCAGTCAAAAGTACAGTGAAATGTTAGCATAAGTCAGTAGAACTGAGACATGAGACCTTAATAAAACCGGCCAATGTGATTTGTGTAGTGGAGGAAGCCAAGATTTGGTACATGTCCCACTTGCCTGTCCAAATGGCAACTTGGTTGATGCACGCTCTCGATTCTTAAAACCGATTTGCACAAAATATATTTTTAGAACTATGGATCTGCCTGAGCTTATAAGAACCCCACCTGATGAAAATGTATGTTACAAAGTTTGTAACTTTTTCAAGCGTTTTTCCTGCTATTTTAGAGATGTATAAAATAAGAAGAAGAATCTGTTTTGTATACAAGGTATTTCGTGATATATTATGGTACTATGGAATTGGAAATCTGTATATACTATTTTAACATATTGTGGATCTCGGAACAGGTCTATACCAATACATTTCATTTCATTAGAACTGAGACCTACATTAATTATGGCTAACATAACATGAACATGCTTTAACTATGGTCTACAGTAATGTAAAAACCACACTTTCAGTAAAAATAAATGATGTGCAAATTAGTATATGTTAAACAACCCGAAAATTGGAGACAGAGGGTTACCAATTCCTCCCGTTGATGACAGAGAGAGTCATCACACAGTGCAGTCATAAGTCCCCTTGTGAATGAATTTCAAATGCTAGTTGTTGACTTCTGCTTTTTACATCTAGACTCCTATAGGTCTCTTAGTTCATCATAAAGATGACTCTGCATCTCTTCAAGCTCCACCTTTTTTCTCTTTTGTTTTCTACAATTTCCCTTTGTCACCTATTCTCCTCCCTTACACTTTGGTCTCTTTCTTCCAGTTATCATTCTAATCCACCTAAACAGAAACAAGAATTTAGATAAGGTAGCAATAATCAATATTGGGGTCAAAATAGTCCATAATAGTCCACTACCAATGCTACTGAGCCACCTAACTACTGCGGAAAATCAAATCCTTTACCTAGAACCTCCCAGGCACCTGCTGCTTCCACCTACTTCAAATCTTTAAAAATATCATAAATGTTAGTAATAAACTTGTTTATTTCCTTGCTCTTGTCTGGCACATACAAGCATGTTAGACCTGTCACCCTTTGGTGGTAGTCACCCAGACGTTTAGCCTTTACCCCTCCTGTTTTGCTGAATTCATTTTTGTTAGCTTTAGGGCCCTGTGTACATTAACACTGCTAACTAGTGCTATAGTGCTTCTGCTCTCTCCCTAAAACATGGTACAATTGGCCTAAACCTAATTGGCACTTTGAATTTGTGTATAAGTCTCAAGTAAATGGTACTTCATGCACCCAGAACCTGTTAATTTAATGCTACTAGTGGGCTTGCAGCACGCATTGTGCCACTTACTAAAGTAGCCTTTTAAAACATGTATCAGGCCTGCCACTACAGCCTGTAGTGCAGTATTAAACTGCCTTTCAACCTGGCAAAATAAACCTTTTGCCAGACATAAGCCTTCCTTTTTAAAACATCTAAATCATCCCTTAGGTATGCCCACAAGGCTCATAGAGCAGGGTGCATTCTATTTAAAAGGTAGGACAGTTTTACATGTCCTGGTAGTGAAAAACACTTAGGTGCCGATTCCGATCCTGTAAAACCCGGGTACGAATGGTCGTACGGAGCGTATTCTCTGTCCGACTCGTACCCGGGAAAACCACCTTACAAACCCGCAAGTACGATTCGTACTGAAATGCAATTTCCGTACGAGTCGTACAAAACACCGACCGGACAAAAATACCCACAATTCCGATCCAGGACATCGCGTATGTGACGTCCGGACGGAGTCAGGCAGTGTTTTACGAACCAGCAAGTACGATTCGTGCCTACGTCACTCCGCACGTAGCATTTTTTACGGGAGCCAAAAACTGCCGGGAAATTGAGGACGACGCGAAGAAGGAGCACCTGTACGCGACGGACAGCCATGGACCCCACCCTACATGTCATCCCGGCCCTCATAGCCTACGACCTGGTGCACAGGAACCGACGCAGACGCCGCAGAAGGTCAGAACAACACCCAGGGGCAAAGGTGGGGGGCAGGGGCAGGAAACATAACCCCCACCCAAGATAACAAGTACACATGCCCTGTACATACCTTACCTCCAGGGTCTGGTCACTTCGGGGGGTGGGGGCGTGTCCACCAAGGCCTGCGTCCCGCCACAACAGAAGTGGACGTGGACGCGTCCCATCACCACAACAAATGTGGTACGCACCGTAGCCACGCCTTAAGAGCGTGGGTACGGGTCGTACCACGCGTACCCCTACGTCACCCCAACAATGGCGGTACAGCCCGTACCCACGTTCTAAAGGCCTGGGTACGGGCCGGACCACCATTCTTGGGGTGACGTAGGGGTACGCGTGGTGCGACCCGTACCCACGCTCTGAAGGCCTGGGTACGGGCTGTACACCTACGGCACCCAGGGGTGGGTGCCTATCACTCCCAGCAGTGCCCAGACATATGAGGGGTGGGTGCCTATCACTCCCAGCAGTGCCCAGACATTGGGGGACGGCCCGTACCCAGGCCTTCAGAGCGTGGGTACGGGCCGTACCGCCATTGTTGGGGTGACTAGGGGTACGCGTGGTACGGCCCATACCCACGTTCTAAAGGCCTGGGTACGGGCCGTACCACCATTCTTGGGGTGACGTAGGGGTATGCGTGGTACCACCCGTACACACGTTCTCAGAGCGTTGGTACGGAGCGCATCACGCGTACCCCTAGGGCACCAGCACATCATTGATACAAGGCGTACACACGCCACGAATGATGGGATAGGGCCTGGTGCAGCATCTGACCAGTATATTGGGGGGGGGGTGTATGGCCAGGTGAGCAGTGTACTGCACCAAGGGTGCAGGCGGGTGGGTGGGTGTGGTGCTACGATCCACATCAGTGGACAGAGACATAGGGGCGGGTGCCTATCACTTCCAGCAGTGCCCAGACATATGAGGGGTGGGTGCCTATCACTCCCAGCAGTGCCCAGACATATGAGGGGTGGGTGCTGAGGACTCCCAGCAGTGCCCAGACATATGAGGGGTGGGTGCCTATCACTCTCAGCAGTGCCCAGACGTATGAGGGGTGGGTGCCCAGGACTCCCAGTAGTGGCCAGAGACATGTGAGGGGTGGGTGCCTATCACTCCCAGCAGTGCCCAGACATATGAGGGGTGGGTGCCTATCACTCCCAGCAGTGCCCAGACATAGGAGGGGTGGGTGCAGAGGACTCCCAGCAGTGCCCAGACATATGAGGGGTGGGTGCCTATCACTCCCAGCAGTTCCCAGACATATGAGGGGTGGGTGCCTATCACTCCCAGCAGTGCCCAGACATATGAGGGGTGGGTGCAGAGGACTCCCAGCAGTGCCCAGACATATGAGGGGTGGGTGCCCAGGACTCCCAGCAGTGGACAGCGACATGTGAGGGGTGGGTGCCTATCACTCCCAGCAGTGCCCAGACATATGAGGGGTGGGTGCCTATCACTCCCAGCAGTGCCCAGACACACGAGGGGTGGGTTCAGAGGACTCCCAGCAGTGGACAGACATATGAGGGGTGTATCACTCCCAGCAGTGCCCAGACACATGAGGGGTTGGTGCAGAGGACTCCCAGCAGTGGACAGACATATGAGGGGTGGGTGCCTATCACTCCCAGCAGTGCCCAGACACAAGAGGGGTGGGTGCAGAGGACTCCCAGCAGTCGACAGAGACATGGGGTGTGTACATCCTCCTCCGATGACCAAACTCCATGGGTGCATGAAGGCATCCACAATGTGCGACTATGTTGAGAGTGCCATGACAACACATCACTGACAGCAGTGTCCCACTCCCATGAGGATGGATGTCCTTCCCCCACTGCATGACACACCACATGTGGGTGTGATGACAAATTACACATGCATACCCACCCCTGGCGGTGGCAGCACAATACACACACTGAGATCATGCAACAAGACTGTATACTCATGTTAAACCCTACTAAACTAAGAGAGCCTAAGGGAACACACACTGTCACGCACATTCCAGGACTGATAGGAATGTACAGGTGCTGGGGCAGCCAACAAGTTGTTGCCTCCCATGGAAGGAAAAGGGTGGAGTACCCACAGATACAATGCCCACAATTGATAGTCAGGTGCCCAAATACCCTGCAGAACAAGTAACACATGTGTGCTAGGCTGGGAGTACACACATGCATAGTGCGGAAAAGGGACCATGTCCACATGAAGCCATGGCAACATACTCCATACACAAGTACAGTGACTACCAAGGATGGCACAGACAATGCAGGCGGAGACATTGCTCAGCAGGCATGGCCAAAGTTGAAGGGATCCGTCACACACCAAGGAAATGTAGACACAGGTCAGCACAACAATTGGGAAACACCCTGCAGGGAAGATGTCAGGTGCCACAGAGGAAGGAACACTCCTTGGGACAATGTCACCATACAGTAAGAGCTTACATGACCAAAGATTATTTGCAGAGACCTTGTGATGGCACGCAGATACCAGGGTTCACCCCATGACCAGCACACTACAACATTTCCCAGACACCTAACACATTATCACCACCCCAACTCATGGAGCAGCAGCACCAACAGCAACACCAGAAAAGCATTAGTGTGCAAATGAAAAACAAAATGCTTTATTCAGCATAAAAATAATATTTGAATTGAAATGTACACTATATACAAGGCCCAGAGACCAGTCCATATGTGAACTCGTGGGGGTGGTCACATTGGGACGCGTCTCCCCTAGCTTGCCTGCACAGTTCAGAGTTCCTTTTCATCCACGGGGGGGGGGGGGCATCATGTGGGGGGGAAGGACCAGGCACCGCAGGGACAGGAGGGGCAAGGGTAGGTGATGTGGGTGCAGGGACGGACGACTCCACCACAGGGGGTGGGGCAGCGCCAAAGGTGGTGGTTAGGATGGCGCTGCACACGGTCGCTAGGTCTTCCAGCGTCTCCCCTGCACCCGAAGGAACAACAGGCCCCAAGGAGGGGGGGGGGGGTCAGAGGGATGGGTTGCAGCGCTATTGGGGGAGGGTGTGGACAGGGGGGAGACTCAACTCCCCTGCCCGGGGACTTCCTCGACCGCTTGCGGGGTGGTGTCACACTGGGGCTGAGGGAAAGACTGGCCATGAAGGACTCTTTGTCTGACTGTTGGGCAGGGGAGCTAAGGGGAGTGGTTTTAGAGGAAGTGGGTCATGAGGACTGCGGACTCCCACTGTGGCTGCGTGTCTGCCGTTTCCACCCCAACCCAGTGGGTGTGCCTACTTCCCCCTGTGTGTGCATGACAGGAGATGTGCGCTTGGCCTTCCCTGTTGGTGTGCTGCCTGTGTCTGGTGGGGTACGTGCATGGGGATGTCTGGGTGTGCTTAGGACAGGCATGGGAGTGGGAAGTGTGGATGGTGCAGGGGTAGGGGGGAAACGGAGCGCTGCAGGAGACCCACTGATGCCATCAGTTACGAGTCCATGGACCTCAGCAACATCCGTTGGTCAGACATCGCTGCTGACATGCCCTCCATGTACGACACCATCTGTGTCAGCAGTCTGGTGTGGCCATGGAGGACATTAAGCAGCGATGTCTGACCAACCTGCAACTTCCGCAGGATGTCCACAGACTCGGCATTGATGGCAGCAGGGGAGACAGGGGCAGGGGGTGCGGTGCCTGGCACGAAGGAGACATGTTGTCGCCTATCACGGACAGAAGGGACCCGAGCAAGTGGGAGGGCGGTGATGGGAATGGAGGGGGCGGCGAGAGATGGAGTGCTGCTTTCAGCTGTGGGAGCAGCCTCCGCCCCCTCTGGGAGCTCAGCCTCGGACCCGTCAGCGTCATAGTCGGTGTTGGGACTGGACAGGTCCTCCGCCTGACTCCCCTCGCCCCCCGTGCCACTTGCTGCGCCAGACTCCCCAGCACTGGTGGCACCGGTGCTGGATCCCTCCTCCACGTTCGTGCCGGTGTCTCCCTCGGTGTCCCCCGACGATGCTGTGGGCAAGGTGAAGAGACAGGAAATAATCAGACACCTGTATACATATGACACATGAGTCTAAAACTACATAGGTCACAGTGCATAGCATGAAAAGCATCATGAGTTACATCTACAATACTACACACATATGTAGGCCCTGCACTACACAGTTGGTTGACCCACCATGCCACTTGGAAACAATGGAGAGCATGACACAACAGCAAATAACTTGATATCGAATTATACAGAGAAGCAAGTGTCTGTGGACAGTCGAGCACAGCATCTGGACCACACACCGTTGCCAAAAAAGGATGAGCAGGAACTTTAGACACATGCTGCAAAGCACAAACATTAAAGCCTGCACAACATGACTGGGTCAATACTTGTTGAGTGTCTGTTCAGACTGTCATCACACACAGGCCAGACCTGGAAAGGAGACATAAGGTTTGGACATGTAGGCCTTGGCCGCACTAACCCCCCCTACCTAAGACTATGTGATTGAGACAGAGGAAGGACTTACACCTCTTCATCTGGGATCACAAAAATGGGCTTCATGTAATACAAAGTGCACTCTAACTACCCCTCGTGGGGCTGACCACACATATTATTGACAAACAACCATCATCAGATAGTTGTACCGAGACACACAGGCACTGGCCACAGTGAGTATGCACAAGCCACATTGGGTCACCCTGTACAGTGGACACATGTAGCACACTTTACGTAAATACAAATGAGGCCAGGGTAAAATGCCACAGAGCCCAACCTATGCTGAAGACACAGAGAATGTCCACAGTGTTGGATGACACACATGATTCCTAGGAAAAGGTGTCTCAGGGGGCTGTAGTGGCCACACTGCTCCATGGTCCTGGATAGATCTGACTGCAACAGGAGCAACCGTCCCCGCACTATGCATATCTCCCACTCATGCACATCATGTCTGAGGCCACAACATCGGTCATGCATGCTGGAAGTCTGTTCATTTCAAGCCTCACACTCCTATGTTGAGACTCAGCATCAGTGCCAACAATCATGGACCCCAATATGACTGAACTGGACAGGGCAGAGGCAAGGTCCCAACACATGTCACAGACCACCCCCACACATGATGCTGCAAGCTTTGGGCACTTGGATGAACTGGCAGCCAAGATTACCTTGTGCAAGAGTGACTACACACAGACCAGGGAACACATGTCAAGGAGGGGAAGGGAGGAAGAACAGCACCGGGTGACTTGGGGGAACAGGATATGCACTGCACATATAAACCCTGGCAGTGTATCCAGGCGACTGAGCACTTCCAAAAGCTGGTGACACACAACAAACACACATGTACCTACCCCCTTGCTGCTGCTCCTTCTCCTGTAGCCGCCTATCCATGTCAGGGAAGACCACCGCCAGGACACGCTTCATTTGGTGGGTCAGGCGCCGGCGCCCGCCGTGTTTGCGTGGTGGTGAGTCCCCCAGCAGGACCCGGGCGATCCTCCTGGTCCAGCACCGGATGTCCTGCCAGCATTTCCTCACCTGGGCCAGGCGCCGACTGCGACCCTCCACCGACCTCACGGCCCTGACGGCCCGCTTCCATATCTCCCCCTTGGCGTAGCTGGCTACCTGTGAGGATGACAAAGTGAGACAACATCAATACACCTGCTCCATGTCACAGAGACACACATTAGAACAATTTGGCTTGTTTGAACAGGGCATAGTATGCAGCCAACTCATTGCACCTTTGTCATAGGGACATTATCCTCTGGGGAAGGCCAAAAGCACTACGTGGCATTGAAAGTACACAGGTGGCATGAGGGGTGCGACACAATCACTGATCATGGCTCACACTGTGCATCACAAGCAACACCAGGATTATGGACAGCACCTCAAAGCAGTCACATGCCCCAGTCCACTTACGCAACCTCAGCGGAGTACACAGACACACACAGGCCAATCATCTGCCATTGGCAACTGCGGGTAAAAACCGCACTCTGCACATGTGCCACTTGACTGGGGGGTGTCACAGGTGTGGGGCTAGCTCGCACGTCCGACACACAGCACGGCTCCCTGCTCACATCAGATGGGTAGGGCATATGCATCCTCCATGCAGCTGGGGTGCAACACTCCACATAGACACTCACCCACATGACAGGGGGCTTACACACACACCAATGTCCAGGGCCCGTACACATCATTTGGACACTCTCACCACAGGTACACTCAACTCACACACATCTGTGGGTACAGTCACCTGTCACACTGGGGGGACCACAGAATCACATCAGGACTATAGAAACAACATTCCCAAGAGGATTACCCAGGCTGAATGTGGCATGCACCATGCAGTGATAGTCACAGTAAGCACAATGCAAGTAAGGAGTGCAGATATGAACCACATCATGCTCTGCATGGGAGACATAAGGCATTCCCCCCCCCCCCGGGACCCTCCATGAACAACATTGCATGTCTGTCACACCTGGACACAATGCCAGAAGTGACAGACACAAAAAAGGGGCACAGTCAAAGCTAGTGGAGTCAGCACTCACCTGCTCCCCTGGTCTCCCATACAGGCAGGGGTACTTTGGGAGGATGACGTCCAGCAACGCCTCTTTCTCCTCTTGGGTGAAAGGCTGGGCCCTCTCCACAGACCTGGCCATGGTGCCAGAGGAATCACAAGCAGCAGCAGTGGTGTGGAATGAAAGGTTGTGCAGGCAAGTGCTCTCTCATGGGTCCTGGTACAAAAAACAATGGCCCTGGACCTTAATTTATCAAGGGTGGGCTGTAAGTCCTTACTTAGTGATATCATTCAAATATTGTGAGCTAAAGGAGATCAATTTAGGTAGCTCTCAGTATTGAAGTCACAGCTGGGATGGATGCCAAACTGAGGCTGCTATAATCGTGATCACGAGCACTACGCGTTTCGGACGTCTGCCGGATTATAGCGGCCTCAATTTGGCATCCATCCCAGCTGTGACTACAAGAAAAAGATTATAAGTGGATTGGGACCACTAAATTAAGCCATTGATTAAACACCCACCTAGTGGTACTTCACAAGTGGATTCAAGAAGCATGATGCTCATCCCACATGTACCGTAAACAAAGAGATATCGCCTCATGCATGATAGCGGGCACTCGACAAGGCCCAGCACCTATCTAGGTTGCCCCCACAGTCCTGATGAAGATCCGCAAGGCCAAGGTTCAAATTCCCTCTTTAGGCCACTAAGACGGATCGAAACGTCGACGCCCTACATACATGAGCCTGGGATACACTGTTTTTCCCACGTGCTATATTAGAATTGCTTTCTAATGGATTTTGCAATTGTTTAACTCATTTTTCGCATAATTTGATAAACGTGACCAGGCTTCTTTTTGGACGGTGATTGACAACCAGTCCAGTGTCTAACTCCTTTAAGTATTTTATGTCACAATCTCTTGAATACTTTTTCTTTCCTTTCACTTTTTCATACTCAAGCACCCTTACTATTTTCATGTTCCCCTTGGAGCAACCTTGATGAAAATAACTGTTTAAAGAAAACTATGAAAAGAATAAACGTAATA
The DNA here is from genome assembly GCF_964204655.1 of Triturus cristatus. Lineage (NCBI taxonomy): Eukaryota > Metazoa > Chordata > Amphibia > Caudata > Salamandridae > Triturus > Triturus cristatus. Next base: position 627,423,907 of record NC_140584.1, on the reverse strand, counting down.
TGAATTTTTGATGTTGGTTTGTTGCATGTTTGACTTTATGATGAACATTGTATTCAATACTGAGAGCTACCTAAATTGATCTCCTTTAGCTCACAATATTTGAATGATATCACTAAGTAAGGACTTACAGCCCACCCTTGATAAATTAAGGTCCAGGACCATTGTTTTTTGTACCACAATTGCACCCAGGTCCTTGACTTTTTGGGTTACCCCATTTCTGTAATGGTTACCTCTCATGGGTCCTGGCTGCCTTATATCTGCCTTGCTGGGCTGTTTCATTTACAGGAGTACAGAGTGATTGGTCAATCTCATTTGCATCCTATGTTTCCTCCAATCCCTTTAAACCTACCCCAGTGAGGGTCTTTGCATGGTTCAAAATTTGAGCATGATGTCAAGTCAACAACCACTTTGCAACATAGTATATTGTCTCCAACCGACTTTTGCTGGCCACCTGATGAAACATTTTGAACTGGAAACTCGGTCTCCATGTCAACCAGCATGCATTTAGGCCCTTATACTTGTCCCTCATGTGTCCCCTATGTTATTTCACAATCCACACACAGGTACGGTGCGTTCCACACGTACCTCTAGGGCACCACTACTCCAGTGATACGGTCCGTACACGCGTGTGTAGTGTCCGTATCACTATGGTAGTGTTGCCGTAGGCATACGCCATAGTGATACGGTCCGTACACGTGTGTGTAGGGTCCGTATCACTATGGTGGTGTTGCCGTAGGCGTACGCCATCATGCTACGGGCCGTACTCACACGGGTACGGCCCGTAGCACTGTGGCTTACGCCTAAGGCAACACTGCCATAGTGTTACGGGCCCTACACACACGGGTACGAGCCGTAGCACTATGGTGATGTTGCCGTAGGCGTACGCCATCGTGCCACGGGCCGTACACACACAGGTACGGCCCGTAGCACTGTGGCGTATGCCTACGGCAACACTGCCATAGTGCTACGGGCCCTACACAGGCGTGTACGAGCCATATCTCTATGGCGTACGCCTACGGCGACACTCCCATAGGGATTGGACCAGTGTGTACACGTATGTGTGTACGGTCCGTACACACACGCGTACTCCTACCCAAACCCCATATAGTGATACGACCATACACACGCCCTCAGAGCGTGTGTACGGTGCGTTTCACAGCTCACACTGGTGATAGGAGGCGCACAGGGAAGGAATGGAGGTGTCAGACAGTGTAGGGCCTAGGTGTGTCAGGCAGTGAGCTGGCACATGTCCCCTCATGTTTTAACCCAATAGTTGTGTGATGACCTGTGTACACATGTCATGTGTGATGGGGCACTCTGTGGTGCACTTCCCCTTGACACCTTTTACATGTGTGCATGTAGTTCAAACTTGTCAAGCACTGCATCACTGGCATGGCACAGTCACCAACACCCGCAACTGTCCCCTGATGCCAGGTACACGGATGATGGCACCTGACATCTCACTACCAGCATGCCCCGATGTGACTATGTCATGTGTGTGTCATGTGTTTCCATGATCTTGCTGTTGGTGTTCCGTCAACGGCATCTGCTGTAGCTGCATCCAACATGTGTCTGTGTGTAGATGCCCATGTAACACTATTACGCACACCAGGACACATGTGGAATAACACGTAACGTGTGTCTGTATGCATCGAACAGGGACTTGCGAGCTTAGGACATATCAGCGTAGTCTCAATGTCTGTGTGATCATTTTTGACATGTACCCCTTCATGGCAAGGTGTGTGGTCTCTCCTTTATCCATGACATGTGACCTGTGCGTCTAGCTTGCCGGCAGCTGTCTGTATGAGATAACATCCTTCAAATGCACATATGTGGATGTATGTCACTCCTGTAATGTGTCTGGCTGTTCACTCACACTGGCCCACAGCTACTTTCATGGCATGTCATGTAGACCTTGACAATCCACGTTTGTAGCTGCCTCTTGTTAGGAGTATCACCTGGCTGGCATACGTGTGCAGGATGTATTGCACAGACCAGACTCTGTATGTAGCATATGTGTATTAGCTGTTGAACATGTGCTCAGTTCTTTGACATTGGTGTAGTAATGTACTCAATCATCATTATTCCTTCCAAATTTCTGCAGGGCACCGCCTCTCCCGACCAATGCCAGACTTGGCGGCCATGAGGGAACGCGACTGCATACGCCGCTACAGATTCCCCCAACGGTTAATTGTGGACCTGACAAACAGGCTGGCCCCACACCTCCAACCGCGACACAGTTATCCGACTGCACTGACCCCCAAGATGAAGGTGATGTCAGCCCTACATTTCTTTGCCACCGGTACGTTGCAATTGACCATAGCTGATGTGGGTGGCATGTCCCAGACCATGTTCAGCCGTGTCCTGCATGATGTTTTAGAAGCCATGTTGGAGCACCTGGATGAATTTATCAATTTTCCAACTCCTGAGCAGTTGACAGGTATCAAGGGTGAGTTCTATGCCCTGGGAGGGATGCCCCATGTAATTGGGTCCATTGATGGGACACATGTGGCTTTGGTACCACCACAGGCACAGGAGGTAGCCTTTCGTAACCGTAAACATTACCACTCCATTAATGCCCTTGTGGTGTGTCTTGCTAACATGGTGATTTCCCATGTCTGTGCACGTTTTCCAGGGTCAGCACACGATGCCTACATCATGAGGCGTAGCAGGGTGCCAGAAATGATGCTGCAGCTGCACAACGAACGAGCATGTCTTGTTGGTGGGTAGACTCTGTTTGTCCAGTATTCAGCGGTATCTTAGTATGTGACGGCATCTCCTGACCCACTTCTGTACATGATGTTTCCATGTAGGGGACTCTGGCTATCCCAACATGCCACAGCGGGTGACGCCTCTCCGCAACCCGAGAACAGCTGCAGACCACCGTTACAACAACGCCCATGGGCAGACCAGGTGAGTGATTGAGAGGACGTTTGGCCTCCTGAAGAGCCGATTCCGTTGCCTCCACAAGACCGGCGGGTTCCTCCCATATGCACCGGTGAAGGTCTGCAAAATCTTCCTCGTGTGCTGCATGCTGCACAACATGGCAGTGGAGAAAGCTGTGCCACTCATCCTGGATCCCGATGAGCAGGAACATCCACCCGTGGAGGATGACGGCCTTGGTCACGAGGCAAGTGAGGAGAAGGAGGAGGAGGAGGAGGAGGGCATCCGGAGTCAGCTCATAAGCAACTTCTTCTCATAATGGTGAGTCCCTGGGTCTGAGTGTGCACGCTTGGAGCCTTGTGTGGCATGTGTTGCAATGTGTGTGTCCAGCTGACTGTATGCTAAGTGACTTTGAGGTGTGTGCTGATGTGTCACTCGAGTGCTGATGTCATTCCACACATTTTAGCTGACACACTCAATTGACAACTAGCATGGTGTCAACCTTATTCATGTAGAGTACATGACCATGCATGCGGATGACTATGTGTTTCCTGACTTCTTGTGTGTCTCTCATCCCCAGGTATTTGCGCATGCTGTCTGCTCGTGGCATCGTTGTGCTCCTGCTATTCCTCATGAGTAATGCAACGTGTGCTGAATCAGCGTTACATGCACGGACATGGTGAGAAGTCACCTTTGGGTAAGGATTGCAGCAAGGCTTTTTGGGTGTGGTAGTTGTTTGTAATGTGTGGGCACTGCTCCTGTGCAGGTATTGTTACTATGCATACATGTCGACTCACCATGGGGCACATAGCATGTAGCATGACTCACATGAATTGATAGTCACACTTCGTGACAGTCATCTGTTACGGGATTGTTGATTTTGATGATGGCATCTATGTGTGTACAACTTCCCTCGGAAACATACGGGAGGCTACGGGTGGACATATTGCGGGACATCCCCATGAGAGGTTCAATGGGGAATTGCAGCCTCTCCGTGTGCAGCAGGGGATGTTTGGCTCACCCCCTTCACTTGTGTGCCACTCCCATGGATTGACAGCATCTGTGGTGCGAAGGGGGTGTCCAGTGTAGGTCCCACATGTTAATCCAAAAGACCATGTGAGTCTGTTAATATTGATGCATTTCCATAGGTGTGAGCCTGAGTAATAAAGGTGTTCCTCAGCCTCCAAGGTGCCTCATCTCTGTCAATGCAGGTCTCTTGCCACTGTACATGCGCCATCTCTGGCATGGTTGTCAAGGATTGTGCATATGAGTCTATGTGTAGATTAGCAACCTGCATGCTGTTCTACATGTATTTGATTCTCTATTGGGCATGACGTCCATGGCTGTGTATGTGTTTTGGTATGTTGGTCCCCACAACGGGCCGTCAACACCTTCGGGGGTGTGTTTCCTGTGCGCAGCTTGGCCTTCAGTTTCATGATCCGGTGTCGGTCATCTTTGGGGATTGTGCATCCTTTGTCTCTGGGTGTACCATTGAAAACCGGTCACTCCTTCCTTGACATACACCTGTTGCAGTAGTCCTTTCTGACATCCTAGTCTTTGTGTGGCAATTGTGGCATAGTTCCCAGGACATGCCGCCTGCTGTTGCAGCCACTGCAGCAAGGGCACACGAAGTTTCCTGATTTGGCAACACACACACATCAAAGATGCTCCTCCCTTCCTCCATTAACCCATTCATTTGGCTGTCATCAGCTTGTCTGTGCCACAGTTGCGGCCACGCCGTCCCACAGGCTGGACCGTCTACACATGCAACGTGCACATTGCATGAGCCTCATGTCCTTGCATGACCCACATCACACTACAGTCTGATGTTGCAGCCACCCTCCAAGAAATGTCCATCCACAGATCTGCCGCCAGCTCTCAGGCATACACTAAGCGCACACACAACACCTTTGCATGATGAATGTGCAACTCCGACTGCCTACACAGTGCTACCACGCCTTCCAGGCCCTGTCACACCCACCAGGTCATGTCCCTCCTACTCCCCACCGGCTCTGTACCCTGGCAAGGACATGGGAGTGGGACTCAAGGCTTCTGCATGTAGTATGCTGTCGTTGTGAGGCACATGGCACAGGTATCATCTGTCAGCGTGTCAAAATACAATGTGTCCAGGACACCCCTCTCCACCATCACATGCGCACACAACCTCATCATCAACTCGTATGCCATTGACAGCCAGGTGCTCCTCACCCTCACCAAGGGCGCAGACCTTGCCAGTTCCAATATTCTAGATTGCATGAGATCCATTGATGAATGGCAGAACAGCAGCCACCTGAGGCTGGACTTGTACAGGACTGAAGCCAACATCTGAGGATTGTCCCCTTACAGCTGGGTCAGCTGCTTGTGTCCCACCCGCAGAAGCCCCGCACAAGCACCCAGAGTCCATGCACACAAGATGGTGTGCATCATGGATTGCTTGCTCACATTTGCCATGGTAATCACCAGCATCTGTGCCGCAGACTGCAACACCCTCTGCATTATGCACATGATCTCCAGATAGATCCACTCCAAGGAAAGACGGACCATCCCCCAGGTCCACGACAACATCCGTGTCAAATACTGCCCTGCCCTCTACGGGGCAGCCACATCCAAACTCCCAGGACACTTGCCCACATCCAGGCTGCATCTGCACACCTCAGCTGAAACATCCTGCGCCCCAGCCACATCACCGTCCAGCAGAGATAGCTGCAATGGATCGCTGTGTGCTGCAGGATGACCTTCAGACTCCCCACCCACACTCAGGAGGCAGGCCACAAACCCGACCCAACATCAACCTTGTACCACTGTCATCCGAGACCCCGTAGTGCCATCTCCGTGCATCCAACCTTGACCTGGCTACCATTCTTCAGATCCACCGTACTCCAGCATGCAGGACATAGTTCTCCCACCTGGGAACACATACCTGGGACTCCCTCCCCGGGAACCTCCGAATGAGGCATGACCTCTACGCCTTGATGGTACTCTTCCAAATCGGTCTGTCGGCACAGTATTGCATGCACCCCCTCAGCAGCTTGAGGCCATCACAGGTGAGTATTGTGCTCCATGTCTGCATTGAATGATACATTGTGACCCATGTGTGTCCTGTACCAGACTCCTGTCCCAGGGTATGGATGTGTGGAGTTAGTTCAACACTCAGACATAGTTTGACATTCACACACACATATGTTGAGGAATAATGCAAAATGACAACAACAACTCATGACAAAATAAAGTATTTATTTTTGGTGGGGTAAGTCTTTTGGTGGATGAAGGAAGGTGCTCTACCGGGTGCATAGAATCCAAAGTTCACGGGGGGAGATGGCATCCTTGTCAGTTGGAGTCATCTGAGTCCAGACCACAGTGTTGGTCATCATTGGTCAGACTGTGACCAGCAAGTCCATGTGGCAGAGAATGTCATTGGGTGGGGTGGTGCTGTTGCGCCAGAGGGCCAGGTGCCAGGCCAGGTGACCTGGGAGATGTGGATGGTCCGCTGACTCTCACGGTCTTTTCCGTGGACGACCCACCTTCCTCCGGGGACCCTCAGATGCAGGCCTTGGCGATGTCTGTGATGCTCCGTCGGACGAATCCTCCTCCTCCTCCTCCCTCCCTGTGGCCGGTGCTGGTCTTCGCCTGGTGTCACAGGGAGGGTTGCCCATGTTGTCGGCAATCCGACGGAGTGAACGGCTCATGTCCGTTTGCACCGCCAGGAGCTCAGCCAGTCTTGCCTCCATCCGTCCTTGGTTTTGTTGTTGACTGGCATGTTGCTCGGCCTGCAGGTTCTTCATCTCGTCGAGGGTCCCCTTCAGCTCTGTGAGGCTCGACACTACCTGGTTGATGCCCCTGGTGTCACGCCGGTATGTGTCCAGGATGTGGCATATGTGTGACATACCGGTTCCCTCAGCTGGCTGGTCAGGTTCGCGCCTCCGCCTGCCTCCACTCCCACCACCCCTGCCCACACGAGCCTGGCCTGCCGTTGTGGGCACATCGGGTCTACGGGACCCCTGAGGGATGGCATTATCGGGGTTGTCTGCCTCCTCCTGGGTGCCCGGAGAACCTTGTCCCTCCTGGTCAGACTGGCTGTGTTGTTCAGTGCGAGCAGGGCTCCTGGGTGTCTCCTGGGATGTGGCAGGAATGGGGGTGGTGGTTGGCACAGATGTACCTGACGCAGGTGCTGCAGGGGCTTGGGCACCAGAGGGGCCAGGTTGGTCGGGGTCATCCACGGAGTGGTGAGAGTCGTCGCTGCCGGTGGGATCATCTTCACGCTGAGCCTGGGACTGTGATTGTTCCCCCCCATTGTTGGGGGGAGGTCGATGACGTTGCCCTGTGTGTGAGAGAGAGACAATGTTAATGCTGTTTCATGCCACATCCATGTTTCATACATATTCAAGTTGTCACAGATCCTCCAGGTAGTTTGATGTGCCTAGCATTCCTCTCAATGTCCACTTGGGGATGGGTATGTTGCGGGGGACAGTTTGGTATGTTCTCCTGAGTGTTTGACCAGTAGAATTTTGGCTCGGATGCTTATTTGGCGATGGATTGGTTGGTGTGGCCTGGGACATGGCATTGCCTTTATTTGTGAATGGGGCATGGAGACGTTAGTGGCATGAGCGTGGTTTTTGAGTGTGGTTGTGTGCGGTGAGGGCTTGGGGGAAGTTGCGTGCATTTGGTGTATTTGTGGTGTGGATGGCATTCCCCCCATGTTATGTGAGTTGTTTGTGTACTCACCAGGCTCTGCGACTCCTTCGACTCCGTGTACTCCCACTGGCGGAAGCATGGCCATCACCTTCTCCTCCCAGGGATGGTAATGTACGGGTCTGCGGGGCAGCCCGCCTCCAGTGATGTTACTCTGAGCGTATTCCTCGTTTATCTTCCTCTCGACTGCCCTGCGCAGATCGTACCGCCTGGCTTGGCATTCATGCTTGGTCCTTCGGATGGGCGCAACAGCATTCACCTTGTCAACGATCCTCTGCCACAGGCTTGTTTTTTGGGCTATGCTGGTCTGTCTGACCAATGTTCCAAACAGCTGTGGCTCGACTCTGATGACTTCGTTGACGAGGAGGTCCAGCTCCGCCCTTGTGAACTTTGGATTCTTGTCTGTGGGCATGGTGTGGGGTGTGGGTGTGGATGGTTGTGGGTGTGTGGGTGTGAAGGTGTAGGTGTGTGTGTGAATATGAAGAGGGGGTGTTTGTGAATGAGGTTGTGTGAAGGTGTGTAAGTGAAGGTGTAGTTAAGGTGTAAGTAAGGTGCAGTTGTTTGTCTGTGGGGTCTGGCAGCAGTGAGTCTGTTGCAAAGGCTCATGGGTTGTGTGTGTGGGCCCTTTTTATTGGTCCATTTGTGGGTGTGGCTGGGGTTGAATTTGTGGTGGGTGTGTTATAAGAGGTGGTTGTGATTTAGGGCCTCTGTTTGCCTGTTTGGATGTGCCAGGTCAGTCATAGAGATGTATTTCGTCATGTTGACGTGTTTTGTGGTGTTGTGCGAGTCGAATTGACCCTCCTTGTGCTGTTTTACAGTGTCCTGGTTCTGTACGAGTCTTTTTCGCGTAGGTAAGGTCCGTACATACGCGATGCTGGGTGAGGGTGCTGGGGTACGGTGTTGGGGTATGGTGTGTACAGGTACGGGGCTGGGGTACGAGCCTGGGGTGGGTCGTGTACAGGTGGGGGGCTGTGCTAAGGTGTTGGGGTACGGTGCGGGGCTGTGCTACGGTGTTGGGGTATGGTGCGTACAGATACGGGGCTGGGCTACGGTGTAGGGGTATGGTGCGTACAGGTACGGGGCTGGGGTACGGTGCGTACAGGTACGGGGCTGGGCTACGGTGTTGGGGTACGGTGCGTACAGGTGCGGGGCTGTGCTACGGTGTTGGGGTATGGTGCGTACAGGTACGGGGCTGGGCTACGGTATAGGGGTATGGTGCGTACAGGTACGGGGCTGGGCTACGGTGTTGGGGTATGGTGCGTACAGGTGCGGGGCTGTGCTACGGTGTTAGGGTACGGTGCGTACAGGTGCGGGGCTGTGCTACGGTGTTGGGGTATGGTGCGTACAGGTACAGGGCTGGGCTACGGTGTAGGGGTATGGTGCGTACAGGTACGGGGCTGGGCTACGGTGTTGGGGTATGGTGCGTACAGGTACGGGGCTGGGCTACGGTGTTGGGGTACGGTGCGTACAGGTACGGGGATGTGCTACGGTGTTGGGGTACGGTGCGTACTGGTGCGGGGCTGTACTACGGTGTTGGGGTACGGTGCGTACAGGTGCGGGGATGTGCTAGGGTGTTGGGGTACGGTGCTTACAGCTACGGGGCTGGGCTACGGTGTTGGGGTATGGTACGTACAGGTACGGGGCTGGGAGACGGGCCTGGGGTGCGGTGCATACAGGTGGGGGGCTGGGGTACGGGGCGTACAGGTGCGGGTCTGGGAGACGGGCCTGGGGTGCGGCGCGTACATGTGCGGGGCTGTGCTACGGTGTTGGGGTACGGTGCGGTGGGGGGTACGGTGCTGACATACGGGGGTACGGTGCTGACATGTGTGGAGTGAGTGGGGCTGTACGACTTGTATCCGGGCACAAGTTTACCCGTGTACATGTAGGCTACAGCGTTCGCTCCGTACGGGGCATTTTACATGCGGTTGTGTATTCGGATGGGCGGTACGGATCGTACTTGCGCGCTCGGACTTCTGTTTTACGATTTGCACGTAAAAATGTCCGGCTCCGTGTCGGACACTTTTCCCGACGCTATTCGGGCGTAAAAATGTACGGCTCCCTCTCGGACCATTTTCCCGACGCAATTCGTATGTATTTTTCACGTACGAATCATACTTCGCAGTTTGTACAGTACTTGTACGATTCGTACGTAAAAAAATCCGGATACGAGTCGGACGGTAAATTTTTTTAACGGATCGGAATCGGCACCTTAATGTTGTTTTTCACTATTTCAAGGCCTATCTCTCCCATAGGATAACTCTGGTGTTCCTTATTACACTTAGCAAGTGATAATAGAAGTTTGGCAGCAGATAGGAAAGTTATGTTTACGTCAAATGAATTGTAATGTAAAGTCTCCGTTGAAAATAAAGTTGGATTGCAAGACACAAGTCTGAAAATACCACTTTTAGAAAGTTTTCATTATCTTGTCCTAACCATCTGCCTTCTACCAGTATCCTGGGTTACATGGCTGTGAATAGCTCTGCTGTTGGGGATTGTGTATTCCTCTCAGACAGTGAGACTAAAGGGGACTAGGTTTTTGCAGCATGAGGCATTCCTGCCAGGATGGTTGGTGGCAAAGCTGTGCCCTGCCCTACTTACACTTAAAAGGGGCGTGCCTTCAGAGCACACAAAATACCTTCAAACTAGTCTTTTATTACCTGAGACATCATGTAGCCTTGACAGGGGAAGGGAACAACTTTCCAGAGCTAGATGTGGTGGTAGTATAGGAAATCCCCCCACGCAAAAGGCTGCCCCAGATATAAATATTTTCTCCTATTTTTCGATGCAAAAAAAATATTTCTTTTGCGCTCCACTCTGTACGTTGGTCTGTGTCAGGGTGTAGTAGTCTCCCTATGATGAAGCATGCCGCTATAGAGTGGGCAAGGGCAGTATTTACAACCTGTTGGGTTTTCTCAATTAGGTTGCCTCCCTTACTTTCCTCTGCTTTGTCGGTTCTTTCCCTTTATCCTCTTGGGAATAGCCAGCCCAAATAAAGTGGGGGGTCTGCCTCTCTTTCCCCATAGCTTGAGTCCTTCTTGTATAGTGAGTGATATAGATTTCTTGGGAGAACGAGGGAAGGTGGAATCTCTTGTCCCTTCTGTTTGTGTGAAAATTGTGAGGACGGCCGCTGAGCCACAGGGACATCTGTTGGTACCAGAAGATAAGATGGATGAACAAGGTCTATTTTATGGAGAAGATGCGGTGGCATCTATTTTAGCAGGAACCGTTGGGGGAGTCCACTATCACCCAGGCTGTAACAATGGTGAAGGGCTGGGATACTCTCACTGAACTAAAAAAAACTCAAGTTAAGACCATTTTACATGGTGCCATTCTAACAGAATATCTAAGAGCGAATGCTGCACCACGAGGATTGCTGGTTGTAAATGAACCGCTTATCTTTCTGGAAGACGCCTCTTTCCGAAAGGATTGGTCACTCATCGCATTGAAATGTAGCAAAGATTGGTTGATTTTCATCATTAATATGGCAAAAAATATCTGTGATGCATTACTAATTCAACCCCAGACAACTGAAAATATTCTAAAAACACAGATACAATTTACAATCTTTAAAAAGAAATTAGAAGAGGCAATCATGCAAGTGAATGAGTACAAAGATTATTTGACACGTTTAAAAAATCAATAAATTGCAGAAGGCTCTGGGAAAGGTTTTGCGAGAAAGAGGAGTAAGTAAAACAAAAGGATACACTAAATACTAAGAAAAACATGATAGGGAGAAGGGAGACGGATACCTCCAACTCAGGGAATGAGAGCAGCGATAACAAGCAGAGGGAGAGGAAGAGGCAGACAGAAGGGGCTCCAAGTGCAGTGGAAAGACCTGAATCAGCAGGTCACCCGGAGCATGACCAGAGATGTCCAACCAGGATCCAGCGAGGAAACACTCTGATTATGAATTTGACAGACATTGCACTTACCACAGAACAAGAGGCCATCCTGAATAGGGGCCTAGGTTTTGTCCCTACTTTTGTAATTGAGGAGAGTGCTGTCGTGATATGTAGACCAGGAGCCAGAGATGTAGTTAAGTAGATTTATTAGTTCATGTAAGATGGTACAGGGTGCCCCACAGGGAGCAGCATCCTGCTGCTCAGCCCCACTCAATCTAACTGATCACTTATTCAAAGCATGCACACACACCCAACATTCTATGACATCACACTCATGCAGGCTGAGCAGCCGGGACTAAGAAGCATAGGATATAACATATCTCCTTCCTTTAGAAACAACAAAACAACAAGAAGCAAAGTGAAGAAAATAATCACTTTTCGTTTCTTGGAAATTAAATCAAGATGGGACACAAAAATCATATTAGATAAGTAAATGCATTCTTAGTTCACAATATTAATCAAATGGCATTCTAGGCTATTAAGATCAACAAGATCAACTAAAATGATAAGAGATGAATGATTCCTCTCTAGTTCACTACAGTGACTTCAGTACAGCATAAATAATTGTGCTCTTCTTATAGAATAGTAATGAAACATGTAATGTCACATTTAAAAAAATTTCACATGTTTCAGGCAGGGTGCAATCAAAACAGACTGCAAATGTTTCAGGGAAAATGCATTCACAACACTTACCCAGTGCACCCTGAAGAACACCACAGGGAAAATGCAATCAGCACACTTACCCAGTACACTCTGAAGAACCCCACAACACACCTATTTCCCTCTGCCAAAGAACATGAAAAGAGAAAAAAAAATTGCACATGTTCCAGTAAGGATGTAATAACGCACAATAAAGGATGTGCGAGGCAGAACACAAATGTAATGCACGCCGAACATTACAGTTTAAATAGCTAGTGCACTACCAACGCAACCTTGACGTGTGAGGCAAAAGATAAATATAATGCACACGACAACTGCAACACTAATTCTTGAGTACTCTGCCAATGCAACTCTGACGTGCGAGGCAGAGCACCTTCCCAAACACAACCCTGACATGTGGGGGACATTCCCAAGGCAACCTTGACGTGCGAGGGAGACTGCCAACGCAACCTTGACGTGCGAGGCAAAACATATTCCCAACACAACCCTGATGTGTGAGGGACATTCCCAACGCAACCCTGACGTGCGAAGGAGACTGCCAACGCAACCTTGACGTGCGAGGCTAAACACATTCCCAACACAACCCTGACGTGTGAGGGACATTCTTAACGCAACCCTGACGTGAGAAGGAGATGCAAAAAAAAAATTACTGCACGGGGTACACCTAGAAATGGACAAGGTACTTAACACAAACAGAAATCACTGTGCACCTAGAAATGTAATGCGTACCTAATACTTCAAAATATGCACTTATCCAACAGTGCAACCACATCCACACTGAAGATTCACTTATAAACTGAACACAACTAAATGCCAGAAAATTCACCGAACGACATAAAACAACACACATGCCACAATAACACCCTTCCATACCGCTCACATGTACCACTCACTATTACCGCTCACAAGTACCACAAATGATAGCCTGTATGCGTGGCACATAAAAAAAAAAACTTCATGACAGTATGCACCACAATTGAATGGCCATATACTCAAACAAGTCAAATCAATTAAAACATTAGGTGAGTGACCTCTCACCCGAGCCCACAGCGCAAATAGCACCAAAATAAATCCTCTTCTGGCCCGCGACGTGAAAGGGGAAAGTCAGAAAGCAGGCTTGCGGGTAGCAACACACTTGTTCAAAGTATAAATGGATCCACAGATCGACTAGCACGCTAGAGTCACTATAGTGCGGTGCTAGTTTTGGAATGATCACTTTGAAAGATTCCTCAGTTCGTTGCTCATGCGCTATCATCTTTAAACAGGTGAAGTCACGTGCATTGGGTCGATTTCTCCTTTCAGCCAACAGTCTGCCAGGCTTGACCCAAAGGCCTCGCTTTTACAAACAAAATTAATCAAAGTAGTCACCGTTGTTCAATCTTCGGAGATAACTTCCTCCTCACGTAGTCCCGGTTTCCGCTATGCCGATACGTTGCCGCTGAACTACTTTGTCGAAGAAAAGTTGGATCATGCCTTGCCGCACTCAATGTACTCAGTTCCTAACTGCAAATTTTTTCCAGGCGCCACCAACCGCAATTTGGTGGCACGTCTAAAGACATTCGGCCGGATGGCTATCGGCACATTCTTGCACCTAAACCTCAGTGGTGCACAAGATTGCCTGGCAACGAAGACTTCGTAAAGGAGACCTGGAGGGAAAGCCTCTGTGTGACCGAACAAATGAAGGTAGGAGAGTGCACGCTCCCCGTGACTCGTGCATCATTTTTAAAAGATGTGTTACAGTTGAACAGGCAATAAGGGCGCATGGCCATGAAGACAAAAAAACAAAAATGTACCTTCAATTCAGCAACATCACTGTCAGGAATCCACCGTCCATTGCCTTTAAAAGTGTCGCTTCACATAATTGCCATTAACTGATGGGAATTTAAACTATGAACGGTGTTCAAGATTATTGCTGATGCCTTTCCAGAGTAGAGAATTCATACGACGTTTCGCGCTTCACACTATGGTCACAAACATTCTTTATTCCAGACAGACACTGCTTCACATCTCGCTGGAAACTTGTCCCCGATCGCTACAAGTCACGATCTGACCACTTCCCTGTATTCCTTTCTTTTACCACATGTCTTCGGGATGAAAAAACCGCTCTTGACAGTCTCTTAGTTGCGCTTATGATCTTGTGAAGATAAACCCTCTTCAAGTGCTGCTCCTTCGCACTTCGACTTCTCCATGCCTCACAATGCATTGACCTCAGACGCTCTTTCCCATAAAAGGTTTATTTCACAGGGGCACACTGCACTTAGACTTCACTTAACAGCGGGCGGGCCCGATACTTGCCCCATGCCCCTGACATAGCGTTTGTTCCAATTATGCACCTCAGGAGTCTGTGAGCAGGCAGGTTCCAAGTCGCTCAAGCCACATAATGTCCTACGCCAAACACATACCTCTGTGGACTGTCTGTTGGAAAAGACACCGGTGGGGCATCCAAGGCGTTGCACAGGCTTAATTTTCAGGCTTCTTTTCGGACTCCGGCCATCTTCTTTTAGTTCCTTGTGTAATTTCTTGGCTCTTCACGCGTGGTTCTTGCCATTTTTGTAATTGAGGATATGTAGACCAGGAGCCAGAGATGTAGTTAAGTAGATTTATTAGTTCATGTAAGATAGTACAGGGTGCCCCACCGGGAGCAGCATCCTACTGCTCAGCCCCACTCAATCTAACTGATCACTCATTCAAAGCATGCACACACACCCAACATTCTATGACATCACACTCATGCAGGCTGAGCAGCCGGGACTAAGAAGCATAGGATATAACACCTACCAATCAAGTTGGCCTCTTTAACTAGCTGAATTTTTTGGAAAATCCGCTTCAGTGTCTTCTATGGGAATGACAAAAGAGAGAATACAATACAGGGATGCACAGGACTTCTCCGTAAGTCTACTTTTGTTCTATCACTTGCGCAGGTATCACCAGATATAGGGGTATTCGAACAAGCAGTCATTCATGAAATTGAGCATTCAACTGAAATAAAGAGAAAAATCTGTAGCAATTTGGCAGAACTGGAGAAAAAAGCTATGTTAAAACTCAAAGAAGATCAAAGTATTATTATAAAACCAGCAGACCAGTGTGATGCCTTAGTCATCCAAACCGTAGAGGCCTATAATGCAGAATGCTTATGCCTCCTCAGAGAGGAGGAACTATGAAGTAATAGGAAGAGACCCCACAACAAAATTGCCACAAGAGATTAACAGCATTTTGGAAGAAGCACTTGTGAACGGGTGGATTAGTCAAAAGGAAGCATCCTTTTTATGTAAAGAAAGCCCTAACATCCCGTACTTTTATACACTGCCAAAAGTACATAAAATAACAAGGCCCCCACCAGGTACACCTATAGTCACGGGTATAGACTCCATCTTGGAACTGTTATCATAATTTTGTGATTTTTTTCCTCAGACCAATAGTTCATAAAATGCCATCATACCTGAAAGACTCTAGGGAGGTTTTAAACTTGATAAAAGCCTTACATTTTAATCCAAAAGAAGATCTCCTAATTGGATTAAATATTGAATCTCTCCCTCTATGCAAACATCCTGGAAATAGAGACATTGTGAGTCATTGAAAATGTCCTCTTCTCAGAGAATTGGGATTTCAAAACCCTGAGACCCTTTATATTAGGGTTGGCGGTATTGGCATTAACAAGAAATTTCTTTCAGTACAATGAGACTCTTTACTTACAGACCCATGGTTCTTAATTTGCACCCAGTGTGGCCTGTTTAAGTGTGTCCCAATTTGAGACGGAACACATTTGGATTCAATTAGGGCTTTGCGTCAATAATATATTGACAATGTCATTTTGATTTGGCATGGGGACTTAGTTGCTGCCAAGGAGTTCCTTACATGGCTCAATGGGAAAACTCCCTATCTTTTCTTTACATCAACCATTACAACAGAGTCCATGCCCTTTTTGGATCTAATCATCAAACCAAACAATAGGAAATTGATGAGTGAAGTATTCCACAGGCCAACGGAAAAAAACAATTTATTGTCCTTTCACAGTTTCCACTCAAAATCAATGAGAGAGAATCTTCCCTACGGACAATTCCTTCGGCCCCGGAGGAATTATTCAGAAATTCAAGATTTTGATAAGGAGGCAAACTGTTGAGTGGGAAATTACAAGAACAAGACTAGCCGCAACATATCAACAAAAGACCCTGGAAACGAGCAAAAAACAATAATAGAGAATCACTCTTAGAAGTTGAAAAACCCAAAGAGGACAGGAATGTGTGTGTGCCGACAGTTAGTACAGCATCAAATTGTATTAAGAGAATCATCACAAAAAAATGGCATATCCTGAATACAAATGGCTTAGATTTAAAGAGCCCATTATTTTCGTTCAAGAAAACTGCTAGTATACGTAATGTCTTAGTGCACACAAGACCACAACCTCAGAGATCAAGAAACAAGGCCTTACACTTTAGGGTTTTTCCCTAACCACTGGACATTATTCCTGTGGGTCTTGCAAAGCTTGTCCACAAATCATGAACATATATCTGTGTATCTTGGGTTAAAATACCCATGGGAATTGAGAAACCACACTACTTGCAATTCAGAAAATGTAATCTACTTGAGTAAATGCCCCTGTGGTTTACAATAAGTGGGTATGACAAGGCGGGTCAAGATAAGAATTTTAGAACACATGAGTAATGTGAGGAGTAAAAAAACGATGACAAACTTACGGCTCACTTATTGGAAATGAATCACACAGAAAAAGTTCTCAGGTGGCTAGTAATAGACAAACCTTACGTCCCCACAACTACAACAGGCACAACGAGATTGCTGTTTCTATGGGAACAGAGATGGGTACAAAGAGTTCAGGGCAGTGAAAAGGGACTCAATGATTCAATTCCCTGGTACCATCTGAATTCCACACGTTAAAGATTGGTAGATTGAGCAGAGACGTATAAGTATATATGTACTTCAACTCGTATGGAGATATGATATGATGTTAGCACAAATGGAATGATATGACCATGTGCTCATGAGGGATTCCAAATAACAGAAGCACTGCATGGACCTGAAGATCGGGTCCCAGAGTTAGGACAAGGGAAGTTAGATAAAAACAATATTTAAAAAACCTTTGGAATGAAGTTAATAACAACTTGTTTAGATGCCATGTCAACTAAGCAATAGGGCACAAGAATTTAAATACCTCATTTGAGGGACTATTTTATTTTCTATAACGAAGCTTATATCAATACAATCCACTATACAGCGGTCACCGTAGAAACAGACACAAAGAACAATTGACTGTAAATTACCTAAAGTAATACGTAAATAAGTTAAAAAAAAATTTTTTTTAGCCCCAGTATCCATACTTGATATTCCCCTGACACGCCTACATTCCCATTTAATTTGAGATTTGTGTCACCCTGCTAAGATGGCTGCCATACAAACCATTTCTCGACTGCATATCATTTCGAGGGAGCCCATGGGGTTGGGAGAGATACTGGAACATTCCCACCTACTGGGGCATGATGAGCGCTGTGCGCAGTGGATCTCGGATACCAGACTCAGCAATTCCTTATAAACTCGTGTTCCCAAGGGACAAGACTATACGACTTGTTAGAAATTAATAGGATTACATTGTAGTGGATACATCCTGGGCTGGAGTGGCTGTTGGGGGCACCGGGCGTTTCCCCTGTGGGCCGCCAGGGTGGGGGCCAGTTTTGGGACCCTGTGGGGCCGTTTTTGTTACGGGGGTCGGCAATATCGGCCTCCTGTAACAAAATCGGAGGAAACCGGCAAACTGCTCAGCTGCACCCCCGCCCCCCAACAGGGGGGCCGTCGGAGGAGTTTGCCAGGGCCGGTTTCGGTTCCCAGTTCGGCCCTGGATATATCAGTGATCTAGCAAGCACACACAGCTCAGAAAAAGAAAACATACATCGTCAGAATTGTATGGTGCCGCTATAAAAAAACAAGAATCAGAGTCCCTCCCACCAACCGAGGAGGGGCTGCTGATAATGCAGTTACAAGGAGCAGGAAGGCATATGCTCAGGCAGATGCAAGATTGGAGTCGCGCTGGGGAGTGTGCACACTAGCAATCAACTTCATACATATTATAACCAGGGGTTGAGGTTGTTAAAATAAGAGGCTCCTGCACAAGACTTATTTTTTTGATTAAAAACAGTAACTGGTAATCAAGATGCTGAGGTGTGAGTAACTTCTAAAGCATCCCTCTCATATACAAGGCCTTTTCAATCAGACAAAAAGACAAGTAGATGATTGGTTTTAAATTTCTTGGAAATAAACATATTCATGTTTTAATTACATTTAATTTCTTAGAGTGTGACTACAGGGCGGTGATCCCACTCTACCCCCCGAGTTTGGAGCATCATTGATGGAACTCGGGCAAGAATGGCGCCTGACATGCGACTGATGATTGTGTGGCATAACTCGAGTTTATATGAGTGCATCACTTTTCACGGGGTGTTTGTTATCAATTAATGGGGACATACAGTGAAAGCAGAATAAGGAGATCACGATTTGTAAGTGTGCTAAATAACAAAGGGGATAATTGCAGTGGAAGGGAGCATTGAAAATACATTAATGAATCTTGTTTTATTCTTGTAGGGATGTAGAGGTGTGTCTACTAATGGCAAGTATTGCCACCGAAAGGTTCCCTACCACACTGATAATACTAGGAGGGAAGTACTAATAGGACATTTTAAGTGATCTGTATCCTGATGAATGCCATTGACCCTGTTGGGCGGCAAACAAGTGCAGAAACATGTTGATCCAGCTAATTGAGTAATGGAGACGTTGCCTCTCTCATATACCCCTATTCCTTTTAACCCTGCCAAGTGGGACCCAGAATAAAGTTAAAGGATAACCACTTGGATAGTTTTATCATTTTTCTTTTCTGCAATAGGGATCCCGATATTTGGAATTTTCTTCTTTTTTTCCCGTAGAAAATGTTTTTCGTTTGTGCTCCACCCTGTGCATTGGTCTGCGCCAGGGTGTGGTAGTGACCTATGATGAAGCATGCCACTATATAGTGGGTGAGCGCAATATTTCCAACCTTTTGGGTTTTCCCAATTAGGTTACCTCTCTTATTTTCCTCTGCTTTGTTCTTTTCTTTCCCTTTATCCCCTTGCGAAGAGCCAGCCCAAATAAAATTGGAGACCTCGCTCTCTTTACCCATATCCTGAGTCCTTCTTGTATGGTGAGTTATATAAATATTGGACATCCTGATCTACTCATAAGATCGCCTCTTGAACTGTAAATGACTCAGAAGAATGACTCGGAACAAATAAATAAATAGAATAAATAAGAAGGCCTGCTCTGCTGCCCTGCTGCCGTGCTGCCCTGCTGCTGAAAGGACTGCCCTGCTGACTGAAGAAGTAAGATTGGACCTGATCCTTGAAACCAGGACCACCGCAGTGTCTGTAAGGGCTAGCTGACTGGCCTCTTTTGTGGACTACAGGGACATAACAAGCTCTATAGTCCAGTCCTGCATCTGACCAACTGAACAGACTCCACTGGATCTGCCTGTGCCCTGCTGGCCTCTCCTGGAGTGAGTCCTGCTCCCCAAGAGGTGCCCCCCATGTCCTGGACCTTTTGCTGGCATCAGAGTGTACTCCTCCTTGTCCAACTGAGGGTTCCCTCAAAACAGACACAGTGTTATGCAACTTGACGCAGGACCTCGCTTTGCAGCACCTCTCAGTTACTTATTGGTGGCTTCATCGTAACCAACACACCGTGATGCAACTTGAAGCAAGGCCTCGCATCGGAGCACATTGCAGGTCCTGATCTGCGGCCTCCACGGAACGAACACAGCATGAGGCATTCAACGCAGGACCTTGCATGTTGCACCTCTTATTCCGCAACCTCATTGGAATCGACGCAGAAGCTCCCATCAGAGCACCTCCCAGCTTCTGATCAGTGGCCGCATCGTACATGACACATCGTGATGCAGCGTGGCACACAACCTCTTATCTCGGGCCCAAGTAATACCAGGTACACCTTGTGGCAGGCCGATCTGGGTCCTGTACCCAGCCCACGTTCCATTGTGGTCAGCCTAAACCTATGACTTTGTTTTTGGTCCAGAGTGACTAGATAATCACAGTTGCTTTTTCGTGCTACTTAAAATGTACAATTCATAACTCTGGTTCTACTGATTGGATTATGTAAATTTTTGTGTCATTTTATTTTTTAAATGTCCTCTATTCCTGTAAATTAGTTTGGAATTTTCCTGGTGTTGAGTTTTCACTTTGTAACTGTTTAAGTGCTTCATAAATACTTTTGCGTTCCCTCCATCAATTTTTCTTTTTGCATTAGTCACCCCAAGTGGGAAGGGTATGCCAGATGTGGGTCCCATGCTCACTGTGCCGCTGGATTCAAGGTGACCTAGCTGATGAGGGGTGATACCCCAAAACAGGTCCCAGGATGATTGTTTCCGGTCCAGGGAGGACCTGGCCTGGCATTTCGTGCTGGACTGTTCCCATGGGGAACAGAGTCAAGACTGATTTGCATATGGTTGGGTCTAAAATGAAATTGCATGGTGAGCAAAAAAAACTATGCATATAGGCCCAGATCTCTGTACTGGGGGTGAATATTTGACATTGTTCAACATTCCGACCATCAATTGTTCTTTTTACATTTGTCGCTCTGAGTGTGAAGGGTAGGCCCAGACATGGGTCCTGTGCTCACTGTGCCACTCGATTCAAGTTAGCCTGGTTGATGAGAAGTGATACCCCGAAACCAGTCCCTGGATGCTTGTTTACGGTCCAGGGAGGACGTGACAGTTTGGGCTGGCCTGTTACCATAGGGAGCAGGGTCAAGACTGATTTGCATATGGCTGGGGCTTAATTGTAATGGCATGGTAAGCAATAAAACAATGTATTTAGGCCCAGATCTCTGTAATGGGTGTGAATGTTTGACATTGTTGAACATTCCGTCCATCAGTTGCTCTTTTTCCATAATTACTTAACACCTTGCGTCCAAGTTAAGCCTGTAGGCTTTATGCCAAGTACCAGAGGGTTGAGCACAGATTCATTTATTGATGTTTTGTGATTCACCCTTACAAGGATTGTGGCTGTTGCCTGAGTGGGACTTCCACCCTTCGTAAACAATAACTC
The DNA here is from genome assembly GCF_964204655.1 of Triturus cristatus. Classification (NCBI taxonomy): domain Eukaryota; kingdom Metazoa; phylum Chordata; class Amphibia; order Caudata; family Salamandridae; genus Triturus; species Triturus cristatus. The sequence continues at coordinate 627,402,678 of NC_140584.1, read as the reverse complement.
AATTTCTTGCAGTTCAGCGTTGCTGGACATGTAACATGTGGCAGACTCTTAAGAGTAAGATATCTGAAGCAAGCCTATTCTGGAGAACCATTGCTCTAAGAGCGACTAATATTGTATTATTAGCAGTCACAGACACTGTTTTGCTGGCAAGATGGTTGACTAATGTAGGCAATTTTTTAATCTTTAATGTAATGAAAACTACTTCTACAGATGGAATCATAGTGCCAAAGATGTCACCAACTATTTATTGAGCACTACGCTTAGCTCTACCATAAAGCACTGCTCCCTTATCGGCTATCTCATGTACATGATAAACTTTAGGGAACACTATAGCTAGGAAGCAGCTGCCTACTCAATTTGCATGAAAGTAAGCATTCTTCCCACACACATAATAAACTTCAGGAAAAACATGGTCCCTTCCACCATTCACTTGGTTTCCTAAAGCCTGAAATCTCAGCATGTATTTCCTCCAACCCATCATCTGAGAATTTGTCATCTTTTCCGTTTACTCATAAACCAAAGTTTGCCATGCTTATATTAATCTAAATTCAACTTTGAGTCCCTTTCACACTTATCCTTGGTTTCCTTCTTTCCCTCAAAATCAATTTTGTCCCCTTTGTCTTGCAACTCCTCAGTAAAATTATTCTTACGCCTAGTCATCCCTTCTTTCTGAGTATGGGAAACATCAATCTTTGTTGGAGACCAAAAGAAATTCTATATTGTGTTTATATACCTAGCATTATAATCAAGATTCAGATGTTTATATAACTGTTCAAAGACTTCATCAAAATTAAAAAGTAATATTAAAAACGAACCTGATGGTAAAGAAGACTAAGAATTGTATTACAAGACAAGGAGTGGGGGGTAAGTGATGGTAGGTCAGTCACTTTGCAGTAGATGCAGGCTGATGAGATGATATATGATAATCATGCACAAGCATGATCCGAGAGTACACATGAAACAAGATAAAGAAAACATTGTTAGTATAGTTCCCCAGGGAACCATCCCAATTTAAAATCTTCATATTAAATCTGTGCTATTCATCTAGATGAGTTGAATTAGGCTTAACCATAGTGAAATGGTGCTATACAGGAGAATGTAAGCTCACTAATAGCCAGACCATGAGAAAGACTAAGACAATTGCCAATACAGTTAATATCACCATACATTTGTTTCGACACTGTTGGACTTGGTCCTTTTTTGCAGGGTCATCCCTAAACTTTTTGCCTTTCTCCTAGCCTTTTTTTTACATGGTGTTGGTGGTTTTTAGGACTCTGGGCACTTTAGCACTGCTGTCTAGTGTAAAGTGCATGTACTCTCTGTGATAAATATGGTAAGATTGATCTACACCTGTTTGGCCTATTTAATTTACCTGTCAGTCCCTTGTAAAGTGTTATCTCATATACCCAGGGCTGGTGAATTAAATGCTACTGGTGGGCTTGCAGCTCTGATTGCACCACCCACCAAAGTAGCCTTTCAAACCTATCCCAGGCCTCTGCCATTGCACTGCTTGTGTGCGCAGTGTTACTGCCGCTGTGACGTGGCACCTAAAGTGTGTCTGTGACTCCCCTTTTACTGCATGTCAGTCACCCCTAAGGTAGGCCCTAGCTAGTCCTATGGGCAGGGTGCATGGTAGGTAAAAGATAAGACATGTACCTTAAGTGTGTGACATGTCCTGGTAGTGTCTGTGAGACTGGCTTTGTGGCGTGGACCCTCCCGACCAGCAAGCAACCCTGCAACCACACCTGATCCCCGGTGTCACAGACTTCTGGCCACCATGACCCAACAAACCCGATGGCCGGCCGGGGCCCCAGCCGAACCCACGACACTACCACGCATGCCCGGCCGAGGAGCGGGTAACCCCCAAGCAAGACCAGGAGACGCCGTCTCGGTCACACCTCTGATCTCCTCCCCAAGGAGGGTTTCGATCGGCCACCAGGCCCCGGTGAGCGGGCGCCTCGCATGCTGGGCGTCTGGAGTCCCTCCCAGACCAACCTGAATAGATCAAAGGGCCGAGCGGCAGGAAATCCCGACACACCGCCCCCAGGCACCAAGACCCCTCTCCGCGAGGACTCCGGACTTCAAAGAGGAGGGGGAGTATAACAAGGGGTGCTGAAGGCACGGAAGGCAGAGAAGACCTGGACCTACGTGAGCCCTGCTGACGCTGTCGTGGCTCCCCGAACTCTGAACCACCTGAGCCCTGCTGACGCTGTCGCGGCTCCCCGATCTCCGAACCACCTGAGCCCTGCTGACGCTGTCGCGGCTCCCCGATCTCCGAACCACCTGAGCCATGCTGACGCTGTCGTGGCTCCCCGAACTCTGAACCACCTGAGCCCTGCTGACGCTGTCGCGGCTCCCCGAACTCTGAACCATCTGAGCCCTGCTGACGCTGTCGCGGCTCCCCGAACTCTGAACCATCCGAGCCCTGCTAACGCCGTCGCGGCTCCCGAGAACCCGAAACCACCTGTGCCTGCTGAGAGACTCGCGGCGCTCCTATCCAGAAAGATCGGCGGAGATTGCAGAGTGAACCCAAATCCCCCAGCTCGAGGATTGAGAGCTGTGTGAAGGATACTCTGCAGAGACACTGAACTTAAAGACTGTCATGCTACCCCAATACCCCCATCCCGAGACCGCTGCCGCTTGCGGCATTGATCCAACGGCTGTATCACGGATCATAAAGATCCCCTGACCTTTCGATAAAGTATACTGTCTTACTAAGAACTACTGTGTGGTGTCCCTCTGTCAGAGAGTGTAAGTTCAGCATGTACGATCCTAGGAACGAGACCCTTCCCGGAAGGGCCTCCCCGCCAGTGCTCGGCCTAACTCTGGGAGAGGTGGGTCAATGGGTGGTCAGGAACGTATTCCGAAGCCCCCCGGAGACCGCCCTTCCAACATTTGGTGGCAGACGACGGGATCCGAGCCGACACCTAGAGATCGTACAGTAAACGGCTGACACACTACCGAAAGGAGATGGAAGGAAAAATCACCATGAGTACTGCAGGAACCAACACAAGCCCGACGTTCCGAGAGGACCGGTTGGAATATTATACGCATCGAGAACTAAAACAGTTCTGCAAAGACCTTGGAATCGCTACCACCGGATTAAGCACTAAAGAAGATTTCCAGGAAGCATTGAAAACCTGGGTCGAGGCAGGAGCTTCCCTGCCTCAGACCGAAGGGGACGGCCAAGAAAGAGAGCCGCCAAATGAACCACAAAGCATCCCGGTAAGGAGCAACGCCCCAGAGGGGGGCCTATCCCCGGAAGAGCTAGCGGACCGAGAGAGGGGCCGCAACCACGAACTACAACTAGCCAAACTAAAAATAGAGGGAGAGCTAAAATTGGCCGAAAAGAAGTTAGCCATAGAACAATTACGCTTACAAGGGGAACTCGAGGAAAAGAAACGCCAGCGAGAACACGAAGAAAGAAAACTTCAACTAGAACACGAACGCAGCCTAAAAGAGATCGAACTCAAGGCCAAAAGTGAGGAGTCCAGAACCACAGGAAACCAACCGACCTCCTCCGCCGTGGAACCAAAGGTCCACATCCCCAAGGATGTGGTGAAGGAATACTACAAGAACGACGACATCCAGCAGTGGTTCAAGGCCTACGAAGTCCCCATGACCTCCCACCGAGTTCCGCAGAAGGATTGGGGGGCTGGCTTGTGGGGCCGGTTCCTGAGTGAGGGGAGAGATACCCTGCTGGACCTGCCCTCCATGCTGCTGAATTCCTACAGCCACATGAAAGAGGCCCTACTAGCCAGATATGGACTCACCCCCGAGATGTACCGGCAACGGTTTTGAGACTGCAAAAAGATACCCGGTACTACGTGGGTAGAATACGTGAACTTTTACAGCAGGGCCTTTGACGGGTGGATCAAGGGCAGCAAGGTCTCCACCTTTGAGGAACTGTTTGAGCTAATAGCATGGGAACACTTGTCCACAAATTGCTTTGTGGAGTTACGCCAGCACCTCCTGGACAGCAAACTCACTGACCCTCGGAAACTGGCGGTCGAAGCTGACCGATGGGTGAACACCCGGGCCTCCCGGGGTCCCGTGGGAGACTACGGTCGCCACAGTCAGGGACCCCCCCGCCAGAGGGGCGGAGGGAACCAAGGCCGACCGAGGGAATCCCAGGCGGGCTCCCAGCATAGTCCCCCCAGAGGCCAACCCCCGAATTTTCCAGCCCCACCTCCGGCCAGCACAGGGCCCCCGGGGAGGCAGGGACCCCGAGTCAAGATCACCTGTTTCCGCTGCCAACAGACCGGACACTATGCCAGTGACCCCCAGTGTCCCATGTACCAACGACCCGCAGCGACAGCCCCTCCAGCCCGACAAATGGCCTCCGTAGCCCTAGGAGAAGAGATGGCAGACTCCGAAGAGTGGGAACCAGCAGCCATGGCCCTGGTCTCCCTAGGAGACTGAGAGATGGTTCCCGGAACACCCCTACCCGCCAACACGGAAAAATACCGACAACAAGTGACGGTCAACGGCCACCGAGTCGAGGCCCTCCGCGACACCGGGGCGAGTGTCACAGCGGTCCACTGCCACCTGGTATCCGAAGACCAGATCCTGCCCGACGCCTTCTGTCCAGTCATATCTTCGGACAACTCCGAGAGCCTCTGCCGAATGGCCCTGGTACCTTTCGAATGGGGGGGAGTCACCGGTAAATTAAGTGTGGCAGTCCGAACATCCCAACCAGTAGACTGCCTCCTGGGCAACGACCTCGAGAGCTCCCTGTGGGGACAAGTGGAACGAAGAGCCCATCTGGAGATGATGGGCCTACCCGAGTGGGTATGCGCCACCAAGCGCTCCATGGCTACCCGATCGCCTTCCCCCGAGGGAGTTGAGGCCTTACCCCTGAACCCAGTCGCCGTCCCCGAGGACCGGGACGCGCTACCCGAGCCCGACGACCCTCTTCCGGAAGAAGAACCCGTTCCCAATAACGGGTCAGTGCATCCAGACTCCGAACAACCGACCGAGCTCGGGGACCTACCCGAGATGGCCCATTGGCACTGCGAGGGAGGTCCCTCCCGAGAAGAGTTCTGCAGGGAACAAGCCACCTGCCCTTCCCTCATTGGACCCCGACAGCAGGCCGACGCCCAGGCAGCAGGCAACCAGTCCGGAACCCACTGGGTATATTGGGACAACGGCCTCCTGTACAGCGAACAGAAGTCGGCCGAGCTGGGATCGGCCCGGGTACTGGTGGTACCCCTGCGCTTCCGAAGTTTCCTCCTAGGCCTAGCCCATGATGTACCCCTGGCAGGACACTTAGGCCAAGACAAAACCTATCATCGATTGGTGACCCACTTCTATTGGCCCAAGATGCGAGCGAATGTAGAGGCCCACTGCAAGTCATGTCTCACGTGCCAGGCCAGCGGAAAAAGGGGTGGGAAGTGCAAGGCTCCGCTACAACCCTTCCCCGTTGTTAGTACCCCTTTTGAGCGGGTGGGGATTGACATCGTGGGACCCTTGGATCCCAGGACCGCCCAGGGCCACCGGTTCATCCTCGTCCTGGTGGACCATGCCACCCGCTACCCAGAGACCATTCCCCTCCGCACCATGACGGCCCCCGTGGTGGGCCGGGCCTTGATGGGGATCTTCTCCCGCGTGGGGTTCCCTCGCGAAGTCGTGAGTGATCGTGGCACGAACTTTATCTCCAAGTACATGAGGTCCCCATGGCAACAATGCGGGGTGTCGTACAAATTCACCACCCCCTACCACCCCCAAGGCAATGGCCTAGTCGAACGATTTAACCGGACCCTGAAAGGGATGATCATGGGCCTCGAAGAACCCCTTTGCCGGAGATGGGACGTCCTCCTCCCTTGCCTCCTGTTCGCCTACCGGGAAGTTCCCCAAAAATCTCTGGGGTTCAGCCCGTTCGAATTACTCTATGGACACCCCGTCCGGGGACCCCTGAGCCTGGTCAAAGAGGGCTGGGAAACGGCTCCTCGAGGAACCCCTCCCGATGTATTCCGCTATATCCTGACACTCCGCAACCAGACCCGGAAGTTCTGGGAGCTCGCCGAGGCAAACCTCGAGGCTAGCCAAGAAGAGATGAAGCGCTGGTATGACCAGAATGCCACGCTGGTCGAGTTTCAGCCGGGCCAACAGGTCTGGGTAATGGCCCCGGTGAAACCCTGCGCCCTCCAAGACAGATGGACTGGACCCTTCAAAGTGGTCGAGTGGAAGAGTCAAGTCACGTATCTGGTTGATGTTCAGTCTCCTCGGAACCCCCTCCGGGTCCTCCATGTGAACCGCCTCAAACCCCACTTCGTGAGGACGGAGTTGAGTTTGCTTCTGGCCACCGACGATGGGACGGAAGAAGACACAGAGCCCCTTCTGGACTCCCTGTGTGCTAAAGAGAAAGATGGCTCCGTAGAGGGGGTGAGACTGTCATCCACCCTCACCCCCCAACAGTCCGACGACTGCCGCCAGCTATTGAGACAATTCACAGACCTCTTCTCCCTCATCCCTAGGGTCACTGACTGGTGTGTCCACAACGTAGACACCGGCGACAGCCCGCCGGTAAGACACCGAGCCTACCGAGTCCCTGACCGGGTCCGGACCTGCATCCAGACCGAAGTAGCCAAGATGTTAGCCCTAGGGGTGATTGAACCCTCCGACAGCCCCTGGGCCAGCCCGGTAGTCCTGGTCCCGAAAGCAGCCGCCCCTGGTGTCGCCCCCGAGCTGAGATTCTGTGTGGACTACCGGGGACTCAATGCGGTCACCCGAGCGGACGCTTACCCTATCCCCCGCGCAGACGAGCTCATCGACCGCCTCGGGCCACTCGCTACCTCAGCACCTTCGACCTGACCTGCGGATACTGGCAAATTGCGCTCACTGAGGGAGCCAAGGAGCGCTCCACCTTCTCCACCCCGGATGGGCACTACCGCTTCAGAGTTATGCCTTTTGGAATGGAAAATGCCCCGGCCACCTTCCAGCGACTGGTGAACAGGGTCCTGGCCAGGCTAGAGGGGTGGAGCGCAGCGTACCTAGATGACATAGCAGTATTCAGCTCCCAATGGACCGAACACCTCCAGCACCTCCGACAAGTACTGCTGGCCCTGCGCCAGGCCGGCCTAACCATCAAAGCCAGCAAATGTCAAATTGGACAAGGCTCAGTGATCTATCTGGGACACCAGGTGGGGAGCGGGTAGGTTGCCCCCCTCCAGCCGAAGATCGACGCCATCTTGTCCTGGGAACCCCCCAAGACCCAAACGGAAGTCCGGGCCTTCCTGGGCCTCACCGGTTACTACCGGAGGTTTATTAAAAACTATGGCAGCCTCAGAGGCCCCCTCACAGAGTTAACCTCCAAAAAGCACCCGAAGAAAATACAGTGGACTCCCCCGTGCCAAAAAGCGTTCGACGCCTTGAAAGCCACTATATGTACTGCTCCGGCACTCAAAGCCCCCGACTACTCTCAGGAGTTTGTGGTCCAGACGGACGCTTCGGAGCACGGCATCGGGGCAGTCCTCTCACAGTTCAACGACAAAGGCATAGATCAGCCCATAGCCTTCATCAGCCGAAGGTTACTACCTCGGGAACAACGGTGGAGCACCATTGAAAGAGAGACCTTCACAGTAGTCTGGGCCCTCAAAAAGCTGCGGCCCTACTTGTTCGGAACCCACTTCCGAGTTCAAACGGATCATCGACCCTTACGGTGGCTGATGCAAATGAGAGGAGAAAACCCCAAGCTGCTACGATGGTCAATCTCCCTCCAGGGGATGGACTTCACTGTGGAGCATCGCCCCGGGACTGACCACGCCAACCCTGACGGCCTGTCCCGATTCTTCCGCTTCAGCGAGGAGAACACCCAAGTGGATGGGTAGTTCTCCCCGCCTTTCAGCTGGCGGGGGGGGCACGTGTGAGACCGGCCTTGTGGCGTGGACCCTCCCAACCAGCAAGCAACCATGCAACCGCACCTGATCCCCGGTGTCACAAACTTCCGGCCACCATGGCCCAACAAACCCGATGGCCGGCCGGGGCCCCAGCCGAACCCACGACACTACCACGCATGCCCGGCCGAGGGAGTGGGAAACCCCCAAGCAAGACCAGGAGACGCCGTCTCGGTCACACCTCTGATCTCCTGCCCAAGGAGGGTTTCGATCGGCCACCAGGCCCCCGGTGAGCGGGCACCTCGCATGCTGGGTGTCTGGAGTCCCTCCCAGACCAACCTGAATAGATCAAAGGGCAGAGCGATAGGAAATCCCGACACACCGCCCCCAGGCACCAAGACCCCTCTCCGCGAGGACTCCGGACTTCAAAGAGGAGGGGGAGTATAACAAGGGGTGCTGAAGGGACGGGAGGCAGAGAAGACCTGGACCTACGTGAGCCCTGCTGACGCTGTCGCGGCTCCCCGAACTCTGAACCACCTGAGCCCTGCTGACGCTGTCGCGGCTCCCCGATCTCCGAACCACCTGAGCCCTGCTGACGCTGTCGCGGCTCCCCGAACTCTGAACCACCTGAGCCCTGCTGACGCTGTCGCGGCTCCCCGATCTCCGAACCACCTGAGCCCTGCTGACGCTGTCGCGGCTCCCCGAACTCTGAACCATCTGAGCCCTGCTGACACTGTCGCGGCTCCCCGAACTCTGAACCATCTGAGCCCTGCTGACGCTGTCGCGGCTCCCCGAACTCTGAACCATCTGAGCCCTGCTGACGCTGTCGCGGCTCCCCGAACTCTGAACCATCCGAGCCCTGCTGACGCCGTCGCGGCTCCCGAGAACCCGAAACCACCTGTGCCTGCTGAGAGACTCGCGGCGCTCCTATCCAGAAAGATCGGCGGAGATTGCCGAGTGAACCCAAATCCCCCAGCTCGTGGATTGAGAGCTGTGCGAAGGATACTCTGCAGAGACACTGAACTTAAAGACTGTCCTCATACCCCAATACCCCCATCCCGAGACCGCCGCCGCTTGCGGCATTGATCCAACTGCTGTATCACGGATCATAAAGATCCCCTGACCTTTCGATAAAGTATACTGTCTTAGTAAGAACTACTGTGTGGTGTCCCTCTGTCAGAGAGTGTAAGTTCAGCGTGTACGATCCTAGGAACGAGACCCTTCCCGGAAGGGCCTCCCCGCCAGTGCTCGGCCTAACTCTGGGAGAGGTGGGTCAACAGGGTGGTCAGGAATGTATTCCGAAGCCCCCCGGAGAACGCCCTTCCAACAGTGACAAACAGCCATTTTGGTTTCTCACTACTGTGGGTCTGCCCTCCTATAGGAATGCATTGGGGATTCCCTGATATGTGTTTCAGTGGTAATTCCAGATATGAGAGGAGCAGCGTGGTTAAGTTTAGTATATTTGGAATGGTAATAATAAATGCTGCGCAATGATGTGCGCAGATTTATTATAACTATTTAGAAATGCCACTTTTAGAAGTTGGCTGTGTGTCTGCCTGCCTGATGTGAATTGCATGTCTGGCTTTTGAGTGACAGGGGCTGGTGAGGTGTGTCTGTCTCAAGGAGGGGCAGGGTGAGTCATCACTAGGCTGAATGGGACATCTGCATTTGGAGTAGTCCCTGGTCACTGAATAGGATTGTATCTGCCCTAGTGAATGCTGGCTCCACCCCCCTGTGGTGTGTCTGATGCCGAGCCCCCACCTAACAACGGAGAAGAGGAGCCCTGTCAACAGAGTGCTCCAAAAGCCCCTAGAACCAGTTGGGAATGGTTTCCCCAAAGCCCTGTGCTGCAGACAAATATTAAATGTATATAAATACTGGGGCTGTGACCCCATGAAAAAGTTGAGCTTGTTCCTGTGCTGGGGGCTGCTGCTGCTGGGCTCCAGGAGGAACCGCCACAAGAGACTACCTCCCTGCTGGACGGCTCTGTGAGCTGGCCCGCTGAGCCCAGCCTTATGCCCCTAAAAACTTTGCTGCTGGAGCTGGGGCTCCTAGCACCTCGTGAGCGCTCTGATTTTTAATTGCCAGGAGAGAGGAGCTGGTGTTTGCAGTGCTGTATGAAGGATTTCAGAGGGAATCCCCATTGTAGGGATTCCCTCATGTTGGTTTGTGGAGCAGGAGCCCACCCCGCTGTTTTTATGCCTCTGGAAGAGCGGGTGCCCACCCCGTGTTTGTGCGTGTCTTGTGGCAGGAGCCCACCCCGCCTTTATGCTGTTGCCTACCCCGCTGATTTAAAAAAACGAGCAGGAGCCCACCCCGCATCGGTGCCTTTAGAGCGGGTGCCCACCCCGCATTTGGTCTTTTTAGCAGGAGCCCACCCCGCAATTACCTTTATTTTAACAAGCGGGTGCCCACCCCGCACGTTGACAAGAGAAAACAAGAAATCACCGCCACGTCCCGACCCGGAAGCCAGGCGGTTGTGCCTGGTTGGGGGCATTGCCAGCTGGCAGGGAAGAGGACCTCGGACGTGCTGTAGAAGGAGGCGGGGCCCCCATGTGCCGGTGGGAGCCCCGAGCGGAGATGGAGCCTCCAAGCTTGCGCCGGTGAGAGGAGACCAGGAGAAGAGGCCCCGAGAGCAGGGCCAATCCCAGCACACTGCCAGACTCGTCCCCAGCCCAAGCGGAGTTCTAAGAAAGAGCCTGCAAGGTCCCGGTGAGTGGGGCCGATCGGGAGGCAGCGTTTGTTAAATAGCCCAGTGGGGCTCACACAGGCATCGTTGGTGCCGTTCGGGGCAGCTTGTCGGTGCCCGTTTCTGCCACAGCTGCCCCGCCTGACAGTGGGCAGCTGCAATGTGGGCATATTCTTCGTGGTGGAGTCCCAATGGGGCTCACAAGGCACAGTGGTGCCCGTGCCATTTCCAGCTGCCCTGCGAGAGTGCAGGCAGCTGCCACGTGGGGACCATAGGAAGCAGTGAACGCCCGTGCCTACATTTATTGCCATAGCTGCCCCCCCTGACAGTGGGCAGCTGCAACGGTTTGGCTAATCATTGGTGGAGTCCCAAAGGGGAGCTCCCAAGCGGCACGGTGGTGCCAGGGCTGATTTCTCATTCACAGCTACGCTGCTCCCAGAGCGGACAGCTGCAACATTGTGCATAAGTGTTTAGAGAGTCCCAGTGGGGACCCAGAGGGCACAGTGAGTACCAGTGCCCACATTTTTGCCCGCACAGCTGCACCGCAATTAGCGGCAGCTGCCACGTTCAGCCCATCGCAGTTGCACACTTTTGGGATTCTGCTGCATTGGCAGCCAATCCCTGACATTCTGGACAAAGGGCGTTTAGGGCCCAGGTAAAAGGCCAGATGGCCTGGGGTCATTGGAGATGGTGATTGCATAATGTGATTTATGTGAGGTATATGCTAAATGTGATTTATGCTTTGGGGGTTATTGCATACTGTGTTTATGCTAGTGAGACCTAGTGTGTAATGTGTTTATGCTAATGAGGTTTGGGCCTAATGTGATTATGCCTAATCTCATGCTATGATATTTTAGGATGTTGTCTAATGCTAATATGATAATGCTTAGGTCATTAGGGTACCAGTTGTTACTGGTTGTGTTTTAGATTTACTTACCTGATTTAATGGTTCTGATAGCGGCCCGATTGGCCCTGTCCTGTAAATAATCCCCTGTGAATATTGCCCAGTGCCAGTTGGCACAGTGTAAATGTGTGATTATGTTTCTAATGTGTTTATGATGATACATAGGCTATTTGTTTATATTGCCTTGTGTGGAGTTCCTTTTTGTGGTGTGCCTAGTGTGTTGCTGCTGTGTGTGTTGCGCAAATGTTTTACACATTGCCTCTGGGATAAGCCTGACTGCTCGTGCCAAGCTACCAAGGGGGTAAGCAGGGGTTATCATCAGTGTGTAACTCCCTTGCCCTGTCTAGAGTGATGGTTTCTGCCTGGCTTTTTGTCATCTTCTATCATGCTAATCAGCAAAACGTTGATTGGTTCAAGGATGAGTATATATTTAGTTATCTTCAGAAAGTGTCCCTAACCATACATCATCTTCTTCGAAAATGACAACCCTGTTCTTCTATTGAAGTCTGGGCCTTAAGAAACTTTAGAAACTTCAGCAAGATTCAATTTGTGTGTACAGTTCACTTGGATTAAGTCAGCGAAGAATCAAGCAATCTTCCCAGTGGTAGCTCTATTCATGAAGATTGTTCGATGAGAATCAGTTTCATGTGTTATCGAATCAAGATCACTTTCAACAAAGTATGTCCTTTCAGGAGCTGAAAAAACTTGACTAGGCACCTGCGTTCTCTTTGATCTCCTGACTATTGGCTGCTCGTCCTCAAGTTCACTTTGTTCACTTGACTCTGTTTACATACACATGATTTTGTTATTTAAATTAGCCCCGTGATGTGACTCCAAAGAAACCAGCAAATCGAAATGAGGGACTAATTTCCTCAATAACAGCTTGGCCACAGTGACACTGTCATATCTCCTAGGTGGGGAAAGCTTCCACCCAATGGAAAAAAATGCACACCACTACTAAAATATAGTGGATCCCATTGCATACTGGCATTTCAACAAAATCAAGTTGCATACAATTGATGGTACCACTTGATCTCCATATATGACTTATTGTTAGTGCAGTTCTTCTGCCTCCATTTAAATGCTGGCATTGACACACCAGTGGCACAGATTCTGAGCAATGACACAGTAATGTGGATTAAACCAGTGTATCTTAAACAGGTGCACATATATGTTGTGGGCCATGAAAATACCTTGCCATAGCAGACAACATAACGTCTGCCATCTGTTGCAACCCACATCTCAACCTGTTTGTTCACACACTCTGCTCTAACCCATCGCTCATGTTAACTTTCTGGGGCTTCCTCCTGCAAACGTTTGATCTTTACCCATGTATTAGCATCAGTCAACTAATGGCTAGTAGCAGCATAAGTCTTAGAATCAAATGTGCATTGCCCGAGAACACTGTCCCTTGCTTTTTCGTATGCGTAGCTGTTTCCAGCGGTCACAAAATCACATCTGCTCTTGTGTGCTGCACATTTCACATCCGGTATTTCAAGGTTCAAGTGTAAAACGTCCAAAAGGTCCATAACTGAATTTCCATTTCAGATAGGTGATCCATAGGTCATGAAACCCCTCTGGCACAACAACTGTCCAAAATTATGTACCACACCAAACTCATATTGACTGTCAGTGTAGATGGTGACTGTTAGAACGTGAATCCCTTCTTGGGTGAGGTATGCACCCAGGCCAGGCAGGAATCACCACAGTAGTCAGGATGATCGCACAAAAAGAAATCCTGTGCTCACCCTCTGGTAGGTTGGCACAGAGCAGTCAGGCTTATTTAAAGAGGCAATGCGTAATGCATTTGTGCAACACACACACACACATACACTCGCACACAAAGTAACCCAATGAATACATGACAGAAATACTCCCCACAGGGTTAAAAATATAGATTATAATTTTATGAAAAAGCATGACCAAAACGGCAAAAATCCAATACGTAGAACCGGAGTTATGTTTTTTTTAAAGAATAAACCAAAAACAGTGTTTAGAAGACAATAGTGCTAAAAGGAACTTGAGTTTGCGCAAGATTGGAGTAAATCTAAAGTTCAGGCTGACTGGGATGGAGCGCTGGTCAGATACAGTTCCAAATAGGTCCTTCTGAAGTGTTACCTTCTCATGGGGAGCCAAGAGTCCCGTTCATGGGGGAGACAGTCATCGGTAGCAAGTAGAGCGGTGCTAGCAAAGATCATGTGGGTGCGAAGAGTCGGCTGGGCATCGCGGATGGCAGATGGGACCTCGTGGTTGCGGGCGGTGATGCTTGTTGTGTGAGGAGATGATGTTTCAGTGGCTCGCGCTGATCCTTCGAACGAGCGGTGAAGTTTCTAGAGTAAACGGGTCCGTTCACGGTCGCAAAGAGCCCAAACGCTTGGTTTTAAGGCGGGAGCATGTTGACAACAGGCCTAGGAGCTGTAGGTGATGAGTTGGAAGTATTTTGTATCCCTGAGACTTCAGAAGAACTATACGCAAGCCAGCAAGCCCTTGGAGAATACTTGGGAGAAGGCATAGTCCAGCTCTCCTTCAGCAGAGTCAGAGAGCAGCAGGCAGCAGGGCAACAAACAGAAAAGCAGGCATCCAGATCATCAGTCCACTTGAGTTCTTTAAGCAGCACAGCAGTTCCTCTGGTAGAGCTTCAGTTACAATTTCCAAGTGTCTGCTTTTAGGGGTCAGAGACCCAGTACCCATACTCCAAAATGCCTTTGAAGTCAGGGTTACATCAAAGCAGCTCTCTGAAGTGAACAGGTTCTCCTTTCAGCCCAGTCCTGTCTGCCAGGAAATCTATGGAGGATAAATGAGCCCCTTGTGTGGAGACAGGACAGAACCTATTCAAGTGAAGTGTTAGCCCCACCCTTCCATCCTGCCCAGGCAGGGCCATCAGAATGCTGATGTATGTAGATGGTTACTCAGACACACCTAGCCAGCCTGTGTTTGTGTCTGTGTGAAGGGACTGCACCAAGTATAGTTGTCACCCAACCCAGACGTGTATTGGAAACAGGCTGCAAGGCACACAGAGCAGTACGTTCAGAGAAATGTCCACTTTCTAAAAGTGACATTTTTAAAACAGTAAAGTTAAATGCAAATTCCCCAGTAAGGAGAATGTATCAATACCATTCCAAACATATGGAACATAAAAAAGCTTCTCCTCTCTGATCAGGAATTACAGCTTAAAAGAGTTTTAAGGAATTCCCAATGTTAACCTATGAGAGGAGCAGGCCTCACAGTAGTGAACAGTGAATTTAGCTATTTGCTACTGCCAGGACATGCAAAACATAACAGTAGACGCCCTACCTTTACTTACACAGCATCCTGCCTTGATGACTAATTAGGGCCTACCTTAGGGGTAACTCATGTGTAATACAAGGGGAGTTAAAGGCTTGGCAAGTGGTTTTAAATGTCAAGTCGAAGTAGCAGTCAACTGCACACACAGGCATTGAAGTGGCAGGCCTGAGACAGGTTTGAAAGACTATTTCTGTTGGTGGCATAATCAGTGTTGCAGCTCACTTGCAGCATTTAACTTAAAGGGCCTGGGTATATGGTTACCACCTTACAAGGGACTTATAAGTAAATTAAATATGTCACTCAGGTATACACCAATTACACACATGTTTAGGGAAGAAGCACATTCACTTTATCACTGACAAAAAGAATGGGGGAAGACCAGTCTAAGGCTGACAGGTGTATCAGTGATGCTCAAATTGTTAGTGACACACGGGATCTAGTAAGAGCAATCAGCTTGGCCACCTGTATGGTGGTTATATTACACAAACAAAGCTTCCAATACACCTTTTAAAATGTAGACAATATAAGAGACTTTCAAACTCCCTTGTCCATAAACAACATACAATCAGGCTGCTCCAGCGGGACATCTTGAATGTCAGGTCATGGCTTAGTGCACAATTCTGTAACAGCAAGACAATTATGGTCAACCCTGCCATCATTTTCATCAGTCACAGGTTAAGGCAATAGTATGGCAGATTTCAGGCTGTTACACCTCTGAAGAGAAATGCTGCCTGTGGCAAGGATTAGCTGTTCATACCTGGTCACATGGTTGATGTGTTGTGTTCGCAACAGAATGGGGAATCATAACCGTAAGGGGACAAACAATTATTTTCACATTGCTGAATGCTGACACAAACTACGGCCGCTGCCTTTAGCCAACCCGGAAATGCTGCAGCTGCTGGGTCAAGAGTGGCGAAAAAATAGGAGACAGGACATTTCGAATTTTCATAGGTCTGTGTGAGGACATATAGTGAGCACCCATCATGTTCACTGCAGTCCAAAATAAAATCCTTGTCATACTCAGGCATTCCTAGAGCTGGGGAGTGGCAGAGAATTTCTCTCAGCTTGAGGAAGTCACTCATGCAGTTGTTGTCCCAAGGTGGAGGCTCAAACTCATCTTTGTGTGTTAGCTTCTGTAGGGACTTTGCCACTTGGTAAAGGTTTGGAATCCACTGACAAAAGTATCCTACCATTCCGAGGACAATTCTGACTTCTCTTCGTGTTGTGGGAGGGTGGATTCCCAGCTCCTTTGTCAATACGGTGTCCGAGACACAGGACTTAATTCTGACAATATTGCTGTTTGGTTGGGGATACTTTGGTGCCGATTCCGATCCTGTAAAACCCGGGTACGAATGGTCGTACGGAGCGTATTCTCCATACGACTCGTACCCGGGAAATCCACCTTACAAAGCAGCAAGTACGATTCGTACAGAAATACCATTTCCGTACGATTCGTACAAAACTACGTGCGGTGAAAAAATACCCACAATTCCGATCCGGGACATCGCGTATGTGACGTCCGGACGGAGTCAGGCAGCGTTTTACGGACCAGCAAGTACGATTCGTGCCTACGTCACTCCGCACGTAGCATTTTTTACGGGAGCCAAAAACTGCCGGGAAATTGAGGACGACGCGAACAAGGAGCACCGGTACGCGACAGACAGCCATGGACCCCATCCTACGTGTCATTCCGTCCCTCCTAGCCTACGACCTGGTGCACCGAAACCGATGCAGACGCCGCAGAAGGTCAGAACAACACCCAGGGGCAAAGGGGTGGGGGGGGCGAGGGGCAGGAAACATAACCCCCCTCCCCCCAGTTAAAACATATATATCCTGCCCATAACTTACCCCCATAGTTTGGTCACTTTGGGGGGTGTGTCCACCAATCCCACGTACCGCCACAAAGGAAGTGGACGTGGACACGTACCCGTCACCACTACAATGGTGGTACGGCCCGTACCCATGCTTTGGGGGGCATGGGTACGGGCCGCACCACCATTGTAGTGGTGATGGAGGTGTACACGCCGTACCCACGCTGTGGGGGAGTGGGTACGGGCCGTACCACCATTGGGGTGGTGATGGAGGGGTACGCGCCGTACCCACTCTGTGGGGGCATGGGTACGGCCCGTACCACCAGTGGAGTGGTGATGGAGGGGAACGCGCTGTACCCACGCCCCACAGCGTGGGTACGGCGTGTACCCCTCCATCACCACTCCACTGGTGGTACAGGCCGTACCCACACCCCCCAGAGCATGGGTATGGCCGGTACCACCATTGTAGTGGTTATGGAGGTGTACGCGCCATACCCACGCTGTGGGGGCGTGCGGTACGGGCCGTACCACCATTGGGGTGGTGATGGAGGAGTACGCGCCGTACCCACGCTGTGGGGGCGTGGGTACGGCCCGTACCACCAGTGGAGTATTGATGGAGGGGTACGCGCTGTACCCACGCCCTCACAGCGTGGGTACGGCGCGTACCCCTCCATCACCACTCCACTGGTGGTACGGCCCGTACCCACACCCCCACAGCGTGGGTACGGCGCGTACACCCTATGAATGCGGGGTTAGGGTCCGTCCCACCTGTACCCCTACGGCACCAGTACAGAATGGATAGAAGGCGTACACACACCACGAATGTTGGCATAGGGCCTGTTGTGGCATATAAGCAGTATATTGGTGTGTGTGTATGCACAGGACAGCAGTGTACTGCACCAAGGGGGCGGGTGGGTTGGTGGGTGGGTGGCTGCAGAGGCCTCCCAGCAGTGCCTAGATATATGAGGGGTGGGTGCAAGTCACTCCCAGCAGTGCCCAGACATATGAGGGGTGGGTGCATATCACTCCCAGCAGTGCCCAGACATATGAGGGGTGGGTGCAGAGGACTCCCAGCAGTGCCCAGACATATGAGGGGTGGGTGCAGAGCACTCCCAGCAGTGCCCAGACATATGAGGGGTGGGTGCATATCACTCCCAGCAGTGCCCAGACATATGAGGGGTGGGTGCATGTCACTCCCAGCAGTGCCCAGACATATGAGGGGTGGGTGCATATCACTCCCAGCAGTGCCCAGACATATGAGGGGTGGGTGCAGAGGACTCCCAGCAGTGCCCATACATATGAGGAGTGGGTGCAGAGGACTCCCAGTAGTGCCCAGACATATGAGGGGTGGGTGCAGAGGCCTCCCAGCAGTGCCCAGACATATGAGGGGTGGGTGCAGAGGCTTCCCAGCAGTGCCCAGACATATGAGGGGTGGGTGCAGAGGACTCCCTGCAGTGCCCAGACATATGAGGGGTGGGTGCATATCACTCCCAGCAGTGCCCAGACATATGAGGGGTGGGTGCATGTCACTCCCAGCAGTGCCCAGACATATGAGGGGGTGCATGTCACTCCCAGCAGTGCCCAGACATATGAGGGGTGGGTGCATCATCCTCAGATGACCACAACTCCATGGGTCCATGAATGCATCCCCAATGTGCGACTATGTTGAGAGTGCCATATCAACACATCACTGACAGCAGTGTCCCACTCCCATGAGGATGGATGCCATTCCCCCACTGCATGACACACCACATGTGGGTGCGATGACAAATGACACATACATACCCACCCCTTGCGGAGGCTGCACAATACACACACTGAGATCATGTCACAAGACTGTATAGTCATGTGAAACCCACTAAACTAAGAGAGCCAAAGGGAACACACACTGTCACGCACATTCCAGGACTGATAGGAATGTACAGGTGCTGGCACAGCCACCAAGTTGTTGTCTCCCATGGAAGGAATAGGGTGGACCACCCACAGATACAATGCCCACAATTGTCAGTCAGGTGACCAAATACCCTGCAGAACAAGTACCATATGTGTGCTAGGCTGGGAGTACACACATGCATAGTGCGGAAAAGGGACCATTTCCCCATGGAGGCATGGCAACATACTCTGTACAGTGACTACCAAGGATGGCACAGACGATGCAGCCGAACACATTGCTGAGCAGGCATGGACATAGTTGAAGGGATCCATCAGCCACCAAGGGAATGTAGACACAGGTCAGCACAACAATGGTGCAACTCCCTGCAGGGAAGATGTCAGGTGCCACAGAGGAAGGAACACTCCTTGGGACAATGTCTCAAAACACAAAGAGCATACACAACCAAAGAATCGTTGCAGAGACCTTGTGATGCCACGCAGATACCAGGGTCCACCCCATGAGCAGAAGACTACTACATTTCCCAGATACCCAACACATGATCACCACCCCAACTCATGGAGCATCAGCAACAACATCAATACCTGAAAAGCAATTGTGTGCAAAGTAAAACAAAATGCTTTATTCAGCATGAAAACAAAAAGTAGAAAAGGACACTATTTACAAAGGCCATAGGCCAGTCCAGACACGAAGTCCTGGGGAGGGACACATGGCCATGCATCTCCCCTAGCTTGCCTGCACATCAGATACCTCTGGTTGATCGACTGGGGTGGGGGTATCATGTGGGGAAGGACCAGGCACCGCAGGGACAGGAGGGGGTAGGACAGGTGTTGGGGGTGCAGGGACGGACGACTCCACCACAGGGGGTGGGGTAGCGCCAAAGGTGGAGGTCAGTACTGCGCTGCACACGTCTGCAAGATCTTGCAGCTTCTCCCCTGCACCCGAAGGAACCAAAGGCCCCAAGGAGGGGGGGGGGTCGGAGGGATGGGTTGCAGCGCTACTGGAGGAGGTGGTGGACAGAGGGGGGGGACTCTACTCCCCTACCCGTGGAGTGCCTTGCCCGTTTGCGCGCAGGTGAAACCGTGGGGCTGAGGCCCAGCACAGCCAAGTAGGTCTCCTTCTTAGACTGTGGGGCAGGGGAGCCGAGGGAAGTGACATCGGAGGGACTGAGGAGTGAGGCATGCGGAATCCTACTGTGGCTGCATGTCCGCCTATGTGCCCTAGACCCAGTGGGTGTGCCTTCTTCCCCCTGAGTGTGCGTGACAGGAGGTGTGCGCTTGCCCTTCCCTGTTGGTGTGCTGCCTGTGTCTGGTGTGGTGCCTGTCTGGGAAGGTGTGTGTGTGCTTGGGACAGGAATGGGAGTGGGAAGTGTGGATGGTGCAGGGGTAGGTGGGGGGACAGAGCGCTGCAGGAGACTCACTGCTGCCATCAGTGACGAGTCCATGGACCTCAGCAACATCCGTTGGTCAGACATCGCTGATGACATGCCCTCCATGTACGACACCATCTGTGTCAGCAGTCTGGTGTGGCCATGGAGGACAGTCAGGATCGATGTCTGCCCAACCTGCAAATGCCGCTGAATGTCCACAGACTCGGCAGTGAGGGCAGCAGGGGAGACAGGGGCAGAGGGTGCGGTGCCTGGCACGATGAGACACGTTGTTGCCCTACACGGACAGAAGGAACCTGAGCAAGTGGGAGGGCGGTGATGGGAATGGAGGGGGCGGTGACAGTTGCAGTGCTGCTGCCAGCTGTTGGAGCAGCCTCCGCCCCCTCAGGGAGTTCAGCCTCGGACCCGTCTGCGTCGTAGTCGGTGGTGGTACTACCCAGGTCCTCCGCCGCACTCCCCTCGCCCTCCGTGCCACTTGACGCTGCCGACTCGCCAGGTGTGGTGGCACTGGTGCTGGATCCCTCCTCCACGTCCGTGCAGGTGTCTCCCTCGGTGTCCCCCGATGATGCTGTGGGCAAGGTGAAGAGACAGGAAATAATAAGTCACCTGTGTACATCTGACACATGAGTCCAAACTAAATAGATCACAGTGCATATCATGAAAAGCATCATGAGGAACATCTAGAATACCCAGCACATATGTAAGCCCTGCACTCCCCAGTTGGTTCACCCAAAATGCCCCCTGAAGTAATGAAAATCAGGACACCACAGCAAATAACTGGATATCCAATTATACAGAGAAGCTAGTGTCTGTGAACAGTGGAGCACAGGCAGACTATGACGGCATGCCACCTCCTGGTCACTGTGAACGAAATAGTATTGGTGCACCCAATGCCAAATAACAGACGCCAATGCTGAAGGGGTGCCCACACTCATAGACCTGTGAGTACTGTAGAAAAGAAAATGTAATACTATCTGATCCATTGGGAAGCACAAAACTTTACACAAGTGACATATTTGGAATGTCTGAATGTCCCACCTGTGGAACAGAACACACATGTGCATGAATATCAGAAGTCACACAAGGAGGTGCACACAAAACTACATTTACACAGTCATAGTATGAGCTGCCCGCATAATGGCAAGAAGCCAATGTTAAGAAGAAATGTGGTATCAGGAAGTACACATATATGGCACCACGGTGGTCGGGATGACTTGACACCGGTAAGTTGCCTTCAGCAACAACCAAGGACTAACCCAAATGCTAACACACTGTAGGAACATGGATATGTATAAATCCTAAACAACTTTTGGCCTGAAATATGCCCATGTTCTAATTGTGCCAGCGTGTACCACAAAAGTGTAAAAGTGGTACTTGTGCACTCCCTTGGGAGACCTCTGTCATGCAGGCACATCATTGTCCTTCACAAAAATCAAAGTGAAGCATATAAACTATTGGGACATGTAGACAAGTGTATGGAGTGCCAGGCCACATGCCTTCTTGAATAACAACTTAAAACATGCCACCTGTCACATGGCCATCCGTACCATGATGACACAGTTGGCAACACAGTTGGCAACACATCTGATACACTACCTGTCATGTGGAGTGGCACAAATGTCCAGACACAGGACAATGCATTAGCAAATGGCCCTGAAATTGTGTTGGAATAAGGAGCACCTGCACTGAGGAGACACCCTGATGTGAACGAAGAATGTCCACACAGATGTCAGCACACACAGATCAAACCACATAGCATCTGGAGCACACACCCATGCCAATAATGGATGAGCAGGAAACTTGTTTTTTAACTTGTGGCACATGCTGAAAAGCACAAACATGACACCCTGTACAACATGCCTGGGTCACTGCACGTTGAGTGCCTGTCCAGACAATCATCACACACTGGTCAGACCTGGCAAGGAGACATAAGGTATGGACATGTAGTCCTTGCCCGCAAAAACAACCCATACCTGAGACAATGTGGTTGAGACAGCTCAAAAAGTGACACCTCTCAATCTGGGTATACTAAAAAGTGCATCAGGAAATCCTAAATGTACTCCACATCACCTCGTGAGGCTGCCAACACATATTTGTGACACAAAACCTCAACAGATTGTTGGACATAGACACACAGGCACTGGCCAGTGTGAGGATGCAGAAGCAAAATGGGGTCAGCCTGTACAATGGGCACGTGTAGCACACTTTAGATAAATACAAATGAGGCCAGGGAACAATGCCACAGAGGGAAAACTATGCTGAACACATTGAGAATGGGCACAGTGTTGGATGACACACATGATACTGAGGCAAGGGTGTCTTAGGGTACTGAAGTGGGCACACTGCTCCATGGGCCTGGAATTATTTGACTGTAACATGAGCTACCGTCCCGGCACTATGCATATCTCCCACTCATGCACATAATGTCTGAGGCCACAACATCGGTCATGCATGCTGCAAGTCTGTTCATTTGAACACTCACACTCCTATGTTGAGACTCAGCAACAGTGCCAACTGATATGGACCCCCAAATGACTGAACAGGACAGGGCACAGGCAAGGTAACAACACATGTGTCCGACCCCACCCCCACATGATGCAGACAGCAATGTGCACTTGGATTAACCGCCAGCCTAGATGAGCATGTGCAATAGTGATTACACACAGACCAGGGAACACATGTCAAGGAGGGAAAAGGAGGAAGAACAGCAGCGGATGACTTTGGGGAACAGGAAATGCAATGCACATATTAACCCTGCCAGTGTATCGATGCGACTGGGCACTTCCCAAAGCTGGTGACACACAACAAACACACATGTACCTACCCCCTTGCTGCTGCTGCATCGCCGGTAACCGCCTATCCATGTCAGGGAAGACCACCGCCAGGACACGCTTCATTTGGTGGGTCAGGCGCCGGCGCCCGCGGTTCTTGCCTTCTGGTGAGTCCCCCAGCAGGAACCGAGCGATCCTCCTGGTCCAGCACCGGATGTCCTGCCAGCGTTTCCTCACCTGTGCCAGGCACCGACTGCAACCCTCCACAGATCTCACGGCCCTGACGGTCCGCTTCTATATCTCCCCCTTCTCGTAGGCGGTTACCTGTGAGGATGACAAAGTGAGACAACATCACTACACCTGCTCCATGTCACAGAGACACACATTTGAACATCTTTGATATGTTGAACAGGGCATAGTATGCTGCCAACGAATAGCACCTTTGTCATAGGGACATTAGGCTCAGTGGAAGCCCCAATGCACTACATGGCATTGAAAGTACACAGGTGGCATGAGGGGTGCGACACACTCCCTGATCATGGCACACACTGGACATCACAAGCAACACAAAGCTGATGGCCAGCACCTCCAAGCAGTCACATGCCCCAGGCCACTGACCCAACAGCAGCAGACTACACAGACACACACAGGCACAGATCATTCACCTGCCAGTGCCAACAGCCGATACAAACCTCACTCTGCACATGTGCCACTTGCCTGGGGGGTGTCACAGGCGTGGGGCTAGCCCAGCAAGTCAGACACACAGCACGGATCACTTCTCACATCAGATGGGTCGAGCTGTTGCCTCCTCCATGCAGCTGTGGTGCAACACTCCACATAGACACTCACCCACATGACAAGGAACATTCACACACATCAATGTTCAGATCATTTGGACACTCTCACCACAGCTCCACTCAACTCACACACATCTGTGGGTACAGTCACCTGTCACACGGGGGGAACACTGAATCACCTCAGGACTATAGAACAAGAAGGGCCAAGAGGATTAGCTATGCTGAATGTGCCATGCAGCATGCAGTGAATGTCACAGTAAGCACAATGCAAGTGAGGAGTGCACACATGAAATACACATCATGCTCTGCATGACAGACATGAGCCATCCCCCCCCCCTGGGACCCACTCTAAACAACATTTCATGTCTGTCACACCTGGACACAATGCCAGAAGTGCCAGTCACAAAAAGAAGGGGCACAGTCAAAGGTAGCGGAGTCAGCACTCACCTGCACCCCTGGTCTACCATACAGGCTGGGGAACTGTGGGAGGATGACGTCCAGCAACGCCTCATTCTCTTCCTGTGTGAATGGCTGGGCCCTCTCCACAGACCGCGACATGGTGCCAGAGAAATCACAAGCAGCAGCAGTGGTGTCGAATCAAAGGTTGTGCAGGCAAGTGCCCTCTCATGGGTTCTGCCTGACTTATATCTGCCTTGCTGGCCTATTTCAGTAACAGGAGTGCAGAGTGATTGGTCAGACTCCTTTGCATCCTACGTTTCCTCCAATCCCTTTAAACATACACCAGTGACAGCATTATGATTTTTTCGAATTTGCAGCATCATGTCAAGTCAACAACCACTTTGCAACAATGTATATTGTGGCCAACTGCTTTTTCCAGGCCACATGATGGAAAAATTTGAACTTCAAACTGGGTATCCATGACAACCAGCATGCATGTAGGCCCTAATACTTGTCCCTTATGTGTCCCCATTGTAAATTTCAAATCCCCACACAGGTATGGTGCGTTTCACACGTACCCCTAGGGCACCACTACTCTAGTGCTACGGGCCGTACACGCGCGTGTATGGCCCGTAGCACTATGGTAGTGTTGCCGTAGACGTACGCCATAGTGCTACGGGCCGTACCCGCATGTGTTGGGCCCGTAGCACTATGGTAGTGTTGGCGTAGGCGTACGCCATAGTGCTACGGGCCGTACCCGCGTGTGTAGGGCCCGTAGCACTATGGCAGTGTTGCCGTAGGCGTACGCCATCGTGCTACGGGCCATACCCATGCGGGTACGGCCCGTAGCACTATGGCAGTGTTGCCGTAGGCGTACGCCATCGTGCTATGGGCCGTACACACGCGGCTATGGCCCGTAGCACTATGGCAGTGTTGTCGTAGGCGTACGCCATCGTGCTACGGGCCGTACACACGCGGGTATGGCCCGTAGCACTATGGTAGTGTTGGTGTAGGCGTACACCATCGTGCTATGGGCCGTACACACGCGTGTACGGCCCGTAGCACTATGGTAGTGTTGGAGTAGGCGTACGCCATCGTGCTACGGGCCGTACGTACGCGGGTACGGCCCGTAGCACTATGGTAGTGTTGGCATAGGCGTACGCCATCGTGCTACGTTCCGTACACACGCGGGTACGGCCCGTAGCACTATGGCATACGCCTACGGCAACACTCCCATAGTGCTACGGGCCCTACACACACGGGTACGGCCCGTAGCACTATGGCGTACGCCTTCGGCAACACTACCATAGTGCTACGGGCCCTACACACGCGTGTACGAGCCGTATCTCTATGGCGTACGCCTACGGCGACACTCCCATAGGGATAGGACCAGTGTACATGTACGTGTGTAAGGTCCGTACACACACGCGTACTCCTACCCAAACCCCATTTAGTGATACAACCGTACACACGCCCTCAGAGTGTGTGTACGGTGCGTTTCACAGCTTACACTGGTCAAAGGAGGCGCACAGGAAAGGAATGGAGGTGTCTGACTCGCACAAGGATGGACATCAAGTCATTGTCAGTGCAGTGCTTCATGTGTAGGGCCTAGGTGTGTCAGGCAGTGAGCTGGCACATGTCTCCTCATGTTTTGACCCAATAGTTGTGTGATGACCTGTGTACACATGTCATGTGTGATGGGGCACTATGTGGCGCACTTCCCCTTCACACCTTTTACATGTGTGCATGTAGTTCAAACTTGTCAAGCACTGCATCACTGGCATGGCACAGTCACCAACACCCGCAACTGTCCCCTGATGCCAGGTACACGGATGATGACACCTGACATCTCACTACCAGCGTGCCCCGATGTGACTATGTCATGTGTGTGTCATGTGTTCCCATGATCTTGCTGTTGGTGTTCCGTCAACGGCATCTGCTGTAGCTGCATCCATGTGTCTGTGTGTAGATGCCCATGTCACACTATTACGCACACCAGGACACATGTGGAATAACACGTAACATGTGTCTGTATGCATCGAACAGGGACTTGCCAGCTTAGGACATATCTGCGTAGTCTCAATGTCTGTGTGATCATTTTTGACATGTACCCCTTCATGGCAAGGTGTGTGGTCTGTCCTTTTTCCATGACATGTGACCTGTGCGTCTAGCTTGCCGGTAGCTGTCTGTATGAGATAACATCCTTCAAATGCACATATGTAGATGTATGTCACTCCTGTAATGTGTCTGGCTGTTCACTCACACTAGCCCACAGCTACTTTCATGGCATGTCATGTAGACCTTGACAATCCACGTTTGTAGCTGGCTCTTGGTAGGAGTATCACCTGGCTGGCATACGTGTGCAGGATGTATTGCACAGACCAGACTCTGTATGTGGCATATGTGTATTAGCTGTTGAACATGTGCTCAGTTCATTGACATTGGTGTAGTAATGTACTCAATCTTCGTTATTCCTTCCAAATTTCTGCAGGGCACCGCCTCTCCCCCGACCAATGCCAGACTTGGCTGCCATGAGGGAACGTGACTGCATACACCGCTACAGATTCCCCCAACAGTTAATTGTGGACCTGACAAACAGGCTGGGCCCACACCTCCAACCACGACACAGTTATCCGACTGCGCTGACCCCCAAGATGAAGGTGATGTCAGCCCAACATTTCTTTGCCACGGTACGTTTCAATTGACCATAGCTGATGTGGGTGGCATGTCCCAGACCATGTTCAGCCGTGTCCTGCATGATGTTTTAGAAGCCATGTTGGAGCACCTGGATGAATTCATCCATTTTCCAACTCGTGAGCAGTTGACAGGTTTCAAGGGTGAGCTCTATGCCCTGGGAGGGATGCCCCATGTAATTGGGTCTATTGATGGGACACATGTGGCTATGGTACCACCACAGACACAGGAAGGAGCCTTTCGTAACTGTAAACATTACCACTCCATTAATGCCCTTGTGGTGTGTCTTGCTAACATGGTGATTTCCCATGTCTGTGCACGTTTTCCAGGGTCAGCACACGATGCCTACATCATGAGGCGTAACAGGGTGCCAGAAATGATGCTGCAGCTGCACAACGAACGAGCATGTCTTGTTGGTGGGTAGGCTCTGTTTGTCCAGTATTCAGCGGTATCTTAGTATGTGACGGCATCTCCTGACCCACTTCTTTACATGATGTTTCCATGTAGGGGACTCTGGCTATCCCAACATGCCATGGCTGGTGACGCCTCTCCGCAACCCGAGAACAGCTGCAGATCACCGTTACAACAACGCCCATGGGCAGACCAGGCAAGTGATTGAGAGGACGTTTGGCCTCCTGAAGAGCCGATTCCGTTGCCTCCACAAGACCGGCGGGTCCCTCCCATATGCACCGGTGAAGGTCTGCAAAATCTTCCTTGTGTGCTGCATGCTGCACAACATGGCAGAGGAGAAAGCTGTGCCACTCATCCTGGATCCCGATGAGCAGGAACATCCACCCGTGGAGGATGACGGCCTTGGTCACGAGGCAAGTGAGGAGGAGGAGGAGGAGGAGGAGGACATCCGGAGTCAGCTCATACGCAACTTCTTCTCATAATGGTGAGTCCCTGGGTCTGAGTGTGCACGCTTGGAGCCTTGTGTGGCATGTGTTGCAATGTGTGTGTCCAGCTGACTGTAAGCTTAGTGACTTTGAGGTGTGTGCTGATGTGTCACTCGAGTGCTGATGTAATTCCACACATTTTAGCTGACACACTCAATTGACAACTAGCATGGTGTCAACCTTATTCATGTAGAGTACATGACCATGCATGCGGATGACTATGTTTTTCCTGACTTCTTGTGTGTCTCTCATCCCCAGGTATTTGCGCATGCTGTCTGCTCGTGGCATCGTTGTGCTCCTGCTATTCCTCATGAGTAATGCAACGTGTGCTGAATCAGCGTTACATGCACGGACATGGTGAAAAGTCTCCTTTGGGTAAGGATTGCAGCAAGGCTTTGTGGGTGTGGTAGTTGGTTTGTAATGTGTGGGCACTGCTCCTGTGCAGGTTTTGTTACTATGCATACATGTCGACTCACCATGGGGCACATGACATGTAGCATGACTCACATGAATTGAAAGTCACACTTCGTGACAGTCATCTGTTATGGGATTGTGGATTTTGATGAAGGCATCAATGTGTGTACAACTTCCCTCGGAAACATACGGGAGGCTACGGGTGGACATATTGCGGGACATCCCCATAAGAGGCTCAATGGGGAATTGCAGCCTCTCCGTGTGCAGCAGGGGATGTTTGGCTCACCCCCTTCACTTGTGTGCCACTCCCATGGATTGACAACATCTGTGGTGCGAAGGGGGTGTCCAGTGTAGGTCCCACATGTTAATCCAAAAGACCTGTGAGTCTGTTAATATTGATTTATTTCCATAGGTGTGTGCCTGAGTAATAAAGGTGTTCCTCAGCCTCCAAGGTGCCTCATCTCTGTCAATGCAGGTCTCTTGCCACTGTGCATGCGCCATCTCTGGCATGGTTGTCAAGGATTGTGCATATGAGTCTATGTGTAGATTAGCAACCTGCATGCTGTTCTACATGTCTTTGATTCTCTATTTTGCATGAAGTCCATGGCTGTGTATGTGTTTTGGTATGTTGGTCCCCACAACGGGCCGTCAACACCTTCTAGGGTGTGTTTCTTGTGCGCAGCTTGGCCTTCAGTTTCATGATCCGGTGTCAGTCATCTTTGGGGATTGTGCATCCTTTGTCGCTGGGTGTGCCATTGAAAACCGGTCACTCCTTCCTTGACATACACCTGTTGCAGTAGTCCTTTCTGACATCCTAGTCTTTGTGTGGAAATTGTGGCATAGTTTCCAGGACATGCCGCCTGCTGTTGCAGCCACTGCAGCAAGGGCACACGAAGTTTCCTGATTTGGCAACACACACACATCAAAGATGCTCCTCCCTTCCTCCATCAACCCATTCATTTGGCTGTCATCAGCTTGTCTGTGCCACAGTTGCGGCCACGCGGTGCCAAAGGCTGGACCGTCTGCACATGCAAGGTGCACATTGCACAAGCCTCATGTCCTTGCATGACCCACATCACACTACAGTCTGATGTTGCAGCCACCCTCCAAGCAATGTCCATCCACACATCTGCTGCCAGCTCTCAGGCATACACTAAACGCACACACAACACCTTTGCATGATGAGTGTGCAACTCCGACTGGCTACACAGCGCTGCCACGCCTTCCAGGCCCTGTCACACCCACTAGGTCATGTCCCTCCTACTCCCCACCGGCTCTGTACCCCGGCAAGGCCATGGGAGTGGGACTCAAGGCTTCTGCATGTAGTATGCTGTCGTTGTGAGGCACATGGCACAGGTATCATCTCTCAGCGTGTCAATCTACAATGTGTCCAGGAACCCCCTCTCCACCATCACATGCGCACACAACCTCATCATCAACTCGTATGCCATTGATAGCCAGGTGCTCCTCACCCTCACCAAGGACGCAGACATTGCCAGTTCCAATATTCTAGATTGCATGAGATCCATTGATGAATGGCAGAACAGCAGCCACCTGAGGCTGGACTTGTACAGGACTGAGGTCAACATCTGAGGATTGTCCCCTTACAGCTGGGTCAACTGCTTGTGTCCCACCCGCAGAAGCCCCGCACAAGCACCCAGTGTCCACGCACACAAGATGGTGTGCATCATGGATTGCTTGCTCACATTTGCCATGGTAATCACCAGCATCTGTGCCTCAGACTGCAACACCCTCTGCATTATGCACATGATCTCCAGATAGATCCACTCCAAGGAAAGACGGACCATCCCCCAGGTCCACGACAACATCCAAATGTCAAATACTGCCCTGCCCTCTACGGGGCAGCCACATCCAAACTCCCAGGACACTTGTCCACATCCAGGCTGCATCTGCACACCTCAGCTGCAGCATCCTGCGCCCCAGCCACATCACCGTCCAGCAGAGATAGCTGCAATGGATCACTGTGTGCTGCAGGATGACCTTCAGACTCCCCACCCACACTCAGGAGGCGGGCCACAACCCCGACCCAACACCAACCTTGTACCACTGTCATCCCAGACCCCGTAGTGCCATCTCCGTGCATCCAACCTTGACCTGGCCACCATTCTTCAGATCCACCGTACTCCAGCATGCAGGACATAGTTCTCCCACCTGGGAACACATACCTGGGACTCCCTCCCCGGGAACCTCCGAATGAGGCATGACCTCTACGCCTTAATGATACTCTTCCAAACAGGTCTGTCGGCACAGTATTGCATGCACCCCCTCAGCAGCTTGAGACCATCACAGGTGAGAATTGTGCTCCATGTCTGCATTGAATGATACATTGTGACCCATGTGTGTCCTGTACCAGACTCCGATCCCAGGGTATGGATGTGTGGAGTTAGTTCCACACTCAGGCATAGTTTGACATTTACACACACATATGTTGGGGAATAATGCCAAATGACAGCAACATCTCATGACAAAATAAAGTATTTATTTTTGGTGGGGTAAGTCTTTTGGTAGATGAAGTAAGGTGCTCTACCGGGTGCATAGAATCCAAAGTTCACAGGGGGAGATGGCATCCTTGTCAGTTGGAGTCATCAGAATCCAGATCACAGTGTTGGTCATCATTGGTCAGACTGTGACCAGCAAGTCCATGTGGCAGAGAATGTCATTGGGTGAGGTGGTGCTGTTGCGCCAGAGGGCCAGGTGCCAGGCCAGGTGACCTGGGAGATGTGGATGGTCCGCTGACTCTCACAGTCTTTTCCGTTGACGACCCACCGTCCTCCGGGGACCCTCAGATGCAGGCCTTGACGATGTCTGTGATGCTCCATTGGACGAATCCTCCTCCTCCTCCCTCCCTGTGGCTGGTGCTGGTCTTCGCCTGGTGGCACAGGGAGGGTTGCCCATGTTGTCAGCGATCCGACGGAGTGAATGGCTCATGTCCGTTTGCACCGCCAGGAGCTCAGCCAGTCTTGCCTCCATCCGTCCTTGGTGTTGTTGTTGACTGGCATGTTGCTCGGCCTGCAGGTTCTTCATCTCGTCGAGGGTCCCCTTCATCTCTGTGAGGCTCGACACTACCTGGCTGATGCCCCTGGTGTCACGCCGGTATGTGTCCAGGATGTGGCGTATGTGTGACATATCAGTTCCCTCAGCTGCCTGGTCAGGTTCTCGCCTCTTACTGCCTCCACTCCCACCACCCCTGCCCACACGAGCCTGGCCTGGCGTGCCGTTGTGGGAACATCGGGTCTACGGACCCATGAGGGATGGCATTAGCTGGGTTGTCTGCCTCCTCCTGGGTGCCTGGAGAACCTTGTCCCTCCTGGTCAGACTGGCTGTGTTGTTCAGTGCGAGGAGGGCTCCTGGGTGTCTCCTGGGATGTGGCAGGAATGGGGGTGGGGGTTGGCACAGATGTACCTGACGCAGGTGCTGCAGGGGCTTGGGCACCAGAGGGGCCAGGTTGGTCGGGGTCATCCACGGAGTGGTGAGAGTCGTCGCTGCCGGTGGGATCATCTTCATGCTGAGCCTGGGACTGTGATTGTTCCCCCCCATTGTTGGGGGGAGGTCGATGACGTTGCCCTGTGTGTGAGAGAGAGACAATGTTAATGCTGTTTCATGCCACATCCATGTTTCATACATATTCAAGTTGTCACAGTTCCCCCAGGTAGTTGGATGTGCCTAGCATTCGTCTCAATGTACACTTCGGGATGGGTATGTTGCGGGGGACAGATTGATATGTCCTTCTGAGTGTTTGACTAGTAGATTTTGGGCTAGGATGCTTATTTGGCTATGGATTGGTCTTGTAGTGTCACATGTCCATTGTGGGAGTGGGTAGATCCGTTGCCTGCCCCGGGGGTGCGTGCTTGTGTGAGGGGGGGGGGGGGTGTGACCGGGCCTGCTGTTGTGTGTAGTGTGATTTGTCATTGGGTCTCCCAGGTGATGTGTCTGTCCCCTCATGGGGCATGCTGGCATGACAGTGAGTGTGAGTTCCTGCGCTAGATATCTGAGCTTGTGGAGTTGGTGTTTGAGTGTACAGTGGTCACAGGAGGGCCTTGTGCTGCATACAGCAGGGATAAGTGTCAGCTACCTTGTCAGTACTTTGCCAGTCCCTGTGCATTGGGCATGGTGCATGGGTATGTACCTAGGCCATATGGGCTGAGGGCATTGGTATCTGCTTCTGAGTTGCACAATGTGTTGTGTGAGCCCCACCCTCCCAGCATCCCGGACATCCAGTCTTGGCTTTGTGGTTGGTGTGGCCTGGGACATGGCATTGCCTTTATTTGTGAATGGGGCAAGGAGACGTTAGTGGCATGAGCGTGGTTTGTGAGTGTGGTTGTGTGCGGTGAGGGCTTGGGGGAAGTTGCGTGCATTTGGTGTGTTTGTGGTTTGGATGGCATTCCCCCCATGTTACGTGAGTTGTTTGTGTACTCACCAGGCTCTGCGACTCCTTCGACTCCGTGTACTCCCACCAGCGGAAGCATGGCCATTACCTTCTCCTCCCAGGGATGGTAATGTACAGGTCTGCGGGGCAGCCCACCTCCAGTGATATTACTCTGGGCGTATTCCTCATTCATTTTCCTCTTGACTGCCCTGCGCAGATCGTACCACCTGGCTTGGCATTCATGCCTGGTCCTTCGGATGGGCGCAACAGCATTCACCTTATCGACAATCCTCTGCCACAGGCTTGTTTTTTGGGCTATGCTGGTCTGTCTGACCAATGTTCCAAACAGCTGTGGCTCGACTCTGATGACTTAATTGACGATGAGGTCCAGCTCCGCCCTTGTGAACTTTGGATTCTTGTCTGTGGGCATGGTGTGGGGTGTGGGTGTGGATGGTTGTGGGTGTGTGGGTGTGAATGTGATGGTGTGTGTGTGAATGTGAAGAGGGGGTGTTTGTGAAGGAGGTTGTGTGAAGGTGTGTAAGTTAAGGTGTAGTTAAGGTGTAAGTAAGGTGCAGTTGTTTGTCTGTGGGGTCTGTCAGCAGTGGGTCTGTTGCAAATGCTCATGGGTTGTGTGTGTGGGCCATTTTTATTGGTCCATTTGTGGGTGTGGCTGGGTTTGAATTTGTGGTGGGTATGTTATAAGAGGTGGTTGTGATTTAGGGCCTCTGTTTGCCTGTTTGGATGTGCCAGGTCAGTCATAGAGATGTATTTTATCATGTTGACGTGTTTTGTGGTGTTGTGCGAGTCGAATTGACCCTCCTTGTGCTGTTTTACAGTGTCCTGGTTCTGTACGAGTCTTTTTCACGTAGGTAAGGTCTGTACATACGCGTTGCTGGGTGAGGGTGCTGGGGTACGGTGTTGGGGTATGGTGTGTACAGGAACGGGGCTGGGGTACGAGGCTGGGGTGCGTGGTGTACAGGTGGGGGGCTGTGCTACGTTGTTGGGGTACGGTGCGTACAGGTGCGGGGCTGTGCTACGGTGTTGGGGTACGGTGCGTACAGGTGCGGGGCTGTGCTACAGTGTTGGGGTACGGTGCGTACAGGTGCGGGCCTGTGCTTCAGTGTTGGGGTACGGTGCGTACAGGTACGGGACTGGGCTACGGTGTTGGGGTACGGTGCGTACAGGTGCGGGGCTGTGCTACGGTGTTGGGGTATGGTGCGTACTGGTGCGGGGATGTGCTACAGTGTTGGGGTTTGGTGCGTACAGGTGCGGGCAGTGCTACGGTGTTGGGGTACCGTGCGTACAGGTGCGGGGATGTGCTAGGGTGTTGGGGTATGGTGCGTACAGGTGCGGGGCTGTGCTACGGTGTTGGGGTATGGTGCATACAGGTACGGGGCTGGGAGACTGGCCTGGGGTGTGGCACGTACAGGTGCGGGGCTGTGCTACGGTGTTGGGGTACGGTGCGGAGGGGGGGTACAGTGCTGACATACGGGGTACGGTGCTGACATGTGCGGGGTGAGGGGGGCTGTACGACTCGTATCCGGGCACAAGTTTACCCGTGTACATGTAGGCTACAGCGTTCGCTCTGTACGGGGCCTTTTACATGCGGTTGTGTATTCAGATGGGCGGTACGGATCGTACTTGCGCGCTCGGACTTCTGTTTTACGATTTGCACGTAAAAATGTCCGGCTCCCTATCGGACACTTTTCCCGACGCTATTCGGACGTAAACATTTACGGCTCCCTCTCGGACCATTTTCCCGACGCAATTCGTATGTATTTTTCACATACAAATCATACTTCGCAGTTTGTACGGTACTTGTACGATTCGTACGTGAAAATATACGGATACGAGTCGTACGCAAAAAAAAATTCCCGGATCGGAATCGGATGTGAACAGATAAGTTTTGAAAATCTTTATCTAATCTGTAACACTCCAACCATTCCCTCTCACTTATGTTGCATAACCCTTGATCATGAATTAAAGCAATTTGCTCAATGTCCGAATCACAGCTTTCGCACTCCTTCAAGTCAACAGGTAACCTAGACAGAAAGTAAGCAATAAAATTATTTTTACGAGGAACATAAACAACTTTGTAAATGTAATCCTGCAGACACATAGAATAGCTTGGAAATCTTGCAGATGCATGCAAAAATCCCTCTTTAGTGAGTAACTTAACTAAGGATTTGTGATCACTCCTTATTTCACAGGGTTTCCACCACACAAATTAACGAAAATGCTCCATGGCCCACACACATGTAAGGGTTTATTTGTCAATCATAGAAAACTTCTCCTCAGTAGGAGACAAGGCACAAGAAGCATAAGCTACAATATTTTCTTTACCATCCCAACCCCTTGTTGCCGGCGTCCACAGTGACCACATTTTCTAAATCAGGATCGAAACCTTTCAATGCAGGGGCTTCCACAATAGCACACTTGATGCTTTCAAATTCAGACTGACAATTCTGATCCCATAAAAATTTTACATTGGTTTTAAGTAACTGCCTGATGTGAATTGATACATTAATCTTTGGAAAATCGCAGCAGCTGAAGCTAATCCAAAAGGAAGACTCTTGTATTGGTAACACCCAAAGGGTGTAATTAAAGCAGTAAACTGTTTACTCTCCTTGGCTAGTGAAATCTGGTGGTAGGCAGCAGAAAGATCAATGGAAGAGAACACCTTAGAATTCTTCACAAGGGATAGCATCTCAGAAATCTAGGTAAGGGGAAATTTGTGCACCAGAATGTTAATATTCAAATGTCTCAGATCAATTCACAACTTCAATTTGCCATTGCTACATCTGGCCACCACAATCAGAGAATTCCACTCAGCTGACTCAATAGGTTCAATAATATCAGCTTTAACCAATTCCTCCAACTCCTTTTCAACATCGTCCCTAATAAAAACAGGTATACTCCTAACTTTGGGAAACGGGTCAGGTTTCGAAATGATACGATGCTCAAAATCATTGAGATTGACAATACTACCATTGAAAACCTTAGGAAAGTTTTCAAAAATCGCATTACAAAGTAATCACCGTCACTAAGGACCATAACAGGATCAGGACTATTGGGGTTTATGATAATATCTAATTTACCTTGATCCTTCCAACCTAAAACAGCAGGTCCCTTTCTTAGCGACGTACTGCTTACCAATGGTCTCCCTACTCTTGAACTTAAAAACCAAGGAACTGTAACCTACCATATCAATTTTCTCACCCAAAAAACCTTACGGGTGGATATCAGGTTCCAAAGGTTTATCACCTAAATGCAAAGCAAAAAGGGATTTCCAGGTCTTTTCATCAATTATGGTGTATAGTGAGCCTGAATCAGCGTACATTTGAATATTAACACCGCCAATTGACATAGAGCATACAAGTTTCTTTAAACCTAAGTTGCTCTTATCATTGATATTCGAAATGAAAAGGCTTTAGGATCAAAAGTATGAGAATTATCATTAGAATCATCAATGGTAAGTATCTTGATGTTGCAAACCTCACTATCACTCGAGTCACAATCAGCTTCGTCAACGCACTTCACCTTCCTACTGTTCTTCCTCCTGCAAACTTTAGCAAAATGTCCAATTATACCACAATTGGAACATTTCTGTTTAAAAGCAGGACATGGCTTACCAGAAGCAATGTGAGTAGCACTATCACAACGATAACACCTGAAATTACCCCATGGAAAAGATTCCTTGTTTTGACTGTGTCTGTTTTTGGTTTAGTGGAACTTTTCATTTTAATTTAACTGATGACCTCAGCATGGGTATCAGCAACCTTAACCTCCTGTTTGAGCAGTTTAGCACTGCGACTAGACATTTCAGCTTTCCGAACAATGTTTAAAATATCTTTAAGTTCAGCATCCCCATTGATCCATAACTTCTTCTGAATAGCAGGATCTTTAGCATGCATAACCATTTGATCTCTAATAAATTGATCTAACAAATGGTCGAACTTACAATCAGCAGCCAGCTTCCTTAAGGCGGAAACTTACTCGTCAATAGTTTCATTAGACTCCTGTTTCCTGTGTAAAAACTTAGGGCCCGATTCACAGAACTAACTTAAGACAAATTCCTAAACTTACTATTCACAGAAGGCACTTACTCATTTTGGTATTCACAGAAGTTAGGACTCCTAACTTTAGGACTCCTAAATGCCTTCTGTGAATACCGAAAGCCTTAAAATTAGGATTTTTCTCAGTTTAGTAGTAGTATATTTAAGACTCCTAACTTTAGGACTCCTAAATGCCTTCTGTGAATACCGAAAGTCTTAAAATAAGGATTTTTCACAATTTAGTAGTAGTAAAGTTAGGACTTCTAACTTTAGGACTCCTAAATGCCTTCTGTGAATACAGAAAGCCTTAAAATTAGGATTTTTCTCAGTTTAGTAGTAGTAAAGTTAGGAGTCCTAACTTTAGGGCTCCTAAACTGAGAAAAATCTTAATTTTAAGACTTTCGGAATTCACAGAAGGCATTTAGGAGTCCTAAAGTTAGGACTCCTAACTTCTGTGAATACCGAAGTGAGTAAATGTCTTCTGTGAATACCAAAATGAGTAAGTGCCTTCTGTGAATTCGAAAATGGTAGTAAGTTTAGGATTTTGTCTTAAGTTAGTTCTGTGAATCGGGCCCTATAACCTTACAACACCTATGCAAACTTTTGGTGCAAAATAATTGTCAAAATCATTAATAATGGCATCAAAGACATTATTATCACCACTCCGCAGAGCTTTAGTCATTTCCTCATAAGCCTTCAAACCTCCAGGGCCTACTGAATGTAGTAAAATTATGTTTTTTCTTTCTGGAGTCATCCTACCATCTTCATCAATAGTGACGATGAAATTGAGAAACTAAGACTTCCACTCAGTCCACTTCATACATGGATTACTGCCAGCAGGCCAAAAGGCTTGGGGTGGTTGAAGTGAAATTTTTTGACTTGTCATAGCTTTTAAAATGAAAAACACCAGATAAATGTTACAGCGTCCAAACTTCACCAGAAAAATGACTAGTTCGCTGTACAGTGAATATTTTCCCTGAATGTAGTGCAATTAAACAGGAAAGCTTGTATATACTGAAAACTCTGTTGAAGAGGATAAGTTGAAGAGGATCTGTTGAGGGAGTGCGTATCACCGTGAATGAATGCACTGGTAACACAATAAAGTATTAGAATAAAATGTGATCATTACTGTATAAATTCCAAAGGTGTGCGTAGCACTGTGTTGTATGCACAGTAACATGCAAAGTAAAGTAGCCAAAGGATGAGCGTGTAACTTTTTAATGCCAAGATGTGCGCGTCACCGCGCAAAACAAAGTAAACATGAGGCGTATTGGAATCATGCAAGACACGGATGAGAACAAAAACAGATCAGGTGTGCGCATCACCGTGCAATAAAACAAGTACGTTGGTGCTGACAGAATGGCGGCACTACAAATTATGATGTATGCAAAGTAAAGAATTCAGGTTTAGCATCACCGCGCAGTCGATACATGTAAAGTTGGTGCATTCCAAAATGGCGGGATGTAAGGTCACGGTGCGTGACCCTGGACGTGATCGCATAGGAAACTGATGTCAGAACAGAGTGGCTGCAGCGCAGATTTGCCCCTTGGTTCGGCCCCCCCACCCTAAAAAGGGGGAGGATGTGGCTGGACCGGGGGCCTTAGTGGAGACCACCCCCCGGGAGCAGAACCCGGACTGGAAAGGGCGGGGTTAAGGGGAGCGTAGGCAGGGAACGGGCTGGGCAGCAGATTAGGACACGGGGTTCAGCCCAGCCATAAATTTAAGCTAGGAATTTGGCTGGAGGTGGTGGGGTATTTAAGCAGAAGCGCGGGTCGCAACACCCTCTTTCTCCTGGGAATGTTACAGAGAAGACCCACCCACCCGCTGAGAAATTAAAAAGTGGAGAGCGGGGTACACTTAGGAAAAGTCAGTCGCAGGGGCAGAGGAGACTTACAGGAGGGTGTCTTACTAGCAGAGGATAGTGATCCTACTTAAACTTTGCATCTGCCGAACAAGAACAGGCCCCAAACAGGTAACAGTCAGGACCCAGGGGGTACTAACAAGCTACCGCAAATGGCCTTGGGGGTTGAACCGGAAGAAAATAGTCAAGGGCGGAGCCTGTAGCCCGGAAGAAGTTGGGAGGCGTGATAGCACCGGAAGTGTAAGGTCACACGGTCAGGTTGGAAGCAGGCGCTTACCCGGAAGGAAATGCATGGTGCTACCTACCGGAAGTGAAAGGTCACCCGGTCGGGTTGGAAGCAGATGCTTACCCGGAAGCAGAGGTGGTTGCACCGGAAGTGAAAAGGTCACCCGGTCGGGTTGGAAGCAGACGCTTACCCGGAACGAAATGTGTGGTTGCACCGGAAGTAAAAGGTCACCCGGTGGGGAAGTGAATGATGGCCGGCACTGAATGTAGGGCACAGTGCTTCTGGCTATGGTACAGAGGTCACAGGCTTTCAAATAAATTGAAGTAGTGCGTGTGGAAGGATCACTTGTAAGTTTAAACTGCCTAATAAACTGCGGCCTCAATTCTGCCATAAAGGGAAATTGGTGTGGTCTAAGTTTGTGGGATCCGGGTGGGGCGGCCAGGTGGGGGTGCCTTCACTAAGTAGCTCCACAGAACACTGAAGACAAACCTCGCTGAAGCTCTAAAATCCACAATGCTCACAAGGTAGGAGCGCGCGCTCGCGTAGTTGGCAGTTAAGTATTCAAACTAACCAGATCGCAGTAAAAGGCAGCAAAAGTCATGTAAATCAAACAAATTGCTTATACGATCTGCCTGAGGGTGTTCAATAAATCAAACAAGGCAGAAAAATAAGGCGCAAGTCCAGACCCTAAATCTGAGGTCAAAACAGCAATCCTTAAATCCATAAATATTTAGCGTTCGCAAAACCGATGCCAAATGCGTCTATCCAACCGGTGTTCCACTCGTCTCCACTTGTAAAGTGGAGCAGGACACAAGAATGCTTAAATTAGAGCTTTATTCCATTGGAAAGACCGGCACATAAAAGCAGCCTCCGCTCCGGCCCAGCTCCAACGTCCCACTGCCAGCACTCTAGAATACAGAGCTGACATGGACAGTGAGAGCGAGACAAGGAACGGTGAGCACAACAATATATTAAAAGGAATACTTACAATTAAAGACACAACAGTACCCCAAAAAAACGCTTGACATTTTAAGTAAACTCTATGGTCCATATTTATCAAGGTTTTACGTTGCCCTTGTGCCACACAAGGTAACGCAAGGGTGATGCAAAACCAACATTCCAACATGAACATTGCCAAGTCACGCAAGGCTCCCTTGTGTGACCTGTGTAGGTTGGTAAATGTAGAGAAACGCAAGACATAACAAAGTCACTGCTTTGCATTGCTCTGCAGCAGGGAGGTGTTCCAGATTTACCAACATTGGTAGACCTGGAAATGCATCAGAATTATACGCCTCAACACCAGCGGCGAAATGAGGAGACATATCACTATTTATCCTCGTTGTTTCTGTTTTTAAGTGTGCTGCATCGTATAGCACACTTAGAAAGAGGAAAATACACCTGAGCATTGTTTTTGATTAGGAAGGTGTGCCGTCCCTGCCTACAACACATGGGTGCCTGCATTGGTGCTAGGCAGCAGTTTGTGTGCTAGCACAGGCAGAGACCAAGACTGCGCCGCATAAAGTCAAATATGGCACATTCCTGCCCTTTCACATAGTGCAGTAAGGTGGCTTGCTGCTTTGCATTGAGTGAAATATTAATACATACAGGCCCATTTATGTCTCCTTATCATAGCTTTTCATTTTCAGTAGATTTTCATTTGGGCCACAAACATCACCTTGCCATGTTCATTGAGTGTTAACATGACCTACTGCCATACATGGACAGATTCTACCTTACATGTTAATGTACTACCATCACCGGCCTGAGATGCTAAAAGCCAAAGTATGGCATCCCTGGCACAGTGGTGGAAATTCCTGAGAGATCAGGAATTTCCACCACTGTGCCAGGGATGCCATACTTTTGTAATGAATGGCCATATTATGCCAAAGGTGGTAATATTATGCCATGCCCACCATTGTGCCAGGGCTGGACTCCGTAATGACAAGAATTCACATTATGCCAAACAAGCCAGTAGTCACTTTAGACCAGAGCTGGCCCTTTCTGTGTAAGGTGACCTTCCATCCCCAGTTTTTAGGGAGAGTTCCAGATTTCAATATCTTATCCACACTAGCCTCTGTGACCAATGTTGTCCATCATTTTGAAAATGTAGCAGCCTTGGAAACTGCTCATCATCTGGAAAATGACGTTCCACAGTTGTAAGTAGAAGGAACCTGAGCTTCACTGGCAGCATGTGGGTTGAAATGAGCAGAGGCTCGGCAGAGATTACTGAATGCTCCAGAACTGTCAG
The DNA here is from genome assembly GCF_964204655.1 of Triturus cristatus. Lineage (NCBI taxonomy): Eukaryota > Metazoa > Chordata > Amphibia > Caudata > Salamandridae > Triturus > Triturus cristatus. The sequence goes on along the minus strand of NC_140584.1, from coordinate 627,362,128 downwards.
CTAGCCAGTCCACATCGGGCAACCTATGAGGCAGAGACCAATCCCACTGAGAAACAGAACATGTTTATATAGAAATTCAGAAAAAAAGGAGCCAGTGTAAGTGGGGAAAGAAATCTATACCAGCATATTGTAACAAACAGGCCTATTTAAAAAGCACGTGTTTACCACCGAGGGGGTCTCCCAGTGCTGTTAAGAGGTAATGCATGTTTATGGTACTCACCGGATTTTATCGACCTGATAAGAATTAAAGGATGAGTGCACAATCAGGATTACAAATTGTGATCAAGAGGTCGAAGGCAAATGCCTGCAGTTATACTCGATACCAGTCCAATAACATCTTTGAGGCAGCTATAAGAATATTGTCCAATTTTATTGTAACATTATTGAGATCCACAAGCCCCTGCCTCCTCGAATGCGAACCACTCAAAATGCCACAGTGGCATGCCAAAACAGTGTTAAAACCAAATTTAAATGTGACAAGTATTTACCTTTATGTAAACACAGCGCGGTCTCGAACAATTGCCTTAGTTTCCTTGACATTGTCGTGTAAATGGAAATTAAGTGACTCAATTAAACACACTAGAGCTTTGAAAAGAAGACTGTCTCATCACGAAAAAACTACAAAGCATCCACTGTGTTCTAATAGCTTCTTTCTTGCTCGTGCTCTTTTTTTCATGTGCCTCTCGCATGGCAAAGTGACTCTTCGCCCTTTGTTATTTTGAGTACAGCACAATGATCAGTGTAGCCTCTCAGTGTCTTCAATACGATAAGGAAACGGGGAGGTCTGAGTGCGGTCCCTGGATGTTGCCCTAGTGAGGAGTGAGGGGTGATGGATTGACTGGCCTTCCCTTGCTTGGGCCCTGCTGACAGCCCACCGCCTTGATGTGAAAGTGTCAAGCTGTCGTCATCAAAAGGTGGCACAGGACATGGCTTAGTGAGCCGTGAGTGTGTTCCCTGTACTTCCCACAGTGAGGGACAGTTGAGTGGCAACAGATGAGCATGAATTCTATCCCTGTTTGTACCACCTCAAACCTCATTTTACTGTTCAGATCTCCCAAACAACCCTTTCTAACCCCTTCTATCATGTATCCCTCCTTAAACGAATCCAAGAATTATTTTTTCCCTAATGCACTTCTAGAGACTCTTCTCCCCTCTATCACTTCTTTACTCATCCCAAACTTACTCCTACAGCTATGCTCTCCAAATGAACATTTTCTAAGCCCTTCCCTCTCCTATCCCTCCATTATCCTTTCAATCCAACTAAGAGATTCACATGTCCACCTCTCAAACTAATTCATATTTCACTATACTAATTTCCCTCTAATCCTTTTTGCGTTCCGAAAAGAGTTTCAACGCCTCGTCAGGGAGAGTAACCCTGAAATAAATACAACTACAATTATCTGATTTTCAAAGAAGCAGCTTTTGGTCAAATTCCCTCAATGACTCGCCCATGCCTGCATTTTTCCTATATCCACCCCGGTGACCCACAAGGAGCAGGAGAAGATGCTACCTCCGTCATACTCCCTACTGTTTGTGCTTGTGCTGACTCTACCATTGTTTCCATGTCCCTTTCCTGTCTGCTCACTTGACCTAAAGGGCCCAGGCCTTCATCTTCAAAGAACTGCCTAAGCCATAATTTAGTGTACGACTTGTATGAACTCTAGACTAAGCCACAGTGAGGGATATTTGATAGATGACCAACGAAGGAAGCAGCTGCTGTCTTTATTACATATCCCATCTGTTCGTAACTGACTAAATTCTGTGGTCTCAGCGCTGCACCTAATTTGCCCGTCCATTGGTATAAAGTTGGTTAATTTAGCATCATCGTAATGATTGCACGGACCACGTGTAGCTCTGTCATGGCCCAGGACAAGGGAGGTGCATTGTACCCTATCAGTGGTCGGAAGAGGCCAGCGCTGGGCCGCTATGGTTGCTTTCTTAAAGCTCGATGGCTCGGAATCAAACAATGGTTCTTGTTTACACAGTTGCGTCACTAGGGTTGGTGTCACCCGGTGCGGATAACTCATGGTGTCACCCCCTCACGACTTACCGCATGGACCTCCTCCGCCCGAGTCCGCCAGTGGACACAGTTGGCAAATAACGGGACCATACAGAATCCTTAGTAACGTTTGTAAATGTAGGTCCTATATTTACAAAATGTGCCTGTTAACAACAGTGTGATAATGACTCATTAATCAAGTTGTACAGTGGGCTACCTGCTAGTCAACAGTTTATTGTAATTTATAATATCATAGGTATGGTACTTTTTATTGGTGTGGTGTTCCCACTATCCAGCAACACGATATATCAGTGGTCGAAGTGGGGGAAAAAAAGTAAGGGAACTGTGGTTGGAGAATCAGAGGGCGGGAATAACCCAAGGATTGGATCAGTGGGCGGAGCCAGAGGCGTGGCCAGAATGCGCAAACATCCCAATTTTTTGTATTATTTGTTTCACTGCCCAGTTTTATCAACCAATGGATACACATGATTATTTAAGGTTTTAATGAGTTATTGACAGTAAAGTGTGTTCACAAAGTGGGATATGCTTCTAATCACAGCATGTCCCCAAATACGATAAAATGTGGAAGCACAAGCCATTTGTCTCCGAGCCATGGAGTTTCTGTCATCAGCACTTCTCCCTTTTCCAAAACAGCAGTTTAAACATGAATGGCTAAAAATCCTAGTTTGCAAATGTTTTCTAAATAATAATGGCTCTGCCATATTTGCCTCATAATGCAAGATCTGTAGCATGATCTGATCATTTAAACTAATAAATTGTTTGTAGCTCAAACGTGTCAAAAGTTAATAAAAAATGTGACTTGTGTTGCTGCGGAGTAGATGACAGTTAATAACTCACTGTTCTATTTTAGGATTTTAACTTTTAAATTGCAAGTAACAAAAGGATCTCTCTGACAAAAGCAGTAGCCCACTGGCCTATTTACATTATGTGCACTTTGTGATCTGCATGGTACATGTTCTTTGCAGCAGGTACATTAACCCTCTGAGCTACCTTTCCATGAGTCAAATCTTCCATTAGACAAAATTCCGATCTCTCTCTAGGAAGAACATTAATCACCAGAGTAATCATGACATTTTTATTGTTACCGAAAATTACTGGAGGCCAGGAAGGAGGCAGCAAGCACTTTTAAAACCATATTATACTTGCAAAAATGATGCCTCCACCTAAAGTGTAGAAAAAACACAGGAGTATAACCCATAAACAAAACTGAGATCTGGGAAGGGACAATATAAATACAACAATATCTCAGCCGGATTTATTAAGACTGTTTATATTTGTATGTACAAGACATTACAATTAAAGAACACATGACGAGAGGCTTCAAGATATTTGTTCAATGTGCCCTTGGGCATCATATATTTTTTAGAAGATCAGAAAATACACATAACAGTTGTTACAGCACTGTTAGGCATAAATGCCAAGGCAACCCTAAAGTAAAGTGCACATAGTGCTCGTGACAAAGAAGTGACGGCGCAAGTGACAATGTGAAAAAACACCACAGCGTACGGCGCAAGAGAAGATACAATATATATATACAAGATTAAAAAGGTTCACACATAGATTACTTCAGATACATAATTCGTCATTTTCATTGTGTTAAAGAACCAAAATTCAAGGTGCGCCTAAAGCGTTTAGGCTGGTGGGCAAGGGTCAACGGCGTTTCGATCCTATTAAATTAGGATCATCTTCAGGACCTGGGTGGCCTATTCGGGTAGTGCTGTGTAGAGAAAAGAAAGTATCAGAGCGGCTGGGGGGGGAAAGCAAAACGGGGGGGGGGAAGTTGGTGGGATCGGGGAGGGGAAGAAGTCAGACATTTTAGGAAGGAAGGAAAATTACCTACCTGATGCGCGTCAAATTAGGTACTGGCGCAGAAGAAGGGGGAATGGGGAGTTGGAAACAACCGCTGAATGGTCGAATCAGAATTAGGCTGGGCGTCAGGAATAAATCATCCAGCAGAAATCTAAAAAGGAGACATAGTGATACGTGTCAAAGCGGGAGACACCAGGGACCCAATTTGACGCGCATCAGGTAGGCAATTTCCTTCCTTCCTAAAAATTTCTGACTTCTTCCCCCTCCCCGAACCCACCAACTCCCCCCCGTTTTGCTTTCCCCCCCCAGCCGCTCTGATACTTTCTTTTCTCTACACATCACTCCCCGAATAGGCCACCCAGGTCCTGAAGATGATCCTAATTTAATTGGATCGAAACGCCGTCGACCCTTGCCCACCAGCCTAAACGCTTTAGGCGCACCTTGAATTTTGGTTCTTTAACACAATGAAAATGACGAATTATGTATCTGAAGTAATCTATGTGTGAACCTTTTTAATCTTGTATATATATTATATCTTCTCTTGCGCCGTACGCTGTGGTGTTTTTTCACGTTGTCACTTGCGCCGTCACTTCTTTGTCACGAGCACTATGTGCACTTTCCTTTAGGGTTGCCTTAGCATTTATGCCTAACAGTGCTGTAACAACTGTTATGTGTATTTTCTGATCTTCTAAAAAATATATGATGCCCAAGTGCACATTGAACAAATATCTTGAAGCCTCTCGTCTTGTGTTCTTTAATTGTAATGTCTTGTACATACAAATATAAACAGTCTTAATAAATCCGGCTGAGATATTGTTCCACCTAAAGTGAGCACCTGGTTCGGTCACACCGGTTGCACCGCCCTAGAGCTGGCCCTTCTCAAGGGTCCTGTGATCTCAGTGACAGGGTCATTGTTCTAGGGTGTACTACTTTATAGGCCTGCCCGCAAGACTGGAGGTGAACTTCAGTATGAATAGTGGTGGACAAGCCTTGAAGGTTAACCTACACTTCTCATGCTAGGGTCCACCTGCTGGTGCTACGACACCGGGGCTTCTAATGTCTGCATGAGATAGTGCTCTCTCAGGAGAGTGGTCTGGCGGACTGGTTATTAAGGCTGAACCTGGTTCCCCAGTTCCAAATTCAGCAGCTCTGGCCATAGTGCCACATCCTCTCCCCCACTGAACACCATACTGCCCTACTGAGAAAAACTCAGACAGCCTTCAACTACAACCCAATTGTTGCCAGCTATAAACACCTGGATGCGGCTCAATTTAAATTACGCACTGGGCAAGAGCAATATGCGGCCTACAAAAAAAAGTGACTGCATCCAGGAAAAATCAAACAATCATAGGGAATGCAAAATTTTGCAAACCATGTGAAATGTAAGCAGGAACAACATGGTTACCTTAACGCTTTTACACTCACTGTTCAGAAATCAATGAGTGCTTTTGCCTGAAAAGTTAAGGACATGACAACAGGGTCCTGAATGGACCCATTTCAATGGCTATTGCTTATATCCTTACAAAACGTAAGCAGTATGGTAAAAAAAAGACAACATCCCTAGATACAGAGCAGCAGTACAAATTTTGTTTTTCATTCCTCACATTGCAGTACCTCCAGGATTGGTGCACTAGTTCCAAACCCAGGGAAAACAAAGCCAAGACAACAAAAATAGCGCTTCACTGGCAAACTCTGTAAAAGTGGCACTAATGTGTTTTGGTGTGAATAAAACCAATCTGGCCAGTTTGCCACCACTCTGTCTTACTTTATTTAGCTATTTATTTTTCATATTTTTAAACTTTTATTCCCGATGCTGCACTTTGGAATTAAATGTCAGAAAAATAGACATTGATTACCAGCAAAAGTGATTTTCTTTTTTGGATCCATTTCACAGGGAAGCAAATAAAAGAAAGGAGGGGAGACAGTGCGCACTGCGCACAGGCACCTCCTCCTCCTAAAAGGTTAGGTTGCTCTGCGCACACCGGCCCTGGTGGTGTCACCCCATGTGAGGGTGTCACCCGGTGCGGTCCGCACCCCCTGCACCCCCATAGTGACGCCGCTGTGTTTACATGCTATCCTTTCGGCAGCTACTAGTGCACTAAATAAGAAAATTGGTGATTCAAGTTAGATAGTGCAGTGCCTTAAAACCAGTGCACAGCTCTGCTCTGTACAAGTGCACCAGTTCATTGTATAGTAGTTGCATTTATATAGCATTTAGTAGCCCTGCCAAGGTGTTGAAGTTCTTTACTCTGGACGGCATGCTACTCTGGAAAGCAACATTTTTGATTAGTCCAGTATTGTTGGTTATTGTTGGCTATTGGGATTAGTCTTGTCTGCTCAAGCAAACCATTCCAAGCAGTCATTCCAGTTTCTTTGTCATACAATAAATTAGTAGGAGTTAGTTGGGATCATTAGTTGTGGGGGTGTGGGAGTGTGCACTCATTCAGATAGTTGGTGGGATTAACAGATGAGCTAGAAGAGATTTGGTATTGTTAGGTTGCAGGGACATTCGGAGGAGGAGAGGTTGTGATCTTGCAAATTAGTTGTGGGAAGGTTGCAGAAATACAATAATTGAGATTAAGGTGAACATGCATGTGACATAGGGTAGGTTGTGCTCCAAGAGAGGAGGCATGTAGAGGATGGAAAAGAAGGAAAGATCCATTTGAAAGAAAAAACTGAGGCAGCAATCAGAAGATTCAAATGAATGTCAATTCAAATAAAGGTCATGACGTATTCTAGGGATATAGAGAATGTTTTTTGATATAGCATGCAATTTGAGGATACACGATCATACACAACAATATTTGCATGTGAAGATAGAGCTATGTTAGGCATTTTTGGTAGGTATCAGAATTACACAGCCAGTCTGTCTGCTTCTGGCTACTGCTAGACCACAGCTCCGGCCTGGTCAGCAGGTTATCTCAATGATTGAAAGCACAAAATAATGGCTAGAAGCACATATAGGGAAATATCAAGAGCTTTAGGCAGTGCTCACAGGAAGCAGTAACTTCAAGATCATATCAGTTTGAGAAAATATATGGGTTAATAACATAAGCATTGAAAAGGAGATTCTGCAAATGCTGGGATGGATGTCTTCAGATGTGCGTACTCAAGTTGGTTAACAGTATCAATTACAAAGCAGAGTGGGATCCATTTTGAATGCCTCTTGTTTGACATGGCACAAGATGGAGGGTGGGGATAGCTTCCTGAGAAAGTGGTAGTGTATTGTTTGCATTCCTGTGGCTGGAGGGCTGAAATACAGACATTGAGGTGAGGAGGAAGATGTGGGGAATCTGATTTTTCTGTAAGATCACCCCACATTTTTCACCCTGTACTGGTCCCAATATGTTGGCTGGCTTTATGACTCTGTACACTTTACCCCTGCTAAGGGGTCGAGTCTGATTCCGGCCACAAAACGTACCAACCGTCACGAACCGGAAAGGGAGACCGACCGACAGGGACCGGCGTGTACAACCCGTGCAGTACGATGCAACGCGTGTGAATTACAACCGACACGTACGGAATACAAGCTGTATGACCGAGCAGTAGGGAAACCAGTGATTCACCTGGAAACCGGACGCGATTCGCCCCGACCGACACGCACCACGAATGAACCCGAGCGACACGTACCCACGATGTCCGATCCGCACAGTACGATGCAATGCGTGTAAAACCAGACCGACTCGCACGAAGCCCAAGCCGCATGACCTACAAGCACATGAAACAGGGACCTGAAGCAATAGGGATCTCCGCGACCGACGTGTATAAAACACAGAAGAAAATCAGAGTGAAAGACCCGGAGAAGCCCGCATGAGCCAACATCAGCGTCCGTCTCGGTCAGAAGAACGTCTACTTCATGCCTAGAAAACCCAAAGGAAAAAATACAAAAAAAGGACCAAACAAGCAATGACAAGGTCAATAAATACCACAAAAAACTTGGAACAAAGACACACCCACAACTCCACCTATGTGAAGGACACTAATCACTACCATGATCCTTTGCAAATTCAAGACAACAGCAAGCAGAGAACACCATCAGACAGCAACCACAGACACACTCACAACTCACCCATCACACAACTTTCACACCATTAGCACCTCACCAAAAGCACTCACACATACACCTAGCAAAACTGACACTCACCCACTCTCACTTGCACCCTCACACACACACATCACTCACCACCACCACCCATCACCATGCCCTCAAAGAAGAATCCAAAGTTCACAGATAGTGAGTTAGAAGTGCTGGTAGATGAAATCATCAGAGTAGAGCCACATTTGTTTGGTACATTGGTCCAAAGGACCCCCATGTCACAGAAAACAAAGATGTGGGCGAGGATTGTGGACAAGGTGAACGCACAAGCACCAATGTTGTGCACAAAGGATGTCAAGAAACGCATCGAGAAGGATCACGCCTTGAGTCAGCGCACTGGCGGTGGCCCTCCTGGCAAACCAGCATACTTCAGGTCCTGGGAGGAGAAGGTGCGGGACATCCTACCACCAGAGAGCGTCCATGGTCTATCAGACATACCAGAGCCTGGTGAGTACACAACCAATATACTCAATATTGTGTGGCAAGGGGACAGTGAAACCATGCACCATTAGCAAAGCCACAGTAACCAATAGATAATCATCCCAAGATGTGTATGCTAGTCAGACAAACACAATACCTGCCATCTCATAGTGACTTGTGACTGTGTCATGACATGTACAAACGTACCAACAAATAGAGCAAGGCAGTGGCACAAAGCTAAATAAACACTGTCAGACAGTTTGCCACCACAAACACACTACCTCACAGTGCAGCTGACTGACAGGAAGGAATAGTGGGTATGCAGGTGAAGTGAGTGTATCCAAAAGCATGATGGGGTTTGTAGTCACAGATAATGCTCCCCCTCCCAATTGGCCCATCAAGAACTTCCTGAACCAAGCCCACATCACAGGGAGTGGAAAATGACTGACAAGATGGCTGACACTGGGTCCTGCTGTGGGGAGCACAATGCCCTGGTAGGGGTTGTGTGCAAATCAGAAGCAGGACACCACTGCCTGATATCCTGAAAGCCAACTTGCATGCCCTCCAATGGAAGCACATTTCATGGTGGGATGTTTGGCCGGGTGGGCATGATGACTGACAGCTCTGACCATACTTACCAGCATGTGTAGACACACACACCCCTCAACACAAACTCCACACAACTCACCGGGTATGATGCATTGACTCACACTGTAGTGAAATATCACCCAAAGATACACCGCACTGGGTTATGCCGTGTGAAGCACAGGGGCTGTCTTTGAACTTGTACCCAAACAAACACCAGAACTGCACATCTTGCCATTGCTGTCACACTCCCTCACAGGAAAGCAGAGTCAAATGGAAGGAAGTAAGGGCATGCTGGGAAGGGGGGTGTAGCCAAAAGCATGATGGGAGTTGCAGTCACAGACAATCCCCACCCACCCACATGGCCCAGCAAGCTCACACTGAACCATGCTCACCTCACAGGGAGTGGAAATGGACTGACAAGATGTCTGACACTGGGCTCTGTTCTAGGGTGCACAAGGCCCTGCTGGGAACTGTGCAGCAACAAACACCAGGACTGCACTGACTGACATCCTGAAAGTTAACCTGCACCCACTGCAATGGTGGCACGCTTCATGATGGGATTACTGGCCTGGGGGAGAAGGAGGTCCTGACTTGAAAACAAATAACACCGATGCTGGCCATACACACACCTTCTAGGCTAAAACACATTGCACACGTGGTACCAGTCACTCACAAAGGTAATGCCCGGGCAAGATATCTGACACATGGCCTGATAAATGATGTGGCTGAAAATCACACATATGCACTGGCCAAACCAAACACGGTCGCACACACAGCCATTGCAACCATATGTTCAAACTCACTGTCTGGGGATGCAGTGTCCAGGGGTGCCCCCTGACCTGGCTGTGGAGGTGTGTCTTGCAGATGGCAAGTGTGGAGATCCATATATAGTACATTGCACAAAACACACAGGATCTCACATATCCATCATTGACAGGGGACATCTGACAGTGAATGGAATGGACACACCAATATAGCCAACACCGTAGCATGGTCTCATTCACACTCGGTGCTGTTGTGAGCTGTATTCCACTCCTACATGATGCTGCAACATATGCATCCTTCACACAACACACCACTCACTGTAATAGACACTGTAGACACAATGTCTAACCTGGACTGCATTGGAGGAGATATGCTACTCACAGCAGCCAAACCGCAACTCACGGTCATGAGCATTGAAAAGCCAGAGAGCTTCCTTGCCCAATCCATGTCACCATGGAGAACATTGACAAGTCAGATTCAGATTCAGAAAAACTTTATTCGATTGTAAACAACAATCATAAAAGTATACATAGAAAAAAACAAAGAAAAAACATAAAATCATAAAAAAACTGCAATTAAAAATACATAATACCCAAGGGTTACAGAAAGATACATTATAAAAACATCCTTTTCCTGATAAGTATCACTTTTTTCAAATACAGGGTAATTGTTGCAACACAAAGGTGGTTATCCAGGCGTTGAATATCATACATGGCACGGCAACATTGGCGATGCCCAATCACCCTTAAGAACGACAATAAAATGGTTCGCCTAACTTGATGGTAAAATTTGCAGAACAAAACAACATGCATGGTACTTTGGGGGGAGATTTCATCACAAGGGCAGGGAGACAATTCATGAGACCAATCATTGATTGTTGGGAAACTGACCAATCTATGAAACAGTCCAAATCTAAAACGGGATAATAAAAATCTATCATAATTACCCGGGACATGGATCAAGTAGGGTTGAATATTAAAAGATGTTAAAATTAATTGATGTTGTAAAACAGTGGGTTTTAAGACCTCCACAGCACTTCTTGTTGATTCTAAAAAGACCAGGCCCTCTTTTTTAAGCTCTTTCCGTGAAATTGCTGAGATGGTAAGAGGATTTAGAAAATAATCCAACTTACCCATATCGGTCAAAAACTTTCGTACATAACTCAGCCATGGTATCCTCATATATCCTTCTAATTTTAAGACATCTGACAATATATCTCTGTTAAGCTTAGGTTCTTCTTTTGACCATACCCTATGCCATAATAGCACAGGTTCTAGCTTAATAAGGTTCGTTATAAAAGAGAGTCCCAATTCTGCATGACAATTATAGTTAGAGGAACTCTTAGGAACTGCGAGGATAAACTTCAGGAAGGAGTTCTCAACTACCTGGAGCGGGATAGGATCCACAAACCCCCAGATCCCGCTACCATACATTGCACCAGATACGCATTTAGCCTTGTAAATTTTAATTAATTCTGCGGGTGGTCTGGTGCCTAATTTCCCCGAGAAGGACCTAAGGGCAGCAGTCGAGCGAATCATCGCCTGTTTTTTGCTACCATTGCCTCACCCCATACGTCCTTCTGGGTAAACAAAATACCTAGGTAGGAGAATTGCTTAGTTAGAACCAACCGCTGGCCTTCAATAAAAATGGCCTTCTTAATTTTTACATTTCTACCACAGTGCATGATGAAAGTTTTTGCAATATTAACTCTTAAGCCCAATTCTTTCATAAAGAGGGCAAAACTAGCCACCACGCGCTGTAGACCCACTTGAGTACGGGACATTAGTACTGCATCATCTGCGTACATTAATAGCGGAATTGGGTGGCCAGCTACGTATGGGGGATCAAAACTATTGTTGCACAGGGCTTTCTCCAAACCATTTATGTACAAATTAAAAAGGATAGGACACAACCTTGCCTAACCCCACTCCTGATTGGGATTTTACCAGTGCATTCCCCCTTACGACCATAGCGTACACAAGCAGATGCTTCACTATAAAAACATTTAAGAAAATAAATAATATTTTCTTCAACCCCAATTTGTTCCAATAACATCCATAGTTTAGAATGAATCACACAATCAAAAGCGGCTGAGAGGTCAACAAAAGCCACAAACAAATTCTCCCTCTTAGCCCTAGTGTACTTCCCAGTCAGCATCAGAAAATTTAGGCCTTGTTCCACTGTTCCTAGACCAGAGCGGAAACCATATTGTAAGTCGGATAAAATAGAGTTATCCTCAGCCCAAAAGAGTAGGCGGTCCAGAATTATTCGTCCAGCTATTTTTGTAAAGGAATCTAAAAGGGAAATGGGTCTATAACAGCCCGGGTCGTGTCTATCCCCTTTTTTATATATTGGGACAATTATGGACTCCACCCAGGTGGGCAATAATTCCGACGCACAACTGGCGTTTAACACCTGGACCAGAAGGGGGGCCCACAGAGGCATAATTGCCTTAAATACGTCTATGGGTACACCGTCTGGGCCGGGGGCCTTCCCACCCTTGCTTGCATATATAGCCTTTTCAACCTCTGGCAAGGAAAACTGCATATTTCTCAGAGATGAGTAGTCAGAGGGATTACAAGAGGGGGAAGGCGTTCTATCTCCCTCGTACACTTTAGAAAAGTGATCAATCCACTCGGCCTCAGAAATAGCTATTTCTAGAGTGGGACAGGTCTCTTCTCTAAATAGAGGATTTCTGATGATCTTCCAAAAACTTGCACAATCGTTGCATACCGACGCCTGATGCAACGCTTCCCATGATTCTTTCCTTAACTCATCTTTTCTTTCTTTAACAGCGAGTTTATACTTTTTCCTAGATCTACATACGTCTTTTACACACCTAGGTTGGTTATGCACTGCTTTCTTTAAAAGAGAGTACGCTTTGGTGCATCTGGAATTGAACCAGCCACCCCTGTGTGTTTTATTATTTCGACGTTGTCTCGTTAAGGAAGTTCTAATCTCATTACAAATTGACAAAAAGGATGCAAGTATATTTTCAGAAGTAGTATCCTCCGCTAGACACGTTGAAAAATCAGAAGCACAGTTAGTAATCACACTATTAAGCGTGTTAATTTGATCCACCTTATCCCATTTAAGCGTATAGCCATTGATACTTCCAATGGCGAGATTTTCCCACAATCTGTCTCTATCTGTGCTGTTTTTTGGGGCAGACCACTTTGGGATAAGAATGGCTAAGCAAAGTGGAAAATGATCACTTAAAACAGTATCAGATACGTTAAAAGTGACAATACTTCCAGCGTGCCTATTTGTAATTAGTGCAAAATCAATAGTAGAGGTGCAACCTCGCCCATTAAAAGTTGGAGGAAGAGAAAATGGTGTTGGGCAGACCTCGTTTATAAATCCCAGATCAAGTTGACCAATTAATTCATTAAATTGTTCTCCCAAAGTAGAATGATTGAAGTGTGACTGACTCACTCCATCTTCTCGTCCTATACTACATCTATTATCTGCCATCATGTTGCAGAGAGTACAATTAAAATCTCCCAAAAGAAGTGTCAACATGGTAAAACCAAAGATTTTTTCCTGTGAGAACACTGCTTTGGCCAATTTCTTAAAAACAGTAGGGACTTCCCCTGGGGGGAAGTTATTATATAAATTGAGCAAGGCAATCGGGGTGGCTAAGTCCAAGACTATTATCAGAATTTGAAAATAGGAATCTTTAACTGGCTCCATTATCTTTATAAGATTTAGTTTATTAGATACATAAGTCGTCAATCCCCCTTTAGCCCTTCCGTGAAAGGTATCCACAGCTGGAGTATGGAACGTTTTGAACCCGTTTAGATGGACCGGATCCCTGCTCCATGTTTCTTGTAAACAAATAAGATCTTGCATTTGGATAAAGTCTTGCCAGAGTGGATTACCTATTTTGGATTTAATGCCAGAAATGTTCCATGAACATACGTTGCAAGGCAGAATATCAGGTGAGGGACAGACAGGAGGAACTAGAGTGGAATCTGCCAACAGAGACAGTGGTCTACTCTCACTCTTCTCCGCTAATTCTGCCTCCAGTGCCGTCAGCCCCCCTGCATTACCCTCAATCTCTAGTAGGCTACTGACTGCCCCCATTCCTCCCTTGATATTATCCAAAGGATCACTATTCGACATAGGCTCTGTATCAATAATTGAAGTGTTTTGAGGAGAGTGACTTTGCTGTCAATCATTGTTATCTAAGCCACTAAGAATGGCAAAATTATTAAACGTTGGTATGCTATATCTTTCTCCTTCAAAACGCCCCTGCTTGAACAAATGGGAGCAATAACCCCGCAGCCTTTCCTGTCGTAAGGGGGGATAAAAGAAGTCAAGGGGAACAATGTTAACATAGTCAGTAGCTAAGTGGCCAGTATAACATTTCTCAAGTATGTTATTAACCAATAAGGGAGACCGGAAGGATACAATCACACAGTCCCCTCAATGATTTAGCTGAAGAACCAAGCCAACCAACTCTTCTAATCATCTTAAAATTTGAGAACAGAGCACTATTCGACCCAAATTTGATAGACAAGAAATGAAGGGCCTTATTCCTCAAGGTTGACCAATGTTCATAAGCATTTGGAGGAAGAGGAGGAACATTTGCTAACACCACAGTATAAGATAAAGCCTCGGGGGTAAATTCAACGTTGGTAAACTAGATGTGGTAATAACCTCCCTGGTGTCAGCAACAGTTCTTTGGGTAGTTAAATTTTTATTATAAATTGAATTAGAAGGTCCTGATGCATTTATTCCGACAGGTTTAATGCCTCTTGAGCCAATTGGCTCCTGCTGCACACAACTACCAAGCACCTCTGATACTTTTTTTGGGTTGCTATTCGGGTCGGGCAAAATTATTTGTGGTACAGCAGGGGGTAGGGTAAGAAGTACATTACCCTGTGAACCCTGTAAATTGCCCACAACTTGTTCTTCCATATTATTAACCCTAGATTCAATATTTGTTAATTTTGTCATGATAGGTACAAGAAGGGCAGTTAGCATATTCTCCATTTTTCCCCAAAAGCTCTCCCCTATTAATAGGTCACTCATACAGATGTTAGAAGGGGCAGCTAATGGTTTGTTGTTATCCTTTTTCCCTTGTTCCACATTAGGTTTACTAGCGGTTTTGCATGGTTTATAGGATCTCTTTCCTTTGCCATTTATTAATTGTGGCCCTTCCTTGTTGCTATGTTTTTGTTTGCATCTAGCCTTCTGGCCTCTAGTTGTCATTTGTGGTGTATCATTGATGATACTTTGCACTGAACCAGTAATTGAGATTGGGCTTAAAGGTGAATCTGGTCCCACCTGTACTGTGGGATTCTCATGCAAAAGTGGGAGCTCAGGCGGATCATTACTGGAAAAGATATCCGGGGACACAGATAGCCTAGATTGTATGGGCATAGAGTCTCCATCTATTTGTTGCTGGGGAGTTACAGTATCCCCTATTTCTTGTAGTGTTCGAGCCTCTGGAAGACCAATAAAAGATGGTACTATTAAAGAATCCTGAGAGTTGGTAGTAAGGATCGATGCATTATTAGCAGACAAAGGGGGGGGCATACCTACTGGAAGCGAGAGGCGCCTTTCAGTACTTTCAATGGCAGATGCAACCACCCCAATTGTTTTTTGCAGCATACGATCAATTGCTGTCAAGGTTGGTAGTGGAGTATTTTTTGGCTTTGGGTCATTGTGGACCTGAGCAACCGTATGCTTCCCCATATCTAATGTCAGTCAAATACAACAATGACTACCTTAATAAAAAAGAAACCAAATACAATTATAACACTAAGAATACACAAATAATAAGTACAAAATACAAAGAAACTACTTTAAGTATAATAAAGACTACCTAGGGAAAAACGGCTTGCATAAAATCGATGCCAAACATCAAGGGATGGGGCCCTGCCCGGCCTCCTCCGGCCCCTGACGGCCACAGACGGCCCGCCCTCTGCCCGGGCTCAGCCCGGCGCCGCCCGCGCGCGTCCCACGACGCGGCGGGAGCCGTTTGTTTTTAGCGCCTCCGGGCACGGAAGTTCCGGTAATTGGGGGCGGAGCTACCACTGGAGACCCTGGGAGCTGTAGTCTCCTTCACTCCGTTTGTAGTGCCCAGCTTGCTCCGCCGACAGCGAGAAGGAGATCGTCCACCTCCACCTCTCACGTAAGTCCTGCTGCTGCTGCTCGAAAAGAAAAGCACCCTGCCACCAGCGATGTCACCCGCTCCACCGCAGGAGCCGTTCGTTTTTAGCGCCTCCGGGCGCGGAAGTTCCGGTAATTGGGGGTGGAGCTACCACTGGAGACCCTGGGAGCTGTAGTCTCCTTCACTCCGTTTGTAGTGCCCAGCTTGCGCCGCCGACAGCGAGAAGGAGATCGTCCACCTCCACCTCTCACGTAAGTCCTGCTGCTGCTGCTCGAAAAGAAAAGCACCCTGCCACCAGCGATGTCACAAGTCAAATCACATATGCGCGTACAAAACTCAGCACCAGACTCATTAACAATGGTGACATCATCACTTGTATGAAATGAGATGGGAACTAGGAACACAATAAAAAAACACTTTCTCCCAAGAGATCCCAGGCATACCAGACTGTGACCATGTTGTGCCGATACACCAATGTGACACACAAAGACTAGCAAAATCTGCTACCACACATGCCCCAATCTTACAACATATCCTCAGTGGAATTGTACGTATGTCCTTGTTAAAGGTCAAATGTGTACAGGGATGACACACCTGTGTCAGCAACGTGATGGCCCTTGAGTAGTAATGGCCATGTACAGTCAAATCTATACATGAGCTGGTCATGCACACACTTCGACATGCACATTGAAATGCTTCATGTTGGCTGGACAATGTGCTACAACAATACCATTCACTGTCTGTGACAACTTTGGACAAAGCAGTGTACAGGCACGCATCCTGACGTACAGTAGCAAATGTCATGTATGTGAAACATTGATGCCTGTCGAAACATAACTTACATTGTGTGTCTCTTCCAAACACAGGTGGTGCTGGGGACACAGCAGCAAATGATGAGGAGTCCCTGTCCCAGACTCCGTTGGACCCTCAGCTCTCTGGTGTGGATCAGTCTCTGTCCTCTTCGGATGACGAAGAACAACCTGGCACCTCCGATGTGAGTCATCATGCAGCACCAGCAGTACAAACAAATGCACCCCCTGTACCAACGCAACCAACATCTGGCAGCAGACAGGGCACCCCGCCAACACGGACAGACCAAGGACACAGAATACATACAGCACAGGGACACAGGCCCCTCAGGAAACTACGGACAACACCACCAGTAACAACACCCAAGGGGGCACAGTGTCACCTGTGTGTGCCGCCGCAGGTCCTGCCCGTGTGACTAGGGGTGGTGGGAGGGGTGGTAGGCAGAGGTCGCGGCTTGCAGAGGGGTCTGGACTGCATGATGACCCCTAACTGGCACGAATCATAGATGCGTACCAGGATAGCACCGAAGGATTTGGCCAGGTAGTGGGGATCCTCAAGGACATTCAACAGGAGCAGGCTGCCCATCATGCTCGCATGGAGGCAAAGTGGGATGCACTTACTGCGGTGCAAATAGGACATACTCACATGCCTCCGCCAGATAAGCACCAACATGTACACACCTCCCTGTGTGGCCACAACATCTGTTGCCGCAAGATCTGCCAGTGCCACAGGGAGGGAAGATGACTCTGGCGGAGTGTCTGCACCGCAGACGCCTGCACCTGATGATCCCTTCCCCCCGAAGAAGAAGAGGGGTCGTCTGAAGAAGGACAAGTGAGAGGCAGATGGCCATGCACATACCCCAGGGTCTCAAAATGTTCTTTGTGTGCAAACCGTTCACCTTGTCGTATATAACCCAACTCGCCTACATGACATGGAAGGTTCATGTTGGTCTAATGTAGCAGATGACTGTGGACTTTTCTCTGGACATTTCAGCGACCAACACTTCAACTCTTCTGTAAACTTTGGATTCAAACCCCAAGGTACAGCACCCACCATCCTGTGCACTATCCTCACACATGTTTGTAAATAAACTCACCAGTACACTATACTTGCCTCTATTGTGATTCCAACTTGTTATGTGTCATGGAGATGTTGATCTGCTAAAGAACACAGTGCATGCCAAATACTACAGCAATGTGATCACCGTTATGAGAGTCATGGTGATGTGACATATGTAAGGGAGACACACCACTATGGCACCACAACACATACTCACCATGGCCATGTAACTCATCCCATACAATGATGTTGACCTGAAATACAGTGGAATGCAGAGACACCACACCTATCCACAGTCAGTGGTAACAAGCCCACAGGTGAGGTAAACAAATGTCAGTCAGATGTGGGAAGACAGACAACGCACATAACAAAGCGTAGCACAGGTTCATTACACATCAGCAACATGTTTATTCCCCAACAGTTGCAAGGTAATTCTACGTGACAATGGACACACGGTCCCAAAGTGTTAGAGAATTGAAGTCCAGGGGTGTGTGGTACATCACTTGATGGGAATCGACAACTTCCACCCTGGGAATGGGTTCTAGGTGTTGGGGGTCAGAGTTGACCAAACAGGCAAAGTACCCTGGGAAGGACAGACATAAGACACAGTCAAAAGCACAGTAGAACAGGAGAGAAATGCAATACACATGCACAAAACATGTCACAAGAAACCTACACAGCAACAAGTTAGCATGTCGACACTATTGTGGAGTACAGACTACCTGAAAGGACACATCACTGCACGCATCCAGTCAAGTAGCACACAGACACTGCAACAGAGCAGCCCGAACACATTTCAGGCTAACTCAATACATTGACATAACAACCCTGTAAACTCACATTCAGGTGAAGAAGTTGTTGATGAACTGTGTGCGGACGTCATACTCATCATCATCATCACTGATATCGTGGCCCAGGCCTGGATCCTCCACAGGTGGCAGATGTAGGTCATCGTCATCCTGGATGAGAGGCAACTTCTTCCGCACTGCCATGTTGTGTAGCATGCAGCATACAAGGATAATTTTGCACACCTTTGCAGAGTCATATGGGAGTGCCCCTCTGGTCTTGTCCAGGCAGCGGAAGCGGCTTTTAAGGAGACCAAATGTCTGCTCAATCACCCTCCTGGTCCGACCATGTGCCTCATTGTAGCGCATCTCGGCTGGTGTCACAGGGTTCCTGAGGGATGTCAGCTACCACGGCATGTTGGGGTATCCGGAGTCACCTACATACAAACAATTGAAGAATTAGCTGAGTTTTGAAAGAGGGTGGCATACAACATTGCCAAACACACACAATGGTAAACAGTCAGTACACACCAACAAGCCAGGCATGCTGGTTTGGCATCTGTGACATCAACGTTGCAATGTGACTACTCCTCATGATGTAGGCCTCGTGCGCAGAACCGGGGAAACGTTCACACACGTGTGATACACATGTCCACAAGACATACCACCAGAGCATTGATGGAGTGGAAATGTTTCCTGTTCCGGTATACCTGCTCATGTGCCCGTGGTGGTACCAGGGCCACATGTGTACCATCATTAGATCCAATGACGTTCGGCATCCTACCCAGTGTATAAAAAGCATCCTTTATGTCAGTGAGTTGACCTGGGCCAGGAAACTTGATGTACAGGTCAAGGAAATGCAACATCCCCTCCAAGAAATCGCATAGCACACGATTGAACATAGTTTGCGACATACCACCAGCAGTAGCCACAGTGTACTGGAAGGTACCAGTAGCAAAGAAGTGCAGGGCTGCCATCACCTTCACCTCTAGGGTCAGTGCTGTAGGGTATGTCCGGCCAGGTAGCACATGTGGCGCCATCTGCTCCGCCAACTCCTCAATCAGTGGCCTGGTGAAGTGGTACTGTCGGATGTAGTTGCGTTCCTGCATGGTTTCAAGGTCTGGGAACGGTCTATGGACAGCTGGTGCCCTGCAGTACAGAGATGAACAGAGGAAGATTATCGATTCATCCAACCATGTGGCTATGACCAAGCAAAATATCACGATACATGATGACAATACACAATGTACTGAGGTGTGTTCTGTTGGGTATGGACACATATGTCACCTACATGCCCATCACCTCACATCTCAAGTCCACAAGTCTACATAAATTCCATGTAGTGCAATGGCCAATCATTGGGCAGTTTCACAGTACCTATGTACTGCTGTCACGTTCCAAACACACACCACAGTGACAAGTGAGGCCTGATGTCTCCCAGGCATCACAGCTCTTTGACAGGCAGTTACCCACGGTCCATGTATTGCCACAGGTACACTGGCGTGACATGGCGTAACATGTACACGCCACAAAACAACCATGAGTCCCACAGGTAGTGGCCACTGTTGTCTCTGCAGGCCCTACATGGACGTCTCGTAGACACACAACATCAATGTTGATGCACAAACCACATGGATGTGGAGACTGTCTCCCATTGGGCACATTTGATCAGACACATCTGAGACACAACATGCACACAGACTGTGGATGTACATCAGAATTGTGGCTATGGGTCTCACTCTGACGTACATACCATCCCACCCAGGACTCATGGTGTATGTGACATGTCCAAAACGTATCCAACCTGCAACTGTGTCCATGACTCATGCCCATAACTGTACAGTTGCACATCATAGTGGTAATGTGCACAACACACAAAGGATTCTGTCCCCATGAACACGTGCACAGCCTGGGAGTGGCTGCACCAAAGTGCCACACAACAAACCAAATGTTGCCCCCCCTACACACACAGGTAATGCAGCCTTACATGCCATGGGACATAGTGTGGCACATACTGCAGTGTGGTAGGTGTGCAACTGAGTACCTGGCAAGTAATTGTGTGTGGAAGCCATCAAAAAATCACACCAATGTTAACCGACGTGGGTGACTTCTACAGAGACGCATTGCACAGTTCAGGACCGAGCTGTGCGCACGCTTAGCCATTGACTGCAATGAGAACCGATGAGGGTGACTATCATGCATACGCGGCGTGCAGGCATGGACCGAGCCCTGCGCACGCCTTGGCCATTGACTGCAATGTGAACCGATGCGGGTGACTATCATGCGTACGCATTGCACAGGTCTGGACCGAGCCATGCGCACCCCTTGGCCATTGACTGCAATGAGAACCGAGGCGGGTTACTATCATGCATACGCGTCATGCAGGCATGGACCGAGCCCTGCGCACACCTTGGCCATTGAATCGTATGGAGACGGGTGCATGTGGATTTTCAAACAATGCGTTGTACAGTCAGTTGACCGAGCCGTGCTCACCCATTGGCTCTGTACTGTCATGGAGACGGACGCGGATTCAATACTTGTACGAGTCGTGCGCTGGAAATTCAGTTGGATGCCTACAACAATGTTGCAATTTCTAGCGTGTCATGAAGGTGAGGATTTGAACGATGCGGAAGACGTGTACGAGTCGTACAATTCCATGGATTGGCCAGATTCATAGAATGCAACCGTGTTGGACCTATTACTTGGGACACATGGCACAGATTCTGCCTCTGCAGCACAGATATAAGGCTAGCTGGCCCCCAGGGAGCTCACTTGCCTGCACTACATGCTACTAGACCACATCTCTGCTACCATTGCTGCTGTCTCTGCATCCTCTGGCTACTGCTATGGCACGTACTCTGGTGAGGGCCCCAGCCTTCACTGAGGAGGAGAACCTGGTCCTGCTGGACGGGCTCCTTCCACAGTACTGCAAGCTGTATGGGAAACCAGTGGTGCAGGGGAGTGTGCAGTCCACTGCCTTCCTAATTGTGCATGTTGCCTGACTAGCAGTACTAGCAGTGTGTACACCAGTGGCAAGCGTACTCACTGAGTACTTTCAACCCCCAAACTGTGTAGGTATATGTGATGAATAGGTGTTCTGCAGCAAAAGCGCATTTGTGCAAGCTTCAACTTCCCAGGCAATGTTAACATGTCAGACATGCAGGGCATTTGTCCATTTCCATGGGTGCACTACCTGTGTACCTCATTTTCCTTGTGATGTTATGTTATGTTATGTTATTTTTATTTGTACCGCGCACAGCTGCCCCAGCAAAGGGGCGTCCTGGCGCTTTGAGAAGGTGAACACAACACAGCACTAAAAGCGGACAAAAGGAGACGAAACACAACAGATAAGCTAAACAAATGACGACATGTATATCCAACTGCGTGCAGCAAAAATATGTGGCATGTGTGTTAAAGGACTTTTAACTTTGTCATCCTCACAGGTTGATGCCCACCAGAAGGTGGATCTGGCTGACCATCGCCCGGGCAGTTAGATCAGTGGGGGTCTACAAGTGCCGGATCCGCAACTGCCAGAAGAGGTGGCAGGACCTTTGGGCTGGACCCGGGGGATCGGCAGTGCCCAGCTGAAGCCATCGCCTCCTCGCAGGAGGGGCAAACACTGGACCCTGACTCCCCACATGCTCAGGATTCTGGCGGTAGTCTTCCCGGACCTGGATGGGCAGCTGAAGACCAGACAGTAGCAAGAAGGGAGTAAGTCCATGCCTAATCTGTGTACTATGTCTGACATGCTATTTGCAGTCTTTTGGCCTGGTCACACTTCCACATTACGTAGGTCTTGTAGTCCAGGACTCATGTCCCTCAATTGTGTGATGCACCTTCCTCATCTGATCCACAGGTGTGGACTCTACAGTCTGTGGCTTGTGTCACTAGGGCACCGTGTCCCGGCAGTCAGCTATGCTTCAGGTTCCGGACAGCATCTGTTACCGTGACTCTGTTGTGTGTTTCATGGGTGGGTCAATTGTTTACACAATGCCTGAGATCTGACATGTGATCTGTGTGTGCCCTTGATATGTGTTCTAATTGCTGGTCTGACTTGCCACATGTGCCTGGGGTATTTCAAACACACCCATGCAGCAGGGGACTCCAAATTGTGGGCCTCAGGAGTATGTATATCAAGTTTGTCATACTTGCTTAGCCACCTGCCCACTGTCCAGGGCTATACACTGTTTCACGTACACCTGGGCAGTCATGCCTACTCCAGGGCATTTAGAAACGCTCTGTAATCCCACTCCTGTGTATCAACTTACAGGTTGTGCTTAGTGGCATGTGCCTTCAGGTGTCTCCCTCTGTGTCATTGTGGTGTGGCTTCCTTTTCAGGACAACTGGGGTGTTCATGAGTTTGAGGGTCAGCAGGACATCTGAGATATGACTATAGGAGACGAGACCTGTGTGACATAGAGGTGTGTGATCACTTGACAGTGCACAATGGTGTATGCAACTGTGAAGTTCAGACAGCTGTGTTTCATGCACATTAGACTGCGAGGTGCTCATGTTCAGGGCGTTGTGTTTGTAGACACTCATATGTCTGTTTTGTATGATGTGGGGTCATCTGGGTCCGAGATATGTTGTTTGCAGGGGATGGACAAGTGCACTGGTAGGCTGCAGAGTTTGCTTTACACACGACCTATGATTGTGACACAGTGCATACTGTTGTTGTCTGGATGCCCCTGTGACAGGAGACAGTGATGACTGACTTTCCAGGCATGCCTGTGCCATGGCATTTAACTTGCTAAGAGTGGTCCTGCATTGGGGTCAAATGTGCTCCATGCACCCCATTGTGGCATTGACTATCAGGACATGAGAACATCATAGTGTGTGTTGCTGGTATGCATAACAAGCATGTGAAATGAGACTTTGGCTATCCCTTCTTCGTGACACCTGTACTGAGTCAGTGGCAAGAGATGTGATGTGTGTATAGTAACATACTCCTACATGTTCACTTGCATGTCCAACAAATGTGTAGGTGGTGCATGTCTGCACATTGGGGCATTAGCATCCAACATGCAACAGACATATGGGTGCAAGTCCAGGAGGGATATGAGTGCCATGGTTGATGGTGAGACTGACAATTGGCTTATTCAAAACAGTGTGAGCACTTTGAGCATTGTTCAGCTGATGATGCCAGGACTTGCCCTGTGATGTGCTGTACTCACTGTGGTGTGTGCGGTCAGTGCAGGTGACTGATGTTGTTCTTTTTTCCTAATTGTATCCAGATACATACATGGCCACAGGAGGGGATAGCTCCATGGACCAGGAGGAGCCACAGAGCCAGACTGGGACAGAAAGCGAGGAGTTGGAGGGACCCAGTGGCACGGAGGGCGAGTGGAGCCACTCGAGGAGTCCTCAGCACCATCCACCCCAGCTGAGGGCCACAGCAGCTCGGAGGATGACTCCCTTGTGGAGGCGGGTGTCAGCAGCCAACAAACCCCAGCTAGCGAGGCTGTCCCCGCCACCACCACCACCACCACCACCACCATCATCACCACCCTCCCATCGGCTCCCATCCCAGAGGTCCGTGGAGGCTCCCGTGTTCGGGAGCATGTCACCTTTGTGCCAGGCCACGCATCCCCTGCCCCTTTGTCCCCTGCTGCCCTGAGTGTTGAGTCTGTGGACTTGCTTCGACAGACCATATAGGGCACACACCAGTCTGTTGACACAACTGGTGTCGTTCATGGAGGGCATTTAATCGGGCATGTCTGCCCTACAGAGGACCAATCAGTCCATGGCCTCCTCCCTGATGGCAGAAGTGTCCCTCCTCCAACAGTCCCTCACCTCTCCTACCCCTGCCCCATCCACGATTCCTAGCACCCTACCTGTCCCAAGCACACACCAGCACATTCACCCAAACCCACAGACACGGGCAGCACACAAACACCCAAACCAAGGTTTAGACGTACACACAAGCAACCTCAGGGGACTGATACCACACTCACAGGGGATGGTTTGCCAACACACACACACAGGCATCCACAACCACTCTGCAGTCCTCCGATACCTCTCCCTCCAAGACCCCTTCCCTTGCCTCACCTGCATCCCCATCTCCCAAGAAGCTTTTCCTCTGTGACCTTGGCCTCTTCCCCACCAATCCAGCAGATCCAGCCTACAAGGGGAATAGGAAGTCCCCACACACAGAGGGGAGTGCCCCTCACACCTGGACATCCTCCCCCAGGCGCAGTCAGATTTAGGCCCCCACCCGCAAGTCCCCCCGGAGCCGGAAGAGCAAGATCCCACCCCCGCCCCACAGCTCCACGACACAGTCTCCGTCCTCCATCCCTGAGGCCACCCCTCCACAGGTTCCCCCACCACACCCTGCCCCAGGTTCCCCCACCCACAGATAGACCATCCGGAAAATGCTCAGGCCCTCCCCCTCTACCACTTGCTCTTCCACCCCCACCCCCCCTGGTCAGACTGTTTGTGCCACTGGTGTGGACCATGGCCCCCCCTCTGTCCTGCCGACCTCACCTGAAATCCATTCTGCTCCCTTGGAGTTGGTCACTGCAGTGGAGTCCACTACCACCCCGTCTGACTTGGGTACTGCAGTGGAGACCCAGTCCACTCCATCTGACCTGCCCACTGCAGTTGTGCCGGCACCGACCCCATCTGACTTGTGCCCCAACAGTTGTGACTGCACCCACTATGTCAGACACCTCCACTGCAGTTGCCAGTAACTCTCCTGCATCCACCACCCCTTCACTGCCTCCTTCTGCCGAGCCCTGATCCTGTCCCTGCGGTGCCTGGCCTGCCCCCATGTATGCCCCTCCGAGTGGATGTCCCCTGTCCTTACCAGAGCAGGCAAGCAACGTGTGACAGTTGTCACTCAAATCACAATGTTGACATTTGGATATGGACTGGCCATTGGCCTTTGTTTTGAAAGGACTTTGCATTTCAAATTTGCTGAATAAAGCATTTGTATTTATCCTTGTGAATTTGATTTAGATGTACATTATGTTGATGATGTTTACCATGACCGTGCAGTTATAATGCTGGATTTCCAATGTTGAATACTGAGGTGTTGATGTGATGTACTCCATGTGGTCCATGAGATATGTATCCTATTCTGGTCTGTATCCATGTCATCCTTTGCAGCTAACTGGCTGTGTCATGATTAACAATTTGTGAACATCTCTGTAAAAATGTAATTTGCATTGTCACATCTGTGGCTTGCACACATGCCCATATGATGTGCTTCCCATTGTCCAATTAGTCTTTTTCCCTGACTGTGGGTGCATCTCCACTGGACCTGCAGGTGTGGGCATCATTGGTGTAGGAACAACTGGGTCCTCTGTGCAACTTGCTGGACATATGTATTGAGTATGTGCAGATGACTTAAGGGACACTCCCGCACCCAGGCTGTTGTGACCAGAGCCTTCATTGGGTGGTAACTGATGGCTGACTGACCAAGTGTTCTGCTGACATGACTGAGACCTGCTGGGACTATGTTTGGCACAGCTGAGCTTCCACAGGAGTTGAGTCCCCTCAAGTAGGTGTATTGTTCTGTGACATTGCCTGGGCCCATGGTGTGTGTTGTGTGAGCATGTGTGTGTGTGTCCACATGCCTTTTTATACACAGGCAGTGTTCCCTTGATATGTTCCTGTTGTTGATGCTTGCTGAGTTGTACTGTGTTCATCCCACATCTTTATCCTGGGCTACCTGATGTGTGGGTGCATGACACACTTCTGTTAATTGATGTTTCATCATTGGGATTTGTCAGTTCTGAGTGGTGATGATGTGGTCAGACTCAGATGAGACACAGTCAGGTGGCCCCAAGGCACTCGTTTGTTCGCAATATCATGTAGTTGTCCCTAGGTGGTACCTTTCGGTAATTGAGACATGTGTATGTGTGTGTGACTGCTCCCACTCTTCAGCTTCAGGGCTGCAATGTTAGCAGGTGTCCACATGTTTGCCTTGTGGTTCTCCTTGGCTTCTGCATTGTCCTGGGACTGTGGCAGGGATTCCAAAGGTTATGGGAGCTTTGACGTCATGGCCATGTACCGCATACTGTGCAGTATGTCTGTCATGCACCGGGGTTGTAGACTGTCCTTGTGTGATGAGTCTGTGCACCTTAGTTCCTCCCAACATTACTGTGTTTGTCATGGGTGCATGTGCAATGTCACTTGTCCATGTGGGCTTCACAGATGCACATTGGTGCAGTTAAGGGTGTGTGGTGTTGAGGGTGGACAGATGTGAATGTTTGCATGGATGGGCCCCTACCTCCCGTTTGTCCATGGATGACGGACCATGCTGAGTGATTTGTGTTTGTGTAGGTGTGATGTACGTTTGTGGCACAGGACACATGTCTGGGTTTCACAGTTTGTACGACATCTACCTTTGTCATCACAGTGGACGTATCATGCATGCTTGTGTCACCCCAATGTATGGTCCCTGGGGGTAGTGCTGCTGTGTGTCAGTCTCTTGCTGTTTTAGTTGTTCATTCCAGCTTGTGTCACATGTGTCTGTTGGGCTCCCTCTCATCTCACAATGCCTGATTGCCCATTAAGGGGGGCCCAATGATGGGCTACTTTTGTATGGCACTGTGTCCACATCTGTCTCACTGTGGTTCAGCCCCACTCATGTTTTGTGTAGTTGCCTGTGGATACTGAGACACACACACACATGTTGTGTCAGATGTGCAGTGTGAGGTTGCCTGTTTGTGTTTGTGCATCTGCACCAGTGCATTGGTATTGCTGTTGTGGGCTATTGTCTGGATGTTGTTTGGGTGATTTTCCCTGCTGTCCCTGTGAGTCATATCACATCATTCTGCACATTCATCCTGGTTGTTATGTCCCATTGCTGCCATGGAATGGGAGTTTGTGATCTGACACCTACAGTCTACACAGGATGTATTGATTTGTGTGTCTTTTTTCGAGATGTGTGTATGCATTATGATGGTCACTTCTGCTTTTGTGTCATTGTACACTGTATGTAATGTCAGCCCCCATGGGTGGTGCTTGTCTGCGCATGGCCGAGAGTATGTTAGATTTTCACAGCACCGTTAGCCTCACCACATCTCTGTGGGTGTGGGACACAACCACTACTTTGCCACAAAAGTGTTTCATGTTGGGACCAGGAATCATACATGCTGTTTGGTGTTTGCAGCTTTGACCATGATGACACTTACCTTTTGGTCACTGTGATGAGGGGGGTTTTAGACCCCATCACCACAATGCTCAACATTTGCTGCAGTTTGGAACCCCACACGTAACTTGTGTTTTACACAGTGAGGGGGTGTTAGTGCACATTGACACAGTGCTATTGTGATGCTTGCCTTATGTAGGCCACACTAAGGTTTTTGTCACACATGTGATGGTAGTTACATTGTCTGTTCGAAGTCCTATTCACTAATTTGGGCATTTGTCACAGACTACACACTGTTGTCATGATGTTAGGGGGGATGTATTTTGCTGACATACCTAATGTTTGTGTATGATGGATGTGTGACGCATCACCCATCCTATGGGTGTGGGTGTTGATAATGATAGTTACACAGCACCCTATGAGTGGGGATGGCAGTAGTGATGGGCAACAGGTCCCCTATGAGTGGGGGTGGCAGTAGTGATAGGCAACATACCCCCTATGAGTGGGGGTGGCAAGAGTGATGGGCAACATAACACCTAGAAGTGGGGGTGGCAGGAGTGATGGGCAACATGACCCCTATGGTTGGGGGTGGCAGGAGTGATGGGCAACATAACCCCTATGAGTGGGGGTGGCAGGAGTGATGGGCAACATGGTCCCTAAGGGTGAGGGTGGCAGGAGTGATGGGCAACAGGTCCCCTATGAGTGGGGGAGGTAGGAGTGATGGGCAACATAACCCCTATGAGTGGGGGTGGCAGGAGTGATGGGCAACATAACCCCTATGAGTGGGGGTGGCAGGAGTGATGAGCAACATAGTCCCTATATGGTTGGGGTGGCAGGAGTGATGGGCAACATAACCCCTATGGTTGGGGGTGGCAGTAGTGATGGGCAAGAGGTCCCCTATGGTTGGGGGAGGCAGTAGTGATAGGCAACAAGTCCCCTATGAGTGGGGGTGGCAGTAGTGATAGGCAACAAGTCCCCTATGAGTGGGGGTGGCAGTAGTGATAGGCAACAGGTTCCCTATGAGTGGGGGTGGCAGTAGTGATAGGCAACATACCCCCTATGAGTGGGGGTGGCAGGAGTGATGGGCAACATAGTCCCTATGGGTGGGGGTGGCAGGAGTGATGGGCAACAGGTCCCCTATGAGTGGAGGTGGCAGGAGTGATGGGCAACATAGTCCCTATGGGTGGGGGTGGAGAAGCGATGGGCAACATAACCCCTATGAGTGGGGGTGGCAGGAGTGATGAGCAACATAGTCCCCTATGAGTGGGGGTGGCAGTAGTGATGGGCAACAGGCCCCCTATGGTTGGGGGTGGCAGTCGTGATAGGCAACAAGCCCCCTATGAGTGGGGGTGGCAGTAGTGATAGGCAACAACTCCCCTATGAGTGGGGGTGGCAGTAGTGATAGGCAACAGGTCCCCTATGAGTGGGGGTGGCAGTAGTGATGGGCAACAGGTCCCCTATGAGTGGGGGTGGCAGTCGTGATAGGCAACATACCCCCTATGAGTGGGGGTGGCAGGAGTGATGGCCAACATAGTCCCAATGGGTGGGGGTGGCAGGAGTGATGGGCAACAAGTCCCCTATGAGTGGGGCTGGCAGTAGTGATGGGCAACAGGTCCCCTATGAATGGGGGTGGCAGTAGTGATAGGCAAAATACCCCCTATGAGTGGGGGTGGCAGTAGTGATAGGCAACAAGTCCCCTATGAGTGAGACTGGTAGTGCTGATGGCCACGCAACCCCTATGGTGACCTGTTGCTAATGGACAGGATATGGATCCCCTGGGTGTGTGTGACATTTAGCGGGTACGTGTCGTTTGTTTGTGTGGTGTGTGTCTGACTTACCCTCTGCGCCGTCCGCGTCTGTTCCTGATCTGGTCATAAATGTACAGTACTGGTATGACCTGCGCGATGGGATTCATGATGTGTTTGTCTCGTACACGCTGCTTGTTGCTCCGTCTAGTACCCGTTGCTACCTGGTCCGTCTCGTAGCCGTGGATTGTGTTCTGGCGTGAATCGTACCTGATATGCTGCTTTCCCGGATGCTGTGACGTGCTGTACATGGCGACCCGTCCGGCGTGTATGATATGCGCATTGTACTTGTCCGGCTGGATACTGCTGTGGGAACTTCTTCCGGGCGACTCGGTTCGGCGATCGGAGGTACGGGTCGCACGGACAATAAAGCTTGAATCGCAGCCTACGTGTCGGTCGGATTTGTGTCAGTTATGCGCATCGTACTTCATTGCACGGACGGACCGGCTCCCGGAACGTGTCGTCACAAGGTAAGGCTACGAACAGCTCTCGGAGAGCTGTCCGACCCGGATCGGAATCGACCCCTAAATGTAGTTAAGTGTCTGTACCCCTCCCCTTTAAACATGGTTGAATTGGCATATTCCTAATTGGCATATTTAATTTGCCTATGAGTCCCTGGTATATGTAAAAAGTGGAACCAGAGCTATGTAAGCCTTGGAGCCCATGGGGGAGAGTGCATGGTATTTAACAGTAGAACAAGTGAAAATGTAATGTTATACAGTGACAAGCACTCAAAAGCTATTTTTCATTTTGGAAGGGCTAGCTGTCCAATTTAGTAGAAAAGTAACTTTTAGAAAGTTACATTTTCTCTGCCTGACGTTCCTGAAGGCTAATTTGCATTTGCTCTCCGATTCCCACAGCCAGTGATTAGCAATTAAATATGCAGAGATGAGGTGTAAAAATTGTCACAAGAGCTACACAGTGTGTTGCAGCGATTGACAGGTCAACATGAATGGTAAGAGATGACATACAGTGCATTTCTTACAATACTTTTCTTTTTGACATTACAGTGTCAAGTCCTGCAGAATTTTTTAATCCATTTTGACATTCTGTTGAGCTTTACATATTACACTTCAGGCACACTTGAAACAGATGAAACAGAACAAAACAGGATGCCAAAACAATTCTCTCTGGTTTCTGGAAAACATTGTCTGGTTGATGGAAACTCTGCTTATATCCTACCATATATTTATCATCCTATTTAACACATGGGACACGCTTGAAAGGAAGGAAATAGGATGCTAAAACAATTCTTGTGTATCCACACTCTGGTTGCTCGAAACTCCTGCTTTTATCATACCAGACTTGTCTCTACACTGATTGGGGGTAGAGTGGCTGCTACAAACTGTATTGTGGTGTTACATGTGGGAGGTCACTAAGGTAACCATAGTACACTCCACATGCACACCCCAAGCACTTATGTTGAGTGTGGTCAAATCTTTTGGCATCTTAAAAATGCCCAAAGTGAGTAAGGTTAGCACTGTGGACTTTTACCCCATTAGTTAGGGCATACCCACAAGTCATTCCCACCCACTAGCTAGTGGCAGTCATAAATATGACACCACCAAACACCAACTTCAGAACACTTTCTGGATATGAGGTAGAACAAAAGAGGACTGGGCCTGCTGTCTGTGACTTGAGAGAAGCTCTGTGGGACTGGACCTAACCACAATACCCAGGATAATTAAGTGGACTCAAGGGGTATAAAGCTAACCCCTTGTTCAAGCTACAGAGAAAAAACAAGTTGCAAGAGGATTTTCTTGCAACAGGCCAGCTACCTAGTTGCAACTTATTCTGGACCGGACCCTGCTATTGGCCTCTGTGAGTCTCTGTGCCCCCTGTAGGAAACCAGGATCTGCTTATTATGGTTACCCCCACTTTCTGTTTGATGTTGCACTGTTTTTGACTAGTCTGACTGGGAGCCTGCTAATCAGGACCCCAGTCTATCTGCTTTCTCCTTTAAATTGTTACACATGTACTTTGTTACACTCCAGATTGGATACTGGGGTACCCTTATAAGTCCCTAATAAATGATACCCATGTAACCAGGGAATAGGTACCCCAGATGTCTCCTGGTCCTCATGACTGCAGAGTCAAGCACCCCTTCTTCGCACCTGAAGTACCCGACATCAGTGGACATCCGTCTACCGAGCCCCTGGTCACTCTGAAGTGACCGAGTTTCTGTCCCCTCTGCTTTCAGGTTCCGTCCTTCCAGAAGTCAGGCTTGGATTCCACCGGATTTGAGGTTTCAAGATAAGGCTCAAGGGGTCTCTTCGTGGACGTTAATGCCTTAAATCAGTTGTTGGAGAGGCTATTCTCGAGGTATTGAACCTTTTATACCTCACTTTTTAATCATTACTTGAGTGTGAGACTGCCTCCTCCTCCATTTCACAATGTTCCTTCATGCACAGATATCATTCTCAGTACCAGGTAGTAATTTCCAATATGTTCCTTTATTTATGCATTTAATGTATTTTCATAGGTCCATTTTGTAGTGTACTCGTGGACGGACCTGTCCATGTCGATAACGTACAGACCGCAGTAAAATTACAAATGCAGAATATACCTTGTGTCACAAGTGTGATCTGAACATTATGAAGCCATTATCGTATAAGCCTTGAAAAAGCCCTGGTCTGATTGACACTGTAGGGCGAAACATGTGTCGGCTGTTCAAGATCTTTTCATGCATCTGATTTCACAACGAAAAATGGATCTCTGAAAATACATTAAATACATAAATAAAGGAACATATTGGAAATTACTACCTGGTACTGAGAATGAAATCTGTGCATGAAGGAACTTTGCGAAATGGAGGAGGAGGCAGTCTCACACTCAAGTATTTGATTCCACCGGTCCCTTTTCACCTTCACGGCAGCAGTACTTCTTTGTTGCCCTCCATTGAGAACGACGGCGGTTTCTGACACCACTCCAGCCCTATGTACCCAGCTCCTCTGGGATCGGTAACTCTGGTACTACGGTATGCATGGGTCTTCAATCTCTTCAGTTCCAAAGGGTTTCCTCGAAGTCCTCCTAGAAGGGTCCTTAAACGGCGAAATTGCAACTGTGACCTCCCCCTACAATTGGACAGAACCCACAGTCGTATTAGCACACTGTACCCGTCCTCCGTGGGATCCCTATCTACTCACCTGGGTGGTTCCTTGGGGTCCCAGCAATTCTACGTGCTCTAGACCTTGTCTTGATCTGAGTCGTGGTTGTTATACCACTATTTTAGTAGATGGTTTGGTCTCCCCCTGGAGCCCACTGTGTATTGTGCTACTTACAACTGTTCTATTGAGCTCGTATTGTGTGCTTTGTGTTCTATCCTTTTGTAGAGGATAATATAGAGTGCTATATTAATAAATACATATTTTAATATACCTACTGTGTGGTTCCCCATTCATTTGTTTAATTCAGGAGGTGATATTCTGGTAAAACAAGCTGCTTTGCATTCCTTCAAGATTAAGCCTGAAGGCTGTGCTCCACAGCTACCACTAGGATAGCTTTCTAAAGGTTATCTTTAACCTCATACATCATAAGGGTCGTTTAGACTGGTGCAAGGTGGCCACTTTAATTAGTGGACAGCATATACCAGGCCAACTTCTCACATTGGTGTGCAGCGGTTGGGATTCAAGCCTGCATTGTTTTACCAGATACATCTCTTTGGATTGATTAACTGAAAACCAATAAATTATTAAGGCACTTATAATACTTAAAGATTAGAATAAGTAAGTTCTACTAAACTTAGGGTTGAACAAGTTAAGGGTCTAGCACACCCTTTCTCCAACCTAAGAGAGTTTAGTTCCCACTAGGTTAGGTAGGTGCATACACCACACCACACTAGCATGTCTTCTAAAGGAGAAGCCAGTGGCTCTCTGCCTTCTATGTACAATGATTTTGCATTTCAAGAATTGAATGCCATGTGTGTTTTTAGGAAGCTGAAGACAGGGAGAAATGCCAAACCCAACGTCTCATTGAGGTGTTACTCTTAGATCACCTTAGGAAGACCCCAGGGTCAGATGAGGTAGAAACAGTTGGTGAGGCAGGGTATGAGGACAGGTCAGGAGGTGAAACCTTTTTTGACCTAGACTCAAACCCTGGCCATACGGATCAAGATGATTCCTACCTGGACAACT
Organism: Triturus cristatus; assembly: GCF_964204655.1. NCBI lineage: Eukaryota > Metazoa > Chordata > Amphibia > Caudata > Salamandridae > Triturus > Triturus cristatus. Next base: position 627,328,620 of record NC_140584.1, on the reverse strand, counting down.
TAGATCTTCAGGAAGAGGGTGGAGAAGGCTCCAGTGGCCCTCTCTTTACTCCTCCTGGAAGAGTGCAGAGTTTACCAAGGTGATCTAGATCTCTCTCTGCAGATTCTGACCATTCAGGACAGAGAAGGGCGAGTAAAAGGGTAAAGACCAGAAGTCTTTTATCAGGGCCTAAACAAAATCTGCATCTGGGGGGGTGGGTGGGGGGGGGGGTCACAGTCTAACAAAGGTAAAGGCAAAAAGAAATCTTGGAGCTTCCTGTTTAAGGAGAAACCCCATTGGACAAGAGATGACAATTGTCCAAGGGCCAAGGGTCCTCCTACCACCCCCTCTGCCCCTAAGGCAACTGTTCCCCCTAGTTCAGCTCAACGTGGTGGTAGAGGGAACAGGGGTATAGTAGGGTTAACCTTGGGATCTGAGATGGGTTCCTGCCTAGTCAGAACTCCAGCTCAGGCTGTTCTAGTCTGTGATGCGGGCATAGATATTGCCTCCCTATTTGTAACCCCCAGTAATCTGGGAAAATACAGACAACAGCCTTTGTTCAATGGTAAGGAGGCCATGGCATATAGGGACACAGAAGCAAGTGTCACAATGTGACAAAAGATCTTGTGGGCCCTTACCAGATCATACTTGGTGAGATATACCAAGTGACCAATGCTAATAATGTCAGGACAGACCATTCTTTGGCAGTTGTTAATTTCAGCTGGGGAGGGGTAACTGACCCTAAGAAGGTTGTGGTTAGCTCAGACCTCCTTGCGGAATTCTTGTTAGGCAATGATTTGGAAACTTCAGCCTGGGCTGAAGTTGAACTCAGTACAAATGCAGCAATGTCGGACTTCTCTGCAGATTTGTTTGCTGTGACTAGGTCACAGGCCAAACTGTCTTCAACTGAACAGGCCCTGGATCCTGGAAAATTGGACCAGGTGCCTTCCAACAGAAGGAGCAGTAGGGGTAAGGCAGTGTCTTCCCCCCAGACTCAAAGTCAGGATCAGTCTCTTGAGGAAGATGATCCCACTCCCTGTGAAGGAACTGTCTCAGAGGAACTTGAACCTGCTCAGGTTGAGTTCTTGGTGACAGGGGGACCTTCCAGGGCAGATCTGAGCCAGGAGCAGCACAACTGCCCTTCTCTTGAACCCCTCAGGCAGCAAGCAGCTGCTGAGGCTTCTGGGAATGCCAGAGGGGCCGACAGGATCTACTGGGATGAGGGACTCCTTTACTCAGAGGGTAGAGCCCCGAAGCCTGGTACCACCAGGAGTTTTGGCATACCTCTGAAGTTTAGGGGTTTCCCACTGACACTGGCACATGATATCACTTTAGTAGGACATCTGGGCCTAAGAAACTTGTGACTTGCTTGTCCTTCACTTTCACTGGCCTCACATGTCAGAGGACACCAAGGAGTTTTGTTGCTCCTGTACCACCTGTCAAGCCAGTGGTAAGGCAGGTGGTACCACAAAGGGCCCCTGATAACACTACCTGTGGTGGGGGTTCCCTTTAAGAGGGTTAGGATTGACATAATTGGTCCCTTGGATCCTCTAACTGCATCTGGGCACAGATATATTCTTGTGGTGGTGGACCATGCCACTAGGTACCCAGAAGCAATACCCCTTAGAACCACCACAGCTCCTGTGGTGGCCAGGGCCCTCCTGGGAATTTTTTCAGGAGTGGGTTTTTCCAAAGAAGGTCTTAACTGACAGAGGTACAAACTTCATGTCTAGTTACAATACTGCTATGTGAAGGAGTGTAGAGTAAATTACAAATTTACCACACCCTATCACCCACAATGCAATAGCCTAGTTGAAAGGTTCAACAAAACCCTGAAGGACATGATCGTGGGCCTCCCAGAAAAGCTTAGGCGAAAATGGGATGTCCTGTTGCCCTGCCTTCTCTTTGCCTACAGAGAGGTTCCTCAGAAGGGGGTTGGCTACAGCCCTTTTGAACTTCTGTTTGGACATCCAGTTAGGGGTCCCTTGTGTTTAGTGAAGGAGGGATGGGAGTTTCTTCTCAAACCACCTAAGCAAGACATAGTGGACTATATACTTGATCTCTGCTCTAGGATGGCTGAGTATATGAAGAAGGCAAGTAAAAACCTTGAGGCTAGCCAAGAATTACAGAAAGCTTGGCATGACCAAAAGGCTGTACTGACTGTGTATCAGCCAGGACAGAAGTATGGGTGTTGGAGTCTGTGGCCCCAGCAGCTCTCCAGGACAAGTGGAGTGGATCCCGTACCATTATTGAGCAAAAGGGAGAGATCACCTACCTGATGAACCTTGGAACTCACAGGAGCCCCACAGATTGCTCCATGTGAATAGGCTCAAGCAATATGTTGATAGGGCAGACATGGGTTTGCTCATGGCTACTGATGAGGGACAGGAGGAAGAGAGTGACCCACTCGCTGACCTCCTATCACAGAGCCCTGATGATGGCTCAGTTGATGGTGTAGCCTTGGCAGGCAGCCTCACTGAGCAGCAACAGACTGATTGCAGGAAGGTCCTTAATCAGCACAGACATATGTTTTCCCTGACTCCTAGTCAGACCACTTGGTGTACCCATGAGGTGGACACAGGTGAGAGTCTGCCTGTTAAAAATAAGATTTAATGGCAACCTGACCATGTCAGGGACTGCATCAGGACTGAGGTCCAAACAATGCTGGAATTAGGAGTGATTGAACCTTCAGATAGCCTTCGGGCTAGTCCAGCCAGTAGTCCTGGTCCCTAAACCTCACACCCAGGGTGGTAAGAGAGAAATGGGGTTTGTGTGGACTACAGGGGGCTCAATGCAGTCACTAGGACTGATGCTCACCATATTGCTAGGGCAGATGAGCTCATTGATACTTTGGCCTCAGCCAAGTTCGTGAGCACATTTGACCTCACTGCTGGATATTGGCGAATCAGACTAGCTGAGGATGTCAAATCCAAAACAGCATTTTCAACCTTAGTGGGCATTATCAAGATATTGTGATGCCCTTTGGTTTGAAAAATGCTCCTGCCTCATTTCAAAAATTGGTGAATAAAGTTCTTACAGGCCTGAAAGGTTACAGTGCAGCTTATCTTGATGATATTGCTGTCTTTAGTTCCACCTGGGAGGATCACCTGGTCCACCTAAGAAATGTTCTGGAGGCCCTGCAAAAGGCAGGCCTCACTATCAAGGCCACCAAGTGCCAGATAGAGCATAGTAAGGTTGTGTACCTGGGCCACCTTGTGGGTGGAGGCCAGGTTCAACCAATGCAGCGCAATATCCAGACCATCATGGACTGGGTTGCTCTAACTACCCAGACTTTGGTCAGAGCTTTTTTGGTCCTGACTAGGTATTACAGGATGGTTGTTAAGGGTTATGGATCTATAGTGACCCCCTCCTTAAATGATCTGACCTCTAAAAGAATGCCTAACGTTCAGTGGACAGTTAGCTGTCAAAAGGCATTTGATGACCTGAAGCAGGCCATGTGCACTGCTCCCATTCTGCAAAGTTCTGACTATTCCAAACAATTCATTGTTCAAACTGATGCATCTGAGTTGGGGGTAGGGGCTGTGTTATCACAACTGAATGAAGATGGTCAGGATCAGCCAGTAGCTTTTATAAGCAGGAGGCTGACCCCCAGAGAGAAACGTTGGTCAGCTATTGAGAGGGAAGCCTTTGCTGTGGTTTGGGTTCTAAAGAAGCTCAGATCATGCTTGTTTGGAACTCAGTTCATTGTTCAGACAGACCATAAGCCCCTCTTATAGCTAAAACAGATGAAGGGTGAAAACCCCAAACTCTTGATGTGGTCCATTTCCCTACAGAGAATGGACTACACAGTGGAACATAGACCTGGGAGTAACCATGCCAATGCAGAGCCTCTCTGCAGCCTTCGGAGACTATTCTCCTGGGTTGTCGGTGACTCAGCCGCACATATAGGTAGAGGTGCATTATAACCTTGCGGTAAATGCTATCTCAAACGGCTGCAAAGAAACATATTGTGTTTGGTATCAAACACCTTGGAATCATACCACCATACTGGTAAGTGGTGTGGGAGGTATGATTTCACCCTTCTGAAGCGAGCTTCGTGAGGTCATTGGTCAATCCGGTGCCAGCCTTCTTGAACCGGAAAGCACAAAATGGATGCTGCTGACCAGAGACACATTTATGCCCTCCTGCTGCTGAGCCAAGCTCGAGCAGAGGAAGGCAGCACAATAGGCATCCTGTCACAGGGAGGTGTGACCACATCCCAGACAGGGTTTAGTGTATTGGGGCTGGGTGGGTGCACTCTGAGAGTACCTGAAAGTCTGCACTGAGGGCACATTTTGAGTCTCTGTGCATAGTCCAGCTCAAATCAGTTCTGGGAGCCGTTAGCTCCTGCTCTGGTGCTAAACTGGACAAAGGACATGGGTGTAACCACCCCTCTGTCCTTACCCTCCCCTACGAGGGTCCCCTGAATTTGTGCATCCCTTACCCATGGGTACAAAAGGGCTTACCTGGCTGTAAGACTTTAGATGATAGGTGGACAAGATTCTACAAGAAGTAACCACTGAACTTCGACCGTCTGGACACTCTGGACTTCGCTGGACTTCGACTCAGCCCGACTTTGTCCACCTCTCCGTCCAAAGCTTTGTCTGTGCCCTTGCTCCATACAGGGGCATTCTTGTTTTTTTGCTCGCTGTATTCTGAATTCCAGAGCCTGTTGTTCCTCAACTGAATTAGTCCCCCCCCCGTTTTTCCTTGCTCCATACAGGTTCTGTGCAGGACCTGTGGTGCACTAAGTACAACTGAAGAATCTCCCTTGGAGTGAAGGAGTCACTCTCCTGCATTAGCAGACAGCTCAACACAACTGAATGGTCTGCTGCTCCCAAGCTCCTGTGGACTCTGACGATTTCAGCAACACAGGAGGTGGGTTTTTGAAGGTCCCTGAGGTTGGTCTGCCCTCTCAGCAAGTTTTAGGCTAGTATCCCTCGTGGGCACTGCATAACCCGAACCCATGTGCACCGCATCCATTTGCAGTTGCATATGCTTGTTGGCAGTTCCCGAGCTTGTGCATTGGACTCCGTGGAGTCCTTACCCTGAGCAGTATTTGCACTAAAGAACTCCGGTCTCCTTACACCGAGTGCTCCGTGGGCTGGTCCTTTGCAATATTGCTTGCGGTCCCCTCGCGACTCCTGGTCATTCGGCATGTGGGTCCTCCTGAGGGTCATCTTTATTTCTGTTTGGCTTCCCTGGCTGCTCCAGACGTACCCTTGCTGGTCCTCACCGTAACCTGCTTGACCTTCCTGTGTGGGTTGCTTTTTCCAAGGCTTGTTGGTGCTCCAGGCAGACATCTACCCCTCAGCACTCGACACCCTTCGTGGCACAGCTCGCATCTGGCTCCTGGTTGTCGTCAACATCTCCTAGTTGTCATCAACGTCTCCTTGTCCTTGTGGCTGCAGAGTCAAGCACCCCTTCTTCGCACCTGAAGCACCCGATTCATCTACCGAGCCCCTGTTCACTCTGAAGTGACCCAGACTCTGTCCCCTCTGCTTTACGGTTCCTTCCTTCCAGAATCCAGGCTTGGATTCCAACGTAACCTTTTCACCTTCACGGCAGCAGTACTTCTTCGCAGCCCTCCATTGAGAACGAAGGCGGTTTCCGACACCACTCCAAACCTATGCACCCGGCTCCTCTGGGATAGGTAATTCAAGTACTACGGTGTGCACGGGTGGGGTGGCTCTTCAACCCCTTAAGTTCCAAAGGGTTTCTTCGAAGTTCTCCTAGAAGGGTCCTTAAACGGTGAAATTGCAACCACAACTTCCCCATAGAATTTTACGAAGCCCATGGTCGTGTTAGCGCACAACACCCATCCTCCGTGGGGTCCCTATCTACACACCAGGGGTGGTTCCTTGGGGTCACAGCGATTCTACATGCTTTAGACCTTGTCTTGATCCGAGTTGCGGTTGTTATACCACTATTTTAGTATATGGTTTGGTCTCCCCCTGGAGCCCACTGTGTATTGTGCTACTTACAACTGTTCTATTGATCTTGTATTGTGTGCTTTGTGTTTTATCCTTATGTAGAGGATACTAAAGAGTGTTATATTACCACTGTGTGGTTCCCCTTTCATTTGATTAATAAAGGAGGTGATATTCTGGTTAAAAAAAAGCTGCTTTACATTCCTTCAAGATTAAGCCTGAAGGCTGCTCTTCATTGCTACCACTAGGATAGCTTTCTAAAGGTAATCTTTGACCTCATACATCATAAGGGTCGTTTGGACTGGTGCAAGGTGCCCCCTTTAATTAGTGGACAGCATATACCAGGCCAACTTCTCACACCTCCACTGAGGTTCTTGAGGTTCTGTGGACTGTAGAAGTGTACTAAATTAGTGGACTGGGAATAAAGGAATAAAGTCAGAAGTTAAAATATTTGACTTGGGGGAACCTGGTTGGTACATTCAACCTGCGCTTTTGACTTTATTAATATTTTAGTAGTATACAAATATTTTACATGTTGTCCTAAGTTAAGCCTGTCTTTTCTGTGCCACATCTACCAGGGGTGAGCTAATGTAAATGTAATTACTTTAAGGGTGTACCTGGACAAGGATTTTGAATATTCCTCGAGGTGGGCAGTCACCCATCCAAAATAAAAATCCAATTTCTTACAATTATACACTAAACTTTCAGAAATGGATGCGTGTATAAATAGGCAAAAGACAAGTTGCCTGGTGTCCTCTAGCCGAACAGTAACATAAGAGAACTTAAGCAAAAATTAATGAAACCGTTTCTTTTTGCACAGTATATATTGTTTCATACTTGCATGGATTTCACAGTTTATCTACCGTGTCACTCCTATTGTAAGAAATGCACTGTATGTCTGAATTGATGGAAGTTTAGTATGTTAATGTTTTAATATTAAAAGAAGACACATGTGCATAGTACTTGAAATTGCATCTGGATATTCTTAGTTAAATATAAATCCTCCTTCACTAAAGGCGTTTTTGCTACATCTGCAGAAATCAAATGAGTGCTCTCAAGATTCTCATCATTTACAATGGGTGAAATCTCATCATTTTTTCTTTTAACCCCACCTTATCCTTTCTTCTCTATAAGTGCCCCTCTGGCTAGGCATTTGACTCCTCTGAATACGAAATTGGAGGTAATGAGAAAAAGGAGAAGGGCAGAGAGTCAACACAGTGAAAAGGTGAAGAAAAGGAAAAACAAGACAGAGGTATACATGAGGTAGAGAGGTTAATGAGTTAGTGAGAAATATCATATAAAGTATGAAATGTCTGCTAGTCAGCAGGGCAGGACACTGGAACTAAAAGCAACCCTGGCACTATTGCTCAAATTAGCCCCTCTCACTTCATCTCCTTATCTTTCTCTTCCCTAACATCCATTTACTCACTCCTTTTTCCCCTTTCTCTTCTCCCTCTCTGGTCACTTTCTCTCTGTCTTCCTCCTCCACCCCTCTCTTTCCCTCTGCCTTGAAGCCTCCCTGTGCCCGCTGCAATTACTTTGGTGAGCTGTGGAAAGTGATAAAGACCCCAGTAGTGGCATGATGCTTTCCAAACCAGGCTCTATGGGCCCCAGCTTACTGGTGAAATGTCTGGTAGAATAAAAGGCCTGTCCAGCCCTGTTAGTCAGAAGGAAAAATAGAGGTCGAAAGAGGAAGACCTAGACCTAGAGGTTGAGAGATAGTTAACGAGATTAGAGTGTGAGAGAGGTAGTGAGAATGAAATAGAAAGAAGGAGAAGAGGAGGGTACAGCAAGGGCGAAGAGGGTTAAAGTATAAATTGAGGGAAGTGGAGAGAGGTAAAGTTTGGGAGAGGAAGAGGTAGACAAATATAGAGTCCTGAGGCAGTGAGAGAAACAGAGAGACGCAAGCTAGAAAGAGAGCTGGGAGGTAGAGAGGGACAACATGTGATGAGGCACAGACAGGAGGGCTTGGCTAAGACAGTAGAGAGGCAGAGAGAAAGTAGTGACAGGTAGAAGGAGAAATTAGGTATACAGTTTAAAGAGAAGCAGAGAGACACAGGTAAAGACGAGAAATGAGATGAGCGTCATGGAAGACCAAGAGAGGATGTTTTAGACAGATGGAGAGCTATGAGGTAGAAACGGAAGTGGAGATAGAAGGGAGCTAAAGAAACTTTTTAAGCTAGAGGTTGAAAGACAGGCAATGTAGAAAGGAGGAGTTCAAATCCAGAGGGACGGGCTACGAAAGATGAGTGTGTGAGAGAAGGGTTTTAATGCTATTGGGAAAGCTAATTTGTTAACATGAAAAATAATGAATCTAGCACTTTAATGTGCAATGTTAAATATTAAACGTAAAGCATAAAGTGACACACATTTGAAATGTGCTGATTTACAATAGGCAGTCATAGTTATCCGTGTATGCCATAGAAAAGCTATGAAGCAGGTTTTCTTTAACTATAAGCAAACAATGTGGTTTAGAAGCTTGATCCTAAATTGACATGCTAGAAAGGCTTAGAAATGTTGCCATTAAGGCAGAATGATCCGTTTTAACAAATGTATTATCTTAAAAGCAACATTATATTAATTAAAGGTCATTACCTCCTACTTTCTTACATTTCATATAACGTGTGCGTAGAATAATTTGTGCATTTAAATAATGGTGCTTGATTCATAGTAAAAGGAATGCATTGCCTAACAGTGATTTTGCCTTTTAGTTAACAGTGCATTGTTCTACCAGGGAAACCCACTGAGATGCAGAAGGTTGATCTGTGTTGAAAGGCTCATGGAAATAAAGATCAATGCTTCCAGAATCTAGCTACAGGAGACTGTGGGTTGCTAGCCTTGCGATAAAGTGTACAAGCCGCATGTATTTTCGTGGGATGGAGTAGTTGAAACCTGCTGACCGAAGAGACAAATATCCTATTCGATCATGAAGGAAGAAGCCTGATACAATGTTTTCAACATGTTTTCCTGACTTGTCTATTAGTCTGTGTTCCTAGGTAGAGGAATCTCGTCTCTTCTCTCTCGCGCTCTCTCTCAGATGGATTGTTCCGGACCCCTGATGGTTCTGGCTGCTGTTGCTACTGTTTTCCTTTTTGCCTCACTTTGCTATTTGATTTTGCTACTGCAACTGTATGTGGAGTTGCTTGAATTTATTGATTCTCCACTGATTCCTATGAACTACTCTTTATGGGAAGTTCTGCTACTGTAATTTGGCTTTGAACCTTTATGCTACTATGATCTCACTCTTTTCTTCACATCTGAGCTCTTCGTGGATGCTTGAACTCTAAACCTCTGATCTTGATCTTTAGAGTAGGGAATCTATTCCTTTATGGAATTATATACATTGGGGCTTATTTACAAGCCCCTTGTGCCGTCGGTGCTTCACTGTCTGTGACGAACCGGCTGCGCATTTTGCTGTTCTCGTAAATATGGCCCCTTTACACTTACACCCTGCACACAGACCCACTCACAGCCTGTGCCCAAACCCACTCAGAGCCTGCGTCCAAAGCCACTCAGCCTGCGTCCAAACCCACTCACAGACTGCGTCCAAAGCCACTCAGCCTGCGTCCAAACCCACTCACAGCCTGCGTCCAAACCCACTCACAGCCTGCGTCCAAACCCACTCACAGCCTGCGTCCAAACCCACTCACAGCCTGCATCCAAGCCCACTCACAGCCTGCGTCCAAACCCACTCACAGCCTGCGTCCAAACCCACTCAGCCTGCGTCCAAACCCACTCACAGCCTGCATCCAAGCCCACTCAGCCTGCGTCCAAACCCACTCACAGCCTGCGTCCAAACCCACTCACAGCCTGCATCCAAGCCCACTCAGCCTGCGTCCAAACCCACTCAGCCTGCGTCCAAACCCACTCACAGCCTGCGTCCAAGCCCACTCACAGCCTGCGTCCAAACCCACTCACAGCCTGCGTCCAAACCCACTCAGCCTGCGTCCAAACCCACTCACAGCCTGCATCCAAGCCCACTCAGCCTGCGTCCAAACCCACTCACAGCCTGCGTCCAAACCCACTCACAGCCTGCATCCAAGCTCACTCAGCCTGCGTCCAAACCCACTCACAGCCTGCGTCCAAACCCACTCACAGACTGCATCCAAACCCACTCACAGCCTGCGTCCAAACCCACTCACAGACTGCGTCCAAACCCACTCAGCCTGCGTCCAAACCCACTCAGCCTGCGTCCAAACCCACTCACAGCCTGCGTCCAAACCCACTCACAGACTGCGTCCAAACCCACTCACAGACTGCGTCCAAAGCCACTCACAGCCTGCATCCAAGCCCACTCACAGCCTGCGTCCAAACCCACTCACAGCCTGCGTCCAAACCCACTCACAGCCTGCATCCAAGCCCACTCACAGCCTGCCTCCACACCCACTCACAACCTGTGTCCACACCCACTTATAACCTATATACACACCCACTTACAGCCTGCATCCAGACCCCCTCACAACCTCATTGAGACCCCTCACTGCCTCAAGTTGACCCACTCACATACAGGTGACATGTGAACAAACGTTGACATTTCTATCATCACTTTTCGAGGTCCTACAGGCTACAGACCTCTTCTTACGATCTTTTGCAGAGATCTGTGTGACTGAAGCTTTGCGTTTTATTTTCAGCTGGTCCATTGGAAAAAATAGTGGAATCTTTGGATACAAGGGAGACGATGAGCACATAGCAGTTATTTGGACAAAGGTCCTTATGGTAAGAAGTAGTCGGCGAGTGAACATTCCATATCACAGCCAATAGGAGCCAACGATGCAAGGAATTAAGGCTGTGCATATTTATAGAGAGACATATACATGCACTTCATGCTTTCACAGCACGTGCATTCTTTACAACAAGTATGCCTTCCGGAAAGCCATGACTCAAGCGGGAAATAAAGCTTTTTTTTGTCATTCATTTAAACTGCAACTGCCTTCGGATGATCAGCACTTCAAGGCATTGGGGTTTTCCACGTGCCGTAAAAAGCCGTAAAATATTTCGGCTTCGTTACTGACCACCAGCTGGCCTTTGTGATCTCAGATTGCTAAACTATGCAGTTCTGGTTTTTGCCTTTTGATCCTGCAATGGTTGATTCTGCCTTTCCTAGAATCTCACGTACACATTCCTTTGGTAAACATTCTTCTTGGTTCTCTCACGGCTGTAGAGACAGTGTCAAATTAGCAGCAAACTCTGGGATCACTGGTTCTGTGCAGTTAATCCAGAATCCTGCTGCTAGGCTAGTTATATATTTTGCAAAGGGGACCATATAACTTCCACCTAAAAGTGTCCTTCACTGCGCTCTATGAATAAGAGACTGGCCTTCAAGGATTTGTAATTGTGCATAGGACTATTTATAGAAACTGTATTTTCTAGCTTCCGAATTCAGGTGGCCCTTGTTTGACCATCTCTCTGTACCAGTTGCATACTCGGGTAAAATGCTTCCGCTCAACCTGGTCAGGGAACATGATTTGCTGAATTTTAGGAAAGACTTGAAAACTTGACCACTGAGGCCCTGATTCACAAAAAGCCTCTGTCTTTGTGGCAGGACCTCTGCACTCCAGTTTCCCATTGCAGAGATCCCGCAACGCCTGCGGAGATCCTGCCACGACTGCGAGGCTACACACCGAGTGCAGAGGCTCTTTGTGAATGAGGCCTGAGTCTACAGCACAGGTTGTAGTCAAGCTTTTTTATATCTCAATGCCTTCCTAGAGCAACTTTGAAATTTTCAGATAGTTGTAGCGTCGACGTGGCTTTATTTGATTATAATTCACTATCTTATTCTTATTCAATTTAATCTTTGCTACCTATCAAACTTTCTTGGTCCTCCGATGGATCTTGTTCTGTGTTGAAAGAGGCCGGAACATTCAGATAATAAGCAATTATCAAATGTGGCCCAGGAGTAAGATAATTGCTATCAGATCATTTCATGCTCATAACATTTAGAAATCCACATTTATAAATCAGGAAAAGGACACTAGTCCAATTATTTCACCCACAAATAAATAATGAGTCAGAATCAGCAGAGTTTAGTTTAATCTCAAAGTTTTGGTATTTCATAAGATACTTAAATGAATGGCATTCAATCTTAATCAAGCTAATTCAAATTTAATAAAGCATTAATAAACTCTGCAAGATTCAAGAATGTAAGGATTGATCTTCCTCAGCCGAGGCAGATGAATTATTTATGCAAAATTTGATCAACAGGAAATTTAGTTGTGCCTCAATGTGGCACTCAGAGAATAGATGAATTTGTGGTCTCATACTTTGTCTGTTAGCTCTCAAGCATCTGTTCTAGTAAGCAGCAGTTTTTGTTGCAAGTTTAATCAGAGTGTGCTGCAAATGTCAATGGTAACTTTAGGAAAAATTGTCATAGGGTTCAGACTATTCAGTTCATAAGTTCATATTAATCAAAGAAGCAAAGTTGAGGCCTTCATGAAATATAGCTCATGCACGATGAAATTTTGCTAAAATTTGAATCTCGCATTACATAGCATGATGTATTAATTTTTCGATTAAATGTATTAATATAATTTCAATCATATTGTAATTAATTCATGTAAGAATAGGGTACTCAAACTTTTTAAAATGTTACTGTCACTCACTATATTTTTTACATTTCTTTTGCACATCATATGTTAATGAAGCACACTTGTTTAAAGGCACATCAAAGGAAAGATTTACGAAATGCAATTTTGCTAAACTCGCGTGCCACTTACCTTTCTTTTGTAATTTTTAGTACACACAATATACATTTTAATGTGCTATTTATCCCTAACACGTATAACATTTAATTCTCACATATAATTTCTTGTTACCGTTATTATCACAAGATCAAATGTCATTTAAGTGTTAAAATTCACACCTATTCATTAAATATAAAATGTACCAAACTAATTCTAACATTCTGCATGGTTTTACGATGCAGAATCTAAATCAGAACTTCGTTTTTGTCATTTCTAGAAACGCCTCACTTCAATGTGATTGGCCCCTCTCGATGGGTCTTCTACCTCCTCATCCCAAAATACCTGTCACTGATCTTTCAGGTGAGCAACATAATCAAACAATATCTTCTACCATCTTAAATGTCCTCCGGGGAATCCTGCTGTTACTAGTTTCATCCACAAAGGAAGTCCGTTGCCCTACCTTAAATCATCTCCAAAATTAATGATTGCAAATTCATTTATGGACGCCTACCAGACAACAACTACCAAGCTAGAAAGAGGTTGAAAACTATGACATAACATTCACCTTATCTATTAACTGAAGCACAGAGACAGCCTCTCACTGGCATTGATGTCTCTCCATTGACGTCAAAACAAACAAACAAACACCGCGATTAACTCCAAAACCTTTGTCTCAAGCACAAGGTTTTTGAGGGATATATACCGTCCCAGCTTTGTCTTGTTACCACCTTTCCGAATGACCAAGTGGCTTCCCAACACTTGGCCCATCTAGTGAGATGCAGATGTTTTGAGGGCACAACCCATTGCATATGAGGTCCTTCTTCTGAAACTCACTTGCTTTATCCATACACCACAAATCGTCCTGAGAGCCAGAAAAACCCGGCAAAGGCATCTGTTCTTTCATGCCACTGTATTTCATCAAAACTCACTGGCTCCAAAGTAGTGAACTGTTGATGGCATGTAAGGTCTCCTAGGATTTCATGGTCTTCCTCTGACACTCTTGTAACCTGTTAGAAATGGGATTTCTGGTTGGCTGGGGCTTGCGCCAAAGCCAGACAGAAACCACCACTCTAGTCAGGGCTGGGGAGTTACACGCCAAAGATAACCCCTGCTCACCCCCTTGGTAGCTTGGCACGAGCAGACAGGCTTATCCCTGAGGCGATGTGTAAAGCGTTTGCGCGCGCACCCAGCAACAACACCCAAGGCCCACCACAAAGGAAACTCCACACAAGGTATTCTATAAAAATAACCTTTGTATTATACACAACACATTAGATAAAAACACACACTCTACAATGTGCCACCAGGCACGGGCAGAATTTACAAGGGATTATATATACAGGGGACAGGGCCACATGGACCACTGTCAGGAATTAGCACTTAGAACATAGGAATAATACTGTAGTACAAAATAACATATGTAGCACACAACCAGTAACTACTGGTAACCAGAAAGTACCACCTACGCAACCCTAACCACCTTAGGAAAATATTGCGCAGGGAATCAGGAACTCACTAGCACCACCTGTGTTAGGGAGAAAACAACCACCTAAGTATCACAATACCTGTAGGGGTCTAAGCACATAAACACATGATGCATAACATTCAGAGGTGTAAAGCAAAGCACATGACGCATAAACACATTCAGAGGTGCAGGTTAGGAACACAATTGCGCAAGAACTCACATAAGCCACCACCTGTGGCAGTCCCTAGGCCAACTGGCCTTGTCGGGGCTAGGACGCCCTGTGTCCCAGCAAAGTCAGGGCGCGACTGCGCAGGCTGCGCAGACCAGGGCGCACAAAGCACAACCTACACGTAGCAGTTGCCCACTAAGTGCTGGGCAACTGGTGAAATACTGGGGCACCACCGTGCCTTCCTAAACAAATATGGCAGGGGTTGGAGCCTCGTGGCTCTAAATGCACCAAATGCCCCCTAGAGCCTTCGTGGCCCTAAACGTTACTGTGGGGCAAGGGGGGAGCGACCCGCTGCCATCTGGGGCCGCCCCGTCACGAAACAACTGGTGCCCCCTTTAGGTGGAGCCTCGATGGGCTCTCGCAAACCTTGCCCCGTCGTTGGAGCGCCACGCGCTCAGAAACTACAACAATGCCCCCGAGTACGTGGGAGCCTTCTAGGCTCGAGGACAACGTGCCCAGTCGTTGGAGCCTTCACGGCTCTGAACAAATTGGCCCCGTTCGTTGGAGCGCTCTGGGCGCTCTGAGCACCAGGATGCCCTGTACACGTTGGAGCCACGGGGCTCTGATTCTGCCCCCGCACCCCCAGCACATGCGCGGAGTCCCCCAGCCCTCTTAAACACTCACCGGGCTGTCTGCAGGGGACTCCCGCGTCGTCTCTCTCTCTCTGCTGGGGGGGGGGGAAGAAGGCTTCCCAGGCTTTTCCTGAACCGCGGAGGGGGCAGGCACCGATAACGTGCCTCGCGCCCCCCTCCACACAAGCTCCGGCCGCGCTCTCCTCACGGTCCAGCGCGGGGTGGGCTCCCGCCTGGATCTCCGGCTCCTCCGACTTGGCTGCGACCGCGTCGCTCCGTAGGAGGCGGGGTAGGCTCCCGCCCTCCTCTCCTCAGTTCCGGTCGTCCCGGAGGCCCGCCCGCCAGCCCGCCTGACTTCCGGTAAGCCCGGGCCGCGACGGTGATTCCAACTTTCGGGCAGCAAGAGGGGTAGGCTCCCTCGATTATAAAACACTATCCCGCGGGGTGGGCACCCGCTTTCAGTTACTGCAATGTCCCTGGCAGGGTGGGCACCTGCCAGGAGGCTTTACGATCCACGAAGCTGGGGCAAATGCCGGGTGGGCACCGGCTTTCAAGAATAAAGCGCTCCTAGCGCTATGACGCCAGTGAAAGCGCTCTCAGGCGCTTCGGGGCCCACATAAAGCGCTCCTGGCGCTATAAGGCAACTGAAAGCGCTCCCAGGCGCTTCGGGGAGCAGGAAAGCGCTTGCAGGCGCTTAGGGGAACACATCCAGCGCTCCCAGCGCTATGAGGGAAAGAAAGTCACTTCCTGGTGTTTTTAGGGGGGCAATAAAGCGCTCCCAGCGCTTTGAGCAGAATCCAAGCAAAGTTCTTCCCTGCATGCAGCAGGGCAGGGGTGGGGGCAAGGCTGGACCCAGAGCCAGCTCACTGGGCCTCCAGGCAGGGAGGTAGTCCAAGTGGCGGTCCTCTGGTCCAGCGGCAGCAGCAGCCCCCCTCAGGTAAGATCCTGGCAGAGAACAGTCTCTGTGGGGACACAGCCCCATTTTTATACAGGCAAACCCTTTGTTCTGGGTTCAGGGTGAGGGGGAAAACCAGTCGCAGCTGGTTGGGGAGCACCCTTGATGTGCTCAGCCCCTCACTCTATTCACTGGCAGGGCTAGGGTCGTCAGTCGCACCACAGGGGGCGGGGCCAGCATTGTGTGTGGAAAACCCTGTCCTATTCAGGACCCAGGTGTACTCCTCCCACCCATCTAGCTGCTGATCTCCCCATTCACCACTGGGTGACTCATCCTGACTCCGGGGAATCCCTAGCCCGTCACATGACACGACCAGCCAATCACGCGACAGACACACTGCACACAGAAGTGCCCACTTCTAGAAGTGGCACTTCCACACTAGGTACATGCACGCCGCACACATCATCGCGCAGCATTCACTCCCACGAGTCCGCACATACCAAACTCGGGCCTGCACACCCCACGCATCAGGAACTACTAGGGACACATACACTCCCCATGCATTCCTATGGGAGGGCAGGCCTATCTCACCACATGCACTCAGAGCACGCACGCACTTTACCCTGGGACACAGGGAAAGTGCGCAGAGACCAAACAATTACCACACCAAGTCACCAATAAAAAGCCAAAAAGTCCAGGGGTGAACCTGCCAGAAGGGCCAAGTCCAACACAACCCCCTTCCAGCCAAAACGCAGGGCAGACCAATCACCACCGTGATGAACTTCCCTGCTTGGGGCGATAGAACACGGACGCGGGCCCGCAACTGCAGGGACACCCTCCGGTTCTACGCCACGGTGAACCCATGGAATTCTTTCTAACACCACTGTCTGGACCAACTGGGCTACCCCACTGGTACTCCCAAGCTGTCCGCGGCCAAGACCAGGCCCTAGGCCACCCAGGTGCCACTGGTCTTTGCCTAACCACAGAGTGGGGGGTAGTAACCCCTGGCACATAGCGGCCATTCTCCACTCTTCCTCTCTGAAAGACAGGACTAGACTGCCACTGGTTCTCCAGCCTAGGGTCTACACCCTCAGGCGGACCAGGAGTCTCAGGGAAGGCTCTCCTCCCCCTACCTCTTCTCCTAGGGTTCCTCCTCCTCTGGCGAGGGGTACACCCAGAACGCCATTCCAACCCAGGGTTTAACCCCTCAGGTTGTACCGGGGGCAGAGGTGGGCTCTCCCACCCTCTGCACCCCCTTCCAGAGCCCTGCTCCCTTCCAACTGGGGCGGTACCTCTGGAAGAAGAACTGGTCGGGACGCTGGTTACAGACGTCCCACCCTTCAGGTCAGGCTGATCCTGAACCTGGCCTCCCAACCTCCGGCCTAGAACCTTTGGTGGAATAATTGCCTGGCACTCCAGGACTTCTGGGGATTTCCACTCCATCCCCCTGAGGCTATCAAAGGACACATATGTCGAGCGACTGTCTGTCTGGCGCTGATCTCCCGTCCCCTGTCCACCTGACAGTGCGCGGAGATCCCCCAGAACAGAAGTGGTGCCACCCTGGTCACTACCCGGGATCCTAGCCCAACTGGGTAGTCCCTGACCCACAGGCTCTTCCACTGGGGAACTCATCCCCCAATCACTCCTCACACTGGACTCCTGTACCCTCCCTACCGGAGCGGTACTGCCAGACTCTAGAACCACAGGAGCCCTGGTTACAGGTGCTCCAGGTCCTCTACTCACCAGGAGATCTCCCTCAAATGGGCTAACAGGACAGCCTAGGTCCCCAACTTGGTGTTCCCTCATGGAACCATCCAAGTCCTGAGGCAGGGTTTCGTACGTCCGGGGACCCTCGGTCACCCTCTCACTCCTGCTCCACTGAGCCAGGCAGTGAGCCCCTACACCCTCCTCGCTATCCTGGGACCTAGCTGGGCTACACTGAGCCTCTTCCACCACGCTGGGCTGGAAGATACCTGACCCACTACTTTTGGAGTCACTCCCTAATGACTCTAGAGAACCTCTAGCCCTTTCCCAGCGCTCTGCTTCCTCCGCCAGGTCAAATGGCTCAGACAATCCACACCCCAACAGGTGTTGGCGCAGCCCCGGCACACAACAACTGAGCAGGTGTTCTTTGAGAACCAGATTACACAGTATATCAAAATCACTTGCTGTGGAAATCCAATCAAACATTGCATCCTCACATCCATCCACAAACTCCTCCCAAGTCTGGTGAGACAGTTTCCTACTGCCCCTGAATTTCAACCTTAACTCCTCCTCCTGGGGAACAGGTACCAGACTGGGGGAACTGGGACTGGGATTTCCTACACTGGAATCTACATCGCTACTACCACTGGACTCAACCCTCCCTGGGGAGTCCAGAAAATTAAAACTGCGCGCAGGGGATAGTCTACCCTCCAGAGCTACTTTGCCTCTGGTGGAGGCCCTCTCAGCCTCCTCTACCCTCTCCCGCGCCAATACCCACTCAGTCTCTCGCTGTTACTTCCTGGCCTCCAGCTGCGCCATAGCCTGAGCATGCTCTAACCTGAGCTTCTCTAACGCCAGCTGGTGCTCCCTTTCTTTCCTCCTATCTTCCCACTCCTCTGGGGACAGGGAAAGGGATGAGGCGCTGCCTCCTACGCTGGACCCAGCAAGGGACGCCCTACCTATGGGGTCCTCACTCTCTACTGGCGTCCAGGTATTGTCATCCTCTACCTCCTCTTCTGACTCTTCCTCTGTACAGTACCTTTCTAACTCCTGCCTCTGGCGCCAAGCTAGCTCATAGGGATCACAAGCAGGCTCCATTCTGGCGGACGTTATGGTAACAATTATACAGGGAACCTAGGGGTCTGAGTTTCACACAGGAGCACACAATTCACAAAAAGATTCAGCAAGCTCTCTAACCCAGAGAACTCACACTCACTTGCCTAGTGCCACACACCATTCATCCACACACACAACCCTCCCCTCGGACTGGTAAGGCAGTTTCTACCACCCCTGATTCCTCAACCTGACCACCACGTGACACAGGTACCAACTCTGGGCGCAGGGCGGGGGACAAATGTACTGGACACTATTACGCTGCCACCACTGGATCCCACCCTCTGGTGAATCCAGAAACACAATGCACTAGGGGGATGATCTACCCTCCCGAGCTAGGGACACCTAACTCACAGTGCACAAGAAACACATTTCCAAAGAAATTACATTTAAAAGCAACCTTAGAACAATAATCCCTATACCATGTGATTTATCTAAATGCAGAGTTTTGTAGTGCGGCCAGTTGCCGCTGCGGTACAGCGCAAACGCAAGTCCAAATCCCACCGCTGATCACCAATGTTAGAAATGGGATTTCTGGTTGGCTGGGGCTTGCGCCAAAGCCAGACAGAAACCACCACTCTAGTCAGGGCTGGGGAGTTACACGCCAAAGATAACCCCTGCTCACCCCCTTGGTAGCTTGGCACGAGCAGACAGGCTTATCCCTGAGGCGATGTGTAAAGCGTTTGCGCGCGCACCCAGCAACAACACCCAAGGCCCACCACAAAGGAAACTCCACACAAGGTATTCTATAAAAATAACCTTTGTATTATACACAACACATTAGATAAAAACACACACTCTACAATGTGCCACCAGGCACGGGCAGAATTTACAAGGGATTATATATACAGGGGACAGGGCCACATGGACCACTGTCAGGAATTAGCACTTAGAACATAGGAATAATACTGTAGTACAAAATAACATATGTAGCACACAACCAGTAACTACTGGTAACCAGAAAGTACCACCTACGCAACCCTAACCACCTTAGGAAAATATTGCGCAGGGAATCAGGACCTCACTAGCACCACCTGTGTTAGGGAGAAAACAACCACCTAAGTATCACAATACCTGTAGGGGTCTAAGCACATAAACACATGATGCATAACATTCAGAGGTGTAAAGCAAAGCACATGACGCATAAACACATTCAGAGGTGCAGGTTAGGAACACAATTGCACAAGAACTCACATAAGCCACCACCTGTGGCAGTCCCTAGGCCAACTGGCCTTGTCGGGGCTAGGACGCCCTGTGTCCCAGCAAAGTCAGGGCGCGACTGCGCAGGCTGCGCAGACCAGGGCGCACAAAGCACAACCTACACGTAGCAGTTGCCCACTAAGTGCTGGGCAACTGGTGAAATACTGGGGCACCACCGTGCCTTCCTAAACAAATATGGCAGGGGTTGGAGCCTCGTGGCTCTAAATGCACCAAATGCCCCCTAGAGCCTTCGTGGCCCTAAACGTTACTGTGGGGCAAGGGGGGAGCGACCCGCTGCCATCTGGGGCCGCCCCGTCACGAAACAACTGGTGCCCCCTTTAGGTGGAGCCTCGATGGGCTCTCGCAAACCTTGCCCCGTCGTTGGAGCGCCACGCGCTCAGAAACTACAACAATGCCCCCGAGTACGTGGGAGCCTTCTAGGCTCGAGGACAACGTGCCCAGTCGTTGGAGCCTTCACGGCTCTGAACAAATTGGCCCCGTTCGTTGGAGCGCTCTGGGCGCTCTGAGCACCAGGATGCCCTGTACACGTTGGAGCCACGGGGCTCTGATTCTGCCCCCGCACCCCCAGCACATGCGCGGAGTCCCCCAGCCCTCTTAAACACTCACCGGGCTGTCTGCAGGGGACTCCCGTGTCGTCTCTCTCTCTCTGCTGGGGGGGGGGGGGAAGAAGGTTTCCCAGGCTTTTCCTGAACCGCAGAGGGGGCAGGCACCGATAACGTGCCTCGCGCCCCCCTCCACACAAGCTCCGGCCGCGCTCTCCTCACGGTCCAGCGCGGGGTGGGCTCCCGCCTGGATCTCCGGCTCCTCCGACTTGGCTGCGACCGCGTCGCTCCGTAGGAGGCGGGGTAGGCTCCCGCCCTCCTCTCCTCAGTTCCGGTCGTCCCGGAGGCCCGCCCGCCAGCCCGCCTGACTTCCGGTAAGCCCGGGCCGCGACGGTGATTCCAACTTTCGGGCAGCAAGAGGGGTAGGCTCCCTCGATTATAAAACACTATCCCGCGGGGTGAGCACCCGCTTTCAGTTACTGCAATGTCCCTGGCAGGGTGGGCACCTGCCAGGAGGCTTTACGATCCACGAAGCTGGGGCAAATGCCGGGTGGGCACCGGCTTTCAAGAATAAAGCGCTCCTAGCGCTATGACGCCAGTGAAAGCGCTCTCAGGCGCTTCGGGGCCCACATAAAGCGCTCCTGGCGCTATAAGGCAACTGAAAGCGCTCCCAGGCGCTTCGGGGAGCAGGAAAGCGCTTGCAGGCGCTTAGGGGAACACATCCAGCGCTCCCAGCGCTATGAGGGAAAGAAAGTCACTTCCTGGTGTTTTTAGGGGGGCAATAAAGCGCTCCCAGCGCTTTGAGCAGAATCCAAGCAAAGTTCTTCCCTGCATGCAGCAGGGCAGGGGTGGGGGCAAGGCTGGACCCAGAGCCAGCTCACTGGGCCTCCAGGCAGGGAGGTAGTCCAAGTGGCGGTCCTCTGGTCCAGCGGCAGCAGCAGCCCCCCTCAGGTAAGATCCTGGCAGAGAACAGTCTCTGTGGGGACACAGCCCCATTTTTATACAGGCAAACCCTTTGTTCTGGGTTCAGGGTGAGGGGGAAAACCAGTCGCAGCTGGTTGGGGAGCACCCTTGATGTGCTCAGCCTCTCACTCTATTCACTGGCAGGGCTAGGGTCGTCAGTCGCACCACAGGGGGCGGGGCCAGCATTGTGTGTGGAAAACCCTGTCCTATTCAGGACCCAGGTGTACTCCTCCCACCCATCTAGCTGCTGATCTCCCCATTCACCACTGGGTGACTCATCCTGACTCCGGGGAATCCCTAGCCCGTCACATGACACGACCAGCCAATCACGCGACAGACACACTGCACACAGAAGTGCCCACTTCTAGAAGTGGCACTTCCACACTAGGTACATGCACGCCGCACACATCATCGCGCAGCATTCACTCCCACGAGTCCGCACATACCAAACTCGGGCCTGCACACCCCACGCATCAGGAACTACTAGGGACACATACACTCCCCATGCATTCCTATGGGAGGGCAGGCCTATCTCACCACATGCACTCAGAGCACGCACGCACTTTACCCTGGGACACAGGGAAAGTGCGCAGAGACCAAACAATTACCACACCAAGTCACCAATAAAAAGCCAAAAAGTCCAGGGGTGAACCTGCCAGAAGGGCCAAGTCCAACATAACCTATCTCCAACGAGCATCCCCCAAAAAAATCAATATTGAACTCGAAAGCAGAGAATTAAGGGAGGAGAAAATAGAGTTCACCATACATTGCATAGTAAAAGAGTGGGAAAGGGGCGGAAGATTAATGAAAATATTATGGCGACAGTCTATAAGCGTGAGAGACATCAAAGTCAACAGCAGCTAGTTGTTAAAAATAAGAGGCATGAGTACATATTAATATCACAACAAAGAAGACTCAGTGGCGTCATTTTGCTAAGACAGTGGGATAGTAAAAGTGACATCACACACTCAATGATGATGAAATGACATCACAGGAAGTGACATCACAATCAGCGGAACCCCAGTGATGTGGCACTATACATTTGTTTAAACCATCTTGAATAAAAACTAAAGGTAGTATTGAGCTAATAAAAATGAATAATAATTGCAAAAAAACAGCACCCAAAATATCAACAGTTAAAGATTTAGGGCCATATTTATGACCATGTTTTAAGCCACACAAAGCCACTTTTCGTGGCTCTAAGTGGCTTAAAAAATCTGGAGTAAGGCAATGCAGCGTGCTAGGGAGGCTTTCCATGGGCATTGCATGGATGTTCCAATGCAATTCCCATTAATTTTGACACATCCCCTCATTTACAAGAACTTGTAAATATGGGGATGGACCGAAATCTTATGCCTCCCCAGGGGAAGCCTAACAAGGAGAAATATCTCTATTACTCCTTGTTTCTTCCCCTTTTTATGTGTGCTGCAATCTGCAGCAAACATAGTTAGAGAAATATGCCTCCTTGGGTTGTGTTTGTGCAGAAAGGTGTCCCTGCCTGCACTAAAACAATCCTGCATGCAACACAGGCTCACTTGCACCATGGTGCAAGTGTGCCTGCATTGGCGCTAAACATCACATTGTGCGCCAATGCAGGGGGAGAAGTCAGGAATGCGACATATGCCTTAACTACGGGGAATTCCTGCCCTTTCCCTGTAAGTTACTTGCTGTGCTGCACTGCATGACATTGTGATAAATATGCCACTTAATTACTTTTCAAAAGATCATTAATTGCATTCATCAAATCATACTGGTAACAATTACAAGTTAGTCTGCAAGCAGCAACACCTGGGTGAAATTACAGCCAACCACGCTGCTGCTGTCACCATGACAGCAGCATTGTGTTTGGTCTGAGTGCTGTGGTTCGGCGCTCAGCAAGTGAGTGGAAGCCTGTGCATGTTCTAAGGAGCCACCGCTGCTGGCTTGGACAGATATCACAGATAATGTTATGTTATGTTATGTTATAGAGACTTATAAAGCGCTCATATACCCTAGTGTGTCTTCGCGCTAGCACTCCAGCTACATGACTGAGGCGCGCCTAATTGCAAAAAAGCCAAGTCTTAAGTTCCTTCCTGAAGTTTACTAAGGTGAGGATACTCCTGATATCAAAAGGCAGGCTATTCCACAGCTTAGCAGTGCGAGTGAAAAAGTTCCTTTCGCCCTAGGTCGATGTTTGGACTCTGGACGCTGTAATTGCATGGGAACCCCTAGATTGAAGGTCTCTATTGGGATTATACCATTGAAATTTCTGTCTGAGAGTTTCAGGCCCACCATCCTGCAATGCTTTGTATGCGTTGGGCTTTGGATTTAATACGATTCCTTACCGGGAGCCAGTTGAGTTTTTTTGAATGCCTTGGGAAATTGAATGGAATTTGGGGAGTCCTAACACCATCTTTGCTGCAGCGTTTTGTACTAGCTGTAATTTTTTAGCAAGGTTTTTCTGCAGGTTCATAAGGAGCAGTAGTCTAGCTTGGTTAGCACTAAGGAAGTAACAACTAATCTTTTAAATGTGGCTGGGATAAAAGGCAGAATTTTCTTTATCATCCTAAGGGTTTAAAAGGATGCGGAAAGGACCACTGCTACCTGTACGCCATAGTTCAGCCTGTCATCAATAATTATGCCTAGGTGTTTAACCTTTGGCATTGGGATAGGAGGGGGGCCTAGATCATCAGGCCACAAGGATAGTGACCAAGGCAGTGCAAGCTTGCCAAAAATCACGACCTCCGTTTTTCCTGAATTCAACTTTAAGTTTTGTCTGTTCATCAAGGAGCTAACTGCTCTCATACAGTCCTGAAAAGGAGAGGACAGCTTAGGATCGTTTGTACGGTCTGACACCACAATCTTTGTGCCACATTATTCGATTACCTTGGCTAGTCCAGAGACATAGCAATTGAATAAGGTTGAACTAAGCGAAGACCCCTGAGGGACCCCGCAAGGTATGGAGAAGCAAGAGGATTCAAATTTGCCCAATGCCACAAGTTGTTCCCTGTTGGAGAGAAAGGAGGTGAGTAGGGCCAGGCCTCTGTCCTTGATTCCGCACTGTCCGAGCCTGATTAGTGGAGTCTTGTGGTTAACTGTCTCAAAGGCGGCAGATAAGTTGAATAGAACGAGAGCTGGTGAGTCTCCCAGTCTACGACAGCTCTTATCTCCTCTGTAGCTTTGATAAGCGCTGTTTCAGTGCTATGTTCTGGCCCAAAGTCAAACTGTGTTGGATCCATGAGATGGTTTTTCTGGATAAATTGGTACAGTTGCATGTTGAGGGTATTTTACACAATTTCATCTGGTAAGGGGAGCCGGATGATTGGATGGTAGATATTTGGATCTTTTGAATCTAGGCTGTTTTTTTCAGTAATGGGAGGATGGAGGATTTTTTCCAAATTGATGAAAAAACTCCTGTAGAAAACATGGAATTGAAAATCTCCGAAAGTCTAGTGGCATTTTATAATGGTGCTGATTTAAGTACCATAGGCGGGCAAGGGTGATGAGGGTCACCAGATTTGGCACTAATAAGGATTTCGGTCACTTGGGCAGGAGGGTTAGGGGTAAATTCCGTCATGAGGGAGTAGGTCTGCTTCCTAGGGACCTGCCATTATTTCTTCTGCCCCAGTGGATTTGTCAAAGATCTACACTATTTTGTCAAGTTTGTCCCAGAAACAGTGCGCTACTTTGTCACAAAAGTCTTGAATCGGGGAAGGCAGATTGTTACTAGGGCCTGAGGAGAGTTTTTTTCCTACTTGAAAAAGTTACTTTGTACAATTTGAGGCAGACTCTATTTGCTGCAAGTAATAATTACTTTTTTCTTCAATGAGAAAATGTTTGTATTTAGTGAAGACTAGTTTGTAAGCTAGCTTTTCTTGTGCATCGTAATGTCTACGCCAGCTTCTTTCCTGCCTTCTGCATGCTTGCTTCTCTATACTAAGCACCTAAGTGAACCAAGTTGCTGATAGTAATCTTCTATTTGACCGAGAGGATATGGGCGGGGCTACTGTGGCCAGCATGGAATTCAGCCACTCATTGAAATTATAGACTGCCTGCTCGGGATCTAGAGGCAGAGAGGGTTGGGAGAGACGGAGCGGTTGGGTTAGGATATCTTTGTCTATTATACTCCATGCTCTATAATTGGGAGAATTTTCCTCTCTCCTGGTAATATAGGTTCCACCAGGGATATTGAAATAAAAAATGATGGCTTGGTGATCTGACCAACTGAGAGGGAGCATCTCTGTTAATATGGCATGCAGGTTGCTTGTAAAAAGCCCCTCCAATGTGTGCCCTGCTTGGTGTGTGGGATGTTTAATGATTTGAGTGAGACCAAAAGAAGACATGGTCTCAACAAAGGTTAGAGCGTCTTTGTCAATTTGAGATTCCAAGTGGATCTTAAAATCCCCTAGGATTGTAACATCTTTTGTACAAAGACTGTTCTCGCAACACGCCAAAACTACTCACAAACTTGGCTTTAAGGCCTGTTGGGTGGTATAGTAGGATACCATTGAAAGTATATTTACTATTAAGGTTCATATAATAAAATAAGGCTTTGCAGTCCATAGAGAGGGCTGGTTTGAATAAGGCGGTGATCCAGGTGCGATAGATTACTGCAAGCTCTCCCCCTCTTTTAAGAGGTTTGTTCAGTCTAAATAAGGAGAAACCTACTGACACCGCTATTTGAAATCCAGGATTGCAGGCTGCATTCCATCAAGTTTCAGTTATATAAGGCACTTCTAGGTTTGGCTTTCGATCAGATCCGCTATTTCCATTTTGTTTTTGGCAAGAGACCATGCATTTATAAGGTTGAGCTGTATTTTGGTATTTTCCCCAGGGTGGAGACTGAGCTGTGGTCTCAAGGTAGGTTTAAGGATAGTTGATCTACAGCTGGGGCATGTGCGATGCACAGAATAAGGGACGGAGGCGTGGTTAACACAGGTCAATTTTCCCGAAAGTTCAGGTCAGAGATTGTATAGTTCCTTACCTGTGTACATTAGTGGCCCTTTATGAAGGAGGCTGGATGACCAGGTGTCTTGGTGCTGGGCGCGGACTGGGTGCAGATAGGAACAGATGGGCTTGCCTTTGGTGCGTCTTCGATAACGATAACTCATAAAAGGATTAAAATAAGAAACTAGTACCTTCGTAATAGCCCCAAACTGACAGGAGCCAGGCACCTCCGCAACTGGATACAATAAAAACAAAAGGTGGGGCACGTCCAGTGTGCTCAGGAGGAGCTGCGTGGATGTGCTTCCTGCATGTTTTAAATAGTCCTCTCAGAAGAGGGGAGCATGGCCAATAGTTCGGCATCGCAGTGCGATAAAAACAGTGGGTAAATAAAAACAGACTTTTTAACCGGGGTCCAGCAAGCCCCAAAGCGCTCACAGGCTCCCCTGTGAGATGTTGTCTACTGGTAAAGTAAATCAAAGGAAGCTAAACAATGAGAAATGATAACTTAAAAAAGAATTAAAATGGAAAACTAGTCCATTCATGATGGCGCCCAGCTAACAGGAGCCAGGCACCTCCGTAACCGGATACAAGGAAAACAAAAGGTGGGTCTCATCCTGCGTGTTCAGAAGGAGCTGCGTGGACACGCTTCCTGCATGTTTTAAGTAGCCTTCTCAGAAGAGCGTGGTGTGGCCAATAGTCTGGCACAGCGGCGCATTAAAAACAGTGGGTAAATGAAAACTGGCTTTTCAACCGATGTCCAGCAACCCCCACAACACTCACAGGCACCCCTGTGAGATGTTGTCTACTGGTAAAGTAAATCAAAGGAAACTAAACAGTGAGAAATGATAACTCAAAAAAGAATTAAAATGGAAAACAAGTCCCACCATTATGGTGCCCCACTAACAGGAGCCAGGCACCTCTGTAACAGGATACAAGGTAAACAAAAGGTGGGTAGCGTCCAGCGTGTAGTGGCCACCTGGCCAATACAATACAATGTATCGTGGTATTACTCCTCGTGACCGGGCGCGGTCCGAGGGTATAAACAAATTAGCCTGGGGTTGCACGTGACCCTCGGTTGAAAAGCATACCAGTGGACGTGTACATGTTACTGCAGCTCGCTGCTTATGCCCCTGCATCATACCTGGTCGTCCACCACTACACTGGCGACGAAGGTGTGAACGGACCCTCACGTCTCCCTGCATCGCCGAACTGCCATTCCGGTAGGCCTAATGTGGCCGGATCTGCCACGAGTGACTCAGCATGGCCCCTACGATCCAGCGCTGCCTGCCGCATACTCGCTCACCAGCAGCGGTGCACGCGGCTCCACCGTGGCTGACGACAGGCCGAAACACCCTGGGCCTGGGAGAGACAGGCCCTGGCAGGGCAGAAGAGCTCCACGGTGGAGCCTCAGCAGCAGAAGGTACCGCCTGCGTGAGACGCGCAACATGAGGGCTGGGCTTTAAGGCCCAACGTGGCAACTCCCTCACTGGGCCAGTGACAGCCTGGAAACGACCGGAGATTCCTCCCTGCAGGCCGCAAGTGCCCCAACTGAGGTACTGGGAACAAGTAGGCGAAAGAAACGGATAAAGAACAGCAGCAAAGAAAAAACAAAAACAGAAGGGGAAGTGAAGAAATCAAGTGCATACTGTGCACAACCTGTGCAAGTGCCTGCAGTCAGCCCCCAGCAACATGTGCCAGTACCATCCAGTCACAGTAGTCGGGTGGGGCCACCACAAAGTCCCAGAGTGGCGGACTCGAGGCGCAAGACGAGAGGGGTCCTCTTCACAGGCGGTAGAGCTGCCACGAAACACCTTACTCGGTGGACATCCGTGTATTCACCACCAGGAAAGACCAGTCCAGGCGCATCATGGGAGACCCTCCCCCACCACAGCCACCGGCACAAGCGCCAATGGCGCCATACCCACACGCATCAGTCACGCCAATACCCCCGTTCAGCCAGCTCTCGCACCCAGCCACAGCTGCGCCCAGATGGAAGCTCTGGGTAGGTCGCCTAAACCACTATTTCACCGGGATCAGAGAGACCAACGGGACAGTGAAACGCTCCCTTCTGATGCACTTTGGGGGTGATGAGCACTATGAGCTGTTCGAGACACAACCCAACAAAGGAGCGGCACCTGAGTACGATTGGGCCATCACAGCACTTAACAGATACTTTGACCCACAGATAAACCCCGACTATGAGCGGGTCAAGCTTTGCCAACCGAGGCAGAAACGGTGGACATGTTCTACATCCGACTCAGGAAGTTGGGGCGCATGAGCACCGGCATTGACAAAAACAGGGAGATCAGGGCACAGATCATCCAGGGGTACAAGTCTGTCACGCTGCGATGCCAGATGCGTCGACAACCGGGGATATCTCTAGATGAAATCCTGGTCCTGGCCCGCTCACACAAAATGTTAGACAAAAGGGCTGAAGAAATGGAGGCCGTTCGAGTTAGAAATACTCCGACCACGTCAACGCAGAAGATAGTCTAAGTCAAGGAAGAGACGGTGGGCGTCATACAGAGGCACCCCGTGCCAGGACAGAGGCAAGGCACTGGGAGCTGGCCAAGTGGCAAGTGTGGACATTGCGGATTTAACCACAAAGAACAAGATAGGTGCCCAGAGAGGGAACAAACCTGTTCCAAATGTGGCAAGGTCAATCATTATGCCAGCGTGTGCCGCGGCAGCGGGGGCGATCTCGAGGAGGTAGTTCCAGAGGGTGCCCAACAACTCTTCGACACCTCACGCTCGAAGAGCACGACAAACCGAGGGCACATCAGAACAATGTGCCACCGCATTTTATGAAGACTACGACAACACGTTTGTCTTCTCATTCGCAGAAAGGACAGGTCGCAAGAGGCGCCCACCCCCGATGTGCAACATCACTGTCAATGGAACCCATGTACACGCTCTGATAGACACGGGCGCATCGGTAAATGTGATGGACTCAATAGGAGCGGCTGTCACCCACACCCCGCATGGCACTTAGCTCGGCTAAAATTTACACCTATGGAGGCACGGAACCGTTACCTCTCTGGAGAATGATGGAAGTTGAAGTCTTGAGCTCCGAACACTCAGTAAGAACCAAATTCCATGTGATGGCAGGAAAGAAAAGGACGCTGCTGAGGTGCCACACCACAGACGACCTGGAGCTGGTATTCTTTGCCAAGCAGGTTCACGACACCCATGCGGAAGACATACTGAGTGAGTTTCCCCAGCCCTTCCCAGGATTGAGCAAGATGAGAGGGTGCCAAGTGAAGCTACATATCGACAAGGCAATCCAGCAAAGAGCACTCCGGCACAGACGCATCCCCTTTCACCTCCGCCCCTTGGTGGAAAAAGAGATACAGAACCTCGAGGCCTTTGGGGTCATAGAGAAGGTGTCGGGGCCCAACCCAGTGGGAGTCCCCGTTGGTAGTGACACCAAAGTCAAAACAACCTGGTGCCATTCGACTGTGTGTCGACATGAGGCTCCCCAATCAGGCCATCCGGAGAGAACGACACCTAACCCCGACGATGGATGACATTGTGGCGGACCTAAACAGCACACAGTGGTTCTCAAAAATCGATCTAAACTCCGGATACCACCAGTTGGAGTTGGCGCCAGAAAGTAGGTACCTCACTACCTTCTCCACGCAGATCGGCCTCCGATGGTATACCCACCTCAGCTTTGGGGTGTCCTCCACCTCAGAGGTGTTTCAAAATGCCATCAGGGAAGCCCTCTCCGGCCTGGTCGGAGTGATTAACTTGAGTGACGACATCTTAATATATTCACAAAGCTTGGAGGAACATCATATCTGGTTGAGGGCGACCCTGCAGAGGCTGTCAGACTGCAGACTCACACTCCACAAGAAGAAGTGCGAGTTCTACCAAGGGTTGATAGACTTCTTCGGATATGTCTTCTCACGAGACGGCCTCCGCGTCGACCCGCACAAGGCCAAAGCCATCAGGAGAGCCCCGGTTGCGCAGACTCCCACGGAAATACTCAGCTTCCTTGGGATGGTGATGTATTGCGGGAGGTCCATTCCGAACCTCGCCACCATATCAAAACCCCAACGACCGCTGACAAAGACAGGCACACCGTGAAAATGAACGCCCCAAGAAGAATCGGCATTCCAGGACATTAAAAAAGCTCTCCTGGATCAGACGACAATGGCATACTTTCACCCCAAGAAGAAGACAGAACTCGTGGTCGACGCGAGCCTGATCAGGCTCGAGGCAGTCCTTCTGCAGGAGGACTCCAGGGTAGTCCATGCCCTGGTGGCATACGCCAGCCGATCGCTATCCCCTACTGAAGCCAGATACACTCAAATTGAGCGGGAAGCCTTGGCCATAAGATGGATGTGCCAACATTTCCATGTGTACCTTTGCGGTGATCCCTTCACGATGATAACCGATCACAAACCCCTCCTGCCGCTGTTTAGTGGGTCCGCACTTCTAGCTCCCCCAAGAATTGAGAGGTGGGCGATCCAGCTGAAGGCGTACTCATTCCAATTGCTGTACAGACCAGGGTTGGCAACCCCGCTGACTTTCTGTCAGGACACCCCACGGTGGAGCACAGTGAGCTGACACAGGACACAGGACAATGCCACCAACGCCGAGGCATTCATAAACATGTTGGAAGACAATGCATGTCCCGTGGTAGTGACAAAAGAAGATCGTTGCGATGCCACAGATGAAGATGACACCTTGAGAAGAGTGAAGGAGGCCTTGGAAAAAGGGCAATGGTACCGATTCTTAGATGGAGTCTCTCTGCTCACCGCCGAGGATCAGAACTTCCGACGTCAACTCTGGAGGGTATGACATGATCTCGGTGTCAGTGGGTCTGGACTCATATTAATAGGGCAACGCATTGTCGTTCCAAAAAACCTGTCCCACATATGGTTGTGCTCGCACTTCAAGGATATCAAGGCACTGCAAAGGCCAAGGCCAGGCTACGTGCGAAGGTGTCATCAACAATGTGAGTTAGTACTGTTTCAGCACTGTGCCCCGCTCTGAAACCCAACTTGTATAGGTCAAGGAGCTGAAATTTCTCAATGTGGTTGCAGAGCTGTGTGGGAACGCCTTTCTCGAGCAGTCCTGCACCCCGCCAGTCCACATGGGCAGAATACAAGATATCCCCATGCAGCACCTACCTGGGAACAGGTGAACTCTGGGATCTGTTGTTCCGATGAACTACGGATGGTGAGCGGACACTTGATTGGGAGAGAGTGGGTTCCCGCCAATTGGAAAGTGGCAGGACAATTAAAACATGGGTATTACAAGCCTCCTGAACATTTAGGCATCTGACGAAGGCCGACTGGGCTGAGATGCATTATGCCGCAATATCAATAAAGGAGCTTCCTCAGAATCCCCTGTGTGGCCTCTGCTCTTTCATCTGGAGGAGTTTCGCAAACCTGTGAAAGTTGCCAAAAATAAATTGAGCAGTAACCAGGTTCTGGAGTGCCGCATCCTTTGAAAGTGTGTGTGTGTGTGTGTGTGTGTGTGTGCGTGCATGCGTGCGTGCGTGCGTGTGTGTGTGTGTATATATATATATATATATATACGCACAGTGATGTCTGTGTCATAAAGTCGAAGACAACACAGTAGCGGTCACTGGTATTGTGAAGTGGTGAGGTGGGTGGAGGGGCACTACAAACTAAAGAAAACTAAAGAAAAGCGAATTATAAATGTTAAAATTACACTTATTTTTTTATTTTAATTTTCTTTGAAAAGTTTTATATAGCGCTACTAGACCCGGAGGTATCAGAGCGCTTTACATGAGTTACAGCGAGTTACAGGTTACATAGTTACATCAATTAAATCAAAGAGTCACAGGGGGAGGAGGAGGGGGAGGGAGGGAATACACAACGGGAAAAATGAGGAAAACAATGTCAGATGTCCGGCTGGGTAGGTGTTGGCTGAGGGGGTGATACCAGGGCCAGACTCCTCTTTAGCTGCATATGACAGCTCCACTGGGCATCGGCCAAGGTTGCTCGTGTATCGAGGTGAGTACAAACAGTTTTGACGCCCATGGGACATCGTCAAAGGTCCAACAGAAGTTCAGAGGAACCTTATTTATGAGTAGGTTACAGAGCACTTTACATTAGGCCTCACAATGTTACAGAGAATGAAAACAAATACACATTACGTCAAAAATTAAGCAACAAATTGGGAGAGGAATGAAAGGTGAGACAAATAGAGAGGAGGGGGGGAAGGGGGAGTGTGAAGGGGGAGGATGAAAGAAAAGACGGCAGGAGAGACGAAAGGAAGTCTGCCCAAAGACCGACTGGGTAGGTGACGACCGAGGAGGGAATCCACAGCTCATCACCCCAATAGCTAAACAGGTAGCTCCATCGGGCATCAGTCAGATTGCTA
The DNA here is from genome assembly GCF_964204655.1 of Triturus cristatus. NCBI lineage: Eukaryota > Metazoa > Chordata > Amphibia > Caudata > Salamandridae > Triturus > Triturus cristatus. The sequence continues at coordinate 627,296,041 of NC_140584.1, read as the reverse complement.
GGTCTCAATTGACAAGGGAAAGTTACCAGAAGAATGTCCAGGGGATAAACAGGGTGGGAACTATGAGCAAGGACGGGTGAGGGCAAAAGTCAATAGCTGGAAAGAGGAGAAGAGTAGAGAGGCTGGGGGTAGGGAACATGGTGAAGAAGAGAAGAGAGAAAAGTCCAGTAGAGAGACACAGGAGAGTTTGTCCAAAGACCGGCCGGGTAGGTGATGGTCAAGGAGGGAAATCCATAGCCCATCTCCCCTTTAGCTCACGAGGTAGCTCCACCGGGCGTCAGTCAAAATGTCTACTTCTCAGCTGCCGATGGAAAATTCTCTGATTCAAGTGTCATGAGCAGGGTCGGGTGAGGGCTGATCCAGAACAGGACGATGACCAATGATTTTAGATCAGGAGAGATACTTGACCCTGTGGAACGTCCCACCAGCTCAGTTTGGGAGTGCCCCGGTACCTCAGGAGTCCCCCGTGGCGGTAGTCAGGACTGGCCCCAATCGCCTTCTTGGGGACAGGCACTGCAGCAAACTCCACCTCCGCCTCAGATGCAAGCATTGTGAAAGGCAGAGGGGAGGGGGGACAAGAAATCACAGTAGCCTTTCCAGCAGGAGACGTGGACTAAGGTCCAGCAGGTCGTTGGGCCAGAAATCCGAAGGTGTAACAGGTACTCACTGTGGACGATGAAGGTTCAGCTGAGCGCCGGGTGCTCCTCACGGCAGCGATGGCACAGGCCCAGGATTCTACGGCATGGGTCATCTATCAGCTCCCCAGCCGCAGCGACGGTGTGCAACCTAGGCTGGGTTTGGAATTTTGTAGTGTTGTTTATTTCGTTATTTTATTTATTTTTGGTATTGGTGTCCCACTGCTGGGGTTTCGAGCAGACTTCAGTCTTTCCATCGCGCATCCTGTACCCGCGCCATTTTAGGGACAAGCATGAACAGAATGGTGGTGGAGTGCCTGTAATTGTTGCTCTTACACTAACCTGCTCCGACTCCCGCCACCTTGCTCCTGATCCTCGCATCCTTCTCAGGAGCCTGCTGCACACTGCTCTGTCTCCCAGCTCCTATTCCCAGCACTGCTCACATGTTGGTAATTAATATTCCCAGCATGTGAGCAGCACTGGGATTGGCCTGAGTACCTCGGTTCGGCGCTCAGACATGGACTGGGAATCTGTACTACACAGCTCGATGGAGAAAGGCTAAGTGCGCAGGACGGTTTTGCTGGCTGCAGAGGGCCGGCCAAACCATCATGGGCACTTGGTAGTGCCCACCACTCCTCCCCCCTCCTCCCTGGTGCTGCAACTGTAGCGTCAGGATGAATGGCCCCACCCCTCCCTCGGCTCGCAGCCTGTAGGACAACAAATAAAATTATAATAAAAATGTTTTATCATAATTTTATTTCTGTTGGTCCCTCAGCTGGCTTTCAGCAGGGGGGGTGAAGCTCCTGCGCCATAACAGAGGAGCGGCCCCTTAGACACAATTAATAAAGTTCAGCGTGTCCACGAGTGATAGTTCCCTACACTGTAGTCAAGGGTCCTCAACCAGATAATATTTTATGGAGTCTACCTAGGAGCACCAACACCCAGACGCCTGGACACACGTTATAGAGACCAGGGAATACTGTAGGAATCCTCCTAACTTCTAGAGGCATGGCTGACTGAACAGAGAATACTATAAAGAGTCCACCCAAGAGCAAGGCAAGACCATCTCCTGAAGGCACGGTCAATCGACTAGAGAATATGCGATTATGCAACACCACCCACATATCACAGTCTAGGAATAGTGATGTGGCTCTCTTCAACAAAGAACATGGGTCATTCAGACAAGATAGTTTGAATACTTTTCACTCCACTGGGGTTTAGTAGATTAAGCATAGTAAAGTGGCCTAGGTAATGCAGGCAGTTTAATTACATTTCAGATCCACAAAGCCTTATCAGAGTAGGTACATTAAGAGTAGTTCAGCAAATTGCATCAAAGATCATGGCGGTTCAGACAAGACATGGCAGTAGGAGCGGCCCGTGAAGGTAAGAGTGGTTGGGTGGGGTGAGGGGTGATTTGACAAATGAGAGCGGGAGAAAATTAAATAAATAATCACATAGCTAGACAGAGAACCAGGGCAAGGGAAATGCATAACATTAGAAGTAGATCACTACATATCTTCCCCCTTTTAATATTAACAAAATGAAATGGTATAGAATTATATAAACGTAGGAAGAGAAGATAAACATCCTAGATATAAACACCATATAACAACAGAACTGAAAATAAGAAAAACTCTCCTTTTGTTGTAATAATAACAAAATAATGTAAATGTAATAACAGTAATGTAATAATAATAATGCAAGTAATAGACTGAAAGATAGAAATAAACAAATGTAAACAAATAGCAGGACCAGGGAATATTACATGCCCTCTACTGCATGCACAGTAATATCTGTACACTTACACCTACCGCACAGGGGGAATCCTCCTCCCTATACATCCCAGTTACCTCCAAAATTAATGTAAAGGGGGAATCCTCCTCCCTATACTTCTCAGTTACCTCCACAATAAATGTAAAGGGGGAATCCACCTCCCTATACTTCTCAGTTACCACCGAAATCAATGTAAAGGGGGAATCCACCTCCCTATACTTCTCAGTTACCTCCGAAATCAATGTAAAGGGGGAATCCACCTCCCTATACTTCTCAGTTACCTCCGAAATTAATGTAAAGGGGGAATCTTCCTCCCTATACTTCTCAGTTACCTCCACAATAAATATAAAGGGGGAATCCTCCTCCCTATAAAACGCATTAAATACCAAACTAATTTTAAATAACACTACTACGCAGCGCACATTAAAATAATGGCTATACATTGCAACCACCAAAAATAGCACTAGGGCCCTAAAGTGATGGTTACACACTACAATCTTCAAAAATAGCACTGTGGCCCTAAATAATGGGGACACACTACAACAACTAAAAATAACACCGGCCCCCTAACCAGCCCACAACTTCACATAATACCTTGAAATATCAATATATGCCCTTCTGTATGTAAAAGAACTGAAATACTCACCCCCACAGTGTTAAGTAAGCATCAGACCCCAAAACACATTTTACAACATTTAAATTAAACAAAACACAAAGCGCCGCTCTAGTGAGCACGCTAACATTTCAAAGCATCACCATCTTCCTTTCAAAGCTCTACAAATTACTCGTGTGTCTCTGGTTTCGCTGTGTTTCTTTTCTTTGCTTTAAGCGAATTAGAGCACAAAACGTGGACAAAATTTTCTTTTGGTTTTGAGCAACTCTCTGTCAATGCTGGAACTAAACGAAATACTCTCTCTGAAGTTGATGTTAGGCGCTTGACAAGTTTTCCCCATTAAATATGTGAATACAAAATCCATACAGTATTCCTTTTAACGCTTCTTCAGTGACGTTACTATTTATGTGCTTTTGAAGATCACCATCAAAACCAGCACTGGCTCAATTCTAGGCTTCCCTGGCGCTACACTCTCTTTCTTTGTTAATGGACGTTCCGCTTTTACGCTAAATCCACAAGGTGGCGTTGTTGTCACAGATTTAACATTGCCTGCCACAAAGATGTCTCAAAAACTTGCCTGCTTCACGGCAACGAGATCATAGACCAGCACGACAGCGTGTGAGGAAACTGAATGACAATGCCCACCTTATCGCCTCATTTTAATCTTCGAGCCGGCGGCGTTACGATGTATTCCAGTAAGCATAGGAACAACAACAATATGGCTGTTTCACGTTGTGAAAAGCTGCGCAATGACGTGTCCACCCTAGCAACACGGAAATAATTACTTTACCGTGACGGTGCACTGCCGCTCCACCGACACCCACGGAGATTCCAATACGTCATCAGTAGGAGGAAGACAGCACCCAGGGAAGGATCTCTCCACACAGCAACGGTAAGAAGGAGTTTGATACATTACTCTGAAGGAGTTTGACACGTTTCACCTCTCTCTTCAAATTATGCCAATGTCTAATTTTCTCACTCTCAGCTGCCTCACGAATTATTTACAGCTTGCCTCAAGTTCATATTTAAATCGGTAAAGTTACTTGTGAAACGCTCTTGCTTTGAATTAAAATCATAACATGCAGCTTGTAATGTCGAGTCGATATACTTTTGAGAAAACATGGATTCCAATTTAACAGAATATCTTTACTCATGTTGATAGCAGTGCGCACGCGACCAAGAGTCATCTCCAAACACTGGGGCTCAATGTGTACCCCCGACTAATACACTTCAGAGTCATCTGCGACATCCATCTGTGAGGCATCAAACACGCACCATGACTTCTCAGCCAGTTTCAGGGAGAGCGTCATAATTTCCTTGCACCGTTACAATAGTTAAATTGTTCAGCTTTTCACATCAAATCAAGCTTGGGAGTTGACAAGGTAGGTGAATCTGGCATCTTTAGTTTCCAGGGCGACCGATCTCAGGGTCACTGGTGGGGCGGATGCCAGATAATTTAAATAGTTCAGTGTCTTTAATAAAATTAGTACCTTTAGTTGCAGTTCCAAAATTCTTCTCCTTTGCACGCGTAAGTTCGTCTCCAAATCGTCGCCAATGTAGAAATGAAAGAAGTCTCATAGACAGGATCTTGTAGTTGTAGTTTATTCTTCAGTTACACCATTACAGGTTCCTTTGTAAGTCTTAATGTAAGCCCCACAAGGAGCAGCCTCCTGGCTACTCAGCCCATCTTCTCCACCTGTCACCCTTCAAGTACCAACATCCCTAACATTCTACATGACATCACATAGCTAGACAGAGAACCAGGGCAAGGGAAATGCATAACATTAGAAGTAGATCACTACACAGTTTTAATGGGTTTAGTCGATTATATATAGTAAGAGTAGTACAGTGAGTTACACATTTCCCAGTCGCCGGGTTCATAAAAGCACTTTAATTAGATTTGAAGTCTAGCTGGCCTCATCAGAGCAGGCAAAGTAATAGTAGTGTAATCATTAATAACGTCCCACTAGGACCAGGCGTGGGGAGACGGAGAAGTTAAGCAAACGTTTTCTATGCCCCTTTTTATGCAAACACAGACAATATATTTTATGTGCACTACAGAGCGACCATGGATGAACCAAACATTTTTTGCATTATACAACCAGTCTAGGTCCACCCTAGACTGACAGAGGAGGACCCCCCAGAGCTCTGAACCTTGAGCTGCAGGAATCAGTGTAGTATAAACAACCATGGGAGGATTTCCAAGGTATTTGTAGCGCAGGGTGTAATTATAGGCAATCCTCCAATATCTGTTGATTCAGCATCAGTTTCCCTCTTTCAGAGCAGATCGAATGCCAAAGCAACACTGGTGCTAACTTATTTATAACTGTAATATAGGGTAAACCCAGCTCACTATGGCATATATCACTTGAGCAGCTGGAAGGTAGTGCTAAAAGCTGTTTAATAAAAGCATCCTCGGCTCGCTGTATCTCGTCAGCTTCCACCTTACCCCAGACAACTGCCCCATAGGTGTGCTGTTGATCTTCAGCATCTAAGGGATAGGTTTCTTCCTAAAATTGAACAGGGCCAGAATAGTCTTTTCTAACATTCATGCCCTGTTTGACACCATGTGTTTCCAGGAGTGTATAATGTCAAAGAGAATCCCTAGATATGAAAGGTCTCAGTCTCATTCACCCTCTGGTTGTTGATGCTAAACACTGGGTGTTTCTTTGGGCATTTCCCACAATTAAGTGTGAAAGTTTTACTTTCATTCACCTGTAGGTCCAACTCTTTCATACAGATTGTATAGTCCTCAATGAGTCCCTGCAGTGCTCGACCAGTCCTTGCTACAAGCATGGCGTCATCTGCATGGAGGAGTATTGGGAGGGGGCAAGATCCAATACAGGGGGCATCTCTGGGCCTCCCCACTAGGGCTGATTCCACTCTGTTATAGTATAGGGAAAAAGGAAATGGGCAAGGACGCATTCCTGCCTCATGCTCAATTCAATATTAAATTGCTTAGTGCAGTCACCTTACAGACCATAGCGCACACAGGCGGTCGCCTCCGAATACATCTGTCCTATAAAGGAGATAATGACATCCTCTATACTCATCTCCACCACTAAGAGCCCACAATTTAGAATGGGAGGCACAATTGAACACAGCTGTAAAGGCCATAAGAGCCCAAAAAAGAATACCTTTCTTAGCCACTAGGTACTGGCCTATCAGCATACTCAGGTTTAGGCACCGGTCAATAGTACCCTGCCCCTTCTTAAATCTATACTAGGTATCTACCAGAATGTTTTTTCCCTCCGCCCAGTCCTCCAGTCTGTGTAGCAGGATACGCCCCATTAGTGCTGCTGTGGAATTGAGCAACGATATATGGGCATATAGTTCTTGGGGTTAGACTTGTCTCCCTTCCTACAAATTGGCACAATTACTGATTGCCTCCATGATGCTAGTGAGCTAACCTTTTCTATACACCATCTCACACCGTGATACCGTTACAACTCAGGCATTACAACGCAAGTCGTTACAACAACTTGCGCTGGAGGGCGCTGGAATTAGGAATAGTATGATTTACTATTCCAACTTCACCCTACGTTACAGTAGGGAAGGTGTTGAAATAGTAAATCTTACTATTCCTTAGATTAGAGCGCCATCCAGTGCAAGTCAATGATATCGTGGTGGCAGAAAACATTTTCCTGAAACAATTGTTGGGGGTTCCAAAGGGGACTCCTAACCAAATAGTGCACGAAGAAACCGGTACACCTTTTATTAGTGACACCTTAGCACTACGGCCACTAAATTTTTGGTTAAAATGTTGGCTTAATAAAGAATTGATTTTAAACCACCTACTCCTAAGAGAAGCAATATCTCTGGATAATATGCTTAAAATCCCTTGGCTAAAATATCTGAAGGACTGTTTTTTTGCCGTGGGGCGCTCAGAACTTTTTTTTAACCCTGAGTCGATCACATCTGCTGATGTATAGTCTGTGAGGAAATCCTTTTCCTTAGCTCGACAAATGAATCGTGAACAGGCGGAATTATTTAAACCGAGTGTTCGAAAACACGTCATGTTGAAAACTACACCTTTAATGGAGCCCTATTTATCTTGGCCCTTGTCGGGCTTCGAGCAACACTTGTTAATCAGGTTCCGGCTGGATTATTTTCATTTTCTTTTAACTGTTCCACAGGGTTGTCATCGTGGTCAAGTGCTGCCAAACTGCGGCTGCGACAATGTGTCTCCGCAGAATTTGGTGCACTTTTTATTTATTTGCCCCTTTTACGATTTACCCCGGAGGTTCTATCTAAAGCCTCTTTTAAAAAAACAGAACTTTACCCAGGTTAGACCAGCCCTTTGTTATTTACAAATGTTAAACCCCGAAAGTACTTTATTTTTGATGGGTTTTTAAAAATCTGCCTTAAAACTCAGAAACACCAGGGCGAGTTAACTGTTTAGAATTGCTGCTATCATGATACATATTTAATTGTGTCTGTTGTTATTAATACATACTTAACACTTGGGTTTTTTATTAATGTACATCAAGTTTTTATTTGTCAATGTGCTTTTATGGTTCTTTCTGTTTGAAAAACCGAATAAAGATTTTCTATCTATCTATCTATCTATCTATCTATCTATCTATCTATCTATCTATCTATCTATCTATCTATCTATCTATCTATCTATCTGTCTGTCTGTCTGTCTGTCTGTCTGTCTGTCTGTCTGTCTGTCTGTCTGTCTGTCTGTCTGTCTATCTATCTATCTATCTATCTATCTATCTATCTATCTATCTGTGCAAGTCATTGTAATGACTTGCGTTGTAATGCCCGCGTTGTAAAGGTATTGATGTGAAGACCGCGATGTAACCCATGTTTCCCTATCCTAGAAACACTTGAGTAAAGGATCCCCGCTATTAAAGCACGAGACTCCAGGCTAGCTCACATTTCGTTCATTTTTCTCAATTTTATGGACCCTGCCTTTTTGTGCTTTATGCAACCTTTACCAAGAGGTACCGCGTAGAAATATATTAGGAGGCAGAAGGGTGGACATGGCCTGCACAGCTCTCTGGAACTCCCACCCTTCGCCCAGTGCTCTAACAGTGTGCTGGCTCCATGCCAAGGCCTCATCATGACCTTGATGCCTTAGGGGGATGTTGTAATAGATGCACTTCAGTGGCCATGCTGCCGTTGTCAACAGAATGCAAATGCAATTAACAGATGGATGAATGAAGGTGCCTGCAGTCTGAATGGGTCAGGATGTTCTGGAAGAAAAGGGGGAGAGAGGCAGGGGCGCTGGGGGCCCGATCAGGTGGGATTTTGTTTTAAAATTCATTTGAGTACTCTCGGAACCAGGGCCTTTTGTACAGAAAGTCATGGAAATATACACGCTGGTAAATAAAACACTGGCAGAGGCAACAATAGAAATACATCCGTGGGCCACTATCTAGCTGGTGTTTGCGGGTAACACCAGTTCTGGGCTGCTGTCCATCAATTTCTTGTTCAAATAGTTTTTCCCTTATACAATGTGCATCATCAAATGGTTTTGACTTAATTTCTTCATCGTACTATGATGTTTTCCCCTTCTTCACTGAGCACTTGGGTCCGTTGAGTACTTTCTGTCTTGCTGCCCAGCATCTTGGCGGATAGTAACCCATTAGTCTTGCTTTAGCATCTGACAAGTCACAGAGTACGTTCAACACCTTTTCTTCCCTTTATTTCCAGGTGTGTCTTGGTAATTGCTTGTGTGATTGTCTTCTCATGAGTTTTATGGCACATTAGAAAGTTAGGAACGAAGTGGAACACATCTTTCTTCTGTTCGCCGACTGACCTGTTCGTGGAAGCAAGATGTGTTCTGCTTAGGATTGTTCCAGTGGTAGTAGTCCATTTGTAGCCAGGGTGAATAGCCTCCTCTCCACAGGATTTGTCACATAGAGCTGTGCGCACTGAGAGCCATCTAACAGCGCAGTTGAGCTGCTGCATGGAAGCTGTTGAAAGCCTTCAGTTTTTTCTTACTTGGAGTCAGGTGAGAGTGTTTGCTCAAGTTGGAGGTCTCTCATGAGGCCAGAGCGTTGCAGCCCTCAGGGTGCTCTCTTATGGTAAGGGGTTACCTGGAAGGGTCTGTTCCACACGGTTACTTGATCTCAGGGTAGAAAAAAGATAAACAGGTGGGCACTAGGCCTATCCTGAACCACTGTACCTTCCACCTGAGGGTCCCTTGGTTGCCCCACTACTCCATAGAAAGGAGCAGTTCAGACTCACTGGTGACATTATATCCAAGACGCCAGAAAAAGGGCAGTAAATGCGCAACCGAGATCGATTACCACTGCCGAGTCACCAACCTTGTGGCAGTTCCCTACAAAATCCCAAGTTGGTGCTGGCTTTCATGATGTCAGCTGGTAAAGCCTGGATAGAGTTCTGGGATGGGAGTCTGGGTCCCCATCTTCTGCAATGGGGTTACCTGTGAGGGTAGAGAATTGATTTCCTTCAGATTAGACTCCCAGGTTCACATTTCTCGCTCCATGTGAAGGTTCTCCATTCCCCCTGGTTTACAGAGGTGCTCCTGCATAGAGAAGATGCAGCGTCAAGGCGCAGGTTAGCCTTGAAAAATCAACCAGGAAGGTCTAATGTTGTCCTAAGTCCAGGGTACTGTGCCACTAGGGCTGTCTAAGTGTGTTGACTACCTGGCTCTACGTGTTATAAGGGTAGGTACGTTTCGGAAGGTGTGGGTGGCCAAACCCCCCGACAAGTATGCCTCTATGTATATGCTCCAATGAGGGTGCCATCTGCCATAGACTGCCACCGTTGCAATGAAGGTGTATGGCATGCAGGTACTTGATGACTGTACTTATTGGAGGAAGATAGGCTGGAAAAGGAAATGTTGTTCATGGACAGTGGATGCATTAATTATGGAAATGCTCATTGAAGAAGCAGTGCACATGTGGCACTTCATAAAGGCTGCACACTCATTCAGGCGCGGGAAGCACACTCCTGTCTGGCATCACCTCCCGTAGCGCAGGGAGGACTGTACCATGTCCCTTCCCTCATTCAACTATGGTGGACCGGGATGTAAGAGGTGACTCAAGCTTTAATGTTACTACTCGTACTGTAATTATGGTTATCTTGACTTCTATTTTATTAAGAATACATTTATCTTCGTAGGCACGATGGGTTTCTGGATACAAACAATAGCATCATTTACAGACCAAAAATGACTAACAACCAGCCCTTGCATTGACACACTCTTGAGTCTGGTTTTATTCACAATGCTTTCACACTCATTCTTTACATTTCTCATGTTAAATCAATAATTTAGCTCTTCAAGTGTAGTTTCTCCACATATATTATATTGTTGGATTAATCATTAAAATAACTTCTTGCCAGGTCACTCCTGCTTCAGAGATGGCGATCAGATCTTATACCAACAAAAGGCGAGTGCGTTCGGGAAAATGAATGCGAAATGGGGGATTAAGAAGTTCAAAAATGTCTGGGCTGCCTATTTTGATTAAAGTTTCGAACACAAGCTTATATTCTAGGAGGTACTCTTATTATGCTGGAATCTTATTCATGGTTGCATCTCTTGATATAATTGCACATCTTCTTGGACTTGATTGCACTATGGACACCCATCTATTCGCACTTTATTACACTATAGACACTTTAGTTTTTATTGCTAAGTATTTGAAGTTGCTTTTATAGGTTGAAATATGATCTACGGCGCACATGTTGATATCTCTGCATATTTTAATGTACCGAAGGCTATATTCGATTTTTTAGCTTGTTTTAAAATAGGCAGTCAAGGTTGTATTGGATCTTGAAATACTAGCCGTAGTTTTATTTAAGGTTATATTTATAAGACTCACTTGCATGTATTTTTCAATGCATTATGGGAACGTTTGCTATAATTTCCTTAATGTCGATGTGATATGATATCTGGTCTCTAATGTTCTTTTTTTCCTAGGCCAACTGGATTTTGGTACTGTATTAGACTTTGTGGTGTTGAACGGTTTTTATTATTTGACATTTTGAATGAATTGTATGGATGAATTTATAAAAATTTCCTGATGGATTTCAATAAAAAACTACATTTTAAAAAACTTCTTATTAATTGGGCTCTTAACCCTCAAATTAGCCTGCCTTCTCTAATACACACCCTCCAGCCCAACACTCCCAAAGGTAAACACCTTACCTAGTCTGTGCAATACGGTAAGTGCAATTGGTTTGAAACCTTCTCCTCCCCATCTCCTATCATCATAAATATTCTTTAAAAAAAGACTGGGAGCTAATAACATTCACAAACTTATTGCAAGTATCCTAGCAGAGCACCACGAAATGAAAAAGAGGGCAATTATTGTGTACAGTCAGATTACATTTTTTTATTTTTTTGTTTTATTCTCTGTCCCATAATAGGCTGGATGGAACCCTGGAGAGAGTTGACAATCCCTGCATCCCGAAGGGGAGTTATGAGTTACTATTAATTATTTTAAGAGTCATATTACTACAAATGTATTTCTTGGCTAAAGTAAACCGTGGTGTATATTGGCAGCCTCTCACTTACGGGTATTTAATATAGTCTCGAGAGGACCGTCTCTGTGCCAGATTTCAGGAAAACCTGCGCTTATATATGTGAGCTCGATGTACATTACATTTATGCAAATACATTTTATGGATATGAAAATCTGGACCTACATTTGATTCTCCACGTCTCCCTGCTCCCTTAGTATGAAGTTGAAGTTGGGCTTGTAGTGTTGAGGTTGCTACTTGGTGCCAGCTGATGGACCTACTGTGGACCCAACAACCACTATCCCAATTCTGCAAGTCTAGAAAAGCATGTTCAAGGAGGTCTGGCTGCACCTCTCCTAGTTTCCCAGCCATGTTAAATTATCTTGGATGTTACAATCTTCTAAAACCTGCCTCTTTCCGTCCATGAACTGAGGAGTCTCTTCCTGCCTTTTAATGGTTGAGTCACGTGCCGCGATTGCATCTTCTGCTGACCTGGTCAATCTTTGACTTCCTGGCTCCAGTGATCGTTCTCATGAGCCTGCCCTTCATACAATAGAGGCAAAGAAAATTTACGACGGAAAGAATAAGGCAAGCAGTCATGACATTGAGCAATTAATGTAGTTTTGTGCCACAGTTTATTTGCTTAAAAGCGCTCGTAAACATTGAGGCCTTGAGTTTGAAGAAGTCATCCATAATAAGCAAAGCTTGGTCAGAAACATTTGCTCTCCTCTAAAATCCCTGTACAGTAAAATACAAATCTGATTTTTTCATAAATCACATACAATAAATAATAAAATCCTTCCGAAGATCAAAGTGCAGATTGGGGGTGTGGAAGGGTCTCATAAAAAAGTGCTTTTCTAAGAGCTTGTGCCTTTGCAGTTTGTTAGTAATAAATGCAGTCTTGGTGTGGCATCTTGGCACTCGGGGAACCTTTAAGCTGTATGGCTGGCCAACGTGCCAGGATGGACACAGGCCAACGTGCCGGGATGGGCACAGGCCAACGTGCCGGGATGGGCACAGGCCAGCATGCCAGGATGGACACAGGCCAACGTGCCGGGATGGAGCACGACAAACAAACATCTCATATCATTTCTCAGAAGGAAATCGTGCACTATTGTTACTGTATGCTAGCATCACGCTTTCCAGACTGCCCATCTCAGGTCACACAGATGAGAAGATCGAAACATCCCTCTTTACTGCGATAATCGCAGCAGCACCGGGGGCAGCCATGGTCCATGCTGAGAAGCTGATTGCATCTCTCTGAATGCTTTGTATCGCCTTCTTTAAGGCAGGGTGAATTTCGGGTCACGTCGTGCGCCTTGGGCTAGACAAATGTGAAAGGTAACAGGACCTGTTCTCCTAGCAAGGTTTTTACACACCCTCGCCCAGCGCTGCCCAGTCGCCATAGCTTGGCAGTGCCTCTCATCTTGGGTACCATGTTGCGTGCACAATTAGATTGAAGCACTTGTTCATGCAGGCGAGCTGACATGGTCGGCATATCTGCATGAAGAACGGTGTGGCTCAAACATTCACCTAGGGGTACTGATCCCGGCGCATTGAGTTTGCCGATATGGATCAATACCCCATACAAGGAAAATAAACAAATAAATAATCCATTTATTGAGAATTAAAAACAATAATATACACAAATAATGCACGCTGCATCTTCTAACAGGTGAAACTGATTGGAAGTAATTGTGTACGTAAATGAAGCCTAGCATCACATCGGCTTCATTTCACGTTCTCGGTTTGAATTCCTCGTTTGCAATCGCGCACTTTTTTATGCTTTCCTTCTGTTTTTGCAAGCAGCAGAGGTAAAACTTCCGTAGTCCTCCTAAATGCCGTATAACTGTTGCATTAATTGTTGTACAGCATCTGACAGTTCTCCAATGAGGCTTCGTTTTAGTATTTACTTGCCTGTGGCTCTCGCCAGAATTGAGGGTCATCCGGCGCTGAAGAAGTTAAGAAATGAATGTAAACAATGCATAGTAAAAAATATAATCTTCTTAAAAAAAGAAAGAAAAAGAAACTCCTTTTGGCTGATGGTGACAAAGTTCGCAAAAGCAGATTGTTCAAACGGAACGCTTTCCTCGTTTTCCTTCGTAGTTGCATTAGTGGTGCTTTGACCGGGCCCCGCGCTCCGGGGCTCAGGGGAAAGAAAGTCCAGGCTCCTGTCAGGAGACAACGACCCGTGGGGGTTCCTGGCTGCCGCTGTTAGAGTTGTCGGGTGAGACTTGAGCCTGCGCAAAATTGATGAATACCTGAAATATGGGAATAAAAAGGGTAAATATATTGAAGAGAGGCACAGCGATATACACCAATCTCCAAAATGAATTGCTGAACTCATTACAAATGACTTTTCTTTGTTTCTCTGGGACTGGGCTTGCGCAGTTTGCCAGAGCTGAGCCTCGGCTGATACCAAGCTGAAAACATGTTGCTGGTTGCCCACCTGCCACAATGCCACTGAGATTAGAGGGCCAGAAGGTCCTTTGTACCAGGGTAGACTTTGTAACACTCTTTTAACATGTTCACGACTGTCAAACACTGTCTGACTGTTGCCCCTGCTGCAAGAGTAGCAGGAGTGACAACTAAAATGGTAATAAAATGAATTTATTACCATTTTATTATTCACTGCTGCTCTCAGTCCGAGCCAGGGCCATTGCTGCTAATGTTCAGCAGGGGAGGAGTGGTGCCCACTCCTGTTCAAAGAGCGCATGTCACTTTGGCCAGCTGTCTTGCGACGGCCAGCCTGACATGCGCTCTTCAATCCTTTCCAACACAAGCTGTCTTAGACAGCTGGGCGGAGAAGACGCACAGGCCCCCAGTGCCTAAGGAGCTTCGAGCCAGCCGACTCCAACCAAATCCTGGCGCTTCTCTCGATCTGCTTTACATTATAAGCAGCGTCTGGAGAGGTGGAGCGGAGTTGGCTGAGACTCCACGACTCACACTGGGACTGCCGTAGAGGACACTGAGGATGCTGGGTTAAGTAACATTTAAAAAAATAAAATTTGACCCACTGACAGGCACTGTGAGAAACTCGCACTGCCTTCAGCCTCAACTTCAGAGCTCTAAATCTTGGCATTAATATTGTTAACGAGCCATGATTGAGAGGTTTGGCACTGAGACTGTAGTCAATTATCATAGTGCTTTTCACTGTGTTAAAACATTGACTTCATTTCGGCACCTCTCCATTTCTAAATATCACCGCCCGCCACTGACAATGACCCCCCACGTGCTGGGAGTTAAAACTTCCAGCGATTATGAGTTATTTGATTTTGAGAATAAAACTGTCTATGCCCTACTTTGTAGGCTTGTTGCTGAAAATCAAAAAATATGCTGCCCGACTGCCATTACATTTTTGTGTAAAGTACTGAGGGGTACATTTATCAAAATATCATGCAACGCAGTGCAGCAAGACATCGTGCTGCATTGTGTGACAGATAAAGGGGCGGAATGCACCATATTTAACATTATATGGTGCCTTCCTTTCCTCTCCTATTATTGGCACACCATAGGCTGCATAGCGCCAACATAAGTACCCTTGCACCAAAGTTCAAGGTTGCCTGCATTACAGGCACAATTGTTTTTCCGAAGGAAGGAACACCTTACCGCACAAAAACAATCCTCTCGGATCCTCCCCTAAACATATTTCTCCTTGTTACACCTACACTGGAATGACCTAGCATTTTGAAACATTCCCATATCTATCACTCATGGTAAATCTGGCAACGTGCCAAAGTCCAAGGGTGAATGCGTAGGAGCACCCATTCACTACCTATGGAATACTACTCTGGGGCAAAGAACGGAAGGAATGTGTGCTGTCTTGTGTTACTCCAGATTTATCAAAGCACAGCATGGCCACACAAGGTGGCCTTGCGTAGCTTGGTAAAAATAATTTTAGGTTTTGCGTCGCCCTGTGTCTCCTTGCATAACGCAAGCGTGACGCAAAACCTTTGATAAATATGCCCCCGAATTTCATGTTGATGCAAACACTAACAATGTAAAGATCCAAACCAAGATGGCAGGAAATCTGTAGATATGGCAGGTGGTTCACTGCTGGCAGAGGAGGGGCTAGGCTACACCTGCAGGTTGGCAGGCTGTTGTGGAAGCTATTGGGTCATCATCAGTCTAAAAAAATTGGATTAAAGCAAATATATTTTTTGGTCTTAAAAATCACACACAGCCCTATTGTCCCTGGCACTTAAGGAAACTCATTTGTGTGTCTGGATGTGCTCCTTTTAGAAGGTCAGAATGTGGTCACTCACACTGAAGTTAACCAATGGGTAAAGAAGCCTGGCCCATTGCCCCTCACTCTACTGTAGTTGGTGGAATTAAAATGTGAATGATACAACAGAGGATTAAATGAAGAGGAATTGCTGAAAGTAAGAATAAAATACATATAATTTTTGTAAAACCAGAAGGTCTTGGCTAACTCAAGACCTAAAGAGTCTTAAAGGACATTGGCTTTGGCTCTTGTTCCTATGCCACTTATATACTAAACACCGCTTGAAAAACTGATTTTGCCTGGCTAATGTCAGAAATTTTAAAACATAGAAACCACAGTCATTGTAGAACACAGTTCACCTGTAAATTTGTGAGAAAAATTGGCTCTTTTTTAATGTTTAACCATCGTTGAGTTATGTGTTTTTACTTCCTAAGTGCAAAAGTGGCCTCTTTGCAGTTTAGCAGCGGACTGTCATCTCTACTTCACCACAGAGACTATAACCAACTATGACTGGCTATGCAGTGCATAATCCACTGGAACAACCCCCCCCATTGAGTAATAAGATAAACCCACCCTTCCCTTTGTTGTCGGTGGGAGCCTGGGGACTGTTAGGCAGCAGAAGGGAGAAGGCCACCCAGAACACACCAAAGATGGTTGGGAGCAGGCACAGATGAGTGGATAGCTAATGCAGCCTGCAACCGTGTCAGAGGGAGGCCCACAGTTCTCAGTGGGAGGTTGGCAGGGTCAAGTACAGACAGTATTGGTGCCCTGCCTGTTCTTTCTATGGTAGCTGCAACATGTTATAAAAAGGGCTCCTTCGTTCCTCAGGTTGGATCCAAGAGATGCACTGAAGTCTCATTGTGGGGCTGTGATCATTATATGAGAGGGCTCCCTCCTCCTGTGTCTGAGGGAGGGGAGCCATTTCTATAGCGTGAAGGGAAGATGGCTCTGTGATACTCCTACTCATTTGTCATATGTTACTACAATTGATGAAATGTTCTAATTATAGGCGTTCAGACAGCAGAAGGTAGCTCTAATAAGAAACTATGATACAAGCCTTTTGTAGGAAAGTCATCCTTTTTGCCCTGATCACCTCCAATGTTTGACTGATGCTGGTGGTTACTGAATCTAAAAGTGCCCTGGGCACTGCTAATCTGGCCCAGTGCCAGTGCTCTGCCCTTAAAAGTTATATGAAAAGGGGTATAATTCTTATTAGCCAAGACAACCTACCTATAAATCCCTAGCATATGGTAGGGCATAAGGGGTTTGAAGACCCCAGTGGACTTAATACACTATGCACTACTGTGGTGTCAGGCATCATTTTAAGGCCAGACCTGCTTTGTAGGCTGGTTTTAATACAAAACTCCGTCCAAATTCAAATTTGGAATTAAAAGTATATCCGAAGTCCAAAACTACCTTTTTAGTACATAAGAGTCACCCCTAAGGTCTGTTCTAGGTACCCTAAGGGGTACATTGTTATAAAAAGTAGTGACAATATGAAAGAGGTTTTATATGCCTTGGTAGTGAAAACAAGCCAAAGTTGTTTTTCCACATTGTAGTGCTAATAGCCCCATAGATTAAAACAGGCAGGCTTTATTGAAGTTAACTAAAATCTAACATTTGATTGGAGTTAGCTAGCAATACGATTCAAATTATCAAAATAATGGTTTCAATAAATCAAACAACTTGTCAACATTGAATTTATTATAACTATTATAGGAAAGTAATTGCAGAACTACAGTAGCCAAGATGCTGGAGTTGAGGATAATTGAGTCCTCTGACAGTCCATGGGCCAGTCTAGAGGTACTGGTGCCCAAACGTGATCCCCAAGGCGGAAGGAAAAAATTAAGGTTTTTTGTGGACTACAGAGGTTTGAATGTAGTCACCAAGACTGATGCTCTCCCCATACTTAGAATGATGAGCGTTAGGAGCTACAAAGTACTTGAGTACCTTTGATGCAACCTCAGGTTACTGGCAGATTGTCCTAAGTCCAGAAGCACTGAGCATTTTCTACCCCAGAGGCCAGTTTCAGTTCAAAGTGATGCCCTTTGGCTTATAGAATGCTCCTGCCACCTTCCAAAGATTGGTGAACAGAGTACCATCTGGGTCGGGAACTTTCAGTGCTATGTATCTAGATGATATAGCTGTATGCAGTTCCTCCTGGGGGGAGCACCTGGACCACCCGAAGGAAGTGCTTCACGCCTTGCAGCAGGCAGGCCTGACTATCAAGGCGAGGAAATGCTAGGTAGGGCAGGGTTCAGTGGTGTACTTGGGTCACCTTGTAGGTGGAGGCCATATACTACCTCTCCATCCCAACATCTAGACCATCCTTGATTGGGAGGCTCCTAAAACCCAGGCACAGTTCAGGGCATTTCTTGACCTGACTGGGTACTACCAGAGGTTTGTAGAGAACTATGTGACCATTGTGGCTTCCCTGACAGAGCTTACCTCAAAGAAGTAGCCCAAGTAGGTAATCTGGACCCCAGAGGCTATGTGTTCTGCACCAGTTCTACTGGCCCCTTACTACACTAAGGAGTTTGTGGTGCAGACAGATTCTTTAGAGTAAGTGATTGGGTCAGTACTGGCACAAGTAAACAAAGAGGGCCAGGATCAACCTGTTTTCTTCATTAGCAAGTGACTACTCCTCGGAGAGCAAAGATGGAGTTTCATTGAGAGGGAGGTCTTTGCTGTGGTCTGGTTCCTGAAGAAGCTGAGACCATACCCGTTTGGTGCTCACTTCCTAGTGCAAACTGACCACAGACCTCTCAGATGGTTTATGCAGATGAGGTGGGAACCAAAAATTGTTGAGGTGGTCCATTTCCCTACAGGGGATGCACCTTACAGTGGAACACAGACATCGGACTGCCCATGACAATGCAGATGTACTTTTGAGATTTTTGTGCACTTAGATGATGAGGTGTAGGTTAGTTACCAATCACCTTTTGTCTCGGGAAAAGGGGAGCCGTAGAAAAGTCATACTTTTTTGCCCTTATCACCCTCATTTTTTGACTGATGATGGTGGTTAGTATGAAAATGCCTTGGGCTCTTCTAACCAGGCCCTGGGGAAGTGCTCTGTCCTTAAAAGGTAGATGATAATTTGTATAACTCTAATGGCCAAGACAACATACCTGTAAGTCCCTAGTGTATGGTAGGGCATGTAGGTTTAGAGACTCCAGTGGACTTAACGTACTTAAGTATGCACTGCTGTGGTGGCTGCTGTAATTTTAAAGCCTGTCCTGCCATGCAGACTGGTTTTAAAAACAACTATGATTACATTCGACTTTGGAATTAACAGTACTTCCAAAGTCCAAAACTACCTTTTTAGTACATATAAGTAACCCCTAAGGTCTGCCCTAGTTGCCCCAAGGGTAGGGTGCATTGTTATAAAAAAGCAGGGACAATATAAAAGATGTGTGTAAAGCCCTGGTAGGGAAAAACAGCCAAAGTCGTTTTACCCCATTGTAGTGCTGCTAGTGCCACAGGCTAACATGAGAAGGCTTTATTAGACTTAAATAAAGTCGAACTTTTGATTGGAGTTAGCTAGCAGTTTGATTCAAAGTATCAAAATAATGGTTACCAGTAGAAGCCTCTTCTGATAGGCCATCCTTTCACAGCCTGAGCCAAGCTGATACCTGAGTAAGTGTGAAGAGGCCTGGGGCTGAAACAAGACAGCCATTTGGTGGAAGGAGATCTGCTTCCTTGAAAAGCCAGTGAGAGGAAGGGAGCTGGGGAGATAGGTAGGATTTCAAAGGGAGGAGAACAGATGTCTCAGGACCCAGACCAGCCCCCACTTCCTTGATCCCAGCCGGTTGGGAGCCCCCTAATTAGATTAGGACAGGGGCTGGAAGGAGCTTGTAGTGAATTGTTCATCATTACTTTAGGTTGGATACACAGACACACACTCCAAGAAGAGCATCACTCCATTTAGATTTTTTGATAACAGTGCATTCTGGGTGAAAAATATGGCACGCTTCAAAGGAAGTGGTCACAGCAGAGGGAGAAAGCTTTACAGACCCTCCATTTTGCCATTTGCAAAAATGTTGCGAAATCGCCAGTTTTGTAAAAAGCCAGTGATTTTTACAAAACCGCCCGTGAAATTTGGAGCATGCAATCATTTTTTTGTTGTTCACAAGGCTGACAAAGGATTGTGAAAACATAACAGATATTTTTGCCTCTTAATTCCCAATTTTTTTTAAACGAGCACCGACCACCTCTTGTGGCCATCTTATAATGTCCATGATATTAGTAGGTTTTGTTCATGTGATAATGTTTCATCATGAAGTACAATGCACTTTAATATCATAGGACTGCACTTAAAACAACAGCTGCCACCTTTGAAACTGTTACTATCAGATCACTATTTTAGGAACTGCAAACTGTGTTTTTG
This sequence comes from Triturus cristatus, assembly GCF_964204655.1. Classification (NCBI taxonomy): domain Eukaryota; kingdom Metazoa; phylum Chordata; class Amphibia; order Caudata; family Salamandridae; genus Triturus; species Triturus cristatus. The sequence continues at coordinate 627,275,966 of NC_140584.1, read as the reverse complement.
TATCCACATATGTTACCAAATGTAACTGTCATTTTATCAGTATAGTTTTGTTTTGATAGCAGAAGTATTTTAATAATGCAGAAATAAATAGAAGTGTGTTATTTAGGAAACACTGGAATATTTTTTTTTACAGATAGTGTATGTAAAATTATTCCAACAGATATGTTGTGTGTGGTGTATTGAGGTATCTCATACCCATCCTGGGATTTGATTGAGAGCTGAGAGACATCTGGGGGTGAGGGTTACTGGTCAGGTAGAGGGTTTTGCATTATATTTGTGCAGTTGTAAGTTTACATTTTGCCTGATGCCAAGAAGTGAGTGAAGAGCAAGCAATGCTTTGTATAGCAGGTGTCCCAGCTTCCAGGAGTGTGGTGTATAGTATGAGATGTACTAGGGGTCACCAGTGTATGATGTGTGATGCATGAGGTTAGCACGTGTGTGATATGTGGGTGTGTTAGGGAGAAATACGACACCCTCCCATGAGGTTAGGATTGGAGCAGTGCTTCCGTAGAGCTGCGGAAACTCTAAACAAGCCTATTTCAAAGTGGAATACTCTGCTAAAACAGGTTCCACGGATTTAAGGCTGAAAAAGAATGATTATGAGTAAAATAAAGTCCCACAATATTGCTGCAAAATTTATTTTTGTGCCACAAAATTTGCTCACCCAATATCCTGGGGGGGGGGTCTGACTTAACCCCTATTTGTTGGCGTATCCCCATCTTTGCCAGCTCATAATGGAGGATAAATATGGCAGAGCTGCAGGAGCTCCTCAAATCACTGCTTTAAATATCTGAAGAAGACTGCCCAGCTGGACCCTTGGACTACACCACGGAAGGCTTGTACTCAGAAGGACTGCACCTGCTGTAATCTTAAGGCTCCACAAAAAGGACTGTGCCTGATTCAAATGAAAAGGAGTGGACTCCCTGAGTAGCAACAGCTAGAAACGTGCTGGGAGAAGCCACCTTCAGCCGCCAAAGAGAGGACTACTTAAGCTGACCAGGTATAACTGGAGTTTTCTGGACTGCCCCGGTTCATTGTGGGAGACTGAGTCTCAAACCTCAAGAGGCAAACTTCAGCTTCCAAAACCTTTGGCTGGTGCTGCCGGACACTTTTCAATACAGAGGAAACAACCAAGAAGAAGTTCAAAAAATGTGAGAACTTTCTACAAAATTTTGTTTAAAAGCTCCAGAAGAAGACTAGCTCGACGTTGAGAGTCAAGCCACTGTCTTCGACTTGAGAACTGCCCTGATCTCGCTGGTTTGTCCCTCTAAAGCTCCAGAGCTCCTCGCCATCGACGCCGAGGACAAAGATTTCCAGAGACTCACTGAGGCATCGTGCTGCAGTAGGCTGCTGTAGTCAAAGCGAACTCTGGATCCGAGAACCAGAGGGCTCGACATTGAAAGAAAAGATCCAAGAAAAAGACTAAGTCCTAAGGTAAAATCATGACCGGAACCTAGTACTCAGTCTATCCGACCCACACTCCATTCTGGTCGGCCTAAAACCTTGACTTTGTCCCAGTCCAGCACAACCATATAGTGACGAGTGGTGCTAGAATGCACATTTTTTTAATTTAAACTTTAAAAATTCTTATCTCCGGTTCCCTACACTGGACTTTTGTAATTTTAGTTTCAGTTTATAGATACAAATATTCTCTATTTTTATAAATTGGTCTTGTATTTTTTTATTGTGCTGTGTCTTTTACTTATTTACTGTTTTGGTGATAATAAATGCTTCACACATACCTGTCTCCTAAGTTAAGCCTGACTGCTCGTTGCCAAGCTCCCATGGGTTGAGCAAGGATTCATTTATTGAGACTTGACTGGACCTTATTAGGCCCGGCCTGGGTGCCGCCTAGCAGCTGAGAACTCTAAGACTTGGGAGGCCTAGTGACTCATAGGAAGGGGGCTATAATAAGGCTGGTGAGAAGAATAGGACAGAGCGGTGCGGCCTCAAAAATCAGCCTTCAGAGGTGTAGGCCTGGTCCATCACGTCAAAAGCCGGTGGCTCTGGGCCGGTGCACATTACCAGACTGGGAAGGCCTCAAAGAGAAAAACCAGAGACAGTAAGGTGAGGAGAGGAGAGGAGAGAGAGTCCCAGTGGGAAGGAACCTGCCTAATAGACTTCATAGTTGTGGGCCCAAAGACAACAACTAGGAAGGGACTTGACCTGGGATGGGGCCCATTTGTCTAGAAATCTTAAGACCTGTGTTGTCGATACTCACAGGGGAAGTTCCCTATTAAGATCTGAAGAGAGGAGAAGCATCCACAGGGGTGTGGCTACAAACACTGGCCTAAGAACGGCCGACATTTTGGCTTGGCACAAAGGATTAATAAACTTGGAGAGGATGGTGCCCTTTGCCTTCCCATCTCTCTTTCTCTTTCAAAGTAGCAGTGACTAGGAGAGAGCCAGTGATAGGTTGGCAGTGAGGCACGGGGTCCATGGAGATGGGGTATACCTGGACCAGAGGTAGAGATAACATGGCAAGAAAAAAAGACCCATGCAAGCTAAAGTTCAAGACCCAGAGGCTACATAATAAATAGTGCCCACAGATCGCTTCCATAAACCGATCTTGCATCCCACTCCAGGATGGGGAAGGATAATGTCCACCCAAAATAACATAGCAAGCTAGACAGATATGCTAAATGGAGAGCCAAGAGAGTAGACACAGTCTGGCAGAAAACACCAGGAGTGGTGCTTCGTTAGAGGAGACACATACTTCGATACAACAGCAAATAATGCATTGATCCTTCAGGCCATTAAGGACACATACTCAATGCTAGAAATTCGAATAATAGAGGTTAGCATTGATGTGACACTCCTAATACAAGAGATACATGATGAGGTGGACAGAGTCAACGAGGTTGAACAAAGGGTGTCTGATGTAGAACAACCTACACACAGACACAGTTTTCCCTTTAACGCCTAACAATGGCTACTAGCTGGCTTTAAGACTGGATAGAAGATGTGGAAGGCTGCTCCTGACAGAACAACCTTTGCATACCTGGAATACAAGAAGGGAGGGAAGGTAACCAACCACAAAGATTCCTCAAGAAATAGCTGCTTACTCTGCTAAAACCACAAAATGTTTCAGAAACATGATCTGGGGCATGTGCTCATCCAATCATTGTCAAGTTCCTCAATTACAGTGATAGGCACGCTATCCTCAGAATGGCCAGAGAGCATAAAAAGGCTGCCTCTGAGGGCTCATGGATAATTTTTTTCCCAGAATTCTCAAAAGCGATACTGGAAAAAAAGCTTTCCTTTGAGGATGTCAAAACAAATATTAGGGCAATGAATATTTAAGACATGGTCTTTTCTCCAAGCTCAGATAAAGTTGATCTACAACTCATAAACCATATTCTTCGATACAGTGGAAGGATTGGGTAAGCTGCAACTTTCATTTTGATAAAATCAACTCACCCACAAAGGAATTTAAAGACTATTCAAGCCACCCAGGATGCAACTCGTCTAGAAAATTATCATCATGGATCTCCTTACAGCAGTGGAGAAGATGGAGAGGCAGGGGATTCAGAGGTGTGGCAAAGTAGCATACAGAAGATAGAAACCGAATAAGAAAAGTCTCAAGGAGAAAGAGACAAACTCTAATCCGTTGTGATATCTTGTTGAAAGGACTTGAGACTGAGAGGGGTCTTGAGGACAATGAGGTGGCACGGTGCAAGATACAAAACATAACATAAAGGGACTGTTTTGATAAATAGTAGAAAGATGTAAGTAGGGGCAGGAGTGACAGACCTTTCCAGGGTTGGGGAAGTGGGTACTTTTGAACCTGCATAAAGGAGGGAGGATATGTTGGGTAACAAAGTTGAGTTGAAAAGTTGGTTTGTATAACAGATCACATAGACGGACACAAAAGTAGTGGGTTCTTAAGTGGGGGATAGTAGTGAGAAGCCATTGATGAGTGATAAACCTGAAATGGAAGAAGTAATGATCCTATCATGCATCATCAATGGCCTGGCTAATAAAATCAAAAGAGGGGCAGTGGCATAATTTATCAGTAGGCTGTATGAATATGCACGACCCAGGCTTCAAAGGTGGTCTCGAAAAGAATGGGCCTTCTACTCCTAGACATAGACAACACAATGCCATAGTAGACCTTAACAATGTTCTAGTTAGAGAATCCGACAAGAGAACATTTAATCCTAGGACTCCACACACACCCACTAGCTTAGTGCAGTTCAAACATGCACTGATTCTAGCTGACACCTGGAGAATTAAGAACCCCTCAGAGAGACCATTTTCATTTTATTCGGGGCCCATAAGACATTCTCATGCTTTAAATACATATTCATGCCAACGGAGGAGATTACAGCAATACAAAAGGCCGAATTCTTGGGCAGAGGCATCACTGACCATTCTCCTATAAAGATTGTATTGGAGAGTGGGAGAACACAAGAAGCCCACATGCAGACTAGACGCTTTGGATTGGAAATACAAACAAAAAGTCTGGAAATGCAGGGTGAACTACATGTTATGCTTACATAAAACAAAGGCCCCGTTGATTCCTTTTCAACATGTAGGGAGGCATTTAAAGTTGTTATTAGCACAAAGCCGGATCGCACAAAACAATACATGCAAGGCAAGACAAGTTGTAGCCCTAAAAGGAGAGCTCCAGGTATACGAAGCATTATAGAGACAGGATCACAAGCTACGTTGCAAAATCATACAAGAAAATGGCAAGTTAGCCAAGACAGACTTGGCTAAAGAGCAGGCATTTGCGCAATACTACTAGGCGCTCTGTGCTGAAAGAAGAGTTGCTACAGAGGGTGACATAGCGGACTTCCTGAGTGAGCTGGTCATACCAATCTTAAATGATGAAGGCAGGGCAACCTTGGAGAAGGACTTCTCTCCAGTGTCTTTGGAAACCCTGCAGCAAATGCAAACTGTTAAGATACCGTGATACAACTGATTCTCAGTAGAAATGTACAAGAAGTTGTCTCCCATACTGGAAACCCACATTTTAAATACACTTAAAGAAGCCGGGGCAAAGGGGGCAGTGGCTCCACACTTAAGACATGAGATAATTGTAGTAATACACAAAAATGTAAGCCTAGAAACGAGTGTTCTTCCTAGAGGCCCATTTCACTCTTCAACACCGGAATCAAGATCTTGGTCAAAACTTGGCGATGTGTCTTGTGAAAGTTACTAATTCCCTCATACACATAGGTCAAACAGCGTTTATGCTGAGAAGGGCGACAAGAGTGAACCTTAATTTACTCAACTGGTTAGACAAAATAAGAAACATACAAGATCCGCTGGCAATCATATCACTTGATGCTGAAAAGGCGTTTGATTCTATTGATCGGTCATACTTACTTGAGACTCTGCAAGTAGATAGCATTACTCTATGATGTGCCAATAACGATGGTAAAGCTGAATCTTGTACTCACAGACATGTTTAAATTACAGAAAGTTATCTGACTAGGCTGCCTGCTTTCACTCTTGCTTTTTGTCTTCTGTATAATGCCTCCCTCATGCTGGGTTAAGGTAAGATCAGACAGGCTTTTATCATTATTACAATTCCTAAACTAAAGTATGTTCTGAAGAATATGCCTTTCATTATTCCAGACTACTACTTTGAAAGGATTGGTGAAACAGTGCATACATTTGTGTGTGGTGCAGTTACACCTAGGAGAGCATTACAACAACTGTCAGTAAATAATGGGGGTATTGCATTCCAAAATATCGGAGCGTACTGGTTGGCCACAGAACTCCAGACTGTGAATGAGTGGGGGTTTAAGACAAGTCACAAAGCAGCAATGTGGATGGAGAGATTCAAAATGGAAACCCATGCATATAGCCATTCTGTTTATAGTAGGAATAACAAAAGGATGTTGCTGGAGTTTACTCGGGAATGCCTTAACTCTTGGGACAGAACTGTAAAATATTTAGGCTTGCAAGGAAAAGTAACAGAAGAGACGCCATTGTGTAAGGCAATAGCGCTAAAAGAAGTGCAGAAATTGAGAGGCTTCCAAAAGTTGCACGTTAATAGGCATTTCTAGAATAGGACATGTGGTTTACCTAGAAGGGTTAAAAATGTTTAGAAAACTACAGCAACCGTATGGAATGATGCATACCCAGTTATATAAGTATCTGCAGCTTTACAAACCCCTGGGGCCAGAGGATATCAACTAGGGAGAAGTGCTAGACAGTAGCTTGTGGAAGAGATACCCCCCAAAGTGGTCTTGCAAATAAACTGAACCATAGTCAATAACAAGCCAGATACCCTATCTAAACTGCAGGAGACTAGAGAAAGAGATGTGGAGCCCACGGAAGACATGGATATACCCTATAGAAACAGTAACCTTGACACCTTTGGGTATTAGTGCACTCTATAAATTGTACCCTACCTGATCCTAATGAAATGCAGATTGAGGTTCATCCAGCTACAAATCCTAGATGGAACACTTTATAATAGAAGAGACCTTATAAAATGGTAGTGCTCAGACTCCCACATTCTATAATGTAATTCGGCTGAGGGTTCCAACATACGGTCTAGGAAGGCCTCCTTATTAGCAGGTATTGAAGAACTATCATCCGGGAGTTGGAAGAGATACTAGAAGCATACATACCATGTACACCACACTGTACCATATGAAGTGGACTTCCCACCATCCAAAGTAATGTTCTTTGAATTGGGCTTTATAGTAGGCAAGAGAGACATTGCTAGAATGCGGGGAAGGTAGCAAGCCACCAAACAATTATGGTTAATAGGCATTAATATATACATGGAAGCAGAAAGAGTGGTGAATGAAGAGAGGGGATGTCCAAGGAAATTTGAAAAAGTGTGTGGTGGCTGGAGAATGCATATGGACTTGCACAAGAGAACAGGTCAACATTAAACAGTATCTTATCATACGTTATTTGTAAAGTGCTGCTTATCACCTGCGAAGGCATCCAGTACCTCTGGTGTACAGGCGCAATCCACAGAGGGTACTAATATAAGCGAAATAGTAGCAGCTAAGAAGTGGTAGGCTTCTGAGAAGTTTAGGGGCTAAAGTGGGGAAGAGAATTGTTTTAAATGTCTTTTCTTGTAGGGGGGTAACATTGGTCAAATGCTTATCCTTTTAAGTTGGACAAAAGAATGAATAAAGTACTTTAAAAGTCTTAATTTTTTAACTTTGAACTTGTTGCCTTCAGATCAATGCAAATATCTGCAACGAGCATTATTAAGTCACTGAGCTACCTCGCCAGCATGTCTTTTTCAATTGACTATAAATTATCAACAGCTTTCCTGCAATCTGCTATCATTTGTCCACTATGCTATTTCAGTTTGCTACATCTTGTCCAGGGATCCAGCCATCTAGTGCCAAGATACTACAGGCCTACATGTGGTCCTCTGCTAGGGCGCTTGCAAGCTTTTTGCTAGTGCTATTATAGCCTAAGAAGCCCGCCATTAAAGGCCTGCTCCAGTGTTAAAGGCCCGAGCTGTAGGCGAAGGCCTTTAACAAGGGAGCGGGCCTTTAATGGCCGGTAAATCCCACTACGGAGGGCTCCAAGGCTATTAGAACATTATGCCCCTAGAAGGCAGATTCTTCTAATTTGTAAAACAAAGGCCTTACGGAACCCGAGTGGGGTTGAAATCCCTTCGGGCTCTATGAGGCTTTTGTTAAAAATTGAATCGTTGATGCTCCTGGCTTCTACCAGCCATTAGAAGCCCGGAGCACTCCATTGTTTTCAATGGAGCACTCAACATTCCAATGTTCTAATACAAGATATACCACAGCACTGTAATTGGATTTGTACATACCAGTATGTACCCACTGGCAATCACAATTTGGGGAGCACAGTGGGTTCCAAGCGCCGTGGGCCTTGCTGAATTGTAATCTACCAAGAATGTTGGTTGACCCACTGTAGTTGGGGGGAGGAGGGGGAGGCAAACAGATTAGAAAGGAGAAACAAGGAGGAGTTGGATCCAAGTCCACCAGAGCGCTAGCTTCAGGGCCCAACCTGTTCACTGCTCTGACATCAGAGCAGTGAATTTTGAATTCAGGTCAGCAACAGATTGCAAGATTGAGACTAAATGGTTAAATAATAAAACAATAGTGGAACAGGAGCACAAATTAAGGTATTTGGAAAAGTAAAACAAAGATTACATAGAGCGAGGATGATGAAAGGAAAGGGTAGGGAAAAAACAATGAAGAGGGATGGTGCTAGGACGACAATGGAAGATGAGGTGTGCTAAGGCAGGTAGATTGTTAGATGGTGTGGAGGGGAAACAAATGTGTTGTGTTTCAGAGAACTGCATGCACGATGGGCTTTGAGGAAAAAGACTCATTTAAGTCCCTTAAGAAGTAGAATATGCTGAGCTTGGTACACACATGCTGCTCGCTTCATAACAGTCTTAGCACAAGCACAAGTTGGGCAATGACACTTTTTTCACATTTTTATCTTTGGAGACACTAAATAATGCAGGATCTTCCTCTAATGTGAATACTATTCCCGCTTGTGTAAACAGCCAGTTTGCTCTGAAGTATTTTGGAAAGTTCTCTGTGGTGAGTGAAGAAACGCCTTGTCGAATTTATCTCTTTTGCCCCTTACCTCATCTAGGGTAGTCTGGCTAACAGAGAAGTGTTGGATGTTGAACGCTGCCTTGTTGGTTTCCAGGAGGTCGAAAATGTTGGCCACTCCTCCTGCGAAGACAGGCACATGGTACTCAAGCATGGTCAAGTGATGATCCTGCGAAGAGAAAGAGTTGCAGTCAGTGTTTTAATGACTGCCTTACCAGACAGATCTCATTTGTGTATGAATATACCCGAAGCCCAGGTCTAACCTGGTGCGGCAGCATCAGGGATCGGGCTATACGGAGCCTACTGCACCAGCTGCTTCACTCACAAGTTGCTGACACCGATTCTAGATGTCATATACTGACTAGCCCATGGTGGGGCCATTTTCTTTGCTTCCATTAGGGCCTATGTCAAACTCGCTAAGTCACTACTATTAAAAACATGCTACTAGGAGCCTTCGGTTTCCATTGGCTCTGGCAGAGAAGAGTCGCCCAACTGCTTTAAAGCAGTGCAGAGGAAAAAGAAAATGATAACGAAAAGTGCTATTATCATTTCCTTTTTCCGTTCCTAGGTGCGGGGAGGGGCGGGGCTGGCCAGAGCAGGGGCCAAGGGAGGAATGGTTTGCCCTCTCAAAGTGCATATGAATGTTTGACCAGCCGTCTTGGGCCGGCCAAAAATTCATGCGCACTTTGCATGTTCCCCACTAGGCTGGATTACACAGCCTGGTGGGAAAATGCACAGGCTCCCTGTACCAGTCTGAGCACTGAACCACGGAGCTCAGACCAATCACAGTGCTGCAATGCATCATTGTGATTGGCTCAGGGGAACCAATTACAATGCTGCATTGAAGCATTGTCATTTGCTTAGGGAGCCAGTGTGCTTCCCCTGCGACGAGGAGAGTCTTGCAGAGAGGCGGCGACTGGCGGCGTGAACAACAGGCGTGTTTTTTATATTTTTTGTCTATTTTTTTATTTTGTACAGCCACCGTTCCCTACCAGCCGCCTCTGCAGGTCTCACCTGCTTGGCCTGGCCTGCAAGTTCTGCCGTTCATTGCTGAAGACTGGTGTTTGGATGGCGTTCATATGAAGGCCAGGGCCAGGACTCCTTGTTGAGTTGTTTCATAATAACCTGTGTCAAAGTCAACTGACTTGAAAGCAGCATTTTATAGCCTAAGCAGCAGCCTTTCGAATCCTGTGTTAAGTCCCTCTGCTCCCAAATCACAAAGAACATATGTGTTTTGACTACTGTGAAAGTGCAAAACCACCCTTTTTGGAACCTCTGGAATTTTCAAAGGTTGCTTTTGCCCCTGTACAATGATTTACTTGCATAAAGTTATTTTTGCGAGTAAATGTACTCACCGTAGAGGACTAGAATTCCGAGGCTTGCATACATAATTGTGGGTATTTGCATGTTTCTCCTTGACACCTTTGAACTCTGATAAATGTCACATATCTGCTTCACTCAAGAGCAGAAGTAAATCGCTTTGCAGAGAAAAAGGGGATTGGAATACCCGAAAAACTAGGGTTTTATTCACAGGAAAAATTTCCCTGTGCAGTTTTGTTTTCATAAAAAAATTCCATCACAAAATATGATGGCTCTTCTATGCGCAATTGTAAAATATGTAGAAATGCACATTTGAGTGTTTCCATTTGGTGTCATAACCAGCGATTGACCCAGATGTGAATGTAAAATATTAGTACAGTTACAGTCATGCCAGGATTAAATGTCTATTTGTAGATTTACTCCTTTAAGTTCCCTGTGTGTGGGTGAGAAGTGAGAGTGAGGGCAGCAGGGGGACAGTAAACTTGGAGGAGTAATGACTTTTGAATGAGAGGTGTTTAAATAGGTCCTTGGGTAGTTACGTATTCACCCTGGTAAATCTGAAACAACACAAGTAAATGAGGTACCGCCAGTTGTGTCCCTACTTCATACGCCTGTTTTATGGTACATTGTTTTTTAACAAGAATATTGTTCATTCACCCATCACCAGGAGGCAAAATGTGCAGCTGTGCTCTGCAGCCCGGGGGCCAATGATGATAAACGTACGACGTTTGTTGGTCTTTCCTGTGAAATGGTGCTAAGAGCGTGTTGCCGTAAACCAGAGAACCACGCAGTGTATCCTCCTGCTCCCCTCAATGTATTTTGATCATTTATTGGAATGCCAGCGAGAACTGGCAACACGGCCTCCATAGGAGGAGCCTCACGAAGAGCATGCAGAAAGCCCCCTTACGTAGCGCCCTTGGATTCGTTCCCTTACGCACTGCCTTGTATGACCGCTGCCCAGTGGCAGCTCCTCCACTAAGGCAGAGGAGCCTCGCTCTTTGAGCAGTGCAAACAGAAGAAAATAAAACGATAATAACAAAGACGTTATCATTTTATTTTTCACTGCCGACTCGGAGCCAGGTTACGGCGGGTGGGACTGGCTGGAGCAGGGACAGTAGTGGTTGACACTCCCTAACTGCGCATGACGGTTTGGCCCGCCCTCTTTGACCGGCCAAGTCATGTGCACTTTGCATGCTCCCCACCCGGCTGTAATGCACGGCCTGGTGAGGAACATGCACAGGCTTACAGTCCCTTTCTGAGGCAAGAACCACGGCGCTCAGACCAATCACAAAGCTGCTGTAAAGCAGCGTCGAGATTGGCTGGGAGAGTCTGGGAGCCTAGGTGCTTCCGTTCTTCCAGTGCACTGCCGAGAGAAGAGGACGCAGGAGGGGTCGCGGTGTTTGTAGGTTGTTTTTTTATTTTTATTTTCACCCCGCCTCACCACCCCAGTTCAGAGGCAGCCTCCACTCTTCATTTTTTTTCATTGTCATTTGTGATTTAGCTCTCTATTGAAGTGCATGTCCTGATACTGTGCCTATTTCTTTATTTTCGCTCTCTCACTCTTTCCCTTAAACCCCCCATCAGGCTCTCTCTCCCCCACCTAACTGCACATTTTTACCTTTAACTTAACTACAACACTGAGCACCACTCTGGCTTGGTGTCACAGATTCTCTCTCGCCCACCTTTTTCCCACTCCTGCGCTGCATTTCTCCCACCTCCCGCCACTCTCCAGGCATTCATTACTATTGGCTTTGTGATTGCCACATGCCTTGAAAAAATGTTCCGGCAGAAGCAACAGTGGTGGCCGGCATTCTTTGAAGCTGTCATTTTCATACTTCTAATATTGGCAACACATTCTGTGATACAACGTTCCGTGATTCAAAGTTGCGCCAATCTCTAAAATATTTTGGTTGATACTTCCAAGCTGATCTCCATATTGTGTGACACAACACAATGTCATACAATACAGCCGCCACTTAGCAAGTGTGTTTTTTATTCTTCCAACATGGTTTCCACAGTGGGTAATGCAACATGGTGGCCAACTTGGAAATGCATTCGTTAAACTTCCATGATGGGTGCCATGCCGTGTGATGTAACGTGGCATGACACAATCTGTCTGCATTTTAGAAGTACACAAAATACACTTCCAAGATGGCCAGGCACCACTATTGTCTTTGCTAAAGCTGCTTCAAGTAAACAAGCCAATAGTGGCAAACAAGAAGCACTGGCAAACCGATACAATATGGCTTTGCCAATGCTTGATACCCTTTGAAGGTAATTGATTTGCTTATACTCTTGATGAGCTGAAAGTCATCAAGACTATTATCTCTTTCGACCAAACCCTCTCCCTCGCATCATCCTTTCAAGCATGCCATTACATTTACACTCATTTTGGTAACAGTTAGAACTCTGGTCAAAGCTTAAATTCCCTCTCCATTTTCACTCTTACTTTCTCTTACCCTTTTCCCCTTACTCCCTCTTGTCTTCTTCCCACATCTTTCCCATCTTAATTTCCCTTGTTCGCCTTGAATTAAGGAAGTGCCTCAAAAACTCTTCTTTCCACAAGTAATTTGTTGAAAGACCAATGATGGTAGTGGATCAACATGTTTTCATTACAGGCACGGGCCTGGGTCTGCTAGCCGATGAACGACTTCTACTTTTTGCATCAAGCCACACATGGGACAACCTGTGGCCGGATTGAAACATGGGCTATAAATCTTGGACTCTAAAATGGGACGTCATGGGAAGGGCGAGGGGAGGGTCTGGAATTTGGCAGGGAGTTCTATTTTGTTTTCTTCTTAGCTGAGTATGTACATTTCTTTTTTATAATGATTACATTTTAAAAAAATTATTGAAGCCTAAACTACCCATCTGTCCAATAGAATTCTAAATTTGACTGAAAATCGTATTATAACTGTCCTTATACAATAAGGTATTGTGCTAACATATACAAAAAAATAATGAAAATATTATTGAACGTGAAAGCAATAATGATGTTTTTGTCACCTGATTGAGTTGTCTGGGAAGTCTGGTTTATGGGAGAATCAAGACTATGCTGCTATTGCCATAGTATAAGTGGGAGGTTAGGGTGTCGGATTTATTTAAAAGTAAAATGATTAAAAGAAAGAAGAGTTCAATGGACAAAAATTACATTTAAAAAAGTTGTAACAGGGTGCTACATTGTGTGATCAGAGTGAAAAAATAGTCTATACTCAGTTAAGAGAACAGAACAGGGACAACAAACAATTGAAAATAATTCCACCGTCCCAAATAAAAGATGTAAGAAATACTGATAGATAGACTCTGAGGTAAAGTGATTCAGATGTTTTTGCATTGATATTTTCGCATAGAATCTAACATTGTTCATTTTATTGTTATGTCAACTGCTTTTGTCCTTAATTGTAGCCTTGTTTTCCAGTTCTTTGTTGTTTGTTGTAACTCTATAATGGCCAATTCTTAGAAAAAGGCTGCAGTTTTTAATTTTTTTCCATAGAAATAAAATACTCTGTCGGAGGCTTTTGGAAAATGTGTCCCTAGGAAATACTCTGAGAGCCACTACATGCCAAACTCTACTACGGAAAGCAAAGGTACAACTTATTAACCCAACATTTAGCCTAATATGCAAGTGCGGAAAAGGTGGTGTAGTGCTGGAATGAGATTTGGTAAACTGTGCTGTGACCCTTCAAAAACTGAACCACGGATACTAGGTATGTGGGAGTTGGAGATTAGTGAAGCTGTCCAACCTACTATTAATATTCTGAATCGGAGGATCCTGTGCAGTTAGGTAGACTCTGTGTAGTTTATGGATTCTAGAAGACAAGGATCCACTGGGTATTATGATTGAAGTATCCTTGTGTTGAGGAGCTCACAGTGTGAAAGCTGGTGTGGGATAATGATCTGGCTGCATAGCTCACTTGGTTGAGCCCTGACTGCATTGACCATGTGCACCAACAGTTTGAGTACCAGCAGGGTTTACGCAATCTTTAACTTTTTCATGGAAATACAATTTGCATCAGATTTGTAGAGTACACTATCAACTGGGAGGGTAGCCTACCACTGAGTTATTGAGTAAAATACACATTATTTAAGTATCTAGAGCAATTTCATAAGTCCACCTCCCACTATTTCTGACCATGCCATATGTGCATTTATTGCAGTCCTATTTCCTTTTCTTGTGTCTGCCTTCAGCGCGAATAAAACTGCTGATGCCCCAGTGAGCAGTGATCAAATCAAACATTTCTTTCTTGGGGGATGTAAAAGTCAGAGCGTTTTAGTGTCACTAATTTGTGGGGTTAGAAATCTTTAAGGACTGCAAGTGGCAAAACGACAAGCATTAAATTATCAATGACAATTGAACAGCCCAGGCGTCTCACCGAAAAAAAGGCAGCGGGAGAATAAATAGCTCACTAAACATGTTTTATGGAAGATGCATGCACAAGGCGAGACAATTGCAAGCCTGTCATTAGCAAACCACTTTGGGATATGACAGGAAACCTGCTACATCATTCCTGTATTCGCTGCGGTATACGGAGAATGTGCCTTCGTGCGGCTTTTTGATATGACTCAAAGACCGAGGGTTCCACAGGGAGATAGTGATTCTCAATGCCTCTGTTAAACAGGTAATTTGGATCCCTGACAATATTTATGATGTGATCCAATAGAAAGCAGCTGAAGGACAAGAAGAGGTTGAGGAAGATGTGCATTAACGCTGGCCTTTCACCATCCACAGAGAGCAGCATGAAGAGTGACAATAGCCGCTAGTGCGTTGTCCAGAGTCCATCACTGAAGGACAAATGTTCTTAGCTCTTTTTCCCAACTCTGGCTTTATCTGGATAGACTATATCTTGCTTGAAAACAACAAACTCCAGTTTCTTAGGTGTTCTACTGTTTTGTACTCTCAGAATCCCACCACGGTCAATGCATTCTAATGGGAATGGTGTTGGGAAGGTTAGGGCCAAAACGTCGAAAGTCCAGTGATTCAGAATAAAGACCAAGAGTTGGCAATCAGCCAGAGTACGACCAAAGTCTATGCAGGACCTCTTGGAGCTGCCAACAGTAGGGAAGCAGGTTGACAGGGTGGCTCAGGTAGTATGCACACTCTGCCAATTTCTTTTTATCTACATACAGTAATTATTGAGACCGCCCAACTGTAGGTGACATTCACATGCCTTGTAGACTTGTACTGCCTTCATGGGGGTGAGACACACGCAAAAAAGCGCAGAGGACGATTGGAACGGGAACAAGAGAAGAGTCTATGGGCTATTTTCGTAAATATGCTTTGCATAGATTTAGAAATTACACATATCACCATTGAGTCACTGCATTCTCGCACGGAAATTGCTATAGGAAAGGATTGAACTTGAAATTTGATTCCTCCTTCGGTGGTTTGAAATGCCATAAATAGTCATGTTTCAGTTAGAGTCGGGCTGCATTCCCACTTCATGAGTGCTGGACCTACTTACAGTCAAAGGCCCATTTCCCATCCAGGACAAATGTGCAATTGACAATATTGTCCCAAACTCTGGAATCAATGTCTGTTAAATAGCTGTGTATAAAGACTAAGCCTGGGCGGAGTTTGCGGAGTTCTGCTATGAGGAGCTCTGCAAGCGGCAGCGTGTGTTGGATAAATGCTGTTCGCTGTGATTTTCAGAGCCAGGTGCGTGTCTGCACTATGCAATCATCGCGAACGGCACCATGCACAGCGCAAGCGAGCGCTGCTTCCTTTCTGCTGCTCAAGTAGATTTTTACACGAGCGGCAGCTTTCTCAACGCGAACGGACAATTTCCCAACGCGAGCGGTCGGGACCATACACAACCACTCGCAATGAGAAATCTAAGTGCCTGCGTTGAGAAATCTAGCCAAGAGGTTGATTTTCCACGGTCGCCCTCACCAACTTGTTGTTGACGATCGCGAATGAAGAAAAATCTCACCGGGAAGTGGATTTTCCTCGCTCGCCAACTTGACGTTGATGAACGCGAGCATGGAAAAAAACTCGGAGTGGAGTTTTTTGGAACTCTGCGAGCTCCACATAACACAGAGTGCGGAAATCTCCGCAAACTGTGAGCGGAGCGGAGTTCACGGCCCAGACTTAATTAAGATCTAATATGGCTGTAATTCCACAAAGATTTTTTGACATCATTCAATTGACTGAAAAAGATTAATCATGCGGCATTTAATGATTGTCACAACCTGGAGCGGATTTTTTTAAGTTAATTGGGTTTCGGACCGCTTTTTCAAAGTAAAAAATGTTTTGCATTAGCACAGAGAACAGTTTAATGGGAGAAGGTTATTTTTCACGTGGTTTAAGTACAATGTATGGTGGAAGGGGCTCTTTTTACACTGATAAACAAATTAAATGTGTTATACAACATCCATGCACTACTTGATTTGTAAAAATATAAGTGCCAGTCCCAGGGTATTTCCCAGCAGCTGCCTCAACTACACCTCCTACCACAGTTGTCTAGTGCAGCATTTTGGACTATTGCAGGTAAACCCATGCTGTGGGGATGGCCTGAAATCACACAAACCGATTTGACATGTTTTAATAAATACATGTTTAAATTTAAGAATGAATAAATCTGTGTAGCACAGTTTTGTAAATGAAAATTACCTAAGGGCAATTTATTCTGAATTAGAGTATAGGGTACGCAAAAACACACAAATAGGGAGGTTTTTCCTTTGTGTCTAAAGGCAATGTGATCAGAGCGGTGGTTCACAAGTAGGCCCGAATGAAATTTCTTTTAATTTCCTTTGCAAAACCACGAAAATGCACCAAAAGTATGTGAATTCACTCACAATGTTAGCCATGCAATGTGTGCTATTTTTTCACAAAATGTGTCCTCATATCCATTTTTTATTTAAGTAAGTATTTTGTAGCAAAAAAAACACAGAAATTCGCACGGTTTTAAAACACAACAGCCACTCGCGTTCCCCTTGTCCGCCTTATTCCTGTACTCTTGCAATCGATTTTTAAGTTGAACAACATCACAATTGCGTAATTTGGGGTCATGGCGTAATCATGGCATTTCGCATGATAAGAGTAACGTGAAATGTTGGAAATTATGTGATTTCGCTGGCGAAGGCGAAATTTTACAGAAGCCAGTTGAGACGCACTAGCAGCCTAAATAGGTCTCTTCACACCAGACAATTTGTAAAATGTCTGTGTTGGTCTTTCAGTCTCAGTAGAGAGAGAGACCTATAACAAACCGCACAGTCCTTGTCCCCAACGATTTGCGAAGATAATCCGACTCTAGAACCCATGTTTCTTCTCTGATCTGACACCTACCTTCAGGTATGTGTTGGGAAAGCGTCCACGCATCAGCTGGGTCAGTGCCTCGACATCCACCGAGATGTCCCTCAAGTGCATCTTCACAGTGAATCCGCTTCCAAACCTTGAGGATAAAGGCCAGATGCAATTGTTTTTGGAAACACAAAAGAGAGTCGTCACCAGGCCTGCGTTTTGTGGGTTATCAATCTGTTTTTAATCATAGTCCTATCATCGAACTACATATATTTTTCTAAAATTAAGAATGAAAACATTTTACATTTAAAAAACATCACAGACAGGTCTAAAAAAGATGACTTCTCAAAAGTCAGTTCATGGAAATACTTAATACAAATATTCCACTCATTATATCCATTATCTTGCTTTTCTCAGTTTGGTGTGAATGCAGGATTTCCGAAATTCCTCCAATCCCCTCCACAGGACATAGCTAGCATTCCCTTCTTTCAACGTCTATCTTAGTTGATCCATTCCTCAAAGGTTGAAGGTATCATCAGTGTGTTTTCATGCTCCTAACATGATAACAACAATAGCCATCATTCTACCAGTCACAGCTACCAAAGGAAGAACAGGCAGTCAAATATTCTCAAGGGGATAATTTTTTGTTGACTGAGTGGGTATCTTTAAACTATTCAGTTCAGAGAATAGTGGGTAGCTTTCTGTCTGAGAAACAGACAAAATGTGAGAAAGAACGCCTGATAAGTTACAACACTATCAATTTCCTAATGTAAATGATTTCATTCGCAAAGCTTAGTTCAAGTGTAATACAGATTAAATAGACTCTGGTAGCACAAGTTTAGGAAATTGATCAGAAATGAGTGTAATGTGTTAAGTTTGATCAAACATTCAAATTTGGTTCAATAAAATCTTGCCTCTGTTCCTACAGACTATCACGCTTTCAATTACGCATCCTCACAGTTCCTCCAAAGAGATACCAAAATAATAAGAAACAATAATTTGTTATATTGGAAAGAAAACTTGCAGTAGCTTAATAGCAAATATTAAAACATTGCAATGTTGAGAGCTCCATTGAAAACAATGGAGTGCTCCAGGCTTCTAATGGCCGTTAGAAGCACGGAGCTCCAACCTTGTAAAGTTTGTTCACAGTTGTTACTGTGAATAATAGGCCTCACTGAGTTGTTTTACAAATTAGAACATTCTGCCCTTTAGGGCCGGAATGTTCTAATAGCCTTAGAACCATACGTAGAAACATGCGCGGGCGCCCACGCATTCGTGAGGAAGAAGCTATCCAGGAAGCAGCAAGATGGAGCCCCGGGATGCGGCTGCTCAGGTAAGTAATTTTCTTTATGTTATGTTTATAAGTAATTGTAAAATGAGGGCGGGAGGGAGGTGGGCGGCGGGCAACTCTGCTCCGCCGCCGGGTGTGCGTAGTCTGCCCCTGCTACGCCTACTTTGCGAAGCGCAAAGTGGGCAGTACTATGCACACTCCGCGGGCGGAGCGGAGCACTGCGCCCACCCTTAGCTCTAAGGCTATATTAGAACATTGGAATGTTGAGCGCTGCATTGAAAGCAATGGAGTGCTCTGGGCTCCTAATTGCCGGTAGAAGCCAGGATTATCAACCGTCCAATGTTTGTCTAGAACAGCAACAGCTGTGAACAAAGGCCTAAGGGAGCAGAAGGGGATTTCAACCCCCTTGGGTTCCGTGAGGCTTTTGCTTTACATATTAGGACTTTTCACCCTCTAGGGGCAGAATGTTATTAGAGTCCTCCACAGCCCCTCATAGCGGGCTCTACTGGCCATTAAAGGCCCGCTCCCTTGTTAAAGGCCCAAAGCGGGCCTTTAATGGCCTGTAGAGCCTGCTACGGCGGGCTCTAAGGCTATATTAGAACATTGGAATGTTGAGCGCTCCATTGAGGAGCTTCTGTTTAAAAAAATGTTTTGTTGCATACTTCACGGTCAAACACAGCTTCTCGCCTACAACCCTGGGGCTGGCAGCACATCTTTATGAACAGCAATACACAGCTATTAAGCCAACAACCCCTAGGGGCAGGCAGCGATCTTGAACCCATAACTCTGAAGAACAGTATGCGTAAGGGAAACTTAGAAAGCTACCCAAAAAAACCGAAACCAAACATACTCAGCTTGTGTCGCTAAAGTATCAATCCATATGCATAAAGATGTGAAAGGTCGATAAACATCAGTGTACGGTGGAAGGCTGAACCTATCTAGCATGTACTGGCAAGACCTGCGTCCCCTGTATGCAAACCCCACGTTGACCCTAGGAGGGAGGGGGGAGGGGAAAGTAACCAGAGCGCACAACCACCTCGGCTTATGACATATCTTCAGCAGTGATCACCACCCACCGTGGGCTACACAGACGCAGTATTCACAATGCCTTCCAAGTCCACGGGCGACTCAGTATTAGTGTCCTCCGCTCTGGCAAGCAGGAATGACGTGTAAAGTCCCCAGAAGTTCTTGGGTCTACTTCTGGGAGGAAGGAGCTCGCTAAAAGTCTCTGTTTCTGTGCTACAATAAAGCATACTGTGCGACCATTGTGCTATTGTGGGCAAGGGGCCTCTCGACCAATACATTGCAACACGCCGCTTAGCTATGAGAAGACCCATGTCCACTAGTCTAGGTATCGGTTTAGGCAGCAGTTTAGAGTACCCCAACAGAGCCATAAGCGGATCTGGAGTTATCACTGTCTCAACTATGTTCCCCAATTCCCGAAAGATAGACTCTCAGAATTTGCACACCCCTGGGCAGTGCCACACAAGGTGGATAAAATCCGCCGGTTGTGCTCTGCATCTCTCACAAGCCGAGGTGTCCCTTAACCCATATCATTGTAATCTCTCTGGGGTGTAGTAAACTCTATTGACAAACTTGAAGTGTATTAATCTGTGTCTGCCGTGCAGGGAAATACGTCGAGTGCTGGTGCAGCGTTGCTACGAGAGGTACCAGACCTGATATGATTTTAGCAGCCTACACAAGCAACCCTACACTCTTCCTACTCCCTGCTGACGAGAGGCAACTACCTCGAAACACGTGTCCAGGGATGGCTAACGCTACTCTGACTTGCACGCACCACTGAGCATAGGCGTACCCGCCGATGCTGACTACAGGGACCACAGTTTATTGGGGTAACACGCAGGTAGGTCAGCAACGTGCGACCATTTTGTTTAGTTATTTAGTGGCTCCCTGAGCCCCGAGAGCTGACGGGCTCTAGGTTAAGCACCTGCGTTGCTACGAGAGGTACCAGACCTGATATGATTTTAGCAGCCTACACAAGCAACCCTACACTCTTCCTACTCCCTGCTGACGAGAGGCAACTACCTCGAAACACGTGTCCAGGGGTGGCTAACGCTACTCTGACTTGCACGCACCACTGAGCATAGGCGTACCCGCCGACGCTGACTACAGGGACCACAGTTCATTGGGGTAACACGCAGGTAGGTCAGCAGTGTGCGACCATTTTGTTTAGTTATCTGGTGCAGCAGTAAGTCCACGTTGAGTCATCAATAGTTTGTTGCAAATCCCGTTGCCAGGCTAACCGAGCTTTAGAGAACTGGTGCGCTCTATGGGACATTGCTAATTTATATATATATTAGTAACCATTTTATGAGGTGACTTAGCTTTAAATATATACGACAATTCCAAAACTTCAGGGGGTTCCAGAAGTTCTTCTCCTAAAATGCCACCCAACGCTCTCCGCACTCTATGGAATTGAAACCGTTGTAAGAGAGTGCTAGGAATCACTGGGTCCTCCACCTCTTCCCAAGTCTTAGCTGTGCCATCTATAAATAAATCTCCTGCCGTCCGTATATTCAATGATTGCAACACTCGGATTACCCCTTTATCTCTACACGGGGCCAACCAGCGAGTCCATTTGATGGGCATGGACGGGGCATATAGCAACGCCCCCTCCTGTAATTGCAACATGTTATGCCATGTATGGCGGGTTGAGTTGACAGAGTCCAATATCCCCGTCCTGCGATCCACAGGTTCGAAAAGTGTAGCAGGGAGAGAGAGGGGATCCGCAAAGAGTTTCTCCATACGGATAAACGGAATATCAGGCGAGCCATGTATCCAATAGTATGCTAGAGCTCCCTGCGCCGCCCTATAATACAAGTTTAAATGTGGCGCACCTAACCCCCCCAAATGATATGGTAGTGTAAGTGTCTGCCAACTCACCCTAGCCTGCTTGCCGGCCCAAGCCAATTTAATTAATAATGTGTTGAAAGAGCAGGGTAAAACCAAGGGTATGTTAGTAAAAAGAAACAAAAAACGCTGCAGAACCATCATCTTCATTATTGATATCCTACCAAGTAAGGACAGTGGCAGTCTGATCCAGGTTTCAACGTCATCTTCCAGTCTGCTGACTGCGGTCCCATAGTTTTCCCTGAACACAGTTTCTGAGTCCATGTGAATACGAATACCAAGATATCTAATCGCTTCAGTGGACCATTGCAGAAGGTAATCCGGCTCAAAGGGATGTGTGATTGGGGTAAGAGGGAAAATTATTGATTTGGACCAATTGACTCGCAGGCCTGAAAGCGCACCGAAGTGTAGCACCTCCCATAGCACTGAGGAGAGGTTGTTTTCCGGTTCACGGACATATAATAAAATGTCGTCAGAGTTGGTAGAAACAATGATCTTATAAGTTGGGTAGCAGACACCTTTGTGGCTGTGGTATTCCCTTAAAGCGCACGCAAGAGGTTCTGCCACCAAAGCGTATAAAATTGGGGACAGCGGGCATCCCTGCCTCGTCCCCCTACTGATCGTGATAGCTTCGGTTACTAAGTCGCCTATTTTGATACGAGCCGTAGGGGAGTTATACAATACCCCAATCAATTGAAGGAAGACGGGGCCCAGTCCCATCCTGAATCAGAGGCTTTCTCCATGTCGAGGTAAACCGCGATCGCCCTAGAGTCTGGATTAGTATGCTGAATGGCACCGAACACCATGCAGAGATTGTAGGTAAGGTTCCTATCCGGAATAAACCCCGCCTGTTCTGGGGCTATCAGTACTGGCGCCAGAGGTACAAGCCGATTGGCAAGAATCTTAGCGAACAACTTAGTATCGAAATTTAGCAGGGATAGAGGACGGTATGAGGCACACTCGTCCAATGGCTTATCCAGTGTAGGGATGGCAGCGATTATCGCCTCTCTCATCGTCTGCGGCATCGTGTCCGACACACACATATTATCAAAAAGTGTTGAAAGATGCGGGAGCAGTAAATCAAGAAAACATTTATAAAAGCAGACGGTAAGGCCATCCGACCCAGGAGCGCTCGTGGCCCTCATTCTAGTCAGGGCTAAGACAATCTCATCTTTTTCAATCGGTCGCGTAAGAAATTCACAGTGAGAGTTAGTGAGAAATGGTAGTTTAATATGCTCTAAATAGTGAAGTATTTCTGCCTCCTATACGGACGATCATGCCGAGTACAATTCCGAGTAGAATTGCCTGAACCTGTCCGCAATATCCACCTCTACCGTTAAAATCTCACCGTCGGCCGACTTAAGTTCCCAGACCTGCGTTCTACCACGTTTGGCCTTCAATATACGTGCAAAGACAGAACCTGGCCTATCCCCTTCACCGTATACTCGGGCCGTGGCGTATTTACCTAAATGTTTAACTTCACTGTCCGCTGCATCCTGATACTTGCCCAGTAGCTCTCTCATTTCACGCATGATCTCCTCGTCATTACACTCCAGCTGGCGCCGTTCTAGAGTGATTAGCTTACGCTCGAGATCCGCCAGTCTATGTTGGATAGAGCGCAGTACACCCAAGTATTTTGCCATGGCCACCCCTCGGATGTAGACCTTAAAGGTCACCCAGACCACCTGGAAGCTATCCACGGATCCCACATTCACCATAAAGAAAGTGTCAATGGCTTCAGCTATACCTTCTTTAAAGACAGGGTCCAATAAAGAATA
This sequence comes from Triturus cristatus, assembly GCF_964204655.1. NCBI lineage: Eukaryota > Metazoa > Chordata > Amphibia > Caudata > Salamandridae > Triturus > Triturus cristatus. Next base: position 627,252,938 of record NC_140584.1, on the reverse strand, counting down.
GGGCGGGAACCGCCAGGTGAACGGCGGGACAGCCTTCCTTGGCACGCTCAGTACCAGAAGTAGGGGAGAATGATCTGATAGTGTACGTGGAGGTATCTTACATTCCTGAGTGTAACACAAAAGAAGGGAAGATATCAACCAATAATCTATACGAGTGTGCAAATTATGATAAGCTGAGAAATGCGTGAAACCCCCTTTTTCTGGGTTTCTCGTTCGCCAGACATCACACAGATCCACGCCCAACAATACACTCTCAAGTGCCTTAGCTGCCGCCGAAGGGCACCTCGTCGGCCCCCCTGACCTGTCTAAATCCGGGTTCCTAACAAGGTTAAAGTCACCCCCCCAAAGGAAGCACGACTCCAGTTACTTATAGAGAGCGCTAGCAAGGTTATCATAAAACTCCGGGCAATCGTAATTAGGGCCATAGACGTTTACAACAATGAAATCAGCTCCTTTCCCATGACACCTGGAGAGTACAAATCGACCATCGCCGTCTGATTCTAGTTGGACCATTGTAATAGCTGACCTGGGGTTCACCCACGTCAGCACCCCTCTAGCATGCGTAGTGAATCCTGATGCGCTAATGTTGCCTATTAGGCCTCTACTACGCAGCAATGGACTGGACAGGGGCAGATGCGTTTCCTGTAGCAAGGCTACATCAATATTATGCCTGTGAAGATAATTCAGCACTTTGCGCAGCTTCCGGTGGTCGTTCAGCCCCCGTACATTCCATGTAAGAGCAGGAATGTGCCTATGGTCTCTAACGTGTGTGCCTCACTATGTCCCGCACCATGTGGAATGTAGCGCATTATGTAACCCGACCCACACCACAAAGAACTGGAATTCACATTGTGCACATTTAGACGCAAAGCTTCGTATGACTTTAAGAACAACAAGTTCCCGTCCAGCAGCCCACCCTCCACACACATCAGACCTCCCCCAACTTGGTTGTGGCTCATCCCTTTAAACACTCATCCACCCAAAAAAACAAATATGCACTCCCTTGCGTGCTGCAATCGAGGGCAGATGTTGCTCGCTCTTCAATATACAGCTGTGAAAGCACTGTAAACAGTTCACCCCCACGCATCGTCAAAGAAAGAGTGTACAGTCTCACAGATCAAATAAATGTAGACCATAACTTTCAAACTACTCAAGCCTGGCCATAGAGCCCCTTCACTCAAATCACATAAATTTGCAGCTCCAGGTCTTCAACTGGTAGAAGTTCCATTGCGTTCGTTGCCAAACCTACGCCCTCCCGCTCCCCCTCTTGGCTACCCCCGACACCAAGCAGCATCCAACCCCATGGGCCATCGGTCCGTTCCATGAGGCGTTCGGGTTAGTGGTCCAGAGTTCCTCCCCCCACACCAGACGAGTTAGGGAGCCATACCCCCTTACAGACATCATCCTAAGAGGACACTTAACCACCCGCAGAACCACATCCCACATGCCGGAAGACCATACTTATCGTCCATTAGCTGTTAGCTCCATCAGTCCTGATCGTCAAGTGAACCCCCAGACGCCTCAGTCACCAGTTGTCGCTCCGGACTGGCGCCGCTCCTTGGTCCAGCCTTTTAGGGCCTTTTGTAAGGCTTTGGGATCCGTGAAGATGTGAGAATGCCTGTCTATTGACCCAGAGTTTTATAGGGCACAGCATAGCGTAGTCAATACCCAAGTCGCAAAGTTGCTTTTTCATGGGAACAAACTGGTGACGAGCTTCCTGCACCCGAATGGTGAAATCTGGGAACAAAGATATTTCAGAGCCTTCGTACTGCAAAGAGCGTTTCTCCCTTGCCAATCTTAGTGCTGTATCCCTGTCCCGGTAGTTGAGCAGTTTAGCGATGATCGGACGTTTTGGCGCTCCCGGAGATGGGCGAGGTCCTAGAGAGCGGTGCGCTCTCTCTACCACGAACATGGCAGAGAAAACCCCTTCACCCAACAGTGTGATCAGCAGCTTTTCAACAAAGTATTCCATGTTTCCAGTGGGTGTAGTCTCCGGCAGACCTGTGATTCTTCCAAATCCTCTGTTTTGTCTTGGAGAACTCACAGGACTCTCCCCAGTTGCTTATGCTCCGAGTCCAAGGTGGTGTGCGCTTCCTCCACCTCCGTTAATCTCCGCTCGGTCATGTCCAATCGTTCCGCATGCTTGTCTAAGCACTCCGCCATTCTGTCCAAGCGTTAGTAAAGGGCATCCATCTTAGTGCCCAAGGAGTTGATTCCACTTTGAAAGTTTTTCTCCATAGCCACCAGCATCTCATGGAGATCTGGACTTGGGTCTTCTAACGTGGTTCTACTCTGCATCTGCTCCACCCCCCGTAGTGGCGTCCTGCGATTTCAACCTTTTTTGTTCGAAGGAGAGCTTGGGCTGGGCCTTGAACTCCCTACCCATGCCGACCTTCAGTGGAACTCACCAAGCTGGGGACCACAACGTAGCAAGCCCAGATTCTCTCAAGCCAGGCACCAGGCGTGGTGAAAGGGTTCCCCCCAAGTCCACTGGGCCGTATCACAGGCAGGCGTAGTCCAAGGTAGGTCCCCCTTCAGAGTAAAACTGGTGTCTTGTGTCCGTTAGTCTGCGAGACAGTGCAACAGTGCGCAAATCTGCCCCTCGATCCAGGCAGCAGATGGCGGACGATCTGAGGGTGCCCCAGCCTCCAGCAACTAAAACATCAGCAGCGATCCAGGTCGGCTCCACGGTATTATGGGCAGCCCAGCTGGCCTTCACTCCACAGTATGCCTCAACACTACCGAAGGCCACAGTGGAGCACGATGGACCAGAGCCAGGGGGAGAAGCAGAGTACGATCGCTAGCGCTAATCTCTGTGAGGCACTCTGCACTTTCTCAGCTCCAGCATACCTGCGCAGGGCCCATGTTCCAGCACAGCCGCTCCTGGGCAGTCAAATCTATTCCGAATCACCGTGGCGATCCCCGCTGCACTAACCACGCCTGACTTTCCCTGGGGGGGGGGGTCTAAGCAGGCATTCACGCTCTGGGCCGGTACTCACCAGGCCTGGCCACCACCTGTAGCAGCTCTCAGCCTGAGCGCCGAGCACGAAACCCACACGGAAAGTAGGCAAGCAGTCACTGGGGGTGGCGGGGGGGGGGATGGAGGTTCCACGCCGTATGTTGTTAAGGGCTCACATCAAAGGCAGCACACCTCGTCGGCACTGAGGCAACCTCCCGGGCTCCGTGGGAGGAGAAGACAGGGGCTCCCGGTTGAAGCGCGCATGTCGCCCTCTGCTTCCCGCCAGAGGTCAGACAGCCGGTCCCGGCGTCACGTTCCACCCCCGCCTCACTCCTTACTCTTTACAAACAGCATCACGTTGCAGACAGGTTCCAAGGAAGGGGAGAGGCGAGGTCCAAGTCACGAAGACAGCCCCAGAGGGCGAGACGGCAACCCAGCACTCCACTTCACAGCCGCTTGTCGCGTACCAGCCACAGCAGCGCACTACAGCTCGGGGATCCTGGCCTAACGAGGCCTGAGACTTCCGGATCGACTATCTCCGCTTGTGGTGATCGGAGCAGAGCCGGAGTACAATCCTCAGGAACCCGGCTCGCTCCGACTTTCAGAGCTTAGCTTTGGCAGTATAGAACACAGAGAAACTGTCGGATTCCTGGTGAAGAGTGTGACGATACTATGGAGCTCAAGGTTCAAGCGACCATCTTGGTCGCGAGCAAATTCCGCCTCCATTGAGGAGCTTCTGATGGCTGGTAGCTTTCAATGATTAGTAATGTTAATAAATGTGCAGGCATGGGGCACAAAACAACACACAATTTATTCAGCAACTGCCACAATTTCATCCTACAGGAAAAGGGGCAACCCATCAACTCAGGGACCTGTGTAATCAAGTAACAAAGCAAAACAGTAGTGCCTCAAGGGAGAAGTGTGAACCTCTACTTCTTAGGAAAGACTAAATGTAACTATCAAGAGATTGGTTTAATTTCTCAGTACGACCGTTTTATTTAAATTTCCTAAACAATAGAAAAAAATATTTCAATTTTATATACTGTCTTATTGAGAAATGGGACAAGTCTCTTGATGGTCAAAGTTATCTCTCCTAGGAAGTAGAGGTTCACACTTGCCCCTTAAGGGACCACTGTTTTGCTCCATTACTAATTTATCCTACTATACTTTACTTTTTAATGCCTAACGGGTTGAGACTGTCTCATAAAACATCGTAGATGCAACCTGGTTATCTCACGAAAGTACATTTGCTGATTTCCCATCATCTAACCAAGTAAAGGCCAACTGACTTCAACCTAACTTTATAAGACATTGTGGGTCAGAAAAACACAAATAAGGTTAACTTGTGGCCTCTAAATTCACTGCAAAATTTTACAGCGAAAGCCCAGTAACACATGACAGTAACACACAACTCCAAACAACCTTTGTCTGGAGAGACCATTTTATGGTATTCAGGGTTTTCTCTGTGGCAGACATAGTTTTTTACTTTGCCTGCAATGTTTTAAAAATTTGAAACTTCACTAGCGTGAGATGATCCGGGCAAAAAACATTTTGGAAGAGAATATTTTGTCGTTTTTTTTATATAGAAAGCTACTTCTATCACATATGAAACCACAATTTGCAAACTTTCTGAAGCTTTAAGAAGATGGTGAAGTTTTAAAGATGTAGAGGGAAAACATTTGCAGCTATTACATCACTAGTTTTTCCTCACTCCTTCTAAATTAATTTGATATCTGATGAGTAGATTTGAGGATCTCTATACTAACAAGTAGTATTTGAAACAGAGCTAGGGTAATAGTTACAAACCTGTTTTTGATGTGCTGCATAGATCCGATGCACTGGAACGCTCCCCGGACCATGATGGCCAGCCTTGTGCACAGAGCTTCGCACTCCTCCATGCTGTAACATAAGCAGTATTGTAATTTACGATGAGGTTGGGAGCAGGCCTTTATCATACATAATGCACTGAAGGTCCTTGAGATAAGCCACTAGGATATCAAAACAGTCAGTCGGGGCTCACTGTCATCTTAGAATATGTCCGGTTCCTAGCTGCACTGCAACGTGTGAGCATTTTATGCATAACTCGATCAGCCCCCCAATGCCACGAAGTACTAGCTTCATCAGATCTCGGGCTCACATCTATAGAGACCTGACGTTTAACTTTACTGGGACCCAGAAGCCCTACCGTACTCTCTTCACCAACTTCCATTGACTTCAGAAAGCTAGCTTCACCCAATGTCCCTGATTCCCAGCTTAACTAAATCCCAAGAAGCACTGATTGCGATGAGGCACCCGCAGCCCTGCTATCGAGTGCCAACGGGATCTGCTTAAGCATCCCTGTGGGAATGTGGTGAGCTGAGAGAGGGAATGGAAATAGCGAGGGAGGGGGAAGGAAATGCTAGCTTCACCAAAAGCCAGGACCCCTTCAGTCTACGCCTCAGCAGCCTTCAGGGCACCAGATTTCTAGCTTTCTTAGACTCAGATTCATGGCTTCACCAAAGGCCCATAACCTCCAGCTTCATCATCTCTCAAAAACCCACAGCTCTTAGTTTTCACCATCAGCTCCGAAGAAGGTTTTAATTCCTACCTTCAACAGCCCCTTTAGTTTATGATTCCTAGCACATGCCAACTCAGAAGGCCTCTTGATTACCATCCTCTTAGCTCAAGCAGACCTCTAATTCCTTGCTTGATCAACTCCTAGGGTACCAAATTCGCCATCTCCTGAATTACCAGCTCGGAGGGGTCGTCTCAGTTACATCTTCACCACTGAACAGGGATTCCTGGTTTCACCAGTTCCCAAGAGCCCTGACTCACATTTTCACCAGCTCCCAGTGACATGGATTCCCAATTTCAGCATCTATCAGAAGCAATGATCCCTGGCTTTATCTGCTCCCTGGAGACCCGACTCCTATCTTAGCCAGCATCCAGGAAGGCCTGTATCCCAGGTTTCACCAGCTCCACTAGCTCACAGCACCCCCATGTCACACTGACCTCTGACTTCCTTAGCCATCAGTCAGCACATGCCTTGTGTACAGCGGTACCCAGGCATTCCTTCATATACAATAGCTGGACTGAAGACACTGTAACCAAAACGCCCTCAAAAGGAATCTACATCAATTGTGGCACTAGACAGCATCCTTCTTGAACCAGAGACAAGTTTCCTTCTACGTGTACTTCTGAGCATCTCTGTGCCTCCTTCCTTGCAGCGGATTGCGAACAGAGAGTTGTTCTCGCCACATACAGGGGAGCTATTTCGCTAGGTGCGGGGCTGGCAGCTGGCGTCATTCAGTCATGGCATCATTCACATTCTGCTGAAGCTTTGCCTTTGAAGATCATTAAATCAAACCACCTGCTGCATTGAGCTGTCCAGCAAAGGGCAGGCTTCTCGGCCGGCTCCCAGCAAGCAGCAGGAATACACAACACATCCCCCCTGTGAGGGAGGGGCGACGAGGCACCCGCAGCCAAGCGAGCGGGCACTGATGTGACCAGCTTCAGCATCCCCGTGGGAAGGCGGTGAGCCGAGAGAGGAGGAGATGGCATGGAAATAGCGAGGGAGGAGGAGAGGAATGGGAAAGGCCCCAGCACACAAGAAAGAGAGGGGAAGGAGCACATAAGAAAGAGAGGGGAAGGAAGGGAGCGAGAACGACCTTGATGTAAAAGTATGAACTGAAGCAGGGACAGGGAGAAATGGGGACAGGTAGAGGGAGGGAAGACTCGAGGGCGAAGGACACAGAGATGGGAAAATTGTCCTGCATGGAAAAAAGAGAGGAAGGTGGAAAGCAAGCTCGAGTCATACAAATACAGAAAGTGAGACAGGGTTAGGGAGAGATGTAGCGGAGGAAAAGGCTGGGAAAGAGAAAGGGTGAAAGAAACAGAGGTGGTAAAACAGTTGTACTTAGAAAAGAGAGATGTAGGAAAGAACAAATCATACAGAGAAAGAAACTGAGCCAGGGCCAGGGAGGGATGGGACAGACCAAAGAGGTGGAAACAGATGATCTAGGAGGGAAGACATGATGAAGAGGGAGGGTGGAAGAGGAGAAACAGTATCTGACAGGGACTTTACATAATTGAGCATTTAGTTTAATTAGCTTTATCTCAGTTATCCTCCAAGTTACTACTATTACCACTCCACCTTTTCGTGGGGATCCACTCTCCCTAAACAAGAGGAGTGGTGAAGAGAGAGAGAACATATAACATGAAGATATATATGTGACGGCTAGAGGAAAGGGGCAGATGAAAATGGAATAACCTTGGGGCATATCAACAACAACTGGCGATAATTATCGCTAAGCGCACTTAGCGCTAGGATAATTATCGCCGCCTAGCGTGGATTTTTATCGCTGAGATAGCGTGCTATTAGCAACGCTTATCTCAAAAGCGATAAAAATCCTCACGCTAACTGCCTAACGTGAGATTATCGCTGGAAACCCAGCGATAGTCTCACGTTAGCTTGTTGATAGGGACTCACAAACTTAGCCATGATATCCTCCTTCCATAGGATATCATGGCTAAGTCAGTCCTGAAGCAGGCGTAAGGAAAGTAGCGATAACAGGGGTTATCGCTACTTTTCCTGCCGCTATGCTTCATAGCGTGGGGCTTGATGATAGGAGAAATGTCGCTTAGCGACATTTCTCCTATCATGTCAGGTCAGGAACGCCCACTTTGCATCTCATTAGAGATGCAAAGCTGGGCGTTAGGAATCCCCACGCTAAAGCAAGGTTTCACGCGTTGGCGTGACCTTGCTAATTAAGCGATAAAATTATCGCCGCTTTTCGTCCGAAAACGGCCGCTAAAGCGGCGATAATTTATTATTGCCTCCTTGTAAATATGCCCCCCGTGTGATTAAGGAAAGGAGATAAAAGGGGAAACGTAAAGGAGAAACAGAAATGTCAGCGCTGAAAAGAGGGTGACAAACGAAGACATAAATAAGATGTTAAAGATAATGCTTAAAGGTTGATAAACAGAGAGGAGAGTCAGAGTAGAGTCAGAGACGCGGTTGGTGAGACGGAGGAAGAGGGGGTAAGGAGTGATACAGCGAAGGGGACCAATAAACTAAGTCCCAGGGGGGGAAAACAACACAAGTTAAAGTGAATAATAAAGGACTTATAATACCCTACTTCTAGATCGTGGCCTATTGCCGGGAATAAGGGGTAGGTTGTGAGTGGTGGCTCTGGGCATGCCAGCCTCCCTGCAGGAAGGGGCTGCATTGCATCAGAGCGCCGAGGCCGTACATCAGTAAAATGGCACAATCCGGCTAAATTCCCCATCATCACTCTCCCAGTGGTATGAATTATCTCGAGGCAAGAGGCCTATCAGGTGTAGCATGAGGTGGGCCATTCAGTTAGTGAAAGTATCATATGTTAGATTTACATTACATGGGAGTACCTTTAGGGGAGGGAAAACATAGGGTTGCCCCAGGAGACTGACCAGTAAGGAAAGGTTGACCATGGGGGAGAGGAAGATACAGAGGAAATGCCAGTTTTATATATGGTCAGAACTTTTTCTCAGGTTTTCCCAGGTGCCCTTTTAAGGGTATGGCACAGTGGCATAATCTGCCATTCCGGGGACTGTCCCATCCTTTCTGGCACATGAAAATAACGAGCTGTACATTGATGTGGTGCTACTAGGAAGATGCAATAAGTAGACCTACCTACCAACCATAAGTAAAATGGCTACAACCTAGTCAACACCCATGTGTTTCATTCAAGTTGGTTGACCGAGCTAAATCAGCTGGCGGGGATTCAGGTTGTGCCAAGTTTCTCCTGCCAACCACGAGAATGTGTGTGTCTAACAGAGAAAATGGCAAAAAGATAAAAGAAAAGGAGTGGTAATGAGGAACACTAGTATTTCACTGAAAAAGGAAAAAGAGAGGCGAACATGAACTGCAATGAGAACAAGTTTAAATTAAAGAAAAGTAAAAAGGAGTGGTATTGAGAGAAGTGAAATAGAAGAAGGGGAAACAGAAGCAACTAGCATAATAAAAGCATAGTGATAATGAGGGAAGATGTAAAAAGGAGAAAGTTGCGACATTAAATAGGGAACTATCCAGGAGAAAGGGAAGATTTAAGAAAAGGGAAAAAACAAATGAGATGTATAGCTGAAAGTCCAAATAGTGAAGAGAAGTGGTGAAAAAGAGAGCTAGAGTGGTAAAAAATAAGCAAGTTGAAATATAAAAGAACAGGAATGATAAAGAAGGATGAAGAAACACAGAAAAACTTCCTTAAGACGGATCAAGGAGACATAGAACAAAGAAGGGTTAAGAGGCAGTGAGTATTAAACAGGTTGATGAAGAGGTCAGAGAAAAAGAAGAGGAGAACAAGGTAAATGCATAGGCAACTGAATGAGGGAAGAGGAAAGCAATAGATACTGAAGAGAGGGAGAAATGTGAGGAAATACTATATGGAGATACTGATAGAAGAAGCGAGCAGGAGATATAGGAAACAAGCATTGGCAAAGCCAATACGTCTTGTCTTTATAATGTGAGTGTCGACCCCTTGGCTTTGTGAATGGTTATAAAGTATTGTTTTCAAAAGTTAAAGAAAGAAACATTTCAAAATACTGAAGGAAGAGCAAACCCATATCTTATATAGTATCTCAAAACTGTACCTTGAATTCAATGTTTTTAATCTTTATAAATGACAAGGTTTATTTTTCAAAATACTTTTCAGGAAACTATGGCAATTTACAAGGAATACGGAAGACTTGACGGAAGGCGTGACCTTGCTAATTAAGCGATAAAATTATCGCCGCTTTTCGTCCGAAAACGGCCGCTAAAGCGGCGATAATTTATTATTGCCTCCTTGTAAATATGCCCCCCGTGTGATTAAGGAAAGGAGATAAAAGGGGAAACGTAAAGGAGAAACAGAAATGTCAGCGCTGAAAAGAGGGTGACAAACGAAGACATAAATAAGATGTTAAAGATAATGCTTAAAGGTTGATAAACAGAGAGGAGAGTCAGAGTAGAGTCAGAGACGCGGTTGGTGAGACGGAGGAAGAGGGGGTAAGGAGTGATACAGCGAAGGGGACCAATAAACTAAGTCCCAGGGGGGGAAAACAACACAAGTTAAAGTGAATAATAAAGGACTTATAATACCCTACTTCTAGATCGTGGCCTATTGCCGGGAATAAGGGGTAGGTTGTGAGTGGTGGCTCTGGGCATGCCAGCCTCCCTGCAGGAAGGGGCTGCATTGCATCAGAGCGCCGAGGCCGTACATCAGTAAAATGGCACAATCCGGCTAAATTCCCCATCATCACTCTCCCAGTGGTATGAATTATCTCGAGGCAAGAGGCCTATCAGGTGTAGCATGAGGTGGGCCATTCAGTTAGTGAAAGTATCATATGTTAGATTTACATTACATGGGAGTACCTTTAGGGGAGGGAAAACATAGGGTTGCCCCAGGAGACTGACCAGTAAGGAAAGGTTGACCATGGGGGAGAGGAAGATACAGAGGAAATGCCAGTTTTATATATGGTCAGAACTTTTTCTCAGGTTTTCCCAGGTGCCCTTTTAAGGGTATGGCACAGTGGCATAATCTGCCATTCCGGGGACTGTCCCATCCTTTCTGGCACATGAAAATAACGAGCTGTACATTGATGTGGTGCTACTAGGAAGATGCAATAAGTAGACCTACCTACCAACCATAAGTAAAATGGCTACAACCTAGTCAACACCCATGTGTTTCATTCAAGTTGGTTGACCGAGCTAAATCAGCTGGCGGGGATTCAGGTTGTGCCAAGTTTCTCCTGCCAACCACGAGAATGTGTGTGTCTAACAGAGAAAATGGCAAAAAGATAAAAGAAAAGGAGTGGTAATGAGGAACACTAGTATTTCACTGAAAAAGGAAAAAGAGAGGCGAACATGAACTGCAATGAGAACAAGTTTAAATTAAAGAAAAGTAAAAAGGAGTGGTATTGAGAGAAGTGAAATAGAAGAAGGGGAAACAGAAGCAACTAGCATAATAAAAGCATAGTGATAATGAGGGAAGATGTAAAAAGGAGAAAGTTGCGACATTAAATAGGGAACTATCCAGGAGAAAGGGAAGATTTAAGAAAAGGGAAAAAACAAATGAGATGTATAGCTGAAAGTCCAAATAGTGAAGAGAAGTGGTGAAAAAGAGAGCTAGAGTGGTAAAAAATAAGCAAGTTGAAATATAAAAGAACAGGAATGATAAAGAAGGATGAAGAAACACAGAAAAACTTCCTTAAGACGGATCAAGGAGACATAGAACAAAGAAGGGTTAAGAGGCAGTGAGTATTAAACAGGTTGATGAAGAGGTCAGAGAAAAAGAAGAGGAGAACAAGGTAAATGCATAGGCAACTGAATGAGGGAAGAGGAAAGCAATAGATACTGAAGAGAGGGAGAAATGTGAGGAAATACTATATGGAGATACTGATAGAAGAAGCGAGCAGGAGATATAGGAAACAAGCATTGGCAAAGCCAATACGTCTTGTCTTTATAATGTGAGTGTCGACCCCTTGGCTTTGTGAATGGTTATAAAGTATTGTTTTCAAAAGTTAAAGAAAGAAACATTTCAAAATACTGAAGGAAGAGCAAACCCATATCTTATATAGTATCTCAAAACTGTACCTTGAATTCAATGTTTTTAATCTTTATAAATGACAAGGTTTATTTTTCAAAATACTTTTCAGGAAACTATGGCAATTTACAAGGAATACGGAAGACTCCGAATTTAAAGGAAAACACTTGCCAAGGCTTTATTTACTTTCCACAGGATTCAGCCACGTGGGCCTCTGCAGTAGCCCAATGAGCAGGTTCCTGGGCCTCCGGGCAAAGACTCATACTAGGTACACATTTTGCCTCAGATGCCAGCTGAGTAAGTGCAGTAGATGGCCCTCCCCCAGATCGATAAAAGTCTTTCTGTGCCAAAGCTTGTTCTTTCATACAATGTTTGGAATGCAGTTGATAAAACAAAACAGCCCTTAAAGTCTGCTCTTCAGCCAGACTCCAGCAAACATATACCTGTTGCTGTGTTTTTAAAGAGGCAGGAAGGGCTGCAGAGCAGCATGGGGCGGGGGCAGGTATTTGAAGGGGAAAGCAGCAGATGAGTGTGTGAACTGTTATGGAGAGCTGAATGAAAAAGAAAATAATGGTTCCATAAATGTGAGCAGTGGAAGGATACAAGCCAGCTAATCAAAAGGACCAGAAAGAGGGTGTGCTCGATGGAAAGGATAAATGAAGAATATCGCAAAGAAAGCAAGCAAAGTAGTTGGTAAGCTATGGGAGGCTTCTAAGCCCAACTGGATGTTCAAAACAGGTCTTTCACAATCAGACATAATCAGACAGCTTGAGCTGCCTGGTACGTGAGAGCAAACAAAGAGCAGCAACAGGAATCACAATAACCCATGCAGAAGAGTGAAGGCATAAAACATAGAATAGAAGCAGGCAATGTGACATCAGAGCTAGACGAGGGTTCGAGAAATGGAAGTAGAACCAGGGAGGGAAAGTGCTGAGTGAAAGAACTACAGAAGAAGGAAGAGATGGAGACAGAAAAGAAGAGTCTGTAAGACTGAAAGAAATAGAGATGAAAATCAAGAGTGGAGAGGTGCTAGATATGGACGGAATGTGGAGAACACTACATACGACAGCTGAAGAAGAAGAACAATGAGGTAGGGAGAGAGAGAGGTGAAGAATGTTTGAAAAGGGGATAAAGTGACACAAAGAGAGGGGAAAAATGAAATGAATGAAAGGAAAGGGACACATATATAGCGCATGGCTACCCGGAGGCCTCCCAGCGCTGGGCGTGACCAGTACTCAGAAACACAGACATTAGGGGAATAGGAAAGTTTTAAGTTGTTTATGGAAGATGTGGTAGCTGGGTTCCCTGCGGAGATGGAGTGGGAGTGCATTCCATAGTTTTGCAGCGTTAAGGGAGAAGCGTCGACCCCCGGTTCTATACATACAGGTGGGAAGACTGTGAAGAGTGAGAGAAGGGTAAAGTGCGGAAAGGTAAAGTGGGGCAGGGAGACAGAAGGAGGCAGGAAGAGAAAAGAGGGCAGGGAACGGAAGATGAGGCTACAGGACTGTAGCTGTCCTGTTTCAAGGGGACTCTGTGCTCTGATTAAAGTGTAATGTATGAGTGTAACTGCAGATAATTATACTAAAAATAACAGGGGCTGAAGGTATGAATTGACTACAGGAACGCCAGTACTTTGTATCAAGGTTCATGAACAAGCCAAAAAGTCATCTGTGTCTTCACACAGCTTGGCTGTTGTGTAAATGATAACAGTATAATCTCTGCCACCCAGACGTGTAGTTTACGTCTGAACTACCCAGAGCTTCAGACAATTAAAAATGAGGCAGATTAGGTAGAGATCTTCGGTTTTGAGTTACAAGTCATAGTCGCATGTGCCAAAGGCCACATATGCAAGAGTTTCCTGGCACAAACCGTGTGGGTAAACATCCACAGGATGGAAAATTTGCCAACTATTCAACTAGGATGACCACCTCACACCACGTCAATATGCACTACGCTTCCAGTCCTAGCCTTTTATGTGGCAGACTAATGCATTCTGGTTGTTGTAGTCTTTGTTTGCTTCCACTGAACTAATTAGACTAACACACTTAATTGCAATGATTGAAGGTGAAAAGTTTAGGACTGCAACCAGTGCACATAATCACATAGAGTGAGGTAGCAACCCATTTAAAAACTTTTTAGGCAGTAACACCTGCTTGTGCCTTTATCAGGATTAGCGTGGGGTTTGTAATGAGCGCCTGAATGTTTTTCTCTATGAGAGGAATACTAAGAAGAAGTCAACCGTTTTATTTAGCCTTGCATGACTTTATTTCACTATACAATTAATTGAAGTCCTATATATATATATATATATATATATATATATATATATATATATATATATATATATATATATATATATATATATATATATATATATATATTCACCAAGGTGCCCCGGATCGTGAGAACGCCACTCCACGAAGATGGAACGCGTTTCGTTGCACCATGCAACTTCTTTCCCTATATAAATATATATATAAATATGTGATCAAGGCCACCTGCTGGCCGAAACGCGTAATGGCATGTCATGCCGATGCTGACTTTTGAATAAATCTCCTTGAAGCACGATCAGGTGTCCGTGTGCTTTCTCCTCGCCTGCTTGGAAGTGGATGAATGCGCCTGGTACTCTCATATATATATATATAATATATATATATATATATATATATATATATATATATATATATATATATATATATATATATATATATATATATATATATATATATATATATATATATATATTCACCAAGGTGCCCCGGATCGTGAGAACGCCACTCCACGAAGATGGATTCAAATCCTTTATTGGCCAAATCACGGTACACAGCCCCAACTGATATGAGTCCCTGACGCGTTTCGTTGCACCATGCAACTTCTTCATAGGGAAAGAAGTTGCATGGTGCAACGAAACGCGTTCCATCTTCGTGGAGTGGCGTTCTCACGATCCGGGGCACCTTGGTGAATATATATATATATATATATATATATATATATATATATATATATATATATATATATATATATATATAGGACTTCAATTAATTGTATAGTGAAATAAAGTAATGCAATAAATATATATATATATATATATATATATATATATATATATATATATATATATATATATATATATATATATATATATATATATATATATATATATATATTTCTGCCCCCTCACACCACTTTAATGCTCTGCACTGAGGGCTGTGTCATACTTTCCATACAGAGAGAGCTGCTAACAACCGGCCCCAGAAAATACTGAGTGATAAATGCAGCAGGTCATTTATTTTGATGTCACTTGGGTGAAATGAGAAGGACCTTGCAATAGAGAGAACTTGTCTGCTGTTGAAAACATTATAACGACAGCGTTGTTAGTAGGCAATACCATTACATCGCAAGTCATTACACGACTTGCTGTAGGGGGAGCACTTGCATTGGATTTAAAATCCAACACCTTCCCTGCTGTTGCGCAAACTGGAGTAGGAATAGTAAATAATACTATTCCTAAGTCCAGCGCACCCTACAGCACGTTGTTGTAATGACTTGCGATGTAATGGTATTGTGTACTAACAACGTGGTCGTTGTAACGACTGCGTTGTAATGGCATGCAATATAATCGGATGTGTTGTAAACATTTATATTCGATAGGGAGACATCGACCACTCCGGTTTTAAAGGGAGATTTACAGCCTACCTAGTTCCTCTGCAAAACAGATGGGGCTTCGGAAGAGTCAGTCAGTTGACCTACACACACTTACTACATTGGAAAGCTTATATGTTGCTATATCTGAAAACCAGCGTAGTGTGCTTTATTTTCTCCAAGTAGTACTACGAATATACATCAAGACAACCAATAGGCACAGGATTTCTCCTATCTGAAAAATCGAACCCACACAAGCGCCTGGATATGCTCTCGGGTCATTAGTGCACTATACAAATCAATATAACATAACATAACATAACATAACACAGAAGGGATTCCATATCAAGTGGCTGTGGTAAATACCACATAGGGGTCGGAGCAATAGCGCACCCGGGAACTTAACTTCTGTATAAAATGTACATCTTCAGTTCAATCGCAAATGCAAAGGTTTAGCTGCTCCCCCACAGGTTCTCAACTATATGCTGAATAAAATAAATAAATAGATATAGTGTGACGGTGAATAAAGAGTACCATGCATACTGTCTGCCCACTGTCCTTTCCTCAGTGACATCGAAAAACCCTTCACAGTCTCTGTATGCACCCTCACTTTCTTCCTGAATCACAAGGAAAATGCTTACATCTCCATGGCTTCACCTTTAGAGCCTGGATAATCCCTGTTCTCTTTCTCAATTTCGCAAGAACAATTTTGAGAAGTGCTTGTTGCCGCCAGTCCTCATCACCCTCCTTCCCCTGTGAAAATGTGGACACAATGGTATGCATGGAAACCCTCAGGCAGCCGAACTACCCTCCTCAGCTCCATTGGCACCTTGAAAACCAACCAATGGACGACAGTCAAGGCAGCGCGTGCTCCTTCTACAGCTCAGAAATGCCCTTGCCTGCCCTAATATTCTCCTGACGTGGGCTTTAACAGGTCCAGGCGAGGATACCAAATTGCTGCAAGTCATACTTCCATAATGTCATAACTCAAAACACATGCTGAACAACAGGTCACTCTTGCCAAGAGCACTGTAAATTTCCCACATGACATGCCTTGGCACCAGGACACTCACCTGTGAGAAGTCAGCACCACGGCACACTTATCCCGCACTTCTTCTGAGATGACTTTCCACAGGTGTCGCTTTGTTTTGGGATCCATTCCAGAGCTTGGCTCATCCTTAATTAAAAATAAAAAAAATAAAGTAATACATTTTTTAACAGGAGATCATACCGTTGATGACAGAAGATATTTCTTAAAAATAGCGAATACTTTCATTCTTTTCCATTATCCCGCAGATAGTGGTTTTATACGACGCTTGTGAGAAAAACAGTGGAAGGCAAGACTTTTAACTGATCACAGAAAGCTATTGATTTGAGCACTGTGAAAGATGGTTTTGTATTAGCCTAATGGACAATGGAAGTTCCTTTTACAGCTTCACCATAAGTAAGAAAGACAACGGACACAAAAACAGGATCAGTTTGGCTGCTGGATCTCTTCAGATCTCAGCATACCACATTCTGTTTGGAAGACCCACAGGGACAGATGACAGAGAGATTGAAACCTGATCTGGTGAGGAAAGGCAAGAATGGCAGTAGTTACTTTAAAAAGAAAGAAACAGGCAGAAGAAAGATATAGGTCTATAATGAAGCCCAGATGTCATACCCCTTGTACATAGGTTTTGACTAAAAGTCAGATGAACCACAGCTACATTTACTGGTTGACAACAAAAACTTTAAATTTAACATATTACTTTTTATCAGCTTATTTCTGCATAAAAACCTTAACGTTTGGACTCTTTTATCCAGGAGCGCATCCAAATGGATATTCACCTGTGAGTTGTCTGCATACATATAACAAACAGTGGTAAAGCTAATGTGTCTCGCCTTTTGGCTTTGCCAGTATTGTTTGCCGATGATGCCGAGCAACAATGAAAAGAAAAAAAAGTTAGTAATGCTGAACAGCATCGGCAAAAAGACAATAAAGCTCAGCATGATGATGTAAATGTGTGCATGTGACATCATGCATGCACACATATGAATTTTGAAGCAATGGCAGTCCTAACATGTTGAGATATACGCATTTATGAATCACCAGTTATACGTATGCATACTTCATGATGTGGTGGTCTTTTGTTTTTATAAATTTACCATTCGAAGAGGGCAGACTCCAATCTTGGAGCAGTATAATAAAAAAAAAAAAGGTATGTAAAGCAAGACTACAGAAAGCAGCAGGAGTGAAGCAAAATGCAGCTACCGGGGCCTCCTAATAAAAAATATAAAAATACAAAAAATGGGACAGGAGGGATGAGGGTGCACTGAGCAAGTACATGACAGAACAAGAAGGTGCAGTGAGAAGGGCGGCGCCGTTGAGCAACGGAATGTGGTGGATTTATGATAAATAATAGCAGAGCAACACAATAGGCCTTTTGACAATGGATAGTGTCAGCCATCTGTAGACTAGACCTAAAAATATAGCCACAATTTCCTAATGAGTGCAGCTTGAGAGATAATAATTTCTAAGATATCCCATGTGTGATGGGCAACTAAAGTACACAGGAGCTGAGTAGGCCCTGCCTAACTGTTTTCCTTTCTTTGAAAACAGGCAAAAATAGATTGCTGCTTCCCACAGGTGAAGCACATTTAGTCATGGATATTATCCAAGGATGGAGATGGGGAATGAAAAACCATACACATAAAAAAACTCAGTTATTTCTCATGTGCTTGTTTAATTGCTAAATAATTTGAAAGGGGTTCATAAACTTTCAACGACATTTTCTTGAAGTTTTGATTTCCTTATATTTCTCCATGCCAATTCGTATTAATGTACCTCACCATGCCATTTTTAGAAGGGCAAACCTTAGCCTGGTATGTGCCGGGACCTAACCTTATATTGCAAATACAACCCAAAAAAATCTTTGAAGGAAGAAAGGAACTTGTGTCTTACACTGTCTCCTAGTGGGAAGAATCTTTATGGACAAGTCTTATCTCTGTTCCCCTGAACTTCTCTACTTTACCAGTAATAGGATGGAGGGTCCCCCGATGAGGGCGAGTGCTGCGGAGAGCTTCCTCTTGGTACCACAGCTGTATGACTCAGTGATCCGGCTTTTGTACTGCATCAGTTGAAGCTTGTTCAGAAGGTCATTCACCACCTGTGGGAATACAAGGACAAACCGCAAACCACTGGCAGGTTAGTGTTTGCAAGGAAAAGTACAACAAATTATTGTAAACAACACCAAGTGCCTAGTTGGTAAAATGGCAGTGTAAGGTCAACAAGAGGTGCAAAGACCTCTGTCTATTTCATAGTTTTTAAAGTAACTCAAGACAATGGGACTTATTTACAAGCCCCTTGCGATGCCGGTACGTCACTTTTTCCCAAATTAAAAGTGATGCACCGGCGGCGCAAATGGCTTGTAAATAAGCCCCTATATACAGTTTGGTGGGTGGTCTGCTTACCCGCCAGGCAGCCAAGAACACACCTCCTTTGGCCGAGAACTACCCACTATACTGAGAGGTCCTAGGAATACTATTAAGAACAATTGAATGTCTGCTGGATCCTATGTCACAGGATCAGATAGCTTTTTTCTATCACAGAAACAAACCCCTAAAGAGGGGCTTTTCCCTCCATTTGTAACCTCCAAGCTTTATCTGAGAGTCACAAATATAAAAAAAGAGCTTTGGAGGTCCGACCATAAATAGGGTGGCCCTTACGACCTTTAAAGCTGACACCACTGTTGCAGATGGGCTGCCGGCAATGGAAGCTCTTCCATCAGAAACCCAAAGTCTCCCTACAACAATTAGATTGGCAGATGTTCTGCATCCGCCAATCGCTAAATTATCCTCTTTGACTTTCATCCTTCTAAGATGAACTAAATGATAACTGTAAGGTGGACCAGTAATGTCTTCGAGTGGTGGTCCTGAAAAAAACCATATTTGCAATCCCCTAATGCCCACTCCGTCCAATCTACCCCACCTAGTGTGAAGCACTGAAATAACATAATTGTGCTGAGTGGGGGTTACTGCTTAAGTCGGTGACTTGTCCCTCCCACCAATTTATAGTTGGTTAAAATAAAACAGGTTTAGATTATTGCACTGGTTGTCTCTAGCACAGGGTGAGGTTCACAGCAGGCCATTTGAAGTTTGCAGCAAGCACATGTGTGTTCACCAAAATAAACTTCCTGCTCTGTAGTATTTTACACGTGCATATAGCTGGTGTCAGTGTGGCTACCCTGATGAACACAGCCCACCCTGTAGTGCAAGGCAGTGCCACCAATCACCTGATGGCTGTACCCTCCTGTGCTGCTTGGGACCTCAGCCTGCAGCCACAAGAATGTGCCCACATGCTCAGTTGTAGGGAGGAGTCACCCTGTTCTCAGCCAATAGAGAACAAAACATGTCAGACCTTCGCATCATCCAGTACTTGACCAATTGCAATACCCACAACTCCATTGGTTTGCTCATTCTATAGCTCCCTCTCAGGACCTAGTGCAAGAATTACACCAACTATGCCTTGAAAATACAACATTAAAGCAGACCTTGGTATTACAGTCCACAGATATCCCAATAGTTCCTTAAAGTGGCCAACATTTTACTGGAGATCCTGTGAATTTAGGAGAATTTTTGTATTTTCTTACAGTGCATTTTGCTTTTTGCCCTGCACAGTTCAATCAAGACTGAATAAAGGTGGGATCCTTGACTGGTTTCCTTATCAGACTTTCTTTGGCATGGGAAACCTCTCTAGTAAGAACTTTGGATGCCAGTTTGGAGACTTATGAAACCTGCTTGCTTGTATTTAGCAAAATATTTGAATGCCCACATTTGCAGCATTTCCCTGAGGCAGCATTGCGTGATATTCAGCAAGATGGAACAAATGTTTTGACTTAGGAGATTTAATCAATTAGCAACTGAAAACTCTTGGGTTGGAAGAACTTGAATGACTCTTTTTTCGACTAGTTTGAAAAGACAAGATTAAAGATGAGTTGGTTCCTTCTAATGTCCTACTTTATTTTCATTGATTTAGTGCTGTTAATTGAATATTGAACATTGATTACGTGAATGATCAAAAAAGAAGGAAGGCTTGTGGAAGTCATTCTCGCTGTACTACAGTTTCTTCATTTGGTCACCGTAATGTTCCAATGCTCAAGAAGAACCTATGTAAATAAGGCCAGCTGGTATCCCTTTGGGAGAGAATGGAAAAGACCTATGCCATATGGTTGGGTTGTATCACTATTGTGGAGATACCAAACATATGATTCAGATTTGTCCCAAATGACCTTAAACATTTTTAGGAAGAACCCAATCATCTACTGTGAACAAGAAGAATACAGGAGTTTGTTGGTTTCCTTCTATTGGATACTCTATGAAAAACGCTGATAATCATACATTTTTCCTTTATCAATTACATTAAGAACAGAAAAAGGGAGCGTTATTAATGCATACAATGCATACAATGTGTTGCTGGATAGTGGTGCCTGTAAAATATTAATTGATCTGTACAGGGCTACTAATAATAATATTCATAAATAGAGTTCAAAGAACTCCTGAAGTGACTCAAACTGTTGATGGGTTTTCATTAATTGCAGGGCCAGTAGGGGGCCTCTTTACTGTTGCAGATTACTATTGGAACTCATATCGAAGTGCTCTCCTTTAACATTATTACTTCTCCTAATTATGCCTTCATATTTGGAATTTCTTGGTGAAAGATGCATAATCCATGTCTCAACTAATTTACTAGAACTATATCTTTGACATCTCATTTTTGTCATGATCACTGTTATAGTTCAAGTTACTGGCCAACAAATAATGAGATAAAGTATTCTACTTGAAATGTAATAGTGGTTGACCTGTCACTTCAGTACCATGCTTTATCTTCAATTGTTTTTCAAGCCTACAGTCTGCTAATTTTTCCATCATACAAATATGATTGCAACATACCAACTGAACCTGGTACTATTGTTCCTATTAGATGCATTTATTCCTTGTAGGAAAAAGAGCAGTAGATACTGAGGTGCATTTGATGGATAATTTGCAAAGTGGGTTAATGGTTTTATCTTCCTCGCCAGCTATGGGACCATTGTGTTTTGTCTTTGATTGCCTGTTGATTAGGGAAGTTTAAATAATATTAGCCCAATGGAATGCTTCATTAACGACAATGGAATAGCTCTGGGCTTATAATTGCTGGAATAAGCCTTCTGCTCCAACATTTCAATGTTTGTCTATCAGTTTCTCCCTTCTTTAGTTTAGAACATTCTACCCTCAGTGGGTGGAATGTTCTAATAGCCTTATAGCCCTTCTGCCTCATGCTTTACTGATTCCCTCAGTATAGGATCGCGTCTACGGTTCAGGGTCTTTAACAACTGGTAAAGCGCTATGCAGTGGGCTATAACACTATATAATGATCAAGAGTCGCTATTGTTTACCTCTCATAAAGAACTGTCTAGTATTAGTCCATGGAAAATTATTCTTCACATAAATTAATTTGAGGGATTATAGTTTGATGTTACAAAGACTCCAGCAACATCATCTGTCTTGTAAACCTGAGAAAGGTGATTTCAATCAGGAAGAGCTTGCGTATCTTGGGTTTAGATTAAATGTTTCTGGATTTTTCATGTTTTTGATAGTAAGTTTTTTTTAAATGACCTTCACCTACTATTGTAAATGAGACTCCAAACTTTCTTGGATTTGGACAATTTGATTATATATTTATTAAGAATTATGCTGGGATAATAAGTGGCATCACACGTTATAAAGAAGGAAAACATGAAAAAGGGATTTTGCTAAGTTGATAAAGCTGGAAGGTCATCTGCTCAAAAGGATGTTTATCGAAGCACTAATTTTATGTCATCCTGATACTTCTACGAAATTTATTGCAAAAACAGATACCACTGCAAAACTATTGGGGCAATTTTGTTATAAGAACAAGAAGGTGCCGGACAAGAACATCCTGTCTTTTATTTGTTTCATGTTCTGTCAGAGAGGGAACATAGTGTTCAGTTCTTGGGAGAGAAATTCTTAATATGATTTATACTGAGTTGAGAAATCTTTTGAGGGGCACTAGAGAATTTTATGATGTATACTGAGTTGAGACATCTTTTGAGGGGCACTAGAGAATTATTTGAGATTCCCAAGACACCCCCGGGTATACGTGCGCTTTATAAATTACTGTAACATAACATAACATAACAATGATGAATGGAATTTCAGTGTTTCCACATTTTTCAACATTCATCAAGCTAAACAGGCATTTTTCTCAATGCTCAATCTCATCTTTATTCGGACACACTCACTTATGATCAACCTACAATTCCTTCTCATCATGTGGTTGGAATTGTTCAGTTTTTCTTAGCCAAAGCTAAGACACGCAAGAACAAATGGATTCAAAGGAGGAAGCTCTTTTTATTAAGACTCCTCTTGTTTGACAAAATGAGCTGTACTTCAGTTAACATGCCATTTTTGTCTCAACAAAATAACTACATCTTCTTGTGATGAAAAATGGGTCATGATTTTGCTATTTGTGCTCAGAGTAGTTATGACTACGTTGGATTTAGTTTTATAATATGTTATGTTCATTGTGTTTTTCAAGAATACATTCTTGCCTGTACTATTTTTGTCCAGGATAAATGATCATATTCAAAAAAAGAGTTTAGTATGTTTACAGCAGGCACAGGTGGCTTCTTAACATTGGCATACGGGTTTCTGCCGCTTTCATCATGGATACTACGTCTTAAGAGGAGTGTCTGGTGATAATAGGCACAGTAGATAGCTTTTTGAAGATGGCCTTTTTTCTCCTTTATCTAAGTAACCTGAAGTAGAAGAAACGATTGGGTTTTGTAAATTGCCATATTTCATAATCAAAGATCGCCATACAGTATTATTATTATTATTAATTTTCGACAGAGGGTTAATTGGTCTTGCATGTTGATGAAAACTTTTTCAGAGAGCCTCTAAAATGAACAAGCTCCTCCCTCTGGTTATCATTTCCAGACCACTTGAAAAAAAGAGAAAACGAATCGACTGTATATGCAATGCTACTATAATGTAACTCAAAAATAATTGATTTTCCTATTTACCAATTGTGGGATTTTCGTATAACACTACAGGTGGTTTCAGAATGTTTTCGCCATTTTAAAGTCAAGAAAGAGCAACATGCTGACAAATCAAGAATATCATATTCCCCTTTTGTCCCTGAACATATCATTTACTCATTAGATTACTCTAGTGGCTTTAGTGGCCTTTCACTTGATGCTACCTCACATTTGGCAGATTCTTCTGTCTGTCATCCTTCTTAGTTCAGATCATATGTTCCTCATCCTTATCATTGGCTTCTGTCTGAACCCTGCTAATTATTATGCAAGCACAACTAGACTATGAGGATCAAGACATTTGTGATTCTCTGATATTTTGAGGTTATCTTAATTTCTTGATTCAGAAAGATTATCCCTTTAGTGAGCTCACTTGAAAAGTACTTACCACAGCTACACACTCTTCCTATCAAACATACAGGTCTGCCTTCAGTTTTGACAGATATTATGCGCTACAATGCTGCACAAGTGGACATTTCACACAATACAAATGCTAGATAACATAACTTGCCCTCACTCAATTCTTATTTAAAGAGTCTATTTTCCCATGTCATTGCGTTCCCTGTTTCCAGTTTAGATATTTTCGTATAAATTCTACACTCAGCAACCCCCAGCCTATCAGTGCCGCCTCGACACAGAGACAAGATGCATTAAAGAAAATCATGGTATACTTGATCATTAATTTGATGGTTTGTGTAATGGCTCTTAGGGCAAAGTCAGCTCTCCCCTTACATTCTGTAGATTGACAATTTATAGCAACAAGCCACTGTGCCCTTTAATAGTCATGAGTCTAAGGGCTGACATTATAATATCACCCTACTCTAACATGATATGCCATTGTAGAACCAGTTTTGTTTTAGGTTCCATTTTGTGACACTTAATCGGAGCTCGCAGAGTGTCTAAAGATCTGCTTCTCTGTTAAACTTGCAGTGACCAGAAAGCCTTGAGAAATTATGAAAACCATGAGACTATGAGTGTACTGCAGCTGTGCTTTGGTTGGCAGAGTCAATATCCAAATATAGTTATATGCTTGTTGTTGATTAATGCTTAGATAAATATTTGGAAAGTCCCAACACTGGGTGTGCCAAGTTGGCTGTGTTAAGTACGAAATATGTATCAAAAGGTATACAGACTGATATGAATCATTGTGCTATGAAACAGCCCCTCTGGGATGCTGACTCCATGCTGCTACCTTTTAAAATAGTAATACTTTGAACATTACTGAGTACTTCTGCACCATATCTTGATTATACTATGCAGCGTGTTTGCGGTCCCTACGTCTTTATAATGTATTGGTCCCCAGCATTCTGTCTGAGAAAACATGGTAACATAATCCTAATCTTGAGGCAGCAGCACTGACTTCAAGGAGACTCAATGTCTACTTCAAGGTGTTTTGCCTGGTGTACCAAGCCTTCTATGAAATGCCTTTATCATATTATTGCCCTGAAAAATCAATCAAATCATTTATAAATGTATAAATAGAGTGAAGAATACGCTTCTACGGTAATTCCAGTTACATGGCAGTGGGAAAAAACACCCTTTCTTTACTCTTTGCAACAATCTTATTAAGGAATGGAACCAGGACATATTTTGCTCTCTGCTCTTTCCAAAAAGAGGAAATATAATCACAAAGAGTTTCCCCATCCCACTGGTGGCTATGCTTACCACTCTGATCTGCTTTTCTGGGATGCCATGTATCCTGGCGTAGTAATACAGGTGCTCCTCTCCTGTAAGCAGGTCATCTAAGGCATCCTCCTGAGGGCAGTATCCAAACGTTGACCAATCAGCATTGCAGTCAAGGACATTCACCAAGTTTCTGTATCACAAACAAACAAGGAATATGTCAGTCGATTTTAAAGCAGCGTCTCCACCCAGAATGTACAACGAACATGGTTAAAATCAGTGAGCTCTGTCATTAACATACACCCATGATTTGTGTATCGGTGTCATAATTGCGATGGAGACTGGCCCAATTGCAACCGTAGTGTGGAGACAGTGCAAATGTGATTTATGACAAGTCGTAAATCTATCTGACACCCTATTAATTGCTTCAGGCATATTCCATTCCATTGTTTTTAACTTGTCTGACCCATCACCATCTGGGGCCATGGGTATGCAGGCCCTCTTTGCTGCTGTCAAAGGGGGGACAGTCCAGTCTGGACTGACAAACTATGAGTCAACTGAATAGGAAGAGAAGCAAGTCCATAAATGATGCAGCTATGTTGGGCCTCATTACTGAGTGCGCCTTGAGATCCCATAACACAGCAAATGTGGAACACGCATCTGGGCATAACTGCGCTACTAGGGGAAATACACTTTGTATCATTCTAAAACACTGGTAATTACTCTGGGCACATTCAATTCCATTATGTTTTAGCTTGTGATCAAGTGTGTCACACCCTTCCCAGTTTTCCCTGATATGTCACTCTTTGCCCATTGACATTTCCCCTCCAACATCAGGTTAGATTGAATGTTAACATTTTTCCATTCTTACACAGGCACGTTGATCTTTCATGCCTCGGGAAAATAGTAAAAGCTATAGGTCTCAGTATCCAGTGCTGTGAAGGTGATTTAGCACTTTCTGGTGTTTTTGTAGGCAAACGCCTGTTAAACAAATACTGAAATTACATAATGTAACCCGGAGCAAAAAAGGAGCTATGCTTTATTTGCACCTAGGATTTGTGTGCACGATATTTACACTGATATGCAATTTGTATAGTTTTTATAATTAGCAATCAGTTTCAATATGTGTCAGTTCTCATGCATAAGGTGGACAGTCAGGAAACATTGGAAAGATTGAGTAGTGTCTCGATCCATAAAAATCTGATGCATTATATAAGGCGAATAAAAAGAATGATCATGTTTGCACATTTTCCTGAGTAGACGATTCAAGCCAAATGTGCATGGTTATATAGAAGGTTAAAGTATGCCTACTATACCTTCCCCAAATTAGAGTCTTAATGATTGTATGGCTTTCATCTGAACCCACTGGCGTGAACACCGTTTCTAAATCCAACTTTCCACTTCTGGGACGACGTCTGCTTTCACTTTTCCAGTCTCTGAGAAGCCCGCCTTGCCTGGAACAGTTTTATATGCCTGGAACAGTTTTTTATGCCACTTTTTACAGCAGCTATGAAGTGGCACTTAGAAGCATTTAATATTTTAGGTGGCCAAATGTAATGAAAGATTGGTTAAAAAAATAGTTGCAAATTGTGCACTGACCTTTTGCAACCAGTCCTTAATTTTGTGATGTGACCTATGTACTAACAAGTCGGATCGCAGAATCGTCAGTGGCAGGAAGCTGCAGGATGAACTGTCTAGGGTCATTAATTATGACCCCACCCCCCTATGATAATCTACAAACAATATAGGAACAGCAGACCACCACCTCCATTTGCATTCCTAAACGGGAAACGTCCATGGTCCATGTTCCTTAGAGGAAAAGCTGCTTCTTTGAAAAATAATAATAATAATAATACATTTCTCATTTGGGGAAACATTGGGAGGGTTAGGCAGTGGTGGTCTACTCTTCCTTGGAGGCTGCTGACATGGTTCACAAAGAGGATGATGTACCAAGAGTGATCCTTTCCCATTGTGAATCATTTAGCACCCGAACCCTGGTCACAAACCATTGATCTCTGATTTAGAAATAAATAAACAGGAAGCTGGCTACTCTTTCACGTCTCTTTTATATGCAATTAGGAACGAGACGCAAGAGCTCTTTCATAAGTCAGATTACATTTTTATACTTATAAATGGGCAATAAAAAGACCTTTTCGGTCACATACCTTGTGATTTTGCAAATGGGCTTTGTAAATCTGGCCTAATGGTGTCCTTGTTGGGTTGATTTTGTTATCATTGTCATCTTGCCTGACATTCAACTAGGTTACGAGGTGCACAAGGCTAACTAAGTTCCTCATTACAAGTTTGTCAGTATAGGTTGGGGTATTTACCACAGCAGTATGA
The DNA here is from genome assembly GCF_964204655.1 of Triturus cristatus. Taxonomy (NCBI): domain Eukaryota; kingdom Metazoa; phylum Chordata; class Amphibia; order Caudata; family Salamandridae; genus Triturus; species Triturus cristatus. Next base: position 627,225,756 of record NC_140584.1, on the reverse strand, counting down.
CAGAACCACGCATGACTTTACAACACAGCCCTTACAATGCATGCATCTTTACCATGCATGTCTTTACCACAAATGTATTTTACCACACATGTCTTTGCCACGAAAATGTAAGTATTTTCAGGTAAGTATAAACCCTTTATATACATATATAAAGGGTTTATACTTACCAGTAAAATACTTACATTTCTGTGGTAAAGGTATGCACGGTAAAGACATATGTGTGGTAAAATGTTTACAGGAAAGTATAAATCATATATATATATATATTACCTACTGGCGGTCGCCAGTAGGTAGTTATAGTTAGGACCTATTATCCATAGGAAATCCGCAACATTGTATTTGGAATAACTTTGGCGCCGGTTGATGAATCTTCGCAAAATTTTCAAAACTGGTGGGGCGCTCCGGTCCGCTCGTATCCGGAAAGTCTCGGGGTGATTCGTCAAGCAGGGGCCGAGAAAAAAGGGGGGTCCCAAAACGTGTTTTCCCAATGCAATTTTTCATAGGAATATATACATATATATATATATATATATGCATACACACACATACCTACATATGTATGTGTGTGTGTGTGTGTGAGTATATATAGATATATAAAATACACACTTATACATATATATATTACACACATGTACATAAATATATATATATATATATACACATATACAAACACACACACACACACACATATATATTCACTGATAAAACACAGGTTTCAGGGACGTTATAGTTAGGCTGACATTTTACTCATACAAAACCAGAGAAATGTGGCCGTTATAGTTAGCTGATCTAACTATAACTTGCCTCTCCACAAAGCACTGCTGATGACGTCCCATATTACATCACTCATGACATGGTCAGTGACATCACTGATGACATCACTCATAACATCACCAACAGCAACAGAATTTCAGAAAGAGAAAGAAAGGTGCAAAAAGAAGCAAAAGAAGTGCCGAAAGAAGCAACAGAGGTCCAGAAAGAGGCCTACTTCGACTGTACCTTTCCACAGACTTGTACAAAGTAGCCTAATCACTAATCCTTCTCTCAAGATGTCTTAAACCTCACTTTTCTCTTGAAGGTTTACTATTCATCAACTGCTCAAAATGTTAGGCCTACCATGAGGGGCTCTATAACACCTATATACATAAGACATGTCTATCTGTGCAACCGACTGATAGAGCAGAAGATTTGACCACCTACAGGAGAAGCTACCCGCTTTTTAAGCTACTATCTTCAGATGCATAACATATGTAAGAATACATGTACAAGTTGACATATACCTCAGCCACGAGGGCACACAGACCTTTAAACTTGACAGCTACCACTTCCCATTTTAGTACACAAAAAGAGGTAAGAGAAGTTCAGAGAGAAGCAAGAGAAGTGTAGAAAGAAAAACAAAAGAAGTGCAGAAACAGTAACAAATGTGCAAAAAGAGACAAGAGGAGTGCAGAAGAGGGAAGAAGGGTGCAGAAAGAGGCAAGAGTGGTGCAGAAATTTACAAGAGAGGTGCAGAAAGAAGAAAGAGCAGTGCAAAAGAACCAACAGAGGTACAGAAAGAGGCAAGACAGGTGCAGAAATAGGCAAGAGGAGTGCAGAAAGAGGCAAGAGAGGTACATAAATAGACAAGAAAGGTGCAGAAAGAGAGAAGAAGTGTGTAGAAAGAGGCATGGGATGAATAAAGAAGCAAGCGAGGTACATAAAGAAGCAAGAGGAGTTCAGAATGAAGCAACAGAGGTGCAGAAAGATGCAAGAGGGGTGCAGAAAGAGGCAACAGTGATGCAGAAGTAGGCTAGAGAACTGCAGGAAGAGGCAAGAGAGGTGCAGAAACAGGCAACAGAGGAGCAGACAGAGAGAACAGGGGTGCAGAAAGAGGGAAGGGGGCGCAAAAAGAAGCAAGAGAGGCACAGAAAGAGACAAGAGATGTGCACAAAGAGGGAAGAAGGGTGCATAAAGAGGTAAGAGGGGAGCGGAAAGAAGCAAGAGAGGTGCAGTAAGAAGTAAGAGAAGTACAGAATGAAGCAATAGGGGTGCAGAAAGAGGCAATAGGGGTGCAAAAAGAGGCAACAGAGGTGCAAAAGTAGGCAAAAGAACTGCAAAAAGAGGCAAGGGAAGTGCAGAAAGAGGCAAGAGAGTTGCAGAGACAGGCAAAAGGGGTGCAGAAACAGGGAACAGGGGTGCAGACAGGGGCAAGAGAAGTGCAGAAAGAGGGAAGAGGGGTGCAGAAAGAGGCAAGAGGGGTGCAGGAAAGAGGCAAGAGGGGTGCAGAAATTTGCAAGAGAGGTGAAGAAAGAAGCAAGAGCTGTGCAGAAAGAACCGACAGAGGTGCAGAAAGAGGCAAGATGGCTGCACACTAACACTTGTCGCTGCATTTTTGGTAATGTTTGAGCTGTTTGAGCTAGAAACAGGGTTTCTTTTGTTCAAATCTGCAGATTATGCAGCAGGTGATGGATTATGTGGCAAATGCAGAAAATGTATAATTTGTGCAAAAGTCGGTGCAGCCAAACAGTCGCATAATTCCAGTGGCCCTGCTCATACCTCTGACTAGGTTTAGAAGTACTCCTCATTGGTTCCTTCTTTTTTTGTGTCATTCAGTTTATACTTTAGCTTCTATGGAAACCTGAGGTTACCACTGCACACACAGACTACCATACCACATAATTAGTCTCCATGACACATAATCCCACTCTATATAATTCCTATAAACTAAATACCACATACTTTCTATCCACATAATTTCACTGCACAACATACCACATAATTTCACTACACACAACGTACATCCACTCCACTCCAAAAAACATTCATAAAAAACTATTACATTTACAATGCCAATAGCTCTAACTCTTGCAAATCCGAGACCTATTACAACTAGTAGTCACATTTGCAGAGTGGTGGCTGGGCCTCCAAGCAGCGCTCAGGAATTCTGCTGCATAGGGCTTACAGGAGGTACCAGGAGGGCTTATTGTCCCCCAAAGTGCCTCAGGAGTAAAGTGGACTTCATCCCCCAACCTGTAGAAAGCCAGGAGGCGTGTTTGCAGAGTGGTAGAGAAAGTGGGACGTGGCCTCCGAAGACCTCTTAGCAAGACTTACTAGAGATAACAGGAGGGGTAGTTGGCCCCCAAGGACAACCTTTGGGGCAAAATACCCCTTCTATTACCTCCAGTAAGTCCCACACAGCAGCATTAATAAGTTCTGAAAGCAGGCCACGCCCCCTTTCCCACCACTCTGTGAATGCGCTCCCTGGCGCGCTCTTGGATGGGGATTAAAGTCCCCTTTGCTGATGGGGGTTGTTAGGGGCCGACTAGGCTCCCTGACATCTCCAGTAAGCCCCAGATAGTGGGATTGCTGAGATGTGGACAAAGGCCACGCCCCCTTTCTCCACCACTCCGCAAACGCGCCTCCTGGTGCACTCTTGGTTGGGTGATGTAGTCCCCTTGCCTCCTGAGGGTCCCTGGGGGCCAACTAGGCCTCCTGTTATCTTTAGTAAGCCCCACCCAGCTGGATTGCTGAGAGTGGTTCAAGGCACGCCCCCTTTTTACACCACTCTGCAAACGGGCCTCCTGGTGCACTGCTGCTTGGGGGGATGAAGTCCACTTCAGTCCTGAGGTCCACAGGACACGAGGACCTCATCGCCTCACCAGCAGTGCACCGAGGCGCGTTTGCAGACGGGTGTAAAGAAGGACATGATCTTGGCCCACCTCTCAGCAATCCCACTGTGTGGGGCTTACAGGAGGTACCTAGTGGGCTAGTTGGCCCCTAAGGACCCTTAAGATTCAAGGGGACTTAATCCCCCAACCCAGAATGTGCCAGGAGGTGTGTTTGCAGAGTAGTGCAGGGAGGGGGCGGGGCTTCTGGCGAGATGCTGGCTTCACTTTTAAATATTTTTTTAGAAGGGGGGCTGTGTGAGTCTCCTTCTCTTAGTAATTTTTGTGCCCTAGGGACTCCATTTCCAAGGGCATGAGACTTAAATCATTTTTTTTTTTTAAAACAAACCGGAAAGGTGCCGCGTGGCCCCCCTCCCGAGACTGTGGGGACCTCATCCCCTGGGGCATGGCCTCGTTTTCTATTTTTATTTTTTATACAGGAGGGGGGCTGCATGGACTCCCTTTCCTGGGCCATGTTTGGTCCCAGAGACCCCATTCTCCGCGGCCTGGCCACGGTAAAAAAAAAATATATATATATATATATATATTGCCAAACACCACGTCTCTGGAAAAAACGTGCGGCGCACTCAGGCTCAATCAAAAGATTGATATAGCACCATTGATGGGACCGGTAGCCAATGAATTTAGGTCTGTACATTGTGTATCTTAGCTGTGGCTCCGCCCATTGGTGGGCGTAATTTTGTATTTCATGATTTTTGGAGCCAGGCCTTTTTTGCCACTGACACAGCAAGTCATGTCATTGTATGGTCATAAAAATAATCTGTTGACAATATTGCATATGAATTCCACATATTTGATTTCTTGGATAGTTATCATCATTTTATTGCATTTATGCAGATGTTCACTGGGATCTAATGACGTGTTATAATGTATTATACATGATTTCCGTGTCTGTGTGGCAATTCAAATATGGCCGCTGTGGTTACGATGAATTGTGGTTAACCCTCTGCGAAGTCCCTTGTCGATGTTGCTTGCTAGTCCTGTCGACCAATGACTGTACTTATTATTTATATGTGTGTTTTGAACATGACAAACTAACACTGACGAAGGCCAGGGTGCCGGAACACGTGTGTTAGTCTTCACGGAGAAGAACGAATAAAGCCAATTTCTTTTGATTGAGCCTGAGTGCGCCGCACGTTTTTTCCAGAGACGTGGTGTTTGGCAATAATTATTTGCGCTATCGCCCGCGCAATTGGTGCACCCGCACTGCAGAGAGCAAAGGTGTGGGGCGTATCCCTGGCCTGGCTAGTCTTGATTTTTCATTTTGGAGGGCCTCAAGAGGATTGCCCCCTCCTGAGGCACCAACATTTTTTTATATATATATATATGGGAGGGGGGCCGCGTGGCCCTCCTTTCCTGGGCGACTATTGGCCCCGGGGACCACATCCCCCGGGGCTTGGCCAGCCTTGAATTGAGTGTTATAATCATAACAAACTGTTGATGGAGTTAATTTCAAGGTGTCTTAACAACAATTTATTTGTCTTTAACAATGATGTATATGTCCAGAAGAGAGGTGTTGTGATGGGGGCCTGCTTTTCTCCCACGTAGGCTGGTGGGAGGAGCAGGTCCTCAAACGTGCACACTCTATGGATTATAACAACCATGTGCGTCATTGGTTCAGATTCATTGACGATATTTTTATTGTGTGGAGAGGAAATGCCAAACGTGCTACTGATTTTATCCACAAGAACAACCAGAATACTGCTAACCTTAAATTCACCTCCCAGATGAGCAATGAAAGTATTGAATTTTTGGATGTCAAGGTGTTTGTAAAAAATGGAAAAATTGCCACTACATTGCATAGAAAAGTCACTGCTGGCAACTCTACACTGCATGCCAGCAGTGCACACCCAAAACACCTAATAGATGATATCCCTTATGGGGAATTATTAAGGCTCAAAAGAATCTGTACTAATCAAAAAGACTTCGAATTATGTTGCGAAGAAGCTTTGAGCAGATTCAGAGAGAGGGGATATAATGAAAAAAGGTTGCAGGAGGCAGTGAACAAAATCAGCAAGAGATCTAGGGAATCCCTACTTCCCAAACCAAAAGATTATAATGATTTAATTTTAGGAGAAGAAGCACCCAGGCTTATCACCACATACAACAGACAGGAGAGAAAAATCCAGCCGATTGTTAAACGCAATTGGCCAATAATAATGACAGGTGGTGTATTAGTCTTAAGACTTCCTAACCAACCTACCATTACCTTTAGAAAGGGTCCCTCGATGCGCACACAAATTGTGAAAAGTAGCCCAGAACTTACTACTTCCAGTACATGGTTAACAACAAGACGAGGGTTTTATAAATGCACATCTTGCTGGGCTTGCAAGTTCGGGGCTAACACCATTGAGTATTTTACCCCATTTTGCCCCACAGCAATTGCAATCAAGGGCAACTTTGGTTGCAGGACTGATTTTGCAGTCTATGTACTGACATGCACCTGTGGCTTACAATATGTAGGTAGTACCAAGCTACAGGTGCATGTCAGAATATTACAACATCTACGTGCAATTGTAAATAATGACCCGATGCACCCTGTGGCACGACATTTTAAAGCAGAACATAATAACGATCTTAACTGTCTGCGATATTATGTCATCAAAGCTGTACCAAAACCTCGTCGAGGTGGTGACAGGGAAAAGATGCTGCGAAAACTGGAATCTACAACAATCTTAGAATTAGACAGTAAGGTTCCCAATGGGCTTAATAATACTGAAGACCTTCACCACTTCTTATAAAAAGATGCCAATGCATAATGGGGAACTCTTATTTTCATTGATTTTTACTGTATCTTTGTCCCTTATGAGATTCTTTTTATTTAGGAATGTGGTTCTGTTCCACTTAACGATATGACCATTGGAAATCCTCCTCTTCTACGTGCATTAATGCAGAAAAAGATAGAACCTTCACGCTTCTCATCAATTTAACTGTTTTATTACACCACGTATGCACAGTTTTTTTATTATTACAATTTTTAAGGTAGCACTTTATTTAGCGTCATGTAGATACACATAAGTACTTTATTAGTACATGACACCTTACATTTCATTGCAACATTTCCACATTTCAGTAGGTCTGATTAATGTATGATAGAGTTTTTTCTCATCATGCACTATTTTCCAATTTGCACTAATTGTAACTTAATCAATTTTTTGCACCTAGATCTTTTTATATACAAAAAAATGATTTTGCACATGCAGGTATTTAACTATGTTTTTTAACCTACGTTGATTCATGGTTTTATTCTTGACATAGAAACATTTTTTATGGATGAAATAAAATATTTATGTATTTATTATAATATTTATGTATTTATATATTTATTTAAACATTATCATCCTATGGTATTTTACCAATATATCAAATGTGCTTTTACCACCAAAAGATCGTATTTGGAAAACAGACTACGAATTATATCTATAAAAAATGTTGGAAAGGCTTAAGTATTTTTGCTATTTTCACTAATCACGTGGTGTTTCAACATGTTTTAAAAAATGGCGAACTACATTTTCTCTGTATGTGATCAAGGACTGGTGAAGTCCGAAACGCGTCATCTTTGAGGAATAAAACAACAATTCAAGCCATACCTTCCAGTGGTCTGTATCTCTCTATTCGCCAATTGGAAGTTGGAGAGTTATCTGTTCTGTATATATATATATATATATGGGAGGGGGGCCGCGTGTCCCTCCTTTCCTGGGCCACTATTGGTCCCGGGTACCACATCCCCGGGGCCTGGCCAGCCTTGAATTTTTCTTTGGAGCGGGTCTGCATGGCAACCCTCCTGAGGCTAATTATGGCCCCGGGGACCCCATCCCCCGGGCCCTGGCCTTACGTTAGGGACTGTGGGGGGAGCCCCAATGCATTCCGCAGGAGCCGGCATTGCTTTTGGACAAGGGGAGCTGCTGACATGCAGCTCCCCTTGTCGAAAAGCAATCTGCTTTGCTTCACGGAAGCGAGAGCAGGTTTCCTGCTCTCGCTTCCATGAAGCAAAGCAGAAGTTTGCAATGAGCACTGCTCCCGCCCTTCCACTGCAAACTCCTGGGGATGTAGTGGTCGCTGGGGGTCCGCAATGGACCCCCACATTTCAATAATTAGTGCCCTGGGGAGGTGGTGGTCCCTGTGGCAGTATGGGGGGGGCTTGAGCTAATAATAATAATAATAATTAATAATAATAGCCCAAGGGAAGTGGTGGTCCCCGGGGCTGTGGATGCCACGGCGAGCCCCGGCTACATAAATTTGGTTTGCCCCCGCGACCTGGCACACCCGGGGACTTAAGAAAAAAGAAAGCACGGGAGCCAGTGCTTTTTTAAAATGTTTATTTTCTGCCGGATTCATGCACCCAGTGCGACTCGAGACGCATTTTTTGAAAATAATGCTTTTTGGACCTGGGGGTCCCTGTGGCACTCCTTGAGCAGGCCTAGGGGGTCAGGGTGTTTCTACCCTGCCCCTTTTTCTTTTGTTTTTACTGTTTTCTTGTGACTCGGTTTTACCAAGTCACAACAGGCCTGGGCGTAGTTCGCGGAGTTTTGCTATGCGGAACTCCGCAAAGTTACAAAAAACTCAGCGAAGTTCCACAAGAGGTGTAGTGCAGCGCGCACTGCAGTTTGTGCTGGTATTTCTGCTGCTCGGGTAAAAATTCTACCCGAGCGGGAGCTCGTGTTTGCGAATTTACCGCTCGCGATCGCGGAATTACCTTTCGCGATCGCGAGCAGGGAAAAAACTCCGCTGCACATCGCGAAGCGGAGTTTTCTGCACTCCGCGAGCTCCGCGAGGTGCGGAGTGCAGAAAACTCTGCAAACTACGTGAACGGAGCAAATTTCACCGCCCAGGCCTACTGCCAACACTTCTTGGTTCGGAGTGTTGGCAGCCAATCAGAATGAAGCTTGTGATCTGGAGTGTTCGCGGATCCTCCTCGGTCACCAGATATCGATAATTTTTATTTTTTTATTTCTCAGGAACTACTGAATGGATTTACACCATTTAAAGCAAAGAGTGCACTCTGGACAAAGAGCTACCTCTCTGGCAAATTTGGTATAATTCCATTCAGCAGTTCGGGCTGTAGCGACAAAAGTTCCCATGGAAATTAACATGGAGAAAACGCTTTTTGGGATCCCCCTTTTTTCTTGACCCCCGCTTTACAAATCACCCCAAAATTTTCAAGACGGGAGCTGACCAGAGCGGGCCATTAGTTTTGAAAACTTCACGAAGATTTGTCGAACTGCGCCAAAGATATTGGCAAATCAAAAAACGCTTTTCCTATGGAAACTAGGTCCTAACTATAACTACTCATTATATATATACATAGATGGATAGATATATATAAATATATATATTATATATATATCACCTACTAGCAGTTGCCACCTGGTAGCTATAGTTAGGACCATGTTTCCATAAAAAAAGCTTTTTTTTTACTTGCCGATATCGTTGGCGTCATTTGCTGAATCTTCACAAAATTTTCCAAAAGAGTCTCATAGTGAGTCTTGTGCATTGCACGTTTTGATGTGATCCCTCAAGCAGGGGTTGAGAAAAAGGGAGAATCAAAAAAGTTCATTTCCCTTGTTAATTCTCATAGGAGCTTTAGGGACGCCTGCAGCCTGAGCCACTGGACGGAATGGCACTTAATTTGTCAGGAAGGTAGATTTTGGTTCGCAGATGACACTTTCAGTTATCTGGTGTAAATCCGTTCATAGTCTTTGAGAAATTAAAGGGAATCCAAATTTGGATATCTGCAATTGCAGCTAATTCAAGATGATTTTATGATTAATCATGAATGCGTGCACCAAGAGGAATGACGTGGCTGGTTGGCCACAACCTGAGCAACGAGTTTTGCGGCTGCCATTTTATGTCATCGAGCAATCCCCGGGGCTCAAACCAAATGTTAGAAAGTGGCATAAGGGGTCAGGTTGCTTGTGCTCTTACCCTGTGAGAGGAATATAGGGGTGTTTGAACACCTTATATGTATGATATGTTGAAAGAATGGTTTTTCTTTTTCCACAATATTTGTGAATTTTCCGCAGCTGGAAGCACGCCCCCAAGTAACATTACGATGAATTAGCAAATATAAGTTGGAAAAAATATGCAAATATCATTGAAAAAAGAGAAATGTGAACATTAGTTAGGAGGGTTTGCTATGTCAAAATTCCTGCCTTCTGTTTAGGAGTTCTTTTCCATGATACAGTGGCAGAGGTACAAAAGGTTTATGATCATGTCCAGTTTCATTTCTTTGGTCCTGAAAGAGTGTAGGCACAACATCTGTCCTCATTTCCATCGGGGATAACCTTAAGAACAGGGTCGACTGGATAGGGCTTGCTGCACGAATTCTCTTGGACCTCTCAGCTGCATTTGACACAGTTGACCATGACACTCTAATACAAAGACTCTATGAAGCCGGGATAGAGGGGACCGCTCTTGGCTGGCTCACATCCGATCTTCAAAGCAGAACACCTACTGCCACTTTCTCGTCCAGACCATACTTCACAGAAGCAGGGGTCCCTCAAAGCTCATCTCAACATCTACGTAAAGTCATTACCAGCACTGATCAATCAATTTCACTTCACATGCAAAAACTGCAGATGACACATAAATACTCCTTAAACTGGAAAGCCCCAAAAACATTGGAAACTCATAAGTTTTCAGTTGCTTCAGAGCCGTTGATCAGTGGATGACATGGAGCCATCTCAAATTGAATGCTTCCCAAACGAAAATACTCACATGTGGTAATTGGAAAAATGATGACTCACATGCCACCTGGCCCGACTTTCTGGGAACATTGCCTAAAGTATCTAAGGAAGTAAGAAACCTCAGAATTAACATGGACTCCAAGCTATTAATGAATGCCCAAGTGGACAAACTAGCAAGATCAAGCTTCATTACTATACCAACTCTGTGACATATATGCCCCCACCTGGGATTTCCACACAAGGTCCAGGCTAATATCTCTCTTGTACTGTCTAAACTCGATTACGTCAATAGCCTCTACCACGGATCAACAACTATGAAAAGAATACAATGGATTCAGAACTCTGATGCCAGATTACTCCTACATGTGAAGCCACAAGCCCACATGTCCTTTGCCTTGAAGGCCCTACAGTGGTTACCAGTAGCCGGAAGATCCATTCAAGCTGCTTTGTATCACCTACAAAACAATACATGGAATAGGACCGCTCTTCATCAGGAATAAAATCACCAAATACATTCAATAAAGGAACCTTCACTCTAGATTGGCACCTCACTTCAAAATCCCAACATACAATAAAAAAAACATAGGTGGCACATCCTTCTCAGTTCAAGCAGCCAAACTAAGGAACTCTTTACCCTCAAACACAAAATATACAGATAACTATTTTATCTTTAGAAGACTACTCAAGAGTTGGCTCTTCCACACATAACCACCATACTCAAACATAAATGTACAGTGTATATAACATTTATATGGATTATATGTATGTATCTAGATATGTGTATTCCTTTGTATAAATGTATATATTAATTATGTTTATAAATATAAAGATATTTGTTATATCTGCTTAACAAATGTACATATAACCTATGGGTATAATATTCTATATTTAACTTGTATATAGGGCACTGCATAAATAAGTAATTTTTTATCATAACTATTTGTCTACAATTGCTTTACAATTGATTAAAAGGAAAAAGATAAAAATAAATAAAAACAAAGTAGCTTAAGGTACAGCATCTCTTGAAAGTCTGGGTTTATTAAATACAAATTAAATCTAGATATATTACCTTTCGTATACATATATACCTTCCATGTAATTATGTAGCTTTATATTTATCACGTTACTCCTAAGTCAGCATCTCCAATGCACTACCCTATATCTCACCCTATACCTCACTCAATATATCCTCTATCTACACTCTCTGACTCATCCCTAACCCATTCTACTATTATAATCCCCAAAATAACCGTTTCTAGACTCTTCCTTTTTCCACTGCTCCTTGTGTCATAGCAAAACTTGTTTACTATTCAGATCTCCCAACAAGCCTTTCTAAACCCTTTTCTCATATATCCCTCCTAGACTCCTCCGATACCTCATCTTTCTCCCTAATCCGCTTCTAAAGACCCTTTCCCCTCTATCTCTCCTTTGCTCATCCCAACTTCCTCCTACTTCTAAGATCTCAAAATAAACACTTTCTAGACCCTTCCCTCTTCTATCCCACCACTATAATTTTCAATCCAACCAGCAGACGTACATATCTACCGCTCCAACTAATTTTATATTTCACCTTACCAATTCACCACATATCCTTTTGGGGTTCTGGAGTCCAAGCTACTAGCTGAAAAGCTCTTTGATGCCTCGTCAGAGGTAGTAAGCGCTATAAAAATGCAATTACAATTACAATTACAATTCTAATACAGAGCTAGAGTCCGTATGGAGCTAAAGACAGGGAAGGTACCTCCAACAGAGTTACAGAAAAGTCTTAAAGGTAGAGTTGTGTACTTACATTAGATTTCAAGAAGAATATTCTGGGGTGGAGAAAGGTTTGGAGGAAGCACTTATTATTCTAGACAATTGTGTACATACAAAGAGTAAGAAAATATGGCAAGAGGTAGTAGATGTTAGTAAAGTAAAAAAAGCAGCATTATATCAGGTACAAAATAATATTTATTCTAAAGATGTAGATGTTCTTCAAAATCTTGCACATCTGGAGGATGACACATCAACATGAAGAGGTAAAATTGAGAAGGTGGATTGATCCCGATCAGAAGAAAGTTATGAACACCACAGTACCCACCATCTGCATTCTAAAGAGATTATTGGTGATGCAATTAATCTCTTTCAAATGAAAGAAGCAAAAGGAGCTCCCTTGAGTGTGTGGGAGTAAACTTTAGAAGCTCAATGTTTTTCTCATCTCTTCCCCACAGGAATGGGTGGTAGGTAATATGACCAGCCTGTACAGATAACAGCAGTTGAGCACAGATCAACTAGACTATATTCAGAGGATCCAAGATTTTGGCAATGTATTCCCTATATATTTCACCATTTATTTGAGAGTGACTTGTCAGGAATATGACTCATTACAACGCGCACTAATACCCTGCTTGCCATACGCGTTGCCATTACATCACATACTTTTACCACGCATACCATTCCAACGCAAAGGCATGCGTGGTAAAGCTATACTCATGGTAAAAGTATGCAATGTAAGTGACACTACCTTGCCCTGCCCTAAACCCAAATTTAGTACCCCTGAACGACCCTCTCTGACCCCAGTACTCTCCCAACATTAAGACTACCCAGCACGACCCCCTGACACTACCCTAACTCCAACAACACTACCCTGAACTACACACACACCACGGCACTACCCTAAACCCTAAAACACTACCTCCAGCACGACCCTCCCCCGACACCCAGTCCGCTCCCTACACTTAAACACTACCCTGCCCGACCCCCGACACTACCCTAAACCCTAAAACACTACCCTGCACTAAACAAACCACAGCACTACCCTAAACCCTAAAACACTACCTCCAGCACGGCCCTCACCCAACCCCAGTCCACTCCCTACACTTAAAAACTACCCTGCATGACTCCCCAACACTACCCTAAACCCTAAAACACTACCTCCAGCACGACCCTCCTCTGACCCCCAGTCCAGTCCCTGCACTCAAACACTACCCTGCATGACCCCCCGACACTACCCTAAACCCTTAAACACTACTCAACACTACACACACACCACAGCACTACCCTAAACCCTAAAACATGACCCTCTCCCTACCCCCAGTCCGCTCCCTACACTTAAACACTACCCTGCACGACCCCCCGACACTACCCTAAACCCTAAAACACTACCCTGCACTACACACACACCACAGCACTACCCTAAAACACTACCTCCGCAACGACCCTCCTCTGACCCCCAGTCCAGTGCCTACACTCAAACACTAACCTGCATGACCCCCCGACACTACCCTAAACCCTAAAACACTACCCTACACTGCACAAACACCACAACACTACCCCAAACCCTAATACACTACCCCCACCCCAGGCCCAATCCCCCTTACCTCGCTCTCCTCGTGGTTCCTCTCCCTGGTTCCTGCTTCGCTTCACGTCGGCTGAGGGGCGGTGCACGATGCACGTCGTTGTGTGGAAACGGAAGAGTGTTTCCTCACAACGAGGTGAATCGCCATTACATCACATGCATTGTAAAAGCGCATGCGATGTAATAAAATGCGTTTTAACGCTCGCGATGTAATGGTATGCGATGCAAAAGCCGCGTCGTAATGGCTGTTTACCCTTGTCAGGCCTATCTTATCCAGTAAACCCCATTTTCAAGTCAGGAGTGAATGTGCCAAATATCACTACAAGGGAATTCAAGGACAAAGTTCAAGGAAAAGATGAGAACCTAGAATACACCTTGATTAATTTGATGGCATACCAACGTGGCACCAATGAATATTGGTATCGTTGTCATGGTGAGTTGAGATGCATGTTGAGAAACTTAGACTCAGTTGTGCTGAGTATGCACAGGATGAACTCCATGAATTCATTCAAGAAGCAAACTCAAACATGAAAGACATCAATCTAAAGACACCAGGAGAACTTTGCTCACTGGACCCTGCAAACGTTTGCAGATATTTTAACCACAGGTATCAAGCGATGATGGCTTTTATTTGCAAGAAAACTAATCCTTGGAATTGGAAAGTGTCTGAATGTTTTTGGCCCAAAGAGTACCAAGCAAGAGATGCTCCACATATTCACATGCCGTCATGGGTGAAAGATGCCCCAAAATGTGTTATAGACACTGATGAGTCTGTCTTGTCATTCATGAAACAGTATGGGACATGCGCCATCCCAAAAGATGGTGCTGACAAGTGCTTGAGACAACAAGTTCTATGGCTTCAAACTCATAGATGTGGGAAGTATTGTTGATGAAAATACAGATACAAAGGAAATGTTTACATAAGACGTTGTTTTTGGATTCCCATGACCTGTCATCTTAGAAGAAAGAGTCAACAGCTTTTTGTCTGCAGTCAGACATACACTGACACGGAAATCATCCAAAAATACATACAACCTGAGAATATCGGACGCTTTGAAGTATATCAATGACTACAACCCTATGATTCTCAAGATGTGGAATGCAAATATGGTTCTACAATTTGTTGCAGACAGCTCCATCGCAGTTGCTTGCTACGTGACTTCATATATTACAAAATCAGAAAAGACAAAAATTAAAGAGATGTAAGAGGAGATTGCTGTAGAAAACAGTCTTACCAAGAAATTGTACAGCTTCAGCTTGAAAATGCTTTCCCAGCGAGAAATAGGTTCTAATGAATGCTCGGACAGGTTGAGCTCAGCTAGTTTGTTCTCCTTGTCAAGAGGAATTGTGTTGATAAGTCTAGGCCTTGCAAGCAGTACAAATAGAGTACTAAAGTATTTCCCAGAAATAGAGTATCTTGCAGAATTCAATCCAGAAAGTAGAGATACTCTGAAAACTAATATGCTGGATACACACTACCCAAGTAGAAGTCCACATCTTCAAAACATGTGTTTGTATGAAGTACATCAGCACTACACATATAGAAGCAATGTAACTGAAAATATAGAAGAAGGAACATATGGAGTACTTGGATGTGACGGTTGTTTGGTGAGACACAAAAGAAGGGAATCTAATTAACCACTGAAAGCTTTGTTGCCAAATCCCAGAGAGAAGAGAGAGTTTTTCTACTTAGCACTTCTGAAGTTGTTCAAGCCATGGTGTGCTGAATCAGAATTACTTGGGCACTATGACTGTTATGAAGACTCTTTCAACGCTGTGAAAGACAGTACTGAGTGCTCAGTCTTTCTAACTTACCTGCAAATGTTGAAAGATGAGATTGAACAGGAAGAAACTGTTGCTACTGAGATAGCAAAAGAGAGTTCACAAAGCAGCCAAAGTTCTGCTCCGGTGAGTCAAGATCCGGTTGGAGAAACAATTGTTCAAAATGAAGCAGCTATAGCTATGAATGAGGTAGGGACTGCAATGCAGAAAGCAAGAGAGGAAACTATGGATTTCGAACACTTAGTACAACAACTGAACAATAAACAATAAGAAATTTATAACAAAGCTAAAGATAAAACAGAACACGGATTTCACCACAAGTGTAATTGCTCTTCATACAGACCAATATTACTATACATTAGCGGTCAATCTGGCACTGAAAAAAGCTTCCTAATTAAAGTTCTCACTGGTTACAGAAGACTACATAATCAAATTTGTCATGTGTAGTAACAACACCACCTGAACTAGCTACACATAACATTTAAAGGGATTACTTTTCATCGCCAATTAATGCTACCTGCTGAGCATGACAAAAACTGGAATACCAGAAATTATCTGGTGAAGCTTGCCGTGAGGTACCAAGAATATTGAAGAAACTGAAGCTTCTAATTATTGATGAGGTCAGCATGGTATTCAAATTAATGTTTACCTGCATACACTGAAGAATACAGCAGATTTTGAAAACAAACTACGATGAGCTATTTGAAGGAAAACAGTTGATTGTATTTGGTGACCTACTGCAACTCACCCCCATAAAAGGACAACCTGTTTTCAAAACACTAATGCATCACAAAACAAAATTCTCAAGGTGGCATTGGCAATGTATACATTTAGTTAAACTTTGAATACAAGGAAATAGTGAAAAATATGCGTCAAGCATCTGATGTAAATTATGCAGAAATGCTGGAGGACAGTAGAACTGGAGTTCTGACAAAAGAGAGGAAACATGCATTGGAAAGTTTACTTATGAAGAAACTATTTCAATCAAATATTACAGCTACTGAACTAATGCACATTTTCATTGAAGAAAAGACGTCTATAGTTTGTTTAAAGCCAAAACTTGGAGTGCTCCAAGTTTAATGAACAATTACTACAACTGGAGATAGAAGGTATTTTGGAAAGTATAGCTATTGATTAAATGGAACATCAGGGAGTCACAGTACTAGTCACAGATAAAATATAAGCAAAATTAGATTATTTGGAGAAGTCTGTCTCAAAAACTGGAGGATTAGAAAAGCGTTTATACATCAGCAAAAACTGTTGAGTAATTTGCGCCGTAATTTAAATGTAGAGAAAGGGTTAGCCAATGGAGCAATGGGTAAAGTAACTGATTTTATTAATTTCCCAAATAGAAATGAGGATGAATACTAGGACACAAATTTGATCAGAGTGATGGCATGAAGTAGATTGGCCGTTGTGTTGTATGTTTTTTGGTAGTGTAATACCCTGTCTATGAGAAACAGATAATCTGACCAAAGCGAAAGATTACAAAAGAGTGTACAGATGCTGAACAAAAGAAAGGACACAAGGATAAAGTATAATCTGATAAGAAGAAAAAAAATGGAAAATTACAGAGATAGTGTAGGTTACCAGTTAAAAAACAGTTCAGGTGTCAACTGCTGTGCAAATATTATTCTCAATGTATTGTTTCATTTACCACACCAAATCAACCAAATTGAACAAAAAGCAGATGTTTACTCTCAACAGTCAACAAGATGCACAATAATTTATTATGGTTATGTTTGGAGTTTTAGTAGAAGATGATGTAAATATTGATGATTTGTTTAGAATTAGTTATGCATGGAACCATAACTGTGAAGACTGTGATTATTCATCTACCACTAAAATAGATTCTGAGCGTTTTCTCTATTTAACATTACCAGATTCAAAAAGCGTACCTTTTGTCAAATTGTTGAAGAATACAAACCAAAACATGACCTGCCCAAACTGTAAATCAAATGGTGTCTCTATGTTAATCCTAACGAGAACTGGGAAATACCTTATAGTGATACCAGAATGATGCAGAGCAGATGATTCCAAATTGGATGCTCAAATTGCAACCTTCAAAGCTGCACAAGTTTACATTTCTGGGACAACTTTTTCTACTTCAGCTATCATCTTTCACAAAGGAATTAATATAACTTCTGGACACTACACTGTCTATTTAAAGAGTAAAACTGGATGGACGGAATCTAATGATACCAACCTCAAATTCAAACTAAAACGTCTTTTCACATTACCAAACTCTTAGTTTTTGTTTCTTGAACCAAAGTTCTTTAGAGAAATAGTGGATAAACAAATGGTGCATGGTATTTCTTCTACATGGTTCATCAGTCTTTTAGACATTATTCGGTCTATTGGGGGTAGTGTCTTTAAATTCTTCATCAAAATTCAACAGTCCTTTTAACTTCCACAAGGAGTTAATATCATATCTAAATACTACACTGTGTAATTCTAGTCAAAACCTGAATAGACAAAATTCAATTACAGCAGCTTCAAGTTCAAAGCAAAAACTGCCTTTGTAACTAAAAAAGGACCCCTTTTGTTTCATCAACCAAACTTCTACCTACTATTTGTGAACAAATCACACAATGGGATGTTGTCTATATGGATCACCATTATTTAAGCATCATTTGCCCTACATGGGGTGATGTTTTCAAAAGGATGTTGAAAATTGAAGAGTGCTTCGTATTTATTTGTAATATTGTACCAGATATAATAATTTAACAAAATAGTTTTAACATAGGTTTGTTCACATTACTGAAGTAAATCCAGAAAAGGAATTAATTAGTGAATTGTAGTGAGTGTAATGCATAATAGCACCTAATTATAGTGATGAACTGTGCAGCTATGGGCTTTTTTGTTTTACAATCCATTAATTGTTTTTTCTCTTCTGTTCAAGGATGATGCTTCATACAAACCACTGTTTATGGTGAAGAAGAATGAAAGCTGAGTGTTACAGTATAAGTAATGTGTATTAGGATGATTCTGTAATTTTACTAATACTAACATATCTTTGTTATTTTTCTTTTTCCATAGCGGTCACAGTTGAAGGTCATTAGATGTCTCAAAACTGTTTTTCTACCTTAGCTAGGGTGTTTTTAAACAAAGTGTTCTCGCTATAGATTGCCATTAATTTATTTTGCCTGTTTTGTAATGACAGTCATTCTCCAATACAGCCACTCACACACCAACTCAGTTAACGAAACACTGACCCTAACAGCCACTCACTAACCCATACCATAGTCACTTACACACCCAGTCACTCAGTCATATAGCCACTCACACAGCCACTTTGTCACCCATTCAGCCACTTACATACCCACTCACTCACCAATATATCCACTGACACATGCACTTACTCTTCCATACAGCTACTGACACCCTCTCTCTCTCGCCCATACAGTCACTCATACGAGCAGTCACTGACACATACAGTAACTCACAGTAGCAGTTACTCACCCATATGGCCACTCACTCACCCACACAGCTACTCACACAGCAACTCACTGCCCCATACACCCACTCACACACCAACTCACTCATCCATACACCTACTCACACAGCCACTAACTCATTCAGACAGCCACTCACATTAGCACTCACTCACCCATATAGCTCACTCACACACTCTCTCATGCACCCATACACACATTCACACTAGCAATCACTCACCCGTGCAGACTCTCACAGTAGCAGTCAATGTAGCAGTGAATCACCCATGCAGTGACTCACTCAGCCACTCACTCACACATCCATTCACACTAATCCTCACTAACCCATATAGCTACTCACACAACCACTCACTAACCTATACACACACTCAGACACCCAGCCACTCGCCCATACAACCAGCCACACACTCACCCTTACACCTACTCACACAGCCACTTACTCATCTATACAGCCACTCACACTAGCCCTTGCTCACCCATATAGCTACGTACACACCCTCTCACTCACCCATACAGCCACTCACACTAGCAATCATTCACACATACAGTCACTCACAGTAGCACCCACTCACCCATATGGCCACTCACTCAGCCATTTACTCATCATACAACCCCTCAGACTAGCACTGACTCACTCATAGAGATACTCACACACCCATTCACTCATCCATACAGCCACTGATACAGGTACTACCTCACCCATACAGCCACTCACACAACCGTTCACTCACCTACACAGCCACTCCCACAACTACTCACTCTACCATATGGTCACTGACACAGCAACTGACTCACCTATACAGCCACTCACACAACCACTAACTTATCCTTATAGCCACTCCTGCTAGCAGTCACTGACTTATACAGCCACTACAGTAGCAGTTACTCACCCATATGGCCACTCACAGAGCTGCTCACTCACCCACACAACTACAAACACACCAACTCACTCATCCATATAGCTACTCATGCAACCACTCTCAACCATACACCCACTCACACACCCAGTCACTCACCCTTACAACCAGTCACACACTTTCTCACTCACGCATGTACTTACTCACACAGCTGCTTACTCATCCATACAACCACTCACACTAGCATTCACTCACCCATATAGCTACTCGCATACCCTCTCACTCACTCATACAGCCACTTCTACTACAATCACTCACCCATTCAGCCAATCACAGTAGTAGTCACTCACTCATATAGCCCCTCACACAATCACTCACTTAGCCGTACAGCCACTCACACTAGCACCCATAGAGCTACTCACACACCCACTTACTCACTTATATAGCCACTACACACAGTCACTCACTCACCCATACAGGACACTTTATCTTTTTTCAACAGTAAAAGGAAGTTCTGATAATAACCTTTTTTCTTCTTCTTTTCTGGAACTGTCATTTTTTTTTAATTTCTAACATTTTGCACGTTTTTGTATTTTTCTCAAATAAAATGGCAACTAGGGAAAATAATCTAACAACAAACAGAGAAACAGTGGAAAAAGTGGAGTAAATTTTCAATTGGTTGATCAAAGGAGGGAGGAAGAAGCAGAGAATAATTCGACTTCCATTGGATATAATAATAAAATCATAAGGAAATGAATCACACGTACTGTTAATACCAGGGTCTAGGGTTCTCGTATGGTGAATACCCTCATTCACATTAAACACACAGTACGGTATATCTTGATTCTCCGCTCTGTTGTTAAGTCAACAGTATCATCATTGGGTCTTTTTTCTCACTTGAGTGCTTGGTTCTCCAAGTGATCTCCTTATCCTCTACCTGCAGGTAGACCGTCTGGTTATCTGACAGTTGTGATTGGTACGAGCAAGAATATTTGGTAAACTGTGAAGTTAAAATTACCTCCAGTCCTCAATGAGAATTTTATTTGTCAAGGATGGGGCAAGATTAAAAAGGTGAGTTGATGGAGCAGTGGTGGAAGTGTTAATGTTCCACTGCACCTGGTGGTTGGTCTTAGTAGGTCGACATGTTTCGGCACTTAGCAGCCCTTGTGGGTCTCTGGGCCTTCTTCAGGACCAAATTGAAGTTTGCTACCTTCGTGGCAGCTTGTGGAGAGTAAGTAAATTTACTCACCCTGTTTCATCACTGAGCCCGTTTGCTCATCATTGTATATGAGTTATAGATGGTACTACTAAGGGCCGAAGCATGTTACAGGGACATTATAGTTAGGCTTACATGCCATTTGTATAAAAGCCAGTGAAAATCAGCAGTTATAGTTACCTGAACTAACTATAACTTAAGCCCCTTCAATGTACTGCTTATGATCTCACAAATTACATCACTCATTACATGGTTAGTGACATCACTGGTCACATCACTGATGACATCCTCCACAGAACCACTCACACACCCACTCACACCCCTTTACAACCTCTCATACACCTACACACACACATCACATATCCATTAACAGACCATACAAGTACTCACACAACCATCCCAGTCATTCACTTGTACAGGCACTTACACAACCAGTCATTCAGCAATACAGATACTCCCACAACCACTCACTTACTCATACTGATACTAACACATTTGCTCAGTCACCCAGTCACACAGAGAACCACATACTCTCCCATAGACCCTCTCTCTCACTCACCTGGTCACCCATACAACCAGCCACACATCCGCTCACTCATCCAGAGGGCCACTCACACACCCACTCACTCACTCATACCGCCAGTCAGACAATCACTCATTCACCCATACAGCCACTCATGTACCCTCACACTCACCAATACAGACACTTGTGCAGATGCTCACACAACCACTTACATACTCATTCACACATTCATACAATCACTTACACATCCACTCACTCACACATACATACTCACATAGAAATTCACTCTCAATACAGGTACTAACACCCACTCACATACCTATAGACACACTCAAACAACTACTCCGTGACTTATACAGCCACTCACACAGCCACAAAGTCACCCTTACAGCTACTCACACACCCAGTCATACACCTATGCAGTCACTCACACAGCCACTAACTCACCTATACAGCTATGCACACACCCACTCACTCTTCAATTCAACCACTCACTCAACCACTTACTCACCCATACAGCAACTCTCATGCTGCTCACTCTTGAATACAGCCAATCACACAGCCACCCACTCTCCAATACAGCCACTCACACACCTGCACAGCCACTAGGACATCCACTCACACACCTATGAAGCCATTCACAGAGCCATTCAGAAATAGATTCATACAGTCTCACAGCCACTCAGATGACATATATTAGAAATAGTGTCACCCTTACACTGGATAATGTCATTGGTGATGTCATTTGAGATGTTATCAGTGATGTCACTGACCATATCATGAGTGATGTAATATGTGAGGTTATAACCAGGGCATTGCGGGGGCATATGTTATAGTTAGCTCAGGTAACTATACCTGCTGAATGTCACTGGTTTTGTACAAGTGAAATGGGAGTCTAACTATAACACCCATGTAACCTTTGATTTTTTCAGTGAATATATATATAAGAATTAGTGTTATAGGCATGTTCACGGTACAAAATGTGTGGTAAAGACATGCATGGTAAAGATGCATGCGTTGCACTGGACTTATTGAAAAGGAAATGCGTGGTTCTGGTTTTGTTGTAAAGACTGTTTCCTATTTACCACACCTCGTAATTACCCTTACCTTATGATAAGGTATTTTCCATTAATGGTAAATACCTCCTAGAAGAAAATGAGGCATAACATGAAGACTCTGCATTTAACACTCTGAATTCCACATCTTTGCATTTTTTTCCCGGCCTTTCCCCACTGATAATTTGTGATGGGTGTGACCTGTTGGAATTTATCTGTGGAAAATGGCAAAGGCTTGATAATTTTCACAGAATTCGTCATTCCAATCCTTGTGCCAATCCTATTGGCACAGGTTCTGAATGTATCCCTTAAGTCATAATGGAAGCCATAGATGTGTGAAATAGTACACTGCACAATGGTCATAATATGATGAAAAATCCCTACTTGCACAACCCGGACGATCTCTGAATGTTCAGTAAAGAATTATTCATACCCAAATCGATCCTGGATTTGTATTCGTCCACTAGAAGGCGCAATGTCCCCTGTGAGCATCTTAAAGGTGGTCGTCTTGCCAGCTCCATTCACACCCAGCAGGCCAAAACACTGTATGGAAAACATGACAAATCATAAACACCTGCACAAAGGTACACCTCGTCCAAGTTCTCCTTTCTAAAATAATATGAGAAGTCCAATTGAGAAGAATGTGGAGTTGGCGCGCAGAGATCATTCATTAATTTGCACTATGAACTTTCTGAGACATTGATTTGGTAAGCTTCTTTATTGATTTATGTATGTGTGTGTGTAATATATATAATATATATATATAATATATATATATATTATCTACTGGCGGTCGCCAGTAGATAGTTTTAGTTAGGACCGAGTTCCCATAGGAAATCTGAAAATTCTATTTTGAATAACTTTGGCGCCGGTTGACGAATCCTTGCGAAATTTTCAAAACTAATGGGGCGCTCCGCTCAGCTCCTACCCTGAAAGTCTCTGGGTGATTCGTCAAGCGGGGGCTGAGAAAAAAGGGGGGTCCTAAAACACGTTTTCCCCATGCATTTTCCCATGGGACCTTTAGTCGAAGGTACAGCCCGAACGGCTGAACAGAATTACTTGAAATTTGGCAAAGAGGTAGTCCTCAGGTCAGGCATGTGCCTTTTGCATATATGGTGTCAATCTGTTCAGTAGTTCCTGAGAAAATTGCAGTTAAAAGTACATAAATATCTATATGCGGGCACCAAATGTCCGCGAGCGTAATTCTGATTGGTGGTTAGATGTCAGTCAACATTCCAATCGGTCGAAATCAGGAAGTGTCGGATGCCATTTTGTGTGTGACAGTGAAAAAGAAAGGTGGAGAACGTGAAAAGGGGGCAGGGTAGAGAGTTCCTGACCCCCTAGCCTTTGTCAGGGGGTCCCTGAAGGACGCCGAAGGGTTAAAAAAAACTATGTTTTTTTCAGTGAATTTGCAAGGTTTTTTAAATGCTAATTCCTAACTATAACATGTGTGAAACCTATGGTTTTTTAAGTGAATATATATATATATATATATATATATATATATATATATATATATATATATATATATATAACCTGTCTTTTTTGCTTCTGACCTTCTGTTTTTGACTGTGGGCTGCATTTAGTTTTTGCAGCTTTTAGGACTCTGTTCACTTTATCACTGCTGACCAGTGCTAAAGTGCGAGTGCTTCCTGTGGAAAATGTATTGGTGATTGGTTTATCTCTTTTAGAAAGTGAGCATTTTGTTGCTTAACCATTCTGTGTCTCTGCCTGTCTGTGGAATACACATCTGGCTTGGCTGACACTTGGGCTCTTGTGCATTCACTGTAGACAGTCACACATAGGGAGCTGAGATGTGCCCTGAATATCCTAGTGGCCTATCACCAGGCAGATGGGCCTTCCTGAGCTAAAGTGATGGGAGGAGTTGTCAGTGACATTTGAATGGGGCTCTGCTTCCCTCACACAAAGCTATCTCCACCTCCCTGTAGTGTGCCTGGAGCCAGGTCAGGGAAAGGCAGGGTATTGTTCACTACAAAGACTTTTCTTTGAAGTTATAAGTATTAGATCTCTGACACCCCAAAATCAGAACACTTCTGGACTGAGGACATTTTGCTAGGAAGAAGATCAGGATGCTGTAGGAGGAACTGCCACTCTGCCTGTTGCTTTGTTGTGCTGGCCAGCTGCTTTGTTGTGCTGGCCTGCTGCTTTCCAGTTCTGTCCTAGGAGTGAAAGGATTGGACTTTGCTTTCTGTATTCTGCTTCCAAGGTTCTCCAAGGGCTTGAGTTGAGCTTGCCTCATGTTAAGAAGTCTCAGGGCCATCAAAGACTTCACCTGCCAGTTCATGGGCTCTCTTTCTGAGAGTCCTGACTTGCCAAGTGGTGCCAAATCCAGTTCCTGTGCCCTTGGAATCATAACCTGGTGATCTTAAGGGAAAATCCATGCATTGGCTCCCGGCGCCTGTTTAATTGATGCATCGCAGCAAAAGACTGACGTATTGTCACTGCCTGCACCGAAGCGTGGTTCCCGCTTGAAGGATTGGCCACAGCTTCCACAGCAGGCCCCAGCTTGCCATTGCAGTGCATCAGAATAATTGCTGCAGCGTGAGTCTCGAGCCCTGGGTCGCCAATGTTTGTTGCACCTGCTCAAACTCCAACGTATCACCTGCTTCACAGCTGTGGAATCGACACAGCGCCTGCTTTGTAGCTGTGAAATCGACGCAGTGCCTGCTTTGCTGCTGTCGCATTGATGCAGCGCATCTGGATTTTCGCTGCATCATCCCTGGATGCCGATTCTTTATTGACACCACACCACAGTAAGGAACCGAGGTTGCGTGTATCGGAATCGGACTCATCACCTCCCCTGCCAGTAAAGAACCGATGCATCACTTCCTCTGCCTGTAAAGAACCGTCGCATCACCTCCCCTGCCTAGCAGTAAAGGACCGATGCATCACCTCCCCTGTGTAGTTAGGAACTGAAGCATCAGTTTGCTTTTCCGGTGCCTCACCTCCCTTGTGCCTTGCACCATCTTTAAATTTTAATGTATCTAAGGTACTTTGTGCTAAAACAAATGCATCCATTGATTTCTATGGACTAAACTTGCTTAATGGATTTTTTATAATGATATTTTGACTTGTGTATGTTGGATTTTTTTTGTTTTGGTCTTTCTTCATTCAGATACATCTTGGCTATTTTTCTGAGCGAGTGAATGTGTGTGTGTGTGTGTGTGTGTGTGTGTATGTGCGCATGTGTCCCTGTGTGTGTCCCTACTTGGACAGGGTGCAAACCACTGCCAACTAGAGACCCCATTTCTCACTATATATAAGGTAATCAAAACTGAAAGAGGGCTGAGGGTCAATCCTGGTTTTAATAAGTGCCTGAAGTGCAAGGGTTGTAAACATGGTGTGAATAAGAAAGAGATACAGCTGCCCCTAATGAACAAACTATGGAAGATTCCTCGTTTTTTAATTGCAAAAGTGATCATGTAGTGTACGTGCTTCAGTGCACTTGTCCAATGGTATATGTGGGCAGCACAATTCACATGGTACATGTAAGGAATCTTCAGCACCTCAGGGCAATGAAAAATAAGGAGCAGTCATACCCAGTGGCTCGACATATTAATGATATCCAGGGAGGCAATGTTGAGGAACTAACATACTTTGTAGTTGATTCTGTCTCCAAAAAAAGTCAGGGTGGGAATCGTGAAGGAAAGTTGAGGCAACTGGAGTCTCGATACATATTAATGTTTGATTGTAAGACTCCACACGGTCTGAATTTTGATGAAGGTCTACATGTCCATCTCGATTAAATGATAAAATATTGTACAGTAAAAATGACTCATCCTCCAGATAAAAGGCAAAAAGGGAAGAGAAAATCTAAAACGATATCAGCCGTCATCAGCCAGGCTAGCTTGAATCCAGTGGCAAAGTGAGCAAGGGACCCACGTCTGAGCATACTCTGCCAACTTAGGGCGAACAATGCAAAACCAAACGGGATGATGGAAGGAGTGTTGAACATTGCAAGCACTCACCCCCAGTCAACTGAACTGGGTTTAATCCATCATCATTCTTTAGCTCACTCCGCCACCCCAGTTCAGACATGGCCATATGCAAATCAGTCTGACCCTGTGACTCATGGGAACAGTCCAGCCCGAACTGCCAAGCCATGTCTTCCCTGGACCGGAAACAAGAATCCTTTTGGTTTTGCATTGTTTGCCCTAAGTTGGCAGGGTATGCTCAGACGTGGGTCCCTTGCTCACTTTGCCACTGGATTCAAGCTAGCCTGGCTGATGATGGCTGATTAGCCAGAAACCGGTCCCAGGATGCTTGTTTCCGGTCCAGGGAAGACCTGGCTTGGCAGTTCGGGCTGGACTGTTCCCATGAGGCACAGGGTCAGACTGATTTGCATATGGCCATGTTTGAACTGGGGTGGCGGAGTGAGCTAAAGAATGATGATGGATTAAATCCAGATCAGTTGACTGGGGGTGAGTGCTTGCAATGTTCAACACTCCGTCCATCATCCCCTTTGGTTTTGCTTTTAGATTTTTTGTACATTATGATTAGACATTTTTATATGAACTAACTAGTTAGAAGATCATGCCCTGGGGTGTTAATCATTAAAGGGTAAAACCCTTAAAGAGTTTAGCAGGGAATCTGGCGTAGACATATAATTTTAACCATTTCTATATAAGCTACTATATTTAATGTTGTGACCTTAACAGTAAGTGTTTTAAGTCTTGCATATAGATAGCAATGCAATAGTTTGCACTGGAGCATATGCACTTTACTTTGTCTAGAAGTTGAAATATACTTTGCCCAAATATCTATTAGGTAGTTACCTATGGCAATTGATATTGTTATCTTAAGAATATCTTCTAGCAATGCATGGACACTTTATCAAAGTAATAAGCACTGAGGCACTAGCACTTTTTGTGGCAAACTTAGAAATCTGAAGGAAGCACTGTTAATTGTTTTATATAGAGATTGAACGTATAAACCCACAGTTGGAGTGATTAATTTAGGTATGAAATGTTTAAGAGTAGGCAATAACGAAAACAAGAAGGGTGTGTAAAACATAAGACCTGCTATTATTACTTTCGACATTTAGAAACTCTTAGCACTTGCACTATACAAGCTGAATGTGTGAAATTTGCACTTGCACTTTAATGTCGAGCTGTTTACAATGCAATACTAGCATTTGCTTTTTAAACGCTGAATGCGTAATACTTGCACATTCAATATTGAATTACACAAAGCTGAAACAGTGACTTATTTTCAATACATCTCGCATAAAGGGATTTGGGATTAGTGTCATAACTGAATCAATATATTCTATCTGAAAGAAATAAGAGCACACTGTGGAATAAAGGTCAGAATGGGTACATACGCCAGCCGATGCATCCGGGAAAGATTTCAATAATAACATGCATTCAAAGGGGCTTACAGTTGATGTACAATAAAGTTCATTCAAAGATTTGAAACGGAAAGTCAATAGAAAAAGAAAAAATTGTAAAAATACAAAAACAGAAAAAAATGTACATGTAATAATAGGCTTTAATATATGAACTATGAGAAAATTTACTTTTCTACATTGTGAAGTATGTTGTTTATGTCTATGTGATCACGTGATGGTGACAGTACGTTTAAAAACAAAATTGGTATAGAGGCTCGGTGTGTGATCAAGGCAGGGTATGCTGCCAAAACGCGTCATAGCCCGTAATTAATTGAATAAAGAAATTACCTTAAAGCTTGGGACCGCGGTGTCGTTTCCTGGAAAGGAGAGTTGGTGTGCTGGACCTGGTTGCTAGGCAGGATTTATGCAATGAGACCCCCTGGGAGGAATTCCTCCTTATCGGTTGGGGATAACTATTGAATAGTGTTGCTGAGGCTTGTTATAATCTGCACTCAGATGATTTCTCTCTGCCTTATACCCACATGGATCAACATGAGATACACTCAGGGTCCAATTTACAAACACCCTCCGCAGTCGTGGCAGAATCTCCGCAACGCATGGAAGACTCTCTGCTATGCAGTTTCTCATTACGGAGATTGTGCCACAACTGCGGAGCCTCAGCCACGTCTGCAGAGCAGTGGCGGTCACCTTTAACAAAGGGTGTGGGGGCAGGTGGGGGGACCATGGTAAGGCCAGGAGAGTGAGTGTGGGGGTTTAGGAGGGGCGGGTTGATAATCATTTTTTAAAACTTACCTGACGCTGCCGGCCTTCTCCTGCATCGCGTCTCTCCTGCTGGCCGCTTCCTGGGTCCCAGCATTCCCTGGGACAGACTCCCAGCCAATCCCTGTGCTGCATAGCAGCACAGGGATGATCTGCACAGGCTAAAAAGACGCCCTGCTTAGACCAGGGAGTCTGTGTGGGTTTCTCCAGCTCGGCTGCTGAATGAAGCCGGGTTAGAGAAACCTAAGTGTGCATGTGACTTTTGGTCGGCCTGAGACGGCCAGCCAAACACACATGAGCACTTCGCAAGCACTATTCTCCACCCTCCTATGCCCTGCCCCTCAATGCACAAGTTGGCAAACTAAAAATAAATCGATGCTAGAGCTTAGTTTTATTTTTCGTTTGGTGGCTCTGCGCCAGGCAGTGGGCGACGCTCCTCCGCCATTGCGGATGAGCCGCCACTGCTGCAGAAGCTCCTTGTGAATTGGGACCTTAGTATTTTATTCAGTTTATGGATTTCAAAACAACTGCATGAAGATGTCACTGTGCTGCACGTCCACTCACAAACTGTAATGCAGTATCAGGCCTATGGACAAGCTGATGCCATTGTAAAGCCACAGCCTTCATTTTTTTCCTAGACTCATGGATATCAATTTCATCCATGTCATGACTGGTCTTGCCGTGGTTTTGCTCATGCAAAGGACTACGCCGTCAAGCCCTAGCTATGTACACGTGTGCAGTTTCTTATTTCACACTCTTAACTGCTAGTTTCTTAGTATAATTATTTTATAGAAAGAAGGCAATTAAGGCTAAAGGAGAAAGGTGATTGGCCCATGATCCCACAACTTGTTCAAGAAGTCAAACCCCCATGGCATGCACAGGGGCATAGTGTGTCCTCACCTCTCCTGCCCGGATCCCAAAGCTCATATTGTTCACTGCCAGCACTTTCTTGTTGACCTGGTGGTAGATCTTGGTGAGGCCATGGATTTGAAGCAGGTCTGTAGCCCCTCTCCCAGTCTCTACCCGATCCCTCTCTGCTTTCACGTCTTCATCTTCCTCCACTGTGTTTATCACACGCGACATTCCAATATCAAACCTTTCTTTCAAAAAAATCCTGCAGAGAAAAGTAATACCAAACCTGATGTTAATCCATAGTGATGTGATTAAAACAGGTTTATCTACTTTGTGTCTTTGCCTCTTTTTTTCCCTTTGTTTTGAAAATTGCCATCTTACCTTCAACGGATTCTTCTTAAAACAGACATTGCCAAACTTGAACAAACCATTGATAGCACCCACGGGCAACCCATATACTCAAACTCGTCAGAATTTTTCTCCTTCTTTTAAATTTTTTTCAGATCAAAATGTTAAGATTGATTTTCTTCAAGCAGACGACTAGATTCCTTACTATTGCTCCTTTATTAGGTCAATATTTGTCCGCCCACATTATTTCTTCTTGAAGTAATAAAGTGCTTACCAGTTCGATATCCCATCGAAATAACAGAGCTCACTCTCAGAAGAGCACCACCACCAGCAAAAAACCTTTGTATTACATAACCTATCATATTCATTTACATTTAAAGTTACATTTATTCTCCACTATCATATTACATCATACATACTACAAACAGATTAAAGAAAAATAATCTAAAACACACAGCGCAGAGTGAAGGCATGTGTGAAATTCATTTGTATCAGCAAAGATTGTTATCTGGGGCGTCATCAATATTCAATTTGAATAGGAATTATCAATAGACGCCGCCTAAAAACAGAACTAACTATGAAACCCTACAAGTGGGGAGAGGATGTGGCGCAATGGACAGAGCTGCTGACAGGTTCGAGTCTCGGCCCAACATCCTGTGATTCTGGGCAAATCACGTAATCTCCGAGGCCTACCAAAAATGAATGGGTCGAGTTTGCATTATAAGTGCTGGTGTTGATGATTAAGTGCTGGTGCTGAGCAACGGAAACCACCTGCTCAAATTAAGCACTGCACCCATGTTAAGTACACCCATCTTTAAATGCATATAAACTTCAGGGAATCGTTTTATATGCAGATAAAAGTGAATTGTGCTACGGGCAACAAAGGAACCACCCTCGGTCATTCTATGCAGAGTAAAGCAACGTGCATAATTGTGTTCAGACCCATATATTTAATAATGCTATGCACCGAAGGTAGTAGTTGTTCCAACTTATGTTCGAACAAAGAAAAGAGCTTCATTTTTTAACCCCCGCCATTTTATCTCTAATTGACATAGTTCCATGCCCACCATTCTTATAAAAGTAAACTCATTTTAGGGTCATTGGCTAACTCCAGCAGTATTAAAGACTTCCAAAGCAGTCAGGGGCCTGGTGTAAACTACAGAAGTATTGACGTCACTGGGTCGCCACACTCTTAATGAGGATGTTGAGTGATGAAGCTGCACAAGTCACAGGAATCTGGTTGCAGTAGTGGCTCAGCAACACTGAATTAGTTGATGGTATCCACTGAAATCTATGAAATACGGAGGGGGGGCGGGGCACAGAGCTGGTTCATAACTTTCAAGAACAGCCAGTGTTCAAAGGCAACATGAACTAGCGGTAATGTTGCCTCAGCTATAACCACCGAATCATAGACACAGATGACACCTACCTGATGTTCTGATAAATGGTATTGTTGATCAGCAACCGCAGGACGAAGAAAAACGCTCCTTGGAACATCAGGGCAACAAACATCCAGCCGAGTTTGTCCATGGCAAAGACATCGGATGAATAGCTGTAGCCAAAGGCCTTGTAGTAATCAACGATTTGTTGTTCTTGAGATAGCTTGACCAAACCATAGCCAAAGCAGAACTGGGGGAAGATCTTGAAAACGCCTTGCAGAACGAGTGAGACATTCCCAAGAGACTGTTGGGGGGGGGGGGGGGGAAGGAGAGGTGAGACAAAAAAATGCCATCTTTCAGTGATTAATGTGTTCTCCTACCCAGTATAGATCTTTTTCTGCACCAAAACACAGAAATATTCAAAGGCTGTAGCCCCCCACCAATCACAATATTTAATGGCTGTAACCCCCACCAATCACAATATTCAATGGCTTTAGCCCCCCAACTAATATTCAATGGCTGTAGCCCCCCACCAATCACAATGTGCAACCAACTTTCATGTTCTGTCCCCTCCACACATCCACAAACATTGTCCCCCTTACTACACCCAAAAAGGTCAGATAACTAAAAACAACACGCCCCTCTCTGCACCGATTCACAGGCACCTAAGAGAACACCTGCCCACAGCTCTGACAAGACTCTTGTTCCTAAGTGGACGGCTCGAAAGCTCCATCCTCGAGGGTGTTAAGCCGCTTTCTTTATCATTTTTCCATCACGTCGTGATGTACTTGATCTCCCGCCCTCAATTTTCCTATTTAGGTTTTGATATACTTCCATTTCTTTGAATATTTATTTGTGTTTACTTCAAGATGGCTTTAGCAAGTAGAACATACCTGTACAAATCTTATTTAGAAACATTATTAGCTATAAAATTTACTGACCCTATTTTTTGTAATCTTTCGTAGAGGCAAATCTCCTCTTTGTTCGGAATGGACCATCCATTGAATTCTAATGTACAGCCTTTGAGAAGAAGACATGGTTGGCTGTGCTGAAACTAGATTCTATACTGGCGTGGAAATATCGGTACTTATCTGCCCATATTATGCTGTTTGTTTGGCAGCTCCTGATTCCCATTATGTACCTGCTTAGTGGGTGATCTTTTCTATGATTAGCCATTTCCAAGAGTCTGGAGAAGCTCTCCCAATAGGCTAAGACGCAAAACATCCACAGAACTGTCTACTTCTGAGGCCCCCACCAACAGGTATAATGGGTCGTACTGGTTCGACAGAAGTGAGAAAACAACTGAAGGTCATATTTATAAGGAAGAAACGCAGCACGGCGCCGCAAGCAATTTGGCTGTGCCGCGCTGCGTTACGTTTGGAACAAAGGGATGCGTCATATTTACATACGTATCCCTGAGCTGGTGCACAATTGAATGCCATGCGCCAATGCAGGCACCTTTGCACCATGGTGCAAGGGTGCTTGTGCTGCGGGGATGATTGTTTTTGTGCAGGAAGGCAGACATTCCTGCACAAAAACACTCACAAGAGGTGTTTTCCTCTTTTTATGTGTGCTGCAGAATGCAGCACGCATAGAAAGAGAAAAAAACGAGAAGTGAAAGTATTTCTCCTCGTTACGTCTCCTTATAAGATTCGGACCCATTCCCAGGTTTACAAAAACGTTGTAAATCTGGGAATGCAGCAGAATCCATAGGTGTTGCATGGGAACACCCACAGCAACACACATGGAAGCCCCCTTTCACACAAAGTGCTGCGTGAAAAGGGGCCGTATTTACAAGGACACGAAAAGTCACGCAGGGTGGCTTTACGTGTCCTTGTAAATATGGAGCACCACACTGCCCCGCCGGTGCGTCAAGAAAAGTGATGCACCGGCAGCGCAAGGGGCGTGGAAATATTCCCCTAAGAACATAAAGCAATCCTGCAACATACATTGACATCTGGGCCATTTGAAAAAAACAAACAAAGCCCAGGCGGGGGCTTATGTCTTCATGTCAAAGGGAGGATTGCAGAGTCTAAATGTAATCAGTAAATAGGCAAGTTGAAAAATGACCACAGCCCTGTGGGTCACATACAACAATAAGGAAAGCTTCCTGGCTTGCCCCGTTACAGACCTCTAGACCCCATGCATTGTTAGATGCTGTGATGCTCGCAGACGGCAGGAGGCAGCATTCGATTGTTGGTCTTACCTGGATAACTGTTTCGTTCTGTGATGTGTCCAGGGCCAGGACGTTAACAACAGTAGCTGATATGATGGTGTTTATACCAATGAACAAATTGATGCAGACGAAAACGATGAAAGCCATGCCCAGGTTCTTGAAGGTTCCCGCCAGCAGGTACATCCACGCGAATGTCGCAAACCTACCGAACAGAAAAAAACACAAACTGGAAGGTGGCTGCATCACCTGTGCTCTGACCGAAGGAGAGCGTCTTTGTGTTATGTTTTCTCACATTGCATACCAAGGCAATTGTTAAACATTCTGCTGAGCATTTAACACTCATCCCCTGCACACCTTGCAACAAAGTCAGATGCGTAAAAATGACCGCTGTGGTAATGAACTCCGCTTTAACTTTGCATTAAGAGCTGTTCTTGTACTTGATGGCTAATGCTTCTCCCAATAGCCGGAGTTAAATTACTAATTCCAGTTTTAAATCATTATCCCTTAGTGTTAGCTGTTTATGTCAGTCGCCACTCTTTGCTCATTACTTTCTTCTAAACACGGGTATATTCGATTGTGTTCTAGCTTCCTGCATCACAATAGTCATGCCATCATTTTTGCTCGTGGCTGCTCTGCCTGGGTCTGCCATTCGTTTCCTCGTTCACCGGCAATCTCCATTGCAGAGCGTTGCATCTTCAATACACGCTGATGCTTATCCTCAACCAAAACATGACACAACATTCAGTTATTTTGAGTGTGAACTTCACCCTTGGCCCCTTCAAAGCTACTCAACCCCCTGAAGAGGAGAAAGGCCAAGGAAAAAGGCATGCAGGTAAGGCCTGGGATACACTTGGCATGGGAGGGGTTCGAGCTGAAGACGATGAAACGGGTGTGAGAGAAGTTAGGGTGCAAGTAAAGATGGGGAAAGTCGGTGGAACCAGGTGGAAGAATGGAAGTTAATGCCTAATTTCAATGTTTTGTGAGTGAAAACATGACACACTTCTCAAAGCTCAGACTGCTGCTGCAGAATCATAGTAGAGCAGCATTCACAACATACAGGCACTGGCAGTTAGCATCATGGATGTATTTAGGTAATAATGTATTTTTAACATGTATTTAGCACCCCTTGGTCCAACAGGTATGAGGGTGCATTACAAAGAACAATGTGAAACAAAAAAGAGATACATCAAGCAGTAGATGTGGATTCACTGGGTTGCACATCCAGGCTAAATACAATGTTGAGCACCTTTGGAGACAGTTGGGCCTTTATGTTCACTTCTAGATTAGACTGAGGAAATAGGACTTGAGTGATGTACTAAACCTGGTCAGAAGGGTCTATTTTCTGAGTTTATAGGGAAGCGAGATCCAGGCAAAGATGGCGGCTCCAGAGAGGTATTGCTTTGGACAGTAGAGGTTATGAGGTGAGAGCTTCAAGGGTAAATGTGTAATAATGTCGGAGTACTCATGCTAAACCTGAGGTGATAAGCAATTATGCTAGCTTGCCTCAGGTATATAAGAGGGTTCAGACCTAAGGTAAATTAAATCCAATCCAGACTGAGACAGATTGCCGTATGTGACAGAAGCAGTTATATAAGCTCTGTCCATTTGTAACACTGGTGAGCACAATGTACCTTCTAAGTTAACCAGGATATCTATCAAACGTTCATGGTCTTTGTGAAATATACGTTGGGGCAGATTTACAAGCCGCTTGCAACACTTTTGCGCCGCTGTTGCGTCACTTTTGTGACACAGCGGCGGCATATAAAATGCTGCCAATTTACAATGAGACGCACCTAGGGAGATGTGTCACGTTGCAAAGCCCTGCGTCACATTATACCTGGTGGGGGTTCCCACGGAAAAGCCTTGTGAAAGTGATGCAGTGAAATCTACAAGGTTTCACTGCATCACTTCTAGGACGCTACTGCGTCAAAACCTTACGCCTGCTTGAAGCAGGCGCAAGGAGTGGTACAGTGTAGTGGGAATAGGCCTCAAAATGCATTTCTAGAGTTGCGTCGTGCTTGCAACATGACTCCAGCAATGCATGACTTTTTCCCCAACAGATGCATCAGAATTTCTGACAAATCTGTCAATCCTTGCGCCATAGTGCGCCGTATTGTAAATACAGCTCATCCATGGTGGCGCAAGGGTTTCTCTCAGGATGGGGCAGGGAAAGTGACGCATCTGTCAGATGCGTCACTTTCTTGTAAATCTGCCCGATACTTTTTTGATCTTCACTTCCCTTCCTTTAATGTTCTTTAATGTTGCATATTGAGGGCAGCAGATTCACATCATAATTTGCATGCATTCGATTTTCTATATTTTGTTGGCACACCTAGATTTAACTGAAGTGCTAGAAAGCCATCAACAGAGAGGTTTCCTTTATCATTCCGTTTAGTAAATTGGACAAACATGTTAGACTAGATTATTGAATTGTATTAAACGTTACATCACTTTTCTCTGTTATCTATTGCGTTGAAAGTTATCAGCAAAAAACACAAAATAAATTATTCTTGGCAGTTAAAGACCACAGAAAAAAAACTACAACGGTTCAGTATTTCTAAGATTAAAGATGAAACTATTCAAATCAGAGCATACGCCAAAAAGATGAAGAAAAAATACAAAATACATTTATTTGGAGATAAATATTTGCTGTAAATAGGCTCGATTGGCCTGGCAGAGGGACCTGGATACAGTGATAGACGACGCCATGTGGTCATATTGCTGTGCTGGTACACGTCGTATATCGTTGCATGGCAAGCATAGACTTATACATTTCAAGTTTGTGAATAGAGTCTATTACACGCCGGAAAGGCTACACAGGTATGGCTTACGTGAGGGGTCGGCCTGTGAGAGGTGTGCACACCCCGCTGCAGATTTCATTCATTTAGCGTGGTACTGCCCTGGCGTGGGTAAATTCTGGGAAGCTGTATTTCGGCAGATAGGAGAGATAGCTGAATTAGAATTAGTCCCGGACCATGCGGTAGCACTGCTTGGCCACTCGAGGGGGCTCCCAAAGGCAGCACGTAGGCTAGTAGACATGGGTATGCTGATAGCTAAGCGCAGGGTAGCTCTAGGTTGGATGCGTGGCCCCTTGCCCACAATGGCACAGTGGAAACGTGATGTGCTCTATTGCTGTACGCAGTCAGAGACGTTTAGCGAACTGCTGCCCCCGAGAAGCAGACCAAAGAACTTTTGGGGATTGTATGCCGACTACCTCAGGAGCGGTGGGGCAGATGCAAGACTCAGTACTGGAGAGGAAGGCGAGATAGCCCCGGAGACGGTTGATACTGGTGCACGCTGAAGATTGGTGTATGACAGATGGTGGAGCTTTGAATATTGGTGTGCACAGGAGTGCTTGCATTGCAGGGTATAGATTGAAAGCGGGAGGGCACAAAAGGCCATTTGATTCTGTTCAACTGTGTGCAGACAAGCTAGACAAGGCAGGCCTCTGAGAGAAGACGCCGAGGTCAGACATAGAGCATGAGGAAGTACCTTTGTGTGCAGCTGACAAGGTATCTCTACAGTTGGGGGTGGGGGGTGGGGGAGGGTGTTGATATTAAGTTTGGTGAGGTTGCAAGGAGGAAACTTTGTGCTCCCTAATAGGGAAAAGACTATAAGAAATGACATGCAGGGCTGCACTCATTGATAGATATGTCAAATTGCTGCTTTGGAGGACAGTGATGCCCGACCTCCGGGATGTGGGATAAGCTGAGAAGTGTTGCGATTATCAGTGACTAAGCAGCCGGCCTCAGGGTTGTAGGCGAGCAGCTGTGTATGCCAACTTGATTGTTCACTAAAAAATAAATAAATAATAATAAAAAAAAATAAAAAAAATATTTGCTGTAAATAATGGTTTACAATCACAAAATGAAATGGTAAAAAACCCAAAGGAAGAAAAATCTTCACTTCGGCAAAATTTAACCTATAATAAATTGTTATAACGTAGAAGACTTGAGATCATTGCAAGACAGAGACGCCAAAACACTGCTTGTTTTTCTTAACAAGCTAATATATTCGAAGGAAATCGTGAACAATGACGTGAACATAAGCTAACACACGGAAATATTAATAACCTCTCACTTTTATCATTTCAAGAAGGTAACAAAGCCTGTGGCAATATTCTTCAAAAAAGATCTGAACGAAAATATAATCAAAATGAGACACAAGAGAGAATAGCAGGAATGTGGTAAAGAAAATGCAACAATCATTTAGGAAAAAAAGAGTTTTGGAAAGCACATCAAGACCTGTAGATGGAACAAAAACTCAGGTAGACATTTTTAATAAGGCATGTTTCACCAATCAGGATATACGGCGTCAGTTCCATTTCAACTGGCTTGGTTTGTTATGGTGTCTCAGTCCTGGCTGAAAGTAAATTTACTGATTTTGTCCTACTGATTATCAAGCATTGATTTCCCCATATATGTGGCAGATTCAAATGGGGTGAGTAGTCTAAGCCCATTACAATCTTTTCTGTAGAATGCCACGCTCACTGTTTAAGACTAACTCAGACTGAGTTTAAGTTATGATTCTTTCTCGAATGTCTATAATGCCTACAGGTGTCTCGAAAAGTGAATTGAAATTTTGTTTGATCACCTAATGTCTTCTGAATGGTGTTTCGCTTTGCTTCAAAGCACATTTGAAAACAACAGTAGCGGCTTGTCGAGGGAGTGCCACGGAGTGGGGGAGGGACAGGGTGGGGGGTAGTAAACTCCGGCTCACCGCCGACCGGAGTAATGTAAATAAATAAATAAATAAAACAAATTTCATTGCGCGCGCTGAAACGCATTTGGCGTTTCAGCGCGCAAAGTGAAATTCGTTTTATTTCTTTATTTACATTACACTGTGCACACGTTTTATTTATTTATTTACATTACTCCACGCGTGCAATGAAATTCATTTTATTTATTTACTTATTTACATTACTCCGGTCGGCCGTGAGCCGAAGTTTACTACCCTCTACCCTGCCCCTCCCCCACCCCGCAGCACTCCCTCCATGAGCCGCTACTGGAAAACAGTGATTTGTAGGTATATAGTTCAACACTGGGAACAGTGACCATTTGTCCTAGTGTGATTCACCCTTTTGAGAGTACTCCATCCTTATCCCATAAATAAAGATATATATGGATACAAATAGTGATCTTCAGAGGTAGCCTCATCTATTGTATTTATGTGTATATTTCTGATAGATTTCAAAAGTGAGATGAAAATCCTAGCCTAGATTCCCCTCGGGGGATAACCACACTCTAAAAAAATCCACATAAAAAAAAAAACAATCCACAGAACATAAAATAACACACCATAGCAGAAACAACAAACTGCATATCATCAAAAATCTTGCCATTTTCTTTTATGAATCCCCTCATCTGCGTTATCCATTTACCCTCTTTATACTTCTACTAATTGGACCGATGCTGCAAACCTAAGCAAAATTAAAATCCACTAGAGCAACCAGCAGATCAAGATGGAATTAGTAACCATTATAACCATGTCCATTAAGGTATCATTACGAAAGGGGATTACGTTAATTAAAAATATGATTGTTATATAATCTCAACAATAAATGTACAGA
Organism: Triturus cristatus; assembly: GCF_964204655.1. NCBI lineage: Eukaryota > Metazoa > Chordata > Amphibia > Caudata > Salamandridae > Triturus > Triturus cristatus. The sequence goes on along the minus strand of NC_140584.1, from coordinate 627,186,726 downwards.
TAAGCACGCGTATGTATACACAAATGTGTTAAGAGAATTATTTATATATATATATTTAATTATATATAGATACAGAAAATGGCCAAATCGTTCAACAAATAGATCTATGTTCATTGCGCAACTATAACTCGCGCGACCGCCACTCTATCACAAGGATGATGTCATCAGTGATGTCATGAGTGATGTCACTGACCATGTCATGAGTGATGTAATATGTGATGTCATCAGCAGTGGATTGTGGGCACGCGAGTTATAGTTATCTGAACTAACTATAACGGGGGAATTTCAATGGTTTTTTTACGAGTGAAATGTCCAGCTAACTATAACATGTGTGAAACCTATGTTTTTTTAAGTGAATTTGCAAAGTTTTTTAAATGCTAATTCCTAACTATAACGTGTGTGAAACCTATGGTTTTTTAAGTGAATATATATATATATATATATATATATATATATATATATATATATATATATATAACCAAGAAGACATTATGTACAACTGAACAACCCAATTAAAAAAGAATTACCTTAAAAAACGTATTCTAGTTTTTTGTCCTTGCAATTCTAGTAATTTCTTCATTCCTGTTCTAATGCTTGTTTTTTATAGTTTTATTTTTTTGTTATTGAGGGGACATAAACAACGGGAGGGTGGAGGCTGGGAAATAGTACCGGATTTACAACACGAGCAGCTGACAGACTTTAGGAGAGAATCAACAGATGGCAGATTCAGAGGGAAGACTGAGGTGGTGCTGAGGCACTGGTGTGCTGATGCGGAGTGATGCTCAGATGATGCTAACTGATACTCAGGTGGTGCTGAATTATGGTGAAGTAGTGCTGAAGTGGCGGTGTGCTAGTGCAGAGGTGATTCTGGGTGATACTGAGGTGGTGCTGAGTGATGCTGTGGTACTGAATCAAGCTGAGGTGGTGGTGCTGCACTGGTGCTCAAGTGGTGCTGAGTGATGCTGAGTTGGTGCTGTTCTGAGGTGATACTGTACTAATGCGGCAGTAGTGGTGTTCAGATGCTGAAGTGGTGCTGCATTAGTGCTAGATTGATGCTGAGGTGTGATTGCGCTCATGGTGGTGCTGTGCTGATGTGGAGGTGCTGCTCTACTGATGCCGAGATGCTGCTGTGCTGATGTTGCGGTGGTGCTGCGCTGGTGCTGTACAACTCACAGACCTCAATACTAGGATATTCAGGGTCAGGGTGGAGGGCCCCTTTTTGACCCCTGGGGGCTTGAGGAGCTGTCCATCACATACAGGGAATGAGCATCTGCATGAAAGAGGAGTCCACTTAGAGTGCGTGCATGCTACTGCAGATTTGCCAACTTGAGAACACAATCGGTCCTATGAGGAGGGGCGTGGCCTTGAAGGGGGCGGGGCTTTATGCCCCTAACTTCCCGATAGTGCCTTCTGCCCCTGTTCCGTGCCCCCATCGACCTCCTCTTTCCACCAAAACAACTAGATCAAAGGTTTGTTGAGGCTGCTAGTGATGTCATGGGGTGTTTTCACACCCCTTAATGGACATTGTCTGCTTGCAGCCTCAAAAGACGAGCTGGAAATCCATTCTTTGCTGTGGTTTCCAGCTCGGCTTGCCTGCCATTGTGTGATTTCGGCTCCTTGGCGGGTGACCGTGTGAAGGGGCCTGAAATCGTGTGACACGCGGTGGCACCATGCGAGTTGGCATTTCTGCTTCTGGCAAGAGCTTGTTGCATAAGCAACATCAGGGAAGTTGCATAAATAGAATTGTATACATTGCATATAGATTGAATGCTGTGAGCATTTATTGCCCAATCTGCGTGGCACGCCCTGGTGAGAAGCCAGGCGTATGTGGTCAGTAACTCGAGCCTTGTTCACGTCCCCTCGCTGCTGCTTGCACAGCTGGAAATGTGGGGGGTGTACACGTGTGCTATGGAGACTGCTCCCGGGTACGCAAGGTCTGGAAACATTGTGACGCTATTAGCTGTAGGATTCCTTAGGGGGTGCCACTGCCTAAGTGCGCTTCTGCACTCACTGTCCTGTCTATGAAAATAAGAATCTTACTTATTGTATTTTCTATCGTTCTGTGGTGCACGGCGCTGATACACACCACTAGCTGGTGAAAGCGCACTAGACATAACAATAAATATGTGGCCGCAGCTGTAAGGGGTCCACTTAGCACGCAACAATAATGTCAAGGGTACGTGCTAGGAATGAAAAGATAGAGAGAGAGTCTTGGTCTAACTATCCAAGTGTACCTATTAAAGAGCGCTTCATGGCTTTAAAGCACTCCTCGATAATGACATGCGTAGCTTCTATAGCGCCACGGACTTCGGAGCACTGCGTGACATGCTGCCGAGGGTGTGCATCAAGGGATACATGCACGCTGTGGAAGGTGAAGCCGCAGTGCGCTATATGCTGCAGAATGAATATTTAGCCTACCGCTACATGGAGTCGAACGATGCCTCGGAGCGCTATATGCTGCTGGGAGGGTGATGTACTCCTCAGTGATGGCAGTGGCCACGAGAGTGAGCGAGTGATCTGAAGAGAGGTGACCCCGAAGAAATGGGGCTCCGTGATTTAGCAATGTGACCCGGAGAGAGTGGTGGGGGGGGGTGCATTCGCGATAAAGAGATTTGAAAAGCAAGCGACGCTTTGAGAAGGGGATAGCCAGGCCTGCGGGAGGAAGGTGACAAGAAGGCAAAGGTATGACTCTCAAAATAGGTTATCGTACTGAGCTGAGCAGGGCAAATGACCCCCTGGGAGGGAGGACGCGCGAGCAAGGGGTGGGAAGGGGTTTGGCCTCGAGGCTGAGATGTCGCCCGGGGGAGGACTGTGAAATAATGTGACCACAATCGAAGTGACCCTTGTGGAGGAATGTTACCCTAAATATGGGGTTTGAAAAGACCCTGGGAGGGCTATCCTAAACAGAGAGAGGTGGTGTCCGATTGAGGAAGAGTGACTGGAGGGGAAGTAGGGGGTGGAGGGGAGCGTGGCCGAGAGCAGGCAGCGTTTCCCTTGCGGGAGCGAGCGCGATAATTGCTACCACATGGCGCCGCTCGCTCCCGCAAGAAAATCGCCAGACGTGCACGCGTTGCCATTGGAAGCACTGCAACGCGTACACGTTTTTGCCTGCAAAACCGGACCGATTCTAAAGGTCTCTTCCTACGCAACGCATGCGCGCTGCGTAGGCAAGACCTAAAAAGGGGACATCGTATGCATCACACTCAATCAAGTAATTGTGATACATAGGATGATAGCGTACATCAATCTTTAAAATGTCATTGTATCCTCATTAGTGTCGGTGGTATTATGGTATTACTTTCGACCCTTCTGTAATTTAACAGGGCTTCATCTGGACGGAGTTGAGTGACCACACGAAAAACTCGATGTCGTAGCATTTTGAATAAATGAATATATACAAAGAGAATTTTAAGAATGAGTGACAGAAGCAACTGAACGAGGATACCATTGTTTGAATATATTAGACGTTTATAAAAGAATTAAAATTCGAGAAACCCGGACCATGAGATTGACGGTCTTGTAAATGATGTCACCATGATGGGCGGGCATGTTACATGTAGGTTCTAGCTATGAGTGACCTCTTAGTTCCAATGTGGCGGGGACCAACAGTAATGCGATCTGCGGCAACACCCCTGATCTGTTCACTTTCAACCTGAGATGTTGGTTGCTAAAAGCAGTCAAATCTCCAGGTGAATGTCTGGGCTCAAATGAGGAGTTACTGGAGACATTGGACTGGAACGACTGATTCCCCCGGTAATTCCTCATTTCTTAGTGGACCCTTAGCATCTCTTCGGATAACAACGTCGGTTCGGATTTTCGTTGGCTCCAGTATTAGTAACTTTGAGAAGAGGAGGAGTGAGTGGCCATGGATGCATGGAATGAATTGGATTAATTTGGGAAAGAAAGCACAAAAGCCTAAGATTTGGAAATAAAATGATAAAAAAAGAGTTGGAATCTTTTGGCTTACATTGCGTTACACACTGTGCGATAAAACGACATAGTTTACAGGAGTGATTGCAAATGACTAGGATTCAACTGTAGCCAGTGGCATAAACGTCTTGAGCCAATTACTGCCTTATTCGTGCAGTGCTTAGTTGAACGATTCAAACATAAAACGGGTGAAGAGTGACATCTAGCGGATACGAAGAATGTAAGCAGGAAAAAGGGATTTATAATGCAAATTATGATAGGAAATAAAAATTTAACTCACATGTTCACATGATGAATTTGACCGAACAATTACACATTTTTAATAAAACACAGCCAAGTGCACGAAAGTTTAGCAGGCTGATGCAATGTTTAAAAATAATATGTTTCTTAAAGGGTTTTCCTAGTGTTATAAAACTACATTTATAGTTCCACCCATCCACAGCAGGCATTGAAAATATTTGGAGGGGTGGGAAGAGGAGCTGGTTCTACCATTGACATATGTGGCTACAGCAGGGCTCTCTGCTGGGACCTGTACCCGTGCTTGTAAACCTAGACATATTCATTGTTTAACAGTACACAACTCCTTATCTCGCTGAGATCAGCCCGCTCACATGACTACAACAAGCATTTGCAATGCAATAGGTCTCGCATTTACGAGAGTTTGAGATATTGGCATTGTAAATGACAATGCCTTTTATTTATGTGTTTTTAAAACAGATAAATAAAAGGCAATGTCATTTACAATGCCAATAGCTTAAACTTTTGCAAATGCGAGACCTATTGCATTGCAAATGCCAGCACTCGTGCTAATAAAATAAATAGAAAAGCGTTAGGAGAGAGCTTGCCCAACAGCCAGCAGGACAAAGCTATTTGAGAAAATTGTGCTCAGAGACTATAATTAAAGCCTACCGCATAACAACACACGTAACAAGGGGTGTCGCCAAGAAAGGTTTCAAAATGAGACAAGGAGGTACTAAGGAGGGACCATTAAACCTATTGACCAATGGACAGCCACAGTTTACAGTGGACAATGACACAAGCCAATGGAAAATATGGGCGGAGAGTGGGCAGAGGTTCAAGTCCCTACCTGAATACAGCATGCATCACAGAGCAGCGCATACGCTGCCCAGACTCGACCTAAAAAAGAATGCCTTTTCAAGGCACATGTTGTAGCTAGGAGTGTAAGGCAAGATTACCGCTCATTTCCCTATGCCCCTTTAGTGCATCAGGCAGACCAGCTTCTGTTGAGGCGTGCTAGTGAACCTGGTACCAAAACCTCTTTGTGCTACTCACCCAAACATCACAAAGAGAAGAGACACCGCCCCCAGGTTCTGGTTTTCGTAGAAGGCAGACAGCTTGAAGCCGGCGATGGTTGCTATTGAAAGAGCCACTGGCAACATGTAAAGGAACTGATGGAGAAGACAAGAAATGGGACATGTGAAGCAGGCTTTAGCGACAAGGTTCAGCATCATTCACTGACTCATCTCAAGCCACCACCTAATACTCAAACGAATCCTGCCCTTCAGGCACTCTGCTTTTACTTACATCTGCAACCAGAATATCCCCCATCCAGGCAACATACACGTACGGGGACTAGGTTCTCAGCCAACTGACTAAATACATACATATTACCATACAGATACAGGGCGCACAGGGCTTTAATACACTCCTTGTGCCACTAACAGGCCCCAGAAGTACAGAGTCCAGCCAGTCTGAATCATCCCCATATGCTACCATACACCATTTGCATTCGATACATGCTTCAACCAGAATGTCTACTCCTGAGATGCTACCATACATAACGTGTAACGTGTAAAGATGGCCTGGTCCAACCAGTACGTATCTTTTGGATATATATATATATATGCAAGTTTATTACAGCTTGCTTCACGGTCCGGCTAGTTCAACTATTGTGACTGGACGTTGGGGACTGGAGGGAATCGTGGACACTTTAATTACGGTGGGAATCGGCCACTACATGGCCCTCCCTTTGCGAAGCAAACACAGCGCTCATTCCAGCACAATCTGACCCTGCTGCAGTACACCAGCAAGGTAGACACTGGGAGCTGTAGTCTCACATTTGACTACATTCGTACTGATAGGAGTATGGTCAACTGTTCTCCCGCCAAGGGGAGTGCCGCAGCAACATCAAAGGAGGGAGAAGGTGCAATCCAGCTGAGAGCGGTGTCTGACGAAGGCTAGGAAGCCGAAATCCATTATGCCGCATTTCATTTTGTGAATAAAGGATTCCTGAAATATTCCCCCTTGTGTCCTTGGATTGCTTTTAGCCAAGTGATCTTCTTTCTGATGTATATATACATATACACATATATCCAAAGAACTCCGCCTCATGCATCCAGTTAGTCAGGAAGGACGAAGACGGACCCAGTCTGTTGTGCAAAGTATTCTTTATTCCATAGGAATCCCACACACCGCCATGACGCGTTTCGGCCTCAGGATGGCCTTGATCACATGACGCTATAGCGAAAAGCCATTGGGTTTTAAAGTGAAGCAAACAAAGTGATTGTCACGTGATAGAGGGGCCAATAGACATGGAAAAAATACATGTATATACATATAACAGTGCGGCTTGTCGTACAAATCCACATAAATTCCATCAGTTATGTTATTTACAAAGGTCCCAGGTGGTGATTTAAATAAACCATGCTGTAATTGGTATGATCATAGGTTTAAGCAAGAGGTGGCGTTTTAACCGCTCAGTGTTGGAGGCGATCGGTGTCGCAACATATATATATATATATACACACACACACACTCACTCCAGGCATACTATCTGCTGATGGAGGGCATTGACGGCACAAGCAGCTGTTCACCCTCGGTCTGCTATCAACATAGAGTGGACATCAATGGTACAGTCCATATGCTTTTCCAGACATGCTACCAAATGATGAATAGGCTCGAAAGTCGAGTCCACCATTGTCTCCCAGACACACTACAACAGAGATGGAGCAAAGCCAGGACTCACTCTTCCAGCACCTCCTAAGCATGTGACACCGCTGATAAAGAGCACAGACCCCCCAACTAAATGCTTCTGCCAAGCACACTCATAGAAATAATGTCCCATATACAATATGTAGCACCACTGTGGGATGAAATGGAGACCACTGCTGAGAGCTGGATGACAATGTGCTACACAGTGGGCCTTTGCAATGCGAGACAATATAAATGAATAGCACAGCACACAGTAAGCAGGCGTCCAGACGGTCACCCCATCCCTTGGCCACCAGAGGCGCTAGAGTGCTTGGTATTTACCATGTCGTAGAGGAAGTTGGTCACCCAGTAGCAGGTCTCGCTGATGCCCGAGATGTGCTGCAGCCGCTTGGATCCGTTCTGATGCTCTTTCACGGTGTAGATGACGAAGCTGGCGGTGGTGATGGAGTAGCCCACAAGGATGCATAGAGCCACCAGGATGTTCACCAGGTTGCTGAGTCTGCAGTGCAATAGGAAGGGAGAAAAGAGGAAGAGGGGGAGGGGTGAGAAGACAGGGATGAGAAATGGCCGCCATAGAAATTTTAGAGTTTCTTCCACTAACCCCAGTCCCTCGACCCTCAGCTATAACTCTGGTAACAAGCATTTACAATGCAATAGGTCTCGCCTTTAGGAGAGTTAGAGCTATTGGCGTTGTAAATGACAATGTCTTTTTCCCATGTGTTTTGGTATGGAGTGGAGTGGAATTATATGGCATGGTGATTAGATATGGTGAGAGGTGTACAGAATTAATAGAAAGGGAGATAGAGAGGGATAGGTACTTTGTGCATGAAGTGGTGAATGAACTCCGTACAGAGGAGCAGAAAGAGTGTGTGAGAAAAAGAGATAGATGGGGAGAGCATGCCACAGATGCACAAATAGGGTGCGCCTGTGTACGCAGAAGACACCCTAAAAAAAGGAGGAGAGCATGGGTTTGAGGGACGAAAATCTTGAAAAGGCACAGGAAAGAAACTGTGCTTGAAGATCTGAAGTGAACCAATGTGAAAGGGAGGAAGAGTGCAAGAGAGGTGTGAGAGGTATGAGAGATTACGAGAGAGAGAGACGGACGCATGGTAGGGGGCAGCCAGAGGGGAAGGCGAAAGGTGGACCAGTGACCAGTATGAGGTGGTACAGGAAGGTAGCATGTGTGTACGTAAAAGCCAGCCTCTCCGTGGGTGTATTGCACATTTATAAGTGCTGCTGAATCAGAGGGCTGAGAAATGTCTTCATTTTACAGCCCCTTTAATCTTGGGGTAAGAGCGCTCATTTGCCTGTTGGAAGCCAAACACAAAAAGACATGTGCAGTTGAACGACCCTATTAAAACAAAAAGAATAATATTCTTTTAAAGTTCCTTAGTATTGAACTGTAATATTGTTATACTTTAGGGGGAAGGAAATTAATGTGCATAAGGATAAAGGGGAACCCATTTCTCAAAAAGCATTTAGAGGCGAAATTGCAAAGACACAGCATTGAGTATGGAATCACATACACATGAAATGGAAACACAGCTTTCTCCTGCTTGATTCAATGCAGGTTGTTGTCTGAAACGAGATCCTGAGTAAATAAAATGAAAGGAGCAACGAGATTCACCTGTGAAAAACAGAGGGTGAAACTCCGAGTACTATAAGCTATGAAAAGTTGTTATTAATTGCCAACTGGTAAAAGGACGTACAAAGCCAGGAACAGCTTACGAGGTTTCATACGCAAAGAATAAAGTTGAAAGTGCCCCCTGCCGTTTACTGAATGCTTTAAATACAAAAATGGAGCATGCGAGTTGCTAAACAAACATGTGCCCAAGGCCGACCAAACACAACCTAATGCCACTCGAACAGCTAAGTATAAAAACACTCTCCAAACTCTGCCACAAAGTCGATGGAGTCGATGCTGGAGTCGATGCCTCGGAGCAGGCATGTAAGGTCTAAGAGAGAGGGAGTGTGAGCACAGGGAGAGGGGCGAGAGAGGACCAGAAAAATTGTTGCGGTGAATATTACAGCTGAGTCCCGAATTGATCATCTTGCCAGGTGAGGTCCCTGTGAAAGCTAAGCTGCTCAGGCCGCTTCACGTTATTGTATTAACACAGGACTACCCATGCAACCCCGCTCCTCTGGGTGGTATGACCACTCAGCTGATTACATGCTGGTTAAAGTCAGCAGCCGTCTCCAGCTACAGGAGAGGGAAAGCGGACTGCCACCCGCAGTCGTCGGTCAGATGCGCATGGGGACTGCACAGGCAGCTCCCGGCAGAGTTCCCAGGCAGGCAGGCACGGCGCTTCCAGACCCGTACGCGTGCACATCTCCTGTCCTCCGTACATGCAGACAGGAAGGGAGAGAGGGAGCGAGCAGGAGTTGTGCTAACGCCCCGAGCCGTAAGCGTGCACATCTCCTGTCCTCCCTACATGCATATCTGCTGTCTCTTGTGCTAACGCGAGCAAAAGAGACGCTAGTGCACATCTCCTGTCCCCCTTCCGCTGACATACCGACGACAATAGATCTCACCAAAGCAAGCAGCGCACGCGCTGCATCGCTAGGCAAGACCTAACAAGGCGGGCAGTGCATGCGCTGCATCGCTAGGCGAGACCTAAAAACTGCAGGATGCAAGACACACTCGGCTGGGAGACAGATAACTCTGCCTATGGAGTAAATGGGTGAATACATCTTGTATACCACTGTACCATGTTCCTCGTTCGGCAACTGCTACTGTAACCTCAGAGAGACAGTGCGGGTCTCGGAAAGACACAGAAAAGGCCACAGAGAGATTTTGTTGCAGACTAGTGTGTACTCTGCACGTGCTTCTCTCAGCCCAAATAAGAGTACAATTTCCGGTTTTCTATGCAGTGATTACTGCTGCACTGTACTCTGTGGTAATTGCATTCAAAGAGCACTTTCTATCGCTTTTGAGGGGCTGACATGATTTGTAGGTGGAAAGAGCGCGAATCCATGGCATAATTGCAAACTTGGGGACTTGGCATGCGTTCTTAGTTACACTTTGCATGCTATTTTTATGCCGGTGTCACACAGTTTCTAAGTATCCCACCGTGCAATTTGCCATGCACTGCGTTATATAGAACTGTCTCAAACTATTGCGCAATCTTTCATACTCTATGCACTGCAAAGTTTATGCAATCTGTCACGCAGGTGAGATCATTCAGGTGATTGGGTATGCGATCATAGATTGCTCATGGGAACGGACTTGCACGGAATCCATCTGGTGGTAAAGGCAGCGCTCACGTCAGAGGTCCTGCAAGGGTCGTGATGCATGGATCTCAGCTTACTCAGAAGTGTCACTCATTCCTTCAGACAGGGAACAGAGCCACAGGAAGGTGCACTACACATGGTTTGGCCAAGTGGGTAAGGCGCATTAAGAGTGAACAACTTAACCATGCGCCACCTTTGGTCTGTATAAGCTTTTCATAGCTGTGGCCCGAGGTTGACCTCATCACCACATGAACTCACAGTGGTGTTGTCCCTTACCTTTGCTCATGTGCCCCTTAGACTTGTAAATCCACCTAGGCTTCCTATTTTATGTGACGCCATCATCTCTGCTTACCCTTCCAGCCTGCGGTGGCCTCAGGACTTGCTCTCCTGACACATCCATTCCTGATTTATTTGATTACAGATCTGGCCTTGTCCACACCCTGCCTCAGCAGACCCCTCCATGGAGTCTGCGGTCCCTTTTACCACCCAACACCAGTCTCATGGACACAGGGAGGTGTAAATCCCTCTCTTGAGTCTTGCATACATCGTGATTAGAGGGAACGGGTGCTTTAAATTATGTTATCAGAATTTGTAAAGCACGATTTATCACCCGAGGGGTATCCAGGCGCAGTCTGGAACGCAAGGACGCCGGACACGCGGGCACCTCCAGAGCTCTCTCTCCCCTCTGGATCGCCCATAGAGCAGCACCAAGTAATCAGCATGTGCACACTGCACCCCACACATGTTCTGTTACTATTCACCATACTCAACACTAGTACCCTGCTCTAGTATACGTGCAGTGGCTACAACACCGTCCCTAAATGAATGAGTATCTCCAAATGATCTCAGTGGGGAGCTAAGTGCAGAACCGGCCAAATACCTTAAAAAAAACAGTAAATTATACTTTTTGGTCACAATCCACATTGATCTCAAATTGACATTATATGAGAGAGACTAGTTAGTGCACCTTCTACCGCCGTTCGCCAGGCGCTCATGTGCTGTTTTACTGCCATACGTGGTACCTAAAGGCCGAGTTTTAATCCAAGCGTCACCCATTTGACCAAATTATGAGATCCTGGGGAAATCTTTTTATCTTCTCTTGCATCCGCTCTCTTCTACATCAAACACAATTGTGAGCTGTTAAAAATCAGTACACAGAGGCGCAACTAGAGCCAAATTTCAGGTGGGGGGCTGAGCAAAAATTTCGGGGGGGGCTGAGCAAAAATTTCGGGGGGGGGCTGAACTTTAAGCAATAGGCAGAGTGGAGCTGCAGGGGCTCTTAGAAGGGGTGAAACAACAGCAAGGCCTCATAACATGTAAATGGTCTTTTAAAGACCTGTGAAGTGCTCGGGTGCGGCTGCTTTTTTGCCCGGGAAGGTGTCTCATCCCGGGCTGCCACACACGACGGGGGGGGGGGGGGGCTGAAGCCCTGTGAGTCCAAAGGGTGTTGCGCGCCTGTCAGTACACATACCTTCGAATTACATAAACATCCTTGCCCTACGCCTATTACACCCCTTTTGAATATAATTTTGGTTTCCAGTCTGTGTTTTTATTTTTTCATTACTTTTGTCTCCTAAAGACTCGTCCAACACAGATCTTGAAGGGCTGGATCCATGCTTTACTGGCTACGCAAACGACCTCCGTTTAGATTTACTATACAATTATCCTCGCTGGCGCCTCAGGAGGTAAGCATTAGAGTGCCACCAGCAGGTGGCGCCAAAATACAACAGGCTGAAAAACACGGATTGTGAAGGATCCAGATTAAAAATGTAGTTTGCCTGGAGCACAGAAAAGTTTTGCATCATTCCTTGTCTTACAGGATCTGGGTACACCATTGGTGACTCAAAGTACCTACGTATGTATAAAGAAACTTGAGATTTCGGTCTCTGAAATTATAAGCCACTTTTGTTTTTTTTAGTTTTGTTACATCTTCTCAGTGGGCTGCTCTCAAGACATGTGTCAAAGAAGTGACTTTATAAATGCATTAAAAAAACCAAAAGCAAATGATTGCCCGATTATTCCCAGTTGAGGGAGAGAAATATGCTCTTACTGGGTCTGTTGCATGGTGAGGGCTCCGGGGTAGGGGTGACTCGTCACAAAGATACCTGTGGGACACAGAAGAACATCAACATTATTATTATATGTGGGATCGTTCAGTAAATTCACTCGGGCACAGATGCCGACTAGCATGAGATACAGCTACTGTACAAACCCAAGCATGGCTGATTTATTCTTCTGAGATCAATCCATTAAGTACCATTACATTAGGTAATATTAACACTGGTCATATACAGTGCTTAGAAATGGCAAGAGTGCAGAATGACGCGCTATTTAAAAACACAATATTATTTTTTTCTGACACATGCTGAAGAAACCAGCACATACATGCACCGGGCTCTCGCTCGCTCATCTATCAAGACTGCTGCATATTCAGTCTCACGAGAAACCGCTTGCTATGTTGTGCTTTTATCACCAGTCTGTCATGAGAGGCAGCCACCAGGAACACTATAATTTCAATAAAAATTCCTCCTATGAAAGCTGCCACTTCCAAACAAGCATTGGAAAAGCCAATGGATCGTGGCTTTCAATGGGATTACCCGAATCACTGGCTTTGCTAATACTGTTTGGCAAAGAGAAAAAAAAGCTTTTTGATGTAGGAATGCACGTGCAAAAAAGTACAAAGATGTCTACTTGTGCATACTCATGCGCACACGTATCACAAAGCTACAGCAGTACAGATGATGCATGCATGCACATGACATGCATATGAATCAACAAGCATTTTATTTTAATTTACAGTTCCAAGATGGCAAACATCCATCTTAGAGTGGCAAATGAAAAAAAAGTGTGCCATAGCCCATTTTTATAAAGAAAGAAGCAGCCTGCAGACACATGGCAGCTGTCAGGGCCTAACAAAAATTACAAAAATAACAAAGTCAAAAAATGCTACTGAGTCGGCAGATTGTAAATCTGGAGCGCGCGGCAGGAAGTAAACGCAGGTAAGTGACAGAAGCAGTAGGGAGAGCAATGGAGGAGCGGGGGGGGGGGGGGGGTGGGGGGGGGTGTGAGTGGAAATTTACAAATTAAGAAGAGAGCAAGAAAACACATGCCCTCCGCCCCCGCCGAACACTCTGCCTCAGTGTTTCCCTTATCCCTCACTGATGCATTATTGCGAGGTCCCTCTTAAATCTAATGAGGCTGGGAACAGACGATACCGGGCATTCGGAATGAGGCCCTTAATGTACATAATCCAAAATTCATGAATTTACCCTAGTGATATATATTACTCCATTATCCACCACCACGTTTGCACCATGTAACTAGCAACACATACAAGGGCTATTTCATGTGGTGAAACAACTATATAAAGTCAACCTTCTGAAATACAGCAACAAAGTTGGCACATTTCCCCACTTTTAAAGCATGCACGAATCATGCTCAGATACTTCTCTTGCAGCGAAACATGCACAGCATCTCTGACAAACACCTGAGACTAGAAGCAAGATTTGACAACTCTATACACGTTGACACGGGACGATCATGCGTCACGCGTTAGGCTGAAAGTAAGCTAAGCCCTCCATTTTGAGCTGCAATACCCAGCCGTCCAAAGCAGCGAGTATTTTCCTAGTGACGGGTGAAAAGCTCTTTTGTCCTTTTTTTCTTCCATCTGTTTTGTACAGAGACTAATTTGGACCTCGGAAAACAGGATTGGGCTTCCTTTCATATTGCTAAAGCCCCCGCAGTCCTTTACTGCTTATTCCGCTCCACGCTTTTTAAATCTGCAAAGGCGTCACACAGCTTTGGCTGCCACGGGATGACAGGGGAGTCCCACTGCACTGAGCTGCTGAGCGTGTGCGCCAGCAGGAGGCCTGGCTGTCATTTAATCCGCCCCTTCCGGGTGTTAGATCATGGCTGGCAAAGTGGCACTGTGAGAAACAGCCCTTCTAGTACAGATTGCTGCTAAGCGAGGGCGTCAACACACCCGGTTAAGCCTGGTGACCTCAATGTCCAACAATGTGGGTTCAAATACTGGATGGATTACTTGCAGGACATGCACCATTCACCTGTGTTTGTGGAACCGGGGAAAATGAGGATGAATCAAAATGGCTTCTCAGTAGTCAGCGTTGTGGTGATATGTAAAGATGAGAATATGGCTCTCACGCCGTGGAGGTTTGGTAGAAGATGGATGGAGACACGTTTGAGGGATGGCGAGCCCAGGCAGGGTCTATCTTCCATTTGGTGAGCAAGTCACTCCACTAGTTGATCTGCTGCCGTTTATTGCTCAGTATATGGCTCCTTTGTTGGCTGATGAGGCAAATGGATGGATCGATGAAGTAGTTCTTGTTGAGTAGTCTGGTCAGTCGGTATCTGAGGAGGTGGCTGTTTTGTGCCGGCAGAAAGGTCAGCCAGTCTAAGACAGGTCATTTCAGACCAGTTCATTCCTGAGATAGGAATGTTGACAGAAGATGTGACTCCAGTGATCAGGGCACTATCTGAAGTGTGTGTCTGACTGTCTGTTGTCTCACTGTGATAGTTCCTTTGTCTTAATATGTCAGTTAATTGCCTAATGATGGTGGTCAAATGACATGTACTTGCATTACCTTACACTCGGGCATACCATTGTCAGATAATTACAGTTTGCTGTCTTACAATGGAGATCTATAGTCAGATAATGAAAATTCATTGTTTTTTGATGGCAGCTCCTTGTCTGAAGATGACAGTTTATTGCCTAGAGATGGCTGGCCATTGTCAGATATTTTCACGGACAACGAAGGAAAAATATGTACTTAATACTACCTGTATTTATATAGACAAAGTATCATTTTGGAAAGCCACAACATTTTTATTAATTGCCCTAACCCACTAGGTAGTGGCATTCTTCATCATAGGGCCACTCACACACCTTGTTGCAGACCAACACTCGGGGTAGAGCACTATATTTTTTTTATGAAAACTATTAGGGACCCACTAAGCAGAAAAACTGTTAAAACTGTCTAAGAGGGTACCCTCTTAATTTTATTTTGCCTCCCCCTTGGCAGGGTTGAACATTAATGGGGTGTATCCAGGAGCTTAGATCCCCGTCACCCTCTCTGATGATATCAACATGTTTCTTCCTTTTATTTTGACCACCATGGATCACTGGCCTTCCTGAGGATCTAGATCCCTTCTGAACACACCTCCAGATTAAGAAAAAAAGAGAAGATAGGTAGTAGTGGTCCCTGAGAGGGATAAACCGCACCATCAATCTGTAATATGTAATTATAAGTAACCAAATAAATGTGAATAAATCACTCAATATAGTCTGGCCGGGGTGCTAAAGTAGCTTGAAACACCTACTACCCAGAGGTGCTATTTGCATGTTAGAAACTAACATGCAAGCAAATATACCAAAGGACAAAGCTGTTACAGCACACCACTTATCATGTATAACAATGCAAAAACAGTATTGGATAATTAATGGACGACCCTTAATCCTGTTCCGTTCTAAATTCCCTTTGACACGTCCCGTACGGTCCTGAAATTTGAATGGGACATGTCAAAGGGAATTTGGAACGGAACAGGATTAAGGGTCGTAAATTTACCAGTGTATACGCATCTATAGAGAACTCTTTACCAGTAATTTTTCCTTCTGATATTATCTCTCTTTTCCTCCCTTCCTGTGTCACATCTCGGCTGCTCCTATTAACTTCTGGTGGGGACTCTCCTGTTTAAGCGCCAGGATACCCGTCGGGTGATAGACCGCTATATAAGCACCTCATTACATTACATTACATTTACCAGTCTTGTCACTTGTGGAAGACATTAGTTTGATTCTGACTGCCTGGGTCATTATATTTAATTTTGCTTTTGAGCTCGCAAACGGACGTTGGCTTACGAATTATTCACATCAGACTACAATGAGATAACATCCTTATATTCCCTTGAAAAAGTCTAGGATTAGACGAAAACATTAATAAAAAGAGAATGAAAACCAACAGATGACTTCTTGGGACTACTTGCATTTTTCTGTATACCTGATGTCTCATCAGATTGTCTTCATGAACTTTTGTTAAGAATTGCATTGGAATTCGGACTTTTTCCATTACTTATCCAATACTGTTTTTGGATTGTAATGCATGATAAGTGGTCTGCTGTACCAGCTTTGTCATTTGGTACAACTCCAGTTTAGTAATACTATGGAGGAGATCAATCACAATTCTGTCATACTTGCCAGTTTGTAGTAACACATCAGGAAATTCCTACAAAGACAATAATGCTATTATTATTCCATCATCTTTAAAAATACACAAAATAAGTCGAGGATTATACTTCACCTTCCTAAGCAGTAGAAAACACACCCAGCGTGCCCTCAAACACAGTTTAATAAATGTGAGTAACATCTCTCTCAATTAGAAAGAAACCCATAAAAAACTATTTTATCTCTTAAACCGAGTTCCATTGTCATTGCTCCTAACACGGGGTAAGAGTGGGTATGTTGTCTTATTGTCATGCTCTACATGAAAATGTTGATAACTTCGTTTAGTCTCGATAGTTAAATGATATACAAAACAGGATTATATTTTCTCCCATTCCCGCTATCACCTTTTCAAATATCAGTGGCTTGGATAAGCTTAGTCCCTACTGACTGATCATGTATGTAAGTATTAGAACATTGGAATGTGGAGCACTCCATTGTAGACAATGGAGTGCTCCGTGCTTCTACGGGCTGGTAAAAGCCCGCAGAGCAGCATTCCAATGTTTTACAAAAGCCTCTCGAAGATCGAGGGGATTTAAATCTCCTCGAGCTTCGAGAAGCCTTTGTTTAATTTGTTAGAACATTCTGCCCTCTAGTGGCAGAATGTTCTAATAGCCTTATAGCCCTTTGTAGCAGGGCTATACCGCTATTAAAGTCCCGCTGCTTTTATTAAAGTCCCTCGCCTTCGGCTCGGGCCTTTAACGCTGCAGCGGGCCTTTAATAGCCGGTATAGCCCGCTACGGCGGGCTATAAGGCTATATTATATTATAGGTCCCAACTCCGAGCAGGGCCCAGCCATGTCAGTTAGACATACTAAATATCTTATTTCAACTTCATTTCATAATCTACGGGCACATAATGTCCTCCAATCTATTCAGCTTGTCTGAATAGCATGCCTCTATCTAGTGGTTGACGGCAATTAAAAAACACCCTTAGGGCTTTCCAAATGAGGCTCTGTCTATATAAATATAGGTAGTGTTAAGTATATATTTTCCCTTCGTTGAGTGTGATAGTGTAGCAATTTGTAGGACTAGGTAAAGTATTGACCTCTTGCCCCTCCCTTGTTGGTGTGTATGCATTGTCTATATTAGAAACAATCCTTAGCACACGTAGATCATCACAATTCAGCAAAATGAGTAATGATTGAAGCAAAATGAAAGACAGATAAAGAATCCACAATTCACAGCAGGTTTTCTTGGTGTTCTTCACTCTTTTAATATCATATGACGAAATTCTTTTTGTAAGTCATTCATGTGACTGGTCGAGAATTCAAAGCCAAAGCCAACACGTGTTTCGTCGCTTTCTGTTTTATGTACATGCGACTTTTTCAAGGCTGGATACGTAAAAGTTCAATGCCGTTGATGTGTGGTGTTAATTCCAACCCACAATGAAACTCTGGCATGGAGTAATGCAAATTTCTATTCAGTAGGTGCCGCGAAGTCCGTGCAAGAATCAGGAGTCAAATATTCTCAATGTGTAACGTGAAGCCAAATCCAATCCTGTAACTGCCACACCACGCCGGATCCCCTCAAGTACTTGCACGGACTTCGCGGCACCTACTGAATAGAAATTTGCATTACCCCACACCAGATTTTCGTTGTGGGTTGGAATTAACACCAACCGTCAACGGCATTGAACTTTTACGTATCCAGCCTTGAAAAAGTCGCATGTACATAAAACAGAAAGCGACGAAACACGTGTTGGCTTTGGCTTTGAATTCTCGACCAGTCACATGAATGACTTACAAGAAGAAATTCGTCATATGAATTAAAAGAGTGAAGAACACCAAAAAAACCTGCTGTGAATTGTGGATTCTTTATCTGTCTTTCATTTTGCTACAATCATTACTCAATTTACCGAATTGTGATTATCTACGTGTGCTAAGGATTGTTTCTAATATTCTGTGTTGCAGGCTAGCTGCAGATTAGGAGTAGTGGGTGGTTCTCTTCTCATTGTAGCATCAGTCCAATACAGTGTTGTTTTTTTGATTACTGTGAATATTTCTTTTGCGCCTTCCCTATGCCTGACACCACCTCCTTTGTGCGTATGCATTGTCAGCTACTGCCTGTTCATGGTCTTTTGACAGGAGTTAATTGTCTGATGATAACTGTGCATTGCCTGAGGATGCCAGTTCATTGTCTGAGGATAGCAGTCCATTATCTGAAGATGGCAGTTCATTGTCTGATGATAGCAGTCAATTATCTGAAGATGGCAGTTCATTGTCTGAGGATAGCCCTTCATTCTCTGAAGATGGCAGTTCATTGTCTGACGATAGCAGTCCATTCTCTGAAGATGGCAGTTTATTGTCTGAGGATAGCCATCAATTCTTTTGAGCCAAAAGAAAGGACAAAGGACAATCGCAAACCAGGTTGATTGTGATAAGATACAGGACTTTTTCCTGGCCAAGATTCAAGACTTGGTTAGGGAAATAAGTAATACCCATATAAGTCCTTGTCATTTCCCTGTGTTGGATCCACCAGACATTCAGGGCAACACACTTTCAGTCTTTCCTGCACTTGACTTAAACAGTCTAGCTCATACCATGGCCAAAGTAAAATCTAGGTAACCAGATGATCCCTGTCCTCCTGTTTAATATGAGCCTCCCGGCGGTGGGCCCAGAAATTCTTTCCTTGCTAAATTTATCATTAGCAACGGGGAAGGTCCCCGTAAATTCAAGGAAGCCATAGTGATCCCATTACTAAAGAAAGTTGGGGCGGACAGTAAGAATTTGAAACATTTTCGACCTATCTCTAGACTTCCTTTCTTGACTAAAGTACTGGAGAAACACGAGCTTGGAATAGTCTCCTCTTTTTTGGAAGATCACCAGCTGCTACATGTTCGGCAAGCTGGATTTAGAGTCCATAACAGCACTGCGTTGGTTATGCTTACAGTGTTGGATGAGCTAAGGCTCATGACCGACAGGAAAATCCCCTCTGCACTGATCCTTTTGGACCTCTCAACACGGTGAACCACGTAGAGTTGGTGGCACGGGTCCGGCCGCTGGGACAGCCCCCCAATGGATTGTTTCATTTCTGGAGGATTGGTCCCAACATGGCCAATTAGTATACATCTTGGCATGGAGCCTTGTCATGTGGGGTGCGGCAGGGCCCTGCGTTGTCCCCCATGCTTTTCGATATCTACCTTCAACCATTGGTGGAAGCACTGGCCAAACAGGATTGTCAGGTGTTCAACTATGCCGATGACATTCAACTAATCGTGCGTATTGCCAATTCCACCCAGGCACAGCTTAAGGTACAGAGCATCCTCCGGTTTACGATGAATTGGATGACCTCCAATTCACTTAAGGTAAACCCTGATAATACAGAGGTTCTGGTTCTTACCAAATGAACTAATCCATGGTCTAGTCTCTTCTTGCCACAAGAGCTTGGTACCACTCCGACACCAGTGCCAGCTGTGAAAAGCTTGGGTATCAGGTTAGACACCAAATTAACCATGAACAGTCAGGTAATTGCAGTAGTTGGGAGTTGCATAGGTTTGATAAGACAACTCCGGAAACTTGCACCTCTGCTATAATTTTCCACCATGCGTACTGTTGTGTCGGCATTATTTGTGTCACTCATGGATTATGGCAACGCAGTTTATATAGGGCTTCCTGAGAAACTTTTGGGGAAACTTCAGGTGGTCTTAAATGATGCGGCGAGATTGATTTTCAAAGTACCTAGAAGAACACGCGCCACACCCTTGCTACAACAACTACATTGGCTCCCTATTAAGCAGAGGGTTAGTTTCAAAGGCCTGTGCATTGCACATACAGCCCAGTTTGGAGCAGAGCCTCGCTACATTAAAGACCGTTTGAAATCCAAAGTGCCTGGTCGTTGTCTCCGTTCATCTGAGACACACCAGCCGGACTGCCCGCGCTTTAATAGAGCCACGTTGGGAGGGCGTTCCTTCTCGGTTGTGATTCCCCAGCTCTAGATCAAGCAACCAGAGAGTCTACATGAGGAAGCCAGGCTACTCCCTTTTAGAAAGAAAATTAAAACGGTCCTGTTCTCTGAGTCATTCGGATAAGCCTCCTCCCCTCTCTGTGTGACCAGTAACTAATTAAGAAATTCCGGGGTTCTGGGTCACTAGCGCTTAGAGACCATTGGTGATTTGATGTTGACGCTTCGCTAATGTAAATTAACAATAACAATAACAATTCTCTGAAGATGGCAGTTCATTGTCTGGGGATAGCCATCCATTCTCTGAAGATGGCAGTTCATTGTCTCAGGATAGCCGTCCATTCTCTGAAGATGGCAGTTCATTGTCTGAGGATAGCCATCCATTCTCTGAAGATGGCAGTTCATTGTCTCAAATAGCCGTCCATTCTCTCAAGATGGCAGTTCACTGTCTGAGGATAGCCCTCCATTCCCTGAAGATGTCAGTTCATTGTCTGAGGATATCCGTCCATTCTCTGAAGATGGCATTTCATGGTCTGAGGATCGCCACCAATTTTCTGAAGATGGCAGTTCACTGTCTGAGGATAGCCCTCCATTCTCAGAAGATGCCAGTTCATTGTCTGAGGATAGCCGCCCATTCTCTGAAGATGGCAGTTCATTGTCTCAAATAGCCACCCATTCTCTCAAGATGGCAGTTCACTGTCTGAGGATAGCCCTCCATTCTCTGAAGATACCATTTCATTGTCTATGGATATCCGTCCATTCTCTGAAGATGGCATTTCATTGTCTGAGGATAGCCATCAATTTTCTGAAGATGGCAGTTCACTGTCTGAGGGTAGCCCTCCATTCTCTGAAGATGCCAGTTCATTGTCTGAGGATAGCCGTCCATTCTCTGAAGATGGCATTTCATTGTCTCAGGATAGCCATCCATTCTCTGAAGGTGGCATTTCACTGTCTGGTGATAACTGTGCATTGCCTGAAGATGCCAGTTCACTGTCTATGGATAGCAGTCCATTCTCTGAAGATGGCAGTTCATTGTCTAAAGATGCCAGTCCATTGGCAGATAATGACATTACATTTGCTAAGGAACTTAGTCTGTTATCTGACAATGACAGCCAACTATCTAAAGATCTACATTCACTATCTACTTATGCCAATACATTATGTGATGATATCAGATGAAATTAGCTCAGAGTCTGAAAGTATCCTTCTGGTGATGTTAGCTGATGGTAGTGGTTCATTGTCTGATTATGTGAGCCCTTTGTTGGCAGCAGCATCAATACTCAGATCATAAAGCATCCTATGATAAGTTCTTTTTGTAAGATAAATACAATATTTTGTAGTCTATCCAACTCCAATGTTAAAGATTTAAAATGGGCTGGACTAGCAGACTAGGTCATAAGTGCTAGTATTTTTGGGGACCTGAATCTCCGTGGTAGTAACAGGTCAGGCAACAGATGGTATTGTCCTTGATATAGGATATCATGTACCAGAGGTGTTCCGTCATAAGGGCCGGCGGGGCTCCTTCCCTCAACCCCTTTTTTCAAAGCATGATGAGTGTCTGTCAGGCTGAGGAAAAGGTCAGCTTGACATACACTCACCATGTTAGAGTCAGGCAGCCTTGTGCTCTACATTTGCTAATGTGCAGGCATCTGGCAGCCCGAGTCACGTTTTTCCTGGCTGAACATCTCACAACCCTGACAGCAGTAGCATTATCAGCTGGCAAAGCCCTGTGAGGATCCTCTTCCTCTTAATGATGTGGAGCGTCACTAATAGAATCAGAGCTCAGTGCTTCAGGTTCATGCCCAGAAGTGCCCAAGGCTCACTGTCTATCAGTGACACCTCATCTGACCCTCCCCTAGCTCTTATCAGAGCGGCCAGGGATGAGTAGACTTCAGAAACTTTAGTTTCCTTCCTTCCCTCCCAAACCTCCAGCTCCTTCTGGGCTGCCGTGCTTCTCCCTCCCACCACCACCTGCTGGTCCTGTCATCACTGCAGCGGCCCAGGAAGTGCCTTATTGAATGTATGTTTGAGTGCATGTGTGTACGTATGAATGTATGTGTATTTGCCAGCATGTGCAAAGAATGGGTATGTCCATGTGTCAGTATGTATGTGCTTGTGAATGGGTGGACATGATAGTGTGTGCTTGTGAATGGATGGCTGTAATTGTGTGCATACAAGTTTGCTTGCTAATGGACGGATGTGAGTATGTGTGCGCATGTGTGCTTGTAAATGTATGAGTGTGTGCGTGTGTGAGCGCATTGATGGGCAGAAGTGAGTATGCGCATGGGTGCTTGTCCCACTACTCCTGCAAGTTACCAATCGCCTATGTCAGGTACTATGTAGCAATAATATACAGTCTCAACAGAATAAGGAATATACGTATATTCTCTGTAGCAAGATGCTATGCTGTATGTGGAACTTAGTCATTAACCCAGAGCTGAGTAAATGCCCTTACCGTATTGGGAAGACTGATTGCTGGGGAGATTAGCCCTCAGGATGAAGTTGTTGAAGCTGTTGAGGTAAGCCGGGAGGGTGTGATATCCTTCAGAGTTGTACCACACCTGAACAAACAAGGGCAAGAAAATGGAAGTAATACATCTCTTCTTCTGATACTGATTTCGTTTTTTCATCCTCCAGTTATGTAGCTTGACTAGGGCTGGTCGGGACCAGTTTTTCTTTGCTAGTTTACGTATTACGAAACATTCGCCATCTGACTGTCCTGAGTGCAGCCTCTCATCGTCGCAATGCCGGCAGGTTTCTGCCTTGGTTACTGACTAAACAGATAACTTGGAAAACTTACCTTGGACAATGTTCTGTTGGGTGGGATAGATGAGCTGTCCAAGAGCAAATCACTGCTTAGGGGAAGTCCAAAACTCCACGCTCCATATCTGTCAAGAAAAGCATTTCTTAAAACCGATCTTAAATCCACTCTAATGCAAGTTACACTGAGAAGAAAGTAGAAAGATGGAAAAACAAGTATTGGAAAAATCTAACAGCTATCACCTTTGGGACCTACTGGCTTTGTCATTCTTTATTGGTGATGCCGGAAAGTATCAGTAAAAAGCACAATGCTTTTTGTCAAAGCAGTTTAGCAATGGAAAACATTGGGGGAAAAATGTGCGATGGCACAGCCTCTGTTGGGGTTGGCATAATTCTGTAGGCATTCGCCCTATGCATGCACACCAACAGAAGGATGCTTGTCCCATTTTTGTAAATGTTATTTACCAACTTAAAATGGCAGACATGACTTAGACACGTCAATAAGAAAATTAATTTTAAGTGCACAAAGGTGCTTTTGTTTGAAGCAAAACACTCGGCCGCAAATGGCAGCTGTCAGGCCCTCAAACTAAAGCCCCAACATTTTCAAATAACTGAAAGTTTGTGGAGCAATGAAGGTGGGGGGAATGAAGCAACAGGTTGTATTGGATTAAAATAAAAGTAAAGACAGGTGGTGGAGAAGGGTAAAAGCTTGAGGAGAGAGCACAATGGAGTGCAGAGGAGGGAGGAGATGCAAACAGAAGAGAGAAGCAGACGAGGGTGAAAGCAACATGGAACATAGAGATGTGGGGGGAGAAGCAGGCAAGAAAGAGAGTGGCACACAAGGGAAAGAGCAACACAGAGCCTGGGGAGGGGAGAGGGAGGCTGCAATACGCAGATGTTGTAGATCATTGGAAAACACATGCACTCTCATGGAGTGCTTAACTAAAAAGTAGTTCCCTAAAAGTGAGCACTGTAAAAATACAAATCAGCCAAGCCAAAGGGATGCTCCAGGGGAAAAAGTAGTTCCCTAAAAGCGAGCACTGTAAAAATACAAATCAGCCAAGCAAAAGGATGCTCCAGGGGAGGGACAAACACATGATAGAACAGGGAAAGTCATTGAAACATAAGCAAGAACATAGAGATAATAAAGGCAACCAATGGTAAGCAATCAGTGAGTTCTAAGCCTACTGCAAGCTGTTCCCAGGCACACATTAGGTCTGCTGCAACGAGGCAGCTTGTGCTGTCTGGTAGGCAAGACCTAAAAAGACACACCACCAAAACAAAATGATTATGTTGTAGACTTCAGTGTGCACTTGAAACGCTGTTCGTAGTTGTGGCAGATATCTGATTCCTAGGACTCCTTCAGGGTAGAGAGAAGGGTGTGCATGTGTGCCCGTGTCCTGAAACATTAGTGCTAAATCACTGAGAAACATTGTTCAGAAGGACCACTCAACCTTACTGTGCCATTAAATGGAGTATCATTAAATGGAGAAATTGAAGCACCGACTGCTGGACCACTTCAGTGTGCATTAAATATGAGCAGTGGTAAACAACGTTTACCACAAAACGTTTTCCCCGCAGGGAATTACAACGCGGTCGTTACAACGACTGTGTTTTAATTCCGCATACCATTACTCCGCAAGTTGGAACAACGACTTGCGGAGGAGGGAGAAGGTTTTGGATTTAAAATCCAACACCTTCCCTAATGTCCGCGCAGGCTGGAGTTGGAATAGTAAATTAGACTATTCCAGCATCCAGCGCCCCCCCTCCGCAAGTCGTTGTTATGACTTGCTGGGTAATGGTATGCAGAATTACAACGTGGTCGTTCTAACGACCGCGTTGTAATTCCCTGGGGTCAAAAAGAATGCGGGATAACGAGGCATATTCATGAGTAGTGAATCATGCTTCCGCCTATATGCATTGTGGTATTGACAGACTCTTGAACGAGGAAGTAGGATTTTAAGTGTACCCTAAACGTGAATATCTAAATCAGTTCCAATCCAATGTTGCAAATCCAAAAAGAAGTGGTTAGATGTTAAGTGTTTCAGACTGAAAAGGGCCCAGGAATCTAATGTTGTACCTGCAGAGTGTCTCTTGGTGGGTGAGTGTGATAACTGAATATTGATGAAGAGCACTAGATGAAGGTTTGCTATTACAGGGTGTTCTCTAATCCAGATGTACACGTTAGACAAAACTACAAGACAATTATAGTGATGAACTGGGCAGCAGACACCACTAGGCTCTGCACTCACCGAGTTTGTTGAAAGCTGTTTGTTGTGGTCAGCAGGTAGTTCTCCATGTTGTGGCCACTGAGGTTGTAGATCTCTTGCTTGGAGAATGTCTTTCGGCGGGGTGGATGAGCATTGGTGGGTATTCCACATTCCTAAACAAGATGCATACATGATGAAGAGGCAAAAGTATCTTTTATTTTATTGAATGCCTTTTATTTAATGTGTTTTGTATAGGGCTAGTGCAGCCCTAGTGTAGCTTCAAATGTTTTCATGGAACAAAATATACGGCAATGGAATGGGACTATATCAACCTGTGTTGTGTTCAAATGTCTCAAAAAGAGGTGAATCCTTGAAATGTTATAGAATTGGAAAATGCCTGGCTGCAAGCAAATACAAATAGGTAAGGACTTCTAAAATGTAGATAGTTGTGCATTCTGCAACCATCCCTCAAACCATTTGTATCTTGTTGAGTGTGACCAGAAGCAGTTTGTGAAGCCAATCATACGTCTCTCTGCGGCTGGCATGGGAGAACCCCAAGGTATAGGGGCTCAGTGTTCCATTGAGTACAGCTTATCCATGACAAACACTTTTGCATTCAACCCTCCATTTAGTTATCAGCTAATGCAGTGGAAACTAGCACAAGAAGTGATAACAAGCATTCGCAATGCCAATATGTGTGGCTTTAAAATATTTTTTTATAGTAATGTGAAGCACTACAACTATATATCATGGTAAATATGTATTTGTGTGGATGCAAAGAACTGTAGAGTAATATTGGTGTAGGTAATAAGGTGAGGTGACAGTTGCACTGTACAGCTAGACCCTAGAAATCCACTTGGGTTAATGGCTGCCCTCCTCCCATCTGAGCTGCTGCTAGAGAACAACATAAATTATCTAGTTATCTAAGGCACTTTAACAGCATTACAGTGTTATGGGTGTGCCACTGAAAGTTCAAGCTCAGGCAGCTGGATACATAAACAAAATGTTCACAGCTGTGTGGAAGGCAAACTCTTTTTTTTGTGGAAGCACAAAACATCAGCCCAATCAAAATATGTACTCCTGTCTCCCAACATGTGTGTGAAGGCAAAGCCCCTCTCTAGTAATGATTCGATAAATATCTGGCAACAGCTGTACTGTCAAGCCAGACAATAAAAACGAAGAAAGCAATTTAAAACCAACACTGGCAAAACTAATTGGTGTCGTTTTACTAATGCTTATTGACAGTATTGGCTTTGCCAGTGCTTGTATAAATGTAGTGTAAGCATTATACTTTTCTGCCACTTTAATGTATTTGAGGGCCAGGACCAGGCACAAATAAGCCTGATTGAGTTGGCACCCTGCTTAAGTACAGTGCAAAGTATGCTATACACATCCTATCCCTGCAAAATATTCTGTTAAAGGAGTTGGTGCCACCATACATGTCAAAATACTTTCCTGTCAGATGCCCCACAATAAGCCTCTTAAAAAACTGGCACTTCTGATCCGACAGCACATACCCGAGTTGTTTTCGTGCATTTGCAGGTACAATATGATCCGGACTCATTGCCTGCTGAGGTCCACGCACCAAGCTGGCTTTCCGTTAAACAATTTTTGTTTCTAAAACAATCACAAAGAGGCACGATTAGTAGAAGAAAGTCATCCCTTTTTGTCTGGTGAGTGAGAGGAGACATTAAATATCCATCCATTCATCCATCCACCCATTTATCCATCCCTCCGTCCACCCGTCTTTCCTTCCACCCTTCCATTCACCGGCCGTTTCTGTCTCGTCCCAAGGCTACAAAGGACGGAGACACACCCCTTCCTTGGTGGCTTCCCTCCACCATAAAGGTCATGACCCAGAGAAGATGTAATATAAGATTCAGTGCCAATAGTGGCACAGAGAGAGGCTTTGC
Organism: Triturus cristatus; assembly: GCF_964204655.1. NCBI lineage: Eukaryota > Metazoa > Chordata > Amphibia > Caudata > Salamandridae > Triturus > Triturus cristatus. The sequence goes on along the minus strand of NC_140584.1, from coordinate 627,159,593 downwards.
TCCGGCAGTGCACATGCTCTGAGAGGAAGGTTTCTATGGCGGCACTCCACAGGAAGTTCAAAGCTCAACGCACCTGCTCCAGGGCTGGAATAGGAATACATTACTCTTGATACTCATAAATTGGGGGACAGGGTGTGGCAGCGGAACTGGGGTGGCGTCAGGAAGAGCAAAGTAATGAAAAGCACTGTTTGACAGTCAACTTAAACACTTATTTTGTTAAAACTCTGCCACAAGGTATTTGGCAAAATGGAGGAATGCAAATCTGTTGTGGCTTATTTAATTGGTCACAAAAAGGCTGCATTTTAAAATATCTTACCGGTTAAGGTACCTGCTGCAGAAATTGTTGTGAGCAAAGCAGTTTTGAGATAGTTATAATAATGGTAAAGTAATTCTGGTTGTTAACGCACTTGCTGGAGAGAGTGGTGTTTTGTCTAGTGACAGATTTGACTCATAAAGTAACATAGCAGGTTAATGTGCCTGCTGCAATGCACACTGTGTAACATGCATATCACAGATTTTATTTCATGGTGATAGGTAAGTAGGATGTTTTTAATACAGATCCTTTTGCTTCTGCAGTTCATAAATTGCAATCCTTCTAACATAGCACAGTGAGCTATGAATCTGCATCAAGGCGCTACATGGAAACTGCCATGCATAGTTTTTGAACCTTACTACTTTTTTCTGAATCATTTTAAAGTTACTAAAAAGGGTTCCTTCGGGTGGTAATTAAGTATTTTTAGTTTGTACAAGCCCAACCACTGCATTACGTTTTAGATCTTGACTTGTGTTTTTCCCAACCTTTCACTCAACTTATAATGCCTTGAAATAAGGAAGGCATGTGACTCCTACATTCAATAACCCTTAGCGGCTTATATTATAGTTCCTGCACAGTGATTTACACACTTGTATGAAATATTGAATCTGGAATGATTATTGACTGGAATGAGTAGCGCTATGAAACAATTAAATAAAAAACTTAGTAAGTACAATGTAAATCCTTATTTGTGTAATGAATTATACAGGCAGACACATCTGATGTTCTTAGAGTGCATGCATACCTCTTATGCACATATATTGAACACATTAAAAAACCTGCCTCCAAACCATAGTTTCTCTTAAGCACTTCAAGATAACAGGCTGAGTGGCTTTTCTCCGTCCGTTGTATTGGCATCTAAGCAGTGCTTTAAATGGGCAAGTACTGTTGGTTCCTGCATTTCTTTGACTTGAAAGGGAGCATACCTGCACTTTTCAGCACTGCTTCAATACATTTACTGGCAGAGTATCAGGACTTCCAAGGAGAAAATAGTTACTCTAAATAGTGAGTACCTGCACTTCTTTATTTCCATTCAAAGCACTGCATTTAGGTTTTAAGCTCTAGATAGCTCTTAGCCACAATAATACTCAAAGAAAAAGTGGGGTGATAGCCCTTTGTAAAGTTATTACTACAGTGAATGATTTTTCGAAAGTGTGTTCATCCAACTGAACACCACTAGAGAAAGTTTCCTTCATATATCTCTCTTCCGAGTAACTGCTGCAGTTCTGGCTCCCGGGTTCCATTTTGGAATCAGAAACACGAACCGCGACAAAATAAACTTAAAGATACAAACACAACACACCTCCTTCCACTGAATAGACAAAAGAAAACCAAATATAATTAAATAATTATATAAAAACAACATAATATAACATCTAAATTAAAACATTACATTAATAGGAAAAGGTAAATATGGCATGGTGCTGGAATGAACATGCTTAATTAAAACTAGCTATAAAGAACTTATATGTAAAAACAACACAATAAAATCTAACTTACAACATTACATTAATAGATAAAGGCATGCATGACGTGCTGAGTAAACATGCTAGGCTAAAGCTAACTATACAGAACTTATATATATAGATTAATACAAAGGAAACAGAACATGGATACAATGAAGCTACTTAATCAGTACCTTCACAAACATAATATGTACTCTTTTGCCATCCAAAGATTCCAAAGAATTGCGTACCAGACCATCTTCCACAGCCTCCTCAGAACTGTGTACCACTTCCTCCTCAGAACTGCATGCCCGACCTCATCCTCCTCACCATTATTCCCCAAATTGTTTTCTCCTCTCACATGACCCCATTTCTTTTTATCGCATAGCAAATCCAAATCATAAAATCAAACCTTTTAAACATGCTTCCCATATCCTTAAACTTGACCATCACCCTTCAACATCACAATCCTCTTTAAATTCTAAGCCTTTCCATCACTTAATTTTACAGCATTCTTCAAAACGATAATAACCTACGTAGGTTCAAAACATTGACTCTCTCCTTTCCTTACTTTCTAGGGTTTCTTGACCTGTGCCAACACACCTACTTCTATTTCTGTAGCAATCTTTGATCCTTCCTTGCAGTCATGCATCTGTTTATACTTCCTATGAACATTTTTAATTTTCTGCATCAACTCGTCAACAGAAGCACTACAGGTAGTGGATCTAATTAATCACGGTGGATTTCTCTTCGTCCTCGGATTCCCACCTCTCATGATTTCAAATAGTGAATAACCTGACATGTCATTAGCTGTAGTTCTGTACATCCACACAGGTTTTTGAACCCTCTCGTTTTCTGCCAACTGAATAGCACCTTAAAGTATTCTATTAAACCTCTGATATTGTAGAGCGACGTGGTACGATGTTTAAAACCCACTCCCTTGAAATTATCTTCCCATTTCGCCTCCCTCCCTCACAGCGCTCTCCTAGCATGCATCTGTTTCTCCCCTCACCACCATGCCTGCCTCTACCCCATCTTGCCTTTCTAACCAGCCTAACTTTCTACCTTCCTGTTATTCCTGGTAGTGAACCTTTCATTTCACCCCTCCGGTTGTATTACATACGCATTCAAATTGAGTAGGTCATTGCTGTGCTCCCAACCCGACATCGAGACCCAGTCCCCTAGCCTCTCAACATGCCCAGATATAACAACAAGCATTAGCATAGCCAATAGGTCTCGCCTTTGGGACCTGCTGCAGAACTAAATGCTTATAAGGTCCCAAAGGCGAGACCTATTATCTATGCCAATGCTTGTTTTTCTCAGCTTGGCCTGAGCATTACCCGATCCTGATTGTCTGCCATTTTAGCCCTGCTCCTATTGATTAAAATTAGCCACGCCCCTTCATTTGCCAGGTTAGCCCCCCCGGAAAAATCTCTGCGGACGCCCATGCCTAACATATTCAAACTCCATTTGACAGTCACCACTCCACTCAAATGTATACTTATTCTTAAGCAATTGGAGAATATTAAAAGTTCTGCAGGCGAAATTCTGGACATACTTGGAATACAATTCTGTTAACCCCAAAAAGGAACTTATTCATAGGAGCAAGAGCCATTTGTGTTTTCTCCACCAACATTGATTTGGATCTGACTTTATCCTTATCCAAATTGTGATCTAAACAAGTCACAGATTCCACTGCAAATTAGCATTTACTATATTCTACAGTTAAACCCCTTTCATTCAATAATTATAAAACCTTCTCCAATGTGTGATCATGTTCTTCCTTGTCTTTCCATATATCGAAATATCAACATGAAAAAACGTCAAGCTAGATATCTTGTCAGATAACTGGTGCATCAATCATTGGGAAACTGGAGCCGCAGATTTAAGACACAAATGGCATTCTCTTATATTGATAACCCCCATGGGAGTAACAAAAGCCATATACTGTTTACTATCCTCATGCAATGATATCTGATAGTAGGCTGCTGAAAGTTCTATGATAGTAAACAAAAAAACATCTTTAACTAACATCTCTGATATTTTAGGTAGTGGAAATTGATCGACAAGTATGTTGTTATTCAGATAACGCACATCAAGGCATAATCTGATTTTTGCATTACTGCATGTTTCCACCACAACAGGAGAAACCCACTCCGAAGATTCCATACCATCAATGATGCCATCCTTCACTGATTTTTCCCATTCTTTCTCAACTTCATCCCTAACAAGATTTGGAATGTTTCTAGCTTTATGAACTTTGGAACAAGCATCTTGTTTCAAGACTATCTCATACATAAAATCAGATAAATTTCCAATTTTGCAATTAAAATTATTTGGAAAATTGTCGAACATTTTTCTCCCAATACTTTCTCCTCCTTCGAAAATCATAACTGGTTCAGGATTATTTGGATTCCAAGTCATGTGTAGATTTCCCTGATTATACCATTCTAGCAAAGAAGGTTCTTTCTAGCTACATACAGTTTCCAAATTGCTTTGCGATCTTGAATCTGAAAACCAGTTTTCTGAACCCGACCATTACTATTCTTGCACCTGAATACCCTTCTGGTCTAATATCAGATTTGTAAAGTTCATGAGCCAATCTGTCAAAAAAGTTCGTCTTGCAGACATCTTCATTGATAATAGTATATGGTGACCCTGAACCAGCATATATCTGTAAGCTCATGCCTCTGATCATTATGTTCCTTCTTCTTTACTACCTGGTTATTGATCCCCAAAATGCATTCCTCATTGTCTTTGACATTCAAAACAAAAGCACACAAGTTTTCTTTCACATTACCAACCTATGTAGCATCCTCCCCACCAGAACCGCCTTCATCCACAAACATATTCCTCCTCTTTTTACAGACTTTCAAGAAATGGGCAAGAATTCCACAATTCCAGCACTTCTGTTTTAACGCCGGACATATTTTACTATAAGCAAGATATGACTAGCAGTCACAACAGTAACATCTTAAACCCTTCTTATTTCTCGTTGCACTCTTTTCATTCTTGTGGTTCCTGTAAGTTTTGGCTGTTCTTTGGCTTTTAACCTTATCCACACATTCTTCTTGCTTCTCACTCCCTTCTATGTGAACTGCTTTGACACTTCTACTGGATATTTACGCCTTCCTAACTAAAGCCAGAATATCCTTTAACCCAGCATCCCGCTAATCCACAACCTTTCTTGAATTGCAGGATTACTAACATGCATCACAGCTTGATCCACGATTAGGTCTCTTGCAAACTCCTACACTTACAATACAGGCATAGACGTCTGAAAGTAGCAATGTACTCATCATTGGGTTTGTTTGGTTCTCGTTTCCTCTGGAAGGACTTGTATCTTACAATACCTATACACACATTAGTTGCAAAATAATGGCTCAAATCTGCAACAGCTTTCTCAAAAACATCACTATCTCCATCCCCCCAACCTCCTTACTCATTTGACCAAACACTTTCAACCCTTCAGGGCGGTTGTATGATGGTACAATGCAGGTAAATACATCAATTTTAGTATGCATGTTTTTACCGCGAATATGCATTTACAACACTTGCCAATACCACACATTGTTTTTAGATTAAAAAACAAATTGGGGGGGGGAACCCCCATCCCCCCAATTTACCTTAAACGAGTGGTATTGGCATGCATTGTAAATGCATATTTGGGCTAAACATATGTGTGTTAAAAAATGTGTGGTAAAGGTACAACAAGGTTAAAGTTCATCTTTAAAAAAATTGCTTTCACCAACTGTGAATGCAGTGATATAATCGAATAAACTTACTATGGGGGACACTTGCCTTCAAGATTTGTTTTTTAATCTGAAATAGTTTAAATCATATTTTTTCATAATGTTTGCTGTAGCCTTTACATATCAAATATTTTGATGGCTTGTGCTTTGGCTTTTAGAGCTAAGTTGGAGAGCCTATCTCAACTCTACCTGTGAATGTGCGACGTTTCCAACATTCTAGCACACCCACATACTTGATCTCGCTTTGTGGGTTATGATGAAGTAGCCTGCCTGTTGTTTAAAATGACGGAAACTCACCATACACCAAGCAGAGACAGGGTCGAGACTCCTCATTGCAACATATCAGTGATTCCTAGTCTGTATATAGAAGATATTAGACCCCCTGCTGACGGCCCTCTTTGACCCTTCAATTAACAACCTTCTTTCATCCTTAAAGCCATCTCTCCCTGCTGCCTTACACAGACCTCACCATTGCAGCGTTTAAATACTCCTTCCTGCTGCGTCTTTTGAAGAACCCATAGCCAGCTGAAAGGAAACGTCTAATCGCATTAAGCTTGCCATCCGTGCCCCACGCCTTGCTTTTTCTGTTGTAACTTTTCAAAATGCTGCACAGCAGCCACAATGCCCTACAACATAGCCGAAAAATATTGGCACAGCCAATAGATATGGGAAACACTTATAAGGTCCAAAATGGCGAGACCTATTGGCCATGCCAATGCTTGTTTTTCTTATTGTTTAGCTTTCCCATACTTCATTTGCTTGCGCTTCATCGTTTCTCCTTTCTTGTTGTTTGCTCGGAGTGGAGACTTTCTAAACTGACAAATCCATATCTGTCTTGCCCAACAGTTCTAATTCCCTTTCTTTTCAAATTCCCTTCCTCCACTTCCATTTTTGCTTCAACCCATACCTTTTTTTTCCCTCAGAAAAAGAGACAAAAAAAATACAGTGATAGATGAATATAGAGCAAATGGGGGGAAAGAAAGAGAACATGGAGAATTACATAAAGGAGCAGAAAGTGAAGGAGCCAAGTGTAAAAGCAGAAGGAGACAAAGAAACGAGGGTATCGTTTGATTTAAAGGCAAAATGTGAGAAAGGGAGAACGCGAGAAAGAAAATGGAAAACAGAAAAAGAGAAAATGCTAGAACTGAGTAAGAGAAAAGAAAAGAAAAGATGGAGAGGAAGGGAAAACATGGGATGGAGAATGATGAAAAGGCCAGACATAAAAGAAAAAAGTGAAAGCATAGGAAAAAAAGAAAAGCAAAAGGTAAAGTAGAGAAAGGCGAAGAGACTGGTGAAAGGCATTATGAACATGAATGGATTCAGTACTCCATTGCCGACCCACAAACCTCGCCCTTGTATAAGGCTCAAATGGTCCTGAACTTTGTTCATTCCCTCTATTACCTAAAGCACACAACAGAAAACTAAAAAATATCCACACGTCCATTTGTGTGCATTTACATATTTGCACAAAGTGAATGGGAACTGTAAGCAATTAAAGAGGGGATAACCTATGTTATTTCTATCAGTTGCAAGTGATTCTTCTTCCAAACATGCATCACTAAAAGTGAGGCATGCCACTACGTACATATTAACCATTTGTTATTGGATGCAGCAAGTCTATGTTTACATACAATTTCAAGTGAATATATTTTGAAGAACTTCCATGGCGTTTAGATGTGCTGTAATTGCCAGAATCTGGGCAATATTGTAAATATTATTTGTAATACTGATATATCTAAAATGTACGACACAATAATAGACGGACTATAGTTGTGTGAACTGAGATGTCCTCTTTGTAATGGAAGTAATTGTTATAAACATGTGCATCACTTTTAATAACTATTGTTCTTAGCTTTGCATACTGTCAATCTCCAATTGTAAGCACACCATCCAGGGCACGAGTCGGGGTACACGCGGGTACATGCAGGGCCGGACTGGGAACCAAAACCGGCCCTGGCAAAGTGCTCGGCCACCACCCGGGGGGTTGGGGGAGGGGCCGAGCTCTTTGCCAGGGCCGGATTTCGGCCAATTTTGTTACAGGACCGATTTTGCAGCTATGCTGCAAAAACTGCCCTGTAACAAAAACGGCTCCCAGGGGCCCAAAACTGGCTCCCACCCATGCGGCCCACCGGGGAATTGCCCGGTGCCCACTAAGGCCAGTCCGGCCATGGGTACATGGCGTCCCCCCACTCTAAGAAGTTGGGCCCCACAGAAATATATTGAACTTGTCCCAGTGTAATTTTGAAACACCGGACACGTTCATCAGTTCCTGCAAGTTGTCTGCTTTCGATTCCCAGCAGCAACGTGCAGCCAGGGAGGGGGCTTTTTTCCCACCTTTAGCTGGGCAAAGATAAAGATAGAAGTTAAGGGGCCATCAGGACTCCTTTTGATCGAGTGTGGGACTAGAGGCTTCCTGGAAACTCACAAATGCAAATACACCAGGGAGAAAACAAAAGCCCACAGCTTGTTATCTCTCCACAGGTACTTAAGAGATGCATGCTTTTTACTTCGTTGTTATATAAGTGCATGTAGAATGTCAGCTGGGTGGGTCTGTCTCAGTATTTACATAAATAAGAATTTAAATAGAATTTTTTTATTTCTTTTGTAGCACTACTCCCCCAATGCAGAGTGTTAGAGCACTTTACATAACATACACATTATCCATTCCAAATAAATCATGTAAGTGTGTAAATTAATGTACAAGATGTGTTACATGAGACAGTCAGGGTTACAAGGTATAGGAATCAAATACACTTCATAGCTCAGTGTAGTTTACTAGAAGGATGACTATTTATTAACTGCAAGTAACAAAAGGATCTCTGTGTTCATAGCAATAATCCACTTACCTAGCTACATAAAATAAAAATCTAGGATCTGCATGTTACATGATATGCTTTAAAAGAGACAACTTAAAAAAAAAACCATATTTTATTGCATTTTCACTTGGCATATGTTAAAACATACACATATCAAAGCATCACTTCCAGTGAGGTCACTTCCTGTGATGCCACGTGGAATGTCACGCGCCGTAACGCCATGTTTTTTGATAGCACGCGTCATGTTGTCACTTGCAGACTGCTTGCCTGAATTGGCCAGTCCCCTCACTTCTTTTTTTAGGACTTGTGCCCTGATACCATTTAAATTGTTGTGTATGTAATCAAACACATTACCACAGAATGGCTACAGGCTGACCCAAAGCAACCTATTCCTGCAGCACACTGACCCAAAGACCCTCTCAGTTTATTTCTTTGCGTTGATGACATGAGCTCGAGAACAAAGCCAGGACAAGCCTGGAAGATACAGAGCACAAGTATTAGTTAAAACACACGGGATGCTTTGATAGGAGAGCACCAACCCTAAGTAAAAAAAGTGTGCTCTTCCTGTAGAATTTAAGCTAACAAAATAACACATAACTTACGAGATGTTCATGCAGGTATTTTCTATTCCAGGGAAGGACAGCATTGCGTTGACAAGATGATCAGTGCTGCTGTTTGAATTCCTAGAGTGAAAATGAAAGAAAAATTGCCTGAGTCACTCAAAAAGCTCAAATAAAAAAAAACAGATGAATGTCTTAACGGATGGCAGTGGCATTACATAATCTCACCGCATACCGGTACACCATGGTGTGAACTGAGTTGACATTTTGACCTCTTGAAAAACTAACATCTCTTCACATAAGGACACTTTCAGGCCCATTGCTAGTGGGTGGGTATTGTTCCTGGGACTTCCCCCGCTTCAGATAACCAATACTGGAGGTACTGGTATTGGGGAATACATGGGGCCTCATTAGCATTATTCGGATTCGGAACTGCCTGACCGATTACGATGTGACCGAACACTGCATCTGACTGTCTAGGGCATCTGAGTAGCATTTCTGACCTCCCTGATAGGTGGGTTGCCACAAAAGAGGTTATTCCCCCTTTTTCTTCTTTTTTAGGGGTCCCCTGAGGGTAGGCAATTAGATTTGTCCTGACAACAACTTCTGGAAATGACTGCTCATCATCTGAAGAGTGTTAAAAGACTCTTCTGCTGGTGGACACTGGATTTCTGCTGTTCTTCAAGCCAAGACCCACAACAAGGCTTCTCCAGGTTGGAAGAAGCCTGCTGCACCTTCCGACCTGTGCTTCTTCGAAGATCTGCAACTCTGTGAGCATGCATCCTCCGAGTCACCAAGGACACAGCCTGCATCCCAGCCTGAAGGAATCTCCCTTGAAATGAAGGAGTCACTTCCCTGCATCCGCAGGCACCTCAACGTTGATGACCGGTTTGCTGATCCTCCGGTCCCACGGATATCTTCTGGCGGTGCAACACAGGTGGTGGTTTGTTGCTTCTCCAGAAGCCTGACCAGTATTCCCTGCAAGCTGGGAGACTGTAATTCCTCTTCACCCAACGATGACCACCTTCCTGTGCACCGCTTCTGTTTGTTGTTGCCAAGGCTTGTTGACTCTCTTCACAGAAGATCTTGAAGCTCCAAACAGCCCCTGCCTCCAGCACTGCACAGCTCCAAGTATGTCATCCTGCCTGCATCTCTTGCATCATCGTGGGGCCTCTTCTTCTGTGTGCTGCTGGGGCTTCCTGGCGACCTCCTGTGCCTACTGCCATAGGGTCATCGAGGGGGCTTCACCCACTCCTTCCAGGTCTCCATCGTGCCAAAAGCAGGTCCTAATTTACCCTTGCTGGGTTAGTCCCTCAGACCTTGCTGGTCTGCATCTGTTACATCTTCACCCGCAAACCTTTGTTTGCGTTTGCAAAGCTTATTAGTGGTCCTTCCGGCCACCAACCTTTCTGCACTTGTCAACCAGCGTGGGGCAGCTCATTAAAGGCTCCTGGTGTTCTGCAATGTCACCTGACCTCCACAGCTGCTGTTTTCTTCCCATGGTACTTCAGCAAGAACCTCCAAATAGGGCTGATATTGTGCTTCTGTGCCTCCTGGTTATCTGCGGGTGGTTTGGACTCTGTTTCCTCTGCTTTCAGGTTCCCCTTGTCTGGATTCTTAATCCTGGTTCCACTAGCCTGGTCCACGAGACGTTGGAGCTGCAGAACTACCACAACCCACCATTTGCATCTGTGGAGGTTTCTGACATCACTTCACGCTGACCCCGAGTGATCACTTTGCACCCGGGTGCCTTGGAGTCCCTAGCTACTCACCATGGGTGGTTCCTTGCTTCCTCTGGGGTCCTCCAACCTTGTGTACTTGTCTTGTTTTGGTACCTATTTCGCGAAATCTGGTTAGTTCTTACAGAATCGTTGTTCATCCCCTTGGAAATAATGGTACTATCAGCAGGCAATTCCCTGAGACGTGTGTTACAATTAAGGTGTACCAAACAATTTTAAAGTCAGGAACACAGCACAATAAAAGTGGAATTTAAATTTGGTCCTTCTATCCACAAAGAACAGTATTTCTGTTTTCATTCATCTAGTCTTTCTCATAGATAAGTAATAATCAGGTAACAGTATAAATGACTACTGTGATCCTGTGTGTGACAGAGTAGTATAGTGCTGTCTGCAGAAAAATGATAAAACACTCCATACCACCCAATACCTGAGGCAAAAGAGTGAGTTTGCAGACTTGTCATTGCATGGTCAGAAACTTCTATAGGTTGAACAGAAATGGGGCAAGAAACCTCCAAGTATGACCCTGTTCTTAGTAACTTAGGGGCATATCATCAAGGGCATTATCACCGCTTTAGCTGCACTTTTTGCCGCTTAAGCGGCGATAATCTTAACGCCCTATCAGCATGGACACGTTAGCGCGTGTTTCCATGCATTTTCACCCTTTCCCTGAACGCCCAGCTGTGCATCTCTAATGAGATGCAAAGTGGTCGTTCCTCCCCCAAATAACGGGAGAAATGTCGCTAACCGACATTTCACCTATTATCAAACCTCCCGCTAACTGGCATGGCGATAAGAAAAGTACCGCTAACCGCGCTTATTGCTACTTTTCTTACGCCTGCTTTTAGTCTGACTTAACCATTATATCCAATGGAAGGTGGATATAATGGTTAAGTCTGCCCTCCCCTATCACCAACCTTTCGCCAATCGTTGTACGATTATCGCTGGATTTCCAGCGATAAACGCACAATATGTAGCTATCGCTGGTATTTCTATCGCTTTTGAGATAAGAGTCGCTGATAGCGCGCTATCTCAGTGATAGAAACCAGCAATAGCCGGCGATAATTATCCTAGCGCTAAGTGCGCTTAGCAATAATTATCGCCGGTTGTTGGTGATATGCCTCCATTTTCCTTGAATGTTTTCGCTCTTTTCCCTAGTAAGCCAAGACCACGATCTTACAATGGCAATGCTGAATTTCTCAAGTTGAGATTGATGTTGCACTGGATTCTTTTTATGTTTAATGCAAGTTCATATTGTGTTTATGATGTTATTGGTATTTAATTGCTAATTTATTGTTATGTTTATATTTTTAATGCAACGTGATCCTAATTTTATATTTAGGTCATATTTATGGAATGTAATCTTTTGGTTTATGTGGTGTTTGATTATTTACATGCTACGTCTTTGAACTATTTATATCATGATTATGTTGTGTTTATGTTTTGTTTAGTTATATCTAAGTTATGCTTATATTATATTTATTTTCTGTTTGGTAATGCTTCGATTACTTTTGCTTTATAAATATATATTTTATTAAAGTTCTGTTTAATAGGACAAGCAGAGTTTCGTGTTGGAGCACAAAGTATAAAGACAGATATGTTTGGGCGTAAAGCATCAGAGTAAAGAGCATTAACAAGATGTATAAACTAGGCCTGGGCTAAATTTCCGTTCCGCTCGCGGAAATTGCGATAATTTGACATTTTCGCGTTCCACGGAGAGCGCGAAAATGTCAAAATTTCCGCATTCCGCAGCTTAGCGATAATTTGTTTCTTGCTCGCGCTGTAAAATAATACATTCTCGCGCGCGCGCGATCGCCTTACCTGAATCCCCGCGTTCGCTGACAAGTTTTCCCGATCCGGTCGCGTTTTCCACAAGATGTTAGATTGTTGGTAGCCATTTGCGTTGTCTCGCGACAGTTCGCGCCCGCAGTAATGTCATTGGTCGCGCGATCACGTCTTTCTTCTCGCGATCATGCACCGCGAGAAGAGTGAAAACAAGATGGCCGCGCCCGCAAGCAACCGCATGGTTAAGTTGGCGAGCCGCGACCATGCAGAAAATACCACGAACGGGCAGGAAAAAAACTTCCACATCTTCGTGATATTTCCGCGTGTTTGCGGAGATTTGTAAAATTTTCTCGATAATTTGCGAAAGTCACTTTCGCAAATTCCGCCCACCCCTAGTATAAACGTTGTGTTCCTACATCTTGTGATTGAGGATAATCTTACGGTTTCGATTTCTTTTGTTGTGCTAGTTTTGTTTTGCATTTGAATATGTCAAATGATTTTTGGGGTGTTCTCATGGTGTGCTTTGAAGCAGAGATAGAAATAAAGATAGAAAAGTCCGAGTAAGATCGGCGGAGGGCACAAGGTTTACATTTTCCCTTTGACATCACAAATTAATAAGTCTCTATTCTAAACTTAATGAGGTGTACTTATTTGTGAATCAATGAGCATGAAAAGAGTTCAGTTAACCCATACACCCCACCAGACGCAATTCAGGCGGCGGACTCGCGATTTTCTGAAGCCAAAAATGGCTTAATTTAGGCTTACACGTGCCTAAAATTGCCTCTGCTTCAAAAGAGGTCAATAAGGATAATGCTTTCCCTAGATTTTTTTTTACAAAATCTTCCACTTTGCTGTTCTAAAATGTTGGCATTTAAGGTTAACCGCATAGATTTATTTCATGCAAAATAAAAGGTGCATCATTCTGAAGCAGCCTTTGCTCAGTGTGTCAAGCAACTCCTTGCCACTTTGACCTCTTCTTTTCCATCCGCCAGGCAGTTCAGGAAAAGTTCAGTGGCGGCAGGCATGGCTCGTAGGTGGTGAGGCGGGTGTGGAAGCTCGTGGGTGGTGGGCTTAAAGGTGGCGGTGCGGGTGTGGGGGATGGCGGGGAGGTTACACGGGCGGGAATAAAAAATAAACAAACTTATCTGAGGCCGGGTCCTGCGTCTCTGCTCCTGCTCTCCTGTCTCCGACTCTAGGAACATGAAGCAGGCAGCCAGGCTCCCTCTCCTAAGCCAAACACGTGATTGGTCTGAGCGCCGTGATATGGCACTCAGCCAGAGGCTGGAGCAGTGGGCATGTTCTCCATGCAGGCTGTAATGCAGCCTACAAGGAGAACAGGGAAAGTGTCCATGACTTGTTTGGGCCTCCCGAAAGGGACAACCAAACAGTCATTGCGCACTTAGGACTGGGCAAACTACTCCTTCCCTACTCCAAGAGCAGACCAGCCCCACCCACCCACCGGCCTTCAAAGCAGCAGGACACGAAGCATAAAATTATAATAACTATAAGTTATTATCATTTTATGTTGCTCACTGCAGTGGGGCGACCCTCCTTCGCCATAGTGGAGGAGCGGCCACTGGAAAAGTTAAGAGCATGTTGGCTTTATAAAAGAAGCTTAGGGCTTAAGCTTCTACAAACCTATAATTACTAAGCAGGGGTGAAAACTGGGAAGGGGGGGCGGTGGGACAGCGAGCATTGGTTGACGGCATAATGAAAAATAGGGAGAATTGCCCAAAGTTGATTAAGTCTTTAGAACTTGATAATTCCACAACATAATTATGTTGTGAAGTTTGTTAACATCAGACAACATTGCCTGCTAGTATAAGTTGATGTCAATAAGGTTGTGCAGGAGATTTTTATTACAGAACTTTTTTTGTAGGAGAATTTTACCTCAAAAAGTAGATTTGGCTGCTTTTATCCTCAGTGTTTAACTTTATACCATTTTGCTAAGATAGTCATAACGGTGTATTTTCGGATAGTTCAGTGATTTGCTGTTCAGCACAAATGATAAAACGAAGAGACAACAATGACGGATATCCCATCCTCCAAAATCTAAATCCCATAGGATATTATAGGATTTGGATTTCCATTGACAGGATATCCGTCACCATTGTGATGGAGTAACCCGTCCCTGAATATATAAATCAGGCCCAAAATATTTAACTGTAGTGCTGCCGAGCGGCCGGAGCATCCTCGTCATGTTTAACACACTACTCCCCGTAAGTCAGCACAGCATAGTTCTGTGGTGCAGAATGAATATCAACTTATGGTAATTACCTACTTCCATATACCAATTGGAATGTCAATTATAGGACAGGATCTCTGAGGTCTCGTGACGCTTTGCTGACAAGGCCACGCCATGCCATTTGTTTTGTTTTGACTAAGATAACATGACTTCAATGTAGTCTTGCATATAGAACTGTTTGTGATTATGAGACTGAATGAATGTTCAGAAGCAGTATTGGAAAACACTTTTTGAATCCATGTAACAGATATCCTTCTATTTCTTTGGCTTAGGTGTCCAACGTTAATTTGTGTGTGTGTCATCGAAAATGGGAACGTCGTCAATGACCACTTTGAATTTGGTTTACACTCATTACAAATGCATTAAAATATGCCTGCTGCAGAGATACCTTTGAGTGTATTTGTAACATTTTAACAAATGCCATTCAAAGATGATCACTTTGTAGTGGCCATCTTAGAATGGACTTCGGTTTATTTTAATAACTCCTGTTCACAGGTGGCTGCTCTGTATGTGCGTGCATTCGCGGTGATCATCTTTGAATGAGTTCGGGCTGGACTGTTCCCATTGGGCACAGGGTCAAGACTCGTTTGCAAATGGCTGGGTCCCAACTGGAATGGCATGGTGAGCAAAAGAACGATGGATTTAGACCCATATGTCTGTACTGGGATGAATGTATGACATTGTTCTGAATTCTGTCCATCAATTGTTTTTTTTTGCATTTGTCACACTGAGTGTGACAGGTATGCCCAGACGTGGCTCCCATGCTCTCCATGCCACTGGGGTCAATATATCCTGGCTGATGGAGGGTGAAACCCTGAAACTGGTCCTAGGATGCATGTTTCCAGTTCAGGGAAGACCTGGCATGGCAGTGCGGGGTGGACTGTTCCCACAGGGCACATGGTCATATAGTATGGTAGTGGAAAAGGACAGCAGACAGGTAGTCTGAGACAGAGAGTCTGGCACTTTAATGTGTTCATGTCAAGCACTGGAATGGGAGCTGCCAATGGATGATTTTCAGCTGAAAAATAAAATGCAAAAGAACACTTTCACCTGCGCTCGAGAGACTGTCCTTTCTCAGCTGTTCTTGCGGATGAGTGAAATAATAGATGCTTTTAAAGGACACAGATTATATATATCCGTGTAGTTTAGGAAAGGCTGTGATCTTTACATCTAATTTATTCTGAACAAAACCCCCAGCCAGGGCCGCGTCAAATCACTCCTGTCTGCAGCTCATTAGATTCAGCTGCAGCCACCGGAGTCCTGGCTAATGCACTCATGTTTTTAGGAGGAAATTGAGGCTTGTCTACACTCCCCTTTCCTTTTCTCCTGACTTGCTCGCTAAGCGTCCCATTCATATGTATGTTTGATCTAAGTTTCAATTTTCTTGATATTTTGGGAATGCAAGATTTTTTTTACTACCTGAAAGAAACAGAAAGCAGAACCAAATGTTTGCCTCTAGTATTTAGAGGTAAATTTGCTGCGTCTATCCGCTTACTGTTGTATGGGCTACAGGAGGAAGAAATCCAGTTTTATTTTACAAGTAAAGTTCCAGAGCCTTTTAGCAAGACCGGCACTACAGTAGCAGAACGTGTTTACATAATAAAAAGCACACCTGACCTGCTCCTCGCTTTGACAGAGCTCTTGGTGAAAGAGGATATCATGTCACACAAGTCCGAACCACGGAAGTCAAGATTTATGAAGTCAAGATTTAAAGGCACAGGCACAGGCCAATCACAGGAGCAGGCCCAGAGGACACCAGGCAGAGTTAAAGGGAGGGTGAGCTGCAGACATCTGAAACACCGGGGCTTACTAAGAAAATGGAAGAAAAAGCAAGGTCCGGGGAGGAGGGCGACGGTATGGGTCGGAGAGGATCAATTAATCAGGGTTTTGTAGAGCGCACTACTCACCCATAAGGGTCTCAAGGCGCAGAAAGAGGGGGTGCAGGCAGCTCCGTTGGAGTCATCTGAAGAGCCAAGTCTTGAGGTCCTTTCTGAATTGGTGCAGTGTCGGTCTTCATCGGAGGTGGAGCGGTGTTCGTTCCAGGTCTTGGCTGCGAGGTAGAAGAAGGATCTTCCACCTGCTCGGTCCTAGTAGAATTGAGGGACGGTGGCTAAGGCGAGGTTGGCTGAGCGGAGGTTTCTCTTGGGGGCGTGGAAGGAGATTTGGTCTTTGAGGTATTGGGGTCCGTTGTTGTGGAGGGCTTTGTAGGCATGTGTGAGCAGTTTGAAGGTTATTCTTCTTTTGACGGGCAGCCAGTGGAGGTCACGGAAGTGTTGGGTGATGTGGCAATGTCGTGGGAGGTAGAGAATAAGTCTGGCTGTAGCATTCTGGATGGTCTGGAATTTGCGTAGGAATTTTTTGTTGACTCCGGCATAGAGAGCGTTTCCATAGGCCAGTCTGCTGGTGATGAGTGCTTGGGTGACACTTTTCCTGGACTCGGGGGGATCCACTTGAACATCTATGTGGAGGGTGTTGAAACATGCGGAGGATCCGGCGTTGATCTGGCGATTCAAGGTGAGTGAAGAGTCAAGTAAGATGCCGAGGTTGCGTGCGTGGTCCATTGGGGTGGGTGTGTTTCCTAGGATGGGAGGACCAACAGGTGTTGTCCCATGCAGAGGGGGTGGAGCTGAGGATAAGGACTTCTGCTTTCTCTGCATTGAGCTTCAGGCAGCTGTTGCTCTTCCAGGTCACGACGGCTTTCATCCCTTCTTGGAAATTGCGCCTGGTAATGTCAGGTTCCTTGATGAGGGAGAGGATAAGCTGGGTATCATCGGCATAGGAGATGATGTTTAGTCTGTTGTTTCTGACGATGGTTGCGAGGCGTGCCATGTAGACGTTGAAGAGTGTAGGGCTGAGGGAGGATCCTTGGGGTACTCTGCATCTGATCTCTGTTGGTTCTGAAAGGAAGGGCAGGAATCTTATTCTCTGTGTTCAGCCTGAGAAGGAAGACTGTATCCAGTCTAAATCTATTCCTCAGATGCCGGCGTTGTGGAGCTTGGGGGCAGGAGTGCGGTGGGAGACAGTGTTGAAGGCTGCTGACAGATCCAGAAGGATGAGGGCTGCCGTGCGGCCTTGGCCAAGGAGGGCACGAATGTCATGGGTGGCGGTGATAAGGGCGGTCTCGGTGATGTGGTTGCTGCGGAATCTGGATTGAGAGGTGTCGAGGATGCCGTTGGATTCTATGAAGTGTGCTAGCTGGGTGCTGACGGCCTTTTCAATGACTTTGGCGGTGAAATGGAGCAGAGAGATGGGCCTGAAGTTTTTGAGATCTTTGTCTGTGGTGGGATTCTTTAGGAGGAGGGGTGACTTCGGCATGTTTCCAATCGTCTAGGAATGTGGCGGTCTCGAGGGAGCAGTTCGGCGTAGCTCGGGAATGATGGCAGTGGTGGTCATTTGGAAGATGTGCGACGGGCAGGTGTCAGTAGGTGATCCGGAGTCAATGCGTTTCATTGTCTTTAATGTGTCCTCTGTGGTGAGCGGGATCCAGGTGAGAAGGGTCTGTTGGATGGCGACGTTGGGGGTGTGAGTTGAGGCTGTGTCACGGTTTTGGTCGTCAAAGTTGTTGTAGAGTGTTTTGATCTTGAGGTGAAAGAAGGAGCTGAGTTTGTTGCAGAGGTGTTGGAAGGGAGGGACGTCAGTTGTTTCACTGTTGGGTTTGGTGAATTCCTGTATGATGGCAAAGAGTTCCTTAGAGTTGTGGGCGTTGGAGAGGATCCTGTCTTGGATGAAGTTTTTATTTGTTCATTTGATGAGTTGGTGGTGTGCTGTGATGGCTACTTTGTAGGCAGAGTGAGTGGCGTAGCTAGCCATATGGCCTCCCGTGGCGGTCTCTGCTTTTGCAGCCCCGCGACGGCTGCAATGTAGAGCGGTGGGGTGATTGCCACACCAAAAAGGTTGGTAAAAGCAGGAGGAGGCCGCCGCACCCAAAACTCGTGCCACCTGGGGCGGACAGCCCCCTCCAAGACCTCCTTGCTACGCCACTGGGCACAATATGCTTCAGGGGTTTTGCTGTTTTTCCACTTCTTCTCCAGTTATCGGCAGGAGTGCTTGGATTCGCGGAGATCCATGGTGAACCAGTTGGCTTTCTTGTGTAGTCTCGTGGTGCTCTAGAGGGGGACAAGTGTGTTAGGGCAGTTGGTGATCCATTGATGGAGGTTGCCTGCCGCTGTGTTGGCGACTGTCGTAGTTGGGGGAGGAATGCAGGTGAGTGCAGAGGTGAGGTTTTCTTTTGAGACTTTGCTCTAGCTTCTGTGTGGGGGCGGAGCATGTGCTTGTGTGCGGTGGGTTTCGCAAAGAAGAAATAGATGCAGTGGTGGTCTGTCCAAGGCAGTTCAGTGGTGTGGCTTAAGTGGATGTTGTTGCCTGCGGCAAAAATGGGGTTGAGTGTGTGCCCTGCTCTCTGAGTGGGGGTGAAGACAAGTTGCTTCAGTCCTATGTTGATGAGGTTCTCCAGGAGGGCAGTGGTGTTGAGACCGCTGTGGTTGTCCAGGTCTCACGGAAGTATGTAGAATATATAGAGGCAAGGGCATGGGGTGCGATGTGGTCTGAGATGACATTGGTAAAGGGGTTGCGGGGTCGAGGAGGTCTGTAGGAGAGTGTTCTGTGGAACGTCATTCTGGGCTTGGACAGGATCTGGAAGTGGATGTGTTCCATGGGGAGCGAGAAGTCATCCGGTTGATGGTTGTGAGTCAGAGGGAGCTCTTGCGGACGATGGCGAGGCCTCCTCCTCGGCGGTTGGGGCGGTCTTTTCTCAGGATCTTGTATCCATCTGGGATGGCGTTGCAATGTCGGGTGCAGAGCTGGCATTGGTCCAGGTGTCGGTGAAGAAGGCGATGTCCGGCATATCAGTGTTGAGGAGGTCCCAGATTTCTATGGCATGTCTGTGCATAGAGCAGAATACATTGAGGAGTATGCAGCTCAGTGGCTTGTGTGTGGCGGCGTCCGACGCATTGGGGGTCGCTGCCTGGGTCCGTAGGTGGGAAGTATCAGCAGGGGATAGGGACTTGGGTGTCGTTCGGCGTCAAGAGCTGGCAGTTGTTGTTGTGTCTGGGGTTGAGTGTGTGGAGTGTGCTGGGGTCGTACTGGCGGTGGTTCGGGGGACCAGGGTCCCTGGTGCTGGTTGCCGTCAAGTTGTGGACGGGCACAGACAGGCTTGCCTTATGCGCACCAGCAGCACACCCGCTGCGCATGTCCGCTGTGCCGTTGTGCAGCGTCCGCCATTAAGTAGGGGTTAAGGGGAGAGGAACAGCTGGAAGGCGGAAGTGGCACGCAGTGGGGAGAGGTGCCATGGGGGCAGCAGCGGCGGGGAGCACAAGGGAAAAGGAGGAGGAAAAGCAGAGCAAAGAAAGGCAAACAGTAAAAACAGACAAACAGAAAAAGGCAAACAGAAAGAAGGCAGACAGAAAAAGGCAAACAGAAAGAAGGCAGACAGAAAAGAAAAAGGCAAAACAGGGAAAAGATGGCACACACAGAGCGGACTAGCAGAAGAGCACCAGGGATGAGGCACAGGCAGGAGCCTGCGGGTGGAGGAGGGCCTCGAACACCTACCTGGCAAGGAGCTTGAGTGGCCCTAAGGACAGTCCCACAATGGTGGAGTAGAGCAGAGGGAGAGCAGTGACTCTGACCAGGAAGTCAGAGGTCTTACTCTTCTTGCTGCGCAGCGGCTGCCATTAAGTAGGGGTCGGGGGAGGGTGAGCAGCTGGGAGGTGGGAGCAGCCCGCTGGGGGGATGGGCCGCAAGGGCAGCAGCGGCGGGGAGTGCGAGGGAAAAGGAGGGGGAAAAGCAGAGCAAAGAAAGGCAAACAGTAAAAAGAAGCAAACAGAAAAAGGCAGACATAAAAATGCAAACAGACAAAAGGCAGACAGAAAAAGGCAGACAGGGAAAAGGTGACGCACACAGAGCGGACTAGCAGAAAAGCAAACTCATCCACTAGACCACCAGGGATGTGGTGCAAGCACTGACCTTTTGCCTGGATACGACACTGCATTCAGAACGCAGGTTTTTCCTTAGTTTAAATCTCATACTTTATGCATGAGGCTTCTTGGAAGCACAGCAGGACTACCATCTCCTGTGTAATATCTCTGTATACAATTCAGGCCCGACATCATCCTTTAAGCTGACACAGAAACACAGCAAGGTAGGACCCCTGGGGACACCTATGGGTATATATACATCACATCTTGCTTAGAAAGACAGAGGAGACCGAGACTTCCCGGCTAACACACTGACCAGAGATGCTGAGGTACCTGCATGCAGACGCACCAGCTCACAGTGGTCTAGCATCCCTCGCGGGGTGTCCAACTCAAGACCAGGACGGAGTCCCATATTCGCTCATTCACAGGTAATGGGGTTGACTAGATCCTAGTGGGATTCTTGGCATAACACCTACACAGATGTTAGGTATATTTAGGTACATCTAGTTAGGGAGGCATCATAGGAGTACACACTTTCTATCATGTGTTTTATATACTTGTATGTATTCATGATTATTGCAAGATGGTAGAGCTATACCATCACTTTACTTTCTTAATGCTTCTAATCATATATCTCTGTTACTGTCTAATGGTTGTTGCAGCTCATCTATTCTACACTAGAATAACAACTGTTAAATACATTCTAATTGAAAACACCCAGCCTTTTTATTCTGGGTATCTCTCTGAGACAAACTAAGTGAGCACGAGTGACTGAGCGAAAGATAGTATATTGTTTCCACGATTCTGAGGGATCAGGGTTGTCATGTTCTGAGGGTGCCAGAATCCATTCTGTCCCTGGTAGGAGGAGATTATAGTGGCTCTGTGAGCTAGCTAAGACAGACAGGCTAACATACTCGGTGGGGGTACATGGAATCAGTCTGCCACCAATCCCACAGTTTATGTTATCCAAACACGCAGATCCTGTATAGGTCATACAGGAACTACACGACACTAGGGCCCTAAAAAGCGTAGGATTTTGGGCCAATGTCTCCTCTGCACATCTGCCCTTCTTGTGAAGGACCAACACAGTGCAGGCGAAAACACAGGTACTGGGTACAACAGCATAAATGCTTTATTTAGAAACAGCTATTGGGCCTGATTACGTTAGGCGCCTCCATGCCTCTGCGCCAAAGGGATGTATGTACCCCCCTGTCTGTATTCCCGCCAGTTCCAGCACAGCATGGACGTCATTGTCCATGCCGTGCTGGAACATTTTTTAGCCGTTCCCCTTGTGGTGCCTTTTACAGGGGACTGCCATGGGAATGGCAAAAGGACCATCAGCCTGTATGAGAAAAACTTGTATTCAGGTGGGCGGTCCCTTCATGGCTTTGGCGGTGCTGTGTCAGCGGAGAGCCGGCGCTGCACAACCAAAGTTGTAATTAGGCCCTATGTTCCTAGTAGTAGAATGGAGTGAGTACTATTCACACCATCAAAAATTATCCACATTACTTCAAAAATAGTATACAAGCTATTTTATTTTGACAACAAATTCATTTTACAACCATATCCCTTGTGGAAAGAAAATAAGTGGACTACAGAAATACAGTACTACGTACTCTTACTTACCTTTGCGAATCGAGTCAAAAACATTCAACTCACTTTTAGTAAAAGTGCCAAAGAGCACAGTCATTTCTATTTGTACTACCTGTACATGAATATTCCCTGAGTATTTCAATTTTAGATGTTTTGGGGCCACTCACTACATGAAATAGTAATACTTTATGTACCCAAAAATGGCTCTGTGAATAGGCCCCAAAATTCTTACGTAACTCTACACCAACGTGTTTCGGGCTAAACACTTTGTATTATTATAGGAGTCATTTCAATCAAAAGATTTCATTACAATATTTACCCAAATGCGACGTTCTGGCCAGTGGAGCCATAGAGTGCAGGAGATAGCAGAAGAGGGGGATACTCTCCTGCGTCAGAAGTCAAGGTTCCAAGCCCCATTGCGGCGATAACGAAGAGCACAGGCAGCACAATCTGAGAGATGAGTCCCTTCCAGTTCCGCCGAGAGTTATGGAAGCGTTTGATGAATATTGCCAACATTTTCTTCAGCAACAACATAAATCCGCCAACCTTTTTGGTTCTTGTTAGGGCCTGGTCTGTATAGGTAAGAGAGGAAGCAGTTTACAGTTGCGTGCTGCATGTACTAGCTGTTCCGTCAGATAATCGGTGAAAATGAGACACAACAATTTATTTACAAACAGTAAAACCTTATTGTAAGTGCTAGAGGAAAAATAAGGCGCAGAAATCACATAGAGTTGGATTATGCACCCAGACCCAAGCCTCGACCCGCCGATAGGAAAATGCATGAATATGGTGTTTGTGACAGAGATTACCACATAATGGCTACGATTAATTTCATTCACAGAATTTGATGTGCGACTGTTATAACCTCCACTGCTTCCCCTTTGATATTTTAAGGAAAATGCATGAATATGGTGTTTGTGACAGAGATTACCACATAGGCTTCTCCCTACCAGCATATTTTTGCAATTCAAATTCCTGGCACTAGCTGAAAGAAATTTAGCAGGCAAATTCTTCAGACTACACACAAATGAACAACATAAAAATTGGGACCAATTTTAAAGTTACCACTGCCCTCAAATGGAAGAGATTTGTGACTCGATATAGCGAACAGTGTGGAGGAATGAAGATAATAGAAAAAAATGAAATAAAAGAAAATGACACAGCCAGCGTTTAGTTTGTGAAAAAATAATAATAATACGTTCAGAAGCCCAAATGGTTTTTTACGCATGAGCTGCTGACACTGCCAAATGCTGGGGTTGCAGAATACCACGGCTGCCTAACCTTGATTCCATCTCATGCCTTGTTTTTCTGCTACCCCACACTTCCCGTAGACTTGCTGTTGCCTGCATCATCATCAATCTTCTGTCTTTTCTCCCCAAAAAGCGTCTTGCTGTTCCACAGCTCTGCCACCACTGGCCTGACCTACCGAATGAAAGCCAGGGATCCATTGATGTCCCAGTAGTATATGTAGGTGAAGGTATCTCTAAACACCAAAAACTCCCTGGTCCACACTACTTGAAACTTTATGATTTCTTTTGGTTGCTCTGAGTCCTTTGGAGTTCAAAACCTCTATGTCATGCCTATCGGGTCCTCTGGAATAGTACTTTTGTGACGGGCCCCTGGTACCCTATACATTGGGCTTTCAAGTTTCCATATTAGGCTTTACCATAATCAAATTACTATTACTCCCTGATTACAGGGGTGAACTGAAACAATTTGACAACATTAGGCCAATTACATGATACAAGTGTGTGCAGCCACTGTACTCTGAGTAATGACAAAATTTTAAAGGGCCTGCTACTTTAAGACACTGGGCATTTAATAGTTCCTGGTAACACCACCTGACTCAGGGGTTCTTCAGAACACCAAGAAACCTTTTGCAATAACATTTGTGAAATATCCTCTGTGCCTTTCCAAGCTAAGGGTCCAAGTAGAACGTTTCCCCAGTGCTCACTTGCTTGAGCCCAAAGTCGTTGAGATTGTTTGCTCCTAAAAAACACCTGGTATTTGTGCTATACTGGGAGCCCAGCCTCTTACTCACACATCCATATCTTGACAGGGCCTTGGAAGTGTTATAATCTTGATATATTTTCTATTTTAGGTATAAAGTTCATTTATTTATCATGTTTCATATAAAAAATGCACAGTTATTAACATTGTTTTTCATTGCAGTGTAATACTGTGTACAGCAAGTACAGAAACAACTTAGACTTCCTATAGTCGAACCATCACCTTCACGACTCCCAATCTGGTTTTAGATCCGGATATAGTACAGAAGTGGCTCTGCTGGAAGTGGCAGAGACTATCCGGGAAACTGTTGATCAAGGAAGGTGTGCGATGCTGGTGCTGTTGGACTTGTCCGCGGCTTTTGATACCGTGTCGCACAGGATCCTTTTAAACAGACTTAAGGGTCTAGGTGTGTCAGGCATGGTTTGGGCCTGGTTCCGCTCCTTTTTAGAGGGATGCACGCAGCAAGTGTTTCTCCAATCTTGCACCTCAGCTGTTATCCCCCTTAAATGTGGGGTTCCGCAGGGCTCGGCCCAACGCTTTTTAATGTGCACCTCACTCCAGTGGCAGCAATAATTGAGAAACATGGGGTGGAGGTCGTCTCGTATGCGGACGACACACATTTAGTGTTCTCCTTTAAAGACCATAGCGAGACGGCCTTTGTTAGTTTTAAACAGTGTCTTCTGGACATTTCATCATGGATGACAGAGAACTGCTTAAAACTAAACACAGATAAAACGGAGGTCCTCTTTTTTAATCAAGCTACTACCCCACGGTCGGAGCTCTGGTGGCCGATGGAGTTAAACCCTCCACCTCTTCCAGTTATCTCTGCCGGAAAACTGGGCTTTAAGTTTGACACACAACTGTCTAGTAAAGTGCAAATTGCCCATGTCTTGGCGAAGTGTTTTTGGAAGATGAAGGCTCTTCGGAGCTTTCTTCACTATATTCCTATGGACTGCAGGAAGACCGTGGTGCACGCATTGCTCACTTCTCAACTAGACTATGCGAACAGTCTGTATATGGGACTCCCAGAGGCCTTACTCGGAAGATTGCAGACTGTTCAGAACGCAGCAGCTAGGCTTGTGCGGAATGTGCCAATGCGTCATCACATAACTCCACATCTGATCAGTCTTCACTGGTTACCAGTGAAAAGAAGAGTAGAGTATAAGGCCCTCACAGTGGCTCATAGAGCAATGAACAACATTGGCCCGCAATATCTGAGGCGAAGACTTGTACAATACAGCAACAAGAGAGCACTCAGATCTAATGACAAGAACCTTCTGGTCATTCCACGGTTTGCAAAGGCTAGGACCGGAGGTCGCTTCTTCGCGGTTAAAACGGCCGCTCTGTGAAACACTATGCCGGATTACCTAAGGAAGATTCACTCTGAACAAAGTTTTAGGAGAGAACTAAAAATATGACTCTTTACTCTCCCCTAACTCCTTACCATCTGTTTTACATGGCTTTTGTCTAAAGCACTATCAGCGTCGGGACACCTCCGTTGAGGTAGCCGCGCGCTTTATAAGATGCCCATTATTATTATTCATTATTATTATTACTTCAGCTTGCTTGAATATATTTGTGTTTATTTTTTCATGGTGGGAAATGCTTTTCTAGTTGTTGTTTTTAAATAACGAACAAGGCTTCATAGAAACTGACATCTTGATTTCTTTCTTATTGTTCCTAAACAACAAACACTGTTTCACAGAGTATAAATAGATGAAAGACTAGAGGGGCATACTGTTAACTGCTTATTTTGAAAATGTTCCACAACGCTCAGAGTACATAAATTGGAACAAAGCATTATTAGATAGTAACTTCGATCCGCGAACTGGAGACTGAGGGTCATCCAGTAGCCATAAACACAGCTTGCTTTGCTAAAGGCTACAGAGAAGGCATATTGAGTCCTACAACAAGTTTATCTGCCGGTTTGAAAACAACATAGCCATAGAGACATGGAGACAAAAACAGCATCTGCTATTTCATTACCGAACATTGATTCTATTGTTCCTAAAAGGTATATGGGGGCAGCCCATCTATAAAACTTGAGTCGGCCCCATTTGCTGCTAAGTTTTCTTATTTTGCCTAGGGAAAGGAGGGATTGGGGGATTTTTATGTACAGATATTATATAATACAGCCATAATATTATAATATTTTCTGTTGGTCTGCCTTCTGAAAAGTATCATTGCTACAATCTTGTTCATTTTTTATAATAGTTACTATTCATATTGTATAAATAAAATAGGATTTTTATTTTAATAAATCTTGATTTTAATGAATCTTGAAAATATATTCCTAGTCTCCTAGTGTTCTTGAGTGTGCCTATTCATGATGAAAGATTTGGGTGGCACTGCCTAGTTTTAAAGGACTGATCGTCATGTAAACGGCACCTCATTAATTGACCAATTACGATGTTTCTGAACACTGTTCGGCCAGACTCCCATTGACTTCAATGGGAGCCTGGGTTTGGACCGACAACACAGGCTCCCATTGAAAAAAGGG
Organism: Triturus cristatus; assembly: GCF_964204655.1. Lineage (NCBI taxonomy): Eukaryota > Metazoa > Chordata > Amphibia > Caudata > Salamandridae > Triturus > Triturus cristatus. Next base: position 627,132,926 of record NC_140584.1, on the reverse strand, counting down.
GTGGGTGCGGAAAACCTTGCATCCTGAGGCAGGCTGCCTGCCTCAGGATGCCTGCCACTCTATGCATGGTTGCAAAGAAGTGACCCATGGGTACTCCCACAGACCCCAACAGAGGTCTCGAGGTGAAGGGGAGCCTGCTGGGGGCCCTGGAAGTCAGTTTCCGTCAGCCGATCCGTGTCAGACTGACCGAGTCAGAACGGCTGTCAGAATCTGACATCATAATCCGTCAGTCGGAAACGCGGCCCGTAGAGCTCTACGATTCAGCTCTGATCACCTGGATTCTACGAATGCCAGTCGGGCCGATTCGGAATGACCGAACGACTACTTTGTATCGTAATCGGTCAGTCTGAAATGTTTCCGAGTCAGTCAGAAGTGATCCTGCAACCTTTGATCCATAGGACGTCACAAGAAGTGAAATCTCATGTCTGACCTTGATGAAATTACAGAAAGTTGCAAAAAATCCAAACCTAATTCTACAATGAAAACATACATTTAAAATCTTAAAGAAGCAGATAAAAGGCAAGTATAAAAGTTGCAAGTGTGGGGGGGGGGGCTCACTGTCACTGTAAAGCATGCTTCTACCATAGAATGAATGACTATTGTTCTCTTGCTGATACCTGCTTTGGGTGGTGGTGAAGCAAAAATAAATGCTCTTATCTTTATCTAAGGGGTACTGGAGACTCCAATGTCTTTTATATCTAAGTCTCAGGAGCATATGGGGTAAAAAGAAAACCACACAAGGTTCATATCAGAAACCTGTGAGAGCCAGATCCAAAAATGCATCTTTTACTTTGTTCTCAAATCCTGAGAGGCAGAATCTGTCTCTAAAAGTGTTTCCATTAAATGGTCAATACCAAATAAGGTCAGTGGCACAGTTAATAAAAAATACATACAAATGTGTAGTAGAAGAGGAACATTTCCCATGAACTTACATATATAACCTTAATCTCCACCCTCCACAATATGCCCCAAAAGACAATGCAGAAGCAGAGATTTTAGGCAAGCAAAGTTCTGCTAAGAAACTCCATATTTATGTCAAAGAAATTTGACAATGTTTATAGATGGTGCGGTGGTCATATGGGACTGGGGTGAGATGTGGAGGCAGCAAGTTCTGGGTACAGTAGGGGAGCAGGATTTTGTGTGGAATACAGAGAAACTGAGTGAAGCAACGGGGGAAAAGTATCATCTTACCATCTCTAAAGCTGTAGCTGCTTGTGGAGGATTCATCGTGCAACATTAGATCATCTGTACCGCCAATGGGCACCACCATTTTAGTCCTGGACCATGCATTTTCATCAAAATCTAACCCTTCTGTGAGTTTCAAGAAGACCTGTATGAAGGGTGGGAATACAGAAAACCAGGTGCATTACTTTCGCAACTAGAACATTGCCAAACGTATTTTCTCAATTGATCCATGGTACCATCTTAAGCAAGTCACAATAGAAGGCCTTAGGAAAAAAGTTTAGCCTATTTTTTTCCGACTGTATTAATAATCTACCTATAGGCTTATGATTTCCACGGCTGAATAAGTGATAAAGGCTAACATAATGCTCTGTCCATGAAGTTTCAAGGTAACATAGACTGATCTGATTTTTTCAAAATTTTCTGAATGGTGAAAGCAGGTGGCAGAGTGGTGAGAGAACCCCAGATAGGATATAGAAGGGAGTGGGTTATATAGTTTTATAGACTGTTGTATATATTCTCCTTTGTGCTTTATACTATTCTTTATGCTTTTTACTACATTTCAAATGAATACATCCTAACAACATATTGACAATTTGTATGTATGTGTATGTATACATTTATATTCAAAACCATGAGGCTTAACTATAATTAAGAGGCTTCCAGAAATCCTCATTTGGAGAACTAAGGAGAGATCAGGTGGCGAGAGAAAACAAAGCATATTTCAAGGGATGGGAAGTGGTAAAACTGGCATACAGTAGGGGATTCAGCAAGGGGTCTGTATCTCTCGACACACCAATAATGTACTTACTACACCTACTGCCACCTGCAGGTGCTCTGTTACCAAATCTCTTTCAGAATCAAAATGTTAGCCAATGTGGTGTCAGGGGTGAGCCACACGGCAGCAGGGACTCTGCCAGGCTTCAGAGACTTGTAGTACTACCTGATGTTAGAACTATACATGTAAAAATAATGCAAAGAAAGACCTCACTTTAAAAATAAGAATGTAAAGTTCCTTCTGCCTACTTTATCAGCATGACAGCACCTCTTTGAGGCACTTTATGTCTACGAAGGAGTACCTAAGGGAATCATATAATTTCATAAGTGTTTAGCATCTATAGAACGACATATTATGGTAACAAAAATGTACTATTTCCCACTGCCTTCTTTAGGTTTCAATTGTCTCTTGGTTTACTTTCTAGACTCACCTGAGTGGGATCCTGCGATGACAATGAAGCATCATGACATCTACAAGATACTGTGAGGAACTCCAGCGATCAGGTCTAATTCGGTCTATTGAACAATGGTTCATTTCTCTCAAAAAGATTCTAACTCTATTCTACTTCAGATTATATATTAAAGTTGCAGTGACTGATTGGCAAATTTAATGCTTTCATTTCTTAATTGAACGGCATGTGATGAGAAAGATAACTGGAACAGAGTCAAACACGGAAAAATATTATTTTTCCCACATTCTAAGAGGAGCAAGAGGAGGAGACACACAGGTCTTCCCAATAAATAAGTGGAGTCAGCCTTTTGATTGGCAAGCAGAAGTTAGGTGAGAGTCCTACCTCCTCCACTGTGGTGTCCGAAATCCCATAACAGCCGATGTGCAGTCCATCCAGACCAGTGTCCAGGGCTCTGAGAAGGGACAGGTAGGCAGCTGAGATGCCTGCATTGAATGGAGGTAGTACATACACCAGCTCTTCTCCTATATCCTCCTTGAGGTAAGCCTGAGGTATGTGCGACTGGATGAGAGTGGTCACTGCTTCTGTGTTGCAATGTTGAGCTGTGTCTCTGTCTTTATACTGGAAAGAGAAGCATTCACAGAATGATTGTACTATGTTTAGTTACAGATAGCACCAGTAGAAGGAATTTAAAGATGAAAAACAAGTTACCCTTTGCTGGAGAGGCGAGAGTGGCAATGAGGAAAATGAGGTGCTAATCGTGGACGAAAGACAGAGAGCTCAACTACTCCTTCCTAATTACAGTCCTCACCTTGGTTACGAATAACACTTGAGTCTCTATGACTTTGTCAGAGCCCCTCAACATTTTGCACCCAATCACTTGTGTTGTGTTGCACACTGCACATTGACATGCTTCAAAAAACCTTAGCACCAACTTTCTAAAATCAACCCAAGCATCTTCAGACAAACATAAAATTATGAACTTGCATGTGATCTTCTACTTCATGATCAAACTCTATGTCCTGATCTGAACATTCATCAACTTATGCAATCACTACATGCATTGTAGAAAACATCTTCTATCATTGTTTATTAACCGAACAATAGTCAACTAATCCATTATCATCTCCTACCTAGACTACTAGAATTCTCCTGTATAGTTCATATTATCTACATTATCTTACTAGCTCCCCCAGCCACAAAGTGCATTAATGGAAATCTCTTCATTTCTTTATAATATAAAGACCACATCATGAGCTATACAGGCCATTACAACCCTAGAAAGGATTTGTTCCTGTGGATCTCTTCCACTTTCCAGCCCTAGCCAGCAACGGCTTTCTTGGCACTACACTAGCCTTTACTTTAGTTGGGGTAAGTGATATTTTTGCCATGTCCTCCGTGCACATGCTATTTTGCAGCTTCGATCAGCTCTGCTGAGTACTAGTTATATAGTCAAGTCCAAGGACTTGTATGCACTAATAGAGACAATATTAACAGATTTGTGAAGCCTGACCACTGTCCACTCCTCGTGTCAATCTCACACTGGTACTATCTCCTGATAGGTTACCAACTTTTAGGAATAACTGGTCGACTTTTTATAGTGCAAGTGCTTTTGAAGAGCTGGCCAGGCTGGGGAAGTCACATGTCAGTTTCAAGCACCACAGCATATTTATGTTCCACTAGATCATATTTTGTACATTAATGTAGAACTGCAATGCCTCTAATGTATGCAAGCATTTTAAACATACTTTCAACACAGGTATGAACAAGTAAACACTGACAGTTTACTCACTACTACTTAATGACAACTACTGTTTTGTAGAAACATATTTCATGCTTGGAGCGACACAAGCACCTCACATGCAAAAATGGGACACATGTCCGATCATAATTAGTACAAAAGAGGGGATTACCTTCTTTGTGAGTGTCAGGTGGTAGCCTTCTCCAAATTTCTCCTTCAGGAAGAAGGGGCTTCCACAGCACTTGAGTCCACCATTTTCCAAGAACGCTATTCGATCGCTCAAGACTTCAGCTTCATCCAGATGGTGCGTGGAAAGAATTATGGTTTTCTCTAAAGAAAGAGATGATGTGAACATTCAAGATGATAATTAGTTTATCATTGGGGGAGAGAAATTTAAAATCATGAGTCCTGGTTCCATATCCTGATCTGAAGTGCTATTTCAAAGCTCCATGCACAAGGTCAAAGGAACTCTATGGCAGGCAACACCTCTTCTGTCCAGGCTACTCCTCCTCAACCTCACTAAGTCACAGCTCTCTCCAATAAGCCATCCTTATTCTGCCACTATCTCACATCTCATGCTGCAAGGCCACACTTTCTCTATCAGTGCTCAATGGTCACAAGACCACACCTTCTTCCACTAAGCTGCACCTTCAATGGAGCCAAACCTCTTCTGTATGCTCCTCTATCCATCCGAAATAAGTCAGCAGAGCTAAAAATCCTCCTACTCTTACAATAGATAATCACAACCATGCCTCATCATTAGATTACTCCACTTTTCTATGCGATACCTACTCTTGTTAGTATTTTCTTACAACATAAGATCGTGGGCTGTCAAGTAAATTACTCTAACTCATCCGAACAGGCCCTCCAGAAGTCTAGCTTGTCAGAAATTCTCTCAAATGTCCACACCACCTCTGAGAATAGATGATGAATTGACACTGACAGTCACAACAGAATCTTTAAAGCTGACCTTTCCACTAATGCCTACCATGCTTGTTTTTGGATATGATTTCCCATATGGCTCTGCGAGAGCAAGGGTCCACCCCTGTTGTTGGCTCATCCAAGATGATGACTCTCGATCCTCCAATCAGGGCGATGCAGATAGACAGTTTCCGTTTCATCCCACCAGAAAGGCTTTGGACGGCTTTACGCCTATGGTTGTATAACCCAGTGTCTTTCAAAGTCCTGCAGAGAGGGGAATGGAGATAGTGAGCAAATATTCAGGCATGTGAGAATATCAACTACGGATCACAGCTAAAAACATGAAGATAGGTCACACCTGATTACATAAAAATTAACATATGAATGGGAAAACCTCAGCCAGCCACTTGCTTAACCCAGTTATCTGCACATCTAAGAGTAGCTAGTGCAGTGTTTATTCCTCATGGTTTTATTGCAAATGATACACTTTTGTTTCAATGATTCCAAGTCAAACCACAGAATAATTTCAAGTCTCATACCAGCTTTAACTGATATCCAGCAGTTTCAAACAAAAACAAACAATTCTATAGCTGCAATCTACACATAAGATGAGTTTGAAGTCCTGTTTGAAGCCACTGAAGCTGAAAAGTTAAATCTGATACACTCAAAGAGTCAGGATTACATAAGTCCTGGAGTGAATCCTCAAACATGTTGACATTTTCTTCAGTTTATTTTTTCTTGCAATGAGGACTGTAGTCTGAATTTGTGGCTCAGCATTCCCATACATATCTTTTAAGAGTCCAACCCTTTAGCCCTGTCCATTTATTCTACATAGTGGCCCAGTGCTAGCCAGCCTTCTGGCCTGAACAAAGGGCAACATTCGCTTTTTTCTGTATTTTTATATTGATTTTTTTACATACACCACAAAAACAAATATAAAACTGGAAGGTAACCAGGGATCTTTTAACAAAGCAACATACCATTGAATCGCTACCACTCTGTGATTGCTCAGCACATGAAATATCATAGAGTCAATTAAATTCAAGACTGACTACAAAGCTGCAAGCCCCTAATCCTCTGAGGTTTGTTAGCACAACCCCTCCATTTGTAAACCATTCTTCCTGCGGCCGTGCAGTAGTTCATTCCTCTGTAACCGTCTCTTATCGGGTGCAGACTTTCACTTCGCCAACATTTGGCATTGTGCCTTTTTGCCACCATGAAACCCACCCCTGCAATGTTCTCTGCACGCTCGTGTATGCCTAACCATCTATAATCCCCAGTAATACCACCTTGGGATCTGGGTCAGATGGGGTGCTTATAATCTCTGCTAGTGAGTTATATATTCTCTGCCAGTGAGTCATATATTCTCTGCCAGTAACTCGGAATGGGTTAGTGCACACATATCACATAATATACGGTGCCTTTCACCTCTTTGCACATAGCCCAAAGAGGGATGATAACTTATTCCATCTTCCCTATCCGTTCTGGGCTGTAAAAGGCCCTATCGAAATAGTTAACTGGAGTGATCTAAGATTGGATTCGGTGACCAGCACCATAGAGGCCATTTTAGCCTCTTGCCTTTCCTTATCCTCTAAGCCCCCCACATCCTTTTTCTCAGGCTGCATGTGTGCTTGCAATTAGGCCATGTGTATTGATGATCAGAGAACTATGCAGTCTTACTATTCTCTTGCAACCCAAAGGTTCAAGCAACAGCTTCACCTCCAATGGATTAAAATAAGGGACCTCGCTTAGTTACTCCTCGTATAAGGCTTGGGCATAGCAGAGCTGAAGATACTAACAGAACGATAATGTAATTGAAACTACACTGCAAACTGTTCAAAGGAATTCATCTGTCTCTGTTCATAAATGTCTCCCAGGCATGAAATCCCAATGAGAACCCATGGCCTGAAACTGAACAACTGTGACACTGGTTCAAGGCTGGTTCTAACGCATAAAGGGGTCAGGCTAGTCAATTTTTGTTTAACCATTTAATGTGCTGTTGGGCGTCCCACCAACAGAATATTCTGGCTATTTATGACATGCCATGGGGGAAGGGCCCCTTTATAAGAGTTGTTCTACCCCAGTTTTGTCTGTGACCTCTAATTCCAGGCTATGGGTTGAATTCTGCCTGTCTCCAAAGAGCCAGTCCTCTGTTGAGACCATCTGACCCCACCCCCCCACACTAGTAGAGGCTAAGGTTGGGTACTCCTAAACCACCAAACCACCCTCATATGCTAGCAGGGAAAACTTTTGAAAGGAGACCCTGAGAATCATTACTTGTGGAATTGTAACCATTGTATGCAGCAACACCCTTCCCATCATGGAGATGGGCAGAGAGAGACTCCCCTCAAGCACCCTGTGAGCACTTCAGAGCAGGGTGACTATATTTAGATCCCAGGCAAATTGTCTTCTGACAAGCCTGACACCTCTCCGAATGCCACCTGTGTATAAGAACATTCTGATCTTTCTTCCGTTTGGCCAGAGAAGTCATCAATATGTGCATCCCCCCTGATTCACTCTGCCAATGGCTTGATGGCTTGATGACCAGAGTGAGGAGGAGCGTAGAGAGAGGATATCCCTGATGGGCGTCCTGTCTTATACAAAACAGGGGGGACAGCACTCTGATTACTCTCACCTGTGCCATTCAGGAATCATAGCGAGCCCTTGCAAAGCTCAGAAACTGTGGGGCTATATTAATTTTCTGAAGGACTTGAATTCAAAGAGCCAATGAATCATGTCAAAGGCCTACTTGTAGTACATTAGGAGCAGTGCAGTCGAACTGTGCAGGCAAGACACACTATCCATGGCCTCATGTACTCGACATATGTAATGTCTTGTACTTTTGCCAGGCATGAAGACTTTCTGGTCTTCATGCACCAGCGTCCGTATCACCTTGACCTATCTAGAGGCCAGTATCTTAGCCAAGAGCTTGGTTTCCAAATTAAGTAACAAGATGGTTCGGCAGGACACACACTCTTCTGGTGGCTTATTGGGTTTAAGAATAATTGTGATTGTTGATTCCCGGAGATTTCTTGGTAGAGAGGTTGTCTGCCCTGCCTCAAAATGTCCCAGCAACGTGGGGAGAATAGAGATGCAAATTTAACAAAAACTTTAAAGGTACACTGTTAGGGCCAAAAGATCTTCCAGAGGATAGCTCAGTCACAGCCTCAAGGGAGAGTGGCTTTTCCAAATCCTCATTTTCCTCCCCTAAGTGTCCTAACAATTTAGTTGTTAGCAATAAAGTTCATCACTTCCAAGTGCAGCAGGGGAGGTCTTGCATGAATTATGTAGCTATGGTAGTTTGCAAAAACTGCTGCAATTTCAATCAATAATTCTTTGTCGTCTTTATTGCATATTGCAGGGATTATGCTGACTGCCTCCTCTCTCTGAATAAACTATAAATTCTGCCCTGGGACTTTGTCTAGTCCATTTTAGCCGTATCCGTGAATTTTTGCTGAAGAGCAACTGAAGCTGAAGCTTTTCCACCTCGTTTGGCTGCCCCACAACAGAGCTCTGCTCCAGTGTTATAATTTGAGTTTCATATTCAGTGATTTCCTGCTTGCTGTCCCTTTCCTCGCCCTGCACAAATGAGAATGCCCTGTTTTGAACACTGATTTAAAGGTCTCTCAAAGGGTAAAGGGGATGGAGCCAAAGGAATATTAAAGTATTCTTTAATCGTATCATTAGGATGGTCGGTAAAGGCTTTGTTCTTCAACCACCAAGTGTTAAGACGCCAAACACCTTGTGGACTTCATGGGGCCCAAAGAATCATGTTCCTACTGATGTGTAATCCAACAGGCATCTCGGTAGTAGCGAGAACCTGCGATAGCACTAAGTAAGTAATACAATCTAGAGTAGAAGGTATGCGAGGTCGAGCAATGTGTGTATTGGCTCTTGTTCAGGTGCTCATGATGCCACACATCCCCTAAAACTATAGAGTTAGCCCACTTACCCAACCCAACGATCTAGCGATAGGGGCTGGACTGCCAATATCAAGGGCCCGGTTCAAAATCCCTTTCCAGTCGTAATCTAATAAACACACCCAACAAGGAGCACAGCAAAACCTTTGCGACAGCCCGCAGGGTATTGCCTACTCGTGCTGTGGCAACTTATATACCTCCCATTGTTTGTGGGGCAACCTCAAGTGTTCCTTCAGTTATAACATATCTGATCAGCACATCCAAATGGACCTTAGAATCACCAAGGTGAAAGACTTGTGCAGCAAGTTTGCCAACCCCCAGGAGCTTCCAATGAATCCAGCATGGAATACTCTAGCACAGTGGTTCTTAACCTATGGTCTAGGGACATCTGGAAATCCGAGAAGCCTACTCGGGGATCCGTAACGGCTTCGAAAATTTTATAATATTTACAGATAACGTTTAGATAAATGAAGAAGCAAAATGTACACTGAAAAATGTAAAACATTCTGTAAATGTGAAGGAATCTGAAATTGGAAGTTGAAAAATTAAGTTAGTATTCTCAGATTGATATGTGGGAGCAGTGCAAGTGAATCAAACCCAATATAGTAAGGACAATGGAATTTAGAAAAGATCCAGCCTTCCTATTAAAATAAAATGGTTTATTGTTTTATATTTGCTTGTGAATTAAAAACAATATCCATTCATTTGTGTATGTGTTTGATGTATGTTTGTTTCTGTAGATTGTGTGAAAGTTTTGCGGTTCAAATCCTCAAAAATGCTTAGATGGGGGTCCTCGGCTTCCAGTAATGATTCAATGGGGGTCCCTGGGTTCCAGTAAAAATTAAGTTGGAATTCACAGAAATCAAAAGGTCAAGAACCACTGCTCGAGTATAACTATGTTGGCCCAGAAAGCCACATCTATTATCCATAAAATGTGCAAGAGAATCTCTGGGGCAAAGTGTTTGGTATAAGCCTTGACTGCCCCCGATTGATCTAATCAAGCAGGCCATTGACATTTCAAGTCAGTACTTTATATTTTCCACGAGCATTGCTCATGATCTCTAGCAAACTTACATCTCTACCTGTTGCTGGTCTGGATATAAATCCCTTTTCTGCCTTTCTAACTACCTTCAATTTAACAATCACTCCCCACTGAATTCTTCTTAGCTAGAAACATCTGTCAAAATAAAGAACATCCCAAATATTGACCTATAAACTAACACACATTCTCTTACCCCAACTTTAAACAAAAGAAGCCGTAAAAACCCATTAAATTGCTAACTGGCAGTTAAGTAGAGTCTACAGTTATTCTAGAGAGTTTCATTTTGCACAGGGACTGATGCATTCTCACCTATATCTGTATCAGCTTAATCAGTTGTTGGGCTCTTTCCATTAGCAAACTTTTTCTGGAGCCCTGGGGGGTTTGGTGTCACCTCTCTCTCAATCCTCTGGCCCATTGTTCCATTGATGTTGTGAGCACTGTGGGAAAAGCGCAGTCGATAGATCTATCTGCTCCTCCACCCATTACCAGACTTGGTCAGGAAGGTCAAATTTTCAGTCACTGAGTTTTTGGTTCACTTACTCATAAGATTTCCAATGATTCTGTACCAGTTTAATGTAGTCTGTGAAAATGAAGAACTTCTGGGAGTCTTATGACAACTCACGTTCATTCCTGACCGTTCAGAAGATCTCTAGCTCTCTAATTCAGGTGACCATAGGTCTAGGTGGGGCCCCGGGAAGGGGCTTTTGCATTACTGTGTTTTGTGCCTGCTCAATAAAAAACAGACTGCGAGTAGATCCGCTGGCAGGATGAATAGTAGCCAAGTCTCTAAGAAGTGCTCTAGGTGCAGGGAACGCCACAAAGCTGAGATTGTTTTATCTTGAACAGCCATCTGCATCTACAACCTGAGCTGCCATTTCTCCCACTGAGCATTTCAATTTCTAGGCGGTCCGGTGAAGTTCTTGAATTGTGTCGGCAGGTTTCAGCCTCAGATATACAGCACATAGTCTTGCAAAGATCCTGTTTGAGAAGTGCAAAATCAACCCTAACCTCACCTATTTTATTTATTTTCAAGCACCTGTTGTGAGGATTGAATTCTCTTTAAATTAACATCTGTGAACAGATATGCTTCCTTGGCCCCTCTGCCACGATCCACTTCATGTATCTTTACCCGTTTTCACTTCTTATCTCCAACGCTCCCTTTAAACCCACCTTTACTCAGGACTGTATTGACTTGACCTACCAAACCTCTCCTCGCAGGTAGCTCAACCAGTTTAGGATGAGCCCAAGTCCTTCAAATCACCATTTTAACCTTTCCACCAAGGTCCAGACTACATACTTTTATTTCCCCCCTCAGGTACTCATTGAAAAAACGGGGTTCCAATAAAGTTAGTCACATAGGTTAGGCGCATAAGTCAACTTCCATCCCTCTGGTTAATGGCTACTAATAGTAATACTAATAGTGTCAGAGTCTTCTCCAAGAAGAGAATCCACCACATCTTTGGGCTGTCAGCTCCACGTGGCCAGAATCTTGTACAGGAGACGCACTACACCAGGCCTGTCTTCACAGCAGAGAGGCAAGCAGAGTGAATCCTCCTCACAAATAGGTTCTCGAAGTCTCCACAGGGGCCACTCTATACACGCTCCTCCATTCCAGTCAGAAGGGGCCACCAGCAGCAGGATATTACAGGATGTGGAAAAATTAAAATGGTTTCATTCCCCCTCTTCCCCATGCTGCTTGTCTACTTTTTAGGTATAGTCTGCCAGTAAAAATAATATTATGAGCCCCCAAGGTTGTATGTCTGATATAATGCTGGCTAAATGATACATATTCTTTTGAGCTATGCCTACTTCGGTATACAGACAACCGCATCTGAAGATACACCTACTTTTTATTTTTAAATAAAAACTTCACACTTGATAATAGTTTGATAAAAATATTATCAAGTGAACAGCTTTTATTTAGGCTTGCTTCAACATTATATTTTTACTCCGTTAGGTAACATCCAACTGACAGTGGAGTGGTGTTAGTTTTTTCATGATATATATATAATGTCTTCGGTAACATCTCGACTCAACTTACCAAAGCAATCTCTTGGATACACTTCCTTCTTGTGCTTCGATTCAGAGGTGATAAAGGGCTGGTGGGCATGCTTTCAGTGTACAAAGCCCTAGTACTGGTCGAGCATATTGGACATTATAGTGGATGTTCCATCATATTTTATTACTCACCATAATCATGCCATCATTTTATCACTTTGTTTCCAAGAGGGATTTAGAGTCAGCACAGACTTCAAATACAGTGAATAAGCTGAAATTATTAGCCTTAATGCCTCATTTCCAATAAATATCTGTCTTACTGGGAATGTAAAGATTTTCAGTGTGTAGGACTAATAGTGCACCTGATCATGTACACCTTCGACTGCCCTTATTATGTGTATACATAACAGCATAAAAAGGTATCTCTCAGAGACCCTTATGACATATGTCTATGACCATGAAAAGTCCAAAAAAGAAGCTTAGAATTAGGCTCCTTTCTGGGGCGTGGGTAGCTTCGGTATTTGGGTGTGGGATCAGTCAGCACTTAAGGAAATCAATCGACACCTGAAAATCCTGGAAAAACTATACAATCATGATAACTTCCCAGGGGAATTCCGGGTTGTGCAGCATTGTGAACACGGCCACTTTTCCTTTCCAAAATGCCCTGCCAATATCAAATATCAAAGACACAGAATTCTCTCCATTTTCTGTGTGGGAAAAGTTTGGACATTTTTTAGGAAAAGCAAAAGTCAACAAGAAGCCCGATGAGTTGGGGGAGAATGGCACTAGATAGAGCCTGCCGCCTCAGTTTGTTGGCATCCTGTGCGACAAGTAAGAAATGGGACACTCGTCAGGCCACGCCTCGTTTTTATAGCAGCGGCCATGTTGGGACAATCAGGAAGCCTGCTGTTCAACCATTGTTGTTACTTCAACTATTTTGAAAACGAATTGAGTTGAAGTACGGAGTGCATGATAATTATATTCAATATGAACTCTGTGAATATCGAATACTGAATATGCACTCTGCGATGTACAACATGCATTGTCCACGTCACTGAAGTAAAGTACGTTTTTGGCTTCTATTTATGTTCTATGATGCGCACGCATTACCATTTTACCAATGGAATATAGACTCACCAAAGAGGTGCAGTGAGTTTAAAGAACACTCATAAATGTGCAAGCAAATTAATTTTATATGTATGCTATAGCTGACACCTATAAGTGCATCCAGTGTTCATTATTATATTTTAACAGCGAATTCAAGGAATGACGTAAACATAAATGAGTTAACAGAACAATCAAGTGCTTTTAGACACTTAGGTGCTCCCAGTATAACTTATTTAAATTGTATTTTGTATTAATAGGGTCAATAGTTGGTAGTATCATGGACAAAACAGTTTTTGAGGAGGTCAACTATAAAATAGGGGCATCAAAATCAGTGAAATGTTTTAATCCGAATATCACATTCACTATTACAGTGGATGCAAAGGAATATGGAATTGGTGTAGTTTTGAGTCCGCATAAGGAGGGGTTAGAAAATACCACTGCATTCAATTCCAGAACATTAAAGCTGGGAGAGTACCAACACTCTGTGATCAACAAAGAGAGTTTAGTGAGCCAATAATCTGTCAAAAAAATTGAAAACAGTTCATGTAGGGTAGTAGATTCATAATTCAATCATATTATAAACCTTTGGTGCAAATTTTGAGAAAATGTTAATTGTTCTACACATTTAATCTGCTTAGCTGCATGCATGAACAAATATCCATTTGGTGTTCTCCACAGCCAGTGAAAAAAGAACCGCTGCACTGACTATTTGTCATGGTTGCCCATTTGTGTTGTTGGGGAGGACACTGAAGATGACAAGTTGGAGGATTGAATTATCACCAGTGTTGATATGGGTGGGGTGCAAGCCCTGTAAAAGGCATCAGCGAAGAAGAATGGATAGAGCAGTTGCATGATGACCAGGAGTTGGTCTGCATGTTGCATCACGTAAAGGAAGGCTGGCCTAAGAAAGGGTGTCTGGTGGCACATTTGCGGTCTTGTTGGAAACTAAAAGAGGTACTTTCATTGGAGGATGGTTTGCTGTGTCAGAATTAGAAGTTGGCTCCTCCAACAATGTTAAAAATTAAATAAACTTGCCAAAGTCATGCTAGTCACATAGGAGGAGTTCCAACTATGAAAAGGCTGAGGCAGAATTTTCGCAGCCGGGCATGTGAATACTCTTGTTCAGGGTTGCGTTAAATTTTGTAATGCTGATAAGTTCATTCCAACTCATAAAGCTTCACTCCAGTCGCTAGTTTTTCTGAATAAACTCTGGCACATATTGGGTATTGATTTGTAGGTTTAAGTCAGAGATGAAGTATTTTGTGATGTTAACTGATTGTTAATCCTAGTGGATTGCAAGGAGGTTTATTCATGAAGCACCCGTAATATCAATGGATTCTTGCAAAACATGTTAGGTAGGGATGTCCAGCAGTGGTTGTCAGTGATAATGGAGTACAATACACATCACAAGAAATGAAGTATTCTTTGTTGGTCACTGGTTTTTGGCACAAAAGTACAGTATATCACAGTCAATGGCTTAGAAGAGAGCATTAATCGAATATTTAAGTAGTGTATACAGTGCCTATGGCAGCTAACTCCAATGTGCGGAATACCCTGGACACAAAGGACTATGCCACATTCTATTCAGAAATAATCTCCTTTTTTTCATGAAGAGCAGGTGACCATCCTCTGTGTTTTGGATGGTGTGAACAATTTGTTAAGGTTCAAAATAATGGAAATGATGCAATTATATTCAGGGGTAAGACATGAGAACCCGGACGAAGCATTAAAGCTATCACGACAGAAAAGCAGGTGTCGCTCAAATCTATGTGAAACCAAGAGATTAAGGGGCCTATTAGGAGGGCGGTCAGAAAATCTCCCCGACCGCCAGGGTAGCGGGAAAAGACCTCCCACAAGGACCGCAGCATTACCACCGGTCCAATTACGATGCTCCGCAGTCGAAATCTGACCGCAGCGTCGGATTCTGGCGATTAACATTGCGGCGGTTGCTGCTGCCAGCATGTGGCGCATGTCATGCATGGCACTGCACTGCGTGGCAGGCACTGCACAGTGCCTGCCACCTGGTACAGGGACATGTAGGGGGTACCATGGGTACATCCAGTGCACCCACACACACCCCCAACACATTGGGGGCCCGCAATGGGCCCCGGGAGACAATCTCCGCATGCCTTTCCATGGAGGTTCCACCGCTGCGGAAAGGCTGGCTACCGCAGGCATCATAATCATGCCGGCGGAGCCTGGCCCTGCACCGTCATCATTGTAGCGGTCCAGTTCTGCCCTCTAGGCATGCGTGCGGACTGGTACCGGCGGAGAAGTGGCGGGCGGAGATTCTCACCGCGGCTGTCGTCACCGCCATGCTAATGGGACCGGCGGTTTTCAGGGTTGCGATCACGGGCGGATGTCCACCGCCGGTTCGGCGGTTGCCACCGCCGGCCCTGCGGCGGCCATCCGCCCGCCATCCTAATAGACCCCATAGTTGTGATAACAAAAATCTGCATGGCAAATGGGCCTCTAAATGCTCTTAGATGAGCAAGGTGGTCAGAAATGGAAAACGCTCTGTGGGTGCGGCAGATGGTAGGGTACAACATCAAAATTATCTCCAAATTTTCCACTGTTCTGAGTTTGAGCCTAAGAAAAGCGAGAGAATCTAAAACGTATGCTTTAATGGAAGACCTGTGTGGAACACAAAGGTCAGTGTCCTGCTGCACGCAGCCAGGCATTAACTTCTATTACAGAGGTATATGGTAAGAATATGCTAAGGAATGTGGCAGAAATTGTGAATGAGCGAGCATTGTTGTCACTGGTGGAATGGTGTCTAAAGGCAGATTGAGGGTCACTCATTTGTAAAGAAGGTGCAAACACCAAGCAAAATGAAAGATTTTGTTCTAAACTAATGCCTTATATTATATTAGCTGTGCTATCTTATTATATAACTGGCAGCTACTTCGTTCTCTGATGACAATAAACTTCTATACTTTATCTACCTTGTTATGCCTAACATTAGAGACACATCTTTACACCATGCTAGTTGAATACATGCATGTGAGCGAGTGGCATCTTCAGGGGATATCTCAGAAAATGCTGGGTGCAAAACTCACCTAAAATACACAAATGTTAACACAGGGGCGAGTACCTTCCTAACAGGTATTTACCTATTTACTTACTTAGCTTAGCATCTTGAGCATCTCCTCTTTGGCCATGTGATTTAAACTATGCTTTGTGTTTGTAACCTGCTTCCAAACTGACACAAGTTAAAATGTGTCCTTAGAGATACATGCGAAGGGTTTCAGGTATACGTTAAGTAGTGGCGCCCACAAGTGTGTACGTAATTAGTCTACAATTAAATATACAACGGTGCAACGAGGGTAAGGGGGAACAACCCTAAACCCCCCAAGTTGACCAAGGTCACAATTTGTATAAAATAGGATACCCATGCACAAATCAAAAGTTCAGATTCTGTGAGTACAGTAAGTAATGGAGAGAACACAAGTTCAAGAAACACTTCGTACGTCCAAAAGAATGAATATTTCTTGCTTTAATAACGTTCCGTTGCCCAGCCAACACGTGTTTCGTCTGGGTGTAAACCCACGACTTCTTCAGGGCCACAAGAAACATATAAGAATACATTGTAGAAATAGTCGTAATCTTAACAGACGGTGGTCATGTAAACGAAAGGAATACCAAGACACCGCGACAATCAGTGAAAGAGTAAAGTCCAATCAAAAGTCCCAGGAGCAAAAGATGCTGTGTAACATGACACAGAAAAAACAAAAAACAAGCAAGCACTGTACAGAAAAGTAACACCTGTGACGTGATACCAGAAGCATGGTACAGAAAAACATAATATATAGGTACCAGCTCTATTACATGACATTGTATGGAAAAACATAAGTAGGTAGTACAGAGTAACATAAACAAGTCATGTTAGCAGGTTAATGTACTAATGATGAAAGAAAACGTCACATAGGAAAAATTAAGATTCCTAAAATCCAAGACACATTATTCGCAAGGAGTATCGCAGACATTGAGTTAATAAAATATCATATTAAAAACAGTATAGCCCCTGGTTGACGTTATAACGTCTTTCAGGTCACTTCCGGGTGTTGCTACTTTCGGAATCCCATTGAACTGGTGGCCTACTCGTCTTCCAGGTAAGAGTGGTCTCAACGTGGTCTCACACGTAGTCTCAGACGTAGTGGTTAACGATAGTGACTTGGTACTTCAAGCACAGACTGTTAATTAGAGTGACATGTGGCTTTGGTATTTTAAAGTCGGCTAACGTAACTTGCAATTCTCTTACTTACTACGGCATAATTGAATACTCACTGTGCCGTTGTTCTTTTCACTAGAACTGCGTTTGACCATTCTTATGTACGGAGTACTCACTTCAACCTAATTTAGTGAGACACATATCTTGTTACATGATTACCTGGCGTACCCTCCTTTTACTTTTTTACCGTATTCGGTTGACTTAACTCACCAATACTTACATCAGGTTAGGCACTGTTTTCCATGTACTGGGAAATGTTGTGACCTGGGTAGATGCACTGTAGAGGCTGGTAGCGGAACTTAGACTCTCTGTCTGCCACGTCCTCTTTAGAGATATTGTGTGCTTTTATAGTTTGACTAGCACTAAGTTACACATGTATATAGAACATCCTTTATCTTATGTTGTGAGACACATACCTCGCTACATGAGTACCTGATTATATCTCTTGTTATCTTTGGAACCTTATACGGTTGACTTTACTCACTATTCCTGACGTCAGGTTAGACACGTTGTCTTACCTCTTAGTGCCTATGTCCTCTTACATTTTCCTTGTAGGTCATTGTCGTAAGGGGTACTTACCCGTGGTACACGTGCATAGTCTGCATCACTCATTTGTATTCCTGCACAGCCGGGACGGAATTAGAACCGGCGGAGAGGTGAGCTGTCCCTTTACTTAGGTTAATATATTTTTTGTATCTGTTGATGTTCACTGTCCGGATTATTTGCCGCTCGTTGACTCACGAGACGTCCATTCTCCTTTGTTCTTATAGACTGTATACTCTACCCTGTTTCGCCTGATAGGTAAGACCTGGAGCTAGTTTGTGTTCACCCCTTGGCATGATCGGACTTATTAGTACTCCTTCTTTTGTTTACTGATCTATGTTCTTTCCCTCCTTCTTCCTTTGTTTCTTGATGATCTGCAGCAGGGTACCTACTGTACCCCTGCTGCGGACCCACATATGACTATACTGTTTTTAATATGATATTTTATTAACTCAATGTCTGCGATACTCCTTGCGAATAATGTGTCTTGGATTTTAGGAATCTTAATTTTTCCTATGTGACGTTTTCTTTCATCATTAGTACATTAACCTGCTAACATGACTTGTTTATGTTACTCTGTACTACCTACTTAGGTTTTTCCATACAATGTCATGTAATAGAACTGGTACCTATATATTATGTTTTTCTGTACCATGCTTCTGGTATCACGTCACAGGTGTTACTTTCCTGTACAGTGCTTGCTTGTTTTTTGTTTTTTCTGTGTCATGTTACACAGCATCTTTTGCTCCTGGGACTTTTGATTGGACTTTACTCTTTCACTGATTGTCGCGGTGTCTTGGTATTCCTTTTGTTTACATGACCACCGTCTGTTAAGATTACGACTATTTCTACAATGTATTCTTATATGTTTCTTGTAGCCCTGAAGAAGTCGTGGGTTTACACCCTGACGAAACACGTGTTGGCTGGGCAACGGAACATTATTAAAGCAAGAAATATTCATTCTTTTGGACGTACGAAGTGTTTCTTGAACTTGTGTTCTCTCCATTACTTACTGTACTCACAGAATCTGCACTTTTGACGTGTGCATGGGTATCCTATGTTATTAAAATGTGTCCTTGTCTGTTCTACAGAACTGGACACAAAACTCCACATTAGATGGTAATAGCTGCAATTAGACCCACTACATAGTCGAGGCCTGAGACACAGTACACAACATAGAAGCAGTGGCCCTGAGAACTGGACACAGTTCTCCAGCCAAGACTCCCATAAATGGACACATTAACTTAGATTACAAATGGGAGTCCAAAAGTCGCTTATTAAAACAAGCATAGAGTAATATGCCACCCCTCTCTTTTTAGTATTGTTCAAGAGGACCAATCACACTCCTCCTTTGGTGTACTGACACAGTGTATGTGTATTCTCTCCTCCCTGGGCTCAAATCCTACCTCTTCACTTCATCACGTAGTCGTCGCTGGTCCCACTGTGGCGCCTTGATAGCGCCATAAAGCAGTAGGTGTTCTTTGCAGGTAAGATGAGAAAACAGCACGTCATACTGCATGCAGACCCCCATACTCTTCCTGATGTGATCCAGGTGGGTTTGGATGTCCTCCCCGTACACATTGATGGTCCCTGATGTGGCGCTGAAGAGGCCTGTCAGCATAGAGCTGTTGGAACAAGAATGGTAGATGTGATGAAATAGGTGAATCTGATTCAAAATACAAGAAACCAATCATCAATTTTGCTCGCGTGGGCTGAAACACAGAATTATGGAATAATGGAACTTGGGTACGTTGATTGAATAGGCTCTGAAACCCAACACATCCCTGATTTGGCGTGCCTGAGGTATTAGACATAATACAAGTAGCCATTACCAAGGCCACCCTGACAGACTAATACTTGCCAAATTTAGAGATCGCTGCCAGCGATGATCGCTATACCAACAGATTAGCGGTTCCTCTGAAGGTACGAAAGGTATGGTGAACGGTTGCTGTCTCTTGATGGCCTTCCATCAATTTTTTGCTTTTTAAAAACAAACACTCAAGCTGGCAGTTCGTTTAAAAAAAATAATATTAATAACTAATGACTTCAACACCCAAGGAGTTTTTCCCTGCGTGGGGGGAGGTTATTCTTTTGTATTTTTTATATTTCTGTTCATCACTGTCAGGTAATTCCCTGGCAATGATAGACAGAAAAATGGACATCTGACCGTCGGCCCTAAATAGGGCAGGCAGTGTGGTCTACCAGCTGCGTCTCTGTCAGGCTGCCAGAGTAAGCTTTCCATCTACTAAGGCAACTGGGGTACCATAGTGGAAAGCTGATGGTCCAGGTGATACTAAATAGCTCGGGCACACGGAGAGTTTGACGAACATGTTTGTGATAGAGTACCCTTTCTGCCAAACTCTAAATCGTGCCCTAAACTCATAATTCTTTTAATCCTTGTAAAGGACGCTCCGATCTAGAGATCATTGTAATTGATAACCTATAACTAGCCATCAACAATAAAAATACACTCAAGAGGGCCAATTGGCGATAGAACTTGTGAACACCGTCCTATACCAAAAATTATATAATATAAAATAACATTCACGTAATACACCTATAGATATAAAGTATAGTATATAGTATGTAACACATAAGGGATAAGATATAACACATAACATATAGCAAATAATAAAACAACATAAAATAACATTAACCATGTCACATTATATATAGCATATACGTTATGTGACATACCATAACATAAAATACACACAAGCACACCTTTTTTTATATGTATTACCTTTTTTGGAGTCTAATTAAACATGCCTGCACATGGCTATCTTAATACATATGCCAAATTACGCAATATTGAATCTGGATGACAAGATGTCACAATGACAGCACGACCCTTTTTACATTCACCATGTATAGATTTCTAAATTGAAGCTCCAGGTTCCGACATGAGGCAGTGTTGCATCGCCCATTAGTATTAAAGCCACACCCTTCTTCCTTTCTTTTTGAGGACAAGCTACAGTCCAGGGTAACAACATTTAGGCTTCTTGTGGGAGTCAGCCATGTTTGCCTCTCCCACGGATACTTACATGGTGGTTGTCTTCCCAGCACCGTTATGTCCCAGGAGCGAGGTGATTTGGCCTTCGTAAAAGTTCATGTTCAAGTTGCTGACGGCTGCCTTGGAATTGAAGATCTTGGTCAGCCCATGGAGGGACACACCAGCAACCAAGCCATGGGGCTCGGGTTCGAAAACTGGAGACAGGTCAGACGGGTCCGACTCAGCACCTTGAAAAGGATGGAAGTGGATGTCAGCGACAGTGCGCCTTCACTCAGTAGGAAATGCTTTGAGTTCTCGCATCAGTGGGGGTTTGAATCTTCTGTAGACTTATGGCTTTGGGTTTCAAGCTAATGGAAAATGGTATGTCTGAGAGCCCTGAGGCCCAAAGTCCTCCTTAGTGAAAGCTTCTCGCACTTGCTTCTAGAAAGTGAGGCAAGGCAACAGGATTCACACTTGCCACATAATCCACTATCTGTTGCACGTGTGTATAAATGACAAAATAGCAACATAATGCTGCCCAGAAAGTGTTGCATTATGGCGAGTAATTTGCCTTTTCTTGCTGCATAATTTAGTAAACTATGCGGTATAATTTCAGTGGCCCAAGGTGTTGGTACTGATGTAAATTAAATCTGCTCAGAAAGGTGAGAGGGCATTTCAGCAACATTCTTACTCTCACCCTCTCCCAAGAGACATCATTAGAGGTGATAGTGGTGTGCTAATGCTGATGAGAACGTTATAAGAAACAGTACTGAGAATCGTTACATATCTGCACTTGTCTGTCCAGCTGGGTGGTGGGTTCCTGGTTTTTCACCTGTGATGTTGGATGCGTGTGGGATTGCTAAGATCCATGAGAGTCAAAACTGCAGTGCATAATGGGGACATGTTTTGAGACCTTGTTCACTCAGCTTGAAGGGGCTGCGATTAGCAAATAGCATCCCCAACATGGCGTCCCTGGAGGACCTTGGAGGAAAGCTGGGTCTAACTAAGAAAACTTCAAAGCAGATTCTAATGTTTGAAATGATTTTGAGCAAATGCAAAAACAACAGTTGATGGACAGAATGCAGAACAATGTCATACATTCACCCCAGTACAGAGATCTGGGCCTAAATCCATCGTTTATTTGCTCACCATGCCACCCCAGTTTAGACCTGAAATGATTTTGAGCCCTGAAACATCATAAAGCCATAGGCGACAAGACAGAGGATAGACATGCACTGTACCCTTCTTGGGAAAGGACATGGCACTCTCAGCCATGATATTTTTTAACACAGATCAATAGAGAAGACAGGATAGACATGCACCGTACCCTTCTTCGGAAAGGACACAGCACTCTCAGCCATGATGATTGTAAACACAGATCCGAAGGCAAGAAGACAGAGTGTAGATATGCCCCCTACTCTTCTTCAGAAAGGAAATGACACTCCCAACCATGATATTTGTGAAAACAGATCCGAAGGCAAGAAGAGAGAGGATAGACATGCACTGTACCCTTCTTCTCACAGGACATGGCACTCCCAGCCATGATATTTGTGAAAACAGATCCGAAGGCCAGAAGAGAGAGGATAGGCATGCACTGTACCCTTCTTCTCACGGGACATGGCACTCTCAGCCATGATATTTTTTAACACAGATCGATAGAGAAGACAGGATAGACATGCACCGTACCCTTCTTCGGTAAGGACATGGCACTCTCAGCCATGATGATTGTAAACACAGATCCGAAGGCAAGAAGACAGAGTGTAGATATGCCCCCTACTCTTCTTCAGAAAGGAAATGGCACTCCCAGCCATGATATTTGTGAACACAGATCGATAGAGAAGAAGACAGGATAGACATGCACTGAACCCTTCTTCGGAAATGACACAGCACTCTCAGCCATGATATTTGTGAACACAGATATGAAGGCAGGAAGAGAGAAAATTGACATGCACCATACCCTTCTTCAGAAAGGACATGGCACTCCCAGCCATGATTTTTGTGAACGCAGATCCGAAGGCAAGAAGAGAGAGGCTAGACATGCACTGTACTCTTCTTCTCACGGGACATGGCACTCCCAGCCATGATATTTGAGAACACAGATCAATATAGAAGAAGACAGGATAGACATGCACCGTACCCTTCTTCGGAAATGACACAGCACTCTCAGCCATGATATTTGTGAACACAGATATGAAGGCAAGAAGACAGAGGATAGATATGCACCGTACCCTTCCTCGGAAAGGACATGGCACTCCCAGCCATGATATTTGTGAAAACATATCCAAAGGCAAGAAGAGAGAGGATAGACATGCACTGTACCCTTCTTCAGAAAGGGCATGGCACTCCCAGCCATGATGTTTGTGAACACAGATCGAAGGCAAGAAGATAGAGGATAGACATGCACTGTACCCTTCTTCTCACGGGACATGGCACTCTCAGCCATTAAGTTGGTGACCATCAACCCGCTTGACTTCTTCCTTATGCAGACAGATGAAAGACCGCAGCATTCTTTCCAGAAGGAAGGCTGGAATGGGAAGTACCATGGGGAGCCTATGCCGTATCTCCCTGTAAACGAAATACAAACAACACAGGTAAGTAGATCATATCCCACCAGAACAACAGAGAAAGACTACAATAAACAAGGAGTTGGGGATTGCATGCTATGTCTTGAGTGAACACTCGTACCATTATGGGTGAACATGATATCCGTACTACCACGCCAGCCGAAGCGGCAAGAGCTCTACATATTCACACACTTGGCTCATGTGGATTAAACAATGGTCAGTGATTCAAACTATAGAGGCTAGCTAATGCAGCAGTTCTTAACCTTTCGACGTCCGTGGTCTTCCACTGAATCACAACTGGAAGTTGAGGACCCTTGCCTCAAAGCAATACACAAATATACATAGACAAGTATGAATCAAACAAATACATAAATATTTCAATATTATATTTAATTGACCAACAAACAAACAAACAAAAAACGTTATAATCAATACTTAAATGGGAAACTTGAAGCAAAATCTAGCTTTATTTCCACAAGATAAGCCAATATTCTTGAATATAGAATAATCCTATCTTTTTTGCACCTAATGCACGCTCTTTTTCTGTCGGCGCATACCACTGTTGCTTGACTTGAGGCCTTCAGTGGTCCATAACAGATTATGTTGCTGTCCTTTCACTTCCCCCACAAATTATGATAATGATACCTTCTTAATTTTTAGCGTTTAATTTCAAATTTCTTCACATTTACAGAGTGTTTTGAACCCGGATATGGAAGAGATTGTGATTCAGAATCTTAGACATTCGTATTTTTGATAATTCATCTCCTGCTTAGAAGACAGAGAAGTGACCAAGTTCTTCACCACAAAAGAACAGACACAAAGGAAGGTGGGTGTGCTTGCTGCCAGGAAAAAGAGTGTTGGGGGCGTCATAGATATTTTAAGATTGTTCCCTTTTAGGGTTCCAAAGACCAGATTAGTTGGTCGACAGGGACAGACCCAGGACTTTCTAACATTATCTTAAATAATTCCGAATGTTTGATTGATGTAACACGCTGGCTAGGGATGGAAAAGAAAAATGCAGTCTGCAGCTAGAAAGAAGCAACTTTTAACAGAAAGAGGGCACTGTCGGGCTGGACTGCGGCCCAGCATATCTCTCTTTAACAAGTGTTTGTCCTCATAACCCATGCATACCATGCTTATTCACATGGAAAGTGCGACTGATAGCCTTGGTGCTCACACATTTTATCCAGGAAGCTGGTGAGATGATGTGCTTGGAAACTAAAAAAAAAAACAACCACAAAACGCAAATTTGATGTGTACATGTTTTTGTGGAATCATAAAAGAACTCTAACCCAACTTAAGTTAATATCTGATGCTCTGGCAGCAGTCTCTAGATGGAGTATGTATTGGAATTGATGGCAAAGTGTTAAACTCTTGTTTTGGGCAGCATCTTACTGGGATTGACTAATGAGTACCCTATGAAATAGCGTAACATGTTAGTCGTATCGCTTTAAAGTGCCTCATCTGTGACTGAGTGAGTGCTGTACACAATGTCGCCTATACTTGGCACCAGTGTAAAATTACCCAGCAGTGGAGCAATCGCTGTAATGTCACCTATAGTACTTGGCCACATAATGGGATACTGCTTGAATCCCTAATTCGGGAAAGGTGCCACCTGCGCTGAATCACACAGAGCATTCAACTCTCTACTTAATATGCAGGAGCCAAACTTGTGGCTCCTCTCTCACATTTATTTGATGTCCTGCGTAGATTAGCTCACATATGGGTCTTCAATACAGATATCTTCCCTACCATGCAGAAGTTAAAAACCTTCTTCAGGATATCTCACACTGAAGCATATATTCACTTTCAACCCAGTCCAATAGAAAACAAGCACTGGAAAAGCCAAGCTGTCTTGCTTTAATGTGTCAATTCTTTTATGACAATCCCCAATTTATGGGATTCTGCAAGGTCAATGCTATCACCATTACTATGTAATCTTTATCCGACCTCCTATCTTTTCTCATCTAGTCATTTGGTTTGACTTTTTAGGTCTCACTTGAAACAGCCTATGTGCTGTCGTTTGCTAAGATCTTTTGTTAACTTAACTTTTAAAAGGGGGCTTACAGCAATTGGTCGGCTTCATTGTCACTCTGATTTCCTTGTTTCTCTTTGATGAGCCCATCCAGTTTCACTTTCTCTTTGTATCATAGACCAAGTATTAATGAATTTCTTTACAGGTATCCTTCTGCTGATTGGGCTTGAATTACAGTACTTTTTTTTTCTCCCTCCTGCTTTGTTGCTTGTTGGCATTGTCCCTCCCACCCCGTTGCTTGTTGACCCTGTCCCTCTTGCCTCGTTGCTTCCTGCTTCATCCATTCATCCTGCCTTGTTCTGCCTGTACCTTGTTGAACTGTCTTTCTTGTCCAGTTGATCTCCATTGCTTGTTTATTTATAGAGCAGACTTGGCACTATGGCATTGGAGCACTTTACGTAATCACCAGTTACATTACATAAAGTTGGATTCATTTATTAGGCATGGGGAGATTAAACAAAATGCCCAGGATGTTGTGCCAACACCGAGACTAGAACCTAGTCACTCAGTTCCCACAATGGCTACTGAGTTAATGATTAATTACATAGGATACCTTTTATTGAAGAGATTTTCTGTAAGGAAGTTGTATCCTATATCCTTTCCTCTCATTACAGACATCCCTCTCTCCCCTCCCGAGCACTGAATTTATATCCATTACTACTGGTTGCGTGGATAAGCATTAATTTATTAGCCATGGGGAGATTGACTGATGCGCCCAGAATCACAGAATGCTCAGCCTACACTGAGGCTCAAACCTGGTTGCCCAGCTCCAAAGTCAGCAGCTTTGACCATATTGCCCCATCCTTTGCATACCATCCCTGCCCCTCTATTGCTCATTGCGTCAGTGTGCTCCTCCCCAAGCTGTGTCTTGTTTTAAAGCCTCCCTGATCAGTGGCATAGCTAGCCCTTGGGCCGCCCGTGGCGGTCCCTGCATTTGCTGCCCCGTGGCGGCCGCAGTGAAGAATGGTGGGGGGTGCCGAAAAGCTTGCATTGAGGAGCAGGGGGTGGGGTGCTTGCTATTGCCGCCTGAGATGGCAGGTAAGAGCAGGAGGAGGTCGCTGCCCCCAAAACTTGTGCCGCCCGGGGCTGACCACACCCCTACCTCCCTTACCTACACCACTGTCTCTGACAAACTTTTAGCACAAACTCTGCCCAAGGACACTGGAGCGCTTTACGTTATCTTGTTAGTAAAGACCTTAGAAAGCCTAATCTTTAACTATGAAGTTCAATAACATAAGGAGCGCCAAGCAAAGCAAATAACATTCACCATTCCTTTTTATTATTGTTGGAAAGTGGGTTATTGGTAGGGGCAAATGTAGATCTGCCACTGGCAATAAGGCTACTAACACATGATACGACTCAGCATAGGTCTTAGAAAATTATTCCTATGCTCCACCCTTGGTAACGTTGCTGCGAGCAGACAGGCTTAACTTCAAAGACAGGTATGTACAGCATTTAAAAACACCATTTCAGTAAATATTTAAGACACAACACATAATAAAAATCCAACACCACTTTATAAAAATAGGAAATATTTTTATCTTTAAAATGACACCAAAACGACAAAAATTCAATGTAGGGAACGGGAGATATGAATTTTCAAAGATTTAATAAAATATAGCACTTGGAAGATTATAGCACCATATTGTGATACCTGCTCGCGATAGACCAGGCCAAAGTCAAAGATTCAGCCCTGAGCGGCTACAGCTCGCGGCAGGTCCCGGTCTCAGTTTCTACCTTCACACTTAGAAAACTTTTCTGGAGCTTTTCTTCCGAGGGCCCTCAAAGTTCCCAGCCAGTCCGGATCCAGTGAGGCTTCGCTGGCTTGCTTGTGACAAGGTCCCAGTCAACTTCCCTGGAGTGGACTTAAAAAATTTCACAAGATCGCTTCAGCGGGGCAACCCAGGAATCCAGGCCGGCACGCGATGGAAGGCAGGCGGCTTGGCTCTCGCGGTTGTTCCCGGTCACCTTTTCTACAAGCGGACTTAGAAACTTTCTGGAGCTTTTTCTCGCGGGGTCTCTCGATGCTCCTCATGTAGCCGGATCCGGTGAGGATTCTTCGGCTTCAGTTTTCTTCTAATCCCGGTCCAACTCTGGAAGTTGGACCCATGGAGCTTTTAGCGGGACGAACCTGGATGGCTTGGCCGGCTCGCGGTTGAAGGCAAGCGGCCTGGCTGGCCAGGTTGAGTCGGTCCCTTTATGGAGCTTTTTTTCAAAGTTGCTCCAAAGTTCTCCAAACTTCTTGAACTTCTTCCTGACATTCCTCAAGGAGTCCCAAAGTATCTAAAAATTACTCCAAGGGTCTGGAAGCTCCAAGATGGTCCTTGAAAGTTGAGGACGTCAATTCCCACAATCCACTGGTACAAAACACTTACAAATCCACTGATGGTTCTCCAAGGTCTAGATTTAGTTGGTGGTGTTCCAGATGAGCTCTTTTAACCTGTAGCTTTCAGGGAATCCACTCTTTAGTTCCTTTTTCAGCACGATAATCCACAGGGTTGTAGTTTCAGATGGTGCAGTCTTCAGAGGTCAGGCCTTAGAAATCTTTGCACAGCAAAACTTATCAGTAGGGCACTTCTTGCTTCAGTAAGTTTCAAGCAGCAGATCTGAGAGGCTCTGCCCCTCTCATATACTTATTCCAAGTTCTCTGGGTCATGCAGGAGGTCACTTCTGACCAATGGGATCAGGGTAACTCCTCAAAGATATGACCACATCCTTTAGAGTGTGGCGTTATTTTGTCCCAGAGTGCATCAAATCTTCCAAATCCATAATGGCTGATTTTCCAGCAAGGAGGTAAGAGCTGGCTAAACACACCACTAGGATGGCTAATTTACTTAGACTCTCCCCCCTGCATCTCCTCATACCTTCCTTAATCCTACCATCTGCCTGAGGTGGTAAGTTCAGAGTTGTAAATGACACAGGTTTCTGCTCTCCTCTTTGAAGACCATGGTTTACGACTCCTCCCCCTGGCCTGGCATTCCTATGGAACAGCACACTGCCCAGCCAGCTGAGCTGGTCAACTCCAGGGGCTCTTTATCACCTCTACAAGGCAGCCTGGTTAATCCACTTAACTCTAACCAATCAGGGCAGACCACTGGAAGGCTGAATTTGGACTTACAAACAAGAAAGTCTTATAACTTCTTGTATGTTCACTTTAAATCCTTCACTGCCTGTGTAGCAGCGTTGTACTGAGGTTGCTCATTTTCTTGGTCCTGAGGAAGACCCCGTTTGAAGGAACTACTGAGAATCTGTGTTTTTCTGGGGTCAAAACGTCGAGTTTTCCTTCACCTTGACCTGTACCTGTAAGTATTTGAATGGCATTTCTAGCCCTCTCTCCTATCAAGAGTTATTAATCCATAACTTCCTACCATGTTAACCTATGTAGGAGGAGATTTGCAATAGGAAAAATGACTTGGGCCATTTTTCCAGCACCAGGACTTACAAAAGCACATTTTATAAGTACGTTGCTTATATCTACAGGACCCCCACCCTATGGGACAACTAGGGGAGACTTTAGGGGTTCTAAATCTGTAGAAATATTGCAGATCCTCCCTCCACAGTGCTCCTAGCATCAAAGTCGAATTTGAGCAGCACTTTACTACAATGTGGGGAGTGAAATGTGAAATTACACTTTACCCAGGCAAATAAAAACTCATTTTATAAGGGTGTACCTTATAAATACCTAACCCCCTACCCCTGGGATACCTAGGTTATCCATTGTTAAGTGCCCCAAACACCAAAGTCGAGTGTGGGCACAATTTACTTTTTAAAAGCAGTCCTGGCACCCAGGGCTGCTTTTAAACTGACCTCAGTCTTCAGCAGTGCGCACATACAAGTGCAAAAAGAGCTGCTGGCCTCTAAACTGCCATGCCCTAGGGTACTAGGGACTTCTAGGTAGTTTCAACCCCCTGCCCTATTATATACTAGGGGCTTATAGGGTAGGTCATGCCAATAACAGGGGTACCCCACCATAACATTGTGTACCCTAGTGTATGTAGGTGTTTTAACTGTATTCTAATATGTCTCTTTTCAGCATAGCACTGGCCCTGGGCCTGGTTAGGCAGAGCCCAGGGTCAGTCAGAGTCAGTTACCACCAGTACCAGTCAGCAATATGTTGGGGAGTGTCCAGGGCACAGGATGACTTTGCAACAATTATCAAAAATATACATTTTAAAATCAACACAGAATACTGATGACTCCATTGAATCAGTCCTGTTCTATGAGTAAACTAGATACAGTTGTCTAATCTTCATCTCTTGATAGGATATACAAATATACAGGTCACAGAGATAACCTTTCTTCACAAATTAAATACACTATGTTTGGCCTAGATCGTGGATAATTCTTGGTAGGATTGATACAATAAAAAATAGTGTTATGACACGGGAAATAATGACTGCGTCATACCTTTTTTTTTTCTTTCTGCTGTGCTGCTGTGCAACATAGGTAAAAACGTTTACAAAGTCAATAGCTCACATAGGCAAAACCTATTGACTTTGGCAATGACCCTCAGATCATCTTTAAGATTGATTGTGGCTTGAGGCAGAGGGCTGATAATGTGTATGATTGTTTATAAAGTGTGGAGTCTTGGATGTGTCCGAATAAACTCAACTGAATGGGTCAAAACAGAAATCTTGTCTGCCTTTATACCCTTTCTAGCTTGGGTGCTCTTGTTATGGCCATCTTGTCTCGACGGTGAAAAACCCACTCCAGAGCAACGAGTTAAGAACTGCAGGGGTAAATTCGACTCTTGTTTTGCCTTGTCAAATCATATTATCTCTTGTCATCTCCAGTCTGTTTGAACTGAGCACCTTAAAGCGGGTTCTACATCTGCTCTCATTCTCCTGATTCTAAATACGCTTATTGCAGCTAGACTGGACTCTTGTCAGTGGCGTAGCCATGTCATGGGTCCGAGTGCAAGGATGGAAAAAGCTCCCTGGCTGCTGCTTGAGCTGTGAAATACGGTAATAATCAGGGTTCAGTGAGCCTCTCAAGTCGCTGGGCCCTGGTGCCACTGCACCCGTAGCACCAATGCAATCTACGCCCCTCACTATTGGAATGACGTCTAATATGCTCTAGTGACAATGGCTGCCAAGAAGCTGTTCACTATGGCGGCTGGGCTTGTCTTGAACTTGAAAAGAGCTGTTCTTGTTTCTCCTCCTCTAGCCTCTTTAAATTCGCTCCTGATGAAACAGAGTAGTATTAAAATATCATTGTTTGGTCAATAAATCTCTTTTTGATGAGTACCAAACTCCCCTTGCTCAAAAACTTGCTCATTACATTCTAAGGCATAGTCTTAGATCAGAAAAGGCCTTTTTAGTTACAGTGATCAAGTGTGGTCGAGTTACTCTTGGTGGCAGAACGTTGCCAATTCCAATCCCAGCAGTCAGGTACTGGAATTCTTTGCCACTTTCCCTTAGTTCTCAAGATTCTTTATTGAAATTTAGAAACAAATAAAAACGTTGCTCTTTAGTTCCTCTTAGTGGCTTTGGCAGATATTTTAGGTCTTTTTTCTGACGATTCTTTGTGATTGGTGCCCGAGCGGCAATATACTTTTGGGTATACGTCGGTGCTTTATAAATATTTAGTTAAACAAAAAAAATGAACAGAGGCATTCACAAATGCTTTTTAAATTCAATGCATGCAGAAATGCATTTATCACTTTAAAGCACTGCCCTATATGCTTCGCTAATGCCGGAGAACATACAGTAGAAAAGAACTGCTTCATTATGTATAAAATACACAAAAGGGGATAAAGTTGAATGGGACCAAACAGTGTGATGAGTGAGTGTACTTTTCAGATGTAAATGGCACCTAATGCACTGCAAGGTTGGCACTTCTTGGACGAACGGAATGATACACCAAATAGCCAACAGCATGATTTGATAAGGTAAATCTACCGTGGATAGAGCCTAAGCCCACCCTATGAATGTTTGAAAAGATTTGTAACACTAATCTGTGCTGTCAAGCCAGGCCTCGAAAAGAGTACTGTGGATCTGTGCTCAGAATGAACATCAAAGCAGCTTAACTATAGGACGTAAGACCTCACTGCGGTCACACTGACCCCTTTGTGCTTGTGTAGTTTGATGCTTTATGTCCAAGTTGCCATTTGCCAATGTGAAGACACACAATAGATCGGCATCCCTTTAAAAATCGGGAATGTGTCTCCTTTATGCCAGAGCCCAATCCATTCAAGTAGAAATTTCTGCATTCATAGTAATAAGTTAAGAACTTGGTGGGGTTATTTACAGTTCTATGAGGCAGGGCACATCCACCATAAATTGGTCAAGGTCAAACAGCTCTTTTGTGACTTACATCATTCTGATTATGCATGGTTATGTATCGCTGGGAATACTTTATACCCTATAGCCAAGACTGAAAGTTTGACGGTTGGTACTCTGTCCATCAGGGTGGCGGAGGACATTAAATCTGCCTCCTGGCAGTCTACTATATGACAAATTTGAAGATCCCCACTTTTCCAGTGGGGATCACTGTACTTTGATAGAAATCTGCATTGTTGTGGTTCCTGTACAGATACAAAAGCTTTGGTGGATGGCTGCCATCAGTTTTGACAGCCTTCCACCTAACTTTTAACATTTTTGTCTTTCAAAAACAAACTCCCAGAGTGGGAGCTTGTATTTGGAAAACAAAAAGCTAATGTCCCCACACACCCTGGGAGTTTCCTCAAAGGGTCATAAAAAAATTTTCTGTCCCTCACAGCTTGGTTTTTCCTGGAAGTGATGGACAGAAAAGAAATATCAGACCATCCACTCTTAATAGAGTGGGCGGTGTGATTACTTGCTTTATTCCAAAGGCCCCTACTCTGATGGGCTGTCAGAGGTAGCTTTCCGGAGATGAAGTCAATGGGGGCCTCATTGATGGAAAGTTGACAGTCCACCCATCTCTAAATGAGGTGAGTGGACTGTTAGTTTGGAGGGCAGGGTACTCAGTCACATTTGTGACTGAGTGCCCTGTCTCCCACACTTTAAATCATCCCATATATTTTTATCGGATCCACTGGCGTAACGAAACTTGAGGGGGTCTCCCTGCAAGGTACGTGGAGAGGCCCCGTCTGGAGCTCTCTGGCCAGAGTGCTGTGCTGAGGGGGGCCCCTGGAGCTTGGGGGTCCCCCCGCACCGTGGAGGCTGCGGGGGCCTGTGTTACACCCCTGATCGGATCAACCATCCAACTACTTTTTGCTTGCTGTAGGTTCGTCATACTTATGTAGAGATGGTGGAGTTTGCCTAGTTTAGCTGGCTGGGTGTGTCATACCTTAGGATCTAGAATACACAAACCAGCAGCACAGCGTCACCTCTTAGGTCCTCGGTACAAGTTTGTCGGAATAGCACCGTTTATTTACCACATAAGTTAAACACCATTATGCCAGGGTAATATCTCATATTCTGAGTTTTGAGCAGGAAATGGAGGCATCGTTTTTTAACACACACTGAATTCTGCACTTTTTGCTTTTTTTCCTGGGGTTTTTCCCTGGAAAACTTCAGTAGATTTGACCTGTCGGAACTTATCGGGGCAAACTGAGAGCAATAATCAAACAAACCGTGTGTTTGCACACTGAGAGGAATGCAACTGTAAATTTGTAAAGAAGGCCTCAGAGCAGCTGTTCTGGGCAGTCAGCCCTACTTGGGCTACTTCCACTAAATGAAATTAAAGCTGGTGCAAGTTTAATCAGAAATTCAAAATGTTGGGGTAACCAAATATCTGTATCTAAGAAAACAACGCACCATCCACACATTCAGTTAGCTATGTGTTCTTCTATTATCTAACTTGAGCAGCTTAAACCTCCAGAAGCTTTAACTCTGGAAATGCATCTTCATCACTGCTTCTTCATATGGTCCTTACCTGTGCAGGAATGAAAATATACTTGTGTTTGCTTGGGGGTACTTGGAGATAGGGTTGGAAACTATTTATTTCTGTGTCCTACCTGGAAAGACCGTCTGGATATACCAGCCCACGATGAAGTAAATACCCGAGTCTATAAGCAGGAGCCAACACATCCAGGCAAATGAACAGGTATCGTTTGTCACAGGAGAGTAATACATATTGTCCCACTGAAGCCCTACAGAGAAAGAAACCGAGAGAAAGAAAACATGTTAACCTGGTTTCACACTGTGTTTACACGCAAGAGACTCAACTCAACTCCTCCTCTCTTCTGCTTCTAGATTAAAAAAAGGCTCAAAGAGCTGTCAAACAGAGTTCAATGATGATTTGCAACATGTGCTCATTGCGAATACACATTTTCAAGTCCCTTATCTTTCAGTTTATGAAGCATCAAATGAAAAAGGGATTCATAGAGTAAAAGGCACTAAAGTTTACAATTCGGCTACTCCACAAACTCCGATTTTTCATTAACACAGCTTTCATCAGTAGAATACCTGGAGTGGTGTTTTTCCCATTAAATATGTTTTAAAACTGTAGTCCTGTTCAATGGCTAAGTGTGTCTAGACCAGTGGTTCTTAGCCTTTTGACTTCTGTGGAGCCCACTGAACCATTATTGGAATCCGGGGACCCCCACTGAGTCATTTCCGGAAGCAGAGGACCCCAGCCCAAGTATTTTCGATGATTTGAACTGCAAAACAAACAATATGCAGTGACTACTCATTGTCCATACTATATCCTGTTTGATACACTTGCACTGCTGCCACAAATCAATCTGAGTTTACTAACTTAATTTTTAGTCTCCAATTTCAAATTCGTTCCCATTTACAGAACGTTCTTGAACATTTTCAGTTGAACATGTCTTCTTTATTTATATCCTCTTTATTAATCTGTTAATATTATTTCATTTTCAAATCAGTCATGGACCCCCTGAGTAGGTTTAGTGAACTCCCAGGGGTCCCCGGGCTAGAGGTTAAGAACCACTGGTCTAGACCATACATGACAAGGTAACACCCGACTTGACTGTATTTCCTTGCGTCCTCTTGTCCCCTCTCTTAATCTTCTGCCCATATCTTTCTAGACCGGACTGGGTATTCTCTTTCCTTTCTTTCTTCTCCGTGTAAGTCACTCCTGCACATTCATGGGTAGGCCAATAGTAAGATAAGAGTACACCAGGAGTAAGTTAGAAGTAAGCTAGTAGTAGGCCAGGAGGTAAGTTACCATAAATAAGTCTGGAATGAGTTAAGAGTAAGTCAGGAACAAATCATGCAAACGCACACCGGCATAAATGAAAATCTTTGTCGAGAGGGTCTGCTATTGGTGGTTTTACTTATGCGTTACCAGCAGGGCCTGCTATTTTGAACGAGCAGTGGAACTGTCCAGCAGGAGACAAAAAAGTTGTTTCATGGTGCTGTGTCTCTCGTCCCACCAAAGATCGTGTACAGCAAGAGCAGTGATGAGCAACTGAGGGATAATTCAGCGTGCTCGGGTTAATCCGATCTGGCCCTGATAATCCAATTCATGACTTGACAGCTCAGGCATCTCTGATGGCTGCACTGTTATTCATAGTCTCTTTATTTTGGAACACAAATCTCTGCCACAATCTGTCAATCCCAAGATCCTCACCAATTCTGAAACAACTTTCTTTACTTTCCCAAAAACTACCTAAATATTTCGTTTTCAGAATTAGCCCAATTTCCTGTTGTAGATCTGAAAACAGTTCTGTCTGATTTAAATGCATCCCAGGTATACTGTACAGAATCCTAAATTGATAGTCTATGATCATGAATGTCTTCTGGTTTCGAATATCCCACCTTGAACCACACATGCACTGATGACATTTTTAGTTTCTTGCATAGAACAGTCAGTGTTACACATAAAGAGATTTTGGGAAATATTTGGGGTAATGAAACTAAATGAAATCCTTGAAGATGAAGATGGTGAGTTGAAGTCATTAAATCTAGAAATGAGGATGGATATGTAGCAGTTCTGTATTAGTTTT
Source organism: Triturus cristatus (assembly GCF_964204655.1). NCBI lineage: Eukaryota > Metazoa > Chordata > Amphibia > Caudata > Salamandridae > Triturus > Triturus cristatus. Next base: position 627,097,565 of record NC_140584.1, on the reverse strand, counting down.
CAAGATATATAAAAGTCGACATGCTGCCCAGGAAGGCTCTACATAGTTTTAAGGTTTGCCCTGTTGTTCTTTAACCTCCATGTAAAAAACGTACCTTTTTATTTGACAATGATTTTAGGGTGGATGCATCTAATTGCCTGAAACATGAAAAGGAGCTGGTAAAGGGTACACATTTTAATCTTATTCACCCGTTCAAGTAAAAAAAAAGTTCTAACATAAACCATGATGATATTTTGACCTTAATCGTGGTCAGAACAAGTTTGAAATTGAGCCTCAAAATGTGAGCAAAATCTGCTGTTGAAAAAACCCACAGCTATCCCGGGATCAGCAGGATCACCTTCCTATTTCACATCTTGGAGATATATTCTCAATATCTGCCTTCTATACATTCACATTGTAAGTTCATAACTCATGAAAGTTAAGGGTGGTCTTGTGAGTGGCAACAGAAAACTTTGGATATGGGGGGGGGGGAAGTATCCTCTCAATTCCAGGAAGTTTGTTTTCAATGAATTGAGAAAAAAGCATTGCGATCGATTATACATTTTCAGGACGCCCTCTCTGGCTGCCTAGGCTAAAGGGGGGACATCAATCAGACTCCACTCTCACCCTCTAGAGATTGCCCTTCCAGTTTGTTTTGGGAATCAGTAACTGAGTATCATAAATAAAGACGACCATTCTATCATCCACTACAGTGCCTAGGGCTCTCAAACTGGTTGTTGTAGGGAGCACTGCATTTTAGGCCATAAAATATGTTTTTAAAATAAGTATTTAAAAAGAGGTCCAACTTACCTAGGCTCTGTTCTTCATACAGGGTGGCGTATTGAGCAGCATAACTTAAGGCTGTCGGGGAAAACAGGCCCTGCAAATTACATAAATATTGAGAGAAGGAACAGGGACAACACCTTTATGTTGCGGTATACATTCACTTTTTTACCAAGTAGAACATGACAAAGACATATTGTATTGTATTGTAATTGTATCTAAATAGCGCTTACTACCCCTGACGAGGCGTTGAAGCACTTTTTCGCTGAGTAGCACGCTACTCCGGAACCCAAAAGGATTAGTGGTGAATTAGTATAGTGAAATATGAAATTAATTTGAGCGGTAGACATGTTAGTCTGTTATTTGGATTGAGAAGGATAGTGGAGGGATAGAAGAGGGAAAGGTTTGCATTTATGTAGCGCTTGCTACCCCAGATGAGGTGTTGAAACACTTTTCGGCGAGTAGCACGCTACTCCGGAACCGAAGAAGGATTAGTGGGGAAAACAGTGTAGGGAAGTACGAATTTCCCTACACGCACAAAATACAAAGACCTATGCAACAGGGGCACTGACCGACTGAGGTGTTTCACATGCTTTACAGAATATTCTTCTGAGTTGTGTAACTTCAATGAATTTTCAGAGCATCAGCTTGAGTTGCGACCAGCCTCCGTCCTATGCCAAAAGCATGGGTCCTAAGGCACAAAATCCTCCAAAGGGAGCAACAATCCAACCATTCAGGCAGAGCATAAACCTTATTGGCTGTCACTGAAAACCTTAAAGAAGGAGGCTCAAGTTGTGAAAAATCAAGTTAAAGACGGCACTTCTGGCAAAACTTTTCTGATGAAATTCCCACTTGATGAAACCTAAGTTTGGTAAAAAAAAAACTTTTCAACATGACTGGGCTTAAAATAATAAATATTGTATATAAATTATTACAGTGGGTTTTTTTCTATGCTAGAAAAATGTATACATTTTTCGCGTTTATTCGGTGCGAAACATTTATCCAGCATGCAATCCTTATTGCACTTGGTACTTATTGGGTGTGATAAAGATGAAGTCCACACAACTCAAATTTACACAATCTTGCACGAAAATATAGAGGTTGGACGTCTGGTATCGATGGCAGCAGTCTTTCTTCTACGGACAAAATAGAGAGAGAACAGCACCAGGCGCAGTGCAATGCAGATGATGGCTTACTGATCTGAGGAGTGGCCACCAGAAGAGGTAAGAAGGAGGAGAAGTTGAGAAATCACTAGAAATGGGAGATTTGATCACAGGCAGCCTCCAAACTGTACCATTTAAAACAAAGAGAGCAGGAGACAGGGTGTGGTTAGAAAGGGGGGGGGGGGGGTTAAAGAATACAAAATAACGGGAAGCCCTCAAGGGGTATCAAAAAGTCTAAGTCAAATAGTAGAAGAGAATGTGGAGTGGAGGTAAAAGGTAAAGCGAGAAGTTTAAGGTGAAAGAAGGCGTGGGAATGGCGCTGTAGGCAGGAGAAGAGCAATAGTGAAAAAGATGTGAGCTGTGGGTGTATCCCATAAAGAAAGTATGCAATGATATATCTTTTTACCAAAAGAGGCACTAAGTGAAATTAAGGAAAAGCAATATATGATGGTAGTTGGTCAAAAAGAATTTCATAAATTAGCCCTTAGAGCTTACCAGCAATGTCTTCCCTGCAAAGCTCAGTGTGCTGGACTGTGACGTCATGACAATGAAGGGGAAGAAGCTGATAATATAGATGAGGCTGCCACTCAATGCGGCAATGTTGGTGTTGTGAAAGAATACACTGATGAGGTAGCTCATAGCAAGTATACTGAGGCTGTAGTCCATGAGGAAGAGGAAGATTAATCCACCATCACTCCTTGGCAAGATGCCCCCAAACTTGATGATGATGACTAGAATGATGACGGTAATAGTGAGGAAAACGGCACTCTCGATAAACCAGGCGAAAAAGTGACTGCAAGTGTTGACGCCCATCATCTTCATGTACTGCAGAGAGAGAATGATGACACAGAATTAGTGTGTGGTTATGGCAACAACCAAGGGAGCTATCAGAGCTTTCTATTTCCTTTTCTCAGTGGAGGTGCAGACCTTCTAAGTTGCATCATGTCTGGTGTGAGAGATTCATACAGATATGGAATATTTTTCGCACAACAGTTTATTCTGGTTCCTGTTGTTATAAATTTCCATTAAACATGCAGGACTGCAAGTAGCACAAAGTAGTCAGATACAAGATAAACCATTGGGACTGGCTCAACATCCTACATATTTCATGGGACGTATGGAAAGCCGCAAAGTTGGATAAACATCATGGTTCTGGAATTCTCTACATAATAACATGGCGATGAGGCACTTTTTAGCTGTGGATGGCTGTTCTCATACTGCGGTCAAAGGTTTCTGCAGTTAGTTTTCCAAAGTAGGTGCAGCCTACAATGAGGTTATGTCTTTTAGCATATGGTCTCAACACGGCAGTTTGTAATACTCTTGCAATCCCACTTTTGTGCAAGACTTGGGGGTTAATCAATGCCTTCATTTCACAATGCTGCTAATAATCATGGATCCCACAGAAAGGTGCTGCATTCACCTCTGTGAATGGAAGGGCTTATGTAAAGCAACTGGGCAAGCAAAAAGCTAGTTAACAGCCACGGGCATCCTGTGTTTTAATTATTATTTAGTTGTAGTGCAAATGCAAAGCGTAAGAGGTGGATGGCAGAAAACTCCTGGTTGCACAGAGGCAGAGTATAAGAGGGGGATACACCATATACGGGAAAACAACATTCTTTGATTCCCTGCAAGGCCAACATCTGCAATGTCTCCTTCTAGTATCCTCCATCCATTCATCTTTTCAGTCCCTAGGGATTATGGATTGGATGCAAACAGAGCTCCCGGGGGAACCAATTTCCAACCCTCCATTTTCAAATGCAGGGTGCTGAGTTCACCTTTCAGTGCTCCTACCATACTCTGCGCCTACACATATATACGTGGCCCACGAGGTGCCAGCAGTCATGCAGTTGTAGGTACCACAGCACATCACATCACATCACATCACATCTCTTGAGTTGGGAATTTCTGCCACAATTGAACGCTACACTGCTCGAAGATTAACAGAATAAGAAGGATTTCAAATAAATCTTACAAAATGTTGTCTTTTATTTTCCCATCTTATGCACATGTTAAAATATATTTCCACCTATCCATACCAACATGAACTTTTCAAGCCCAATGAGGGATCTTCTTTAAAGTTCACTGGAACTGAATATCCTTTTACTTACATGCATGTTTCAGGCACAGTCAGGGCCCTTCGTCTGGGTTCTCCTGGAATTGGTCATCCTAAGTGTTTAGAACCACGTTTGTCGCTGGCGAAAGCTCACATGGGAGTCTTCCGTGGACTGCAAAAATATTATCACGACTTTACCGATGAAAACACAACTGCAGCTCTTGAGCAGTGGCTTTTACAGTAGACAGTCTGACAGGAAAAGTAAACTTCTTCTATCTTATCTCCTATCTGTAAGCTAAGTCATGAAGATCAACAGAAGCAGGTCCACTTCTTCAGAGAGAAAAAACATAGCCCGAGCTTGGCATATCTACAGGACTTCGAGGAACAGATATTCTGGAGCAGGGATGTAGAATAGACTCTATGGCCTTTAACCAGCAGTGTGGGTGTGGTGAAAGTGAAACTTTCGGTTGATGCCAATGTGGCCATTATTCTAGCTGCAAGTCAGGTCAGCAGGCCCTTGAAACCAAATAATAAAACCTCCATAATCCAGGGTGTTTTTGTTGACAATAATTTAACTGGTGAGGTTCCACCAATTATCCTGGAGTGAGGACCAACTAGGTTCTAAGGATTTTCATAAAATCAGTGTCAGAAATGGGGTCCTTACATTTTCCAGAGTAGCAAGGCTCGAGGCTATGGCCGGAGTGGGTCCCTCAAAATCAGATATGTTGTTATCGTGCTCCCACTAAAGCTGTTGCTTTTGGAGCTGAAAGCTCCATGATCGATCTACCTGGATTTCTTAGATGGCAAAGTGACTTTACAGGCCAGCTAGATTTGTCACCTAGGCCCAATCTAAATTTTCACCTTAGTGACTTAATCCGTTTTTTGGGAGTGGAAATCATCCAATGGAGCAAGGCTGGAAACCATAACCGGGCTGGGCTGCACAAGTCTGGATACCTTCGCTGGTATGTCCCACTCACCCACTTTCAGCATGGCTAAAAGGGAGAAATCTGTAAAATCAAGCTCTCTTCTGGTATGAATATCTCAACTGGGATCACATACCTTGTTGTTACTACGCTGACTGAAGCAGGGAGGACACAATGCTGCCTCTGCGAGTACCCCAAATTCAATAGGTTGGATCTCATCTGCCATCCCCTCAGAACATCACTTCAATGTTTTGAGTGGAGCATGGTTCAACTGTTAAAGATTGCATTAATCTCTTAGCATGAGCTGAAAGCCATTTTGTACTTGGCAGCCATTTTAGTTAGCTATGTGCTGGCCATTTGCTGTTTCCCTCTCCCAGAGTCTTGCACATGCTCAGATGTGCCTAGCTAGTAGAATGCACCTGCTCCTAGTATAGAACTGTCAGGCTGTTCTAACTGATGTCAGCAACTTATTACTCCTCCTACTTGTTGACTGTGCAGTTTCTGTATGACCATCTATGTGTATAACTCTTCTCATGTGTACTTGTACCGCCTTCTTTTCAGCCCCTGTGTGGGTATATAAGGCCCCTGTTCTCTGTACTCCTTAGAAATGTCTCCTACAGTGATTTGAGAATACTGTATGACGCATTTTTCCCTCTTCTGAGGTTAAATAAAAAGATATCTTTTATATTAAAGCTTCTGTGCCAATCTCTTCTTTGTTTAAAAGGACCAGGTGTATCAGTGAAGCCCCTGAGAAGGTTTTGATTTCTACACAACAAGGACATGTCCAAATGTTGTACCTGAGTTACCGGGGATTGAAGAGGCTTAGCAATGAAGATGAGGTCAATTTTTGCATATGATGGGTGGTTGGCCGAGGTGTCTGAATATCCAACCTCTACTGGGTGCTTAACCCTACAGGATTCGGTCGGATTTGTGTCTCCCTGTAAGCCTTTGCTAATAGAAGACACCACTGCCATTTACCCATATTTCTGTCCCAATTGAGCAACTGCTCCATCCAGAACCAAGGTCAAATTCCACCCATATTCAGTGGAGCTGTGGTGCATGTCAGTAACTTCTGTAAGGTCATTTTATTAAATGCTTCCTGGTCAGAGTCTGAGGGATATGTCTTTGGCACAGAGATCTCTCTACCCCACAGTATTTCGTTAGGGACCAGCTACCTCCACTTTATGTCTCTAAAGTCAAGCCGCACAAGAGGTCAAGAAAAGCCCCATGCCCACCGACATGTACTTTGCTGTGCAACAATATTGTGCCATAAACTGTCGAGCTCAAAGCCTAAACATGTCCTTGACCAACAAATGTTTGTTCCTGTAAACACATGTCTGGTGCAATGTGGCACAGAGATTGAGTACATTTAAAGAGACTATCCTATCCACACCTGATCCCTGATAGTGTCTGCAAGTGAAGGTACATTGCAGCCTTTCTCCGGGTTGTATGGTTTGTGATAGTTTGCTAGCCTTAAGGTCAGTTTGACAGAGCTCCCAATCCACTACGCCCTGGAGCCTAGAGCCCAAGACTAACAATACAGAATCAGAAAAATACAGCCCCATGTCTTTAAAGAGGCCAAGCTAGGTACTTGTGCAGCCATCGTGTGAGCTTGGAGTTGCTGGTTGCTTCAGCTTCAATTAACATCCTCAGGCACTTGGGAAAGCCAAGACTACTTTGGTGGTTGTGCCGGACACAAGAAATGATCGTTGTGGGGACTCCTGGCACAAAATGGTGCTGAAGTCTGCATCTAGCTGACTCTTAGTATCAAGAATGGAGCACTATAGACAGAAGAGGTAATGACTCAGGGTTTTGTACAAGGCTGGGGTGCTGAATCAGAGGGACGGTCTCAGTGAAATGTGCATGTGCTTTCTCTCTCAGAGAAACGTGAGTACCTGTAGTGAGGTGCGTTTGATGGTGGTATTGCAGTCAACATGTGGGTATCATATTGACTGCACTATAACTATTACTTGTCCATACTTTGCCGCTCCACTTCTTGCAGTTTCATTTTATTTTAGTTTTTTTTTGTGTAGTGATGCATATCACATAACTGCCATCTCAAACCATTAGGGAAAATAGGGGAAATAAGATGCAAGCCATAGGTAGAGAGCGGACCATTTTGCTTCCAGGAATCAATCAAGATAGTCTATACCCTGAGGCATAAAATGCCCTTATCTGCTGAGTCTGCAGCATGGAATCCCATCTTGAAATTGTGGGATGGGTGGAAAAGTGTGAAAATGGTGCTCAGTAGGAACAAACCAGACCTAGACGTCTGTCCAGACTGAGGCCAGGTCTAGGTGGAAGTCATAAAGACACTGTTTGTTTGCATTGATTTTTGGTGTGCCCAAGAGCTGATTCATTCGTTAGATAGCCTTAGGGTGACTGGTTGATCAGAACCTGACTATTTTAAAATGTGTATTATTAGCCTGAGGTGAGTTACGTCTGGACGTCCGCTGTGCACTTTGCCTCGCACTCAAACTGAGGTTCTTTTCATGCCTTGTGCAGCACACATCGGCTTATGTTGAGCGCAAGGTCAGACAACCTACCTCGTGAAGCCGGAGGTCTTTCTCCAGGACCAGCCTTTTCACAAACGCAGCGACAAAGAGCACCCAGGCCACCATGAGCACGATGGGGAGCGAGAAACTCACACTGTACAAGAAGCTGAAACAGAGCAAAGACACATTTTAAAGGTGAATGTGTTGAATGAATAAAAACTTATAAAGTGCTTTGAACAGCAACCCTTCTGGAGTACTTCCTTGTGGTCAGTGCCTGTCGGCTTTCTTATACACAGGCACTTTTCGATGAGGATTCCTGTGGAAAGTGCGCCACACTGACTTTTGTTTTAAGAGGCAAGGGTCAAGGGGCTTCCTTTATAAAAAGTTACTGCACTGGGGGCTCTCTTTACAAATATGCATCGACTATGCAGGGCATTCGGTGTAAAAGGCGGTTGCACAGCAGTGGCTTTCTGTGCATAGCCATGCTGCCATGAAGGACTTTCTGTGTTTCTGTGTGCTTTAACTGGTATTCTCTAGAAAAAGGCACTGCACTTTGAGAAGCAGCTTTCTGTATAACCAGCTAGCGTTCTCGAGAAATGTGTTGCACAGATAGGTACTATACTGTGGCCTTTTCTGTTAAAACAGGTGCTTCGATGCAGGGTTCCTTATAAAAAGGCACTGCTATGTATAGATAGGATCTTGGCCTTTCTATATTACCAGGGACTTGTCTTTGCGGGTTCTGTATACTAGGAACTGATAATTGGGGATTCTGCATAAACAGGCACTTCAGGGGGTTCTTTATTTTACAGACACTGCTGTAGATAGCAAGTAAGTAATCTGTGGGCGTTCTGCACTACAAGACACTGGCTATGGAGAATTTTACATTACCAGGCATTTATCTTGTGGACTCTCTGCACAGCCAAGCACTAATGTGTTGTTCTTCATGGCACCACACTTACATGTGTTTTGTTTATACGAGGCGCTACACTAATGGGCCTTGTAACCAGACAGTGCTTGGAAGGGCTGTATGCCCAGCTAGGCACTTCCATGGTGGAGAGATTACACTGAGAGTTATACTTCATTTTAAGGTAGTTGTGGCGCGACCTTTTGTACCATAGTGCATGCTTTAGAAAGGGACACTTGAGTGAATTTTCAGTAAATTGGGTCCTGTTTTGAATTATCAAGCCCTGCTTTGAGATATGGGCTTTCTGAATAAAGAGCACTATGCCAGGCACTTTTTTAGAATTCAAAATGAATATGTTTACTTTTTTAATGTTCACACTTTTACTAAGCAGCAAAATACTACTGGGAGCTGCTTCAGCATAGCCAGGTTGCTCTAGGAATGATTCTACAATAACCATACGCTGCTCTGGGAGGTGCTGTGAAATGATTGGTCAGTCATTGGTAACCTAACCCCGTGCAGACATGACGTACTTGTCCTTTGTGTAGCAGGCGTACGGCATTGGCTGGAACTGCACGGCAATGTCGGACAGGCTCGTATGGGTCTGCATCTCAATGATGGCCCGTTCGATGCTGTCCTGCAGGAAGACGAAGGCCTTGCCGTAGATCATGTACTTGGTGGCGGACTCATGCGGGCCTGGAACCCACACCAGGTCCCGGATAGCATTGGTCGGCTGGCTCAGGCCAATGTTCATGCGGATCGTGTACTTCACTTGTGGGGGCAAGGCCGTACTGTTGGAGTTCGCTCGTCGGCGTCTTTTGGTGTTGGAGAGTTTGTCGAAAATGACACCTGCTTGGAAGAAATAAAAGAAGGCGTAAAACTAGCCGGCATGGATGTTTTGTCAAACCAGCCGCTCGAGCATCCTCGAGTCCACCAAGCAGCTCCCTTTCAGAAAAACACGCTGTGTCCCGTTTGTTTCTGAGCTAGATTTACAAAGGGTTCAAATGGGCCAAAAACAACTCAACAACAAAGGCATTTCAAGCGCTGCAATTGCAGACGTATTTCAAAAATCGTAGAAAAGCACAGGTGACAATCTCAGACTAAGCATCTACAGAGAGCCACAGAAATACATAGGGGCGTATCAGCAAGGCGAGGCGATAGAATTATCGCCGCTTTTGCGGCCGTTTTCGGCCAAAAAGGGGCGATAATTTTATTGCCTAATTAGCAAGCTCACGCTAACGCGACATTTCTCCTATCATCAAGCCCCATGCTATGAAGCATAGCGGCAAGAAAAGTGTAACCCCTGTTATCGCTACTTTCCTTACGCCTGCTTCAGGACTGACTTAGCCATGATATCCTATGGAAGGAGGATATCATGGCTAAGTTTGTGAGTCCCTATCATCAAGCTAACGCCACATTGCGTGAGATTATCGCTTGGTTTCCAGGGATAATCTCACGTTAGGCAGTTAGCGTGAGGATTTTTATCGCTTTTGAGATAAGCGTTGCTAATAGCACGCTATCTCAGCAATAAAAATCCACGCTAGCTGGCGATAATTATCCTAGCGCTAAGTGCGCTTAGCGATAATTATCTGGGGGGACTGATCAAAATAGAAAAAATCACATAGCACAGGAAGGAACAAGGGAGACCAAGGAAGGTGGAAAGGTTGTTATTTTTGCATATAGAAGCACAGAAATACAACTAAATTGCAGTAACCATAACAACCATATGTGCAATGGAAGTGTTATAGTGAATGAACGGCGCAGTGACACATGTGGTGAAAACACAACGTGAGGCGGCACAAACAATAAGGAGATTGGTGAAGGTCAAACGAAAATATTTACATTCACAAACATAATTTCATCATTTGTGAGTGACGATTTGGTATGCCACAATTGGCGTTGTGGGGTCGACGGCGTTTCAACCTCTTTAATTTGAGGTCATCATCAGGACGATGGTTACACAAATCAATAATAGTGCTCTATAGATATAAGAAGAAATGAAGGGAAAATCAATAGGATTCAACCAAGAACAACACATGAAAATTAAGGAGGAGGTCGTAATAGAGGTAATACCTGGTGGCAATCAATGGGGGTGGGGAAAAGGGAACGCCAAAAGGTGGATCCTACCCTTCTGGTAACCTATGGCTGATCAGGCTTGAGAGGCGGTGGTCTGGGAAGAAAGGAGGACAAGGTAATGGCCATCGGGAGAAAAAGGTGGTGTGGGGGGGGGGGGCGGGCGTGGGTAGCTCAATAAGGAACATGATGATGGCTGTGAATACTTACCAATTAGAGAGTCCAGCATCCGGGGGGACAAGCGTGCATACGGGAGGAAGGCAGCGCTCTGGAAGGAAAGGGAAGGAAAGGTAGGTATGAGCAGGTAGATCCCACGAGCGGTCGAGGCTGTCTAATGGGGGAGAAACCGTTGGTGCGGCGGATCTTACCGGAGAAGGACGATTCGCGGTGTAGGGTTGGGGGCAATAAATTCAATATCGTAAGGAATACGAGCATCGGCGGAAGTCCAGACAGCTAGGGAAACGAGTGAAACGTCTGTCGGGCATACCGCTGGTGTAACCGGAAAGACACAAGGCCGGTCACGTGGGGGCGATGACGAGTAAGGAGAGGGAAAGACTAGAGCGTGGAAAAGGGGGCTGAGTACACCGGGGGAACTGGGAGATGAAGTAAGAAAAAAGAGAAAGGGAGGCGGGGCACCCGGGGGGGCTAAGGGCGAACGGACGGCGAGGAGCCAGAGCCGTCTTGGGACAAGGAGAAAAACACCGAAAGTGTGCATCTAATTTACATAAGACGACAATTCGTAATGAGTAAAACATCAAGAATGTTGTAAATTGAACGCATAGAACAACATTGAACGGAGGTGTGCATATAATTTACATGAGACGACAATTCGTAATAAGTTAAACACATCAAGAATATTGTAAATCGAATGAACATAATTTTACATAGGTCACAGCGGTGCTGTACAGTATGCAGTAGAACAACAGAACGTTGAAAATGGCAACACTTTTAGAGGCAAACCAAGGCAATAAAACATCAGGCAACTGAAGTTAAAAAGGTTCCGCAATTACAAGGATATATAATAAGTAAGAAATGAGTAGCGCGGAGACGTGAACAAAGATGTAGTTACAACATTCTTGATGTTTTACTCATTACGAATTGTCGTCTTATGTAAATTAGATGCACACTTTCGGTGTTTTTTCTCCTTGTCCCAAGATGGCTCTGGCTCCTCGTCGTCCGTTCGCCCTTTGCCCCCCCGGCGCCCCGCCTCCCTGTCTCTTTTTACTTACTTCATCTCCCAGTTCCCCCGGGGTACTCAGCCCCCTTTTCCACGCTCTAGTCTTTCCCTCTCCTCACTAGTCATCGCCCCCACGTGACCGGCCTTGTGTCTATTTCTGGTTACACCAGCGGTATACCCGATAGACGTTTCACTCGTTTCCCTAGCTGTCTGGACTTCCGCCGACGCTCGTATTCCTTACGATATTGAATTTATTGGACCCAACCCTACACCGCGAACCGTCCTTCTCCGGTAAAATCCGCCGCACCAACGGTTTCTCCCCCATTAGACAGCCGTGACCGCTCGTGGGCTCTACCTGCTCATACCTACCTTTCCTTCCAGAGCGCTGCCTTCCTCCCGTATGCACGCTTGTCCCCCCGGATGCTAGACTCTCTAATTGGTAAGTCCTCACAGCCATCATCATGTTCCTTATTGAGCTACCCACGCCCGCCCCCCCCACACCACCTTTTTCTCCTGATGGCCATTACCTTGTCCTCCTTTCTTCCCAGACCACCGCCTCTCAAGCCTGACCAGCCATAGGTTACCAGAAGTGTAGGATCCACCTTTTGGCATTCCCTTTTCCCCACCCCCATTGATTGCCGCCAGGTATCACCTCTATCACTACCTCCTCCTTAATTTTCATTTGTTGTTCTTGGTTGAATCCTATTGATTTTCCCTTCATTTCTTCTTATATCTATAGAGCACTATTATTGATTTGTGTAACCATCGTCCTGATGATGACCTCAAATTAAAGAGGTTGAAACGCCGTCGACCCCACAACGCCAATTGTGGCATACCAAATGGTCACTCACAAATGATGAAATTATGTTTGTGAATGTAGATATTTTCGTTTGACCTTCACCAATCTCCTTATTGTTTGCGCCGCCTCACGTTGTCTTTTCACCACATGTGTCACTGCGCCGTTCATTCACTATAACACTTCCAGTGCACATATGGTTGTTATGGTTACTGCAATTTAGTTGTATTTCTGTGCTTCTATATGCAAAAATAACAACCTTTCCACCTTCCTTGGTCTCCCTTGTTTCTGTGCTATGTGATTTTTTCTATTTTGATCAGTCCACCCATGTGATTTACCTGTTGAGACACTGTTCATTTTTGCCATATATTACCCGGTCTCAATTGGGTGACAGACAGTTGCATCAACCTGGGAGTAAGTGGCACCTCAGAGTGTGACAGACCCCCACCCCCCACACCCAGAGGTGCGCGGGCTGAACACTGCATGCAGGCAACTCTCCACTCGCCTAGAGTCATGTAAAGTTGGACTAAAAGAAGACTATCTGACTCACCTAGGGGCATATTATCAAGACAGGCGATAAAATTATCGCCGCTTTAGCGGCAGAAAACTGCCGCTAAAACGGCGATAATGTGCATGATAATATGCTCTATGGATTTCCAATTGAAGCCCATGTGAGATGTGAAGGACATCTAAGTTTTCTGCCGCTAAAGCAGCGATAATTTTATCGCCTGTCTTGATAATATGCCCCCTAGTTAGCCCGTTTCCCAGCAAATCTGTCTATTGGGCACCTTTGGCTCAGGCTTTCTCCTGAATTTTCCTACCTATTTACTACAATTTGCGGCATCGTGAGCCGTGGCGAGGTGAGTCATTGGTGAATCGTAGGTGTTTTGAACTGCTGTTTCTATTTTGCATTGGCTTGTGTGTGTGTGGTGTATGTGTGGTGTATGTGTAGTGTGTGTGTGGTGTGGTGTGTGTGTGTGTGTGTGTGTGCGTGTGTGTGTGCGTGTGTGTGGGTGTGTGTGTGTGTGTGTGTGTGTGTATATATATATATATATATATATATGACGTTAGGAAGACGGCTCAGTTAGTTAAATGCTCACCGAAGTTAAACACTCGCCGTTGACATCAGTTTTAATCTGCAAGTCATGAGTGTGAATACTGGAAAGGCAACCTCGGTCTTCCACATTCCAAGATAAGAGGAGAGCTATCACATACATAAGTCATTTCTAATTTTATAGCATATAATTGGATTTCACCTCTTGCTCCATTGCGAAAGGGATGTAATTTTCCAATAGGGGTTCCCTCCTCAAAATCTGATATATTTAATACCCTGGGATGGAATCAACATACGCGCACAGCATCCTGAGTCAATGGAACCAAGTCCTGGACATGGTATTTTTCTGACGTAAGGAAAAACGATAAGGTTTCTGTCTCGGAATGTTTAAAATCAAGTATAAACCGTCTATCAGTGAATATATTTTGGATGTGACAATCAAAACTATTAAAATTCACCGTACTAACCGTTATCTGCCCGCACACAAACAAGTAATACATATTATGTCCAATGAACGGCATGCGATTGTATTGCATTGAGATATTGCAATCTTTTGCCTTCTATCTACAGCCCTCGTTTAGCCAAGGCGGCGGGAGAGCGCTCTGGGACCTGTCACTCGGACCATCAGCAGCTTGACCTGGAGCCCATGGAATTAGTGTGAAGTGGGGCTACAGGCACAGAGGACCTTGATCCTCCAAGCTACAAAGCTTAGCCAACAGAAACTATTTTGTATTCTGCCTGCAGGGGGCGCCCTTGCACAATAAATTAGATATAAACTTCCCATGCATAAGTGAAGTAAGTGCATTCCTCTGACACCGTTACATTCACCCTAAGTATGAATATATGTATCCCTCTGAGCCTTCCACCTTATGCACTGTGCCTCAGCACACACATATGTATTGGTATTTGAGCATGCTGCAACAACCAGTCCAGGTAAGTTAAAGTATAAACAACCATGTTGTAGCCGCGCGACATTGCGCACAATCTCTTCCAATCTGAACATAATCAGCCGGGTGACAACTATTAAAAGCAATCAGCAACGAGCTTATGGACCCTTCATCCATGTGATATTCCCCATTCTATGTAGTGTGCATGCAATGCAGGTTACAAAGAAATACCATAAATTCGATAAAGTTTGCAAATCCAAGGGTGTATCCCGTTACAGGTAAGGGACCGCAGTGAGACCGGTCATTTGGGCCAAAGGTTGGGTGCAGCACAGACCACAAACTAGCTTGTTTAGTGTGAAAAAGGCCGCTTTATTGAAGACAGGTGCACCTTACAACACATATCCTTGGCCTGTGCCGTACAAAACTAAACCTCACTAAATATTTTCTTCCTACCTTACCCCCACCCCTAAAGTTTCCCCCTTTGCGACCATTTATAACCCCCAACTCTGTCCTCCCTGCTGACTCATTAAACGTGTAACTTCTTATCATTTCCTAAAATAACTATCTATGTAACCTTCCTATGCTACTTCCCCTTCCTGCGTGTTCCCGGAGTGACATACTCCAACCAATAAACTTAAACTGTAAACAGATCTACCAACTATTACTAAGGAAAACGCCCCCTCATAAATCATAACCCTGGACAACACCGGCACCTGCTTCAAGCGACAATCAATCAATTACATGTTTCCCCACCCGGTGCACCTGTTCCCAACAAAACCAACCGAACCAAAAAGAAAAAACCCCTATTATCTATCACCCCCTTAAATCCTTAAACCCCTCACCCATCCCCCTGAAAAACGGGGAGGGCGGCGGGACAAAATTTCCTCACCCTATCTATCCCCGACCGGCTGCCGTGTCACCCCACCGAAATGGTGGCTGGTGACCTAAAATGGCCGTCTAAATATCCCCCCAGCCCAAATGTAGCCCAACAAGCCCAATTGGGCTCTGGGCTGCACCACTGGCCCAAAACTCCCCGGCGGAGGCAGGCCTCCCGTTGGTCGGCCGCCCCCCCAAAGCCCTAATATCAAACAAGACTGACCTTACACACCGATAAACTCATAGTTAATTCTGAGAAAGAACCTAATGCAAGCCACCATTCTTGCGTTAGACAATATACCATCCTCTGGCCTTATTTATTACACCTTTTATAAACACGACCCATATTTTAGTTTCCATATAAATTTACAATATGTACAGAACAGCAGTGTGATTACATTGTGATTATGATATGAACTTAACTAATAGATTACATTTCCTAGCCAATACTCCAATAACTAATACATTAAATTTCCTAGCACATACTCCAAAGGAGTCATGGTTGACGACCCCCCAGGCCCTGGTGGCATCGACTGATTCAATTGACTTGGACCCAGGAAAAAACCCAGCTGGTCCTACCATAAGTTGCCCTCTGCAAGGTGAACTTACCTGCCCCTTCAAGACAGAGGGGGCTTGGGCCAGCATAACAGCTGGTCTCCCAAACAACACCTGCCCCCTCAAGACAGAGGGGGCTTGTGCCAGCATAACAGCTGGTCCCCCAAACTACCGTCCCAGAGCCAACCCAATACCGGGATCCCCTCAGGCCCCCTTTGGGAGATGGGCCTTGGAAATTGGGCCCTACCTTGGTCTCCTGGCATAGCCCCCATCCCCCAGTATCCCTAGGGCCCTGTAATGGAGTACCCTCGCCGGCTATGGACAATCGCTGTAGCGGGCGTCCTCAGCCTTCCACTAGAGACCGTTGTACCCCTGCCCTGGCTTGAGCTAAAGGCTTAAAATCCAATTCCATCTTGAATTCGCCTATACTTATATTCTTGATGCCAAGGTTGTCTACCTGTTTTGTGGTCAACCATGACTCCTTCCCTACCACAGGCCTGGGTGGTTCTCCGGCCAACCAGGCCTCCCCCAAACTCTGTTGCTTAGTTTTTGCAATAAATGCTATGGATTGGATGTAACCAAGTCCTCTACATGCATATTGCCTTCACAGGATGATGAAACGAAAACCCCATGCCATTAAAACGACAGCTGTTCCTTGTTCAAGGGGCCTGACTGATACATTCGGCCCCTAAGGGACTTGCGACTGAATGTAATGGCCCACACATTAAATTCTTGAATAAGGCACGTCTTCTAACCCTGCTAAATTGTTGCCACTAATGTGGAGGACGTTGAATGCTGGTGGCTGTAGCGTCCTGCCTGTGTCTTCCTGTGTGAACCGGCATAGACCATTGAATAGAGGACCTCCCCTGGCAGCTGAGAAGAATTGATCCCCTCCTGATGCGGTGCTGTAAGGCCAAGGGTCGCGCTCCCCTCCTGATGCGGTGCTGTAAGACCAAGGGTCGCGCTCCCCTCCTGATGCGGTGCTGTAAGACCAAGGGTCGCGCTCCCCTCCTGATGCGGTGCTGTAAGGCCAAGGGTCGCGTTGGCAGTCGCCAGGGGCAATCTGGCAGCGATGTACGTTCCCGTAGCCTGGCCCATTATTTAACCTGTCTTGCTGTTCCTGACGACTGCACAGGCGACCCAGCCAATCTCGTGGCAGCCAATGGTTGCTCCGTGTGCGTTACAGCGAAATTCGAAGCGTGGCCACAATTGGCCCCTGCCCTCGATCGGTCCAATCCTGCCTGCACCTGTGTGCCTGTGACTTGCGCCTGACCCCTTGTCCAGTCTTCCCCTCATGGCGGTCTCTCGTCACTTTTGGCCTCAAGTTTCCGAACATAAACATCCCACCCAGTGATTTCCGGGCCCTTCCGTTGTGCTGTCGGTTCGGGTAACGCGCGATCTGCTATTCCCCGTACAGTCTCTGTTACCTCTAGCAAAGCTTGTTGCAGCAGACGGCAGTCCCATGCCATGTGCATGAAGCTAGCATGTGGTGCACGACCTCCAGGCAATCCGAGGACGCCCGCTGAGGGGTCATATGGAAGATAAACCTTTGCAGTGCGAACACACCTGTTCCACCATTGTCTTGCCGGCTGTTTTCGTGAATCGGGTTTCAAGAGATCGCATCGGGACGTCCCTCCCGCATCAACCCTGTGAGGATATGTATCACCTGTACCTCGTATCATAACTCCTCTCTGATAAGGTTGTTTAGCTCCTTGCATTAATACCGCCTCTAAGCACTACATACACATGATCATGCCTCGTATACTGGGCTACGCCTGCTTTGAGTATTATATGGTTCGGTCCATCCCAAGAATAGTCATTGTCTACACCGCATAACTCCTCTTCATGGCACTTTAACAACATGTATTTCTCCTGGTACTACCGCCACGCCTAAGCACTTCATTGGTCACGTGTCCCTTCTGACAGTGTGTCACACCTCCAGCAATCATTACGAGGGCCCTCGACACACTTCTTTAACCCTGTGTAAGAACTGCCACAATCTATACCTCAATTCGTACGTACCCCTGATACATACAGCACTATGCTTACTCTGATAGCAAAACACAACTGAATATTCTGCTTCGGAGGCGGTGTCATGCTTGCCACCCAAGTCCCAAGAACCAACTTTCATTTTAGCGGCGCAAGCAACTCACCCGCGAAGAGCTTGTTCTCCTGGCGCAGCTGCGTGGCCGTGTCATCCAACGCCTGGCTGCTGCTCGCAGGGTGAATGCGGTCGTACCATATACATTCGGCCAGGTTCAAAAACAGAGTGACCATTGGCGTGATCAGGTCCAGGGTGTTGTTGTTTTCTTTTAGAATACTGATGTAATCATCTGCAGAAAGAAGAAGACATATAAAACAAATGGCGCGGGGCGATGTGAGCGATTCAAATCGTTTCACCAACACCTGGCGCCACACATTGGATTACAGGCGATGCTGAGCGCGCGCTCCTTTTGACGCAATCCAACGCATCATCTTTGGCTGCTATGCTCTGTCACTTCTTAATATATTTACCCCTTAGTGCACAATGCAACAACGCTGTTGTTACCAGCAAGGCAAACGCTTGAATTCCATCATTGTGTATTGTGAGGTCAATAAAATGGGTGTTATGTAGCAATAAACAATTGGTATTTAGTGCCATATATAGTTGTGGTTAGTGCATATCTCCCTCTCTTCACCAAGGAACACACCCAGACCTACACATTTCCCCATTAATAGAGTTTCAGGAAGTGAAGAACACTTTCAAATTGCAATTTTTTTCACATTCAAATACCATGATTTATAAACCATAGTTAAAAAAACTTACTGTATAGAAGTATACATTTTTATCTTGGGGTTCACAAAAGATTCGAGAACTTTTCATAAGAATCCTCGAGAGTCAGAGGTTCTCTGGAGTAGATCTGGAATTCCTTGTGAATCCAATGTTACTGCAATGTACAGCCATTTACGCTGGCTTAACCGCAAGTCATCTGCACACACATAAAATGTACTGCGCGAGTGGTTTTTCTGTGAAACGTTTTTGTGTTTCCCTACAGGGAAAATACTTATTTCAGCATATAAAAATACCCCCCTCAAATCCCATCCATCAGTTCTGGGGTGTACTTTACCCCTCTCTCACTCCAACTTTCAATTTTTGGGGTGTCCTTTTCCTCCAAGAACACTCCAGCTTAAAAAGCAGAAAACGTCATACTGTATGGGCAAATGGTTCATTTCTGACTAGCACAACAATACTTATTATGGGGCCAATTCAGTCTGTGAATCAGCGCTTCAGGAGTACTACTTCACAGACTCATAGATTCAGTCTGTGAAGCAGTATTTTGAATTGTCTCCGTTTCTTTGGAGACATGGCAAGCCGACTTTTATAGTGAAACTTTTAGATTAAAATGCTCTTTTATGCCTGTCGCACTAACTTGAAATATTGTTATACAACAGGGCATTCTGGTGGTCACAAAGAATTACCATCTACTAGTCAATCCTAAAACGCACAAAATTATCAATTTCTTCACCTTTTCGAAGACTCCTGCTGAGAAAAAAATAAAACGTGCATTGGCATAGGCTGGGCAGTAGTGGTTAAATGTTGAGGGTCTTACTGTGGTGATTCTTTAGTTTAGATGCAAACTCACTTTACATTCAATGCCAGGGCTGTTTGGAGTTTTAGCTCCCACTCTATGAAAGTTGTGAGGTTTGCTCACCTCAAATGTTTGATTATAATTCGCTTGCCTAGTTGCAGACATATTTGGGCTCACATTTACTAAAGTTTTTATGGGCAACTACACGACACAGCACTGTTTAGTGCGGCCCTGGTGGATCTTTATGGTTGTAAATACACTGACACTATCTCTTTCTGCACTTTGCAAAGTATCCTGTGCAAGTTCCCTCACAAAACGTTAGTAAATGTGGGCGTCACTGAGGAACTATTTTTCTAGTAAAGATAAGTTTCTTACAGTTGGTAATGATTTTTCTCGTGGATTATCTATCTACATGCAGATTTTTCTCCTCATGAATCTTCACAGGCACCAGACTGGATACGAAACTTGAAATAGGTCTCCTGCACCAGCAGGTGACGCTAAGGCCCCAACTCGACTCTAGTTCTTCACAGCACACTGACGTCAGTTGCCATCCTTTTTTCCATGTCTTTTGAGGCAAGGACAGGATCAAAGAAGAATCCACAAGACAGTGTTGAAAACTGAACAGCACCCAAATAACAACATTGCAGCCACACTTTCGAGTGGGACGGTGGGAAGGAATTGTGACGTATATAAAGGTTGGCAGTTCGGGCTGGACTGTTCCCCTGAGGCGCAGGGTCAAGACTGATTTGCATATGGCTCAGTTCAAACTGGAATGGCATTGTGAGCAAAAAAACGATGGATTTAGGCCCTGATCTCTGTACTTGGGTGAATGTATGACATTGTTCTGCATTCTGTCCATCTACTGTTGTTTTTGTATATACAGGTAGACAGAGTATCCATTAGAAAGATCATTACCAAAGGTAAGTAACAGTTTCTTCTGATGGATACTTCCACCTGCAGATTACTTATATTATGAATCAATACTAGAGCAGTGCCCATGGAGGCGGACCTGATGATAATAAGAAAAAAACATCCCGTAGGATAGCATACACAACACAATCTCCTTCTAGAAAAACGTATGCTCAGGAACAGAGAAGGCTAAGCAACAGGTCAGTTACCCTGGGATAGAAACCAAAGGCAAGGACAAATGCCACAAAAAGTATGTCAGCTCCAGGGCAACTGTTGGCATGGGCAACCTCAAATATATATATAGTACAACAACACCAGGCCAGTAGAAAACTACCACTATCAAAGCCAGTAAGCCCAAAAGAAGGACCCTGGAATGAAGAACCATAAGGAGTCACAAAGAGCTCAACTGTGCAAAGGACCTTGGGAGGCAGCAGGGCTCGAAAAATACTAAAAATGTTTCCAGACCTGCAGATCTAGTAACATGAAAAATCTCCTCAACCTAACTGTAACCTACTTGACCTATGTCTCTGAAAGCCAGCAAATGTGACAAGATAACAAGGTTTAAAGGCATCTTTATTGCTCATTCACTTTGTGAGCAATAAAAATGCCTTTAAATGTTGTTTTTGTCACATTTGCTCTGCTTTCAGAGACAGAGGTCAAAAGTCAATTCTTCTTCCTACTCACCAGAAAGGGTGAGTAGGCCCTAAAAACAGCTCGTCCTGAACAAATATGGCTCGCCATAGCAAGCGGGCGAGTGGATTGTTCAAGCCCTTTCTGGGATACCATCATATCCACCACCAGACAGACAGAGGCAAATAGGAAGCCACAAGGGCTGGATGCCACTACAGCAGAGAGAAGGCAAGTCGTAGGCAGCAGGGCAAAGAAAGAAACAACAACACAAACCAAGGCATGCGAGGGCAAGAAAACAAACAGAAACACTGACCAAAGCATTCCAAGCCGAGCACATAAAGGGACAGTCCCAGCAGGCCTAATGGCCAAAATAGCCATAATATGAAGGTAGCAAGGAACGTCCTGCTGCTGAAGGGGGCAGGAATAGAAAGGGTATGTATGCAGGCAGAAGAACATGGGACAGACAGGGGTCCACATCTCTGTCAGAGCAATGATTCACCTACTTCCCCTGCACACATAGCTCATCACCAATCAATACCACTATAAAAAGGGATCAAGAACCTTTGGCACATCAGAAAACAGATTAAGTCTGAAAAAAATGCAAACAAGACCTCACCCCGTAACCATCCACTTCCAAATCCGACACCCCCTACAGCAGTTGGTGGTGAGGAATAGAGCACCCACCAACAAGTCCAACTAAAAGACAGTCATATCTGCCAGATTCGTAATAAGAGTGAACATGGAGAGAACAACCAACGTGATTTGCCGAGCCATAGAAAAAAGCATCAAAAGGGAAAAATGGACTGATGAATACTCTAGCCTCAGGAGAGGATGAGGATCTGGAACACCTGAGAATACCTAAGGTATGTGGATTCTTTAAGAAAAATCAAAACTGGTCCCAGAGTGGTGGAAACCTCTACCACCATAGCAACAGAGAGGACAAAACACCGCCTGATACCAGGGCCTCGAAGGATTTGAAATTATCCATAAAAGATTGCATACAGAATGACTGAACACAGCTGCAAGGAAAAGGCAATAACAAGGCCAACAGAGCAACATTCAAGCCAACTGGAGGGACAGAAGACAAGCCAAAAGGCACACCACATCTCAATCAGTGGTAACTGGCATGACAAATCCCAGACAAAGAGGGTGGTACTGCTACGGTGTGAGAGGAAGGAGTGACCCAGACCAAACCTGCCTACCTGCCAGTGCCTCCTATAGGGCCTGGCCCTCGAGGAACTCTAAGAAGAGCAAGACTGCCCCAAAGCTGAAACAGTGGAGAAACTACTCTCCTAGAAAAGACTAAAACACCTCCTGGTTACAATGTCTCCAGGAACGAGCAGCCAGTGCACCAAAGATGTAAGAATCATCAAAGAGCAAATCTAACAGGGCATAAAAACTAGGGTGGGTGGAACTCGCAGAGTTTTCATTTGTGGAATTCCATTGAGTTACATAAAAACTCAGTCAGATTCCGTGGAGTTCTTCCCACCCCTAGTAGTGTTCTCCCCTCGACCTTTAGTCCACTCTACCTGTTTGGTGGCACTCTTGGTGTCCATAGAAACCACTCACCGTTTGTCATAGGTTTTCACTCATATCGGGTGTGCATTCTCCCGAGGTGCGCCATGGTACTGTCTTGCTGTGCGGGCATCTCTGGGGCTGTGACTCACCTTCCTCGGCCACCCAGGGAGAGAACACTCCCAGGTCCTCCTGCCGCAGTATCACCACGCAACCAACTCTGCGGAGCCGGCGGGCAATACCAAGCAGCTGCAAGCGGAGAGGGAAGAGCCTGGATTAAACCAACCAATCTGTGCTGGATTGAATACAGACTGCCCTGGTATGAACAGGGGCCGACCATCTGCCCGAGAAGCAGGTAAACACAAGCTAATACTATCATGCAGCTTTGAGACCTAAAGAGGTAGCAAATAACATATGTAGTAAAACAAAAACAAAAAAACAAAAGCAGGAATTGCCAGTGACAGGAAACTAATGGTAATAGCTCGCCTTTAGCCAAGCTGGATTACTGCAATTTCTTTTGTAATGAACTGCTAAAGACTTGCTGCTATGAATGGTAATCATGGCACTCTGAAGCTCTGCAAAACAAATGCAGCCGCGGGGGAGAAAATCAAACACCTCTTTCATGCCGTATTCATGAGATCCTACGCGTTACAAGGGGTGGGTGCCAGTAAACACTATCACGCGGTGGTTGGCAGAGTTTTTTCTGAACTCCATGCTCCAAGCGGAGTGCAGGGTGGACAAGACTCTGCGAAATGCGCCAGCGTATTGGAGTTTACTGCCCACCCCTAAACACTACAGGAAGGAGCATTGCAGCTTATGTGTTGGAGGGGGCACTACAGTGTGTGGGGTGAAACTTTTCAAAACAAGTGTGAATTATTCTAAGGACAGGGTACCAATAGCATGTGATTAGAGAGGTGCAGCAGTGCCAATATGATCTGGTCAGACCTTTGACTGGGACGCTTGTATAAGGTTTGCTGTAAATTATAAATTGTACCTTTGGTTCCTTCAAAGATCATCATTTTGAAAGGTTTCTGCCCTTCCTCCGTGCAATGAAACACTCATACTTTATTATTGTTCCCTGACATGTAAGTCTGCGTGCCCCGTTTTATTAAACTGTTTTATCTGAATGCTGTGGATTATTATAAGCAGGGATGTTGCCGTTGATTTACAACTGGCAGTTTGTAAGCTGCAGGTAACTATTTCACGCAGACATATTTGGGTTCTCGCATAATTAGCTCACCATCTTCCAGAATTTTCCAGACCTCCGTTTTGTGGAGATTAATAAAATACTCCTGCATCTACAGTGGAAACCATGCCTTGACAGGAGTGTTTTCTTCTTTTGTTTGGATGTTAAGCTACAGAAAATAGTATTAAAAAGGTAATCAGGGTATGGCAGCTAAGAATAGTGCACCCTTTGCTTATATCCTCCCATTTAGTAATAATGTATTTTCCTAATAGTGCTTGTCACCACCATTTTGCCAATTTGTAGCACTGCAGATGTTTCTTCTTTATTTTTATTTGCTCTTTATTTCCTTTAAGATTGCTACAAATGGACTAACGGATGGCAGAATGACACAAACAGGAAAAACAATGCAATGACGTAGGAGTCCATGGATGTGGCAACGGAGTCGGCCAAATCATGACCAGACCTAAGAAGTTGTCTGGCTTCATCGAACCTGGCACGCGATACCACTGCAAAGGGGCCACTAACATGATCAGGAAGGAGTGGGATCAATAGCTCCGCCTCCTCTCATGGGGCATTGGAATAACAGGACAACAAACATATGGCATTAGAAGAAAGGAGGGTGAGGCCTCCTGACATGAACACACCCCCTTCCCCTTTCCAAGGAATTCAACTGATGCCACTTCCTGGGGACCAACAGGGGGAGGCAACTCAAAGTCATTCAGAAAAGGTGCAGAGAACAAAAAGCCCAGCCTGTCCTCAATTGGGTGATAAAGCCATGCAATCCATGCAGTAACAGTCAGAGCAGGGGCAGGCCTACTCCATTCTACCGGAACAGGGACCCTCGGTACCTAAAGGAAGGGTAACAAGTGCTCTGATGAGGAAACACATGACTGTAGCATTTCTGTTGCAAGGAAGTGTTCACCACAGAGGCAATCTCAAGACAGAAGCATCCTAACATATGAAAAAAGTTCAGACTGAAAGACAGAACGTGCTCTGAAGGGAGCTTTGAGAACTAGTACAGGTTGGCCTCTGTGACTAAGAGACCTGATCACTGGCCGAATTGAAAGCTAAGGAGAATTCTTTTACAGATTCAGAGGAAGAATAATAAAACAACATCCCATTCCTTACAGTGGCACCACAACCAGTGGCGGCTCCTTCACTATGGCGGAGGAGTGTCGCCCCACTGCTTTTAAGCAGTGCAAAGCAGAAACATAAAATGATAATAACGTTGCATTATTATCATTTTATGCTGCTTCCCGCTGCTTGTGGACGGGTGGGTGGGCGGGGCTGCTCTGCAGGGCAGGGCAGGGGAGTGGTGGTTTGCCCACTCCTAAGTGCGCAATGACTGTTTGGTCTGTCCTCTCGCGCTGCCGAAACCAGTCATGCACACTTTCCCTGTTCTCCAAGCAGGCTGCATTCCAGCCTGCATGGAGAACATGCTCAGGCCCCCAGTCCCTAGTAGAGCATCAAACTAGGATGTTCAAAACCAATCACAATGCTGCATTGCAATGTTGTGATTGGTCAGGGGAGCCTGGGTGCTTACCAATCACAACGCTGCATTGCAGCATTGTGATTGGTCAGTGGGGCCTTCTTCCTGTTCCTCGATGTGGAAGAGCAGAGCAGGAGCAGAAACGCAGTACCCGGCCAGCGGACAGGTAAGTTTATTGAAAAAAAATTAATTTTTTTTGCACTAAGCGTGAACCCCCCTCTCCGCCCCTCAAGTGACCCCAAACGCCCGCCTCACCACCCACAAGCCATGCCGGCTGCCACTGACCACAACACAATACAACACTGTGATCGGAGATATATTGAAGCCAATCTCAGATACAGTAGAACACCCAGAGTACTATCCTAGAGCTTGGGCATCACACCTGGTGTTGACACCTCATTTGTGCACACCTTGACAAAATGGTCCAGCAGTGCCAAAGAACAGGGAGATCAGAAGGTGGAGCAAAGGGCAATGGCATCGCTGACACCTAGCCGACATTTCATCTGAGGAAACCGGCCAGGCCCCTAGCTGCACAACCAGAACCTTCAAAGCGAAGCAGACTTTGACAAAGCCAATGATATTAACAGAAGCTGTTGTCAGAGTATCTGATGGAATTGTAGCTGAAAGACCAGAAGACACTTTGGAGCTTAGAGGCTCACCAGAGAGGGACAATGGGGGCCAGCACCAGATGAATGGATTCTACCACCGGGGCTGGGAAGGGAATGTGGCAGTACTGGAAATTGAGCCAGATTGGAGTCAGGCACTGGCTCCTGGCCTCTGCCCAACTGTGCATGAACTTATCAGAGTACTGCACTAAGACGGAAGTCGGGGAGCTTATCCAAGTGCTGTGCCAAGACGGAAGTCGGAGAACAAGGACCTAACTACCAAACGAATGTGAGTACCATTGTGTGAAGGAAACATCCCTCAAGTGGAATGAGACATTGCATCCATCAGAGGTAGATCCTGACCTTAGAGCCATGTCTCCAGAGTCACTTTAAGAGCAGGACTTGGAGCAGGACCTGGAGAGATGATGGCCCCAAGGTCCAACATGGTCCTTTGAAAACATCTCGATTTTCACTACAGGAATATAAAGATGGCAAACTCAAGTCTGCAACAAGATCAGGCGCAAATGTCTGCCAAAGTCCAACCACTGTTGAAAAAAAAGCAACAAAAAAACATAGTCAAGTCAATGCCATGACACCACATACTTGGCTGGGAGAGCTATTTCAAGTTTCTGGATCTCTGAGAGGATTAATGAGGTGAGACAACTTCAGTTAGAAGCATTAGTCGAAAGCTGTATTTACAATGTGATTGAATTGTAAAAAAAGATCACTTGGAAGCTAAGATAGAAGGGCGGCCCAGTGGCATCTAGTTCCCTGGTAAATTGCAATGCATTTCTTTGCAATAATCTTTAAAACAATTCAATGATCAGTCGTTCGTATACATTAGCAATAAAAAGACAGTGTACTGTCCCTACTATACAGAAACCATACTATGCTTGAATTTGCATGTTTTGCACATAGTTTATTTTCAAGCATATTAAAACTTGTTTGGTTCAAATATAAATACAAAAACAAAGACATTTGCAATGTTCATGTTGTGATACACACTTCTTGCAAACATTGATTGGGTTGTATGCCTATATTTCAAGTGTCCATTAATACATCCTGAGGAAGTTAATGAGAAAACGGAAATCCATTGGTCATTCCTATTTCCAGGTGAGAGACTTCTATTAATGCGAAATCAATCAGAGCGTTTCTTTACTTGACTTACCGTGCAAACTCCTCAGAAGAAAATATGGTCGAAGCATTTTGGCTTTTCAAATTAAGACCTCCTCAGGACTCAATTTCAAGGGAACGCGTATGAAATCCTAGAGTCACAACAGTCCCACTGGCCTCTTGCGGAACAATTCACTCTTCTACAATTGTCGTACTGTAGGCGGGAATGTTTCTTCAAAGTGGTTCCGTAGGAGGGAATACTGCTAGGCAGTAAGGGGCAGATTTACAAGAACTGACACATCTCTGCATATTAGCAGAGAGGCGTCAGTTAATTTGCGTCACGGAAAAAAACCCAATGCGGCGCACCGTGGCGCAAGGATTGACAGATGCGTGACACATCTATTGGCGTAAAGGCAATGCATTGCTGGAGTTGTGTTGCAAGCATGATGCAACTCCAGCAATGCTTCGAAATGCCTATTTCTATTATGCTGCGTCACTCTCTATGGCTGCTTCAAGCAGGTGAAAGGTTTTGACGCAGTGGCGTTGTAAAAGTGACTCTGTGAAATCTTGTAGATTTCACTGCGTCACTTTTATGAGGCTTTCTTGCATGGGAACGCCCACCCTGCATACATTATACCTGACGCAGGTATAATGTAACACAGGGCTTTACAACAAGTGTTGCAACGTGGCATATTGTTTACGACGCTGCTGCGTCACAAAAGTGATGCAATGGCAACGTAAAAGTGTCACAAGGGGCTTGTAAATCTGCCCCTAAATTTTGATAACGAGCCCCCAGTATTCACTGGCATCTAGTGGTTTTATGGCCGAGCCACTTGTAGAACCAGTGGGAGATTGTTCGGGCTAGAAGTGGCCAGTGTCGCGGGGCTAGGTGAATCCATTCACACTTGGCATGTATTCCAAATTTAGAGCCTATACAACAACAGCTCATACGTAACCACTTTGAAGCTATCCAGTCAGAGCAGTGGTGGCACACAATGTGCAAGCAGGGGTGAGGCGGACACACACACACACACACACACACACACTCTTTCACTCACATACTCTCACCCAGCACACACACGCGCACACACCCATTCAAAGCATGCATGCACATACACATAAACTTTAATACATACACACATGCACGCACCCAACATTACTACTAAAAACGTCCGGGGTAGCATGCCAGGAGGCAGGAGCGAAGCCTCAGTGGTTCATGGAGGATTGAGACTGCCACCTGCTCTTACTGGCTGACTTTCAGCCAATGAGGGTATGCAGCAGTTCCTGAATCGCTACATAGTGACACTTAGCCTTGGGCACTTCAGAGCTTAAAACTGAAGCAAATTTACCGAATGTACAGCGCATGGATCCCTGACCCCAACATAAAGAGTGTCTGTCAGCCTGACCTTTGCCCCGTCTGAGAGTCACTCTTCTTGTGCCGGAAAAAGGTGGAGGAGTGGGGCCCCTCTGCTCTTAACAATGGGCCGCTGCTGCCAATCGGCTCTCTTCCATAGTTCATGTAGGGCTTCTTCAATCAAACCCTGCATAGCAACTGCAAGATTAGCTGAGCCCAAGATCATGCAAAGCAGAAGTGTCTCCTAGGCTGGTTCTAACCGGCCCAAAAACAGATGTGGATTCGTCCCAAACAACAAAGCACAATCTTTGGAGAAGCAGCACAGACAAGAAGGGGTGTTGCACTTTTTTGTCCTTTGCAGATAACAGCGCTGCAGTTTTCACTGAGCGCTGCACTGCCTGAAAGCTCTCTAGTCAGTGTTGACCTGGGCTGCCTGGCGCAGGACCTCGAGGATGGAGCAGGTGTTTGGTCTCAGGCCTTTACCTAGAAAATACCTGATGGTCCTTGTTTGTCACTGCGCTTCCAAAACTCTGAGTTCATGAGCAACAGCAGTGGTAAATGCTAACTCCTGTTCAGATACTGAATCGCCCCAACTGGAATTCACCCCTGTGACAACCAATATATATGCGCAGTTCACAGTAGCCAGTGCACCGCCCACTGAGGCATATGGCTGGTAGCTTTCAGCCAGCAGTGTATTATAGACATGTACTCTGGAACACTGCCGGGGTAGGTGGCCTTACTCGTGGTGTCCTGGACACCATTGTTTCAGGGATGGGGAAGTACAAGTTGTTGAACTGATTTGAGACAGAGGACACTGCTGTGCAGACCACAGCTGGCAGGGCTGAGGGACAGTGCAGAGTTTATGTGATTGAAACATATATGCAGAGTACATGCACTTTCAGAACTGTGGTTACATTCAGCTCTAGATTACGAACCCCCCCTCTGTAGGCAACCCCAGGTTCTTAAAGTACTAAAAAGTTAGACAGAGTATAGGGTCTTTACTGGTCCAACCCAAAACCCTGGAGCATAGGAACTTAATGATATGGAAACAGTCAGAGCCCTGTGCAATGAGGACAAGGAGCATTCCCTAAACCAGGATCCCAAAGTCAACATGGTCAACCTGGTATGAAGTGCAACTATCAACCCAATTCAAACACCAAGCACACAATGTAGCCCAAGGCAGGCGACAGAACGCTGAAAACAAGTGTTACCCCCCTCCCCCTCCCACAGGGCGTTTTGAAAATGGACCGTATTAGCAAACTCTGTGATGCGACTGGATGATGGGTCTCCATGTGGTGGATCATGCGTCTGATCGGGTTGTAAGACCTGATGGTTGGACATGCCGGCCCCTGGATCACACAATACTGTAACACATCCGGGGACAGTTACCTCTCATTTCAAAGGAAGGTGTGATGTGACTTACTGAGTTTGTCTATTTCGGAATTCAGCTCAGTGGCATTTGCTTTTCCTAATGTGCTGAATAAGGCCTGCACTAAGGGATTCCGCAGGTAACTCTATTCAGAAAAAAAGAGACAGAGAAATTAACTGACGTAAATGTAGCGTTTACATTTTTTCACATTATAAAGAAGCAAGTTAGAAGAAAATACTAAACACTCCTCATCAAGCACTAGGCACAAGTAAAGTTGTCAGCCATAAATATGACTCTTTGAAAGGTCAGGATAGTGATCAATTTTGCATATATTATCACCGTCAATTTTCTGAGATCACTGTACAACAGACAGAGCACTTTGCAGAACACCCTGCCATTCAAACATGCCCTTACTGCTATAAGTGGTAGAGCAGAAAGCCATATGATACACAGGAGAGGGCAAATAGTCCAGATGCACCATACCATCAACAGCGTGCTTTACAACGCCTTGTTGTATAGGGCAGTCGCTGGAGGCCTGTGGTATGAAAACCGCATTCTAAACCAGGGTAGTCACTGGTACTATGTCAGAGAAGTTGAACACCAAAACTGTTTTCCACTGTTAACACACCACCAGGGGATTTACTCTCATCCCGGGTGTTACCCAGCATCACCCCAGCCTCTCTAAACCCAAAGTAAGTAGCGGAATAACAGCGGGCAGTCTCACTGGCCTTCTTTTGACTCTGAGGGGTCTCCACCAACCCAAGGAAGGCTGAAGAGTGAAGGGGGCTCTCTTCCTCCGCCCCCTGCTACAATCCCCGTCAGTGTGGGTGCTGCAGACAGAGAAGACACCTAATTTTTTTTCTTCACAATTTGGGCATGGTTAAATGCAGAGAGGGGTCAGTGTGGGTGGCTGGACATCAAATGCTTTTGTTTGTTAATCAGTGATAAGGGGATGTCATGTATTTTTAAGTCTTGTTTCGGACAGGGAGGGATTGTCAGAGGTAGGTGGTGCAGCATTGTTTGTGGTAATGGCAAAACTAAAGAACATGGCATGTACGATAAGTCGAATCAGCCTGAATTGATCAAGACACTTCTGCATCTGCTTTCTCCCATGGCTAAGAATGTTGGGACTGACGTAAATGGGAGCCGTAACATGGTGTTGAGTTAGGGGCCCATTTACATCCAACCAGTCAATCAACCAAGGCCTCAGCAGCATCAATGTCATCGCCTCTGCCCTCCATGTGCAGCAGTAACTGTCTAATGAAAGTGGTTCTGCAAATACCACAGGAGTATATTTGTCAAAAAAAGTGCATGCCCGGTGGGTTGCCAAATTCTTTTGTGTTTCACAGAAATGAACCCCCACAGCGCGGTGTTGTTTCTTAAAAACATAAAACCATGGCTCTGACGCTTAGGGAGATTTCTCCTGGCACGTGGGGGCCACTGTTGATTCTGCCAGCCTAGGTCCGCCATTAATGAAACTTCTGCTCTGGGAGGACAACCATAAAAAGTGGGAGAAGCTCTCAATGCACCAGAGGGAGCAGACCCTCATGTAGGCATGCAGGCGATGCAACGGAAGAGCTGGTAGAGGGTCCACCAGGACTCAATCAGTGGTTTCTCACATCTAAGTGGGGTGCAGAAACTCTGGGTTGGGAAACGCAGGAGTCCTGATAATGTGCCCCTCATTCCACCAAAACCTAAAGAATCCCATCTGCCTGCATTATAGTGATATCTACCTTAATGGCTAAATCTGTGCTAGCTGGCCATGAACTCCAGCTGGGAATCTCCTGCTTTATCTGTGTTTTTGTAAGTAAGCTCTGTCCCTGTTCATGTTGCTTTCTACTCATCTTTCTTGAAAACTGTTTTCTTAGTATATCATTCCTGTGGCACCATAAACAAGGCAACACGCACATGCAACTGTTGACAAAGGGTACACAGGTATCACCATAAACCCCTAAGTGGGGACGGACTCTCACTGCATGCCTCTTTGGACAGTTGATCCATCAGTGTCTGCTATCCATGGCTCAGAAGCTTGCACATGCTTAAACTCTTTCGGCCACAGTTTTATAAAGGGCATTTACAAAGCTCACTTCAACAGCTTATTCACCCATCCATCCACCCATCCATCTCGCAGCCTATGCATTTGTTCTTCAAACAGTTTTTCCACATGTTTGTTGATTAAGTGGCCTGTTCACCCTTCAACCCAAATTACGAACAAACAGCTCTGTTATAACGAAGGGGAAGCTCATGAAAGACGATAGACACCTGAACTTGGTTAAGCAGCGGAGTGATGCTGGTGATCAGTGCCGAAAAGGCGGCAATGCCGTCTGTAAGGGAGATTATCGAAGATGCCCTCATCCTCAGTGCGTTTAGTTCTGCCAGTGTCGCGTTGACCTAGAAGTTGGGAAGAAGAGAAAAAAGAAGTGTTAGCTGCACAGCATCCTCAGCATAACAGCACACTCAGCTGCTATCCGACCCTTGAAGGGGCAGACCCCACAGAAGTGTGTCCATGCAAGGAAACTGTGGATGAGAGAAAATTCTGCTTCATGGAAATTTATAGGGTTTGGAAAATGTAGCTGTGTTGCAAAAAGAACAAAGGTTTGAAGCTCCACTACACCACTAGCTATCGGTGTGACTTCAGAGAAATCATACCATACCCTCCTGGTAACCTAAACTAAGAGAAGTTCATCCCAGAGGGGGTGACATACATTTGTGGAGGAAATAAATTAAGTCTATTTATCCTGACACCAAAGCCAAGGTAACCATTTATCCTAATGGAACTCTCCTTCACCCACGTTTTCATATGGTTTTGTTAAATGTACTGGAGTTGAGTAAGAATATCAGATATGCATCAGATAAGAGGATAGCTACATATATTCTTTGTCTCTCCTAGTAAGTTGTGTACAAATAACTTCCAGGATGCGCTGATATTAAAATAAATTTATTCAGGATACAAATTTGCGACCAGTCCGGGAAATCTCTCCACAGCAGCTGCGACTAAAAGAACACTCACCCAACAATCTCATAAAGGATTCTATAACGTGACTATGCGAAATACAAAACATCCTCTTTTCTATACTAATTTTTTACAATGGAAATTTCAACAGAAACAGTATACTGACACAATTATTGTGCACACATTTTTATTTGTTACATTTCATACAGAATTAACATAACTTGTAAGAAACTTCTTAAGGTGAAAAATTAAACTCATATCTTTGGCCCACACATGGTCCCGCCCATGTAGATATCAGACATAATCCTTTAACCTCAAATGTAACTTCTTTTGACCTATACTTCTACGCAGATCCCAGACGATTTAGCTTGTTGTTCCGAATCAGCATTTAATTCACCATCCATTTGGGGTGTTTTTTCACACCACGCCTTCATTTCACTCCCACCACACTTCACAGCATTTCTCATATTCCATCTCTTGCCATCTTCTAGCCAACTTTTCTCATCTTCATTGGTGCGGACCATTCATAGAAACCCTTCTTCACCCCAGAAATCAATCTAAATCTCACATAGTCTCCTTCTTTATACACATTTCCCTTTTTCCCAACTCTTGAGATTCACATGTGGCATATTTCTTTTGATTCTTGTTTACCTTTCTCCGTAACTCCGTCTTATTGATGTTTTGCCCCTTGCCATGACTCATCCACCCAGGAACTCCTTTTTCCATGACTCATCCACACAGGAACTCCTTTTGTACAAGGTTCCCAACCCTTCAGCAGAATAATAGGTAATTCCCCTGTCATAGAATTAGGAGTTGTTCCATAGCTTCATATTAGTTTTTTTCTTTCTTCTCTACAATCCTAGCAATTATGCAATGACAATTGCATTTTTTCACCTAACACCCTGTTAGATTTCTCTACGAGATTATTTTCACGAGGATGTCCAATGGCTGTGTTTCTATGATTTTCACAATAATACTCCAAATATATTTCAAACTTCCCTGACACAAATAATGAACTGTTAGCGGTGAGTAATTCCTTGGGATATCCCTCACTCCTGAATATTTCCTCACAAAATCGATATCGATGCTAGCCCCTGATCTTGCCTCATTAACTAAACTCACATTTGGCCATTTAGAATAATAATCTATGAGGAAAATTACATACGTGCTACTGATATTTGGCAACTCAAATGGACCACACACATTCATTGCTACCTTTTGCCACACTCTCTCCAGAAACACAATAGGTAAAACCTGCGTTTCTATTACCTTATGAGATTTGTCACTGCAAGCACAACACAATCAACATCTCAGAAACCTTTCCACATCTCAATCCAGACCTGGCCACCAAAAGTCATCTCGCACTCTCCATTTCATACCAGACATACCACCATGCCCCTAATGCAACATCTTCAAAACTCTCTCATGCAAAACCAAAGGCACAAACAATCGGTCCTCTCTTCGCAAGATACCTCCTTGATAAGACAACTCATGCTACATACATTTATAATGATTTACTTCTAAAACATCACCACTGGATATTGACCTTCTACTCAGTAATAACTGAATAATATTTTGCATGACAGAATCTCTTTGCAACCTTTCCTTCCATTCATCCTCCGATATGGCTTTTATTCCATCGCACTCCACAACTGCTGCCATTGAACTATCTTCTAAGTCGTCAATCTCCACATGCAAAGACATTGTTTTTTGTTAAAGTATATATTTATTCAAGTTTCATCATGCAATTTTTACACAAAAAGGATATTGTTTCCACTCAGTCACATCAGTATATATTGCATCAATGACAGCGAATAAGAATACTCAAACAATGATAATTAAAACAGAGAACTTTCCCAACGTTCTCCCCAACACCCTCCACCCCCAAGATGCCAAATAGAAAAAGGGCTAGGATTCCCAGTATTCCTTTCCTCTACATAGTTTTGTCCTTTGTGTTTTTATTTTGCTTCCCTGGTGTATGTGATACATGGGTGAAGGGTTGCCCGCGCCATGTGTCGTTTTACTAACCCCTCTATCTACCTGAAGCGTTTCTATTCGCACTCTCAGCCCCTTGCAGCCTCACTCACCTGAGACTTCTGATCATTCAGACGTGGGACCTGGGGCCCCAACTGGGTCCAACAAGTCTCTAATCATTGTCCCCAATGCAAGCAGCACCTCTTGCTATTTGCAGTCATGTCATGTCTTTCACATATGTTCATCTTCTGCCCTGGCCCACTTCTGCAAGTCCTTCTCCCATTTTTCCCTTGTCAGGAGCCGATCTCTTATTAAGTGGATTGCTATGTGGTGTTTTGCCACTGTTAGTCCAAGCACTGCAAAACGTCTGCTTATTTTGAGCTGCGGGTCAACAGGCAGTAGGCCCAGTAGGCACTGGTTTATCCTCAATGGTATATTCCAGTCCCTCACCCACTTGAGCTCTGTCAGTATTTCTTCCCAAAAGGTAGCTACAGGCGGGCAGTGCCAGACCATGTGTAAGAAATCAGCCTCATGAGCCTTACATCTCGGCCAGCGGGACTCTCTTGTCGGTTATATACTGTGTAAGTATTTGAGGGACAGGTAGGTCATATGAATTATGTTAAATACAATCTGCTTGAACCTGGCGCTCACTGATACTCTTCAGACTCCTGCATTTATCTTAGACCTATCCACAGGCAGTAGAGCTTCATCGCTAAGAGACTGCCATCTCTATTCCACTCGTAGTGGCTTAGGTCGCTTATGCTTGCGTAGTGCTCGGTATAGATGTGTGACCAACCAGCGGCCACCAGCCATAGACAACATTGTCACCATTGTGTGGGTGGGTTCTGGGGTCTCCGGGAAAGTCGCCCATATTTGGCGTGCTATAAAAGCTATTTTTGCGTATTGTAAAAATTGTCCCGGGCCCAGAGTAAATATAGATATAGCATCTTGGATCATTAAAACCTCCCTCCTGTGAACAGATCAGGTAGGGCCAGGCATTCTCCCTCCTTCCATTTTTCCATAGTCATCACTTGGGCCAGTCTATCAAAGGGTTGTATGATCCAGACATCTAGGTAGGAGGGTACGCGGCTCTCTTCAGTATCCTCTGGGCCATCCTCTCCCAAATGTTTGCAATCAGTTGGACCATGTGGGGGAAAGTCCAAGGTATTTGTCCACCACACATTATTAGCGACCCCAGCTGATGGCCATCACACTCGCAAGCCAGTAGGGATCTCTCCCAGCTTGGTTCGGTGACCAACCGATGGATTGCAAGCTGTAGCTGCATGGCTAGGTAGTACAGCTCTGTATCTGGGACCTCCAGACCCCCCTTCTCCCACTCCCGCCGCAGCATGTCAAGACCAACCCTGAACATCCCACCACTCCAGAGAAGTTCCACCATGAGTACATCCAGCTCCTTGAATACACTTTGTGGGAGTTCGTAAAAAGTGCCCTGCATAACACAGAGACAATGGGGCACCACCACAATTTTTATAAGGGCAATCCTACCCATCAAAGACAGTTGTAATGTAGTCCAGAACCGTATGGACTGATGCGGGCCGTCTATCACTCTCTCTATGTTGCTAACAGAAAACAGCTTCTCGTCATCTATTTCCAGCAGTGTATATGAGTTCTGAGTCTCAAGGGGTTTGTGCTCAATACGTAGACTACCATCAGTCCTGGCCAGGATACGTCCCTCGTTACCTTCCGTAGGAGTGTCACCCTTTTGTTGAGAGGTCCCCCGACATCGCTGCGATCGTCTCGATCCACTGCACCTCTGTTTCCTCCATAGGCCCCCTATCAGCATGTTGCAGGCTAAGAGAGTCCATTCAGTCTAGGGCATTTTTGGGACTCTCGTAGAATAGAACCTTGCTTTCATATGGGACTCAAAGCCACGTGGGGTACATCAGACTGTAGTTTATATCGTACTCACTGAGTCTCCGTTTGATTGGCAGGAAATTATTGCACAAGTCCTGCACTCTCCGGGTATAGTGAGGATGAATCTGGATTGGGGCACCTTCCTAATTTGGATGGGGACATGCTGCAGACATGTTGCAATATTATGTCCCTGTCCTGGTAGTTGAAGAGACGGGCTATGACAGCTCGCAGGGGCACCCCAGGGTGCAGCACCGGACCCAAGGCCCTATGAGCCTGTTCAATAGTGAAGAAGTTGGACAGTTATATCGGGCGCAAGGCCGCGACAAGCTACTCCTCTAGAAACAGATCAGCAGAGGGACTCAACACGCTCTGGGAAGCTGAGAAAGTGCAGGTTGTTACACCGAGACCGCTCTTTAGCATCTTTCTGTCAAAGGTCAAGCTGTGTGGTAGTGCACTTAAGACCAGCCATGGTTGTTTGCAGCTCACGCTCTACTGTTTTTAAGGTAGTAACGTTCTCCTCTGTGGTCGTGACCCACTGTGGTCGTCTCCCACTTTGCACCGATCTACTCGGAGGTGGTTGATGTCCATTGCCATTGAATCCATTTTGGCCTCAAGTGCTACTCTGGAACCCTTTATAGACTCCAGTATTTCCGCCGTGTCCTCCAGGCCCCGGCTGGGGCACCACCTCCTGGTCCGCCCCCAGGGGTCCCCCTCCCGGGATGGTGTACAGTAAAATCTTGTTGATCTGTCCCCCTCTAGGGGGTTTGCCCTTCATCACGTCTGCGTGTTCGCAAACAGGGAAGCTCTGCTCAATGCAGTGTTCAGGAGAAAGGGGGCAAGCCGCAGATCCTCCGATTCCACCAATTATTCTGCTGAAGTCTATGGGGTAGCACCCCCAGCCTGTGCACTATCATATACCGTCTCCGCCCCGGGGTCCGGGTTCCTCGGGCTACTGCACATAGAAGGACCAAATCGTACTCGTTTTCCTAAACACTCTCGAAGAATGACCAATTCTCTGGCAATTGAAACATTTTGCCTTTACCACTGGACAATTTCTGGAAGTTGCTACATGTTTTATATTTCCACATCTATAACATGTTATTTTCCCATTACCAGGTATAGTTGTCAACCTGACCTCTTTTTTCCTTAGACTTATCTGCCACATGCAAAGTAGACTGCAATGACTCCCCCCTGGTTTTGACCACCATCTTTTATCTTTAACTCTCTACATACCATGAGGTATTTTCTGTATGTTTGGCCACCATTTCAGATTATTTTTTAATGATGGCTCCTTTAAATCAAACAACTCCTGTACTTTCATGTTAGAGGTTTGGTTGATCAATTGGTCCCGGATTATCTCCTTATGCACTTCCTTAAATCTACATGTTGCAGCCAAAGTTCGCCAAAAAAACATGTACTGATCAATAGTCGCAACTGGCAATTGTGCACAGGAGAAAAACTTGTGTCTTTCCACAACAAAACTATTTTTTTTTACAACTGTTCTCTACCTGTGTGTTTATGGCAGAGACAATTTCATCATACACTACCTCATCCATATCAGATCCATTGACCCTTTCTTTACTACAAACTGTAACTGCTGGCAATGTTTTCAACACATTTCTGTCCTCCACCCTCAATTCATGCTTCAATAAAGCCAAGTTCCTATTTGCAACAAACAACTGACCACCTATAGCCTCCAAAAATGTTTCAAATGCTTCTCGTCAGTCCTCCCATGCCATAATAGGTTCACCAGGAGTGTATGCAAATGTGGTTGGATGTGCAACAGATTGCATTGTGTCAACAATTAAAAATGAGAATGCACATATCACCCAAATAATCTACAAATAGATTGCCAAATAATACTGCAGCAGAACAAATAAAGTTGTTCCAAATTTGTTTGAAACAAAACAAATTTACATAATAAATGTAGTCACCGTTGTCTGGTAGATTAAAAACAAAACATTAACATAACAAAAGTTGTCACTGATGTCTCCTGACTGCTCAGATAGTGGTTGCAACTTCCTTTATAGAATCCCACAGTATTAACCAATCAGACATCGTCTTTGTTCACCCAGTCACAGATCCAGCCTTCCCCCAATGGGAACTCATCTTGAATGCATAATGCTGCATCTACAGTCAACCCGAAATTCCAAGTTGTGCTTGACAGGAATTAGCAATAATCCCACTTCACTCCAAACATGTCGCATCAAGAACGCAGGGTTCACTATGGTGTGTCATACCTCCAGAATAATATTGCGTGAGCAACATTTTGTGTCGTAATTACTACATATGTATTTCAGAGCACAGAATTAAGGACTTGCAACTTGCGCATCAGAATGTTAATCAAGACCGAGTGTAATTCAAATAGGGCACACAATGAATCCCCTTCACAAAATGCGCCAATTTGAAATAAAATGATTTCACTTCTCTGCCCCAAATCCGATCTGGAATTAGGGCTGCCCAAAATTGTTTTGGGCTAGAATAACCATTCAATCACATTCACTGTTTGCCCCACTCTATCCACAGGGTGGGCTGACCCATAAGGGTGGTTCCTTCCACTTGTCCATCGCCACTGATAAGTTGTTTACCAAAAACTTACATATGTGGAGATATTAAATGAGAAGCTTTATCCGGGACACAAACATGCGACCAGCGCAGGCAAGCTCTCCATAGCAACTGCTGTTAGAAGAACACTCACCCAACAATCTCATAAAGAATTTTACAACAGAACTGTGAAAAATACAACATCTCGCACTTAGTAGGCTATAATGAGGTGTGGACACTTAGATATGAACATGGACCATCCACTAGAGAGGTGTCTGCAGTTACATAACTATGGACTTGAAGGAAAGTACAGAATTTAAGAACATAAGAAACATGCATCACGGCATAAAGTCCCAATTCCCTGAAACGCCGGGGTTTGCAGGAATGGCTCCATCTTACCTTTTGCATTATTGCCCGAGTTTCTGCTGTCTCTGGTGTGTAGATGATCTGGCCATACAGCATTGGCTTCAAAAACACCCAAAAAAAGGCTCCAGTGGTGGTATTGACCATTTTCACAAGTATCGTTTTACAAAAGGTAGCTGCAAGAAAGCAGAGAGAGAAAAATGTTGGGACGAGTAATGCAATTTCTATATTGTCTATCCATGGGATGGATTTCCAGAAGAACACACATTTTGAGAGACTTTGACCAATACAGGGTCTCCCAGAAAGTTACTTCCATTTTCATTCGAAAGTATCAAAAGTAAAGCCATCGGTAGGCCCAGTGCTGAAAGTAGGCAAGATGTCACAGACCAGCTACTTAGACCTGAGGTGTGAAGGCAAACGGGAAGATTTGTACACAAGTGATTATCTCAGATTCGACATGTATATCCTAAAAGCTTCCAATATAGAGATTGTTGCTCTACAATCTCTTTTTTTAAATTTTATTGAGCAGAGCAAACTGGACATATTAAAAACAATTGATAACAGGTAGTTTGAATAACATCCTATAATCAAAAACCTGCACGTTAAACTTAAAACCAGCATGGATTAAATACAAGAGTAGTAAAGAAAAACATAATACAACAATAATCTGGCTACAGTCTTGCTTTTCAAACAGTACTTAGGTCAATATCACGGCTATTTTTCAAGTGTGCAAATCTTTCATATTAAAGTGCTAAGGTGCTAAAGTCCTAAGGTGCTACAGTACCCCCAAAAAATAGTTACAACTATAATCTGGCCACAACCATAATTTTCGAAAAAGCTTTGGTCCCTACTTTTTTCTATAGATGTGCAAATCTAGCATGCTAAAGTGCAAAGTGCTAAAATTCTAAAGTGCTTTAGTAGAAGAAACGACCAAAGAAAATTTCTATAAAGCTTCTATTTCCACCATAGTTTCAAGATTCGCCAAATATTTCCAAATGGCAGTGAATTTTCTTGTAGCGCTTACCCTCCTAGTATATGCTTCTTCAAACATCATAGTTAGTTTCATTTTGTTTAACCACTTCGGGTAAGAAGGTGCATCTGCCGACCTCCAATTCTGGAGGATTAAGGAACGAGCAAATGTAAATGTAAATGTTGTAGACTTGTAAAGCGCACAGCTGCCCCAGCAACAGGGCGTCCTGGCGCTGTAGACCGCTGGGGAACCCGTCCTGGCTATCCCTGTGAGATGGTCCCTTTCTGGGTATCTCCAAGGTGAAACCAGGCATCCCCGGCGTCTGTGGGGGGCCGTTGTAGAGATGAGGCAAGCTTAATGCCCAAAGTTGCCGAGTGTGTTCCTGGTTAGAGTAGGTACCGAGGCGAGAATTATCGAGTCCATTTTGACCCTGGTCCACGACCCTGCCGCGTCGGGAATTGAACCCTGGTCCCTGGCTGATTCTCTGCTTACGGGTCTGCCGCCTCTAACCAGTGAGCCACACCTCTCCACTCTCCAACAAGGGAGCAAATCGCTGTAAAATTCTCCTCTGCTTTTTTCAAGTCTTCCCTTGCTCTAGTAATACCAAAAAGGGATACCTCAGCCTCAGGATCTAGCCTCTTCTGGATTGCTTGACTAATGGCCAGAAAAACCTTGACCCAGAATGACTCTAATTTTGGACATGTGAAGAATATATGTAACCAAGCCGCTTCCCCTTCTGCCCGGCAGCGGAAACATCTATTCTCCACTTCAGGATATTTTTTACTAAGTATTTTTGGAGTATAGTATGCCATCCACCGAGACAAGAAAGCCATCCTCTTAAAATTGGCAGCTCTTAAAGCCTTACTCCCTAGCTGGGATATAGACTGCCATTCCTGGATTGTCAGGGTACAGTTGGTTTCCCGAGTTACTCTTTCTAAAAATTTCTCCACCAGAGAAGATTAATTTTGTTTACACAGCTGAGAGTATCAGTTACCCACCCCACTTAATCTGGTTTGAACTAGAGCGGTCACCTGCCTGGTCGGGGCGCGACTAGACACGAGGTTGTATCTATTGAAAAAGTTTATAATCTGTAAATACTCAAAGAAGCCAAGCTTGTTCCATTCACCGCATCTATTTTGGACTTCTTGCTAGGTAATTATCTTATTTTTTGTAAATAAGCACCTTAGCTCTTCTAAACCACAGTCCTTCCAGTTTTTGAGGTGCCTGGATTGGATTTGAAGACCCAAACTTTTACATTCCCCTAGCTTTAAATAGTGAAAACCGGAAGAACCAGCTTGCGTAAAAAAAGATTGTAGACTAGAGGCACAGTCCTGATGAGTCTTGTATCTAGTCCTCTTTGGCAATTTAAATATTTTTAGAAATATCGGAATTTACGAGCAAGATTCCTTTACCATTTTGTCTAAGAAAAAATGATCTAATAATCCATTTGGTTCCAACAAACGAGCTGTAAGATCTAAAATCGCTGCTTTGTAGTAAGTTAGGATTTTCGGCAATGCTAACCCCCCCTGATTTACATCTAGTTGTAGTGCAGCTAGCTTGACCCTGCAAGCCTTTTTGCCCCAGACAAACTTGCTAAACATAGTTTCTAACTCTTTAAAATAGTTGGTGTTAATTTTTAAAGGTACATTTATAAAAAGAAATACGAGTAGGGGAAGTATGGACAGTTTAATGAGGGCTACATGGCGTATTAAGGTTAATGGTAAAAGTGACCAGTCATCCAGCAATACTTTAATTTTACTCCGGATTGCTTGATTGTTTAATTTAAACAGCTGCTCATAATGGTTGGAAACAAATACCCCCAAAAAGCATATTTTCTACTTTTAAGGCCTGAAGTTTAAGATTTGAGGGAAGAAAATCACAGCCAGTATTCAAAGTTACAATCTTAGTTGTGTTTTGATTTATTTTGTAACCCCCAATCAGTTCACATTGAGTAACTTCTATTAAGTTTCTATTCAAGTTCTCAGGGCTTAAATAAAGAATTATGTCATCTACGAACAACTTTAATTTGGTCATGCCTAGTATTGGCGCTCTGATTACCCAGTTGTTGCGGATTTTTGTAGCTAGGGGCTCAATAAAGAAGGTGAACAGTAGGGGGGACAACGGGCACCCTTGTCTGGTCCCGCGATTGATATTTACTATCCCCAGGCACCCTTGTCTGGTCCCGCGACTGATATTTAGTATCCCTACCTGGTTTGCATTTATCACCACCTGGGCACCCTGGTAGATGTTCCTCAGCATTTCTGTAACCTTGAAAGGGACACCAAACTTACCCAGACCAAAAAAAAAGTGCGGCCCAATTAACCAGGTCAAATGCATTTTCGGCGTCCACCATCATATTGAGCACTGGGGTACAATTATTATTAAAAAAGTCAAGAGCCTGAATTAAAAATCCCATCTTAGAGGACATCGACCTTCCGGCAACAAACCCAGACTGATCTCTAAAAATCAATGCCTGCGCTAAGGGAGTGAAACTTTGGGCCCAGATTTTCATTAGAATTTTATAATCTGCATTTAGAAGACTAATCGGTCTATATGAATTAACATCTTTGAACTTTTTACCCTTCTTCACAAAGCTTACAATTATAGACTGTTTAAAACTTAATGGGACGGCATACCCCATCTTGATATAATTAAACTTCTTCGTCAAAAAGAGGATTAATTCATTGGCGAATGCCTTGTAAAATTCAATAGGCAGCCCATCGTTTCCACAGGCTATTCTATCCCTATCCGTAACTGCAGCTCTAGTCTTGGGATCTATGACCTCGGTAATTAAGGCTGCTTCCTGTCTAGTCTTGGTTAACCCAGCTAGTAGTTTACTGACCATTTGGCTTTCCTCATATAGACGTTTTTGGAAAGTCCTGGAGCTATTTATTTCTTCAATTAAAAAAAATCCCTGAGCGCTTTTTTAGCTCTTTCAAGCTGACCTCCTGCTTCCCCATCTCCCTGGAGAGGAATATTTATCTGGCTCAGGGTACTTTCGACAGGCTGCTGGAGTTTGACACTTTTTTCTCGCCGTGCTTTAGACTGGGCGGCAGAAAAGGCAATCATTTGCCCATGTACGGTTGTCTTGAACCCCCCTAAACTGAGAATAGTTCCGCCGTTCCTTCATTGATCTTAAAATAGTCCTTTATCCACTCTCTTGAATCAGCTACCCATTGAAGATCCAGGAGGAGGAGACGATCCATCTGCCACCTGGATCTCATCCTCTTTCCCTCCTCAATTTAGAGCTCTAATTTTACATAGGAGTGGTCGGAGAATGAATTTGCCCCTATTTCAGCCTCTATATAATTCAGCGATCGAGATGTTAGAAAAAGTCGATGCGAGAAGCCGTTTGAAATTGGCGAGAGTAGCATGTATACTCACAGTTTATCTGATTGGTTATGCGTCAGGGATCTACCAACTGGTACTCCTGTTTTATAGCGTCTAAGACTTTTTTAGTTTTTGGCTTCAATTGCTTCTTATTCTTATTGGAAGTGTCTTTTCTCAGGTCTTGGATACAATTGAAATCCCC
Source organism: Triturus cristatus (assembly GCF_964204655.1). Classification (NCBI taxonomy): domain Eukaryota; kingdom Metazoa; phylum Chordata; class Amphibia; order Caudata; family Salamandridae; genus Triturus; species Triturus cristatus. The sequence continues at coordinate 627,053,900 of NC_140584.1, read as the reverse complement.
TCCTAATATGACCTGCCCAGGTGTCCCCTTAAATTGCTCACTAACCTCCGTTAGAGCTGAGGGATGATCTATTACTGGGCCGTAGTAGTTCACAAAATTTAGTATCGTCCCATTTAATTTCACCATGACCCATAACCATCTTCCGTGAGGGCCTCTCCGGACTTGAACAAACTCCCATGCCATACTCCTACAAAAGTAAATAGCTACACCTCTTTTGGCCATCACAGCAGAAGGTAAAAGGCATTTGAAAAGACTCTGGGGAAATAGAGTTTAGGAGAATTTGTTTTAAGATGGGTTTCTTGGAGAAATAAAACTTGCGGTGTAAAAGAAGCCAGCCACCTTATGAGCTCTCCATACTTTTGTTTGTTTAACATACCATTCACATTTAGCAACATAATGCAGCATTTACTAGCCATTACTACAGTTTTTCTTACCACACATTTTTTTTTTATCTCAGAACCCTGTTTTCCTTGCCCCACTTGCTACTTCTCTTTTTACTGCTATACCCTTCCCAAACACAGCCCTCCACCCCACTAAGCCCCCTTCCAGAAATGTGGAAAGCCACGCTAGTCACATCTCACCCCCCACTTCACTTGTGGGTGTCATGGAACTACACCCTAGGTGACCATCCTCCCCCCAGCAATGGAGAACTTCAGCAACATGCTATATATGCTTTCACTTTGGAGAAGAGATCTCTTATAGCTGGTCCTGAGCATCCTTCAAATTTGAAAACATATTAAATTTCCCCCTCACGAGGACCCGCAACTTGGATTGTTGGGCTATTGAAGCCTGTGCCTCTTGAGCCTCAAAAAGATAAAGAAGTTTAACAAACTCTTTACGCCTACGTGCGGCCACAGCTGACATAGAGAGTATGCGACATTTTGAAACTTCATTGATGGAAAATTGTCTCTGCTGTATTGCCTTAGCCAGAATCTTTTTTTTAATGCGTTAGTCAGCAAAATTAATCAATATGATACATGGAATCTTCGAGTTGGGCAGAGGGTGTGAGGGAACTCTATGCGCCCTTATAATTGTAAGGTCTCCAGTGAGTTCGGGCAAAACCTTCTGCTTAATAAAAGACTCTACCCATTGGAGTGTTTGAGATACCTCACTCCCCTCAGGAACCCCTACTAATCGTAGGTTTGACCGTCAAGAGTGATTTTCAAGTTCCTCGAGTTTATTCTCTAGAATATTTTTATCTTTGGTAGCTTTGTTTACTCTCAGAAGCATTGCACTCATTTGATCTTCCAACTGGGCGATCCTTGATTCCGCTTCTTAGATTTTTTCTGGAAAGTAAGCTACTGCTTATTCAGTTTTCCCAAGACGCAGGTGAAGAGAGGCTATCTCGTTTTCTTGGGATTTCTTCATTTCCCTTATCTCTTCCAAGATAAGATTCAGCATGATCTTGATATCAATCTATTGAGTGGTGGTTCCTTCTATTAAAGATTCCCAAGATTCCGAAGTGTCCTGCTGCACTTTTCCACCATCCTTTTGAGCTCCCAAGTCACTCCCATCCCAAAGAAACCCAATGCTGTCTTAGCGGATTCTAACAACTTCTGTCCGATCACCAGTATCATGATGCTAGCTAAACTGCTCGAGAAATGGGTCCACACAGCTCTGCAACCATATTGAGAAATTTCAGCTTCTTGACCTCTACCAGTCGGGTTTCAGAGTGGGGCACAGTACTGAAACAGCACTAACTCACATCGTTGATGACGCCTTGAGATCCCTTGATCAAAATGTCCCTTGTCTTCTGATACTTCTTGACCTGTCCTCAGCATTTGAAAGCATCAAACATGAAAACCTAATTGCTCTTTTTCAATATAGGATGGGATTTTCGGGACCCTGTCTTACACTGGTTTGCCTCTTTCTTACAGAACCACACCCAAAGAATCAAAGTTAACCAATCCCTTGAACCAGTACCCCGGTCACCATTGGAGTACCTCAATGCTCCACACTTTCGCTCGCTCTTTTTAACTTTTTTATGGAAGCGCTCTCCATAATTCTGATCCGCTCTAACATCCAGTACCATATGTATGTGGATGACACTCAACTATATTAACTAGATTGCTTCTACCAAATGACATAAAAACTCTAAATGATGCACTCCTAAAAACTGAACAATGGTTAACTCATAACCATCTATTGTTGAATACTCTCAAAACTGAATTCTTTCTGATTGCCCCCTGCAACCACTCTTCACCTACCCTGGACTGACTCTACCATCTTACTGCGCTTAAATGCACTCCTCATGTTGTTGACTCGGCTAAATCTTTAGGTATAACCTTCGATAAATACCTAAATATGCAAGATAATATCGGTGCACCTGTTAGGGGAGGCAATCTTCAACTCAACACTCTTAGGAAAATCAAGCCTTTCCTTCCACATGAAGACATCCAGCCAGCTGTACAATCCCTAGTTATCTCACGCTTGGAATATGGTTTGGTGACCCTTGCTGGGCTACCTAAAACTAGTTTGGCTCCGCTTAGAGCCACACTAAACACTTCAGACAGGCATATCACGGGCTCAAGAAAACACGCCCACATCACGCCAGAGCGAATTCAACTAAACTGGTTGACCATTGAAGTGAGGATCAGGTTCAAGATAGCGTGCCTGATGCACAAAGCTATTCATCACAACACCCTTATATACCTGGCAAAAAAACTTGAGCTATCGGGCTCGAGTCGGAACTTAAGAAGCTCTAACACTCTATTATTGAAACCTCCCAAATTCAATTAGAAGAGAACTTACAATCGTGCTTTCTCTGGTCTTGCTCCAAGAATATGGAACGCTTTCCCCCCAGAGATCAGAGCCAATTCATCTACTGCCGCTTTAAAAAAACATGTCAAATAGCTACTCCTGAATGACCTTCAATGGCATTAACATGGATATTATCTCAATCTACTTCTTTCTCCGGTCTGGATACTCTTTTTTAACGTACTGTTTCAATTGGATTTACGTTTCTTCTCTGCTGAAACCTTCCTGGTCCCACTAGTCGGGCTGACTCCCCATGCCCCCCTTTGGCCTTATGTGTTCCCCCCTTGACCTTTTGATTGTTAAGTTGTCTCTTGTGATCCATTTTGTCGTTGTACTCATACTTATGCTACTTTGTACAGTGCTCTGATACCCGTACGGGTCATGTTCGCTCTTTATAAAACATTTCAAATAAATAAATATTTGTCAGTTTCACTACCTCTCATGTGGGAGACTGAGGTTCAACCCCTGATAGCCAGGGTCCCAACCTCTGCTGAGTTCACCTAACATTAGCTCTCAACACTTGGGAAGACTGAAAACCGTGGCATCAGGGCTGGAATGCCAGTTTATTCCATCTGGAAATTTCCTGGAAGGTTGACTGGTTTGGTGCCTCTGCCACTTTTTGCAGCTCGCCTAAGTTAGTTACAGTAGGCACAGCTGGTAGTTCAAGAAACAGAGGAGAGAGAAAGATGAGAGAGGAGGATGGGAACATGGTTGGTTTGTATATTCTTGCCTTGGCTGCTTTTGGTTCCCATCTGTAAATCGGATAGCTAAAAAAGTGACCCACATTTTCACATCAGGTGTGTCTAACTTCTGCACTTAGGAATTTGCAGCGTATGTTTTGAATTATTATAATGCAGGAATATCTCAGGTATACTTGTCAGCGGCAGTAAATCATAACATTTGGATCTCGATCATTAGAGTGCATTTCCTTTTGCTCCCCTTACTTGAATATAGGAGAAGCTTCAAGCTCTGGCTTGTGTCAAAGGGAGAGTTATGCACACGCAGTGTCTTTGTGAAGTGTTTGTGTTTCATTCCATGAGCTACACCCTCAGGGCAGCAGTGGGTATGGCACACACTGGGAGTTGAAATTTACTATTCTCAATCAAATCACTTTTATTTCACTTAAAAACCCTTAAAAGAATATATACAACATATGCATCACACAGTACTGATTAAATGGTGTCATTCACAGCCAATCCTTGTTACTATTGAATGCAATCTATTACATCAATAAAATCATTGTTTAAAAAACAGAGAATCAGTCCCCTTTTTTACCACACAAATCCTACTGCTATAAAATATCTACTTAAGCTAAAAAGGGAGGCCCTTATTTAGATGTCAAGCGGACCGCCACCGACAGGCCATTGTTGGTGGTCTGCCTGACAATCAGGCCATTGGTCCGACCGCCAGATTACAATGCCGGCGGTCGGGGCATTGATGTTGAGGGGAAAGACCGCCACCTCCAACAGGCTCAAGAAGCCCATCGAGATTTTGGGCGGACTGCTATCACTGCCATGAGGGTGGTGCCTGTGTAGGCACCGCCGTAGGGATTAGGATGTCCCTTTGCAACAGCCTTTTCATGCAGGTCCCAATGACATGGAGAGGCAGCTGGGAAGGGCCTTTGGGGCCCCAAGCAGGGCCCCTGTCCCCCCGTGGGCCACTGCTAAGTGGCCAGGGGGCACATGGGGTGCCCCTTCAAACATCCATGCACCATGTGACAGGCACCACATGGTGCCTGGCAAGCGGATATTTGAAAAATTACTTTTTCTACTGCGGCTTGTGCTTGGCCCTTTTCCAGGCCGCAGCACTCGCTGCAGTAAAAAGTCAAAAAGTACTTCATTTCCAAGAAATATATTCTTATATGAAATATTACACAAATTTCTAATTCATAAAAGGAAAAAACATTAAAAAAACCACAATTTTAGTAGTCTAAAACAACGCTACTTGCAGATTATGCAATTTCCACCATATAAATATTAAAAAATAATCCTGGCCCAATTCAATCTATTGTCCAAACCTCACATATATTTAAAATCTCTCACTAAAAAATTATAGAAAAATAATCAGTATAAGAACATTAATTCTGCCCCAATTGCATTTTAACATGCAATGTGCGTTTAACCAATATCAAGTCGTACGTTTACCCCAATCGGGATTCTATGGTGCAATATGTATAGCAGCTTTTCACAACCTTCCTATTTGGGGATCCACTATTTTACTTAACATCACCTTGCTGAGTAATTACATCCATACCTACCTAGATCTCAAACTCTATGGGGAAGATAATGCCAATTGGGATCTTATGATTTTGCATAAATACTGACCAACGGCGAAAGGTACATCTTGGAATCTAAGAATGTAAATCAGCTCTAACCCCGCATCCCAAGTTTGAATCCCATATTTTGTAAATAGAGGTCGGAGGATCTTCTTCCTTGCCTCCATGATCCATCAGTAAATATCTCACTGAATATTTCCTCCCTCTCTTACAAGGGCACTGGCTATTGTTCTTAACAACCTCGTTGTTTTTTTTAATAAATCTTTTTATTCAAAGGCTGCTCAGCACATAGCAATACATGTAAAATATGAAATACTAAGGGCCTCATGTACGTAGCCGAATACCGGTCGGTAACGGCCGATTTTCGGTAATTATACCGTTACCGACTGGTATTTAGGCTTGTGACATGTAGGGGGCTCATTTCTGTATTCGGTAATTTACCGAATCGGTAAAATTACCGAATCGGTAATTTTACCGATTCGGTAAATTCCGAATACAGAAATGCGATGTAGGGGGAGTGTGTGGGTGTTGTTTGGAGTCGGTATTTACCACCAACTAATAGTTGGTGGTAAATAAAGAATCGATGTGTATAAGCATTTTATAGCGCTTAGAAGTGTGCAATGTGGCAGACATACATGCCCTTAGGGCATGTATGTGTGCCACATGTGCACACATGGCCGAATCAGGGGCGCAACAGGGTGTCAATGTGACACCCTGCCACCCTTGCATGTGCTCCCCCATTACCGAATCGGTATTTACCGATTCGGTAATGAGACATACCTTCCCATCAATGGGAAGGTATGGCTCATTACCGAATCGGTAAATACCGATTCGGTAATTACCGACTCACTCCGATTCGGTAACATTTACCGAATTTTTACCTACATACACTTTACCGATTCTGAAATACCGAATCGGTATGATTCGGTATTTTAGAATCGGTAAAGTGTATGCCACCTACATGAGGCCCTCAGTGTAGGACAATTGTGGGTGCTACAGACTACATTCATCTGCCGCAGTGCTTACCGTGAAAGATATAGTGAACATACATTGCCTTCGGCGCTATATACTACCCCAAAGCAGGTTCAGAAAGAGAGGTTTTGCGATCCTATTTATGCCCCAGCCCCCACCCTCCTCAGGCCCCCCCATATTGTGCCCAGTTGCCCCATACTTCCTCGTACTTGCGAGGACAACCCCAACTCTGGTAGACCTTGCGTTCCGCTAGTTGACACCAATCTAAATCTTTCTTCCAGTCCCGAATATCCAGGAGTCTAGTCACTCCCCATGCTTTAGCAATGTTTCCCTTAGCAACCCCGCTGCCAGCGTCAACCACAGTCTGAGGTATCTGGGCCACTTTTCTTCCTTAGAAATACCCAAGATCAGCCATCTAGCCGCTAGTGATACCTCCAGGCTCATAACCGCCATCATGACTGCCGTGACCTCCCTCCAATAGCTCTGGATCGCCGGGCATTCCCAAAGTGTGTGGAAAAAGGTGCCCACTTCTCTGCAACTCCATACACATTGGCCCGAATTGCTTCGATCACCCATGTGGTATATCCTAGATTGAGATTAGTAAAATTAGTATATCCTAGATTGAGAATAGGAAGATCTGTGTAAAATACGTAGTTGTTTAAGACGGAGGCAAGGCATTATAGCTATTTCCCTAGGGCTTTGGATGGGCTCCCCCAGTCGTCATCTTCTATAAGCCCTAAGTCAGCCTTCCAGGCTTCTCTCAGCGAGCAAAGGAGATCCGGTGAATTGTTCATTATCTTCCGGTAGACCACAGAGAGCGCTTTGGCCGGCATTGGGTCCAGCAACAATCGGTCTTCCATGGGCGAGTACTCCGGTTGCTCCCTCTCAGGTAGGTGGCACCTCAAAGCGTGTCGCAATTGTAGGTACTGGAATCTCTCCCCCTGTGCTATATCATATTCCGCCTGCAGGTCCTTGAAGGACAGAATCCCCGCACCTCCCCCAGACATCCCCTAGTTTCTCTATCCCTATCAGACTAAACCTGATGTGACTTTTTCAATTTCCTTACCTCTCTAAAGTCTTCACTATCCCATAGTTGGGTCATGGCGGTCAATTTGCCTTCCCATCTCAAGCACCTGTTGTCATCAAGCCATCACAATTGCTAGAATATGGCTCGGAAGTGTACCCCTCTTTTTCCTAGTATATAGAATGGCAGGGTATCCCCGATTACTGATTGTCTGACGGTCGATCTTAAAGGCTGGTTCCTCTCTATTCCAGAATATCCACTCATTGATTACCATCAGTTGGGCAGCCAGTAGTATGTGCGAAGGTCTGGAATCTCCAACCCTCCTTCAAACACTCACTTCTGCAGCTTTTGGAGGGATATGCACAAGTTGCCTCTATTCCAGAGAAGTGTTCGAAGCTCACTGTTAAACCTGGTAAAAAGATTGTCTGCCACCTTATACAGGGTATTTTGGAGGACATATAGCATGCCGGGAAGGGCCATTGTTTTAAAAAGGGATCTGCAGCGCCCTCCAGTGGGTTACATCTGCTTGGAGACGCTCCGACTGAATGAACAAGTTCTGATGAAGGAAGTCCTCCGCGATCCTGATTTGTCCCAATTGATTTTGATAACCCGAGTAGCTCCCGAAGAGGTCAATCATGCTGCTTGTTACTTGCTCCTTGCCCGGTCATTTCTCGTAAGAGCCCCTTGAGGGTGTGCCATCAGCTTGCTAGCTCCCATATTGTGGCAGATCGGGCAGATCCATTTTTTCCCAAGCCTGGCATTTGCAAGATTTTCAATATTGTGCAAAGTACATAAAGTGCAAATAGTATCTACATCAACATTATTATACGAGCAAGGTTTCGAACCGAAATTTCATATATAGTATTTCTGCCAAATAAGGTTGGACAGCATCCAAGTATTCTTCAAAGCATGGGTTCGACTTAACTACAAGAAATTGAAAGGTCAGCCTACCTAAACTAGGGTTTTGGTGAGGGGAATTTAGAACATACTTCTGATATGTCTGCTTTGTTTTTATTTTTTTTATTTGATGTTAATGTTTGGGGATCATGGGGGCGCTAGCGAGCCCAGAGCAAGATGGCTGCACTGTAGTGTAGCTCTGCTGGTCGAGCTGACTATCTGTCAATTATCCGAACATATTGGCGCCATCCGTGGCCACCAACGACTGCTACCTGCCACTGAAGTGTGCTGGGCTGAACTGGTACAAAAATCAGCGCAGTCCGCTGTCTCTGCCCCGAGAATCCGAGTTTGTACTGGCGGACCGCGCTGGAACTAAACTGGCGGCTGCTGGAGGATCCGACTAATGACTCTGGGGAAGGACCTGCGCTGCCTGGTAGTGGGCGATGTGCTGGGGTATTGAAGCAGAACAGGTACTCACATGACGCCGACTGCTGGTGGTTCCCCTGGGCCGTGCGGTGATCGCTGTGTTGTGCCTCGTGGTTGCTGGCGGCCCCAGTGACATCCCTCCCGGAGCCGGGTGCGGCTGCTGTCTGCCTGCTGCTGGGGTCCGGAGCTGCTGCGGGACTCCTACATCGGACGACGCAGCAGAGATCTCGCCCTAGGACCTTGCGCGGTGTTGAGGAGTTGGAGGCCTCCGGAGCGGTGAGTCCCTGGCTGTCCTGGTGGCGTCCTGGTGGGGCGGAGCACCAGCTGCTGTGACCCGCTGGGAGCAGGCCACCCGAGGAGGACTGCGCTGCTCTCTGGGCCCTGCGGACTGGGGCCCCCTGCGGCCGCCGGCAAGTCCTAGGATGGCTGGAGGGGCCTATGGTGCGTCTGGATCCCAGCTGAGGCGGCCTCTGATGGGGGAGACTGGCTCTGGATGCTGGTGAGTGAGCGCTGGTGGGGGCATCTGGGGCGCGCCACACCTTTGGCGCGGCGGTGGATGGTGCGGCCTGAGGGGACCCCCTGGAATTATTGCGGCCTGCTAAAAGACATATAGTACACTGGGCCATCCGGGAGAGCACATCCTAAGCAGCGTGACGAATGAGGTGGCCCTGTGGGGATATGTGGGCCCAAGTGCAGTAACTGGGCAGCTGATGATCCCTGGTCGGGCCGGATGATCGCGGTCCTGATTGGGGCTGTGTAGGCCACATTACAATTGCACCCTGCACTCCCTACCTCCCTGGGGGAAACAAGCTCGCTCAGGCACAGGTGCTTAGCTATATCTCTGCCCTAGTAAATAGCGTGGCTGCAGGCGCTGATTGCTCGTTCCTTCTGCGACTGCCCTCCTTATCAGACGGTGGGGAGCTACAGGCATGTGTCGCACGGATAAACAGCAGAGTAAGCTTCAGTTCGAGGCTAAATCAAGTACCAAAGCTCCTACACCTGCCACCCCTAGTTCGGAATCGGAGCTGGAACAGGGCCCGACCACACGGCTGGAGCAAATGATGCTCAGTATGCAGCAAAGCTTCCAAACTATAGGTGCAAAAATCGATGGTTTAAATCTCTGCATGGACAGTATGGCCTCGAGGCTTGATAAGCATGGTGCGCAAATCGCGGAGGCAGTGATCCGCATCTCAGCGGCGGAGGACCGGATGGAGGCGGTGGGACCTCATGTGCCACTATGCAGAAAGTACTTGAAGTCATAAAGGCTAGAAGCAAGGACATTGAAGATCGCTCCCGAAGGAACAACCTGCGCATTATTGGGGTGGCCGAAACTACCAACACTGGTCCCATGGAACTGTATGTTGAGTCGATGCTCACGGCACTGCTGGGCGCTGAACATTTCTCTAAGGTGTTTATCGTAGAGCGCGCTCACCGCTCCCTGGCCCCTAGACCCATCCTGGGAGCCCCGCCGAGACCGATAATTGCCAGACTCCTTAATTATAGGGATAGAGATGTGGCTCTCCTGCTGGCCAGGGAGAAGGGGAGGCTTGACTATCAGGGAATGAAAATAGAATTGTTCCCGTATTTCACTATAGCAGTGCAGCAGGCTCGACGTGAGTTTCAGGCTGTGAAGAAAAAGCTGCAATCCCTTCAAATTCCCTATGCTATGCTCTACCCGGCCCGCCTGAGGATACAACACGATGGGAAGGCGTGTATCTTTACGACCCCAAAGGAGGCACTGCAATATGCCCGTCGGTTGGAGCGGCAGGAATCGGCAGGCAGGAAAAATGGACATTCTGGTTCAGATGACTGAATGTGAGGCGCTAGGTTGTCCGGGCCACTTATTGCTGCTCTGCCTGGCATTCTTCTGGCTCTTCACTGTGTATATTGACTAATGTGACATTTCCACTTTGAGTGTGCCATGATTGGTAGCTGCTGCTCCGGGGTACTGGCATGGGGGCACGTTTAGAATACTATTCTACACCTAATGATAGTACCAGGCAAATATGGTTGCAGTTTGCATTTTTGTGTAATCCACGAGGTGGCTGCCAATCTCCCTCTAGCTCGACCCCTCCCACCTATGCGGGGGGCCAGGAGCCTCTAGTGACCCCTGAAATGGGAATTCCCGGCAAAGTTATTGGTATATGTTGGTGCCAGGTTGGCGCCTTTGTTGGGGGCACTGTTTTTTTTTGCTCTCCATCTATTATGTGCTAGGAAAATGCGAATGTTCTGTTTCCGTTTGGTTCATACAAGGGAATGTATGTGGCAGTGGTTATTGGGCGCAGTGGGGGGATGGGGTGGTTGGGGTTCTATGACTCAATGTGTTGGCGTGGTGCAGATTCTAATGATGCATGCTATATGGTGCCGCGAGTGTGGCTGTTGTCCAGTTGTCTTACTATGTCCCAGAGTACGCTGCTGTGGTAGTTAACAACAGGTCAAACCTTACTTGGCTGAGCTGGAATGTCAGGGGCCTTAACAATGCTAAGAAAGTGCGGCAGGTGTTAGCCTATTTAGACAGGCATAATGTGCAGGTCGCACTGTTGCAGGAGATGCATCTCACGCAGCAATCCGCCTTGAAGGTCGCCGCTGGGTGGGCAGGGGTGAGGCTAGCTGCGTCCTACTCCTCGTACACTCGGGGGGTCATGATACTGGTCAAAAAGAATGTGCCCTATACGCCTATCCAGGTGGATGTTGATACAGAAGGCCGATACATCATAGCTAGGGGTACGCTCTATAATACACCTTTAACTATTGTTAATATATATGGTCCAAATACGGATGATCCCGCTTTTTTTGACACTCTGTTGGGCAAACTTTCCAATATCTCCTGTGAGACCATTATATGTGGTGGGGACTTCAATGTGGTGCTTGACCCTGCGCTGGACAGAAAAACAGCAGTAGTTTATCCCTCCCGAAGGGCCACAGGTGTAGTACGAGAGGGAATGAGGTCATTGGGGCTTGTTGATATCTGGCGGCAGCGGCATCCACAAGCTATGGAGGGAACATGTCATTCATATGCGCGGCAGGCTTGGTCCCGTATTGACTATTGGCTGGGAACGCCGGATGTTTGTAGTTGGGCGGTACAGATAAGGCATTTACCTAGACCATTGTCTGATCATTCTCCAGTGGTGCTAGATGTGATGCTGCCCTCTCGAATTCCGCCTCCCTTTCAGTGGCGCTTGCAGTACTCCTCCCTTCTGGATCCGATGTTTACAGAAGGGGTTCGAAAGGCTATAACAGATTACTTCGCAGTAAATACAGGGTCAGTTACGACAATGGAGGCGTTATGGGAAGCGTTTAAGGTGACCATTCGGGGGGAATGTATAGGTCTGCAGGCTGGAGTCTTAAAGTATCTCCGTTGCACCATGGGGGTACTGGAGAGGGAGATGGGAGATCTGGAGCGTTTATATAGTGTTCTGCCTAGCCCAACCGTCCTGGCGCAAATAAAGGAAAACATTTTATGTATAACGACACTGCTGAACAAGAGGTTAGGCATCTCTCAAGGCGCAGTAAGGCGCGCTATTACGGAGAGGGTGGACGGCCGGGGAGGACGCCTGCTGCCCGCATCCTTGATCCGCATCGTAGGGCGCCGGTAGTGCAGAGCATTAAGGTGGATGAAGATGTGCGGCATGATGCTGACGGTGTCTTGCGGGCGTTCTCTGATTATTACACTGAAATGTATGATCGCCGGCCGACGGCTAGTCCTGATGAACTAGAAAAATATCTAGAAGATATCGGGCTGGTGTGGTTATCGCGCAGACAGCAAGAGTTTCTGATGCACTGCCTAACGCTGGGGGAAATACAAGATGCTATTAAAGCACTACCTGGTGGTAAGGCGGCGGGAACTGACGGGCTGCCAGCTGAATTTTATAAAGAGTATGCTGACCAGTTGGCACCATGTCTGCTGTAGCTTTATGAGGAGGCCTACGAGACCCAATGTTTGCCGCCGACCCTCCGGGAGGCACTGGTGGTCACCCTTTTGAAGCCTGACAAGCCGCCTGATCAGTGCGACTCATACCGCCCATTGTCCCTAATAAATACTGATTTAAAATTTTGGCAAAGGTATTAGCCACGAGGCTCCATCTTCTCCTTCCGGTTATGGTGCTCCCGGACCAGTCGGGGTTTATTCCCACTCGCTCCACGTCCCACAACTTATGTACCATATTCGCGGTCATGCATGTATTGAAGCCCACACTTCCGGCAGTGGCAGTGCTACTTGACGCTACAAAAGCGTTCGATTCTATAGCATGGTCCTATATGATTGCAGTCCTTCATCGTATGGGCGTCCCGTTTGTGTTCACGAACTGGATTAGATTGCTGTATACTAAGCCGGAAGCCAGAGTTCGAATTAATGGTCATCTCTCTGACAAATTTACGATTCACCGGGGTATTCGGCAGGGACGCCCGCTGTCGCCCCTGCTATTTGCGCTTGTGCTGGAGCCCCTGGCTTGCATACTGCGGCAAAGGCACGCTGCGTCGGCATTGTGTTTTTTTCAGAGACCGCTTGCAGTTTCCATGTATGCGGATGACATGGTGCTGTATGTTCGTGAGCCAGCGCAGTATCTGGCGCCGCTTATCCGTGAATATATTTGGTTTGAACGCTTTTCTGGCCTTGGAATCAACTGGTCCAAGTCCACTATATTGTCTCTCATGGATAGCACCCAGCCCTTTGATATGGAGTACCCATTGGTGTGGGGTTCAAAGGCTGTTAAATACTTAGGAGTATGGCTGCATAGGGATCCGCAGACGGTCATTCAAGCAAATTTTGGCACAGCTGTTACCAGACTGGAAGAGCAGGTGGCTCGTTGGATCAAGCTGCCGTTCTCCTTCGCGGATCGCATAGCATTGTTGAAAATGATCGTGCTTCCGCGCTTTCTATATTACTTTTGTAACATCCCAGTGCGTCTTAACGAACACTTTTTTGGCACTCTTCGCTCCCTCCTGATCACACTGGCATGGGGAGGGAAGAAATCCCACCTTCGGTGGGAAACGCTCACATTACCATATGACCAGGGTGGGTTTGCGGCACCGGATTTCTATCTCTACTACTTCTGTGCACAGGCGCAGTACGCCTATTACTGGCAGCATGACCCTGCATTCATCCCGCATGTGGCTGTGGAGGCGGGTGCAGTCCATCCTCTACCCCTTAAGGCGATGGTTGTAAACACGCATACGGTATATGAGAAGGGAGATTTCGACACGGTGCAGACTATCTCAAGCGCCTGGCGAGCATTGGGGCAGCGTGCGGGTAAATTACCGCTCTATGCTCCAAGTATGCCATTGCTCCATCATTCTGACCTCTCGGTAACTCAAGAGACGGGTACACTGCGAACACTGGCGGAGATGGGATTTGGCGTCATGACGGACGTGTTCCCTGGGGGCCAGTTTATAACATCAGTAGACCTGGCGGCCCGTGGTGAGGTCTCGACCATGCAGCGCTTTGTATATGCTAGGTTGCGCTCTGCCATGCGTGCATTTAATCCGCACTTCCCCTCTGAACCGCCGACTCTTGGGGCCCTGCAGCTTCTTTATACGGCTACCTCTAGAACTCGGCTGGTGACAAGGCTCTATAAGGCATCCCAGCGTGATAGGGTATCTGTGGGGACTACGGCCCTGGAAAATTGGAATGTGGTGCTTCCGGAACATCTCACGGAGGAGGAATGGCTTGATAGCTGCAGCTTGACGGGCCGCCTGACGCCGAATGGCAACCTGCGCTTGGTGCACTTTAAGTATCTGCATCAGTTGTACTATACACCGGCGCAATTGTGTAAATTTGGGCTCCGACAGTCCGATGCCTGTAAGCGATGTGGTGCATCTGGGGCAGGGTTTTATTATCTGGCATGGGAATGTCCTAAGATATTTGCTTATTGGGGTGAAGTTGTGAGAGTGCTCGGTCTGATGATTGAGGAGATGCTGGACTGTCATCCACGGCTGTGTCTGCTGGGCGTTGGGACTAAGGTGCACCCTTCTAATAAAAAACTCATGCCCATTGCATTGCTCATGGCTAAGCAAAGAATCTCTCTCTGTTGGGAGAGCCGATTAGCTCCTACAGCAAAAATGTGGCTGCAAGACTTAGCATATTGCCGGGACCAGCTTGCCTGCTATGCGGAGGAGCTGCCAGCAGCCTCGAGGCCACGGGACATCTGGAAACCACTTACATCCTATCTGTTGTCGCTTAATAGTGATTGATGTCTAGACTGTAGATGGTGTGCTGCCCTGCTTATTTTTACTCTGTAGGTTGCTTCCCGACTTTCTGGCCTTGTCGTTCTGGGACTGCTTGGGGACATGATCTTGCGGCAATGTAAGTTCACTGTGACATCGCTAATTACTCTACTCATTGTATTGATGCCATGAATCTGCCACCTTGCATAATTTTGTATTGTATCTGAAATACATAAATAAAGTTTAAAAAAGAAAAAAAAACATTGTTTGGGGATCACTCCAGCAGGAGGAGAGATCAAGCTTGCCGAACCAAACTTGGACATGACGAAACCAGGGAAAGTAAAACATCTGTACAGTTCCAATAATTCTCTTAATCCCTCTCTACACTGCACCAATTCCTGCATTGGCCATAATCTTATCCAGTAAAGCATTGGTCTCACGCAGCTATATTCTCTATTTTTTTAATGTTTAAATCCTGGTAAATGGGTATCAGTGGCATGGATGTGGGGAGGTGTAATAGCTTCCTTATTAACTTTTTCTCACTTAATGTGAGTTGGTTAAGATTATCTACACCCCACAGCTTAGCCCATATAGAGCTGCTACCTTGTGCTTATAGACCTCGAGAGCCGGAGAAATTGCTTTGGATATGGTGGCCTGATGTTTTTGGATAATAGCCATTGAATTATGTGCGAGAACAGCTTTTTCTTTGCTTATGTGTGGTAGTGTTAATATGTGGGAGACATAAAGCCTAGAGTCAAGCATTACACTCAAGTAGCTAAAGGTTGATCCATACTCTAGTTTTTGCTCTTCAACAGTAATGTTTTTCTTAAAGGTCTTGTGTGGTTTAATAGCCATATATTTGGTCTTGCTAGAATTGATTTCTAGGCCTTTAACTGTCCAATACTTATTGAAGCTATGAAGTCGTTATTGCAGCCCCATCGGACGTCTCTGACACAAAGATGGTGTCATCTGCAAAGAGTAGTGCAGGAACTATTGTACATCCAGTGCTAGAATATTTAAGGAAATATGCAACTGTCCCAAAAATATACCAGGAGGCTATTTCTTATTCTGTTTTTCCACAAAAACTTTTAATTGAAATATTATCAAGCTTGACAAGAAAAACAAATTCCAGGCGTGAACTTAGATCAGACTGAACATGCAAAATCTGATATTTCATTTTCATCTCCCCCACCAAGCCCCTCACTCCTTACCCTCCCCCTCACTAACATCTAATCTACTCATTCCGACAGCTGCGTGTTCCTCACTAGGCACAAGGTGTAGCTCCACTGTCCCATGCTTCTCTGGTAAGTTGAAGTCATGCTGTCCCTTTTCAGGTGTAATACCAAAACACTTCCCTTCAATTCATCAGGTAAAGTGAATGTAATGATCTGGGACAATCCAGACCAGGGCCAGTATCTGCTAAATATTCAACCAGAAACTGAAACTGAGTATCAAATATGTGGGCCATTTCGTAGAGTCCCTAAGTACGTTTTCCCATGACTTACAAAGCCCACAACTTTCTTGCTCATTCATGTATTGTGGGTATCCTGGGTTCTTTCCACACAAGATTATCCTCCAGTCTTCTTTTGTCATAGTTTCATATCCCTCAGTACAGTATTATAGTTGCAGGGTCAGGTCCTAAGAGATAGCGATCACTCCTCTAATGTGGCTTAAAACTTATTTCCAAAATAAAGTTAATCTGGGGCAATCCCACCACCCATGAATCACATCCCCATCATGACCACACTCTCTCCAACACTGACCGTCAGACTGGCCATACATGTGCTTTATATGGTTCGGTGTAATGTACCACCACATCATTATTTTATATTGAGATTCCCTTTGTTGCACACTCGCCAGTATTTCAGTGGTATCGGGCAGGCCAAATTTGCTGCATATATAACCATTTTTGATCTACAGGCTCCTCCATGAGGAAGCCATTAATAGTAGAAATGAGACCCTTGGGACCGGTGTATGTAGTAAATGATTTTCTCAATCTGACAACGAGCAATTAGCTGACAACCTCTTAGTGGGATAGAGGGACCAATGACGCACCTGGAAATATCTCGGCCTGGGCGGTAAATTCCGTTCGGTTCGCGGAATTTGCGGAATTTGGGTAATTTCGCGTTCCGCGGAGAACGCGAAATTGGCCAAAAATCTGCGTTCCGCGATTTCGCGAAATTTTTTGCTTGTTCGCGTTCTCAATATGCGTGTTCGCGAGATATTTCACCCCGAGCACGCAAACAGCGATCGCGAACAGGAAAAAAGTATCGCGAACAAGCAATTCCGCGTCTTCGCGGAATTTCTGCGTGTTCGCGGAGATTTTTTACCGTTTCGCGGAGATTTGCGTAACGCAATTCCGCAAATTCCGCCCACCCCTAGAAATATCTCAGTAGTTATGTCTTTAGACATCTGCGCTCCAAAGTCTAATGTGTACTTCTAGAAATCCTTGATCAAACCCCCTAGGAAGAAATCCCTTAACATTCTACAACTCTCCGAGAACCATTTCAAGAAGACCTCCTTCTTCATCCTTGGATGAAATCTATGTTGCCTTGCAGGGTTGTAAAACTGTATGGAAACGTGGTCAATTTAGAAGTCTTGGCAAGAAACCCATATCCCAAATGAGGTTTTAAGTATTTCGGACAAAAGCAAATTGACGATCATGCTTGTTTCGGAAGCCATGGAACCGTCCAGGGTGTCGTTCCTGTAGCCTCTGCATCATTTGTACCCAATGGCGTTCTGTTTCGTAGAGGGGCCATTCATAGAACATTCAGAGCTGGGCAGCCTGGTAATATTTTCGAATATCTGGAAGTGCCAGTCCTCGCTTCCTTCTGGAAGCTCGCAATACCATCCTTGACACTTGTGCTCGCTTGAACCCCAGATAAAATGTTCAATGGATTGCTTTAGGAGTTCTAATTCACACTCCAGCATTTTGACTGGTGGGGCCTGAAAAGGGTAGAGCAGCCAGCGCAGAATATTCTGCTTAATGACTGCCAACTGCTATTTATTATTCTAATTCAAGTCCTAGAATATTTTAGAGAAAGATTCAAATTATCCAAGTATTTTAAGAAATGGCTGAAAATAAGTACTTTTTCATTGTCAAAACTGCTTCCTGGCACTATAGAGATCAAGAAGAACTTACTCATGATGCCCTCTTTTTTAACTGCAACAAAGTTGTGTTATTTAACCTAAACAAACATTTTAAGAAGTCACAGGTTATCTAAGCTTTTTAGTGAAAAGAATGAATGAAAATGTTTTATCTGTATGAAGGTTTAGTGGCACTAACAGTCTTTTGGTGTCTGCATGTAGGAGCCATGATGTCTGTTTGGTTAATGCTAAGCTTCACAAATGCAAAGATATTAATTAATTTACATTACATTTTTATTGATACATCTCCACTAAAAAGGATGTGAATGTTGGTCACCGGTTGCCCCTTAATCACAATTTTGGAGTGTTCCTCTGTGATCTTGTGGTGATAGAGTTGGTCCTTATCTTTTCTTTTCATTCAGTCTCCCACATATTTATATTTTAGGCACAGACTCCTGTGATGCTAAGTGTTTACGTCCTCAATGCAATTTATGAGTCTTTCACCAACCTATTTGTCTAGGATCATATTAGTCATTTACCCCCTTGGATGGTGGGCCGGTTGAGACTTTCCCACTTTCTTTTTTCTACTTTTTACATCATATTTTTGGCTTTCTTTGCCCCTAGCTCACTGTCTATTTACTACCAGGGTGAGAGCGTCTGGCGGCCCGCCATACGTTCAGAGTCCCCTACTGTTTCCCCTTAGCTCACCTATCCTCCACTTGTGGGTACCAATCCCTGATTTGTTCCCCCAATGATCCCTGGAAGCCGTTCACCTGCCTCTTGTCAGTTACCAGTGTCCCACAGATGATCCATACAGGTGACAATCACTTTGCTGTAAACAACACTTTTTACCAGTGTACATCACATAAAAAATCTAACATGACATATTAGACAGAACACCTCCCATACATCCAACAGAGCACAGACATACCAGACAGTCGCCTATTCCAGTAATACCATTAGTTCTTCGACAGTGAAAGTAAGACATAGGAAAGAACACATTAGACAGAAGTCTTCAACACAAACCTTAGGCACACCAACAGCACTAACCACAATGGGAATATCTGCATCACAAAGACAAGAACACATAGGGAGAGTCATTTAGAGTTTGGTGGAGTGGGTGAATGAGTATAAATTGGCAGTTTAGCCACCCTGCCAAACTCACGGTGTGCCCGCCTCATGCAGATGTGGGTGAAGCACCATTTTTATGTTGGTGGAGCCTCAGTGTGTTGTGCTGTTAAAAACCTTTGTTCAGGAAGCCAGTCCGTCCAAGGGCCACTGGGACATAGTAACAGCCTGCCCACAATTTTGTGGGGCAGAGCAGCGGTGACTATAACTCAATGACTGGGACCGCCAAGGAGTCATGGCTTTCCAAGGCAAGGAAATCAAACAATTACACCCGATATGCAGGGAGAAAACTCTGGGCTCTGCCAGGCTGCCTCGAAATGGGCCTCGAATCACTGAACATCAATTAGCTAAGAGTAGTGCTAGAGGCACTCTTGTGGTCTGACACACTGTGATGACCTTTGACTACCATTATTTTAATTGACTTTGGTGTGTTATTTTACCCTAGCCTGATTGTATGACGTCCTGCATATGCCTTGCTTCTCTTAAAGGTTTATTTCTTGTAATCTTGCAGTCTTTCAGTGGGAGCTGTCATGGAGTAGGACAGCCTTGTCAAGAACAGAACGTGTGGGATGTGCATTTGAAAGCATGAGAGAGAGGTGTGCAATGTACTTTTTGGTCTTGAAGTGCAATGTTCTGAGCAGTGGTGCACAAATGTGCACTGTGTTTTACATTGGCTTCGACTATGCTGGAGATGTTTCGCCTAGTACAGAGTGGAGATATTCCTCCTGAGTCCTGGAAGATGGCAAAGAGTGTTATATTTTTAAAGAAATGGAAAGTGGCGACTGACCCAGGGGCTTACAGGCCCATTACTCTGATAAATAGTAACATTAAAATTTATTCCAAGATTTTAGCAAATAGATTGGCATTAGTTATTAAAAAAATGGTTTCTCCCCAGCAACACGGCTTTGTGCCTGGTCGGGAAACTATCGATCATACTCGCCGGACAATCGCATTATTTGATTATACTAAGGTTACTGGAGACCCTATGGCCTTAATTCTGCTGGATGCAGAAAAGTCATTTGATAGGGTCTCCTGGCCTTTTTTATGGGCGGTCATGAAGTATAATGGCATTGGGGAGGGATTTATAAGAGCTATTCAAAGCTTGTATAAAGATCCAATTGCCAGAATTGCATTGATGGGAACTCAGTCGGGGATAATTAATATATCACGAGGCACGAGACAAGGGTGTCCATGTCCCCCCCTGTTATTTGCCATCTGCATTGACCCTTTAATTAGGAAGATTCTGGAAGATCAAATAATTCAATCTGTCCATGCTAGAGGGGGAATGTCAAACTTTTGGCATATGCCGATGACCTAGCCATTATAACCGCTGATCCCCACTCTGCTCTTGAGGAAATAAATAATCTAACATCGCAATTCTGTAATATATCAGGCTATCACCTGAATGAATATAAAACTCAAATTGTCATTAATGACAAAATTACTTTAGTCGATCAGCGGATAACACCAAGTGCTAGATACTTAGGCATCGAAATAAGCTCTAAAACCCAGGACATCATAGATATTAATCTGACACCATTAATACAGATAATCAAATCAGATTCCCAAAGAATGAATAAGTTACATTTGACATTAATTGGGAGAATCAATGTCATTAAAATGATATTTTTGCCTAAAATCTTATATTTTTTCAGAGCGATTCCTTTAGATATAAATAAAACTTGGTTTCAGAAACTAGATCAGTTAGTTTCATGGTTTTTATGGGCGGGGCAGCGCCCCAGAAGGGTTCTTAGATATATGACCTTAAGCAGAGACAGGGGAGGGTGGTCTGTCCCTAACTTTCAAATGTATTATTGGGCAACCGCGTTGAAACAGATGGGGGAACTGCTAAAAGGGGGCAATACGGGAGGTGAGGAAATATCAAATTTATGATCTAATTTATGGGATAGAAGCTAGAGGACTCCTTATGCGCCACACAGACTATGCTTATTTCAAGAGGGTTAAATTTAAGGTCTTGCTTGGTGCTTATAGGCTCTGGACAGCAGTCAGGAAAAAGGTTGGGATCGGGCGGTTGCGTATATATTCCCCTCTAGCAAATAATATTTTACTTCCGGAAATATTTCAAGATGTATATTTTAAATACTGGATTGAGAAAGGTATTTTGTGTATAGGGGATCTTAATTCTAAATACTGACTTTTGAGGCTTTAAAAGAGAGATTTGGGATCAAGAATAATTTTTTCTTTAAATAGTTACAGATAAGGGATTTCTTCACTAAAAAACTAATGTCCTGGAATAGAATTACTTTATTAGATTAGATTTTTGGGGGTCAATCTACAACATCCTCTTTATATAGACTCCTAAATGGGAAGATGGGCGATGATTTAGCCAAACATTTTGATAGATGGCAAACGATTTTACAAGCTGGGCAGGGAGAATGTGAAGATTCTCTCTTGTACAGCCAAACGACATGTATCTCTGCAAGTTTGCAGGTACAATGCTATATGACATGGTGCAATTTATATACAACTCCGGCGCGCATTCATCGATGAGGGGGGTCCTCGGGGATACACTGCTCTCGGTGTGGGTTGTTGGCAGCAGATAGCACACATATGTTTGCCACCTGCCCCAGTCTCTCTCAATTGTTGGCTAAAATCGAATCGCGTATAGAATCTATATTTGGTTATCTAGTCCCATTGACCCCCCCAGGTTATAATGTTAGGGATCTGTAGTCAGGAAATGGAGGAGGCCGCTAGGAAGTTGGTCTATATTGTAATGGCTGTATTGCGACTTTGTTTGGCTACTGCGTGGCTTGATCAGGATCCTCCTTCGATACATGTGTGGTTTTGTAAATTAGTATACTTTTACAATTGGGAGATTTCTGTGTTCAGGAGAAGAGGAAGTCGGGCAAGGGCCAAGGGGGAAAAGATATGTGAACCATTAACCAAGTGGTTAAATAAGGATTAACAGTTATGGTGATGTAAAGTACCCCTTTGTTTGTTCGGTCCATATTTTCTTTTTACTTTCTCTTTTTCTCTGTTGGGATCCACCGGGGTGGGGGGTTAAAATCAGATATGTCTTTTCCTTTTATGTATTTATCTGTAACATTTTATTTTTTGTCTCTAATGTCCTAATAAAAAACATTGAATTAAAAAAAAGAGAGATGAAGTATGTGATGCTATAAGCAGTGGTGCACAAATGTGCACTGTGTTATACATTGATAAGTATTATGAAGTTCTTACTATTGGCTTTGACATGGCCTCATGTCATCCTGAATTCTGACTCTGCCTGTCTTGAACTTTATCTGCGCGCACAGCCATGCTTGCAAGTTGTTTGGGTTAATCATGTTCAAGGATTGTTTTGTGAGAGATTGTTTAATGTACCCTGGAAGGCTTTCATGAGCTTTGTCAAGATAAAGGCTGGAACATGCAAGAACGTAGAGGGAACGTGGGAACTCCTTCCTGCCATGGAATGCTTGCTTGGAAGCTGGCCAGTCCTAGTAAGTTTCCTTGTGCGGGGAGGACAATTCTCAAACCTTCTAGTGTGTGTTTTGAGATTATAAAGCTGAGGGTTGACTTAGAAACCAGGATTTTCGAATCTGAATGAGGACAGACGCGTCTACTTTGGTACAGCAGACCCTGGTTGCTGAGGCTCTTATCCCCGGCTGTTGATTCTCCGGTCAGGAGTTGGCTAAGATTCAGTGTTTGCACCAGGTGAAGTGTTGAGTTTTGATTATTGCCATTGTAATGTGTGGCCAGTGGCTTTGATCATTTGAGGTGTTTTCTTTGTGATTTGGTGTATATATCTTTCTTATCTTTTGCAGGACGTCTTATAATATTTTCTTGAGTGTTATCTCATATTATTTGCTGCTTGTTTATTTATTAGTATTATTCATGCATTCAACTGGTGCATTTATCAAGTGTGTTAATATTGCTTACATATTAACATATATATCTCTATGTGTATTTGAATTTTGTGCATTTGGCATCTGGGAAAGCCTTTCTGTTAGAGAGCATTGTGTAAAATAAAACCTCAAGCCTTATTTTAAAAAGAGAGTCTTTGCATTTTGTAAAATAAAACCCTTTTTTAAAGGTGTTGTGTTGTGTTTATGTCTCCTGCTTCGCCGTGAGTGTTTGAGCCACCGTGTGGGAGATTCTGTATTATCTAAAAGGGGAAGCAAGACACTAAGGGGCAGATTTACAAGCCCCATGTGCCAATTTTGCGTCACTTTTAACATGGCAAAAGTGACGCAAAAGTGGCGCAAGTGGCTTGTAAATCTGCCCCTAAGGGACCGTAGATATATATAACCAGCATTAACCCCTTCAGCGCTGCGCGGATTCCCCCGCGGTGCTGAAGGGTTCGAGCGCGGGCGGGGCCATGACGGAACGGTTCCGTCATGAGCACAGCTCAACCGATGCTCATGACGGAATCGTTCCGTCATGAGCATGGAAGGGGTTAAAGCCATCTGGCCACAATTCTCTCTGGCTCCAAAAGCAGGCACCTACATTCCACTGAATAAGCATTGCAAGTCACTATACAGGCACACCATGATCATATCATAATTGTGCAACTTCGACTCTGGCCAGTAAGAAAAACCAGGAAACTGAGGGAAGTATAAGTGCCACTAACATAGCATAAAGCAATTAGCATAACATAATATCAAAAACAGGGTGATACATAGAACATTGTGTTCATGTGTTGGTTCCAGTTGTAACCAGATTACAGAAACCAGGAGGCAATACGATATATGACCCATTTCATTTATTTTTGCATTAGATTTTCTGTAAGACAGTACTCACAGCAGGCAGTCACCACAGAGCACTTTACGGAAGGCTGAGAAGAGTTTATGTGGTCACTGCAGCTCAAAGGCAATGTCTGAAGTCGTACAGGCCCCTGGTCTCCCAATGGAAGGCATGTGTTGTATGGCTGAATCTGCCAGGGGGTGCTCTAGGTGTGAGGGAAACTCTGAGGTTTAGGATAAGTCTTCTGTAAATCCCCTGACAGGGGCAGCAAGATGGTAATGGCTTGGTGGAGGAAACCCAACTCATGATAGAGAGGAAAAATGCACCATTTACCACCAAGGGCAAGTTATAGCGCCGACCAGAACAAGCGCGTTGTGATTGGGTTCTCAACCTTACTCTTTCCCTAGATGCCCACATGCCGCTGTTTGCACAGGGAGCTCCTCGCACTTACTTGTGTTGGTGGGGATGCCGAATTTCTCAATCAGATCACTGGAATCTCGATCAAGTGCAGTTTCCGCTCTAGACGTCATAACGGGGGGAATCTGGCTAATGTAGGCAAAGAGCAGTGGGATGTTCTTGAGGCACAGCACATTCACTAGGGTCCCCACAGAGAAGGGAACTGGAGACTGCGTGTCCCTTTTTCTTCTCTGCATCTGAAAGAAAAATGTAAAAAAAGTACGTCACCTCGAGGGCGTCATTGTGAAGACCATATTTTCACAGCACCTCACCGGGTGATCTTCAATTAGGCTTTCCAATGCCTTTAAAGTGGAATCATCACGTAGTACAAGTAGGTACGTACTTGTACGTATGTACAACACTGCTGAGTAAAGCCCATCTCAGTGCTGACCTTGCACATTGATACAATGTCTCCAAGGCGAGCCTCAAATGCTCCTCCGGTCTTAAAGTTGCTGCCTCAGTTGCAAAATAATACCCAGACCAGCTCATCAATAACGCCTTTGGGACAACATTTATCAGAATACTTTGCGAAAGTGAGTTTGAAAGAAAGAAGAGTTTTATCAGCAGATTTTTTAGAACCGGGCCAAAACATTAGCCTGGGTCTTTTAGTCCACTGTCTGGAGATAGCGATCTCCAATCTTTGAAGGGAAAGGGTTTAAAGATAGAAATTAAAATAACAAAAAGTCCTTGGTCAATATAAATTCCACCGTCAAAATGTGTGATTTAATCAACGTACTTTGATATAAGTAGAACATAAACATACTTCAGAAAACTCTTGTAATAACAAGAACAAGAAGTACTGTCAGGCAGGTAAAACAATCATTGGGAAAGCCAATAGTACTGGCCTTGGCAAGCTGATGAGATGGCTCAATATATTTTCATTTTGATTGCAGGCATGTATCACAGAAAGAAAAAAAGAACACCGAAATGAAAACATGCCAGCAAAAAAATGTGCCAGCCGTCTGCGTGGAAAATAAAAAAAAATACCATCACATGTTAATGTAATGGATCAGTAGGAGTGCTTGCCAGCAGGCAGATATACTTAGAAGAGGTTGATGAATACTGTTTTTTTTTAATGCACATTAAAGGAAAATATGATTCTTATTAGCACAAATAAAAGGTGCTAGTGGCTTTCAATTACTGTAAACTAAAATACAAAATCGGATACGAGTGGGAAAAAAAGCACTGGCAATGTAACCCTGGCACGGAAGCGCACTTCTTTTTATTTCGATATGTTTATA
The DNA here is from genome assembly GCF_964204655.1 of Triturus cristatus. Lineage (NCBI taxonomy): Eukaryota > Metazoa > Chordata > Amphibia > Caudata > Salamandridae > Triturus > Triturus cristatus. The sequence goes on along the minus strand of NC_140584.1, from coordinate 627,028,774 downwards.
TGACTAGGCAACATGCCATCATTCACAGTGCAAGAGAGTCAATGGCTTAAGTGAGTTGTCCATTGTCTGCAGTGATGGGTAAAAGCAAAGTGTGAACGAGCGGTAAACAGACAAATGGATGAAGACAGCTGACCCAAACATCATCTCTGCTTTTATATATAACATTTCTTTTATTGCATTTTCAAACGTTAACACAATACCAACATTGACTCCCAGTAAATCAACCCCCCTGCCTATGTATATATTTTCTATTTATGATTTTTAATTACATGTAGCTGGTGTGACAGTTAAAGCTACTTCTAGGCCATCAAGTTTGCACGTGGGTCATGCTCTCCGATGACGTATCACGGATATATGCAGATGATGTGTACCACTATGGAATGTACAATCTGTTATAACTATTTGAATGATCTATACGATGTACAATGTGTCTAATGTAAAAATGGCAATAAAAAAAAGTTTAAAAAAAAAAAAAAAAAAAAGCTACTTATGGCCAGACCTAAAAAGAGAAGAATATGAGAAAAACTGCTAATTTATCGTTATAAGGAATAACAACAGCTCAAAATCTTTCAGAACTGAAATTAAAAGCTAACTATGCAGGAAAGGTGAGGTGGGTATGGTGACATTTCAGAAAAATAAAAAGATATAGCTAAAATTGAGGCAGCCTTAGGAACTAGCATGCAGACAATCATCATTGATGAATCCATTATACAGAAGATGCTTGCAGCTGCTGTGACACCAGCATATTTAGAAAGTCTGTCTGTTCCTCCACTGCTGACAGACAGCAGTTGATTCAATCTGATCTTAGTATCTTCTGTGCCTCCTGCCATCGTATTCACTGGCAGGGCAACAGACCGCAGACTCCCATGATGGAACTCCCATTGAAAGCTCGGAAATCTTAGTGCTGATTTTTTTTGCTTTCAGCGCAGCAGAAAAGCACATCAGAGAGAAATGATAATCTGTTGTGAGTTACTGAATGTGCTGCTTGGTGGGTAAGAGGGGAGTGAGAGCTGTACATTTCCTGCTTCTTGTACTCGAAGCTGCATGACTCACCTGTCTCATCTGCACATTGGCTGTGTCCAAGATATTCTGGAGCTGATTAATCTGCGAGGTCGCCTCCTCAATTGATGGTAATGCAGCCATTTTGTCCTTTAGGGCCCCGGACAGCTGTGTGAGGCCAATTATTGCCATGTCAATGCTGTTCTGGAGTTCCAGCGGCAAGTACATCTAGGAAGCACAAGAAGAAAGTTGCATTCATAGAGCCATGTTAAAAATCTTCAAACCTTCCTCCTGCTGAAGGAAGGAGAATAACCTAATCACTTTAATGGCTATTGGTGGCAGAAGGTGCTAATGTGAATCACTGAAACTTTTACCTACAAATTCAGCTCAACTGGAGGTGAAGTGGCCTGAAGCAGGAGAGATTCTTCAGCAGCCCTATGCCTCTGAAAATCTGGTAGTGCTGGGACTGACATTTGACTGACTGTCCCAGCACTGCTGACATTTCAGTGTTGGTCTGTTCCCCACCCTATCAGAAAGGTTCAGTGCAGCTGGTGGAAGCACCAAACTTTAATAGTTTGTGTACCATAATGCACTTTGAGAGAGAAAAAAATATAGAGAGTTAGAGTGTGTGTGAGAAACAGAGAAAGAAAGAGAGAAAGAGGCCCCGGCTCTTGAAGAGACTTAAGGTTGGAACATAATGTTCTTTGCCAAACAAAGATTGCAAAGCCAATAGGTCTGGGTTTAATGTGCTAACGGAGGCAGAATTAGCAAATTAGAATGAAATAAGAGGAAGGGGGTCAGGAAGTATCGACAGAGATGACAATATTTGTAAAATAGTCCCTCATGCAGTTCAAAGCAAGCACTTGAGTTAAGGTGGAAGGATACACTGAGACAGCCAAAAACATTAGGTAGCAGATGACTACTCCAGTGGGCTGAGCTAAGAAGTAATTGAAAAAGTCTCAAGCCAATGACTAAAAGAGAATGGTCAAAGGAAATTAATTGATTGAAAGGGTCCAGATGTAGTGAAAAATCAGTTGTCCCCCCTGACAGCTCCTTTACCTCTGCAATCATGTCTATAATTTGGCATGGGTGAAGAGTCGAACTGTTCCTTCATTTGCAAAGGACAATGCCGCATGCCGTGAGGAAACAGCCCCTTAGGACTGCACCACCATACATTTGCTCCAGCACTATCTGTTTTAGAGGAGGGGTCACGGAAGGGCCTGAGGACCCTTTCTCTAATTTCAAAGTGCCCAGGCACACAGAAAGCGGGTGCATATGTCAATTGCACCCCTGGGCCTCTTTCCATAGTACAGCCCAGTCTGCATAAAAAGATATGAGAATGTTTGTAAAGGATACTTGTGCATGGATGTTTTTGCACTCCTTATTACAGCAAAACGTGGAATGAAGCTTCAAAAAGTAAGTCATACCTGGGTAAACCTGAAGCAAACACAAAGAGATAATGGACGGGAAGCAAACTTATCTGGCTTTCAGTTTTCTCAATGTTATGGCAGTGATGCAGTGGAAGCAATTCCCTGTTGATGCACATAAAGCTTGCTTTGTTTTCAGGTTCTAACTCCCTTTGGTGAAATGACATAAGCCAAAGCCTCCGCTTATAATTCCATGGGGTGTTGCTTCTCTGCCTGTAAAGTGTCATGTGCACACATATATATCTACGACCCTTTTGTTGTAGTTACTTTAACACTTAATATGATGTATTTGCCCTTACCCTGTAGACAAAGTTGAAAAGATCTACGTTCCTTAGCAGAACAATTGCCATTTGGTAGCCTTGTAGAGCCGACATGTTGCAGAAGACTTGAAGGGGCTGAGGCACCAGTGAGGGATCTTTACTGCAGGCGTACAGCTGCTGGAACCAGGCGATCATCTGCATGTGTGGAAAAGGAAGAGGAGACGGACAGCACATCACATTTTGGTCTGTTTTGGCAACATAAGTATTTTGCAGTGAATTACAAAATATTACAGATAGATGTTGATGGCAGATGATGTGAAATAGCCCCATTGAGCTTTCACATGTTCCTATATCCTCTTGAAACAGGCAAGTATTAAACAGTCTGCAGCCTTACCTTAGCAAAGCCAGTACTGTTGCTGCCACGAGTATTCTGAAGTCACTTTCTGTTTTGTTACCCCCTCTTCTGCTGGGAGGGGTTAACCTCTGTATTCACTAGACTTACTGGGACAAAAACTACATTTTATTTTTATGTTGCATTTGAGCATCCACACCCACCTAATCACAAATTACGACTTCTTATTATACTGTTAGGAAATGCAGCCTCACGTGCAGATCTTTTATTTTATTTAGGAATTTGAAGGAATCTTCATATTCATGGTAGAGTGGAACATTCCATAGCGGAGAAGAACTGCGGGGAGTCCGCCCTTAGGGCCTTATTTGGAGTTTGGCAGACAGGCAATCCTATGGCAATTGTAATGCAGTGGATGGTATGTCATCACGTTTTGATGAACTATTACATCCCCTAACTTTAAATAAAGTACTGAGTTCTATTCCACTGATAATCAGAATGCAGTGGTGTCTGCCTTTTTGTATTCCACCTACAGGACACAGTGGAGAACAAGAGTTGAATGCTTTTGGGTAAGCTGAAATATCAAACTGCACAGAACACTGAAAGTTTTTCCCCATTCGAAACACGTGGTAAGAAGAGGCACGCCCCTCGACAGAGTTGTCATGAAAGGTTTCTTGTTCTGCCTGCAGTTTTGCCTCCACTCCATACATTTCTAAGCTTCTTCTTAAATGTGGTTGCAAACATGAACCACTTTAGTATAGGGACGGACCCAGAAGCTGAAAAATAAAATGGTAATGAAATTGCCATTTTATTTTTCATCCACCCATCCCACCCCATCCCGAATAGAAGGGCAGGGCGGGGCAGGGCTTGCTCAATCAGCAGCAGTGAGGAGGGTGGGCTGTGGGGGAACTTTTCAAAGTACGAATGTCCCCTTGGCCGGCCGTCTGTAACGGCCAGAGAGACATGCGCAATTAAAAGCGCCAACCCAGCTGTCTTGAGAAAGCTAGGTTAGAGCAAGTGCAGGCCTCCATTGCCCTGGGGAACATGGAGAGATGAAGCTCTCTCCAATCCTGGTGCTTCTCTCATGCTAGTTGAGAGCAGTGGTAGAATTGGCTAAGGCAGTTTTCTGGGGCTTGCGTTGAACAAGGGACTGTAGCAGCAGGTGGAGGACATGCAGCGAGGAGGAGGCCATGTTGAAGGTAAGGGTTTTTAGGTCTTGCCTAGGCAGCGCATGCGCTGTCTCTCCGAGACTTCAAGTAATCTGTATGTTGGGTGAAACTCCGCCCATTAGCGGGAAAATTATCGTGACGCTTGCCATTAGTTTAACTGTGGCATTGCTCTTCTTAGCTGCCTTTTTATTGGCTGTTGATTTGAGATGTACTTCCGTTTATTTCGGAAGCAGCACTGCCTAACTACAGTTAAGATCCACTGCAGGGCTGTATCTTTTTATGTATGGACTTCCTTGTTTTTTGCTACAGTGCATGGTTCTCTAGACCCATTCATTTAATGTGCAAGGCCGCTTTGTCTCTCCCCACCACGAGATGCTCGCGTGCCAGCCTCGTGTTTCAGGGAAGGCTTAAGCGGGCTCACGGTTAGGCTGCTGTACTTTATACACCTCATAAGAGGCTGCGGGGGAGAAATGCAGAGTAACATGTTGGCAGCTTCAGCAGGCTCGTGCCGTATCCTCTTTAATCAAAACGGGCCCATCACGCTTCTTTTTCATCAGCATAGCTCCTTTTTTGTCTGCTGTAACTCTCCTTCTGCAGCAGGCGACCGCCTCAAACGTCCCACTGTTTTTAACAATCTTCCTCTTGGTTGGTGATTATGTTAAAAAGAGGCCACCAAAGAATTAATCCCCCCCCCCCCCCCCGGGACCCTTCTCCTGGCCTTTTATTGGACCTTTGTTGAGCGACGACGTAATGGGCAAGGTAAAGCTGTGAAAACTCAAAAGAAGAATATTTGTAGTGATCAGTGTGTGAAGTGTTTGCATGTCCTTGTATTGTTAATTTAGAATATTGGTACTTGTAATATTGCCTTTTAAAGGCGAAAGTGATATCATGAAAATAAAAAAATCAATGGCGTGACTGCATGGTCTGCTCACGTGAGTCGGGGTAACTCAAGATGTCTGGAGGTATGCTGTTGTGTAAATACAGGAGAATACTAATGGCGCTTCGATAATGCAATTGTTTATTTTACAACCCCCCTTAAAGGAAAGTTGTAGACTGGCAGCCGTGATAATGATCAGGACCGTAGTTTCAGGAAGGTGATAGGGGTTTGTCTACCCCCAAATAAATGCATACTTGGCTTTTTAGTTAGGACTGGGGGTGCTGAGTAGGGTCTGCTTTGAGTGTTGCTGTTTATCATTCGTGGGTCAAGAATAAAAGCCAAAATCGTGACCTTTCGTGTGAAACAGGAGAGAGACAGACAGAGATAAACAAAACATATGGAGACTGAATTTCCAAACAAAATGTGATAACCTGCATCAATACCGGCTTCCCAAGTTGTCCAAATTGTGTATTCCTACGAAAACATATTTTGCTAGGTCTGTTTAAGTTTATTGTGTTCAGACGTCTCTAACACCAATCTGTCCTCTGTCCGTTCAGACACTGAAGGTTTCAGAAACCAACACTTAAGCCTAACATAACACCGTACATTGAATTTTTATGTAAAAAATGTGTTCGCTTGTTGATACGTGACACCTTTAATGACTGCCTCTGTTGTGTTACAAATATATATTATATATGCGCCACTAACATAAACAAGCATTGGCATAGCCAATAGGTCTCGCCTTTGGGACCGTAGAAGTGTTTAAACATGTAACAGTTGATGTTCTTGCACCAGGGATAGTGTGCTGCATAACTAAATACTTATAAGGTCCCAAAGGCGAGACCTATTGGCTATGCCAATGCTTGTTTATTTACCGATCCAAGCAACGCCTGCCATCTTGACACTGTAAATAGAAGAAATTAAACCAAATTTCGTTCTGACGCATGTGCCTGTCAGTGGAAGAACAAGACCGCCATTGCACCTTTTTTTTAATGTTATTTTTCTGACGATACTGCACACCGTCCCGATCGCTATACATCACAGCCATAAGTAATTGGCAAAGGTAATCGGTCCAAAGGCAAGATCTATTGCCCTTGCCAATTCTTGTTTCAATCCTGCGGTTGTAAAACAGTAGGGATCTCCCACGTGAGTGATTATTGAAGCAGCAGTTCAGCAGTGCAGTTTTACCAGGGGCCTCCAGTGTGTGCATTCAGACATGGTGAATTTTGCAGTCTGCCTTCCATGTAGTTAAAAAAGGTGTCCAGTTTCGAGATGACCTCCCCTCATTGAGATGCGCAAAAATGCAGCTCGTGCCAGCTCCTATGACGTAACTGGCAGCCTCCCGCTGGTGCGGGTAACATGGATTCCCTGATCCCCTCTCTCACAGAGAAGCTGTTGCAGCTGCAACAACAGACCCTTGGCGGCAGGGAAGCCTCCAGCTGTGAGGTGAGGGCCTTCAGTGGGGCTCAGCTTCTGGGTGGCCCAGACAGATGTGCAAGCGACTGGAAGGGGGGGAGGATGGAGAGGGGCCCTCTGCTAACACCCTCAGAGCTGCTTTCTGCCACTCCAGTTTTGACATGTGCTGTGATCGCCGAGTCCAGACGCAATGTGCATATGTTGGGCTTCAACACTCCAACAGCTTGGCTTATGTGTATTCTGTTATGCGGGGCATCGGGTGGAGTCACCGCTTACCTTGGTGGCCTCTGGAGGATAGGAGTTGAGTGCGGCTGAGCACTCGTGCACGTCTGGCGTTTCCCTTGCGGGAGGGAGCAGCAAGGCACGATAATTGCTAACAGATGGCCTGCTGCTTGCTCCCGCAAGGGAAGCGCCAAACGTGCATGAGTGCCCATAGAGAGCAGTGCAAACATGCACGTGTTTTTGCAAGAATGCTGAGCGATGCCAAGAGGTCTCTCTAAGCAGCGCTTGCGCGCTGCGTAGGCAAGACCTAAAAACAGACAAGTACAGCAAACGTAAAGTGGTGTCAGCACCGCAGTTAGAGGTCAGCGGGGTGCAGCAAATTACCCACTGTACATTTGATCGCTGCGGACAGAGCCGGGGCTGCTGGGCACAGTGGGACCCTCCTCCCCCTGAGCTGCTCCCACCGGTACATGCTAGAATGGCAGCAGAGCCTCTAGGTAGAGCGAGGGGGTCCCCAACCCCTGCAGAAATGGAAAATGATTTGAAAATGAAGCTGATGGCGGAGCGCGAGCGGGTTGCAAGCTTAAAACTATTTCATGGACTCTCTTTTACAAGTATCATAAAGCCCTGATAAAATGAATCTGCTAGTGACACAAAGTTTCAGGCACAGGCTCTCTTAACCATATAAAATTACTAGGGCTGGTATAGACAAGCATGTTCAGCAAGCAGATGACTAACCGTGCCCCAACCCTTCAAAGGCATTTGTAACTTTTCCTGGTTTCTGCAGATGCTAACAAGTCTCTGTTTAACAGTTGTGCTCTTGTGAGTGAGTTGGGGACCCAGCTTTTATAAACAGTGATCCCCACTTGACCTCATTGTGTGAAGATCACATTCCATGCCTGCAACTCACTTGCAGTAATAACATATTAAAATGGAGTGCGGAGTCCCTGCACTATTATGTGGCCGTCTGATGAAAAATGCAAACAACTTTGTGTGAAAGCCGCAACTTATCCATAGGCACCCATGTTTCTCTCTCTCCTTGACCTATTTGCACTGTCAATAGTAATCTCCTTCCCTGCGCTTTAACTGCAAGACTTTGGGCGGAGTTTTCTTTCATTTCACTTTCACAAAGCAAACAAATACCTGACTAAATTCTACCCCTACAAGCGCTTTAACTGTTCTTTGGCGCTGCCTCTCCCTTTTCCTTTTCATCGCTAGCGTCAATTCACAGCAGTCTGTGAGCCCCGCAATAACCATGGTTGGTGTTCCTGCTTACTTTTCACATGCTTTACTTCAACTTGCATTCCCTACCAGTGTTTTTCTTTTTATCTCCTCTCCCTCATAACCTATTTCCTATGTATTCATTCGCCAGAGTCGCAAGGTCATACCAAAGGTAATAGCTCTATGCAAACATGATCACTCCACTGCAAACCCCCCCAAAAACTAAAAGTAAAAAACATTGTCATTTTGAACGCCAATAGCTCTAACAAGTGCGAGACCGATTGCATTGCAAATGCTTGTTTATTTGTATTTTTACCCACCACCAAATTGCCCGCGGTGCCACCCCCCATAGATGCCAGCCACAGCGGCTATAGTGGCTGTCTTTGGACTATCTCCAATCTATCTTCGTCCTTCTGCAGATGTAAGTTCCACACACAATGATCCATGATTTGCCATAACATTCCCCATTATGCCTTCAGATCTGCACAATGCTACATATGCTACTGCTTAATCTGATTTCAACATCCACATGTGCCCCCAGATGTTTTCAGATGAACCAGTGGACAACGTACTGCCAGAGCAAGCCACAAAGACTGTAAAGGAGTGTTGATTTTTGACCAGGCTAGCTTTAACCTCCAAAGTTGCCATTCAGGCACTTTGAACAAGTCTCCACATGGAAAGAATTCCACCATCAGACTGCTCCTTGATGTACAAGTCATGGACCAAAAAGGAAACCACAGTGGTAGGGACAATTTGCGCTGGGAAATGTAGTATCGGTACTAGTGTAAATGAGAACCCTTGCTACTAGGTTAGCAATACGACAACCACCAACGTCGTAATTTAGGCAAACTAAGTTTACCTTAAACATCAACAATTTATGAAAACCGAGCAATAGGGTTCAAAGTAAGATTCAAATAATGGTGCTAGTGCACATCAATAAAAGTCTCAAATAAATTCCAGCTGTTCAAGTCTTGTCTTTATTTCTTGACAAAGCTTCTTCGTTGCAAGCCCCCTGCCAGCCAACACGTGTTTCGTCCTGACTATATTAGGTCATGGACTTCATCAGGGCTGCAGGCAAAAACATAACCAAATTCCATAAGTGTATATTACTAATCAAAAAACATACATGCAACTGTACTGACATCATAAACTGTAATGCTAATTGTACAATTCATTGTACCAGTTAAACCTAATAGATAAACGTGATGGTCGGAGCAAGACATGTGATGTGTAAGTTCACCGAAAGGTAAGGGTTATAATCTGTGATTATAGGAAAGGAAGCGAAACAAGTCATGGACCAGAAGTACAGTGTGTGATGTCTGCTGCACTTGCTGCCTGGCCGCCATAGTTCAACATTAAATGGGGCATGTAACCCATAAAGCTTGACCGGGCAGCCTCATTCTACCTAACCTACAAAACTGACAAAAGAGACTATTTAAGATGAGAGCGGAAGTTGACTGACTGTTTTGAAATCTCTATTTCCCAAAATGGCTTCAGGTGGCCCTTGCTCTGTTCGGGAGGTAAACCACCCTGACTTTAGTCACTGTCTCAAAGAATTACTTACTTTTTAATCCTCCTCATAGCTTTGCTGCACTTCCTTGATATCAGAGAATTGTCTTTGAGATGTTCTCTTCCATGGAGCGTAGTATACAAATATCACAAATGACACGTGCACTTGCTCACTCACTCACTCACTTAGTTTTTAATTTGAGCTGGTGCTGATAATTTTACTGAGGAACTTCCGCCCCCCAGCCCGGCCTCTTCCGCACCAAGGATACAGCAAACTTTCACCACTGTTGCTGTCTTCCTCTCTTTCCTCTGCTTTCTATCCATCCATCCTCAGTCCACCGTACCCCTTCTTTTTCTTTTATTTGTCACCCCTTGTCTGTCATCTGCCTTCCTCTGTTTCTGATTAGTTTTTTCTGCATTCTACTCCTGTTCTCTTTCCTGTCCCCTTCTATCCATGACCTTCTGTTTCTCTCCTCTACCTTGGCTACCTTCTGTCACACCTCTAGTCCTCATCAGCTCTCTCTCAACTTTACTCCTGCTCTGCTCTTTACTCTCTACCCATTCTCTGGACCTATCCTCTCTGGTCTCTTCTCCACATCCTATTTTTCTGCCCACTGTCCATAGCTCTCTCTTTTCTTCACTCATGGTTTCTCTTCTTTCCCCCACTACAGCTAAATCGCTCTCCTTTTTCCCTCCTGCCCTGATCTCTCTTGTCCCAACTCTAACAGTTAACCTGGTCTCAATATAAATTATGAAAGTTTACCACTAGGGATAGAGAACAGTACAATACTTACAAAAATATGGTTGAGCATAAACTAGTTTTCAGTTTTCTAGTGCCCAAAAATGCTGAACATTTTTTAAAAAGTCATCAAATGAGACAAATAATTGCCTCGAAAACTTGTTGATACTTTAATGTCCAGGCTCACTAGAGATGCAGAGCGTAAAGTTTTCATTTGGTGGTCTGTTGATGACCGCGCAGTGATCAGCAGACTTATTTAAGTAGAGGGACTCAGATAAAGAATAATTTGAATTTACTATTTCTAAAAAGGGCCAACTAAAACACAGTTCCGTTGAAAAAGACAAGTGCACACATCCATGTACTGATGGCAAGTGTGTGCAATAAAGTGATGAATATGCGGGGTGCTATGTGCATTCTGAGAGTGTGTATCACCTTGAGGTTTGCGCCACAAGTGGCTCACTTCTCAGATGGCAGCAGCAGCAGGGTCACTGACTAATGCTTGTTGGACACATCAGTAAAAGATGTACACTCTCTGTGCTGATTGGTTTACCTTCCCAGTGTGGGTGGGGGAAGTAGAGGGTGTTTGGGGCCAGGCTTACAACAGGAACTGATGGAGCACAGCAGGAGAGAGGGCAGGGGGACAGTAACAAAAAATGGTTTAGCCCCTGTCCTGTTAAAGACTTCCTTAATCCACAGCAGTGTCCATGGACCATGACGCTGTACCGGGCATGCGTTGCTGTACAGTGCATGTCTACACCACCACCTATCCCCTCTGGCTCAGCCATTCCAGCTTCTAAAGAATGGGAGGCTAGTCAAGGCTGGTGACAGGGGGGCCAGACAGTCCTCACCTAGTCCTACTTGCACCAGCATACTGATAATGTCATTGGAAAGACTGGTCAGCGCCTGGGTGGTACTCCCGGGTTGACATGAAAGAGTGCCGGCGGCGAAATCACACAGTGTGCCATGAATGCCTGGACTTTGCCCTGGAAGAACAGACAGCCTGTACCGATCTAGCAAACCTGGGAATGCGGTTATGAATAGTCATCTCTGGAGGGACTAACAGAGTCTATGCCCTTTGAAATGAGTGCCAGTTGTGCCCACTGGCAACTGCCAACACAAAATACCTACTGCTCTCCTTCACTCACCCGCACCCATTGAGTCTTTTGTGTGCTTGAGTCAGGATTGTGAACTACTTTGAAGCATGTGCTTGTGTGCGCTTTCCTTCTTTTTCCTAGGATTAGTATGACTTTGGCACTGTTTGTAGTAATTTGTGTTTAATGTAGTAAAATGTTAATATTTTCATACTTTGCCTTGCAGTAGTGTAGAAGGTCTGTTTTGTGTGTTTTTTAATTTTTTGTTTTTTACTTGGCGCATTGGAGTGGTGGTATTGCTTTAGTAGGAAATGAAAAAAGAACAGTTGATGGACAGAATGCAGAACAATGTCATACATTCACCCCAGTACAGAGATCTGGGCCTAAATCCATTGTTTTGGCAGTTCGGGCTCTACTGTTCCCACCAGGCACAGGGTCAAGACTGATTTGCATATGGCCAGGTCTAAACTGGGGTGGCATGGTGAGAAAAAGAATGATGGATTTAACCCAGATTTCTTGACTGGGGTGAATGTTTTGATTTGTTCTGCATTCCGTCCATCAATTGTGTGTCTTTTGCTTAGTAGGAAATGAAGTATGCAAAATCCTGGCCATTTAGCTAAATTGATTTGATATCCTGTTTCCTGCACTTTTTACTTTTGATTGAGCATTAATGTTTACCTATACGATTTAAATGCAGATTTTCAAATTTTGCTGCATGCTAATTTCCAGCCTTACATGGGAAACTCTACTTCATCTAGTTTTCAATATCATCCAGGAGTGTAAATATATTGCTAGGCAATTTCTGGAGATTCGATTACACTGAGCCATCCTCGTAAATTGTACATCCTGAGCCAAATATATTAACAGTCTTGGTTGCAGTGCAGTACGAGTTTTGCACCCTGCCTGAGCTGTTAACCAGTCAAGTCTCTCCATAGGATTCACTGATTGAGCACATCACAGAGCCGCTTAACTCCTGCCTCATTATTATTCATGAGGCTGGGTGTGTTTGCATCTTCTTGCAGCTGTGGATTACCCCCAAGAACACTAGATATCCATCGATGAATGCAGTTTCAAAATCTTCAAGTGGCTCCCAGTGGAAACCAGTAGTACCATCGCGCAGGCCCTAATCCCAAACAGATTGGAGTGCGACAACACACTTTACAATGGCATCCCAACCCATCTCTTTCACAGACTGCAAACCATCCAAAACGCTGCTGCCAAGCTCATCCTTGACCACCCACACTGAACCCACACTACTCCTCAGAGAGCCCCACTGGTGCCTCATCCAAAAGCCCTGCCAGTTCAAACTTCTCACACACGCATTCAAGTCAGTACACAACACCGGACCCGCATGCCTCAATCACTGACATTACTTCCACCAACCCACCAGGCAACTTTGCTCAACATCACTCTCCCTCGCACACACCGCATCCACAGAAGCAGAACCGTTCTTCTACCAAAATCCTGGAACAACCTCCCTAGCACATCAGGACCTCCTCCTCACTTCTTGAATTGCGCAAGAAGCTGAAGACCCGGCTATTCGACTATTTTTCTTGCGGGACTATCTAGCCTGCCTGTATTCAGTCGTAGCCTCACCACATGCCTACACTCACCTACTCAGCACCAGTATACCCTCATGGGTGACATGGAGCGCTCTACAAATCCACCTTACATTACACAAGGAACACTGTCTTGTGCAGTGGAGCACTCAATGATCCAGTGGACACTATCTACCATGGACAGCTTCCATTATGAGAAAGGTTATCAGTAACCAGAGACGCAACTAGAGCCAAATTTATTTTTGGGGGAGGGGGTAAGTACATTTTTCGGGGGAGGCTAATTCTTCCAGCAATAGGCAGAGTGGAGATGCAGGGGCTCTAAGAAGGGGAGAAAAAACAACAAAGCCTCATTAACAAGCAGATGGTCTTTTAAAGACCTGTGAAGTACTCGGGTGTGACTGTGTGTGTGCTTGGGAAGCTGTCTCAGCCCGGGCTGCCACACACAACGGGGGAGGAAGAGGATGAATTGGCTGAAGCCCTTTGAGCCCAATGGGAGTTGCATGCCTGTCAGTAACTATTCAATGTTTGATCAGTTCACAGCAGATGTCAGAAAGCATTGGTTTATTTCCCTGCGAGTAGCTAAGTATGGGGATACACATTTTACCACCTCCTTTGGGGCTTCGACAGATTCCAAATGTAGATATTGCAGTTTTCCTACAGAAATGTCATATTAGCCCATTGAGTTGTGCAATTTTGGGATCAAAAAGGCTGCCATTTTGCCCATCGCTGCTTCAGCAAACTCTAAATCCCTTTGGCACATTGGCCCCCTATTTTGGATTCTCTGAGTAGACGGGGCTAGGGCACAATATGTGGTGAACACGGTTGTTGAAAATGAGGTCCCCTGGATACTCCACACATGATGACTACAGTTGGATGGTCTATGTATCTCTCTGCTGTGGTTCTCACTTGTGTTTGGTAGTGAACTGCTGAGAGCCATGTTGAAAATGATGTGCGATGATTTCTACTCAGTGCAGTCTCTGAAGCTTCAGTAAACATACCCAGCCTGAAATTAAGTCATATGTCCTTTTTTACCTTTCTTTGTTGCATTAAATAATGGGTTACTAATGTTAGAAAAGAGTGAAATGTTAAGCTCAAGTGGAAAGGGATTAGGACAGTATCTCACCTGGAATGTTGTATTTGTGATGGTCACGCTCATCATGGCATCCACATTCTCCGAGGATAGGCCTGCTGTCTTAATGAGGTCCAGTTTTGTATCAGACACATTTCCAAATATGTTGCCGACTTTCATTTTGATAAAAAAGGGATGAAATAATATTAGAATGCCTCCTTCAACTCAGTGTGGGGTGTAGTAACATGTGTCCCATAACAGGGTTCAATTTATTTCACGAAAGGCTTTTAGTACAGTTGGATTAAACTACAACTATACTGAACCCACTCACACATTCTCTCAAATGATGACATATAACAGGAGTGTGGTCAAGTTTCTAATTTGGCCTGTTTGCTAATTTTCCTTGCTGTCTATGATAAGCGGAGACCTTCTATTCCTAGCTGAGCTAAAAAATCTGTCTACTACGTAATACGTCCCCCCACCCCTGCCCCCGATTTAGAATGGTGGTTGACTCCAGTGCGGTCAGAGGAACTTCAACTTTTAGATGTGTTTACATCAAGATCACCCATAGATCAAATTACCTACCCAAAATGATTATGCAACATCTTGGACAAGGGAGACAGGCGTATACAAGCATGCCTTAAACACGCATTGGATGTAATCTATAGACCTGTGTGTTTCTAGGGGAGTCTTGATTAATAGGTACACTGCTTCCTCTGTGCATCACCCACGAGTGATATCTAGCTTTGAACAGAAAACAATGTGATTTTCAGAATAACATACCTTGTGGGACTGGAACAGTCAAATTGGGGAGGCCAGCAAGAGTGAAATATTGACTCATATTCTGCAGTGAGCCCAATGGAAGAAAGTCACTGGGAATCCTGAAAAATATATATTAATAAAAACAAGCCATAAATGTCTCATTCACAAGTTTATTATTTATCTGATTCTAAAAATGGAAACAATGTTATCATCCCCTAAAGCATAGCATGACTGACAGCAGAAGGCATGCATAACAGGCCAGGTTCACAAGTACAATTCATGCTACTTTACTGTTCCTGACATATGTGGATGAGCTGAGTTTCAACTTACTCGCGTTTTTACAATCTAGCAATCAATAGGCTATCTTTCTGATATTGCAAATTTTTTCCAGGTTGCAGGATTGAACGGCAGCAAAGTTGGAAACTCGATTTCAAACAATAATTATATGAACATAGGTTTCAAAATTATTGCAGCTTGAGCACTGGACATACACATCAATTGTCCAGTTTTCTGTTTTTTAAACTTCTTAGGGGCATATTATCAAGGACGGCGTTAAAAATTATCGCTGGTTTGGCGGCAGAAAACTGCCGCTGAAGCGGCGATAATGGGCTTGATAATATGCACTTGAGAATTCCAATAGAAGTCCATGTTCTGGTGTGAACATGGACTTCTTTTGGAATTCTCCAGGGCATATTATCAAGCCCATTATCCCTGATAATTTTAACGCCGTTCTTGATAATATGCCCCTGAGTAATTTCACCCAAAAAGCTAAACAATATTCAGGTATTTCAATGTGTTAAATTTTAACAAGGTGATACTGTTCTGATTATTCACAATCACTAAGGGGTCTATTATGATGTAGGGCGGATCGCCACCGCCCGCAAGGCGGTGGCGATCCGCCCTACATCAAACCCCGCCCGCCACCCATTTCCCCCCCACCATATTAGTATGGCGTGGGGGACACCGGCGGACGGAAAGACCATCCGCTGGTTTTCCGCCGGTCGACCAGGTGGAAAAGGGTCTGGATATGGTGGCGGTGTCTGCTAGACACCACCATCCATATTAGCATGGGAGCGGGAAGCAGCCTTTCCGCCACAGAAAGGCATGCGGATTTTGCTTTCGGGGGCCCGTTGCGGGCCCCCAGAGTATGGGGGTGAGGGGCGCACATGGGGGGTACCCCCTACATTGTCACGGACAAGGTGGCAGGCACCACACGGTGCCTGTCACCTTGTGCATGACAATGCACAACATGCATCCCCAGCATTGTGGCGGGCGGTGCTGTGAGCACCGCCCGCCACAATGCTGGGAATAGAGGATGCCACCGCCACAGTGGCATCCTAATTGCAGGTGCGGGACCGTCGCACCACTGGCGGCTGGTACCAGCACCACTAGGGTGGCGGACGGACATCCTAATAGGCCCCTAAATGTTTTACATCAAAGTGGCTTCATCTATTTCCCTACACCTTTATGGTGAAAGCTCCTTCATACTTCTGCCCATGATACGGTCCTATCTTTTCATGGCATGCGCTTATGAGTTAACAAGTGTGCAATTAAATGAAATTAGAGGCAGAGGGATACTAGATGCCGAGATGATGGGAACATTATCCGTTTCTAAACTGAGTGGTGTTACTTACTCCGAAGTAATGAAGATATTTCTACTCTATTCGTGATTTAGAAAAAAGACAATAAGCCTTCATAAAGTGGTTTTCCACTAAACATATGTTGGCTGATGAAATATCAGAAAAGTGGATTATTGCTGTTGTGATGAGAAAAAAAGGTGGAATATGCGATTATATTAAGAGTGAACCAACACTTATGTGAAGCTGGACAATCCAATCAATATTTATTATCTATACAGTTGAAGCAGAAGCTTAAAGAAAGAAAATTAAATTGTCAATTTGTAATAAAGTCGAAGCATAGGTTCCTATAGTTATTGTTTTATGTAAGGTGCTTCCCATTTACTAAAATGGGATTCAGATTTAGCAAAACTGAAGAGTAACGGCTAAGGTATACACATCAATCACAGTGCTGCTTTCATATATTCTAATTACGAATCCTTGATTAATTAGGTCAAACAGAGTTACCAACTACTTGGTCCATTTTTGAAGAAGCTAGCCATAACTGCCACCTGAGCCAGATCTCTAGCTATAGAACCATAGCTTTGAACACCACATACAAGTTCTATTTGGAGTCCTTTATGCACACTCTCTTAGCCAACATTTTTTTCTTTTTTTTTATTGTACATGGTGCAAAGCTGGCAAACTGTGAGAAAGAGCGCTACAGCCAACAACGGGCGCCTGAGACAGAAATCTTACAGTAAAATCAAAGTGCACGGATAACATAGACTTGAATGTCTCAAGAGAATGCTGGTGAGCTTCTAAAGAGACTGGAAAAGAGCACACATGATATCAAGCATCTTTCTAACGCGATGCCAACTCTGCATTATGGAACTGAGTATCAGAAATCAGAAGAAGGATGGTGGATAATTAAAGAATAACAACATTTAGGGAAATGAAGAGGTGTATGGGTGTGTGAGTGTGTGAGGCTGCAAGACAGTAAACACAGTATGTGTCATGGGCAACTATGTCATGTAGTATTCAAGTTATGTGGCAATGTGCCTTTTGGTGGTAGTTACATTTTATCTGTCCCCAAATGATAAAATTATATACATAAAAAGTAATGCTGTTTTTAGTTTACATCTTGACTGCCTTCTTGTCTGCTACCTTAAATACAAGTCTGTGATATCTGATCAATCCACCCGGTCAATGACGTTAGTAGTGTCAGAATTGCTAAAAAGATTTCACCTACAGCAGTGACAGAGACTTCAAATGTTGTGCCCTATGACTTTGCCAGCGTACATTTCTGCCTTCTTGTATGCCACAGACACTGGCATCGCCATCGATACCTAGTCCACTTATTTGGCAATATCATAATGTTGAGAGAAGTCTGCAATAGAAAGTTGAGTCCAGACACAACTGTGCGTTGCTGCACAATGTAGGCTTTGTACAGATTTTGCCTCGTACTCATTATTTTGATCCACAGTATAAAAAGATGAGGAATACAGTCTGAAATTACTGCACTTTCTTTAGAATCCATCAAAGACCATCATAAAAAATATAACTATGGTTTGGTCAGATATTTTGAGGTTCCTTTACAAATGTTTGGTGAAAATGTTAATAATCCAAAGAATTTGCATGAATATGTTGGAATCCTGCCTGGGAGTTTCTGAAAATTGGAACTGTTTTGACATTTAGGGGCTGGACTATACACAAAATCTTTTGGAATGTGTAAAAGTGTTCAGGATTTAGTTAAACCGAAGCATGGTTTTGCAAAAGGATTCAACATCTGCAATACATTTGTACAACTGTGTTTTACAAATTGTGTTCTGAATTGTGTAAGGCTAAGGCCTTACTCTATTTGAATTGTTCAGAATTCTTATACAAACTGGGCAGACCTAACTCAAGCTCGGACACCTGCCTCACACATATTCAGCAGTTTGAGTGGTGTAGTCCAAACTTCTTTCTGACAAGTTCCACATTCATTGTAAGTATAGTCAGTGGGTTTTAGGGAGTACGAATGCTGATTCCGAGGCCCAGCTTGGCAGTGCTGGTTATTTGACATGGGTCATGCGAGTCAGCAAATTTACAATCGACAGAAGAGTGTGGTTAAGAGTAGATTGGCAAATCTGGAACTTTGCAAGACAACCAGGCGTCTTTGTGCACTGCCCTTCTCTCCCCCTACTCACCTGTTCATCTCCATACATATTCTACAGGGCATTAAAATAAAGGCATAATTACCAGTTTATTGACTTCAGCTGGGCAGCAATGTTTTGCAGCAGCGTATTCAGCACACTGTTGCTTGTAGAGGCCGCGTTTGTCGTCGTATTGGTGGCTGCACGTGACTTAATGCCATTGGCTCCGCTGGTGTCTGTCAACGAATGAAATCCCAACTCCATCATACTAAGAACTTGCAGAAGGTACTGGCAGGGTAGTTGGCAGGTTTCATTGGCTGGGCCAATCTTTGCGGAGTCACACATCAGGTTGGTAAGGTTTTGTAGCTGTGATACCTAGAAACAAAGTAAACAGGGACTGACATTCCATAACAATAGACCCAGCCAGTGTTTCAAAATGTATTATAGAGACAATAGTGACAATAGTGGTGGAAGTCTGTGCACCAGAAAATAGAGACGCGCAAGGCCTGCTCTGGAGTCTATCTCCAATACTCCCTAGTCTTCTAGACTCATAAACAAGAGCCTTATCAGACACAAGCCCAGTGACATCTTTTAGGGTTTCTGTAAGATAGTTTGGAGCCCATCTTTGCAACAACTTTGAATTTATTAAGCATTTTTGCTTATTTAAGCATGTAGGATGCCAAACAAAAGAACTGTACATTAAACTTTCAGAAACAGCATACATAAACAGCTAAAAGAGCAAGGTCCCTGGCCAAACAGTAGCAAAAGCAAGCATGATGAGGCATTGACGGAGCCACTATTTTTTGTGCTGGATCTAAATTATTTGTCTTGCAGCAACATTTAACATGGAATTCAAAGCCACATCAGAAAAAAGCACAGAAAGAAAGACTTGATGGATGTGTATGGACGAGTGCATAATTTGAAAATAATATATAGGAACACTGAGCTTCAAGTAGTAGCTTTCATTGGCTGGCATTTGCAGTCACAAATAAATCCTCCTTTTCAACCAATATCCTTGCTGCAACACTCAAAGTCAATGCCCTGCTCTGAGGATTTTCATCATCCATTGGTTGAAATCTTATTATTTCTCATTAATTCTCTTCACCTGTTTTGTCTGTGTTCACTTCTCTGGCTAAACAGTGCTCTCGGGCTCTGAAGAGTCCCATAAACGGGATGGAGAATGAGGCCTGGTTAGTGTGTGCTGATGGGCCCCACCTGCACTTATTTTTGGGGGACATGGACACTTGCTGTCTTCCCACAGATGGCAGTCCTGATGAACCAAAACTGAATTTGTTTGTCCTGTGCTGTGCAACCAAAGCAGGTAAGTAACATCGTTATCTGTTGCAGTACATGAATGCCCACATTTACTACGGTGTTGTGCTGTTGCAAAGAACACACAGTGAAGAATAGTATTTACTTTCTAGTGCAATGAGTATTTTGTGCTAGAAAGGTGCCCATATCTGAGCGCCAAAAGGACTTGCACTGCTTTGTGTCACTTTGCGTCAGGGAGGCTTTAATGGGGCATTATATGGGCAAATCTGCATAAACACCCATAGGGTTTGACAGAGAACTCAATCTACTAAGAAAAAAAGCTCCCTTGAACCAGGGTTAACTGAGGGGAATGTGTTCTTTTCTCAAAAAGAAAAATACAGGAAAATTGCATGTGTGCTGAAATGCACAGCACACACCCAATGAGTGGAATTAAAGTGACTTTGCCTTAGCATAGGGATTTGTAAGGGAATGTTATGCTTTCAGTAAAAATCCTATGCTAGACAGAGAACACTCACCTCTGCACCAAAGTGTGATGCTTTGCATCACTCATGGAAAGCTTTATCAGAACACCAGTGCAGGGGGAGAAAGCAGAAGCTTGAGAATCTTAGTAGATATGGCCCTGCACTTTTCCCCCCTAAAAAAATAATAAATATAGTCCATAGATTTCCTCTTGTGGCTTTGATGGCGTAGCCAATACAAAAACTTAAAAAGTTGGTTGTGCGAGCGATGCTTTTGCTGATAGTGGCATCCAGTCCTGGCCTTCACTTATGACTGTATGTAAAATTTAACATGCAGTGTATCACCTTGTAAAGGCATTTCAGGTTAAACACGTGCTGAGGAGTTGCGCGAGGGCGCGCAGGAAGATGGCCGCCTCCCGCTGACTCTCCGATTTCGCCTGCCAAACGACGATTCAAATTGACGATTAGGACATGAATTTTACTTACTTTTTGACCAGGACTCGGCTTGTGGACCTCAATGCTTCCATTTAGAAGGTTTGTGGAAGTTTTTTGTGCAGGTTTTGTGCTGCGTTCCTTTCTGCTACTTTTGCCTTTTGCTCTGCCACTTCTCTGCTGTGGTTTCCTGTCAGGATGGTGGAGTTTACCTCATGGAAGGGTGAGGCTGAGGCCTAAAGCCACTCCTACAGTTGGTTTTAGCTGCTGCACATTCAGCTTCTATGACGAAGATCATTTATTTCCGCTTCTTCAGTGCTATCTCAGGTGAGAATGAACTTTTATATATTAGATTATAATTATTTTAACAAAATGGAGGAAAAAAATATTTTTACTGGACATAAAAAACGTAAACAAACTATTTCTCCTCCACCTGTCAAATCTAAAATTGTTGATTCTAATGAACCTTCTTTATCCACTCTGTTGGAGGAGCTGCAGGCTGTGCATTTAAATACTGATTCTATTGCTTCAGAAATCAAAAATATTCGCAAAGACATGTCTAGTCTTTCTATGAAAGTTTATGACAACGCAATTAAAATTCAAGATAATAAAACACACGTTGAAGCTATACCACCACAAACTTTTCCATTGCAGACTTTACTTCGTTTATGCCCGGTAAAAGCTCTCCTGCAGGTACCTTCCAACTACGGTAAAAGTGAAAATATTCTAGGTAGCAACAGCTACCAGCATTTCTTACTGACTGTGGCAAATCAGGGCCCGGGCGGGGTAGAGCTCCTCGTGCAGGGAAGTTGGGAGGTGCAGCTGCAGCCTCGGAGTGACATGACAATCACATGACTGCCAAAGATGTCACAGTGTGAGGTATGGGAAAGGCATCTTTGCCCATGCAGATGAAAAGGAAGCCCACCACCTGCCCTGGTGCAGGGGCGTTTGGGAGCAGGCTGGAGTGGTGGGTAGGATTTTGAGTTTGAAATGTCAAGGAGTTGTGAAAGAGTTGCTATGTGTTGCTGCTCATGTGGCAAGCTGAGGAAGGGGAAACCCTAGGAGATAATTAAGCGAGAGAAGGCGAAGTAAGAAGGAATGAGGGAGAGTGAAGAGAAAAGACAAGTCGTGGAGGTGGGCCTTGTCCAGGGGCAGGTCGGCATTGAAAGCAAGTCAATGAATTCCCTAAAAGTGGAATGAAAAGACGCATGTTTCATTTGGAACATACATATGATGTTTGCTGTCAGGCCATGGGGAGCCATAAGGGCCCTAGGGGTGTAGCGATTTCCACTGACAGAAGAGAGATATTACTTTTCCATCTATTTAAGTCAATTTTACATAGATATGATTTTTGGGTGGAAATTGGGATGCGAGTGTGTTACAGGAAGGAGGATGGGCTGGTGTTAAGTTGTTAACAAGTTGTCAAGGCTACTAACATGAGCTGTTCCTTCAAAGGAGGTTAGGTTCTCATCTTGCGCCCAATAAAAGTGGACTTTTGAACTCAAAAGTGAAATGAGTGGTGTTCTGATTAACTCCAAACGTCACCCCTTTCTACCATGTAAATCAAGTGTAAACTGGCTTTAAGTGGTGCTGGTGAGGGGTGCGGCCCTTCCTGAGCCCCAGTAGTAATAAAAAACAAACATTGAAAGGGGTTCTTATGGTCTCTATGAGAAGGAACCCGTTTCACAAAACAAGCATTGAAAGAGGTCCCTACCAGGGGGACTCATTTCAATCTCTGTTTTTCATTACTCCTCCACATGACCCAAAAGTGGCAAGCACGATGATGGTTCAGTAAAGGTAAAAACCATCAGACTTTAGTTCTGTATCCGTAACTTTGCAAGCAAAAAAAGAAAAGAAATCATGGCACACCTGTGAGTATTCTTTGTCCCACCTCCTTGGCACACTGAGGCCTGCCTGCTCCATGGCCTTGTGTGACTGTTGGGGGCACAGCCTAATGGTGTTCACCCTTCATGCTCACCCAGTCCTTAGTCTCTCTGCAGAATACACATAGCTTCGACCCACCAGTGTGGAGAGGTGTGTGTGGGGGGTGTACGTGCACACGAGAAAGAGAGTGATGACTGTCGAGGGAAGGAGACACAGTAAATGGAACAATCTGCAGAGGTGTTTACGTGACCTACGCGTATGAAGAGATAGCGGATGAA
The DNA here is from genome assembly GCF_964204655.1 of Triturus cristatus. Classification (NCBI taxonomy): domain Eukaryota; kingdom Metazoa; phylum Chordata; class Amphibia; order Caudata; family Salamandridae; genus Triturus; species Triturus cristatus. The sequence continues at coordinate 627,006,090 of NC_140584.1, read as the reverse complement.
AGTGAAGTGAAGGAAACAGGAGTGACTGAAACACTCAGAAGGATATTACCTCTTCCATACATGTTTGTAATATTAAATTCACTTTCTCATATTCTCAGATTTTTCCGGAATGTCACATTGTCAATATTTTAGGCCACACCCATAATTAAATAGGCCACGCCTCTCCCCCAAACTGGGACCATGAAAGTACTGGAATATTTCAGGAGTGCCCTTTCAGAATGATCTGACAGAGCCTATGGTTTTTTATTACCTAATCCAAGTGAAAAGGAGTTGTAAAATGTACTGTTTAACTTTCCATAATTAAAAAAAGAATTCATGGGGTTTGAACTAATTCCCAAACTCTTCTTTGAGAAAAACAGGCTTTCTTGCTTTGCTCGCTCTCTGCACTTCAACTTTGTCATTGTACATTCAGGCAGCCGGAGGGGAAAGAGTTGGAAGTAGGAGGAGCCAGCAGGGGAAGTGGATGGCTCAGTGGGAGAAGGGCCTACTAACAAAAAATGTGGGTACCGGCACTTTCTATTTAATTTTACAAATTGAGCAGTAGGAATGATACAGGAGAGAGACAGAGGGGTAATGAAAATGGCAAAGATAAAGGGGTGAAGAAGAGGGATAAGTGATATGGAAAGAGAGAGTTGAGGCAGAGAGTTACGTGAATTAGGGAGACATGGAAGGTAAAGAGAGAAAGATTTGGTAGCCACAAACAAAGATGCACAGCGGTAGAATGAAGAAAAATGGTTGGAAGTGCATAGAGGAAGAGTGATATGAAAGTTTTTGGAGTGAGGTAGTGGAAGATGGGGAGAAGGAAATGTAGTGAGAGTGAGACAGTTGGATCAGTGCTTAATTTGTAAAATATGAAGTGCAGGTGCTCAAATGTTTGTCGGAGGCCACACCTACTTTTCTCTGGCTCCACCCACTCCCCCCACTGGCTCCACCCACATCCTCAACTAGCTCTGTGAAAAGTCAGATGAATTTTAGCAAGGGCGCCTTCCTCATAGTAAGGTTTTGATAGAAGGTTCCCCTGCCCTATGAACATTTTGAAAAAGATTAAATCAAAAGTGCATTTAAAGCACAATTTTTAGAATAAATTAGCTAAAATCACAAATGCATTGAAAAGGGACAATTCCAGTGCTCTATGTGCCGATTAAATTAGATTAAACGCCACCACGCTCAAACAAAAAAAAAGCAGCGTTGGTTTGGCACTGGGCATAGTTATTCATACTCATGGTGGGCCGGGCGTCCGGGGCACTGCCTTATTTATTACACTATATAGCTAGGTAGGCCTGCAGGTTTGGCCCAGGGCAAAGCAAAGCAACCTACATTTAGAGAAGGCAAATGTGCCTTGGAATGTAAATGAAACCATGGGTTCTGCACCAAGGTTAAACAGAACCATTAGGTTTTACAACACAGAGCTGTAATCCATATTTTTCATACAATTCCCTGCCATGCGACCAGGAAAGTTCCAATACCTTTCTTTTCAGGATAAACAAGCAGGACATTTCAGCAGGTATACATCCAGACTGTCACTATGCCCAAGATTATAATAGGGCCTAGGGGTACTGTGAGGGGTTATGAAGATCAAAAGTGAAAAAGTGTCTCGCTGTTCTAGAGGTATAGCGCTGTCAATCGTAATGTTAAAAAAATTGCATTTTAACTTTCGGCTAATTTTTCACTTGTCATTCTGTGTGAACCAGAAAATAGTGTCAAGAACAGTACGTTTTTTGAAAAACAGTGGCTATTTGGAAGATGTGCTCCATATGTGACAATATATTGTAATTCAAATTGTAATTCAAATTACTCCACATAATGATAAAACAATAGGATTTTAAGAGAATAAAGTGCCCACTGTGAGTGACACCTTGATTAACTGTTACAGGTCCTTATGTTCCCAGTCTTTTAACTAAGTTCAACACTCTCAGAGGTTGGGTCACATCATCCAAAATCTCCTCATATGTTCTCTTTGAGAAAGTACATTTGCCTTTTTCATGCCATAATTGAAGATCCCTTCACTGGGTGTAACATAAAAATCCTTCAAAAAAGTAACCTCATCAACCCATATGTATATAGCGTATAATCCCCAGTACCTGACCTTTAGTTTTGAGAGAACAAAATCACGTCTGTTTTTCCTGAAAGCAGTGCTTAGGGTGTTAAGGCCTTGATCATGATTACGATCGGTTCTTTGCATTCAGGTGGTAATAGCTGCTGGACTGGTTTTAGGAGCCTGCCTGGTGCTGCTGCTGCCTGCCTGGCCTGCCCACAACCTCAACGTCGTCGGGCTGATGATGGCTCGTCACGGGGTGCGGGTGTGCCAGGGCTTGGCAATCGGAAAAAAAATCTGTGCACGCCGCGCTGCCTGCCCTACATAACATCCTGCTTTTCATGGCATTATTTAGCCACTTTTAAGCCAGTAAAAGCGGTGCCACCGTTAAGCATGAAGGCCGGGAGGAGGACACAAGTTCAAACAAGGCAGGGGCCGGCCAGGGCATTTAACTTTAAACCCGGCTGACCGCCGGCTGTATATCATGATACGTCAAGGGGCAGAGCCTTCTTTAACAACTTAAGCCCGGCCGGACCTATTCTGATATAAATAAATGTATTTTGTTTAATTTATTTCGTTTTAGTGTACATTCTACCATGGGCCGGGGCAGGCCAGGCACAGTGCGTCATCAAATCTCTTGTTGATGGAGATGGAGCAGGAGCTATAGCGGTGGCGGTGCCCGACACACCACCACGCTTAAATAAAAAAAAAAAGTAGCACGCGTTTAGTTTGGGAATGGGCATGCAATGCATGGCATGATGTCTACTTAGAGGCGTGCGTACTTCTTACGGTTACGCTCGTGGTCGGCCAGGGCTGCGGACCACTGCCTTTCCGCCTGGTGCTACTGCTGCACTGCCTGCCCTCAAAGTGGTCGGGCTGATGACTCGTGGGGTACGGGTGTGCGCCGGGGGTGTGGCAATTGGAAAAAAAACGCCAAATCTAGCCTAGGCCCAGCCCAATAAGTGTCTCACTCTCACCCACCACCGGCAACAATGAACAAAGGAAGGGCCGCCATCACAATGATCACATTTATGATGATGATCAATGCGCAGACTGAAATTATGCATTAATCTTTGCTAAATGCAGTCTTCGGCCGGCTCACAAGTCACAACGAAGCACTCACTGTGACTCGGGAGACCGAGAAGATAGAACAGCACTCTGCGCCGTGTTAGTAAGCTAACATCAGGTAAAATGTGACGTGTTGTGCAGTCGTAAAGGGTTGCAGATGCGTGTAGACCCGGCCCTGAAAAGTAAGTGCCGGTGCTTAGCACCGGCAAGCACCGGCACAAATTAAGCACTGAGTTGGATACAAAGAAGGGCCAGGTAGGGAGACAGGAAAACTAAACAGAAAGGTGAGAAAGAGAGATAGAGCTAGAGACAGAAAGGCAGAGGTAGGCAGATAGACATGTGAGGTGTTGAGATATGTCCAGAGAAATACAAGGTAGAGAAAGGGGTATGTTGTAGCGAGAGGGGCAAAATGAGATGCTAACTATAACAGACAAGTCAGGTAAAGAGAGTAGTGAGGCAGTGAGAAAGGCAGCGCAAGAGCTGTGAAGGTAGAAAGAAAGGTGTGCTCCAGAGACAGAGGTGAGGCCTATAAAGACATATGAGGTTGATTCAGATTTGAGGGAGATTGCTACGTGGGGAGAGAGACGTGGTAGAGACAGAGAGGTGAGGTAAAGAAATGTGTAAGAAGAGAGAGGTGGAGGCAGAGATGGTGAGTTGAAATACCGAAGGCGGTACTGTGAGAGATAAGACAGAGAGAGTAGTGGTAGCAGTGATATTTAGGCAAAAGAGATGGAGAAACAGAGGTAGTGAGAAAGGAGTAAGGTAGTGAGGGAGCTGAACAGAGTTAGTAAGAGATGAGATGGACAGGTGGACAGGTGACATAAACTAATGATGAGGTAAATTGAAAGGCAAAGTTATAAAAGGCAGTGAGAGGAAAAAAAGTAGAGGTAGAAATAGATACGAAGTATAAAATGTGAATTAGAGAAATGAGGTAGAGAGAGGGGTGAGGAAGAGTGGTAAGGAAGAGAGAGGAGTGTGAGAAAGAGGGAAGGTTTAGAACGACGAAGAGAGAGAGGCGAGGTAACTAGAAAGATGAGTTTGAGAGACAGGTGAAGTAGATGGCAGAGACATATGGGATGTCAGTTGGAAACAAATCAGCGAAGGGCAGAGAGAGAGGTGAGGTAGAGCTAGAGGTGAGGAAGAAAGAGGGTTAGAGTGAGAGAAAGGTGAGGTCATGAGAGAGAGGTGGAGAGTGGTGAGGTAGAAAGAGATGTAGTGTAGAGAGAGTGTGCTAGAGAGAGAGAGATCTGATAAAGATAAAGAGAGAATAGGTAGACTTAGATGCTGAGAGAGGGGCAGAGCGGCGTAAAGGTGGAGTATAAGAAGTGAGCTTATATAAAGAGAGACATGAGACAGAAACATGATGAGGCAAAGGCAGGGAGGTAGAGAGTGTTCTAGAGAGAGGCTGTCATTCACCCACTGGAGAAACACTTCAACCCCCTCACGACTGAACACTTCCAGCAGGACGTGCCCCTCAGCTGCGGACTGAGCGCTGCTACCCCTGGGAACTAGAAGTCTTCAGGAGCATCGCGAGAACGAGCGGAGAGCCAACGCAGAGAGCCGCCATCGCCGGGAGCCGCTCCCACCTGCCCCCGCCCCTGCCCCCGCCTGCCTTGCCGTGCTGTGCTGTCGGCGGCTGGGCTGCTACGGTTGCTACAGTTGCGGTTGCTGATGGTGCCCCGCTGGGAGTTTGCCTTTGTGAGTCCGCAGGGTGCCAGCCTTCACCGCCGAGGAGTGCCGCGAGGAGCCCCATGGAATGACGCCAGCGCTGTGTGTATGGTGAGCCACCCTCGACCCCCCTGTTGCGTGGCCAGCCGCTGAGCCCAGCTTCTGAAGCCGCCTGCATTGTGGGGCGCCGCAGGATAGTGTGACAGATGTGGAAAGTGAGAGGATCAAAGCGGATTAAAACTGCCGCTGCTTTGCCCCCATAGTCCACAGTCACCTGAAGCCGAAGCGGAAGCTGAAATGGTGCGAGGAAGGACACCGTAATTGTAATTGACGAAATTGACGAAAGTGCCGAAATTGTTGGCCGTGCTCTGGTTCTTGGTTCCCGGCGCCCTGCCTGCTTTGCCCGGACTAGACCAGGCTTCAAGGCGTTTGTACTGCCGGGCGAGGGTGTCACAGTGGCCGTGCGGCAGGTCGGGCAGACCAATCGGAGCAAGGGTGTAGACTGCAGCTCCGTAGGCCTGCTGGGAGGTACTGTGGGAGGTATTGTGTTTACGCTGTGATCGCTTTGTCCGGAGTAGCAAACCAAGGTGGAATGTGGCTGCGAGGTGTAAGGGGAGGTAGAGAGCTTTGGACGGTAACAGCGTGAGCCACTGCCGGTCTGTAGCTAATCAATCGTCTCTCACCCTGAGTGCCCCTTAGTGCCCCCTTGTCTCCCTTGTGCCCAGAGATTGCTCTGAGACTGCAGCCTTGTGCGAAAAAGGGGGAAGTAGAACAACAAACACAATAATTGAATAAAATTAAATATAACAAAATATGAGGTCAGGAAGAGACAGAGCGCCTTGCCCTGCAACAAAAAGGAAAAGAAAAAGTGCAAGGAATTCCGGCCAACAACAATAAAGCAAAAACGGAGGGGGAGGCGCAAACATTAATATCACCAATCTTTCATATATTTACAAGAACAAATAAAGTTCCATGCAAGACTGACTTTTTAAAAGACCCAGCAGGGACAATGCTCACCAAACAAGAGGGAGATAATCAATTACTCCCACCAATTACACCAATAAACAAGAAAACTAGGGACACACAAGTAAAGGACACAAATGGTGTATACGACATAAATGCCTTCGACAACGCAAATGACCCAAGGATAGCTATGGGTCCAACCGAGTGTATGTTACAACAAGAACCAATGGAACGACAAGACAATTTATGGGGATCCATAACAGATTTGGAGCTAATTAGATCTAGAGAACAATCTCCGCAGGTGACAGAATGCCCACAAGAGGAGCCTGATAGCTCACTCTGGCACAAAACTCAGGAATTGTTCACTAGCACTGAGGCCCAACAACCAATAGAGGACCAGGTAAAAATTCTCAATCAAACATCAAAACAAGTATATCACGAGGAAGTAGACCAGAATATTAAGGTACTAGAAAAAACCTTACAATCTGAACCATCATCACCATTAAAGAAAACGCCTAAAGGCGTGAATCGGAGTCAAAGCTTTGAGACCCATGCTCCAGCACTAACAACTAAAACAGCGCCAGCAACCGACTCAGGGACAATATGGGACATCTTCTTCAAAACATCACAACTCACTCTGGAGGCCTTAAATTATCATTCAAACAAGATGGATGTTCAAGTAGACCTGCTAAACATCATGGCAAATGCAATTACAGGGATCAACCAAAAATTGACTGACCTCAACTCTCTAATCATGCGAGCACAGGTTTACGCGACCACATTAAATACGGAATGTGCTTGTTGCCCAATAATCGATAAACTGGCAACAATTCTGGAAGTCCTGACTACCCTCATTGAGGATTTAAAGACCAGGGTAATCAACGACAACAAGTCTAATAACATGCTAGCAAGTCCCCAGTACATCGATAAAAAAGGGGAATCAAATACGCCAAGCAGAGAATTAGCCAATAAATTGATAGTTACCATTGAAAACTCAAATTTGGAGGACAATCAAGTAGATTTAACCCAACCAACACAACTGAATATGACCAGACGTATGAAGAAAAAACTTAAAAAACAAAAAAAGGCTGAAAAGACAACACAACTTAGAAGGAGCTGGGGACAGCCTACACACGGCTCTAACGAACCAGTAACAACATTTAACCAGAAACAGGATCAGCAATCAAATAAAAAACCATATCCAATTTTTTCCAAACATATAAAAGCAAATAAACATTTAAGAAATGCTACTGAGACAGTGAAAAGTCCAGTTGAATTAGCTACCAGAGAAACGCAGAAGAAAGCTGAACAATCGGCCATCAGAGAAACTCAGAAGAAATCTGAGCAAGAGGAAGTAGCAAAAAGGTTCAATGGACACAACAACCATTTGCTTGGACAAAATACTAAATGAACACCCCAAAAACATAATGGGGCAAGGAAAGACCCGACCTCATGGGGCCACATTTATGCTTCCAGGTGAAACAACGTTCGATGTAACTAAATCCCCGCACAACGCAATTCACAACAAAAGCTATCTGGCGGATAGAAGAGACTCAAGACTAAGCGTCTTCCAGCCATCTTATAAATCAAAGGGCAGACATGATATCATAAATAGGGGCAACCTATTAAGGCTCCTTCAACATATTCCATCTTTGTCTAACATTACAAGTGCAGACATGGAGAGCGTTCATTTTGAACCAAGGGACGAATACCTCAACCAGGAAAACACGGTAGTGACCTGGATAAATCATTACATCGCAGAAGCTGTGCTTGTGGAAACAGAAACTTTCAAAAATTGGGGTATAGCAGTCACGACACCTGAGCAAGAAAAATATCCACAAATTTTATTTGACTTATCGAGCCTGGTCAAAGACATAAAGATAGTAAAGCAACATCCTCGTAGCATATTGAAAGGTACCTCGAATAAACAACCGGATCAGAACTATAATAATTTAAGTATCATTGTAAGCACCCAGGAGGAAGCAACCGCACATAGAATAATAAAAGCAGAGGCACCCCAAAAAATCCAATGGAGGGAGAATTACAGTGATACACAGAGTCCCATTCGCCATACCTGACGCAAAAGTGCACACTGCTGACTTTTCGGGAGACCTTCGAGCAAAGGCCAGAACAAATTTGTTAATTGAGGAAAACACCGGCATACCAGGTCAAACACAAAAAAACATACCAAAGTCTCAAACTCGTTTTCTGGAATGTGGCGGGCTTACAAAAAGCCCTTAGACAAGTAACAGCTATAAATAATTTGCTAGAGGGTGATATCCTATGCCTACAAGAAACCTGGGCAACAGAACCGGCACACTTGGAAGGGTATGCGGGTTACCATCAATTTGCAACCAAACATAACTATTACGGAAGACCATCAGGTGAAATCTCAATCTATGTCAAACACGCAAAACAACTAACTGTTAGGAACATAAATACCAACTCAAACATGCTACAAGTACTGCTAATGGAAGGAAAAAGCGACACGGAAAACACTGTCTCGTTGCTTGTAATTAATGTATATTTAAATACATCAGCTCAATGGAAACTAAAGGTCACAAATTCTATGATTACAACAATACAGGAAATTTTATGCAAATACCGGTCACCTGCGAAAATGATCGTGGGTGATTTCAATTTGCATCACTTAGGAAAAAAACAGTGCGAAAGGAATTACCTAACTTGCGCCGAAAGAATTTTTAACAATTTCTTACTAAATTATGAACTTAATTCAGCTGAGTAGCTACAAAAAAGCTCAGACCCAAACAACCAAGGGAGAACCACATTCAAGAACTGCTCCACAATTGATTATATTTTCTTATGCAATCAGTTTGCTTGCAAAATTGAAAAGTTTGAAATAAAAACAGATGACACAAGTGATCATGCATTACTCCAGGTAGAACTTAATGTCACTACCAAAGAACGAGAAAAAATTATAATGGTCTCTCAATCAATAGGCTCCGAAGAACATGCACTGGTGAGAAGAATAAACTGGAATATTAACCAGGTGACGGTTCTAAAATATTGGAAAGAACACACAGAGGATAATCCTGGTGTTGCGCCTAACAGGGAAAACTGGTCAGAGTGGACAAATGACCTGAAAACATGCTTGAAGACAGCTGAGCCCAATTCTAAGGAGATGACCATTACACAATCCACGGACAATAATAAAAAATTGATTGATATAACTAGCAACTTTAAAAGGGCAAAAAGAGCATATAAGAACGTAGGCTCGAAAAATACACGGGACAAGTACAATGAATTGCATAAAGAACAGAAACAACTGCTCTGGACAATCAAGCAAAATAGGCTTGAAGAAGAGTGGATTAAAATCCACGAATTAACAAAACCTCACAAACAACGACAACTCTGGCATTACATAGCAGAATTGGATAATAACAAAGTAGTCCGGAGTAACGCCGTACATGCCGACGCATGGGTGAGACATGTGGACGCAATATACGTGGATAAGGAAGATTTCAATAAACGTGAAAGCTCCATGGTGTACATAGAGAGCACAAATAACGATGCGGAACCCACAAACCTAGCTATGTTCAAAGACCAGGACGTAAGAGCCGTTGAAAAAGTGATCAAAAAGATAAGGAAAGGTGGGGCACCAGGACCTAACGGCCTGCCGGCTGCGATGTTCAGGGAAGATCCAACTTATTGGGGGAGAGTCTTGTCCAGCTTATTCACCGAATGCCGATTACAGGGCAAGGTGCCAGACTCGTGGCGCGGGTCAATCCTACAACCCATATTTAAGAAGGGCGATAATACAGAACCGAAGAATTACAGATTAATAGCCCTGCTGGACATTGAGGGGAAAGCATATGCAAATACCGAGAAAACAAAATTCTTTCCTTCCTTCAAACAGGTTTCCACAAAGGCTGCTCGACAATTGACAACATCACGGCAATATCATATCTAGGTCACCAAGCCAATAGTAAGGATAATAAACCAGTCTATGCCTGTTTTATAGACTACTCAGCAGCGTTTGACGGAGTGCCACGTTGCAAGCTTTGGTCCAAATTGCGCAACTGGCAAATTCCATCTGGCCTCCTCAATGCCATTATAAAAAACATTACAACGAAAAAGTGCGTCACATATCGGGGCTTAAAACAGGGATGTGTACTTACCCCAACACTTTTTAACCTATATACAGCGGACTTGGGCAAGTTGATCCAAAATGCTAACCTAGCAGTTCCAAAAATAGGTGTCAACAAAATTCATATTTTACAATATGCGCATGACCTAGTGGTGATGGACCACACGAAAACAGGTTTACAAAGGGGCCTCAACACTCTAAATGATTACAACCTGAATAATGAATTAACGATAAACCCGGAACTGTATAAAAAAAACATTTCTAAAATGGCAAGTGGGAAAAGAGACAATAACCGTCTCAAAGTTTTATAATTACCTTGGGTGCTGGTTGAGCGACACAGGAAAAGCTACTATGCATTTACATAAAATGAAATCTAAGGTGGAGTCCACAATATATGCGTTGTGCAAGCTACAAGAGAAAATGCAGAGCCCCAACACCATCCCAATTAGAAAGGTGCTACAATCAAAAATAAGGGCAGTCGCGGGATACGCCCAGCAGGCTTTCCCCGGAAAAATGAGCACAATGATGGACAAAGTGCAGTGTTGGGCGTATAAACGTATTTTCAAACTACCGAAATACACCCGCAATAGAGGGATTCGCCTGGAATTCGGCTTGGTGCACCAGAGCAAAGAATGCCTAGGTACGCATGTAAAATACTACTATTCAATACTTAATGCGCCGAACGGGAGCTTGAAGAGTAGGCTGAAACCCATTTATGATGGCTTACCCAATCCATGGCAGGCTTATCTGCAGGAAGCAGTAGAGGTTTTGGCCTTGGTAACACAAAACTGGAGCGAGGAAGGCATAACCTACCCGATTATTAAAATGGCAATAAACAAACAATGCTATCGACTCTCAAGAGAAATCGACTTAATAAATCTTGAAAAAGAAAGAGGTCAATCTGGGGTGATAACAACTTACAAGGACCACAAATCCCAGCCTTATTTTGACCAAGCACTGGGGAGAAAAGCCCTAAAAACATCCAATGGACTAGACTTGTACCTCTCCCAATAAAATAACTTAATCTGGGCTGGAAAACTTTGGAAAATAAAATCTGCTGCAGAATATGTAACTTCAAAACAGAATCATTGCTACATCTGATGTGCTGCTGCACGGGGCTCTTACAATCTCGTCGGAAGTTACTAAAGCCAATATGGCTACGTAAAGGGAACAGCAAAAGAAGCAGTTACAGACATATTTTCTTGTACATTAACAACGTATCTGGGCAGAATCGGTCGATACATGCAGGACGTTCGCTCCAGAATTGACAAAAACAATGGACTCGGATAATTCCAGATAAACAGTTTCGAGGTGCACAAACGAAGTGACATGACGGTGATAATGTCTTTTTAAATGTAATCAATTTTTAACTTTTATATTATGTCCATATTGTTTTATGTTCTTTTATGGAAAGAAACGAGCCATAATTGTTATTGAATCACCTCCTTTCTTACCTTGCTATATTGCAAATGGTTTTAAGTAACTGTGCAATAAATAAATTTTGATTGATTTTGATTGAGTGTTCTAGAGAGGTAACAGAGGTTGTGGGAGAGAGGGGTAGATAGAGAAATGAGAAAGAGAGAAGGGCAAACACTTAGAGCCAGATTTACGACCATTCCGTTTGGCGGGTCGCAAATTAAGATTTTCTGTGACTCACACTTTGCAACTCACAAAATGGAATGTATTAAGGTGTCTCAGACACATTTAGCGATTCCCAATGGGGTTGAATAGACCTGACTCTTCAGTATTCATGAGGCGTGTTGCAATTTTCGACCCATTAGGACTTGGCTATAATCACAGGGATGGTGGCCTGCTGGGGACAGCAGACCACCATGTCTGTGTTTGCTTTTTAAATAAAGCACCTTATTTTTCAAATGCAGCCTGTTTTCCTAAAAGGAAAGTGGAAGGCGTTTAAAAGAAAGGTCAGGCAGTGGTCCCTGGGACGGTACAGAGACTAAGGGGTCTATTATAATGGCGGGCGATCGCCCCGGGAAATGGGACGGCCCGCAAAGGATGCGGCGGTCCCGCTTGGGCAATTAGGATGCGCCAGCCACACTGGCGGGCGCATCCTGCAGTTTTTGTATTGCGGCGGGCGGTGCTGTCAGCAGCACCCGCCGCAATACAAAAAAGGCATGTGTGCATTTGCATGCACAACGTGGCAGGCACCGTGAGGTGCTGCCACGTCGTCCATGCAAATACTGGGGGGTACCATAGGTACCCCCCATGTGCCCCCCCCCAACCTCCCCAACATCATGGGGGCCCGCAACGGGCCCTCAACTGTTGAAACCGCATGCCTTTCCGTGGCTGCAACGCTGCCACGGAAAGGCTGCTTCCTGCTGCCATCCTAATATGGATGGCGGTGTCTAGCAGACACCTCCACCATATCAGGGCCCTTTTCCGCCTGATCACCTGTGTGACCGGAGAAAACCGGCGGACGGTCTTTCCATCCGCCGGGGTTCCCCCGTCATACTAATATGGCGGGGGGGGAAATGGCATGCGGGCGGAGGAGAATGTCGGGCAGATCGCCACCGCCATGCAGGTGGTGGTGATCCGCCCGACATTCTAATAGACCCCTATATATCGAATCACAAATATCGAATAACCTGAATATCGTTGCAAAAATATTGTGGCTCAAGAATATCAACATACAAAATATCTTGGTGAAGAATATCGACTTTGGGTGAGTAATATTGATGTAGAAAATATCGAAGTGTTTAATATCGTTTGCATAAATATAGATGTAAAAAATATCGAAGTGTTTGCTATCGTTTGCAAAAATATAATGTTAAAAATATCGATTTTGTATTAATGTTATGTATGTTAGTATATATTTTATATGTGTGTGATGCATGTATTTTTTGTATAAGATGTGTTTGTATTTTTATTATATGTGTACATTTTTTGTAATTATTAAAAAGAAATTGTTTGAATTTTGCGTTTTTAGTTCTGTAGCGTGTTGTGGGGTTATAGGGGAATAGGGTGGGAAGTAATTTAATTATATAACATTTATAGAAAAATGTTCATTTATTAATAATTGTTGAATTGAGATGTTATAATTTTTTATCAATTATTTATGTAATAATTTGTTGTTCATTCATTTTAATTAATTAATTGGCAATTAATGATATTAATTGTGTAATTAGTTTTGTGTGTGTGTTGTGCTGTTTATAGGTGAAAATGGTGGGAATGGTGGGAAGTAATTGAGGGGCCCATTAGCATATCGGGCGGATCGCCCCTGCTCGCCAGATGCTCCAGTTTCACCCCGCCATATTAGTATGGCGAGGGGCACCGCGGGGGACGGAAAGACGTCCGCCGCTTTTCCGCCGGTCGGATTCCCAGCTGGGTGGAAAAGGCCCTCAATATGGTGGCGGTACCTTGCAGGCACCGCCATCCATTTTAGGATGTGCAATTTTAAAGGCCTTTCCATGGCAGAGATGCCGCCATGGAATTGCTTTGGGGGCCCATTATGGGCCCCCGTGATGGTGGGAGGGTGGCTTGCTACACTTGGCGGTGCCTGTCACGTTGTGCAGATTTTGCATTGCGGCGGGTGCTGCTGACAGCACCGCCCGCCGCAATGTAAAATTTGCGTGATGCGACCGCCAGGGTGGTGGTCGCATCTTAATGGGCCTAGCGGGACCGCCACACCTCTGACGGTCAGTCCCGTTTCCGCCCACCATCGTAATAGACCCCATAGTTTTTAATTGATGATTTAATAATTAGTTGTTAATTAATTGTCAATTAATTATGTTAATTGTGTAAAACTTCTAGGTGTTTATAGGCGAAAATGGTGGGAAGGGTGGGGAGTAATTTATTAATAAATAATAGTTAATTACTTTAAAAATAATTAATTAGTAATTAATTATTATTCGGAGAGCTTTCCGACCCAGATCGGAATCGCCCCCTTAGTGGTTGTAAATTGCCTGATTTTCTTTTTGCTACCGCCAATAAACGGTCGCACATCTGGCCCTTAGTGAGGGTGAGATAGAGAAGGAAGAAATACAACAATGTGAAGATGTCGAGAGAGAGATAGTAGAAGTAGATAAAGGTTAGGTAGGAAGAAAATGGGGGTATAGGCAACGCAGGCAGAGGGAGGTTAGTGAATAGTAATTTAGTAGAGGTTGAGCTGAGAAGTAAAGAGAGAGAGTTAAAGTGAGGTGTGGTCAGTTGGGGAGATATGTTTAGAGTAAAATAGAGGTAGGCAGAAAGGTAGAGAGTGTTGAGGTTGAGGTAGGTAGAAAAATGAGAGGTTGAGATAGAGAAATAGACAGAGGAGGGATAGAGAGAAAAATGGATTACTTTACCCTAGGCCCCTGGGAAGGAGGATGCACTGTACACCAAGTTGCCCATGGCTTACAACTTTCCTATACTGCTACTAGACTAGACTGCTACTATCAGAAACACTCTGCCAAGACATGGAACTCCCTCCCGACCCACCTCCGCCTGACCCAGGACCACCTCGCCTTCAGGAAGCAACTCAAGACCTGGCTGTTCGAGCAGTAGCGGACCCCCCTCCCCTAGCGCCTTGAGACCCTCTGGGTGAGTAGTGCGCTATATAAATGCTTTGATTGATTGATTGATTGGTTCTGTGTTGCAATTTTGGTTATGACATAAATGATAGCCAAGTATTTTTTGGTACTGGCCCCCAAACACTGAAATGCTTTACCTTGTCATCTTAAATGGACTACTGACCTGTTTATAACTGGTAATCAGCATTTGTATAGCACACGATTGAAGACACTTTCAGTAATCCATAACAAATTAAGATCTGTGTCAAATGTATTGTTTGTACACGTGTGGTTGGGCTGTGAGATTTGGAACCAGGAGATGCCAGTTCTAACCTCAGCTTTCATTTGACTAAATTGTGTGATCGTTCACAAATTGCCTAATCTCCCTGTGCTTTACTCCCTTACAATCCAAACATTAGAAACAGGCCCATCCAACCAATAAGTACTATATAAAAACTGAACATTTATTTATTAGCAGTAAAATCAGATTTAAATAATATTTATTAGTAACTGGTGTGTTTTTCTTGAAATTATAACCCTAGAAACTAAAGATCAATTTGCTATATTGGATACTATGTAAGGTGCAGGCCTCAATATGTGTGAATAAATATGCACATTCAAATCCTTAAGATTTGCCTGCCTCTCTATAACTCCTGGACACAATAATGATGCAACATCACCATGAGGGCCATCAATTTACAGGATTAATGAGAAAGTTCACACTTTTATATTGGTGTCCTTAAGTTAATTTGCTGAGTTACTGATGGATCCTTTTGACTGTTTAAAAGTTTAGTCCTCGTAGAGAAAGAGTGCTTTAAAAACACAAAAGTGTGCATATTTACTCACAAGTATATTTACTACTATACCGAGCTGTAACTTTACAGTTTTTACTATTCACCATTTCTGAGTGT
This sequence comes from Triturus cristatus, assembly GCF_964204655.1. Taxonomy (NCBI): domain Eukaryota; kingdom Metazoa; phylum Chordata; class Amphibia; order Caudata; family Salamandridae; genus Triturus; species Triturus cristatus. The sequence goes on along the minus strand of NC_140584.1, from coordinate 626,990,832 downwards.
AGATTTACACTTAGGGGCAGATTTCGATCCGGGTCGGAAAGCTCTCCGACTGAGCCGGATCCGGAGTGTTTTTCGACCGAGCCGGAGTCCTGCAGTCTGACCGAGCAAGTACGATGCGGCCATATGCTGCCGGACTCGGTTCGGTCGGACTCCCATAGAAGTCAATGGGAGCCGGTCGTACGACGCGTACATGGGCTCCCATTGACTGAATGGATACGTCTCTCACAAGGGCGCCCCCTACAGTGGGTATGCGTCGGTGCCATCTGCACCATACATGCCTGTGTTGGGGGGACCCATGGGTCTCCCCCTGTGTCCGAGTCGTAGGGCTGCGGGTGTCAGGGGGTCCGACCCGGACCCCCAAAGGCAACTTCCCAGACGTTTTGCAAGCCGGAGTGTCCGGCTCGCACCGGCTGTCCGACGCGCGCATCTTACTGGCTCGGTCGTAAATCGCATCCATTGCACGCCACGGTTAGCTTACGGCCGAGACGTACGGAGCGGTTCGGACCTTGAAACAACTCGGTCGGTGAATTTCACATAGCTCTCATCGTACTTGCTCGCTCGTACAGCTGTACGAGTCGGGCAGAAAACACGTGTACGGCTCGTAGTTTTTCCGGCCGGATCGCATTCGGTGCCCTTCCGACCCAAATTGGAATCGGCCCCTTAGGGGTAGACTTACATGTCTCTACTCCCTTAAATCAGGTAGTGGACTATCCTACAACAGAATTTACAAATGTAAATTCACTACTGTTAAGTTTTCACACATAGGTGGATATCTCCACCACCATGGTTAAGATCTCCCAATGCAAAAGTATGGGGAAAATTATCAAAGTTTATAATTCTTTAAAAAAACATTTTGACGTAAAATATAAAAAGAGAATGAACCTTTCTGAGCACCATTTCTGTGCGGAGCTTTCTGCATAGTAAAGATAGGGCAGAGGACTCCTGCTGTAAGTTTGTGAATAGCGTTTGTAGTATGTGTAGTATGTGAGTAGTGATACTGTAGTAATGCTTTACATTCTTCAAAATACAGTTTATGACTATGCCCCTTCCTCTTTGTTTGAACAGACTCATCTTAGTTGCAGTGAAAGAGAGGTATCTTAGAGAAGCACATGGGAGAAAATGAAGAATGTATGAACAGCTCACAGCTCAGTGCTATTTTGTAACAAACTGTGAGGATTGGCCAGCTCTTCCTGCTGTCAGATAATTCCTGTACATGTGTAAAAGTGTTATTGGTAAATTCAGTTGAATCATTTCCAGACAATAAGCTCTTTGTGATATCCAGCTGCTCTAAGTAACAGCTCATGGTGCTTGGGTTTACAAACCAATGGACAGGAAGCGTCACCACTAAATCAAGCCAAAGTAGAAAATTTGTCAGGGAATCTCTGTCTTTTGTAAAGATCTGTTAAATGGTCAGACCTGTGATGATTTGATCTATCACCCCAACTATTCAAATAAATGATTCCCCAAGCACAAGGGTGAAGAGCATCTTTGCATGAAGAGTGAAATTAACAAGAGTCACAGGGGAGAATTAATTTCAACCCTACGCAAAAGGGGAATCCAAATTTATATTAATGAACTAGATTAAAGGCTAGGTGTTGAGCTACAGATCCTGGTATTAATTGGGTCAGGCTCTGACTCATTTATAAACATGTTGCCCTTTCTGAGTTCACAAATGAACATAGATTAAAGGCAAGTTTATCTAGTTCTGATACTGTAGTGGTCTTTGCAAACCTTACATACTTCTAAAAACTGCATCATATGAAGCAAACTGAAACAGGGAGCTTACAGACCCTTGTCGTGTCATTCTTCAGTATATACTACACATGTGCTGTGAATGTCAATGGAGCAGATGGTAATTTGGTCATTGTTTTGTTCTGAAATGCTTTGTGTGAGTTAATGTGAAAATAAATTTGATCTAGGAAGTTCCTTGTAGTTTTTTATGTCAATGTGCATGTACTTGGGCTTTGTTCCATCATGCTGTAACACTGTCATGTGATTAATGTGATTATTGCTTACCTTCAGCCCTAGGACTTCTGGAACCAGGGAGATGTCTTCAAATGTGTAATTATGGGCAAAAAGAGACTGGATGAGCTGAAATATTACCTCCTGATTCTCTGAAAAGGGGAAATTGTGTAAATAAAGTTATAAGAATGCCACATCTTTCTGAAACAATCTTGCAAAAGGAAAATACTTTTATTTTTAATGGAGTGTGAAAGTGGATTATTAGTTGGGGTGGATTGTAGTCCTGTAAAGGTTAAAGTTGTTTAAACATGATTTCATACCCTCACAGCTATGGCAAAGAGCAGACAAGCTTAACTTAAGGAAATTTGTAAAGCATTTAAAAGTACTAAAACAGTTAAAAAGTAGGAAACACAATACAATTACAATTCCACTCCAATTGAAAACATTTGAAAATAATGTACTGAATAAGATTAAAAATATCCTAAAAGAGGAACTGCATGTTTGAAATGTTCAAGTTTTAAATGAAAATTTTGCCAAAAAGAGTTAGGGGCTAACCATGGTCATCTGGTTGCGGTTGGCCGGTACGTAGGTGCAAATTAAGACTGACCATGATGCAGCATGGGTCAGATACAGGGACCATTTCATCCCAGTAGAATAGCTACCTCCTCATGGTGACAGCCTTTCCTAAAAAAGGCAGTGGGGTTGGCGCAGAGAGAGAAGGGTCTTAACGTCGACATATTCTGGCATCTGAATCGAGCCTTTTAGCTTAAGATGGGAAAACATCCAGCAGGAGACGTTCAGGTTTTCACGTCCCAGAGGCCTCTGGCTACAATCACTTCTTCAATGGTAGCACCAATGAAGCTGCGGCTTGGAACCAAAGAAGACTCAGCTTCGGTGGATTTCAGTGTCTAGAGAAGAACTTAACAGGAGCTATCCCAAAGTCAAGCCCAGTGGTAATTCACCCTCAGTGGATCAGCTGGGCAGATTGTCTCCCGATTGTTCTCAATTAAATGGTTTGTAGAAAGTTTCTAAGTCCCAGATATTAGGGTGTAGGCAGGAGGAGTACACTCTGATGCCAGCCAAAGGTTCCAGTACCTGACGAACAGTAAATGGGGATCAGGGCTATTTCAACAGAAGCCACCAGCAAGGACCAGGGAAGGACCAGTTGGAATTGGTCAGCTGGCCTGTTTCACAAAAGTTGGTTTCTTATAGCTTTTTTGTCTCTGTAGCATTATGGGAGGTCAGCCAACTGACCCCTGAAGTCTGATTCTTTGTTCTGGGACTAGTGGGAGCAGAACTAGCCTCTCAGGGCTCCTCCCAGGTCTCAACAGCAGGTGCAGTTGCCCACTACAGAGGTGTGGTCAGGGAAATGAGCAATCCCTCCTCTGCTGTCACTCAAAACCAGTTCTGGGGAAAACTTCTCTTCCATTGGGATTGGTATCTGGCTGACTCGAAGAACTAATGAGTGGGAAAGGCCATGTGTTAACTACATCTGCCTATGACGGGGAAGCCGTTTTGAAGTCAATTAAGTTCTTGGGCAATGCGCAGATGGTCATCCTATCAGAGGAAAAGAATGCCTCTTGACACCAAGGCATTTGAGCCGTGGAAGCAAGTTCACACCTCATCAAGGTGTTAATCAGCTCCTGGATGACAGTTGAAAACTCATGAAAATGCGCTTCTAGAGGTTTTAGGCAGGTTAAAGGTCATTGAAAAAAAATACTTTTTGTAAAATACTGACTTTACCCATGAGTTGTGCTTGTAATAAATATTTTAAAATACCAAAGAACAAATTTGCTAATTGGTTTCTAAACTAATAAAATATTCTTTAAATGTAAAATTATATCCCAATGCTTTCTTCTGGAAGAGCTTTTGGTGGCCTTGTAACTGTAAGGATATGTTTTCCACTAAACTTTTACATTTCCTACTTGTAAATACCTTGCGCCCTGCCTTATTAGGGGTCACTTATTAATATTTAAAAGCAGGGTTTTAGGCCTGTCAAAAAGGGTTCCAAATTTGCAGTGTCATCCTGCACAGCTCGAGTATTATTGGTGACAGGTCTGCAGTGATGTTTTACACTGTCACTCTAGTGGTGGTACAATTTGTGCTGCAGTCCACTAGTGCCACTTAGGAGTGTAGTCAATTTTGACATGGTTTAAGGGTCAGACCCCAAACACTGGGAGCCTGTTTTGCAGAGTCGCAGGGCACAGAAGCAAAATACAGCTGTATCGGTCCAAAAAATGGTTGGTCATACATATAAAGGCATTTTGCTAGAGGCAAAAATGGGTTTAGTCGCAATATCACCTCTCTTAACATGTAGCTTTCCTGGTAGAGCCTAAGCTCATCAACCCACCAAATAGTAAGTCCTATCAGGGTTTGAGGATATTCTCAATGAATGTGAGTAAGGAAAAGGTATATGTAGTGAAATTCACTGCCAAGTCTTAGAATATTGTCTTAAAACCTCATTAGGATTTTACTATGCAGTGGCTCCCCTAGTCCTTGACACCAGCCACGGCCTGTATAGGGTGTGCCACCGGGCGGTGATGTGGGGCGGGGGAGGGGGAGAGTGGGAGGTTGTAAAATGCGGCATACGGACGATTTCAGGTAAGTAACGGAAAAAAAAATGGAATTTCGTTGCACGCGCTGCATCACCAAATGCGATGCAGTGCACGCAACAATCTTTTTTTTTTTTTCGTTACTTACCTGAAATCTCTGTATGCCACATTTTACAACCCTGCCCCTCCCCCGCCCCACGTCACCGCCCGGTGGCACGCCCTATACGGGCCGTGGCTGCTTGACACATGAAGATGAAGATGATGGTAGTTATTGATCGATGTCAAAATAGTCAGAGTTAGCTCTAAAAGGAGTTCATTGCAACATTGTCCTTACAATTCCACTTGAAGTGGCTGCAAAATATTGCCTCTGAACATAGGTACAATGACATGACACAGTTAGCTACTGTATGACTTCCACAAAATATTTACTATACATTTTAGTATACATTAACAGTTGATGTATAGAAAGAAAGTACTGGTCAACCTGGGTTTAATGGTTGAATAAATGTACACCCAAGTGAGGCTGTGTGAGTCAGCCAAGAAACTCTTGGTTTCTTCTCTGCCAAGGAGTTGCCTAATACTGCATATTTTACAGTGATAACTTTATAAATGGAGGAAGACACTTGGAAAGTCTCAGAAGAAATGCATGCCCCATGAAATGTCTAAACAGTATACCTTCATTGACAGCCCTAGAAAGCAGGCACAGCAGATACATTTGCATATGAATTCTCACTGAGGTGCATTCACAAGATAGCACCAGAAAATGAGAATCTCGGATACTAAAGGAAACCAGCTTCAACACTTTGGTGGTGAACAAAGGAGTACCTTGTGATTGATTGGCCAACCAAGTCATTGAATCTTCTAAGCAGCTCAGGAGTGACTGAAATGGGTTGACTGCTGATTGGTTCGACAGTGCCTCTTTTAAATCCAAAAGTCTACAAAAATACAAACAAATGTGACAATTACATTCTAGTTCTCTAGGAACCACATTTTGCTATATGGTATGTAGGTACCCTTATTTTTAGCGTATTTACAGTGCAATAGTGGCTGGGAACTGGAAAAAGCTTGATTAAGTATGACATGCAGGCAATCACAGGTAGTGTCTTCCGCAGTACACAATTGCCTAGGATCACACAGTTTGGTAAAGTGGGGGAACTGGGATTAATCCCAGGTTTTCTGGTTTCACATTGTGCACTTCAGCCTCAGGTGTTTATGCTTAACTTCCCCTATACCCACTTTACTGTCCCCCTCACCGCTCCTGTATCGCCACTCTGCTGTCGTCGATGCGGCCCTCAATCACATCACAGACCAAACTTTGTGCCCCTTGGGAATATGTTTGCCAGTACCCATGGTCTACCTCAAACCCATTCCCCAAAGGAGCAACCTGCTAGTGGGGCAACTTATAAATAGATTTTCAAACACCAATGAGCACTAAGGGAACATTGCAAATGGTTAACTGTAAAAGTAAATAACAACACTATAAGGGCTCATTATATGTTATGACCCATCATAGCATAACAAGATGGCAACCTAACAAAGTAATATTAATGTAATAGTCATATGTATGGATTCAATCCTTATAAAATATCAAAAGTAGGATGCCATACTTCCACCAAAGAAGTTAACAATCCCATATAAATTATGCAAAGTTATGGTGTAAGTACACACTCATTTTGATTGCCACGCCAAAGTGCTGCACAAAGAACATCTCAAACAATAGGGGTATCATCGAAGTTTGGAAGTGGAAACGATCTCATGAATCTTTAGTGAACCATCTTAAATAGTACAGGGACAACAGCTATTCTAATGTTCTAGGGCCCCTTGGATTGACGTGGCCAAAAACAGGCAGTGGTTTAGGTAAACTAAGGGGCATATTTACAATAAAAATGTCGGGCGCTGTGCTAAGCCATAATTGATAACGCCATACTTCGGCAGTTTCAAAATGCAAGTATGTGCCATATTTACAAGAATGCAGTTCACCTCTGCTTTGCCCCTAGAGCTGGTGCTAAATTTAGCTGCCTAGTGCCAACGCAGACACCTTTGCACCATAGTGCAAGGGTGCTTGCGTTGCAGGGAATGATTGTTCATGTGCAGGAAGATGTCCCTTTGTGCACATAAACAATCAATAATGGCGATTTGCAACTTCTGTGTGCTGCAGAATGCAGCACATACAGAAGTTGCAACTCGTCATTTTTTAATGATTGTTTATCTGCTGGAAGGGACACACCTTCCTGCACATTAACAATCACTACTGGCGAGTTGCTCTTTCTATATGGGCTTCAGTATGCAAGGCCATTTTGCGTCCGTTCCTGCCTGGACCGCACCCAGTACCAGGACCCCTGGCCCTCTCACCACCCATCGCTTTACCGCCAAGGAGCCTTTGGCTCTGGACACCGAAACAACTTCTGCTGCACTTCCTCCCCGCGATCAACCAAACCTGCTGCCATAGTTACTTCTCATACAACACAGGGCCGCCAGCACACCCTGGATCCCTTGCTACTTTCGCCCAGAAGAGCACAGACAACTCAGAACCGCTTCAATTCATTCTGCTCAACACCCGTTCTCTCTACAAGCACACCGTGGGAAATCTGGGACACCATCACCACCCTCTCCCCTAATTGTGCCTTCATCACTTAAACATGGCTCAAACCCCGACATCGTCACCGCAACACCAGACAGCTACAAGATAATACACTGAGACTGCATCAACAAACATGGCAGGGGCATCTCCATCAACTTCAAGGAAATCATCTGATGCATTGCCACCAACGACGACATAACACCCCTAATGGAACACCTCAACTTCCAACCACAGTCTGGCGCCGAGACCACAATAAGAGGCCCCCTCTTATATCAACCCCCAGGACCCCAAACGGCTTTCTGCGATGCCATCTCCAACTTTATAGCTCCCCTAGCCATCAAAACCTACTACTACCTTCTAGTCGGTGACCTCAATTTCCATGTCAACAACCACATCAATGCCAATCCACCACCCTCCTGAAGAACCTGAACAACATCAGCCTCAATCAACTGGCTACTGAAAACACACACAAAGCTGGACACACACTCACCTCTATTTTCACTTCCAGCAACAGAATCAAATGCAGACGTGTCACAGGACTGACCACGCTATCGTTCACCTCACCATTTCTGACACTCAGCACACCATCCCCAGGCATCACAGCTCCTCCTAGTGCAGCTTGGGCAAGGTAATGGAGACACAGTGGACACCGGCCCTCAGCGACACCCAACCCGAAGCTTCATCAGACCTTGACCAGGGTGTCCAGATGTTGTCTGCATGGATCACTAAATGTGCCAACAAAGTCGCCCCGATTGAAACCAGCAAAAACAAACAAAACCTCAAAACAAGTGAGCTGTTACACCCCACAGCGCAGAACCACCAAGTACAATTGTTACTGACTCCAAAAACAGTGCAATGCCACAAGGAGCCCCTCCTACAGAGCCGATCACAAAGCAGCCATAAGCAACTACCACTCGTGCAGCAAGGAAGCCAAGAGAACAGCCATCACAGCCCGCATCAATTCAGTGGCCAACCACACGAATGAACTCATAAAAATAGTCAAGGAGTTCTCCAACCCAGCAGCCTCAGAGAACACAAATCACCCCTCTCAAGAACTCTGTGACACCCTCTCTGACTACTTCCACAGAAATATTTCCACCATCTACAACAACTTGAACCCCCAACCCACGGCTCTCAACCTCAAAAGCCTCGACCAACTAGCACACACAAGCTGAATGAATATCACTTGGTCTCCACTCATCATTAAGGCCACTATGGCCATCAAGTCATCCATTCACTCCGAGCCACCCACCGACTCCTGCCCTCATCATCTTTTCAACCTCAGAACTGACCCATTTCAGCACGGAGCTCACCAGCGTCATCAACACCTCCATCACCAAGGCAGCCTTCCTAGACAGATGGAAACGAAACACGCAGAGGTCAGACCCTTCCTAAAGAAACCCTCCGCCGACTCCAGCCAACTCAAAAATTATTGACCGATTTCCCTGATCCCCTACCTGGCCAAAGTACTTGAGACGGCCATCAACAAACAGCTTACTGAATACTTGGAACAAAACCACCTACTTGACGCATACCAATTAGGATTCCAGGCCAACCCCAACACTGAGGCCGCCCTGATCGCTGCCACAGATGACATCAGAACCCTCCTCAACAATGGAAAGACTGTGGCCCTGGTCCTCCTAGACCTCCCTGCTGCTATCAACACCACATCCCCATCAATAGACTCTACAACATTGGCATTCTGCAAAACGCCGTTAAGTGGATTGCCTAACTTTCCTCCAGGATGCACACAGAGCATCCGGCTGGCTCCTTTCACCTCCGAACCCAAGAACATCGGTGCAGAGACAGAATATTGAGTACAAAATATTGAGTTGCACAAATATCGAGTCATTAATATCGTGGGTCAGAAATATCAACAGCAAGAATATCGTGGTCAAGAATATCGACTTAAGTTAAATAATATCGATTTTAAAAATATTGAAGTGTTTAATATTGTTTACAAAAATATAGTTGTGAAAAATATCACTTTGTATTATTGTAATGTATTTTAGTATATATTTTATATGTATGTGATGTTTTTTTTATATAAGAATTGTTTGTATTTTTAATATATGTATTACATTTTTAGTAGTTATTAATGTCTTTTATTCGAATTTTGCGCTTTTAGTTACATACCGTGTGGTGGGTTTATAGGGGAATAGAGTGGGAAGTAGTTAATTATATTACATTTATTATAATTTTATTATTTGAATTTTGCATTTTTAGTTCAGTAGCGGGTTGTGGGTTTATAGGGGGAATAGTGTGGGAAGTAATTTAATTATATTAAATGTATTTATTAATTTTTTATTTATTAATATTTTTTTAATTGAGATGTTATAGTGTTAAATGTGTAAAGTAATTTATTAATAATTCATAATTGGTTGTTAAACAATTGTAATTAATTAATTGTAATTAATTATGGTAACTGTTTCATTAATTTTAGGTGTGTGTAGTGGTGTTTATAAGGAGTAAAGGGTGGGAAGCAATTTATTTTTAATTTATGAATTTATGAATATAAATTGTCAATTAATTTTAATTAATGTATTTTTAATTAATGTTGGTAATTGTGTAATAAATTGTTTTTGTGTGTTGTGGTTTTTATAGGTGTAAAGGGTGGGAAGTAAATTATTTTTAATTGATTAATTAAAAATTGGTTGTGAATTCATTTTAAGTAATTAATTAATTGGTAATTAATGATGGTTATTGTGTAATTAATTTTAGGTGTGTGTTGTGGTGTTTATAGGAGTAAAGGGTGGGAAGTAATATGTGTTTAATTTAAATATATAGGGGCCAATTCCGATCTCGCTCGGAAGGGCTCCAAACGTGATCCGGCCGTAAAAAGTACGAGCCGTACGCGTGTTTACCGACCAACTCGTACAGCTGTACGAGAGAGCAAGTATGATGCGAGAAACCCGAAATCGCCGACCGACTCATTTCTGGGTCCGATCCGGTCGGTACGCCTCGTCCGTAAGCAAACTGTGCCGTGCAATGGAGGCGAATTCCGACCGAGCCAGTATGATGCACGCGTCGGACTGCCGGATCGAGCTGAAGTTTCCGGCTTGCAAAACATCTGGGAAATTGCCTCAGGGGGTCCGCATCGGACCCCCCGTCACCCGCAGCCTTACAACTCGGACACAGGGAGAGACCCAAGGGTCCCCCCAACACAGCCATGTACGGTACAGATGGCAGCGACGCGTACCCATTGTAGGGGGAGCCCTTGTATGAGACGTACCCATACAGTCAATGGGAGCCCATGTACACGTCGTACGACCGGCTCCCATTGACTTCTATGGGAGTCTGACCGAACCGAGTCCGGCAGCATGCGGCTACATCGTACTCGCTTGGTCGGACTACAGGAGTCCTGCTCGGTCGGAAAACACTCCGGATCCGGCCCGGTCAGAGAGCTTTCCGACCCAGATAAGAATCGGCCCCTGAGTTGTTAGTTAATGTTAATTATTTGATATTTATTTTGGGTACAAAACATTTTTTTGTGTTGTTTTTACTTATAAAGGGGTAAAGGGTGGGCATTAAATACAATTTAATTATTTGATTATTAGTTGTTAATAGTAATAGTTTTTAATTTTAAAATATGCTTGAATTCAGTTTTATTATTTTATAGTTTAATTTAGGTGGGTGTTGTGGATAGTATAATTTGAGTGTGTGTAGTCAATTAATGTTTATTAGTTTTTTTATTAATAATATTTTTCATTGGTTATTAATTATGTTATTTATGTAAATAAATTGAATTAAAAATGTTGAAGTGTTTTGTTATTGGTGTAGTGTTATAGGGTAGGAAATAAAATGAATACATTTATGTTTTAATAATTTATTTGTTTGTAAATAATTTCTAGTTTTAAAGTATAATTATTTGTAAATGTATTTATTATTTTATTGTATATAATATGTGTAGGTTTTTGCTATATGTAATTAATATTATAATATGTGTTCTTTTTGTATGTTTAATATATATATTTTTAAATATTGTTTATTTCATATTATTTTCACATTTTTAATATATATATATATTTTAAGTGTGAATAGTATTTTTTTCCTCCGGTATCCAACACTTTCCCCACAGTTGCATTCACTGGAGTGGGAATAGTAATTGTTACCCCTTCGCTATCCAGCACTTCCCCTACTTTTGCACTCACTGGAGTGGGAATACTAATTTGTATCTCTCCGCTATCCTGCACTTTCCCTAATGCTGTACTCACTGGAGTTGGAATAGTAATGTTTACCTTTCCGCTATCCAACACTTTCCCTACTGTTGCACTCTCTGGAGTGGGAATAGTAATTTTTACCCCTCCACTTTCCAACTCTTTCCCTACTGTTGCACTCACTGGAATGGGAAAACATTTGTTTACCCCTCCGCTATCCAACACTTTCCCTACTGTTGCTCTCACTGGAGTGGGAATAGTACATTTTACCGCTCCCCTTCCAACATTTTCTCTACTGTTCCACTAACTGGAGTTGGATTAGTAATGTTTACCCCTCTGCTATCCAGCACTTTTCCTACTGCTGCACTCACTGGAGTGAGAATAGTACTTTTTACCTCTCTGCTATCCAACACTTATCCTACTGTTGCACTCAGTGGACTAGAAATAGTGATTTTTACCCCTCAGCTATCCAACACTTTCCCTACTGTTGTTCTTACTGGAGTGGGAATAGTAATTGTTACCCCTCTGCTATCCAACACTTTCCCTACTGTTGCACTCATACTGGAGTGGGAATAGTCATTCTTTCCCCTCCGCTATAAAACACTTTCCCTACTGTTGCTTTCACTGGAGTGGGAATAGTCATTTTTACCCATCCGCTATCCAACAGTTTCCCTACTGTTGCACTCTTTGGAGTGGGAATAGTAATTGTTACCCCTCTGCTATCTAACACTTTCCCTACTGTTGCACTCACAGGAGTTGGAATAGTAAATTTAATTATTTTGCTATCCAACTTTCCCTACGGTTGCACTGATTGTATTGGCCCTTTTAAGTTCAATTACTTTTTCATAGTTTAATGTTTTAATTTATTCTAGAATGGTTTTTTTATATTTTAAATTATGTATATATATACATATATATATCTATATATTATTTTTATATAATTTTAAAGTTTTAAAATAATAGATAATAGTGTAATAATTTTTTTAAAGTAAGTATATATAAATGTAGAAATTATAATATTTGTGTGTTTATCTTTTTAAATAAAGTTTATTTGTTACATTTTGTAAACATGTATATTACATTTAATTAATTGTGCTAAAATTATTATTACTATTTAATATATATTATTTTATTCTCTATATATTTAAATTGATATTTTTTACATCTATATTTTTTACATCGATTTTTTTTATTTGATATTTTTGTACTTAACAGTGTAGGTATGGAAGCCGATATTTTTGTAGTCTAGAGATTTTTAACATCGATTTTCTATCAGTGAACCAAGAGCATCCTATGCGGCGTACACCAAGAACTATCCCTCAGTCCAACCTTGTTCAAAATCTTGTTCAACACCTACATGACCCCCCTCGCAGACATCATCAGATCCCAGGGCATCAACAGACACTCAACTCATCCTCTTGCTCACCGAAGATGCCTCCACCGCCAGAATCAACTTCGGTGATGCCATGACCAATGCAGCCTAGCTCTAAATGAGTCCCTTAGGCTTCGGAGTAATAACAGAAAAGTAATTAACTGAATACTGAGGCATGTAATGATATATTGCTCAGTGGTTAATGGGGCTCAGTTAACAAAGAAAAACGTAAATGCTGGACTGCATAGCATACATCTACACATTCCAAAGATCTACATCGACTTACTGGGTTATAAAAATTCCTGCCATACATACGTCTTACATATTGGTTTCTTGATTACACACAAACATGAATGGCTTCACATACATTCCTGGACTATGCCTGTTGTCCGTCACCCTACACTTAATTCCACTTTTTATTTTTTAAACTTCATGGAAAACGTTTATCCATGAAATGTCCTTGCCTCCTTTTAAAATAACTTAAACTTATATTGTCAAGTGTTGCTTTGGAAATAGTAAAGACTTTGTTAAGTACATAACAAATGTTTGTGAATGCCATCCCACCAACTACATAGGACTGAATCTGCGAACACCACATTTACATTTGATTTTTATGAATGCATAAGGTGCACATACTTTCCATAACTTCTGCGAACACAGATGACTTTGCTGCCTGTATAATGCACATGATTATGTTTTTGTCACTCAGCAATTAGTTATGCATACAGACCTAAATAGTTTTCCAAGCTCACGTATAAAGGAAAAATGTGTCTGTGCTCTAGACCCAGAGTTTAAAGGCAACATGTATCTCATAATAAAACGTCAGGTAAAAACATCGAGTTTTGAATAACAAGCTAGACCAAGTATAAAGAAAATACAACTTAAATTGCATTGATAGTATCCAATCAATTCTACACACCTATAATTGATAACTGTGCCAAAACATGGTGCTTCTACATGAAGTCGCCTACTTAGATATATTTATTGTGTTCTAACTCAGGAACACTTTGCTTCCCTGCGTTCAGTCATAGATTATCAGACAAGCACTTTTTAAACTTTCTCGACATTTTAATTCTACAAGTAAAATATTCACGTAGCATAGAAAAATACATCCGAAATACAAACTTAAAATACTTCAGAAATACAAACTTACCGTTGAGCAAAATTGTTGGACGCCTGCTCCTTGTCAGTCCTGTTGAAGAGCAGTGACACTACTTCAGAAGCAAAGGTGAATACCTCAGAGAAGGAAGTGAAGTTTAACGTTTTCAGAAGCACATGCAGATTATTTATTGCATACAGAGTTGTATTTTGTTCTACGTCGACTTGACTGTCATTGATGCTTGCCTCAATTATGGATCTTGCCAAAAAGAAAATCAGATTCTGGAAATCTGGGTTGTCAACCCAATGATTCAGAGTAGTGTTTTCAGACTGCAACCCTAGGAAAGGTAATAGCAAATCAACAAGGCTTTCCAGCCTACCATCCTTTGGGAAACCGGTGAGGTTGAAAGGAATACTGGCCAACAAAGAAAGAATATTGTCTAAGACATTATCGGTGCTGTCCTGTGAGGTGGTAGATTGTGTTCTGTTGATTAGTAGATGCAGAATTTCAGAAAGATGTGACAACGTGTCAGCAGCAGAAGACAAATTAAAAGCTCTTAAGGTATCCTCAACAAAGTCTACTGCAGCCCTGACAGCATCTTCTGCTGCCAGGATTTGACGTCCACTTCCACCAGCAGTCGCCATGTTCAGGACCAGAGAAAGCATTTCTTGGAGAGATGGGTTGGCCAGGACACCGGCAACGTCTGTTCGGTCAAACAACTCCAAAAATAGAGTCAACATCTCAAAAATGCTTCCCATGCCATAGTCAGATGTAAAACTGGTGCCATTCATCAAAAGGTTGGAGAGCATAGGCAAGAACTTTCCTGCAGCCTGGAAGTATTTAGCAGTGTCGGTGGGTGAATATTGTGATGCATATGAGATGATTCCCTCTGCTTTCTTCATCTCTTCAGCCCAATCAAAATTATTATTGCTTGAAAGCAAAAGGTCACAAGCCATGAAGGTTATATTTGAGACCATGCTAATGTCCCCCCAGCTTGGTGGTGTCATCTCTAAATCTTTCAAAATGTTCTCGGAAGCAGAGGCCAGCTTGTTCACCAAATCTTTGCAGAGTGAAACAGCAGTGGAATCCAGCTGTGGGGTCCATGAGCTCAGGTTCAGTAAACTGGGGCTAATTATCCCCTTGAGGATATCATCCAGAAACAGCTGAGCCTGTACAACTTCTTGTCCCAAACCACTGCCTGTCAAATTGAAAGCATCTGAGAGTCTCTCCAAGAGATCCATGAGCTCACTGACTTCTGTCATGGTCCAGTTTCCAGCTTCCATGTGCTCAAGAATGTGCTGCACCCTTACGAACAAATCAAACTCAGGGATTCCTGGAGGATTTAGGAACACTTGCATCAGTTCAAGCACCGGCTTTGCCCATGACTCAGAATTTGGAAGCAAACTGAAAATAAACATTAGGTCTGGCAATGAGATGTTTGGTAAAGTGACGTGTGCGTAGAAGTCTATGAGTTTTAGGATAAGAGAGATTGTAAGTGGATTGGACTGGTTTTGGGAGAGGCTGTCCAAAATGTTAATATTAACAGTGCCTAATGTAGCTGGACATGTTATATTGCTTTCTGTTAGTTGTTCAGAAAATGCACTCAGGGCTTCATGAAGGGGTTGAATCCACTGTATATTGTATCCAACAATGTTGTCTAACTTTGAAAAGAAATGCGTAGTAAGCTGCAGGGAGTTAATTATGCATGCTGTCTGCCCTCCTACATTGGAGGAGGTGTTGTTGTACACTTCAGCAATTTGTTCTGCAAGTTCTAAAATTTGCAATGCTCCCTGAAGGATATCTTCAAGTGTTTGATTTGTGATTGTCCCATTTTCTAAATTTTGAAACACAAAGGATAACTGGCACCCAGACTGTGACAATGACTCATGAAGAGTTGTATTCCCAAAAGCAACGCCCATTATTAAATGAAAAATATCTGTCATTGAACACATCTGGGGCATGCTTCCATTTTCATTTCTTTCTGTGAGGGCAAAAGTCAAGATTGAAATTACTGAATCAAGCAGTTTTGAATCCAGCATTAAATCCTGGTGTGAAAAAGTGCCATTTAAATCCTCCCCGAGCAGTAGGTGTGAAAAATTATACATTGCGTGAATTATGTTTTTGCTAGAAGTTCCTCCCATTTCGATGCTGTTGAGGAGGTTTACCCCTCCCTCAAGGACTTCATCCAACTTTTGAGAAGTGTCTTGGCGGAAGCCAGGGAGCAGACCCAGATTGTGGGCATCAATGGCGAGAAGTATTCTTCTGATGCCATTCAGCATTTCAAGGAGCTTGTCAGCAAAATCAAAACCCAGTGACATGTTGGTGAATTTGTTTCCATTGTGATTTTGCAGCAAGTGCAATGTGGACTCCATAACACTTAGGGCATTATCTTTGACAAGAGTTACCCAGGTGAAAGAAGGATTAGTGTAATTCGGAAACAAAACATGAATGACAGCTTCTGTGTAGTTTATAACCTGCTGCAACTCCTGGAAAAAATCCTGAAATGGGATTTCCCCCAGAAATTGAATTGCTGGAATGCTTTGGGATTGATTGAGGACAGCTGCCATGTTTTGCATATTATTTAGAATGGACTGGAGAGCAGAGTGCTTGTAAATGTTTGGTAATGTGTTACTTAAAATCAGCTGTGCAATTGTGTACCAAGGATAACCCACATTGGAGACTTCAACGCCTTCTGTTTGGTTCTCCAAGTAGAAAACATACCACTTTGCAATCTGGAATTCAACTTGCATTCTCTGCAATTGGTCTTTTGTCGGTAAATACAGTGTGGCAGGCATGTTGTCATCGAAGAGTTCGAACTCTTTGGGTTGTATCAGATCCACCAAGGTTTTAATGGTTGCTTCATATTCTGTAGAAGATACATTGGCATTGATTCTGATGTTGTTTAAACTGTTTACAATGTTGGACACTGCACTGTGCATTAAATTGAGAACAGGCTCATTCTGTAAAACCCCCAATGTAAGATTATACAAATAGTCGAGCTGCTGGTAGAATGTGTCATTTCCCTTCAATGCCCCCATCCAGAATTTGATTATTGAAACAGCAATAGAAAGTCTGTCCTGTAATGGTTGTGGCAAAGGCTGTCTCTCCAGCAGGTCCACGACATGTAATGTGAGATGCAACGTACATAGTAGAGAGAAAGATTCAGTTTGGTTATAACAATCGGAGATATGGAGAACACTCTGAATCTGAAGCAGGAGTTCAGAAATATTGGATGAAGCAAACATCTCAAGCGTGCTCCTCACCTCGCTTGCATTCAGATTCAAGGATTCAGACAATGACTGGACGAGAGTCCAGTTGAGATCACCCTGGACGGTAACGTTCAGAAGTAGGTCCCTTAGTGAGATTACATTGTGAAATACTGCTGTTATATCAGTCTCAGAACTAATAGAGTTTTCTCTAGAAGACCGGAGAAGAGAGAATATACTGCTGATTAATGAAACCTGAATGTCATTATAAACTGCAAAATCTGGCACAGAAGAAATATTGAACTCTTCTCCCAGGCTGCTGTTCTCCATCATTGCTAGCAGCTGCACAAAGTCTCCAGCTAGCTGTTGGAATTCATGAATCACTCTTGTACAATTTGATTGTTCGGTCTGGCATGTCTGCATGGATTCAATGGCTCGGAGAGTGATATTTGCTGCACTGTCAAACACTGCTTTTTCATCTCTGGGAATATATTTAGATATTAGAGACAGTAAATCAGAAGGTGTATTGGTAGCAGAAGTGTTCAGATTCATCAGATTGGGTGGGGAGATAAATGACAGTATTTCCATTGCATATTCTCTCAGCTCCTCTGAGTGCACAAAGGGAAGCTGCCCACTGATATTGCTATATGGACCCAACCAGAAAAGGGCTCTGTGGATGTTGGTATCTGAGGTTAGAAAGTTGAGTATCTGCTGCAGGTAGACCCCAGTAGGGACTTGGACTTCAGCACTACTGTTCATACTGATGATGTGGTTGAACATCTGTAGGGCATCAAGGAGATATGTAGTTACCTCAGTGAAATTGTGACTTGGAGTGAATATATTTTGGAAAGTTTCTACGACCTGCATAAATTCAGGCTGGTTTAGAACATAGAACAGCTTCATTATGGTTGTACTTGTGCTGAATGAGCCAGTGCTGATAGATGTCCAGATAGCAACCAGTGATTCTAATTCCTTCACAGTGTAATCAGTTTCATTTTGCATAAACAGAGTGCCAATTGAGAGCTTGTTCCAGATTTCGACATCCTGGATGAACATCTGAGAAATCTTCCTCCAGTTTTCGAACCTGGTGTCCTGGTAGGCAATCTGCTGAAGCTTCTCCACTAGGCCAGTCAAGATTTTCATAGACGAATCAATGTTTATAAATGGTGGAGCTAAGGTCATGTCAGAGAGTAACTCATTGGTGATGTTGAACAGAAGCTGCAGCAGGCTAGTGGCCACAGCAGGCAGTTGCTGGTTGTTAGGGAATTGTGTTGAAAGCATCAGTTGTATCTGTTCATTCAGAAGTTTTGCAATGCCGCTCCCCTGAAAAATTGCCCATGCTTGTTCAAGAATTCTGTAGAAGAGAGAAAAAGTAGAAGGTCAAAGTCGCTAGCCTCTTAATGATGATAACGCATTGTTTGTTAATACAGTCAGGTATGGATTATCTCTACATAAGATTTCTATCCTAAAGCCACCAAGCATAGGATATATCTTTCTTAATTAGTATTTGTTTTTAAAACTCAACAAAATGCTGCCGCTAATTTAAATTCACATCTCATTAACCAAATATGTGATCGTGTTAATCTCTACATGATTCTTAAAGCTCACAATGTAAATCGATCCTTGGTGTCGTGTGGTTGCCTGCCACCACAATTTTTGGAGTTTGTCTTTTGCACTGGCACTTTTGTAACAGAAAATAAATGTTTTTATACTTTTGCACCGTAGATGCTTAATGGCTGGTTTGTGTGCGAGAATGCAGTGGGCTGCCGGTGGAAAATCGTGGTATGCTCCACTAAGATGGTATGCATTGGTGATTTTACTGGATATCACTTCTGGATACCATTTTCAACATCTTACATTTTATAGACTACATAAATGAACACAACATGCGCGAGAGCAGAATGTTCATTCTACATCAGTTAAGAGTGGTATGGACCAGCCTGCATCACATGACCTGGCAGTGTCAAGCTAGGTCCCAGACGATGGGAAACCACTTCACAAAAATTCCCCATTACGAATACTTCTGTTCAGTTGACACATATTGGAAGAACCTCTCTAGAGCCCAAGAATATATGAAATGTCCCCTTTTTCAACAGAGGGGAACCCAAAACAGCACTGACATGAAATGATAGTATCTTGAGATGTTTGCAATGTCACTCTCAATGTTGGACCATTCTTGTGATGAGTAGGAGGACTCCATTTACAGTGCTAATGGCATTCACATTTTGGCCAACCTATTCATTGCACAAAAACAAATTGTGACATTATTGTCCTGAGGCAAGGCCAATAAAATATATGATTGACCTTCCCCCATTAATGGGCTTGATGGCAGTCAAGCGCACTTCAAAGGTTTATTTTAGGTTCATTTATCACATGAGTGTGCCAGTGTCATGAACTTTTTCCTCCTTCACATAGTTTTTCCCTCCCTCGCAGAGTCCCATCTTTGCTGCTTGTCAGTACTTTAAATGCACGCTGTGGAGACCACGCGGCGCAGGTGAGTGTGACCTGTCCTCAGGACACCCCCGCGCCGCACGGCCCTCCAGCTGTGTCTGTGTGCCCCCTCCCTCGCTCGCTGCTGATCGTTGCCGTTTTTGATAAGTGCTGTGCCCTGTGTTTTATTTTTCCACTTGCTGTCTGGATTGCCCCTGTTTTTGTTTTGCTCTGTGTATTCCTGTTGTACTCTAGCCCCTGTTCCCTGTGACCCCCGCTCCCCGCTTCCCGCCGCCGGACATCGCGGCCCCACCCCCTTTTCTTCTGTGCCCTACCCGCTCCCGCCCCCCAGCTGCCCCTCCCTCCCACTTCGCCTTAAATGGAGACCACGCGTGCGCGCAGCGTTCATGCGCAGCGGATGCGCCGATTGTGCGCCGAAGGCATGCCAAAGGCAAGCCCGTCTGCGCCCGTCCGTGCCTGGCCCGCGCCCAGTGCCAGGACCCCTGGCCCCCGCTGTTGCCAGCCCACCCGATGGCCCTCAACGCACTCAACGCCGGCCGGAACCCCACCTGCTGCCGGGCCGCCCCGAGACGCATTCACGGACCCTTCACCTGCACAACCTGCAAGTTCACCTGCCTCCGAACCTGCACCGCGCCCGCCAAGCCAAACTCCAGCAGCGACCTCAAGTGCATCCTGCTCAACACCCGCTCCGTCCACAGACACGCCGTGGAACTCTGGAACCTCCTCGACACAACATCACCAGACATCACCTTCCTCACTGAAACATGGATGAACGCCTCCTCAGCCCCCGACATTGCCATCGCCATCCCAAATGGATACAAGATCATCAGGAGGGACCGCGTCAACCAGACCGGAGGAGGCATCGCCATCGTCCACAAGAACACCATCCGCATCACGACTGATGCCGACGACACACTCGCCACCGCCGAACACCTCCACTTCCAGATTCACACCGACCCAAAGACGACCCTCAGAGGCACCCTCATCTACAGACCCCCGGGACCACGCACGCAATTCAGCAAAGACATCACGGACTTCATCAGCCCACACGCCCTCCCCTCCGCTGACTACATCCTCTTAGGAGACCTCAACTTCCACCTGGAGAACAACAACGACCGCAACACCGTCACCCTGCTGGACAACCTCGCCAACCTCGGACTCAAGTAACTGGTCAACACCCCCACCCACTACGCCGCCACACGCTTGATCCCGTCTTCTCATCCAGCAAGCACATCACCTTCAGCCACTCCACCGGACTCCACTGGACCGACCACAGCTGCGTCCACTTCGGCTTCAGAAAAACCACAACCCACCACCACCCGCATCAGGTTCCTCACAGGAGCTGGAGCAAGATCACCGCCGACCAGCTCACCGCCTCCCTCAGCCAGAACCCACCTGCCAGCACATCGGACCCCAACGAAGCAGCCTGCAACTTCACGCAGTGGCTGACCGCCTGCGCCGACGACCTCGCACCACTGAAGAACCCTCCCAGCAGACCCAGAAGCAAGAAAGCCCCCTGGTTCACCGACGAACTCAAGGACTCCAAGAAGACCTGCCGCACCCTCGAGAAATCCTGGCTCCACGACCAGACCACCGACAACATGACCGCCCTCAAACACGCCACCCGCAAGCACCACCAGCTCATCCGCACCACCAAGAAGAAATCACTGAAGGAGCGACTGGACAACAACGCCCACGACAGCAAGGAACTCTTCAGCATCGTCAAGGAGTTCTCCAACCCCAGCACCGGCAACAACAACATCACCCCGTCACAAGATCTCTGTGACTCCCTCGCCTCGTTCTTCCACCGCAAGATTGCCGACATCCACAACAGTTTCGGTGCACCATCCTCGCACCCAACCACCGAACCAATGCACCCCACCGCCACCCTCCGCACCTGGACCACGGTGACCACCGAGGACACAGCCCGCACGATGAACACCATCCACTCCGGTTCTCCAAGCGACCCCTGCCCCCACCACGTCTTCAACAAGGCCGACTCCACCATCGCACCCCAACTCCGGGACGTCATCAACACCTCCTTCAACACTGCCACCTTCCCAGAGAGCTGGAAGCATGCCGAGCTCAGCGCCCTACTGAAGAAACCAACAGCGGACCCCACCGACCTCAAAAACTTCCGCCCCATCTCGCTCCTCCCTTTTCCTGCCAAGGTCATCGAGAAGATCGCCAACAGACAGCTTGCCACCTTCCTCGAGACGAACGGATCCCTCGACCCCTCGCAGTCTGGTTTCAGAGCCAACCACAGCACCGAGACCGCCCTCATCGCAGCCACCGACGACATCCGAGCCCTGCTCGACAACGGGGAAACAGCAGCACTCATCCTCCTGGACCTCTCCGCAGCATTCGACACTGTCTGCCACCGCACCCTAGTCCAACGCCTCAGCAACACCGGCATCCAAGAGAAGGCACTGAAGTGGATCACCTCGTTCCTCGCCGGAAGAACACAGAGAGTCCGCCTGCCCCCGTTTTGATCCGAGGCCACCAAAGTCATCTGCGGTGTCCCGCAAGGATCATCAATGAGCCCCACCCTCTTCAATGTCTACATGAGACCTCTTGCAGCCATCGCACGCCAGCACAACCTCAACATCATCTCCTACGCCGACGACACCCAACTGATCCTCTCCCTCACCAGAGACCCCGCCACCGCCAGAACGAGCCTACAAGAAGGGATGAAAGACGTCGCCGAGTTGATGAAGAACAGCCGCCTGAAATTGAACTCAGACAAGACGGAAGTCCTCATCCTGGGACCATCACCCTCCGCCTGGGACGACTCCTGGTGGCCCCCAGCCCTGGGCACCGCCCCCAAGCCAACAGACCACGCATGCAACCTGGGCTTCATCCTGGACTCCTCCCTCTCGATGACCAGACAAGTCAACGCCGTCTCCTCATCATGCTTTCACACCCTTCGCATGCTTCGCAAGATCTTCCGATGGATCCCGACCGAAACCAGGAAGACGGTCACCCAGGCCCTCGTCACCAGCCGCCTGGACTACGGAAACACCCTCTACGCCGGAACCACAGCCAAGCTACAGAATAGACTCCAATGCATCCAAAACGCCTCCGCCCGACTCATCCTGGACATCCCCCCACGCAGCCACATCTCCGGGACCTGCACTGGCTCCCCGTCAACGAGAGGATCACGTTCAGGCTCCTCACCCACGCACACAAGTCTCTCCACGACCTGGGCCCCAAGTACCTCAACGACCGCCTGACCTTCTACACGCCCACCCGCCAGCTACGGTCTACCAGCCTCGCCCTCGCCACCGTACCACGCATCCGAAGAGCCACCGCCGGTGGCAGATTCTTCTCCTACCTGGCGGCCAAGACATGGAACTCCCTCCCCATCCACCTTCGGCTGACCCAGGACCACCTCGCCTTCAGGAGACAACTCAAGACCTGGCTGTTCGAGCAGTAGCGGACCCCTCCCCCAAGCACCTTGAGACCCAT
This sequence comes from Triturus cristatus, assembly GCF_964204655.1. Lineage (NCBI taxonomy): Eukaryota > Metazoa > Chordata > Amphibia > Caudata > Salamandridae > Triturus > Triturus cristatus. Next base: position 626,967,984 of record NC_140584.1, on the reverse strand, counting down.
CCGGGTGAGTAGCGCGCTATACAAGTGTTATGATTGATTGATTGATTGATTGGTCTCATATCTAATATTTATTTCAAAGAACCCATACACGCAGTGATGAAGGAGTCTGAGAGTCTGTCCTCCTCTTAACATTTCAACCTTTTAAAATTGCAGATTAAACTTTCTTGTGTAACCAGAGCATTAGGGTTGGTTCCAGAAACCTCAGGAAAATAAGTTATTAATCAGATATAATTAATTAAACTTGCTTGAAGGACAAAAAAACGCTGAAAGTGCAAGTTAAAGGATGGACTAACTGCTCGTCATATGGATCCCTGACGTTCCCTCTGTGGGGCTGTAACGACAAGTTGTAGCACCTCTGGAGCAGAAGAGAAGGCTTCTCCTTAGGTTGTGAGTAAACAGTGGTCCTTGTAAAGAAGCTGGACTAGATATGTAATTAATATAGACTAGAATCAGTGCTATATTGCTACTGTCCAGCCGGACAGTGAATCTAATAAAGGATCAAGACAAAATATTAAATTCACAACAATAAAGTGGGACACGGTCCTGCGTCCTACATAGTACCATAACATGTACATTTAAACAAAACATTCAGGCAAGACAAGAGCAGCTTGTATATAATGCAAATGGTTAGAACAAGCTTAGAGACGACAACCGTTGCACTGATTTATCAAATAGATTGATCTGCAAGGTGTTTTAGCAAGTCAAGGACGTTTCGATCCTTAACACAATACTAGGATCATCATCAGGACAATTTTAATACAAGCCTGAATTATTTGGTGCCTGAAAAACATTTAGGAGAAAGGGGGAGGAAAACAGGCAGGGAAAATTAATTTTACATACGAATAAGAAAAGGAAAGATAATCCTATTGCAATTTTGTGCACATAACGATGTGTGACTAGCAATCAACCAAGTTTGTGCACAATGGAATAGCTATGTAGAACCGAGAGAAGTTATTTAATCTAAAAATGAATCCAGAGGGTAGGTGGGAGGTTACCGCATGAGTATAAATTGCAAGAGAGTGGTGCTGTAGTGTGCTTACACGTGAATAAAATGAGTAAATTGTGACACTAATACGTACATGCGCCGGTGTCATTGGATAACATAGATAATTGCGATTGGAGCGGGTGGCCGGCGGTGGGCGATGGCCTAATCAAGAGGGCGCATGGATTGACATCTGGATGGTGCCCGTAATACTAACATGAAGGTAATGTAGTGATGCCGCTGTTGTGTCTATTTGTCCCACTTTATTGTTGTGTGTTTAATATTTTGTCTTGATCCTTTATTAAATTCACTGTCCGTCTGGACAGTACCAATATAGCACTGATTCTAGTCTATATTAATTACATATCTATTCCAGCTTCTTTACAAGGACCACTGTTTACTCAAAATATTGACGGCCAAGGTCCCTGTTTACCTTGTGGGTTCCCTTGTCTTTTTTTAAATATATTCTCCTTAGATTGAGACATTCAATTTAAGGAGCAGATGCAGCACCTTCAGGCTCTGCATGCTCATTTCAGATTCAGCAATGAGACTGTCATTGACAAATACATGAAGGGTAGGATATCCAATCTGTGAAACCCTGGACCTCATCCTAGGTCTAGTCAAATATCAGCCATGGTTCAAACCTGATGTCCCTGGCCTGCAAATCTGTCAAGTTATAACAGTTCTTGAGAGTCCCAGTGAGTGCGAGCAAGAGCTAAGGAGACTGAAGGGATGAGGAATTCCGAGTCAGCGTGGATTCTTTGCACCACGCGCAAGGTCCATTCCCAGTTAAAATCAGTACTATTGAAATACAGAAGATCAAAAGTTAAGGGATACATACCATTAAATAATTAGCTTGAAATCCACAAATACTATCTCAGAGGCAGCTGAGAGGCAGTCCAGGAAACTGCTAACGTTTACACAAGAAGTTGGATGGTTGATCATGTTTAGAAGGCTTGCCATGCACAGCAGATCTGATGAGTTTGCTTTTTTGAGAATACAAAACACTGCTTCCAAAGCATGTTATACTCCATGGCGTACATCATCAGGAACCAATAATGCAGCTCTTTTTCTACACTCATCACAAAATCTTCCAGGTCTGCAACATCAAATTTGTGGATAATAGGCTGTCACTATATTGCAAAATGATGGTCACCGGATACCAATTGGATAAATCTGAGGAATTAAAGATCGTCTGCAACATATTGATCAAGGATTTACTCATTAGAAAATGATCTTGAAGCGAATCAAGGATGTACCCACTACTGTTTACCACACTTTCATTGGTTGGGACTTGAAACCCATTTGATGTATGCCCTCCTGGTTGCTTGACTAGTAGAGAGATCCAGAAGCAAGGATCTAGATGAACAATTACTCTATGCATTGCAATGCAAAGAGTAGAAAGAGTTACCTCCTTTTATAGGTCAGGAAAAACAAAAGTTGTGTCATCTCCATATTGATTTAGGAAAGACTTTCGGCAATTTGCAGGACAGCTGTGATATTTACATTGAGACAGATATTACCTTCTTCAATTACCTCACCAAAGAACCCTTGATGGATAAGGCCGAGCAACCCTATGACGTAGTACACATTGTCTGCAAGAAAGTGCCACAGAGAAGAACTTTGCAAGAGAAAGAAAGGTGTCTCTTCTGCCTAAGTCTGTGGTACCTGCAGTTTTTGGAGACATCTTGTGAAGTGTAAAGTAAGGCCCAATGTGCACATAGATAGACGATTCAGCATTCGGATCCCGACAGGGAACACAGCAGATCACAAAAGAAGGCATTTATCCTTTCATCGTGCAGAAATAAGGACGCCATGGAAACACTTAGCATATAGTAGAATTGGAGTAAAGGAGAAACACACCTGTTCCTTTGAGGAATTTACCCAACCCTGAGGAAGTCCAGTAGGACAAAACGCGTTGGCTGGGCTGATGCACACATGTCATTTAAAACTGCAATAAAGTGAAATTGGAAACAGATGAACCAAGACTCCCTGTTCAATATATTTGGATTTGATAGACTCATGATACTGACTGTATTTTACAATTGGATATTATATAACTATATGCTGTTTTCATTTTGTGTTTTTGAACGATTGTATTTTTGTTGTGACTTCTAAGCAGTGAGGTCACATTGAGAAAACTATACCTGTGAAGCCATTTTGGCCTACGCTGCTAATACTATAACTTTGACCTCACCAAAGAACCCTGGATGGGCAGCTCTATGGTGTATAACACATTGTCTGCAAGAAAGCGCCACAGAGAAGAATTTTGAAAGAGAGAGAAAGGAGTCTCTTCTGCCCACCGCACACTCTCTGTAGAATAGAGGTATGGCGGCTGAAATGGGAATTGTCACACAATATGACAAAAGCAAAAGTGGTAATAATTGTAGTGATGGAAAGTTGCTCTTGCACAGTCTGTGGTACCTGCAGTTTTTGGAGACATCTTGTGAAGTGTAAAGTAAGGCCCAATGTGCACAGCTACCAATCAGATTTGGTCTGGTTAGTGCAGTCAGAGATCCCCGGAACACTCTGGTGCCGATTACGATCTGCTAAAAACCGGGTACGAACCGTCGGTCGGAGAGTTTTCTCCGTCCGACTCGTACCCGGTCGGAAAACTTTACAAACATGGAATTACGATTCGCACGGAAACACTATTTCCGTACGAATCGTAAAAAACACCGACCGACGAAAATATACATACGAATGTGATCCGGGAATGCTGCGACGTGACGTCGGGACGCTTTCAGGCAGCGTTTCACGACCCAGGAAGTACGATTCGAACCGACGAGCAGTCCGGACGGCGATATTTTCACGGCACCCAAAAAGTGCCGGAAAAGCGAAGTACGGCGCGAAACGACCAGAGTAGGTGGCCCGGTATGCGCCGTACCCCCCCCAGCCCCCGTATGTACGCGCCGACCCCCCCCCCAGCCCCCGTATGTACGCGCCGACCCCCCCCCAGCCCCCGTATGTACGCGCCGACCCCCCCCAGCCCCCGTATGTACGCGCCGACCCCCCCAGCCCCCGTATGTACGCGCCGACCCCCCCCAGCCCCCGTATGTATGTGCTGAGCCCCCCAGCCCCCGTATGTACGCACCGACCCCCCCCAGCCCCCGTATGTACGCGCCGACCCCCCCAGCCCCCGTATGTACGCGCCGACCCCCCCAGTCCCCGTATGTACGCGCCGACCCCCCCCAGCCCCCGTATGTACGCGCCGACCCCCCCAGCCCCTGTACGTACGTGTCGTACCCCCAGTGTATGTACACCCATGTACGTTCGAGTCGTACCCCCCCGTGTATGTACACCCGTGTACGTGTCGTACCCCCATGTATGTACACCCGTGTACGTGTCGTACCCCCGTGTATGTACACCCGTGTACGTGTCGTACCCCCAGTGTATGTACTGGGGGTACGCACCGTACATACACGGGTGGGGGTACGACTCGAACGTACACGGGTGTACATACACGGGGGGGTACGACACGTACACGGGTGTACATACACGGGGGTACGACACGTACACGGGTGTACATACACGGGGGGGTACGACACATACACGGGTGTACATACACGGGGGGTACGACACGTACACGGGTGTACATACACGGGGGGTACGACTCGAACGTACACGGGTGTACATACACGGGGGTACGACACATACACGGGTGTACATACACGGGGGGTACGACACGTACACGGGTGTACATACACGGGGGGTACGACACGTACACGGGTGTACATACACGGGGGTACGACACGTACACAGGTGTACATACATGGGGGTACGACATGTACACGGGTGTACATACACGGGGGTACGACTCGAATGTACATGGGTGTACATACACGGGGGTACGACACGTACACGGGTGTATACATACACGGGGGGTTCGACACGTACGTACGGGGGCTGGGGGGTCGGCGCATACAAACGGGGGCTGGGGGGGGTCGGCGCATACATACGGGGGCTGGGGGGGGTCGGCGCGTATGTACGGGGGCTGGGGGGGGGGGTCGGCGCGTACGTACGGGGGCTGGGGGGGTCGGCACGTACATACGGGGGCTGGGGGAGGGTCGGCGCGTACATACAGGGGCTGGGGGGGTCACGCGTATGCGGGCACATGTCTCCATGGTTGCTATGGGAGTTCGGTGCGGACGGTGTTTTTTCCATACGGTTGTAACATCGGACGCACGGGATGGATCATAATTCCGCGGTCGGACTTCACTTTTCACATTTGTACGGTGAATCGTCCGTGGACGTGTTGGACACATTTTCCGACCCGAGGACGTGTGGGGAATAATTCCCAATGCGATTCGTATGGACTTTTTCCCATGCGAATCGTAATTGGCAGTTTGTACGGCACTTGTACGATTCGTACGGTAAAAAGACCGGATACGAGTCGTACGGGGAATTTTTTTACCGGATCGTAATCGGCACCTTTATGTGGGTAAGAAGCTGTGTTATGCTGGATGAGGCTGACAGCTCTGACATGTTTGTAGCACATTTATATTAGGTCTCATGGACCAGCAAAACAATTGAGTGAAGGTCACGTTGACATCACCTCCAGTGACGATTCTTCACATTGATACTCCTTGCTGAAAGGGTTGTCTCACACTGATACAGTATCAGCCACATATTCTCGCAATGACCAATGGAGAGCAAATATACTGTTGATTATTGAAATGTGACCACCACGTTGAACTGCAGACTGCAACACTGATGGATGGAGGATCATCAGACCGTTCTCCCGGGTTTTTTTTCGCAACAAGAAACGGCGAGGCTTCACAAAGCAGCAGCTGACATTGGCCAAAGAACAGTCTGTAGAGTCACTGTGGGACCTTTGTGTTGATTTCAGGAATTGCACTGTGGCCTTTATACTGTTAGAGATTTCTTGGTCTCCCTTAGCTAGGAATTTAGAAAGCAGCACGCCTTTCTTAGTGATAGTCTGAAACTAAGAAATCCAACAAAATCAAGCAGCAGTTCCCTCGGGAACGCAAGGACAACAAATATAGTTTTAAGTAAACATGCGAGAAACACTCAAACTGGAGTGGCCATTACAATTTCGATTTTAACTGTGCATACGTTTATATGATATTTCTGAATACAGTATTGGAGATAATGAGTTTCCTCGGGCCTCGTGCCGGTTCATTTTGAAAGAATGTAAACTTGAACTGCACCAATTTGACGTGCGCCCGCCTGGTCTGTAGGCCTCGTGCAACACCTCTATGCATGAGGTCTCTAAATGTTGTCTGGTTGTTATTGGTCTCTTGATTTATGACCACGTTGATCTTTCCCAGAAGGCTTTGCAGCACATCCAGTGAGGTGGTTGCATTTTCATTGGCTGCCACACTCAAGATGGCTTGTCAGAGCATCAGCATATTACAAACTCCTCATTTCACAGTGGTTTAGTTCATCTGTGTTTATCGCACCATTCTCACCTAGAACACCGTGTGATTCGTACAGGGGTCCTTTGGTGGGCTCCTTGCATGCACGTTTAAGAGCGCGTCACTGGTAATGAAACGGCATGGTGACAGAGCTTCAAAAAAGGAAGAATTGGTGAGTTGTTAAAATAGAATAGGGGGGACATACAGCTCCACTTTCAATTAGAGAAATTGTTTCCAAAAAGTCAGCATCTTTCTTGGAAGAGTGATAATCCAGGGAAAATACATCTTTTAAATAGGAAGCAAAAGGGATGACAAAGGAATCCATGAATTATTTCGTGCACTTTCCTTGAGGTTTCACAAGCTCTCATGTAGTTTGTCCCTTCACACTCGGATTTGTCTCACGTACTTACTTTAGCACTAAAACAAAAATGCCAAAACAGATACTTTATATTGGAAATGTCCACTAATTTACAAGCATATTTTCCACCATGATAAACTTTCTCGTGAGTGTTACTGTCAGTTTCTTTATTACAGAAGAGCTTATTGTGATCTTTAAGCAGACCTCACAGCAGGAAAGAGAGCAAAACATTTTTACTGGGTGAGACATTCACCGAAAAGCAAGGTACGCTCAGATGACACAAAGATATACAGTGAAGCAATCCCCTGGAAGTATTTGTATCGACATTTATAAAGCGCGCTGTAACCCCACGGGCATCCTGGTGCTAAGATACTTGTAAGATGCTGGCGGGTAAGCAGTGTGACAGAGCCGGTGATTATGCTCTAGGAAAGAGCCAGGTCTTGACTTTCTTTCGAAACGACAGTAGGTCCTGCCTTTGCCTCAACTCCAAGGGAAGGCTGTTCCAAAGGCGGGCAGCTTCCACGCCAAATGCTCGTCCCCCCCGTTGTAGATCTCTTTATCCTCGGGATATTGACCAGGTTGGCTGAGGAGGATCGTAAGCTGCGTGCCGGTGAGTATCACCCGAACATCCTCTGCAGAGGTTTACGTCCAAGTCTATTCAGTGCTTTAAAGACAATGCACAATGACTTGAACATTATCCTTTGGGTCACCGGAAGCCAATGCAGCTCCGCTAACGCCTGAGTTGTTGATGACCGGCGTAGTCTTGCCAATGCAAGCTTCGCTGCTGCGGCCTGAATTCTCTGGAGCCTCGTAATCAAGTAACTCGGGGACTCCAGTAGCAAGGCGTTACAATAATCCAGGCAGCTCAGGATAACACTCCTAACCACTGTAGCTCTGGTCTGGGAAGGTAGCAATGGCAGCACCTTCCGGAGACCTTCCGGTGGCAGCTTCCAACCAGCTTATTGACATGGGATTCCAGATTCAGCTTATCATTGAAGCTAACTCCTAGACTGCGTATCGTACTCACGGGTACCAAGGTGGCATCTGTGGGGAGAGACCAGAAGTCAGTTGATAAAACTGGCGGTACTCTGCCCACCCCACAGTGCAGAATCTCAGTTTTGTCGTTATTAAACTGTAATGAGTTGTTTCTCAACCAACTCACCATTTCCCGCATACAAATATGGAATGTTTCTTGGGAATCAGCGTGATCGCCTTCCATGGACACTATGAGCTGGGTGTCATCAGCTCATCAGCATAGTTAACCACACTAATGTTATGAGCTTTGATGACATCCAGCAATGGCCGCATGTAGGCTTTAAATAAAATGGGGCTAATAGACGACACCTGGGGTACCCCATGGTCGTTATTAACAAATTCTGATTGAAAAGGAGGGTGGGCTATTGCCTGTCGTCTTTCACCCAGATAGGATTGAACCCAATGCAGAGCCATATCCACCACCCCATCTCTTCCAACCTTGCAAGCAGAATGGCATGGTTCACCGTGTCGAATGCGGCGGACAGGTCCAAAAGAATTAGGACCGCTGACTGTCCCCTGTCCGCATGCATACGCATATTATCCAACACGGTTACCAGTGCTGTCTCCGTCCCATGACCTGGGCAGAAACCAAACTGCACATCCTCCAGCTTGTTGTTAGTCTCCAGAAAAAGGGAAAGTGCACGACTCACCAGGCGTTCCACTATCTTGACTGGGTACGGCAAGAGGGAGATCGGTCGATAGTGTCCAAGGCAGTTTGGGTCCAATGAGGGTTTTTTCAGGAGAGGTGTTATTATTGCCAGCTTCCAGCAGGGAGGTACCACCCCACAGCTGAAGGACTGGCCACACAGCTGACGTAGGACAGGAAAGACCTCAGAACCTAGCTCTTTCCACAGCTTTGAGGGAAAGGGGTCCAGTGGTGAGCCTGAGGAGACTGTCAAGGCCACCCTCATAGGAGAAGACCTTGATACAAGAGCATGTGAAGAGATTCAACAGGACTGGTCAATCTCAAAGGATGGTGGGGTGTGGGTCAGGCACAAGTTAGGCTTAACCTCTCCAGTATCAGAAGAGTCCACCTCTAATTCATGTTCGTACATAAGGCCCATGCATCTTACATACCCTGTCCAAATTTAAACCCTGAGTCAATCTACTAATGGTCCTATCACCATGACAATGTTCTGCCTTTGGTCAACTGCAGACTGAAAGGACATAGTGATATGTAGCCGTGCTTCATACCGCTGAGGCTCGTAGGACCATTGGACGGTGCCAATGATCTGAAATAGTAAACCTCGACCCCTAAAGCTGCTGTTTGCCTCCCCTTCCGAAAGCCATAGCCAGGTGAGGACCCCATTGACTCTTGCGGCCTCTGAACAATGTGGTCTATGGAGACCGTGGATCTTTCGTTCTTCAGAGAGGCATGATGGGTTGCGAAAGATGACCGTTGTCCTCTGCTGCAATTGTAGGACTCTTTGTGGGTCTGATCATCTTCAGCCCTGCCTTCAGTCAATAACGAAGATCTGGGGCCCTCGAGCGTTCCAAGTTCTGAAGCGGGTTGAAGTTTGAAGCCAGAACCCTAAAGTAATTTGCCTTCTTCACCGGTGCATTTTGCTAATGTTGGATTGCTATAAGAGCACCAAAAGACACATTTACATTTAGAGGTTCAAAAAGAGAAACATCTCTGTGACTTAAACGCTCTCTCATTCAGACTGGTGGCCCCGATGCCCTGAGACGCCCAAGAGTGCTAGATTCATTCCAGATTCCAGGATGTACTGAGAAGATACGTTTATATACAATTGATCACTTGGAAACTATTTACATAGCTCTGAAAAATTGGATGTATCTAGCCCTCCTGGACCTACTCTGGGCACCGCTGGAGTAAACTGTTTTTTTTTAATATTACAGCGCTCGTGGGCAGCTGGAAAGAGGGATGCTAGTAAAAACGTAATTGTCGTTGTGTCTGTGTAAACTCTACCATACCAACACCCCGTCTTCTGTGTAGGTAGATGTATAGGAAGACAAAGGTAAAATGAATATGTTTGGAAATCGTGCGTCTTTTTTTCTGCACGCGTCAGAGTCGCCATATTGTAAATAACAAAAACCTTTGCATGATGTGGAATATAATTTATAATCTAAAGGAGGCAAGCCAGCAATCCAACTCTTCTACAGCTGGTTATTTTAGAGTGCATATCTGATTCTTACTATTTATTTTCAGTATTGATTGTGACCGCACTTTCTTGACTACATCATATTGACCTGAGCGAATAAACATCTATCAGATTTTTAAATTGTGTTACAATCTCTTCCTATAATTCAATGGATAGCAATGTCTCTGCTGGCCTCCCACGGGGATGCTGAAGTGAATTAACAGCCTCCCACAAAATAATGTCGTCCTCCGTAGCAGTGTGTGGCTGGCGACCTACTCACCACAATGTCAATGTGTTGCGAAATGAAATAGCTTCAAAGAGCAAACGCCTCTTTAGTGTTGTTAAGTGATTCTGCGCGCTTCAATGGACGGGTTCGATGGCCGGGAGGGATATCTTGGCTCCACAAACAGGTCTATTGTGCGACATCATTTCGTTTTATCCTTGCTTGGCACGACGAACACGTTGTATCAGTTGTTCCTGGAGAGCCTACTCAATGACAACCAGCACATGCCACACAATATGGTAGGAAGAGGGACAGAAACCAGACAGCCAACAGCCCCGGGGCCTTTTGTGCAGGTGTTACAGATCAAAGACCGATGCAGCGCCAATGTTAACGTTCGACCAATCAAAAAACAGGCCGGGGCACATATACGTGTGCAAACTTTGGACTTCAACACAATTCGAAGTTTTTAAAGAAATAATAGAAAACTGGTAGGTGTCTTTATTAAATATTTTTGATTTATATTTGTATGTAAATTTTTGCAGATAAAATTATACTATTTAGTGCATTGACAATTATCCATCAAGGACTAACTTGTACTCTGCAACATCTCATTTCTGTCTATAACCAATCAAGAACAAAACCATGTCCTATAAAAGCTTTTCCCCTAAGTATATTCCCTATATCCTTTATGGCATTCTTTAAATTTTGCAAGAATTCATTCTACATGCCTTAACTTTATGCCTGTTGATTTTTTATTTGTAATGATGTTCTACTTGGATTATCATTTTCAATAAAGCTTTTTAAACTAAAAAAGAAAAAAGAACAAAACCATGCATTCATTGTTTTTCTTTAACAAAAAGAAAGGAAAAACATAGTAGGGAAAACACCACAAAACATGGGGAGACAAAAACAATACATCAAACTAATTACCCATACATTTATCATAAGCAGAAGCGTAATGATCCTAAACTTTTAGGAAAGCATGCCAAACGTTGTTGTGTCTTCTCAGATTCTTCTTCCTACTACTCTGATAGTACAAGGACAATACAGTGGGAGTATCATTCTGCGATTAGCAGAGCTTGTCACATTCCAATGGTACCCAAAGGCCAGAAAAATGTATATAATGACAACGGTTATATGTCACAATAGCAATGTCACGAATATCGACCTAGAAAAATATCAGCTCCAGGTTATGGACTACTATCATTTCACAAACGAATGTCTAACTAAGATTTACTATTATTAACTCCATATTTATATACCTTGAAAAGACAGGAAGACACCCACCCCCACATCACCCCCACACATACAAACTCACTCATCTCATTCATCCAAAATCTTATCTTCCAACCCGTACAAATTGCGTTAAGGAATGCCAGGCTACCCATTGCTATTCCATAAATTATTATAGAACGAGTGCATTGTCAATTTCATATATGCAGCATCCTAAAAATTACCCCCCCCTCCCCCCGCCCCCCCCAGCAATGTTTCAGATCTTACAAGCAGAAGACGACCACCATGGGTAACAATACTTCATAAAAAAGTTAGGAATATATCACACATTGAATCTTTAAAAACGGAAGTTGCGTGCAAAGTCTACTGTGTGTTGTTCTGTCCTTTAAACCTGTCACATTTCAGGCCCAGATGTGGAGGCATGAAATCTTCAGATCGCAATTTCACTTCTGAGAGAATGTTATAGATGGGGGAGAAGTTATCCACTCTGTATCAGAGGTAAACATACAAGCGGATCTCTCTGAGAGGCCCTCAGTGCAAGATTTTGTTCAGTCAGATGTTGTGTCAACCTGGATACCTCACAGAAGGCCTACAAGGCTGGGGTGGAATCAGGCACGTCAAATATATTCTTCTGGAAGGCCATTAGGGCTGAAGGGAGTCTGTTGTTTTCTAGGTACACCAGTGAGCCCTCCATGTCAGTACTACTAGTGTCTGACATACAGTAAAAGGCACCAGAAAGAAAATTAGTATACATGTCTGGGTGGTCACATGGTGATTCAGTATCCCTGGCAGAAGCGATGGGATAGAGTCAGTCACGTTGTATGGTCGGACATAATATCATGACAGGTCAGTGTCTCTGTAGATGCAGACGATTTGGCTTGCAGTTGGCCACGAACTCCGGTGGTATCACAGACAGAAGCATAGAACAGGGTCAAAGACAGGAACATAACAGATTGATGACTCAAAGAGGTTGGCATGGCTAAGCATAGTTCGTCATCTTTCCTGCCATTGGTTATTGAAGGTTGATGGGACTGAGGTCGGGTCAGTAGCTTAGGAAACCAAAAGTGTGTGGAGCTATGGGGTTAGAGGTTGTGTAAGTTTACCAGCATGCCAGGGCAATACCTCTGGATAGTTTGCAGAGCTTGCGTAAGACAGTGAAATTTTGAGTTGTTGCATTTGGAAGTCTGGACAGGCTTGGGTGGAGCCAGTTATTTGGCAGGTCAATATCTCTGTTTGCCGGAAGGTCTGGGTCAGGGTCATCCACATGTCAAAAGAGTGCCTCAGAGAAAGCGTGTGAAATGCCATAACAGGATGTTACAATCTGTGTGTCTATGAGGGTAAAAAGCTAATCAGCCAGGATAGTGACTCATAAAGTATCTGTGCCTGTTCAAACTACCTGTCAGCACGCGCAGCTGGTACAGGTAAGAGCGGTAGGGCGGGGCGGGGCAGAGTCGACATATGATGGGATAGGGAAAATAAAATAAATAAATAAAACCACTTACCTTGCGCTCGCTGCATCACCAACTCACCGACTCGGCAATGTAGCGAATGCAAAGTAAGTGGCACTATTTATTTTATTTTCCCTATCCCATCATATATCGACTGCCCACCGCCCTACCGCTCTTACCTGTACCGACCACGTCTGCCTGTCAGTACACCGAACAGCTGTATTGCATGGTACATTCATAGGTCTTCTTCTTTTCTCTACCTGTCTTAAAATTACTCTTTAATACAGCAATCTTAGATGCTTTGGTTGCGTTTTGAAAAATGCTCACCCACACACTTGTCTGCCTTTGGAGAATAATTTTTCCAAATTCTTCAACATAATACCAACTACATGGGTATTTCAGCATTTCATACACATGATTTCCCTTTTGGTTTGTAATCTTTTATGCGTGAACTATCCTGATTGTATATTGTATATATATATTTTACCTACTGGCGGTCGCCAGTAGGTAGTTATAGTTTGGACCTAGCTTCCAAAGAAAAAGCTTTTTTGATTTGCCAATAACTTTGGCACCATTTGGCAAATCTTCGTGAAATTCTCAAAAGTAATGGGCCACTCACTTCAGCTGCTGTGTTAAAAATTTCGGAGTGATCCGTCAAGCGGGGGCCGAGAAAAAGGAAATCCTGAAACACTTTTCTCCATGTTAATTTCCATAGGAAATTTTAGACACGGCTACAGCCCAAACTGCTGAATGGAATTACACCAAAGTTGGCAAAAAGGTAGTTCTTGGTCCAGAAAGCACCCTTTTTTGTTTTAAATGGTGTACATCTGTTCAGTAGTTTCTGAGAAACTGAAAGAAATTCTCAGATATACAACTGTGGCTGCAGTGGATCCGCGAACCATCCCGATCTCGTGCCTGACAACTGATCGGCTGCCAACACTTCAAACCAGGAAGTGTTGGCAGATATCTTGTGACTCGGTTGAGCAGAGTCACAAGCAGAAACGTGAAAAAAAGAAAAGGTGGCAGGGTAGAAACACTCAGAGCCTCTAGGCCTGTTCGGGGGCCCTACATGGGTCCCCAGGGACAAACAAAAGCATTCTTTTCGGTGAGATTTGCAGTAAATACGTGAATCCAGCAGAAAAACAAAACATGTTTACTTTAGGCCTCCAGGTGGGCCAGGTCCTGGGGCAATTAAAAATAGTAATGCGGGGTCCTGTGTAGCCCTTGCAACCCTGGGGGCGACCACCTACCCGGGGCGAATACTTTGAAGTGCAGGGGCCATGCAGCCCATCTGCAGCCCTGGGGTCGCTACCTCCCCTCGGCTATATTTAATTAGAGTGTATGGGGGAACTCCAGCCCCCCCATGCAGCCCCGGGGACCACCACCTCCCTGTGGGTCGTTTTTTTTAAATGCAGGGGCACGTGGCCCCCCCACAGCCCCAAGGACTGCCACCTTCCTGGGGTTATATTTAATTAGAGTGCATGAGGAGTCTCCTGCCCCCACACGCAGTCTCGGGGACTGCCACCTCCCCGGGGCTAGTTTAGTTTTTTTTTGCCCCTGCATTGTTACAACCTTTGTCCTGTAACAAAGGTTACAGGACCATTATAGTTAGGCTCAGATTTCACTCGTATAAAACCAGTGAAATTCAGAAGTTATAGTTATCTGAGCTAACTATAACTTACGCCCCCACAATGCACTGCTTATGACCTCACATATTACATCACTCATGACATTGTCAGTGACATCACTGATGACATCACTCATGACATCTCAGATGACATCATCCAGTGATTATAAGTGTGTTATAAAAGTTATTTGTGTGTTAAACGTATAAACTATGGTACCACAAAAGTTGAATTAGTAAACTTTGTGTACTACTAATGGGTGATTCCTTTTTTTAACATAGTTTATGTGAGTCACTTTGTGACTATCTGTATCCGTGTGTGAGGGGGTGTCTGAGTGACTGAACAGGTGGGTGAGTGGTTGTATGGGTGCATACATGGGTGTCTGAGTAGCTGTGTGGGTGACTTCATGGCTGTGTTGGTGAGTAAGTGGGTGTGTCAGTTGCTGTATGGGTGGCTGTGTGAGCTTCAGTATGGGTGGGTGAGCAGGTGTGTGAGTGACTGTATGGGTGAGTGTGTGGGTGTCTAAATGGCTGTATGAGTTAGTGACTGAGTGTGTAAGTGTCTGTATGAGTGAGTGGCAGTTTAAGTGGGTGTTTGGTTAAGTGAGTTGGTGTATCAGTGGCTTATGGTAGAATGAGTGTCTATGGGATTGGCTGTATGGGTGAGTGAGTGGCCGTATGAGTGGCAGTATGGATATGTGATTGGTTGTTGTGTGTGAGTGAGTGAGTGAGGGAGTGAGTGGTTGAATAGGTGATAATCTGGCTCTGTTGGGAGTCTATATGGGTGAGTGAGTGGGTGTATGAGTGACTGTATAGGCTAATAACTAGGTGTGTCAGTAGCTGTATGGGTGAGTGTGTGGCTTTGTGAGTGGAAGTTGGGTGACTGACTGGTTGTATGATCAGGCTCTATTCTATGAGTGAGTGAGTGGGTGTGTGAGCGGCTCTATGGATAAGTGAATGGTTGTGTAAGTCCTTGTATGGGTCTGTGAATGGGTATGTGAGTGGCTGTGTGGGTGTTTGAGGTGGTGTATGTAAGGTTGTATGAGGGTGTGAATGAGTGTGTCAGTAGTTCTGTGGATGATGTCATAAGTGATGTCATTTGAGATGTTATCAGGGATGTCACTGACCAGGTCATGAGTGATGTAACATGAGAGGTCATAAGCAGTGCATTGCACGGGTGTAAGTTATAGTGAGCTCAGATAACTATAACTGCTGAATTTCACTGGATTGGTATGAGTGAAATCTTAGCCTAACTATAACATCCCTGTAACCTATGTACCGAAACCACGAGATGGCAATATAGAACGATGTTACACTTGTTATGTATTGCTTATATTACATGCTTTTTTTTTTGAGAATTAGTTTCAAAAACCTGTTTTTTTCAATGTGGAGCTCAACAGACACTGCTTGAAATTAGGATGTTTAGGTTTTGTTTACTTTTCAATTGTTGATTAAACAGTGGACAATAGTGAGTGTCAGTAGCTTTATGCAATTATGTGCCTTCAGTATTTACGGCATAATTATGGATTATCACAATTGTCTCACAATTTCTGTAGCTTTTGAAATTTCACAAAAATGGTGTTTCCAGTTCAAACAGATGAAAAATAATACTGCCAGAAAATGTGCTGCATAATTTGCAATTTTTGCTACATGATTTAGATAACAATGAAACATAGTTTGGTCCTTCATTCTGCATAATCCTATTTACTATTATAATGACTATGCAGAGTGATTTGGGGGCTGTCATCATGATGCTGAAGCTCATATTTCACACCGAACCTTTTCATATTTTCCCTGTTTCATTGTTCTATGTGAAATAAGGGTTTCTACCACTGCATTTTGCACAACAAAAGCACCCAAACGTGATCTGCATACACCTATGTGTATGTGCATATTTTAAAGGTACTTTGATGCGGAGTCAAGGATAGTAAATCAATGATTACCTATATTTACTTACCTTGATAGCATAGTGGTAGGTGGCAGTCTATAACCTGGAGTCCATATTTTTGTAGGTCGAAGTCAAAAGCTCAATCTTCTGACAGTACACCAGTCACATCAAGGTTTTAAGCTACTAAAACAGTTGGTTGCATTCATTTATATGTATTTTTGCACTTTCTTTAAGCCTTAGAAAGCATTTTTCAGGTTTTATTACCTTGAAGGTAAGGTGACTTCAAGTAAAATATGAGAAGAAGACAGGTCTATAGCAAGTTTTCCATCAAGATCAAGACAAAGTCTTTGAATTTCCAGCAGGGCTAGAGAGAATCTACACTTTGTTATCCTAGGCTGTTAAACACATATTTCAGATTCCAAAACATATTTTTATACATAGGCCACTCAAAACAAAAAAATCATACAAAAATAATTGCAATGTGAGCATCATAGAACAAAGGTTGACTTACCGGCCAGCCACACTGTTTTCATCAGGTGAGTTGTGGATGCTATTGGAGAACATTTGCAGTATGTCAGAAGCAGAGGAAATGTCCCCCATGGCAGAGGTGGTGTTAATGGTTTTCAAAAGTTCTCTTAAAATACTGGCAGCCTGAAAGGTGGCCTTTTCAACAACTATGATGCCACTTGCATTGGATTCTGTGTCGTTTTGTATGATGTGAATCAAGAGGGAGAAGAGGTCACTTACAGCTGGGTTTGCTCCAAGTTGACCTGTAGTCTTTATTTCATCAATGATCTCAATCAGCTGGTTAAAAAGCTCAGACAGAGTCTGTGTTGCATAGCCATCGTTGAAATTTTGGACATTAAACATGGCTTCTTGGAGGACTGAAAATAGCTTTTCTGTGACATTCAGGTACTTGAAGATGTTTCCTGGAGCCAGAGATGTAGATGGCAGAATGCTTCCCAATATCTTTAATCCTACCTCCAGCATGGAAAATGAATTACTTGTGCTTAAAAAGCTGCAGGCCAATAAACTTACATTGGATAGCAGTCCATTATGCGTCGAAGCCTGGGTTTGATTGAAAATTATGCGGTTGATTAATTCAGAAAACAGTTTGCATTGTGAGATGGCAGCAGATCCCATTGTCAAATTTTGCATGTTTGTCAAATCTAGTAAGCCTAAAGTTTGCATATCATGGGAGCTTACAAAGAATTCATAAACTTGCTCAACTTCTGGCCCCACTTTGTTCCCTGCTAGTTCGATAACACTTTTTAAGGCCCCTAAATTGTTCACCAGAGAATTTATTTCTGTCAAATTCCAATGTGTTCTCAAAATGGTGTTTGCAGTGTTCCAGACTGTTGAAAACTCAAGCAACTCAGACGAGTTTGACCACTGAGGGAATAGTTCATACATTGTATTATTCCAGTTTGGATGACCATTCATGGAATCTAAGATCTTTGTAATCATATTGGACATCTTGGACCAATTGGTTTGATTCCTCAATGAGACATGCGACAATATGTTTGCCTGGTTGTAAACAAAGGAGATCACAACATGGAAAGGATTAGAATGGTTTAAGCATATGTTGTCCACAAGGTTTAGAATATGGGAATTAGGTGTTATGCATGAGATGTGGCTTTCTGGTACTGCTTCGGTAATGGAAGTGAGGGTTTCATACATGGCTTGAATCCAGGGTCCCTTGATTCCAGATAGATTGCTCATCTCCAGAAGGACACCGATGGAGAGTCTCAAAGATTTGATAATGCAGGCCATGAACTCCCCAATAGCATTTGCTTGTCCACTCTCAAAGTAAGGACCAAATTCATCTGTCAGTCCAATTACCTGCATGATGAGTCGCAGAGTTTCCCCAAGGGTTTGGTTTAGCATGGTGCCATTTTCAAATGTCATCACAGTGAAAGGCATCTGGCAATCTGTTTCTGCCATGGACTCATTGAGTGTCTTGTTTTGAAAGATGACTTGACTTATTATGTGAAGAGCATTATTGACAGAGCAAGTCCTTGGAGTTGCTTCACTTGTTGTATTCTCACCTAAAAAGGGGCTGATCGCTGCAAACAAGATGTTCAACAGTTGTGTTTCAAGTGATGAGGCATTATGCAAAACAGTTCCATTCCAGTCCTTCTCTAACAGGTGTGCGAAATGATAGAGTCTCTGAAATATTTCCTTACTTGCAGCTGCTTTTTCTGTTTCATGTAGGATGCGTGTTCCTTCGGCAAACAATGCATACACTACATGAGTAGTCTCATTATCAAAACCAGGATAGAGGGCACTGCTGTCAGGGCCCAAAGCTGCCAAGTGCTGCCCCAGGTACTTCAGAACATGAATTGTATTGTCTATAGATGTGAGCACAACATTGGTTTCTGATTGGTTTACACCATATTCCTGTAGAAGCAGCAATGCCAACTTCAGAACTCTTTGCACATCTTCAGTGTTAAGGGCAAGCCAATGTAACAAAAGACCTTCATTACTAGGAAACAGCCTTTCAAGTCCACCCTGCATTGTATTGATGAACAGCTGAAGCGGCTGGATGTGATCTTGAAAAATAAATCTCAAAATAAGAAGATCTGTTAGCCTATTTAACCCGCCTAGTGTATTTGAATGGTATTCTGTGTAGTTCCAACTGTTGGCTATAGAGTTATCTGCAAGTAGCAGTGTGATTTTGTACATGTGGTAAATCACATTTGAAAGGTTCTGCAGTTCAGTTTGGTTTGTTAGGTGGGTGAGATGCCATGCTGTGATCTGAAGCTGTGTTTTAGCGTTCTCAAGTGTGTTATTGACTCTAGAAAAGAAATCTCTGCTTAAATTATATCTAATGGCTGCAGATTCACTGAACTGCATCATGCCTAAGAGCACATTCATGGTTTGACTAAATCCACTGGACGTGTCACCCAAGTTGGTTGCATTTAGAGCAAGCACAATATCTGAAATAGAGGAGCATATTTCAAGAACCGTGGGTTCATTTTGGAAGATAATTGTTGTTAGGTCATGGAGATATCTGAGTTGCTGATCCACTGATACATTACCCTCAATTTCACTCCTCCAGTATTGAACAATTGAGCTCACAATTGAAATCCGGTCCAGTACTGGCTGTGGGAGCTGGAATGTCTTCAGAAGCTCAACAAGGGAGGGTGTGAGGTCCAAAGTGCACAGTAAAGGATCTAATTGTGTCTCGTTGTAGCAGCCAGTAACATTAAGAACTTTATTAGCCAGTTGGAGAAATTCTGTCATGTTGGGAGATAAAAACAATGGCTGAAGGTTGGTGAGTGTGCCCATTTTATCCAGCAGCTGGGACTGGATACAGTTTGAAGGCCCATCTTTGCAAACATCAACTGATTCAAGGACTTGCAGTGTAGCATTTACTACTTCTTGAAAATTGTCTTGGTACTCCGTTGGTAAGAAGTCAGAAAAGATTGAAAGTAAAGCTGAGGAGATGTTGCCTTCTGAGATGCCAGCACTCTGCAGGTTTGTTGGGTTCAGAAATGACAAAATGTCTAGAGTAATATTGGTAAAGTTGTTGGAATTAAGTAAAGGGAGTTGACTGCTTATTTTGAAGTATGGAGTCAAAAGGGAAAGAGCTCCTTGTAGACTGCTGCTGGATAATAGGAAGTTAAGCAACTGTTTCTGGTAGGCTTCTCCATGTACACTGACATCATCTGCACCTTTCATGCTCAGAATTTGGGTAAAGAGCTTTAAGGAATCTAACAGAACTTCCACACTTTGTTTGCTGGTGTCATTGGGCATGAAAAAGTTCTGCACACTCTGCAATAGCTGTGTAAACTCAGGCTGTTTAAGACTGGAGAAGACCTGGATGAGGACTGCAGTGAAATTGAAAGAGCCATTATCAGCCTGTGAGCTCAAGGACATCCAGCCTTCGATCAATGTCTGTAGATTATGCAAAGCTTGACTGGTTTCACTTAAAGGTTGGGTGGAACCAAGTGAAAAATTCTTCCAAAACTGTGTGTTTTGGACGGTCATTGAAAGGTTTTTTAGGAGATCTGCCCAGTTATTCCCATCTACTTGCTTAGTAATCTGAAGCACTGTCTGTTGGATTGTTTCTAAAAGTTTCTGCACAAGTTCCCTGGATATGCTGCTGTAATTGAGGGAGGAGCTTTGAAATGACATGGATATTATCTCCTGTGTGACATTAAGAAGAAGCCTTAGGAGGTCCTTCACATTGGGTGGCAACTCCTGATTCCATGAGGACTGGTCAGTGGGCTGAGAATTTAATGCCAGGCGGAATATTTCCCCAAGACCATTTTGTTGAAAAAAGGTCCAACCTTGATTCAGGATTCTGTAAAAGAAAGGAAATAAAATCAATAGAATAGGTCATCTGATGAGATTTCATCTTCATAGGTAATGATTCCTCTTTTCTGCAAAAGTTCCGTATGAAGATAGACAGCCATTCCGATATATCAGTACCACCATCTAACTGCAGAACTTGGTTTCTAAGACACATAACCAAAAGTGATGTACTATGGTTCCCACTAGAAAGTGCATGCAACTCTTACAAAATAGCTACCGATTCCCACATGCCATGGCCCAACAAGGCTTAGAAGTACCTTCGGAAATATATGTAATCTCATGTCAGTCATGTTCCACATGTGTATTCTGGGACGATTCATGGATTGCACACATGTATTTCATAATGAGCTATGTCCCAGATTTAAAAAGACACCATTCCACACAATATATGCTTAAGTATTGATGCTAGTACTGTAATCAAGACAGTATTTGTCTTTCAAGATGACCCAAGACTATTTTTACATATATACGTTCTAAAAATTGCATTCAGGATAGTAAACCAGCATGTACTTGATGAACAGATATATCATAGTGATTTTATAATAGCTCCAGAATTTAAAGGAAAGAGGTGATCTCTGGCAAAGGTGTACCATCATTTCATTTTGCATCCACTAATGAATGATGAAAGTTCATCTCAAATGATACTGAACCACTCGAAATTCCTCTTGCCACTTCTGTATGAGGATAGAAGCTGGAGCTAAAAATGCATTCCAAGTATCCAACATTTGCTTTTTTGCTCTATGTGTGCAAATAGATATGTATATAATTTGATTGAATGCCCATGCTATATAAAGGCCAGGAATAATGTGATATTTACACCCAGGTTCGGCACCCACAATAATATTGTTACTGGAGTGTCTCCTTATTGTTGGCAGTTGTTGCTGCTACATATTTATGTGCGGTACGTTGGTGCCCAAACTGGTCTCTCATCACTCAACACAAAGAAATAATGAAAGTGATAAAAAGAGATATCTGACCTGAACACCATTTCATTAACCTGTGAATCCTCATTTACAAGGCAGATACCCATTGTCCATAGGATGTGACCATCACCCCTACTAAACTGTGTATGCTCCCTTAACAGAAGACACTTACAGTGATCATCAATACATTTGCAAGCTCTCTTCCAGGACAGAAAACCTAGCACACACTAAACCCACTAAAACTAAACTAAACCCTCTAAAACTAAACTAAACCCACTAAAACCATGTCAAACAGAGGGGCAGACCTAAAAAAATCATTCCTACGGCTATGTATACTCTTACCTCACACTCGTAATATGAGTATACAGTTACAACAAGCAATGCTACTTTTTGTTACGATTATACATCTCCGAAGCCTTGAATGTTTTGTTACCTGTATATCTGTGTTTAAGGGCCTGCAACCAAACATGGTACTGCTAAGGAGAACGCCAGGCCAAGCGATTTGTTTCGCCTGATTTCATTATATGCACTACATGAGTACTGATATTCTGAGCACTATACAATGCAGTGAATGATATACACAAATGAGAGACAACACTAACACAACCCTCATTACCCCACATATGTGGGTGCAAACTTTACTCGAGCACAATGATGGAGAGCCAGCTCTCTTACAACAACATGGATAGTGGGATTCACACTCAAAGAAATACAAATTTAGGGCTGATCAATGCTATTCAATGCACTTTTAAAACATATATTGGCTAAAAACCACTGGAACAATGTTGATGAGGAACCTGGGAAACTTCAATACTAGAAGATCTACCATAGGGCCGTGAATCATTATGCCTCTGCAGAAGGAAGCACAAACGCTTGTGCTTCCTTCTTCAGAGGGAAATGGCATTCCCAGCAGTGGTGTTGGAACAATTTTCATTAATGCTATATCACTTAAGGAAAACAGTGGTGAAAAATCTAAGCGTCATGCAAAAAGCGACTATAGCAAATATGCTGTGCCCATTCAGCCGGAGGGTGGTATGGGTGTGGGATGTAGACGGTGATGTATTTTGGAGAGCTGGTGAGGTAGCCTTCTGTTATTTACAGACAGCACATTTTCCATGAAATTCTCAAAGGCATACAGTTGTACTGGTAAAACTATATTCTGCAAAAAAGATGTGGAAATCCGGTTTCAACAAATATTTATCATTTGCGCATCTCCAATTAAAGTGTCTTGATTTGTTTTGATCCTATTACAATCCTTATTTTCCATCACACTTCAGAATTACAAAAAACAGAGCTTCATTTCTGGTTTCTAAATCACTGCTCTAATTTCAAATGTCTATAATTCATCTACCAATATTTATATGTTCTTCTGTGTTAGGAAATAATATTTCCTTTCCGTTTCCTGTACCCAGCAGGATTGTCACCTAGATCACTTTTTTTAAATCTTCTCCCTTGACAGTCAGAGAAATAAAATTACACACCCGTTTCAAATAAGTAGCAATTCGTCAGAAGATATAGTCTGATGTTTGACCTTTGTCTTTTAATGCACAGCAAGTGTGACAAGATTACAATTTAAAGGCCTCTTTATTGCTCATTCACCTTCTGAACTCCAGCATGCTTATAACTGGGGGTGTTCCAGCACCCCCAGCTCACCTACTTCCACGCCTATGAGTCCCAGTAGGAAACAACAGATGCAAATATTTAGCCACGTGAGAAATATTGATCTTATACATTTTGCTCTAGTAGAAACACCCCATCACATATCTTGTGCACAGTGAAATACCTCAGTTTTACGTGCTGTGCCCAAATACATAATGGCAAACAGTACTCCAATGCGCTTGATTAGCCCATCAAAATTGCTGTGCCAGAATTTAATCTCCTCAGAAATACTGGCCAATTAGTTAACCACCAAATGTACACGATTAAAAATAAGGAAATTTAAGATGAGGAATAACTATACCGTCTAATGCCTGATGTTGATGTACTGATATCAACATAGTGGCTTCTACTGATTTGTGGGTTATGCACCAATTTGAAATTTAGCTTTAAATGAGAAGACACTGAAAATACTTTGTTTGATTGTGTAAACAACTATGGAATTTAAAATTTAAAATACTATTTCAGAGCAGCTAATTTCGTGCATGAATACTCATTCATTAAAGAACCGGCTCTTCCTCGTTTATTGTCCTATGTCTATTTTTTTTGTGCCCATGTGTCCTCTGGTCTGAGATGATATTAAAGAGCTGACCTATAAATCTAAGATGACAATTAACGATAAGGTCGTATTCCAATATTTCTGATAGGGTTCATCTTCCCTTTATAAAGGAGAGCTGTAACCTATGGATTTGTGATGGGAAACGAAAGTGCACAAAAATTGATAGCACTCAGGGTTCCAATGGATCTGTGAATGGATTAACCTTATGTTGTAGTGTCACAGCATTTGTTTGTGTTGGTGTTGCTGATATCTATCTGTTTTACATTGCTAAAGCTTTTCCGGAAGCTTTTACCTTTACTTCCGGGCGAACATAGACCGTTGATTGTACAAACTACTATCCTGACTCGGTTAGACTTTGATAATTCACTACTTCCGGGTGCTTCAGATATGTTGATTAAACGTTTGGCTCATTTACAAAATGCAGCGGTTCGCTTGGCTCTGTCTCTCCCATGAACTTCATCAGCCTCTTGGGCACTGAAAAAGTTGCCCTGGTTACCGGTAGGTAAGAGGAACCTTTTTAAATCTCTCCTTATCGTCTACAGGGCTTTAGGCTCCGTCCATCTGCGGGGTAATTTTAGGAGATATTGCCCTGGCCGCCGGTTGAGAGCCCCTGCAGCCAGCCTTCTCACACAGGGTAACATTGACTCTCTTAGGCAGGGGTAGAGCATTCTCAGTTCAAGCTGTGCGTCTATGGAACAATGTTCCAATTTCTCTGCGAAAGTTACCGGACCTCGGCCAGCTTGGGAAGTCACTTACAGCATGGCTGTTTAGCAGGTGATTGCTGGCGATGAGTTTGTGCACCGTTTAAGTTTTTTACGGCCAGGATGTCTTTCAGGCAGTTGTGCTCTTTAGAAATAAATGCAATTATGACCATTATAATAATATTATGACTGTGCTCTGTGACACTACTATTCAGTGTCATGGTTTGTGTGCTCTGTCCCTAAAGATGTACTATGAAATGGGTCACCCTTAGGTGGTTGCTTTCTGAAAAGACCACAGTGAGTTGGTGCAAGAAATGCAATAATGGCATTAAAGATAAATGAGATAGGTACCTGTATGAGTAAAGTATGTGGCTTCAGACAACACTATTGTGTCCTGGTTAGGCTACAGTTTTAAACCACTGCAGCAACACATAACAAGGAAAAGAGCTTAACTATTCATTAGAACCCTAATTATATACTGAGGGATTGATTAATGGTTTGATGCACGGTACTCCGCCTGCCAGGGTAGCGGAGGACATTACTACCGTCCAATAAATTTAGTGATCACCACAGGCCCATTGGTCATCTCTGTTCATTCAAAGTAGCAAACAAAAAGTTTGGTGAACAGCTGCTGTCAGTTTTGATGGCCGTTCACAAAACTTTTTCAGAGTTTTGGTTTTTGAGAAACCCACGTGCAAAGCAGGAGTTTGTTTCTGAAAAGCAAAAAAGTAATGATCCATGCACCCTGGGAGATCTTACCAAGGTGTGGGGTTAAAATTTAATTTTTTCTGTCCCTCACCTCCAGGCTTTTTTTGTCAGTGACGGACAGAAAAAAATGCATCACACCTTTCACCCTCTATAGGGCGGCAGTGTAATATCCTTCCTCCGATGGCTCTTACTCCGTCGGAGGAAGTTTTCCATTGACAGAGCCAACAGGGGCTCCATCAGTGGCGAACGGAAGGTCCACTTCTCTTTAAATGAGGCGAGTGGACTGAGGGTTTGGCATACAGGATATTTGCAATGGAGTACCCTGTCTGCTAAACTCTAAATGAGGCCCTGGCTCATGGTTCTGGCTCAGTTGTGCAAAACTAATGACATTTGCTAGGTATGGTTACCAGCGCACACAACAGACGTCATAACTCACACCGCCTGCCATGTTATTCCCTTGATAGCTCTTTTGTCTGTTTGTGAGCTTCTGGAAAATTGGTATTTTCAGCATGGCAGGCAAGGCAAGTTATGGCATGTGTTGTAGGTGTTGGTAACCATAAGGGACGGATTTCATGGGTATTCATGTTTGAGACAGAATCATAAGTTTAAGTTTTTAACCATAGTTTTTCCAGGGAATTTCATTTGTGTTTTATGACGGTCTCAATTTCTCAACCCTGTTTCCCACAGCCTTTCACCATGCACAGCGAGGGTTGGGTGCAGGGCTTGGCCTGCGCCCAGGCTCTGCACCTATCCTGGCACAGCGCATCCAGTCCCTGCCAGCAGCCGGAGCCCTGGGGCCGGGCACTCATTCTAGTGTGGAACGTTTTTCAACTGTACAAAAGCTATAATCATATTATGAATCATTCACAAAATGAAGGTTAAACCCAGTACCTAACATAGCAGCTAGTGGGATCACAATCCCTTGTTGATTTGTGAATTGTGCACCAATATGGAGTTTTCCACACCTCTGGGTACCCTCACAACTCACTTGGGATCTTTTTTCATCCCACTTAACTTTTTATCCCCTGCACAGAAATGTATAAAATGTGGCATGCCGGACCTTAGCTGACTACGACAAGAGATTGCCAAATATGGTGCAAATCCATGCATGCGTTATAAAGTTATAGGCAAATCAAAAAATGCCTTTTTAATGGAATGTGATGCTGAGCCATAATTGAAAGCTGACAACTCCCACTATTTATTTAAAGAAAATATGTATCCACAGTGAAGAAATGCCAAATGTTATTTGTCACTGTGAAGTTCAAGCTGCATTTTGCCTTTGTGCTGCCTGAGAGCAAACTAGAATTAAAACAAGTTTGGCTGTCTGCCTTTTATGAGCTGACTGTAATTAGCACTAAAGTAAGGCACACACTGTTTGCCTTGTAGAGGACAATGCAGCCTCTTCTAAGAGCAGGAAGGCTGAGAGGAAAATACTGATCTGTTAGCATGGATGAGCCAACAGGATGGGTACCGTGGCAGATAGCAACACAAAGAACTACCATAAAAAGACTCCTCTTTCAAGTGGAAGGAAATCATTTTGCCCCAGATTCCTTTCACACATTCTCCTCTGTCCACAGCATAAGGAAATACTGGTTCAGGGAGAGGCGAGTGATCCCTCATCTCTTGCATGAGAAGATGATTAGGGCCATCTTGAAAGAGGTACTCTTTTATAATGTTTACCACAAGTTGAGCGTGATAATAAAGTACACAAGATAGGAATAGCAGTACGCAGGATAGGAATAGCAGTACACAGGATAGGAATAGCATCTCACCACCACCACCTACGAACATTCCTGGGCCTGGAAGAAAACCCCTGAAGGGAGAAAGTAGAATTATGTCTGACTGTTGGGGAAAGATGGCTGAAGAACACCTGTTCTGCAGGAGCAATGATCTTGCTTGCATCCTGTTCACTGCTACAGGGACAAAAAAGCATAGAAGGTCCCCATTCTCTGAAGAAGATCCAATTGACTAGTTGTGAGATGACTGCACTTGATTTTGTGAGAACTTTATCAGGAGAAAGATCTAGTGCCTTGAGGCCCTCTCTGATGTTGTGGTGCTATAGGAGAGACCAGAAGTGGCGTTTCTGGCATCTTCTAGAAAGAAGTGGCAGAGAGTTCCACTTCACACTTGGAGCTGTGCCTGGAGATAGACAGAAGAGTATCAAGAATATTGAAGGCACTGGATTATACCTGTGCGAAAGATTATTGACCCTGTCGCCGGATTTACCGGCCTCTATGAGGCAGAAACGTTTGCTGGCTGTTTGATGTAAGAGTGGCTTCTGGTGGCCATTTTTTAGGTAATTCACACAGACTCACAGAAACATTTATAGTGCTGTTTTAAAGCATTAAAAACATACCTCAAGTTCATCTAATCGGTTTTAACCATTTTTGTGACTTTTGTTCAATACATTTATCACGAGTTTTCCTAACTTGTTTGGGAATTGTGTTCTTAAATGTAATGTCATTGGTACAGCTTGAACGTAGCACACAATGCTCTGAAAATTGCCTGATGCCATAGCTGCCAGGGGGTAAAGCAGGGGCTCAGGTTGAACTGTGCTTTAATCTATCCAATGTGTTTTTATTAGGTTAGTTGGGGTTAGGCCTCTCCAATAACCCACAGTCTGACATTGTCATGAACCAGGGTCCTGTTCAAGAACTATCTCCAATATACAATATTGAATCATTGTCTCACATGACCCCACAACCAATGCTAGGAAATTGCCCAAACCAGTAGAGTGAAAGACAGTGAGGCAGCGAGGAACTTATGGACACCACCAAGTTGAAACACAGTACCTGGCTATGCAGCTGTGTCTTGGTGAAGCCGGCTACTCTTAAGTTCCTTTCAATGGAATTCTGTGGTTACGGTCTACCTTCCATACTTGGTTATCTGGCTATGAAAGTAACTTTGCTATAGTTCGTTTTTTTTAAAGAACAATATACTATGTTCTAATGTGGGTACTGTAGCCTTTTGTTTTCAACCAAACCATCCAAGCAGGCGTTTTTCATTGTAAACTGCGGCTGAATTTAATGTTAGAGAAGGAGCAAGAACACATTGTGAAGTTCTAAGATCAACTTGTAAATGCAAAAGTCATATTAAATTAGGTGACTAATCTCTATAATGCCCTCTGCTGCATGCATGCTCCTGCTTCTTTCACTATGCTTATTATCTGAACCGTTACAGTAATTTTCATGCCACCAAAATCCCCCTTGCATTTACCATACCAGCCTATAATATCAAGTGCAATTGCTACATGTAGAATGCCATTCATACTATTTGGATAAATTTTCAGACCTACCTAGGACCTTACAGTTATAAAGAGTTTCAGGGCTTCGCCATAAGTACATTTCTCATTTTCTATCTTCATAAAATAATGGTTTCAGTTTGTGTATCTGTGTCTCCTAAAACCTCTCCTCCTTCTAGTAACACTTAAGTGGGTTGGTCTTTGGGCTCGAACAGGCTGGTGCTGGGCACTTTGTGACACGTGAAAGACTCTGCCCAGATCAACCTAGCTTTAAATCTGCCCAAGGGTACGTCAATCTTCCCTGCATGATGTGCAATCCCTTACCTCTGCACTGTTGTGTGGTTCTGCATTGCTGTCTGTACTGCAGTCACTGCACTCTGATAAAACTGTTGCCAGAGGGTGCTGTCCTCACACACCACATCCATGGAGGACATTTCGAGTGAACCTGTGGGAGACAACGTGTGAAACTTTTATCTTTTTTATCCAGTACATAAAAACCTCAAATAATCGACAGACATAGTACAATGACGCCTGAACAAGGTGCTTCTGATGTAACGACCTGGTGATAAGATAAACTACCACAAGAGGCCTGTGATAGGCTTCGGGAAGCATCATTATAGCATTCATCATAGGGTGGTCAGTATGTGGTATATTTCCAACAGTTTTCGAGCATGAAATACAATAACGAGGTGGTCTTTAAGTGCTCTCCCGATGTGAGCAAACAAGGAGTGCAGGAGTGGGGAGGGGTTGATCAATAGAGAAAAACACCATATCTTAATGGTGCAGAAGGATAGCTGGAACTCATTGCCTGTGGTATATGAGGGAAAGAGTTCCAAAGGGAAGAAGCAAGAACAGAAAATGCATAGCCACAACTCCAGACTTAGCAGTGGTGTAAGATATACACAAGGAGCTGGTGGTTGAATCGTAGGGCCTCTTTCTTGTGTTCAAAATAGTTTATTGAATTTTATGGTACAATTAAAAGACTATACAAAAAGATCACTGAAAAGGTACATGAAAGGTTTTAAACCATTAAAATAGAGAATATTATGAGGAATGTACCTGTAAAGAGATAAATATGTAAGATACTATAATAAAAAAGAAAAGAAAAAGGAAACATGAAAACTTAAATATAAATAAAACAAAGTAGAGCCACTAAATTACAATGCAAACATATAAACGTTTTACACTTTAGCCTCTGTATTAATCATAGCACATCTTATAAATATAATGCAATATAATCATCAATCGGTTTCCAAACTAGTTGATAAGTGGAAGTATTATGAACAACACCCCAAAGAGTTCAATTAGCTCCTTGTCTAGAACAAATTAACCAGGACCACTATTTATGGACTTATAATATAGAAGAATTTTTCTAGGTTAGGGCAATTGATTTTAGAGCAGCAGATAGCAAAAAATCTAATAATTTGTTATGCAAATCTGACATAGGATGATTAAATAGATTTACAAATAAGCATATCAAAATAGAGATGATCAAAGATTTTAAATATTTTCCTAACGATATCCCAGATCTATTTCCAAAAATGTGAAACAATAGGGCATTCATACAAAACATGTTTTACGGAGCCGAGACTCAGATTACAATGCACACAAATTGGAGAATTTAAAAGCTTAGAAGTATATATTTTCAAAGGAGTCCATAAACAATTAAACAAAATCAATGAGTTGGTTTGATATAAAGCACCAGGAATCCAATCAGAGATATTAATCATCCATATTGAGCTCCATATATCCAGGGAAACAGATATTCCAAGTTCATTTTTCCATAAGGTATAAAACAAAATGAAGATTATTCTCATTGGGATTTTTTAATTTTTTGTAAAACTTTGAAATAGCATATGGGGGTGCAGCCAATGTTTAAACCTAAATCTCTAGACCAGATGGGACAATCTCAGGTAGTTTTAAAGAAAGGAATTAAGAATAGAATTACACAAAATTTGATATTTAGAAGAAGGTAAAATAAACTGTTGTTGCAATTCAGCGAAGGTTAAAAACGTGTTAGTATGATAGATAGATATCCTTCAAGTAAAAAAACCTGCTTTAATCCAAGATAGCCAAAATTGTGTGCTACACTTTAGCTTAATTAATGGGTTATACCACAAATATAGAATAGAATACCTAAATATTTAAGGTTTTCTTTTTGCCATATTATATCGTTGTTGTTAAGCCTATCTGGGATACAATGAACATTCAAAGGATAAAATTCAGTTTAATTAGTGTTTGAAGACTAGCTTGAAACTTGGGAGAAGGTTTGTATTACATTAAGCAGAGGGAGAATAAAGGAGTCAGGAATTACTAATAAACAAAAGAACATCATCTGCATACGCTGAGGATGTTATTATGACATTGTTAATAGTAAACCCTTGAATTTCATTAGAATTCCTTATGGCTGCAAGTAGCAGATCAATAGCATGTAAAATGATGATAAGGGACATCCTTGTCTAGTGCCTCTAAAATGGTGAAAAGTGCGGGGAAATTGACAGTTACTGTATAGCCTGGCAGAAGGACCTGAATAGAGTGCTGATATCATAAGAATAAATGAACTACCAAAATTGAATGCAGTCAAGGCCAATGGACTTCATCAAATATTTTTTCAGCATCAAAAGCCAGGATGCTGGAGGGAAGTGAAAAAGATGAACTAACTTCAATAGCTTGGAATAAAAACCTAGTGCTATTAACAGAGTATCTTTTTTCACTGGCTTGATCTATATGTATAACATTATCAAGAGTAGATGATAATCCGGTAGCTAGAATTTTTGCATAAAGCTTACAATCTTTATTCATGAAAGATACAGGCCGAAAAATTGACATTTTGGTATGATCTCTGTTAGGTTTCGGGAGAACAATGATCAAGGTGTCAGGGAAGGAGCCAGAAGTGGTCCCTGAAATACTAAAATGAGCAAATATTTGGAGTAGATGAGATAAAATGTGAGGAGAAAACTCTTTATAAAAGTCTGCTGGGATACCTTCTGGACCAGGAAATTAATGTGTTTTCAGGGATTGAATGGTGGATGTAATCTCCTCTAAGGAGATTGGTATCTCCAGCTTAGATTGAATTTATTGAGAAATTTTAAATAAACCACAAGACTCTAAAAATGTATCAATATTATGAGTATACAGAAAGGAAGGATTACTGTATAGGGTAGAATAATAATCTAGAAAGGCATTAACAATTTCTGCATGTGTAAAACCAGTTTTCCCATTGGGACCATGGACAGCATAGATTTGATTTTTATCTCTTCTTATGCGAAGGTAATTTACCAAGAGCCTCCCAGATCTGTTAGCACTAAAACAAAATGTAGCCTTATGATTCAAAACTTGGATGCCAGCTCTTTTTTTTAACAAATAATTTAATTCATTGTGAAATTTTTGTAGGTGTACTCTATAGGCAAGACTATTAGAAGTACTGAATAGACATTCATATTTAGCTATTTCTTTATCCAAGTCTTAAGTTCAGAAATAAATGCTTCATTGTCATGCGCCATTATAGAGATAGTTATAACTCTGATTAAGGTTTTAAATACATTTCAACGATTGAGGTATGAAGACGAGCCTTGGATTAAATGAAAAACTGCCATTCTTGGCAGATACAATTTTGGCTTATTATTAACATTAAGAGCAACATTAACATTATT
This sequence comes from Triturus cristatus, assembly GCF_964204655.1. Lineage (NCBI taxonomy): Eukaryota > Metazoa > Chordata > Amphibia > Caudata > Salamandridae > Triturus > Triturus cristatus. Next base: position 626,935,952 of record NC_140584.1, on the reverse strand, counting down.
ACGCCATCTTTGTTGAAAATTCAGTGTGGAACCTCGTTGCATCACTAAAGAAATGACCGCCTTGTCAGGAACATCAATATTAGCAATAATAAGATCTGAAATTGAATTGCAAGACGTTAATGAGTTATCAACTCAGGAATAAAAATTATGAGGATTAGACAAAAGATTTGACATTTTTATCTGTTGAGTGATGTAAGTCCCAAATATCTACAGGTTTGGTCGTTTTAAAAAAGGTTTTAAGAGCATGAAACCCTTTGGTTGGACGATATGCAGCTGAGGAGCTAATGTCTAACAGGGATCACATATCAGATTAAAGTCTCCTTCAACAATACGGGAAACATTACGTAGTTTGAGCACTTCCGAGGTAAAGTTGGACCAGAATTATGGACCATCTGCTGTTGGACCATAAACATTGATTAAATATAAAATTGTATTATCAGTTTTTATTTTAACTATAAGATAATGACCCTCAGTATCAGAATGCTTATGTAAAATACGGAGCTGAAGGTTTTTGTAAAAAAGACTAGCAACTCCATTTTTTTGCTAACAGCAGGGGAAAAAAGAATATTAGCTACCCATTTCTTATTCATGTACGATAACATTGTATCATCTATTTGAGTTCCTTAAAGCAAACAGATATCAGCTTCATGGCGTACCAAACAATCTAAAGTTTTCATATGTTTAACAGTGTGTCATAAACCTTTAACATTAAAAGAAACAATTTTCATTCTGCTAACATCCATATTCATAAATGACAGAGACCAATATAAGAATAGAATATAGATAATCAATAAAGAAAAATAGTAGCTTGAAGAAGAAATGAAAAGAGAAATACAAAACATTAATCGAGCTCTAGAATCTCACACACACGCATGCACAAGAATAGCCAGAGGAACGAAAAGGTCTGGTGATTAAAACCAGGGAATAGTCTAGCCAAACGATAAAAAGGAGTAGTATTAACAGTAGACTCAAGTGGATTTCTCATTTGTATCCATAGAGAGTGGAGAATGGCAATTCAAAAAGGTATGAAGGTCTTCCGGATGTTGAAATGCTTTGGAGAAAATAGCTTTTTGAATTCTCATGGTGGAAGGGTCACACAAGCCATATTCAAAACCAGAGCACCGCAGTCTTTGTCTTTGTGAATATTAACTGTTTCTTTGGCAAATTTGTGATGGATGAACATTTTTTTTACTTTGACCAGAAAAGATGGAATATCTCTTGCTGCTTTCTGAATCATCACCAAATGATGATGATGAGAGTGCAGTACCTTAAAAATCATTTGACAAGGTTTGGTGTGACTTGGAAAGGAATTCTAGGTGCTTTGTCAATTTAAAATGTTTCTGAACATATCAAATGCATAAGGCCATGTAAAAAGTTCTCCAGATAACATCTACAGTCATTGTCTTCCACATCTTCTGGTAGAATAGAAATGTGAAGATTATATTGCATATTATTATTTTCTAAATCTACTAAGAGCTTACTCATCTGCAGAACAGTGGCTGAAATTGGCATAAAGCTGTACATCTTTGATTTGTTATCTTGAATTTTGATTGCATTGTCTGTGACTTTCATATCCTTACAGATATTTTTAATTTCTGAGGCAATATTGTCTGCATTAGACTGGACAGCTTGTAATTCTTCCAATAATGTGGATAAAGAAGGTTCATTAGTATCCACAATTCTTGACTTGACTAGGGGAGGAGAAGTTGTTTGCTTTTGTTTATTGTTAATGACATACACTTTTTCCCCCTCCATTTTTGTAAAATACTGCAAAAAGATAAGAAAATAGAAAAAGAAAGAAGATGAAAGGAATACAATTAAGTCACCACAAAAGCAGAGGGTGCAGCAGCTAAAACCAGCTGTAGGAGTGGTCTAAGCCTCAGCTGCACTATTTGCTGGAACCAACTCTGCCCTCCTGACAGAAACTTCAGTAGCAAGATGAGGGAGAAACCAATGGGCAGCTTTAGCAGCCACTCTTCAGAGGAAAACTCAAAACATATCACCAGTGGGAGTATTCTGGTGAAGTGCTGGCAAAGGAGTTGTATCTAGGTAAAAACAATGAGGCTAAACTAACCTATTATAGCGGAAAATATCATCAATAAAAGGGGGCATCGGGGACAGCTAATAGGGGGCAGTCTTCTTGATTTGCACGCTCACACCATTCCCCGTAGAGCCTCTTTCTGATGGTTTGGTTTAGTTTTCCTGGATGAGGAGCAGGAGGCCGTGTTGGTGTTAGGCCCAGTGCCCGGCTCCAAAGCATAAACTGATTCTTTGGAAGGTGCAACTAAGCAGTAGTGGGAAACGTAGACACAGGCTGTTACTATAGGTCTATCTGGAGAAGACGTGGTGACTTTGTCAATGAAGTGCAGGCAGCACATTTTTTTATGCAGAGAGTGTGCAGTTAGAAGAACAGGAAATCAGTGCCTGACTTATCTGGGATGCTTAAGAGAATTTGAGGAAGAAACCAAAGTTCTGACTTCAGACATATAGGGTTAGACAGTCCATGGCAGAGAAGCCAGAAATATGAGTGAGGCCCATGAATTTGGTCTCAAAATTAGTATCATCAGCAAAGCAAAAAGCAAAGGTGTTTCTGTTCAAATTTCTGTAAAATCCTTTAAGTTGCTTATTTTTTAGGGTGATTGTTCAAAAAAAGTCTCGCATAGGTATCTTTTGTCAGCAATGAATGCTCTTTTTGGTGTAGCCTGAAAATATCGAGTCCCGAATATCATCGAGACAGAATATATCGCTACAACAATACTTAGAGACAAAATATCAAAAGCTACGTTTCTATACATTTTCTATACCTAACTCCACCTTTACGTACCTTGGTAACATATATATCTTGAAGGTACCTAGATGTGGATTTAGGAATAGTAAATCCTTAGATCTCTCTGCTCGATATTTTGTCCCTCTATATTGGGCATTTGCTAGTCCTTTCTGCAATTCTCATATCCTAGATACACCTGGGCAGAACTACAGAAACTCAAGACATTGATCGGTTCTGGCTGTTAATAAGTGGCTCAGATGAAGGCCAATATGGGAGATGAAAAATGTGTCCATAGTTGGTGGCCTAGTTATTATGCAACATCCATCATGATTCTTGTGTGTTCTTCACATTATGGATTTTTCTCATGCCTTCTAAAACAAATATCCACATAGACAGTATTACCTGATTTCCAACTTTCCAAGTCTTTGCTGAATGAACAGTAAAGGAAATATGGGGTTTAATTGCAGCCATGTATACCCTCTGCCACTGTCTAGCCTAGTACTGTCATTCTAAAGAGGAAACTGCAATGGAAGCAGCTTGAGATTTCACAGTGAATTTGCAAGTAGTTAAGAAAGTGATCAGTACATTAACAAGTGTGTTTTTACCACCAGCAAACAATAGATCCTACAAGAAATATAAAAGACAATAGTCATTGTTGACTTACAGACACTGGAGCCCTTCGTGTTGGTCAGAGTCGTTATCAGCCAATAAACCCATTCAAAGTAGTGTTGCATGTCAGGCCAGCACTCCTCAGTCGAGGGATCACAGGCAAATTTCTGTGGAAGAAGCAGACTCACATTTTAAGTTCCTCCAGACCACAAACACTGAGTGGAGAGAAAAAGTCAAAAATGGCGCAGTGTTCTGCAATAGAGAGCTAACATGAACAAAATGTGAGCATTTTAGCTGTTGTTAAAATATATGTATAATGTGCAAACTTGGGTACAGAGTGGCCGCCCATTGAGTTCTCAGTCCTAGAAGCAGGCAGCCATTTTAAAGCCAAGCTTGTACTTGAACACTGGCAAAAAGAATTAAAAAAAAATGTAAAGCAGTAGCAACAAAAGATTGTGCTGTGCACAGCATGAAAGTATAACATCAAGTATTACGTTTGGCTACTGAATCACTTTTTGTTGTGTCAGTGGTCAAATGTGAGCCTGTCACTAAGATGGCAACCTAGCAGCACCACTCAGCAGCCGCTAGGACACTGCCTGGCATCTCCCCTCTGCCACCGAAGCTCGTTTCAGCCTCGTCTCAGCCAGTGGGACATTCCATCCTTCAAGACCATCACTGTCCAGCAGCCTCTGGTGATTCCTTCCTTCTACTGACTGCACTGGTAGAGCCAATGGGTGTTGGTTGAAAATCACAATACGAGTCAGACCTACTGGGTTTGCCAAAGCATGTTCTATATGCTAAACAAAAGTAGTTTTAACTAAATCTACACCGTGTTTTCATTAATTTGCTGCTGTGGGGAATTTAGACCTGTGCCATTGTCAGTGTAATCCTTAGGGATGGGTGATCAATTTTGATGCTGTTTGTGACATACCAGATACCAGAGGTAATGGCCACATTTCCCACACTGGGTGGAGTTAGGCGTTTGGCCTCTATTCATGCTAACGGGGCTAAGTCTCTATTTTTTGTTTCAGTATGTTGTTGGCAGCTGTTGCAAGCGAGGCGTTTTTGCCCATTTTTCATAAGGGCACCCAATCTAGGAATTTTATGTCAAGGTTCATTTAGTCAGCAAAGTGAAGTCCTTCTCCTATCTGGGCATGTCATTTGATTTGTTGCTTAGCTGGACCCCCCTTACTGAAGCAGGAAAGACTGATGTTTGGGAGGTCTATTAATTGTGTGTTTGACTTCGACAGGTGGGTAAGCCACAAATCCATTGAAGCTATTATAATGCAAAATGTGTCTCAATAACTCTTATAGGTGTGATGCATGGGGGTACATTGTTGCATCATTACTGCATACAGAGGAAAAATGTTTCATGAGAAGATAGTTATCCCTACCTCGTAGTGTTGCCTCAGTTATGGTGCATGAAGAACTGGGAATGCCCTATATTCTGACGTGCTACAACTCCATACATTGATTTTATGGCTTAGCGTGTGGTTTAAACGAAGGCTGAGTTGAATAGGTCAATGTTGGAAGATTGGCTTTGCCTGGATCACGTTATGTCTATCCCTGGGGTGAGACATATGGAGCACAGTTCCAATTCTTTAGGTGGACCTGACCTATGTACCTGCCCTAGCTCAATCGCCAATACGGATGCAAATTGGACAATAAAATCATTGTATCATAGCAAACAATCGGCGAGAGAGGTGGGGGCATATTATCAAGCCCAATTTCGCCGTTCTAGCTGCTATTTTTGGTCGAAAAGCGGCGATTTAAATATCGCTCTATTATCAAGGTCACGCTGACGCGTGTTTCCTTGAGGTAGCAGCCGTCTTTTCTCCATTGTGCATGTCAGCGATATTTATCGCTAATGACATGCAAAGTGGGCGTTCCTCACTAAAATAACATGAATACTATCACTAACACAACTTCCCTCTATTATCAATCCGGCCCGAACACGCGTAGCGATAACAAAAGTCGCGCTAACCACGATTATCGCTGGCATGTGAACGCCTGTTTTAAACCTGACTTAGCCATCTTGTCAATAGGAGGTGGATTATCAAGATAAGTCCACCATGGCATATTATCAATGATTTCCAGCGATATTCTGGCATTTCGCCGCTATCGCTGGATTTTTTATCGCCTTGGAGTTAAGCGTTGATGATAACACGCTAACTCAGCGATGTAATCCAGCGATAGCCGGCGATATTTAAGTGCGCTTAGCGATAATTATCGCTGCCTGTTGATAATATGCCCCATGGTGCCTCGGTTAGATAACTCCTCGTGGTAAACCCACTTTGTTTACAGAACCTTATCTTTGTTTAGTATTGTCTAATTATCATTCTTTCTTATTGACACGTTTAAGGATTCATCACCTGCTGGTAATTTGAGGGGCTGGGTCAAGGAATCTGATATTGCACCATGCCCTTGTGATATGGTATCTCAAAAAGACCCTTTTTACTCATTTCATGTTTTGTCCCATCCATAATAATTCATGGGGTGCATTTATTAGTCCCCTGCTGAAGAATTTTAATTTTAAACAGGTTAGACCCACACTTTTATACCTTCAACTTTTCTCAGATGTGCGTATTCGTTATTTTGTCGCCTGATTTCTTTCTGGAGCTGTAAGATCTAGGAGACAGGTGGGATGTGCATGCATTTTTCTCTTTACGGATTGCTTTTATGTTGCATCTGTTATGGTTTTTTATTATTTTAATGGAATAAAGATGAACTGACTGACTGACTGATCATTGTCCACATTACTCAGCTCAGTTCAGTTCAAAAGCTTTATTCGGTATGTAAAATACAACCATATAAGCAAAACACAACATAAAACACATAAAATACATAGCAAGCTAGAGTGTCTTGTACGCGGGGCATTATACAATTGTGTATTCAGTTCAGCCAATGCCATATCAAACTAAAAGTCCATTAGAGTTATTTTGGCAAGTACAAAATCTACACGAAATGACAAGCATATTGTAATACTGCACAGAACACTGTGTGCAAAAGTCATTATTAAAGTGCAATGTGCTTCCCTAAACAGCTCAAAATTAAAACTAACAATACATCTTCAGTATTATTTAACAAAGTGCAGATTCCGCATAAAGTGTCTAGTGCGTTACAAGTATGCAAAAAGTGCTAAGTAAAGGGGCAATATCAAAATGCAATATGCGTCCAGGAACATCTCGAACTTTAAGGGTACATAAAAAGGTCCGAGCAGTACATAAATGTGCAAAGTACGCAAGGCAGTTAAAACTAATTAGAGAAAACTATAGACTTCCTTATATTTATACATTTTAGCACATATAATGCCACAAAAAAACAGGTATCAGGGCTTTCCAAAGTTGTTAAAAGCTTCATTGCTGATTTAGTGGACCGAACCTTGTATTTTAAAAAGATAGGTTTAAGATAAAACTTCCTGAAATGACAATAAAATTTGCAGAACAATAAAAAGTGACAGCAACTTTGTTTTGAAATGTTATCACAAGGACACAGTATATTGGATTTAATCTTCATGTGCGGGAATGAGACTAAGTGATGAACAATTCCCAGCCTTAAGCGGGTTAGGACAAATCGGTGAGAGTTATAAGTCACAGTTGTAAGATATGTCTGAAAACCTCTCCTTGAGTTCAATCCAAGATAAGAAGCTACAGTTAGTAAATTACTGGACTGACTCTCTCTAGCCGCATTCTTATATGCTAGAAACCTTAGTTTTATATCTTTCTTTGGTATCAGTGCGGCTGCTTCTGGGTTCAGACGGATATTGCAATCAAATAGAAGATTGAACCAGTAGTAAATATAGCTCAGCCATGGTATGCGTGATAAATTATCGAGATTCAAACAATCTTTAATGATTGTTTGTGTGAATATTGTCTCTGTTTTAGACCAGATAGAGCGCCAGAGTAATAATGGACGTAATGCAGCTAGGTCCATAATGAAGTCGATACCAACTTCCATATGAGTTAGCAAATTTGGAGCTGAGGGGGGGGGGGCACATAACAATTTTTTCAAAAACTTATTTTCATCATTCTGTAAAAGATTAACAGGATGGTGGCCCCATACACCTGCCCCATACAATGCTGATGAAATGCACCTAGCTTTATAAATAGCCAACATTTCTTTTATTCTCTTTTGCCCTAGTTTAGCTGCGAATCTAAAAATGCTACTGGTATTTCTGTTCATCTTCAATCTCACGTTCTCCTCCTCATTAGTCCATTTCCCGTCTCCTGAGAATGATATCCCCAGATAACAGAAACTGTTGACCAATTGTATCTTGTCTTTATCAATATAGAAGGTGGATTTTGATTTCACCTTCTTTCCACAAATCATAGCAAAGGTCTTGGCTTTGTTGACTACCAGTTTCCTGTCTTTAATAAATAGCACAAATCTATCTATGAGACGTTGTAAACCAATCTGTGTTCGTGATAAAAGAACAGCGTCGTCTGCGTATAATAAAATTGGGGTGACACTTCCGTCAATCATAGGGGCATCTGAGGGCAATTTGCTTAAAATCGAGTCAATTTGATTAATAAATAATGAGAATAAAAACGGTGCCAAGACGCAACCCTGACGAATCCCTCTGGCAACTTTAAAAAAGGGTGTGCAGTCCCCCAAAGGACCATAACGAACTTTACATGATAGTCCAGAATAGAGCCGTGCCAAAAAATATACGCACTCTTTAGGGGCACCAAGTTCTAACAGGATGTCCCATAAAATGTTGTGATCTACAAGGTCAAAGGCACTACTCAGGTCTGCGAAACAGAGGAACAGATTGCCATCCTTTGCAACAGTATATTTATGTATAAGGAGGTCAAGATTAACGCACTGCTCCAACGTCCCCAGACCTTTTCTGAATCCATATTGTGCCTTTGATAAAATCGAGTTGTCCTTGGCCCAGGTCTCAAGTCTTTTTAAAATTATTCTGCTCATGATTTTTATGGACGCGTCCAATAGGGAAATGGGGCGATAATTGCTTGCCTCAGACTTTGAGCCTTTCTTAAAAAGGGGAATAATTATAGACTGGCCCCAAGAAATCGGTATCTGGCCTTCCACTGTTGCATTAAAAAATCTGGTCAGAATGGGGGCCCACAGATGTAACTCGGATTTATATAAATCCACAGGGACCCCATCCGGGCCAGGTGCTTTGCCACCTTTACTATTACTTAGACTCTCGTAGACCTCGTCCAGGCTTATAACCAAGGGTAATCTTGGCCAATTATAATCATTTTCCAGAGGGAAATCTAAAACTAACCTATCCGGATTAAAAATATTTAAAAAATGATGCATCCATGAATTACAGTCTACATGAGAGGTTATTTCAGGCACTGTATCATTTTTCAAAAAGGGGCTATTTATAGTATCCCAATAAAGTTTACTATCGTTTGTGTCTGCCGCAAGGTTGAGGTTGTTCCAGGCCTCCTCTTGTAGGGCTCTTTTCCTCTTAATAAGTGATGTTTTGTAATCAACACGACAGTTTTTAATATTTGTAGGGTTTCGGGGTTTAGAGCTCAAAGCTTGTTTTAGGACATGAAGAGCCTGAGTACAACTTTTATCAAACCAGCCCGTATTGATTTCTTTTTTCCCCTTATATGTTTTCGTGAGTAGGTTATCTATTGTTTCATTAATTGTGAGTAAGTGATTGAGTACAATATGCGAATGCACCTCATCACCAAGACAATAATTAATCTCCTTGTTACATTTTCTTAATACTTCCTCCAACAATTTGGGTGGAACAATCTTTTTCCATTTGATCCTTGACCCATTAGGTCTTACAGCCTTGATATGATTAATACGATTATTGACATCCGTATGTTTGTTGCCCCAACAATGCAGTGATAAAGAAATGCAATTGTGATCACTTAAAGTTTGCTCATTAACACACAAATTAGAATAAGCAATATTATTAGAAAGTAAAATGTGGTCAATGTAGGAATTAGCACCTCTTCAAGTGAAAGTTGGGCAGTTAATATTTGCACTATTTTTCGTGCAACTTAACATATCCAAGTCAAACTTGGCTAACATCGTATTTAGGGCCGTGCCATAAGCGCAATGTGGGAAGTGTAGACAGTCGGTATCCTCCGAATTTCCACATTCCCTTCTTAATCCACATAAATCACTCGTGGCAAATGGGCAGGGGCTTATATTAAAATCTCCCAACCAAAGGATAATCGACTGGTAACCTGATAATGCCTGGGTCCTCTCAATTTCCTTTTCTAACTGAATCAAAATGTTACCTCTGTCAGCAGTGAATACATTATTGTAAAAATTAATCAATAGCAAATCTTTGCCTTTGTCAAACTCTAGACATAATACCTGAGAATAAACATCCACTGAAACGCAACTTTTAATTTTACAAGAGTTTAGTTTAGTTGATATTAGAAGCAAAAGGCCTCCTTTAGCTCTGCCAGCAGTTGAGCTCACCGCATTCAAACTGTGTGCTAAATAGCCCTCGATAAAAATAGGCTCTTCGCACCAGGTTTCCTGAAGACATATTATGTCATACCCTATGTTAATAAAATCCCTCCAAAAGGGGGAGCCCAGTTTTCTATTCAAACCTGCGATATTCCATGTGACGACACTGTAACCTATATTTAAGTCACAGTTAGCAGCTATACAATCGTTTGGTGTATCTTCAGGAGAGAATTCTGGATTTAAAAAGGGATCTGCCATGGAAGGCTTAGTTGTAGTCAAAGTCCGTTGGGCCCCAGCGATCACACTATCAACTTCCACTGTGTTAAGTTCAGGTAAGAGGGACAATTGAACAGCCACTGCTTTACTAGGTGAATGGCAAGTAACTTGTTCATCGTGCCTCCTTACTCCTTTCCGTATATTAGAACCAATGCATAATCTAGAGTGTGGTGGATGATTAACCTGTATTGAGGTTTTTGGCAAAGTTTGTCAATCAATATCCTCCAAGGAGTCAAAAACCTGAAATCTATTATACGTAGGGATACGGAAATTCTGGCAAGGTCTCAGGGAATTTACGGGGTCAATATTACATGAGTAAATAGGTTCCAGTAAATGCCTATAGAAATAGCCTAGTGGTAATAATGTGATGCTAAATTCCCGAGTTGGTGGTGGAGGCGCGTTTAAAAGTGTATTTTTGGCCCACTGACACGTTTTAAAATTAATTATAACGCAATCTCCTTCGAAATTTTTTCTAAGGGGGCCTATCCATCCCACTCTCTGAACTAGATTAATCTGGCTGGCCCCTTCCATAGGGAAGTTACAATTAGTAGACAACCAGTGGAGGATTTTATTCTTCAATTGATCATGATTCTCCAGTTGGCCATTTTTTAATTTAGGGATGTTAGCCAGCACTGTTACATACGCGCTGCATTCTGGGGGCAGATTAACACAGGGAGGGGGATTATTAGTATTTGATGAAAACATATTTGCTTCCTTAACCTTACGAGTTTGTTCTGTTGGTAAGGTTGTTATATTAGACTGCCCTCTCTGTTTCGTATTTGCTGATAAATTCCTTTCTGAAGGTGACTGCGGACTTGTGGTTAAGATACCCCGAGGTTGACTAATGGGAGGTTTAGTTGTGGGCACATTAGTTACAACGGTATTCCCAACAGCAGTACCCTCTGATGTAGCGTGAATTTCTACGCCTATTGTTTGTAGGTCTCGCTTCCCAATTTTATCAATAGATCCTTGCAATTTGTGGATCTCTCTGGCTAAATTATCCACTTTTTCATGTAGTGGCCTGATGAGCTCAACTAATTTATCAAGAATTACTTCCATACTAGGGGTTTCCATTGAAGTTTGGTTAGCCCTTGTGCGTTTTATAATCTTATGCTCAATGTTAGGTAGTTTTTTAACCTTTTTCTTTGGTATGGTGCTCTGTCCTGTAGTTTTGTTCCGCCCCCCTTTTTGATTAACCAGTGGTGATATTAACGGGGCAGGGCTATCTACTGTGACAGACAATCTGGGGGTATTCGAAAGTTTCGATTGACTGCTAGCATTTAAGTCCTCCCTTTCTAAAGTAATTGAAGCAGTAGGTATTTCGGTATTATGTAGGGAGTTATCACAGAGATTGCCTAAATTAGTTGGCAGTAGTGTACTTGCACTCATGGATAGTCTTTTTTCTGTCCGATCTATCTCTTGGGTAAGAGCACTAACTGCTTTTACTAAGTAAGTGTCAATGGTGTTGCAAGCTGAATCAGCTGATACTTTAGCTCCCCGCTTAACCATGATTGATGGAGATGGAAGGATACTTTTTTTAACCAATTACCACAATAAACAGTTTTGAAGTAGTACCCAAATGTTACTCAATACGTTACATGTCCTTTGTCCACCAATTGCCGATCCAAGGGGGGTGGCCCGACCCGACCTTCTTCGGCCTCTGACGGCCGCAGACGGTCCCGCCCTTGTCCCGGGCTTCTCCCGGCGCTACCCGCGCGCTACCCGCGCGCTACCCGCGACGCGGGAGAGAAGCTGGAATTTATATCGCCTCCTGGCGCGATGTTGTTGCTTCCGGGTTCCTGTCCCGGCACGCTTGGGGCGCTGGGGGATGTAGTGCCTCCACTCTGCGGCCGCGTGAGAAGGCGGTGCGGCAGCGGGAAGCAGACACCCTCGGCGTTTACACAGGACTCGTGTGGCAGGTGAGCACTTCAGGGCTGATGGCAACCGGATTCGACCCCCGGATTCATCACCTGCTGGTAATTTGAGGGGCTGGGTCAAGGAATCTGATATTGCACCATGCCCTTGTGATATGGTATCTCAAAAAGACCCTTTTTACTCATTTCATGTTTTGTCCCATCCATAATAATTCACGGGGTGCATTTATTAGTCCCTTGCTGAAGAATTTTAATTTTAAACAGGTTAGACCCACACTTTTATACCTTCAACTTTTCTCAGATGTGCGTATTCGTTATTTTGTCGCCTGATCTCTTTCTGGAGCTGTAAGATCTAGGAGACAGGTGGGATGTGCATGCATTTTTCTCTTTACGGATTGCTTTTATGTTGCATCTGTTATGGTTTTTTATTATTTTAATGGAATAAAGATGAACTGACTGACTGACTGATCATTGTTCACATTACTCACTTTTGGAGTTTGCATGAGGGCCCTTTTAAAGTGACATATCTCTTTTTTGTTGTTCGTATGTTTTCTTTGGAACGTGCAAATCTGCTGCTTTTCCTGTTCATACTTGATTCTCGGACGCTGGGTTGACCTGGTCGCTACGTCGACATTCATTCCAAGACACGGACTCACTCCACATACAATTGATAATGAGCTAATTCGACGCTTGCTGCCTTTCACTCCACCAACATGTACTTCAGTGCACTGCTTTTATGTGCAGGAAGGTCACACATTCCAGAGTAGCCCCTGCACTGCGTCATCAACTCTTGTTTGCATTGATTTGCAAACCGCTGAAGTAAAATAATGAATTCCAAGAGCTAATGAAGGAGTGATCTGACTGCATATTTGTTAAATTGTCCATTTATGACTTCGTTGCCATTTCCTTTAAACTCGCCTTGAAACAGTGATTGTAAGAAGGCCTGGTGAAGCCGAACTTGTAAACGAAAAACCCAGAACTGGCTTAAATGTTGTTCAATGTACATGGTGCGCTCTGGTAAACCCTAAATGTGATATATGTTTATGCTAGAGAGATGCAGGTACTGAACTTCAGTGCTACATGTTTATGATTATAGCAAAAGGGAAAGTCATGGAAACAGTATGCATGAAGCAGTGTAGTAAAAGAGGCCAAGGATGAAATGGGCAAAGGAAGTGCAGTAGATTGTTAATTAAAGATGATCATTTGAACGCGGACAAAGATTTAGATGCACCATAACATATCATACCAGACAACTTTCCTGTGAGCCCTTTTAGCTCAGAGTTCACCCTCTATTGTTTATGTTTACCCTTTTGCCATTGGATAAGTATGGAGACTAGAGGTGTGCGAGCCACAGAAAGCACAAGCCGGGCTCGAGCCTGAAGACTGCTCTGCCTCCACTCAAGGTCCTGTTTGAACCCCAAGCCCATAACGAGCCGAGCTTTCAAGTGGCTTCTGCCTGCCACCCTCCCTCTACCCACAATGTGGCACTATGGCCAAAAGTGCCTACTTTGGAATTGGGGAACCAGGTTCGAGTCTCAGCACCCACTCCACATCCTATGATTCTGGGCAAATCACTTAATTTCCCCATGCCTATAAAAATTAAAGTGATCTTGTGTAATGTAACTAGTGCTCACGTAAAACGCTCCAATACCTTCAGTCGAGTTTGCTCTATATAAAAACTGCAGACAAATGCACAAAGAGGTCAAAACAAATAGGTAACATAAAAAGACAAATAGGTACCCATCTAGTAGCTGATTTGTAAAGAGACACCAGAAACCCTGGTTAAATCATGGCTTCCCCTGCTTTAATTCAGTGAACTATGTTTTATTTCACCAAAACTCCTTTTTCTTTATTTATGTTGTATGATAGCATTTTCAAATATGTGAGTTGAGGATACCAGTTGTACAAAAATGTATTGTGTTTGATTCATTAAACTATAATGTTGCTCTATAATAGTCTGGGTCACTATAGGATTTACAAGGCAACTGTCTTGCCTCTTAATTCACTAATGGTTCATGGTTAAAAGCTATCATTTTCATAAAGTATTTTTCAGTGCAGTGCTGTGATGTGGCCTATTGATTTTAAAGTTTACACATGTTAAAGAAATACACTTTTTTGAATTTTGAATAGACTTAGGGTCTGATTTAGATCTTTTTCTGATCGGATCCCGCCGTCGCTTTTTTGGCGGTCTTCATGCCCGCTGCCTTGGTGGTGCGTCCACTCGATTTTGATGTTGTCTGGTCACTGGAGCGAAGACCGCCACAGTCCTGCCACCTCCGCCAGGACCCTTTCCCCGCGTCGATAGCATCAGAGGCAGAAGCGGCTTTCAGGGGGTCCTGCCAAGATTCCTGCCATCCAGAAGATGGTTCCATCGAGGCATCGATGGCGGGAAAACCTCCAAGCTTGAGTGGAGGAATCGAAGAATAAGAGGTGAAAACTCACCTTTTTCCGGGTCGCCCCTACGAACCCGTCCTGAACACCATTGTCCAGGTCCTTGCTGTGCTGCTGCTATTGCTGATATTTATTTAAGGTGAGAAAAGGGAGGGCACCGGAAATGATTGTCGAGCGCGAGTTTAAATTCAGATGCAGGAAAGGGGAGGGGAAATACTTCTTGGAAAGGAGAGAGGAGGAAGGATGTTTAATGGCAGGTACGTAAAGGGCAGATTGTTGCAAACGGGATGCGCAGCGAACAATTAAGGTAGCTTAAATTGGCGAGTGCAGGCAGGGTACGGGTGATGTGAAGAGAAGCATGGTGTTTGAACGAAGGGTAGAAAGAGGGGGGAATAACATAACGGAATGGTGTGTAACAACTGATTGAAGAGCTATATACAGAGGATGGTGATACAAGAGGGGAACAGTATGGGGGTGAAACGTATGTTGTTATCCCAGGGAAGTTACTGTTTGATTACAACTGCGATACAACAAATGGTTAAATCTTGACAGTGATGCTAGGGGGTCTGAGTTGTTGAAAGGAGCAGTTAACAGCAATGCGAAGTAAACGTGACAGTCACAAGGACTGGTGGTGTAATTAAAATTAATTTCATGAGTATGTCAGCATAAGATTATGTATGATGTTAGATAATGAAATAATAATACATGTCCATTGTTATTTTCAGTTACCCCTGACGAAGGGCCTCAGTTGCCCGAAATGCATTGGGTTTTTAATAAACTGCTTTTTGATGAACTTTGCGCTTGTACGTGTTCTTGGAGTGAGGTCCGGATGGGCACGTCTTGAACATGAGAAACCTGGAAAATTGCATTACCTTGCATGAGGATCTAAACAGTTTCAAAATGAACGAGAGGATGAATACTGGAAGCATAAGCAGAAGTAGAAAAAGATGAAAAATGAACAATTGCAAAAGCAGTCTCGGCTGTGCCAGTGGGTTGGGGTGATAGCTCGCCCCTACTAGATGTGCAGCTACTTGACCATGACACCCACCCACCCCGTGGTCACCGGTATTAAAGGTAAGCTTTTGTGGTGGGTGTGGGTGTACATTCAATAGTGTGTGTGTGTTGTAGGTGTGTAATGCTATATGTAAAAATAATGGGCAGTACACATTACCTACATATACATTTTGACAGATTCACAACACATATGTTTATTGAGATGAAAATAAGTAGTACTTACCTGTCTCCACACCATGATGCCCTCACTCCTTCAGGACTCCGCCGCCAGGGCACTTCCAGTGCAAAGGGAACAACTAAATCGGCTCCACGGAAACCAGCCGGCATGACAGCAACAGAGTACTGTTAGACAGCAAAGAAGACCGCTGCTGCGGCGGTCTCCTGTCTATTGCCACAACATCTAAATACGGCAGGCAGAGCACCGCCAGCTCAACAGAGTACTTGGGATCGCCACCATGGTGGAACGGCGGTAATACTCCCAAGATGTAAATGAGGCCCTTTATCATATTTAAGTGATGTTTGTTGTATGATGTACAAAGCAAACATTTTCAGGGCTCGGCTCGTGCACGGGCTCTAAGAGCAGAGCCAGACACCTGGCTGTGCTCTAACTCAGCTCTCCCTGTCAATTTGTTGGCTTGCCCACCTCCAATGGAGACCAATATATTCATTCAATCGCCCATAAAGGGTCAGTGATGAATTGTTATTGATACTGCGGTCTTTTCTTTATACGTTCATCTGCAGAAGGGCTTAGGATCACGCAAACATGAAGACTGACTGAGTCTATCTGTCCATCAGCTTGCCAGCTCGTCCCTCCGTCTGGATGACCTGAAACCTATTTGAATGCACTATTTTTGCCTATGTGTCTGAGAGGGAGTCAAAGATAAAAAGAGAGAATGAGCGAGAAAGATGCTGTGTATAATCACCTGTGCAAATCGCACACTGTCATTTATTATGTGCATGAGTGACTGCATGCTTGTGTTCTGTATGTCTGCTTTCATGGGTAATAATATATTCCATAGTTAATGTGTGTTGCAACTGTAAGTCTGTTCATCTGTGTGTGCATTCATTTCTGCAGTACATGTGCTGATCTTTGGGTGCAAGAATGCCTCTATGTGGATTGCTTTGTCTGTGTATGTTAAGTCACTATCACTGTATAGAACACAATGTGTCACTGGTATAGCATTGCACCACCTACCATACACAAGGAGTGGCTTTCCAAATGTTTACAATACATGCATCTATGAGTGATACATGCCAGTATGAACATGAATGGTTTGTGTTTTTGTACACGCTCTGTAAAATATGCAAACCTATTGACTTTGTCAGTGCCTGTTTAACCTTAGAATACACAAGGGTTCTTATTCATATCCCATGTTTGAGATATTGCTATTGTCTTAATGTTATCCTTCTGACACAACCTTCTGGTGCTTAAATCCTCCATTTGTCTCCTCCTCCAACTTCCTCCATCCAGGGCCGGACTGGCCGTACCAGGCGTGTTCCTAGGAAGCTGGAAGGGTGGGGGCTGATTTTGAAGCAGTGGGGGCCGGGTTTGTATATGGAGGCCAGTTTTGAAGCAGTGCTTTAACCGGTAACAAAAACAGCAGTTCTTCACATTTGCTCTACCCCCCTCTGCCCCCAGGGGCTGGTCTGACAAAATTGCCAGGGCTGCTTTGAGTTCCCAGTCCGGCCCTGCCTCCTTCCCTCCCTATCTTCCCATTATACTCTGACCCTTGAGTTACTTTCAGTGTATTAAGAGTCACACCTTTGACTCTCACTTTTCCACTGTTATAGGCTTAACTGGTGTAATACTTTCTAGCACAATAATAGAATTACTCATAATTATTGCAAAATTACTCATTGTAACATAGTTACTCATCAGGGAAGAGGTGTGGCGCCGCGGCCATGGCAACTGACTTTGAATCTGGGGATCACGGTTCGATCCCCAGCGCCGGAGGCAGATTAGCCCAGCACCATGTGACTCTGGGCAATAGCTTGCTTAATTGTCCCGACGGCCTCCAGCGCCTAGAGACCCTTACGGGTGATTGTTCGGACTTTACAAATGTGGATTATTATCATTATAGTTGTGCTCAATTGTGTAAAAAGCATCATCCAGCATTTAGCACAAATATCTTAGTGCAAAATGAACTTTGTGTCCAAAATGGGCCAGAGGATGCACTGCACACTAAGAAAATAACACTAAAAGCAACAGAACACAAACAGCAGTATGCTCCGGCAGTAGGATTTTTGCTCTAAATGACTCATTATTTAAACCTGCCTAGTTGCTTAATTTCTGTAAGTTTGCATCACAAGAGTAATGGGCAATTGCTGAATTACTCTGATTACTCCAGCGTAATTAAAATTTCTCCCAGGCCTATTCTGTATTCATTCAAGTTATTGATGTCCTGTTTCATAGCTCCCTCTGCCCCATCCCTATGGCGCTCGTTCGCACCCCGGCTTCTAAACACTGGAATGCTCCCTTTCTTCGATCAGTCTCCCGGTGCAGATGCCCGCGGCATTTATCTTTGGCCTTCTGCAACCTGGCACATGTTAACCCTATTCAATGTTTTTGCTTATCTTTATTTGTTCATTGCTTTAGAGAAACCACTCAGTAAAGTCAATGAAATCGAATGAAATATCACTTAGGGTGAAATGTTACCAAGGTTAGAAAAGAAATATCACACACTATCAATTATGTGACTCATTACAATGGTATGTAACATGGAAGGTGCCTCCAGACATGAGGATCTGCTCTTAACTGACTTTGATGAGATGAAATGATATACATATTCAAAGAGGCGCCTGCTTTGTTGAACATTGGGACTTTCTCCCACCTCCTCAAGAGCTGAAAGCATCCATCGAAGAAGACGGTAACTGTAGTAAGGTCAGGATGAACTGAGGGATACTACAGTGACAGTCTTCTTTGATGGATGCTTGGCTATAATGTGTATTAGAGGAAAGATGACATGTTCCACCATTCAAGTGAACACCTAGGAAAGCTAGAGCGTTGCTGAGCACACTGACCACTGACTGAATACTGAGCTTTGACAATTCCAAAAGATGCCCAGATTTCATTCTTCTTATAGTTTTAAATACCCAATTCCCCTAATTTGTCTGCATCCATTGATAATGCCCCAAGCGGGTCCTTGCATCTTTTGCGTAACCCACTAACTAGTATGAGCAGTCAGTCATCAACTTACCTACATCTGGCGACAAATCGCCTGATCCCTGCCATAGTGGAAGATCCTAAAAGCTTAATCTGTTTGGTTGAACTCTTAGATATCAGCCCAGGTGTATGTGATGCAATAACTCCAATTAAGCAAATATTGGACATGCAATAAGGCGTGCAGTGTTCATTGCACAATTCTCATAATTGTATTATCATTCATCGTGGGCATGTCCATTCCAGTCTTTTCCCTTTAATACGCAGCTCTGCATATGTTCAATTTGTCCAATTTTAGGCAAATCTCTTCAAAGAGTAAGAGATCGTCACAGAAGTATTAAGAGTGCGCTTCACAGTAATTTACATAAAAAACGGTGGTGTGCCACATTGTTTTAACGAAACAGCCCTTAGGTCTGTACTGAAAAATAAAATCAACTCAAAAATGTTCACACCTGCACCACACTGCAGGGGGTGCGGTGCGACTGGATGTGGGTATGGGATTTTCATGGTCGGGTCACGACATCTCATCCAGCTCTGCAAGCAGCCCCCCAGTGGTGTGGGAAGGGGGGGTGAGGTGGGTGCGGACCTCCCTGGGTGTCATCCCTGAGGGGGTGATAAAATGGCAAAAATATGTGTTATTAAGTGACAAGAAATTTTCCACACTGGGTACCACCTGACCTTGCTACGCCACTACAGCCCCATACCCTACTGGGAATTTCCAGCATGGCACAATGGCCAGGCTGGCCCTAATAGCCATCAAGCCAAGCTCAAAACCAACAGACCTTTTGCAAGGGTTGCCCTGGCTCTTTTGTTTCTTCGCTTAGTTTTCCTGCGACTAACGTACCACATTAAATCGTTCACATCGTTTTGATGGACCCGTTAGAGAGAGAACAGATAAAAATAGTATGTGTTTCATGAAACACTACATATAAAGAGGTGATGTCCTGGAGCTTTAGAAAGGGCTGTTTTTGTTGCACGAGTTCCATTTTTGGACTCGCCTTCCATCTGATAGTACAAGTTCATGTCTGCTCCGCCCTGCTCTGCCACATTCTTCTGAGAATTTACTGGAAAACGTCCTTTATTAAGCACAGCAAAGGCGTGGCCTGTTAGCTTTACCTGCGTGTTACACCCGGAGGGACAAGACAGCTGCTTAGTTAACATGAATGAAAAGAATGCATTAAAGAAGCTGCACGTGAGCCATCTCTTGCGTCAGTGCCGGAAGATCTCGAAAGCAGTGGAATCTACCAATGACAAATATGCAAACGGAACCGATTCACAGCCAATTTCATAACAGAGTTTAGCCTAAGAGATTTTCCTCTCCAGAAGGGCTACAAGCATGGGGTACAGCAATACCCACTCTACCATTATTGCCCAACTGCTAAAACACCATGTCAGCAAGTCACGTTAGGATTCTCCTCCTACCTTTCCAACTGGCAGCAGTTAGTTCATATGGGGACTTCCAGGTCCTAGTACTTCCCTATCACCTCCGGTGTCCACCTGCATCCATCTGGATTGGATAAGCTATTCACATGGACATGGGGAATTTGAGAGCTCTGGTATATAATCTCAGCATCCGGTAACCAGGAAGTTTTACAGCTTCCTATTTACGCTACGCTAACACCACTCTGGTTGGGTGGCGGAAAGCAGCTCGTATCTTTTGAGGTGCAGAAGCACGTAGACTAGAAGCGCAATAGACAATCACATTCCGTCCTGTCAATCTGCCCAGCCGGTAAAGAGACCCAAATAATAGGGCAATGGATGCAGCAATGCTGGTGGCCCTGGCAAACACGACCGAGACTCTGGATGTCGTGAGGTGCGTGATTTGGAGTTTCATAGGGAGGTGCGTTTCCCTATTTCAATGTTCTATGTGTCTAAGGGAGGTGTTTTCCCCTATAGGGAGGTGTTTTCCCCTATTACAGTATTTGGAGTTTCATAGGGAGGTGCGTTTCCCTATTTCAATGTTCTATGTGTCTAAGGGAGGTGTTTTCCCCTATAGGGAGGTGTTTTCCCCTATTACAGTATTTGGAGTTTCATAGGGAGGTGCGTTTCCCTATTTCTATGTTCTATGTGTCTAAGGGAGGTGTTTTCCCCTATAGGGAGGTGTTTTCCCCTATTACAGTATTTGGAGTTTCATAGGGAGGTGCGTTTCCCTATTTCTATGTTCTATGTGTCTAAGGGAGGTGTTTTCCCCTATAGGGAGGTGTTTTCCCCTATTACAGTATTTGGAGTTTCATAGGGAGGTGCGTTTCCCTATTTCTATGTTCTATGTGTCTAAGGGTCTAAGTATTTGGAGTTTCATAGGGAGATGCGTTTCCCTATTTCTATGTTCTATGTGTCTTAGGGAGGTGTTCTTTTTGGTAGTGTGTACCCATCTAATTAGTTTCCCTAGGGAGGGGGATGGGGTTCATTATTCTTTTGTTATAGTTATTTTCTTGCGACTATTTGCTGATTTGATGTATAATTATTTGCATAATGTACTTTCTTTTTATTTTTATTTCTACTTTATTTAAGCAAAGGTATTTTGTGCTATCTTGATTCAATGCATTTATATCTTTTGCTTAGTTTTTCTAAGGAAGGGAGATGTGCTATAATCTATTGTAGTTGTTTGTACATCTTCCTCATTGCTGTCCTGTTCCTTGCTGCTCAGCCATGAGTGAGGTCACTTGGAATGTTGAGTGTGGGGGACTGGAGGAGTTGGCAGTTGGAGGAGATGGGCTGAGCAGCAGGGAGGCTGCTCCTGGTGGGGCTTTACTGGGGCCTAGCTGAGGCCTTACATGAGATCTACATGGACTTTATGACTAACCAATAAACCTATAACTTGTTCTACGTAACCTGTCTACGAGACATCCTTCATTATTACAGGAGCACAGCCCACAGCCGCATCAGAAGGGCAAAAGATGCCCCTGGGCAACTGAACATGCAGCCCGGAGGCCCAAATGGGCAAAAAGACCCACCGCCACCACCCCCAGGACCCCCTCTCCCCGGCACCCCCCGAAAAAAACATGCCACATCAGCCGCACCTAAACACGTCCAAAATAATCCGCTTGATGTCGCACAATCACAACTGGTGACATGCATGTGTCGTCACAAAAATGAGCATCACACATTCACTTTCGAAGCAACAAATGAAACTTTATTAACATGAACACTGAAATGAAATGAAGACACATGGCAGCTCCCCGCGGGACAATCCGTAGGTCACAGCCTGCAAGACAAAAATCATGATGAGAAGGTGTGTCCTGCGGACATCAAAGGTCAGAGAGAGAGTGAAGGAGAGAGCGAGGAAGAGAGGGGGAGAGAGAGACAAGAAGAGAGGGGGAGATAGAGAGAAGGAAAGGGGGAGAGAGAGAGAAGAGAGGGTAGAGAGAGAGAGGGAGCGAGAGAGAGAGAGAGAAGAAGAGGGGGAGAGAGAGAAGAAGAGAAGGGGAGAGAGAGAGAGAGAAGAAGAGGGGGAGAGAGAGAGAAGAAGAGAGGGGGAGGGAGAGACAGAGAAGAAGAGTGGAAGAGAGAGAGAGAGAGAAGAAGTGGGGGAGAGAAAAGAAGAGGGGAGAGAGAGAGAGAAGAAGATAGGGGGAGAGAGAGAGTGAGAGAAGAAGAGGGGAAGAAAGAGAAAAGACGAGAGGGGGAGAGCGAGGGAAGAAGAGGGGGAGAGAGAGAAGAAGAGGGGGAGAGAGAGAGAAGAAGAGGGAGAGAGAGAGAGAGAGAGAGAGAGAGAGAGAGAGAGAGAGAGAAGAGAGGGAGAGAGAGAGAGTGCCGCCACTACACACCCAGGCCACACTGCTCACCTGCTACCGGTGTGTCTCCAACCACTTGCCAGTATGTATAGCATTACAGCAGGTCACACATCTGAGACAGACCCGTCATCTGAAACAGCGTTCAGATACACGATTGTCACAGTACACAAAATTGCACAAGACAAAATCGCTTTCCCGCCCATGCAAACCCAGGCAGAGGCACCCCAGCCCCTCCCGCCGTCCATCAGAGCATGCCCGCCCATGCACACCCAGGCCTCACTGCTCACCTTCTGCCAACGGCACGTAGACAGGAGGTCCCACCACGTGTCGCTGCAAGCCACAAGCCTGGGGCCTGCGGACATGGCACCCTCAACACCATGCAGCTCCGCTCCGCAGGCCACCATGTCTCACGTTTGGTGCTGGGTCTTGATTACTCAATGGCATAGGACATACCAGTGCACCTGGCATCAACGCAGGCTGCACACCCACTCAGCCCAATGGGAGCCACTAACTCTGGGAACCTGGAAGCGATGCCATGTGGCGGTAGACCCGCGCTGCCCGCTGGCTCTGGCCTACGCTGCGGTCCAGCAGGGCACACAAAACCTGAGCTGTCTGGTACAGGGCATCATCGCAGGCTGCACACCCGCTCAGCAGCTTAAGGTGCCACTGACTCTGTGCACCCAAAGTCACCATCCCATGGCGGGGTGCCTGTGCCGGCCGCAATGCTCTGGGTGCCACTAACCCTGTGCAACGCCAGTCAGCGCCACATGGTGGTAGGCCCATGCGGCCGCAAGGCCTCGGGTGCCACTAACCCTGTGCAACACCAGTCAGCGCCACATGGTGGTAGGCTCATGCCGGCCTCAAGGCCGCGGGTGCCACTAACCCTGTGCAACGCCAGTCAGCGCCACATGGTGGTAGGCCCATGCCGGCCGCAAGGCCGTGGGTGCCACTAACGTTGTGCAAAGCCAATCAGCACCACGTGATGGTAGGCCAATGCCGGCCTCTAACCCTGTGCGCAACAACTCATGTGGCCTTTATGATTGAGAACCATGGAGCGTCCGTAATCCAGTCAACACCGGCAGAGGGGAATGTTACGTCGTTGGCCCCTTATGTTGGCGGAGTCACATGGCCTGTGATGCCTGTGATGGATGTGTGTGGTGTGCGTGCAAACCTGCCCTCAGGGAGTGGCTGTGACATGCAGACAACTAGACCAGTGACCTGCACACCACCAGCATGTACGCCTGTGACGGGTAGCAACGAGGGCCCCCCCTCGGAGCGTAAGCAAAGTGGTCTGGCCTGCCGTATGTCGGACCAGTACAGTGCCTGCAAAAATGACTCGTGGGCTCTGGGCATGGTTCAGTCCATGTCCGGACATGGAAGTGACTGATGCGTGTGTCCCTGTTGTAGAGTTCACGGGACCCGGTACACAATATACAATGTGGCAACCTCTGACTGGCATCCCACAGGATGAGCATCATTGCCGCAAGGGAAATCACTGTCCCTACATTCATCCACACATTCATATGTGAATGATGAAAGACATGACACAGCAGTGCGTCACTGGATGTTTATTGCACATCTAGTGCAGTTCTGCAGCTGGAGCGGGACAGGGCAATGCCGAGCACACTACACAATATGGACATGTGGAGGGCCAGCCAGAGTCCATCTGATGATGACAAGTAATGCGGAAGAGGAAGGGTACAGTCTGCAGTCTGGTCGCTGTGTTATTGGTCATCAAACAGTATATAGTAGTCCATGTCGCCGTCCAAGGTGAGTGCATCGGAGTGTATCGGGGATCAGTGGACGGTCCTGAGGCCATGTGCGGCACCAATCAGAAACAAGCCAGGTGGTGTAAATGAATGCTAGTGCATCCTGATCACAAACCCATCCATGTCCTCGTCCCTGGATGTGTGCTCGGTCCCACCTGTGGGTGTTGCAGTACCGGCTGAGGCACTGTGTGCCACTGACAAATCAGGTGCCGGAGTGGGTACGTCTGCCGCACTGTGAGGCAATGGCACACCAGGGGGTGGAGATATGGATGGTGTGAGGGCAGCAGCATTCATCTGCACCACGCCTTGTGGCAGCACTGCCATGATGATGATCTGCAGGTCATTTTAGATCCCAGCTACATTTTGCTGATGTACAGCGGTGGCTACCATCCTTTCCGCCTCCATCCGCACCATGTCCTCCATGAGCCTCCGCATGTGTGCCAGCTCACGGCTGGTATCGCTGGTGCCCCTCTGAGTGGACAGTTGTTCTTCTCTCTGCATCAGGACTCCAGTGATGTCAGTCAGGGCTTGTTGGAGACCATGGAGCGGGCCTGGACACCCATGCATGGCGTCCAGTTTGGTGGCTATGAGGTCGAACCCTACCCGCACCTGCTCAGCCATCTCCCTCTGGGCCTCCAGCACACGGTGTTGGAAGGCCGTGTGTTGTTCCTGGGGGTCTTGGGAGACTGCTGGGGCCGTGGGTGCCTCCTGCTGGGTGGTGTGGGTGGTGGGTGGGGTCTCCTCAATGCAGCTGGTCAGCCCTGATCCTGGAGGTGAGTTGCGGATGATTTCAAAGATGTCCAGGTGGGCTTGTGCGTCGATGCTGGGGTTGTCCTCCTTGTCATCAGTGAAGAGCTGGGACTGCTCTGCAGGGGGTGTTAACGGTGGCCCTGCAATGTGAAGGGGAGATGGTGTATTGAAATGTGTCCACATGTATGTAGCCGCATGGTACAAGTTGACATTCAGACAGCATGGTATTGTACATTGTGAAAGTTTATTGATCTGGGCGATGACCCAGAGTTATTGAGGGTTTGCACTGTGCTCTGCTTGATTGTGCATGTGTGCCATTGTGGCCATCTCCACCCGTCCCCCAGTAGCCGGTGGTCACTCACCCTGTTGCGGTTGTGTTGTGTCCTGTCGAGCATTGTCCGGTCCCCCGACTCCAGCCACAGTATCCACACTGATGACTCTCATCACCAGCTCCTCCATGTCATCCAGCACGAGCTGTGGCGCTGGGCCCCAACCTCCAGTTTACATTGCTGCCTACTGGTTGGCTGCGAGTTTCTCCTTGGTCTTTCTCTTGATGTCATTTCATCGCCTCTTGACCGCATCCATTGTCCTCTTGTGCTCTCCGACGGCATTCACCTTGTCCACGATGTCCCGCCATATGCCAGTTTTGGTGCCCAATGACACGTTGGAGGTGACGAACAGTTGTTGTTGGTGTTCCATCACCTACGTGACAATGATCCTGTTCACCTGCGGACTGAACTTCGTCTTCCTCTTTTCCTTGTCCTTGCCCTTCCCTATCCCCGAGGTCCCGGGCTGGTCGTCCAGGGTGCTTGTGGTGTTGCACTCGTCGTCTGCGCCTGCTCCGGCTGCCTCCATGGTGCTTGGGTGTTGGTCAGTTCGTGTTTGGGTGTTTTTTCTACTTTTATGGTGATTTTTCCCACCTGCCAGGTGTGTGTTGCAGGCCTGGCGCTGCTTATCGCTGATTTCTTCATCGCGCTTTGGCCCATCGCAGGTTTTTTGGCATTGGGGTTTGTGTTTTTATCTCCATCAAGGTGGTTGTATCACGGGCATTGGCTGCGGTTTTGGCAAACTATCTCATGGGGCCACCTTGTTGTGAATTCCACGTTGACACGGGGTTGTTTTCCCGCGATAGGCTGCGATGTTGAGAGATGCGTTACGCTACTCTTACAGTAGTTATCTTGTGAATATACCCCTTAGTGTTCAGACTCGACGCCATGATCCAAGAGTCGGTCAGAGTGCAATTCCGGGTGCATTGGTGTAAAGTCAAGCACTTGTCATTGGGGCAGCATGGCACAGAGCCTCGGATAGAAGAAAGCTTAAATTATACTAATGAAGTCAGCGTGAGAGAGTGACGCTAACCGCAAAATCTTCCTGTGTGGGTCCCTCTCTATGTAAATAGGTGGCAGGCCATTTTTTTTTACATATACAGCTTGCTTCCATATTCCTCTGACTTCCTAGCCCTCTGAAAAACAGGGGTTACTTTTGCCAAATTCAGTGATACCCATTTGCTCGATTTCTTAAATGAAAAGGTATGGGTCAGCCTTGTCAACCTGGGAGCCTTGGGATACGCATATCTCTCTGCAGCAGTGGAAGTGACAGGCTTGCTCATGCCGTCCTCCATACCCATACCGCCTCAAACCTTGTACCTCTTGACCCCATTTCCAAAGAATATGAGAAGTTGTTGCTGGAGAAAAAGTCAGCAGCTTTTTAAAATCACCGCCCACCTGTGCTGTTGCCATCAATGCAGCAAAGGCCAAACACCCCTTTCTTGTAGTGCGGGGCCCTAGCTGGATTGACCACTTCAGGAGCAATACCCAATCAACATGTGACATTCTTGCACCACACCTGCAAATCTCCCACTGTGGTAGGCCAGTTGGTGCTAAAAGCCCTGCCAATGTCATCTTCTTTCTGTTCCCAACAATCCCGGAACATTGGCTGGATTACCAATCCGGAGCTGTAAACCTCGCTGCAGTAGGCCAGGATGACCATCACCGTAACCCATTCGTTAATGCTACTACTTGGATTACTGTTGATCAAATTACTGATTTTTACCCTCAATTGTGCTTGCCTAACATGTGCCAGACCCTATTCCATCAAACTGCTCTTCTTTAAGCACTGATAAGCCAGAATAGCTTCCAATTTTCTTTAAACCAGTCTACCTCATTCAAACTCAAGACTGAAATTTGCGTCATTTTGTTAGTAGCTGTGAAACCAACTGTGAAATTAAACACTGTTTAGTCCTTCTACACCTAAAGTAGCCCGCATACGTTGCTCAGCCATTTAATTTGCAGCCTACATGACACTGTTTCTAGTGGTCATTGAATCTCATCTATTCTTGGTGTATGGATGAACACTTAACAAAAATGACTGAAAGTATGTAGAGTTTTCTATGAAGTATTGGTAGAGGTTTATAGATTTCCAATTGAGTAGCTCGGAAGCGCATGGCAGGTTATAAATTATAGTACTTTCTTGGGTAGCCACACAATAATATAATTAATTACTATTAAAACACTATTTCAGATCAAAGATGTGTAGTACTCTTACATAGGCCTCAATAGAATTTCTGAAGAATTTAAAAATGGACATGGAATTTTTGTTAAATGTGTTAAACCCCTTCGACCAATTCAACCCATGAGATTTTGCCACAATCGCCTTTCTGCGCAGTCTATGGAAGACCATAGCCAGAGATTGTAAAATTAAGGGGGGGGGGGGCGATGGAACACAAGAAGCTGTGACATTAGCCATAATGGATGGGTGTTTTGGCTTGTGTCTGACTTCAGATGTTGTTTCTAACCATGGCTACGTTCATTTTCTGGTTTATTAGGTTTAGTATGCCATAATGAGCTATTGTCATGTGTCATGTCTTTTCAAGGTTTAGAAAGAGCCATACCTGCTGTCTTTGAGTCAAAACACCCACCATAGCCTTCTTGTGTTCTTGTGTTCTGGATCTGGTACAACAAGCGGGGGTATCAGTAAAATGTACCAAGGTAACCTCCACGAAGGGAACATCTGCACCGTATGCACGGTTAGTGTAAATAATGCCATAAAACTTAATAGGAAACTCTCCAACGTAACTTTTACAGCACTCATCAACTGGAAGTGCTTACAGTCTATGTGTAAAATTCCACCCAGCCATGAAGCAACCATGGAGCAACCCCATTCCTGTTGACCTCCTCTGATCCGTTTCCAAGGCCGTGAGATATTCTTCATCCATTTAACGACACAAGCAGATATGTGTATACTGATTTTTGATAAACAAATGATATAGATCCAATTGCAGCCTGATCACACATCCTCGGATAAAGAGCCCATGTTCAGTGTTGTGAAGTTCCTGCTGACGCTGATGTGAGACACACTGACCTACCAAGCAGGCCCTTTGGAAATCTAAATACAGTGTGGTCAGCAGACTGGTGCCTAAGGAAGCAAGGGCTGAGGGCAGGCTGCCACATATCGGGCCAGCCATTCAGCGGCACTGACCAGCTGCAAAACAAGCATTGTCACAGCCAAAAGGTCTGGAGAGGAGTAGGTTGGCGTCGATTTCAGCGCTGTTGATTGCACTGTGTATGTGTAATCCCAAGCAAATAAAATAAACTCTTTTTAAATATGGGACTCAGGTTTTTATTTCGCCTTGCAGTTTTATTGCATACATACGTGTGATTGTGCATGGCAATTGGTTCTAGTATAAAGGCGTGTGTAGGCACATTGTTTGGGTAAATAGTTTCTTATCGGGTAAGAGAGACACGGTGCCAGCATGCACGCTGTTTGGAAAGCGCTGACACTTTATTGTGTTGGAAGTGAGAAGAGTGTGACAAGGAGGGGGTGGCGGAGGAGGGCTGAATGGTGTTTGGTTGTGTTGTGAATGCAGATGCATAACTATAAAGATTGCTATCTTTCTCGTGAACTGCATATGGGCCTTGCCTGGGAATGTAAACCTTTAGTGAATTGTTCCACATTACAGGATGGGAAGCTTCCCACCTAGATATGACCCTAGTTTACAAGCTGCAAGTAAGTTTGATATGGGTTCTAAATTACATCTGGTGTGTTTTACGTATATTTTAGTCTCTATAATGTAAACAGTTAAATGCTTTTTGGGGGGAAATGTGTATTTAGGGCATCTAAAGGCAGCGTTTGTTTTCGTTCTTAACTATATTTTTCAATTGCAAAAGTTGCGGACATAGGCAAGCGCATTCTTTAAACAGTATACCTATATACGAAACATTTTCAATTTGAAAACATAAATTTAAACGAAAATACACGCTACCTTTCAAATGCCCTTAAGCACATTATCAAAAAACAATTGGAAAAGAGACAGGCAGTCTTTCAATTGGCATAAATGCACAGATAAATGTCAAAGTTTGAATAAATAAGCACATACTTTTTAATAAACCACAAACACGATGTAGAATGAGAATACTGTAGTTATTTAGCTAACAAGGGAAAGAAACACTGTCTTCTTAATTGCACACACTATATCCGAATAAAAAAATCTGTGTCTCTTTCTCTCGTTTGCTAAACTGCTAAAGTATTTTAACGCTACATCGCATTTAGACCTCATAGGAAGTATCGGCTTCTTCATTTAAATTTTCACATCTGTTAGTGTCTTTGTGCAAATGGAACTGGGATAGCAGGCAGATGCAGTGCAGCACTGTTTAAAAATACGATTGAATGTACGAGCGAGATTGCTCTACCCAAAATTGCACCAGTGAGGAAAAAAAACGAGCGGCACGCAGGTACAGTTTAAAATACAGAGCACAACTCGGAACACAAGCAGGAAAGTAAAACAAGTTAACAGCACTATAACATTTTGTATGTGACTGCATCACTGGAGTACTCAACCGCCAATGAAGAAAAGCAGTGAAGCATTTTCCAATGGCGGAGATGTCACATGCCTCCTCCCCCAGGACCTTATTCACAAGATAACCGTCTCCAGAATTTTCCATTCAAAACACTGCTTGCGCCATCCATTTACCAGCAAGCCCCCGGTTCGCCCTCTGTCCAGCCCCCTGGGTATGGGAGAACTGGACATAGCAATAACAACAAAATGCTCCTATTTGTCGGGTAGAGGGGTAATAATGAATAAACAGGGACGGCGTCGGCATCACTTCATCTCTGCTCACCTGAAAACACAAAAATTAAACTGACCTTGTATAATGTAACTAGTGCTTTTGTAAAGTGCTCAAATACCTTCAGGTCAGTCAAGTTTGCGCTCAATAAAAATGCCCACAAAAATGAATCTGACCTTGTGTAATGTAACCAGCTCTCATGTAAAGCGCTCCAACACCTTTGGGTCACTCAAATTGACATTATATAATAAAAAGTCTCACACTCCCTGGGGAGACGCTGTGAATGTGCTTAGAAATTAGAGCACTGAGAGGAGGAGGGCGACACAAAGTCTCAGTGAGGCGGGCATGCAGCGAAATGGGAGGAGGTAGGAGGGGTGAATGCTGCTCCCATTTGTCAGGTAGAGGGGAAATAATGAATAAACAGGGGCATAGGCATCACTTAATCTCCGCACACCTAAAAACAAAAATATTTACCTGACCTTGTGTGTAACTGGGGCTTTTGTAAAGCAAATGAATACCTATGGGTCAGACGAGTTTGCGCTCTATAAAATGGTAATCTTACATTTTATAAAGTAACTAATTCTCATGTAAAGCGCTCCAACATCTTCGGGTCGCTTGAGCTCACATTATATAAACAAGTTTCAGTGAAAATGTCATAGGAGTTGCCTAAGACTTGCCCTTAACTGTGCTGCAAGGTTGGGCTTCTGAAGGCCCGTTGACCAAGACTCGCAAGAGCAACACGTAGTGAACTGGAAGGCGCTTGGGGGAAATCCTTGCACTTTGAAGTCAGAGAAAATTAAAGAGGCAATTTTAAAATCAAAGTCTGAGGCGTCTGACATTATCTCTCGGTATTTGAGCGGGATGTGGAGATTAAGTGGCTGGCGCCGAAGCTGAACCAACAAAGATGGGCCAACAGTGACACAAGCAGGAATCAAAGAAAAAAAGTGTCCCCAAAATGTACACATAAACACACAAGCATAATGTTAACAGTAATTGGACAGTGCTCTGGGGACGAAATAAAACACAAAAAGGAGAGACAAAGGGGAAGAATTAAACACTGGCAAGCATGTATTTTTGAACGACAATCGAAGGGATGAATAAAAAGCCAATGGGTGGGCTGTAAGGCCACATAGTGAATACAGTATGTCTCGAAGAGACAGCCTATGAGTAGCAGAGGCTCGACCTAAAAACAATTTCCATTCAAGACACTCCATCCCCTGACAGCCCTTTCTTTTGCTAAAGCTCAAAATAATGTCCCAGATGTTGGTTCTGACAATGACACAGATCCTTCGCTTTTGGATAAAACTTCTCAACTTTGTGGGCCAGGAGAATGCTTTTTTGTTTGAATTCCATGAAGCACAGGGAGATGAGTAGGTTTGCTTCACAACACAGGAGGGTGAAGCTGGGATTAGAACAGGGCAGGTGGGTGTATGTGAGAATATCGAGAACAAAATGTGTGCTACTGGAATAGTCACAACTAAATTATCCTTAAGGAATTTATATACTTTAGTATAGATTTACCCTTCATAACTCTACAAATGTACATACATTAAAAATATACATTTTATCATGAAATATATGTGGAATAAAGTATAGTAAATGTTTACTTATATACATATACCTACTTTCAAACCAGTTTGGTAGTTGAAATTTTTCCGCAATATTATTGTTACACATTATTTAAAAAATGATATTCAGGAAGAAGGGACTGTTATAGGGCTACACATATGCAGAAAACAGGGCACTAAGCTTATTTTTTAGCACTATGGCAAAAAACGAGGAAATTAATTGTCACCCCATTTTTAAATATTTGAAAAACACCTTTTGCTTGTAAACCATTTTCCGTGTGTCCTAGATATGTTACTACAGAGAGACAGGTTCCCTATCACCCTTTTTAACAAAACCATAGAAAACCCCTAGAAAACAGATTTTGGACTATGTTTGCTACTTATGCAATAAAAAGACTTAGTCTTATCCAGAACTATTACATTTGAAAAGTTTGGGCCTTATTGTTTTTCCACTTCCTGGAATTAATGATAACGGGTGCCCTGATCATTCTATGGTTTGAGGATTGCTTGGAATTATAAAGTGTACCAGTGTACCTTGAGAATACCCTCAGAAAGGAGGAAATACAGTGGGAAATGGGAATTCTGCATTTGATTACTCTGGTAGTTGTCCATATTCTCTCAGAGTGTCACCTGGATATTCCAAGTGCTTTCAACAGCTGAAGGGTCTGGGCGAAACACACTGGATTCTTGGGGTTCTGATAAAGCTGATGACGCAGATGAGGCTGTAACTCCTGTTACTAGATCTATCTAGGTTAAAGCGCTACTGGCAAAGTGGAACTTAGTGTTACACACATACAACAAATTAGTATAAAACCTGTCTGGTTCATATTTAGTTGTACTGTGGAAATATGGATTTTTCTGGTCAGTTATGTCCCCTATCTTGGACCCCAACGGTTCTATGTACATGTTACAAGTACATGTATGTTCCCTCCAGTTCCAGTTATGAAGACGCAAATACATGTGCGTCCACCGTCAACATGCCCTCTGTCAGATCCACCATGAATAGGCCGGATATTCCATTCCTAAGTACAAAAGGCCACCGCCTTTATATGGCTCACTTATGCCATTTTACAGTCCAGGCAAGTAGGCCCTGATTCTGTCATCAAACTCTTCTTGCCTTCTGCCTCTGAAAGCTCCAGTCTGAGCCTGCATCTGTGACCATGAACTTTGTCTCATTCTCTGCGCGGCTCATGAAGCCTGACATCAGCCTATTCTCTGCCAAGAACTGTATTTCACCTTCGAATTATCTGCTTCCCCCTCAGCCGATGCATTCCTGCCTAGTAGTTTAAGTAAACATTCTTCCAGCTACCAAGCAAAGGGCCCGGCTTCTCTGTCTTAATACAAGTAATTCATAGCCCTGTTACTATGGAAGATTCCTGCCCTCGCATTTAGTGTAGACACTTAGACGCTTGTACACTCACGCACAGTCAGTATAGAATAGATTCTGTCCGAGAGTCCTTCCTTTGTGGATAACATAGTTCTTTAAACATAGGATGTTAGATATGATTTGGGATTAGGTTGACTTGACCCCCCAGACTTTTTGTCTCCACATGTAGAGCTAAATGTCAAGTCCCCTTCACCCCCTAGTTACACGTCAATCACACGTCATAATGCTGCGCGCGCATCTATGCCAAGTATTATCTTATAGATCCACCTATACATGACATCACAACCAATTATGTTCCTTTTTACTCCTTATTACACCCATTTTTTGGTTACGTAGATATATCGTCATTTTCCTTGTCAATTGTTACGCCTACTGTATTCACTTCATTGTAATGTATGTTCTATAAAAGCCATTTCATGTCAATAATGTATGTACTTCACTTCCTGAACCTTCGTGGTGACGGAACTTGGAGCATCCGATTATAATCGAGTATTGGAATAAAGCCCATTCCGAAACTCTAATACCACGGATTCTGCCTCTCATTTTACTGAGCTATTTTACTATGTTTCTGTATCAAATTCAGTCCCGGTAAAGGAAAATTATTTACCACATGAATGGCGCCCGAACAGGGACACTTTCTCATCTCACGCGCCGGCGGTGAGTTGCAGGCCCGGTCTCCTGCCACAGCTGGACGGACAATAACGCGTACCAGCAGGATTTCCTGTATCTCCCTCCGGTCAAGCGGGGGCGACTGAGGCTGCGATCGACACCCAGACGAGGCGGTGAGAAGTGCGAAGTATCCCGACCAGAGCCTAGCTGAGAGAGCAAGATCCGAGGTATACAGAGGCCCACCAGTGTCTGAAGTCCCAAGTCGAGTCCAGTGTCCGACGAGTCGAGTCGAGTCCAGTCTGATTCAAGTTCAAGTTACCGAGGCCTTCCGTTTCCGAAGCTACCCGGTGAGTACCATTGCTGGGGAGGCATTTCTGACGTGCACATAGGTTGTGCCGGTCAAGACGGGTTTGGGTACACAAATCCGGTCTGCACTGTTTTAGCAGTGTATCTGTACTGTTTAGCAGTATATCAAGTATTCCGAAGTATCTAGTTATTGTCAAGAATTAAGCTTGGTGATTAGTTATGCAGACGATCATCATTGTTGTTTCAGTTAAAGGTTTAATGTCTAAATGTTAAATGTGTTTAAATACGTTCTGTATATTGTGGTATGAATGACTGTTCATTATCGTGTTTATTGTATTAAGTCTGTTCAAATTCAAGTATCAGGTCAGTTGGTCAAAATCAAGTATAAGGTCAGTTTTCAATATGCCGCTCTTTTCGAAATTAAGACAGATCACCACCAGAAAAGGGGTACTCGAAGAGGCCGTTCCTATTCCTCCTAGGGACACTCCAGGGTACTTCATGTATCATAAACATGGCCTAGACGCCATATTATTTCTTGATTTATGGGTAGACTATACCAAGGAATTACCAGAAAGTCAGAGGTGGCCCACAGCGGGAACCTGGGATGCGGAATGCATCATAAAAGTAGAAGAAGAGTTATGGAAAAGAAAGGTCAGACAGTCACAGAAAGATGCCATTGAATTATGGCGTAAAGAATCACATAGACGAACAGAAAAAGCACGTAGACTGGAAGAGAAGAGTAAAGAGAATTCCAATAAAGTTCAAGAAAATCTATTAATTGAGGAAGGTATCCGAGTGAAATCAGAACAAGTAGATAGACAAAGAAATGCCCTTATGAATGGTATGTATCCCCTTCTGGTCGAAGGATTACCTAAGGCTACTCCAGAGATACCGAAAGACTTGCCAACCCCATTATTTCCAATAAAGGTACATCCAAGGGGGCATCCTAGAACCGCAGAAGATGTTTTTCTTTCCTCATATTTAGATGACGCAGCTCCCGAGTATGCTAATTCCGCCCCGCATAGACCGCATACCAGGGAGGTCCAACGCCAAGATCCAGTACCCGTATCGTTACAGCAACAAGTTCTGACACAAGTTCCGGCAAGCACATCTGTTTCTGCATCCGCTCCTACAGCTACTTCTATAGCTGTGTCCACACCTGTAGTTGCTGTGTCACGTTCGACGAATCCTTTCACACCCGACACCCCAGATGGGGCCACGGGAGGTGCTACCAATATTTTTTCTACGCCACCCAGAATAAATAAACTTACTTTTCAAGAGTCAGCACATTCACGTACACCCAAACTCATAAGTGCCCGTGCGCTGAAGGAACTTCTTATAGATTGCAGATATGACCCCGTGCCCGGTAAAGAGGACGAAATGACCCTAGCATCATTACGTATCAGACGAGCCGCAGTGTATTTAGGGAAGTTACCAGGAATGACTGCGCATCTAGATAAAATATACCATTTTGTCCAAACAGGGCGAGATCCAGAATGTATTCACAGAGCTATGGAATACCAGAAAGTAGAGATACAGGGGGAACTGTTACGTTTCCTCATAAACTGTGTGATCAGAAATCAAGACCGACCGGGGGTAGACCCGGAAGCAATGCAAATTCTTACAAGATGGAGCCAGAATATATCAGAAGGGAGACATGATAAACAAAATTGTATAATAGCCATGTGCCGAAAGATCCGTAAAGAAATAGAACGCCTACACGAAGAGAGATTAGAGGTAGACGAGTTCGAACAAAGCGAGGAAGAAGGGTCAGGACCGCCCACAGGACAGTCAGAAACTATAGCCTATGTAGGTAAAAGAAGATCTTATAATAGTACGAGATGTCTTATTGACCCGATACGCCCGATATGTCCAGACAATAACAGGGGTTTCCCAACACCCATAGTCCATATAAGGTCTAACGAGCATTCGTTCCAAACAGCTGACAAACTACTCCGAGAACGAAGGGGTTATCATTTTCTCGATTCTATGGATGAACAAGATTTAGCCAGGGCAGCTGTCCATTGGGTGGACAGTCCCGGAAAATATAGTGATGATACAGTAGTACGCACATTTTTGAATCTCACCCCAGATGAACAGAGGTTAGCTGGGATTTATATGATTCAACAACTCATTATACTATATCGGAGTCAACATTCAGATCCTGGTCCCTTACCCGACATATTGACTGAATTACTCACGAATAGATGGAGAGGTTCAGGTACTAAATTAATTAAAGAAATTCTAGAATCAAGAAAGCAGTATATTCTTTTTGTATGTTCAGAACATGTTTCATTGCCCGTCAAGGAAAGAACCACGTATCACATGGATAGACAGAATCCCTTACGAGAAGTGCACCCAATAAAGGGCGAGGACAACGAGTTCAAGCGCGTATTTGTATACACGCCCATATCGAAAATAGAATTGTTACAAATGAAGAAAGTGGTAAC
This sequence comes from Triturus cristatus, assembly GCF_964204655.1. Classification (NCBI taxonomy): domain Eukaryota; kingdom Metazoa; phylum Chordata; class Amphibia; order Caudata; family Salamandridae; genus Triturus; species Triturus cristatus. The sequence goes on along the minus strand of NC_140584.1, from coordinate 626,899,814 downwards.
CAGTCATGACAAAGACCCAGCGGGTTTTCACCGAGAAATTAAAGACATGTTACTCATGGGGGAGTATACCTATCCCGACATTATGACAATACTGAAGGTATTGATGCCTGCTGGTATTTACGAAAAACTCAAGGAAAAAGAGTGGGAGGTAGGAGACCAAAAGATAGAATGGTCAGCATTAGAAGCAGAAGAAAAGGCCCGAACTGCAGGAGCAGGGCTTGGGGACAAAACTAAGGCATTACCAGGTTTACTAGTACAGGTACTGCCACGTTTATTAACTACGAAAAAGGAAGATTGGGGTACAATTTCAGCCTGTAAACAGAAGCAAGATGAAGACACTAGTGATTACTATGCCCGATTTGAAAAATGTTTTGGTATAAATAGTGGCATAAAAGCAAGTAGCGAATCATACCCACATCTGTTTGTAACAAAATTAGTAGAAAATGCCCTGCCACCAGTAAAGAATAGAGTATTAAAATTCGAGAGTACCTGGCAAGGCAACACTCCATCACAAATGTTACAAGTGTTACAGTACCATCATAATAGAATTAGAGAGGAACAAGAACATGAACACAGACGCATGAAAGACACAAAAATGAAAATGCTAGTTTCTCAGACAGTTCCAGCTGAAGGACATAAAAAGGGTATGACACATTCTGATTCAGCAGGACCTGTAAAAGGGACATGCAATTATTGTAAAAAGCCAGGTCATTACGTACACGATTGTCCAGTTTTAAAACATAATATCGCCATAGGTAAAACGCAAGAAAGATCACGGCCACTTAGACAAGATCAGAATGAACAAGGAGCTCTGCAGCATGCCCAGGCCATGCCAGCCGCACAACAGCCAATACAGTTTGTGCCAGCTGCACCAGCGTTGCCTGTTGCTGCCACACAGACAACAACACGACAAATGTATCAGACCGCACAGTATGAATACCCTGAGTACCAGCGTTACGCATGAACTAGCCTAGAGAGGGAAGTTGACTTACCCCTTATCGAGATACCAGTAGACCAAGAAGGACCTTATATACATAGTGAATTGTTAGGCCAAGACAGAAAATTTTTACTCGATACCGGGGCAAGTCGAACAACCATAAAACGTAGTGAGGTTCCAGGGGCACCCCTCTCAGGCTCACAAAATATTTCCCTTGGTTTTTCAGGAAAACCTATTGTTAATGAAGTGTCACAACCTCTGCCACTTACGATAGGACCTCTGACCCGAACTACAGATTTATTGCTTACTAAATCATGTCCAGAAAATCTATTAGGAATAAAAACGTTAAAAGCTCTAGGAGCCATAATATGTTGTTCTCCGGAAGGAGTAAGATTGTTTTTACGTGATTTTAAAGGTCACTATGTATCTAGAGACATGGATCCCCGACTGCAGACTTTACCGACACATCTATGGGCACAAGGCCCTACTGATGTTGGTTGCATGAATATTACACCATATCGAGTCACATTAAAGGCAGGAGTGGTGCTACCACGAATGCGACAATACAAGTTACCGCCAGATGCTGTAGTGGCTTTACTACAAATCATTGACGAGCTCATTACCCAAGGAGTAGTTGTAGAAACAGACTCCAATGTATGTAATTCCCCGATAATTCCGATTCTTAAACGAACAGATCCTAAGGCCCCGCCAGTATATCGACTGGTTATTGATCTGCGCGAATTAAACAAATGCATTGTGCCACAATTCCCTGTGGTCCCAGATATCTCGTCATTACTGACAGCCATTGATTCCGAAGCAACATTCTTTACTGTAATCGATCTCAAGAATGCCTTTTTCAGCGTCCCAATAGATCCGGAAAGCCAATATTTATTCGGATTTAGTTTAAATGGACGTAGCTTTAAATTCACACGCGCACCTCAAGGATTTACAGAAAGCCCCAGCATCTATAGCCAAGCACTGAAACGAGAACTTGACAGTATCCACATGCCAGTTAACACTGCTCTGCTTCAATACGTCGATGATCTGCTGATCACCGCCCGAAGCGAACCTGAATGTGAAAAAGCATCACTGACAGTTTTAAAATTTCTAGCCGAAAAGGGACACAAGGTGTCCCCTTCTAAGCTGCAATTCTGTGTCCAGCGAGTTGTTTATCTTGGACACTCGCTGTCCAAGGAGGGAAGGCAGCTTACACCAGACCGCATTCAGTTAATAGCTAACATGCCAATACCCAAGACACAAAAGGAGGTGCGGGCTTTCATAGGCCTCACTTCATACTGTAGACAGTGGATCCCGCAATATGCATTTCTAGCAAAACCACTCATTCAGTTGACAACCCAGGAGGCAGCCACATCGACTGTTCTCCCTTGGACCCAGGAACATACGCAAGCTTTTGAAAGCCTAAAGAAAACTTTATGTCAAGCACCTGTTTTAGCAACGCCATGTTACAGAAAACAGTTTACACTCTTTGTTACAGAACGCGAAGGTACTGCTTTGTCAGTACTCACACAGGAACAAGCAGGAGCACGCAAACCATGTGCTTATTTTTCTAGTACATTAGATCCCGTAGCCCAGGCTTTGCCTGCATGCCTGAAATCAGTAGCAGCGACAGCTTTAGCAATCAGACAAAGCGATGCCATAGTGTTAGGACATCCATTGACAGTTCAAGTACCACATGCAGTAGAGGTTCTTGTAAATAGAACGCAAACACAACACTTGACTATAGCACGACTCACAGGGTACGAACTTACACTGTTTCAGCCACATATAGAAATCAGACGCTGTAACACATTGAATCCTGCCACACTTTTGCCAGTAACCGGAACAGATCCACTAGCCCATGACTGTATTGAAGTTATTACTATAACGACGAAACCTAGACAAGACTTGACAGATGTTCCATTGTCAGATCCAGACCTGACATTGTATGTAGATGGTTCATGTATGAGAACAAGTACAGGAGAGTTGGTGGCTGCTTACTCAGTCACAACAGATACTGAAGTCATTGAAACAAATCGTATAAATACTTTGTCAGCTCAAGCCGCAGAGCTTATTGCTCTGACACAAGCCTGTATTCAAGCCACAAGTAAAAAAGTCAACATATACACTGATTCACGTTATGCATTCGGAGTTGTACATGACTTCGGCGTGCTGTGGCGAGAGAGAGGTTATTTAACTTCCCACGGTGCCCACATTCAGCACGGACCCCTCATTCATGCCTTATTAGATGCAATACATCTACCTATTGCAATATCGATTATGAAATGCAAAGCACATACGAAAGTTACTGATATCATTTCTCAAGGCAATGATCTAGCTGATAGAACAGCTAAACAGACTGCTCAAACACAAACATCCGACATGACAAAGACAATAGTCCCGATGCCGACACATTGTATGACAGTTAAAGATCCTACTCTTGACGTAATTGACATACAGACACATGCTACACCAGACGAAATAAAGAAATGGACTGAATTAGGAGGGATCCAAACGGACCAAGGATGGATGATGAAAGAAAAGTCTGTATGGTTCCTTCCTGATTCAATGGTCCAAGTCATTATTAACACTATCCATAGTCCAGCGCATCTAGGAGAGAAAGCTATGCTAGACAGCATTCAACACATTTGGTTCAATAAACATTTACGAGCAGCAGCCAAACAAAAAGTCCGTACCTGTATGATCTGTTGCCAGTTCAACCCAGGAAAAAGCGTTCCCGTAGAACAGGGTGGATTTCATCCTCCTGATCACCCTTTTGAAGTCCTCCAGATGGATTATATCCAGATGGAACGATGTCGAGGATTCAAATATGTTCTCGTAGTTGTCTGCGCTCTGTCTCGTTGGACGGAGGCATACCCGGTTTCAGATTACACTGCCCCGACTACTGCCAAACAGTTAGTTCGAGAATTCTTCCCACGCTACGGTTTACCACGTGTTGTCTACTCAGATAACGGCCAGCCGTTCTCATCCGAATTAATGAAACATGTTTCACTTCTGCTAGGATATCAGTGGAAATTCCACTGTGTCCGACACCCCGAAGCAGCAGGTCTCGTAGAAAGACATAATCAGATACTGAAAATCAGACTGTCCAAAATATGCAGAGAGAAAGGGGTCGACTGGATAGTAGCATTACCAGTTGCACTTTTTTACATGAGAATGGTAGCGCACTCTAGAACAGGGCTATCCCCGTATGAGGTGATCTTCGGCAGACCACCAAATATGTGGGGGACGCCTGTACCACGCAAAATAACTGATATTGACTGTAATATGCTGACAGATTACTTGGCTTCCTTGATGTCTGCACTACAATCTTGTCGTTCACAGGTTGCTGCAGCATTTCCCGACAACACTGAGGTGAAACCCCATGACGTAGTTCCGGGTGATATTGTATTTGTGAGAAACTTCGACCGAAAGACTCAGCTGGAGCCCAGGTGGAAGACACCCAAGTTGGTTCTGCTGACCACAAGAACAGCCGTGAAGATCGAGGGCCGCAAGGGCTGGATTCATTCAAGTCATATCAAGAAATTCCATGGACAATCCTCGGATATAGACATTGTGCCCTGCACTCCCTCACAGACTGATTCAAAACTTCCTTTGGTGGAAAAAACTGAAAGCGAACTCTACAAAGTTAAGTTGAGGCCTAGAACGTCAGACGGTTTGATTGTTTAAGTCCTCTCCTAGGTGAAGCGGTTGAATCTGTCTCTGACATGTATCCTCTAGACCTGAATCATGGACAGTCACGAAAAATGATGAAACGACAGGCGTATTGTAAATCACTGCGTAGCCACTGTATAGTGACATTATTAATTTTGTTTTCCTTAAGTCTTTTAATAATTATTACTAGTATGTTGTTGCACATATATTACCCTATTGCCAGAAATGTTCACAATGTTATTGCAGAACATTCTTTTAGTGACTTACCCCCGCATGAATTGTCCTATAGACTTGCGCTGCGCAATAACACTTTCATTAGTATGTTACATCATTCCCATCAGACTAGTAATGCAACTAATTGTTGGGTGTGTGGCCGACTCCCTCCCTATCAGAATTATGAAGGAGTCTTGCCTTTCTTTCCACATCCGTTTACACATAATGGCTCCTGTGGAGCATGGTTTAGCTTAATCAATTCCATAGACTCAGACACCGCAGTTTTCCAAGATCAGTGGGTATGGGGAAACCTGAACCTAGTTTTACTCAAGGTCTGCTACCCTGACAAGGAGGGTCGCCCCAAAAGAACAGGAACCGATCTAGAAAATGAAGTATATGGATTAGGTAATTTTACACCCAATCTCATGATTCTAAATGTCGTAACCGAAGTTGAACTAGTCTTACCCACCATGTCAGTATTCCCAGCAAAAGGTGAATTGTGTGTAAGAAAGGTTGGTTCCATACATATGGGCCATAGTCAATGCACTACTACAGTAGAATTCAGTGATCAAGGCAAATCCTCGTTCAGAGCTTATCGCCACTCCTACTTTATATGTGGTCAGACTGCATATATGCGTCTACCTCTAGATTGGGATGGTACCTGCTACATTGCATTCCTTTTGCCACCTGTTTTCCTAGCTCCTCCTGATTATTACAGAAATATTCATTTAGTACACAATAGAGAGCGGAGAGATCTCCCAATTGTCGATTATACTGAGACGGCATGGGAAAAATACACAGATTTCAATAAAGGCATCTTTCCCTATATAGGTACAGTTACCAATAGTAAGCTGATACGTAGATTAACTAGAACCCTTGAAGCAGTAGTGAATGAAACTATTTCCGCCTTAGGCAATTTAACAGAAGAGCAGTCTGCTATGCGGATTGTTGTGCTTCAAAATCGTCTTGTCCTTGACGTCATCCTGGCTGATAGGGGCGGAGCTTGTAGGGTCATCGGATCAAGCTGCTGCGTATTCATACCAGAGAATTCGCCATCTGTATATAAAGCTATAACTCGCCTTCACAAGATTGTAAGCCAGATACACCAGAACCCAGGCACTTGGACTTGGTCCAATTGGTTATGGAGTGTGATATCCGCCTGGGGATGGAGAGTTCTATCCTTCCTAGGTATTGGCCTTCTCATACTATTCAGTTGCTGTCTATGTCTGCAATGTGGACCAGCGATTTGTGGTCTGTGTGCCACATCGTGTATTCCACCACCAAGATTTCATTCAAGACCCCGGAAGAAGAAAGAAGAACAAATGATGCTATATGAACAAATCGATGGATTAATGAAGATTGATGTCTCTTGATGGGCAAGTAGGGGACAAGGAGGGAATGTGGAAATATGGATTTTTCTGGTCAGTTATGTCCCCTATCTTGGACCCCAACGGTTCTATGTACATGTTACAAGTACATGTATGTTCCCTCCAGTTCCAGTTATGAAGACGCAAATACATGTGCGTCCACCGTCAACATGCCCTCTGTCAGATCCACCATGAATAGGCCGGATATTCCATTCCTAAGTACAAAAGGCCACCGCCTTTATATGGCTCACTTATGCCATTTTACAGTCCAGGCAAGTAGGCCCTGATTCTGTCATCAAACTCTTCTTGCCTTCTGCCTCTGAAAGCTCCAGTCTGAGCCTGCATCTGTGACCATGAACTTTGTCTCATTCTCTGCGCGGCTCATGAAGCCTGACATCAGCCTATTCTCTGCCAAGAACTGTATTTCACCTTCGAATTATCTGCTTCCCCCTCAGCCGATGCATTCCTGCCTAGTAGTTTAAGTAAACATTCTTCCAGCTACCAAGCAAAGGGCCCGACTTCTCTGTCTTAATACAAGTAATTCATAGCCCTGTTACTATGGAAGATTCCTGCCCTCGCATTTAGTGTAGACACTTAGACGCTTGTACACTCACGCACAGTCAGTATAGAATAGATTCTGTCCGAGAGTCCTTCCTTTGTGGATAACATAGTTCTTTAAACATAGGATGTTAGATATGATTTGGGATTAGGTTGACTTGACCCCCCAGACTTTTTGTCTCCACATGTAGAGCTAAATGTCAAGTCCCCTTCACCCCCTAGTTACACGTCAATCACACGTCATAATGCTGCGCGCGCATCTATGCCAAGTATTATCTTATAGATCCACCTATACATGACATCACAACCAATTATGTTCCTTTTTACTCCTTATTACACCCATTTTTTGGTTACGTAGATATATCGTCATTTTCCTTGTCAATTGTTACGCCTACTGTATTCACTTCATTGTAATGTATGTTCTATAAAAGCCATTTCATGTCAATAATGTATGTACTTCACTTCCTGAACCTTCGTGGTGACGGAACTTGGAGCATCCGATTATAATCGAGTATTGGAATAAAGCCCATTCCGAAACTCTAATACCACGGATTCTGCCTCTCATTTTACTGAGCTATTTTACTATGTTTCTGTATCAAATTCAGTCCCAGTAAAGGAAAATTATTTACCACAGTACATAACAACAATATTAATGTAAAGTTAGTTTTCTAGGAATGTTTTAAAAAACAGTATTACAATTTTGTGAATTTTGTTTACAATAGGTAGGAACATTCAGAGAATATAAACTTGGGGTTGGTAAAGTTTTAATTCCAAAGGCCGAATTGGGTGAGTCCATGATGTTTGTGCAAATCAAAGTTGAAAAGTTAGAATTTTCGTTTGAAAATTCTCCCGCAACAAGCAAATGTAAAGAATTTTATTTTCAGCAAAATAAGTGAAAAATAAAAGTTCTAACGGCATTTCATTTACATTTTTGAACTATAAAACCACAAAATGCCCAGTTTCTCTTTCTCCCAAGAAAAAAAAAAAAATTGCAGAAATTTTCTCCCACATTGTTTTAAACTTCACAAAGTGTGCAAAACTGAATTCCCACAACATCTCACGGTCCTGATTAAAATATCAAACGCAATCAAACAGCGAAGAGGAGGATATTTTTAGATGTCATGCTTGCGAAAACATAAAAAGTGCACAGCTTGTATTGTCTCTTAAGTTAGTACTTTTTGGAAATTAAATTGACTTAAAAAAAATTAAGTGGAGGACAGCTGAAGCCTGCTTGAATGGTAAATAGAGACATGCAAAAACACAGTACATATTTTGAATGGGTGGTGAGCGTAGGGAGTTATCGGTGTTAAAATGCCCATAAACATTGAATAGTAAGAGGAGAAAAGGTATACAAGATGGCAGAAAAGTATTTCACCTGGAAAAAGGATATGCAATCCTCAAGGTCTTCAGTGATGGATGTGCTGCTGGCTGTTTGCGTCTGGTCAGAACTGTTACCAACTACAAAAAAACAACCAAAAGCCGTGAAATGTAAGGAAAAACACAAAGGGAAAAATGAGATAACAGGAATTGGAGATCACACTGAACACTTTTGAGCCTCATTATGAGTGGTACAAATTTGGTATGATATTTACAAGCCCACATAAAATCCAACTATGCTGGGTTGCAATTCATCAGGTTCAATAAATAAGTCCCAATTTGTTCCCAATATTAGGAAATGATTAGCTGATTTATTTTTGCATACCACTAAAATCAACAAGTCCTGGTTATTATTAGGCTTTTCCACCCTAATATAATTTCAGCTTAATCTGCCAAAATGTATCCGGGGAAAACTGCAATAGTGAGGTGTCATTCAGTATACTCCTAATTCCAGTATGTGTGGTAACTACTATTAACACACTTACTGAAAGTAACCACACCATTGGCAATGAGGTCCTATTTGTATTCTTTTTAACACCACTTATTCAAATTCGTCAGTCTCACATCACATCAGCAAGTTTTGACCATCAAATAATCATACTACCCTTCTTCAGGACTCTGTACATGTACACCTTAAATTAAATGGCATATTTGTCACTTGTTAAGCGTTAGTTTTCTCAAATGGAAGCTTGACATTATCCTGTTAGGTCTGAAGTCTGTAATTAGGGATTTACCTTGACCAAGTTTCTTGAAGTACTGCAAACATGATGTGATGTACCGGACATCCTGAAATGCACTGCTGCTCCTGGCCTGGTGTCTATTGGTAGCTCTGCTCTGCGGCATATCACTGGGGAGTTAGAGAAACAATGAGAACAGAATGAGTTTCAAGATGTTTAGACTGAGACAAATTTATGTTCAGTCAGGGTAGGGGGCATAGGCAGATGTGTCTGGTAATCTTTGAGTCATAAACACATGGAAGGTGATCTTGCCCTAGTCCTGAAAGCCTTTCAGAGTCAACAGTCCAAATGCAAATCTCTAAAGGTCCCAATTCCCATTCCTTTGGCTTGTATACAGCCTACAGTATAGCAAGACATCCCTGTGTGCTAAAACATGATGGACCAGTGGCAATGTGATGGTGCATTTGCTTGGTCAAAAAATGGGTGTGCGAGACAACAGGTGGCGCAATGTTGCATAAGGCCATAATGCCAGGTTTATGTATCCTCAAAAAAGAGGAGACAGGAGGTGAGGCAATGGAAAACTTGAAGTGTAGTTAAAAGAGTGAAAACATAATGGCACTGTGTTAGGCTCAGATTGAGGTATCTACAGAATGGATCAACATATTAGGAGAGGTACTCTATTTTACCTACTTGGACAGGGACCCACAGCTGATGAAAAGATATTGTGAGTGAGTAGAAAACTTGCATGGAATGATCAGAAATCTACCTAAGCACAAGGAAGGTTATGATGCCTTCGTACAAATCGTGTAGGTGAAACATTTGGGGAGTCAGATCCTGATCCTCTTTTAGTCGAGGGGTATGTCTTGGTAAGAATGGGTAGGACAGTAGTAATAGTTCATGGCAAGGTAACCTAGAATGGTTCAATGAGCAACTTAGGCACTACAATGTGGACACTATGCGAGGAAAGGGATATTATAAGGACATATGCGTACTTGTAGACTATCAACAAGGTAAAGATACCGTTGGCAGAGAGTCTTTAGTAGAAATGGATTCAGGAGATGAGCTTGAAGGGGGAAGACTAAGGCAGAAAGCAAAGATATAATAATCCACTGGTGGGCCGATAGTGCAGCATCCAGCAGGAGAAGTAGGAACCCACATAAGAAAGTGATATAGCAAGGTCCGTATGTGTACAGGGGATCCTTAATGGTGAACCAAAAAGCGTTGGAATCCAAGTAGGGTCTTGGTATAATATATGATAATGGGATGAGGCGTAAATAATTGAAAGTGTCAAGATTGATGGTTCGATGTTTAAGGTATATTTCATGGTCGAAAACGACATGAATGAATACATTTTAGCATGCGCACACAACAATAAATAAACCACACACATCTTGAGTCAATCAACCAGTTGAAGCAACCCTTGAACAGGCAATACAGAACCTTTACGGAGCATATGTGGAAGTACTTCCCTACAAATGTAGCATCTAAAAAACCAGAGCACAGAATGCTCAAAGGGAGGGTTAATTTAAACAGCCACTCAAATCACAGTCAAAACCAGAAAGAGATGAGCAACAAACATACAAACAGAATTACTAATAATCTTATACATCCTGAATCAACCATAAAAACCAGTCATACAAACCTCAAACCATTTATACTAAACCGAACCCAATTCAGTAATTAATGTCTTATTTTCTATTGTCCTTTTATCAAAGCACCATTTAGGCAAATAAAAAAGTGTGGCAAACAGGTATAAGAAATATGGTGATAATAAAGTTTATTGCAGACAAATTTCAAGGGTAACTGATCAAGTGATTGGGAGATATGAAAACAAGGATAAGAAAAACAGGACGTTAAGAACATAAAGAAATGCAGGTCAAGCGAGGAATGGAGCATATCGTGAATGGGGATGGATGGCGTGGTTGTACACAACAAGTGTCTGAAATGAAGAATGGACAGAGCAAGTTTGGAAATAGATTGACACCAGGGTGCAGCAGAAGAGAGGAGCTACAACATGAGCACCACAAAGAAAGTGGAATTGAAGGCAAAAATCTGTGGCGTAACAAAGGCTTCCGCAGTGAGGGGGAGCCCCTGAGCTTCAGGAGGTCCCATCAGCCCATGACGCTGGCCTCAGCGCTCCTGAGCAAATACGGAAGGGGGGAGGGCCCTCCATGTGCTTTGCAGAGGGCCCCCTCAAGTTGTGTTACGCTATTGACAAAAATGGAAATATAGACAAATTTAAGAGATGATGTTGTGAGGGATGTGGAAGAGTAGGCACGTTGGACGAGGATTTCAGATTGAAGCAATGCCTAATTAGTTGCAGAAGTAGAAAAGACAAGCTTGAGATTCAGTTTAGTGGATGTTGGAGACATCAGGAAAGCTGGAGGGAAAGGAAGACTGAGACTGCAAAGATCAGCCCATCATTCTCAGCAGAAGTGAGAGGGAAGAAAAAAGCAGGAGATCAGAAAAGGCAGAGGGGATTTCTTAGGGGTTTGCAGATGCAGGACATTCACCAAAAATTGGCAGATTCCCTGTCATCCATATTTAAAGTGTATACCAGGGATTACACTACAGAGGGCATATGGGACATCCACAAATTTTCGACCAAAGTCTGCAGTCGCAAAAATCAAAATAATTCCCAAGGTGCTGGCTAGTGAGACTAAATAAGATATCAGTTTTGAAAGGCCAGAGGCCAAAGAAACAAGAAGCCTCCCAGTGATTAATCGATGAAAGGAAGTCTGACTAAAAAAAAGAAAAATTTGATAAAGAGCGGAATCATCCACATAAGGAAGTTAGGAAGACAAAAAAGTGATAGTAGCAAGAGGAATAGTGTGAATGGAAGACACATGGGGGATCCAGACATGGTATTTTGATACAAAATAAGACTGGTAAAAGAGACTGTAGGAAAGCAAGGAGAGACTAGAACAGGAAGTGCCTATAGAAAAGGTATAGTATTAGAATTTGTATGTCAGAATGTCTTCTAACATAAGTATCTTGTCCAAAATATTGTTTACAAAAATATCATCCCATTGCGTTAATAACAAATCACCCAATCTACACCCAATCTAAACACAATTTGTAGGAAGGATATTTGGGACACAATATTTATGTCAGACGATATTTGTGGCAATAATAGCCTGACATACAACTGTGGAAGAACATTTAGCAAGCAAAACAAATTAATGAATCCTAGACTAATCATACAATCTATGACTCGATCCTACAAAACACAGACCAATTATACAAAGTATGAACTCATCATACAAACTAAGCCAATAATATCAACCATAATTCATTCACATTCAAACAAACCAGGAGCCAAAAATACAAACTTTGAAACATTTGTGCAAGCCAGTATGAATCATTCACGCGATCAACCGATTACACACACCCAGAACCATTCAGCAACCAAATAATGTAAACCACTAACACCTTATGTAAACTATGGACTGCTTAACTAATAAATAAACCATGCCTCCAACTGCAAATCAACTACCCAGACTGAGAGCCAACAATGCAAACAACAGAAGTAATCACACTCATGTTCGAAAAAATACAGAGTGTGATATGAAAACAAGCATTTTGCATAATAGTGAGAATCACACTACAATAAACAATAAATGATGAAACATACCTAATAAATATGTTAAACACTTCAGCCCTTCCCTCTAAAAGTATCATACACAGCAAATGCATAGTCTTGGATTTCATGTTACCTGTTTAGATTGAGAATCTGGTTAGGGAGATCTAGAAGAGAGTTCCATAGGCCTGTGCTTCCTTGAACTGTCTTGACCATTGCCACACCTTTGTACACTCCTGATAGCAACAGTATCTGATTCTCAGGGTCTGCCAGTAGCTATATTAAAAAACAGAAGCATAATGGATAATAGAGGCTAATTAAATATATTCTTCTTATACTGTTCCATATTCATACATTAGAAATGGTCCTTCCACTGTAGGCTCAGCTTGGTTAACCCAGTCAAATCCAAATGACTATCCGAACAAGAGGACTTTTATCCTGACCAATGTCTTATTTGAATTTTTAGCCCATCAGGGAGGTAGTGCATTTGTTGTCACGCTTGTACTCTACTTGTTGAAGTTTAGTGTGCAATGCAGAAGGTTTAACATAGGTAGTCATCTGCAGCTTAGAAAATACTTGAATACCATGGTACAGGATAGCATAGAAAAGAAAAGAACAGACGGTATGGCTTCAAACGGAAACAGGCCGAAAATTAGACTAGAACACAGTATGGTATGACATAACAACCAGATGATAGTAGTACAAATAGTGCAAAGAAGTAGACAAATAAAATAGGAGTTTTAGAAACCAGAGAGGAGCAGAATACAGGATAGAAACGTTGAATATAAAAGGACACCATCACATCGAGAACATTCAGAGGGGCGAACATTAAAAGGGGCATTTCAGACAGACCAGGAGGAATTTGGGGGTTGGCAGAACCAGTTTTACAGATTGGGCTTCTCTAGGGCAACATGCATGTGCATGCATGTACACAAACACACACATATGCACACGCACACACACACATGAAGCATGTGTCAGTTGCGAGGGCAGACAGACACTGCCACGGCTTTGCCAAGGCCATGCAGAACTGTGCCCGGCAGTCCTTTGTCTTCCTTATTCCATTGTGGAGCCTGTGGAGCCTGTGCCGCCTTGCAGCCTGCAAAGGGTGACTACCTTTGGGTTGGGAGTCAGTTACGTTTCTCTTTCAGTATGCATCTCCTATAGCGCATTTTGCAGCACCGCACTGGAGAGACTTGACCTGCCCATATATCTTGTTTTGGGCAGTGTTAAGCCCTTACTGATGTTGCTCCACGTATATTTTTCCAGTTCTCCTCGTCCACTGCATAGGTTCACTCAGAGGTACTTTCACACATACTACAGGTGAAACCTGTATCCGGTGTGCTTGTTAAATGTGGGGGACAGGTGTGTGGACATACCCCTGGGAGACTCTTCTGTTATCCTTTTACGTCCTGATGAAATTGCCATGAATATTATTGGACAATAAAACATGTTGACCCTACCTTACTAACCGGTCACGACATGTTCACAGATTTTTAATATGTACCTATTGTAAATTATTAAATGTTGTCCATGACCTTTGATACATTTTAAATTTAGGCTTTTTATCATAAACACTTCTGTGGTACTCCATTGAGAAGACAAATTCAATTGCTTCACAACAGTGAATGAATGTTAGGATAACAGTGTATCACAAAGCTTTTCTGAGCCCATCCATATATACAAAGGGAACATCTGACAGTACTTCTTTAGACACTTGCACTTTGCAATTGTGGACCTTGAAGACATTTAGATTTATGAACCATCTAAAGAGAGTGTGATGCCAATGATGAGAAACTCAGGGCATACAGATCGCATCACTACCCTTCGTATGGTGTTGCTCCCATGAAGTGTCTCCTTCACAAAAAAACATTATTTTGTAAGAAAGATCCTTATGACCCACCCTGCAATATTACTGTACATATGTGGGTCTCTCAAACACTGCTGGTAAAATGAAATATATTCTTAATTGAAGCAGCCTCATTTGTATTTAGGATGTTTTATTAGCTGTCGTATTTGACAATTTTTGATTGATAAGTGTTGGAAATCACCATCTTCTGTGTGGTTTCCCCCCGATTTTCGCCTTAACTGCCCTATTTTTGTTGAACCTGTTTTTGTTGGGTGTACCACTCTGAGCACGTTACTCCTTCTAACCAGTGGCAAAGTGCTTCTGCTCTCCCTTCCAAGTATGGCAAAATTGGTATACACCCGTTTGGTGCATTTAATTTAGTTCCTAGTATATGGTTCTATATGTACCCAGTGTCTGTAAATGAGATACTACTAGTGGGCTGAAGTACTCATTGTGCCACCCACCAAGGTAGCACTGTAAAACATGTCTCAGGCCTGCCATTGCTGTTTGTGTGTGTAGTTTTAAAACAGCCATTTCAACCTGTCAAACTAAACCTTTTGCCAGGCCTAAACCTTCCTTTTTAATACTTATAGATCATGTAGACGCATGGAGAAGGATGCATGGCATTTAAAATTTTACATGTCCTGTCAATGAAAAATAGCCAAAGTCTTTCACTGTGTCAATCTTGGCCTCCAATAGACTAACACTGGTTTACCTAATTGCATTTAATAAGTTCTAAAATTAGTTTGGGAACAGCTGGAAACATATTACTTCCACTCATTTTGATTGTAATTTAAATCCCCTTTAATGGTGAAGTCGGATTTTAAATAAATTGCCATGTTTCTGCCTTAGGCAATTGTGCCTTTCTGCCATTGTCCATGGTCACCTGACTGCTAATGGCTCGCCTGTGGTGTGATGTTTATTACTCTCAGGCAGCAGACAAACGGACTTTGGGTGTGGAAAATGGTGTTTCTCTCCAGAGCAGGATGTCCTGGAGGGTTGTATTCTGAGCTTCGATGGTAGCCTGAGGTCTGTAACCAGCTCCTTCCTGACTTCAAAGGTTGTTTACCCTTTCACTGGCAAATGCAGCTCACACTTGGCCTTGCCTGCCCTTTGTTTCATTAGACAGACTGGGGGAGGAGGTGGTGACCTCTGGGAAAAGGATGCAACAGAAGTGTTGAGTTTGAAGAAGTCATTGCTGCTAGCATGTGTCCCTGCCCTTACTGCTGCTTGTCTCCATCTTGTGTTTCCCCTGCCGCCTCTGCCATGCCTTCTGCAGTACCAGCGTGTTCTTTGCCCCTACTGTGTGAAGGTGCTAGGCCTCAAATGGGCTCAAAAGGTAGTGAGCTGGCAACTGCTGCTCTCTCTCTCCAGAGTTTCGGGAAGCTTAGTAATACGTGCTTGGCTCAAGATAGATTGGAGGATGACTGCTGAAAATGTTTAATTGCAAACAATAAAGGTGAGAGATGACCAAACGATCAAAGACTCTCTGAAATATAGGAGTGAAAGCCAGCAGATGAATAAGTGTTCCTTGTGCCACTCAATTTCCCTTCTAAAAATGACATCAAAATTTTGACCAGCTAATGGCTCTGAGTCTGTAGATACCACGTTCCTCCCTCATACAGCTGGGTCAGACTGGCTTTCTTACTCGTACATCGATCAAATTGAACTATATAATTACATGGAATGGTTGACAAATAATAAAGCAACCCTTTCAACTCTATCCTTAGACATGGAAAAAGTGTTTGATTCAGTTGAAAAGTAACTTTTGCTTAGATTCCTAGATTTCTGGGCTTTGGGGTTGAGTTTGACTAATGGGTAGCACTGCTATGTACTGATCCCAAAACGTAATTGACAGAGAAGGGATTCTGTTGCCAGGGTTGGAGTTTGGGAGAGGTATGAGCTGAGGAGATGACCTCACTCCCCATGATCTTCATGCTCAACCTTGAGCTTCTTGCTTGTGGAATGAGTACTGCTTAGCTTGTGAGGGACATCAAATGGAGGAACAGTAGAAAGGACTGAATCTTACTATATGTGACTGATATCTTATTAAATTGAGTGAATCCCTGAAAAACCATTCCAAAACTATATTCCAAGGTTTTAGGAAACAATACCAGTTCTGAATGAACTAGACTAAGTCGACTCTGTTTCTGTCACAAATATGGAAAACCAGGGCTCTGAGCAGGCATCACTTTTGGCAAGAAAGAATTGAGGTGCTCGGCATAGATATCATCAGTGCCAGACCCAGTTCACTGAATACAATCTACAAATTCTGTTTGATATGTTTGGCGATATAATTCAACAAGGGAGGAGACCCCTCCCTCCCTACTAAGGATGGGTGCCTTACTGAAAATCATATCACTTGCAGATTGCTGTCCTAAAGAATACCCATAGTGGACCCCAAAACATTACTTCCAGAAGATTGATAGGCGGCTGTGAACACTACTGTAGGATGGGAAAACACAGTGCATCTCACTGTACGACTTGTCAAGATTGATATACAATGGATTTAACATCCCTAAATAAGGAATGATTACTTGTCATCCAGGCTGTGCGTCCCAAATTAATAGATGCATTCCAGATAGTCCAGAGACCTCAGTCAGGACTGATAGGTTAACTGTAGAAGACAAGACTTAGTTACAACCCCTGTTTCAACAGTGTTAACAGCACAGACAGCTTGCTGCCATCTACGCAGTTGGTAGCTGAATTCGAGAAACTGCTGTAGATGCTATAACTTTGGAAGGGCAAGCTGACTAATTAAACTGCCATTAGTGTGGGGGAAATGAGTGGGAAAGTGACTAGGTTCAAAGGACTCAGATAATGTGAAAAAATTGCAACATGGGTGCATGTCAAAACTTGGGGCTCTGATGGGCAAGATGTCATGAATACGTTCAACCAATTTTAAGTTGACTGTGAATTAAACAAAGTTAAAATATTCATGAATATATGAAAACCAAGCAGGAGCCTTGTGGGCTAGAATGAACCTGCATGAGATGATTGGCTCTGATGTCACCCTAGAACTTATTGCGAATTATTAAAGATTGAGTCAAACTCACTTACTGCTTTGTGTTGTAGCTTTAACCGTCATTGTTGGGCAACACACTATTCTGTAAACCCGCACACGGACACAAAGATTTTTCCCTTCATTGTAAATTGCTTATTTTTAATAACACCAAAAATATATATATTTTTTATAAATGCGGGTATATTGCCCCAATATGTTCTTGGTTTATGAAAATGGCAATTGCTGGTTTTGTTGGGATTGAGTTTGTTTACCCAAAAAGAGACATTTATGTTTAATTGCAAAATGTTATCATTTTCAAAAACTGACCTCTTGATGTTTGGGGACAAAATAGTTGCATTTCTGAAATATATTTTATACTGATGTTTAAATGATAATTAATTGAGTTTGTTAATCTTGGTTTTGATCTTGGTTATAGGGGTTGCTTATATTGTAGCTGAGTTTTTATTTGTGTGAAGGTATGTACTCATCTATACTGATGTGACAATTTATTATATAATCATGACTACTGTGTGAGGTACGAGCATGTAAGATTGCGGTAAACTGTGTTCTCTAGGTCCTATAAGGTCACAGTAAATTGAAAAGTCAGACTCGTGTCTGAGCAACTAAGATCTGCCTATTTCGGATTTTTTTTTGTTAATGTACTTTTGTTGTACCTCGCCCTGTCCAAAGATATAATCAGACATTAACATTTGACGAAGAATGTATTTGGAGGCAGCAGGGTGGAAAAATGAAAAGGAGTGAAATGTAAAAGTGACTGAAGATGACACAAACATTTGGAAATATGATAAGCCATATCAAATTCCATGCCCAGATTTTACCGATAAGATCATCAGATATCTAAATATAAAATCATAATGCTGAGTAAAACAGAAAACACGTTATGAAAAAAGTAAAACGAAATAAAATGCATAATACAGAAATAAAAAAGAGCGGAATAGAGCACAGCATCACAGAAAAGTCAAGAATAAGATATTGTAAGGAAAATAAGCATGGAATATAATATTGTAAAGATGAAAAAATGTGAAAGTAGAAACTCCGAAGTATCATGGCGTAGAAATGCAAAATAGTAATACATAGCCTGCAGGGTGCATGCGATGGGGAGGTCTGGGACTGGAACAACTGGGTACTGCTGCTACTCATGGCGACTGGCATGCATGGGCAGAGCTCTGTAAAAGGCCCGTGCTGCTAAAGCAGTGGGTGCTGCAGGTCAATATTGAGGTACATTTGTAGGGGAGGAGCCAGTGCTAGAAAATCAGCGTGTCTTGCAGTTTAGTGAGGTCCCAGTGCTGCAATTAGCAGGGAGTGCTGCAGATTTAGAGTGAGGCATATTGTCGAACACTGTGCAGGGGTCGGTGCTAAAATAGCAGTGTGTGTTGCAGGTTAGGGCAGAGGTACATTGACAGAGCAGCGTAACAGGTCAGTGTCGGCTGGGAATGACGTACGTTTACGTGAGGGGCCAGGGCAGGTTAGGACTGAGGTAAATCGAAAGAGCACCTTGAGGAGTCCGTGCTGTAATGGCATTAGTTGCTGCAGGTTTGCTGTGAGATACATTGACAGAGCAGCGGGTGTTATAGGACATATACAAGACTCCCTCAGAGCTGTGGACCGATGTCAAGATGTACAATCCGGAAATTACAAGAACTTCCACAGTTACTTTGAAGTCTTCGTTGGGGGAGAGATTGTAAAGGTGGTATCTGGGCTACTATTGGGTACGTTTTGGCAATGATTTGGTGAGAAGCTGCACGTGGTCTTTGGTCATTTGTACTGAGTAGCCAGTCAGTGCAGGACACCTTCGAGGTGAATTGACAATGATATGTGCTGAAAATCATACAGCAGTGCTTGGCGTGATGGAGGTGCAGTGGTCTGTTGTCTGGGATCCTTCATTAGAATAGTACACAATGGTATATACCAGGCTTGAAGTGCAGTGGCATGGATGTCAAGGGTCCCTGCACTGGTGTAACACACAGTACCCGATACCTTGATTGAAATGCTGTGGCTCGGATGGCAGGGGTCCCTGCACTGGTGTAACACACAGTACCCGACACCTTGATTGAAATGCTGTGGCTCGGATGGCAGGGGTCCCTGCACTGGTGTAACACACAGTACCCGACACCTTGATTGAAATGCTGTGGCTCGGATGGCAGGGGTCCCTGCACTGGTGTAACACACAGTACCCGATACCTTGATTGAAGTGCAGTGGCATGGATGTCAAGGGTCCCTGCACTGGTGTAATGCACAGTACCCAACACCTTGATTGAAATGCTGTGGCTCGGATGGCAGGGGTCCCTGCACTGGTGTAACACACAGTACCCGACACCTTGATTGAAATGCTGTGGTTCGGGTGACAGGGGTACCTGCACTGGTGTAACACACAGTACCCGACACCTTGATTGAAATGCTGTGGCTCGGATGGCAGGGGTCCCTGCACTGGTGTAACACACAGTACCCGACACCTTGATTGAAATGCTGTGGCTCGGATGGCAGGGGTCCCTGCACTGGTGTAACACACAGTACCCGACACCTTGATTGAAATGCTGTGGCTCGGGTGACAGGGGTACCTGCACTGGTGTAACACACAGTACCCGACACCTTGATTGAAATGCTGTGGTTCGGGTGACAGGGGTACTTGCACTGGATTTGCAGGCAAGGTTGGATACAAGGGTTGAAGCACAGTGCTATGGATATCTGGGGGTCTCTGCAATTAACAGACAGTACTCGATACTAGCACTTGGCACCTTGACCCACCGTTACCTTCTATAATAAAAGCCTGACGTGGATGATTCTTGAAAAGACCAACACAATTTTAAGGTGCAGATACGTTTCTTCATCTATTTTAAAATTAAATAAAAGCTTAATATTGTGAAGGTAATTTTATTGCAGAGCAAAGAAAGTAAATATTCTGAGAATTCTTTTTTTTAGAGCGTGAGTGCACAATCGCTGAAAGATATAGCTCACGGGTGAGCATGTTAAGCAAAGCACAAGCCTGGCCCTCACCAGGTGTCTAGTTCGGATCTGGGGCTGGCAAACGATCACAGAGCGGAGCCCAGCATGCCAGGCTCTGCCCCTCCCTCCTTAAAGCAATTAAAGTGTCGAAGGAGTAGGAAAATGACTTAGACAAAGTAAAATACGTGTTTTTCCACATGAAATGTGCAGGACCGGACTGGGAACCAAAACCGGCCTTGGCAAAGTGCTCGGCTGCCCCTCGTGGGGAGGGAGGGGGTTGGGGGTGCCGCCGAGCTCTTTGCCAGGGCCGGTTTTCGGCCGATTTTGTTACAGGGCCGATGCTGCAAAAACGGCATTGTAACAAAAATGGCCCCCAGGGGCCCAAAACCGGCCCCCACCCGTGCGGCGCACTGGGGGATTGCCCGGTGCCCGCAACGGCCAGTTCGGCCCTGGAAATGTGCATTGAAAAGACAAGTGTAAAGCTATGCTGAAAAAACGGCCCTGTAACAAAAACGGACCCCAGGGGCCCAAAACCGGCCCCCACCCGTGCGGTGCACTGGGGGATTGCCCAGTGCCCGCAACGGCCAGTCAGGCCCTGGAAATGTGCATTGAAAAGACAAGTGTAAAGCTGTGTCTGCAGTCTGCAGCTGAGCGTCTCTTCTCAGATGTGTCCTATTGAGGGTCAGTGACCAAGCTGTGTGGTGTGCTCACATATTTAACGCCTCCAGTGAGGTACTCAGACTCTCCTGAAATAAATGCTTGTTTTTTTTAAGCCAGGACAGCGCAGTGAGATTAACATATACAGCGACATCTCTTCCTTCCTTACACTTAAACATTGGTTATTGAAATGCCAGTCTCATTTTTAATGCATGTAATTGACTTTATACTCTTGTATGCTTTTGCTCCCACCTAAACATCGCATTGTGCTTTGGTAAGCCAGGAAGTAAAAATGC
Organism: Triturus cristatus; assembly: GCF_964204655.1. Lineage (NCBI taxonomy): Eukaryota > Metazoa > Chordata > Amphibia > Caudata > Salamandridae > Triturus > Triturus cristatus. The sequence goes on along the minus strand of NC_140584.1, from coordinate 626,878,663 downwards.
TGGCGAAGAAGCTGGTTATGTGGTGGGGGCAGCTGAGCGAGGGGGTGACTGGTTTTTGACATACGCGTGTCCTTGAGCCACTGCATTAAATCTGGGGCAGTTAATGAGTGCACTGACCACAAGTGCCAGTTGCAGACTGTGGACATTTATGCACGTACTGTCTGGGCCATGTAATGAACCCTCAAAAGGTGCGTTGAAGAGTGATTGGGAGCGACTTTTAGAGGCAGGAGAGGACAGAGTAGGGCTTGTGCTGAAAGAAACGTAACAGATGTGTCCATTAATGGCGACCATCCTCCACCAAAAATGCGGTGCCACCCCTAACGTGAATCCCCACACCCTGAACCCCGTCCCCGGCAAGCCCAGCCGCACCAATCACAGACCTCACCAGCCGCCACTGGTGCTGGGTAAAATCCTATAATCCATAATCTGATTGCAAAATAGTTCTACAGTCTTTAGTCTCACCTGGAACAGACTGGTAATTTTCTTCTTACAGGCATACCTAAAGAGCACATAGCTATTCTATAGGCAACCTTACATCATGGCCACTGGAATTATGCAACAGGGCAGGGACGATTTATTGAACAGGGTTCACTAAATTACACAGACAGAATAGACAAATTATACGGAGAAAATCGGAACAATTTGTGGCAGTATTGCTTTATTATTTTGTGCTTTTTACACGTTAACACTATGAGCCCTATTATGATGTTGGTTAGAGTTGCCTCCGACAGACATCATCGAGGAATCGGGGAAAGACTAACCTCTGGTCGGCTGTCCTGACCGCAGAATTACAATGCAACTGCACATGGTGCAGTCGTATAATCCCATTTCCCTATGGGAGTTTGTGCGGCGGCCATAAAGCGGCAGTAGCACAAGCTCCCACAGGGAAATGGGAGATTATGGTCATCCCTGCACCGTGTGGCAGGCAGCGTGAGGTGCGTGGCACACGGTGCAGGGATGAACAGGGGGGCACCTTAGGTGCCCCCTTGGCCTCCAACCAGAGGTCACAAAGAGAAGGGAGCCCTGCTGGGCGCCCCCAAACTCGCTTTCCGACAGGCTTTCCAAGTCGGAAAGCCCGGCATGGAAAGCCTGTCGAAAACCGAGCATAGTAATCCCAACGGCGGAAATGCCGTCCATAGGGATTATGGGTCAGCGTCCTACTGGATGACGGGCTCCTTGAGGCAGTCGGAATCCAACTGCAATGACTGGCCTGTTTCAATTCTGACCGCCTAATTTGTAACTAGGCAGTTGGAATTGAAACTGACTTTCTCGGTCGAAAAGCATCCGACCTATATGTTAACACTATATGGGAAAAAGTTATGCCTCATTAGTATCAATTTAACGCCTGAATAGAGCAATTAGCAACTGAAAGATAACCAGTTAACCTTTGCAAAGGAATTTCCACTGAAAGGCAACATGCATAGAAGCATTTTTGCAACTGTTGATCCGTTTGAACTATAAAGAATTTGTTTTTTAATCTGTAAATTATAAAGCAGATGATGGATCATGCAGCAAGTGAGGCAGATCTATAATTATTCAGGAAATGCTGCGCATACTCACATAATTCCAATGGCCTGCCTTATATGCAGTGGCAAGGTTAGACACTGGGAGCATTTCAAGGACACTTTTGAAAGATAATATGGTTCTCTCTTCATAGCCTGCTATTAAGAAAATAACGTACTCGGCATCTTTCTCCCTCTGTTCCTTTTCTATCCTTTGAAATAATTCCAGAGGTATCTTTACTTCATAGTTTGTAATGTATACATGCTTCACACATTATTTGTAAATATTGTTTCCCTATAATAACTCCCTCTCTGCCTCCTTGAATTCTTTTTTTACTTTGGCTTTTTGATATTACTGTTGTACCATGCACCCAAATGTCTTTTGTTGTTTGATCTTAGTACTATATTGTTACTCTTCCAGTTCCAATATTTGAAGTGATTTATCACACAGTGGGTCTTTTCTGCACTATACAAAACCACTAAAAACTATCATGTGCATTTGCATGGTCCTGTAAGCTTTCAGAATGTGGGTGCCCTTTACAGTTCTGAGGTTCTCATTGAAACAGTCAGAGAGGTCTGTTGGCATTGTTTTATAGTGTTTACAAGTGAGTCACATTGCGTGATGCCCAGCCAGAGTTGAATACACTGCAATACTGCTATGAAACGGATAATTTTGCCTTTGGGCCGGCAAGGTCCTGTGTAAACAGGTGTAAAGTGCCATATCTATGGAAGTGTTTTCAGCAAGACCTTGCCTCTTTTTTTTGTTCTGCACTGTTGCCCGTTGAACTGCTCAGGATGGTTGCTCAGTTCGAGTAAATCTTTACCAACTTTAGTTATGTTACCGACATTTGGGTGTGAAAAAAAGGCAATTTTTTAAAATCCACAATTATATAAAAACAGTTGATCAAAGTACACTACAGAACCGTACAAAAACATATAGTTGTGCAGAATAGATTACATAAGACTGTAAGATTATGAAGTTGGGTGGGGTAAAGTAGAGTATATCCCCAACCCTATAGACTAGAGCATAGTGGTATACAGTAAAACAAATGCGAGGAGAAGTGGTGGTTAAACATGCCTACAGTCCTGATTCAGGAGGGAGACTACTGATTATTTTAAAGCCAAAAAGCACTTCATTTTAGCAGCCTCAGGCCTGAAATCGCTTTTGCTTCATTGAATGGCGATAAATCAGTCCCCCGATTCTTTTTTCAAAATTTCCTTCTTTCTTGTATCAAAATGTTGGCACGTATGGTAGTGTAGAGGTGGTGTAGAAAATAATGGAGTAGAGTAGAACTGGCTGTGTGTAGTATATTTAGGTTAACGTTAGCAGGGTAGACTAGTCAAACACAATGCAATTGAAGTGAGTGGAGATACACTTGAGCATTGTAGGGGTGAGATGGTTCTGTTTCATATGACAGCCAATGACTTCATTCGATACACTTAGAATAACAGCTGCAATTCTTGGAGGCATGTAGGCAGACAGAGAGAGGCATACTCACCGGCAGCAGGAGGACGCTCACTTCCTGGACAGAAGCGCTAAGCAGGGATTGGTCGGTAGAACAATAGTTGGACAGGACATATGTCACGAACTGTAAACCAGTGTTGTTAGTGGCCACCGGTACAAAAAGCCGCGTGAGGTTGCACAAAAGGATTTTGAGGATCTCTGGTAAAGTATTTTGACTTGAGATCTGAAATAAAGTACAGTATAAAAAGAATTACGAGCAGCAATTAAATACCGTGGCGGCTGGCATGGATGGGGGGCGGGATGGGAGGGGGTAAAGAAAAAGAAAATGACACCTACCTCCTCGCCACGTCTGTCCTTATTGTCCCTCCACTCCGGCCAGAACAAGAAGCACCCAGGCTCCCCTAAGCCAATCACAACTCTGCAATGCAGTGTTGTGATTGGGCTGAGCGCTGTGGTGTGGCACTCAGTCGGGAACTGGGAGCCTGGGAATGTACTCTAGCCTGGGTGGAGAACATGCAAAGTGCCCACCACTCCTACCCCTGCTCCTCTGTCAGCAGAGCAGCCTCACCCCACCTGCTAAGCTGTCACAGCAGGAAAAAATAAAATACTAATATCATTGAGTTATTATCATATTATTTTTCCTTTATTTACACTGGTGAAAAGCAGTGGGGCGACGCTCGTCTGCCTAAGCGGAGGAGCGTCCACTGATTAAATATAGGGCTAGGAAAACAAAGGAATGAAGGGTTTCTGGAGGTTAAAAACTGGCAACTCTAATTGAGGAACTTGCAAATTACACTGAATTTTTCCAAAACTGTCGAAAAAGTAGAAGCGTACTTTTCAATTTGTGACATAATGCACAATGTACTAGCTAAATGTAAGTATTAAATATGCTTATAACTAACCTGGAAATGGCACATGCTGAGGCCATGAAAAGGTCATTTGGTAACAAAATAACAGGATAAAACAATCATTTAACCCCAGAACAGTCTTCACAGAAAACTAGGTATTGCCGCTTTCCTGTCAGTCAGCACCAGCATATGCGGATGCAGTCCAGACCACATACACAAAAAGGTATGCGCAACTGCACTGCAAGCTTCCTTCATTCACAGAGCAAGTAATGCATGGATACAATCATTGCAAGCTTCCTAAGAAATAGACAATAGTTTTATACAAGCCCTGCTTGCTCATAGAGAAGAGTTATGGCGCAGGCAAAGGGAGTGCCAATTTTCTTTACTCACAGATATTAGATATTGTACACTGAGCAACGGTGCAAGCTTCCTCACCTACAGTGCAGGTGTGGGTAGGCATAGCACAGGCTTTCTAAAAAAAACAGAACAAGCAGCGACAGCTTTAGGGTGGTGCAATCAGTGCCACCTCACTGAGTGCCAAGCTTGAGGGGGGGGGGTTTTGCACACTGATTGGAGGGGAGGACAGAGCAGACAGGTCAGGCACTACAGGTGCAGCCTGCAGAGATCTTTGTGTGCCCAGCAAATATCAGGGGATAATAATAATAATAATAACATGATAATTTTGTTGGTTAAAGTATTTGCTGGAGAGATCAATGTTTTGTCTATTCACAGTTTTCATGGATCATAATGTAGCACAGAGGGTTAATGTGCCTGCTGCAAAACACAATGTGTAACACATAGCATGTAGATTTGTGTTTTATGTAGATAGTTCATTGGGTTACTGATTTTGTCACAGCGACCAGTGCTTAATTTGAGCTGGGGGTTTCCGGTGCTCTGCACTGGCACTTAATTGTCAACATCGGGACCTATGACAGTCTCCCACATGGTGGTGCTGTACATCTAATTTAGAAATGAGGACAACAACTGTTGTTTGTTCAATATACAGTAAAAATGACTAATACCTGCAGCCCATGACATTCCTATAGAATTGGGGGCATGGAATAGTCTGAATTGTCACACTTGTAGTAGTGTGATGGTTAGTAGTTATGTAAGAACTGTCATTGGCAGCGCTGGCAGGGAAAATAGGTGTCTCAAGCTGCAGTTGCCTCCTGACGAGGGACCTGCCACTTATCTCATTTACAAATGAAGCACTGACAGAGATACCTTTATCTCAAACACTGTGTTACATTTTACATCCTGAGTTTGTATTTTTCCATATCAAACACTCTTACAATATCATTACTACCAGTACGTATGACATGCGACTCCTGCACTTTGTAGCACTCATTGTCTTATGTAACATTGACTATACATTGATTTACAAACTTCTATTATCCACTGCCTGTGTGTTTAATATGAGAATGAGATGTAACATGCTCTAACGCCCTACATTAGTTCTTTAAAAGAAATTAAATATGAGGGAGGGGCTATGGAGAGATGAGCGGCACCTTTGGAGGGTGGTAGAGTGGGAATCTGTGGAGAAGGGGGTAACTGGGAGTGGGGCAACAAAGATTCCTGTACCATGTGCCACCAAAGACAGCCCTGAGAACAAGCAATATAGAGGTAGCAATAGTACTAGGTCTCACAGATGGGAGACATCCATTACATCGCGGTCTTCACACCGCAATGCCTTTACTACGCGGGCATTACAACGCAAGTCATTACAACGACTTGCGCTGGATGGCGCTCTAAGCTAAGGAACAGTATGATTTACTATTCCAACACCTTCCCTACTGTAACGTAGGCTGAAGTTGGAATAGTAAATCATACTATTCCTAAGTCCAGCGCCCTCCAGCGCAAGTCGTTGTAACGACTTGCGTTGTAATGCCTGCGTTGTAAAGGTATTGTGGTGTGAAGACCGTGATGTAACATCACATATTCCTCAAAGATGCATCAGATACAGGACAGGAAGCTACAGCTGTACCCCTGTTTCCCTCCCACACAGAACAGATACAGCACAGCATGGAGAAATGCATTGTTTGTGAACACACGGCCCACAGCACAGCACAGAGAGCAGCAGCAATAAAAGCATCTCACACACCAATAGTCACAACAGGCACAGCAGAAACAGCAGTAAAGATAGAGACGTAATGATGCAAAAGGTACCTGTCCGCACATAGAACAGGTGGAGAATGAGCAGCAGAAAATAAGCTTTCCTTTGCTATGCAGCAGAATGTTTACATTTGATGCAATCTGAAGTCTTTGCTCATTTTCCCAGTTGTACGAGTTTACCAACCCCATCTATGGATTATATTCCCTTCCCTGGCATTCTTATAAACAACTCCCTTTTTGGGTATTTTTCCCACCAAATTCTACACAAACAGGTGAAAGGAGATATAAGAAAGTGGCAACACGCAGTTGGAAAGTGCGACAGCGATGACAAGGTACCTATTTGCATCTGAACAAAATCTGGGTTCAGGGGCTCATTCCACAATATCAATGAGAACAGCAAATGCAAGCTTGTGTGAGAGTGGGCGTGGGCTTGAGATTTACCTGTCCAAGGTCCAGCGTTACGCCATTGTCGGTCCCACTGCCGGTGTCTCTCTTTACACGAGATGAACTGGAGCCTAGATAGATAAGGCAAAATAGATGAGTGACGCACCACTGACATCCCTTCTCATGTCAGAGGAGGGAGCCTACATTGCTATTGGAGCTTAGTTTAAAAAGTATACTGAGTTAAGGTTGGTTGTCTTTTTCCACACATACGTCGGCTTATTGAGGAGGCAATCCACTCCTTGAATATACCATTCCACTTCAGGATCAGTAAGATTTGTCCTCCCCAGCACTGCCTATTGGTTTGACAAAATATGTGAGCTTGAGTGTACTTCTAGAGGCTGCTCACCAATCAGTGGTACTGAGAGCGGTGGGAAAGTGGGGCGGGGCAGGGGGTGGGAGTCGCCAGATGACGGAATAGGGAAAATAAAATTAAAAAAATTATAAAACCACTTACCTTGCGCTCGCCACATGGCCGACACAGCGATGCGGCAAATGCAAGGTAATTTGTTTTATTTATTTATTTATTATATTTTCCCTATTCCATCATCTGTCGACTTCCTCCCTCCCAACGGCTCTTACCTGCACCGGCCGCACCTGATGATTTTTCATAACATAAATGCAGTGGTAAAGATCGAAGCATGGCTGAGTCTGACAAGGGGGACGGAGTGAGACCCACAGTACACTAAGGTTGGGCAAGGGGTGATACTGGTAGGCTCATTTACAAGCCCCTTGTGCCGCGGGCTCGTCACTTTTAATATGGGAAAAAGTGATATACCAGTGGCACACAGGGCTTGTAAATAAACCCTTGGGTCTTTAGAGCAGACTACTTTTTGTGATATAGCACTCTGGCATGGCACGCACTCGTTGATTGACGGTTAGTATATGCAAATCATTTTGCTCCTCCAGTTGCTCAGTCCATGCAGGATAATGAGAAGAGATTAGCTGTTCTTCTACAAGTTCCCATTTTTAAAGCTAACAGCACCTTTTCAGGCAGTGTATGAGGCAACAGCAGATTTATTGTTTGGCTAACTAGTTGGAACATGCCAACCATGCACGTGTGACTTTGTTCTGCCTTCCACCAACTCACTTCTGGCAGCCGGCGGTGTTCTTATCTGTCTACAATGTATTTTCTATTTTCTGGAGTACAATATTTAAAAAACAAAACCTCACGTTGGCAACCAAAACTTTGTCCCGGATTTCACATTTATCTTTCTGTCCAGGGATATGTACACTAGGGGGCATCCAGTCATAGACTTCACCTCAAGATAAACTCCTAATCTGCAGCCAGACTCTCACCTGATTCTACCGTTAAACATATCTAGAATTTTGCTCAGTTTCGTAGCTTAGTTTCACACCTCAAGTCAATACTGTTCCTTGTTCCTGCTTTTGCCATCTCAGGGCACAGCAAAATGTTGTGCCTTTCCTGGCTTTTCCCCCATAGCGTTTCAATTTTGGGTGCTTCGTGGGCTTTCTTATTGAAATGTGATAATAGTCTGTACCCCATCCAACCCCGGAGAGGGCGAGTAGAGTTTTGTAACAAAAAAAGGACCAATGCCTATGGTATGTAACATACCAATTTTTCAATCACTTTAGGCACAGCAATAGTATGGACCCCAAAAGGACCTAAAGTCTAAGCGTGCATAAGAATCTTTCTAACAGATGAAGTACAAGTCCTTTAGTCACTATTCAGTCCAATCGTAACTATAGAGCTCGTACTGCACCTTATGAGAAGCATCTTATAAATGCGATCAATTCATGAGGTCCTTTTTTGAGGTTTGTAGGGTACACTGCATACTGAACACTGATCACCAACTTGTTATCAGAGGCATGGAAAAGGAACTCATCCCCCTTTTCTACACTTTTCATGATCAATCCCTGGCAGCTCACAAATTTATGAATAGGAGCTTGATTTAAGATTCCGCAGATGGGTTAAGCCACCACAAATGTGACGGATATCATCATCATAATACTTTATTCTGGTTATAAGCCCCTAAAAGTACACCTTACACTGGTCACAAAAATAATAAAAATACAGTTAATTCCTTAAAAGTAAATATAGAGTAACAGGTCAACAATTATGCATTTGCCGCTGACTATAATGCACTTTTAATACAGCAGATGGGATATCGGTCACATTTGGTACGGAGTAAGCCATCCACTGAACTCTAAATCAGGTTCATGACTTGTGCATTGTACAATACTAAAGTTGAGGCCCACCATTCAGCAAGTTGAGTTTCCATATATGATCCTGCTTATTGCAACTATCTCAAATAAACTTCTTTCTATTCCACAGTTCAGTCTGTTTCATTGGGCGACTGATCGTTTTCTGTGCAGGCATCTCAACTGAGGAACTAACTTCTCATTCCCATTAGAAACATTACCAATAAGGTACACTTCCACTGTGCCATAAAGCACAGTTTCTCTAAGCAATTGACTACAAGTATCTTGACATCCTTAAATTGCCTTCTTACCAAGGGAAGACGATGGTGCCAAATGCGTCATTTTAATCATTACCTCTACTTAACATGAAACGCTTATGGTGTAGGAAATGGGGAATGGTTTCTTTGATGCATGGCAAAGCCTCTGCGCCGAATTCCTGAGAATAGAGCAACACTATGCTTCTGCAAAATGGTAAAAAGTTTGTTGTTACACATGGACTTGTAGGACTAAAGATCAATTATATTGGATGCTTGCATAGCACCAAATATTGTGGTAGATATGATCAAGCAGTCAAGTAGTGCTCAAATCCATGCCAACACCGTCTCAAAGTCATACCCACTGAAATGCATGGAGTATTGAGTCATTTGTAATGCCAGCTGTCATTAAGTTTACACTTTGTGTGTAGACCACTCAACCAATTTCCACAATATGGAGTCAGTTCACAGGGACAGTTGTAAATCTATAGTCATAGTGTAACAAACAGATGTAGATGTATTACTTTTTCTTGTGCACAAACATTGTCAGTAGTAAATCTAGAGAGCTGCGCCAGGCGTGGTATTCTAGTCGTACTACTGGCACTGTCTTGTAACATTTTTAAGAGTTGCTGTTTCCCTAGTGTTTAATTGTACATGTAATACAATTATGTATTGAGGAATGGCAGCCCTTCTGTGGAAAGAGCACTTTACAAACATTTTTAACTCCACAGAGGAAACATTTTCCATTTGGAGAAACCCCTTCCTGACACCCCGTGAAGCTTGAGGGTGTTCCGTTCACACTTCTGAGAGGAATTTACTCAATCTCTTTGCTGCAGAAAATCTCAAACATTTCCAGGGTAGGAAAGGGTCAGATTGGAGGTTGTGAATGCACACAATCACATGAGTTTGTGGGGATTCGCAATCTTCTAAGGGAGCGATATCTTGATTCACTCATTCCTAACCCCCTTGCCTGGAGTTTACTACTGAGTAATGGCATGTAGCTGTAGTGTGCAATTAAACAGTAGTAAATATATTTTTGTTGGCTTGGCATCATTTTATGAATGCTTGATATGCATAAATGGATCCATTTTCAGTCTTAAACGTAGGTCTGAGGGCAAAAATACATGGTGAATCCGGTTCATACCGTGCATGTGCTAAATAATCTACTGAAATGTTCACATTTGACGAAAGGTGGCAATAGAGAATCCTGCATCTTTGGTCACTTGCCTGGCTGTGCACGTCAGCCAGCATTATGAGTGGCATCTTAATTCTAAAGATTTCGGTAAAAGCAGTTATCATACCCAACCGAATTATGAGATCTAAAGGACTGCTGTGAATCTCTTTCACATAGAGTTCCGAAATCTCTGTTTGAAAATCCAGGGAGAAATGAGTTACAGTTGGAATCAGACCTGGAATTACTGCTTCCAATGGTAATTCCTCATTTCTTAGTGGACCCTTAGGGTTCAACTTTTACTTGGTTGCATGTTCCCCAACCCTGGAATTTCCACCCAAGTTCTGCCATCTTGAGTACTGCATGAAAAACAGCTAACCCACAGAAGATAAGACTAAGAACAACACGAGTACATACCTGGCAACGCCTTCTGGTCCACCTCTTGCTCAGGTGGTCCCGGTGATGGATCACCACCTCCACCATCATCTGTCTGTGTGTCTGGCGTATTCCGATGGAGGGTGTTCCATGGAAGATCCAGCATCCTTAAAAGAAAAGAATAGACCAATAAGCATCTCTATGATATTCACCTATTCAGAAGCTGTAACAACACAAAAAGTTGTCTCAGAGCTGATTCCTGGGGGTAGGGAGGGTCGGCATCATTTTGATGAAGTGGAGTTTGAGAGGGAACAAGCTCTCTCTGGAATGCACTCTGTAAAATGTCATGATGACTATAATTTGAATGACCTCTAGTAACCCAAACCTTTCACATACTAGAATAACTGGTACATGTTATGTAATTCTCACTTTCGTATTGGCTCAGCATCTATTTTTAAACTTTTGTTTTGTGACAAATGAAGGCTAGGGTCAAGACCCTGGGCAGAGAAAGTCTTTATGGAGGCTACAGTACTTTCTATGCCAGTAAAACCCATCATTGCTGGTTATTCTTGCAGTCCTTTTTGCTGGGCTAGAATTAGTCACCTTTCAACATCATAAGAATTGTGCAATGGCAGATGCCGGGAGCATTCTGCACACTTTGAAACAGTAGGTCTGGTTGTGTCAAAGACAACTGGAAAAAAGCACTTCCCCCCTCATAGATTAAAGCAAAGATGCAGGAAAGGACGGTCTTGGCTATCCTCCATGTGCTGCTCTCAGCCCACACACTATCATGATGTTAGCCATAACCTCATCTAAATGACAGTAGTAAAGCCACACCTCTAGGTTCCTTCAGCTCAGGTCCTTCTTTTTTAGGTTGAGCCTACCAGACAGCATAAACCGTTTAATTGCGAAAGACGTATTGTTGGCTTAACAAGAACATAGAATGGCTTGCAGCCCATCCATTGCTTACCAATGGTTGGCTTTACTGTCACTCTCATTTGCCTACTCCTTATTGGTATCCCAGCTCGTACCTTTTGTGTTTGACCCTCCCAAGGAGCATAGCCTCTTCACCATCTCTTTGACTGGCTTGCTCCTATGGGTCCACTACTTGCTTTAAGGAAACAATTTTTGTTATTTGCCTGTGTTTTCCAGCTATCTAAGCATGTGCTTTTCTCCCCCCTACAAGTTACTTTCCCTCGCTTGCCCATGAGTTCCTCTCCCCCAACCGCACTCATATTGTCTTGCTTCTGTGTGCCAACATTGCTCTCTTTCACTTATGTTGCTCCTCTCCCACCTGCTCCCTCAACCCAATCATCTTTTTTAATTAAAAAATATACATATTTAAGCACTTTCATACTGCATTTTAAAACAGAGCTTTTGCACTCCTTTTTTGTATTCACCAATTCATCTCAGATTGATCAATGAAAAAGAAAATACCCATGTCATTTTGTAGACATGCGCATGCGTGTTGAACGCATGAGCATGCCTACAAAATGATGCAGCAGTTACGCTAATGCACTTGTTTAAATAGCCATGAAACACAGCATCTGTAATGCATGGCCAAAAACTATTTTAAAAGTTGTCTAACAAGTGAGAAACACATTACAGCTTAATATACACACATTAAATCTATAAAAAAAAAGGGTCCGATTTAGAGAAGGGTGGAAGGTATATGCCGTCAAAATGTGCCAGATATTCTGTCCTCCTCACTACAAGTATATTAAATGCTATGGCACTTGTAGTAAGACAGGTGGGATATCTATCATGTTTTTGGTGGAGTAACCTGTCACCATTAAACTCTAAATCAGGCCAATAATTTTCTAAACTTGAATTGATTGTGCCGATCCCCCATCAATAATACATTCCAGTCAGTCTGTTATAGCACCACATGCACAATATTCATCAGCTGTTTAATTTTCTATATGTTTTCAAGCAATTTGTCATAAAAAAGCTACCAATAGACACATACATATTTATACCAAACATAGTTGATTTTTCCACTTTCTCATAGAAGCTTCCTTCTAGGATGTTAGGGGACCCATATCTGACTACTGAAGTTTCAGTCATGTGTAATTCTTCAAACAGGCTCAATGTAAGTGTCACTCTACTCTTAAGTTTCTAATCAATCAAATCAAAAAATGAAAGCCATGCAGTATACCTTAAATTTGTTATCAATAGATGGTGTGATATTGTTGAGAAAGGCATATCCCTTGCATGCTAAAGGTATGTGTGATTCATGCCCTCAGTGCCCGACTGCATGTATCTGGTATCCTGACTTTTTAATTTTGGCTCTGACATCCAGCGAATGTGCCGAGACCTAGACCCGTCCCTGAAAATCAGTAGATCCTGGATTTGTCCTGTGACCTGGAGGGGTGCACCAAGCATGTCTTCCTCTAATGAAAATGGTCTGTTGGCCTGTCATAGGTTTAACATGTAGAGTGGTGGTTGCAGCAGCATACCATGTTTTGAGAATTGATAGAGTGATCAGAACTTTTTATCTGAGTTACTGGTGTGGTGGCCAACTTGCCCACTCCTGTAAAATTCCACTTTTATGTGCTTACTCGATCCTTATTGCTAACAGCTTGTTTGCGCACTAAGCGTGGTAAGGTTTGTAGTCTGTCTGTTACATGCATTATGTGAGTGAATGAGCAAGAGTAATGGAGGCCAGTGGGGTCCATTTTGGATACACTTGGTCAGGCCCTGCACAAGATGGAGGTGAGGTCTGGGCTCGCAGACAGTGGAAATGTATTACTCACATTTCAGTACAGGATGAGTATGTACCTAGACATTGCAATCAGAAGAGTGGAGACTGGTTTCCTTTAGACTTTCGAAGTGCCATTTTGGTCAGCAAGGAGCTGATGATTAGTCTTCCTGGGCACTACCATTTTGTGGATGGTGGTGGGCTGCAGACTCTGTTGTGATAGGTGAGGACAACTTCAGGCGAGACTTGCCACGGACTTGTTTTTCCCTGAATACTTCTTCAGTTGAGCTCATGACAGCTAGGTTCAGAAAACTCACATCTCTTTGTGCATGTTGTGGGTGCTGTAGGATGGAGAAAACCCTGCTTGGGTGAGCATCACTCTACACCAAGGCTGTGTCAAGAGAACAGCCTGGAAAGGAAATTTGAAAGGAAAACCACCCTAAACTGTTTCTATAGTTTCAGAAAGTGGATCCACATCTCATGTTTGCAAGTTCTGTATTCTGTATACAGGTAGCACATATATATATGTCTATGCTGATGTGGAATATGCTACTTAATACTATTGTTTAGCATGGAGAGGGGCAATGATTAACAAGAGGAATGGATGAAATTTGACAAGACAGCTGTCTTGTGAAAGAATAAACTACTATCTTTGGAATTGCACAGCCAAGGTTGACTGCAGAACCTGTACATAATATGCCGTGACTAGCCAATCCTGTATGGAGCATTGTCTTTGGTTGTGTGCTGCAGGGATTGATTATAAGGCCTTTCCTCTAGCGAAGCACTGCACTCAACCTGCTATGGATGGCCAGGCTTTATCTGCACCTATGGCAAACCCAACACAGATGAGGTTGGCCCAAAGAGCTTGGCTTTTGGCTTGGCTAAGCCATCTGAGCATCTACCCTGTTTACAGTGGCCGGTCAGATGTTCTTGTTTTTTTACTATATGTCACTGCCACGCATATCCTGGTGTTGATGTACAGTAAAAAACGAAAGTGAACACCCATGGTGTGGAGGTCATTAGATTTTTATTTTTCCCACTTTTGGAGATTGTTTTTGAAAGATAAAAATCTTTCAAAATGTTTGATGGCTGGTCATCATGTTTGATGGACTATCTGTCAGATTTTCCCTAAATTCACAGGAACCACCATGACTGTAATTTCTGCGAATGCATATAGATGTCCTAGGGACCGCTAGCTATCTCTTAATTTGTCAGGTGGAGTAATGGCAGGGTGGCAGATGTATAGTTCTCCGGTACCCTATCTGCCTTCACTCTGTCTGCCACACCCTAAATCAGACCCTAAGTTAGTAGACTCGAATCTGTGAACGTGTTTGCCTGAAATTGAATCATGTACACCATACAGAGAATGGCCAAGGCAATATTTTGTTGAGTATAGTTATGTATCCTGTTCCTTTGTATGTTGTTAATATAAAAATAAATATAAATAAATATAATATTTAATGCATTAATACAATGCTCTGCAACATTCCCAAATTAAAGAGTCAGTTGTGCGGGCTGAAATTTGGGTCTGCAAACCCAAGATGGCAGCTGGACTGAAAGTTTTCAGCTGACTCAAGCCAATTAAAATTTGCATTTAGTTTCTTATTAAGGTCTGGATATCTGCTCTACTGATTATAGCTAAATATATATGCTTTCTTCAGTTTTTCCCTTTAGCAAATCTTTCAATTTATATTTGGTGCTGATTGATTAAGAAGCTTGAAAATAACTCTGTTTTTGAGTTTTGAGGTTTTAGTTCCAAAGAATTGACTACTGAAGGCACAAAATCCACCATTGTCTTATAATTCTTGGTCTCCTTTCTGACATGATGGTTAGAACGACTTTACATGTGCTGCAGATGAAACGCAATACTCTTATTCGCCGATGGTCCGATTTTATTGGGTCACATTGAGAAGTCACTCCATGCTCTACTAAAAGCTTGTTCCAACTACAGCAATGGAAAGTTACTTGAAGTTATTGGAGTAAAAACAAAATAATAGTCAAGGGGCCCAGTTATCTACCAAGAAAAACACCCAGTTTATGAAGTTATTTCATGGAGGTAGCTCTTTGCTTGGATGTTTCAGAACATTGATGCAGGTGTTTTTCAGTTTGAAGTTATTATTTCTATTGTAAGAAATGCTAATTACAAGATTTAAGGCCTGCATATTACAAGCAAGTGCAATCAACACCATAAATAGCACAGAATATAGAATAAAAACAAACCATATCAGCAAGTACCTAATTACAGAATCTATACAAACTGTAGTTGGTAAAGCAAGGGAAAAGTACAAATACTTTCAAAGTGCATTATAAAGCAATCACAGTCCAGCAATATACAAAAAAATCAAGAATGTTTTGTAAAACAATCCCCCTGTCTTCTTGCATCAAGGTGACCCAGGGTCTTCCCTTGTCTGCGTCTCCCAGTGTTTTCTCATGTTTGTGTCTATCCATGAATGCTAGTGGAGGTGTCTCCCAGTGTCTGTTTATGTCTCCCACTGTCTGTGTCTTCCAGTGCTTGTGTCTCCCAGTGTTTTCCCAGGTTTGTGTCTATCCAGGAATCCTAGTGAAGGTGTCTCCCAGGGTCTGTTTATGTCTCCCAGTGTCTGTGTCTTCCAGTGTTTGTGTCTGCCAGTGTCTGTGTCTTCCATTGTTTGTGTCTCATAGGGTCTTTCATTCTCTGTGTCTCCCAGTGTGTTCCAGTGTTTGTCTCTTCCAGGGTCTTCCCTTCTCTGTGTCTCCCAGTGTCTTCCAGTGTTTGTGTCTCCCAGTGTCTGCCCTTATCAGCGTTTCTCAATGTTCATGTCTTCCAGTGTCTTTCCTTATTTGTGTCTCTCAGTGTTCGTGTCTCCCAGTGTTTTGCCATATTTGTGTCAATTCATGAATCCTAGTGCAGGTGTCTCCCAGTGTCTGTTTATGTCTCCCAGTGTCTATGTCTTCCAGTGTCTTCCCTTGTCTGTATCTCCTAGTCTCCGTTGTCTCCCAGTGTCTCTTCGAGTCTCCCAGTGTCTGTGTCTTCCAGTGCTTGTGTCTCCCAGTGTTTTCCCAGGTTTGTGTCTATCCAGGAATTCTAGTGAAGGTGTCTCCCAGTGTCTGTTTATGTCTCCCAGTGTCTATATCTTCCAGTGTCTTCCCTTGTCTGTATCTCCTATTCTCCTAGTCTTTGTGTCTCCCAGTGTCTGTTCGAGCCTCTCAGTGTCTGTGTCTTCCAGTGTTTGTGTCTCCTAGTGTTTTTCGAGGTTTGTGTCTATCCAGAAATCCCAGTATAGGTGTCTCCCAGTGGCTGTGTATTACAGTATTCATGTCTTTAAGGGTCTTCCTCTTTGTATGTCTCCCAATGTTTGTGTCTCCCAGTGTCTCCCTCTGTCCATAAATCCCAGTCTTTGTGTCTCCCAGTGTCTCTTCGTGTCTCCCATTGTATGTGTTTTCTAGTGTTTGTGTCTCCCAGGGTCTTCCCTTCTCTGTGTCTCCCAGTGTTTTCCCATGTTTGTGTCTGTCCATGAACGCTAGTATAGGTATCTCCCTGTGTCTTTCAGTATTCACGTCTCTTAGTGTCTTCTCATGTCTGTGTTTCCTAGTGCCTGTATCTCCCAGTCCCTCAGTGTTCATGTCTCCCAGGGTCTTCCCTTGACTGTATCTCCCAGTCTTTGTGTCTTCCAGTGTCTGTTCACGTTTCTCAGTGTCTGTCTCTCTCAGTGTTCATGTCTCTCAGGGTCTTCCCTTGTCTGTATCTCCCAGTCTTCAAGTCTCCCAGTGTCTGTGTCTTCAAGTGTTTGTGTTTGCCAGTGTCTGTGTCTTCCAGTGTTTGTGTCTCCCAGGGTCTTCCTTTCTCTGTGTCTTCCAGTGTTTGTGTCTCCCAGTGTCTGCCCTAATCTGTGTCTCTCAGTGTTCATGTCTCCCAGTGTCTTTCCTTATCTGTGTCTCTCAGTGTTCGTGCCTCTCAGGGTCTTCCCTCGTCTGTGTCTATCCATAAATTCTAGGGTCGGTGTTTCCCCGTGTCTGTTAGTGTCTCTCAGGGTCTTCCCTTGTCTGTGTCTCCCACTGTTTGTGTCTCCCAGTGTGTTCTCATGTTTGTGTCTATCCATGAATCCTAGTATAGGTATCTCCCAGTATCTTCCCCCCAAACAGAATTCACAAATATTTGCTGGACTGGAACTTTCTTTGGGCGCAGCAGGTGCAGTGACACCGGGGCCCAAAGGTCTGAAGGACCCACTGAACCCAGATTATTGCTATATTTCACAATTAAACAGTGACCAGGGGACCCATTTTTTCATTGTACCGGCCCCTTGACACACTGACTACGGCAGTACTTAAGTGCATGGTAAAGCTTTTCCACAGTCTTCAGATCTGCATAAATGCACATCTCTGTGACTGTGCTGTGTGATGTGTTACGTATCTTTGAGATGCTCACAGGCATTGCCTGATTGTCTACAACGAAGGGTGGGGGTCATGACCTCTAGGGGATATGGGCACTTCTCTTTATAGTTACAGGAAGTTATTTCTTTGAGTATTTGGATCCGAAGTCCCCTCTCCTCTCTCACTATTGCCTGATTTTCGACAGGGGCATTCTGAAATGACGTGCGATGCTGCAGGTAGTTCAATCCAATTAGCAAACAGCGTGGGTAGTTTTGTGTTTCCTGTCACACACCCAGGCATACCTCTCCCTACATGAAAAGTGTTGTCTTGCACTGATTGATGGTGTCTCAGATGGAGTGGGCTGCTTGGCAGTCATGACATTATATTTCTAAGAGGTGTCTGTCCCTGTGTGAACTCGCCCTCCAGGTGATTGAAATCAATAAATCTACAAGCCTTAGTGCTGGAAACAGAAATAAGCAAAAGCCTTAATCTGTGAGATCCAATGCACACGCTGAGCACTTACTGTCCAGAGGTTTCAAGCACTTTCTTCCCACTCATCATTTACATCCCTAGATCTGACCTCACGCTGTGTGTATCAGGCACAAGGACCAGGAGAACAATGTGAAATTGTCTCATTCTGGGACCTCGTCGCCCAATGCTGTACAGGCTAATAGCCTACATTGGATAACATCTCTGTTTCTAGTCCTACCTCGGAACAGGTGGACACAATACATAGATAGTGAATTTTGGGAGGCAAAAGTACATGTGCACAAGGTCACCCAAGGGGCATCTTGGCACTGAATAAAATGTGTTTGTTGGTACCTGACTCAGTGGTGCTAGGTTTAGTGACTATGGAAGGATGAAAGGATGAGTAGACCCATCGGGATTAAAACCTGCGTCCGTGAGGTCAAATACAGATTCCTGGCATGAATTCACTGAGCTCCAGACCCTGCAATGTAGGCCATGTCTAACAGATACACACACCGATAGGCCACAGGGCTGGTGCTGGCCTGATGGAAAGAACAGTCAAGACATTCCATTCTGGCTGCTCCACTTCCAGCCCTTACTTAATTCTGGGGGTCTGGAGCACAAACCGACCGCACATCCCTTTGTTTGCTGAATCTTGCTACCGAGGACGATCCCTGTAGAAATCACTATGCATTTTATCCTGAAATTGTGCTTTTTCTTTGCTGAAAAAAAACTATGCGCTGGCAGAAGTAAAGCAGTTTGCTGACACTGACGTAATTCTGCAAGTCAGAGGTCCCTGGAGTGAATGAAATGTTTTGCACAAACCAAAACGCGCTGAGTCCTGGAAGTCAGTCTGAGCCTGCGGGAGGGCAAGATACATTCAAACTACATAGGTAAAATGAGAGCGAGAAAGATGTAACGTACACTGCTAGAAGTAAAGTAGTTTGCTAACGTTTACCTGATTTTGCAACTTGGCCCCTTAATGTATTGAAACATTGCGAAAATGCCATCACGCTCAACACTATAGCGGTTATTCTGCGCCAGAGCAGGTCGCATTGAAAAGACACAGGGCACTTTTAGAGATGACAGGGAGATGGAGAGAAAGAGGGGGTCACGCAAGAGGGATCTCATTCCACGTGCAGCTGGTGTGGGAGGGTGCCCAGGACAGCCTATACTGATGGATTATGTAAGTTACCAAGACACGAGCACAAAAATGACACACAAAGGAAATCCATTTTTCAAGATGATAAGAAATTCAATTACGTTAACTCACAAGACCACATTGAAGCTCTGCCAAGTGTTTCCCATGTTATCTGGAGAGGTACTGGAGCGAGGACAGACAGTTAAGAGCATTCACCCATCGTAACACCAAAGAGTCCAAAGGACTGCTGAAATTTGTGTCTGCAGCTGCTCCCGGCCCCTCTCCCTTATGCCCCCCATGCGGAAGTTAGCCTGGAAAAGCCTTGTAACTATGAATGCAATTTTAATTCTGGTCTCACTCACCGTCTCAGTGCCCCCGGCCCGTCAGCACCGCCTCACCGGCAGTTTACACTGCGCATGATCATTCCAGACTAGCTCTGCCCCACCCTGAGTTTGAAGACTACGAAGCTGCGTGCTGCGCAGCATTTGATTTATTTCATTGGACTGGAGCGCGCGGCGGCGTAGCATTTAAACTACGTCTAAGTCCCTGCTCTCAATGACTACTGGTGGCACAATCTACTGCCTGCATGATTTCGAGTTTCAGTCGGGCCCCCTCAGCACACAGTAGTCGCTGCATTGGTTTGACTACTCAAACAGCATTTGTTAAATAAAACGTTTTTTTAAACTGTCTAAACTGACAGTTTAAAAACGCGTTCTTTTATTTAACAAATGCTGTTTGAGTATGGTCAAACCAATGCAGCAACTACTGTGTGCTGAGGGGGCCCCTCGAGCTCGGGGACCACCCTGCAACGCAGGGGCCTTTGGTACGCCCCTGGCATTAACACATCACTCTGACAAGTGTAAGTGCAACATTAAGTGCTAACAGTCTCACGAATAGCAAAAAGATGGTGGGTATGTCACCTCTGTACAGAGAGGCTGTTTAAGGTGTCACGTATTCGAAATGCCATTTCAGGGTGTCAAATGTAGTATGTAATCGCACTCATCAGCGTATCACATGTGTACAAAAACATGACATGAAGGCTGTCATTGGTGTCCAGAAAAAGACAACAGGGTGTCATTTGGGGTCAAATATGACATTTCAGGTGTCATTTGGGGTCAGATATGAACCACCCTGATGCAGAGATGCACCCTGTGACTCAAGTCCCACAACATGAGCAACATGGACGTAAGGGGGATAACGTCAGGGGTTGTTTGTGCACGTGGGTGTGTCAGAGTGTGACCTGCTCCTTTATAGATGTGGTCCACACTCAGTCACCTCAGAGTTGTGGCGTGCAGCATGTTATGATAATTGGACTGCAGCCATGCTAATCGTCATGCAGTGTCACATGCATTGTCAGTGTGGCTCATGGACCAGCAGCTTTGCTGGGTTCAGCACATGTGCATAGGTTTGTTGTGAGATTAGTGATGTGTGGGGAGGGCCCCCTCTCGGCACATTGTTGACAGGGGCCTACTTGCTGTTTCTATGTGTGCTGCAGTATGCCAAGGAGATCAGGGACATGATCCAGAGTCATTGTGGGTGTGCACTGTGCTATACTTAATTGTGCACGTGTGCCATTGTGCCCATCTCCCCTGTCCCCCCAGTCCCTGGTTGTTACTCACCCTGCTGCTGTTGGGTCAGGTCATGTTGAGCAGTGTCTGGTCCCCCAACTCCTGCCGCCATCTTCCCACTCATGACTATGGACACCATTTCCTCCATCTCATCTAGCTCTTGCTGTGGCTGGACTCCCACTTCCAGGCTGCATTGCTGCTTTCCGGTTGTTAGCAAGTTTCAGCTTGGTTTTGCGCTTCACATCATTCCAGCGCTTCTTGGCACTTCACTCCGACTGCATTCAGCTTGGCCAAGATGGACTGCCATATTGCATTTTTAGTTGCCAATGACACAGTGGCGGTGATGAACAGTTGTTGGTGGTGTTTTATCACCTCCGTAATCAGCATCTTGGTTTCCTGCAGACTGAATCGCGGGTTCCTCTTCTTCTTCTCCTTGCCCTTCTCCTTCCCCGAGGTCTCTGGCTGGTCCTCCGGGGGATTTGTGGGGTTCTGGTTGGTCTCTGTAGTTGCCCCAGCTTCCTCCATGGTGCTTCTCAGTAGTTTGGGTTTTGCTTTCTTTTTTGCAGCTTTTATGGTGATTTTTCCCGGCTGACGTGGAAATTGCAAGCCTGGCGCTGCTTATCACTGATGTTTTTATCGCTGTTGGGCCCATCACATCTTTTTTCATGTTCGGGTTTCCTTTTTTATTTGTGACTCTGTAATTTTAACCCGGACATTTGACGCATTATCGGGAGACTATCGCCTGTTACCGGCGTGTTGAGAATACGCTGTTAATACGGCATTGGTTTCCCGCGATAGACGCCGTTATGTAAAATTTCGGTAACCTAGGTTGGCGATAATTATCGCCCCTTCTTGAGAATATCCCCCATGTTTTCTGACAAACAGCTGCTTATTATTTTAACATGGAAATTGGTGTTCACTTTTCTTTCTCTGTTTGTACAGTTAAAGGACTTTGCAAAGTGAACTATCTGATAATCTGGCTCGGGTACAGGGAGTATGAAAGGAAAGACTGTAGGATGTTAGTTTTTTGCGAACACAAAACAAAATGTAAATGCCTGTAAATAAGCTGCACAAATATTTCAAAATATCAGCAATTAGAAAAGCACAAATGAAGCACATGTTCTTGTAATTCAATATTGTGATGGAAACAAAGATTTTAATAGGATCAAAACAAATCAAGGCTCTTTAATTGGTCAAAGCAGTTTTCCACACATTATCTTTCGTGCGCTGTAGAGTTTCATCACTAAAACTGCATGTCAGTGCAAAGTTTGGGGCCATTTCAATAGAAAATGTGCTGTTGTAAAAGACACGGAGCTACCACACCAAGCTTCAGTAATATATTTGCAACAGTGTACTCCAAAATGAACTAGTGGTTACTGGAGAGGATGTGGCCTAACTGCCGACTTGGGAGCTGGGGAACCAAGTTTGAGTCTCTGCATGGGCTCAATATCCTGTGATTCTAGGACAGTCTCTTTATCTTCCTGTGCCTGCCATGAAATGAATGTGTGCTTGTGTAATGTAACTGATGCTCATGTAAAGCGCTCCAATACCTTCGGGTCGAGTGTGCGCTATATAAAACTGCACACAAAAAAAACAAATACCACTCCCCTGCTGAATGGGCATGGCTCCTTTGCTGCACGTGTTCTCTGTGAAATGCTTGGATTTTTGGCACTTGCTATGACTTCAGTGATGTAACATTGATAGCAGCAGGCAATCTCAAAATTGTTCCTGTACAATACATTGTCCAGCAAGGAAGTATGTCACAAATATGCAAGTAATGTCAATCGCACTCCGCAGGACCTGTTTGACTTGCCTGGATTATATTAGCGCGGCAAAAATCTTGCCATTTGGAGAAAAATCAGCACATGAATGAAGGAAATGTCACAACTTTTGAGAAGGACGTTAACAAGCAACTTCGCACAATAAAAATAAACACACACCCTTGTCGATAAATAACTTGCTCTAGAATTCTTTGTTCTTTGACATTTAATGAGTTTAGACAAGTAATCCAGACAAGTAATCTGATTAACTGTTGTTGGGTTATTTCCAGAATTGTGCAACACCTGCCCTGCAGGCATTACCTTTTCTGGTGCCTCTTGGAAGGCACTGCCGACTTCTAGCAATTGCTTTATTCTTGCTAAGGAGCCGGTGCCATCATGATTCAGTTTGGGCAGGCGATGAGTGGTGCTGTGTGGTTTCAAACAATGTTTGCAGTAAGTGATGGGGAAAGCCCTCCGTGCCACTCATATCAATGCGCTCTCTGTCTTCAAGCTTCCTAAACCCCTGATACTGCTAGAATCAAGTGGCTTTACGTGCCTCTATCTTCCAACTTTGCTTTTTATATTTATCCATCCATCTTTACCCAGACACATAATTATTGGCACATGACACTCGACTACCAGACCAATGACTAGCTATCGTTTTGCCTACTACACAACTATTTAGGGCAAGTTTTATGAATAGGTGGGATAATTCTCAGCCCAATTGCAGCTGGCTGATTTTACTACACCAGGATTTCATTTCCTGGGTAAAACTGCATGAGGCTTGGGCTGCAAGATCTGCCCATCCGGCCTGCTGCCTCACCCATTCCCTCCTGCGTCACGGGGAGCATGAAACTCTCCCACGCTGTCAGCCCACATCCTGACCGGTCCTCTGACACTGGTCCCACCCCTTCCTGAGATCCCGTACCTGTCTGCTCACTCCCATTTACCACTCGCAGGTCGTAAATTGGATAGCTAATCCACACTAAATTGGGAATTCTGTGTGTAATATGATCTAGAAAAAAACTGGTCTGCATTATTATTCCCCATAGTGAGGGACTTTGCTTTGAATCACAAGATTTAGGTGCAAGGATAGTGGCTGGGTTTATTTCCTTTACTCTTGCACAACTATCATTCCACAGAGGTTCTCCAGTTTTCTCACAAATTCGTTACTGACTTTGACGTTCTTTAAAAACCATCAGTGTGTTACCTCTTTGCCTCCCACTACCAAAGTTTAAGACTCTCTGTCTTGGGGCAAAACTATAGTCACCATATGTAGAGCACTTTGCTTATCATATCTCCCCCTTCCTTATTCTTTTCCATTGAATTCAGTACTCACCCTTTTCTTTACAAGATGTCTGGTGCACGTTTCATTGTCTTTGCACTGGTGGCGGCTGGTGCACATTGTAAGTGATACGTTTTTAGGAGCTGGGAAGAATTTCACTAAACAAGCAAGCAAACACAGCAAAACTCCATTTTCCTTGAGGTAATTTGAGGAAAAGTTAGTCCACAGAAATCATTTTGAATATATCTGGTCAGAGTGCCATTTTTACGGCACAATTTTCGAGCAAATTTGCTAAAAAGCAGCACGTTACACCGAAAGCTTCGAAAAAAAACTATTGAAATATATAATTTCAACGTATGCCTGATCTTTCCTAAGGGGCGCTTGGAGAGTTCACACACCAAAAACCTGGGTTATAAATTGTGCCTAATTTCCATACAATTTCCCTAGTGATTGGCTAAAATGTCATAGCTTTTAATGGCAATTTGACCAATCTGAATATTAAATTTAACATGTCTTCCTATCATTTTCCAAGCTGTATGTATCATATTTCCTAACGCCTCCCTTTCATCTCCTTCAAAGGCTCACACAAGTCAGTGTGACTGACTTTAGGGTTCCAGCATTATCTTGCTAATCAAAATTCTACCTTTGGAAAGAAGCAATTCTTGCAGGCCCGCCCTGTCAGTAACACTATGCACATGAGTGTGGAACCAGCTCAGCCACCACTGCTTGTTGACTTTCTCTTGAGCTAGCTCTAAACTGCATTTATTCTTCATGAAATGTAGCCTCCATCTTTGAGCTGGGAGATAAAAATAGACCTGTATAAATTATTTATCATAAGACCCACGTTACACTGAGTGAGTGCAACCCTCTCATGGTGATTTTGATGAAAGGGGGTGCTGCAAGCCTAATTTTCTTTTTTTTTAAACAAAGTCTAATGATGCGTTTTACAGCATAGTTTGTTGGGTAAAGGTCATAGAGTTAGTTTACAGACAATTTTTAAGTGAGGCTAATGTAAATCATGAAGGTGCCTATTACAGCGCTGTGTGCTCTTCATGCAGAGTACTTTTTGATGATGCCTAGGCTAAGGATCCCTGAGTTCACCAGTCAGTCATGAAAGCATCTCTCTATTCCAAGCCTATTATTTTTTTTATTTGTTTCTATGTGGCGAATTTAATCCTGCTAACATCTAGAACTGAGCACACTCTGGATTTGTCCCCCAGAAAGAGATGCAAGCATCCAGATGTGAATTCACATAAGCGCACGAAACAAGAGGAGTTGCGCAAGTGCACAAAACAAGATGGCCGGCACGCTAACCCTCCATAAAGCCCGCAATTACGATGATCGTTTCTGCGATTAAGGCAAGTAATGCCTGCATATTTAATTGTATGGCAGCTCAGCAAGCTAAGCTCTTCATAGTGGTACCTTTTCTGGAGCATTTTATGAAGTTTTGAGGCCGTTTCTACTGAGATTTCCACTGGGCTCTCAGATACAGATCTGCTATAGTTCCTGTCAGAAAGGAGGAGTTAGCTTCAGGAAAGGGCGCAGCTGAGGCTAAGCCACTCCCACAGCTGGTTTTAGCTGCTACACGTTCTTCTTTTGTGGTGACTTTCAGATACTTTTGCTTCTATTTCAAATTTAAACTGGGCTTGATTTCAATACAATTAATGTGCCAAAATGGAAGGAAAAAATGTACATGTTGGGAATAATAAGCGTAAATAAACAACATCTCCACCACCAGCAAAATCATAAATTGTTGATTCTGATGATCCCTATTTATCGACATAGCTGGATGAATTACAGGCTGTTCATTTAAATAATGATACTATTGCATCGGAAGTTTAAAATATTCGCAAAGACATGGCTAGTCTTTCTATGAAAATTTCTGATAACACAATTCAAATTCAGATAATAAATCAAAAATTGACAGTCTGACACCTATTGCAGCAAACATTTTACCAATGAGTAATCTACTATTATATTTAGAAAATCGTAATTGACAATATAATCTACCCATTTTTAATATATCAAAAGAGGTAGAAGGCAATGACTGTAGACAGTATTTAGAGAATTTATTGCCTGGTCCTTTTCATTTAAAGTTCTCAGAGAAATTAAAAAATGACAAGGCACACAGAATTCCCTCTCATCGTAATCCCCATCATGACAAACCGCAACAAAATATTTTAAAATATTTGTGCCACCACCATTTAGTGATGATCAGGAAAGCAGCAAGAGAGATCCCATCTTTGAAGGTAAATGGACATAAAATCTATATCCATCAAGATTTTGATTGTAAAATTGTAAAAATGCACAAAGAATTCACTGAGCTTAGACCACGACTAAGAAGTTTTGGTTTTAAATATGGTCTTTTTGACCCGTTTACTATGAGAATTTAGAAATATGGTTTCTCCAAGCAATTTCAACACCCAGAAGATCTTTGTGCTTTCTTAGAGCAACATTATCCATTTTCCATTGAAACGGATGGGCCTGATAGTTTATTCCTCTGCCATAATTTTTCCTTATAACTTGCCTTTCTTTCTAAGCTTAGCTATGAGGGCATTGTCTAGGCAGGTCATTCTTGTTTATGCGTGTGTGATATTCAGCAGTATTATTAATGTTTCTATGTTGTCTTATTTATGTTTGTCTTTGTCTTTCCTTTTTCTCGTCATTTATTTTTAGACCTACTTTTTATTCTTCTACACATTAGTAAGTTTTTCTTTCCTCCCTACTTTTTAGTTTCGAATATTGATAATATCAATAATATTAAAATTGTTTCTTTAACAGTTAAAGGTTTAAGACATCCTGTTAAGCGTATTAAGGTTTTAGGTTACTTAGCTACACATAAAGCAGACATTTGTTTACTCCAGGAAGTATATATTGATGATACAATTTTAGCTTACATGAAGAAAAAGTGGGTTGGTAGTGTTATTTCTTCCCCTGCAGTTAACAAAAAAATGGCGTTGCTATTCTTTTTGCAAAAATATTGCATCTCCAAATAATGAACAAATGTTCTGGTGCAGATGGTTGTCAAATTATAGTCAAAATTAAAATTGGCAATACAGTTCTTCACTTAATGAATGCAGTGGCGTAGGAAGGGGGTGCGGTGGGTGCAGGCTGCCCTGGGTGTCACCCCTGAGGGGGGTGACAAAATGTCACTGAGGGGGGTGACAAAATGGCAAAATTCCTTTCCCTCAGCTCTCACCTGCCGTTTTCAGTGTGGCACCGTCATGGGGCGGCAATTTGTGGATTCGCCAGCAATCCCTCCCCCCTTCAAGGAGTCCTGCCGCAGGGCGTCAAACGTAGGTACTGCATCGAGCTGTCTCAGGTCTAGCTACACCACTGAATTAATGTATATGGACCGACAAGCTATGACCTAAATTTTCGTCTATTTTTACCTCTGAGGTGCTCAAGTTAGGTAATGTTCCATTTATCATTGGGGGGGATTTTAACCTCATATGTGATCTTTTGTTGGATAGAACATCGCAAACTAAATATCGTCCACCCAAAGCTTTTTTCACTTTAAAGTCTTTTTTTGAAACCATTAAATTAGTAGATATTTGGCATTAACACCACCCAACAGAGAAATATTTAATTTTTTTTTCTAATCCTCATAATTCCTATTCAAGATTAGATTATTTATTTGTTTTCCTTCAATTAATTCATTCAATTTCTGCTCCGCATATCCATAATATAGACATTTCTGATCATGCACTCATTTCAGTTGTTCTACAACTTAGCTCTATTTAACGTGCTCAATACAGATGACATATGAATACACATATTGGCCTTAATGAAAAATAAACCAAAACTCTTGTCAGCAATTCATGATTATTTTACTTTTAATCAGAATCTCTACATTTATTGTAACTCATTAGGATGCTTTTAAGGCATATATTACAGGGGTAACCATTTCTCTTTTGGACATGAAAGCATATCATGTAACTCTGAAATCAATGGGGCAACCAAGCTGGGGGCAGAGGAGACATCTGAAGTGCCATTGTCTGAGCCAGTTCACTCAAGGGGATTCGCCAGCAATCCCTCCCCCCTTCAAGGAGTCCTGCCGCGGGGCGTCAAACGCAGGTACTGCATCGAGCTATCTCAGGTCTAGCTACACCACTGAATTAATGTATATGGACCGACAAGCTATGACCTAAATTTTCATCTCTTTTTACCTCTGAGGTGCTCAAGTTAGGTAATGTTCCACTTATCATTGGGGGGATTTTAACCTCAAATGTGATCTTTTATTGGATAGAACATCGCAAACTAAATATCATCCACCAAAAGCTTTTTTCACTTTAAAGTCTTTTTTTGAAACCATTAAACTAGTAGATATTTGGCATTAACACCACCCAACAGAGAAATATTTTAATTTTTTTACTAATCCTCATAATTCCTATTCAAGATTAGATTATTTATTTGTTTTCCTTCAATTAATTCATTCAATTTCTGCTGCTAACAGGTTCAGTATTACAGGGACATTATGGGTAGCCAAGTAAAAGCCTCATCATACCTTGAGTGTGGCGCTGAGCCAACGAAATGAAGCCGTGAGGGGGATATTCTGTGTAAAAGTGATATAGTCACAATTAGGTGGGTAGTATCTTTCATTTTACCATTTGCAATATTTCCACTGTAGATTAAGATTCCACTACCGGGCAAGACATGTTCAAGGTGGAATTATGATCAATGTATTTGATTGCCCGTTACCAAAACAATTGCAAAATGTCTGAAGTGAAATATTGCACATAACCCATTCCATTTTTTGCCTACCAGTATATTTATGCTGCAATGACTGATTCTATATTTTGGCAAGTGAATGAGGAGTATGCTCCTGTACCGTTTGAAAATGCTAAATACATGTTTTAGTTTTAAACAAAATGTGTTAGTGAGTTCTGTTCCTGAATTGTGAGCCACGTCCTACAATGTCCAGGCTTGTTACTCTGGTTGTGAAAGGGCAGAGGTGAGCAGGGAGGAAGAGCTATGTGATGGGCAGTGAGAAGTAAACGGCGGGCAGGTAGGTGTTCAGTGCGCAGAGAAATTAGTTTTTAGTTGGTGGGAAGGAGGCAGCCTGTTATCAGCGATTGACTAGACAGTGGAACATTGTGGAGGGCAGAGGGAGAAAATACATTTTGAGAACTTCATGGGTCAAGTGTGGAGGGTGCAGTGGGGGTGGTGCTCTGGAGGCTAGTGAGATGTAGCACATGAGTGGGTAATGAAGCGTCCTGTGGTAGACAGTACGGGGCTGCTCTACGGAGTGACAAGAAGGAGGCTGTGGTCAGACATGTATAGTGACAGGGTGTCCTGTTGTGGGCATTGAAGGGAGACCAAAGATGGTCAGTGAGCGGGTCTCATCCAATGCTTAATTTTTGCCAGAGGCTGCAGATGTTGGGCACCAGGAGTCATTTCTGTAGACTGGGACTTATTTTTCATCGTTAGATTTTAACCCAGAGCAAAAGAAAGGCAGCAATTGGAGAAAGAAGGAAGTGAATGTTAGGAAAACAGTGACAAAATCAGAAAGAAGACGTAAACAAGCATTGGTATAGCCAATAGGTCTCGCCTTTGGGACCTTATAAGTGTTTAGCCATGCTACAGTTGATGTTGTTGCACTAAGGATTTTGTACTGCATAACTAAATACTTATAGGGTTCCAAAGGCAAGACCTATTGGCTATGCCAATGCTTGTTTTCTAAAGCAGGAGGGGCAGCACCACCCCCTCTCCGTCCCAAAAAAGGGACATAAAGATGGGATCAAAAAATGCGTAGGATGTCTTCTCAACATCCTGAACTCTGGGATTCTTCAATACTTAGCACTTAAAATAAGCATACATTGATTAATATGTTAATGATCATGCCAGTGTCATGTGTATGCTAGTGGTCTGTGAATGCTCTATGGAGGGGTAACGCATAACTGATAGATTCAGAGAGGATCAATATCCTGAGTCTTGCTCACCTGAACTGAACATCTAGCAAGAAAAAAGCTTAGAATTTAAGCCGAAATACCCGTTTGTCCTAAAACAGTCATAATAACGATGTAAAGAAATGCTGAAGAGGTGGCGATTCTACCAACATTAACTTTTGTTATAGGTATAGGCAGCGTTCGCACAAAGTTGTATTTGAAATGTTACCTTTGTATATATGTATGCAATTTATGTAAAGGGCACAGAAATCGACAATAATGCAGGTCCATGAACTATATTAGATCTAACGGTTGCGGATACTTTGAGGTCAGGGGAGAGAACAAAAATGCAATAACAGCAAAGGTATTGGGGGGGGGCAGAAGGGAGGTGGCAGTGTTCACTGGAGGCACTGTATATACTAGATATGGTGTACTCATAGAGGCACTGACGCTGCACAAGTGAAAACGAAATGAGGCCCAGTCCTGCATGATACAGACACCACACTTGCAAGTCTGTGGGAAACCTAGAACTGGTGAGGTGCAAACAAAGGTGTTGGGGTGCCGCGTAAACAAATTTTAGAAAACACCTTTCTTCCAAACCACAAATTCAGAGCAGTGCAGGCGCGCAACACCCATTGGACTCAGAGGGCTTAACCCCCCCCCCCCCCTCCCCCGTCGTGTGTGGCAGCCCGGGATGAGACACCTTCCCGGGCAAAAAAGCAGCCGCACCGAGCACTTCACAGGTCTTCAAAAGACCATTTGCATGTTAATGAGGCCTTGCTGTTGTTTCACCCCTTCTAAGAGCCCCTGCAGCTCCACTCTGCCTATTGCTTAAAGTTCAGCCCCCCCCGAAATTTTTGCTCAGCCCCCCCCCCCGAAATTTGGCTCTAGTTGCGCCTCTGGAGCAGTGACAGCCCAGAAACAAATCCTGCTATAGGGAGGCCACTGCGGCCTGGAACTCACTACCTCCCAACCTCAAAACATTGACTCCAACCAAGCTCTCCCTTCCATAAGCAGCTCAAATGTCCAGACAATTCGTAGACTAAACATCGAACTGTTGCTAGAAACTGTTTTTATAACTCTTAGCTCTGATAAAATGCAAGTTTTTTTGATTTGTTGTCGAAGTAATCCCAAAGTTTTATCCTATGTTTCAGATGTTAAGCACTCTCATACAAAAAGCTCCAGACCTGCTATATAAATGAACAAATAACCAAAACAGAACTATTACTAAAATAAACGTCACAGTCTGCTGAGGTACACTAGGAATGTTGGTAAAACACTGCGGTCTAACTAAGAACACCTGTAGGAGGAAGCCGTTTGATTAAGGGGAAAGGAGATGGGTAGTAAGAGATGGAAGGACAGGTCACGGCAAAAAGGGAGATGTTCTGGGCCATGATCATTTCGGGTCCAAACAGACAAATGTACTGTAGTACATTGCCATCATCTGCATGCCTTAAAGCGCTTTCGGAACCCGGGCATCCACTACACGCGACGCCATTCCTTTAGCATTTCATAAGTCTAGCCTTTACAGCATGAGCATTGCATTCTGAGAGAGAAAGGCCCCCTCATGTGGTAGGTCCAAGACTGCTGCGAAACCATCCTCCATTTACATCCGTGGTGATGTGTGACACAAGAAAAGAGGCAAAACATGGTGGTCTCTTCTGCATACTGAATTTTAGTATTTCTACCTTTTAACAGATCTCATGATTAGTATGCACAAACTTTACTTGTGCTACCTCCTTGGTTGATGAAGATGAAAGTCCACAAGTTTAAACTTTTAATAAACTCCCCAGACAAAGCCTAGCTTGAAGACAAAGTGTCCATACCAATTGCCTCGTTGCACATCGCCTGGCGATCAACCCCAGGCCACTTGCCACACAGAAGGTAAGGTAGGGATGCCTCTTTGTAGGGTGCACAAAAGACTTGTGCTCTTTCAAGGGAGGAAAATGTCCCAAAGCGTGCCTCCCCCAACTCACAGTCAGTGGGGCTTCCGCGTAGCAAAGCAGAAGGCCGGGCACAGATGGGTCGCCCACATTGTCATGCTCACAGTTGCGGCCC
The DNA here is from genome assembly GCF_964204655.1 of Triturus cristatus. NCBI lineage: Eukaryota > Metazoa > Chordata > Amphibia > Caudata > Salamandridae > Triturus > Triturus cristatus. The sequence continues at coordinate 626,847,113 of NC_140584.1, read as the reverse complement.
AGCTGCTGGTCTAACGGCTCTCGGCCTCTGCAAATGATTTAAAGTGTCGACAAGGACTGAATGGAGCTGCTGGGACGCGCATAATGACAACACGGAGCAGCTCAATACTTAAGGAAAGCAGAAACGTCTATTGTGTGGCACACTAAATACGTTTGTTGGCTAAAAAAGACTTTCTAGAAGCAAACAGTTGAAAACACCTGACCGACAAGCTGCAAATAGAGGTAAAAAAGTAAAGTAGTTTACATATGGGTGAAAGAAAAGGTTATACAGGGGCCTACCAGACGGGCTCCCTTACAAGAACAAGTGTTTAAGGCGATTTCATACTTAAACTATTGCACGATCAGCAGTGTGCCTTTACAGGTGTGCTTTGCTGCCCATTCCAGCCACACACACGCAGAACACAGTAGCGCTATATTATTGGTTATTTTTAGAGTATTACAGTGACAATAACCAAACAATAGTGATCGACAACCAGTTTAGTACAGTGTAACGAAACACTTAATTGACTACATCGGTATCACATTGCTTCCAAATAAAACAACGCATTTGTTATTCAACAGTTGCACTGGCTTGTTACCAAATATTGCACATAAATTAAAATTCTCCAGCTCATTATATGGCTCCGCCTGCATTACAGGTGACACATGTTATCTTTATTGTTCACACTTAAACAGTTGGAAGCAGGTCCTCGGGTATAAACAAACCTTCAACCTTCGTGGTCCAACCTTCAACCGTTAGTGGCTCAGAGTCAATAATGCGAATGGGGTGTCTGAATAGGAAGTCAATCCACCGTCTCAATTACTTTCCCCATTCTTTGGGGAGGGGGGTAAATGTATGTTGCAATTTCCCATAGGGTGCCATCTACTTGATATATCTCTGCAACCGAATTCCCATCACATACACATTCTGTATCTCAGTCTTTCAGTAGCTCACACTCTGCTAATGCATGCAGTACCCTCAAACATTGCACCAACATGTTGCTCCCTCAGCCCCTGCAGGCTCTCTCACCTGTGGGTGCGCTTGCCAGGATGAGTAGGTCGTAAGCTCCGGAGCAGCATTAGTTGGCAGCGGTGCCGTTGTCCCAGACCACCACCACCTCCTCGGGGCTCTCAAAGTTGCGCACGGTGCCTATGTGCCCCTCGCCGCCATCCTGCTTGCCCCACTTCCAGTCAGGCCCACGGGAGAAACGGGCGCCCACGCCCTCACGATTGGGGGTCTGTGCTCGTACTAGGTCAAAATAGTTTAGTTTGGATAGCCAATACGTCGTGCCCAGTAAAACTTGTCGGTCCCGTGGATTTAAAGGCAGCCCGTTGGCTAGATAAACAAAACGTTCAACATCAGCGTGTAATGCCAGCTTTCAATGTGTTTTACTTCTAAGGGAGCTGTGGCATCAGCAACCAGAAGACAACTTTAACAAGCGCTCGCCAGGCAGCCACGGTTTATTTTTGCATCACGCTTTCAAAAGTGAAAGTGTGATGTAAAAATAAACACGCGGCAGAGCTTGTCTTTATGGGCCTATGTGTTTAAACACATGGCCCCATAAAGATAAGAAATCCTTTGCAACTTGAACGGAAAGCAGGCGAGCACGTCCAATTGGGATGGCAGAAAAAGCCAAAGGGAGGTAACACACACAGCTCTTTTCCAATGGCTGGCCACCATTTAGCATAAATGGTGGTCAGCCATTGGAAAAGAGCCAATGGAAAAGAGGGGTGGGTGTTAAAGCCCTTTACTGAAAGTCCTCAAAAACGTTAAATCTCGCCAAACGAGCTGCGCATGTGCGCAGCAATGCTAGGCGAGACCTAAACAGGAACCAGCTATAAGAGACAAGAAGTGAAGGGTGGTGGGACAAAAAGAGGCATGAAGTCTATTTGAGTGTAGGTAGCCTTAGTATTTGGTACTGTATATCAGTGTAGGTATCTGGCAGTTGGTTGTTGAGGGCTCATAAAAAACCTATGGACTACTGCACTTGCTTTTTTTATTTTTGCTAATTAGTGTACTAACACGCAAGTCTAAAATCATCTTAATCAAAACAAAGCATTCAACATGTTGTCAATCTTTGATTAGTTCAGAAAAGTTAAGGCGCTATAGTTACTAAAGCTTTGAAATTGTATATCTTCCATCCTACTAATTTGTCGTTTTGGTGTCAACTAAGTTATTCCGTTTTCCAGATTTTTCTTGTGCTGTGCTTTCGCTTTATTACTGTTTAAATACTGCATAAATACTTTACACATTGCTTCTAAGTTAAGCCTGACTGATTTTGTGTCAAGCTACCAGAGGGATAAGCACAGGTTAATTTAGTACCTTTTGCGGTTCACCCTGAAAGGGTTTGTGGTTGTTGGTGGTTAATACCCCCCTCATCCAATAACTCAATTTCTCAGAAAGACACCTGGGGCTGTATTATACCGGGAGGGGGGGTGCAGCAGGTATTTGCACCCGCTTTTTGTGCCTCCTGGGCACAATAGTGTTACAGAAGGGACCTCAGACGCTTGTGCAGCCCCTTCTGTAATACTGGTAGAGCTGATCCACATGTAGCGCCAGCGCAATCATGTGATTGCATTCTTCGATTTGCATGGGGGCATGGTCCCATGCCAATAAAAGAAAGAATCACTTCGCCAAATAAGGTGCCACACTGCCAGTCTGACACCTGAAGGCATCCCTCTAAAGGTGGACCCACCTGCCATTCCCTTGCAGGTGAGTGCAGTCGCTCACTGCACCTGCCTGCAGGGGGATCTTTGACCTCTCTGTAAAGTGCAGGAGCGTTGTTGCCTGCACAGAGAAACACAGATTGGCTTTAAAGAAACCGCTCCCTAATTCACTGAATGCACTGCTCTCAGGGCAGCATGAGTTTGCAGCTGCCCTGGGTGCAGCACATTAATTGTAAGAGGACACACCGCCCCTGCTTTTATCTGGCGCACCTTTTGAAAGGTATGCTGTAGCACAAACAGGGAAAGTACACCTGTGCGTAATACAGCCCCTGGCTGTTGATGAACTTCTGGATTATTTCCTGGCTCTTACATAGTGGCTCCAGCCATCATTCTGAAGGAATTAACTAAGGAGTTGGGCAAATGACTACATTGGTTTGAATCATTACTGAGCAACTCGGCCCCTACACTACATAAATGTTGGCCTTTTATATCAGTACCTATAGCAACAGATTAGGAGGGTTTTCAAGGAAGTTCTTGTTGTTTAAAATGTATTCATTTTGAGTGAGTTATGAACTCAGAATTCCTTTAAGCAAGGAACTGATACATGTGACTTACAGTAGGTCAAATTACATTTTGCTATTCATTCAAAATGTATGTGTGTGATACTATTTATTATCTGTGTTGGTTTCAAGAAGTCAGGTACTGCTTCTGATCACTAATAGCATTACATGCTCACAAGTCTCACACCGCATATCCCAGGTGTTCGATCATTTGGCTTTGACTCCTTTAGGGGAAGCCAAAAGAGCTTTATGCCTTGGAGGATCCCACACTTGAGTGAGATACAGAGGGGAATATTTATGGCATTCGTGGAGAAGGGAAGCCCAGCAAGTCATATGGCTGCACTGTCCTGCATCACAGGGAACAGGCTAGAATGCATTGTTTTTATCCAATAAAGCCTTTGCGCTGGTGTCGTTTTGGCAGCCTAGCGCCAATGCAGGCACTCTTGCACCAGTGCCTGTGTTGTAGGCAGGATTTTTGTTGTGCAGGAATTGGGCACTTTCCTACACAATAACAATCCTGAGCGGCGTTTTCCTCTTTCTATGAGTGCTGCAAAATACAGCACACTTAGAAAGAGGGAAAAAGAGGAGAAATAAAGATATTTCTCATTGTTACGCCTCTCCTAGGGAGGTGTATCTTTTAGGCTCATTCCCAAGTTTAAAAACATGGATGTTGCTTGGGAACAACCATGGAAATGCCTCCCTAGCACAGAGTAATGCAGCGCAGTGATTTGTGATGCGTTACATTACTCGAGATTTATGTAGTCACGCAGGGTGGCCTTGCATGGCTTTAAAAAATCTCATTTCACATTTTCGTCGCTCTTGCACCATGTAGCATGGTGCAGGAGTGACACAAAGAGGCTCATTAATATGCCCCAAAGTTTGGACTTACAAAAAGAAATCATAGCACCACTTCATAATGAGCAACAGAAATTAATGTCAAGTAGGCATGTGACGACAGAGCCCACTCGCTGCTATACAAGCACAAAATAATTTTGTTTCACTGGTAACAGCAACAAAACCGACAACAGTAAGCTTTACACAAACCCAAACCAGCCATACCCTATCCAGCACCTTTATCGGTGGTCTAGTGAAGGGTTGTGTAGGTCAAGCACACAAAGAGTTCCCGGTTCCCACTGTATACAACAGCTCAGTAAATATTGATCGAGCCAAGAATGTATTTGCCTGGGGTCAGACCTCAACTGAACTAGGGGCCGTCCAGGCAGTAGAAAGCTCAAGGAAATTGATTGAACCGGTCAGATCTTAAGGTTCTAGCTGGGAAGGTTTTGAAGGTCCCGAGCTGAAGTCTACAAGGGAGGAAATTTCTTATTGACTGAAGGGGTAGGCAGGGGTTTATCTGCTCACATTCTCCCCAAAACGGCATGTCCTTATTATATATACAGTTTTTATTGGCGTTTCATTGTGAATAAATACAGAAGAATTGCAAAATAAAATAAGCCACTTTCTCGGGTAATTAATTTAAGATCTAAGAACCATTTTGAGTATTGCAATCCAAAAAAGGTTCGGGATCTCAACCTTTATGAGGCTACCATTTACCATTTTTACTGACACCTGCTAAATTCAGGAGTGTAGATAAATTTTGAAGTGAGACATCCAAGTTCCCCATATATTCTCATGCTCATGGGGACAGTCTCTAACCTGGTATATGGGATTGTCAATTATCCTAGACCTCTCCATACCACTAGTTTCACGCCCACTATGGGCCTCTCACCCAGTTCCCAGTTTTCAGCCACATCCATTTTGGCTACAACCATACCTCGATGTGTGAAGGCCTATATAAACGTAGGAGCATCCAGGCTTCTAGACTTCCAGGCCACGCAGCAGACCTAAAATGGTCAATCTCTGTGTCAGAATAACCCTCCATCCTAGCTCTAGAAAGATCACTCCCATAACGTCCGACCAAAATGTTGTATGACTGCCATACCGTATGCAACCTGACTTTAGGGAACAGTGTTGCATATCACAGTCTAGCACGTACATTATTTTACGTTAATTCTCCCTTTCTTGCCAGTAGGCTGTCTCCAGTGGCACAAGATAACTCCAAATAGGAACCATTCCCTGAAGACTAATTCATCAGTAGTTCAGTGAGTTTCTGGATGTGCAAATACAGTCTGAAGATCCCCGCTGTCTCCCAGCCTGGTCCTACCAAAATGATACGGAAATGCATCCATTCAACCTACACAAATACAACAGCCAGGGTTCGTGAAGGGAGGAGCTCTAGGCATCCTAGACATCACTTTGTTGACCTCAGTATTGATTCCAACAATACACCAGCTATTTTATTTTGTCTTACCAAGATGTTCACATTGCATACCATGTCCCATTTTTATGATCCATTTTTACCAAAACATTTTGCTAAAAAAAATTCAAATAAACATAACTAATCCCTTTAATCTTCCGAACCTCTAGAAGTCCTTAGAAGGGCGATTACCAAAACCAACAAAAATACATGACAAAACTTTCTGCAGGGAGGTTTTACCTGTCAATGCTGAACTTAAGGACACGTACTAATGCAGCGATTCTCTGTGAGAAACCCTGAGGTTGGCCAAATGTTTTTGAGACCTTGGATCAAACACTTAGAAGCTTAGGTTATGACTTGTATGCAAGGTGGAAAGTCAACAACCAATAAGTCAAATAACTGCAAATTACAACACAAAAAATAGACCAAATCGTAAAGAAGCAAATTGGCGACTTGAAACAAAGCATTATTTATAAGACAGTCTCATCTTAGTTGAAAGAGTAGCAACTGGAATCTCAGATAATCAAAAGCATCGCTTTGGATGTTTTATAACAACATGAACTTGATGAATACCAAAGAAATAAATACTACAAAGGAAGACAGAGTACATGAAAAAGAAAATAAATAACACCAGTTAGGGAACAATCAGATAATGTAAACCACAGAAATACACTGGCATAGTGATGATTGTGTGCCAAATGTGGAAAGTATTCTAGTAGAGTGGTGTTTCACCAGTTAACACGTGGGCCATAGGTGGCAAAGTAGGGTCATCGCTTGGAATGGAAAGCATACTGTAGAAAAACAAGCAGGGGAGGAGTTGCAAGAAGCAAAAGGTTTCCTCTCATCTTTCGAGCACGTAGATCAAGTCAGTACCAGATGTGCCCTAAAAATTCCCCTTTGACCTGCAGCAAAATTAGATCTACTGCTTTTCTGAATCATATAGGATCTATGTAATGAAACAAACAATGCTGGCAACCCATTATTCCATTCTCGCTCCCATGACAACAAACAAGGATACCCAAGCATCCCCATTCAGTACCTTACTGCAAAGGTGATTATTCCTGCATAGTCTCTGTGCATGTGTGTTACACAAGTTTCAGCAAATCTTTCACTTTTATTGTGTAGTGGCATCTTCCTTATGATGTGACAGCATGTGCAACGGGAGACAAAGGACCTAAATTAGTGAATGACAGACAGTCTATCCATCAGTCAGGACAATGAAGACACATTTTACGTTGCCCCGGTAGAGTAATGACCGCCATACTTAACGATCGTTGCTAGGCATGCGTAGATCTCTGTGTCTTCAACAGAGCTACGCTAGTAGTAGCTCCATTCAATGGACTGAAACTTTGCTGAATGGGTGCATTGTTTAAGGTGTCCTCCTAAGCAGCGTTTTGTGTTCCTCAAAATCAAACTTCCATACTTGGGGCCTCATTTATGTGTTTTTCCCGTAGGGCAGTGCTGCAGGCCTTCCTTCTGCGCTGCCCTATGGCAAAGGAAAAGGGCAGGAATGCACCATATCTATGAGACACAGCACATTCCTGTCCTTTTCCCCTGCGCCATCGCACAATAGGCTGCCCTGTGCTGACGCAGGCACCCTTTCACCATGGTGCAAGGGTGCCTGCTTTGAGAGGATGATTATTTTTTTTGCAGGAAGGGAAACCGTCATGCTCAAAAACAATCACTAGAGCCTTTTTCCTTTCTCTATGTGTGCTGCAGAATGCAGGACTTATAAAGATATTTCTCCTCGTTGTGCCTCCCTTATGCCTCCCCTGGGGAGGCTTACGTTTTTGGCACTGCCTCAGATTTACGATTTCACGTAAATCTGGGGCAGTGTCAAAATGCCATGGATGTTGCTTGGAATGCCCCCAGCAATACCCATTGCACGCCCCTTTAATGCAGAAAACTGTGTTAAAGGGGACGATATTTATGAGGCAGCATTAAGCCCAAAAAAGTGGCTTAGTGCTGCCTCATAAATATGGAGCAGGCTCCGATAGCGCAAGGGGCCTCATAAATGATGCTCTTGGAGTTTATTTCTGAAAAACATAAAAGAAATGTCCCTGACATGCTGGGTGATATATTCACCACAACTCCCTTCAGAGTTTGTAAAATATAAACATTAAAAAAGTGTTGGAAATTGGATTACTGGTGGAGAGGGGTGAAACCCTACGCAAGCAGGAACCACAATTTTTGTCAGGGTGAAACACAAGCAAGCCCCAGATTAACCTGAGTTTAACCCTCTGGTAGTCTGCCACAGTCAGGCTTAAATTGGAGACAATATGTAAAGTATGTATGTAATACTTCAAGTAGTAATACATTGAAAACACAATACAAGACAAATCCCACACCTATTTAGAAAAATAGAGTAAAAATACATAAATTATTTGACACCAATATGACAGAAATCCAATCAGTAAATGGAGATATGCAACTTTAAAGATTTCACGTAAGTAAAACGTATAAAAGGACAAAGCGTCATTCATTGTTATTTGGTGGTGCAAGATGTGGTCACAAGTTCAGGTCAAAGGCAATGGAGAGTGGGCTGGATACAGGGATCAGGTTAGTCAGGCTGAAAGATTTACCTTCTAGGTCAAGCGTGAAGAGTTCCGTTTGCGGTGGACGGGGCGGCAGTGAGACGGCATGCATCCCGGATATCATTGATGTAGCGCGAAGAACAGGCCAGGTGCCTCAGACAGACAGCTGTCACTTTTGCTCAAGGATCCTGTCGGGCGTCGTGGGCAGTCATCCTAGAGCTGCGCGTTTGCTGTCAATGCTCTAGGGTGAAGTGCAGATCTCACGCTGTCAGGTATTGTTGGTGGTCGCTGTAGCATGAAGAGTCGGGTGCACCAGAGCTTCATGTTGGTAGGCTGTGCAGGTGGCAAGATCTTGGCATGAATGGGCCCATTTATGTTTGTGAACAGCCCAAAACTTCAGGAGACCTCAACTGAGGCCACACCAAGGGTCTAGGACCTGAGGGGCACCAATTAGGGTCAGGAACTCACTCCAGAAGAGGCCAGGAAGGCTCAGGTAGGCCCAGCCAGCAGGTCCAGGCAGCAGGTCAGCTGGGCAGTTGCAGGGGAACATCTGAAGCTTATGTCCCCGAAGCACAAAACAGGAGGTTAGCTGGCTGACCCCTGGGGTCACATCAGCATAGGATGAAGGATACAGGTCCAGTCCTTCTCAGCAAGCAGGGAATCAGGCAGGAGAGCAGCAGAGAAGCAGAGTAGCAGAGTCGCAGTTCTTCTGGCAGCAAAGCAGCACAGCAGTCGTTCTGTAGTGTCCACAGGTACAGGAGTGTACAGGAGTGTCTGAGGGTCCAATATGTATATCTGGTGCCCACTTTGAAGTAGGAGAAGTTTCCAGAGAATTCTCTGTAAAGTCCTTGAGGTTCCTGACCTCCCCTGCCCTGGCTCCAAGCTGGCTGCATTTACAATGCACTGGTGACAAGTCCTTTGTGTGAAGGCAGGGCATAGCCTATTCTGTTGCAAGAAGGGCTGTGCCCAGTTCTGCCTCCCCATCCTGTCTGTTGATGGCCCATCCAGGGACACCTAACCTAAGTTTCCTTTGAGGTGCATGCCTGTGCGGCCGCGCAACTCACTTTAACTTCTGCGCACTTATTTATCAGGAGCGCGCACGCTCCTAAAATACAATAAAGCCTGCACACAAGGCAAAGGAGAGGTAGGCAGAGGATGTGCTTTCCATTTTTGCCAGTGTGTTGCCTGAAAGGATTGAGGCTTTCATCCTCCCTACACCATTCCAAAGTATGACTTGTGAAGGTTCGGGAGGGATGGGCATGCAAGGATTCAATCATAGTGATGAATGGCAGGACTGAAGAGTACAATATTGCTAGCGGGAAGCCTCCTTCTTCAGAGATGCACATTTTAAAGATAATCTGTGCAGAAAGGTGTGTCAGCAGGCTCCTTCGTTTACAGTGGAAATTGTGATAAGGTATATCAGCACAGAGGGTGGTCTGCTGAACGGCAGCTATAGGTACACGTTTTCGCCTTTGAAATGCTTATAAGGAGGAACATCAGCAACTGCAGGTAGGAGACCTTTAAATCTAGAGGGAGCAAAACCAAGGCATGTCATTAGGTCCCTTTTTGTCATTTATCAAATTTGTGCTGTATTCATTGCCAGGCACTCACAGTGTTCTGGAAAAAGTGAGACATTGACAAACTAAAGTTAGCAGTGAACTTTTCCCCTTCAAGAGAACATAATATATCTTTCCATGAAAACATAAGGTTGCTGAACGAGGGCCAGGTCCACAACAGTCGTGCTCCTATTTAGCTCCCGAATGCAGCGCTGACATTCATCTGAGGGACGTCTGTACAGGAGTCTTAAAAACCCACTGACCACCTCTCTCACATTCCTACTTGGTGCATGTGCCTTGCAGAATGTTATTCCTCATCTGAGAGTTTACAGCACTCTTCAATTTAATAGATGGAAGGGTGGATTATTGAGCTAAATGCTCGCTGCTGACAAGTGCAGTGGTCCAGAGATGATGAGTTTGATTTCCTGTAGCAGAATCAATCTTGAGTCCTTTTGCGGTAGGTAAACTGAGTACCATAAATCAGTTTATTGTGAAATCGGTCTTTATAGTGCTTAGAAACGGCAGTGGTGGTATGAAATGGTATGTAAAACACATTGTTCATGCAAATGCTCTGTCAATTTGAACATATTACTCTTTGCTGCCTTGCACGACACTGCAGGTATAGAAATACAATAGTCTGCATGAAGTCTTTAACAATTGTGCTTTGTCATTGCTGGGTAAATTCTGATTGAAGGCAGTTGTACTGTTAAAGTTCTGTGAATGTGGACTGGCAACTCTGTGAAATGGATGCACTGTCAAAAATGTGTAGGGGTAGGAGTGTACCATGAAAGTTATTGTATATTTTTTTAATGGGTACAAAAGGTAGATCTGGATGTGACAATGTTGAGTAAGGAGAGGTGTTTGAGTGCAAACTTTAGCCAGCCCTTTGATGGAGGTGCCTGTCAGAGGTGTTCAAATGCATTTCAAAGCTAGCCATGCAGTGTTGGTGGACCGGTGTGAATGAAGACTCAAGCCAGCCTTGTGACGGAGATGCCTGTCAGAAGTGTTCAAATGCCTTTCAAAGCTAGCCATGCAGCGTTGGTGGACCAGTGACACTGAAGACTCAAGCCAGCCCTGTGACGGAGGTGTCTGTCAGTGGTGTTCAAATGCATTTCAAAGCTAGCCAAGCATCGTTGGTGGACCAGTGACACTGAAGACTCAAGCCAGCCCAGTGACGGAGGTGCCTGTCAGTGGTGTTCAAATGCATTTCAAAGCTAGCCATGCAGCGTTGGTGGACCAGTCACACTGAAGACTCAAGCCAGCCCTGTGACAGAGGTGCCTGTCAATGGTGTTCAAATGCATTTCAAAGCTAGCCATGCAGCATTGGTGGACCAGTGACACTGACGACTCAAGCCAGCCCTGTGACGGAGATGCCTGTCAAAGGTGTTCGAATGCATTTCAAAGCTAGCCATGCAGCGTTGGTGGACCAGTCACACTGAAGACTCAAGCCAGCCCTGTGACAGAGGTGCCTGTCAATGGTGTTCAAATGCATTTCAAAGCTAGCCATGCAGCATTGGTGGACCAGTGACACTGACGACTCAAGCCAGCCCTGTGACGGAGATGCCTGTCAAAGGTGTTCAAATGCATTTCAAAGCTAGCCATGCAGCCTTGGTGGACCAGTGACACTGACGACTCAAGCCAGCCCTGTGACGGAGATGCCTGTCAAAGGTGTTCAAATGCATTTCAAGGTTAGCCATGCAGCGTTGGTGGACCAGTTTGAATGAAGACTCAAGCCAGCCCTGTGACGGAGGTGACTCTCAGAGGTGTTCAAGTGCAGTTCAAAGCTCGCCAAGCAGCGTTGGTGGACCAGATTGAATGAAGACTCGAGCCAGCCTTGTGGCAGAGGTGTACGTCAGAGGCGTGTGGATGCAGTTTGAAGGTGGCAATGAGACACGCGGTGTAGCAGTGTGAATGCTGGCTCAAACCAGCTCTGTGACCGAGGTTCATTGTCAGAGCTGAGTGACCGGGTACAGCTTTAAGACTTGGCAGTGGAAATGCAAGTTGCTGACAGGTTTGCCCATAATCTAAAAGTGACTGTGCCTTTAACAATAAACGTAAAAAATGCAAGATTTACCTTTACCAAAAACAAAGCATTTCCTGTCATTCGGGTTCTTCCCGCTCATGACAGGAAGGCCTATAATTTACTTGGGTGCAAACTATCGGATTACAAATGTGCAAGTAATTCTGCTCAGTTTTCCTGCGCAAATTTGGTAAAGTCTAACGTAATTTGTGCAGGGAAAATACTGCATATTCATAATTTGGTAACTCAGTAAGGAGGAAACATGGAATACTATAGCAGCGTCCCCAATTCTGCCCAGCAAAACTCAGAAAGGGTAGATATTCCTGCGATCAGTAGTTACTGCACCGGTGCTATCTGGATTTACCAGATGCAGTATGGCTTCCTAAATTAACAGATAGCTCATAATGAAGCCCTGTAATAGTGGAAATGAATTCCCCAAAATTATAAATAGCGTGTCATTTTGGATGGACACGGACAACGCATTTTAATTGGGAGGATGCTGTGAGACTAAAGGGCATATTATGAAGTACGGCGTTAAAATTATCGCCGTTTTAGCGGCAGAAAACTGCCGCTAAAGCAGCGATAATGGGCTTGATAATATGCCCTTGAGAATTCCAATAGAAGCCCATGTTTCTTGATAATATGCCCCCAAGTACTTAGAAAGTGGACTATGGAGCACCCGGTTCAGGGAGAAGCGTCACATCTCACACGTGTCATATGTGCCAGCACTTGAGCAAGTCTCTTCATTTCCTTAGTCCTTTGATAGATTGAAAGCAATGAGTTAGCTCTTACAGATCACCAAATTGCACCTAAACCATGACAGATAAAAGTATTGAGAGTTTTCTAATGTATTCAGCATTTAGTGTATTTCCTTGACTTTTAGCAAGCCATAGTGGAAAATTGATCCATTTGATACCTGAGCCAGTTAGGCTAGGATACTCCAACAACCAGGGCATATTAGCTAGATTAGAGAATACAAAGGAAGCATCCAGCAGGAAACAGCTACCAAATATACCCGCTAAATACACTTCTCTACCAGTGACCCCAAATACTGGCTTTAGCAATGGTATAGCAGAAACAGCTGCTATTATGGCGAAGGGTAAGCCAGTCCAACTAGCACCAGAGGTACTCTCAAGATTCGTACTCCCTTCTCATCTTCCTCGTAGATGTACTACCTCGCGACGCGCGGAAGAACCTGGTACTCCCCACACTGCCCATATGAAGCGAATCTTTATGATCAATGTTCCTAAATGCAAATATACAATAAGACAAGAGACAGAGGAATGCAGAATCAACAAAACCATCCATTGGATCAGGCACACTAGAAGGTGCAGGTCGATGATAAGGGAGGATATACTACATGCAAAGAGACATGCACAACGCTACAAACCAACAGATACCATTGAATTGACACCAGCTGATGACAGCCTAGTGCACGATCTTATTGCCCTGGAAGTTAGGACTCTTCCCCCGACAACAATGAATATCCAATTCAAGAGGCAGCTGACAACTCATACACACTCATATAATTCTACCCTTAAAACCAATAGGCAAACTCCATTATTCGCTCTAGCAGATATTGACTGACTAAACCATAGCCCTTTATGTATGCCTGTAGATAACAGTGCCGCTTGCATTGTCCCATGCACAGACCTTTTAGAAAATAGGGAAATGTTATTGTTTTCGACCTGTTTAGAGGACTTACACCCCACACACCCCATAGCAACACCTATTGGAGAACCTATAATATGTAGCCAGGACTCTGTTATAACTGATGTCAGGATGTTATCTATTGATGAAGGAAATTACTCTGAATATCCTCCCCACACCCAATTGGAGCCTCCTATAGCTTCCAATTTATTCAAACTAATATCATGGAACATGGCTGGTATGCAAAGCAAATTGAGCTTGCTTCATTGGGTACAGCTGGTGAAATCTCACAGCATTTGTATCCTGCAGGAGACTTGGAGCCTATCCCAACTTTCCTGCCAGGCTATGTGTCGGTTCACCAGCCAGCATTAGCACCTAGAAAAGGTCGCCCATGAGGTGGGATGTTGAGTTGGGTTAACATTGCACTTAATTGTATTATCAAGGGGTTACCTACAAATTCAGGCTGTGAGGTTGAAAGTCGATTCTGGCTACATTTTAGACATCTCTAATGTGTATGCCAGAAGTACTAGAGGGAGAGGTAAATCGGTAGCCCAACAGACCCTAGATGAGCTCCTAGGCAATACACAACCTCCACACCACCTGATTGTTGGAGGCAATTTCAATGTAACTTTTGAGCCACTGGAAGAGGATGATAAACATGAGGTAAATGAGGAGGATACATTTTGGAATGTCCCTCTGCTTAGTTTACCTCCAATTAAGAAATGGTCTCAACCGGCCTTGCAGCTAAATGGGCTGGCCATTGTACATGGATTAAGGGCCGCTAATGGCAGGACCACATCAGATAGAGGAGGCAAACTGACCTTCATAGGTCCAACAGGAACAAGTCGTATAGACTCCATCCTAGTAGACCCTAAGCTGTGGCGTTCACTACTTGATATGACAATACTGAAGCAAAGTGATAGTGACCACAACCCACTCAGTCTGGAGCTAGCCTCCCCTTGGGAGGGGAAGTCAGTGCCCCCAGGAATAACCTGATTACGAAATAAATGTAGGCTACTAGTCATAAGCGCCATCTTAAATGGCCCTTGATCCTAGGGGGTAAATCTAAACCATGCAAAATTAAGCAGGATCTATTGGCACGTTCAAAGGAATTCAAATCCCTTACAGTAGCCGCACGAGATTGGGAGGATTTTAGAAAGCGGCACTTAGTGTTCTTTGAGCTTGCTATATTCTTTGTAGCCAACCCCAAGCACACTAAACATAACATTGGGGATACATACAGGACAAATTCATTGTATACAAGCAAGCAAGTGCAGATCCCTAAGGTACCAACTAGTCAAAGCCATCAAAAATAAAAACATACCCCTAGTAAGAGAATTGCGGAGGCTATATAAATTAGCCATAAAGAAGGCTAAAGCAATTGGGACGAGGACAGGTGGAAGCAAATTGGAGAAGCATGTAAATAGGGGGTTCGCGAGGGTTGTGTGTCGGCCCCCATACTGTTCTCATTATACATAAATCAGGTTGTGGATTTTTCTAGCTAGAACACCAGCCGATGCTCCTTCCCTGGGGAACATGAAGATCACTACACTCCTTTTTGCAGATGACACGCTACTTGTCTCTAAAACTCCCAGTGGACTGCAGACACTATTAAACAATTTTAAAGGGTTTTGTGATGAGAGGGAGCTAGAAATAAATACTAGCAAGATGAAACTAATGATGCTTAACCCACTTAGATCCTTTAGAGGTTGTTTACTTGTTTTACTTTGACTGGAGCCAGATTGGAGCGGGTATGTAGCTTTGAATACTTGGGTGTAAAATTGGCAGAGGGAATGTCCTGGATCCCCACCTGACTAAGACCAATCTAAAGTTTAGACAGATAGTAGGTGCCTTGGGGAAAGAACAATCAGGCTTTTACACAAAACCAGTTGCTCTAGTCCTAGACATCTATAAATCTAAAGAAGTAAACAGTGCTCTCCATGGGGCAGAGTTGTGGGGATTTGAGAAAATGGGTGACCTCACTACACCTGAGAACAGAAACTTGAGGAACCTGGTCTCTCTCCCACAGAGCACACCTTTACTCCCTGTGCAATTTGACTTGGGTGTGAAATCCATAAAAGATTTGGGCAAACTACGTCCCCTTTTGTTCTGGCTGAGACTCTATTCAACTCCCGATCTGCACCCGTATGCCTTAGCCTGGGAGGAAGTATGCACTTTAGACACACATAAGAAGATTGGCTGGATAAGGAACATAAATACCTCACTAAAAACATTAGGATACAAGACTACATGACTTCCCCACGTAAAACCAACTAAAATCTATCTACTGGGACTGGGTATTTGGAAATGAGTTCAGGATTGGCTACATAGGAAGGCTAACAGGGGAATTTCTACATTTTAAACCACAACGATCAATGGAGAACATCCTAGATCTGATACAGATTCCAGCTGATAGGAAGTTCTATATCCAATTTAGATATGGCACTATTCCTTTGAACACATTTAAAAGCTCTTGGTCAGGTAACAAAAGGGCCAGTAAGGGCTGTCCATGTTGCCATGTACCCAAAGAGTCTGCAGGCCATGTCGCCTTTGGTTGCCAAGCATTCTTAGTCCCTAGGAACAGATGGCTTGCTCCCATATGTAAACAACTGGGCACTAGGGATTATAGCGAGGCACTTCGCATTTTAAAAACAGATTAAAGACCCCTCTTTGCTTGTGTGACTTCCAAATACCTAAGCCATATGTGGGGAAACAGGAGGAAGGCAAGATGAAAACCAGATACTGTTCCCATCTGCCCTAGTGTGTTCCCTTAATCCCGGCCAGCCAATAGCAATCTGCATTGTTTTAAAGTATACCAAGTATTGCTACATAGAAACAGCAGGCTTGGGTCACATCGATTTAGTGTTTCTAAAGTTTTTATCCTTTATTCAAATGACTCTTAATGGATATAGTCCCTTTTTTTAACATATTTTACTGCATATGTAAAATTGAATTAAGTGTTAATGTGTCTTTTAGGGATTACAATGAATTATGTCTATTTAACTTGTTATAATCTCTGAACATGCACTTTGGCACTTTTTTCTGTTGAATGGTACTGTAAGAAGCCATGATGGATATTATTTATTTTGAGTCTGGTTCTGACTTTTATCACGCATAGATATAATGATTATGTTTTAAAGAGTTATCCTGACAAAATTAGTGAATGATGAATATATAATTTATGTTTATGCATGTGACACTTTTAAGGTCTGATTGACCGAAATTAAGTTTTTACTATCAAACTGAGCTAGTGCTATATAAAGAAATAAAGTCTTATTTAATGGGCATGGAGCTTAAAAGCAGCATGAGAATCAAAGAGGCTTGAAAATCTAGAAGGAAGTTGTGCTTTTTAGTGTGGCATGAAAATAATTGTGTACAAAAAACCATATTTTGGGAAAATATTTTAGGAAAAGCACCTCAGCATTGTAATATTTGATAGAGGAATAAAAATGCATAGTATGACCACCCTTGTCTTGCTCTCAACCCGACATCCAGCTTACGCTGAAGGAGTTTTGCACATGGCCAGGGGAATCATGTTCACAAAGGGTCTCTTGCCACACAGGCACAAATTTAATTAGAGGGAACATTGGACCTAGCCCATCTATTGTGGGGCTGTCTGGGAGCAATAAACAAAGCCCGACTGTAAACTACACCTGGTCATATGACCCAGGAACAGGCTGAGGCACCAAATAATTAGGGCAGGAAAATGCCAACTTTCTAAAAGTGGGATTTTCAAAATTGTGCATTAAAATCCGACTTTACCATTAAAGAGGATTTTTAATTATAGTTTCTCAGACACCAAACATGAAATGTTTACCTGTTCCTAATCAAAAGTTAGAACTTATCAAATATAATGAGGCCACCTAAAGTTATCCTATTGGAAAGGTAGGCCTTGCAGTAGTGGAAAACAAATTGAAGAGTTTTTCACTACCAGGACACGAAAAACTTAAAAGTACATGTCCCACTTATTAAATACACTGCACCCTGCCCTCTGGCCTGCGTAGGGTGACTTACGTGTACTAAATAGGAAGGTTTAGGCCTGGCAAAAGGTTTAATTTATCAGGTCAAATTGGAAGTTTAAGACTGAACGCATGCTGCAATGAGAGGCCTGAGACATGTTTAAAAGCGCTACTTAAGTGTCTTGCACAATAACTGCTGAAGACCCAGTAGTAGAAGTTAATTTACAGGCCCGAGTATATATGGTACCACTTTACTAGGGACTTTCAAATAAATTAAATGTGCCAATTTGGTGTGAGCCATTTTTACCATGTTTAAAGGAGACAGCACAAGCACTGTAGCACTGGTTAGCAGCGGTAAAGTGCACTGAGTCCTATTTCCATCAAAAACAAGATCAGAAAAAATGAAGGAGAAAGGCAAAGGGTTTGGGGGAAGACCACCCTAAGGCTGACAGGTCTAGCATGCATCTTCCCAATTTATTCATCTCTTTGTGCCCCAATGTAACATTCAATTAAAACGTGTGTATTTGAGTTATAAATAGCAATATTTTTAAACATCTAGCAAATTGTTTTAAACCTCCATCTTCCTCCTTCTGCTGTGGCTCTGGCATGTGCTGAAAAACTCCTTGATCTTTACCCATATGGCAATAAAACAATTGTGTTATTTCCTCTCTTTACTCTATTTGGAACCATAAACAATTAGTACATAGTTAATCAACTGGTTTTCCATGTTTCCCTCAGCATCAGCATACAAATAAAGGATACAAATGTTTTTCAATAAACTATCAATAGACACAAAAGACACAGAAACACATCGGCAAATAAAACAATCACTGGCAATCCCAATAGGTTGGGTGCATAACTGAAAGTGCCTCTATGTCAACTGGTGAGTTTCGGCACTCAATAAGTTATTGTACTTGAACTGTGTCACTTATCTATGCACTCATGATTCGTTCATCTACCCACTGACTTGTTCTTGCATTCAGCCTCTTATGTGCCCATAGTAAAATACATATACAAATTCAACAAGCATATGCAACATAATTTAAAAGAATAAAAGTAGAAAAAAATAAAACATTCCACCACCTAAATGTGGTGGTGTATGCAAACAAAGTTAAACATAGCAGCAGGTGTCAGTCTTGCAATGGTATTGTAAATAGTGAATGTAGGAAAGTGGGTTTTTATGTGGTGTGGTTGTGAGACCGCATCATGAAATAATGTGACAATCTCTATCAAGTCCAGTTAGGTAATTTAATAAAATCTTTAGCTTACTCCTGTGTATCTATGGCACAGAGCAATCAGGCTTAATCAAAGCAACACGATTAAAGCATTTAGAAGCACCAAAACATTAAGTAAGTAAGAAACATGACTCAATAAAGATCTGACACCAATTTATAAAATATGGTATGTATTATTATCTATACATTGTACCCATAATGATAAAAATCTATTGAAGGAAACCAGAGATACGATTTTTAATGTTAAAATAGACCACTGTAGTTCAAACTTTAAAATGCAATAAACTAGTGCAAGAGGCTTAGCAGTTTTGAACCAATGGGCTAGTACAGCAACTAAACCTCCCTTAGACGGGCCATAACGGGTTGGAGCCAGTCACATGGACCACTTAGGTCCAGGAAGACTGTTACCTTTTGGGACCAGCATTCTCAGGGTCTTCTCTGTATTTTTGTTCTTTACCATGGTCCAGCAAAAAAGTGGTCCTGATGCTGGCAATGCAGGATGCTGAGGATGCTAAAGATGTTGAAGATACTGAAGAGATGCAGTGAGTTATCCTGGGGCTAACCTTGGGTCCACAAACGTCCATGGTCATCTCTGGCATAAGGACTCGATCTGCTACAATGTAACAGTGAGGTCTAATGCAGGTCTAGTCGCGGGTGGTTCCTTACAGTTAAGCAAATCTTTCTTGTTGAGGTCCAGGTTCCGCTCTGACTTCAGTCACAGGTCCAAGGTCCTTGGCTGCTTCTCATGACAGTCAAGACTCAGTCTCCCAGCATTGTACAGGCATTGCTGGGCTGCTCATCTCTCAATGATTCAGGCTTCTTTAGCTTTTGTAGCCTGGTGCTTAATAAGTGGCTTGCCACCTAGCCCTAATAGACACTTCTCACAAGGCATGTTGGATTAGCTCCCTCTCCACACACATTGAAGGTAAATCTCTTGGCAGCTGCGGTTCATGATACTTTGCACTCAGGTTTTTATGGGTAGGGAATGCCAATCTTTTTCTTAATTACCCACTCCATGTCATTCTTTACATTCCATAGAATCCATTTGGATCTCCAAGACTAAGAAGCATTACATAGCTTCTGGTTTTGGGCAAAGTGAAAGTAGAGCAAAAAGGCGCTTTGGGATTTCTCGATGCATATGAGACAATACAGAAAGAAGGTAGGAGTGGTGCAATCTATAGTGCCCCTCACACTCGTTTTTTCGCTACGTAGAATGTGTCATTTATACTCAGTCATATTTTCTTTTGATATAGGTCCACAGTGAGGACCCCCTATTTTGTATAATCTTGGAAATTTTGATCCATACCTATCTGCACCAGGTTATATGCAGTAACTATTGAAATCAGGTGTGAGTTCAATGTCTACTTCCACCTAATCCCAGAGCACATTTAATGCTTGGTCTCACACTAAAATTCAGTATCCTTTGTTACACAGGCTGTTCTGAATGTTTCTATTCTTGAATAAGACCCATTGTGATGTGTTGTATGTACACACTCTTTGTTAAGGGCTAGAACATCGACGATAAGAATAGGTGTTCCAATCTAATGTCTTACACACTTATACCTGAGTAATAAGGATATATGTTTGGACATTTCAACTAGTGATGAACGGATGCCCAGCTGAGTTATTTTTTCTGTTTATTGTGTATATGTTGAGTGTCTTGTTTATTGGATTATGTCTTATGTAATGCACAATGTATATGGCACTTATTTATGTAATTATATATGTTGTATAACAGTCCTGTTTCTTCGGTTCATGACTTATGGGTTCATGCACGACATATGAATGTAAATACACTTTGCACAGGTTACTATTTAGTGTCAGTCTCATACTTTCGTTATTCATTTTTCACCATTGATTGGTTTTCGTCGTTTATCCGGATAAATCTAACTTTTCAAGAAATTGCGCATTTCTCAACAGAATCCACTGTTGGCATATATGCTCCCCGAGCGTGGCATCGCACTTAAAATCTCTCTACTATGGTACTGAACAGCATACACAAGATTTATAGGGTACTCATTATGACAATAGATGTACTCCTACTCCATTGAAAAAGTAGGCCAATATTTCTTTGCTTAAAAGACCAAAAGTGGTGTACGGTGCTTACTTCCAATTCTTAGCATGGCCTAGAGCTTTCTGATTTATTATAATTAAACATTTTCAGCCTTGTGTGCTTCAAACAAACAAGTTAAATAAATGTAATAAAATGATCAGAGGTTTTCAGATTCTACTCCAGGATTTAATTTTCATTTCAATGCATATGAATTCCACTGCATTCACTGTTTTTTCTTACACAGGGTCTTAACCAAAGCTCTTTATCATAGATCAATAAATGGCTGAAAAAATCCTGCACCATAAAAGATAATATAACGTTGTTTTATGTGGGTCTGAAAAATTACTATAATAGTAGCAAATGAATGAGTAAATGGCAAGTGCCCGAGCTATCTGGAAGATAGACTACGCCCCTACAAACAGTCACGCACACTGCGCTCTAACGCCCAAAACCTGCTACAGTCTTTCCACTTTAGGAAAGCTCGCCTGGGTGGTAGAACCTTCTCGGTTAGAGCAGCCACATTGTGGAACTCCCTGCCAGGCCACCTTCGCCTGGCGAACACAGAACTTGGTTTCCGGAAGGCCCTGAAGACCTGGCTGTTCAAGTCAGATTAATACACTAGAGGTGGCTCTCGTCCTCTTTGCTTGCTGCTATTGCCTGATGTTTTCAGCGCCGGGACGACCCGGCTTGAGGTAGCTGTCGCGCTTTGTAATCTTCTGTATTATTAAATGTTCAGATAAATGCAGAATACGAGAGGAGAAATGAAGAACAGTTCCGAAATTCTGGTGTGTTGTATGAGAGCAAAAGAGGCCACGCGGAGAAGTGTCACAGAGGAAGAGTGGATGGAAATGGTGAATATGTAAAGAGTCAGAATTTATGAAAGATAGTTAGGAGATCACACTTCAAGAAAATACAGAGAGGGGAATGATAGTAGGAAAACTACATCCCTACGCAAAGAGAAAGGAAAGGACTTTGACAAATGTTTTCTAAACGTAGCAACGGATGCATATGTTGACAAAATTGGACAATAGATGGGGATAATGAGGGTGATATCTTGAGCTTTCTTAGGTAAAGATGTGGTGCCAGCAAAGCATTGTGAAAATATCGCCTGACAACAACATTGTGCCGCAAATATGATCAACAAAATATTGCTGCATTGGATTTGATAATAGCAAATCTACACCCACTGGGACAGGATTTTTTCAAATCATATTTAGGATACAATGTGTAGGTCTATTTATTTCTGTATATGGTAGTTTGACATACAGCCAGTTGAAAGTATGGACAGGGGACGATCTAGTTAATATTCACAAATTGGAAAAGGCAGATATGGGGAACTGATGAAATGTGAGAAGCAAAGTCCAGAAGGCATGAGATGAGCCACAGTAGACACCACATTGTTTGCTGAAATAGAGACAGTGATTAAGGAGGGAGGGAAGATTATGGCCTGAGGAGGAGAGGCAAATGGTTGAGAAATAATTAAAAAGACCACGGATCATGTTTAAAAAAGTTTAGGTGCAGCGAATGTGAAGAAATTCAAGAGTTTATGATAGAAAGCAGCCGTATAGATGGCTTTAAAGGGACTATAACAAAAGATTTGGGAGTTGTTTACCAAGAAACTGCTTGAAAGCCTGCAGCAAGGGATAATAGCATCTCACAGGTAATTAGTTTATATTAAAAAGAGAGGGAGAAAAAAAGGTAGGAAGAAAAACAAAAGAGGGTTTTCCGAGAAACACGAAGGGTAGAGTTTGGTATGGATGATAGGGTGAGTCCAATGACTAGAAAAATGAGCTTGAAGAAGGGTCTGGTGTGACCAGAGATTAGGAGGAGGTTTATGACTGCAATAAGTGCGGTTTCAGCAGAAAGACCTTCTCGAGCCAATGACTGGATGAGGGGAAAGAGAGACGAGCTCAAACAATGACCCTGTCTAAATATGAACGTACCGCCCAAAGAGTTGGGAAAGAAAATAGTTTAAAGTGATGGGGCAGAAATTGGCAGTGTGAGAAGAGCCCAAGCATTCTTCACTTGAAATAGGTAGAATAGCTTCTTAGTGGAAAATAATGTATTTAGTGTCCGAATGCCAATCAAAAGTTCAAGAGAAGAGAAATATGAGTACGGTGAGGGTTCCACTAGTATAAGAGTGACTGGGAAACAGAGCCAAGGTAGAAACTACAGGGTATTCTTGGTACAGACCGTAATAAACGTTTCATTTAGAGATGGAAGCAGCTGTGGAGTATGACTGGTCAACAACAGAGTGGGGTGAGTGAGAAGATGGGCTGCAAGAAGAGGTAAAGCAGTTTTGTAAGTGAAATAGTTAACGATGCCCAAAGCAGCAAGGCAAGAGAGAAAAAAGCGATAACAAACATTTGCAAAGCCAAGAGGTCTCGCCTTTGAGACCTATTGGCTTTACCAATGGTTGTCAACCGCGCAGACCAGCATCCCTGATGCTGTGCAGCATGGCTAAATAAAAACAAATCCGAAGATGCTACTAGCTACATAATGTTTTAGGCAAAGCACCACACATGCACATACTTACAAAGTGATGTAGCCATTTTTTTCTTTTTATTTGCCTATCAAGCTGGATCCTCAAATAACAGCCTGAAGGGGTAAGACGAAGGACATGGGTGGGGCAACACAGAGGTCATGGGTGAGGAGAAGCAATGTGGGGTGGCGAGGAGAAGCAATGAGCGACAGAAAAGAAGTACACGGGGGAAGCAATACAGAGGGCAAGAGGACAGAAGCAACACAGAAGCCACTGGTAACGAGGAGAAACAACAGGCAACAGAGAAAGAGTGAGTGGGTAAGTAAAGCAACACAGAGGGTGGGGCAATGGAAGAGACACGAAGAGTGGAAGCAGGGAAGAGAAGCAATAGGCAGGAGAGCAACATGGAGCAGGCGACGCAGAAGTACATGGGTGAGAAAGCAACAGGGGAACACATGAGAGCAAGTGCAACATGGAGGAGGCAGGAAGAAGGATACAGGTGAGAGGCAGGAAGAGAGAAGTACATGAGGGGACAGCTGGAAAACACATGCACTCTTGCGGAGTGCTTAACTAAGAACAAAGTAGTGCTTGTAAAGAAGCAGTGGAAGCATAGCAGCTAGCCAATTAAAAGATATGGTTAAGAGCCTATGCTCCATGGGAGGGGCAAATTTAAGATTGACCAGCTAGGACACAATTAAGAAACAGACAAATGAGAGTGATGAGAAAGGCAAACAATGGTAAGCAATGGGCAGGATGCAAAACTGTGCTGCCTGGGTTGACCTAAAAAGGAGAAGGGAAAAGTAGTTCAGTAAGGGGCAGACACTAGTAAAAAACTATTGAACATTTCTATTGTTGACCCCACCACAGCAATGACTGCTGGCCTGAGAGGGCTATATTGCGCACTCCACCATCAACTGCTGAGGGCTGGGCTGACTGGCTGGGGCGGCCTGCTAAAAATGTTTCTCATATCTCCCAAACAACATTTAAACAGGACAGACCTCTGTTCATTTCCGTGTTGTCCCCTGCTATTCTGCACAAATCAGCTCTGCTTAACCCTATCCCATTCTATCAACAATACAGACACTAACATTGACTCTTAAGCCCAGGATTACTTTGTACCGGGTTTGCATCACAAAAATGATGGGATTCACTTTCAAATGCAAATCATGATCCATATTGGAAAATTGCCTAAAGTGATGCAAGTAACGATATGTGCTAGGGGGCATTCCATGAGTGGTACATGGGCATTTCCATGCAGTCATGTTGGATTTTGATGCAAATATTTACCTACACACATTTGTAGACAGGGATTTGTATCAAAAAAGTAAACATCCTGGAGACAGGCTATTAGAAATGGTCCTTTCTGAAGGAGCACCCTCAAGTGTTTTGCCTCTCTCCTGCTAAATTCTTTTTGTTAGCCTTAGGACTCTGTGCACTTTACCACTGCTAACCAGTGCTAAAGTGCTTGTGCTCTCTTCCTAAAACATGGTTTCATTGACTTATCCACAGTTGGCATATTTAATTACCTAAAAGTCCCTAGTAGAGTGCATTACATGTGCCCAGGGCCTGTAAGTTAAATGCTGCAGCACTGATTGTGCCATCTACTAAAGTAGCACTTTAAACATGTCTCAGGCCTACCACTGCAGAGCCTGTGCATGCGGTTTACACTGCCACGTTGACTTAAACAACCCCCTTTTATTACATATACGTCACCCCTAAAGTAGGCCCTACATAGCCGATAGGGCAGGGTGCGGTGTAATCAAAAAGTAGGACGTGTACTTTTAAGTTTTGCATGTCCTGGTAGTGCAAAATACCTCTTTTTCACTACTGGGGGACCCATCCCTCCTATAGATTAACATTAGAAAATCCTTAATACACGTATAAGCTGTTATTCCTGATTGAGAAGGAGTAGGTCTATCATGTTTCATATAATTGGAATGGCAGTGATAAATCATCTTTACCGGTAAAGATGAATTTATCACTTCCTTTTTAAAAATGGCAATTTTAGAAAGATGTCTTTTTTCTGCTCTTGGACCTGTGTGGAACTTAGATGTGACTGAGTGCCCATCCACATCCTGATGCGTCATCCTGGGCAGGATGGGAGGGAGAAGCTGACACACCTGATTAGACTGGCTCTTGTGCCCACACAAACTGTAGTGAGTAGTGAGTCTGTAGCCACAGCTGGGAGGGACAACCTCTGTGTATTTCAAAGCCTCTCTTTGAAGTCACCTTCACTTCAAAGGCACATCTGGGTATAAGTATGTAGTGGGCCTCTCTGGCACTACCAACTCAGTGCACTACATGTAAAGAACTCTACCAGGAGGAAGGACTGCTGTGCTGCTGCTAGGACTATAACTCTGCTGTACTGCTGCTCTAGAAAAACTGTTTTTCTGCTGTGTTGCCCTGCTGCCTGCTACCCTCAGCCCTGATGAAGAAGGACTTGCCCCATCTCACTTGAACCCAGAGTGACTCCAAAGGCATGCTGGCTTGCCCCCTATTCTAAGTCTCAGGTACATCATAGATGTAAAATCATCCTGCAACAGCACATAGACTTTGCTTGCTGCAAGCTTTGCACTTCCAAGTACTGCCAATCTAGTCCTGCGCCCTTGGAAGTGGGTAAAAAGTGCTGTTTCTACCAAAATCCACACATCAATGTCATTGTGCCGATCTGAACCAACGCATCTCCCTCAACCCTGATGCATTGCCACTGCTGCGAGGACCACGGACACCACATCGCATCGTCTCCAGTTTCTGATGCATCTCCGACTTTGTGTGGCTTGATGCCAACGCATAGCCTTCAATCCTGTGCTTTAGCGACAATGCATAGCCTTTTGCTGTCCGTATCTTGGCTCCGTCAATGACGTATCTAAGGTACTGTTCAGCTGGCCAGGGCCGGTGCCTGTCTCCAACCCGCACTCCATCATGGTCGGCCTGAACGTTTGGATTTACCCCTATCAAGCACAATCAGATATGGCATTTTAAGCACTATATTTTCATTTATTAAAAAAATTATAACTCTGGGTATACCTATTACATTTTTGTCGTTGTGATCTTGTTTTGTTCATTAAAAAATATGCAATGTTTTATAAACTGCACTGGAGTCTTTCGTGGTGTTTTTGCTGTGTTACTGTTTGAAGTGTAGCACAAATACTTTACATATTGCCTCTTAAGTTAAGCCTGTCTGCTCTGTGCCGAACTACCAGAGGGTGAACACAGGTTAATTTATTCTGTGTATCTGACTTACCCTGACTAGGATTGTTGGTCCTGCTTGGACAGGGTGAATATCTCGGCCAACACAGGCTTACCAGTTGTGCAATCTATGGCTCCACACTTTTCCAGCTTTGACTGTGTGCTGCCCTGTACAGCACAAAAACTAAGTGGGAAACAGATTAAAGCATAGTTTTGTACTGGAACGATTATCTTCCAGTACAAAATTTAAGTTTGACAGAATGCACATAACCATTCACTATGAGGCAAGGATGTTTTCATTGGCACATGGCAGCCTAAAGTGTGCTGGGAAGAGAAAAATAAGGCACTGTATTTATCTCATAGTTTGACACAACACAGCGCAGCAACTTTGGTTGGTGCACTGATTTGACCCAAAAATGTGTAAATCTGCCCTTTAATATGTCTAGTGTGCAGGTGTTAAAGCAGCATTGGGGATCCAAACTGCTATTATAATGCTAATTAATAGCTTGGAATCAGGGGTTCACTGCAATTCTCTTGTTGCCAATTAAGGCCAGATAATATGCATTATAGGCTATTTAATACACATAGGCAATGATATGTCTGTACTATTTTTATTTCCCAAACAAAAAGTACATGCAAATGGGACTGTGCATGACATTACAACACAAATATAACAAGTGGGTTGTTTTATTTTGCATCAAGGGTTATGAAGCGCTGCATAAATGCAATTCCAAACTATGGGAATAAATATGCATCTGTAGTAAGTTGACATAGATGCCTCCCAAACTAATCCAAAACCCAAAGGGCATGGGTTTGGATTCCAGCAGGGTTCATTTCACCCTTCTGCTATTTGTAAATTTCTATCATTAGAGAATATTTCCAGTGCTGCACACCTTTACAAGATCCTGCAGCAAGCTCTACATCCAACATCAATACATATTTCTTACATGAAAAGTAGATTTCAAGAAAAGTGAAGGTCACAACATGTAACACGCTATAATATCTTCAAAAAAAGTACTGAAACGCACCCATGGCTTTGCTTTTTGAAAAATGGCCCTTTGTGCACATCTTAGCTCTTCCTGAATAATGCATAAAGTCATCTCATGCCCTATGGAGTAATCGTCATTCTAGATTAGCGTAGGGTTCTGTTGTGGTTTATTTAAAGAGTATCTCAACTGCTGCAGCTCAGAATATTTGAGATGCTGAGGTATAAATTGTAAATGTAGTAGTCTACATCATTAACTGCTAATTAAGTGAAGTTCAGTGACTGTATAGTTTTGCAATGCACAGTCCAGGTTGCATATATATCCTCTTCAATGTTTGTATACATCTGTGCACACTAGGGAGAGACCATTGATGCCAGAGACAGAGACTGGAGACATGTTCCTTTTGCGAAGTGGCATATATGCTGTTTTGCGTGTGCTGAAGCGCTGATAAGTGAGAGATTCAGATAGTTACACTTAAACAAACCATCATTGTGCTTGCTTGATACGGTATTTTTTTTTAATGTGACCTAGGTGGGAGGCGTTTTGGTGTGGAACATGATGACTATAGGGATGCAACTATTTCATTGTGTTGCAGCAGCACATTGCAAAAGTAAAGCAAGGTTATACATTTCAAATGGAGCCTATATGACCAATGACATTTTGGTGTATACCGAGCAAGCAGGCTTCCAAGCAGCAGTGCCCATCCTTCCCTCTCCGGTTCCAACCCCATACTCAGCACCATTGAAAGTTATGCCAGTTACGCCAGTTATCCCACACTTTTTCTCACATCTTTGGACAGCCCCTGCTTTGATAGACCACTTGCTCAGCGCGTTGATACCAATCTAAGTTGGACTCCCAGTCTTCTATCCGAGGGGAAGTTGTTGCACCCCAGGACCGCTCAACATTACACCTCCCCTGTTATAATCAAAAGAAGCCTTTCACGTCAAGGGGTACCTCCAAAGTTAATACCCAAGACATTCTTCTAGTCACTTCTCGCCAGTAGAGCTGTATGATCGGACACTCCAAAAGGATGTGAAAGAATATGCCTTCTTGCCCACACCTTCGCAAATAGAGAGCAAAATCCCCCTTTCCTATCTTCTGAAGTAGCACTCTAGAGTAGTACAATCTGTGTAGGATACTCAGCTGCACCAGTCGAAAATGGTTACGAATCACTACCTCTCGCGTGCTTTGTGTCAGGTCCAGGCGGCCTCGGCGCCAACAAACTCCATAATGAGGAAACAGCACAGAGAACTACAACTCCCATGAGACCTAGGTCAGGGCTCATGGGTATTTCTTGCAGCCGCGCACGCCGGTGTGCGTGCGTAATTCATTGTTTCAATGGAGTATGGGCTTGCAGCTGGAGCAGGTATCGGCGGCGTCCTAGGGCTTCGGTGCATCCATACCGCGATTGCTGGAGTGTAGTAGGGCTCTGCCTACACTCACGGAAGGACGGAGGACTCAGCTGCGGTACGGCGATATTCGGCGTATGATTCAAGGAAGCCCTCAGGTACTTTTGTTTCCCTACGTGCACGAAGGATTGGAGTGCGACATACCGCGGTCAGAGGAGAAGAGTGATTCTCTTGGAACACCGACTTTGTTAGTGTGGACAGGCAAGAAGGATTGCCTTTTTACGTTTTTCGACTGGTAGCAGGAATAGGTGTTCTGCCTCATTGTTTGTAGACCTTGCACTTTAAGTGGATTAACGTTCATTGTGAACGAGAAGACGTGCAGGAAGCACGAGTAACTGCATCAAGGATATTGGCTGTGTTAATTAGACTTCCGTTGACTATTTAAGGGACAATCTTCCGCTGCTGCACCTCATTGTTCCTTATTTTGGATTTACCTTTTTTTTCTTCTTTGCGTTTGCCAGCAGGGGTATGTATGAGAGGTTATGACCTGGTCTGGTGTATGATGTCTGTATGTGCATACTAGAGGAGATGACGGATAACCTGTATACCTTTGTTTTGTTAGGTATATGCAAGAAGTCAAACACGGAGTGAATGTAACTCTGAGGTTTACCTGGAGAACATCTGCTATATGTTTGTTACAGGTATATGATTACACATGTAGTGAGATATTTACCGAGTGTAGGCTTGTGGTGGTTTAGTACTCACACTATACCCTTTTGTTTCTTCCCAGGTTCTATTCCCTGCTGTACCCTTCCTATCCCTTATCCCTAGCTTGATCACTTCATTATTCCGTGTGTATTTGCTAGCGGAATTGGGGAGATCAGGAGGTGGAATCATTGCGCATCGTTCCAGTCCTGAGGAGCTGTTCGAAGTGTGACACTTTGGAAGGCTTCTGTTCAATCGTCATCTTCCAAATCACCCAGGTCTCTTGGCCAGGCCTCTCTCAATGCACCTATAGGGTTGGGGGAATTATTGATTATTTTTTGCAGATCATAGATACTGCTTTAACAGCTATGGGCTCCATGAGAAGATGGTCTTCAAGCGGTGTCTCCTATGGCATGTCCAATCTGTAAGTATCTATACCACTCAGTCTCTGTTAATTCATGCTTCTGTTGCAGCAGCTCAAACTCAACTATTGCTTGCCCCCTCGAGATATCTCTCAAGCTTTCTATACCAACCAAGTCTCAGGGGTCTTAAAGGAAGTGCCAGAAGTAGCAGGGAGCAAGCTATAGAGGTCACGAGAGGAACGGGATGGTTTATGTTTAGAAATAATGGTTCAGTGTAGAAAAGATACAAGGGCAACCCAAAGAAGGCCCCTGTGAGGCAGGAGACATGTATTTTGTAGTAAATGAGTAGGCATAG
This sequence comes from Triturus cristatus, assembly GCF_964204655.1. Taxonomy (NCBI): domain Eukaryota; kingdom Metazoa; phylum Chordata; class Amphibia; order Caudata; family Salamandridae; genus Triturus; species Triturus cristatus. Next base: position 626,817,216 of record NC_140584.1, on the reverse strand, counting down.
AAAGGTATCTTCTTGAAGAGCAGTTTAATTAGGCAGAGCAGACACAAGAACGGACTCTCCACGACAGAAGCCAACAGCAACTGTCAAGGAAGAGAACCTAGAACTCACAAGGCAGGGAAGAACGTAGGAGAATAAACATTCCATAAGCATAGAAACACTAAGCATGTACTACACATCTTCTTCCCTTCTAAAGAAAACAAAACAAAACAAAAAAAACTAACAATACACCGGCGATACACACGCCTTGTGTATTGTTAGGAGACACACAGGTACTGTTGTTTCTTTTTGTGTGTATACTCCGTCTTGCATCAGTACAGTGACAATACTCACGCAGGTTCTGTTGTTTCTCCTGTGTGTGCATTCTGATCCTTATTCTTCGATTTTCTCCTGTGTGTGTGCTCACGCATTGTTTTTAAATAACTATGTCCAACGAAAATCCCTCGATAGTTCTTCCTCCAAGTTTCTTGGTTAGTCCCGGTCAACCCAGCATCTCGTGGGATGATTGGTTCCCAATGTTTGATAATTACCTAGATGCTTTGGATGCACAGGAGTATTCTGCAAAAAGGAAGAAAGCCTTACTTTTGAGTTCTTTGGGCAAGGAAGGTCAACGCATTTTTCGCTATTTACCACAGGCACTACAGGCTAATGGACAACCTGTCCCAGACGAGTATAAGGAAGCAATTTGTCGCTTAGAAGTCCGATATGCCAAAGAAGAGAATTTGGTCATGAATAGGTATAGATTTTATACCAAGGGTCAAAAGATGGGTGAAACTATCGACAATTTTGTGGAAAGACTTAGAGAAATGTCGGTCAAGTGTAAGTTTGGCAATATGACTGATGAGCTCATTAGAGATCAACTTATCGTTCAATGTAACAATAAGAAAGTTCAGGAGCGTCTTTGGGCGGCTAAAAATCCTAACTTACAAACTGCTATTGAATTAGCTAAAATTGTTGAAGATTCACAAGGATATATGAAAGAACTGGAGAAGAAACCGTCTAGTGATGTTAATGAAGTCTCGACCCAAGAGTACTCAGAACAAACTTTTGCTTCTGGCGAACTTTCTGATGTTGCTGCAGTTAAGAACAAAAATGTCTTTAAAAAGAACTTTACTTCCAAACCACCATCTACACAAAAGTTGTCTTCATCTCGCATGTGTAACAGATGTGGTAGCTCTGTCCATTCCTCTGACTCAAAATGTTGTTTTGCAGCTAAACAAGAGTGTCTTAAGTGTGGTAAAATGGGCCATTATGCCAGAGTTTGTCGTGGCAAATCTCGCTCTTCTGTCACCACTGTTGAAGACTCCATTCTATTTGATGAGGAGGGCCATAAAATTTTGGTTATTAATGAAGATTCTGCAGGGCAAGTTGATGATAGGCGTAAGGTTAGGCCTAAAGCCCTCTTCTCCATTGATAGTAAAGAGGTGTACTTAATGGTGGATACAGGTTCTAGGTACACTATCATTCCGTATGAACTTTTCAGGGACAAATGGGGTTCCAAGTGTCTTTTACCCAAGGACATCTCCCCGGGTGGTTATCAAGGTGAGACCATTGACATTGTGGGGTATTTCACAGCGGACATTGTTTTTTCGTACAGGAAAATACATGGCAAGGTTTATGTGTCCAAGATTGGTCCAGCTATACTTGGGTGGATTCACCAATATGACTTAGGGATAATTGTCAATCCCCGCGCTTCCCCACAGGTAATGGTTGTTGAAGACAGTGGCTTACTGGATATCCTAGAGAAGGCCAACTCGGTATTCAGAGAGGGTTTGGGTCAGCTCAAGGGGTATTCCCATCGTATTATCTTAAAAGAGAATTCTGTTCCTGTACAACACAAAGCGAGGCGCATTCCCATAGTGGTTCGGCAAGAGGTTAAGAGTATGATTGATGACATGCTTGTTTCTGGGGTTATTGAACCTGTGGAGGCTTCACCTTGGGTTTCTCCCATTGTCGTCACAAAAAAATCGGATGGCAAACTCCGTTTCTGTGTTGACTTGAGGTCGTTGAATGACTGTGTGATTGCGGATACTTTTCCACTCCCTAACATTTCGGAACTAGTCACTACTCTGCATGGTGCTAGGGTGTTTTCTAAGTTAGACCTTAGAAGTGCTTATCACCAAATTGATCTTCACAAGGACTCTAAACACTTGACAGCCTTTATCACACCGTTTGGCACGTTTCAATTCACACGGTTGCCCTTTGGTCTCATTTCGGCTGCCAGTGTGTTTCAGAGGATGGTAACTGATCTTTTTGAAGGTGTTGGTAATACTGTGTTTTTCCAAGACGACATTTTGGTTTATGGTGACTCTGAAGAGCAACACAATGTCATTCTCAGGCTGGTTTTGGACAGACTTTTGTCAGCCGGCCTGACGTTGCGTAGGGACAAGTGCAAGTTTTTGACTGAACAGATAGATTATCTAGGTTACACTATTAGTGCCAGTGGTGTACGTCCAAAACAGGACTTATGTCGTGCTATTCACTCTGCCCCCAGGCCTAAGGACAAAGATCAGTTGCGTTCCTTTATGGGACTTATTGAATATTACTCAAAGTTTGTGAAAATTGTTTCAGATAAAACTGTTTCCATGAGGTCACTCCTCAAGAGAGGTGTTAGTTTTGTTTGGTCTTCCCAGTTGCAAGAGTCTTTTGAGGCCATCAAAAGAGAGATTTGCAATGCAAAAGTGCTTACTCCTTTTGATATTAAAAAGACTTCTGTGGTGACCGTAGATGCCAGTGCTACTGGTTTAGGGGCTATGTTATCTCAACTTTATGATCAATCTAAGCGTACAGTGGCTTTTGCCTCTAGAACTTTAACTGATGCGGAGAAAAATTATTCAGTAATTGAGAGGGAGGCTCTAGCTGCTGCTTGGGCAGTGGAACACTTTAGAACTTATTTGTGGGGTTTGAAGTTTGTGCTGAAGACGGATCATAAGCCCCTCATAAAAGTTCTCTCTCCCGGGGGCACGGGCAAAGGCTCTGCTAGACTGGCGAGGCTTGCTTCTAAGCTCCAAGAATTTCAATACTCTGTTCAACATATCCAGGGCTGGAAGAACACTCAAGCGGATTGTCTTTCAAGGTTATCTTTGGATTGGAGGTCAGTTCTTGATTCTTCCACTTCTAGCTCCTCTAATGATATTGCTGTAGCTTCAGTGGAAGATGCTGTTTTTGTTGGTGAAGGGGCTTTCCAGGCTTGTGATTGGGAGAGAGAGATGGCTGTGGATGTGACATTGCAGGAAGTTATCAAACTTATTTCGCTTGGTTCCAGAAGGGAGAGTGCGGTGTCGGTTTCTGTGCGTCCTTTTCTCAAGGTCTTGGATGATCTTTCCTTAGTTGGGGACAATCTTATTGCAAAAGGGGAGAGGTTCATACCTCCTTGTGGTCTGAGGAGCAAACTTTTGGCCTTGGCACATGAGGGGCCTTTGGGTCAAACTCTCACTCAGCGTCGTCTCAAAGACAATTTCTGGTGGCCTGGCATGGATTCTCAAGTTGTAGATTGGGTGGAGAATTGTCCAACATGCAGAGAGGGGGAAAAGAGACTCAAGGTTTGTCCTGGTACTTCGCAGGGGCATCTACCTAATCCAGGTTCACCGTGGCACACCATTTGCTTAGACTTTATTGGTCCCATGGGTGAGTTACATGAGAGAGACAGATTTGCCATAGTGGTGGTTGATGTTTTTTCAAAATGGTTAGTTGTGGAATTTACCAACAATATCACTACCGATACCACTATCAGGTTCTTAGGAAATTTGTTCAAGGATGAGGGTCTTCCTTCTATAATCATAACTGATAATGGTACTCAATTGATTTCTTCTGATATGCAATCTTTTCTCATGGGATGTGGGATATCTCACCATCGCACATCTTTGTACAACCCACCAGGCAATGGGATTTGTGAAAGGGCCAATAGGGTGGTAAAGGGCATCATACAGATGGCTTTTTCTGATGGTTCTATTGTTCGGAAAATGGTCAATGAAATGTTGTGGGCATATCGCACTACACCTCTAATTGATGGTCAGCTGTCTCCTTTTCAAATGATGAGGGGGCGGGTTCCTGGCTCTAAATTGATTCCGGCCTGGATGAAGAAGGTGGTTGCTGGGGAAAAGGATCTTGCTGTGTTGCTGCCTACTTCTTCTGTGCGCCCTTTTTGTGTGGGGGATTTGGTCAAGGTAAAAAGGGGCAGGATAATCAAAGGGTTGTCAAAATTTCAGGGTCCTTTTACGGTCAAGAAGGTTTTGGATCATTGTGTCATTCTTAACAATGGGGAATGTTGGAATTTCAGGCGGGTAGCTTTGTATCGGAGAGGTGCTTCTTTGGAAAGTCTTGGAGGCTCTCCTGGGGAATCTCCTTCTTCTGAAGAAGGTAGTAGTGGGTATCTTTTGGCTTCTCTGCCTTCGGAGTCTCACTCTGCTGTTGCTGCACCTCTGGTGGTTGGGGGTGCTGGGGATTCGTCAACATCTAATCCTATTCCTCTACCTGTGCCTTTGGTCTCCAATCGCACTCCACGTTTTAGGAGGGCTCCAACCTACTTGCAAGATTTTGTTTGTTGATGTGTTTTGTACTACATATTTCATATTGTGTAAAGGTAGACCTCTCTTGAGCCTCTCTGTAAGGCACACATTAAGCTGAAGGTGGAGCAGGAGGGATGGCGGGAGGGTTAGATGGGCTTCTGGGAGGACACAGGCCATCAGGGTTATAGGTATCATGTCTTTAACAATTGCTTAAGGGGGTGGGAGTAAGAAGCTAGGTTGGCAGGTTGGGCCATGCTTAAAATGGATAATACAAAGTGCAGATACTTGCTGTCTTGGAGTTATGCATCCTGCTCAGAAGACCCAGAATTCACCCTTTGAAAATCAAACGACATTGGGAGCAGGTTTCAAGGGCTTGTTTATTGCGTCCAGTTTTTTGCCTGTTAGTACACAGTAGACACTAGGGGCCTGATTATGGATTTGGCGGACGGTTACTCCATTGCAAACGTGACGGATATACTGTCCGCTGTATTATGAATTCCATTATATCCAATGGAACATAATGGAACTCGTAATAGGGTGGACAGGATATCTGTCATGTTTGTGATGGAGTAATCCGTACACCAAACTCGTACTCAGGCCCTAGGTTGTCTGCAACCCAATCTTTTTCTTGTAGTATGATCACTCGCATTTTTCCAAAAGCTTCTTCAATTGTTCTGATCCAGCTCCATTGCTACCAAATGCCAGGCTCCTATATGCGCCATCCTTTCTGAAAGTATGCTGCCAAGCTAATATCAAACATTCCCCCAAGAAGTTATTTTATGCCTCATCCAAGCATTTGCCAATAAATGTGCTCACTGTGCTATCTGTGAAAACATTGAACAGGCTATAATATTATTCTTCATGCACTTTTGGTAAATATTTTACAGAAGTGTATTAATCTGCACCTACTAGTGCTTCTGGGTATGCTACAATTTGGAGTACTGGTCCTGTGCTGCAACGGGCATTCATTTGCTAAATGCCAGAAGAAGTCAAAGCAACATCACACACCTTTGACTGTAATTGGCATCACAAGTTGACTCCTTGTCCCATGCTAAGCCCTTCAGCAGCGAGTTATTTGCTGTCAAGTGGCTAGCTGAAGGGAAAGGATTGTAAACTAAAAATATACTTTCTGGCCCTACCACTACCATAAAGAATCCTGATACAAAGGGGAGCAATGACAGTACCGAAGGTACCAAATGCAAGCCAGAGCTTGCACCTACTACCCCTGGCAACCTCTAAATAATGACTGTGTGTGATGTAAGTTTACCATGCACTTTAAAACTCATGTGCTCAGTTTCTGCCCTTGATGTATGCTCTTACAGTCGATTTTTCCAAATATGGGATGTGTTTCAGAGTGACTTGCCAAGCAATTTAGAGCCAAGAATATTTTGTGAGAGATGGACGATGAAGTGCCACAGAATAGAGACTGAAGTATTCACAAACATTATAGATGGAATGCTTGAATTAATCTCAGCCATTAGTAATTATTTGGGAGTGAATCCCAGTCCATCATTATTTTCCACACCATGCCACCTCACTTAGGACCCAGACATGAAGCAACCTCTCCCTGACAGCAAGAGACTTGTCTATTACAGCATCCTTTTTTGCAAATAACATCAAAGTAGTAGGTGTGGGAAAACACTGTACAAACAGAACAATAACTGAAGAAGTGTGCTTAAACGTTATTATTTGTAATCAGTTTTTTAAGACATTCTTTGAGAGGAGGATGCTCAAATATCCTGTAAATGTTATCCACTGTACTTAAGCCTACAAATAACATGAAAGTTATACGATAGGACCGCAAAAGAAGACTGAAGAAATGTGCTTATGGTGCACGATTTGCTACTAATTTTCAAAAACCTCCTTGGGAGGTGGGTTGAATCTCAATTATCTTGTAAAAATTGGGTTTCTAAGCCTTTTTAGGTTCTTGTAACTGGTCAAGTGAGTTTAGAATTTTCAATTTTAAACTGAAACGTGACTTTCCACATTGCACTAGGCCTTAAGGCTCAATGTGTATGAAAATAGAAAATTTGCCATTTATTATGCTGAAATTCCTTGTGGGAGAGCACCAAAACACAAGTAAGTGATACTAAATCCTGTTACGCTGATGTGGTGTGCTTAAAAATTCCCTTTTTGACACATATAGTCCAGAAGTATGCAAACAAGTTATGAGTTGCACTACAAAAGCAAAGGGAGCCCCCACATACTTATTTTCCATGCTGCTCTGATATCTGGTAATGCCTCCTCACCCCCTGTTAAAAATGCCATTACCCACCCCCCACCCCTGTGCGAAGTCTTAGGGGCCTATTAAGATGGCAGGCGGACCTGAGCCCGCCCGCCATCCTCGCGGTGTTGGGACCGGCTGCCAGACGTGCGGCGGTCCTGCACTGCCAATTAGGATGCGACTGCCACCTTGGCGGTCGCATTCCGCATTTTTGACACTGCGGCGGGTGTTGCTTACAGCAGCACCTGCTGGAATGCCAAAGTGCCATGGTGTGCATTTCCATGCACAACGTGGCAGGCATCGCGATGTCCTGGCCACCTTGTGCATGGAAATGGAGGGGGGTATCATGGGTACCCTCCAAGTGCACTCCCCACCCCGCTCCCCCCGGGGGCCCGCAACGGGCTCCCAATGCACATCCCAGCCAGCCTTTCCATGGCGGCATCACCGCCATGGAAAGACCTTCCACCGCACTCATCATAATATGGATGGCGGTTACCATCTTGTTGTCCAAGTCTGCCCGGCCGGCAATCAGAACGATTGCTGACCTGTGGAAAAGCGGCGGACGCACTTTGCGTCTTCCACAATCCCCCGCCATTATAATATGGCGGGGGGTAAATCAGGTTACGATGGCGGGAGGATCGCCACCACCGGGCCGGTGGTTGCGATCCGCCCGACATTGTAATCAACCCCTAAATCTAGTAGTTATGCCCTGATCCCCTCGGATTTTTAAATACGCCCTCATGCACTAAAACACAAACAGCAAGTTTCCAAACACATTGGCATCATTACATTAGCTCCACGAGTTAGCTCTAACTTTCTGATTATTCACTAAAGAACTAGGGCAGGACCTGCCGATATCAAGAGGAATTGTAATATGTAATTTATTTCCATTATCCTAGGCTCTAACTTTCCAAATAGTCTCTCCACAGGGTCAAGGAAAGGCCATCTTAGTAAGAGACCAAGACAGTGACTGAGATACCAACTTGGGATCTTTTCGCAGATCCAATACATTTATGTAAAGTGAGAACTTCTTCCCAACTGTTAGACGTGTTGTGTATATATTCTCAGTAGTCGTAATCTCTCTAAAGCAGGTAAATAAGTGAATGCCCCCAAATACAACCTTCCAACACCATATATTTGCTAATACAATGAAGGCATCACCTTTGTCCAACAATTTGTTCACTTGAGATGCTGCCTAGGGATGCCTCGTAGGGCTAGTCCATGTCCTAAGAGATCCTGGAGCGCCTGTGCACACTCCACCCTTTCTCCCCTGTTGACACAGTGCTGAACACACCTCTTGATGATAGGGATAAAAACATTTCTGAATGGACAGAATTGTTCGGAGGATAAGGAAAAAGAAATCAGGACCGTTGTCTGGAATTTGAAAAAGGAGACAATTGCTTACCTGGTGCTTGAACCATTGTTAGCAGCATCACAGGCCTTGGAGGTTGAGCCAGCGTCGTAAGACACGTTCTTACATTTTGAATCCGTCGTGCAGAGGTAGGTTTCTAAGAAAGGAACCAGGCCAGTGCTGGGGAGGTTTCGAGGAGCCAGGTGACCTGCAGGCAATAATGAAGCACAGTAAGAACTATAGGCCAGGCTTGTCTTTTGTTAAAACTATATACCTGCAACTTTACAACACAGTTCGTCAGTCCTATATGCCTCTGAACAGCCTGCTAAGCTAGTAAGACTCTGTCCCAGCCCTACCAGCTGCTCTGTGGACTGGCCTGTTGGACAGCATAGTCCTTCTCTGTTGTCTACATAGATGAAGAGGGGGCATTAATGAGCGAGTTACATGATGCTGTTTTACCAAAGAAAGAGCGCAAAGTGCTTTGTTCATAAGGTGCCCTAACATCAGAATTACATGTCATTGCAAAGTTGCAAAGAGGATTTCAGCACAGAGTGTGTCATTCTCAATCAAATGCTTTGAAAAATTATTACATAGAATGCTATTCACAGAATACTAAAGAAGTGATCATACAACGCTGAAATGGCATAAATGCAATACATAAATAAATACATTATCTACTGGTGGTCGCCAGTAGATAGTTATAGTTAGGACCTATTTTCCATAGGAAATCCGCAACATTCTATTTGGAATAACGTTGGCGCCGGTTGACGAATCCTCGCAAAATTTTCCAAACTTTTGGCCAGCTCCGCTCCGCTCCGCTCCTACCCTGAAAGTTTTGCGGTGATCCGTCAAGCGGGGGCCGAGAAAAAAGGGGGGCCCCAAAACGCGTTTTCCCCATGCAATTTCCCATAGGATCTGTTGTCGCAGCTACAGCCCGAACCGCTGAACGGAATGACAGCAAATTTGGCAAAGAGGTAGTCCTCAGTTTGGACTCGTGCCTTTTGCATATATGGTGTGAATCTGTTCAGTAGTTCCTGAGAAAATTAGGGTAAAAAAGTTAGTGATATCTATGGCCGCGGAGGATCCGCGGACCGTACCCGCACCGTATGCGCACCCTCCCCTCCCGATCGCGCGCTGAATGCTAATTGGCTGTCGAGTGTCTCTACATTCGAAACCAGGAACTGTTGGCGGCCATTTTCTGCCTCGGTAGAAGCGAGGCTGAAGATGCAAGGGGAATAAGTGTGTAAAACATATAAAGGGGGCAGTGTGGAAATACTCTGACCCTCTAGAGGTGCTTAGGGGGTCCCAGAAGGACCCCCTGGGGCCCCCTTTTTAAAAAAAAAAACACGGGGAAATGCACGCACGGTGCGCGCATCCTTTCGCATTGGATGCACGGATTCTCTCGCGGTGGGTGCGCGGATCCACGGCAACATTTTTTGAAAAACAACAAGAAATCATTGGTTATATGACAACTTTCTACACTGAAAGGTAGGGTGTATATTTCTGTTTTTTTAAAGGTATGATTGTTATTGGTTAACAAAAAGGAACATTATATATGATAAGCTGATATGTTGAAAAGTCAAGCACACTTCCTGTCTTGTGTAGGAACATTGTGTGCTGAACTTGTGACCTGTGAGCTCAGTGCAGTGTTCCATGACCTGTTTCTATGGTAACAGGCAGAAGGCAGATTGGGGGAAGGGTTGAAATGTATTTCAGTTGGAAAGGGTTGAAATGTTTAACCAATAGAAATGTGTGTTTGATTTTTAGTTTATGTGTGAAGAATTGTGATTTGATGTTTACATGTATATGTGTGGAAAATGAAAGGGAAACTTTTTCATTCTTTGCTTTTGCTGAGAGGTGCACAGTGCAGAGATTCTGTAAAAGAAAATATGGTGAGTGATTGATATACTTCTTAATCTACAAAAGAACTTGAAAGATGAGTTATTTAATTGTGAGGGGATGTATGTAGACTATTTTGATTTTAATCAGACTAGTGTATTTTTCCTGCTAACGTGTAGGGAGCACTTTTTTTCTCTACAATGTGTGTCCATGTAGAAACCATTCTGTGATAAGCATTTGTGTTTTTCATGTGTTTGTAGACAGATAAATGTGCTGTTTTTATATTTTGGTAGAATTAGAAACCAGTCATTGTTTATGAATTTGTGAAATGAGTTATGTTATGTTTCTATACTAAAATGTAGTACTAGTTATAGATGAAGAAATGTGTTTTGGTATAGTGCAAGGGATAGTGTTGTTTGTCTAGAATCACACAGTGAGTCTGTGTGCATTTGGGAACCACTGTGAGAGAAGCATTTGGTAACATCGTGTATTTGCTGACAGATAACTGTTTTAACTTGTCATGTTGTGAAGTTTTAGTAGCATTAGAAGACAGTTGTGGCTTATGATTTGATTAAATGAGTCAGGCTTTGACAGAAAAGTGCAGTCCTGAAATATGTAGACTGTGTGCAGTTCCCTTACCAGTTGCACTGTAGTGAATGAGTTTTGGTAAACTCCTAGGGATAGTGGTGCATGTCTAGAATCACAGTGTGAGTTAGTGTGTATTTGGGATCAGTGTGAGAGAAGCATTTGGTGATATCATGTATTTGCTTACAGATAACTTGTTTAAAACCTGTCATGTTGTGAAGTTTTAGTAGCATTAGAATCCAGTCTTTGCTTATGCGTTGATTAAATGAGTCATGCTTTGACACTGATGTGGTGTACTTAAATATGTGGATTGTGTGCAGTACAATTAACTCTTCCAGAGTAGTGAATGAGTTTTGGTAAACTCCTAGGATAGTGTTGCTTATCTAAAATCACACTGTGAGTCTGTGTGCATTTGGGTAAGGATTGTGAGAGAAGCATTTGGTAACATCGTGTATTTGCTGACATATACCTGATTTAAAACCGGTCATGTTGTGAAGTTTTAGTAGCATTAGAAGCCAGTCTTTGCCTATGCTTTGATTATATGAGTCAGGCTTTGACATAAAAGTGCAGTCCTGAAATATGAAGATTGTGTGCAGTTCGCTTACCACTTCCACAGTAGTGAATGATTTTTGGTAAACTCCTAGGTATAGTGGTTGTTGTCTAGAATCACACTGTGAGTCTGTGTGCATTTGAGAACCACTGTGAGAGAAGCATTTGGTTACATCGTGTATTTGCTGACAGATAACTAATTTAAAACCTCTCATGTTGTCAAGTTTTAGTAGCATTAGAAGCTAGTCTTTGCTTATGCATTGATAAAATGAGTCAGGGTTTGACACTAAGGTGCAGTACCATGTACTATTCTGTTCACTGTGGCAGAACTGAAAATGTAAAAGTTTTACCTAAGCACTGTCCTAGAAGTAGTCTGATTATTTAGTCAGTTTCTAAGTACCAAATAGACTGCTTCAAATGTCTATGCAGTATGCATGTAGTGTTCTAACATACTATACACTTGTCTTTTACACCTTCAATTCCCTAGTCAGTATCCATACACTTCCAGGAAACATCCTGTCACTTCCTTTGCAGTCCTCTAGAGACCCATTCAACAGCATGTACTAATCCATTCACTGTGCCAAAACCCAAACACTTATAAATTCACCAAGACACTCTCTTTCCAGTACTCTAATGATTCAGTCACTGCCTAAGTATTCATGCACTGAGCCAGGTCTTAGCACATGGACTTCTTCAAACCCCTATCCACTATGCATGCAGTCCTCTATGCACCTACACACTTGTCTTTCACACCTTCAATTCCCCAGTCAGTATCCGTTCACTTCCAGCAAACACCCTGTCACTCCATTTGCACTCCTCTAGTGACCCATTCAGCATCATGTACTAATCCATTCACTGCGCCAAACCCTAATAAATTCACCCAGGCACTCTCCTTGCAGTACTCTAATCATTCAGTTAGTACCCAAGTACTCATCCAGTGACCCAGGCCTTAGTATATGGACAGCTTCAAACCCTTATCCACTATGCATGCAGTCCTCTAACCACCTACACAATTGTCTTTCTCATCTTCAATTCCCTAGTCAGTATCCATATACTTCCAGGAAATACCCTGTCACTCCCTTTGCAGTCCTCTAGTGACCCATCCAGCACCATGTACTAATCCATTCACTGTGCTAAAACCCAAACACTTATAAATTCACCAAGATACTATCTTTGCAGTACTCTAATCATTCAGTCAGTGCCTAAGTATTCATACACTGAGCCAGGCCTTAGCACATGGACTGCTTCAAACCCCTATGCACTATACATGCAGTCTTCTAACCACCTAGACACTTGTCTTTCACACTTTCAATTTCCTTGTCAGTATCCATACAGTCCAGCACTTGTGACTGCCTTTGCACTCATCTAGTGACCCATTCAGTACCAAGTACTAATCCATTCCCTGTGCGAAAAGCCTAGCACTTATAAATTCACCTAGGCACTCTCCTTGCTGTACTCTAATCATTCAGTCAGTACCCAAGTAGTCATGCAGTGAGCCAGGCCTTAGCACATGGACTGCTTTAAATGCCTATGCAGTATGGATGCAGTCCTCTAATCGCCAACACAGTTGTGTTTCACACCTTCAATTCCCTAGTTAGTATTCATACTCTTCTAGCAAACACCCTGTCACTCACCCAGTGTGTCTCCTTATAGTACTGTAATCATTTAGTCAGTTAGCATGTAGTCTTTTAGTGAGGTAGGCTTTAGGGCATGAACTGCTTCAAAGTAGTATGCACTATGCATGTAGTGTTTTAACGATCGTCACACTTGTGGTTCAGGGCTATAGTTTCTTAGTCAGTTTTTATATAAAATGTTGTTTGTACAGTAATGGAATAGTATAAATTTGAAAGTTATTAATATACAATTATTTGTGATTCTTTTTTACAGATACAGAACAGGAGTGTTTCTCATCTGTTTGCACTCTTCTCATGCAAGATTGTTTGGATTAAGGATCCTTAGGTGTTTCATCATACTTGCTGTGCCGCATGAGTATTTTTTGTTAGGATCCTCTCGTAACAGAACTCTTTGGCAAATCTTGCGAAAGAAGAAGGTGGCATTGGTCTTTGTTTGCCCCTTGGAAAAAGTTAAACATTTCTTCACCACTGAAGAAAAACGTTGTGGGCGCGGTGCCTTCTGTAAAACATTTTCCTCAGATTCAGTAAATATTTTAAAGCGGCAACATTTACAGTTTTTGAAAGTTAAACTTATAAAATTTTGTTAGCTGTATGCATTTTATATATCTGTGATTTGTTTCTTGTGGTATTTTGTTGAGAATACCATATTGTTTTTTTTTTTTAACAATTTTTCTGATTTTCCAGGTCTGTCGTCGACATCCATTGTCCCCACAGTAGTGTTCCGCCTTGTTGTTTTTTGTTATTGTTGTTACATTTTGTTTATTAGTTTAATGTTCATATATATGTTAATAAAAAAATTAAGTTTGAAAATAGTTTTTCGTTTATATATTTATTATTATAAAAAATAAAGTTTGGAAAAAAAATTAATAATGTTTTTGGTTGTTCTCTTAACTGCTGTGTGACTCTTTCTTGTTCTTATTACTGTTATTTGATGGAGTCCACCATGGTGTTAAATTTTGGGGCACTTATCGCTGGAATACTGGTGATATCTGCAGTTTGCACCAACTTCTGAATAGTGTGTTAGATTTATCTCAACTTTACTTCCGTTAAAGTGCTGATAATGAAATGGAGAGTAGCCGTTCCCGTGCAAAAAGACATGAGGTGCACCTTTGCGATTTATTCTAAATACTAAAATCCTGTATTGTATTGCACTGAGGTATTGGCTGCACTTACAGTGTACACACAAAATCTATTTAGAAATCTCATTGTATTTATATTGATTGGGAATAGTGCGTCAGGTGCTGGATCTTGACGAGATACACTGCTCAGTTCGTATTTTGTTGTGCACACGAAAAAAATCACATCACAACTTTCACACCGATTGCAATGCGAAACATATTCCGGCGATAAGACACGTTAGCACCAGGGATTTTACACCTGCTTTCTGCTGGTGTTAAGCAGGACAACTACCTGCACCATGAAAGGGAACACAGCCAAGAGCTACACCAGAACACCGACAGGTGCCATTGAGTCAATGAGCATGATAGAGGGATACCCATGAGGGCCAGAAGACTCATGTCAACAACTCCAGGACCGCCAATGCCCCCCAAACCCACATCTTAGTAAGTGTGTCCCTGTGGTCATTGTCTTAGCATGATAGGCACGAGCCCTGAAACATCACAGTGTGCTGTCACCTCAGCGTTGGCAGGGAGCCTGGATGTGTAGCTACGTACGCATCCTCCTGCATGCACAACTGGCGTGTGCCGGTCTGTCGTTCACAGGTCAGTGCAGGGGTGCGCCTATCCGGCAAGGGGAACGGGGTGTCTCGGACATGTCCGTGTACAGGAAGTGCGGTAAGTGTGTCTCTGTGCTCTGGTGTGGCCTGCTACAAGAGCTGCAGCAGTCGATGTTGTAAAGTGGCATGCACCACCTCCAAACGGCACTGTGATGTTGTAGGTGGAATGTAGCAGGACATGCGCAAATAGGCATTACAATGGCGTGCCGTACGAGTGCACGAGATACAACAGCTCACCGTACAAAAGTGTGGGGGCTCGTGGGAGGGAGGAGCTGCCGTTTGGCAACATAACACACAGTGAACTCGACCATGTGCCACATGCTGGGCATCTCATCCATGATGACCACGGTCGCAGACATCCCACAACACCAACGACTGGGCTTTGTACACATCCTGTATGAACGCAGCATGGTTTTCACTTCTATGCTCGTTCAGTGGTGTGATGTTGGCAGGTTGTGTGACTTGTGCTCCTTGTTGGTGTGTTTCATTTTGGCCATTGTTAGTCTATATGTGTGTTGTACTTAATTGTGCATGTGTGCCATTCTGCCCATCACCCCCTCCCCCCACTCCCTGCTTCTTCCTCTTCCGAGTGCTGTTGTGTCTATAATTTTGTTGCTGCACACATAAACATGTAAAGAATAAATTAGAATAGTTCCTTGATTCTTTTAGGTTTCAAAACTTCTCTATTGGTTTCTTTTTAATTTTCCATATGAACCGTTTTTTAAAGTATTCAACAACACATAGAAGTCAGAAGTGCAACGTATTCTATCAACACACTTTCTAGAACATTCTACAATACGTGCAGGTTAAAAGTTCATCCATTTTTTTAAACTTTACGATATTTTTTTGTAACATTTTCTTGAACATTTAACGACACGAGCAGGTTAAAAGTTGACGATTGTTTTAAGTTCGAACAGTGCCTTCCAAATGCAAGTAGCAGGTGTGGTTGAGCTGAGCAAATTTTATCCTATGATATGTACTCCACGTTGAAACTGCTTTTTCTTAACCAATCACAAAGATGCTTTTCCACAAAACTAATGTGCACCCTACTTTTAAAAAAGAATGCTTTTCATGATATCTTCAGAGAAGTTATAGATCGGAATTAGCATTTAAAAAACCTTTGAAATTCACTGAAAAAAACATAGGTTTCATGCACATTATAGTTAGGAATTGGCATTTAAAAAACCTTTGAATTTCACTGAAAAAACCAAAGGTTTCAGGGGCGTTATAGTTAGGAATTGGCATTTAAAAAATCTTAGAAATTCACTGAAAAAACCATAGGTTTCAGGGGTGTTATAGTTAGCTGGACATTTCCCTCGTACAAAACCCTAGAAATTCCCCTGTTAAAGTTAGTTCAGCTAACTATAACTCGCGCCCCCGCAATGCACTGCTGATGATGTCACATATTACATCACTCATGACATGGTCAGTGACATCACTCATGACATCACTGATGACATCTCAAATGACATCACTGATATCTATATATTTATATCTATATATATCTATATATAGATATATATATATTACCTACTGGCGGTCGCCAGTAGGTAGTTATAGTTAGGACCCCTTTTCCATAGGAAATCCGCAACATTCTATTTTGAATAACTTTGGCGCCGGTCGATGAATCCTCGCGAATTTCTCAAAATAGGTGGGGCGCTACGCTCCGCTCCTACCCTGAAAGTCTCGGGGGGATACGTCAAGCGGGGGCTGAGATAAAAGGGGGGTCCCAAAACGCGTTTTTCCCATGCATTTTTCCATAGGACCTTTAGAACGAGCTACAGCCCGAACGGCTGAACAGAATTACTAGAAATTTGGCAGAGAGGTAGTCCCTATGTCAAGGAAGTGCCTTTTGTAGGTTTGGTGTAAATCTGTTCAGTAGATTCTGAGAAAATAGCCTTTAAATCAATATATATATCTGAGCCCGCTTACGGTACGCTTACGGTACGCTTACCGTAAGCGTACGGTGGCGTGCGCGAGCGCGATTCTGATTGGCTGTTAGATCTTAGTAAACATTCGAATCGGCCGAAACCAGGAAGCGGCGGCCGCCATTTTGTGTGTTTCACTCAGAAAAAAAAGAGTGAAAACAAGAAAAGGGGGCAATGAGGAGAGTTACAGACCCCCTTACATTGGTGAGGGGGTCAAAGAAGGACTGTAAAGTACAAAGAAAACATTTATTGATTTTTTAAAAAAATCACGGGGTACGCGTACGGTAAGCTTACGGTAAGCGTACGGTAGAAAAAAAATAAAAAAATAAATGAAATTCAGATTTAAGTGTTTAGATATTAGGGGGCTCTAAAAAGAGCCGTTGTGTTTATGAAATGATTTTTTAGTGGTACCTACAAGTAAGTACCGATGCAGAGTCTAAGGTTCAAGAGGAAGACTCTGTTCCCTTTATCATTGAAGTGCACACCATCTCCTCTATAAATGTCTTGCATGTCAAAACGCAAGTTGTTGTGGTAAATGGCACCCATACCATAGTCACGGAGGAAAGCAGAAACAGATTTGTTGACGTGCTTTCTTGCTTTGTCAATCTGCGGACAGAAATGATTGGACCAGTTCCATTTTTGCCTTTGGCATATGTTGGAAAACACAAAGGCAGTTTTAGGGAAAAGTGAAAACAGTTGTGCAAAGGTGTCCTTCATAAGCATTTCCAGACCTACCCCAGTCAAAGTGCCTAGGTCATTGCCACCACAGTGCACTATTATGAGGTCAGGGTGTTGGATTTGCATGAAGGATTTCACCAATGGCATCAATTGGTGCCACTTTAACCCTCTCTGACCAATCCATTTAATGTCTACATTTGGCAAAGCAAGGTCTCTCACCATATCTGTTTTCTCTGCAAACTTTTCACTCCAGAAGACATAGCTGTGCCCTACAATCCACACTGTGAACATCTTCAAAGGAGAACTGGATGCACTCAGGAGGTGTCTTTCAGTAGAATGGCAATATGAAAAGAAAGACAGTTTGGAAATGGAGGCATACATATTTTTTTCAAAACAAAAAGAACTGATTGGCTGTTTCATACCATTCTAGAATAAAAACTAGGCTGTATGTGTAAACTAATAGAAGCATGTTTTGTATTGGTACAAAAAAATGTGTTACCAAAGAACAGTACTATGGATTTGCTGTTAGGTTTGAAAAGTCAAGCACTCTTGCTCTGTGGAATTGAAACATTGTGTGGCGAACTTCTGACCTAACTCCACACAGCAGTGTTCCATGAGCTGTTGCTATGGTAGCAGGCAGAAGTCAAGTTGGGGGAAGGGTACTAGGCAGAAGTCAAGTTGGGGGCAGGGTACTTTTGGAAAAGGGTTGGTTTTCAACCAATAGAAATGTGTGATTACATTTGAAAAAAAGGGGGAAGCACTGAGATTTGAAACTTACATGTATATGTGTGGAAAAATAGAGGGAAAGTTTGCCATTATCTGGTTCTGCTGAGAGGAGAGAGGTGAACACAACAGAGATCCTGGCTCTGATAATCTGCTGTTTGAGTGTCACATTTCTTTCACAACTAACTAATTTTAAAGGTGAGTTTAGAGTTTGAGAGGGGATGTATGTGGTAACTTAAGAAATGAATAATAGAAATGGAAATTCTTTTTGTTGTAGTTGCGTTTATCATTTTCTGTTTTGGGAGAAATTTAAATGTGAGGAACATGTAAAATAATATGGAGTATGTTTTCACAATAAATTAAGGTGTACTGGAAAAAAAAAGAATAGTTTAAGGGTTTGAGGTTGGACTCAGTAATGCAAATACATTCAGCATCACTAAGGCTGGTTGCCCTTGCTGGAGTGTAGGCAGCCACCCAGGTTACACATGGAGGTGGTCTGAAAAAGAAGTTTGGACATGTGCATTTAAGAAAATCGAAAAAAGTGGTTTCATAATGTGTCAGTCTGTAAAAGTGATTTTCACTTGCCCAAAAAAAAAGAGCAGTAAGTGTGCTTTCAAATTGGCAAAGAAATTTCGTTTTGGGACTAATGTGAAAACATGACTCTGTGTGCAGAGAGGAATTATAGGCAGAGATTTATTGCGTATTGCTCTGGTGATTTCACAGTTGCATTAGATGGAAAGGGGGAGCGATTTTTTGGGGGAAGAAGCAGACTCTTAGCACACACCCATGTGCTTGCCATGTATAATCATGCACAGTATTTACAAGCGAGTGGGGTTTTCAGGTTTCAGTCTGTAATGCAAATACATTCAGCATCACTAAGGCTGGTTGCCCTTGCTGGAGTGTAGGCAGCCACCCAGGTTACACATGGAGGTGGTCTGAAAAAGAAGTTTGGACATGTGCATTTAAGAAAATCGAAAAAAGTGGTTTCATAATGTGTCAGTCTGTAAAAGTGATTTTCACTTGCCCCCAAAAAAAAGAGCAGTAAGTGTGCTTTCAAATTGGCAAAGAAATTTCGTTTTGGGACTAATGTGAAAACATGACTCTGTGTGCAGAGAGGAATTATAGGCAGAGATTTATTGCGTATTGCTCTGGTGATTTCACAGTTGCATTAGATGGAAAGGGGGAGCGATTTTTTGGGGGAAGAAGCAGACTCTTAGCACACACCCATGTGCTTGCCATGTATAATCATGCACAGTATTTACAAGCGAGTGGGGTTTTCAGGTTTCAGTCTGTAATGCAAATACATTCAGCATCACTAAGGCTGGTTGCCCTTGCTGGAGTGTAGGCAGCCACCCAGGTTACACATGGAGGTGGTCTGAAAAAGAAGTTTGGACATGTGCATTTAAGAAAATCGAAAAAAGTGGTTTCATAATGTGTCAGTCTGTAAAAGTGATTTTCACTTGCCCAAAAAAAAAAGAGCAGTAAGTGTGCTTTCAAATTGGCAAAGAAATTTCGTTTTGGGACTAATGTGAAAACATGACTCTGTGTGCAGAGAGGAATTATAGGCAGAGATTTATTGCGTATTGCTCTGGTGATTTCACAGTTGCATTAGATGGAAAGGGGGAGCGATTTTTTGGGGGAAGAAGCAGACTCTTAGCACACACCCATGTGCTTGCCATGTATAATCATGCACAGTATTTACAAGCGAGTGGGGTTTTCAGGTTTCAGTCTGTAATGCAAATACATTCAGCATCACTAAGGCTGGTTGCCCTTGCTGGAGTGTAGGCAGCCACCCAGGTTACACATGGAGGTGGTCTGAAAAAGAAGTTTGGACATGTGCATTTAAGAAAATCGAAAAAAGTGGTTTCATAATGTGTCAGTCTGTAAAAGTGATTTTCACTTGCCCCAAAAAAAAAGAGCAGTAAGTGTGCTTTCAAATTGGCAAAGAAATTTCGTTTTGGGACTAATGTGAAAACATGACTCTGTGTGCAGAGAGGAATTATAGGCAGAGATTTATTGCGTATTGCTCTGGTGATTTCACAGTTGCATTAGATGGAAAGGGGGAGCGATTTTTGGGGGGAAGAAGCAGACTCTTAGCACACACCCATGTGCTTGCCATGTATAATCATGCACAGTATTTACAAGCGAGTGGGGTTTTCAGGTTTCAGTCTGTAATGCAAATACATTCAGCATCACTAAGGCTGGTTGCCCTTGCTGGAGTGTAGGCAGCCACCCAGGTTACACATGGAGGTGGTCTGAAAAAGAAGTTTGGACATGTGCATTTAAGAAAATCGAAAAAAGTGGTTTCATAATGTGTCAGTCTGTAAAAGTGATTTTCACTTGCCCCAAAAAAAAAGAGCAGTAAGTGTGCTTTCAAATTGGCAAAGAAATTTCGTTTTGGGACTAATGTGAAAACATGACTCTGTGTGCAGAGAGGAATTATAGGCAGAGATTTATTGCGTATTGCTCTGGTGATTTCACAGTTGCATTAGATGGAAAGGGGGAGCGATTTTTTGGGGGAAGAAGCAGACTCTTAGCACACACCCATGTGCTTGCCATGTATAATCATGCACAGTATTTACAAGCGAGTGGGGTTTTCAGGTTTCAGTCTGTAATGCAAATACATTCAGCATCACTAAGGCTGGTTGCCCTTGCTGGAGTGTAGGCAGCCACCCAGGTTACACATGGAGGTGGTCTGAAAAAGAAGTTTGGACATGTGCATTTAAGAAAATCGAAAAAAGTGGTTTCATAATGTGACAGTCTGTAAAAGTGATTTTCACTTGCCCCCAAAAAAAAGAGCAGTAAGTGTGCTTTCAAATTGGCAAAGAAATTTCGTTTTGGGACTAATGTGAAAACATGACTCTGTGTGCAGAGAGGAATTATAGGCAGAGATTTATTGCGTATTGCTCTGGTGATTTCACAGTTGCATTAGATGGAAAGGGGGAGCGATTTTTTGGGGGAAGAAGCAGACTCTTAGCACACACCCATGTGCTTGCCATGTATAATCATGCACAGTATTTACAAGCGAGTGGGGTTTTCAGGTTTCAGTCTGTAATGCAAATACATTCAGCATCACTAAGGCTGGTTGCCCTTGCTGGAGTGTAGGCAGCCACCCAGGTTACACATGGAGGTGGTCTGAAAAAGAAGTTTGGACATGTGCATTTAAGAAAATCAAAAAAGTAGTTTCATAATGTGTCAGTCTGTAAAAGTGATTTTCACTTGCCCAAAAAAAAAAGAGCAGTAAGTGTGCTTTCAAATTGGCAAAGAAATTTCGTTTTGGGACTAATGTGAAAACATGACTCTGTGTGCAGAGAGGAATTATAGGCAGAGATTTATTGCGTTTTGCTCTGGTGATTTCACAGTTGCATTAGATGGAAAGGGGGAGCGATTTTTTGGGGGAAGAAGCAGACTCTTAGCACACACCCATGTGCTTGCCATGTATAATCATGCACAGTATTTACAAGCGAGTGGGGTTTTCAGGTTTCAGTCTGTAATGCAAATACATTCAGCATCACTAAGGCTGGTTGCCCTTGCTGGAGTGTAGCAGTCTGGACATGGGCTTTTTAAAAAATCTGAAAAGTGGTTTCATAATGTGACAGTTTGTAAAAGTGATTTTCACTTGCCCATAAAAAAGAGCAGTTAGTGTGCATTCAAATTGGCAAAGAAATTTCGTTTTGTGACTATTGTGAAAAGAAATGTAGTAATATATTTAAATAAAATAAAGGAATTTTTTTTTAGTTTTTTTCAGGTATTGCTGAAGAACAGTGAACAAAATTAAAGATGCCTACAAAATCCAGAGTTCAAAAAACGCAAAAAAAAAAACTATATTTGAAGACAACTAGAGGATCAAAGTTAGTAGAAGATGCTGATGTTGGAAGGAAGAAAAAATCTTCTGGTAAGCAAAAAAAAGATTTTCTAAGGAATATATTCAAAAAAAGGAAAAATGTACAAAATGTCTGTACAGGAAAGAATGATTTCAAACAAAAAAGACAAGAAAAAATTGAGAATTTAGTTAATGCAAATATACCTTCTGCAACTAAAAAGTTAAACTTAAACAGAAAAACAGCGTTTAAAGAGATACGTAGAAAAATGTTTCAGAGAAGAGTTATGTCCAATTTGATAAAGGATGTGAAGAAATATAAGCAAAAGGCTAAGTTTTTTAAGAGAAAAAAAGAAATTGAAGCCATTGCAGCAAAGGCATTAGAATTAAAAAGGAAACTATTCATTTTAATTTTGAATAGGATGCGTACATTAGACAAAATGGTTAATGTACTGAAATCACATAGCAAAAGGAAAAGAGTAGTGAACAGAACAAACTTTTGTAAAGTGTTTTTAGGAAAGTGGATGCATAGTTCAAGTAGTGAACCTTTTTTTAATGAAGAGAGCTATTTTCAAAGTAATAGTTTGCTGCATGCAGTTGACACCAGAGGTCGTTCATACGAAGTAAAAAATGGTTGCATAATGGAGAAGGAGATAATGGTTCCAAGAGATGAGGTACAAGTGATGGCAGATGAGGCAATGGGGAGACGTCCTAAAGCCCCAGTGTACACTTGGAATTGTAGTAGTATTTGCACTGTGCGTCAGGAATCTATTGACAAATTTCGAGAGTTTCTAAGAGAATATAGTAAAAAACAGAAGATTAAGGTGCTTCAAAGTCTGGATCCATGCAGAGTGAGAGAGAATACTGGTTTGCAGGGTCATTCTCTGGCTTGTCTATCTAGAAAAGTGTGCAATAGTGTTTTCCATCATTTTAGGATGCTGGCTGTTCATCATACTGAAATGAGAAAGTTTGTGAGACGGTTGTATTTTGCCAAAAGTCCAGCAATAAAGTTAAATGAATTGAATAGGGCTCTGTTCCGAGGAACGGTATCAGATGTAGAGAAGGTTGTTGATGAAATTCAGTTTTGTTACTTTGGTCCTGAACAAAACAGTGCAGAGAAGGACACAGTAAATGAGGAAGAAGTGGAAGAGAATGTAGAACCCTCTGTAAGTAACACATTTAATGATCACATAACAAAATTTGCAATAGTCTCTAATGAAAGACCAAATTTTACTTGTATTTGTTGCCGCAGAACTCATTATAGAAAACAAACTATGAATGTTGATCTCTACAGAAAGAGTGAAAATGAAGATAATTATAAGTGGAAGGATTTTGCCACATATATATTTCTAGAAAATTGTTTTGAATTGGGTGAAGATCAGCGTATTTGTAAATACTGTTACAACAAGTTAGAGGAAAATAGAATGCCGACCAGAGCTGTACATAATAATTTAGAATTGGATGCTATTCCTGCTGAACTTTCTGAATTAAATACATATGAGTCTATACTCATTCAATGTGTTCATCCGTTCCAGACCATAGTACGTATGGAGCCGAAAACTGGTAAATTACCTCCTTCAGATTTACTGAGAGGTTTAAAAGGTAGAGTGGTGTATTTGCCCTTGGATTTGAAAAAAAATATGGAAACTATTGATGCGGATACTTTGGAAACTGAACCATTAATTATTCTGGTTAATGGTGTACCTACAAAGAATAAGAAGATTTGGCAGGAGCTGGTAGATGTGCGGAAAGTACAAAGAGCAAATTTGTATTTGAAAAAGAATAATAAATGGTATGAATCAATTTATATAGAAGAAGAAGAAGAAGAAGATTTACAAGAAGACACAGAAACACCAACTGGACAAATTGAAAAAGTGGACAAGTCAAAGGAAGAAGACATTTATGAACATTTTAGCATACATCCTCTTCATTCGAAAGAAGTTATGGGAGACAATATTGGTCTCTTTCAGATGAAGAAAGCAAAAGGAACTCCCGTGAGTGTATGGGAGGAGAGCTTGGAAGCTCGATGTTTTCCCCAGCTGTTTCCTAAAGGAAAAGGAGGACGATATGATGAACGTCCAGAACAGATTCCAGCTTCTGAGTATCGGACTACAAGACTATATGCTGAAGATCCCAGATTTCGACAAAGTATTCCTTATTTGTTCCATCTTTTATTTGAAAGCGACTTGTCTGCACTGTCTTATGCAGTAAATCACATTTTAAAAAGTGGAGTACATTTACAAAATGTGTCTGCTAAGGATTTTATGGAGAAAGTGCAGCACCGAGATGATCATTTGGAAACACAACTGATCAATCTGATGGCTTGTCAGCGTGGGACAAATGAATATTGGTACAGACGCCATGGTGAACTAAAATGCATGTTACGGAATTTAGGAACACCAACATGGTTCCTTACCCTAAGCTGTGCCGAGTACGCTTGGGATGATTTACTGGATTTTCTACGAGAGGCCAATTCAAACATTAAAAACATCGAATACAAGACAGCAGGAGAACTGTGCTCATTGGATCCGGTTAATGTTTGCAGATATTTCAATCATAGATTTGAGGCTATGATGTCCTTCATCTGCAATAAAAAAAATCCACCCCTTGGAGAAGTAGTGGATTTCTTTTGGAGAAAAGAGTACCAGGCAAGAGGTGCTCCTCATATTCATATGCTGTTGTGGATCAAGGATGCCCCAAAGTTTGGAACAGATACTGATGAAGCAGTGTTATCTTACATTGAAGAATATGCAACATGTGCTATACCAAAAAGCACAGAAGAGAACAAGTTAAAGGAGCAAGTTTTACGTTTCCAAAGTCATCGGTGTGGAAAATACTGTCGACGGAAATACAAGAGCAAAGAAAAATACTACACTAAATGTCGATTTGGATTTCCTAGACCTGTTCTTTCAAATGGAAGAGTAAACAGTTTTATGTCAGCTGTGAGACATACTATCACAAGAAAATCACCTAAGAATACCCACAACCTTAAAAGAAAAGAAGAATCAAAAAATATAAATGACTACAACCCAGTCATTTTATCCATGTGGAACGCTAACATGGATATACAGTATGTTGCTGACAATTCCATTGCTGTTGCTCGATATGTAACGTCTTACATTACAAAATCAGAAAAAACAGAATTGAAGGAAATGTGGGAAGAGATTTCTCACGAGAAGACTGTCAGTAAGAAGCTGTACAGTTTCAGTTTGAAGATGTTATCGCATCGAGAAATTGGATCCTACGAATGTTCAGATAGGTTATCTTCTGCAAGTCTCTACTCGAAGTCAAGAAGAATAATTTGGGCAAGTTTAGGCCTTGCAGCAATGAGAAATCGGGTACTGAAATCTGTAGGAGAAATTGAATATTTGGCCGAGAATGACCCAGAAAGTACAGATATTTTGAAATCAAACATGTTGGACACATATTATCCCAAGAGAAGTCATCATCTGGAGAACATGTGTCTCTATGAAGTGCTGCAAAACTACATTTATTCACGGAAAGCTGCAGAAGACATCAACAATGGAAAATATGAAGTCGTTGGTGAAGAAGGATGTTTGGTGAAGCAAACAAAAGGAAGTTTGATAAATCACCGGAAGCTGAGTTGCGACACTACTGACAAGAAGGAATTTTACTACTTGGCTCTTTTACAGTTGTTTAAACCATGGCGTACAGAGGATGAACTACTGGGAGAATTCCAGAGCTATGAAGATTCTTTTAATGCTTGCAAAGACAGCATACAATGCAGTACATTCTCAACTTATCTGCAAATGTTAAATGAAGAAATTGAACAGGAAACTACAATTGCAGCAGAAATAGCTAGAGATAGTTCTCAGGACAGCCAAAGTTCAGGAACACTCAGTCAAGATCCCCTAGGACAACCAATCGTTGAAAATGAAGCATCAATAGCCATGAATGAAGTGGAAACGGCTATGAATCAAGCTCAAGAAGAATTTATAGACTTAGAAAATTTGGAAACACAACTGAATCAAGAGCAGCAACAAATTTATGAAGAGATCAAAAACAAAATTGATCACGGATTTCTACATGAAAAAAAAGAGTGCTCATGCACATCATTTCATCCAATCAGGATGTATGTAAGCGGACAAGCTGGAACTGGAAAAAGTTTCCTAATAAAAGTCATCAGAAGCTACCTAAAGCAAAAAACGGATTCTACTTTGTCTTGTGTGGTTACTGCTCCAACTGGGTTAGCAGCATATAACATAAAAGGAATCACTTTACATCGTTTGCTAATGTTACCAGTGGAGCATGAGAACAAAATACAATTCAACAAGCTAACTGGAGAAGCATCCTTGGAAGTTTCAAGAGTATTGAAGATGCAAGTTCTCATTATTGATGAGGTGAGCATGGTATAAAACTTAATGCTTGCCTTTGTGCATTTAAGAATGCAGCAAATTTTGAAGACAGACTATGACATGTTATTTGGTGGAAAACACGTCATAGTTTTTGGAGATCTTTTGCAACTTACTCCAGTTAAAGGACAACCAGTGTTTAATACTGTCACACATGAAGACACGAAGAAGTCATTGGGAAGCATCGGAAATACAAATATTTGGTCCTTCTTTGAGTACAAGGAACTTACTACTAATATGAGGCAAGCAAACGATGAAGAATATGGAAGTATTCTGAAAGATATCAGGATTGGACTACTCACAGAAGTTGGCAAAAAAGCATTACAGAGTCGGCTGCTACATAATTTATTTCCAAAGGAAGAAATAGTTGCAGAGAAGATATACAAGAACATTGCAGAAAACAAAAGTGTCATCTGCTTAATGCCAACTCTACGTGAATGCTCAATATTCAATGAGGAGCTTTTGAAATTGGAAAAGGAAGAGATCAGGAAATTGGAAGCAGTGGACAAAATTGAGGATGGAAGAATTACTGTCACAGTAACAGGCAAAATGAAAAATAAATTGGACTCACTAGAGAAGAACATCTCCAAAACAGCTGGATTAGAAAAAAATCTATATGTTTGCATGAACTGTAGAGTATTTTTAAGAAGAAATTTGGATGTTGAAAAAGGTTTAGTTAATGGAGCGATGGGAAGAGTTGTGGGTTTTATTAATTATCAGAAAAAAGATGGAATTGAATGTTTAAAAATAAAATTTGATCAGATAGAAGAAGTTAAAGACATTTGTCGTTG
The DNA here is from genome assembly GCF_964204655.1 of Triturus cristatus. Lineage (NCBI taxonomy): Eukaryota > Metazoa > Chordata > Amphibia > Caudata > Salamandridae > Triturus > Triturus cristatus. The sequence goes on along the minus strand of NC_140584.1, from coordinate 626,790,481 downwards.
TTCAGTTCGTTTCATGCTTGTGAAAGACTTATATGTACGTAGGAAGCAGTTTCCGTTTTCGCTAGCATATGCTGTAACTATTCACAAGTCTCAAGGATTGACTGTAGATTGTGCATTTGTGAACATTGGTTCAACTGTGTTCAAAGAGGGTATGGCATATGTTGCTTTGTCACGAGTGAAAACATTATCAGGTTTATTCATGATAGACTTTGATGACTCAAAAGTTACTGCTGATACAAACTGTGTAAAGGAGTATAACAGATTAAGAAGAAGCTATGCTCCTCATTTAGGTCAGTATCCTGTGTTAGAGAAACGTGTAGTTTCTCGTAAAAGAAAAAATGAGAATATCTGTAATGAAGATGTAGAGAAGAGGAAAAAAAAGAGGAGTGATGTAATTGTAAGCAAAAAGAAAAAGGAAAATGAAGAACAGGTTGTAGGATGTCATTTTGAAAATAGCTCTGGCGTCAACTGCTACGCAAATGTAGTGCGGAATGTTGCATTTTATCTGGAAAGTTTGCAAGAGCAGATAATAGTAAATCAGGGAAAAAGATTCTGTTCAGAGCTGACTCTCCTTTTTCAAAAGCTAAGTAAAGATAAAACTCAAATAGAAAGTGCTACTGAAATTAGAAAACTTTTAGATGTATGTTCAGGACGAACACAGTTTTCTCAAAATGTACAGCAAGACGCACAGGAATTCTTGTTGTATTTTCTTCAGGTAGTGGAAGAAGAAGGAGTTCCCATTGAAATTTTTTTTGGTCTCTCTTATAAATGGGAACATAGTTGTGAAAATTGTTATAATATATGTGGCTCTAATGTTGATAATGAAAGGTTTATTTATTTGACATTGCCAGAGAGTAAAACAGTTACTTTTGCTAAATTAGTTAAAGATGCTAATCATAGCATGAAATGTGGTGAGTGTAAATCTGACATGTTTTCAACATTAATTTTAAAGGAATACGGACAGTATGTAATTTTAATGATGCAACGATGTAGAGCTGATGGTTCAAAATTGGATACTTTAATAAAGAAGTTTACAGGACAGCAATTATCAATTTCAGGAAAAACTTTTGTAACTGTTGCAATAATTTTCCATGATGGACCTACTGTTACTTCTGGACATTACACAGTTTATCTTAAATGTGAAAAAGGCTGGACACTGTGTAATGATTCCCAATTGATTTTCAAGCAACGTTTGCCTTTTGATTTAGCAAATTCCTATCTAATCTTCCTGAAACCTAAATTTTAGACAGATTTGGCAAGATCTCGACAAAATAATTTTACCATTTTACTGGATTACCATTGCAATTTTATAGAAAAAAGATTTTTTAAATTATCATTTGGCCTAATGGAAAGATAACCAATTGTAATGTGGACTTTTTTAATTTTAAATGAAACTTTGAAAAACCAATAATTTAGAGATAATCGGTAACATCTGCACAATTTAAATTTTGGAATGTTATTGGACTGCCATTGGAAATTTTTTCAAAAAAGATTTTAAAAATTACTATTTGGCCATGCGGAAAAGTAACCAATTCTATTGTGGACTTAATAAATTATTCAAAAAATTTTCGTGAACCAAAATGTTACAGAGAATCGGTGAGATCTGGACAAATTAAACTTTAGAATTTTATTGGATTACCGTTTGAAATTTATTCCAAAAAAAAATTTAAAATTACTATTTGGCCTAAAGGAAATGGAATCAGATGTATTTTGGAGTTATTTGAGATATAATATTGTGATTATACTTCTGAAACAAACATATCAGACGGTATTTTAAAGAAATAACTATTGGTATTAGATGATATTTTTTTAGAATATTATGCATTTCTATAATGTTAAGTTTAAGTAAAAAGAGATTCTGGGCTTTTTTATTACAATCTTTGTGATTGTTATTTTTTGTTGCCCGCTGTAAAATGATGAATGCAATTGCTTTCACAATTTATAGTGAAATGCAATATATTCTGAAAACAGCAAAAATAAGGCAAAAATATTTTTGGGAAAAAAATGTAAATATGTGTACTGTATTATAAATTGTTTTAAAAATAATACTTTTTTCTTTTTTTTCATATTGATATAGAAAATTTTCGAAAACTAGAACCATTTTTAAAACTATTTTTAAAAAAAACAAATGAATAAATATTTTTTTGAGTGAGTATGGTAAGTAAATAATAATAATTGTAGTCTCTCAAGGACCTTGTAATGTGATAATTGATTTTTAGTGTTTTTTTTAAAAAATAAAAAAAAAGTACGCGCACCGTACGCGTACGGTAAAAAAAAAAAAAAAGTTTTAAAAAACATATGTAAAAAAAAGATGAAAGATAAGGTTGGCTCTTAAAAGAACCGTTGTGTTCATGCAGGGACAGAGGAAAGAAAGCATGGAAAAATTAGTCTCTGTGACAAGTGTGCTGATCTATTTTGTTGTTCACTAGGGAAACACTGGTCTCCCTATGACAAATTAGATCATGACAAGAGGCACATCGAATATCAACCCTCAGAAAACGAGGGTTAATTTCCAGAGGGCCAGCAGAAGGAGATGCTCCCCCCACAGATGAAGGGCTCACCTGACCTGCAGAAGAAGGAGTCAGCCCTGCAGATGATGGTCCAGGCTGAGCTGCTGTGGATGTACTTGCTTGTCTTTCTGAAGAGTTACCTCCAAAAAGATGACCATGTGTCCTTCTGTGTACATCCTGGAGGTGTCTCTTCATGGTGTGATTCCCAAAGGAATACTTCCTGTCAGGATTACCTCTAGAAAGTACACGCTGACACAGCCTGCAAGTTACTAAGGGTGCATTCACCTTTTGCTGGCCTTCAGGAAAAGTAAAATAATCCCATACATAAGAGGGCTTTTGTTTCCTCGATCTCTGCCTCAAGACAGTGCTGCTAGTGCTAGCCTCACTCTCAGAAGAGCTCTGCTGTTCTGCCATCGTATCCCAAAGACAAACCAGCTCCTTCTCCCAAGGGATCACAAGCAGAAATGAGGGGAATGGGTGTGGTGTAGGAGAGTTCTAGAACTGAAAGTAGTTTCAACCAATCAAAAGTTGTGTTTCATGATCACATGACCTACCGTATGCTTACGGTACGCTTACGGCAAAAGTGCGCATGCGTGTAAAAAAGACACGCGCTTGCGCGCATGCGCATAACAGTCGCTACCCGACACTTCCGCGTAACGTGCGCGTGTAGCGTACACGCTTACGCGTCCCACGCGGAGGACGCGCGGCTACGCAAATTGCGTAACTCTACGCAAACAGCGTAGATAAATTACGGACGTTGCGTAAACCGTACGCTTACCGTAAGCTTACGGTACGCGTACTAAAAAAAAATTTAAAAAAAAGGAAAAAATGTATTGCTAATAAATTTTACATGTTTATTTTATAAAATATATTCAAAAAAACATATTATAGAATTTTAAAAATGTAACCATAGTCTTTAAAAAAGGGTAGAAAATTAAAATAAAAATATGTTTAAAAAAATAGAAGAAAAAAAACAAAATTAGCATTTAAAAAACCTTGCAAATTCACTGAAAAAACCATGGGTTTCACACACGTTATAGTTAGGACTTAGCATTTAAAAAACCTTAGAAATTCAGTGAAAAAACCATAGGTTTCACACACGTTATAGTTAGGAATTAGCATTTAAAAAACCTTAGAAATTCAGTGAAAAAAACCATAGGTTTCACACATGTTATAGTTAACTGGACATTTTACTCGTAAAAAACCATTGAAATTGCCCCGTTATAGTTAGTTCAGCTAACTATAACTCGCGCGCCCGCAATGCACTGCTGATGACGTCACATATTACATCACTCATGACATGGTCAGTGACATCACTCATGACATCACTGATGACATCTCAAATGACATCACCGATGACATCACTGATGACATCATCCTTGTGATAGAGTGGCAGACCTCCTCTTCCCCTAATATAACCTTTGATACACACAATCAAAAATAGAAATTAAAATTTTAAAAACAATGGACATACCAATACCAGTTACAACAACCTATACAGTAATTCTAAGATCCAAATACACATCCACTCATTCACCAACAGTCCTATACAGTCACTCATACATGTACTCACTCATCATATGTACTCATACACGTATACATCCTGTTACACAATGCCACTCATCCATAGAGGTACTCACACACATAGTTAGTCATGCTAATAAAGAATCAAACATACATTTACTTGCATATACAGTTATACACACACCACCACACTTACTTCTACGGAAACTTACATATACTTAGTCTTTTAAACAATCACTTATAGAAACACATACTTATTCATACAGGAACTCTTTCAATCTCTCACTCTCCCATATACTCACATATATACACCAATAGTCACATATACTAGTTTAAAACATATGTAGTTACACATAAAGACACTATTGAGACAGTCATTCACTCACTAACACACCCATACATACACTCATCCACCCATACAGTCCTGCACACATGCTGTCTTCAACACATACAAACAATGAGTCACTCATTCATGCACCCATGCACTACGTAATACCCCTCACCGAACCAGACACTCACACTCATACTGATACTCAAAAAACCAACTAATAACCTATTTAGACACTCATGTAGCTACACACCAACCCATGCAGCCACTTATACACAAAGTGAGAGACTGATACAGATATTTACATATTTAAACATTACTCACTAAGCCATGTATTCACTAAGATACACTTAATCAGTCAGTAATACAATCAATTTTTCAAAAACAATTCATCCATTTAGACACTTATATACCCATTTATTCTTCCATCGACCTTGAGATATACATATATAAAACATATTTAATTTTCAGAAAAACACACATTCACTGGATGATGTCATCAGTGATGTCATCAGTGATGTCATTTGAGATGTCATCAGTGATGTCATGAGTGATGTCACTGACCATGTCATGAGTGATGTAATATGTGACGTCATCAGCAGTGCATTGCGGGCGCGCGAGTTATAGTTAGCTGAACTAACTATAACGGGGCAATTTCAATGGTTTTTTACGAGCAAAATGTCCAGTTAACTATAACATGTGTGAAACCTATGGTTTTTTTCACTGAATATTCACTGAAAACGTGATAATATTTTATCCCCACACATAAAGCCAACCCCCGCTGCACACGGCCTATAGCTGACTCCCTCCACAGACAGTCAAACCTTCCCCCCCTCAACACCTTGCGCCCAACACCCTACATATAAAGCAGCTCTATCATCTTTCCCCAAAAATTACCAATTATTTTAATCAAATGTATATTTTAGTAATGCACACAATGAAATGTTTATTATCATGGATTACTTAAAAAATGTTTAATCAAGTTTTATTAAACTACATATCTGTGAATCCTTGTTTTTATATAGGTTGTATTATCACACTATGGGGATGAAAAATCTGAAAATAAGTAGTCAGAGACGTATTATTTTTCTTAAGAAAAATAAAAATTTTAAAACATATCTCATACTCCACATTTTAACATCTTACCCCCCAAAACATGCAATCATGAAATAAGCTACAAAAAAGCCTTGTGTTTTATGTGGTACTTCTCCAGGCCACATAAAATGCAACTTTAAAATACAACTTGCCCTAGGTAACACTGCAGTCCCAAATACAGCACTAATGTTCCAGCATGGGAAATGCTTTAAAGAATTTGGTAAGTTCTTCTGGAATCATGATTCCAGTGACCCAGGAGACTTATGTTTTTCTTCTAGTGTAGCTGGGTAGCCGTAGAAGTCCCTTTAGCTCTGTCCAAAACATTAAAATAAAATTAGGGATGTCCCTGGTCCTTCTAGGACATCATCAAAAACAAAATGTATGCAAATAGACTTCCCAGGGCTGTCACTGTTCATTTAGTATTATTTTTTTATTTTGTTTCTAAGAAAATGTGGGTGTCCCCATCCCATCCAACTGGCACTATGATACTAGCAGAAGCTGGTATTTTAATTAGATTTAAGGGGTAACCCGGGTTCCGACCTGGGGCACATAAGACCTTTATTATTGATGCGGGCTGCGGGAGAGCCCCAGGGACCCTGCAGCCCTGTCGGCATAGTAATTTATTTCAAAGTGGCATGCCCCGATGCCCACCCGGGGCACACCACAACTAGTGCCGGCATTTTTCTTTCTTAAATGGAGTGCCCCGGTGCCTAACCAGGGCCCTTGACAGCTAGTTCTACTTTAGGGCTGTTGGTAAAGGCCCAGGGCCCCCACAGCCCAAACGTCTCGCGTGCTTGCACCCATCGTGGGTGCATAGGGATCCGGCATTGCTCCAACCCCACAGGAGAACTTTTTTTGTTTCTCCCGCTGGGTGGGAGCAATTCAGTACATTTCCTTCCCTGAGAGGCCACATGCCCCTCCCCCTAAAATATACACCACATTTCCCCCTGGACCCTGTCCCGCCCAGGGTCGGGTTTAATAGAAACTATCCAGAGGCGATGACCTCCACTGGGATGTATATATATTTAGTCACTGAAAATAAACAAAGGTTACCGGGACGTTATATTTAGGCTCACGTTTCACTCGCACAAAACTAGTGAAATTCAGCAGTTATACATAGCAGAGCTAACTATAAATTGCACCCGCAATGTACTATAATGCAATGCAATACAATGCTATACAACAACTATCTATATCCATATCTATATCGATATATATATTTGTATATAGATATAGATATTTTTCGAAGCAAATTGAAAAGAAACGCCGCACTCGCTCCGGATTAGTCAATTGATTTTAATGACTACATTTCTCTCCACCTACGCGTTTCAAGCTGAACACAGCTCTTGGTCACAGTAGTGTCACAAGTCCCTTTTCACTTTCATCAATATATACCAATGTGCCACGTAAGCCAATAATGATGCATTGTGGACTATGTAGTATATAGAACAATTAAAAGCGTTTTATCTGTTAGATAAATTCATTCAAAGGAGTAAATATAATAATTATTCATTTGAATTGCTTGGCCTAAGTGGCCAATATTATGAGCATGAATAAATGTTCATTAAATTGCGGCATGTGGCATTAATGCTGACATCCGTTTGTGATAATTAGTGTTGCATAATGCATAAATTGATATTATAGGCTGAGTGCCAAATTAGTTTTACCACCTAAGAGATGAATTGTTTAACAGAGATTCTTATACCAGTGACTTAGTATATAAATCTACTCATTCAAGGAAGAAGAAAGAAAATGGAAAAGAAAAGAAAAAGAGAAAGAAAAAAGGAAAAGAAAAAGTCAGGAATATAAATATATATGTATCACACAGTGACAGTAGGCCTATTCCTTTTTTTATTGTGGTGAAGCATGCAAAGTTTTGCGAAGATTCATCAAGAGGATGCAAAAAAAAAGGGGGGTCCCATAATACGTTTGGGCATCAATGCATTTCCCATAGACTTTGCACTCATGCATTGCACGAAAACGGCTGGATGGATTTGAATTAAATTTGATAGGATTAAACATTAAAGTGCACACATGGGTACTACAGTTAAGTATTTTTTTTTTAATTATAAGGCATTTTACAAAGTGATATCTGCAGTTACTGTACTTTCCTGAAATGTTGTGTATTTCATGGAAGTACCATGGTATATAGCAATGACAAGTCATTATGTGATTGGCTAATGACTGCCTTTACAAAAATTAAAGGCAGCCATGTTATTTTTAGGTACAATTTAGCTATGTGCTGTGTTGCGCCTTCAGATATAGGCAAGTATTAGGTTTGATATTTTTTCTCTACCAATTACTTTATTGAAGTGGTTATAGGTAGGGAAAAATATTTATAAGTTTCTGTATATTTTTCCAGCAGTGTAGAGAGAACTGCACATTTAAAAAAAAAAATTTGTAGTACAACCATTAGCCAATCACATACTGACTTTGCATCCGCATGTATTTTAAGTAGTACTTTAATAAAGTCGAAATAGGTAGTGAACAACAATAAAACTGAATTCTTACCAATATCTAAGAACGTAACCCAAAATGCAGCTAAACACAGAAAGTAGAACACAACCAAACTATGCTAAAAACTACAAGGCTGCCTTTTACCTTTAGTAAACACAGCCATTAGCCAATCACATACTGAATTCGCATCCACATGTACCATGATATACCACAAACTTACCGCAGTATACCTTGGCACAATATATATGTACGTTTTTTATAAATCATAACTCTAACGCTACTTTCACTATTCACACTTAATACCCAAAAATACCATTTACATCTCATAATGTATATTCCTGACACATTACATCTACATCTGTTCACACACATTCACGCTGCGTCTGTTTCAATTACGACTCTATGCCACTCAATTGTATGTCACTCCGCTCTATGCTATTACACTCCATGCATCTCTGCTCTACGTCACTCCACTATACTCTACTCCACTGTGCACTAATTCACTAAACACCACTCCACTCTACTCCACTCTTCGCCACTTCACTTTAATGTATGCTATTGCACTCTACACCATTCTACTCTATGACACTCCAGTCTACACCACCGCACTGTATGCCCCTCCACTCTAAGCCACTTCACTGTATGTTATTCCACTTTACGCAACTCCACTCTATGACACACCACTCTACTCTATTACACTCTATGACACTCCACTCTATGCCACTTCAGTGTACATCACTACAATGTATGCTAATCCAGTGTACACCATTCCACTCTACACCACTCCACTGTATGTCTCTCCACTCTATGCTATTACACTCCATGCAGCTCCACTCTACGTCACTTCACTATACTCTATTCCACTGTACGCTAATCCTCTAAACGTCATTCCACTCTACTCCACTCTTCGCCACTTCACTCCATTTTATGATATTGCACTTTACACCACTCTACTCTGACTCTCCAGTCTACACCACCCCACTGTATGCCCCTGCACTCTACACTACTCCACTCTATTTTATTTCACTGTACACAACTCCACTCTATGACACTCCACTCTACGCTATTACACTCTATCGCACCCCACTCTATGCCACTTGAGTGTACATCACTGCAATTTATGCTAATCCAGTGAACACCATTTCACTAAACGCGACTCCACTGTATGTCACTCCACTCTATGCCACTTCACTCTACGTCACTACACTCTATGTCACTACACTCTACATCACTGCACTCTATGCTGTCCCACTATACACCACTCCACTCTACAACACTCCACGCCACTCCACAGTACACTATTACTCTGTGCGCTTCCACAGTCTACCCCACTACACTCTATAAATCTCCAATCAATGGTATGCCATTCTACAACACTCCACTCTACACCACTCAACTCCATTCTACACCACTCCAGTCTACACTATAACAATGCATGCCACTGCTCTGTATCTCAATCCACTCTATGCCACTCCACTCTACCCTACTCCTCTCTACACCCCTCCACAATACCCCACTCCAGTGTATGCTATTCCACTGTACGCCACCACACTGTATGCTACTGAACTCTACACTACTGTAATCTAAGCTATTTGACTCTATGCCACTACACTACACTCACTCTACACCGCTACTCTCTATGCTCCTCTACTCTATTCTGCTCCACTCTATGCCACTCCACTCTACTCCACTGTAAGCAAGTCCATTCTATCACACTCCATTCTACACCACTGCACATTAGACCACCCCACAGTGTGCTATTTCACTGTATGCCGCTCCACTGTACTGTACTGTCCGCTGTAGGGGCCTGTGTTTGACCTCATGGTCACAGGCTGAAATCCCAGTGAGTCCACTCAGCCTTTCATCCTTTTGAGGTCGATAAAATGAGAACCGTTGCATAATAATAAACATCTGTCATTCAGTGCCAAGATACCCTTCAGGGTGAACGCGAGCTTTACAAATACATACGTTATGGTATGTTACACCACTCCACTCTATGCCGCTCCTCCCTATGCCACTCCATTCTATGCCACTCCACTGTACGCTACTCTACGGTATTCCACTGTATGCAACTCCACTTACGCCACTCCATTTTATGCTATTTCACTCTACTCCACTTCACTCTACCTTATTCCACACTACACCACTAAACTGTATGCCACTCCACTGTAAGCTATTCCACTTTACATCACTACACTCTATGCCACATCACTCCAATCTATGCTGTTTTACTGTATGTCACGAAAATGCAAATAACTCCTCCGTACACTGCTCCACTATATGCCACTACACTCTACAAAACTCCACTGTATGCTATCCACTCTATGCCACTCCATTGTATGCCACTCTACTGTACGCCATTCCACTCTGCGCCTCTCCATTCTATGCCACTCCACTAAAACTATTGCTCTGTATGCAGCTAGACTATATGTCACTCAACTATACGTTCTTCTACTGTAAGCAACTCTATCTCTCTACACTGTACACCACTCTACTGTATACTATTCCACTGTACAATACTCCACTGTACCCCACGCCACTGTACAGCACTGCACCCCACTGTACATTTCTCCAATCTATGCCACTCTGATGTATGCCACTACAGTGTACATCACTCCACTGTATACTGCCCCACTCTACTCCACTGTATGCTATTTCTGTGTTTACTACATTACTGAAAACGATATCTCTGTATGCCACTCCATCTATGCCTCTCCACTCTACTCCACTGTACACCACTACACTAGGTGGTATTCCACTCTACATCACTCCACTCTATGCTATTCTACTGTATGCCACAACACTGTACTTTAATCGACTGTATGCCGCTCCACTGTACGTTACTCCACTGTATGCTATTACACTCTACCACACTCCATTTTATGCTGCTCCACTCTATGCCATTCCACTGTACGCTACTCTACTGTACAGTATTCCACTGTATGGAACTACAGTCTATGCCACTCAGCTCTACTCTATCCATCTGTGCCACTCCAGTCTACCCCACTTCACTGTACAACACTCCACAGTATGCTATCCCACTGTACGCTACTCCACTTTACCCTTACTCCATCCTGTGCCACTCCAGTGTACGCCACTTCACTCTATGCCACTCCACTTTATGCTATTTCAATCTATGCCTCTCTACTGTTCGCCAGTCCAGTGTATGTCAGTCCACTGTATGCCACTCCACTGTACCCTACTCCACTATATGCTGTTTTAGTGTATCATAGTCTTTGATATTTTGTTCCAAAGTATGCCACTCCACTCTACAGCACTACCCTATATGCCACTTCAGTCTACGCTATTTGACTGTACACCATTCTACTCTACGCCACTGCCCTGTACGCCACTCCACTTTATGCTGTTCCACTGCATGCCACTCCTTTCTATGCCACTCCACTGTTCGCTAATCCACAGTATGCCACGCCAGTCAATAACTCTATTGTACACCACTGCACTCTATGGCAATAAACTTACGCTATTGCACTGTATGCAACTACACTCTATGCCGCTCTACTCTTTGCTATCTCACTTTACCCGAATCTACTGTACTCCAGTATATGCTACTACAATGTATACCTCTCAACTCTACTCCCTTCTACAGCAGTTTACTGTATGCCACTCCAATCTATGCTATTCCACTGTACGCCACTCCACTCTACTCAATGCCACTCCACTATACCCTATTCCACTTTATGATACCCCACTGTTCTGTAGTCTGCTGTACCCCTGTATCCCACTCCACTGTATATTATTCCACTCTACCACTCTCCATTGTATGCCAATCCATTCCAGGTCACTGTACCTTACGCAACTCCTCTTTACGCCACTCTACTGTACACCACTCCAGTGTACGCCATTCCACTGTACGCCAATCCACTGTATGCTATTCCATTAGATGCCACTCCACTCTTCAACTCTCTACTATTCCACTTTATGCCACTCAACTATATGCCACTCCACTCAACCGCACTGTATGCTCCTGCACTCTACAAGTCTATATGCCACTCCACTGAAGCACACTGTACCCCATTCTAGCCCACTACACCTCATTCCACTGTACAGTGCTTTACTCAGCTCAATGCAACTACACTGTACTCCACTCTACAACAGTTTCACACTTTCTACAACACAATGTACCATTTCACTGTACAAAATGGCACTCCACTCTCGTAACATGTTATTCTACTATATGTTACACCACTACAGTGTGCTACACTCCACATCACTGTGCTAAACAAGACACCACTCCACTCCACTATATGACATTTTAGTCCACTCTATGGTACGCCACTCCACTACACTGTACAACAGTTTAGCCCACTGTACAATGCTACAAGACACTCAAATGTAAGCTGCTTCACTCTACAACACTCTACTCTATAAAACTGCACTCTACAACACTCTACCACACTCTATGCCACTCCACGACACCGTGATATACTGTGTGCCCCCTCACTGCACTATACAACACTCTACTCCACTCTATGTAATTCTACAACATTCTACTCAACTCTATGCCACTTGACGACACTCCACACCATTCCACACACTCAGCTCAACGATACTACAGTGGACGAGACTCCACTGTACCACACTTAACTGTACTGTATGGCACACATCTCCACTGTACAAAACGCCGCTACACTCTACAATACTCCACTATAAGACACACCATGCCCCCCCACTTTACTCCACTGTGCGTAACACCACTCCACTCTACTCCACTCAACTGTATTCTACTCTACAACACTACACTCCATTACACTACAGTGTCCAACACTGTCCTTTACTATACTTTATGACACTGCACTTAACAACACTTAATTAAATGACGCTCAACACTATGATTTGAAACACATTTAAAAAATATATATATAAAAACCGTATAAATCTAATAAACAATTCAAAGGTTAAAGCTAAGTTCTAGTTTGGAAAACTTTCTTTATTCTTTATACACAAACCTGAATGAAACTATAAAACACAGGAGAAATTATAAAGTTTTAGCTATAACTTAGATTTCTGATTTATGTATTACTAGTGAGGAGTTAGATTTATAATTTATGCACGATCTTCAATGTACTATTCGTCACGCACCTCCATACACATTCTTCTCGCATCAGTCCCCATACTACATTAACTATAATATGCCGCTCTACCATGCACTGTTTTCTGAGAAATTATATAATTTCAGATGTCATAAGTCTTATTTTGACTGGTATGATTTTCACATTATATAAGTTATATGAGATGCAAGGGTGTAACCAGTGGATGGAGGAATGGCAAGTAATAGTTAATGTAGTATGGCGATTAATGCGGGAAGAATGTGCAGGGAGGTGTGCGGGGTTGGACTCCCCTGGACCACTTGTGACTCGGGGAGGGGCTGCAAGCATCCCTCCTCCTCCTCTTTACAAATATTTGTGGCCCAGGGGAGTGGGGTTTCCAGGGCCCAAAGTTGCTCGAGAGGGAGGTCACATGCGCCTCTCCATCAAAAAAAATAAAGTCCTTAGTGATAGGGTCCCGAGAGCCTGATGTGTCTTGGGTAGAGGGGCTCCACTTATGGGTTGGACGCGCCAAGGTCTGTGACCAACCTGATACAATACACACACCCAAAGGCTGTGCCAAGCTTGGGGTTGGCTTCCTGCTGGGGGTTGGACACAGACCCTGGCCAGAGGCCAGACCCTGCGGCCAACCCGGGTGTCCTGCAGGATTCTTCCCTTAGTGCCCTCCAATTTAACATCTATGTGACTCCTCTGATATATCTAGCAGAGGAGCTGGGGGCTAAGGTGATGGCCTATGCGGATGACACCCAGCTGCTCTTTACCTGGGCCAAAGAGGCGACTCTGTATATCAGGTCCAACACTGTCTTTCATCAATCTTTAAATATCTGGCGGATGCACAGCTTAGGTGCAACGAAGGGAAATCGGAGATTCTGCTGTTTGACACATTTCCTTAGAACTTCAGAGAACAGCTCTGGCCTCCTGAGTACCCTCGTCCGACCTCTACTGAGAAGCCAGCAGAAAATCTTGGGGTCTGATTTGACGAAGAACTGTCCTTTGCATCAAATATCAAGAAGCTGGCTGGAGGCTGCTTCGGCTTGCTTAAATCCTTTAGAAGATTTTTTCCCCTCCTGCGGCAAGACAAACCATCACATGCGCGCGGATCCTGTCTCGGCTGGATTATGCCAATGCTCTCTTTGCTGGCATTCCGGGCTACATGTTAAAGAAGTTACAGGTGGTCCAGAACACCGCAGCCAGACTGGTATCAGGCCTGTCAGCCAGGGACAGTGTCCATAACCAGTTGCGCTTATACCACTGGCTGCCCAGAGAGAAATTCAAATGACTGGTTATGGCCCACCGTGCGCTCCATGGGTGTGGCCCTCTTCACTTGCAGAGGCATGTTTCCTTCTATGTTCCTGCACGCTCTTTGCGATCTTCGTCCCTATGCCTTGCGCAAGTCCCACGTTTCAAGTGTCAGAGGATGGGGGGCAGCTCCTTCTCAGTTAAAGCAACGGTTGCACGGAATGCTCTTCCTCTGGTCCTACGCTCCATCCAGGCTCCAGTTGCATTAAAAAAAAAAATGTAAACACATCTATTCACTTGAAGTCCTCTGCCGCACCCTGATGGTCTTGCGCCGGGACACTCACGAGTGGCCGTGCGTGTAACAAATTCATATAACATAACATAACGCCACGCAGTGTATGGCCAAAGGCTGTGCATGGCATGTGGTTCGCAGCCTGCAGAGGGTTGGCTGCCTGAAGGAGGGTTGGACACAGGGCAAGGCCGTGTGAAGTGGGGGATTGGCTTTACGTATGATAACACAATATTACTTTACATTAAGAAATGCTAGAAATTCACTGAAAAAATGAAAGGTTAGAGTAATGTTATGGTTAAGTGAGAATTTCAGTGGCAATGCAATGAAATTCATTAGTTATATTTAGCTCTGTGCCCTAAGGTAACTATAACTCACACCCTCACCAAGCACTGCTAAATACCACACATATTGCATCACTCTTGACATCTTCTTTGGAATCATTGATAATATCACTGTAATCTTTGCAATGAAATTATCAATAAGAAACCTTTGCGCGAATTATAGTTACCTTAGGGAATGAGTTATAGGCCCATATGTACGAAAGGATTTTGCATATCTTAATGGTTGGAATCGCTTTTTCGGGCAGTTGAGAAATGCAAAAAAAAAAATGAAAGGCACACGCGTCTCAAAATAGAACTCAGTAGAAATCGCATTTTGCAATTCGCAAAATAGGAAGTTGCAACTAGGGATTTCCTATTTTCGAATCAGTAACTGCATGTACATAGCATCTCCTAATTGCGACTGGTTGCAAAGTGGGCATTTACGAAATGCAATTACCACTGAATCGGATCAGGTGATAACCAGGTGCAACCAGGTGCAAACTATGAACAGGCACACAAAATGCATAAGGGTTTTTCACAATGGTGACCTGGTTTGTTTTGGTGAGGAGGATGAGGATTTTGGCAGAGAAACAGAGAAGGAGGAGACTGGAGAGGATATTTAGGATGAGGGTCACCCTGTTTGAACAGACAGAGTAGGAGATTGTTGCTTGTACAGATTGAGTAGCCAGGTAATTAATAGCTGTGTTACGACTTCAGCTACAAGCCTCAACACTCAGAAGCAACTCAATGCCACCATATGTGTAGGTATTGTTTTGCCTTCACCTCTTAGCGTCGGGTAGTTATCTAGGGGTCATAGCAGTGTCAGCGGGATGTCACAAAGTGCCTTTTACCGGTTCCTTGACATCATGGTAAGTATGATCAACCAATATATCTCATTCGCCAATAGCCTTCAATCATTGCAGCAAACCAAACTCATGTTCTACAGAGTGGCACAGCTCTGTAATGTCATTGACAGTAGAGATGGCACAGATATTGCCATATACTCAGCAACTGAATACACTCTAGGAACAGGAAAAGCTCACACTCTCTCAATATGCCGGTAGTGTGCGACACCTCATGTAGCATAACAGACCTTATGGCCAGATTCCCACGCAGCAAACAAGTCTCATTCATGTTCTGCCACAGAAGAATTCACAACCGACCTGCACAGGGTAAATTTAGCAATGATTTCCTACTGCACACAGTGGCCAGCATGGTGTGTGTAATATGACCTAATGCTTTTACTTCTCATGTTCTTAAGGTGACAGTGCATATGTCTTATGCCCCTGGCTACTCACACTGTACTTGATTCCGAGGACGGAAAAAAAGTGAGAGGCAAAACAACCGGGACAACGAGCGCCATCATTGAGCGAATCTTTGGAATCCTGAAGTCCCGATTCCGCTGCCTCTACAAAACCGGTGGGGCACTGTTGTACAGACCAGATACTTGCTGCAAGATCATCGCCACTTGTGCTATATTGCACACTATACCAATGAGAAAGGGTCTGCATGACAGCCCCATAGACTCTGATGATGGGTTACCACTGCTACAAGTGCAGCAGGAGGGCACAAGCACAGCAGAGGGATGTGCAGGATGCTCAAAGATCAGCAATTATACATTAGAGGGTCCCTGTAAAATCAGAATCAAGGGGAAAATAGCAGGGAAACATAATCAATTAAACAGCAACATGCCCCTTCAAACAATATTCACAGCAGAGAACTGTCCCACAAAAGAGATAACACTATTCTATAACATTATTTTGTTTTTATTATCAAAAATATTTATTTTCCTCAGTAAATTAATATTCATGTTTTTATCAATAAATCCATACAATTGTACTCTTCATCCATATAGGAAGAGTCTCAAAAATCGACGAAGCAATGCATTTAATCAAAGTACATGACTCAACAGTTCAGACTAAATAACATAACATACGCAACAGAAAAAAATAAATGATAAATCGAAAAAACAAAGAACAATCATCATGAAAACACACATAACAATACTATACACCAAAGACAGTATACAACACACAATTGCGCCGACGTGCGTTTCGGAATCCCATGTAGCATCCTTCCTCGGGGCGCTGATGGTGTATTCAAGAAGCAAAATTTAAATCTAACTAATACATTTATTTATTCTGACCAATTATTTTCAAATATCTGTTGAAGCTTCGTCAATAACATCTGTGGGAACAGTTATCACAACATTAGATTCTTTAAATTATTCACACTATATTCATCCAGATATTTCATGAGAACTTAAATTGAGAGTCAAAAGATAATATAATCTATATAAGGTGCATGAATAAGAATAGTCATGATCCATAGAGACCAAAAAGAGTTATAGAGGAATTATAAGACATCACCCAGTGAAGAGAATTCACTCAAAGAAAGAACTGAGCCAAGTGCACCCAAAGAGAGACTATAAAGAGATATCCAGTAATACATACTTGTTATGACACAATTGATTAGAGTAAGATGCTATCCGTCATAAGTGTTGCGTCAGTCACTAGAACTTTCTTCCCAAAATTCAGTATAAGTACAGATCTTCTCAGGAAATTAATGCTTGATCAATGGAGTCCGTGTATATAGATCACCAGAAACTGAAGATGTCCAGATGCTTGTATGATAAGAAAGCATCAACTGAAAAAAAGAAAATAAATAATCCAATATTTCAATCTGAAAAGCTATATGTGAAAGTTCTATAAGAACCACAGTAACACCCACCTAATTCAGGTGATGTCCGTATAAATCCGTATTAGGGAATATCATAAAATTTTGAATAATATAATGTGACTAGAAATTTCCGTTTTTGTAGGAAACTGTATATAAAAGAAAAAAGCAGGAATGAATAAAAATCAGGGACAATTAACCAAGACTCTTACTTATAGTAGTCTCATCAGGGGCATATCGAAGAATACTCGTGACTTACTTAATATTCGTTAGCTTGAGTCTCCACTTGCGTCCGTGCCTTCAAAGGCATGTACTCCTAAAGTTTTTTTTGCAATGGTTCCTTTAGCCCAGGACGGTAAGATCTAAAAGAGAGGGCTGTAAAGGATCTATATATAGAAATACTTAACCGCTAGATTTTTCAGTGTTATTTGGAACAGACTACTGACGTTACTACAATATTTACATAGAGCTAATATCCAGTATCAAGATGATTTGTTTTATAATCCAAAATTACAGCTAATCCAGAGGCTTCGAAAGAGGATTTAATTAATCAACTAGTACAGGGAGAACATCTTTACGGCTTCACGAAACAATCACAAGGTGCGGCAAGTATAGCTAAAGAGGGGGCCGAAAATAGTGGGTAAGCAGATTGAAGGCACGGACACAAGTGGAGAAACTTGCTATGATTCACGCTAACGAATATTAAGTAAGTCACGAGTATTCTTGGATATGCCCCTCATGAGACTACTATAAGTAAGAGTCTTGGTTAATTGTCCTTGATTTTTATTTATTTCTGCTTTTTTCTTTTATATACAGTTTCCTACAAAAACAGAATTTTCTACTCACATTATATTATTCAAAATGTTATGATATTCCCTAATACGGCTTTATACGGACATCACCTGAATTAGGTGGGTGTTACTGTGGTTCTTATAGAACTTTCACATATAGCTTTTCAGATTGAAATATTGGATTATTTATTTTCTTTTTTTCAGTTGGTGCTTTTTTATCATACAAGCATCTGGACATCTTCAGTTTCTGGTGATCTATATCCACGGACTCTATTGATCAAGCATTAATTTCCTGAGAAGATTTGTACTTATACTGAATTTGAGGGAGAAAGTTCTAGTGACTGACGCAACACTTATGACGGATAGCATCTTACTCTAATCAATTGTGTCATAACAAGTATGTATTACTGGATATCTCTTTATAGTCTCTCTTTGGGTGCACTTGGCTCAGTTCTTTCTTTGAGTGAATTCTCTTCACTGCGTGATGTCTTATATTTGCTCTATAACTCTTTTTGGTCTCTATGGATCATGACTATTCTTATTCATGCACCTTATATAGATTATATTATCTTTTGACTCTCAATTTAAGTTCTCATTAAATATCTGGATGTATATAGTGTGAATAATTTAAAGAATCTAATGTTGTGATAACTGTTCCCACAGATGTTATTGACGAAGCTTCAACAAATATTTGAAAATAATTGGTCAGAATAAATAAATGTATTAGTTAGATTTAAATTTTGCTTCTTGAATACACCATCAGCGCCCCGAGGAAGGATGCTACATGGGATTCCGAAACGCACGTCGGCGCAATTGTGTGTTGTATACTGTCTTTGATGTATATTATTGTTATGTGTGTTTTCATGATGATTGTCCTTTGTTTTTTCGATTTATCATTTATTTTTTCCTGTTGCGTATGTTATGTTATTTAGTCTGAACTGTTGAGTCATGTACTTTGATTAAATGTATTGCTTTGTCGATCTTTGAGACCCTTCCTATATGGATGAAGAGTACAATTGTATGGATTGATTGATAAAAACATGAATATTAATTTACTGAGGAAAATAAATATTTTTGATAATAAAAACAAAATAATATTATAGAATAGTGTTATCTCTTTTGTGGGACAGTTCTCTGCTGTAAATATTGTTTGAAGGGGCATGTTGTTGTTTAATTGATTGCACAAGGATCACCTACAACTATTTTTGAGGTAAGAGAAATTAGATAATCAACTAATGTGACATCACACATGATGCTAATGCTTGGTGCATAACTGAGACACCACCTTGTATTCAGGTAGGAACAACATTGTAAAACACATATATTGAATGTATCCTTGTGAATGTAATATTGTTGTTATATTAACAACAAAAGTAATGAATGTGAAACAAAACAAAGGTGCTCATTCCTCTGAGTATACAGTGCTTCACTTCTTTCTGTCTCTAGGATTGGGTGCTTTGTCAGCAACATTGGGCTGTGGGACCGGTGAAATGTCAGTTCCAGAAGTGTTACCCACTCCCAGGGTTGTGGCCTGTTTTTCACAGTCCAGTTGCTCATATGTGTGTGAGTATTATTTTCCAGGAGAATGCGACTAGATGATTATCTCCCACTCTCTGGGAGTGAGGCAAGCATTGTGAAGTGAAGTGAAGGGGTTTTGTAGAGCGCGACTGCTGCCCGAAGGCGTCCAAGCGCTGGTAATGGAAGGAAGACGGTTCTGCGGGTAGTGGGGGGCAGGGGGGATTAGTTTCTAAATAAGAGTGTTTTGAGTTCTTTGCGGAAGTGTAGAAGGGTGGGGTTGGCTCTGAGTGGGAAGGGGAGTGAGTTCCAGAGCTTGGCAGCATTAAGAGAAAAGGACCTGCCTCCTGCTCTAGCTTTTTTGATTCTAGGGACTACGGCGAGAAGTGCATTCGTGGAGCGCAGGGATTTTCCAGGGCAGTAGGGGGAGAGAAGTGAATGATTGATTTTCGGATTTGCTCTGTAAAATGCTTGATGCAAAATGCCGAGCGCCTTGAATTTTATTCTCTCCCTGACTGGGAGCCAGTGAAGAGCTCTGATCCCTGCCTTGACTGACTCTCTGCGAGGAACCTGTAAGAGAGTGCGGGCGGCACAATTCTGTGTTCTTTGTAGTTTTCCCAACACATACTCTGGGGCTCCTAGGTATAGAGCATTGTTGAAATCCAGCCTAGATTGTACAAGGCCTTGAATGACCACTTGCCTGGCTTCGAAAGGTAGTAGTGGAAGAATTTTTTTCAACATTCGGATAATTCCGAAGCAGGTTGCAGTTGTTTTGGTTGCTTGGGTGTTTAATGTGAGTTTATTATCTAGACAGACTCCTAGGCTTTTTATATTTTCCTTGGGAGTTGGCATAGGTCCCATGCTTGGGGGCCACAGCTGGTGATAGGTTGTGGGGGGGGGAAGGAACCGAGGATCATAATCTCGGTCTTGTCACCGTTAAGTTTTAAGGATGACATTGTCATCCATCTTTTGATTTCCTCCATGCATGCTGCCAGATTGGGTTGGGGGGACACGCTGCCTTTCTGTGTCAGGGAGACCACCAGCTGGGTGTCGTCCGCATACGATATGATTTTGATACCGTATTTTTGGACGACGCCCGCCAGTGGCCTCATGTACACGTTAAACAGCGTGGGGCTCAGTGAGGAACCCTGAGGCACACCGCAGTCCAAAGGTCGTTTATTGGAGTAGGAGTCGCCATCAAAGACCTGGAAGGTTCTGTTGCTGAGAAACGAACTCAGACAATTTAGGGCGATTCCTGATATGCCAAGATCAGAGAGTCGAGCTAATAGGGTTTTGTGGCATACCATGTCGAAAGCTGCGCTTAGATCGAGGAGGACCACTGCCACTGTCCCTCCTCGATCCAAGATCTTCCTAGCTTCTTCTGTAACGGCTAGCAGCGCCGTCTCAGTGCCATGTCTAGGGCGGAACCCTGTTTGGGATGCGTCCAGTAGGGGGCCTCCACAGTTCCGAGAGCTGAAGTTTAACTAGGTGGAGACCTTGACATGTGTGCAGTTGTACATAAGGCCAGTATCTAAAATTATTAGAAATGGCAGAATGTCTATCATTTGATGATGATGTTATATCGTCTATTTTATCTGCACCTTACTTAATCACTGACACTACTTCATCTTAGACCGGTGGAAACACTCGGGAGTGGGTTACTTTGACAGAACTTAAAAGAAAACAATTGAAAATATTGCTGCACAGGGCAATTATGACTGAGTACTTGCACTGAAACATAGCTCCTAACAGTCTTATTGTCTCCAGTGCCTCACACATATTCTTCATCAATGTAGAATTTAGAAGCAGCAGGTACCTTATTGCATGGAACCATGGAGAAAAGACTAAAAACACAGGTCTCTATAATGGTTTTAAAAAGAAATTAAGAGGAGAACAATGGAATTATAAATACATTTAAAGAGTATTTAACACAAGCCAAGATCAGCAAACTTCAGTAAGATCACACTTTCAAACTTATGTTTCCATATTCAAAACCGGAATTCAAACCTAACAATTCAGAGGGCTCTGATTTCTCAGACACCAACAGTTCAGGATCTGACAAATACCTGAGTGACTCCTCTAATGGGTTCCCCCAGTGGAATCAGGATGGAAGAAGAGGAGGCTGCCAACAGAGCGGTTGGAGTTTCTATTCACAACCAACCCCTTTTCAGACTTTCCCCTCCCAACCTGTTGGATGGAACCGATACATGCATCCCTTCCAGCCCCCTCAATTTGGGGCCAGAGTTAAGACAGAGGAAAAAGAAGAGGCCAGAAGGTACAACAACAGACAGAACCCCCAATGGAAGTAGACCACGAACCCCAGCCAAGGACCAGCAAGAGCGCATAGGTTTAGTGAACCTGAGCCAAGTACCCTTCTTTGAGTTGCAACTCGTCATCTTAAACAAAGGACTGGGTTTTGTTTCAACCCCAATACCACACCTTTTCAATCTAAGATTTGACCAGCTGGAATCTTTTTGACAAACCTGCTTAGCGGTATTTTTGGGAATCCAGTTTTGAAGAACACTAACACTGGAATGCGGAGACGGTTATGATTCAATGCATCGAGCAGTGCGATGCAACCCGCTGTCTTGGCTTTTGAAAAAACCATCTCCTTGGAGACTGATAAGCTCAGAATGGAAAATAAAAGAGTTTTCAGGAATCTCAGCAACCAGGAACACCAAGCAATCATAGAACTTGAGAAAATGGAAAACATAGTGATCAAGCCGGCCGATGAAGGCGGAGCAGCGGTATTCTTCCCATAGAAATGTACCAGGATGCCTAAAATTCCTGAATGATCAGAGGAATTACAAGAAATTGGAGAGGTACCCTTCCACCAAAGTCGCAGATGATTTACAATACGTGGTAAACCAGGCAAAGGAAAATAACTAGATAACTGTGCAAGAAGCCAACTTCCTGATTGAACAATATCCAAGAATATCCTATTTCTGTATACTTCCAAAAATCCATAAAGGGAAAATCCTTCACCCAGGAAGACCGATTGTTTCAGGTATCAGCTCCTTATTGGAACCCTTGTCCAAGTTTACTGATCATTTCCTGAGACCCTTGGTGACCAAGATGCCTTCTTATGGAAAAGACATCACTGACGTACTAAGGATAATACAAGACTTACCATTTGATCAAGATACAGACCTTTTCCACACACTTGATGTGGAAGCCATGAACACAAGCATTCCTCAATAAGCCTCCCTTTGAGTTTTAGATGCCCTGATGAGTGAAACAGAGTAGATCTCTATCACTTCCAAAACTCTATCCTGGATTGAGCACACATGGCCTTTACACAGAATTTATTTGAAATTGAAGGTGACTTTTATTCACAGAAGTGTGTCTGCATGAACGCATGGTACTGCATGCCTCCTGAACGGATGTGGCACTGAGGCTAGAGCCCTCTTCATTCTCGGGTGGGGGCAGGATGTTGGGGACATAGAGGTTGGGGTTCTGGATGTCCTTTAGGGCTGTGGTCACATGCATGAGGCCACATGCATTGTCCTGACAGCAGTGCACCATGCCAGTCTGAATGTTCACAACCTACCTTGCTAGCATTGTTGTGGCTACTGTCAGGCAGTTGAGAAACCGGTGAAGGAATCAAACCTTGCCAGGTACTGCCTGTGCCCAGTGCTTAATTTGTAAAATATGAAGTGCAGGTGCTCAAATGTTTGTCGGAGGCCACACCTACTTTTCTCTGGCTCCACCCACTTCCCCCACTGGTTCCACCCACATCCTCAACTGGCTCTGTGAAAAGTCAGATGAATTTTAGCAAGGGCGCCTTCCTCATAGTAAGGTTTTGATAGAAGGTTCCCCTGCCCTGTGAACATTTTGAAAAAGATTAAATCAAAAGTGCATTTAAAGCACAATTTTTTGAATAAATTAGCTAAAATCACAAATGCATTGAAAAGGGAAAATTCCAGTGCTCTATGTGCCGATTAAATTAGATTAAACGCCACCACGCTCAAACAAAAAAAAAGCAGCGTTGGTTTGGCACTGGGCATGGAATGACCTGCTTAGTATTACTTAGTTATTTATACTCATGGTGGGCCGGGCGTCCGGGTACTGCCTTATTTATTACACTATATAGCGAGGTAGGCCTGCAGGTTTGGCCCAGGGCAAAGCAAAGCAACCTACATTTAGAGAAGGCAAATGTGCCTTGGAATGAAAATGAAACCATGGTTTCTGCACCAAGGTTAAACAGAACCATTAGGTTTTACAACACAGAACTGTAATCCATATTTTTCATATAATTCCCTGCCATGCGACCAGGAAAGTTCCAACACCTTTCTTTTCAGGGTAAACAAGCAGGACATTTCAGCAGGTATACATCCAGACTGTCACTATGCCCAAGATTATAATAGGGCCTAGGGGTACTGTGAAGGGTTATGAAGATCAAAAGTGAAAAAGTGTCTCGCTGTTCTAGAGGTATAGCGCGGTCAATCGTAATCTTAAAAAAATTGCATTTTAACGTTCGGCTAATTTTTCACTTGTCATTCTGTGTGAACCAGAAAATACTGTCAAGAACAGTACGTTTTTTGAAAAACAGTGGCTATTTGGAAGATGTGTCCATATGTGGCAATATATTGTAATTCAAATTGTAATTCAAATTACTCCACATAATGATAAAACAATAAGATTTTAAGAGGATAAAGGGCCCACTGTGAGTGACTCTTTGACACCTTGATTAACTGTTACAGGTCCTTATGTTCCCAGTCTTTTAACTAAGTTCAACACTCTCAGAGGTTGGGTCACATCATCCAAAATCTCCTCATATGTTCTCTTTGAGAAAGTACATTTGCCTTTTTCATGCCATAATTGAAGATCCCTTCACGGGGTGTAACATAAAAATCCTTCAAAAAAGTAACCTCATCAACCCATATGTATATAGCGTATAATCTAGAATTTTCCATGTGAAAGTGTCATTCTGACTGCTTTTTCTTGGTGCAACATTTAAAACACAAAATCAACCAACGTGTAATAAATACCCCACAAGAAGCAGCATAATTTACTCCACCCAGTGCCTAGCAGGAATGAAAGACTATACTGTAATCCAATCGGTATCCAGAAACATAATCAAATGTGACATCTCTCTAGTAAGAGTCAGACATTCATTCGTGTTTTAAGGGAGGTAGAAATGGCTTTTGAAACTTGCATTAAGTGAAGAGCAATTTCCCATCTCTGTTCTCTCAGGATGTTCTCTTGAGTATGACATTACCTCCATGCTTAAGAGATTAACTATGTAGACTTTTCCGATAAGAATTTTGGGAATTATTTATGGGAAATAAATCCCCAGTACCTGACCTTTAGTTTTGAGAGAACAAAATCACGTCTGTTTTTCCTGAAAGCAGTGCTTAGGGTGTTAAGGTCTTGATCATGATTACGATCGGTTCTTTGCATTCAGGTGGTAATAGCTGCTCGGCTGGTTTTAGGAGCCTGCCTGGTGCTGCTGCTGCCTGCCTGGCCTGCCCACAACCTCAACGTCGTCGGGCTGATGATGGCTCGTCACGGGGTGCGGTTGTGCCAGGGCTTGGCAATCGGAAAAAAAATCTGTGCACGCCGCGCTGCCTGCCTACATAACATCCTGCTTTTCATGGCATTATTTAGCCACTTTTAAGCCAGTAAAAGCGGTGCCACCGTTAAGCATTGAGGCCGGGAGGAGGACACAAGTTCAAACAAGGCAGGGGCCGGGCAGGGCATTTAACTTTAAACCCGGCTGACCGCCGGCCGTATATCGTGATACGTCAAGGGGCAGAGCCTTCTTTAACAACTTAAGCCCGGCCGGCCCTATTCTGATATAAATAAATGTATTTCGTTTAATTTATTTCGTTTTAGTGTACATTCTACCATGGGCCGGGGCAGGCCAGGCACAGTGCGTCATCAAATCTCTTGTTGATGGAGATGGAGCAGGAGCTATAGCGGTGGCGGTGCCCGACACACCACCACGCTTAAATAAAAAAAAAAAGTAGCACGCGTTTAGTTTGGGAATGGGCATGCAATGCATGGCATGATGTCTACTTAGAGGCGTGCGTACTTCTTACGGTTACGCTCGTGGTCGGCCAGGGCTGCGGAACACTGCCTTTCCGCCTGGTGCTACTGCTGCACTGCCTGCCCTCAAAGTGGTCGGGCTGATGACTCGTGGGGTACGGGTGTGCGCCGGGGGCGTGGCAATTGGAAACAAAAACGCCAAATCTAGCCTAGGCCCAGCCCAATAAGTGTCTCACTCTCACCCACCGCCGGCAACACTGAACAAAGGAAGGGCCGCCATCACAATGATCACATTTATGATGATGATCAATGCGCAGACTGAAATTATGCATTAATCTTTGCTAAATGCAGTCTTCGGCGGGCTCACAAGTCACAACGAAGCACTCACTGTGACTCGGGAGACCGAGAAGATAGAACAGCACTCTGCGCCGTGTTAGTAAGCTAACATCAGGTAAAATGTGACGTGTTGTGCAGTCCTAAAGGGTTGCAGACGCGTGTAGACCCGGCCCTGAAAAGTAAGTGCCGGTGCTAAGCACCGGCAAGCACCGGCACAAATTAGGCACTGCCTGTGCCTCTGTTTATGCACACTGTGCTCCCTCTCCATTGCTTCTAGCCAACAGTCCTGCTCTTTCTCCAAGTTCTACAGTGATTTATACATACAGTGCAGCTACCTACTAACTGTCTGTATCTGTTTTGTCTGCAGGTGCTGTACGGATATGATGGAGATCTAAAACCCAGCATACACAGGGGCACTATCCGACATATCGTCTGACACGTTCTCTTTACGGACTGCTGATCTTTGCCCTTTGCGCTGTCTATGTGTCCTGGCCTCCAATGTTGTGAGGTCCCTACTCTGTGATTGCTCCTCATCACTGTCCACAAATTCTGGCAGTGGTAGGACAGCAGCTCTCCTGACAGTGGGAGCTGGGGTGATAGGTGGAGGGGTTGGTGGTGTTGTGTCCTACATGACCACATCAAAAATCAGTAGGCCCTTCAGCTGCACTAGGTCGTGGCACGTCCGGGTTGTGATCTTTGTAAATACATTTAAATAGTAAGTGTAAATAAGTTGCTACAGTTTGATCACATTGATGATGTAACTCTCTTTCATGTGTTTGTGACTTGTTAATGGTGTAGGCATATGTTTGGGGTAGTAATCAGCACACAGTACAACAAGCAAATGATGTGTACTACAATTCCCATGATCCATTGCCAGGGTGCAGCAAACATCTCAATGGGGTGAATCATACTGAGTGTATAATATAAGGATTTACTACCATTCTGTTTTGTTAGGTAAGTAAAGGGCAGATGACTTACCCTGGATGGTGCCTGCTGGATTGGAGGTGTCAATGCCATATACTTCCATCACACTTTCTGGTTCCAGGGTGCCCTCTATTAGTATCTCGATGGGAGTTTGAGGGGGGATGTTTTGAGGATCCTCCACCAGTTCCACGTCCCTCTGCCATCATGCTGGCCACCTCCTCCTTAGTACAACACCTCAGGCCATACCACCTTTTGCGGATCTCAGGGATGGTCCTCTGGGTGACTCCTATGGAGTGCACCTTCTCCAGGATACTGGTCCAGATCCGGGTCTGTTGGCTCTCTGGCACAGAGAAGGAGGCCTCCCTAACAGTTGGCCCATATGGGCCACCCATTCCTCAGTCAGGAGCTCCAGCTCCTTCTCAGTGAACTTAACTTTGTTCTTTCTGGACCGAGTCATTGCTCCCATCCTCTATGCCCATGGTCTTCTCCTGGGATGGTGTAATTCAGTGACATTGGGAACGCAAGGGCACTCCTTACTTACAGCATAGGCCTCTAGGTTCTGAAAACACTCTATATTTATAAACCTCCTGCTCTGACATCGTTATTTTGCATCCAGAGAGCTGTGTTTCCTAGTCTGCGATTTCCTATTAGTATATTGCTATTTTGCAGTATCCAAAATTGCAATTTCCTAATAGTAAATGTGACACTGTAGGAATCACTATTAGGAAATCGCAATTTACATACATTCAGTTTTGCAATTCCAAAACAGCGATTTTCTACAGATTTGTTGTTTGGCAATCGCAAAATCGGAATTTCGTACATTTGGGCCATCGTTAACAGAGCTAACTATAACTGGTAAAATTCTGTGGATTTCTACATTTAAAACATTATTTTGTCAGTGAAATTCTCAGCTATGACTTTACTTTAACCTTTCATTTTTTCAATAAAAATAAAAATAAATATATATATATATATATATGGCGACATGCTAAAGAAATAAAATAGAAAACCAGCACTTATCTTGGGTCCACTCTCGTTTGTTGTTTGGAAAAACTTGGTGAGATGAGACTGTTTCATATATATATATATATATATATATATATATATATATATATATATATATATATATATATATATATATACACACATATATATGCATATATATACACACACACATATATATATAGCACCCGCCGAAATCCGTAGGCTTCCTGTTGTTTTATGGTGCTTAAAATCCAATAAAATGGAGTTTATAACCCCCACAGTGCCTCATCCATCAATATAACATATGGCACACTTGGTGCGGCTGAATTTGGTGGTGAACAAGACCTGGAGTTAGTGTGACATATATGTACAATCTCTTTATTTTTAAAGCAGTGTCAGATTTAAATGCAGGAACAAATTTGCATATTTATTGAAAATAAACTTCCATTTATCTTCTAAAGATAGAACATAATTATAAGTCAAGTAGACCGGAAATCCAAATTTAGTTCCACCCAATCACAAGTTAGCCATGTTCCCACATCCATTTTTCCCATGTAGCCAGTTTTAGCTGCTGGAAAAACCGTCTGATAAAATTGCTTGAGTTTTTTACCCATAACAGCTGCCAAGTCTCTGTCAAAATTGTTTTTTCAGCAGGGCAGTGGGAGGCTACATACTCTCTAGGCAACCTTTTCCACTCTGCCCTTTCTTCTCAAGCCTCCTACCCCAGGTTACATTAACCACTTGCTTAGTACAGGTGCTAAATGTGAGCATTAAACTAGATGAAACATTTTATTCCATGCAGATTTACGCTCAGTGAAACCTGATCAGAACAGTTATTCCCCATTTCATGAGGTGTAGCTCCTAAAGTATGGCACTCCCAGATTGTTATTGCCAGAAACCGGTCCCAGGAAGCTTGTTTCCGTTCCAGGGAAGGCATGGCTTGGCAGTTCGGGCTGGACTGTTCCCATGAGGCACAGGGTCAGACTGATTTGCATATGGCCATGTCTGAACTGGGGTGGCAGAGTGGGCTAAAGAACGGTGATGGATCAAACCCAGATCTGTTGACTGGGTGTGAGTGTTTGATTGGTTCTGATGCTCCGTCCATCACCACCCCCTTTTGTACCGCTTTGTTCGCCATAAGTTGGCAGGGTATGCTCAGACGTGAGTCCCTTGCTCACTTTGCCACTGGATTCAAGCAAGCCTGGCTGAAGACGGCTGAAATGCCAGAAACCGGTCCCAGGAAGCTTGTTTCCGTTCCAGGGAAGGCATGGCTTGGCAGTTCGGGCTGGACTGTTCCCATGAGGCACAGGGTCAGACTGATTTGCATATGGCCATGTCTGAACTGGGGTGGCAGAGTGGGCTAAAGAATGGTGATGGATCAAACCCAGATCTGTTGACTGGGTGTGAGTGTTTGATTGGTTCTGATGCTCCGTCCATCACCACCCCCTTTTGTACTCCCAGATTGTTATAGCACTGTACCTGTGTTAGACCGGACAGCCTTAGGGTGGTCTTCCCCAAATGTTTTGCCTGCTTAACTGCACTTTTTGCTGTTTTCTTTTTGTTGGCCTTAAGACTCTGTGCACTTTACCGCTGCTAAACAGTGCCGAAGTGCATGTGATTCTCCCCTAAACATGGTTTCATTGACTTATTTGCAATTTATCAGTAAGTCCCTAGTAAAATAAAATTCCTGTGCCCAGGGCCTGTAATTTAAATGCTAATAGTGAGCCTCCAGCACTGATTGTGCCACACACACAAGTAGCCCTTTAAACATGTCTCAGGCCTGCCATTGCAAAGCCTGTGTGGGCAGTTTACACTGCCATCTCGACTTGGCTTTTATAACCTCTTTCCATGCCTTAAACTCTCCTTTTAGTACATTTAAGTCACCCGTAAGGTAGGCCCTTGGTAGCTCATAGAGCAGGGTGCTGTGTAAGTAAAAGTTAGGACATGTACTTTTAAGTTTTAACATGTCCTGGTAGTAAAATACGCCTAAATTCGTTTTTCACTACTGTGAGGCCTACTCCTCTAATAGGTTAACATTGGGAATTCCTTATTGCACTTATAAGCTGAAATTCCTGATTGAGAAGGAGTAGCTCTTTCATGTTTAGTATTATTGGAATGGTAATGATGAACATTTTTTGCTGACAAAGTTGGATTTAACATTACTATTTTAAACATACCACATTTAGAAAGATGGCATTTCTCTGCTCTTAAAGCTCTGTGTACCCTTCTGGAGTGGGAGACAGCTGGACCTTGTGCATTACCTCTAGACAGCTACACACAGTTAGGTGTGCCTGAGGGGCCATCTGCATCCTGTTGGGTCATCCTGGGAAGGATGGGAGGGAGAAGATGACACAGGAAGGGCAGTGCCCTGTTCCCACACACAGGGTTGTATACCCATCCCTTTAGTTAGTCTGGGGCCAGGGTTGGGAAGGGAGGGCCTCTGTGCACTTCAAAACCCCTCTCTGAAGTTACCTGCACTTCAATGGCACAACTGGTTATGGGTAATGGGCCTTTGACCTCACTAAATCAGATCCTACTGGACTTGTGAAGAACTCTGCCACGAGGAAGGACTGCTGTGCTGCTACAAGGACTGCCACTCTGCCGGACTTCTGCTCTTGAACAACTACTCTGCTGTGCTGCTGTGCTGCCCTGCTGCCTGCTACCCTCTGCCCTGCTAAGGAAGGACTGGACCCATCTCACTTGAAAACAGAGTGACTCCACAGGCATGTTGGCTTGCCCCTGTTCTAAAGTCTCAGGGACTTCAAAGACTCCTTTTCACCTGCAAGAGCATCTGGACTTTGCTTGTAACAAATCTTGTCCTGCCAAGTGGAAAGTGCTACAACTGCCAGAATCCACGCATTGTTGTCATTGTGACCCTCAGAACCAGCTCATCTTCCTTGACAATGACGCATCAAGGCTGCTGCGAGAACCGTGGACATATCTGCAAAGTAAGTGCAATGCATCATCTGCTTTTCCAACTCATCCCCGATTTGGCGCAGCTCGTAGCTGATGCATCACCTTCAGCAGGAAGCTCGACAACGACGCATCACCCCTTTTGCTGCTTGCATTTCGGCTCTGTCGACAACGCAACAAGGTACTTTTCAGTGGGCCAAGGTTAGTCCCTGTACCCAACTCGCGCTTCATCGCGGTCAGCCAGCACTTTTGGATTTCCCCATGTAGCACTTTTTTTTTTAGAACAAATTTTATTAGGTTATCTCGCAATTTATAGGGGTCGCAGCCCCACATAGGCCACAGCGATGTAGGTTTAATTTGTATCAATAACCATATTTCTGACAAATATCAACACCTACCAAACACGTGGGTGTCATAAACGGTAAACTTACAGACAGGTTCCAGTCTCAAAGTTTGTACAAGCGGTGCAATCATCATAGTGTTCCACATTAATATGCTACTTACACATGTTTTAAAAACTCTCATTGGGGATATACCGATACAAAACAACACAATGGGACAATTCTCAGGGGTCCGGCTCAGGCAGGGGGGGAAGGTCGATACCGCGATAATCCGCCCATCTGGTCCATATTTTGAGGTGTTTACCGGGGCATCCACGGGCCTCGAAAACAGCAATCTCAGCCCCAATACATTTGTCCAGTTCAGTTTTCCATTTACCCAGGGTTGGGGGTGATGTTGCCTTCCACATTTGGGCTATATCTCTTTTGGCCACTGCGAGAGCTAAAAACAAGAGGTGTAGTTTATACCTATTCCCCCCTATATCGTCCGTGGAATGTAAAAAGAAAAGGCAGGACAGCACCTCATGGAGACATGAGCAAATTCGGTGCCAAAATGGCTGTAACGCCGAGCAGCTCCAAACCGTGTGTAAGAAGGTCCCCTCCTCCCCACCACACCTCAGGCATACAGGGGACTGAATAACACCCATCCGCCATAGACGTACCCTAGTGTAATATGCGCGGTTTAGATATTTAAATTGGATAGGCCGAAAGCGCATGGACACCGCTGCACCCCTAGGGCTGGCGATGGCTTCGGCCCAATCATCGTCAGTGAGGTCAGGTATGTCTGCTTACCAAGCAAGCCTGGTCTTGTCCAGTGTGGTGGGTGAATGGGTTGTCAGTGTCTGATAGACATGTTTGATCTTGTGAGGTCCTAGATCCCCCTGTAAGCAGTCGCCCCTCCAATGGTTGAAACTCAGGGAGGGAT
Organism: Triturus cristatus; assembly: GCF_964204655.1. Lineage (NCBI taxonomy): Eukaryota > Metazoa > Chordata > Amphibia > Caudata > Salamandridae > Triturus > Triturus cristatus. The sequence goes on along the minus strand of NC_140584.1, from coordinate 626,758,257 downwards.
TCTAATGTGGATCTGGGGACGAAGTGCGTGTCAGAGCTGAAGGAACTTATAGAATTGTGTTTTATGTAAATCAAAATCGGTCTGTAATTGCTGAAAAGATTTCATGATTGTGCCGCGCATTACATTGCCAAGTGTCGAAATCCCGACACGGTCCCACCCTTTGAACCCCGTTAATGCTGCTAACGAGCGGAGATATGTGCCCTGCCATATGAGGGTCATTTGAGTAAGCGTCCCCTTCCAACCCATCTGTCGGGTCTTGGCGCGCCAGAGCTGTATCACCACTCTGCCGGACGGTGGTAAGTGATCGAGGCGAACCGTGCTGTATAATAAATGAAGGAGCGGGACCTGATCCATAGCAGCATGTTCTGCCGAATATGCGGGATCCGTGGGGGAGCAGTACCACCATTCATTTATTACCATCACATGGGACGCTACATAATAGGCATAAACATCCGCTGCGGCGATCCCGCCGCAATATGTGGATTGTGTACCCCATGTAGCATTTTAAGCTTTTAAACACTTTATTTTAGTTTATTCTGTAAAAATTCATAACTCCGGTTATACTTATTAGGTTTCTGTCATTTTCATTTCGTTTTGTTCATAAAACAATCTAATTTTATAAACTGTTGTGAAGACTTTTTGTGGTGTTTTCACTGTGTTACTGTTTGAAGTGTTACACAAATTCTTTCAACATTGCCTTCAAAGTTAAGCCTGCCTGCTCTGTGCCAAGTTACCAAAGGGTAAGCACAGGTTAATTTATGCTGTGCATCTGCCTTACTCTGACTACGATTGTGGTTCCTGCTTGGACAGGGTGCGTACCTCTGCCAACCAGAAACCCAATTTCAGAAAACCTGAAATTATGGGTGCGGAGTTTGCACTATGTCATTACTGTGCAACATGTAAAGAAGGAATTAATGTTATTATCCGCAAAAGAAGGAAACATCAATTTTCCTAGAACTTGAACCACTAATCTACCTTGAGCACAGGTATCTGTAGTAGGTGCACTGACGAATCAGTCATGGTATTTGCATAGGCTGATTTTCTGGCACAGGAAGACAGTGATGTTGTTCTTTCATATGAAAGGAAAGTTTCTATTTCTGTCATACTTTTGTCTAACATTCTTTTTCTCTGTTATAAAAGGACACTTAAGAAGAACAATAGGATATCACTAGGCGTATTCCAAAATGTTTTTCTACTTAGCAAAACCACTGAATATTGAGATGCTATAAAATGTATTAGAACATTGGAATGTTGAGAGCTGCATTGAAGACAATGAGGTGTCTCGGGGCTGATAATGGCATGTGTAAGTCTTCTGCTCCAACATTCCAATGTTTGTCTTTCTGCTTTCCCCTTTTTAATTGAGAACCTTCTATGCTCGGTGGGTAGAACGTTCTAATAGCCTTTTAGCCCTTCTGTCTTGGGCCACACCAGTTGTTAAAGCCCCTCTCATTTGCTATGGGCTCTTGCCTTCGGCTCAGGCCTAACACTCAAGTTAAGAACCTTTAACAACTGGTATACTTGTTAGTGGGTTGTAAGGCTATATTAGAGAAAACAAACAACACTTACCACAGAAGTAGAATAAACTCAATACCGAGAAGCACACAAGCCTCGACCGCTCATATATTAAAGGTGCAGTCTCGTGATAGATGAACGAAATAAACGTCTGAATGACAGTATTTTTGTGGGAGGGGGAAGGTAAGGTCTAATTTTCAAACAGTTTAAAACCATGAACCCAACTTTAAGCAAGAGCATGTAAAGTACTGGCAAATGGCCAGGAATACCCTTGATCAGCTAGCTCTTCAGGTTTAAAAGTGTAGGTTTGGGTTTGTTAATGAGAAAAAATGGGAACACCAAGGCCTGCCACCCTATTTATTGTACCTCCGTGATCTTATAGGGACTGCTTTTTTATAATCATGTGATCCTAAAGGGGCTGTCCAGAGAATGATGTAAAATAGGTCTAACAATGCATAAATGTGCACTCCTTTTGGTTGGTGGTTGCTGAAGACTCATGATTGGGTAAAAAGAACTGGAACCTTTCCTGTTCATTTTATAGTCTCCTAAAAAACCTTGTAAGTGCTAGATACTTCTCCTTGTGTGTTGATAGCACAGGCCTAGGTGAAATATAAATTATGATGGGAAATATGTGAAATTTCAAAATTCCATGTTACCCAAAATTTCTAAAAATTTTGCATTATGCAATTTTCTGGCAGAAAAAGTCTAACTGTTCAACCCATCCTTCTGCCCATATCTAACATATCTTGTTTATACGAGGTATGCCCTAATGAGAAAATGATACTAGACAACCCAATTTCTATCTATAGTATAATTTTGTGTAATTTCGTGATTTTTTCTGGAAATTTTCCCACAAAAAATATTCAATTTCATACATCTGTAATATGTATTGAAAGATTTAATTTCAGGGGGCATAAGGCTTAGTAACCCTGACCTCACACATTATGAGGGGAGCTAATATTTTCTCCTTTTGATTTACCTCTCACCAGGCCTAAAATGTGGAATGAGGGTAAAAACCAGTACCCCGTTGGCTGCTACCAGGCAGGATAGATTGTCAGAGGATAGTTTAAGCAAAACAGCAGGCTTTCCTCTTTAATATGGGGATAATTTTCATATAAGATGTCAATGAATTCTGCTTAATAGTCATGTGCCGTTGCAATCCCTTGAGGTATGCATTTAGGATTACAGTGAAATGCAAACGTTTAGATGTGTGCGTACTACTTAATACTGGGGCTATCCTGTAATGAGGAGCAAGCAGTTTGTGTAGTTTAGTGAACTGAATAGGGAGCTAAAGTGATATGCCCAGGTGGGAAATTTAGGAATAGAACTCATGCCCTCATCAGAGGTGTGGAAGCCAAATTATTTGGGCTGCATGAGGATTGGCCATTATTCCTGAAAAGAAAATGTTGGTTGGGGGGGGTCAGACCAGATGCAGAACTGGTACTTCCTGATAATTGGTAGATATGAAGAGATGACATAGGGTTTAAGGGGCAATTGCAGAATTAGTAGGTCCTGAACCCTCTGGACCTCTCAGTTGCACTTAATACCATCCGTCATGCAATTCCGATTTCCAGGATGCATGAGTTTGGTGCTCATAGCAAAGCCTTGGGTTGTCTCTCTTCACTCTTGAATGGGTGTTCCCGAGCCACTAATATCCTGCCTTAAAAGTCTTCTTGCAATTCCTTTAACTGTGGCGTGTCTTAGGCCACTTCCTTAAGTCTCACCCTCTTATTCTGTTGCTAAGCTGATCGGGTTTTATGGGGTGTCCTTTATAGCCTATGCATGCAAGAGATCTAAACATTCTTTAGAGTGGATAAAAGCATTGAGGAATTACTCCTTAACATTTGTGTTTGTCTTTCGAAAGTAGCCAGTTGGATGAATTGTAAGAGCATCGATTTGAATGCAGAAAAGATTGAGAACATGATCAGGAGTGGCTCAAGCTATTTTTGGTCCTACAATTAGTGTCCCTTAACATAGATCCTTGCGCAATGCCGGTCTTCTCAGTGCACCATCAACGTTTCATCTTTGACCAGGACCTCTCATGCCCATCCAGACTACCAAAAGCCCTTCTTTCTTCTATTTCTATTCAAGTATTCTTACTTCACGAGCCCTGGACCAGCACCTGCGCGCCATGAGTGGTACTTTACCTGAAAATACTTTTTTGGCAGTCTACGCGGCAACCCCACACACTTACCTACTCCCTGCTGACGAGAGGCAACTACCTCGAAACACGTGTCCAGGGATGGCTAACGCGACACTTACTTTCACTTAAAACTTTGGCACAGGAGTATTCTCCGTCGCTACTTCATGGACCACAATTCCTTGGGGTAACACGCTGGTAGGACGAGCAGAGTGCGGCCAATTGGATTTTTTGTATTAAGGCTCCCTCGAGCCGGTTGGGCTGACGAGCCCTGGACCAGCACCTGCGCGCCATGAGTGGTACTTTACCTGAAAATACTTTTTTGGCAGTCTACGCGGCAACCCCACACACTTACCTACTACCTGCTGACTAGAGGCAACTACCTCGAAACACGTGTCCAGGGAAGGTTAACGCGACACTTACTTTCACTTAAAACTTTGGCACAGGCGTATTCGCCATCGCTACTTCATGGACCACAATTCCTTGGGGTAACACGCTGGTAGAACGAGCAGAGTGCGGCCACTTGGATTTTTTGTATTAAGGCTCCCTCGAGCCGGTTGGGCTGACGAGCCCTGGACCAGCACCTGCGCGCCATGAGTGGTACTTTACCTGAAAATACTTTTTTGTCAGTCTACGCGGCAACCCCACACACTTACCTACTCCCTGCTGATGAGAGGCAACTACCTCGAAACACGTGTCCAGGGATGGCTAACGCGACACTTACTTTCACTTAAAACTTTGGCACAGGCGTATTCGCCGTCACTACTTCATGGACCACAATTCCTTGGAGTAACACGCTGGTAGGACGAGCAGAGTGCGGCCACTTGGATTTTTTGTATTAAGGCTCCCTCGAGCCGGTTGGGCTGACGAGCCCTGGACCAGCACCTGCGCGCCATGAGTGGTACTTTACCTGAAAATACTTTTTTGGCAGTCTACGCGGCAACCCCACACACTTACCTACTCCCTGCTGACGAGAGGCAACTACTTCGAAACACGTGTCCAGGGATGGCTAACGCGACACTTACTTTCACTTAAAACTTTGGCACAGGCGTATTCGCCGTCGCTACTTCATGGACCACAATTCCTTAGGGTAACACGCTGGTAGGACGAGCAGAGTGCGGCCAATTGGATTTTTTGTATTCTTAGGAAGGATCTCCCTGCTCATCATCATTATACTTGAAATGTGTCTGTCACGCCAAGACTATGGCAATGTTTCCCTGCCAGCTTTCCTGCTTATCAAACCCATCACCTTTACATGATGTATAATTCTGCCCAGTCTCTAGTCACCTTCATAACCTCCAGTGGCTGCCCACTGCCAAATCCCTGCTATTTAAATACTTCTATGGACATAGTCCAGTGTTTATAAAAGGAGGAGTTTTGCTTGTATCAACCAGTCAGTACTCTCAGCCCCTCCTCCACCTTCCTTCTTAAAACCACTAGGATTCATTGCAGTGGTCTTTTCTTCTTCTTTCTGGTTGTCAAGGAACTCACTACCACTCACAATCCACAACCTGGCAGAACACCTGGCTTTTGGCAAAACGCTCAAGACCTGGCTTTCATTCAAATCACCCTTCTCTCGCTGCTAGCCATGTCCAGGGCAGTCCTAAAACCACACCTTAGCGGGTACTTGCACGTTCAAAAACATTTCTAGAACAATACATTTTCAAAACTGAAATCAGACGGAGGACTGAGGTGGTTTAGAAGCCACAAGCCAGTTAAGTAAGGGGGACCACTGAGCCGGAAAGGGTGTGTGGCAGCTACGCCCCGGTGTAAGCCAGAAAGTGAGTGGGTGGCTGGGAGAGATCTTAAGAGTGGGTAGGGTCGGATTAATTGATATATATGTGAATGTGAGGCCATAGGTCAGTCTGTAGCGCGAAAAGCCAGGCGGGTATTTTTACAAGGCTTAACATCAAAGCGGTCTTTCACTCGCGGATTGATTGTGGAAGCCCAGCCAATGAAACAGTGCCAACAGGAGCGTCATATCTATCATTCAAGCTCTCGTTTTGTTTGCAAAACACCGACTTGGCAAACACTATCGAAGCTCAGTGGCACACGCTGCCCCGGTGCCCATGTTCAGTACATGGTGAAGCATGCCTGACCCCGTCTCCACAGTGCAAACCCCAGTGCTGGGAGTCGCTGGAAAATCCTGATTTTTCCAGCCCAAGCTTTTTTTCGTTGCTTTAATAATCGATTTTTTAATGTTTTCTTAGCAGACATAAAAACATATTTTTCAAGAAGACATGAAAGGGCTGGGCATAGAATATTCAACCAGGCGGGCCTGCATTCCCGTCTTTAGTGTCAGGAGGCCTTTTTCCATCACAGTGAGAGGGCTTCGAGGCATTCCAGATTTCAGTTTTTGGGCCCGCACTTCCGCAAGGTGTGTGGCAATTACAGCACGTCGACTACTCGACCAGAGGCGTTCCTTCTTTGTGACGTAGAGGTGTGTCTTAGCATGTCACGAAAAAAGCTACACACAGGAATGTGGTCACTCAGGTCAGAGCAGCTTACTGTGAGCACGAGGAACACACACATACACAGATATCACAGTAGGTCCTGGTTGGTCCTATAATTTGCTTTCTCTCTAGGAATTCCTTATGGAGCAGGGCCAATGGGGAAATTGTGAGCGATTTCCTTAAGGCCAGTGGCACTGGGACCAAACATGCCCCATGTTAGCTACCACCTGATATGCGAAAGACACTCCGTCCTCTTCACAGACCCTTCTAAGGCACTCTACAGTCAAGTAATCTTTGATTTTCCCAATGGAATGCCCACCTATGAGGGCCTCCCCAAGGACAGCCCCAAAGTAAGAGTATGTTATTTCTATAGTACAAACCCAGTCAAAGCAGCAAAGGAGTGTACAGGGTCAAAGACAAGACAAGCATACAGTGAATAAGCAACAGGGAAGGCAGCTGGTTACGGATTGTAGGATTCTTTAAAAAAGGTTTCTTTTCAACTCTTTTTTAATTTGGGGCAGCGAGGTGCTGGTCCTGATAAATGTGGGGATGTTGTTTCAGATCCTGAGTGCATAAATGGAGAAGGCCTACTGTGTCATTTTTTTTTATTTTTAACACTTTTTAGTCTGCAATCTTATGGTGTCCTGGCTATGGGTGTGCCGAGAACCAACCAGAGATGGTGAGCTTGTCGTCAAGATAAGTGGGGGGGCTGGTTGTATTGGCTTTGTACATGATGCTTCTTGTTGCGAAGATTATGCAGGTCAGCAACAGAAGCATATAAATTTCCTTCCGTTTGGGGGTGATGTGCTCATATTTATTCTTGCTGTGGATGGAACGTTAAGAGGTGCCAGTGTGGAGTCTGGGAGGACATGGGATAGGGTGTTACCACCATCGATATGTAAGTGTGCGAGGGCATGAACAGCAGTTCTGAAGTAGCTTTCCAGAAGAAACAGTTTTACTTTCTTTAGAGCAGAGAGCTGATACCAGGACATCTTTGTTCTTTTTGCAGAATGTTTCTTGAGGGCGAGGTTGGTGTCCAATATCCAAGTGGCTTGTCATTCAGTGGAAGCCGAGGTTCAAAGCCATCAAGGTTCATGGTTTTGAGCCAGGTTTGTACTGATTCTTGTTAACTGTTTTTCTCAAGTAACAAGGATTCTGTTTTGGGTGGGTTGAGCTTCAGGTAGGCACTCAACATCTAGGTCTGGATGATGTGCAGGTAGGTAGGGAGGACCTGGCTTGGCTGTTCGGGCTGGACTGTTCCCATGAGGCACAGGTCAAGACTGATTTGCATATGGCTGGGTTCAAACTGCAATGGCATGGGGAGCAAAGAAAACAAAGTATTTAGGCCCGGATCTCTGTTCTAGGGTGAATGTATGACATTGTTCTGCATTCTGTCCATAAACTGTTGTTTTTGCAGGTAGTGTGCGAAGCGGATGTCTGAAGCTGAGGAGATTTTTAAGTAGAGTTATGTACCATTGGTATATTGGTGAATTTTGATGCAGTTAACTGCAAGTAGAGAACCAGGCAGCTCTATGTAGAGTTTGGAGATGATATGGGATAATGTGGAACCCTGGGGGGCTCTGCAGGTGACAGAGATCTTTTGGGACCTGAAGGTATCCACGTGAAAGGTAGGAGGAGAATCAGTGGACATTGCCAGTAAATCCCATTTGAGAATCCAGGGTGACTTTGAGGGTGGAATGGTGGACCCTGTTGGAGCCAGCTAAGAGGTCCAATCAACAATAAGCACCCCACATGATAAGGTGACATACTCTCATGAGTCACCAGTGGAATCAAAAGACTTCAAAAAGAAATTAATAGAAATACTTCAGCTAATGTTTTTTAAGGAGTGTGAATCCCTCTGTATATCATTCTATTCCATCATTTTAGTCAGTCATTCCCATGACAGCAGGGGACCAAGCATAACCAAATGTCATCCCAAAGGAGGATAACTTATCAACTTATACAACAGTTTACTCTTTGTAGTGATACATATATATATAATTCACGAGCGCAACTAGTTTTTGTTTTACCTTATGAATGTTAACATCTACCTCTCAACAGTATATGGTATACGAAGCAAAGTATTTCTACTATGTTTATTTGGTGATGGTCACGTGATTTATGATGCAATAGGTAAAAGCAATGGCGGATGCAATACTCTGTGTGTGATCAAGGGCACTCAGTGCTCGAAACGCGTCGCAGAGGGAGAGTCAAATGAAATCAAAATCTTCCTGCCTGAGCCGTGAGGGTCCGTTTCTCCTTTGTTTTGCGTTGGGAAAGCTGTGAAAGCAGAAGCTACGTGAAGGTGTGGAGAGTGTACTATTTATATATATATATATAGATATATATATATAAATATATATATATATATATATATATATATATCTATATATATATATATATATTCCAAAATCAAAGCTCCCATTGAGCATAAGGAGCACTGTGCAAGTTTCAGAAATACCAATTTATTTACCAGACAGACGAGTTTTGGCAGGGGTTTGCCTTTCTCATTGCTGGTAGCGTGAAATGTTACACACGCCATTAATTGGTCTTTGAAAACACTCCTGTAAAAGGTAGATTATTGCCTTTGAGGATGGACTATTTGTTCTCAGTCAATTTCTATGCCAGTATATCACACATTTTGTTGCTGGTTTTTAGAGTCTTATTACTTCCAATTATGGTGCATTATGGGCTCATTGTAACTGCAGTATTCTTCCTCCTCGCAGTGAGCACACGCCTCACAATGCATCAAAGTCCATTACTGGCATGCAGGCTTTTTCAAAAACTCTTAAGGGAGCGCTTACAAACTGTAAGTAATGTTCTGTATCACTCATTCGGCCGCTGTCACCAACTTTTATGCCACATACCTCCAGGTGCTGGTTCCAGTAACTAACGTCTGTCCATTTCATAATGTCCCCACTTATATGGGCAGGTGTGGCACTTGTCTTGGCTGTGACCAACACTCTCAAATTCCCATAGGAGTTGCACTCTAGTTGCTCTGTGCAATCATATCACCCTCCAAGACCACTCACTACTCGGACAACCAGAATCAACCCACATCAGGCTTCTTGCTACCTTTGCTCAATACAGGACTGGACCTATTATGAGATCAATTCTTGTAATGTGAACCTACCCTCAGACACGTACGTACATTGCAAACAATGGATTTCTGTTGAGTGACCTGCCGCCTTAAATGAGAACCTCATTACAGACTTAGCAATCACATTCTTTTTAAGTACATATTCATATTCTGTAATACAAATATGTCCTTCTAATTCTTAGCCAAATGTGTTTCTGAATGTAGCATCACTTTCCCAGAACATACTTATGCTTGAAGATGATAAGGTGAATAAGATTATGGAGTGGGAATAACAAAATCAGAGCTCACACGATTCAGGCATATTTATCAATATTTTGCAAGGGCACAGTGGTGGATGAAACAGGGTACAGATCTCAAAGGGACAGGAGGCAGCGGACATATGGAACTTCTCAGACCAGGAGAAGAATGAGAATACGTAAAAGATGTGAATAAGAACCATGGTTGTACATCATGAGTGTCTTAGAAGACCCAAGGTCTTGTAATTGATGCCTCCTACACACAGCAGGACCAGTGATAAAACAAGCATTGAAAAAGCAAATTGGTCTTGCCTATGTGAGAGCTATTGGCTTGGGGAATCATTTTTAGACATCAGTGTGGCTGCTGTTCAGCATGGATAAAAGTTAGTGGATTGAGGTGGGTTAGATGGGAGGGTGTTGATTGGGGTTGAGTGGAATTGGGTAGAGTGGGGTAGAGCGGAGTAGCATAGACTGAGGTAGAGCGGAGTGTGGTATATTGGGCTAGAGTGGAGTGTTTAGATTGGGGTATATTGTAATAGAGTAGAGTGGGGTAGATTGAAGTGGGGTAGAGTGGGGTTGATGAGTGAAGCAGAGTGGGGTAGATGGGAGATGAGTGGGGTGGAATAGAATAGAGTGAGATGGGGGTAATTTGGGGTAGATTGGGCTAGACTGCAGTGGAGGTGGCTCGATTGGAGTGCAGAGAGTAGAGTGGGGTAAATTTGAGTGGGGTAGAATGTGGTAGATTGGAGTATTGTAGATTGGGGTAGATTGAAGTGGAGTGGATTGGGGTGGATTTAACAGGGGTGGAATAGATTGGAATGGAGATTGCAGTGGAGTGGGGTAGACTGGTGAGGAGTGGGTAAGATTGGAGTGGGGTAGATTATGGTGGGGTAGATTGGAGTGGAATGGGTTAGACTGGGGTGAAATGAGGTCAACTCAGGTAGATTGGACTATGGTTGATTAGGATATAGTAGAGAGTGGTGGGGTATATTGGAGTGGGTCGGTAGATTGTGGAAGATTGAAGTTGGCTAGATTGGGATAGATTGGAGTGGAGTGGTGTAGACTGGAATGGAGTGGGGTTTATTATGGCAGAGTGGAGTGGGCTAGATTGGAGTGTAGTGGGGTAGATTGAGATTGGGGTGGAGTGAAGTGGGGTAGATTGGAGTGGAGTGGGGTAAATTGGAATGAAGTGGGGTTGATTGAGTGGTGTGGTGTGGAGAATATTGGAGTGTGATAGATTAGAGTGGAGTAGATTGGGGTAGATTGTAGTGAAGTGGAGTGTGGTACATTGGGGTTGACCGTACTGGAGTGGATAGGGGTTGACTGGAGTGGAGTGGATCAGATCGGAGTGGAGTGGGGTAGATTTGGGTAAGTGACATGAAGTGGAGGGGCATAGAGTGGAGGTCCGTAGAGTTGAATGGCATAGATTGCTGTGCCATGTCATAGAGTGGAGTGGTGTGGATTGTTCTAGAGTGTCTTCGATTGGAGGGGAGTGGAGTGTATTAGAATGAAATGGTGTGACATAGCCAGGAGGGGCATAGAGTAGAGTGGTGTAAAGTAGAGTAGTGTAAAGTGAAGTGACGTAAACTGGAGTGGCGTAGTGTTGTCTACGCATGGTGTGATGGCACACTGCTTTGACAGACAACACATTTTGAACTAAAATACCCTTACATTCGCACAGACATACAGTTTCTGCGCACAAACGATAAAGGGGCCGATTCCGATCCTGGAAAAACCGGGTACGAATCGTCGGACGGAGCGTTTTCTCCGTACGACTCGTACCCGGGAAAAATACCTTACAAACATGCAAGTACGATTCGTACAGAAACACCATTTCCGTACGAATCGTAAAAAACACCGACCGGCAAAAAAATACATACAAATCGGATCCGGGACACCGCGTACGCGACATTCGCACGGAGTCAGGCAGCGTTTTACGGATCAGCAAGTACGATTCGTACCCACAGCACTTCGCACAGAAAATTTTTTACAGGACCCAAAAAGTGCCGGAAAAGCTAAGTACGCTGCGATGCATGACGAAAAGGGGGCCCGGTACGCACCGTACCCCCATCCCTACACGCCCGGAGCGTACCCCCAGCCCACCCCGTAGGTACGGAGCGTACCCCCACCCCCCGTATGTACTGTGCGGACCCCCACCCCGTAGGTACGGTGCAGACCCCCCCCCCCTGTAGGTACGGTGCTGACCCGCACCCCCGTAGGTATGGTGCGGACCCCCACCCCCATAGGTACGGAGCATACCCCCACCCCCGTAGGTACTGTGCAGACCCCCACCCCCGTAGGTACGGAGCATACCCCCACCCCCGTAGGTACGGTGCGGACCCCCACCCCCGTAGGTACAAAGCATACCCCCACCCCCGTACCTACGGGGGTGGGGGTCCATACCGTACCTACGGGGGTGGGGGTACGCTCCGTACCTACAGGGGTGGGGGTCCGCACCGTACCTACGGGGGTGGGGGTCCGCACCGTACCTACGGGGGTGGGGGTATGCTCCGTACCTACGGGGGTGGGGGTACGCTCCGTACCTACGGGGGTGGGGGTACGCACCATACCTACGAGGGTGGGCTGGGGGTACGGCGTAAACATGGTGGGTGGGCTGGGGGTACGGCACATACCTACGGGGGTGGGCTAGTGGTACGGCATGCACCTACGGGGGTGGGCTGGGGGTACGGCACGTACATGGGGGGGTGGGCTAGAGGTACGGCGCGTACCTACGGGGGTGGGCTGGGGGTACGGCGCGTATGCGGGCACATGTTTGGACGTCTCCATGGTTGCTATGGGAGTTCGCACCGTACGGTGTTTTTTCCATACGGTTGTGCATTCGGACTGACGGGACAGATCGTACTTGCGCGCTCGGACTTCAGTTTCCCGATTCGTACGTAAAACTGTCCGGGGACGTGTTGGACACTTTTTCCGCCCCGGGGACGTGTCGGGGAATTTTCCCAATGCGATTCGTATGGATTTTTTTACTTACGAATCGTACTTGCCAGTTTGTACGGGACTTGCACGATTCGTACGTAAAAAAATCCGGATACGATTCGTACGGGGAATATTTTTAACGGATCGGAATCGGCACCAAAGTGTGGGAATGTCCTCACCTAGTCTATAGATTTGTTTTTAATTTATTGAAATATTTGTTTCTAGCACACTTCAAAATTAAAAAAAATGTATTTCATTTGTATTTTCCTAATTCTGGTATATTCTGTAATTTTGGCAGAAATATTTTTTGTGGTATGCTATCCAAAATACCATTCTACAGCCTCTTCTCTCACATGGGCACCCAGCAGGATTGTCACATAAATTCTCTCACTTTGTAGTCAGAGAAATAAAAGTAAACACCAAGCTCCCTTGGAGGACAGAGCCTGACATTTGACCTTTGTCTTTGAATGCATAGCAAATGCGACAAGATAAGAACAAGATTTGAAGGCTTGTTTACAGAAAGTGAGTACTTGAAGGATACAGTAAGCAAGGGATACTCCACGGGTGGGACAAACACAAGTTGGACAGCCTAAAGCAAATAATGCCAGCAAAAAGAAAACAAACAACTGTGAGTTACAATCCATAAGAATAATTGTAAGCAAGAATGCTTACAAGAAGTTGTAAGCAAAACAGACAGAGCTTTGACCTAAAAACAAATCAGGCACTAGAATAAATGTAGGAATGGAGTCAAGAAAATCGTCTGAAAAAAAAATATTTTATTTCCGCATCCACTGAATATCAGTGTTCAAGTAGATTCTTTGAGAGTTATTTTTTTTTGCACTGCTTCTATAATCCTTTCATAAAATACTAGGTAAATTCATATGTAAATTCACAATCCTATCATTCACCCACTAGCCCTAAGAGGGGGGCACTGTTAAGCAAATCAGCTATTTGTCTTCTCTTGCTTGGAATCTTTGTATTGTCTGCACTAATCACCTCTACTCATGTCTCGAGAGCGGCCTTCAGCCTGTCATGATTTTTCAGTCAAAAGCGCCAACATTCCAGAACTTGTACTTCGACTTTTTCTATTTTACATTCTGGACTACAACTCCCAGTATAAGTGCAGCATCTGGCTAAAAATACAGGCAAGATTGAAAGCCACCAGCCTGACATGAAGGACGTTAGCAGCTCTAATTTTAGAGACTTTCAAGATATGGAACGAATCTTCAACCTGTGCAGAATCTATTATGTGGGTGAGGCATTGAGATCACATTTAGACAATAATAAAGCGGTTGTCCTGGCTTGCCATTGCTTTGAGCCAAACAAATACTTTGTTGTGTGAATCATATATCAGTTGATTTGAAAGAAAGCAAGTAGTCTGCCTGGCCACACCTTTTATGAAATCTCTATCCAAAATGTGAATGAAATGTAATCAAAGCCTCATCCTCAAGATTTCGAGGCAAACATTTCACTTACCTTGATCTTGAAAAAGAGATGCTTCTCTGCGTTAGTCATTGAAGGATAACTTTTTTTTTAAACGGTTAGAACACTTATTTACTAGAAATTCAGAATACACCATTTTTGAGTTACACAAAAAAATGTTTTAATGGGTGTTTTATCAGCTATGATAGTTACATTGTAATAATGTTTACTCTTGCTACTATTCTGTTAAATTGTTTTGAGTAGGCAATGTCAATGCTAGCTTCTAGCCAGTTGCACTATAAACGAAAAGTTGAGATATTATTCCCTATATTACTTTTGATAACCTCCATCGTCCTTCTAGTTGTTTTTCACTTTGTGGGTGTGAAGGTTAGGATGTCTCCTGTGGCCTGAGGTCTGTTAAACAGGCCGACCTACTGCATGCTCTGTGTTAGAATGATTCATCCTTTAGTTTGGTTGAGTTCCGAACAGTAGGTCAGAACATTAGTCTGACTATTAGACCTGGCATCCTTGGCGTAGCTTTCCCAGTCTTTTAATTTTAACTCCTGTATTTTTTACTGTGTGCTGGCCTTCGTTTTTGCTGGTTTGTGTACGCTAGGCACTTTTCCACTGCTGATCAGTGCTAAAATGCAAGTGCAAATTGTGATTTTGATTGGTTATCTATGACTGCATATTGGATTTACTAGTAAGTCCCTAGTAAAGTGCAATGTGTGTGACCAGGGCCTGTAAATCATATGCTACTAGATTACCTGCAGTACTGATAGTGCCACCCACACAACTAGCCCTGTAAACCTGTCTCAGGCCTCCCTCAGGCCTGTAAGTGCAGTTTTAAATTGCCACGTTGACCTGGCAAGTGCACTCACTTGCCAGGCCCTAAACTTCTCTTTATCTACATGTAAGGCACCCCTTAAACGGGCCCAAGGTACCCCCATGGGCAAGGTGCAGTGTATGTGAAAGGTAGGACATGTACTGTTGTGTGTGACATGTCCTAATAGTGAAATACTGCTAATTTCGTTTTTCACTATTGCAAGGCCTGTCTCTCCATTAAGTTATCATTGAAGCTGCCTTGTAAAATTTTAAAAGTGTAACTTTCAATTGGGAACAGATGGAAATTCAGAGTTTGGGCTTATTGAAGTCACAATTTAAAAATACATCTTGTAGTGAAGTTGTTTTTTAAACATTGTGTTTAAAAATGCCTCTTTTAGAAAGTGGGCATTTTCTTGTTTAACAGTCCTGTGCCTCTGCCTTTCTGTGGAATCAATGTCAGGTATAGACTGACATAGGCCTGTTTGTGCATTAATTCTAGACAGTCACACAATCGAAGCCAAGGTGTGCCCTGCATATCCTTATGGCCCATCACTAGGCTGAGCTACAGTGGTGGGAGGATTTGTCACGGACACCTGAATAGGACTTTGGCTATCCTCTCACAATGCTGTCTCCACCCACTTGGAGTGTGCCTGGAGCCAAGGCAGGGCAAGGCAGGAACCTGTGAAGTACAAAGACTTTTCTTTGAAGTATGCCTACTTCAAAGACCAAAAGGGGTACAAGTATTGGACCTAAAACCTCAAACTTAAGAATATTTTTAGATCAAGAGGAGACTGCCAAGGAGAAGAGATGAAGAGCTGTAAGGAGGAGTACTGCCCCTTTGCTGTGTGTTGCTTTGCAGGGTTTGCCTTCAGTTGCTGATTCTGCTTTGGAGAGGAAAAGGACTTGACTTTGCCATGTATCCTGCTTGAGAAGTTTATCCAAGGGCTTGTGTGTGCTTGCCCCCTGTTAAGAAGTCTCAGGGGTCATCAAAGACTTCACCTACAGCATCCCTGAACTCCACTGTTGTGAGTTATGACCCATTCCAGTTCTGGCCCTTGAAGGCAGCGGCGGCTGACACAAGTAAGTGCAGTGAGGTGAGGCAGGGCGCGGCAGGGGAGGAAGCTGACAAATGACGGAATATGTATTAATAATTTATTTAATTATACATTTTCCGTTGCCTGTCAACTTCCCCCCCCCTCCGACCCCACCCCGTCTTGCCCCCACCCCGCCTCACCACTTTTACCTGTGCCAGTAGCCGCTGCTTGGAGGTGGTTCCTGCAGTAAAAATCTACAAAAGACATGAAAATAAACGCATCACTCTTTCAGCGCCTGTTTTTCTGATGCAGCACCTCCGCGCGGGAGAAGATTCCACATACCGCTGCAGTGCAGCTGAAGAAATCGACCCAGTGCCTGCCCGCATTAGAAGGAACTGCCGCAGCCTGAGTTCAGCGCACCATGTCTCCGAAGTCCGAAGCCAACACACTGACTTCAATGAAGGCCCTGCTGTGCAGATGAAAGATTCGACCCATCACTGGACTGCGGCTGCAGAAACTGCCGCATCGACCTCCAGCATGTCCAGATTTTCACGCATTGCACCTATGCGCCAGTTTTCCACTGCATCACCCTCAGACCAGAACTGTCTTGGATTTTGACTCATCGCTTCTCCTTACACAACGCAGCACTTCTTCTGCGTGCAGCAGAACTGACGCATCGCTGCCACAGGGACTCATAAACTGAGACATCGCTGTGTTTTCTGATGCTTCCCTCCTCTGCGGCTGTTTTTCCTTGTGGATTTTGACGCATTTAAAGTTACTTTGTGTATAATCAGTGCATCCATAGAGTTCTATGGACAGAATTGCTAAAAACCTTCCAAACTTGATATGTTGAGTTGTGTATGTTGGATTTTTGTTGTTTTGATCTAGTTTGGTTTAGATAAAGATACTTTATTTTTTTCTAAACTGGGTGGTGTCCATTTGTAGTATTTTCACTGTGTTACTGTGTGTGCTATATGCAAATACTGTACACATTGCCTCTGAGATAAGCCTGACTGCTCATGCCAAGCTACCAAGGGGATGAGCAGGGGTTATCTCGGTGTGTATTTTCCTTTCCCTGCCTAGAAGGAATGGTCCCTACTTGGGAAGGGTGCATACCACTGCCTACTAGAGACCTCCATTTCTAACACTTACATTTATAACTGTCAGTCTGCAAGTTAGGTGTCAAAATGGCATTACGTCTGTCCATTTGAAAATATGCTCTATTGTGAGACTAGGAAATAGTAAGTGCTATCCCCCAAGCTCTGGATGATGTATCTCACGTTGCATAGAACCCAGTGGAAGATGTGACCTTAATTCAGTGTCTTCATATCTCCAAAAATTAACTAAAACCCTACATGTTTAATCTTTTGGTTGTAGTAGTACAGTTTTTCTAGAAAAAAACATAATATAGTGAGCTGTGAATGTATGCAAAGACAAACTGGGACTCTCCAAGACCTCCACTTTGTTAAGCTCTAAAGGACCAATGACCTTGTTTCCCTTTGGATTGCAGCATTCTACTCCCATTGAGGAGAAGACCGCTCTTGGTGGTGTCTACATAAGGCCACGTACCAGAACCTATTTTGGTAACTGCACTCAGCTTTTCTCCCAGGCACTCCTCAAATGGATCACAATGTAACTTTACTGCTGCGGAGAGCACACATTCTGGATGCATTCTGCATACAGTGGCATTATCATAGGATGTTTTTTAACACCTTCCTACTAAGGGCTAGACTATTGTTCGTGACACCATTTAATTGAACCCATGACCAACAGACACCCTGACATCTACTCTACCCTCAGGCTTCACCATTCAGAGTTCTGATGATGGTCCCATATCGCTGACAGGGATAGAAACAACGGTGGCGCTGATAATTAAAAATAATTTGTATAATTTATTAACTGTCTGTGCTGTCCTTGTATATTTGATATGCCTGATGATCACTTTTATCACACATGCATATTACGTTTAAGAGAGCACCAAGCAATTTTATCCACTGGCACCCATTTTATCCACTGTGTCATTGCAATACATTCTCTATTTTATGATTAAATTCCATTCAAATGTGTTATCAATTGTTCTTTATCAGTATATTAGGGACCAATCCTCTTGTTCTAGCTATAACACCCAGGGCCCTAGTAATTTATGGATTTACCCTTGTGTTGTGAAAACTCTCTACTATGTTTTTAGCACAACTCAGGAATAGGAAATGAAGCAGATGAGCTACCTTGAACTGTACCGGACCATTGTTTCATCCATGGACTGTATCTCAAGACAATTCATGTGGCAACTGGAAGCAAGTGATTTCCAAGTGCTAAGTAAATTGTGTTTTGATCACAGAGAATAACTTTGTTTGATGTTACAGATAGGGGTGGGTGGTAAATTTCACTACGTCAGTGGAGTTCGCTGAGTTTTGCCCACTCCCTGCTCTGCCCGGTGCATGTAGTTCTGGAAAAACTCTGCGTATTGCCACGTGGCAGGGTTTTTCTCACTTGCAGCTTCAAGTTGGAAGACGCGAGCGAAAAGAATTGAGAACTAGGAAAGGCCCTAGCACAATTTCTCAATGCGGACAGTCATGGCACTTTAGTAGAAAATCTACTAGAGTCCCAGAAAGAAGTAGCACCCTCTGACATTGCACCTGGTGCTATTCACATAGCATGAAACATGCTCCAGGTGCAAAAAAATCAACACAAGCAGCACCACGTGCTGAAATGCCGACACTTACGGAACTTTGTGGCATCTTGCAGAGTTTTGTAACCCTGCAGAATTCCGCAGAGTAAAACTCAGCGAGTTTCGCCCACCCACAGTTACAGGTCATATTTCTGCAGCTGCTAGTACTCAGCACTGTGAGTATTTATTTACTATTGAAATATACTTTAACTATTTATTTTTCTCTTAGACTATTAACGAGGATATGTTCCTTTTCAAATAAATACCTCTGACGTGACACTGGTTGCAACTGGCTGCGAAAAATTCTGTATTACATTGTGTACGAATTCAGATTCCTTACCTCCTGTTAGAGTAAGCATTGCCCGCTCAACCTCAAATTGTTCATAGAAACGTAAAGCATCTGTTTACCTTTTGTAACACCAAGCCTGGACCATACAGCAGGGAGGTGGGATAACAATTCCATACACTGGCATTCTACAGTTTTCCCACCTTGGAGTGTAATTTAAACAGTGCAGCAGGTGCAGTGGCTCTGGGACCTTTGGCCGTGAAGGGCCCACTGAACTCCCATTTAGAGGTCCTTTTTTGCTGCCAAGCCATGGTGTGGAGGGGACATTTCCATGCTAACATCAGGGACATGGCACCATTGCTACGCCACTGCCTCTTCCTGCCAGGGTCCCCGGAAAAACCGTATCTGACTTGGATCCTTAAGAAGCCATTTCTAGTTGTTGAAGTGAAAATTCCAAAATAATAAACAGATGAGCAGGTCTGCAAGTCATGTATAGTGTATTTGTCTCTAAATTTTAGGTGTAGTCTTGAAAAGTGGGAAGGAATTCCCTTTACACTAAAGAATATCTTGCAAACATTAATTGCCCAGGTGAAGGGCATATGATGCCAACCAGTCAGGCAATAATGTTAATCAACACTTACCCATATGTGGAGTATTTTTCAGCCAAATTGTTACAATTTCAAACATATTCAAGCAGTCACCACTGACCGCTCCAAATTCCAGCAACCCTAAAAGCCGCCCGCCATGCCGTACCGTCACGCTCCACCCAACTCTTGACCCTTTACAGATCTTGGCACGATGCCCTTTGCATTAAACCTGGCACTGTAGAATTCCCAATGCTATGTCGAAACGATATGTACCTTTTTTGTACGTAGCAGATACATTGTAATTTATCATACATAATCCATTCCTCATTATGTCAGTCAGAATTTCACCATGTCCATGGTTTTCAGTAAATATGTACTCCATGCAATTCCGTATAAAATACATGCAACATTTATTTCAGTCTGCACTATATGCACTACATAATTTCAATATTCAGCATATACTTTTCAGCATTAGGTGGATTCACAATATACATTGCAGACAATGGATTAGTAATATTTATTTCAGTCTATGTTATATGCACTTCAGTTAACATGAACATCACAGCATCTAATGTATACATTTCATTATAAAGTTCATAGATTCTTCGTATTTTAAATCAGTCCAAGTGATACCAAAACAATTTGATGTAATCTTTTTTTGGGTAAGATGGCTGGTTTGACTAGCCCTGCCACTTCACCTCTATTCTCAGCTTACCACGGGAAATTATAGGATGGCCTTGCAATTATTAGGAGGCCGAGGGCCAAGAAAGAAAGAAGATAAGAGGAGATATTGTGTCCTGCTTTCTTTCTAGGAGTAACCGTGGGCGGAGTTAACCACTTTCCATTGAGAATGTGTAACCAAGGTTGCTTTTGTTTGACAGGTGCACCACAAAAACACAAAGCGCTTCCCTCTCCTTAGCAGGTGGAGAAGCCCAATTTAGGCTCCACCCTGCTACGCCACAATTATGCCATTATCGGCTCATATTTGACATTATATTCACTGTGTGTCTAAGGTGTGTGAAGCATTTAAATGTATTAATGAAATGTATTCATTGTAGATGCTAGAGATTTATATACAGATGCAGTGATGTTGAGTCAATATGTAATCATGTACTTTTATTCAGGTTTTACACGGTCCTCAAGTTACACGTGCATGTACAATCATGTATTCAGGTTCATATTAACTGCTCCGCTAACTTAGCCTGACAACAGGCTTCAATTGAAATGCCTTTAGCTTGGCCAGCATATTCTTTCTTTCTTTTGCAGGTGCATTATCATGATTCTTGCTAAATAGAGAAAGGCTTATTGTTTGTATTAGACTGCCGATAATGAGGCCTGAAGGGAAGAACTTGGCATTGAATGTGGAGAATTAATGGAGACCTTCTGTTCATCATGTACCAGGATGGAGAAATGTTCAGGTTTGAGAATTGCAGTCCAAGTTTCAATGCGACGGGAAACTGAAGGGATGTTGCAGATGCTCACTTGAGTAACAAGCGGGTTTAGTTCCTGGTTGTGTGAAGGGAGATAAGAAGATTTCTGAATCTTCTGTTACTTTTAATTATTGTTCTCACAGTTATAGAGGATATATTCCCTCTCGATTTAGAAAGGTGCTGACCCCAATCTGCTTGCCTTATACTTGTAAGTGTGACGCTTTATGCTAAACACTTATTTCCGTTTCCAAGACTTATACAGAAGTCTGATCATGCAGAAACATTCTTTGATCACTCAATAGAGACCCTAGGTAGATGATCCTATATTTGACTTATGTCCTATATTTGACTTATGTTTTGAAAAGAAAAGGGGTTTCTTTATTGAACTGTTTGCTTCAATTAGTTTCATTATTGTAGTTGCTGACACAATTCTGAATCTCATTTTATTACCGATCAACTTACTGAGATAATTCAGCTTCCCAGCTGTGTTTTTGTATCCTTTGAACTTATTCTTAGTATGCTTAGATACTGGATTTATTAATAACTTGAAAATATTGCCCATTTAATTATAGTTGGTGATTTCTGGTCCTTTTTGTGGCGTCACAATGGCTTCAGAAGATAGAAATGTATTGTTAATATCTTCTCACTTAAAATGCTTCATATGAACCAACAAAGGTCAATACAACCAATGGGAACATGTTTTAATGACTTTACTAAATGATTGAGATGTTAGTACAAGCACACTGTCACAGATATCGGTAGAATCAGCCAATGACGTCAGCACAAGGTGTGGAACCAGAATGTACTTATTTTGGTTTTGGAATGTTTTTGTTCACCTCATAGAGATGTTCACTGCTGACTAAGGCCCATAGAAAAAAGATAAAATTTACAAAAAAGCTTAAATGTAGACTAAGCAAGAAAGGAGTTGGGAAGACGAGAAGTGAAAAGAAAAAATGGGCGAAAAATAAAAAGAACTATTAATGTTACAAGGAAAGATCCTAGTTACAAACGGAAAAAAATTAGACAAAGGCTGCTGCGCCTTCCTGGTGTGTGACCTCCATCACTCCTTCATCGTGCATCACAAAATACAGTCTCATTTGAGATGACGTGTTTGTGTGCAAAAAAAGACTGTTGCAATTCAAAAAATCACTGTTTATTTTGGGTCTTCGTGAGTCACCTAGGAAAGCCTGGTCATTGAAATAACATTACAAAACATAGAACATTTGGTGCCTAAACCCTTTAAAAGACTTATCAGCTCCATTATATAGCTAGGAAGAAACTAGAGTGTTCTCGGTTGTTCACCTTCGTTATATAGTTATAAAAATATATATATATATGTACACACACATACATATATATATAATTACCTACTGGCGGTCGCCAGTAGGTAGTTATAGTTAGGACCACGTTTCCATAGGAAAACCTCAACATTCTATTTTGAATAACTTTGGCGCCGGTCGACGAATCCTCGCGAATTTCTCAAAATAGGTGGGGCGCTACGCTCCGCTCCTACCCTGAAAGTCTCGGGGGGATTCGTCAAGCGGGGGCTGAGATAAAAGGGGGGTCCCAAAACGCGTTTTTCCCATGCATTTTTCCATAGGACCTTTAGAACGAGCTACAGCCCGAACGGCTGAACAGAATTACTAGAAATTTGGCAGAGAGGTAGTCCCTAGGTCAAGGAAGTGCCTTTTGTAGGTTTGGTGTAAATCTGTTCAGTAGATTCTGAGAAAATAGCCTTTAAATCAATATATATATCTGAGCCCGCTTACGGTACGCTTACCGTACGCTTACCGTACGCTTACCGTAAGCTTACGGTGGCGTGCGCGAGCGCGATTCTGATTGGCTCTTAGATCTTAGTAAACATTCGAATCGGCCGAAACCAGGAAGCGGCGTCCGCCATTTTGTCTCTCGCACTGAGTGTTGTTTATCAAACATGATGGCCAAAAACATGTTACGGGGCTGTTTTGACAACTCCCTCCAACATAGTCATGTTGAGGGAGTCCCCAAACATCCCCCAAGAGCAAAAACGGTTTTATTTTTTTTTCGGCAATTTCGCGGGGTACGCTTACCGTACGCTTACCGTACGCTTACCGTAAGCTTACCGTACGCTTACGGTAAAAAAATAAAAATAAAAAAAACACTATCCACACTTACCCCACCCCCTGTGCTTTTGGTGGCCGCAGGCCACCAAATGTGCAGGGCTTATTAATAGAGAAAAAAAACGTAATTTTGGCAACATGAAATTATAAAATCGAAATAAAAAAAACACTATCCACATTGACCTCACCCCCTGTGCTTTTGGTGGCCGAAGGCCACCAAATGTACAGGGCTTATTAAAGTTGATAAAAACCGTGCACGGAACGAACTGCGTTAAGTGGGCGTGCACGCCACAAATGGCGTAAAGTAACTTAGCATTTAAAAAACCGTACAAATTCACTGAAAAAACCATAGGTTTCACACACGTTATAGTTAGGAAATAGCATTTAAAAAACCTTGCTAATTCACTGAAAAAACCATAGGTTTCACACATGTTATAGTTAGCTGGACATTTTACTGATAAAAAACCAATGAAATTCCCCCGTTATAGTTACTGTAGGCAACTATAACTCACGCGACCGCAATCCTCTGCTGATGCTAATACTGTATTTAGACACTTATTTGCCCATATCTTCTTCCATTAAATTTTAGCTATACATATATTACAAATATTTTTTTTTCATAAAGACACATATGTCATCAGCAGAGGATTACGGTCGCGTGAGTTATAGTTGCCTACAGTAACTATAACGGGGGAATTTCATTGGTTTTTTATCAGTAAAATGTCCAGCTAACTATAACATGTGTGAAACCTATGGTTTTTTCAGTGAATATATATATGTATGTGCATGTATATATATATTCACAAAAAAACGTAGGTTTCAGGGACGTTATAGTTAGAAATTAGCATTTAAAAAACTTTGGAAATTTACTGAAAAAACCACAGGTTTCCGGGACCTCATAGTTAGTTGGACATTTCATTCGTACTGAACCAGATAAATTCGACCGTTACAGTTAGCTAACTATAACACGTGCCCCCGCAATGCACTGCTGATGATGTCACATAATAAATCACTCATGACATGGTCAGTGACATTACTGATGACATTTCTAATGACATCAATGATTACATCACTGATAACATCATCCAGTGAATGTGTGTTTCTGAAAAGCTTAAAAATGTTTTATATGTATATATCTCTCTCTCTCTCTCTCTCTCTCTCTCTCTCTCTCTCTCTCTATATATATATATATATATATATATATATATATATATATATATATATATATATATATATATATATATATATATATATATATATATATTCTTGCTCGGGGGTTTGTCCAACGATAGAGAAGTACTTGGGCACAGAAGAGCTTTATCCCAACAGCTTATGTAAAACAATTGCTCTTACCAGTAACCTTCAAGCACAAGGCTATTATCCGGACGCGTTTCGGGTGATTCCCTTCTTCGGCGGCATCACAGTCCTTAGAGAACCTGTCAGGTTCCGCCTTCTCATTTAGCGATATCGTACGCCATTGATTGGCTGCTCAGAATGCACTCTCCGGGGCTCATGTGGAGCCTGATTTACAGCATGCATCATATGAGCATTTCTTTTGGCAGATGATAGACCGGACTTTACCTCCCACAAGGCAACGTACTGACTCATTCTGAGCAGCCAATCAATGGCGTACGATATCGCTAAATGAGAAAGTGGGACCTGACAGGTGCTCTAAGGACTGTGATGCCGTCGAAGAAGGTCCAAGTACCCGTAGGTTAAGGATGCACTCGGGCAGCAGTTCGCTTCAAGCTTTAATAGGTAAGACTGCACAGTATTTTAGTATTTTCATCAGCAAAGTCGGTGTTGGCCTGACGCGAGTTTTTCGCTCTCTTCAGACGCTTGACTTAAATGAACTGCAGCTGACACGCCCACAAAATTGCCCCAATAGCCCGCCTTCAGATAGGCCACTCAAATGAGCGCAATGTCTGCTGGGTTTCGTAGTTTGTGTCAGCTCGATCTTCCCCAAATGGGTGCATAATTTGATGCTGCTTAATTACAAAGCCCTCAAATGGGCTCCAGCATGTATAACAGTCACAATCCCATGCCTGCTGTCTCACATTCAAGGCTCAGCGTGATTCCAAGCCCTGAGACCCCCAGTTATCGCGGGGTGGTGCATCCTTCGCGGCCGGGCAGCCGCGTGTAAATTAATGCTCCAAATACCCGTAGGTTAAGGATGCACTAGGGCAACAGGTCGCTTCAAGCTTTAATAGGTAAGACTGCACAGCATTTTGGTATTTCCATCAGCAAAGTCGGTGTTGGCCTGATAC
Source organism: Triturus cristatus (assembly GCF_964204655.1). Lineage (NCBI taxonomy): Eukaryota > Metazoa > Chordata > Amphibia > Caudata > Salamandridae > Triturus > Triturus cristatus. The sequence continues at coordinate 626,733,261 of NC_140584.1, read as the reverse complement.
GTTTCCGAGCTTTTTGCTCTCTTCAGAGGCTTGACTTAAATGCGCTGCAGCTGACACGCCCACACAATTGTCCCAATAGCCCGCCTTCAGATAGGCCACTATAACGTCCCTGAAACCTGTGGTTTTTACTGTGAATTTCTAAAGTTTTTTAAATGCTAATTTCTAACTATAACGTCCCTGAAACCTATGGTTTTTTCAGTGAATTTCAAAGGTTTTTTAAATGCTAATTTCTAACTATAACATCCCTGAAACCTATGATTTTTTTCAGTGAATTTCAAAGGTTTTTTAAATGCTAATCTCTAACTATGCCTACAAAGGTAGGACATTTGAAGAAAGAGGAAAAGCGCAGAAACAAGCAAGACATATGCAGAAAGAGACAACAGAAGTCCAGAAAGATGAAGAAAAGTGCGGGAAGAAGCAACAGAAAGTCCTCCTGTGCCCCCAACTTTTTGCTGACGGGTACTGGTGGTAACTAACTCGGACTAACCAGGCCTAGAGCCAGTGCTATGCTACAAGACACTTAGAATACAGTGAAAACACCTACATACACTAGGGAACACTATGCGTTGGGGTACCCCTGTGATTAGCATGACCTCCTCTGTATTTACCATGATTTAGTGCCTGGGTCATTGCATGAGTACATGTGTACTGACTGGATGATTAGAGTACTGCAAGGAGTGTGCATGATGAATTTATAAGTGCTTGTGTTTTGGTGCAGTGATTAGATAAGGACATGGATCTGACTGGGTGATTGGAGGAGTGCATGGGTAGTGACAAGGAGATGGCTGGACTGCATCAGTAGTGCTCAGGGGATTGTAGCAGTGCATGTGTTAGTGCCTGGGTCATTGCATGAGTACATGGGTAGTGACTGTATGATTAGAGTACAGCAAGGAGAGTGCATTGTGAATGTATATGTGCTTGGGTTTTGTCAGAGTGATTAGATAAGGACGTGGAACTGGCTGGGTGATTGGAGGAGTGCATGGGTAGTGACAAGGAGATGACTGGACTGCATCAGTAGTGCTCAGGGGATTGTAGCAGTGCATGTGTTAGTGCCTGAAGCTCGGGGGCTCTTTTGGAATATGGAAATACACGGCGGCCTCGGCCGTGGGGTTTTGCACCACCTGATAAAATATACAGGACTGTGAGGCTGTGAACTCATAGTCATAGCCTGCTCGCAACACAGAGGACTTTTGATTTTGAAACCGGACCATTGATCTGAGGTCCACTGGAGGGCTATTTAAATATTTGAACATTGGGAGCATATAAAATGGCAAGAAAACGGACCCCACAGGAGGGAAAAATCGGCACTACATTTCCCAGCATACCACTGACTGGAGAGTGAGTGCCAGAAAGGGCGAATAATTATGTAATACTTTTCGTGATGTTGCCAACCCTGCCCTATGATTAAGGTGCAGCAGGTGCCTATGAATTAGTGACTGGGGTCTGGTTTTGCATATAAAAAGGTCCATGTTGAACAGTCCTTTGTTTGGAGTGCAGCCTGAAGTTCGCGGGCTCTATTGGAATATATATATATATATATATATATATATATATATATATATATATATATATATATATATACATATAAGTATATATACAAATATATACACACATATATCCACTCGTCAACGTTTCACTTGCTGGATACTCCAAAGAACGGGTCCGGACCACGAAGGTAAGTGCAAAGTTATTTTATCTAGTGTAAATCAAGTCGGTATGACGCGTTTCATCTCACTCTGGAGCCTTGAGCACATGAAACAGTTCTGCATTTTCCTTTTGCCACCTCCCCTGCTTGGTGGTACTGAGTTAATCACAAAGTATCTGAGATCATGGCTTTTAGATTCATGTTGGCTTTTAAAATGACATGCCACTGGATATGTGTTATCATTATTATTAATCGCCCTGAGGTGTTGTAAAATTCTTTTATGCACCTGTAATTTGGTGCTCCCTACATATTGTAGGTTGCAGGGGCAGATTAAAACATATACAGCACATTCCGTCTTGCACGTCAGAAGCTTAGTGATTTTTATGCTTCCGGTGCAAAACGGTGTCGTGTATGTCGTCCGATTTTCACCTTGCCGGCACGCTTTACAGATTTTGTACCTGAAAAGGCCCTTGTGTGTCTGTAGCCAATTAGTATTCTCAATGACCTCTGGGCTGGTCTTCACCAGTTCATCCCGCATTGATAAACCTCTACTAAAAGTGATAGATGGTCAAGTCGGTAGACTCTTCCCAATAATGGGATCAGATAGTACCATGGGCCAGTTTCGTGTGATGATGGATTGAAGTTCCTTGTGTTGTAGACTGCATTGTATGATAATTCTAAAATCTTTGCTAGTTTCACCGTCCCACTCAGGAGGTTGAGTTATAGGTATTGTTTTGCTAGAATGTTTAGATGATAGTAATTCAAACCTATCCCTATGCATAGATTTGAGAATAGCACTGTCTATAACACTTTTAGAATATCCTCTCTCAAGGAACCTCATCATACTGCTGGACTGAGTTTCTTTTAAATCCTTATCATTACTGTGAATCCTCCTCAGCCTAAGCATCTCCCCATAGGGGATACTGTTTATCAAATGCCTGGCATGAGAGCTACTCGCATGTAGCGTAGAATTTCCCGCGGTCTCTTTGCGGTATAGTTTGGACTCAATCTTGTTGTCACACACATAGATCTTAGTGTCTAAGAAGCTCACTTCCATGGCACCTATGGCTGCTGTAAATTGTAAATTCAAGGTATTAATGTTCAGTGCATTGACAAACTCATTCGCATCGTCAATACTGCCATCCCATATCACAAACAGGTTGTCAATTAATCTTAACCACATTTTGCCATTCTTGGTCATTGTCTGCCTGTGTCGGGATTTGAGAACCAGCACCTCCCACCAGCCCATGTGCAAGCATGCATAGCTGGGGGAGAAGCTTTCTTCCATGGCTACTCCCCTGATTTTTCTGGACATTAAATTATCAAACATGAATACATTATTTACTAAGCAAAATTCCACCATCCCAATTAGCATCTCCCTCTGGTTAACTGTAATTTCAGGTATTTTCTCCAAATAAAACCTCATTGCTCTCAGTCCATCTGGGTGTTGAATACTGGTGTATAGTCAATTAACATCCAATGCTATAAATAAATATCCAAATTTCCATTCAAAATCCTGGAGTTTTTTTAAAAAGTCATCAGTATCATGTATGTATGATGGTAGGGACTTCACTGAGTCTTGGAGAAAAGAATCCACATATTGGGAAGTATGTTCTAATAAACTGTTTCTGGCTGAAATTATCGGTCTGCCTGGTGGTTTCTGAGGGTCTTTGTGAATTTTAGGAATAAAATAAATCATAGGCACTACCGGGTGTTCATTTTTGAGGAACTTGTATTCCTGGGCTGTTATTATTTCCTTGTTTTTCCATTTCATTAGTTGAGTGAGTAAATTCATGAGTACACAATTACACCAGAGTTATTGGCAATTCGGCAATGCATGAAAATTAAATAATAAATAAATTGTGTCAACTATTTAGATTTTTGCAAATCACCAAGATCAAATAAATGCGTTTTGAATTCTTCATGTTATTTGGCAATAGGTTATATATAATCCTCATCACCTATTACAATGTCTTGTGGATGATGCCTAGCATATGTGGTTAAAAAATATGTTTGTTGTGTTGTTTGTACAAATGTGCAAATCACCTAAACCCTATGTGAATTGAAAGAGTTGACATTAGTCACTTATATCAGTATAAATCCATTGATGATCTTTTTTTTTTTTTTTTTTTTGCATGGTGATATTGGAGCGCCAATACACTACATTGGAGTTCAAATCCCTTATACATTTGTTGTACGTGGGTTTACGGAGTAATTAGAATTGAATGAGCTTTATTGGTTTATTTATCTATATATATTTCATTTATTTATATATATATATATGAAGTCATACATTCTCAGTAAAACATGTACATCCAACAAGGGCAGAGACAGTCAGTTGATTCCCTTGTGTTCTACTGCAGTTTCCCAGAGTGTTCTAAAGAACAACTAGAGCGCTAACAGTCTTACTTATGACAAAAGTATGGCACACCTGAAGCCATCTTGATTGGAATAAACTGGTAAAACTTAAAACATTTAATTAAAAAAGGATCAAAATTAGGGGGTTCATGTTGCCATAGAAATTATAATTAGTGCTGCAGAAAGAAGAATTATGGCACATTATGAGTGACTTCTCAAATCCTCTTCTATTTCATTAAAAGATTCTGACATGCAGACTGAAACATGCACTTTCAATACGAGCAGCAGACTTCCAGTTAACTCCCTGGTGAGCAGTAGCTTTACTACAGTGATCTAATGAGCAACTAGAATGCTAACATTCTGAATTTATGGCAAATGTGTGACACACCTTAATGCCCTCTTGAGGGAATCAAAGTAAAATACTGAAAGCATTTCTTACTGAGAAGACTGCAGCAAGTGAAGAAATTAGAAAACGTCATAACAACGAAGTCTCCCAAGATGACCACCAGAGACAAAAGAGCCCAAATGTAGCAGAAATATCACCCAGATGCAGTCCATGTGTAACCCAATGACAAAAGTGTGCAAAACACTTTTTATTTTTTGTTTTTTTTCAGTTTTTTATAGTGCAGACTGGTCAGGTATTGGAGCGTTGCACCTTACTTGGACCCCTTATTGCGTATTTTGCACAAAGTACTTGAAACTGATCTTGCGAAACAATAAACTTTACTATTCTGTTAAACTGAAGTTCCTCTGAGCCGGGCTTTGTAACACCCGTTTTTACCTCCTGGTTTTAATTAATTATCATTGTATTGTATTAAGAAAGAGGATTTACTGTTTTTATGTACACTTTTATGATCTATGTTTCTAAATCGGATCGAATAAAGTTTAGTGAAGTCTCCCAAGATGGCCACCAGAGAAAAAGGAACACAAATATCTCCCAGATGTAGCCCACATTTAGCCCAATGACAGAAGTGTGGAAAACACTCAGTGTTGCCAGAATGGGCTATTTCCTGCACAAATGGGCCACATTTTTCCCATTTGTGCGAGAAAAAACCCAAATTGCAGGAGGCTACTTTTTGGGCGCTTTTGCGCATTTTTACAAGCTGGGGCAGCGCCTCCGCTGTGTCTCCTTTACCACGATCATCATTGGCAGCCACCCGCAGCCGTCAATAAACACGAAGCGCAGAGCATGACTGGACCAGATTGGCCAGTGTGTTTAAGTGCAACCGCACTGCACGCACCACCATATATGTGTTACTAGCTTGTTTGGCTCCCAGGGCCGTCAATCTGGTAGGGCACGAAAGCGCTACCAATGGCGGCCCTGTAAACTGTTTTCTCCAGAGCCCACCAGCTGCAGTGATCCTTCCTGACATTTAGGGCGCACCACACACGTGTTGGTGTGCATGCCTGGTGTGACCAACGGAAGCAGAACCGATTCCCAGTTTCAGGCCATGAGTTAGTGACTTGTTTAACTTGTCACTCTGAGTCAGTGAGTCGGTTGGACGTCGGTTGTCCGGCTGGGCAGGTCACGTGAGAGTGATCTTTGGGAGATCGAAGCAACATGTACATTTTCTCCATTGTTTGTACACTGTTTTTGATGATGCCACTTCAGGGGTGAGGTTAAAAGGGCACAGTACCGAATAGTAGTGCTTCCTCTGTTATGTGTAGAGGGAGTGTATTGCAGGCTCTGGCCTTGCCCTTGGACATGGGGACAAACCGGCACAGTAACAGGGGCAGTGTTTTAAATGGGCCTTCACTTCTAAATATTTTTCTTCAGTACTGGAACTTTTCCTTCGCAGTTTTGTAGTAGTACAGTTGTATTTAAAAGCACTACAAAGGTCCTTTGTATATTGAGCAGTTTTCAGGCAACAAATAAAGTGTCAAGTTAACTCTGGTGATTAATGTACATGCTGGAGAGAGATGAGAGTTTTGTCTTGTGGCAATTTTCACTTGTGTAAGGTTACCCAGTGTGTTAGTATCATAGTTGCCAAGTATTCAGATTGCTAATGTGCATACATGCCAATAGGCCCAATTCAGGCAGGAGACTACCAATTTTTCAAGCCAAAAATGTCTGTTTTTTTAGGTGTGGCCCGCCTGAAATTGCATTATCTACACTAGAAGTCAATGGGGAATTGTCATTCTCCCGATTTTTTATTTTAAATCTCCCACGTCCCTGTCCTAAAATGTTGGCATGTATGAATGTGTGACATTTCCATTTTTGCAGTGACTTATTAGTGCCATTCCACAGCAAAATATGACATGTCAAAAACATTTTATACCATGTAAAAATAATGAGTTGCATATTCATTGTGCTTTAAGTCATAGGCTTGGACCTTATGGCACTATAAATACAGAAGTCATTAACCACCACACCTTGTCCCTCTGCCAACCAGGAATCTATTCCTTTACTGTCTGGTTACACGCGTTGACATCTGCAATGACTGAATTAATCAATAGGGTTTCGTAATGCAAACACATGCATTTCTTACTGATTACTTTAACTTGGATTTATCTTACAGTTTTAAACAGACAGCGCGCCTTTATTTTATTTGCTGTTACCTGAAAGTGAAGACAATCAAAACAGACTGAATGAACATATTGTGACCTTTCAGCTATGTCTTTAACTTTCTGCCCCTCCCAACCCTCTTCTGTCCTGGTACTGCCCCCACAGCAGCTCTCAAGTTTGTAGAGTGATCAGCTGCGTTGGATTCAACTGTGGTATCCTGAAGGTGCTGCCAGGCAAAGCCTGCAGAGTGCGTGGTCAAACCCACTGTGGTGGACCGGGCTGCAGACATTGCTGAGGTTACCTACTGGCCCAAGGTCTGCCAGACAAATCTACTCTTTGACCTCCCTTAGTCACGGTCCCTTGCTGTTACACTAGGTGGTCCTAAGTGCTGGTTAGCTGTGCCACCTTCAAACTGTGCCCGCCACAGCCCACTGGACGGTCTACAGGGACCACTCCCTGATCTGAGGCCAGGTGCAGGAGAGAGCAAAGTTGCTTGCTATTTTTAAGCTGAACTGTCCATGAGGCGGAATCTGGACTGTGCACAGCAGAAACATCTTCCTACACTGTGCCAGTGCCAGCTGCCTGCCAGCAGCACGACCATAGAGAGCCCACATTGAGAGTCACCCAATGCTGTTTGTGTGGCGAGCATGGTGACAGGAAAATAAATCAAAATTAAGCCACTGGCTGGGATAATCATTGCAGGCTTTCTGGTGATGGTATAGAAGAGCCAGATCCTGGCTGTTGTTTATGTTCTGCAGTAACACCAGATGACCAGGTGGAGGGCCGGGCCTCGTGCAAATTTATTTTACCTGCCGGGTGGAAGTCATGAGCGTTTTTCGAGACGTTTTGACACTAAAGGTCACAACGCTGCTGCATAACAGCCAGAGCAGAGTCAGTTATAGGCTCCTAATTGTGGGGCTGGAAAAACAGTAGCACAGTAGGTGCTGGCAGTGGCTGCTTTTGATATAGTATGAAGCAAGCACCGTGTTGTGATTCTCCCTGGAGCTATGGTATACGTGACTAACTCATTTTAGTGCGGTGATGCGGTCATCAGTACAAAAAAGCTTTAGTCCAACCCCTGATGAGTGGTTACTGGCAGGATTGTAATATGCCTGCTGCGAAGGACCTGGACCATGCACATCAGAGAACAATATTTTCTGTGCACAGCTCAGTGGGTTACTGCTTGCTGTTACTGTGCAGTTCGTAAGTTACATTAGTAATGTAGCACAGTGAGCTATGAACTGCCATCTAAGAGCTGCATCGTACAGGTTAGAAAGTTATGTTTTTTCCTAGTCTTTCTATCCTGATGTTGCTAAGAAAGGTTTGCTTTGGTAGAAATAAATGCTATTAAAGTCGACCCTAACCACTGTGTTATGTTCTGAATCCTGAGTTTGTCCTTCTCCAGACCAAGCACTCTTAAAAAGTGTCTACTAGTACGGGTGGCATGTGAATTTGAAACCTTTTGTTCTCCTTTGCTTTATGTAACATTTTCAATTTACTGAATTACAAACGTATGATTCATTGTCTCTGTATGTGTGTGTGATGGATTTTGAAAATGTGGAAAGTTTTGCTTTAGGACTAGTGATTAATGGAGTCATTTTTTTAATGTGGTCTGTAACATCTGCATTGGTAAAGCGAGCATTCACGCCTTTGGGCATTCTGGCTGTTAGATAACATGTTTGTTGCTGATGAGGTATGTTTCACACAAGATTCCCTATTAGACACACTATGTTATACCGCCTTTAATTCTGATCTGCTTTTGAAACACCATGTTTGTTGAGGAGACCAAGTGTGGTAGCACAGCACATGCAAAGATGGTAGGACTGTTACAAAGAGTAGGGTGTTGAAAATGCACTGAAGAAAGTTTAATATCATACGTTTCTAATGAGTGCATGATGATGTATAAAGTGCAATAATGTATGAGATGCCATACATACTAGATGGTACTTCTGATTTGAACTCATGTAGAGGCGGGCACCATATGCCACACACACACATTCACACACACCTCTCCAACGAGGTGCCTTTCTGTTTCTATCTTCTTTGTCTCAGGGCAGTAATAGTTACGAATGTCTCTCAGCTTTGCCATTTGCATTATCCCATACATACTAGATTGTACCTCTACCTTGACACTCTTATGTAGAGGCATGCACCCTATGCTGTATATATGCACATCACTCTCCAGTGCTGCTCCGATTCTGTTTGAACCTTGTTTTTCCAAGGTCAGCAGCAAGCAGGAGTGTCTCAGAGCTTAGCCAGTAGCATTCTTCCATACACACTAAATGGTACTCTTGCTTTGAGAGATCTCAGTTAGAACATGCACCATAAGTACAGTAGCGGGCAGGGGTGTCTCTGAGCTTAGCCAGTAGAATTCTTCCATATATTCTAAATGATGGGGATCTCATGTAAAACATGCACCATAAGCAGTATGCAACTCTACTCCCCAGAGCCGCCCCCATTCCGTTTGCATTTAAACAGAACAAAGAGGACCCTATATACCCACCCACGAGAACCAGGGTAATTGTATTATATTCCAACAATAGTCCTGTGGGACTAATTTATATATTGAACTTCAATCTTTTTTTTTTTTAAATGTGTTTAAACTTAATTCTATTCGTTACAAGAAAGGTACAGGACACCTTTTTTATTTGAATAGAAGAAAACGTGTTGTCTAGGAACAATATAGCTCATAAATCCCAAAATTGAAAATACTCTTAGATAATGAAAGATGTAATGAAGATAAAATGTCATTGACTCAGTGCTTTGTACTGTAAATATAAACTGCGTGGCATGGATTACCTTAGGGTTTTATTTTATGGCCATTATTGAGAAAGGTGTATATATTTGCTTGTTCACACTTTGAGTATTATTGAGAAATTGATCCATGCATTTGCCTTGAAATGTAATGACCTGAATATAGAGCTCATTTGTGATCCATCGCAAATTCAGTTCTATAAGCTTCTCCGCTTAAAGCCATGAGTGGCTGATAGGTTTAAAGTACTTGCACAGCCTAATGAGATTTCACCAATCAATGGTGATATGAGAGACTGACTGTGCGAATGATGAAGGGGAATGGATCTGAATGGGACAAGTGGAGTATTGACAGTGTCATCTGACTTGAGGGAGCATTAGTGTTGAGATAATGGGGAAGAGTATTTCCTAAGGTTTTGGGAAAGAAGTCTTTTTCCTGTGCACTCCAGTTGAGTTCATTTGGAACCCACAGAAACCCATCTGCTTCTTGCCAAAACTGGGGCCTTTAGTCAAGCCTTTGCTGAAGCACAAAGGCAATGTTTAATGTTTAACTTTTAGTGTCACAGTAGAAGGTCATGGTGAAAGACTTTGAAGTGGAGGGTAAGCAGTAATCAGAGTAAGTCACTCTCCTATTTGGCTTTTGTACATTTTAACTGGAGTGAGTGGGCCTCTAATCGCAGCTTGACCAACAAGTTGTGCTGAAATTTCTTTAATGCCAAAGTGGTTACATTATATGTGCATTATTGTGTGGTGTGAATCCTGTGAGATCCATGAAATGCATTAAATGTCCTGCTTGTGAAGCTACATGACATAAAGTTTCAACTTTTCAGCATTTGCACTTCACTGAAATGGGTTGCAGTCTGCTCTTGTAAAGTTTGTTCATCAATGCCAGGTTCAGGTTTGGATTTGTGGTGAACAAAGCAACAGGTCCTAATGGGACCTATCTTCAAAATCAGTAGTTACTTAATGAATTGGAACATGATTGCAGAAGTGCATAGGTGCCCATTGCACATCCTCCCACTGTAAGCAAATTGAATAGAAATTAGGATTAAGCGTAAAATGTTTCCTGAAGGCTGATATTGCATACATTGAGGGTGGTAACTTTGGGCTGGTTTTCGGGCTGAAACTGGTCTGTGTTGGGCTGGATTTGGGCTTAAACTTGGACAGCATTGGGCTTGGGACGGGTATCAAAATCTGGCAACATGAAAAAACTTTATATTTTTGTTTTTTTGCAGTTTTATATAGTGCAGACTGGTCAGGTATTGGAGTTCTTTACATGAGCATTGGTTACATCACACAAGGACAAATTAATTTTGGTTGTAGGCATGGGGAGATTAAGTGATTTGACCAGAATCACAGAATGTCGAGCTGAAGCAGAAACTCGAACCTGATTCCCCAGTTACAAAGTCTGCAGCTCTGGAGTTAACACCACGTCGTTTACCCTAAGTGCAACAATCAAGTGGTCAACTGGATAAAAAACATAAGGATAACAAATAATTTAAAAGTGCTTTGTCGCTTTTTGAGAACTCAGAAAATGTGTCCTCATTTTAGCTCAAGTGGTCAACTGGATAAAAAACATAAGGATAACAAATAATTTAAAAGTGCTTTGTCGCTTTTTGAGAACTCAGAAAATGTGTCCTCATTTTAGCTTTTTTGAGCACCAAAATAAGACCCTCTCATTTCTATAATTTCTAAAGGAAATGCTTTAGGATTACAGTTTTGATTACATCAAGATGATGTCAAGAGTGCCACACTTTTGTAATAAATGTAGAATGTTAGCAATCTAGTTGTTCATTAGGATACTGTTGAGAGGCAGAGGTCAGGGGCACGGACTCGGAAGGCAGGTAGGAGGTTGCAGAGGCAACAATTTGACCACACTGGGCAGGCAGGGAGGGCAGTGGCAGCACAACAGACTATGGAGGGCAGTGGAAAGGGGGGCAGGGGCAACAAACCAACGAAGCAGAACAGGCAAGAGAGGCTGTGGCAATATAACAGACCATTGTGGGCAGAAGGAAGAGACAGTGGTAGTACATCCATACATGCCCACAGACCTGATGCAGCCAAAAAATGACCAATGTTTTTAAGCCCAAATGGGCTTTATTTTATCTGTCTCCTGTCTACAATCTCCTCTTTTTTTAATGTAAGCCAATAGGGAAAATTGATTCCCCAGATTTGTTAATCAAACTCTCCCTCTTACCAAGTCCAAAATGTTAGAAAGTATGGTACATTGGATCATGGAAGGCAGGAGGAATTGGGGTAGGGACATGGACTCGGATAACAGAAGACAGGCAGGGCATGGACAGGTGCACCAAACTGACCTTACCGGGCAGGCATCAGGGTTTGCAGCAGCACAATTTACCACACAGGGAATGTGGGGCGGCAGTGCAGCACAACAATCCATGGAAAGCAATAGGGAGGGGACAGGACCATGCACATGGACAACAGAGAACAGAGTGGAAAAAGGCAATGGCAGCAAGCTGACCATAATGGACAGACAGGAGAGAAAGCTGCAGCATAATGGACCATAAAGGACAGGAGGGAGGTATCAGGGGCATTATGAAACAGACAAGCCAGGAGGGAGAGAATAGGGATCTGCACATGGAAAACAGAGGGAAGGGGCAGGAGCAGCAAGCTGAAAATAGAGACCAGGCAGGATGGGCACTAGAAGCACAACAAAATATGGAGGGCAACAGTGAGAATATAATGGCATACACACAGACCATGGAGGGAAGGTGGGAGGGGGTAAGGGACAGCTAGCTGACAACACAGGGAAGGTGGGAGGGGCTGTGGCAGCACAGAAGACCATGCATGGCAAGCGGGAGGGTTAGTGGCAGCACAATCGCCATGATGGGCAAGAAGGAGGGGGCAGGGACATGCACAAAGGACCATGGAGGATAGAAGGGAGGGGTAGGAGCTGGGCACAGACAATGGAGTTCAGGGGAAGGGGCCTCATAACAGACCAAGCGGGACAGGCAGGAGGAGCAGTTGAGGCATAACAGATCAGGGAGGGCAGAAGGGTGTGGTAGGAAAATGAACCATGGAGGACAGGAGGAAGGGATAGGGGCATGGAATGTGGACAGGAAGGGTGGAGGTGGCAGGGACAGGTTACAGTCAGCTGACAATGCTAGGCAGGTGGGAGGGGAGTGGCAGCTGAACAGAACACTCAGAGTAGATAGGAGGGGCAGGTCCATAGAACATGGTTGGCAAAAAAGATGGAGCAGTAGCATGCACACAGACATCGGAGGGCAGGGTGGAGGAGAGTAGGGGCAGCGAGCTAAGCACAGAGGCTAAACAGGAGGTCAATGATGGGGCATAGAATTAGGCAATGGAGGGTAGGAGGAGTGGACTGGTACATCATGCTAAATGGAGGGCAGTGGCAGCACATCAGACCATGAATGGCAGGAAGGAGGAGGCTATTGCATGGATTAAGACAAGAGAGGATAGGGAGGAAGTGGATGAGGCAGCAAGCTAACTGTTCAGAGAAAGCGTGAAGGCCAGTGGCAGAACAACGGCCACACAGGGTTGTAATGAGGGAGCAGGGGCATGAACTTGAACAATGGATGGCAAGGAGGAGAGGAGGCAGGAGCAGCAAGCTTGGGTGGGGGCAGCACAATGCCAGGCCAGGCCCTGCTTCCAACCCCCCACCATTCATTGTGATAGGCATTTTACTTAGCGTTAAAAAAAATCTAGAAATTCATTGAAACAAATAAAGATTACAGGGACGTTATACTAAGACTCAGAATTCACTCGTACAAAACCAGTGAAATTCAGCAGTTATACTTACCTGAGCTAACTATAACTTGCGCCCCCGCAATGCACTGCTTATGACCTCAGACATTACATCATTCATGACATGGTCAGTGACATCACTCATGACATCGCTCATGACATCTCAAATGAGCTGTGAGTGGAATGGAATTATGATCGCTAGAACTTTATTTAGAGATAGTCTGTATATATTAACACCCCTTTTTTTTCTTTTCTTTCGTGTACGAACTATTATAATACGCAAAGTGCCCAGATCAATATGGCTGATAGGCTTTCACTTTTAAGTAATGTGTAGTCCATTGTTTATGTTGATGTTTGCAATCGTAAGTATGTTTATTATGAACAAGTCACGTTGACGAACATACAGGTACGGCGGTCACGGGGCAAGATATGCTGAAATAAAATTGTGTGTATATTAACACTTGTGTTATTTTCTTTATTGTATGAATTCCTGAAATTTTGCATCGTGACCAGGCCAATATGGCCTCCAGCTTTTTGGATTAATGTAATAATCAGTCCTTTGTTAATGTTGGCAACTGGAGGCATTTGTACATTTAAATAAGGAAGCTACAATGATTCTTGTATCCTTATCAAGGTTCGGACGAGCCGAAATGTGTGGATTGCGTCCTTTGCAGATTAAATACTTCCAAACTAAAACCTGAGTGCTAATTTCTTCCTTGTAAGAGTGAGAGGAGATTGATTACATATATCTAAAATTTACTGATAAAAACACAGGTTTCACAGACGTTATAGTTAAAAATTAGCATTTAAAAAACATTAGATATTCACTGAAAAAATCACAAGTTTCAGGGACATTATAGTTAGTCTGATATTTCACTCGTACAAAACCAGAGAAATTCAGCCGTTATAGTTAGCTGAGCTAACTATAACTCGGGCACCTGTAATGCACTGCTGATTAGGTCACATTTTACATCACTCATAACATGGTCAGTGACATCCCTGATGGCATCGCTGATGACATCTCAAATGACATCACTGATAACATCATCCAGTGACTGTGAGTGTTTCTAAAACGTTTAAGAATGTGATACATATATGATGAGTCAGTCAGTGTGTGACTGAATGTATAAGTGAGTGATTATAAGTGTCTGGGTGTATGTATGGGTGAGTGACTAATCTGTGTGAATCTCTGTATTAGTCTGTCAGTTGGTGTGTATGTGGCTGCATGCGTTGGTGAATAGGTACATGAGTGTCAATATGGGTTATTGATTGGTCATCTGAGTACCTGTATGGGTGCCTGAGTGTCTGTGTGTTGTGTGAATACCTGCATGGATGTGTGAGTGGGTGATTTACTGGGTGTATGGCTTCATGAGTTCATCTGCGAGGGGCTGTATGGGTGAGTGAGTGTGCATATGGCTGTGATGATGAGTGAATGAATGTCTCAGTGGTATATGTGTGAGTAACTGCATATGTGAATGGCAGTATATGTGAGTGTTGGAGTATATAAGTGACTGTATGTGAGAGTGAGTGATTGCAAGAGTAGATGTAGGGATGAGTGTGTGCTTGTGTCAGTGATTGTATAACAGAGTAAGTATGTGTTAGTATCTGTATGAATAAGTGAGGTGGTGTGTGTATAACTGTATAGGAGAGTATATAGCATTGTGATTGACTCTTTGGGTGACTGACTGGGTGTGTGAGTAACTCTCTGGGTGAGTGGCGGTGTGTGAGTGTCTGTATGGGTGTATGAGTGCATATAGTATGTACTAACTGGTATTGGTGTGTCTACGGTTCGAGAATGGTAGTCTGTACTTTAGAGTGGGTGTATGAAAGGTTATATTAAGTTGTGAGTAGGTGTATCAGAGATTAAGTGGATGATGTCATCAGTGATGTCACTGACCATGTCATGAGTGATGTAATATATGACGTTCTCAGCAGTGCATTGCAGGTGTGTGAGTTATAGTTAGCTCAGCTAACTATAACGGCTGAATTTCTCTGTTTTTGTACGAGTGAAATATCAGACTAACTATAACATCCCTGAAACCTGTGTTTTTTTCAGTGAATATATATGTACATGTATATATAAAGTGTAACAAAGTACTTTTCTGTTTATCAAAATAAAGCACCGAATGTACATTGATTTATTAAGGGGTCTTTAGGTATCTCCCCAAGTAAGTGCTCTGCCTCGATATACTAGGAGTCAAGTGCTATAGGGGTGGACTTGCTATTTGGTTTCATGTCCTATATGAAGGTGGCTCCTATCAATGACACATTACTTTGATTGTTACTACTGGAGCCCAGTTACCCCTGGATTCCCTGGACCAGGTCTCACACGGTTCATTCAGAATCTGGATGCAGCCATAGTTCTTGCTACATTGAAACATGTTTTACTGGTCATAGGTTGGCATAGATTTTGTCTTGCCAATTAGGAAATGTGCTAATCCTGTGGTGACCCTGATGATCGTGACTTGATTCTGTACTTTAGTGGGAACAAATGAAGACCACAGAGAATGAGGCAGCTGGTGATCTTATTATTTTGGATGACATGTCTGACTTAATTGATCATATCAGCTGCTTTGTGTATAGGGCATACCTTCAGAGTCATTGGAAGGAAATCAAAGCCTATGCCACATGTGGAAAATCCAAGCAGGTCACTTAGATATTCTCATTTGAATGGTATAGTTGCTGACTAACAGGCTTGGGACTCGATTCAATCACAATGAATCCTTGGCCTTTTTACTAAATCTTGCTAGGGTATGTTACATCTGGGAGATGGGGCACAGTATCTACGAATTTGAGCTACCTCTTGAATGGGAACAGTGAGAAGATTAATGAACGTTTTTTAGTCCTTCATAATCAATCAGTTTTCTTCTATGAAGACTGTGAAAGCAGGGTGTCTTGTAAATATAGGCTGTGAAGTATATCTGGACATCATTATGAAAGCTAGCATTGTGCAAGTTCTTTGGTGGCTATCAATGGTTTGAAGAGCACTGGGGATAATTCCAACATCGGTTAATGCCACAAACCAAAAAATTCCATACTATGATGGACAGTTTATATGTCAGTATATCCTGAACTCTTTGTAGCCAATGGAGACAATGGCCTACAAGTGCCACTGCTTTGAGGCACCAAGTTCTGGCATCTTTGTCTGCACTACTGTGTCAAGTAGACTGGACCACATATGGAAAAATGCGCCCACTAGAGCATCATCTTGTGTACTGAGGAGGGGGTAAGGGTGTACTGTGTGCAATTTCAGACACACGTCTAAAGGACTGTGTTCAGCGCGGAGGGTCACATCTGAAGTATTGTGGTTGGTACTGAAAGATTATGCTTAGTACTGATGGCCACATTTCGTGTATTATTATCATTACTGAAATCCACACCTGGTGTCTAGTACTGAAGGTCACTTTTTGTATAGTGCGGTCAGTTTTGGACAATAAGTCTAGAGTATCCAGTACAGCACGTAAGGCCACATTCAGATAATTGCATTTATTGCTGAAGGCCATATCTATAGTCTTGTGTCCAGTACTGATTTGTTCATAAGGAGTAGTTTGGTCACTTAGGAGGCTACACCTGGAGAATTGTATTCTGTTTTATTTGCCACATCTGGCGTGCCGCATCCAGTTCTGCAGGTGACATATCTAGAAGAATAAAGACAGAATTGAGACATCCCTTGGATGGGCAACCAAATTAGTGAGCAGTTTCAGCAAAATCTCATAGAGAAAAGGCTTAAGTACCTAAAACCATATGCACTGAAGAAAATGAAATAATTATGGGATACGAGAGAGAGATTTTAGAGATTCAAAGCGGGTCAGTATAGTAAATTTGCAACATGTTTACGTGGGAGTGATAGTGACATAAAGGGAGAATTTTGTCAGCCACCTTGGATTTCTTTGTCAGTGGTTTCAAAGCTTCTATTTCACAGAAAAGAGATCTTTGATCTTCATTGTGAAATATTTCCCATAATTCACAGTGCTGAATTCATTTGCAAGATAGTTAGCTTCTTTAAATAAATTTAAAAAAAGTGAAATGGATGCTTAACAATGCATTTCTTCTTTCTTTCAGTGCTGGTTAAAAGGCTTTCAAGCAGCTGTAGTCTGGGGCCGGGTTGGGGGGGGTGGGGGGGTGGATTTGAGGGACGATGCAGAGGGAAAATTAATTATTTATCTAATTTTCCCTCGCCATCGTCCCTCAAAATGCCCCCTTACACCGCCCCACCGCTGTTTCCTGCACGGACCGCGGCTGCTTTCATGGTAAGTGTGCTTCCCTGAGAGTATTAATCAGAACATCTGACAAGGTCAACCTTACTTGATTTTAAACCCACGCTTGAGACAAGCATCTACCAGATGCATCCTCTCAGTGTGCGAAAATAAACATTGTCAATGGAGACCCGGTCAGCAAAAAGTTATACTGTCGCACTTTGCACTTTATTTTCTTTCTTTATATTTGTCTTGTTAAGCTTACTTTATAGTGCCTACTTACACTACAAAACTGCATATTTAGAAGAGGCTTTAGTTTCCTTGAAATACGCTTTACACTTACACTCTGACTTCTAGTAATATGCATTGCTGTGTAAAATCCATTTTGAAAATAACACATTAACCCCAACAAAGCCACACATTTCTCAAAACACTGGCAGCCATGTCAGCAGTCTCAGGCAAACAATGAATACTATACAGATGACGCTCCAATCTTGCAAATCTCTTTAATGAGTACTAAAATCAATTAATAAATCATGTAATATCAAAACATACAAAACAAGTAAAAACTGTAATATGGTTGTATATTGTCATCTGAGTGCTCCTAACTTTACTACTACTAAATGCCTTTTGTGAATAACAAAAGTCATAAAGTTAGGATTTTGTCTAAGTTTAGTAGTAGTAAACTAACTTTACAACTACTAAATGCCTTCTGTGAATACCAAAAGTAGTAAGTTTAGGATTTTATCTCAGATTAGTTCTGTGAATCGGTCCCCTTGTTTCTGGTTCCAAACTGAGGTGGCATGCTGTGCAAAATAACAATGTACTGGGGTGTGGCCCAGTAATTACCAGTCGCTGAGAATAATTAAAGCATCTCATCCATTGCTTCTGGTAAACTTTAGAAATGAGATAAAAACTGGTGCATTGGTGTATTGGCTTTTTCCAATAAATAAACTTTGGGTGGCATAAAGCAAACCCAAGCAAAGTGTAAGCCAAGGTCCCTTTATCTAAAAAGCCAAGGGGCTTGATAAGGTCGCATGTGCTGTCCAACAGAGTGTGCTGTTTGTGTGCCAGGTAAGTCAGGCAGAGTCAAGCGGTTACACTGGTTTACCAGTTGTTACGGTGGTGCTGTGATTTCACGCATGCCATTAACATCTGCACTGATTTAAAAGGCGCAAGTTTGAGTCTCGGTAAGAGGACTGGAAATAAGCTATTTAATTATCACACCCTCTGATATCTGGGCCTCCAACTCTTACAAGTTAGACGGGATAGGTGCGGCTTTTAAACCAATACCATTACTATAGAGTGAGGAATGTCCCACATGCAGTAAATAGACTTTACTCCAATTTTGTAACTTGTAAATGTGGCATAACTTGCAGAATCAATCTTTAAGACAGTGAATTGCCAAAGTTTTGAACTTTTTACAGGCCTTTTCACCCAGATAAAGTTCAGCAGGTTTGACCTGCAGGAATTATCAGGGGACAACTGTGAGGTTACGATAATTATCACACAACGTGTAATTCGATTATTGCTCGGAACTCAGCTCTGCATTTGCAATTAGGGCGTCTGAAATGACAAGGGGTACACAAAGCACTATACAAACAAGCATTTATATTAATAAATATATATATCAGGTAGGTGAATCAAAGAATAAAACTGAAAAGAAACTATACCGAAAATCAGACTGTATGTCTTCATCCTAACCCTCTTCCCCCAACATTTGACTTGTTCCTCGTTTCGATTGTTAGCATCTTTCTGTTACCCATTGCTGCATATTAACTGGGATAAAAGGAAACACATCTTTTATCCAGACAACCTGTGTATTCCAAATTTTCCTCTTTCACGTGCAAATAATTTATATGTGTTTCAGTTCCCAAGGTTTAGCTCAGGAGTCCGTGGCTGATGCTATTAAATGTCAAAGTTACTGAATACGAAGGGTGCGTAGTCTTGATTCCTCCTCATGGCTCTTTCTTTCACCACCAGGCATCTCTTGTTCCTTTATCTCACTGTTGCAGGTTCTTTTCAATCCCTGCTTTCTTCCTTTGACAGTGTTTTTTCATCTTTCTCGTTCTCCTTCTTCCCCCTTTTGCATTTTTCGCTCTGGCTCTGGATCAAAGTCTGATAAGTTAAAATATGTCAAGCCAATTGGTGTCTCCTATGCGAAACCTATTGGTGTTGTCAATGTTTTTTAAAAATGTTGCCCAGCAGCGTAGACTGCTGTGTCACATGGCTCAAAGCAAATACAATCAAATGCCCTTGAACTTAATTGAGTCCTTTGTGGCAGAAACATGTTGACCATTTAAGATAGGGTAGTTTATTTACCCCCTGTCCTCTCATAATTTCTAAGTCTATCCAATGGGGGCACCAGAATAAAAGAAAATGTTCGTCCACCATGAGATCATTTTATTGACCCCTTATATCATTTTGCTATCTTCCACTCACTCTAGAACACTATCATTGCTCATATTGAAACAAAACACTGCCACTCCTACCCTTTGGTTATTGGGGAGCTGTAGCCCACACTAGGTACCTTGTGGTCTCTGTGTAAGGAGGGAACCCAATGATGAGGGTTCACATGCTAACAGCATAGTGCTCTCTTTCTCTGTCTGATCACCCCTCTAGGTATCTTGTTCTCTACAGTCAGGCCATCAAGATGTACAAATTATGTGTGAGTATCAATATAGGAGCAGAACTTTGTTGGGGGGGTTAATGCTCCGGTTAGAACCCCCAACAAAGTACAGTGTGGGTGGCACTGAAGCCCTGATGTTTGTACACTGCACTGAGCACTGCCTTGTAGCAGCGCTGTTCCCGGATCCCTTTGTGTGAGTGGGTTAAAGAAAACAGGGGGTGCCGAAAAGTTAAAACAAGAGGAACCTGAAGGAGCCTGCGGTCAGTGGAAGGAGTTTGGCCACAGAAAGCTGTACTTGGTCAATGCTCCACAGTAGGGACAAAGACTGACGCCCAGGATGAAGCCTGAGGTGAGGAGAACACGCCAACCAATAGGAAGCAAGAAAACAAGTGTGACCTGGGAGACAACCAATGGTTAGTAAAGGTAATTATTTGGCAGGCTCTAAGCCCCTTTAAAGCTTTTTTTCTTTTTAAGAACAATAGCTTTCGCTGACAGTGTATGTGAGTTGTAGGTGAAACCTAAAAAAGAGTGCTAGTGGACCTCACCTGCAACTACCAGCATAAATAAATAAACAATTTTTACTAACCCCACGCCCCATGAGATATCCTTTGACAACAAGAAAGTTTCAACAACTTTCAGCATATTGCATAAGGAGTTCCATGGGAAGGTTTTTCTTATCACCACACCACTTCTGCTCTCTAAAAAACATTGTGACCAACCGACCCATTCAATAAATCCTTCCTTGAACTTAATAAATGGAAATTTTCATTGCGGCTGGTACAGCTGTAAGAAAGAATCGAAATCTGTTGCCCTAACTACGTTTTACATCTTTCATTGCATAAAAATGGCGTGAGGGCACATGTGTCTGTGAATTTACTGACCAGGGACAACATTAGAAGAAGCTGAAGTTTGTCACATTTCTCTGACTTTTGCGATTCTGACCTAATGCAAAATGTTCTTGTGGGGGTGGCAGGGTAGAGGAGGGGGGCTAAGCTCAATAGGCTGTTCCAGCCATGAAGTTGACACATTTCACAGAATCTGTTGTACGATAAACCGCACCGCCTATCTATATAGGCATTATCTAAGATTTCCCAATGTTGGGTATGTAACATGACCATTTTGTCATTTATCAGACTGGTTCTGAACTATCAGGGTCTGTAAATGGCATATGTTCAATTAAGAAATGAATAACCACTCTGAAGCTGCTTTGCATCATTCAGTTTTCAGTAGTGGTGATGCCTTGCGAGAGATTGGCATAATAGGTTGTCTGGTCAGTAAAGGATCCCACATATACTTACAAAAGTCAGATTCTGTACAGTCACAGAAGGACGTCCGTCCACTACATACTTTATATGGTCTTGGATCAGTAACCTACACATGAAAGACAATAGATATGTGCCACAACACATAAGCACTCACAGATGAAGAAAAATAATATCCAGAAAGATATATAGTAGACTGACCGCAGACAGATAAATAAAATGATTGCTTGATCAAACTACGACCCTAGAGAGAAGGTGGTGGAGAATTGAAACTGTAAAAATTACAAGACAATATGTTTACTGGGAAGAAGATAGAGTTGTTCAAATTACTACAGTCAAATACTGCTGGTGTTTCAGAAGATCATTGCTCCTAGATGTAGAAGCCCTGATAGAAGATTGAAACTGCACATTTTAGATCAACATATGCTTACAGTGGCCTCTGAACACAAGAGAGGCATTAAGTGAATCAATTAATTTGTTGGTGTTTGAGACAAGTATGAAATACTATTGAGGGATCAAGGTTGAACTTAGTGCCCAAATAGGGTCAACGAATTGCAAGAATCGTGTGATATGAGGTAGAGGGCAGTCCTTATGGGACTTCAAATATGCCTTCTTTACTCACAGTATTAGCGAAGTATACAGTGCCTGTTCAAAATGATAGTAATATAGAAAGAATTGGGCTTGGGGCAATGTGGTTCCATATTTAGTACTATCATGGCTGGCCCTTTAAAACGGGTGGGTAAGGCAATTTCTGGTTTGGGACAGATACGGCTCTTGATGTTTCAGCCTATCCTTCGCTTAAGAGCAGTCTCTTTTCTCCTATCTTTTAAAATAACCATATACTTTTGAAAAAGTGAGATAGGACGGATAGTATGACCCTGAGTGTAGAAACTTGTGTCTTTCACTGTGCCTATGTGGGAGTGGTATAATGCAAAATGACTGTAACTCTCTACAAAATTAAGTCACCCCCCAAATTCCTGCCACCTGTGGTACAACAGTCCAAACTGCCAGAATTAACAACTAAGTAAGGCCACCTCCCATGTATATAGGACCGAAGAGGAAGCATTTCTAAAGGTTAGGGTCCTCTCAGTGCATGGATCCTAACTAGGCTCTTAGATGAACATTTAAAGTTCATGAACATTTACCAGAACTATACAAACAGATTTGTCATGGGATTTGGGTGCATGATTGCCCTAGAATGGATCAGTTAAAGAATGTTTACTGTTGACAGACATTGCCATGCAACTGGACTTATACAGCACTATCAGGTTACAGATGCTAACGGGAAGATTATCCCTTCACTGTAATGATGACAACATTCTTTACTAAGGAAGAACAAACAATACATATAATTAGATGCGATTGGGCACCTTATTTGCTGTTCACTAGGGGATCTCTGACATGATTCTACGCATGCCAAGAAGAATCATGTCTTTGTACTGTGGAAAGCTCAAATAAACCTCACCTCGACTGAGATTCAATAGTTTTGGAGACCCTCATGTAGCAGCTAAAAAGGTGCACATCATAACAGAGCTACTCACACATTTGCACCATTGGGACAGGGGTAAAGTTTATATAAACATTTCATAAATAATTCTCTACCCCATGGAATTTTGGGGAGCTGTCCAGGGTCAAAAACAAATAAAAAAGAGTTATAACCAAATGTGCCACTAAATATTTAAAAAATATATAAAAATACAAACTAAAATGAAGCAAAAAATCAAAATGTAAGTACAGAGAACAATACAATATACAAATTAAAGCGTAGATGTTTGCGGAAAAGCGAATTTGAACACATAGGACATAAAAGCCTTAAGAGAGGATAGTATGAAAGGTAAAGTGCGAGCCTTGTTGAGCAGGGCATTCCATAGTAAGAAAGCAGCTACATAAATTCTCGTTTGCTGAATCTTGTGTGAAGAATAATTACGTTTGAAATGTCCCTGTGCATGTTATGCATAGAACCATCTGCCACCTTCAACTTCTCGTGAGTTAAAATGGTTCTAACTGAACAAGAGTTGTGAAGGTGATGCCTCAGAAAATGAACTAAGGGCCTTATTCCGATGATAGCGGAAGGCCATCCGACAGCTTGTGGGTGGCGGCCTGCCTGAAATCTGCTGCTGCAGTCCGACCGTCGCTTTACGATGCGTGGGACCGGAGGCAGCAGGCTGAGAGACCATCCGACACTTTCCGACAGGACCGTCGGATATACAGTAATCCCTAGGGGTGGTGGCTACTCAGGCACCACCGTAGGGATTACAATGTCCCTTTCCGTCTGCCTGTCTATGGCGGTCCAACCACCATAGAAAAGCAGACAGAAAGGGAATTTGGGGGCCCCTAGCAGTGCCTCCACATCACCTAGATTGTGTGACAGGCTCCGCCATGAAGGCGTTTGCATCATTATTAGTAAAGAGAACCTCCAACTCCTTGTTGGGTGGTCCATTTCTGAAACGATGCCAGTCGGGTGCTCGTCCAACCAGCATCGTAGTGATGCTCTAAACGTTGAACTGAAGAAACAACCCAAGTAATTTGACAAAAGTGATGTGGGTAGCTTTTCATGCTCCAAGCTAAATCATCCTGTAGAATAAAAAAAAGGCGTATCATGATGCCTGTGAAGACTGGGGCTGCAAATCAGAATAGCATGCTGCCATAGAGCCAACAAGAGACTGTAATGCAGAGGGTAGAGTTGGCATAGAAAGGAATAGATGCAATCTTCTTAGCAAGAATTTGTGATAAGAACTTTCCTGAACAACTTTTGAAACAGAGCAGTAGCGGCCCGTGAAGGGAGTGCTGCGGGACGGTAGGGCGGGGCAGGGGAGGAGCAGGGTGGGGGGTAGTAAACTATGGAATACGGCCCAACAGAGGTAAGTAAACAAATAAATACATAAAATTAATTGCGTTGCGCGTGCTGCATCGCGTTTGGCAATGCAGCGCACGCAACAAAATTTGATTTATTTATTTGTTTATTTACCTGCATTGGGCCGTATTCCGTAGTTTACTACCCCCCACCCTGCCCCTCTCCTACCCCGCCCCACCGCCCCGCAGCACTCTCTCCACGGGCCGCTACTGAAACAGAGTGCTAAAAGACTAGTATCAAGGACAAGTTAAGATATATTGCTTTGCTTTGTTGTGGGTTTTCCAAAACGTTATTGTTGAGTGAGCTGCTGGGTACTCGTCAAAATGAAAAACAAGCATTTGTGGTGCAATAGGTCTCACTTTTTTTTAGAGTTAGAGCTATTGGCATTGTAATGTAAATGTTTTTCATTTATGTGTTTTGGAGTGAAGTGGATGTATGTGATGGTTATTGTGTGTAATCTGGGACATTAAATGTTTTTGACTAGTCTGGCTGGGATCCTGCTATCCAGGACCCCAGCCTATCTGCTTACTCCCTTAGAAGACATGGAGTGCATATTAGATGCACTAGTGATTGGATACTGTGGTACCTTATGAGCCCCTAGTATATGGTACCTTAGGTCCCAAGGGCATAGGTACTTCACAGGCCTACCAGGGGCTGAAGCATGTATTATGCCACCCCTGGGAAGCAGACTAAATCTGACACCACAGGCCTGCTACTGCAGCCTGGGTGAGGTAGTGTTAGCACTCCTTACTGAGATATAGGCTCCCTATATCTCACCTTACACACACATATAAGCCTATCAGTCACCCCTAAGGAAGGCCCTATCAATCATGTGGGCAGGGTGCTTGGTTTACATGTGAGGGGAGTGCCTCTACCTGAGCAGGGCCCCTCTGCAGCCCTCAGAGTCTATTCTCTGTGGCTGTTTGTGGATGCGGTTAAACCATATACTCTTAAGTAAATTATAACCTCGCGGTAAATGCTAACTCTGGGATGGCTGCTTCAAAACATGTTGTGTTTGGTGTCAAACGCTTTGGAATCATACCCCCATACCAGTAACTGGTGTGGGAGTATGTTCCCACCCTTCTAGAGGGGTAGACATGTACCTACTGTGGAAACACGGTAGAATACTGAAAGAGCCCTGGCATCACAAAATGGATGCCACCAGCACAGACACTGGGCTGCCCTCCTGCTGCTGACCGAAACTCGCAGTGGAGGAGGCCCAACAATAGGCATCCTGTCACAGGGAGGTGTCACCACCTTCCAGACAGGATTTAGTGTATTGGGGCTGGGTGGGTGCACTCCTAGAGTGCTTTGAAGTCCTGCACTGGGGGAGCAATAGGCTCCTCTGTGAATATGCCAGCTCAAACCGGTTCAGGAGCTACCTGCCCCTGCTCTGGCATGAAACTGGACAAAGGGAAGTGGGTGTAACCACCCACTCCCCTGACCCTCCCATAAGAGAGGTCATAGAGCTAGTCACTCCCTTCCTTGTAGTATAAGTTAGGGAGCCCTTGCCATTGCAAGTTAGATATCCCTGGACGACGCTCTGAAGAAGAATCCTGGACCTTCGATGTTCCACTACCTTTGGAAGACTGAAGAATCTCCCTTGGAGTCAAGGAGTGACTCCCCTGCTTGGCAGGCACCAAAACTTTGAATCAACAGTCGCAAACTTTCCCGCTCCCGCCGGAGTCCAAAGTCCCTGTAGAAACAGAAGTAGATTTCCTGACTTCTCCAAGGCCATCGTGAGTCCCCAGCGAAGCTGAGGCAAGTGGACCCCACGAGTAACGAGGAACAGCAATACCCGGGTACTGTGCACTATTGTCGAGTGCAATCCCTTCACGACATTCTATGAACTTGTGCATTGGACCACGTGTGTTCCAAGCCTCCAGCAGGATTTCCACTGAAGATCAGAGGCCTACCTTGTCCCGAGTGACTGTGGGCTCCTGTGAAGTGAATCCTCATGAGGCATCTTTGCGATCCCTTGCCCGTTGGCTTGTGGGTCCCCTGAAGACTTTTCTATCAAACCAAAGGGCTCCCCTGATTGCTCCAGGTCTTCCCTGACTTACCCTTGCTGGGTGAGTCCCTCAGACCTTGCTGGCCTGCACCGCTGACTTTCTTCACTTTCCACGAGACTTGCGGTTGCCAAGGCTTGTTGGCTCCAATCCGGTTGCCGACACCTCAGTAAGCTGCAGACTTTGTGAGACACGCCGAATCCAGCTCCTGGTTGTTGTCGACACCTCCTGGACCTCGTGGCTGAAGAGTCAAGACACCTGTGATCACCTGAAATCACCCGACAACTGTGGGCATCCATCTTCCTGGGCCCGAGTCACTGGCAAGTGACTTTGAACACTATCTCCTCTGCTTTCAGGTCTTCTTTCTTCTGAATCCATCCTTGGATTCCACCGGACACTTCTTCTGTCTTCACAAGCAGCAAGTTTTCTTTGGGTCCCATTGAAAACGATGCCGCGACCCGACACCAAAAGACACCTATGCACCCGGCTTCCCTGGGTGAGGTAACTCATGTACTCCGGTGTTTCTGTGTGTGTTGGCTCTAGAACTACTTACCCTGTAAGTGACTTGCTTGTAGACTCTCCCGAAGTACCCTAGAACTTTAAAATTCCAACCGCGACTTGCTCCCTTGAAGTCTATTGGGATCCGCGGCTGTGTTCTCACACTGCATGCGTCTCCCGTGGGTCCTTTTACTTACATGCCTTGGGTGGATTAGTGAGGCCCCAGCGCTTCTGAAGGCCCTAGGCCTTCTCCCTCCTCAAGTTTATCTTCTTATACCTCTTTTTTAGTATATGGTCTGGTACGCCCCTAGGGCCCCAGCCATATAAGTGCTTAATTTGTTGTGAACTGTTGATTTGGGCATATGTCCCTGACTTCTAATCTCATAAAGAGATTAGTAGAGTGTATTAGAAATAAATACATATATATTTTATATATATACCTGTGTGGTGTCCTTTCATTTAGTGATTCAAGAGATTATAAGGTAAAACAAGCTGCTTTACATTCCTCAGAGACTTAGTCTGAAGGCTGCTCTCCACAGCTCCCACTAGGATAGCTTTCTTTAAAAGGTTGTCTTAAACCTATCTACCATAAGAGTCAAATTGGACTGGTGCAAGGTGGCAACTTTAACTAGTGACCAGCATATGCCAGGCCAACTTCTCACACCCGTGAAGTAAAATCAAAATATTTTTTGAAAAAGATGGAGAGTTGGGGGTAACGGAGGAGCTGGAGGTATAACTTAGAAGTGGACAAGGAAGGAGTAAAGAAGCACCCAATGGGGAGCAACATGGGGGGAGAAGAACACAAGTGACATAGCAACATGGGGGACAGGGGTAGATAGTTTGGCGCAGAAGAGTCACACAAGAGAGAGCTTGTAAAATAAGGGGTTAAGTAACACTGTGTTGAGGGTATTTAGCAGGCTAAATAAACCATCAATGTTGCTAATTTCTTTTTCTATGTTGCTTTCTGAGCTATAATAATACAATCAGCATTATCTGCTGATGTCATATAGGCGACACGCTCTGTACGCCTAGCGAACTGGACTGCTAAGGGATGACAGCTTTAAAATTGACGGGGACCAGTAGCCCACACTGCAGCGGCGGTTTCTTTATGCAGGCGTAGGGGCGTTGGCCCTCTGCCCTGCCTCAAATTAAACAATTAAATTGCCATTTAGTAGACACAGCAGTGATCGGCGTGACCTGGGTGAACTTTGCTGTTTTGTAATGTAGAGTCAGGTGTGGGTGGGCGGAGCCAGATGTGGGTGAGGGGGTGGCGCTTGAATGTTGGTTGTTGAGTGAGTGTGATGATGCTGGGACACCTTGGGGGGGGAAGTGCGCATGTCGGGTTGAACAGTACTTTGCTCTGCCCAGCCCCAACATGCGCACTTGATCCCTTGCCTACCTGCAATGATAGGAGCCCCGGGGTGGATTACATCGAGAGCCTCCAAGTCCCCAGAGGAGCATTGCCAGGCACCGACCGAGCCAATCCTCACGCTGCTCTCCTGCTGTCTATGGCAGTCGAGCAGCGCAAGGATTGGCTTACGAGTCGCGGGGGTGGGGCTGCAGCAGAGCCGAGTTGGTGAACAGTGAAGTGAACAGTGAAGGCCATGACGGGACAGTAAAGTGAGTATGCCTGATCATTTTTGTTTTTCAAAGTGCCTTCCTGGTACCTCTGTCAGTGTAGCTCGGCCCTGCTTAAAAATATTGACACCACATTGTCTGCTCCAACATCTACGAAAGGCCAGGGATTTACAGATGGGGTAAGGGGGTTCGTAGGCCGTGAATCACATTTCCTCGGCGCTGCTAAGGCTGTCTCTGGGATTGCAAGAAAATAGTAAAAAGCTTAATACTTGCTAAATTTACTAATGCATTCTTTATGTTTTACAACTGGCCCAGATATAAAGGGCGCTGGCTTTGTTATTTATCTCTCAAACCATTTTGCACAATTGTGCATTGTTCTGCCAGTCGCTAGCAATGCTTGGAGCAACCAAGTGATTGACAGGCTTCTATCTTCATTTATTAAGTGAAGTCATTTCAAGTCACTCATTGCATTGATAGTTTAAGTGATTTCACACCCTGTTCATGCTCTAAAAACGCAGGAAATTACATTGCGCAACCTTTAATCCCGATGTTCGGCTACTACATTTCCTTATTGAAAACTCGAGCCCGCCTGCTGTATGATGAGGACAAGTGGAAATTAAAATCATCAAAATCTAAAACTCTACTCACTTCTAAAGATCAGCAATGAGAGATTAATTAAAACCAAAAGGACCACAGCTGGCCGTCAATCTGCGGGCAGCTGTACACGATCAACCATTGCTGCCGATCATGGATCTCCAGCGGGCCCCTTACATGAGGCTGACCTCTATCCTGTCCTGGTCACTGAGCATACCTACAAAGTGGAAGATGAAACTATAAGTCCTTGCTTCCCTTCTGTCATTTGTGGAAATGGAGCTGTCACAGGCACGACAGGGAAGTTGGCAGGTCGGCATTATGATGCTTTAACATATTGTAAACGTATGAGTTGAATAGCAGTAGAAGTTCTCTCCCTAAGGGTTGGTGTTCCCAAATATCTCTCTATCAGCAAATCATGCCAGTCCAGTGCATTCTGGGACATGAAGTCCTCGCTTTCTTGCATTAAATGTTGCTCCTAAGTTTTGCATTCGCCATTTCTTTCAGTTAATACCATGTGCTTACCCAGCAGACTCTAACCCCTCCGCTTGCTGCCTGACAGGCCTCCGATGCAGCATGTGTTATTTTTCTAACACAGCACTCCTGAAAGTGGGAGCTGGGACAGATATGCCGGTTCATTGATATTTTCAGACATGTCATGCCGTATGTTATTGTGAATGCATCCTGAGCCCAGCATGTGTTGGAACAGCAGGAACGAGGCCTTTCCAGTGCTTGCTATATCATACCGAATTTTATTGACCCCCTGATCTCTGCACAGCTGCAGTGATTTGGTGAAAATGAAATGCTTTTCTTTAGACTAGGAGCACTGCCATAATAGGTCATGCAACATTTTCTGGTGAAACAATATGCCTAAGTGTGGTTTTGAAACTTCAAAAATCCTACCTTTTTTGGTCACAGAATGTTGTTAAGAATATTGTATCTGCCAGTCTGTGTTTCAAAAACAGTAGTTGCTCTTTGCGCCTTTTGTATATTGATACATAGCTGAAGGAAGAAGTGAGTGGCTTCCATGACACTTAACACTATCGTTGTTACTCATTTATCTTAAACAGCTACAACCATTTATTGACCGGTTTTAGGTGTCTGTCAGTTGCTGTGTTATGTGTCTGTGTGCAATAACATCTCAGAAAGAAACCACAATACCGGGCAGGTGGCACATTATGGGAATCACAGAAATGTATTTGACATTTTCCTTTGAAAGAGCCCTCACATTTTTCATCCCACTTAAGGAACTGTCTGTATATATTTCTATATGATGATTGCAGCCAGCAGCTGTGGGTGCTTCCCGAAGCCTGGTTACAGAATTTTCTTCCAAAGTTGATGCCACATGCAGGGCAGGACAATGGGCAAGGCAAGCACACACTTCAAAGGGCTGAAGATGTTGAGCTGTACAATTTGCACATTACAGTAACCGTTTAACACATTAATGCAGTAAGATATGGGTCAGTTTTAAACGTGTTTAATGTGTCCAGAATATGCGTTTCCACTGCTTTATAAGCCTGTTTTATCAAATTCATTTGCTTTAAAATGCATCGAATATAATACAAATAAAATATATATTAATGTTTTTCAAAAAGTATAACAATTATAATTATATAATTATAAGTATAATTATTTTCAAAAAGTAAAGCACACACAAATATTGATATATATATTTATTCACACATACCATACATTTTTTTATTAAACTAATAATTTAGATTTTTTAATGTAATATCTTTTTTAAATGTGATAATATATAGATATACATTTGTTTAAAACACTAACCATTTTAATTGCAAATAAAAAACTAAACAAAGTGAAACGTTGCAATTTATTACAAATAAATAACATATTAAAACATTAATAATTATAAATATTATACTTGTAAATAAATAAAAACATAATAATATATATTTAATAAATATAAAGTTAACTATTACATTTTACAATTAATACATATACTATTAATACAAGAGTAGGCAAAGTGTTGGCATCAGGAGGGGTAAAAAACTTACTAGTCCCACTCCATGTAGTGCAAAGGTAGGGAACCTGTTGGATTACACAGGGGTAAATTATACTATTCCCACTCCAGTCAGTGCAACAGTAGGGTAGTTGTTAGATTGCGGAGATGCAAAATGTACTATTCCCATGCTACTTTGGGGGCCACTAGCAGGGATCCCTTCTCCCTGCAGCCATGCGGTGGAGGGGTTTACACAAACCCCCATTTCTCTATGGGACCTTGTGCTGTAGGCGGATACTGCAAGCAGCACAAGCTCCCATAGAGAAATGGGACTTTGTGACTGCACCATATGTGGTCCCATCCTAGTACTGTGTTTGGAACCACCTCGTAATTAGGGTATAACTGTTGGATTGCGGAGGGGTAACATATACTATTCCCACTCCAGTCAGTGCAACAGTAGGGAAAGTGTTGGATTGCAACGGGGTAAAATTTACTATTCCCACTCCAGTCAGTCAGTAGGGAAAGTATTGGATTGCAGAGGGGTTATAATTAACTCGGATTCGCAATGTATCCTATGGGAGCTCGTGTTACGCCCCAGAACCGGCCGTAACACAGGCTCCTGTAGGAAAATGGTGTGTGTGTGTTTTACAGGGGGTACCTTAAGTACCCCGTCGGCCACCAACCGTAGGCCTCATGGGCTAGGAGGCCCTGCTAGGGGCTCACATAGTCACTTTCCGACAGCCTTTCAGTGTTGGAACGGCCAGCGCAGAAGGGCTGTTGGAAACCGAGATCGTAATCCCTACGGTGGAAAAGCCGTCCATTGGGAATTACGGTCTGGTTCCCACTGACAGGAATACTCAGCCAGTCGGTCGGAATCGAGTCGGAATGACCGGCCGGTTCACGTTCCAACTGTGAACATCCTAATCAGGCGGTCGCACTGTAAACTGACTGAGTCAGTCAGAAAGGCTCTGACGCAGTCTGGAAGATTCTGACTGTCGGGCAGAGGCTTTCTGCCCGACATCCTAATGAGCCCCACAGTACACAGATCTACCATGTTTTTACATTTAGCCTTAAATACTTCCCTGCGTCTGGCCCAGTTTCAGGTCCAATGTTTTTTTAAACAGTTGTTTCATCTCTTGTTTGTCCTTGCTACTGTTTCCAAAGAACAGTATTTTGTAATATATTATAACATTGCTCCTAAGTCTCCCCTTCCAGTTTCATACTATAAGCTTCAGTCTTAATGACACGCTTTCATTGAAATAGGCGTTCCTCTTGCACCATGTTTATGCTTTTTATGAATGTGAATGCCTCCATCAAATATGCCAATCCTTCCTTCCCCGGTGCACATGATCTTAGATGATGTAGCCTCTTTTAATATTTTTTGTCATTAAACACACCCACCACTTTGGAAGCACATGTGTAGGCTCTCTCCAAACTGGCTTTTCTGAAGATGAAATCTCAGAATTGGAACCAATATTACAGGTGTTGAGTTTCTAGTGATGTAAATATGAAATCATCATACAGTTTATAGTAGGCACAACATGGCGATAATAGCTGATCAAATGTATTTGTTGCTTAAATGTCTTCCTTAAAATATTTATATCGGTGATCCACGCATTAGGATCATGCTATGACCAATTCAAGAGTCCAATACGTTTTATGCAAAATAATAACAATAGCTCAGCATGTTTCAGGAATTTAATTATTCCCTTCTTTATGAGCATGTACTTAATCTCCGACTTTTAAAATAAAGACAGCATACTAAAAGATAAGTATTGTACAAACACTCAACACAAATCATACCTGTGCTATGTGACACTACAAAGAATAGTCTTAATGGTAACCTGAGGGTATCCATTTGAACAATTTGAGCATCTCAGAACATCACAAAATGCCTAGTCCGCCTTTTAATCAGACAATCAATTTTTCCAGTTGCATATATTTGAGGCCATCACATGATAAATCATCAATTTACATATGTTGATTCTGTGTTCATGTGACAAATTGTAACATCTCAATATTGCATTGAGATATGTCATAAACAATTATGGGCCCTATTCCGATCTCGGTTGGAAAGCCTCCGACCATAGGTGGGTTTTCACTTCCGACCGGCTGATTACAAATACAGCCGGTCAATTGAAACCAGCCGGTCATTCCAGCTGGCTTTCGACAGGCTCAAGGAGCCCGTCAGCCAGTCGGAACCTGCCTGTAATCCATATGGACGGTGTTTTATTGCGCCCAAATTATGATGCATGGTTTCTGGCAGGCTTTCCATGCTGGGCTTTCCGAGATGGAAATCCTGTCGGAAAGCATGTTTTGGGGGCCCCTAGCAGGGACCCTTCTATTTTCGGCCTCCAAGTGGAAGCCGAGGGGCACCTCTGGTGCCCCCCTGTTGATCCCTGCACCTTTATGGCAAGCACTTTGAGGTGACTTTCACGGGGTGCAGGGTTTAACACAATCTGCCATTTCTTTATGGTAGCTTGTGTTACCGCTGGTTTAAGGCCGTAACGCAGGCCCCTATAGTGAAATGTGGGAACGCGACCGCACCATGTGGGGTTGCATTGTAATTAGGCAGTCTGGACCGCCGACCTGAGGTTGGTCGAGACAGCCAACCAGAGGTAAATATTTTGTTACCGGTACTATTTTTTATGCGGTAAAGTCTATTAAGAACAACTCAGTAAAATGAGAGGCAGAATCCGTGGTATTAGAGGTTTAAAAAGGCTTTATTCCTATACAAAGGAATACAATTCGAATTGTTGGCGTTCTATTCCATCACCACGAAAGTTCAGGAAGGAAGGGCATATATTATTGACAGGTAATCATTTTTATAGAAAAGGCATTACAGTGAAACAGATGTAGTAGGCGTATCAACTGATAAGACAAAATGAACTATGCATGCGTAACTAGAATAGGCGTAACTAGAAAACGTCATTATACATGATGTCATAAGTGGGTGGATCCATAAGAGAATCCTGCAATGTCAGCAGAAATATTTGGCAGAGATGCGTGCGCAGCCGCATGACGTGTGATTGACGTGCAACTAGAGGGAGAAGGGGACTTGACATTTAGCTCTACATGTGGAGACAGAAGTCTGGGGTTATGTCAACCTAATCCCAAATCATATCTAATATCCTATGTTTAAAGAACTGTGTTATCCAAAAAGAGAGGTCTCTTAGGATAGAATCTTATTCTATACTGACTATACTGACTGTTAGTGCGTGTACAAGCGTCTAAGTGTCTACACTAGATGCGAGGGGGTAGGAATATTCCATGGTAACAGGGCTATGAATTACTTGCATGAGGACAGCGAGGCCTGGCCCCTTTGCACGGTAGCTGGAGGAATGTTTACCTAAACTACTAGACAGGAATGCATCGGATGAGGGGCGGAGAAGATAATCTTGAAGGTGAAATACAGTTTTTGGCAGGCGACGGGCTGGATCAGGCACCGTTAGCCGCTCAGGGAATAAGACAAAGTTCATGGTCACAGATGCAGGCTCAGACTGGAGCTTTCAGAGGCAGAAGGCAGGAAAAGGCTTGATGACAGAATTCGGGCCTACTCGCCTGAATCTGTAAAATGTGGAAAGTGAACCACATAAAGTCGGTGGCCTTTTATACTTAGGAGTGGAATATCTGACCCATTCATGGTGGATCTGAAAGAGGACATATTGACGGTGGACGCACATATATTTGCGTCTTCAAAACTGGAGCAGGAGGGAACATACATGTACGTATAGCATGTACATGGAGCCGTTGGGGTCTACGATAGGGGACATAACTGATCACAAAATTCATATTTCCTCATTCCCTCCTTGTCCCCTTCGGACCCTTAGGAGATATCGATCTTCATCAATCCATCGATCTGTTCATATAGCATCATTTGCTCTTCTTTCTTCTTCCGGGATCTCGAACGAAAACTTGGATGTGGGATACACGAGGTGGCACACAGACCACAAATCGCTGGCCCACATTGTAGACATAAGCAGCAACTGAATAGTATGAGAAAGCCAATACCTAGGAAGGAGAGCATTCTCCATCCCCAGGCTGACAACACGCCCCAGAACCAACCGGACCAAGTCCAGGTGCCTGGACTCTGGTGTATCTGGCTTACAATCTTATGAAGGCGAGTTATGGCTTTATATACTGACGGCGAATTTTCTGGTATGAAAATGCAACAACTTGATCCGATGACCCTACAAGCTCCGCCCCTATCGGCCAGGATGACGTCAAGGACAAGACGATTTTGAAGCACAACAATCCGCATAGCAGACTGCTCTTCTGTTAAATTGCCTAAGGCGGAAATAGTTTCGTTCACTACTGCTTCAAGGGTTCTGGTTAATCTACGTATCAGCTTACTATTAGTAACTGTACCTATATAGGGAAAGAAACCTTTATTGAAATCTGTGTATTTTTCCCATGCTGTTTCAGTGTAATCGACAATTGGGAGATCTCTCTGCTGTCTATTGTGTACTAAATGGGTATTTCTGTGATAATCAGGAGGAGCTAGGAAAACAGGTGGTAGAAGGAATGCTATGTAACAGGTACCATCCCAATCTAAAGGTAGACGTATATATGCGGTCTGGCCACATATAAAGTAGGAATGACGAGAAGCTCTAAGTGTAGACTTGCCTTGATCACTGAATTTTATTACAGTGGTGCATTTACTATGGCCCATGTGTATGGAGCCATTCTTTTTTATACATAGTTCCCCTTTTACTGGGAATACGGACATGGCGGGCAAGATTGGTGTAGCTTCAGATTCAACGTTCAGGATCATGAGGTTAAGTGTAAAATTACCTAATCCATATACTTCATTTTCTAGATCAGTTCCTGTTTTTTTGGGAAGTCCCTCCTTGTTAGGGTAGCAGACTTTAAGCAAAACTAAGTTCAGGTTTCCCCATACCCAGTTGTCTTGATAAACTGCGGAATTCGAATCTAGGGAATTAATCAAACTAAACCATGCTCCACAGGAGCCATTGTGTGTGAACGGATAGGGAAAGAGGGGCAAAACTCCCTTATAGTTCTGATAGGGAGGGAGTCGGCCACATATCCAACAATTTGTGGCATTGCTGGTTTGATGGGAATGATGTAGCATACTAATGAATGTGTTATTGCGCAGCGCAAATCTATAAGACAATTCATGTGGAGGTAATTCACTAAAAGAATGTTCTGCAGTTATATTATAAGCATGCTTAGGAATAGGATAATACATGTGCAATAGGATGCTGACAATGATGATCAGAAGACTTAGAAAAAACAAAATTAATAATGTTACTGTACAATGACTACGAAATGATTTACAATACGCATGCTTTTTGAGCAGCATTTGATTATTTCTTTCTCTATTCCGGTCCAGAGGATACATGTCAGAGACAAATTCAACCGATTCACCTTGGAGAGGACTTAAACAATCAAATTGTCTGACTTACTGGACCTCAATTTTAGTTTATACAGTTCTGGTTTCGTTAATTCAGCCAAAGGGAGCTTTGAGTCTGTCTGTGAGGGAATACAGGGTTGAGTCTCTACGCTGGATGGTAGTCCATAAAATTTCTTGATATGACTCGAGTGCAACCACCCTTTCCTTCCCTCGATTTTCACAGCTGTCCTTGTGGTAAGTAAAACCAACTTCGGTGACTTCCACCTAGGATCCAGTTGGGTCTTCCGGTCGAAATTCCTGACCAAAACCAGATCCCCAGGAACCACGTCATGGGGTTTCACCTCAGTATTGTCGGGAAAAGCTGCGGATACCTGTGAACGACAAGATTGTAGTGCAGACATCAAGGAAGCCAGGTAATCTGTCAGCATATTACAGTCAACGTCAGTTATTTTACGAGGTATAGGCGTCCCCCACATATTTGGTGGTCTACCGAAGATCACCTCATATGGGGATAGCCCTGTTCGAGAATGTGCTACCATTCTCATGTAAAAGAGCGCAACTGGTAAGGCTACTATCCAATCGACTCCTTTCTCTCTACATAGTTTGGACAATCTAATTTTCAGAGTTTGATTATGGCGTTCCACGAGACCTGCCGCCTCGGGATGTCGGACACAGTGAAATTTCCATTGGTATCCTAATAGAAGGGAAACGTGTTTCATTAGTTCGGATGAGAACGGCTGGCCGTTATCTGAGTAGACAACACGTGGTAAACCGTACCGTGGGAAGAATTCTCGAACTAGCTGTTTGGCAGTAGTCGGGGCAGTGTAATCTGAAACCGGGTATGCTTCTGTCCAACGGGAAAGAGCACAGACAACTACGAGAACATATTTGAATCCTCGACATCGTTCCATCTGGATATAATCCATCTGGAGGACTTCAAAAGCATGATCGGGAGTTTGGAATCCACCCTGTTCTACGGGGATGCTTTTACCTGGATTAAACTGACAACATATCATACAGGTACGAACTTTTTGTTTCGCTGCGGCTCGCAAGTGTTTGTTGAACCAAATGTGTTGAATGCTGTCTAGCATAGCTTTTTCTCCTAGGTGCGCTGGACTATGTATAGTATTAATGATGACTTGGACCATTGAGTCGGGAAGAAACCATATAGATTTTTCCTTCGTCATCCATCCTTGATCTGTTTGGATCCCTCCTAATTCAGTCCATTTCTTTATTTCTTCTGGTGTAGCATGTGTCTGTATGTCAATTATATCAAGGGCGGGATCCTTAACTGTCATGCAATGTGTTGGTGTCAGGACTATTGTCTTTGTCATGTCAGTTGTGTGAGTCTGATTCTGAGCAGTCTGTTTAGCTGTTCTGTCAGCTAGGTCATTACCCTGAGAAATGATATCGGTAACTTTTGTGTGGGCTTTGCATTTCATAATCGATATTGCAGTAGGTAAATGAATCGCATCTAATAAGGCTTGAATGAGGGGTCCGTGTTGGATGTGGGCACCGTGAGAAGTTAAGTAACCTCTCTCTCGCCACAGTACGCCGAAGTCATGGACGACTCCGAATGCATAACGTGAATCTGTGTATATGTTGACTTTTTTATTTGTGGCTTGAATACAGGCTTGTGTCAGAGCGATGAGCTCTGCTGCTTGAGCTGACAAAGTGTTAATACAATTTGTTTCAATGACTTCAGTGTCTGTTGTGACTGCGTAAGCGGCCACTAACTCTCCTGTACTTGTTCTCATACATGACCCATCTACATATAATGTCAAGTCTGGATCTGTCAAAGGGATATCTGTCAAGTCTTGTCTGGGTTTCGTCGTGATAGTAATGACTTCGACACAATCATGTGCCAATGGATCTGTTCCGCCTACTGGTAACAGTGTGGCAGGATTTAACGTATTACAACGTCTGATTTCTATGTGTGGCTGAAACAATGTTAATTCGTAACCGGTGAGTCTCGCTATAGTCAAGTGTTGTGTTTGTGTGCGGTTCAAGAGAACCTCTACTGCGTGTGGTACTTGTACTGTCAATTGATGTCCTAACACTATGGCATCGCTTTGTCTGATTGCTAAAGCTGTTGCTGCCACTGATTTCAGGCACGCTGGAAGTGCCTGCGCTACTGGATCTAATGTACTAGAGAAATAAGCACATGGTTTATGTGATCCTGCTTGTTCCTGAGTGAGTACTGACAAAGCAGTACCTTCGCGTTCTGTAACAAAGAGTGTAAACTGTTTACTGTAACATGGTGTTGCTAGGACAGGTGCTTGGCATAAAGCTTTCTTTAAGCTTTCAAAGGCATGTGTATGTTCTGGAGTCCAAGGGAGGACAGTCGATGTGGCTGCCTCCTGTGTTGTCAACTGGATGAGTGGTTTTGCTAGAAATGCATATTGAGGGACCCACTGCCTACAGTATGAAGTGAGGCCTATAAAAGCCCGCACCTCCTTTTGTGTCTTGGGTGGTGGCATGTTGGCGATTAACTGGATGCGATCGGGTGTAAGCTGCCTTCCCTCCTTGGACAGCGAGTGCCCAAGGTAGACAACTCGCGGGACACAGAATTGCAGCTTGGAAGGGGACACCTTGTGCCCCTTGTCGGCCAGAAAGTTTAAAACCGTCAGTGACGCTTTTTCACATTCATGTTCGCTTCGGGCGGTGATCAGCAGATCATCGACATATTGAAGCAAGGCAGTGTTAACTGGCATGTGGATACTGTCAAGTTCTCGTTTCAGTGCTTGGCTATAGATGCTGGGGCTTTCTGTAAATCCTTGAGGTGCGCGTGTGAATTTAAAACTTCGTCCATTTAAACTAAAACCGAACAAATATTGACTTTCCGGATCAATTGGGACACTAAAGAAAGCATTCTTGAGATCAATTACAGTGAAAAACGTTGCTTCTGAGTCAATGGCTGTGAGTAATGAGGAGATATCTGGGACCACAGGGTATTGTGGTACAATACATTTATTTAATTCGCGCAGATCAATAACTAATCGATATACTGGTGGAGCTTTTGGATCCGTTCTTTTAAGGATCGGAATTATCGGGGAATTACATACATTGGAGTCAGTTTCGACAACCACTCCTTGGGCAATAAGCTCGTCAATGATTTGCAGTAAAGCCACTACAGCATCTGGTGGTAACTTGTATTGTCGCATTCGTGGTAATACTACTCCTGTCTTTAGTGTGACTCGATATGGTGTAATGTTCATGCAACCAACATCAGTGGGGCCTTGTGCCCATAAATGTGTAGGTAAATTCTGCAGTCGGTGATCCATGTCTCTGGATACGTAGTGACCTTTAAAGTCACGTAAAAATAGTCGTACTCCTTCCGGAGAACAACATATTATGGCTCCTAGAGCTTTCAATGTTTTTATACCTAACAAGTTTTCTGGACATGATTTGGTAAGCAATAAATCTGTAGTGCGTGTTAATGGACCGACTGTAAGTGGAAGAGGTTGTGTTACATCATTAATTATAGGTTTTCCTGAGAATCCAAGGGAAATATTCTGTGAGCCTGAGAGGGGTGCCCCTGGAACTTCACTGCGTCTTATAGTTGTTCTGCTTGCCCCTGTATCAAGTAAAAACTTTCTGTCTTCCCCTAACAGTTCACTATGTACATAAGGTCCCTCTTGGTCTACAGGAACCTCTATAAGGGGTAAGCCAACTTCCCTCTCTAGGCTATCTCATGAGTATCGTTGATAATCGGGATAATCTGTTTGTGCGTACTGATACATTTGTTGTGTTGTTGCTTGTGTTGCAGCAACAGGCTGCGCTTGTGGTGGTGCTACGATCTGTTGTGGAGCTGCCTGTTGCGGAGCTAATTGTTGCGGAGTTAACCTAGGTTGTGCCTGCTGAGGCAGTTGCTGTTGATTCTGATCCTGTCTAGGTGGACGTGGTCTCTCATGTGTTCTACCTGTGGCAATATTATGTTTCAGGACTGGACAATCGTGTATGTAATGACCTGGTTGTTTACAATAGTTGCATGTCCCTTTCGCAGGACTTGCGGAATCACCCTTTTGATGACTATCGACTGGAACTGATTGTGCAACAAGCATTTTCATTTTCGTATCTTTCATACGTCTTTGTTCGTGTTCTTGTTCTTCTCTAATTCTATTGTGGTGATATTGTAACATCTGTAGCATCTGTGATGGGGTATTACCTTGCCAGGTACTTTCGAATTTCAATACTCTATTCTTGACTTGTAGCAGAGAATTTTCGACTAATTTTGTCACAAACAGATGTGGATATGACTCACTACTGGCTTTTATGCCACTATTTATACTAAAACATTTTTCAAATCGGGAATAGAAATCACTAGTGTCTTCATCTGATTTTTGTTTACAGGCTGAGATTGCACCCCAGTCTTCCTTTTTCGTAGTTAATAAACGTGGCAGTACCTGTATTAGTAATCCTGCTAATGCTGTAGTCTTTTCCCCAAGCCCTGCTCCTGCAGCTCGGGCCTTTTCTTCGTTTTCTAATGCTGTCCAATCTATCTTTTGGTCTCCCACTTCCCATTCTTTTTCTTTGAGTTTCTCATAAACACCGGCAGGTAATAGGACCTTTAATATTTTCATAATGTCAGGGTAGGTATACTCTCCCATGAGTAACATGTCTTTTATCTCACGGTGGAAACCTGCTGGGTCCTTGTCATGGCTGGGTACTACTTTCTTCATTTCTAATAATTCTAGTTTAGTTATAGGCGTGTACACAAACACTCGTGTAAAATTATCACCGGCACCTCCAATTGGGTGTACTTCGCGTAACGGATTCTGTCTATCTATGTGATACATTTGTCTTCCCATGATGGGAACTGGAACGTGTTCTGGGCATACGAAATTTAAATATTGGTTGCGGGATTCTAGAATTTCCTTAATCAAATCAGTACCTGACCCTCTCCATATATTCGTGAGCAGTTCTGTCAATATGTCAGGTAAGGGTCCTGGATCGGAGTGTTGGTTTTTATATAATATAAGGAGGTGTTGAATCATGTATATACTAGCTAAATGCTGTTCATATGGGTCTAGATTCAGAAACGTGTGTGCAAGTACATCGTCATTGTATTCGCCGGGACTGTCAGCCCATTGTACTGCTGATCTGGCTAATTCTTGTTCGTCCATGGAATCGAGCACGTGGTACCCCCTTCGATCTCGGAGTAATTTATCAGCGGCTTGGAATAAGTATTCAGGGGATTTTGTATTTAGCATAGGGTTTGGAAGATGTCTATTACTTTCTGGACGTATTGGACGTATTGGGTCGTTAAAACCTCTGGTATTATTATGGGATCTTCCTCTACCTACATAAGCTATTGTATCTACTTGGTCTGATTCTTGCTCCCCCTCCTCTCTGTTTAGGTCAGCGGCGTCTATCTCTAATCTTTCTTCGTGTATTCGTTCTACTTCTTTGCGGATCTTTCGGTACATAGCTACTATACATAACTGTTTATCATGTCTTCCGTCTGATATATTCTGGCCCCAAGTGACAAGTTTTTGCATTTCTTCCGGATTTACCCCAGGCCTGTCTTGATTTCTGATTACACAGTTTATAAGGAAACGTAACAGTTGTCCCTGTACCTCCGCTTTCTGGTACTCCATGGCTCTGCTAATACTTTCAGGACCTCGTCCTGACTGGACAAAGTGATATATATTTTCTAAATGTGTAGCCATTCCTGGTAGCTTCGTTAAATATATTGCAGCTCGTCGAATGCGTAATGATGACAGCAACATTTCGTCCCGTTTACCGGGTACAGGATCATATCTACAATCTACTAGAAGTTCCTTGAGCATGTCGGGGGTTGCTAATTTGGGCGTACGTTGGTGTGCTAATTCTCTAAGGGAAAATTTATTTCCTCTGGGTGGCGTAGAAAAAATGTCTGTCGTACCTCCTGTAGCACCGTCTGGGGTGCTGGACATGAAAGGATTTGTTGAAGGTGAGACAGCAACCGTCGTTGCGGGAAAAGCTGTAGAAACAGATGTGCTGGTCGGAATGTGTGTCGAAGCTTGTTGTTGTGGAGGTACAGACGGAGAGTCTTGGCGATGAGCATCATCGGCAAGCAGTCTATGTGGTGCGGTATTTGCATACTCGGGAGCTGCGTCGTCTAAATAAGAGGAAAGGAAAACATCTTCTGCGGTTCTAGGATGCCCCTTGGGATGTGCTTTTATCGGAAACAATGGAGGTGGCAAGTCTTTTGGTATTTCCGGAGTAGCCTTAGGTAACCCTTCGGCCAGAAGTGGATACATACCATTCATAAGGGCGTTTCTTTGTCTGTCTATTTGTTCTGATTTTACTCGGGTACCTTCCTCAAGTAATAGATTTTCTCGGACTTTATTTGAATTCTCCTTACCCTTATCTTCCTGTCTGAGTGCTTTTTCTGTACGTCTATATGATTCTTTACGCCATAATTCAATGGCATCTTTCTGTGACTGTCTGGCTTTCTTTTTCCATAATTCTTCTTCTACTCTCATGATGCAATCTGCATCCCAGGTCCCCGCTGCGGGCCATCTCTGACTCTCTGGTAATTCTTTGGTGTAGTCCACCCATAAATCAAGAAATAATACGGCATCTAGGCCATGCTTATGATACATAAAGTACCCTGGAGTGTCCCTAGGTGGGATGGGAACAGCTTCTTCAAGTACACCTTTTCTAGTTTTGATCTGTCTTAGTTTCGAGAAGAGTGGCATTTTTAGACCTTATTACTAGAACACACTTTACAAAAACACAATAATGAACAGTCATTCACACCACAGTATATAGAACGTATTTCGAAACATTTAACACTTAACAGTTTTACGAACAATGATAACTAATAGAAAACTAGTTACTGACATAATACTGACACTAGATAATACTTATTTATATTTATTTATATGCAAAACATACTATATATATACTGCTAAACAGTACAGATACACTGCTAAAACAGTGCAGACCGGATTTGTGTACCCAAACCCGTCTTGACCGGCACAGACTATGTGCACGTTAAATGCCTCCCCGGTAATGGTACTCACCGGGTAGCTCGGAACAGAAGGCCTCGGAACGGAACTGAAACTGGACTGGACCGGACTGGACTCGGAACTTCGGAACCTGGCGGGTCTCTGTATACCTCGGATCTTGCTCTCTCAGCTAGGCTCTGGTCGGGATACTTCGCACTTCTCACCGCCTCGTCTGGGTGTTGATCGCAGCCTCAGTCGTCCCCGCTTGGCCGGAGGGAGATACAGGAAATCCTGCAGATACGCGTTTTTGTCCGTTCAGCTGCGGCAGGAGACCGGGCCTGCAACGCACCGCCGGCGCGTGAGATGAGAAAGTGTCCCTATTCGGGCGCCAATTTATGTGGTAAATATTTCGTTACCGGTACTATTTTTTATGCGGTAAAGTCTAT
The DNA here is from genome assembly GCF_964204655.1 of Triturus cristatus. Taxonomy (NCBI): domain Eukaryota; kingdom Metazoa; phylum Chordata; class Amphibia; order Caudata; family Salamandridae; genus Triturus; species Triturus cristatus. Next base: position 626,689,937 of record NC_140584.1, on the reverse strand, counting down.
TAAGAACAACTCAGTAAAATGAGAGGCAGAATCCGTGGTATTAGAGGTTTAAAAAGGCTTTATTCCTATACAAAGGAATACAATTCGAATTGTTGGCGTTCCATTCCATCACCACGAAAGTTCAGGAAGGAAGGGCATATATTATTGACAGGTAATCATTTTTATAGAAAAGGCATTACAGTGAAACAGATGTAGTAGGCGTATCAACTGATAAGACAAAATGAACTATGCATGCGTAACTAGAATATGCGTAACTAGAAAACGTCATTATACATGATGTCATAAGTGGGTGGATCCATAAGAGAATCCTGCAATGTCAGCAGAAATATTTGGCAGAGATGCGTGCGCAGCCGCATGACGTGTGATTGACGTGCAACTAGAGGGAGAAGGGGACTTGACATTTAGCTCTACATGTGGAGACAGAAGTCTGGGGTTATGTCAACCTAATCCCAAATCATATCTAATATCCTATGTTTAAAGAACTGTGTTATCCAAAAAGAGAGGTCTCTTAGGATAGAATCTTATTCTATACTGACTATACTGACTGTTAGTGCGTGTACAAGCGTCTAAGTGTCTACACTAGATGCGAGGGGGTAGGAATATTCCATGGTAACAGGGCTATGAATTACTTGCATGAGGACAGCGAGGCCTGGCCCCTTTGCACGGTAGCTGGAGGAATGTTTACCTAAACTACTAGACAGGAATGCATCGGATGAGGGGCGGAGAAGATAATCTTGAAGGTGAAATACAGTTTTTGGCAGGCGACGGGCTGGATCAGGCACCGTTAGCCGCGCAGGGAATAAGACAAAGTTCATGGTCACAGATGCAGGCTCAGACTGGAGCTTTCAGAGGCAGAAGGCAGGAAAAGGCTTGATGACAGAATTCGGGCCTACTCGCCTGAATCTGTAAAATGTGGAAAGTGAACCACATAAAGTCGGTGGCCTTTTATACTTAGGAGTGGAATATCTGACCCATTCATGGTGGATCTGAAAGAGGACATATTGACGGTGGACGCACATATATTTGCGTCTTCAAAACTGGAGCAGGAGGGAACATACATGTACGTATAGCATGTACATGGAGCCGTTGGGGTCTACGATAGGGGACATAACTGATCACAAAATTCATATTTCCTCAGTACGTCAGTCCCGTTTCCGCCACGGTGTCTGTCGGAGGAAACATTGTAATAATAAGCCCCTATGTGTCTTTACTATGCTCTCCCCACAACCCTATCAAATTGTTACACTCTTTGTTTTGGGTGCTTTTTAAGATCTCCTTTTCCATTGTATTTTGCTTCCTAGGATTGCAGCACCACCAGCATATGTCTTTGGACTTGGCCACATTAAACCTCAGTCCCTATAGCTAAATAACTTAGCTCATACTTCATTTTGTAACTACCTCATGGGTATTAGTCCTGTGGTAGATTGATATAATTTACATATAGACAGGCTTTAGGCAAATCTTAATAATAATTATAAGAGGTTGATCTGTACCTACCATTTCCTGCACAGTCACATGTGAATGAATTTTAGACATAGAATCAGGCCTTATGGCATTCGTCTTGTCACTGCCTTTTCCTCAGAGTGGTATTCTTTTACCCACAATCTCCACCTTTCACTCAGTCAATTGTTTATTGTGAAGTATTGAATTAGAGTAGGATTTCTTACAAAAAAATGCTTTACTTAGTTGAAGACGCTTTGTGCGAGAGCAAGGTCGATATAGATACCATAGAAGTGTAGAAATTGGTTGGTGAGAGATGGTACAGCAAAGACAAACCGATAAACACATGGACTTCTTTGCATATTGTACATAGCTTTTTGCAATCTATTTGGGGTGGTGGGTGGATAAGATTATGGATCAGGAATGGGAGTTGAGGAATGGGTCTGTTAGATACTGTGGTGCTTCAGGAGGAAGAAGTAGCTTTTTAGAGCAAATGTGGCTACATTGATGTAGGAGACGACCCATATGTCATATAGGAGATCTCTAGCCAGGATATATTCGGGGTGTATGATTGTGATGTATGGGGACGCCATTGACTATTTTGAAGGTAATGGCCAAGATTTTTTACAAAACACTTCTTTGTGTTTTTGGGCTCAACTATCTGATATTTTGGGTACATGAAAGAATAACATCCTGGAGTTTAGCTTTAATGAAGAGAGTTACAGCGGCATTCACGTGACATGGTGTCATGTGACTGCACCAGTCAGTTGGTGTGTCTCCATTTGCCAGCAAGTGAAGTCGAGTGAGTGTAGCGCGGCCGTTATGGATCTTTAGATATTGCTGGTCCCACAGCCTGCCGTGCTGTAGAAATATGGTGCTGAGCCTTAATATACGATAGCATGCATTGCCCGGTGAAGGTCGCACAGTCCGCGCACTCGCACAGGCAGGATCATCAAGAGATAATCATTATACTGGATCCGACTGCCTCTGGCGCATGTTTCAAGACTCGTCCTCGCGGCTCAATCAGGTCTGTGTGAATCGGTGTTTTAAAATTTACCAATTTGTTGAGCATATTTAGTTTACAACATGAGCCTGCAGCTCATTGCTTTCCTTAGGCTGGTGCCAGCGGCGGGGTAAGCTCAGTTCGCATGCAGCTCGGCCCAGACATGCTGGCAGGTGTCAGCTTTGTGTTTTTCATTTCGGAGCTGCTTTCAGTAGAGAAGTAGCAGCTACCAAATGCATGACCCCTCGCAGTGCTTTCTACTATGATGAGGAGGTCATTGTGGCACTGCATGATATTGTGGATTTCCGCAACCAGCCGTCCCACCTCAGTCGCCCTCAGCATCCAAGCCAGCGGCCTGGCCTGCAATTGCTGGTCCACACCGCATCGGAAATTATGGTAGTTGAGTGACAATTAAACAATCTCTATTACTGACCTCGTGTCCTGCAGTTACACACTTTTTGGGAGCCTGGGGCATAGTGTTTGTTTAGTCGGAGCTTGGCCGCAATGGACGGCAGAGCGCACACGTTTTTAAGTGCGCCCACCAGCCAGCTGGAGCCCTGTTGACCACTTTTGAGCTCCTCTGCCAGAGGCCCTACTTCAGTATCGATAAATAGGTCCTTGGAAGAAAAAGGCTGTCTGCACAATTGTGACAGAAACAGCAGCCAGCCTAACAACAGAGCGTGACACCACCAATATATAAAGCACCTGACAGTGTCTGCAGCATTTTAAAGGCTAGCCCAGTAGTAAGTCAAGTGGCCATTCAGAACTTTCAGTTTGTTATGGCAGTAGGGAGGACTGTGGTCATGATACGGTTAGTTAGGATTAGCAATGACAATAGGCCTGGTTTGTTGTTGTATGTTCAGTCTGTTTCTCATGTGGTTGAGTGGCATTCCATTTCTGGTGCTCTGCAGAGGTTTCTACTTGTTCAAATGGGTGTAATTTCTGATATTTATACGTTTCCCTCATCTTCCTTGCTTGAATTTTGCTTACGAAAAAGTGTCACTCATAGTCATTGAATGTCACCCATAATTAGGCCTGGGCGAAAATTTCGTTCCGTACGCGGAAATTGCTATAATTTGACATTTTCGCGTCCCGCGGAGAGCGCGAAAATGTCAAAATTTCAACATTCCGCAGCTTGGCGATAATTTGTTTCTTGCTCGCGCTGTAAAATAATACATTCTCGCGCTCGCGCGATCGCCTTACTTGAAACCCTGCGTTCGCCGACAAGTTTTCTTGATCCGGTCGCGTTCTCCATGAGATGTTGTATTGTTTTTAGCCATTTGCGCTGTCTCGCGACAGTTCGCGCCCTCAGTGACGTCATGCATCGCGCGATCACGTCTTTCTTCTCGCGATCATGCACCGCGAGACAACTGAAAACAAGATGGCCGCGCCCGCGAGCAACACATGGGTAAGTTGGCAAGCCGCAACCATGCAGAAAACCTCGCGCACATGCGGGAAAAAAACTTCCGCATCTTCGCGATATTTCTGCGTGTTTGCGATAATTTTTAACATTTTCGCACTAATTTGCGAAAGTGGATTTCGCAAATTCCGCCCACCCCTACTCATAATTACACTGAAATTGTGAAAATGTCACACATAAGCAATCTGAAACCTTGGCAGCTATGATCATGAAAAAAGGAACAGTGCAATATCCAAGCCTTGAGGGACACCAACAGGTAAGGAAATGTTAGCCAAACACCAAAAGACAGAAAAGATCAGTCAAAGAGGGAATATGAGTGCCACCATAGAGCCATGCTGCAGATTCCAAGGGTGGGTAATATTAAGGGCCTCATTACAATGTCGGGCGGTAAGCCTCCACTCAACAGTCAGAATTTTCTAGACTGCGTCAGAACTCTTCCGACCGACTCAGTTGCTTTACAATTTGCCTGACCGTTTACAATGTTCGCGAACGGAAAGTAAACCGCAGTCATTACGAATCAGTTCTGACTGGCTCTCAGAGAATTTGTGTCAGTCAGAACCTCATTGTTGCTCTCTGCGAACAGCGTTTCCGACCGGCTGATTACAATGACGATTTTCAACAGCCTTTCCTATTTGGCCTGTCCAACACAAAAAGGTTGTCGGAAAGTGACTTTGGGGGCTCCTAGGAGGGCCCGCTTCATCCTGCAGCCTCCAGTTGGGGGCCTAGGAGTTACCTAAGGGACCTTTCCTCCCCCCTGTAAAACCCTGCACTGTGTGGAAGGCACCGTGGCGTGCCCTAGACAGGGTGCAGGGCTTTCCACACATACCTCATTTCTCCATAGGAGCCTGTATTTGTCGAGCGAAACACGGGCTTCCATAGGGAACAATGGGACTCGGACCGAACAGTGTCCGGTCGCAATGTAATCAGTCGGATGAAGCCGCCGACCCCGAGTCAATCGGTTCCCGAATCCAAGAGGGCCGACATCATGATGAGGCCCTCTGTATAGAAGGGTGTGTTCAACAGTATTGAATGCCAGTGAGATGTAAGAATGGAGTATAAGTAGTTGTTTTAAGCTAAGGCAATGAAATTGCAGTCTGGGTGGAGTGGCTGTCTCACAAATCAGACTAGAGAGGGTTTATTATGTTCTCATTTAAGAGTTAGGATGCAAGGTAGTTTACAAAATACATCAAAGAGGTTTGGGGGAAAAGTTCGGCGATTGCCTTTTTGGAGGAACGAAAGACATACCGTTAGTTAATTTCTTAAACAACGTTAGAACAATACCTATTCTGGACCATAAAGGGCATAGGCCCGATGGGAATAAGTGGCTGAGCAAACTGATGAAACAGGAGAAAACGCTTCAAGAGGGTTGTTCATTTGGGGGTACTTCTTAATATGAGCAGATGGTTGCGGATGTGGCCCACCAGCACTCATTTTTAGAAACAGGTACTTATTGTTCCTCAACAGGCTTTGATCCAGAGCAAGAGAAAGACAAACACAAAAAGGGAAATGAAGAGAAAGACGGAAACATTTTGGAAAGAAAAGGAGAAAGGAGGAACCTGCAAGAATGAGATAACAAGGGGGTGTGTGGTGATGGATTAAATAGGCAATTGGTGGAATCAAGGCTATTCCTTGGTATTCAGCACCTTGGCCTTCAGGAAAACCAGCCGCGGCTTCTTAGAAAGACCTTAGAACCTAGCACTCATTCTTTTAGAAATTAAACACTATTTTAGTGGGGCTGAATGTGTCAGAGGGTGCGATGGACAGGTTGTCAAACTTTATTATAGAAATAACTTTGGTGGGGTTTCTGGATAAAAAGAACAGAAGCTGGGAAGCGAGAGGGGATTGTTGCTGATTATAAGGAGACAGGGAACAGTTGAAGAGCAGGTTGCAGTTCCCAACTGTTAGAAATTGGGTTACTGGCTGACTGGTGTATGACCCTAGTCAGGCAGCAACAAAGATCCTAGTCAGGGTAAGGCACAAGAAAACCCCAAATTAACCTGTATTCATTCCCATGGTAGCTTGGCACAGGGCAGTCAGGCTTAATATAGACTGGTTCGGTGGAGGGTTTGGATTAAGGACAGGAAGACAGGAAGTAATGGCACTCAAGCGAGTACGCAAAGAAATTAAAGATGTGAAAAATGAGTACGGTGCTGACAGGTCAGGGGAAACAAACCCAAACAAAACAACCCCTGCGAGTGTGTAGGTCAGAACCCACACTGTAGATATAGAACCAAGTCCTGTGCACATGTTTTAGGTTGATGATTATAGTGTGAAAACCACTATTAAAGAACTTTTCTTGTAGAAATAAAGAAGGTTGACATCAGGAGTATCTTAATGAAGATTTTTTTTATATCAATCCAGATCAATGTAGAAAGAAAAACCAGCCGACACGTGGTTCGTCACAACGTGGTACAATTGTGACTCTTCAGGGCTGGGAAGGACACAAAGCATATGGTATAATACAAAACAAAAAACAGTCAAACTCTGGTGAAACAAAAGACAAAATTGGTCCACTGTTGTGGGCGCTGACTGTTTGGTCACCCCCAGGGCCGACCAAACCAGTCATTCGCCCTTTGCTCCATGTAGGCTGCATGCAGCCTACATGGATAAAATGGCATCCCCATAGATGCCTGTGCGGTCGGCATCCCAGTCAATCACAAAGCTGCCATTGCAGCATTGCGATTGGATTAGGGGAGGGGAAGGAGGTTGCCTGCTTGGCTGCTTCCTGTGTGGAGGAGAGGACGCTGGACCAGACCGGAGCAGGGTGCGAAGGTAAGTGAAAAAATTGTTTCATTTGTTTTAAATTAAACCCCTCCCGTGCGACTTCCTCCCCGGGTCACCCCCAACCCCCCCACCCACGAGACCCCCCGTCCACCCGCAAGACTCCCTGAACCCCCACCCGTGATTCATGCTGGCTGCGACTGCCAAGTTGCAGGTCCAGTTCTTCTTCCCCAGGCAAGACTGCAGCAGGCAGCAGGTCAGCACAGCAGGGCAGCAGTTCCTTCAGAGCAGCAGTCGAGCAGAGTGGCAGTCCTTGTAGCAGCACAGCAGTCCTCCTTCCTGGTAGAGTATCCTCAGGTCCAGAGGTATACTGAAGTGGTGGTGTCTAAGGTCCTTCTTTTATACACTGGTGCCCTGGTTTTGTAAGGTTGGAGAAGCTTCTAGACAGTCTATTTGAAGTGCATAGAATTTCCTGCCTTCCTTGCCCTGGCTCCAAGCTGATTGAAGTGACAATGGAGGATTGTTAAGCCCTTTGTGTGGAGACAGGACACAGCCTATTCAGGTGTGAGTGAGGCTGGGCCCGGCTCCTCTGCCCACCCTGCCAGTGATGGCCCATCAAGTCACACCTAAGCTCCAATTGTGTGTGGCTGTCTAGGAGGAATACACAAAGCCCAACTGTGCTCTGCATTGGAGCACAGAGGCAGCGTAGTGATAACAGGCTCTCTGAGTGCCTTCTCAGAGCAGCCTGGAACTAATTTATGGCTTATTAATGTGTGTCTCTCACTGGTGCTAAATCAGAGTAGTCAATAACCAGATTTAGAATTTGGTATTCATGCTAGCGGCGCTCACTGAGAGCCACATATAAAAATGAAATTATTAGTTTGTGATTATGTGTTGCATGAAGAAGACACATTAACTCATCTAACTTTTAAAAGGTTTAGCATTGTTTTTTTTGTTGTTTATTTTAAAACTGAAAAACAGCGCAGTACAAGTTTGCATAAGATCTCCACAAAAACATGATCATAAATGAATGCATGCATTTTCCCACCCACACCAGGTCGTCTCTCTCTCTCTCCCTCCCCGGAATTCAAATATACCAGTATTTCCTACACACGTCATTACACTAAGGTTGTATTTATACACCTGGAGTCCGGAAAACGGTGGTGTCTTGGCCGCGCCAGTGATCACGAAGGTACCACATTGTCGGGCCCCCGGGTCGGGGATCCTTGTGTAGTATATGTCGCGGACTGTTGTGTAACTCCCCCCATGTCGAGTCCAAAGTGTCGTCGCCAGGGGTCACAGACTCTGTGGAATTTCTTGGGGCACCCTCTGCTACGAAAGGTGGTCTGCTCGGCTATCATGTACATGTATATGCCTCACGTCCAGTAGTGGCCTGTGGTAGGAGTGCCGTGGGACGGTGCATTTCGGGCCCTCCCCCACCCCGCCCCACCACCCCACGGCACTCCCTCCACGGGCCACTACTGCTCGGGTCCATTCCTGAATAGTCGGCTTATCTGCCACTCCCCATTTCTTGGCATTGTCTCTTTTCGTGATCACCAACTCCAGGGAAGCTAAGATCAGCTCTGGTAATGTCAACCTTACTCGGTATCCCTAGTATCACAAATTTGGTTTCCACTGGTAACATCACCCCCAGAACAGTACCTAGTAGTCCCAGCACTTGTCCTCAGAATGATTGAATTTCAGGACATGTCCAGATTGTGTGGAAGAAACTGCCATTGGTCTCTGTGCAGGCCAAGCAGAGTGGAGACTCCACCCTCCCCATTCTATGTGGCCTGTCTCTGTTGTAATAAGACCGATGTAATATCTTCAACTGAATGAGTCGGAGTCTCGCCTTTATGGCCACCTCCCTGGGGTGCATCAACGCCGCCTCCCAGTCTAATTCTTCCATGACCACCACCTCTCTCCCATTGCGATCAAAGTCTCAACAGCCTGTCTGGAATGTTGTTGTTAATGATTTTGTAAGTGAGTGAGACCGCCTTGTGGACGAGCTCCTCTTGCAGGAGTCTACCCTTCAAGGGCGCATATTCCGGAAGTTGGTTGCACGAAACATTTTCTGCCAGCCATGCGTGATGCAGCTGTGCATATTTAAGGAATTGTGAGTCACTCCTATTGTATTATTGTTGAAGTTTGTCCCAAGTTATGAAATCTCCTTTCTCAACTATGTTGCCTATCGTGGAAATCCCAAAGAGATCCCAGGCCCCGATCCCACTCAGCTTGTTTAATTCCCTGATGCGGGCCCCCTCCCAGCGTGGGGTGGCTTTCCTCACCCGTCCTGTCCATCTCATGGTCCTGGTCGCACTTCTCCATGCCTCCAGGGACACCTGGGTCACGGGCAGCAAGCGAGGGCCGACCTTCTCTCCATATAGGTAGTGCAGATACGTACGGGGCAGCATGACTTCCCTCTCGAGCCGGTATATGGGGTGTTGGCTATGTTTGTGTATCCATTTGTTTATGGGTATCAAATGAGATGCCCAGTAGTAGACCTCAACGTCAGGGAGGGCGATACCTCCATTGTAGGGATTATGTTGCAGTGTTTTAAGCGCGATTCTCAGGTGGCCCCCTTGCCACAGTAGTGTTCAGAGTGTACCGTCAATATCTGTAAATATGGCATGAGTAAGGGGGTGGTATGAGTTTTGTAGGGTGTAAAGAAGTTGAGGCAAGGTGATCATTTTAAAAATGGCTGCACAACATAGTAGGGTAAGGGGGTGGTCTCTCCACCGTTCCGCGTCTAATTTAAAATTAGTGAGGACTGATCCTACGTTTTCCTTTCTACAAACCTCTGGGTTGGAGTAATGAAGATACCCAGGTATTTAAAGCCACTCTGCACCATTCTGAGGGCAGTCTATGTGTGCGGTGGTCAGGCAGAAAAGTGTGGACTTGTTCCAGTTTATTTTATAACCCAAGTAACTGCCATAGTCAATAATCAATTCAAAAAGTGCCGGGATGGTTATTGCTGGGCGTGAGATATACATCAGGATGTCGTCTGCGTAAAGAGAAATATTTTCCTCTGCAGTGTCTGTGGGTGCAATATGGAAACCACGGTTGGAGGAGTGTACCCGTATCGCGCATGCCAAGGGTTCGAGAGTGAGCGTGAATAGAAGAGGGGAAAGGGGGATCCCTGACGCGTTCCCCTCTCAATAGGAAAGGGGGTGAGCATCGTCCGTTAACTCGCACCGTAACCATTGGTAGAGAAGTGCGATCCAGCTACGAAATTGTGGCCCGAACCCAAATTTGGCCATGGAGGCATCAAGGAACAGCCAGTCGACCACGTCAAACGCTTTCTCAGCGTCTAACGATAGGAACACCTGCAGGCTGGTCCAGTTCCGTACCTTCATGAGCCAGTTATGGGTTCATCTAAGCTTTAAGCGAGTGGATCTGCCCGGCATAAACCCTGATTAATCCTCGTGAACCAGACCCTCATTCACCCCCATGCGACATGTAGCCAATATGGTGGCCAGGCTTTTAACTTCTGAATTTAACAGGGAAATGGGTCTGTAGGACCCACACTGGTCTCTGGGCTTGCCCTCCTGGGGTATGACCACAATGGTGGCCATCTGCAAGTCGGGAGGGAGAATGCCCTCCTCATGGTAGTCAATAAATAGTCGGAGGACATGGGGGCCCAGGATGTTCGTATATCATCTATAAAATTCTGCAGAGAGCCCGTTGGTACCCGGCGCCTTCCCTGGACAAAGTTTCACAATTGCGTCCTGGACCTCTGCTTGTCAGTTTCCCTTCCAGGCTCTGTGCCTCCACCTCCTCCAACAGCGGCATGGGAATCCCCCCCCCCCCCAGGTAGGCCTGGACCTCGGCTCGTGACTTGGACGTCCTGGCCATGTATAGGTCTCTATAGTACTCTGCGAAAGCACCAGCAACCCCGTCGTCAGTGAATTGGACGGTGCCCTGGGAGTCCAACACTTCCCTCACCCATCTGTTCTGTACCTCCTGCCGGCTCATCCGAACTAGGATTTTCCCAGCCTTGTCCCCAACCTCGTAGAGGCGATGTAAAGGGGCCAAATATAGCTTTTTAGCGTTGTCCGTGGCCAATTCCTTATATTCCCCTCTCAAGGCCGTCAGTCTGCAATGTTTAGCATTGTTAAAGGATGCATTTGGTGTCAATATTGAGCCATTGTATGCTTATGGAGGCCTTACTGCAATTATCTTTGGCTGCAATTATATAATTGAACATGTTAAACAGAAAGATAAAATCAGAATGAATTAGTCTGCACAGTCTGTTTACACACACACATCGAAAGGCTACTATTCCAAATAATTATGAATCTGCTTTCTCAATAACACATGGAAAATCACAAGAGGAAAACACGTTCTCAAACAGAGAAATCCTTCACAAGCTGTAAATCTGAAGAATAAATTAGAAAGATTTTAAACTAACCACTATATTTGGTATTTTGCAGCTTTTCTATATCCAGTCACCCAATCTGTTAATTATTTCGAACGGTAAAAATTTAAAAATTATGAGATGATCAAATTTGAATCTTGTGGTTCTCTTTGCACAAGATTGTATAGACTGTCTAGTAAAGTGAACAACTTTCCAAGATTTTGAACTTAAATGATCAAAGTTTCTCAGCTGCATAATCGTAATGGGTTAAATAAAGGAAAAATGTGTTAATTTCAGAAACATTCATTTTTTTATTTGATGGGCAATTTACCAGTAAGGGTGCACAAAATATTGTGATACGCCCGCAGAATTGGCAGAATTTTGGTTTCTATTGTAACGCGGAGTTCTGGGGAAATTCTGCCATTCGTCGTGTGGTGGAATGTTTTCTCGTGCGCGGCTCCAGGACTGTAAGTTGGCAAGCGTGAGCGAGATATGGTATCCCCCAGCACGATTTCTGGTCGCTAGGACATCCAGCGAGATGTTTCTACTGCGGCCGTTGTGGCTGGTCTTGACCGTTTGCAGTCAGAAAGCTGCCGCTTGAGTAAAAAATCTACTCAGGAGTGTAGGAAAATTAAGTCTAGTAGCTGCACCCTCTGGTGCGCCTGATGCCTTTTGCACTGAATTTGCACTGCGGAACGTACTCCTGGTGCTAAATCGCAGGGTGAGCAGCGCGACATACCTATTTCCACCCATTGGCGTAACTCCACGGAATCGCAGAGCGTTTATGTAGCTCCGTAGAATTCCACTGAGTCAAATTCTGCGAGTTCTGCCCATGCCTAGTTACCAGTTCGCTGGCAATGCTCGTCCTCGGCTAGCCCGTGGTAGCCTACCCATTGCATTCTGATATCTGTTCCGCCGTGGCATGGCTTTTTCAATGAAAGCACTCAGTCAGATAGGGTGGGAGCAATTTTGATGAAAACGTAATGGAATGCATGCTGCCAATTGAAGAAAACCCACATATTGTTTATGTTTGACGAAAGCAATCCTCAAAGTAGTGCTTGTTCCTGCTAAACAAAAAAGAAATGTACCTGACCAGAGCTAGGACATTTCTGAATATGATTTATGTGATAATTATCTCATTCGTGCGGTTTTTCCCAGACACATTTCAGCAGGTAAAGCCAGGCAAATTTTATTGGGGAAAAGCCCTAGTAAAATGGCAAAAATGCTAATTTTGGTGTGAGAAATACAGAATCTGCATGTTATGCCACATGTTATGCTTCATTCCAGGTTAAAATGTTCGTAATGGGATATAGTTAGCCCAATTGGTAAATTCCCCAACCTCGGGGTTTTAGTAGTTCCCATGTGCCTGAAACTTATCCTACTCAAGGGTCCTGTGGAGGGTATAAAGGTGACTCTTCATGATTTGAGGATTAAAACGAAGCAAATGAACCCACTGTAATGCAGTGAGTAAAAGGATCCCTGTTGCACGGACGGCAGGCGGCAGCCACAGTGAACACCTCCCGTTGCACGCAGAACAGGTAGAGTGTGAAAGCAGGTGTGTTCGTTTCTTGCACACGGAACATGTCCAGTCGAGGCACTGGTGTCCTCTGGGAGGCACACAGCTCTCTGGAGCAGGTCCTTAAACCACTGTATGTGTGAAGGAGTGAGTGAACCCGTTGCATGCACAACAGGTAGAGTGTGAAAGAAGTTGTGTTCGTTTCTTGCACACGGAACATGTCCGGTCGAGGCACTGGTGTCCTCTGGGAGGCACACAGCTCTCTGGAGCAGGTCCTTAAACCACTGTATGTGTGAAGGAGTGAGTGAACCCGAGTGTGCTTTCACCACTTTCTCTCACATGTCAACACCTTTCTGGTCACTCTTTTTCATGCCTCCAACTCTCACTCCCGACGCTGACAATGACGCTTCGGTCATATCCTGAAATTCCTGCTGCAGTTGCTCCCAGCGCTGCTGTCATTGCCGTAACTCCTGCTGTTGCCGTATGCCGCAGTCTTGCTGCTGTCACTTCCGGTAAATCCTGCTGCTGTCATTGCTTGCCACTCCTTGCTGCTACTCCTTGTTGGACTGCATGTGGCTCCTGCTGATGTCATATCCTGTCACGTTAACTACCGTCAGCCTGCATAGATCCTACTGCTTGCCATTCACATGCACATTGGTCAACAAACGTAAGTCTCACGGTCTAAGGTCTTTGCACACCAAATACATGGTATCAGGTGCGGAGTTACACCTGTGAAACTGTTGTGAGATGCCGCTGTTGATGTGTATGTTGACCTGTAGAGCCACAAATATTTTGTATACGATTCATTGTCCATATTCGGACCGCAGAGTTGTGTTTTCAGACGTGCGTTACAGCGTCTTTAAGGGTCGTCTAAACAAAGTATAAAACCAGCCCCAGGAATTCCGGTCTAAGGCAAGGCTCGGTGATGACAACCAGAGGGATGACTCAAGGTGCAATGAAAAGGCAAAAATCACAGGCCCAGACCCGCCTCACGTGCAGACAGAAACCAACCAACCCCGCAGAAACCTGCCTGACCTTTAAATGTCGTCACGGAGTCTTTGTTAGTAAATGAAAGACCCAATTTATTGTTTCTTCACAATCCTCTGAACCTGCGTTTGAAGGGAAAACGCACCAACTGGAAGAGATTATAAAGCTTGAAAAACCCGAGCGGACATTCTGCTTTTACGGCAAACGCCAGACACTCCCGTCAATCAATCACCCAGCAGTCACCAGGAAATTCTGACGTCACGGGCGAGGCCAAGCCCAGCGCCACGCCCTATCTACAGTGACGGGGCTATCACACTCTATGTCTGCTGAAGATCGGTGTCAAAGCCTTCTGACCTCTGGAGCGATGAGCATACCTCTGTGCTTCCCTCAGATGAGAAACAACACAGACCACTTCACTGGTTTCAAGCAGGCACAGAGTGCGCATATGGCCATAGCTTACGACTAGGTTCCCTCCAAAGAGAGTTTGGTCATATGGATCTATCACCTCATTTCATACATTGTCATTGGCTGTGTGCTACCTTTGCACTGGTGTCGTATCACCAAATGTGTTGCAAACTCGTGCAAAAAGTGGAATTTGGATTTCCTTTCAAAGGTCAAAACTTGTTTTGTGTTGAGAAGTAGCCCTAAGGCAAAGTGAACCCTGCTTCTTAGGGTGATGCATGAGAATTCCCATATAACCACCCATAGGTTTTTAACAGAAAGCCCCACCTGCTAAAAATGGTAAGCATGACTTTGCACCACAAAAGTATGCCTCCTTGAGGCAGGGGTAAAGTTAAAGAAAAGAAACCCCTTTCAACTGTATATGTGAGTTCTACAGTACAGCACATGTACAAACTTGGAAAATGTTTTTAACTATGTTTAGCCCCTTGAGTGCCCATGACGAGATGGTCTCGTCATGGGCCGCGGTTGCGCTGTGCCCATGACGAGACTATCTCGTCATGAGCCCCGCCCGCTAATGAAACGCCCGGCACAGGGCGTGGAAAGGGCGGGGCACTCAAGAGGTTAAGCGTAATATGTTGTCATGGAAAGATACCCTTCCAGTACAAAACCTATGGTAGACATTACTCTTCTTATTAGCGTTTATTAACCGTACTCATGTTCTAATCTATTTGATTTCTTTTTGGCCCAGGCAGCATTTCATGGATGACTTTCTCTTGCAGTTTGCATATGTCTGTCTCACATGTAATCAATTTCCAAGCATTTTGCCAATGCTTTGGCATAACATGTTGTAGAAGCATCAGAAAATAAATGTAAATAAATATATATATATATATATATATATATATATATATATATATATATATATATATATATACATTACAGCCAGCATGGAGAACATGCCCAGGCCCCCATTCCCTGGCTGAGCATCGAACCAGGATGCTCAAAACCAATCACAAAGCTGCATTGCAGCGTTGTGATTATACAAGCGAGCGTGGCTGTTCTGCTTGGCCTCCTGTCCCATGAGGGGAGCAGGAGCAGGGATGCGGGACTGGGGGGCAAGGTAAGTGATTACACATATTTTATTCTCCATTCCATGACCTCGTGCCCTGTGCTACTTGAGGCCGCCCACCACCCGCGATTCATGCCGGCCACCACTGGGGACGACAGCAGAATAAGCAATCTCACAATTCGGTAGGATGAAAATTTCTCAACAACCCATTTACAAACACTTCAATCTTAAGGTATCCTTAACAAGGATTAGCATCTGATTCAGTTATATCACCTGTAGTAGCAATTCTTGGATGCCAGAAGGTGGATTTATATGAAAGGGCACACGAGAAAGGCCACATGATTAGGTAATTTGATAGAAAGATATGTTAAAGGCCACTTGAGAAAAGTCACATGATTATGTCATGTGAAAGAGACATATTCTTGGCTAGATTCTTTGTTGCGTATGTGCTGTGTAGACGCCTTGTACAATTTCACAATATATTCAGGAACAGACTTGCAGCAATGGTATTCCTGTAGCATTTATGAGCAGCACCTTAGCAGCAAAACCTCTTTAGCATAATTATCAAGTTGACTAATTATGAGAAAATATTTAACGAAACAAGCGGTCCCCAAGGGGGACGTATAACCCTGGACTCCCACGGCTGTAGTGATCTAGTAAAGATTTAAACAGCTCTGTCTTTGATTTTGCCATAAGTGCATTCATTTATTTACATATTTGGACAAAGATGGCCTAGGGTTCAAATTTTTACTTCAATAATGTTTTCTTTCCTGAATTTTTCAAAAGTTATTTTCAATAAACAGAAAAGGGAGCTCCTATAGTTTAGCGGCGCAGTGAAGGGGAATAAAGTGGCTAAGTGGTGCGCATGTATTGTATCCAGAATCTATACATGTGACTGATTGTGGTAATACGTTGTTACAGACACTACTCTGGAAATGAGTGTTGCGTGACACAAGCAATTTGTTTTTAAAGAATCAGTCCACATAGAGTTTACAGAGTTAATTTTAACGTTTCAAACCCTCAGTATAATGATTTAGAATGGAGTCATCATCAGGACAGAGCAGCTAAACGAGACACCAGTTGAAAAAAAGCCAAGTGACCTTTAAGTGTCCCTGTAGCAAAGGTGAACAGGAACCAATTGTCGTCTAAGCTGTCTTAAATAGGGTTGAAAGAAAACAGTGTAAGCAGCAACTGTGCCCGCCTTTTAATGGGTGTGGCCAGTGCTGTAACGAGAACTCCTCCCCAGCTGGTCGCTGTAACGGCGCGTGTTGAGGAATGATCCAGAGCAAAATGGCTTCAGGATGGGGCAGTGTCTATAAACGGCAGGCTCTGGGCGTGTAAACGCTTCTTGCGCTCCGTGCATCAGGTTACCGGCGGCGAGGGGAACATAGCTGGTTAGAGACAGTCCCTCTCTGGGAGCAGGGCTCTCAGAGGCACCATGCCCCCGGAAGAGTCAGCAGGGGCGATAAGGTCCTCGGTGAGGGTGATAGGAAGACACCGGCCTAGCGGAGCAGGCCATGTGGCCCGAGGGAGGTGAGGACTGGGGGGCTGAGGCTGTCAGTGCCAAGATGGTGTGTAGGAAAGACGAGGTTGACTCCCTCGATCCTGGGGCATGGTGCATCTGAGAGCCCTGCACCCAGGGAGTGACTGTCTTATTATGGTATTGATCCCTGTGATACAGAAACATCTTTCCTTGAGCTCCTCAGAAATAGAAGGGTACGTTCAATAAACACGTGAATGCAGTCAATTGGAGCTGGTAGGGTTTTACACCACTCCAATAAGCAAATTAATTGAATTTAGTGCACGTGTGACAAGTTTAATCAGCAGTTTATCATTGGCAGCAAAACCACTAGTTGTTCTTGGAAATATTTCGTTCTGTCACCCACTATTAAATAAAATAATTAGTCAGTAACATTTCCAATTTAAGCTCGTAGGATTCCTGGTTCTTGGAAGCTTCTTCACATTTTTGAAGACCTGAATATCCTGCTCCTTCCACTGTGCTCAAGACGTACATTGACCTCATCGT
Organism: Triturus cristatus; assembly: GCF_964204655.1. Taxonomy (NCBI): domain Eukaryota; kingdom Metazoa; phylum Chordata; class Amphibia; order Caudata; family Salamandridae; genus Triturus; species Triturus cristatus. The sequence continues at coordinate 626,672,996 of NC_140584.1, read as the reverse complement.
GCAAGATCTAGCCATCTCTCCTTTCCTCCACGTTTAGTTTACATAGCACTCACCTAGCTGCATTCAAGATTTCCATAATAAGTGTTCCCCTCCCTCTTCGAAGGAGCGCCCCCAAATTACTACTTGTGATAAACAGTAGGGTTTGAGACAGCCTTTTTAAATACTATTTTTACCAAGACTTCACAGAAATGTATTTTCGAGGTTTTCTTCTTAGTGCATTGTTTTAAGTCTCAATTACCAGGGTAGTATAGAGGATTTACAGCATCTTTGGTAGAAATGCCTTGTTAAAATTGAAATTGTGACTCAAATGCTAATACTTTGCGGGCTCGACCAGCGACTGCTTAGTTGTAAGTTTGTAAGCAGGAAGTCTGGATTTTAGTTCAGTGGGCGGCTTTCATTTGTGAGTATTTGCATTCGTAATAATTGAATGCCCATCTAAACTTCCAGTTTTTAAAGCCTTTCTGGAAACTGAGGGGCAGATTTACATGCCCCGTACGCCGCTTTTGCGCCGCCGTTGCGTCACTTCTGTGATGCAGCGGCGGCGTAAAGCCAGCGCCATGCTGCGGAGTATTTACAACGTGATGCATCTAGGGAGATGCGTCACGTTGTAAAGCCCTGCGCCACATGAAACCTGCGTCAGGTTTCATGTGGGCGTTTAGGCGCAGGGGGGGCGTTCCGGCGCAGGAACGCCTCGGAAAAGTGGCTGAGTGAAATCTACAAGATTACACTCAGTCCCTTTTCCGACCCCCCTGCGTCAAAACCTTGCGCCTGCTTGAAGCAGGCGTAAGGCTTGACGCACCATGTTAGACAAAGGCAGGGTTGGCACAGTGCTGGAGTTGCGTCGCGCCCGCGACACAACTCCAGCACTGCGCCAACCTTACGGCAGCAGATGCAACACGGATCTGCATTTCCTGGCGCCATGATGCTCCGCATTGTAAATGCGGCGCATCCGTGGTGGCGCAAGGATTGAGATGCGTGTCGCAAGGTTCCTGGCGCATCTCTGCTGATTTGCAGGGATGCGCCAGGAAACGTAAATCTGCCCCTGCATGTCTATGAACTTGTACAATTCATTACATATCCTGACAGATTTGAGATGTTCCTGATTACATTAAACAGTTCACATGTTCAAACAGACAGACATCTGAAGCACTGAACGCAGGATACGAGACATGTTCTGGTATATCCACCTTTGCATGGAATTACGGACTTAGCTCTTCTTTAAATAACAAAAGGGGGGATATGTACTATGGTGTCAAGCTCACGTTTTACACCCGGGATTATAAATAGAAAGTAATTGATGCCTGGCTGCTGTGGAACATGGGTGTTCGTATATGGCAAAACAAGCTATCCCATCCCTCAAGGGGATCCGCAGAAAACTCTAAAATCAGCAGATTATTTTATGTCACATCCTGATCATTATTTCCCAGAGCAAACCTTCAAGAGAGTCAATTTCAATCCTATAACAAGGTGGAGTTTCACAAACAAGACAGATTCATTGATCCACTCCTAAATTAAAAACAAAACACCTGTTTTGCTGCTGATGTGTAGTTTTTCTATTTCTGTACGTGTTCAATAATGCGTGTAGACAATCACCCCCCACGCTCCCATCCAGTAGATATTGGGAACCCTTCAATTCCTGGCTTTCTACTTAAAACACATACATCCCAGATTATACCCTGGCAATGCAATAGTCTACACTAGCCGGGATCACTCTCCTGTAAACATTACACGCATGTAACCCACTGTTTAATGCCAATACTACTATATGTTACTCTACAGATATCGAATGTATAATGCCAGATGAATATAAATGTACTGATACAGTCTTCAGCTCACCAAGCTCACCAATATGTAATCGTTATGGAATACATTCTGAACAACAGTCGTACCTAATCCTTACTGTATTATGAATCCTGACGATGCCTTTGTGCACTGCTTTTCAAGTAGTATGTGATTTCCTTCCCCCTTCCCTTCCCCTCCATTCCTTATTCCCTTATTTTCTTTTCTTTTGATTGTGCTGGCGAACAAGTTGTCTGTTGTATTGAATGCAATTTTAAATGCCAATGAAAAAAATAATGCATGCAGACAATCATAATTGCATTCCACGATTCTTCGGTTATCCTTTTAAATCATTATTGCGTACGCTGTGTAAGCCATGGTGATGTACTGTGCCATATATCATGTCAGGAGCTTTGCATTGGTGATATTCTACAATCAATCACATACTGAATTTCAACAAGCCAATAAACCATGCTATGTCATATATTTATATCATTCCATCAGAATTCTTCACTTACTATGCATGGTAATTGATGAGGACATTGGGCACTAGGCTCGGATCATAAATAAATGATCACAGCAGTGTATCTAGCCTAAATTAATACTTTTGAAATCATGCTGACAAAATGATATGATTGGAAATAGGCGAAAACGAAAGGGTAATCATTGTGACTTACAGTTTTGTATAAGTTCCGGAGGGAATTGAGATCTGGTAATCGCCAAAATAATGAAAATTACTATTGGCCAGATTATCAGAACACATGACCAGACCTGCAAGACAAAAGCAAATATTGATAATATATTCTCATACACAAATAAAAGTGCAACTCAAACAATTAGTAGTAGTTTAGCAGAAGAGGCATATAATCACAGGGAACTATAACAATTGTACCAGGCAGGATAATCGTTTAACTGGAAGATGCTCTGGAAGGTAACCTGAAGTTCTTTTCTCAAGCCTTGCAACAGCTGCAATGTGAACAAAAGCTGCGGGGATACCCACAAGACGCAGAGGTAGGCACACCAACTGCACTCCCTCACATCAAATCCACTGTATGGAAGGCATTCATATGTCCCATTGGATCTGGAGCACGGTTTAGCTAAGCAAAGAGCTGAGCTCATCAGGAAAGTCAATAATTAATCTCCAAACTGAGTGACTATCCATGTCTACTGAGAGGGGAATGATGCCTCTTCTGCATAGTCATTATCTTAAGAAGATAGATAACACATTTGAATAGCACTTAAAGTCGCCAACCACACCTAGGACAAGCAGCTGCCCACCAGTTCAAGCTATTACATTTATGAAACAACTTCACAGTTCGCTTTTACTTTCAATGAGCTTCAACCCCTTGAAAGCATTACCATTATTCAAAACTATAAGGCTGATTCCTAAATAAAGATCTACAACTTTCTGAAATTCAGTCGAAGGAGTACGCCTGAAAACCTGCAACATTTGTAGGTTTCCATGTGTCTCCTGAAAAATTGTTGCATATTACATTTTGCATGAGAAAATATACATGCCTATTGTTTAACATAGTATATATGCCTGTGTCTAGGGATGTCATGATTGTCAACAGTTTATGGGAGTAAGAAATGTCTGCTACAGAGTAGTACAAAGTGATAAGAATGTCTGTGTGGGGGGGTGGCTTACCACAGAGAGCAATGGCTACTTGATAGAGCGGTTCCATTAGACCACCCGACTTTCCCCCATAAATCCGGACAAATCTCCAAAAATGAAGGCAGGAGCAAGGTCCCCACGACTGCCTTGATGCCTAGGGGCAAAATCAGCCCTGCAGAACAGCGACGGACCTGCAACGGTGGCAGAACAGCAAGAGGCCTACTGGAGACTGATGTCCCAGGGCTCGAGTGTTAGAGCGTGCAGCGTAGGAAGCAGCGGAAGGATCTGGCGGTGGGCCTTTCCCTTTGCGCTGCACGTCCCGGGGGCGATCTGAACAACAGGTTGAGCCACACACTATCCAGAGGACTGGGGTAACGAGGAGCCGCAAAGGGCTTGCGGTACTCCAAATGCAGCAGACTGGGTCCTGAGATATGCGAGCAGTGATGAAAGAATAGGGAGCTCATCAACAGCAGAGCTAAGCCCATGCGGAAGCGGCAATTAACAGGGGGAGAGGCCAAGATCTACGAGCCCAGGAATAATAACAAGGTGAGCTACGGTACACCAGGGACGAGGCGCGACGTGAGAAGAGATGTGGGCAGTGACCGAAAGTTAAAGAACAGCCATCTTGGTGAGGGGTGCGCAACACAGCAATAAGACGGCACGTGAGCTGTTATCGGGACCCCGAGGTAGGACCGAAGAACTGGGGGCCTCACAAATAGAAAACCCAGACCCATATGGGAGTGACGGTAAACTGAGGGCAAGACCAGGATCAATGCTCCCAGAGTAAACAATAGGGCAAATGAAATAACGCCATATGTGTAGAGGCGCGAAGCGAGATATCGGCTGTTGCTGAAAGTGAAAGCCATGTTGGAAATACAAAGGTCAGATTGGAGCAGCTCGCCTTCAGTAGATGGTGTTGTGCATGTGGGGGAGGACCCATACATCATATGAACTCTCAAATGCAGTGCTCTCTTGGGGGTCCCCTCACATTGATACCCCAGGCTGGGATTAAGATACAGGAGTTCCTGCCCCAGAAGTGTTGAAGGTACACTAATAAATTGGTCTCACCCACCGTGACAACCACACATGCAAGCACAACTGCGAATATGACAGGGGGCAGAGGTACACGTGCTCCCTACCAGACATAGCTGGATAAATATGCGTTGCCCAAGGACCAAATGACCAGCGCAGAAGGTGCAGAAGAAAATGGGTTATGAACAGCACTGTCCCAGATAGTGACACCTGAACCTACGCTACTGGATATTATGGCCATGATACAAGGGATTAAAATGGATTTGGCGGGGGAAATTGATGTTGCTACCATGGAAGTATCGCTGCTTAGAGCGGACCTCTGCAACATGAAGGATGGAGTAACAGAGGTAGAAGGAACGACGACAGAGCTGATCGCATACACAAAGACCCTACAGAAGCAAGTCAGAGATCTGACACAAACGGTGAGAGAGCTGGAAGACAAGTTGGAAGATCAAGAAGGGCGCTCCCGCCGAAATAAAGTCTGCATAATTGGGATGCCGGAGAGGGCAGAAGGACAGGCAGTGAATCTATTTTTGGACGACCTTATAACTAAATCACTGCAGCCTAGAGGGCTAACAAAATTCTTCTCAGTGGAGCGGGCCAACAGTGTCTTGGGAATGCGACTGAAGCCAGGCGCCCTGCCACGGCCCAAAATAGCCAGACTGTTTAATTATCAAGACCGAGATGTAATCCTTCAAACAGCCATAAATGCCCCATCATTGAAGTACGAAAACGCCTGTATCTCCTTTTATCCTGACTTCACACAGAAAGTGCAGCAAAAGCGGCCGAACTTTTTGTACATAAAAAAGAACTTGCGGGCGCAAGGCATTAAATACTGTATGCTTTTTCTGGCAACCTTTAGGGTAGTAGCAGAGGGCAGAATTTGGAGATTCACAATCCCTGATGAAGCACAGGACTGTCTGGATGGCTGGAGAATGGTCCCAAAGTCAAGACATGGAAGGAAAAGCGCACCGGCAGCAGATACACAGGCAAGGGACTCAAGCAGGGTTGTTGACTGAACATCGAGAGGAAACACAGCACACTTCACCGATGTGGGAGTGACAACTTTTGGGAGAGATTCTATAGGGAATAAGATCCTGGAACTGCCCATCGATAAACTTGGACTTGGGGGCAGGAACCACGACAATTTGTGGGCTTTTGAACATGGACCCTATATACAGATAAGATTGATGTCTTTTACTAAAAGGAGAATTGTAGAAATAGGTGGTTTAATCTGCTTTAGCGCGAATTGACATAGCACCGCTGGGTTGTATTTCGAGGCGGGAGTCGGGGGTGGGGATGACGGACTCTCAGGACCTGAGCCGACCCAAGTTGAAGTGGTTATCAAAGGGCGACAGGCACTCTGCAAATTGGGGGGGTTGGAGGTTTCTAACCCGCAGGGCAGCATGGTGGTGGGGGGGAGAGTTTACAATGTTCAAGTGGCCACCAGAGAGATTGCACAGTTTTTCTGTTTTTCAAATAGATTACCTGGCAGGAATTGGGAAAGGGTTGTGTTACACCAAAGAGACATTAAGGGAGAGACAGACTCCCCCGCATACATATGGCAGGGCGAATAGGCCCTGAGTAAAAAATTGTACGCTAATGGCAGACAAAAGTCATGACACGGATAGGCCACGGGCTTCCTCCCAAGTGAATACAAGAATTCTGGTACTAACTTGGAATGTTAATGGCCTAGGGCATAAAATAAAACACAGCGTGGTTTTGCAATATCTCCACAGGCACAACCCTGACATAGTGCTAATTCAGGAAACACATCATAGGGCAATACATGTAAGGCACTTGACGGATTTGGATACAAACTAGTGACACATGCAGGATTTACCTCGGGGTCGAGAGGGGTTGGGATCCTGATTCGGACAGCTCTTCCTTTCTTGGTGGGGAGAACTTGGTGTGATCAGCTGGGTAGATATGTGGTTGTAGCAGGAAGATGGGAAGGTAAGGTCCTCAATATTTGTTCAGTGTATGTACCACAAAGGTTACACTGAAAGACCTGGGCACACTACTGGTAGACCTCCCGAAAGGAGTGTTAATTATGGGAGACATGAATGCAACGCTAGACCCAGAGATGGACAGAATAACGACCTCTGATAGAGAAAGGGTGCCTAACCCATTGCGAGATTTCGCCGGGGTGATGGGGTTAGTGGACCTATGGAGACTACACAATCCAGAGGACCTGCAATACACGTTTCAATCAGCCTCACATGAGGGTACTCAGTTTGGATTACCTGATGACACAAGAAATGTATGCACACTGGTTCGCTGGGACAGAACAAATGGCGAGGGGATCACTCCTCAGTAGAAACACTGTTGAAAGAGCCCACCAGAAACTATACCCTGCCCCCTAGCCTAGACCATTGAAGGCTAAGGTACTACCAAAGATATTGGCAAATAGGCTAAGTACGGTCATCACCTCGGCGGTACACCCAGATCTATCCGGGTTCTTGCCTAATAGGAGCACTAGGCTCAATCTGCGGGGACTATATGGAATGATGCACACTACCAAGATTAACTCGAATGAGGACGCTGTACTACTGTCATTAGATGCATGCATGGCATTTGATAATATTGAATGGCCGTATTTACAGGCACTGGTGGAAAGGTTTGGAATTGGACCCGGGTTTCGCGCATAGGTACAACTCCTCTACGCGAATGAGCTAGCGAGGGTAAAGGTAAATACAGCTCCATAAAGGCACGAGACAGGGATGCCCGCTTTCACCCATGCTATTTGCATTGGTGCTGGAGCCCTTGGAATAGACCCAATAATCCAGGGAATAAGTGGGGGTGGTCACTGGGTGGAGAAGATATCCCTATATGCCGACGATATATTGCTATATGTCACCCACCCCAGGTCATCAATAAACCAAATCATTCACTCATTCCACTTGTTGGGAACCTATTCGGGATATAAGATCAACAGGAGCAAATCCCTGTTATATGTGTTGACTAGGGCGACCCCGAACCTGCCAAGTAGCACAAGCTCCCTAGCAATTCAAGATACATTTAAGTACCTAGGCATAACAATATCAAAAGGGTATAACCAATTAATTGAAAATAACCTACTCCCCCAATTGGATAGGCTGCGCAGGGATGTTCAGCATTGGAGGAAGCTTCCATTACATTGATGGGGCGTGCAGCCAAATTTAAGATGATGGCACTGCCCAGACTCTTATATACGCTTCAAAACACCCCATGCAAAATACCTCTTAGCTTCTTTAAACAGATCAACGCGGAACTAAGGCTGTTACTCTGAGATGGATGACAGGCCAGAACTGCCTTACAAAAGTTGTAACTCAGTGGTAACGAGGGAGGGCTGGCAATTCCTGATATCAAAAAGTATTACTGGGCAGCACAACTCATGATCATTAACGAGTGGGTGTTTGCGGGGAGGGGGTAACCAGCATACGAAACTGACCATTATCATATGGGAGAGGGAGGATACCTCTCTGTGCTGTGCCACTGGCGAACGAGCGCCGAATTGTCCACACACACACACAGACGGCAATACATGTATGGAGGGAAGCCACTACATTTTTAGATTGGAAAGATAAATTGACCAGGAGAACGCCGCTCTGGCACTCCGATCACCTATGGGAAGTGGGCCACCTAAAGGGCTTCCGACAATGGCAAACAATTGGAATTGAATACTTAGGCGACATATGGCGAGAGCAAGCACTTTTTCACGGAACTGAAAGTGGAATAACAAATGTCCTATAAAGAGTTCCTTCGATACCTGCAGCTCAAATATGCCCTGAAGAGACATATCCCCGAGGGGGAGCAATTACCAAAATATGCTCCACTGGAAGACAGACTGCTTATAGACCCTTATGTTAAAGAAAGCTGTCTCATTGGTGTATAAAATAATAATGAATAACTCTCCTGATCCCTTAGTAACACTTAGAGAAGCATGGACAAAGGACCTAGGGATGCTAAACGATGACGATTGGACGCAGGAGATACAGAGTCCGAGGAAGGTCGCAATTAGGGCACGATTCCGACTAATACAGTTATGCATACTCCATAGGTAGTATGCCTCCAGAGTATTCTTACACCAGATAGGATGCAGCGACACTGACCAATGTACACAAGCCTGTGGGGAAATAGGCACCTTTTTCCACATACAATGGGCTTGTCCACAGATACAATTATTCTGGAAAGGAGCACTACAGATCATGTCAGAAGTATTGGGCGAAGAGAAATGGAAAAAACATCACAAGATATGGCTCACAACAGCGGGCATTGTGGCCAAACATACTATAGCAAGGGAGTGGGTGCAAACCAACCGCCAAGTATTGAGAAATGGAAAGATGATCTAGATTGGTGCTGCAGTGCCGAAAAGGTGGTGTTCCAGGGGAGGGGTTGCTCAAAGAAATGGGACAAAATATTGGGAAAATGGATGCAATATAGAGGACTCTGAGTTAGCCGGGGTGAAATAAGTCAGTTGAATAATGGGGGGACCTACACTGTATCTCATTGTATTGTGCCAAGATAGGTATTTACGTTATGATTATTGTTAGACCTGGCATCATTGGCATGAGTCTCTCCTCCATTTTTTTCTGTTTGCCTCCTCTGTTTACGATGTTTTTGCTGGATTATTGCTTTGGGCACTGTGCCACTGCTGATCAGTGCCACAGTGCAAGTGCTCCCTATGTTAAATTGTTACATTGATTGGTGTTACCATGATTGGCTTGGTTGACTTACTGTTCAGACCCTAGTCTAGTGCACTGCGTGTGCCAAGGGCATGTAAGTTAACTGCTGCTGGTGGGCTTGCAGCACTGGTTGTGCCACCCACAGAAGCAGCTTGTAAAATGTGTCTCAGGCCTGCCACTGCAGCGCCTGCGTGCAGTCCCTGACTGCCATGTCGACTTGGCAAGGACACCTACTTGCCTGTCTCTAAACCTTCACTTTGCCACATTTCAGACACCTCTATGGTAGGCCCTAGGGCAGGGTGCATTGTTGGTAAAAGGTAGGTCATGCCCTGATGTGTGTGGCATGACCTAATAGTGAATTACAGCCATTTTCGTTTTTCACTATTGAAGGGCTACCTGCCTCCAATAGGCCAGACTGGGCAGACTGATTATTAACTCCATTATAATCTATCTGACTCAGGGAGCATGGTAGCAGGTCGAGTTTAGTATACCTGAACTCAGAATTTAATAACACACCCTTTAGGATGGATGGTTTTTAAATTCTATGTTTGAAAATAGCCCTTTTAGAAAGTGGCTATTTTCTTGTGCAACTATCCACCGGTCTCTGCTGGTTTGGTGTGTGTGTCAGGGGCTGGGTGGCTCCAGATGTCTGAATGAGTTAGTGTGGGGTGAATGAGGCATTTACACATAGAGTGAGGGAAGAGTAGCCTGCCCTGCCTGACACAATACTGGCTCCACCTCCTGCTCGGCAACTGATAGCCCTGCTCCTGCCAGTGACAATACTGGCTCCGCCTCCTGCTGGGCGGCTGAGGACTCTGCCCTGCTCAGTGAATAGGCCAGGTGCCTCTGCCTGGCAAAACCCACAACGAACCTGAGATGGGGGGAATTTCCCTGCTTGGACAAAGGGATCAAAGGAGAAAAGGGGTATAAGAGAAGGACCCCTGAACCAAGAACTCAGATCACTTCTGACAAGGAAACCTGTACCAAGGACAAGAAGCCTGCTGATCTAAGGACCTGCCTCCCCTTTCTGCCAGAGTGCTGTTTTGCTGTGGAGGAACCTGAAAGCTGCTTCTTTATTTTTGCCAAGGAACAAGGAGAGAGGAACTTGGTGTGTACTCTCTGAACACTTGCTAGGAAATCTCCAAGGACTGGAAGAGTGCCAGTCTCCTGTTGAAGTCACAGGGCCAAAGGACTTCACCATCTACTGAATTGCTGGAAAGTGTTGTTTCCAGTACACAAGGGAAAATCTGCAGTCTCGACGCCGCCGACGCCGCCGAATCCAGCTCGACATCGTGAGTAACGGCTCCAGTGTCCCGAGCCTTCGACGCCGGCCGCCGGGCCCGTTCGATGCCAGCAGCAATGCCAGTGAGCAGTGGGTATCGGCCCCGGCTCCAAGTGACCCCGTCTCGACGCCGGTATCGACGCCAGTGAGGAGTGAGTATCGGCTCCACCTCCAAGCGACCCCGTCCCGACGCCGCTGCTGATCGCATCGACTCGACGCCCTTCTCGACGCCGTGAGCGCTGCTCCGGCCCGACATCCCTCGACGCCGCGGCAGATCGACCCGACTCCGAGGCACGATCGACGCCGACCTCGGCGCCGACATCTCGACGCCGTGGATCATCGTTTTCTTCAGTTCTCAAGGTACTGTACTTGTGGGGTCTGTTGCAACTCCAGGCTCGACGTAGCGCTCCTCGCGGTCGACGCCGAACCTTGGGAATTCTGTAGACTCGACGTCGTGTGACTCCTGTGGGGGTCACATTGTTGCCAAAGAACTGTGTTTCAGAAGAATACTTAATTTTGTTGCTAAAGAACTATTTGCCAAGAAGAAACCTTACCTGAACTATTATTTTTCCTTCCAAAGAGTATTTATTAAGACTGTGGTATATTTTTGTCGTTATTTGGTCTTGTGCTAAGCCTTATATAAAAATACTATTTTTATAATAACTTCTGTGTCGTGTCCATCTGTAGTGTATTCACTTTATTACTGTATGTGGTCATAAATGCTTAACACACTGCCTCTGAGATCAGCCTGTCTGCTCTGCCAAGCTACCAAGGGGGTAGCAGGGGTTATCTGAGTGTGTAATCCCCTTTCCCTGACTAGAGTTGGTTGGTCCCTATTTGTCAGAAGTGTATACCTCTGCCAACTAGAGACCGCCGGTTCTAACAATTATTATTGTACATAACAAGAGACGTGGCTGCAGAGACAATAACAATGTAAATCATGGAAATCTATTTTATTGATGTACTGCCAGGTGCTGGTTACTTCATTAATAAATGAGTTACAAAATAAAAGAATGTCTGTGTGAGAGATTATGTGATTTTGGCCTGAGTGATCAATGGGTCAAGCACTATTGAAGCGGGAGGTAAACTGGCACTCATACAAATTGCAGAAGAGTCATCTACAAGGGCAGCATTGTTATTAGCAAGATGAAATAACCGCACAGGGTGGGTTGAGAAAAACATTACTCGATTAAGCTTGCAAGATTGATGGTTTACTTGACATTTGTTAAGGTCAAATTGAACTATCATTTATCTTAAAGAAACAGCCCACACAGTATTACACAAAGTTTAAATACCCATAATGTAAAATGTTCAGTTCCATCCGAAGAGCTCCTTCTCTCTAAAAGGAATACACATATTTCATCATCAATAGGCTGCTTACACTTTGTTGAGGTTCAAACTAATTTCCATATTGGATTAGCTTTTGATTTGCATCAATAAAAATACAATCAAAATGCCATTTTCTTTTATGTTGCACTCACCTCCTCCTCTAAGGAATTCCTTTTAGAGAGAAGGAGTTCTTCACATGACATTAAGCATTTTAAATTAGAGGGATTTGAACTTTGTTTGGGTAATACTGTATGGACTGATTCTTTAAGATGAATGATAGTACAATTTGACCATAACAAATTTCAAGAAAACCATCAATATATTATATCCAGTACACTACTCTTGCAGGCCTATTCAAGAAATGTTCTTCTCAACCCACTCTGTGCAATGATTTTATTTTGCTAATAACAATGCTGCCCCAAATAGACACCTCTTCTGCAATTTGTATGAGTGCCAGTTTACCCTCCTCTTCACTACTTCTTGACGCATTGTTCACTCAGACCAAAACCACATAATCTCTCACACAGACATTCCTATCTCTTTGTGCATTGGTTTAAGTCTCAATTACCAGAGTAGTATAGAGGAGTTACGGTATCTTTGGTAGAAATGCCATGTTAAAGTGTAAATTTTGACTCAAATGCTAATACTTTGTAAGATCGACCTGCGACTGCTTAGTTGTAAGTTTGTTAGCAGGAAGTCTGAATTTTAGTTCAATAGGTTGCTTGCATTTCTGAGTATTTGAACTCCTAATAATTGAATGCCCACCTAAACTTCCGGTTCTTAAAGCCTTTCTGGAAACTGCATGTATATGTGGATTGTCTATACTATGTCTTTAAGGAGTACTCCTTCATATATCTTCGCAGGAGAAGAGAAGCTGGTCAGGTATGGCAATTAATACACAAAGAATGTATTATATGCCAGACTATAAAACTATTAATTGACATAATATGAATGTCTTTCAGTCCCCACTAAGGTACATTTCATCTTTCACTTGGCAGGTGATAAAATCACCTTTTTTAGATTAACTATTTGAATAACCAACTGATAACTTGTTCTCCACAGGTATCAATATCCTCCTTAGAGAGTGTAATCTACACTGGAGAGATCTTGGGAGCCAGGCGTATAATGGTGTTCTTAGTTCTTAGCACATAGCAACAAAACACAAGTATGGGCAGCTCCTCGCCAATCCAAAGTCTTCATTCTAGACCTCATGGTTGGTACTGAAGAGAATATTAAAACTGAGATACTGAAACTGATACCCTTCATATACTATTTTCTCACTTTGTCTCCAAAACCCTGATGTCAAGTCAACCAAAGAGACCGAAACAATTAGCCAGGCACCTGAATAACATTGATCCTTTTATTGTAGCTAATTTTTACAAACCCTTTGGTAGATGCTATCCTACCAGATAAAGAACTCATGGCCTTTCACTCCAAAACATGACCTGCATCTGATAAAGTAGTGCATTCCACGCCTCTCAAAATTCTGAAAGATTAAAAGAGACTGAGTGGGACTGTCCGTAGACGGTTCTCGTCATACTTGAGCCTGCTTCTTTGACTATACATGGATATGGAATACTGGCACATCATCACTGACTTGACCATCACCAGGCAGCTAGAAAGTGGCAATGATCCCTTAGTGACAACTTTAAATCTGCAATTGGAGCCCAGTCTGGGGCCAGAAGGGGCCAAAATCTACAACTTAACTAAATTATGGAGTGAAGCAGGAAAATCATGGCAGGCAGATCGCTCTGTCAATAAGCCAACAAACTACGACATGATTAATCGGAAGCGAGAATGTGACAACCTCTTACTGAAATGAGACCAAATTAACCCAACTGTTCACATTAAACTGGCTACTTGATTGAGAACCATGTCCAAACTACAGTAGTTAGTAGGCCATCTTTGCATGGCCATCTGAACCTCAAAGGCAGTATTCGCATCACATAGTTTGATGAAAAGCGCCTTAACTTAAATTCTGCTCTCGCATCGGCCTTACACTCAGGAAAGAACTCTGAGGCTGATTATGATGGCAGTTGGATGAGCGTCTGACCGTCATCGTTGCAGGAAGGGGACCGCCCGACACTAAGTGCGAGTCCCTGTCCACCATATTACGATCCAACTGCCGTGGAGGCAGTAGGTAACATGCCTCTTAGCATTGAGGCTTGTGCTGCGGCCCGAAAAAGGGCTGCAGCACAAGCCTCACTGCTAAGAGGCATGTTTGTAAATATCCCTGTACGCTGTTACAGGCACCATGCTGTGCCTGCACACGATGCAGGGATATTTAAGGGGGCACAGGCCCCATATTGAGGGCCAGGGGGAAGGAGTCTCTTTCCTCCTGCCTTTTCATGGCAGGTGAACCGCCATGAAAGGCCAGGGAAAAGGGAAATTTTAATCCCTACGGTGGTGACTGAGCAGGCGCTGCCCCAATTGTAAGGATTACTCACCATCTGATGGTCCGACGGGCTCCTTGAGCCCATCGGAAGCACGATGGACGGTCCCTCCGCCAGATGCCTCTGCAACATATCACCACAGGGGCTGATGTCAGTGAGTCCGCCACCGACGAGCCTTCGGTGGCGGAATCACCAACATCGTAATCAGGCCCTCTGTATAGGATGAATAATGTTTTTTGTTCCTGAAGAAGGAATATAATCAATCAATCAATCAATCAATCAATCATTCAAAAACATTTATGGAGTACACAGCTGCCACTAGTATCAGGCATCCTAGGGCTAAAGCAGAAAACTGGAACTTGAAACATGAAGGAAATTAGTCCTTGCCGAAAGGCTGCGACCCAAACAACTTTTTATTCTCCAGGGGCCTCGGTGCAACAGTTCATTCCGCCTCTGGCTTTTAAACAATTTCGAAAGCATTTTGAAAGTAAAGCATGCTCTGATCTTAAAGTATGGCGTGAGAAATACTTCCTAAGTTTATTCCATAGATAATTAGGAGCCTTCTAATTAAAAGCCCGAAAGTTATCAGAAGGGCTTTAAACGTCATTTGTTTAGTAATAAGAAGCCAATGGAGCACTTTCAGCTGTGAATGAATGGGTTGAACTTTAGGTAAATCGAAAATAAGCCTTGCTGCTGCATTCTGCAATTTGAAGCTGCTTAAGCAGGTATGAAAGAGGGCCCAGATAGAGTGTGTTGGCATAATCAGGCCTAGCTCTAGGGCAGTACGACCAGTGCCGCAACACCGGGTGCTGACGTCAGGGGGAGCCCTGTTTGCAAGATTATTTTGGTTTTAAAAGCACCTGCTGCTGCTTCCTGGCCTCCAGCAATTTCCAGGCAACAATAAAATGCCAAGATAAGTCTAGTCATTAGCAGTGGCGGCCCGCACAGGTAACGCTGTGGGGCGGAGAGGCGGGGCAGGGGAGGGGTTGGATGGGTGGTAGTGGAGTGTGACATACGATGGGAAAGTGGAGAGTAAAGAAATAAAGAAATAAAAGCACTTACTTTACGCTCGCAGCATCACGTACTCGGTGATGCTGCAAGCGCAAGGTAAGTGCTTTTATTTATTAATTAACTCACTCTCCACTTTCCTGCCGTATGTCACACTCCACTACCCGCCCACCGCCCCACAACGTAACCTGTGCGAGCCGCCACATGAAGAACATGTTCCATGCAGTTCACAAAGTGCATATAATGTAAATAGGTCAGTGGGTTACTTCTAAGGGACAACCTTTTATTACTTGCAGTTTATAAATTAAAATCCTAATAGAGAACACTGAATTATTAATTATTAACTGTCATCAAAGAACTGCATTCACACTGCAAAGTATAGATTGAAGCATAGATTAATGTTGCAACAAAGTTAATTTGGGTATAAATCAATTCTTCTTATTAAAGAGAACCTCCAACTATGGTGCTCCATTTTTAAATTCTGAGTTTGTGCTTCTCCAGACAAAACACTCTTAAACTATACGGCCTACCAGTATGGAAGACATGTCACTCCTACACCTTGTAGTCCTCTGGCTTATGCAACATTTCCTATACGCTGATTTACACATGTGTAATTGATTGTCTCTGTGTAATATGTATGTGATGCAAAGTACTCCGACACACTACACTGGAATGAGTGCAACTATATAACTATTTAAATGCATCTGAAGAGAGAGTGGTTATGGAGTCTTGAGAGGCACTGTTAAAAGGTGTTGGTGAGGGAATGCATAGTGGAGGTGGCCACCTCCACCATGGATGGGGGGGTGCCAACAAACATTGTCGATCCGGGCGCCGCCAGCGCTAAAGGCGGCCATGGGAATAATCTAATCTTGATGTAATGGCCGCACGCTCAATAGTTTTCTATAACTTTAAGGGGACATGTTCCAGTGTCTTCTTTAGTGCCCTTAAGATAGCAAAGTACATAAGTAGATGATTAAATTAAAAAACTGAGCATGCATGTTAAAGCCTGACCAAAATGTATGGTGCCAATTCAAGGAAACAACACACAATTGTGTTGGAACTTGATTAGGTAGTGGCTGTGAAGATGCCCCGGGAAATCACGCCTTCGGCATCAGGGCACAGGCCAGGGTTGACCATTTACCAACGTATATAATCCAACATGGTGTTGGAAAGGGGGCCCGGAGTTCGGATGTTGCCGAAGATCTTGCAACGACTGATGCTTTAATGTCACTTGTAGTCACTTCTAACATCACAAGTTTGAATTTGTGGAAAAGGGAGTACGTATATATTGCCATTGTAAGCATAATTGTTTGAAAGTGCCTGGCCCTGATAAAATTCCCTCTGACACCTACCACAACAATCTAATCATCTGGGTCCCTATCCTAACTGCAGTCTACAATGCAAGCTGGGAATATGGGGAAGTCCCAGCTTCTCTGGAGTGTCGTAGCCATTGATCCTCTACATAAAAAAGGTCCTCGGAAGGTCCCAAGCAATTATTGCCCAATCTCTCTAGTTGATAGAGTGGTAAAAATCTAAGCCAAATTACAAATAACTCAATTAGAGACTTGGGTCGAGGACCAAAATATTATTTGGTCTGCATTTCAAGCCTGCTTTTGCAAATTGCAAGGTACAATTGACCAAGCAGCCAGGTTGTACTCCATCTGTTTGAATACACCTTTATAAAACATTCAGATCATTTCTTAACATTTATTGACCTTAGAACAGCCTTTGATTCTGTAGACAGGCCAGCCTTTTGGCACACACTGGAGGAACAGGGTGTCAACATCAAGCTTTTGTGTTAGAATTGGGAAGGTATGCACTTGCGACAAGCAGGGACTCTCAATTCTAAGTCAGAGTAAGGGGATCACCCTTTCAAATAACCCCTGCTCACCCTTTAGGTAGTGTGGCGCAAGCAGTCAAGACTATTCTCAGGGCGTCATAGGTTAAGCATTTGTGAACACATACAGTAATGCAATGACACACCACAAATGGACACCAGTCAGGGTTATATCAAAAATAGTTCTCTTTATATAAGGCTTAGCACAAGACCAGAATAATGATTAGAAATGACAACAGTATTATTTTAAAGTTCAATGTTCTTGTAAAAAAGGCTTAAAATGCAAAAATAGGCTTCTTTTAGTCAATTCTGCTTCTTTTCAGGCTTTGTACGGTTCGTACCTGGGTGTGCGACTCGTCCGCATTAAAAACAAGAAAAGTACGAGTCAAACAATCGGTGCGGACTCCGGGGTCCGTAACATGCACGCTGCGGTGCGAACAGAACAAAGTACCTTAAGTTCATGGGGTCCGCGACGGACAGTGCGGGACAAGTTGATGGGTCCGGGTCGTAGTTCGGCAGCGTATTCAGATGCTGGTCGGGTCGCGGCGTCGGGACACGGCGTTGGTATGGGACCTTTAGGGATACATGTGGATGGCCCGGATCAGCTTGCAGAGTCCGTGGCGTTCGGCGTTCGAGCAGTACCTTCGGTGCGGATAGGCGGCGACACTTCTCGGCGCCAATCAGCGCACGGGGAGGATCAGCGTGATGCGGCGTCTCGGCTCCGAGTACTGCATGGTGCAGTACGTTAGCAGCGTACGGACCGTACCTGCGGGACAGCGAAGCTTGTTTTCAGCGTACAGGGTTCGGCAGCCAGGGCTGTACGACTCGAATCGGCGGGGAAGGTTAGGTGCGGTGCGGCCGGGAGGGATACGGTGCGCACTAACGCTTTTGGATCAGCGTAGACGCATGGTGCCGGGCGGCAAAGACACGGCTTCGCGGCGGATGCGGTACGAGTCGTACTGGGGCCAAATCCAGCGGGAAACAAGCAAGAATTGTTCAGGCAACTCAGTTTTGGAAGACAGATGAGTCCAATGGTCCTGGGACTCAGTTCAGGGGGCAAGCTCTTCTTCCAAGCCCTTGGAGATTGTTGAAAAACAAAGTGCAAAGTCTCTCTTAGTCTTTTACTCTCTTTTCTCAGCAAGGCACCAACTGCAGGCCAATCCCCCAGGTCAGGGAAAGTTACTCCTCCTTCAGCTTCTTCCAGGTCCTTCTAGTCAGGCAGAGTTTCTTCGTAGTTCAATCAGGATCTGATTTCTTAGGAGCAGGGTTCCTACATTTATACCAAGTTTCTTTTGTCTTTACAGGCCAGGGGGGCCTTTGCATAATCCCAGTCCAGTTCTTTTCAGTGAGGAGTACTTTGTTGTTGGGACTCTGGCTTCTTCTTTCAGCAGGCAGGGCAGAGACATCAGATGCTCCCCAAGGGGTGGAGCCAGTATTGTGGTGGCAGAGCACTGCCCTATTCAGAGTCAAGGTGCACTCCTCCCACCCATCCTGGTGTAATCTCTCTATTCACCACCTGGCAGCCCCAGCCTGTCTCCTGGAACTTCCCAGCCCTGTCACTCAAGCTACACACAAAGAAGATAGCCCTCCCCTCCAGAGGCGGACTGAGATGGGTAGGCACGCAAAGGCTAACTTTCTAAAAGTAGCATTTGCAAACCCAGGATATTAAAATAACCTTTACTAAAAGATGTATTTTATTATTCTGAGTTCAGGCATACTAAACATGAATTTCTACCATGCTTCCTGAGCCTGCTAGGATTATAGAGTGTTATAATCTAGCAGCCCATTCTGGCCTATGGAGAGCAGGTAGCCTTACAATAGTGAAAAACGAAAATGGCTGTAATTCACTATTAGGACATGTCCTACCTTATCCTTACAATGCCCCCTGCCCTAGGGCCTACCATAGGGGTGACTAATATGAAGGTAAGGGAAGGTTTAGGGACTGGCAAGTGGGGACACTTGCCCAGTCAGCATGACAGTACCAGACTGCATGCAGGTTCTGCAATGGCAGACCTTAGATACATTTTACCAGGCTGCTTCTGTGGGTGGCACAACCAGGGCTGCAAGCACACTAGCAGCATTTGGATATACAAGCCCTTGGCACCCCTGGTGCACTCTACTAGGGACTGATAGTAAACCAAATAAGCCAAACATGGAAGTCAATTCACATAATACATTTTACCATAGGGAGAACATATGCACTTTAGCACTGATCAGCAGTGGTAAGGTGCCCAGAGTCATAAATCAGCCAACAACAGGTCAGGAAAAATACAGGAGGAAGGTAAAAAGTTTAGGGATGACCCTGCAAAAAGGGCCAAGTCCAACACAACCCCCTTCCAGCCAAAACGCAGGGTAGACCAATCACCACCGTGATGGTCTACCCTGCTTGGGGCGATAGAACAAGGACCTGGCCCGCAACTGCAGGGGCAGACTCCAGTTCTACGCCAATCTGAACCTATGGGATTCCCTCTGTCCATACTCTCAGGGCCCACCAAGCCAATCCCTGGGGAACCCTTCTCCTCGCCTGTGGACACCACCTGTGCAGCACCTAACCTTAACTGGCCCACAGGTGTGTCCCAACAGACAGACAGCAAAATGCTACAGCGGCCACTGACAGTAGTCAGGGATGAGACCCAGGCCGTATGCCTCTCAGGGCTCTCAAACCTCTGTGGCGCCAGGGAGCGGGGGGCAGTAGCCCCAGGTGCTTGGCACCCTTTGTCCATTCTCCCCCTTGTCAGGTCAGGTATGACATCCTGGCACTGACCCACCAGCCCCAGGACTGTACCCGGCGGCTGGACATAAGACTGGGGTGGCCTCTCCCACACCTGGTCCTCCCTCTTGGGGCTTTGTACCCTCCCACCTGGAGTGGTACCCCCTTCCAGAATTGCCAGGGCACCTGGGGCAGGTGTCCTGCGCAATTTGCCCACCAGTTCAGGGGTTCTATCCTGCAACTGGGCATCCAAATCAGGGGGGACACCCTGAACCTGGCCCTCCAACCTAGGGTCTAAACCCTTCAGTTGAGCCGGGGTCAGAGGCGAGGACTCCCTCCCTCTGCACCCCCTTCCAGAGTACTGCCCACTCCCAACTGGCGTGGTACCCCTAGAAGCAACATGGGTCAGGACACTGCTTACAGTGGTCCCACCCTCCAGGTCAGACAACACCTGAACCTGGCTTCCCAACCCTGGGTCCAACCCATACGGTTGAACGCTCGCCTGGCGCACCAGGACTTCCCGGGGAGCACGCATGCCCCCCCTGAGGGTGACACATAACTCATGTGTCGTGTGACAGTCTGCCTGGCGCTGATCTCCCGACCCCTGTCCATCTGACAGTGCCTGAAGATCCCCCAGGACAGAAGTGGTGTCACCATGGTCATTCACTGGTGACGCAGCCCTTCTGGCTGGCCCCTGACCCACTGGTTCTTCCACTGGGGACTCTTTCCCCCTCTCACCCCTCACCCTGGACTTCTGCACCCTCCCAACTGGAGCGGTACTGCCAGACACCAGAACTGATGGAGGTCCGATTACAGATACTCCCAGCTCACCAGACACTAGGAGATCCCCCTCAACGGGCGGCCCATCAGGACAGCCTAGGCTCCCCGCCTGGTGTTCCCTTAAAGAACCATCCAAGCTCGGAGACTGGGTTTCGGGCACCTGGGGGCACGCAGCCCCACACTCACTCCTTCTTCACTGAGACCGGACGTGAGCCCCTACACCCCTACCATGGGACCTAGCTGGGCTACTCTGCACCACTTCTACCACTTTGGGTTGGAAGATACCTGAGCCACTCCCCACGGGGTCACTCCCCAATGCCTCTCCAGACCATCTGGAATCCACCAAAAGGTCTGCCTCCAATGTGAGGTCCCTGCGGTCAGAGAACTCACTCTCCAACAGGTGTTGGCATAGCTCTGGAAAACAGGGACTTAAAATATGCTCTCCCACAATTGGATCACACAGCTCCCTAGCAGGGTTAACCAAACTATCCTTCACCTGACCATCCAGTGCCTCGCACACATACTCCACACCACTCTCTTGAGACTGGCAAGACAGTATCTGACTGTCTCTGTCACACAACCCACACTCTTCTGGGCGGTCTTCACACTCACCTACCAGGACTTCAACTTTGGGGGAACCCCTCTCCCTGCACCCCTCATCTAGAGTCAGTAGAGTGTCCCTCCCACCACTAGGACCATGAACCCCTACGCCAGTTACCCTCTTCCCTTCAGGGTCAGGGATACTGCGCACTACTGGCGCTACCTCATGCCCTTGAACCTCCTGGTGTATGTTAACCCCCTCCTTCAAGTCAGGCGCCACATCTCAGGGTGTGCGTACTACTCTCTCAGCACTAGAAAATTCAATTCTGCTGCCACCAGAGGGAGAGTTGTCTAAACTCTTGGCCTCGAGATCCAACTCCCTCATTCTTACTTCATGCTCCATGGCCAGCCTTTGTCTTTCCATTTCCATTCGAAGTTTTGCCATCTCCACTTCATGTGCTCTTGCAGCCATCCTGTCGGCCATCTCGTCTGGCGACAGGCCTCTGCCAGGCTTAGAAGCACCTTCTGGGGGTATCACCTCCAGCACATTCTCTGGGAACTTGGATTCGTACCAGGCCCTCAGCGCCTTTGTATACTGCTCCTTGTTTTTCAATCCAGTTTGGTTAATTCTGTACTTGGAGAGGTATCCTTTCAAGACTTTATTTGTGCACTTCAGCAGTGTCCTCTCCTCCCAATCTATGTCATCAACCCCAGAGAATATAGAGGACGCCCCGCCTCCATTGACTGAGCTAGGCATGGTTTCTTAAAGTGGAGATTCTTCAGCAAAACAAAAATCAATACTGTGTGGCTGCGTTATCGGTCTGAACTCACTACGTGGCGTTCACTCAATCACTGTACATGAATCACAAATGCAAATTCAAATCCTCACCGCTGACCACCAATGTTAGAATTGGGAATCTCTAGTTGGCACAGGTATGCACTTGCGACAAGCAGGGACTCTCAATTCCAAGTCAGAGTAAGGGTATCACCCTTTCAAATAACCCCTGCTCACCCTTTAGGTAGTGTGGCGCCAGCAGTCAAGACTATTCTCAGGGTGTCATAGGTTAAGCATTTGTGAACACATACAGTAATGCAATGACACACCACAAATGGACACCAGTCAGGGTTATATCAAAAATAGTTCTCTTTATATAAGGCTTAGCACAAGACCAGAATAACGATTAGAAATGACCACAGTATTATTTTAAAGTTCAATGTTCTTGTAAAAAAGCTTAAAATGCAAAAATAGGCTTCTTTTAGTCAATTCTGCTTCTTTTCAGGCTTTGTACGGTTCGTACCTGGGTGTGCGACTCGTCCGCATTAAAAACAAGGAAAGTACGAGTCAAACAATCGGTGCGGACTCCGGGGTCCGTAACATGCACGCTGCGGTGCGAACAGAACAAAGTACCTTAAGTTCGTGGGGTCCGCGACGGACAGTGTGGGACAAGTTGATGGGTTCGGGTCGTAGTTCGGCAGCGTATTCAGATGCTGGTTGGGTCGCGGCGTCGGGACGCGGCGTTGGTACGGGACCTTCAGGGATACATGCGGATGGCCCGGATCAGCTTGCAGAGCCTGTGGCGTTCGGCGTTCGAGCCGTACCTTCGGTGCGGACAGGCGGCGACACTTCTCGGCACCGTACAGCGTACGGGGAGGATCAGCGTGATGCGGCATCACGGCTCCGAGTACGGCACGGTGCAGTACGTTAGCAGCGTACGGACCGTACCTGCGGGACAGCGAAGCTTGTTTTCAGCGTACAGGGTTCGGCAGCCAGGGCTGTACGACTCGAATCGGCGGGGAAGGTTAGGTGCGGTGCGGCCGGGAGGGATACGGCGCGTACTAACGCTTTTGGATCAGCGTAGACGCATGGTGCCGGGCGGCAAAGACACGGCTTCGCGGCGGATGGGGTACGAGTCGAACTGGGGCCAAATCAAGCGGGAAACAAGCAAGAATTGTCCAGGCAACTCAGTTTTGGAAGGCAGATGAGTCCAAAGGTCCTGGGACTCAGTTCAGGGGGCAAGCTCTTCTTCCAAGCCCCTGGAGATTGTTGAAAAACAAAGTGCAAAGTCTCTCTTAGTCTTTTCCTCTCTTTTCTCAGCAAGGCACCAACTGCAGGCCTATCCCCCAGGTCAGGGAAAGTTACTCCTCCTTCAGCTTCTTCCAGGTCCTTCTAGTCAGGCAGAGTTTCTTCGTAGTTCAATCAGGATCTGATTTCTTAGGAGCAGGGCTTTTGTCTTTACAGGCCAGGGGGGCCTTTGCATAATCCCAGTCCAGTTCTTTTCAGTGAGGAGTACTTTGTTGTTGGGACTCTGGCTTCTTCTTTCAGCAGGCAGGGCAGAGACATCAGACGCTCCCCAGGGGGTGGAGCCAGCATTGTGGTGGCAGAGCACTGCCCTATTCAGAGTCAAGGTGCACTCCTCCCACCCATCCTGGTGTAATCTCTCTATTCACCACCTGGCAGCCCCAGCCTGTCTCCTGGAACTTCCCAGCCCTGTCACTCAAGCTACACACAAAGAAGATAGCCCTCCCCTCCAGAGGCGGACTGAGATGGTTAGGCACGCAAAGGCTAACTTTCTAAAAGTAGCATTTGCAAACCCAGGATATTAAAATAACCTTTACTAAAAGATGTATTTTATTATTCTGAGTTCAGGCATACTAAACATGAATTTCTACCATGCTTCCTGAGCCTGCTAGGATTATAGAGTGTTATAATCTAGCAGCCCATTCTGGCCTATGGAGAGCAGGTAGCCTTACAATAGTGAAAAACGAAAATGGCTGTAATTCACTATTAGGACATGCCACACACCTCAGGGCATGTCCTACCTTATCCTTACAATGCCCCCTGCCCTAGGGCCTACCATAGGGATGACGAATATGAAGGTAAGGGAAGGTTTAGGGACTGGCAAGTGGGGACACTTGCCCAGTCAGCATGACAGTACCAGACTGCATGCAGGTTCTGCAATGGCAGACCTTAGATACATTTTACCAGGCTGCTTCTGTGGGTGGCACAACCAGGGCTGCAAGCACACTAGCAGCATTTGGATATACAAGCCCTTGGCACCCCTGGTGCACTCTACTAGGGACTGATAGTAAACCAAATAAGCCAAACATGGAAGTCAATTCACATAATACATTTTACCATAGGGAGAACATATGCACTTTAGCACTGATCAGCAGTGGTAAGGTGCCCAGAGTCATAAATCAGCCAACAACAGGTCAGGAAAAATACAGGAGGAAGGTAAAAAGTTTAGGGATGACCCTGCAAAAAGGGCCAAGTCCAACACAACCCCCTTCCAGCCAAAACGCAGGGTAGACCAATCACCACCGTGATGGTCTACCCTGCTTGGGGCGATAGAACAAGGACCTGGCCCGCAACTGCAGGGGCAGACTCCAGTTCTACGCCAATCTGAACCTATGGGATTCCCTCTGTCCATACTCTCAGGGCCCACCAAGCCAATCCCTGGGGAACCCTTCTCCTCGCCTGTGGACACCACCTGTGCAGCACCTAACCTTAACTGGCCCACAGGTGTGTCCCAACAGACAGACAGCAAAATGCTACAGCGGCCACTGACAGTAGTCAGGGATGAGACCCAGGCCGTATGCCTCTCAGGGCTCTCAAACCTCTGTGGCGCCAGGGAGCGGGGGGCAGTAGCCCCAGGTGCTTGGCACCCTTTGTCCATTCTCCCCCTTGTCAGGTCAGGTATGACATCCTGGCACTGACCCACCAGCCCCAGGACTGTACCCGGCGGCTGGACATAAGACTGGGGTGGCCTGTCCCACACCTGGTCCTCCCTCTTGGGGCTTTGTACCCTCCCACCTGGAGTGGTACCCCCTTCCAGAATTGCCAGGGCACCTGGGGCAGGTGTCCTGCGCAATTTGCCCACCAGTTCAGGGGTTCTATCCTGCAACTGGGCATCCAGGTCAGGGGGGACACCCTGAACCTGGCCCTCCAACCTAGGGTCTAAACCCTTCAGTTGAGCCAGGGTCAGAGGCGAGAACTCCCTCCCTCTGCACCCCCTTCCAGAGTACTGCCCACTCCCAACTGGCGTGGTACCCCTAGAAGCAACATGGGTCAGGACACTGCTTACAGTGGTCCCACCCTCCAGGTCAGACAACACCTGAACCTGGCTTCCCAACCCTGGGTCCAACCCATGCGGTTGAACGCTCGCCTGGCGCACCAGGACTTCCCGGGGAGCACGCATGCCCCCCCTGAGGGTGACACATAACTCATGTGTCGTGTGACAGTCTGCCTGGCGCTGATCTCCCGACCCCTGTCCATCTGACAGTGCCTGAAGATCCCCCAGGACAGAAGTGGTGTCACCATGGTCATTCACTGGTGACGCAGCCCTTCTGGCTGGCCCCTGACCCACTGGTTCTTCCACTGGGGACTCTTTCCCCCTCTCACCTCTCACCCTGGACTTCTGCACCCTCCCAACTGGAGCGGTACTGCCAGACACCAGAACTGATGGAGGTCCGATTACAGATACTCCCAGCTCACCAGACACTAGGAGATCCCCCTCAACGGGCGGCCCATCAGCACAGCCTAGGCTCCCCGCCTGGTGTTCCCTTAAAGAACCATCCAAGCTCGGAGACTGGGTTTCGGGCACCTGGGGGCACGCAGCCCCACACTCACTCCTTCTTCACTGAGACCGGACGTGAGCCCCTACACCCCTACCATGGGACCTAGCTGGGCTACTCTGCACCACTTCTACCACTCTGGGTTGGAAGATACCTGAGCCACTCCCCACGGGGTCACTCCCCAATGCCTCTCCAGACCCACTGGAATCCACCAAAAGGTCTGCCTCCAATGTGAGGTCCCTGCGGTCAGAGAACTCACTCTCCAACAGGTGTTGGCATAGCTCTGGAAAACAGGGACTTAAAATATGCTCTCCCACAATTGGATCACACAGCCCCCTAGCAGGGTTAACCAAACTATCCTTCACCTGACCATCCAGTGCCTCGCACACATACTCCACACCACTCTCTTGAGACTGGCAAGACAGTATCCGACTGTCTCTGTCACACAACCCACACTCTTCTGGGCGGTCTTCACACTCACCTACCAGGACTTCAACTTTGGGGGAACCCCTCTCCCTGCACCCCTCATCTAGAGTCAGTAGAGTGTCCCTCCCACCACTAGGACCATGAACCCCTACGCCAGTTACCCTCTTCCCTTCAGGGTCAGGGATACTGCGCACTACTGGCGCTACCTCATGCCCTTGAACCTCCTGGTGTATGTTAACCCCCTCCTTCAAGTCAGGCGCCACATCTCAGGGTGTGCGTACTACTCTCTCAGCACTAGAAAATTCAATTCTGCTGCCACCAGAGGGAGAGTTGTCTAAACTCTTGGCCTCGAGATCCAACTCCCTCATTCTTACTTCATGCTCCATAGCCAGCCTTTGTCTTTACATTTCCATTCGAAGTTTTGCCATCTCCACTTCATGTGCTCTTGCAGCCATCCTGTCGGCCATCTCCTCTGGCGACAGGCCTCTGCCAGGCTTAGAAGCACCTTCTGGGGGTATCACCTCCAGCACATTCTCTGGGAACTTGGATTCGTACCAGGCCCTCAGCGCCTTTGTATACTGCTCCTTGTTTTTCAATCCAGTTTGGTTAATTCTGTACTTGGAGAGGTATCCTTTCAAGACTTTATTTGTGCACTTCAGCAGTGCCCTCTCCTCCCAATCTATGTCATCAACCCCAGAGAATATAGAGGACGCCCCGCCTCCATTGACTGAGCTAGGCATGGTTTCTTAAAGTGGAGATTCTTCAGCAAAACAAAAATCAATACTGTGTGGCTGCGTTATCGGTCTGAACTCACTACGTGGCGTTCACTCAATCACTGTACATGAATCACAAATGCAAATTCAAATCCTCACCGCTGACCACCAATGTTAGAATTGGGAATCTCTAGTTGGCACAGGTATGCACTTGCGACAAGCAGGGACTCTCAATTCCAAGTCAGAGTAAGGGTATCACCCTTTCAAATAACCCCTGCTCACCCTTTAGGTAGTGTGGCGCAAGCAGTCAAGACTATTCTCAGGGCGTCATAGGTTAAGCATTTGTGAACACATACAGTAATGCAATGACACACCACAAATGGACACCAGTCAGGGTTATATCAAAAATAGTTCTCTTTATATAAGGCTTAGCACAAGACCAGAATAACGATTAGAAATGACCACAGTATTATTTTAAAGTTCAATGTTCTTGTAAAAAGGCTTAAAATGCAAAAATAGGCTTCTTTTAGTCAATTCTGCTTCTTTTCAGGCTTTGTACGGTTCGTACCTGGGTGTGCGACTCGTCCGCATTAAAAACAAGGAAAGTACGAGTCAAACAATCGGTGCGGACTCCGGGGTCCGTAACATGCACGCTGCGGTGCGAACAGAACAAAGTACCTTAAGTTCGTGGGGTCCGCGACGGACAGTGCGGGACAAGTTGATGGGTTCGGGTCGTAGTTCGGCAGCGTATTCAGATGCTGGTCGGGTCGCGGCGTCGGGACGCGGCGTTGGTACGGGACCTTCAGGGATACATGCGGATGGCCCGGATCAGCTTGCAGAGTCTGTGGCGTTCGGCGTTCGAGCCGTACCTTCGGTGCGGATAGGCGGCGACACTTCTCGGCACCGTACAGCGTACGGGGAGGATCAGCGTGATGCGGCATCTCGGCTCCGAGTACGGCACGGTGCAGTACGTTAGCAGCGTACGGACCGTACCTGCGGGACAGCGAAGCTTGTTTTCAGCGTACAGGGTTCGGCAGCCAGGGCTGTACGACTCGAATCGGCGGGGAAGGTTAGGTGCGGTGCGGACGGGAGGGATACGGCGCGTACTAACGCTTTTGGATCAGCGTAGACGCACGGTGCCGGGTGGCAAAGACACGGCTTCGCGGCGGATGGGGTACGAGTCGTTCTGGGGCCAAATCCAGCGGGAAACAAGCAAGAATTGTCCAGGCAACTCAGTTTTGGAAGGCAGATGAGTCCAAAGGTCCTGGGACTCAGTTCAGGGGGCAAGCTCTTCTTCCAAGCCCTTGGAGATTGTTGAAAAACAAAGTGCAAAGTCTCTCTTAGTCTTTTCCTCTCTTTTCTCAGCAAGGCGCCAACTGCAGGCCAATAGTTACTCCTCCTTCAGCTTCTTCCAGGTCCTTCTAGTCAGGCAGAGTTTCTTCGTAGTTCAATCAGGATCTGATTTCTTAGGAGCAGGGCTTTTGTCTTTACAGGCCAGGGGGGCCTTTGCATAATCCCAGTCCAGTTCTTTTCAGTGAGGAGTACTTTGTTGTTGGGACTCTGGCTTCTTCTTTCAGCAGGCAGGGCAGAGACATCAGACGCTCCCCAGGGGGTGGAGCCAGCATTGTGGTGGCAGAGCACTGCCCTATTCAGAGTCAAGGTGCACTCCTCCCACCCATCCTGGTGTAATCTCTCTATTCACCACCTGGCAGCCCCAGCCTGTCTCCTGGAACTTCCCAGCCCTGTCACTCAAGCTACACACAAAGAAGATAGCCCTCCCCTCCAGAGGCGGACTGAGATGGTTAGGCACGCAAAGGCTAACTTTCTAAAAGTAGCATTTGCAAACCCAGGATATTAAAATAACCTTTACTAAAAGATGTATTTTATTATTCTGAGTTCAGGCATACTAAACATGAATTTCTACCATGCTTCATGAGCCTGCTAGGATTATAGAGTGTTATAATCTAGCAGCCCATTCTGGCCTATGGAGAGCAGGTAGCCTTACAATAGTGAAAAACGAAAATGGCTGTAATTCACTATTAGGACATGCCAAACACCTCAGGGCATGCCCTACCTTATCCTTACAATGCCCCCTGCCCTAGGGCCTACCATAGGGGTGACTAATATGAAGGTAAGGGAAGGTTTAGGGACTGGCAAGTGGGGACACTTGCACAGTCAGCAAGACAGTACCAGACTGCATGCAGGTTCTGCAATGGCAGACCTTAGATACATTTTACCAGGCTGCTTCTGTGGGTGGCACAACCAGGGCTGCAAGCCCACTAGCAGCATTTGGATATACAAGCCCTTGGCACCCCTGGTGCACTCTACTAGGGACTGATAGTAAACCAAATAAGCCAAACATGGAAGTCAATTCACATAATACATTTTACCATAGGGAGAGCATATGCACTTTAGCACTGATCAGCAGTGGTAAGGTGCCCAGATTCATAAATCAGCCAACAACAGGTCAGGAAAAATACAGGAGGAAGGCAAAAAGTTTAGGGAGGACCCTGCAAAAAGGGCCAAGTCCAACATTTTGCATGCCAGAAGGCTGCTCACCAGAGTAATACAGCTGTGATGAGATTTGGCCCCCAGGCGGAGAGCACATGAAGCTTTGGCATAGAACTGAGTGTCAGGCATGGGTGTGTGCTCACAGCTATGTTATTTAATTTGTTCATCAATGATGTGGGCATTCAATTGCTAGCTTTAAACCTGGATGTCCAGATGATGGGGGGGGTGTAATAAAACACCAATCTTGCTGTTCGCCAACTATGCCGTTCTACTGGCCTGCACTCAGCTTTCCATGCAGAAACACCTTAAAGGTGTTGAATTGTATTGTTCCAAGAAGAAACTCAAAAAACATATTTCAAATACTAAATATATGCCGTTCAATTCTTGGTGCTGCTAAAACAATTACTTCAGAGTTTACAGCCGGCCGCTACAACAGGTCAGTTCCTACGATTACCGAGGGATAAGGTTCAACGCTAATGTAACCTTGGACAAATAGCGGAAAAAGAACAAAAGGAGCATGGTCCAACAGTCAAATGCTGTCATACGTTTCAGAAGTAGTATTGGGTGAAGAGACATGAAGCCAGTGCTACAAGCATATCAAACCAAAGTGCTTGCAGCAGGTTTACATAGTGCCGAGATTTGGGTGTCCAGCGACGCAGCAGACCTCCAGAAAATTGAACATCAGCTTCTACAATGTTTGTTACAACTTGGAGCTGAGACCCCAATGACAGCACTTACACATGAGTTGGGCTTGAACAACATTGAAGCAATTGCAGCTCTAAACAACTCTTGTTCTGGCACTGAATGTGGTACAAAACAAGGTTTATCAACCTACCTCAAACCAATCTGTGAACTTTGGGATAGCAGCTATTCTTACAAGTTACCATGGCTCAAACATATTGCAATTATCCTCACCAACATGGGCTGGTATGCATGTTTAACAAATCTGGAGACCATGAGTCCCTAAAACCTAGATAGGCTAAGAAGAACTATTGGTCGTGGATTTATGACCAGCACCAGGGAAAAATGTTGCTTATCCTACCTAACGAGAATGAAACCCGCATTTGGTTTTGAAACTATACTGATCATATATCATCACCGATAAAAAGAGCACTGTTTTGTAAAATTCAGGCTAGGATGCCTCCATGTTAAGTTTTTGACGAGGAACTGGCCGTTCTCCAGTGGTGATTTATACCTTAAAACAAGGATTTATTACTGTATGCAACATACTGTCTGGCTTATTTCTTTAAATTGATAGAGGAAATTAGTTCAAAAATAAAAATCGACTTCCACACTATGTTAGAATTGCACTTTTGAAATGTGTTTAAACTGCTGCAGTAATGTTTTCACATAGAAAATGACACGTAAAAAGAATGTGCTTACTGCATACATGTGAAAGAATCCTTATTAATGCCACATATAATATGTTAAAAACTCATATATTTAGAGGAAAAGCTGCTTATTAAAGTTTATGCAAAATTGTGCAGGCATTTGTAGGTCGAGTATTCGCGACCTCTTGTATATATCTTGGTATATACTTATATGTGTATGTACTTTGTGGGCTCTGGAGATCAGCCCTAGAAATTGTCTACTTTGCTTAGGGACTTTTTTTCTGTTCAACTGCCTCTATTTACTTGTCTTGATAGAAAACGACCAGTAGAGGTCAGTAAAATACCAGAATTGCTTTCGGCTTGTTCAATTGCCTCTATTTAACTGTCTTGATAGAAAACGACCAGTAGAGGTCAGTAAAATACCAGAATTGCTTTCTGCTGAGGGACTTTCTTTTTTTTATTTTTCTGGCAACTGCCTCTATTTAACTTTCTTGATAGAAAACGACCAGCATTCTCTTGATTCCAGTCCATAAAAATTGTCTTCCACGAGCACCCGTAGACAATAATATTTTTTTCAAATCTTCTATTTTCAGTGATATGACCACCAAAGGCCCTTATTTTATTTTTAAAACAGAGCTTTGGACTATACCATTTACCGCTGAAAGGCAATATTTCTCCTCTCCATGTGTTCCCATACCTGGCCTGTCACGTAGTTTGGTGGTTACTTTCCCTCCAATTTAAATAACAGTAGATGTTTCAGCACCCAGGCTAATGTGCTGCATAGCTGAATACATAGAAGGTCCCAAAGGTGAAACCGATTGCATTGCAAATGCTTGTTCGTATTTAAACTCATAGCACATCTCTTAGCTTAGGTAAGGAGGTTCTCATGAGAACTTTACCCCATGTAACAAAGTCCTGAAACAATGTTTATCACTATAGCAATGTGAATGTTTACCCTGGGAATCGGGAAAAGAGATATCTGAAGTTGACAACACTATTGGATGAGCGGTTTCCTTTGGCTAAAGGAGCTAATACCTAATAGTGTTTTGATGTATTATTGTGTGATTTTATAATAATGAGTGTTCCTAGTTAGAGCTAGGAGAGTTCCTGATGCGCGATCAAGAGACCCAGACCTATCTCCCCTGCCTTGAGACTCATCTGGAATGTTGATCTTTTGCTATGTTACCAACAGCTCCTGCTAAAGTGACTTGTTTCTTTTTATCTAATAACCTTTTCCGGTCAGTGCTACTGCAGAAATCATTCTATCATTGACGGTTGCTACTGCAGCTGTAGGGAACTCGGCTGAGTTTCCTGAATGACTCTTTGTTGGAAGTACTTCTTTTATTCTCGCTCTTGCTCTTTCCCAAAAAAGACTCTTCATGGGTTCTACTTAGAATAGGTTAGGTCTCCTAGTTAATTTAGTGATGTTTTCCTTCATGGAGTAGTGTGCATTGATTTATTCTGTCACTAATCAATCTTTTACTGATACTGCTGTAAACAGACAAATCTGAATAAAGATGACAAAGCAATATTAATCTTTTAAGATAATTAAAGGTGTTGAAACTTCACCAACTTCTCATCATTGACTGAAGATTTAAGATTCTAACTGTCGATGATATAGGCATAGTTTATGTTTTGTTCCAGCTCCAATTCACAAACAGTGGCTAAGGTTCATTGGCCTTTCAAGAACCATCAGGATTTCCCAAGAACAAAGCCTGTAAATTGGATGTTTAATCTCAAAACCATACTTGGCTAATCCTCAGTCTCCCGCACTGACACAATAAATTAAATTAATCTTGTCATACTGCACTTGTGTAAACACATTAAACTCCCCAACTCTCTCCAAACCTGCAGTGCTTCACCAAAGCAGTCCACAAGGCTTCATACTCTCTCACCTCACTCTCTTCAATCTGTTTGTGACACCACTAAACTCCTCCTTCATTCATTCAAAAATGGTATATGACTTTCACTCTAGCAACACTCTGCTCTTGCTTCAGACTTCATCTCCCAAACACATTCAGATCATTGCCCAAGCACAAATTGTCATAGAATCACGGATGATGAAACACCGACTGAAACTCTACCCACTTAAAAGAGTACTTTCTGATTTCATCACCGAACTGCACCTTCCTGGTCCAAATATGTCTTAACAAATGCTAATACATCATTGTGAAAGGCCCTAAATATCTAGGCTTCTTCCTGGAGCAGAATCTGAACTTCAAGCAGACTTCAATTCATCATCACAAAGGGCACAGAATCAGTTCTGGCACTCACAAGGTATGAAACTAGTCCGTTGGTTATAAGGAACTGATTCAAGCCCTCGCGTTGTTAAAGCTGGACAATCAAAATACTGATTCAATCCCTCGTGTTGTTAAAGCTGGACTATGAAAACACTGATTCAAACCCTCGCATTGTTAAAGCTGGACAATGAAAACACTGATTCAAGCTCTTGCGTTGTTAAAGCTGGACTATAAAAACTTACTTCAGAGTTCAGAAACGTCACCTCTCAAAGTTACATTACATACAGGAGATAAGTTTGCCCAGGCTCAGACAAGTGTGATCCTATATCTCTGATCCTAAGCACACTGCGCTAGCTCAACATTCAGATCAGGAGTGTTAACAGACCAACCTGCATTACCCATAAGTCTGCTGACAATAGCTCCTTGTTAGAAATGGGAGTCTCTAGTTGGCAAGGGCTTGCACCTTCGTACAAGTAGGGACCCTTCTTTCTAGTCAGGATAAGGGAGTTACACTCCTAAAATAACCCCTGCTCACCCCCTTGGTAGATTGGTACGAGCAGTCAGGCTTATCTCAGAGGCAGCGTGTAATACAGTGTAAGCACTACAAAAGGACACCACACTAGTTTAGAAAAATATCCAATATTTTTATATACTTAAGACAAGACCAAAAACGATATAAAT
Organism: Triturus cristatus; assembly: GCF_964204655.1. Classification (NCBI taxonomy): domain Eukaryota; kingdom Metazoa; phylum Chordata; class Amphibia; order Caudata; family Salamandridae; genus Triturus; species Triturus cristatus. The sequence goes on along the minus strand of NC_140584.1, from coordinate 626,639,547 downwards.
CCACAATACAGTATTTAGAATTCTTCAGTTATCAAAATAACCTTGAAATAAAGTTCCTCGTAGTTGATAGCTCCATCTGGGGCCATCACGGCGTCGTGAACAAACAAATCCAAACAGTTCTGGCTGACCGCGGCATCGCGGGCCAGCCACGGTGTCCGGGAGACCCTCAAAACAGTGCCTTTAGAAATGCAGGGTGTCGGCGACCTCTCATTGAGCTTCCGAAAGCACGGCGTCCGCAGGCATGTCGGTTCCGGAGGTTGGTGCAGGAGTCGTCAGGCCCTCGAAGTCACACGCGTTGCTGATCGAACTCATCGTGATTGAAGTCAGGAGCGCTGGTGTCGGCAGGCGTTGGTGCTACAGCACGAAGTGCAGCGGTGCGGCGTGCGATGCCCTCAGGTCACGGTGCGAGCAGAGGCTCGATGGCGGCGTCAGATGGCATTGTCGGTGAGACCAGGGTCACGCTGCGAAGTGACGCAGTGACACAGTGCTTGTCGCAGTGCTGGCAGGTCACGGTGCAAGCAGCGTCATAGTTGTTGCCGAAGTGCTATCGCTGCTGACGAACTGGAGTCGATGGCGCCAGCGTTGGTAGGCCAAGGCTGCGGTGTGGGATGAGGATGGTGCGTCGCGTAACTTACGAGCGGTGCCCTTGAACCACGGTGCAAACAGGGGCGTCGATGTCGGTGTTAAACTTTGTCATCAGGCATACCAAGGCGGTGTTGTGAAGCGAGGCGGTGTGAAGCGCGGTGCCCACAGGTCGCAGTGCGAGCAGCGGCTCGGTGACAGCATCAGATGGCGTCCTCGGTTTGACCATGGTTGCGGTGCGGTATTGCGGCGGTGCCCTCTATGGTGCCTTCAGAACACGGAGTCGACAGCAGCGTCGTAGACCGCATCGGGTTGCTTTTTCTTCTGTTGCAGCACAAAACACACAGTCCCCTATGCTGAGGGCAGAAGAACTTTAAGTCTTTGCTGTTCCTGAGACTTCTTAAACAGGGGGCAATCTCTTCCTCAAGCCCTTGGAGATACTCAAAGAAAGAAGTTGTAGAAAGTTCAGTCCAGTCCTTTCGCTGCCAAAGACAGAAGCAGCCACTGCAGGCCAGCACAGAAAAGCACTCAGCAAAGTGGTAGTTCCTCCTCACAGCTTCTCCAGCTCTTCTTCTTGGCAGTCTTCTTGGCCCAAAAGAGTTCTAAAGTTATGGGGTCTGGGCCCCAATATTTGTATCCCAAAATCCTTTGCCCGCTGAGGCAGAGAGTGTCTGTGCTTAGTCCAAACCAGTTCTGTCCTCTCTGGCCCAGCTTCCTGGCAGGGGGTGTAGACAGCATTGCCCAAGGCAGACAGGGCCTATTCAGGTGCAAGCGAAATCTCCTCCCACCACTCTAAATGCAGACTGGGCCTATTCAGGTGCTAGTGAAAACTCCTCCCACTACTCTGAATGCAGCCCAGGTCTAACCAGCCCAGCCCTGACCCATCTAGACTCACTGGAGTCACTGCTCCTACCCAGCCACTGTCACTCCAAAGCCAGTCAGTCCATACACATCCTAGCAGAGACACACAGGATGGCTAAGCAAGAAAATACCTACTTTCTAAAAGTGGTATTTTCAAACACAGAATGTAAAAAACACCTTTACTAAAAGATGCCTCTTTAGATTCTGAGTTCAGACATACTAAACTATATTTTCCTATCTGGTCCCAATGGGAAGTTGCATTTATAAGATGTTATAAATTAACTCCCATGCTTTCCTATGGGACAGACAGCCTTTCAATAGTGAAAAACTAAATTGGCAGTATTTCACTATCAGGACATGCCACACATATCAGGGCATGTCCTACCTTTCACATACACTTCACCCTGCCCACAGTGGTACCTTGGGCCTACCTTAGGGGTGACATACATGTAAGAAAAGGGAAAGGTAGGGCCTGGTAGGAGGGTGCACTTGCCAAGTCGACATGGCAGTTACAAACTGCGCACAGACTCTGCAGCGACAGGTCTAAGTTACCTTTTCAGGGCTACTCATGTGGGTGACACAATCAGTGCTGCAGGCCCACTAGCAGCATTTGATTTACAGGCCCTGGCACACTCAGTGTACTTTACTAGGGGCTGACTAATAAATCAAATATGCTAATCATGGAAACACCAATCCATAATAACAATTTACAACAGGAGCATATGCACTTTAGCACTGATCAGCGGTGATAAAGTGCCCAGAGTCCTAAAACCAACAAAGACAGGTCAGGAAAAAATAGGAGAAAGAAGCAAAAAGTTTGGGGGTAACCCTGCAAAAAGGGCCATTTCCAACACTCGTAAACCTAACTAGCCTAGAAACTGATCATTTCAGGCAGCTGACATCAATACTAAACCAGATACTGCCCCTCTCTTGAAATCACTGCATTCACAGAATCAAATAATCTAAATAAATCCTTCTCCAGGATTGCTCCAGGGGTCTAAAATTCCAACACCTGGACATTATGGCTCTATCCTCTTATGAATCATTAAAAACATGTTAATACTTATTATTTCAAGGTCACCTTGTATGTTGAGGGTTTGAGCTCAGTGCCAAAAGCTTTTGATTACAAAAATCTGCATTCCGAAATTAAGACTGATATATATCCTTATCACTATACACTGCTCTGCTCATTACATACAGACTGTTACCTCATTTTGGGAAACAGCCTTTACCAAGCAACCGTTACAACGCATGCCATTACATCACATGTTGTTGCAACGAAAAAGGTGTGCAGCAGTGGGTAGAAGGTGTTGGATTTAACTCCAATACCTTCCCTACTGTTGCACACACTGGAGTTGGAATAGAAAACTAATCTATTCCAACTTCCAGTGCTCCCCGACAGAAAGTCGGGGTAAAGGTTGGCGTTGCAACGGCATGCGATGTAATGGCATGTGTTGTAACGTCACATATTCCCTTGTTTTTATCACCTTACACAGCTTTGTATGTTGGGTATAATATATTATTCTAATTTCGGAATGCATGCTTGGCTATTAATTTATATATTTATGTTTATGTAGTACCTACACATGTGCTGTGACTTACTTCAGTAAAACATGTCTCTTGAAATCTCTATATAGTAATCTACCCATGTATGAAGTGCACTGTTCCTCTGATCTAGTCTTCACTTTAAATAAATATAAATTACATAAATCAGTATATAAATGGTGGACCAAAATGATGGTATGAGTCATTGTATGAAATATATCTGTACATTGATGCCTCCAGTTCTATTAGAAGCTTAAAGCATGCTTACTGGAAAATGTATGTGCTACAAGAAGTTAAACATGCTATTTTCCAGGCCAGAACATTTTGTTTTCAGACGTGAGAAAATGTTTATGCTCTTTTCTGGAGCCATTCATGTACTCAACAGGCCCAAAAGGAGGAATAAATATACTGCCTAGGTAACTAGATATTTATGCAGGATAAAATTGACAAAGATATTGTCTCACATGGTGTGCCGTAAATATCATTTCCAAACGTATTGCCCCATTAGGTGTATTAACTCCAATGGGGTAATATTTTTATTGAGAATATTTAGGACACAATATTTTTGTCAGAGGATATTTAGTCCAGAATAGTTTGGTACTATTCCCAGCCAGTGTCTAATAAAGACTCAATATTTGAATGGCCACAGCATGGTTTCAGGGACTGTGAAACTTTTTAGGTGGGATATGAAAATACCTAACAGGTGAAAAATAAATGTGTGGTAAGATAAATAGTGAAAATATCCCAACTTGTGCTCCAGAGGAGTATTTACAGATGGACGTATAGGTTTCAAATACTTTATATTGTCTATATTTAGTAGTTGCATTGAGTAGGGATTCATTGGTAGTAACAAAAGACTCGATTTAATTAGAAAGGAAGTCATGTTTGGAAAGTTAATTTGGAAAATATGATTAGTGATATAATGCAGTAGATATTTACTCATATTTGTAACTGAATTTATTGTACGTTTTGCATAAACATAGGTACTTTTTTAAAATGTACTACGTATATGTGTGCCTTTTGTATTGCGCGAACCCTGGCCTAAAGCAGCAGATAGATGTTACGGGTGAATACAAGAGTAGTTGATGTTAGGTTAAAATAAAATTTAGGTATGGGTATTAGGTGTGGTTTATTGTGAAAGTATTTCAGTTTGAGTTAAGATATTTACGATTTATTCATTTTACGTAATTAAATGTAAGCGATGTGTCATTAGGATAAGAATTAGTTTTCGTGATAGGCTAAGGCAAACTATTAAACATAACTAATTATAATTATTCACAGTTAGGTAAGATTTTGATTTAGTGTTTGAGTTACAACCCGGATTATTTTTAGATTCATTCCATTTATTGAGTATACATTTAATAGAAATAAATATAATTAAAATATATTAGGAAGTAGTAGGTTAAGGTTAGGTTATGGGTGAATAATACATTAAAACCCATGTGCCCTATTATCTCTCCTACCCACTTCTACTACGTTTTCTATTTGAATGTAATGTTGCCAAAGCTATGATTTAACTTAGTGTTTATTTAATTATGGATGCATTTGTTTTGAAGTTTCATAGAATGTGAAAAAGACCAAAAGGCGGGACAGAGTGCTTTACATAGGATCACTTACAATACATAAGCACTTAGAGTTTGTGACTTTTCGTTTCACTGAGGATGTGTTTCAGAAAGGAAGCTACAATCAAACAAGAATTACATTTTCTTTACTAGTTCATTAGCCAATAAGCTTGTGCCTATATTTGTGACGTCACATCAAGACATCTCCAAGATCTCATTCAGGAAGCATTCCACTTTCGGAGGCGCAGGTAGGCTGTATTAGCTACATCCACTGCTCTTTCTAATGCCTTCTCATTAATTCCAGAATTAGATCAAATAATGAATTGAGATTTTTTCAACACATTAACAGTGTAAATCGAATCCCTTTGCTAGTCGCTCTTGCTTTCTAATACGTTTTCTAATAAATGCTAGATCATTAACAAAGAATAAATCTGAATTTGAATGATTGATTCAATTGCATAAACCCAACATTATTTTTGTCGCAGAAGCGTGGGTGTGTGATTCACCAGACCCATTCCATTCCAGCAGGACACTCCATACTTAGGTAAGATTGACTTAACAAGCGATGAGGTGGGTACCTGTGGGTTTTCGTGACACTGCAGTGTGATATCTCTCCCCTTACCTCTATGCACTGAGATGCTCTTTCATTTTGTATCAAAGTGAAGGTTATCTAGTCCTTCTCTGGTTTGCTTACATACTGACCCCTGGGGCCTAGAACTGATATTGATCTTGCTTTAGGAGCACTGCTAGTACCTTTTCTGCATAGATCTAATTTTGCTGTTCTTGGTGATTTTAATTTTCATCTCGAACTTAACAATAAGGAAACATACATGGTCATTGCTCCCATGGCAGACTTTGGCTTTACGCAGTTGGTGAATATTCTGACCTATTCAGAAGGACACATGTGGGACAGAATCTTCTCTAATGATCCCGATCTAATCTTGAAAACTGTCATTCCACTTATCTGGTCAGACCTCAGGACAGTTGCTTTTAATGCAAGAGTACCGGTGACTTTATTTAGCTGCTACACACCAGGCCCGCCATGCGCGCACATGGAGCTAAATACCTCAATGCAAACTTAATTCAGCGGTTTCATCCGGTCCAAGTAAAGTAGAGCATCTGTTCTAACCACCAAATCTGGGCTCCCACTGGTTCCTGTCCTTCCAGGATTCTGCAGATCCTTCTCCAATGCTACCTCTAAAGGATGGCAGTCTTTGCCCCTCCTCGTTGTCCTTAGAATGCCACAAGCAATTCAGCAAGCTTTAAAAACCCTGCATTGTACCTTCTAATCTACCTCTTGCTGATTTAATCATCTCTCACTGCAATGGGTTTGCGGTTGAATAGCGCCAAGTCGCCCTAGAATATTGGTGCGCTTTATAAATTCTTTCAATTTCTTTAGATTTAACTTCTATCTCTTGCCCTGGGTCAAAGTCTGATGATAAAAAAAAAATCCAATCTCCAAAATGAAAAGCAAGAGACCACCCCATGGTCCTACCTGCACAAGTAAGCACTGCACTAAACACCCTACACAGTACTTTCTAGGGTGATGTTCGAACCTGTTGTCATTGGAAGACATTAAAAGATTCAATTGGTCAAACACGTTTTTTTTTTTTTTTTTAATCTCTGGAGTTTTCCAGCACTTACCGGTTGCCTGCGGACGCTCAGCCAGTTCTTCCACAGTAGAACGCCGAGCTGATGAAAAAAGGAAACCATTATCTCAGCTGCGTAAAGCGGCGGAGGCCGGGGTGAAGGGTCGAAAATGGTCGGAAATCAGGATCCGGGTAGGACTCCCATCTCGTTCTTTTTGGAGTGACGCACAGAGGATTTCAAGCTGACACAAAAGTTCACTGGTCTGTGTTGGAACTCACGACACGCTGTTCTCACAAACAGTATGACCGGTCCAAAATGTCAAACAGCACCTCTTTTTTTATCCTTAGGAATATTCTTCCCCTCAGTGTGGTGGAGGCTGGGAGCAGTAGTTTGGTGCCACCACCAGCAGAGGACAACAGATGGCGGTGCAGACGAGCTCCTTCTGGCGAGGGTAGTGACTGCTTTCAAGGAGCGAGGATGCTCTTGGCAGGCAAGAACGTCCAAAGGACGGCCCCCTTTCCTCCACGCAATCACAAAACAGCCCGGGCACACCTTGGAACGTGCCTCGCCCGTTCGATGGCAGGTGTCGGATTTAAAGAGGAGCGACTGGGCTGCGGGGCTCACCCAGGCTTTTGACAGCCCGCAGGCTGACTGGTCAGACTCGAGGCTGGGACTGGTGCTACACAGAGACCCGACACCAAGACAACGGGTGGCAGCTAAAAAAAACAGGCGTGCCGCCATGTCTGAAGGGTCCGAGGGGGGCATACATCTTGTGAATTCATGACACCAAGCAATACCTGACACGTATAATAATAGAATGAAATGTACTTTGACATAAAGACGTAAAACAAGTAAAACGAAAAAAACATCGTGGATACAAGTTTCTAAGTCAAGTTTGCCAAATGTTTGAAATTGTATAGAAACTCGTTGTTATAATGGTGTATTATTATAGGCTTATTATGCAATTCATAACAGAGAACTTCAAAGTCTCTCTTTCTAAACTGTCTAAAACTCTTGCCGATATCAGACTTTCCGATATGAGCCCAAACTACATTATGTTGTGTAACCACTCACATACCCAAGATTCTAGGTTACTCAAGTCAAAGTTACTCCTGTTATCGACCTTAGAAACACGAATGTCTGAGGTGTGTCCTGAAGACAGACACTTACGCTCCTTCCTCCTACCAGAAATAATCTCCCGTTGGTTCTTCGCTTTCAACCCGTTAGACCGTAGCGATGTGTTCTACTTATGAAAAAAATATTTACCTATGGGCCACCAGGCCTCTACAATATTCCCGCCCAATGCCTAGTCTTACCCTCGAATGTTCTGACCTGATGTGCAATTTTTCCCGTACTTTTTTAATGCTCTTGCTGTCCAACCCTGCTTTTGTATTTTTAGTCGTGGTGTTTTCACCACTTAAACCCTGCGTGTTCTCAACCCTTTCAATGAAAACGTTTTCTGTGTGTAGCTAGGAGCCCCCCCTCCCGCCTATCTCGAATGGAAGAGACCTACTTCAAGGAAAGAGGTGCGGCCTTTTCTGTCACTGAAAAACATTGACAGACGCTAAACAGAAGAATGGAGTTAAAAAAATAAAATGGTGCGCTCTCCCTTGCTCGTGACAGGGATAGCCCGCAGTCAGTTACACCGAGGACTCGGACAAGCAGCAAAACCGGCTCGGCTGCCTGTCAGTACTAAACGCGATACCGGGAATGAATATATGAATGCGGAGTTTCGTTTTGCACAGCGCTGAGAATATATACGCCCCCAAACTATTAATTGCTTCTCACGCAGAGCCCGTGTGTGGCGATCCTCGAAGCTAGCTATCCCTTCCAGACTAGGCGAGTAGACGTTTCCTGTTCTGAACACTCAGTGCAGCCGGGTTGCTGGTCTACTGTTGCCACACTCCGGGTGGCCAGAGGCACTATGTTGTTTGGCAACATGCTAATCTTTACAGGACAAACCGGCTTTTCAAGGCCCTGGTCTCTGTAGGGTAGCCTGTAGATGACAGGAGAATGTCGGCCCTTCACGCAGAACTGGCGAAAAACTGGTAAAATGGGCCAGTGAGGTCCACGTATGTGTAAGGGTGGGGGGGGGGGGGGGGGGGAGAGACATAAGGGATTGGGCAGCTGAGAAGACGGGGTGGCTGATCAAGAGGAGGATGCGGGCGTATGGAGTGCCAACGGACTGCTTGTGTCCCTTTTAAGGCGAACTGAAGACTCGTTGCATCACCTCGATTGTGCCCCCATCACTGTGGCAAGTCCATTAGAAACACTTGAAGTCAGTGGTTTAAACGGGCGGTACTGTCCGGTACTGAGTTAGAGTGACCAATTGGCATGGGTGCAAATTCAGGACGGTGAGTGTAAAAATTCAGGACAAAGGGTCAAAATTCAGCACAAAAATTCAGGACAAAAGGTCCAAATTCAGGACAAATCTTCGGGACAAAAAGTACATTTTACAGATACATCAGAGGAGGTCGCGCAATAGTATATAAGTAAGCCCATCCATATCCAAACATATTAATCAATTTGCAAACCTATCCATCATGTATCCTTCCATCAATCATTTCACTCATACATCCGTTCATTCACACTTTCACTCATCCATCCATCCTCCCTTTCACCCTATCCATCCGTACACTCATCCATCCACTCTTCCATCCATGATTCACTCATCCATCCAGCCATTTACCCTTTCACCCATCCAGCCATCTTTTCACTTACTCATCCATCCACACAGTCACTCATCCTTCCACCCATTCACCTTTTCAGTCATCCATCCATCCTCCCTTTCTCTCTTCATTGACCCTTTTATTTAGCCATCCTTTCTTCCATCCATCCACCCATCCATCTACTCATCCACTCATGAATCCATCCATTGACCCTCTCACTCATCCATCCTTTCACCAATCCATCCATCCTTTCTCTCATCCATCTCCCCTTTCATTTCTTCACTCATCTATCCATCCTTTTGTCCATCTACCCTCCCTTTCACTCACTCATCCATCCTTACTTCCACCCTTTCACTCATCTGTCCACCCATTTACCCTTTCATTTATCAATTCATCAATCCATCCATCATTTCACTCATCCATCTGCCCATTCACTCATCCATCCACCCATTTACCCATCCATTAACCCTTCCACCCATGCATCCATTTACCTTTTCTCTCATCCATCCTTCCACTCACTCATCCATCCATCCATCCATTCTTTCTCTAATTATCCATCCATTCACACCTTCACTAATCCATCCATTCATCCCTTCACTTACTCACTCGCCCACCTTTTCATATTAATCATGTGCCGAGCCTTTGTCTGCAGAGTTGCAGATAGAAGAGGCCCATCAAGAACTCCACCCTCGCTGTAGTTCCTAAAGCAAGGGGTGGGGTGCCGGGAGGGTTCACTATCCCCCTGCACATAGGCAGCCTGGAAAAGTGGAAGTCACGAGTCATGCATGATGCACAGTGCCAGGCCATGAGGTGACTGTGACATGGTATTGTTTCGATGGCTTTAAGCGGGATGAAAAAAATGGGGGTGGCGGTCTCTCCAAAGCGGGTGTTTGATGTAATCAAGGGTGTGGATTAAAACACCTAAGCTAAAAATCTGTGCTTAGCATAGTGTACTGCCAGACTAGTATTTTGTCTCTTCTGTCATTGTATCCAGATTTCTAACACAAGCAATGTTTCACCTACAACAAGCCAGAACTGTCAATGGTTGTTAGTTGCATAAAATAAAAATGCAGGAACAATGGCTTCATTAAATATAATATTGAAAATGCACTTTTCTAAAATGATGAGTTTGTGAAAGAACTCTTGCCCCTTCTGTTTTTGCACATTTCTTCCATCCACATAATGCCCTGCCCTAGACAGAGGCTGGAGGAGGCCACCACATGCTTTAAGAGCCCAGACTGGCCCATTGTCGTTCTGTATGTGACAATCAGCTGCAGACAGAATGACAACGGGCGGGGAGGGGCTGCTCTTGTGCTCCCAGGAAGAGTGCGAGGCGGCCCCATCAGGAGCTGAGGCTTCGTGCATGGGAATGGTCCTTCCCCAATGCCCAAAATTACCGACAAAAGGCCTCCGTAAAAGGGATCATCACTGACAACGGACGGGAAATCCAAATTACGGGCGGTCCCTGAAATTTACGGATGGTTGGTCACCCTATATTGAGTACCGAGACTTTTTTATTTTGAGAGGGAGAGAGTACCTGCACTTCTCAAGAAAAACGCAATGCTTTTAATTTGAGAGTACTGGCACTTCTCGGAAACAAGCAGATACTGTGTCGCAGAGTACCTGCTTCTTCCATTACAAGCTCTGCTTGAAGTGTGACCTGCCCAGACACCACCCTCGGCTCCTTAGCCTTGAGAATGGCACAGGAGGGGTTTCTGAAGGATGGGGTGCCCACCAGAGGCGCAACTAGAGCCACATTTGTGGGGAAGAGGGGGGCAGCGCTAAAATTGTGTGTGTGTGCCCGGAAAGCTGTCTCAGCAGGGCTGACACACAGGGTGGGGGGGTGAAGCCCTTTGAGCGTTGCTCGCCTGGTGTCCACCATTGTCTTTCTCAAGCCTAAAGCATGTGGGAATGTGACACGTTTGAGATTTGGGGCGGTTTAACACACCAGCAGGAAACAAACTAATCAATCCTTAAGTATTAGATCGTAGCAGCAGAAGATACACCAAGTTGCTTTTATTTGCACAGTAAAATCTGGAATGTTTTAATGTAAATTTGTTCGTTTTAAAATGTTGAGAGTCATAAGCAAGCTGACCAGCCCCTTTCTATGAAGAAAACACATCTGTGATTTACCAAAAAGTAACATTGAAATAAAAATGTTCGTTTAAAAATGTTTTGATTGATTATCTTTATTATTTGTTGTTGATAAAGTCATGATGCAATGACGAGGCCACTTCGGTCCACCATTGAAATATAACATAATCGCAATCCTCATTCAACAATGTCACATTTCTGTCGTGTCCCAAATAACGTCGTCCTTAATGTCAAGTAGACCTGTTTAAAATATAAAATATAAATGATAACTTAAAGTGGGGACATATTTTTCAGAAACCTTCGTATCCTTAAATGTATCTTTACTGCATGGCAGGTATATACCTTTGTCCACTATGCTTTAATGTGCAAAATATTAAACGTTTATTATTGCATGCATTCTTCTTGCCAAAAATATTCATTGCTTTGTATTCACGGACAATAATCAGACAGGACGTAGATGTTTATGTTTGTGTAGTTTAGATATGAATGCATATATTCCAAATGTACGTGTCCCTTAATAGATACAATATAGCAAACATTGTAGCTCAGCTTTGGTCTTAAAATAGGGGCAGTCTCTTATTTAGGGATATGATAGGACATTACTCCCACTGTGACTCCAAGTGACATCATTACAGATTACCTAAGTTAATTAGGCCCATTGAGCAGCTGCCATCAGCTGTACCAGGCATCCGAAATTCAGCTGAGCAAAGTAGCCCGGAAAGAGATCTGACAGGAGATCTCCAAGTGCTGCAGTGCAATGGGTGTTCACACTCAAAGAGCCAGGGAGCGACAGTCTCAGTGCTTAATTTGAGCCGGTGGTTTCCTGAGCACTGGCCATTAATTGTCAGCACCGGTGCTTGTGACAATCTGCCACAAAGTGGCGCTGTCTGGCTAACTTTGAGGTGACTACCACAACATTTAATTATTAATTCAATATACATTAAAAATGAATATTACCTTGCACCCAAGCCATTCTTATAGATGCGGGGGACTGAAATAGTCCGAATTGTCACACTTGTAGGAGTGTGATGGTTAGTAGTGGTGTTTTCACTATCATTGGCAGCGCTGGCAGGGACAATGTGTGTTGCAAGCTGCAGTGGTTTCCTGGTTTGCAAATTAAGCCCTGGTGCCAGAAGGGAGGATTTCCAACGCTGGGCAAGGTTTTAGGCGAAGGATGTGCTGGTGGTATCTCCCCATCTGAATACTCGGTATCCCAGGCAATCTTCAGTGCACAAGAGGGCACTAAGAACAACTTGCTCAACCCTACGCAGTCAGCTGGAGGACCACAAACGGATGCAAGATGGTAATCCTTAAAAAAGTTACAAAATGCCAACCTTTATGTGTGGATTGAGTTTCAATGTGTCATGTCTCATGTGTAGTTTGTTTACCTTCATGTTGTTAGTGCTATTTATTGTGATCTAAAATGTGTAGCTGAATGACTCTTATTCATTTTATTATCTGTAACATATACATTTTTATTAAATATTTTTAACTTGCATATTTTTTGGCAGATAGGATTTCTTTTAAATAATATTTCAGTTTTGTAAAAAGTATAGCTCAGCATAGGGCATTATTTATTGCAATTATTTACTTTGTTTTGTTAAATGTATATAATGCATCTAACAATTCTACTGTCAGACACACATCATAGTGTGAAAAATACCTCTTTCGCATTTTTGACACAATATATATATATATATATATATAAAACAGGCACTGTCATATAAAGCACATATAATGTACATCTACAAGGCTCGTCCATCACATGTCCACACAATGCCCATTCATGTTTTATCAATCACCCAGTTCTTGATCTTCAAATCATGCATATGTTCCTTTTCATGGGGGAATAAAGGGTTACTTTGTGATGGTTAATCAAGGCATACCATATGCTAAAACAATATTTATGCTTATACATAAATAATAATATTTATAAATAAATTTGATACTTGTATAGCGCACTACTCACCCGCAAGGGTCTCAAGGCGCTTGTACGAATAGCGCTGTGGAACCCATCCTGGCTTTCCCTGTGAGGCGTCCACTCCTGGGCACCCCCAAGGTGTAGGCCAGGCATCCTTAGCGTTGTGGGGGCCGTTGTGGAGATTAAGCAAGCTATTGCCCAGAGTGGGACTCCATGATTGGAATAGGCACCGAGGAGAGAATTATCAGGTCCGTGGAATTTTTGAGCCCAAGACCCGCCGAGGCGGGAAATTGAACCCTGGTCCCGGGCTAGACCTCTGCATCAGGGTCTGCCGCTCTAACCATTGAGCTACACTTCTCCTCTTATCAGGGAAGAATTGTGCGCTTCATCTGCATCTTTGGCAACCAGGATCAACTACAGTTAAAAATGGCATTTGGGATTTATAACATTGTGGGGCAAAGGGGAGTGAATTATGTGACATTGTCATTATTTGTCATATTTAATATTGAAAGTTTTTTTTTATTTCAATGAAGTAAGTGGGCATTTGCACTCATGAACCTTTCCTTTTCGGTGGGCAGCCAAGTAAAACGTAGAAAACAGCGGGCCCACAGGCAAAAACAAGAAAAGGTAATCGGCTAAAGGTGGGCACAGGAAGTGGAAACTTCCACTACAACAGAGGATGAAGGAGCGTCCTGCAGCAGGGCGAATGCACCTATCTCAAGAATTACTCATTCACAATCAAAGATAATCTAGGAAGAGGCAGTGGACAAGCAGAGGGATGCGATGTGGCTCAGACTGGCCAACAGCAATCAAGAGACCTCCACATCAACCAGCCCACCAGCTGCAGCCAATGTTATACCTTCTACTACTGCAAGTTTCTGCTCAGATGATCAGCGTCAGAGAGTGAGATTTGCCCTGCTGTAGCATTTACTGGGCCACTGCAAAATGTTCTTACATCTTACACTACTCATATATTCAGTTGGTCCTCCAATGGATCCTGCTTTAAAGGGAATTTTATATTTGGGTAATGGACAGTTACTCAATGAGGACCAAGAACAGGATAACCAATTAAACAGAATTACAATATCTCATAGATCAATCTTTCCCAATGCATGGGCAACCCATAATTAATGCTCACTCTCAAGGAATGGCGAGAAAGAATAACAGAGTCAAATTAAATGTTAAAGTTTAGTTATTCAGTCTAAAAAGTAAAGAACCTTTGCATTCAAATAAGTGGCATACAGCTCTAATAATCAATAATTAGTAAAGGACTTAAGGACATATACCAAGCCTCTGAGATTCTGGGAGAATAAGATGAGTGGATGGGGAAATGTTTTTCAGCCGAGGCAGATTCTGATCACATACATATTGATAGGGATAAATAGCCAGGGGAGCCTTTCTAAAGGCTCTCAGGAGAGTTCAGCAAAGTTCCAAGTAGCCAGTCCAGTTCGTCAAGACAGTGATCTAGGGAGTCGGAAGCGCGCGTGATCCAAGATGGCCGCCGCGCCTTGTGCTCCGTGATTATCTGCATCGGCGACGAATTTTTACGGTTGACAGGGGCATAATCGGGCTTCGTTTTTTGCCCCCAGCAGCTCTGTTGTGGTTCCTGCAGTGCCTGGTCCGTTTTCAGAGGCCTGGTGCCTCCCTGGGAAGTGCGGCAGGTGTTTTTTAATTTCTCCTAACAGAGGGCTCCTGCTCTCCTCAGCATTCTCCAACCTTCCACACAGAGGAGGCGGACTTAACCCTCTGGACACCTCCTCTTTTTAGAAGCCTCAGCCCTTCTTAAAGGGGTTTTCGTACTGCCTCTTGTTGACCACAGCTTTGCAGTTTGGAAAGGATTAAAGGGATTTCCCCCCTTTTTTCTCTATACTACAGCTGATTGTTCCTGTATATTAAGTCATTTGGAGCTGATTTTTTCTGTCTACTGTTTGGTTTTTTAATACTCTGCTAAGGCTCCTTATTTCACTACAGGTTTTTTGTTGTTATTTGTGGTGTAATTAAATTTTTTTTTTCCTATTGTTTGCTCCCTGTTTACCAGTATGGAGTCTAAAATGGTTCCAAATAAACACAAACAAGCTGTCTCACCTCCTCCTGCTAAAGCCAAAGCTATTGACTCCCAAGAGGACTCATTAGCAAAAATTTTGAAGGAAATTCAAGCTATTCGTACCAACATGGACATAATTTCCTTAGATATCAAAAATATTCATAGATATATGGCTTCCTTATTGATGAGAGTTGCTGACAATGAGATTAAGATTCGTGATAATACTACAGCCATTACAGCTATGGCGCCCTTTCCTACTCAGGTTGCTTCTCCCCAACGTTCCCTACTTGATTTGTCAAACAAAAATCGTCAGTATAATCTACGCATATTTAATGTTCCTGAAGGAGTCAAAGGCCAGAGTTGTCATCTTTTACTGGAACATCTTCTCCCTAAGCTATTAAATATTAACCTTCCAGAGCGCTTTGAGATTGATAAAGCTCACAGAATACCTTCAATTCGTAAACCCCATCAAGTCAAACCCTGACAAATCATTTTTAAAGTTCTGAGGCATCATCATCTTCTTCTCTTACGCAAGGCTGTCCAAGAGATTCCTTCTCGCCTAATTGAAGGAAACAAAGTCTTTATTCACCAGGACTTTGCAAAAGAGACTGTTCAAATACGACGCCAATTTTCAGATTTACGTCCTCGTTTGCGAGAAGCTGGCTACAAATATGGCCTTTTTGACCCTGCGGTCATGCGCATCTGGAAAAATGACATTTCTAAGTCTTTCTCAGCTCCTGCAGATTTAATAAGATTCTTGGATCAACATCATCCTGTTCTCATGGACTCTCAACCTTCTGGCTGAAAATATTAATATTTTTTCTGCCCCCTCACTGTAGGTTGTTATTCACTTCTTTTGCAGGTGCCTATTAATAATGGTTTTCTTGCTTCGTACCTCCGTATCCAATGGTCTACTGGTATGAGGTCTTGGTGACTGACATCGTTTCATGTTGTTTGTCTTGTTTTGTCTTTTTTATATGGGCTACTGTCTTTCTCTCTTTTTTCTTACCTTTTATTTTTCTTCCCTATAGAAAAATATGTCTAGGCCACAAAAGTTAATTGTTGCTTCATTAAATGTGAAGGGTCTCCTACACCCAGTTAAGTGACGTAAAATTTTGGAATATTTACACATGTCTAAGGTTGATATTTGTTTTGTTCAAGAAACTCATGTTAATGATAAAATATTGCATACTATGTCTAAAGGTTGGGTAGGGCTTATAGTTCCATCTCCTGCTGCAAAACATAAAAATGGAGTAGCTATATTTGTCTCACACAAAGCTTGTGTACACATTTTGTCACATCATCATGATGTAGATGGTAGATTTGGGGCTGCCCAAGTTCTTATTGACAAACTTACTTTAAATTTGGTTAATATGTATGCCCCTACATCTGATGAACCTGCCTTTTGGTCCTATGTCTCTGCTGAAATACTAAAAATTGGCAATGCGTCCCTTATAATTTGAGGTGATTTTAATCTTATCAGGGATCCTTTGTTGGACCGGTCTTCTTTTTTTAGGTTCCGGCCCAGCAAGGCATTCTTTACTTTGAAATCCTTTCTTTCGGTTACCAAATTGGTAGATTTTTGGAGATTTTTGTATTCTAATGGTCATTCTCCTTTTTCTAGAATTGATTACTTATTATCCTCACGTACTTTATGTCACATGATTAGTGAATCAGTTATTCACCCTATTACGGTGTCAGACCATGCTTTAATCTCATTTTCCTTATCTATTTCCGATCCTAAAATTAATTGTAAAAGATGGGGAATGAACTCGGAAATAGTTCTTAACCCCACTAATTCTAAAAAAAATGGCCTCAGCTTTTACTGATTATTTTTTTAATAATACGTTTTGTGACACCTCCAAAATCATACACTGGGATGCTTTTAAAGCTTATATCCGTGGGATTTAAATTTCTATTATGGCACACAAAAACAAATCTTTTTATTCCCACCTCAATGAATTGAAGACACAGATTGCAACAGTGGAACGACTTTTTATTACATATAGAGATCCACAATATAAATCCCAACTTCAGAAATACCCCAACGAATATAATTGCATGCTTCGTAAATGAGCAGGCTTACTTATCTCAAAAGAAAAGTCAAATATTAAATTTAATTCTAATAAATCGGGTCGCTTACTAGCTAATTATCTTCATCTCAAATGTGAAAGAGTTCAAATTCCAGCCATCAAGTCCAATAAAGGTAAATTGGTGACGGAGGTTGAAGACATACTGAAAGAGTTTCTTTCATTCTACTCTTCTTTATATCATGAACCTCTTACACCTAATAACAGTGTTATCAGTGATTTTCGTAATTCCTGCTGATTGCCTCAGATTTCTGATAATGATAAAGCTACCCCAGAGAACTCTATTGACATTAAAGACATTTTTACAGCAATTAATGCTTTAAATTAAAACAAAAATTCCTGACCCGGACAGAATTCCAGCCTAATTCTATAAATGCTTACAGGACCAATTATTCCCTTTTTTACTTTCCCTTTATACGGAGTTTCAGCATACTTCCATTATGTGTTTTTTTTTTTTTTAACAAAGCTACTATAATTGTTCTTCTCAAGCCTAATAAAGATCATACTTTAGTCTCAAATTTTTGGCCCATATCTTTAAGCAATCAGGACTCTAAAATCTATGCAAACATTTTAGCAAATAGACCATCACCCCTATTATTCAATATTATACAATCTGCTCAGACTGGCTTTATGAAAGGTAGATTATCCACTCACAAAACGCAGAAAAGGCATTTGATAAGGTTAATTGGCAATTTTTATTTAAAGCTTTAGAAGCTTTTCGTTTTGGTCCTATTTTTATCAATATGACTAAGGCTTTGTATTCAGCCCCCTCAGCCTCTATTTTAGTCAATGGATTGTGCTCCACTTCATTTCGGTTATGTAGAAGCACTCGTCAGGGTTGTCCTCTCTCTCCTTTACTTTTTCTTATTGCTATAGAACCCCTCCTATGTTCCCTTCGTAATAGCGATACTTATTCAGGTGTTGTTTTGAAAGATACTACCATTAAACATTCGGCATACGCTGATGATGTGGTACTATATGTTACTGACCCTTCCACCTCCATACCTATTATCCTTGATATTATTCATAAATATGCTGAGGTTTCTCGTCACTCCTTGAATACTAATAAGAAATAATTTTTTCCATTAAATGCATTTTGTAATTCTACAATGTTAGAGAATACTGATATAATTTAGTCTCCAAAGAAACTCAAATACTTAGGCATAATTTTTACTGGTTCGATCAAAGATACAGTTGATACCAATTGCTCTGTTATTCTAACAAATACCAAAGAGAAACTTGATAGATGGTCTTATTTACATCTAAATTGGTGGGGACGTATTGCAGCAATTAAAGTGTCTATAACTCCACAAATGTTATATTTATTGTCTATGCTACCCTTCTCCTTCCCGTCCACTTTTTATTCTAAGCTATATAAATTATTTACTAAATTCCTTTGGTGTAATAAACCTGCACGTATTTGTCTTAAGACTTTACAATTGCCCAAATGTGAAGGTGGGGTTGGTCTGCCCGATTAAAAAAAAAATCATTTTGCATTCCTTGTGGCACAATGTTCTTTATGGTTCCACACTGCCCCCTCTCTAATTCACCTAAATGGCTTATTCTGGAAAAAAATATTTTGGCTCCATACCCTTTAACTGCTTTTCTCACCATGTCCAATAGCTCTTTTGGTAAGTGTTCCCCTATTATTGCCAACTCTAAAGTTGGCCTTTTATCATTTGATAGTTGTTTTTCTATTACTATGCCTTCCACTAAAAAAGTTTCTCTTTGGTTCAATCCTAAACTCCAATATCATAAAAATATTTCTTTTTGGAAACTATGGATTACTGCTGGTATTTTCTTTGTTGCAGATATTTGTCAATATGATATGTTTTACACATTTGATGTTATTCAAGCCACCTATAAGCTGCCATTACCTGAGCTGCCTAAATATACACTGTTATGTAATACGATTCGTAATGCTTATCTCCAACTACTTTCTATGTCTCAGCCCTCTGGTATTCAATTTTGTATTTCTGTGTTCAGCCGTTCAGGACATACAGCATCCAAAGTATATAAAAAACTTACCTCTTCAAATTCCTCCTTTTCACAGTCGAATCAAAAATGGTCACCACACTTAACTTTTCATTCACTTAGTATTTCATGGAAGGACATCTGGAATTCCAACATGGCCAATTATCTCCCAGCCACCCTTATACAATCTAATATTTACCTACTCTATCAATACTTCTGGACTCCTGACAAATTATTTAAAACTAAACTCATAGATACTCCAAATTGTTGGCAATGTCAATCTGTAACTGGTGACCTACAACATTTATTTTTCAATTGTTCCATCATACATCAGTTTTTATTAGAAATATGGCATCTTATTACCCAGATCCCTAAGATCCAAACAGCTTTATAATTTCAGGTTCTAATTCTCAAATCCTCACTTTTTAAATCCAGTTTATCCCCTATGGATTGTAAATTGTTGGATTTCCTTATTTCTACTGCAATCAAATCTATTACCTGTAATTGGAAAGATGCTACTTCACTTTCGGTTAATGCATGGTGGGAATGGATTATTTTTCTCAGACGCAGGCACTGTTTTTATCCACACTCTCATAAAAACCCCTCTTCCTCTAGGTCTAGTATTTGGTCTAGTTTAGATTCTTACATCAGTACATGTTCTACAATTTAGGAAACTTCTCTCAATTTGTATTAATGAATCTTTGCTTATTGTAGCCCTATTATGTTTTATTTTATTATTTATATCACATTTTTAATATTATGTAATGTTGATATAAATATTCTATCGTTTCTTATATATTGTAGTATGTTTCTATACTTTATGATTCGGTATTATTTTTTGTATTGCGTTTCATATATATGAAAATGTCTTCAATAAAACATTTTGAACACAAAAAAAGGACAGTGATCTGTCTCAGTTTGCAGCTGTAACAGCAAGAGTCACAGTAACGAGACCTGAACCCTTTATCTAAAAAGTTGCAATCTGCATCAGAATGCCGTCAGTAGTAACAAGTCCAAATCCCAACAGCAAAATCAGAATCTAAGTCACGATCATAAACCCGAAACCAGAAACCTGAAGCCAATAGCCTCCACATTCTTCCACAAATGAGCAAATATACTGAAACTGTTTCCAGGGTGACACCCCTTGCCATCCCCTCTATTTGTCAGACCAATCAGTTAATTGGTTAATCCGCAATAGGGTGATGGTGATGTGGCAATAAAAAAACACAAGTCCAAAAAAATTAAGTGACTCAATTACTCAGTTCCTAAGGTCATGTAAGCATAGGAAACATTAAACAATATGACATTAAAAAAGAAAACCAAAGGGTTCATAGGGGCTCTTTCCCAAGCAGCTGTTCCAGAGTGTTACAATATGTATTGCAAGTGCTCCAGTTCAGTCCGGAGATGTCTAAGGAAACAGTTATCTTTCAGTACAACTTGCAATTTAGCAAGAAGTTCTCATACACTTGGAAATATTCAGTCCATGACTTCACTGAAAAGGGAAATGAAGCCTTCATGGAAATTTGGGCTAATGTACAACAAGATCATGTTAATTTGTGAGTTTATACATTAATAGGAAGCTAGCATGTGAATTCAAAATATTACAAAATACATTAATAATCATTTTATTCTGATCATAATTATTGCATGTCAGTATAGTGTACTAATACATTTTTTAATGTCAACATTAATCATATAAGAAAATGCATATAAATCTTTGTCTTTTATGTGTTACTCAAATAATACATATGTGAAATACATGCTAAAAAAGTTTCATGAGAGCACATCTGAATAAAATTTTATAGCACCTACTTTTCTTTTCCAGTTCACACTTTATTACAATAAATGGCATTGTAGCTAATTTTCCCATGGAAACCAAACTAAATCATAATAATTTATTGTAGTCTTATTAATTTCATATTCATTATATGAAAATCAATTCAATTAGAAATAAAATCCATAACATGAGATATTTCTCCTACATTATTCTAACACATATAAATGAATGGAAATAGTGTTTCATGGATAATAGTCACATCTATATTAATTAAATGAATATTATGTCTCAAATCTATCTTTTCTTCTGCATGCTTTTATGGCGCAGTTATTAAAATGTATATTTATGTCAATTTTCAGAACATGAACCTTTGCACACGTTTTATATGGTTTACGCAGAAGTTGTCATAATCATTACATCAGTAAAATCAATTGATGTAGTCTCTGCTCAATCACCCCTGACAGTCATGAGCTGTAATTTAGTATCCCAAGCAAGTCCCTGAGTATGCAACAAAGGCTGCTTTCCACGAGGCCGTGAAGCAGATTACTGCTAGAAATGGGCTGTCAGAGAGCTAGTGGCAGAGACAAGAGCACACCAAGAGGCAGGGGCTGATCGACACTCTGCTCCAGGTCTACAGCCATTCACATTTGTTCTGTCTCCCGTCATTCCCCTAAAGTTGTTGTGGTCACGGTATATATTCTCCTTCTGCTGGTAAACCTACCATAGTGTGTCCTGATTCACAGATGGCGCCTGGTCTCACTCCACAACTCTCAGTGCCTATGCCTGCGGAGGAACTCCAGCTGGTTCTTCTTTCTGATGTGCATGATGGCAGGTAACTGGCTCGACCCAAGCCTGTTGAATACTTTATCTGAGGTGGGGGGTTGACATTCATTTTCTGCTTGAGTTTGGACATTTACTTTCACTTTTACTGTGTACAGTAATTTGGGCTTTTGAATTTTGCTTTGGGCTATGTTTTTTGAGAAAATGTGTTTTTTTTATGGATTGTCCTAATTTAATGTTGTATATGGACTAGGTCGTTGATGTTTCTGGTGTGCTTTTCCTGATGCTCCAAGTTGCCCTCAAAGGTTGAACTTCCTGCTTGGATGCAGGCACTATTTTTATTCTTTCTCCTTTTTGCAAGAACAATTGAAATATTCCTAAATCACATGCCTCAATTTTTTGGACATTCTTAAAGTATATATGAATAAGAACGTTGCATTTTATATCTTCAAAACTTGCATGGAAGTGTCGTTACTTCATTCTATACGTGGGTGCTGCTTTCAGATGTATGTGCATGTGTTGCTGTGCAGCTTTCATTACGTCATTCTAATTCCCTCTTCTTTATAGCCAGGCACATTGAGATTACACTTTTGAAAGGAAGCGCAAGTGATATAAATTGAAAATGTTTCACAATTAAAGGGGTTCTGTATGCATGCATAGAGGTTGGTTGGAATATCAAGAAAGTAAGGATGTGTTGTGTATATATGGGTCAATAAGTGGTGGTTAAATTTCCCATGGGGCAGTGCTTGCCCACGGGGGGGGGGGTGGCTATCCACTTGCGTAGCTATTGAACTGGGCTTTCATTAGGTTGAGGTTGTGGATATTGGGTGGTAGCAGGTGACTTTGTGGGGTTTCAGGCAGGTTGTTTGTAGGGTTAGAGGGAAGGGTGGGCCTTGCAGGTTGGTTTTATTCCCCGATTGACTGGGGCACATTCCGTAGCCTGGCAGTTTGACAGACACAGGCACCTGTATGATATTGCTGTATCACCTACGTTGCTAAGGTATTTGATTTCCTATGCACACAAAGGTGTTCCCAATGTAATTTCACCATGTCTTGGAGACATGTCTCAATTTTCTTAAAGACGCAGGTCTGTCTTTTAATCAGTCTTGGACTCTGTTTCAAGTGGATCTTGATGTTGTGTAGAGTCACCCCCATTTCACAAATATCCCCTGCACAGAGGATTGTTGTTGGAAAAATGAATCCTCCCAGAGGGCTGGATTTGCCCATGCCATCCCGACCACACCAGTTGTTTCTTCTCTATTGGAAGATTGAAAGAGGGTGAGAGATTCCCTAGGGTGGAGGTGGGCATATGGGGAGTCATCGGAGGTACCTGTAGACTGAAGTCTTGGTTCTGGATTGTTCTTCGCAGATAGTACTTTCAACAGTGGCTTTTTAGCTGTTACCTGGGGACTTGAATCTAAGGGTGGGAGGAGTTGGAGGAGTTGCACTATGCTGAATTTCGCTGAGTAGCAGAAAACTCAGTGAAATTCCACAGAGTTCTGCTCCACCCTAGTCCCACGCACCATGCAGTGTGAATGTTTCCTCAAAGGAAATCTGGGGTGAGAGACAAACTGAGGCCGCCGAGGAGAGGTCACTGAAGGGAGAGGCAGGATTGGGGTTTGAATATGGCTGTGGAGAAGGAGGGGGAGGCTTTGAGGGCGGTAGATGCACTGCTTAAGACGAAAGATTGGGCCCCGTTATGGGGAGAGCTGGGCTGTGGTGCAGGCATTCACTATAATGTCTGGTATTCACCTCTTTTGTCCTCCTTCAATCCATGTACGTTTCCGAGGGGCTGTTCCCGCTAATGCCCTCGTGACCCGAGTCGTGACATCACGCTGACTGTGAGCTGGGCTCCCACAACCAACACTGCTGCGCTGAAAATAAAATGCCTCCCCCTCACTGTGCTTTCAAGCCAAGCTGAGTTTGTTAGGGGCCAAACTGCACATGGGGATGAGTGTAGTGTCGCGATAGCTACACTGACGTTACACGCACTGGCGTGTGCGTCAGGTCACGTGTATTTCACCCATGAATAAATATGACGTCACGCCTGCACGTAGGCAGAAGGGCCACGGCAGCGGAGCAACCCACACATCCCGTGTCCGGTGTGTTATTGACCACGTGTGCGGGCCTGTGCAACAGAGGCCCGTGGTAACTGTCCCGACAACACCACAAAGTGGCGACGAGGGTGGGCGTGCCCTCGTTCGTGCTCCCTGCGTACAGTTGGTGTGGCGGCCGGTGAGCGGTCCCCGCTTGCGGTGCTCGTGCCCCGCTGGAACGCGCTGCTGTCCCCGCGCCCCCCTGGCCTGTAGCGGAAGAGCGCGTATGCCTTGGAGCGCTCCCGGTCGGCAGGGTGAACGCGTGGGGGACGTCTGCTGCCTCGGCGCTCCAGCGCGCTACGGTGTACACGTGCGCCCCACCCCCGCTGGCCTGTGGTGCGCGAAGCGCCTTCCACACCCTGCCTCCGGCCTGAAGCTGCCTGGGATACTGGTGGGCGTTGCCTCGCCGCCAGCAAATCGTGTAGTCGCATGAGGACCTGATTCGAGTGCTGCCTGAGGGGTAAGGAAGATCGACACACCCAGCCTGCATGAGAGACCCCAGTTTAGTAGGGGCAACGCGCTGAATGGTCCCCATATCCCTGAAGTACCAGTGATCACGGGGGAAGGTCACACACAGCCGGGGAAAAGGTCCTGCCTCCCACGTGGGAGCCATATCTGGGAGCCATCACTGTCATGGGTTGGAGGAGGTCTCGCCCAGCGCAAGCAGCGCACGTGAGCAGGAGGTCTCGCCCGGCACAAGCCGCGCACGTGCGACATGGCAAACATCCCGCCAATTGAGCCATTCTCCGTCGAGGGGTCCCCATCAGCGGTAGCAGCCCGATGGAGAGACTGGGAGGATAGAGTGCGCATCTTCTTTGAGGCCACGAAGGTCCAAAGAGACCAAAAACGCGCAATGATAATTCACCTTGGCGGGAAGGAGATTCACAACATAGTAAAGATGCTTGCGGAAAACACCCCAAGACGCACACGACGTTAATAGCGGCGCTCAACGAGTACTTCGAACCAATGGCAAACCGCGACTATGAACGTTTCATATTCCGCCAAGCACGCCAATTGCCGGAGGAGTCGCTCGACAAATTCTACGCTCGTCTAAAGAACCTTGCGGCCACCTGCGGGTTTCGGGATGAGACGGAGGAGATAAGAGGCCAGATAATACAAGGGTGTGCGTCCGTCAAGCTGAGGGAAAGAATCTTAGAGGAATCGGGGAAGCCCCTGGCTGATATCTTGACAATGGGCCGAACAAAGGAACTATCTAAAGCGTGCGCTGCACACATGGAAGCGGCCCTACAAGCGCCAGTGAAGACCGAGCCGGTCAACGCAGTGGCAGTCAAGCCAAAACAGAGGTGGCCCCGACGAGGATCAGGCCCGGCCGCTCAAGAGCAATCCAAGTCCTGTGGGTATTGCGGTGGCTCGCCCCACACCCCGTCTGAGTGCCCAGAACGAGGGAGTAAGTGTAGGGGGTGCGGGCGCTTCAACCACTTTGAGAAAGTGTGCCGGTCAAAGAAATTCCGAAGGCCCCGCCAAGCCGTCAACACGGTTGAGGAAGGAGGCCCGGGGGCCAGTGACATGGACGATGATGAAGAGGAAGAAAAGGAGTACACATGATAGGCACGGCGGCACGCCGGACTAGGAGACTGCCGCAATGCAGCATCCGAGTAGGGTCGCAGGACGTCACGACGGTGGTAGACACAGGAGCCAGCATTAATATAATGGCCGCTGCGATGCACAGATCCATGCACCCACAGCCAGCACTCCAGCCCTCGACGATCACGGTGTTCGCCTACGGACAGGAGGAACCGTTAAAGGTACGGGGAAAGTTCAGGACTGTGATATCCCATGGGACGCGGTCAATCACGTCAAACATCTATGTTACCGAAGACGGGCAAGGCATGCTCCTGGGCTGCCGAGCGGCAGAAGATCTGGGAGTGGTAACGTTCGCATTTGGGGTACACCAAGAGTCAGTACACCACACCTTGGAGGAGTTCGAGGAAATCTTTCACGGAATAGGCAAGTTCCGAGGCAAAGAGGTCCACCTACACATCGACCCCACTGTTCAGCCGATCGCACTCCGGCATCGCCGCATAGCGTTTCACCTCAGGCCGCTGGTTGAAGCCGAGCTGAAGAAGCTAGAGGCGGCGGGAATCATCGAGAAAGTGTCCGGACCAACCCCGTGGGTGTCGCCAATCGTCGTAGCGAAGAAACCCAAGCAACCAGGCGCTGTCAGAATATGTGTAGACATGCGGCTCCCCAACGCTGCCATCAAAAGGGAGCGACACATCACTCCGACCATCGATGACATCGTCGGGGAAATGGCAGGCGCCAAATGGTTCTCAAAGCTGGACTTACGCTCTGGGTATCACCAACTAGTGCTGGACGAAGCGTCCCGGAACATCACCACGTTCTCCACGCATGTAGGTCTGAGGCGGTACACGCGGCTGAGCTTCGGAGTGTCGAGCGCTGCTGAAGTATTCCAGAACGTGATACAAGAGCTCATCGCAGGAATCCCCGGAGCAATCAACGTCAGCGATGACATCATGGTACATGCCACGACCGTGGCGGAACACAATGAGAGGCTGGTGCAGGTGCTACGACGCATACGAGACGCAGGCCTTACACTGCATCGGGAGAAGTGCGAGTTTCTGTGTAGGAAGATACAGTTCTTCGGCTAAACCTTCTCGGCAGAGGGTGTCAACCCGGATCCGGACAAGGTAAAGGACATCAAGGAAGCGGCCGCCCCCGCAAACATCACGGAGGTGCGGAGCTTTTTAGGGATGGTGAACTACTGTGGCAGGTTCATCAAGGATCTGGCGAACCTCACGGCGCCACTAAGAGAGCTCACCAAAGAGTCCACCCCCTGGACATGGAACAGTGACCAGGATCGAGCGTTCGAGGAAATCAAACAGGCGCTCTCAGAAGCCACGACGTTGGCATTCTTCGATCCGGCCAAGCTGACACAAATTGCCGTCGACGCCGGTCCAGTCGGTTTGGGCGCAGTCCTGCTACAACGGAAGACAAGTGCCGAGGAATGGGCCCCGGTGGCATTTGCCAGCAGGTCACTTACAGAAACTGAGCAGAGATACTCACAAATAGAAAAGGAGGTGATCGCCATTCATTGGGGGTGTCGTCACTTCCACCTGTATGTCTACGGCAAACCATTTGTTGTGACCACAGACCACAAGCCACTGGTATCCCTGTTTGCGGGCACGTCCACTAAGCCGCCGCCAAGAATCGAGAAATGGATGTTGCAACTGCAGGATTACAACTGCAAGATCGAGTACCAACCGGGCGCCCGGAACCCGGCGGACTACCTATCTCGCCACCCCCGAACAGCAACTCCACAAGAGATGAAGGAAGCGGCAGAAACAGAAGAGTACGTCCGCTGCATCACTGCGCGGTCGTGTCCCAGGCCAGTGTCCATGGTCAGCCTGTCACAAGCCACCAGCGAAGATGAGTGCCTACAAAGAGCAAGAGTGGCGGTCCGAGACAACAGCTGGACCCGCGCCAGAGAGGAGTGGAAAACTTTGACCCCGCGGGCGAAACAAATAATGGAGAGCCTGTACAATGTAAGAACGGAGCTGACGGAAGATGACACAGGATGTCTGGTTGCCATAGATGATCACTCCAAGTATCCCGAAGTGGAAATACTGACTGTTTTGAGTGCCCAGGAAGTAATCCCGAAGCTTGAAAAGATCATGGCAACACACGGCATAGTCAAGGAAATCAGAACCGACAATGGGTCACCTTTTCAGAGCCAGGACTTCGCGGCGTCCCTACAGACTCTAGGAGTTCATCACCGGCGAATCACCCCCCGATGGCCTCAAGTGAACGGAGAAGCTGAACGCTTCATGAGGACACTCAACAAAGTGATACGGATCGCCCACGAGAAGAACCAATCTGTAGAACTTGCAATCTTTACATTTCTCCGCAGCTATCGCCAGACGCCCCACTCTATTACGGGAGTAGCACCGGCACACCTGCTGATGGGGCGGGTTGTCACAGACACCATACCGCACCACCCAGAATGGAAGCCCGAAGTTCCCAACGACAGTGCCATTGATGAGCACCGACGCGGAGCCTTTGCTCAAGTCGACGCCCGACGGCGGGCTGTGTCCTCACACCTAGTCCCAGGTGACAATGTACTGATCCGAAATCGGATGCCAGGAGGCAAGTTTCGTTTGAACTTTGAACCACAACCATGGACAGTGGAGAAAGTCAGAGGCACGTGCGTGACAGCCAGGAAAGGTACCGAGAAGATAACGAGGAACATTTCATATTTCAAGAAAATCCCAGTGCCCACTGGAACGGAGGAACGACGTCACGACGGTCCCCCGAGACACGTGCCGCGAGAGGAGAGATTCTTAGAACTTGCGGACCAGGCGAGCGGAGGAGCGGACTCCATGAGCCGTGGAATTGCCCCACCGCAGCAAGGCCCCCAGCCAGAGAACACGCCACCCGAGGCAGGTGGCGCGCCAGAGGCGGGAGAAGGTGGCGCAGATGGTGACTCCGTGAGTAGGGGCCGGGGTATCGCGTCGGACTGTGGGGGACCGCGATATGACCTGAGGCCGCACCCTGAGCCGTCCTGTCGTTTACGAGACTACGTCAAGTAAGACTGTTTTGATTTTTGTTTGAGGGGGTTTAGAATTGAAAATGTCGAATGCAGGACTGAGGACTACTAAGGGACCTGTTGTTCATGTTTAAAATGCAGTCACATGTTTGGGTTGGTGTTCATTGTTTTGTGTGTTGGGGAGGAATGTAGTGTCGCGATAGCTGCACTGACGTTACACGCACTGGCGTGTGCGTCAGGTCACGTGTATTTCACCCATGAATAAATATGACGTCACACCTGCACGTAGGCAGAAGGGCCACGGCAGCGGTGACGGAGCAACCCACACATCCCGTGTCCGGTGTGTTATTGACCACGTGTGCGGGCCTGTGCAACAGAGGCCCGTGGTAACTGTCCCGACAACACCACAGATGAGTAAGCTGACGACCTGCTCCCCTCCCGCCCGGCTAATGCTGCTGCCATAACAGTGCCGCCCTTCACTATCACGTGAAATTTGCTGCAAGCAAAATGTAAACTTTGGCCCAGAGGCTGATCAGGGGCCCGCTGCATTTTGAAATACCTCCGCAGTCATCTTCCACCTCGTTCATAAATCTGTCAGGTTGTTTCAGAATTTATTGGTATTTAGGGGCTTATTTACAAGCCCCTTGCACCACCTGTACATCGTTTTTTTCATATTAAAAATGATGCCAAAGTGGCGCAAGGGGCTTGTAAATAAGCTCATTAGTGCATAAGAGTTCATCGAAGGGTTGTGGAGCCTTTCATCTGTGGCTCACTGAATAAGAACTAGCTCAAAGTTTGCAAACCTTGGGAGGCTGCGAGTGTCTTGCCGAGACTGGAGCTCATAATACGCCAATCTCAGCAGTGAATGTTTAACTACTTGTGAGCAAGGCTACGTGGCAGTAATCTGCGATAATGTGCGGCTTTGCTAACTACTGAAAAGGTCCCAAAAGCAAGACCAATTGCATTGCAAATGCTTGTTACAGATGTTCTCCAGGGCCAGCAGTTTCCAGCTATGGGGACCACAAAGATGGCAGCTTGGAAGAGGCTAGGTCTTTCTCCATGAAATGCATATCATCCTCGGCTTGTGGATGGTATGGCATCATCTCCAGGCTCATGGTCCCAGCTAGATAAAAGAATGTGAATCTTATATCTACCTAGATTGATATTACAGATTGGTATGTGCATAAAACAGAAATATTGCAATTGCTGTAATTAACAGATGGCACTTTAGTGTAGATATGAAGCATTAGCATATTATATGATATTGGTTGTTGGTTAGTATATACCCACACAAATAATATATATTCATGTATTACCTGTTACTTCCACTGATGCTTCCTTTATGGACGGACCCTTATATTTCAGCTGCTGGACCTATGCCATCAAAGATGGTTTTAGACAGCTATGCCAGCTGCTCATTTGCTGATAACCATAACGGCCGAAGCCACGCACTCAGCAGGACACACCCTCGACCCCGTCTTCACAGCAGGAATCTCCATCACCTTCAGCCACACCACCGAACTCCCATGGACTGACCATCGATGCATCCACTTCACCTTCAGAACACCCACCATCCACAGACACCAGCACCTGCTGCCACAAAGAAACTGGGCTAGAATCACCGACGACCAGATTACCTCCTCACTCAGCAACTCCACCCCAGCCATCACTGAAAACGGCGACCCCAACACCACAGCCCGAACCCTGCATCGATGGATCTCCGACAGCCCCAACACCATAGCCCCTCTCAAGAAAAACAACAACACGCATGCCAAGAAAGCCAGATGGTTTACCACCGAACTTCGAGAGTCGAGACGCACTTGCCGCCACCTCGAAAAGGCCTAGAGGAGCACCAAATCCACAGAAGCCCACAACAACTTCAGAGCCGCCACCAACGCCCACCACCAACTCACCAGAAAAACGAGGAAAAAAGCGATTGAAGACAGAATCTCCAAACATCCGCACAACAGCAAAGAGCTCTTCAACATCATCAAGGAGTTCGCCCAACCCACCAGCGAGTCTACTGACATCCCTCCCTCACAAGACCTCTGTGACAAACTCAGTACCTTTTTCCACCACAAAATCAAGAGCATCTACGACAACTTTGATGAAGACAACCAACACGCTGAACCCTCACCAACCACCCCCGACACCCAAAAGCCAGCGATTGACAACTGGACAGCCCTCACCACCGAAGACACACTGGAAACAATGATGTCAACCCACTCCGGGTCCCCAGGGACACCTTCCCCCCCCACATCTTCAACAGAGCCACTGACACCATCGCACCCATGCTCTGCCACACCATCAACCGCTCCCTGGCGACCCCCTCGTTCCCCGACAACTGGAAACATGCCGAGATCAACCCCCTCCTGAAGAAACCCTCGGCGGACCCCACCGACCTCAAAAACTGCAGACCCATATCCCTGCTCCTGTTCCCAGCAAAAGTAATCGAGAAAGCCATCAACAGTCAACTCGCCACATTAATCGAAGAGCACAAAATCCTCGACTCCTCCCAATCCGGCTTCAGATAAAAACATAGTACGAAAACCGCCCTCCTCGCCCCAACAGACGTCATCCGAACCCTACTGGACAAAGGAGAAACAGTAGCCCAAATCCTCCTCAACCTCTCAGCGGCGTTCGACACAGTCTCTCACTGCACCCTAATACGCAGACTCCACGACGCAGGGATCCAGGACAAGGCCCTCAACTGGGTCTGCTCCTTCTGCACCAGCAGAACGCAGCGGGTCAGACTCCCCCCTTTCCTCTCGGACCTTACACCATTCACCTGCGGAGTCCCCCAGGGCTCCTCCCTCAGCCCTATGCTCTTCAACGTCTACATGGCTCCGCTCGCCCCCATCGTCAGAACCTACGGACTCAACATTGTGTCATACGCAGACGCCACCCAACTCATCCTCTCCCTATCCAACAAACCCGACACCGAAAGAAACAACTTTCGAAAAGGCATGGAAGCTGTCTCTAAATGGATGAAAAACAGCTGCCTACAACTAAACACCAACAAAACAGAAGCACTCATCATGGGCCCAAACCCCGATGCCTGGAACGACACCTGGTGGCCCCCCGCCATCGGAAGCCCGCCCACCCCATGGTACACGCACGCAAACTTGGAATCATCCTGCACTCCGAGCTCAAAATGGACCACCAGATCAGCTCCGTCTCATCCTCCTGCTTCCACACCCTCTGCCTCCGACGTAAGACCTTCAAATGGATCCACCTCGAACAAAGAAACACCGTCACTACGCCCTGGTCTGCAGCAGACTCGACTATGGCAATGCACTCTATGCCGGAATAAACAAAAACCTCACCCGCAAGCTATACAACATCTAAAACGCCGCCGCAAGACTGGTCCTCAACCTGCCAAGAAACTGCCACATCTCCCAGCACCTGTGCAGACTCCACTGGCTCCCCATCGAAGCTAGAGTCACCTTCAAGATGCTAACCCACGCTCACAAGGCCCTCCACGATACCGGACCAGCATACCTGAACAGCCGACTCAAATTCCACGCACCCCAAAGGACCCAACGATCAGCCGAGCTCTCCTATGCCGTGGTCCCCCGCACCAGAACGACCAGATCGGGAGGCCGCTCCTTCTCTTTCCTTGCGGCCAGAGCCTGGAACACCCTTCCGTTCCACCTCAAACAGGCAACATCGCTCCCCATTTTCGCAAGAAACCTCAAAACCTGGCTCTTCGACAGACCCCCGCCTTGATGGACTGGAACCTGCACCCCCACACCCCCAGAACCTTGAGACACTTACGCATGAGTAGTCGCGCTCAACAAATCCCTGATTGATTGATAGATTTCAGGATATTCTATGATGTTCTACGATGGATAGGGTGTAGTGTGGACACAAAGGGCCATTGTATCACTTACACTGTGAATAATCATATACAGATTAAGGAAATATCTCTGCACAAAAAATCAAGGACGTACTTCCCCTGCCCCAGCCCTCTCCTGCAGCGTTCGCAGTGTGAGTGGGTCCCCAGCTTTCCGAATCTGAAGGGGCTACTTCAGGAGAGTAGTTCGCACAGTGACGTGTACATTACACACTGTGTGACACAGGAGAGTGCATATGAACGTCCCCAAAGAAGAGATAATGATTAAGCGAGAGATTAAATGGAAGGAAGTTCACAAACACAACATGTGAAGAGACAGGTGGAGAGAATGTAGTTTCAATTGTTTATTTATGTAAGGTTTTATATAGCATGGTCGTGTCCAGATGATCTCAGGCTGGTTTACATTTGAGGTGGCAAAGAGTCTATACATTGTACATGTCCAACAAAGCGAAGAATGTTTTACATACTTACAATTTGGAGACAACTGAAACAATGAGGTGTGATCCTAGGACTATGAACACAAAACACTAGTTACCTGTACATCGATTTTAGACCCTGCCTTCTATATCGTCTACTTGGTGCAGAATCTGCCAACATTGAGCGCTGTTCTTAAACATTAAGAAAAATCTCATTTCAGTTTTGTATTTTGAAGTGGATAAATAAATGTATTGAGATGGTTTGTTTTGTGTGAGGGTTAAATTATAGATGACACACCCATGCCTTGCGACAAACTCTTTATTTAGACATTTTTAGAGACTCTCTGGCCCTCATTACGAAGTCTCACTGTTTCGGTGTGAGAACCGCCTGACCATAGGTCCCCGGTTCCGTATAGAAAATTATGATGGTGCAGTTGCAAACTTCCATTTTACAATGAGCGCTTGTGCGGCGGTGGGAAACCACCTGCAGTTCAACCTACCATTGTAAAATGAAAGTTTATGCACATCCCTGCACCGGGTGGCAGGTACATCATGGGCAGAATGGGGGCCTGCTAGGGGCCCACAAAGTTCCTCTCCAACAGCTTGTTGGAACCCAGTCGGTTATTCCCGGCCGGTTTAACCCCTTCTCTGCCAGGCCTTTTCCCCCTCCTGTGCCACGCCCTTTTATGGCTATTTGGGGTAGTGCGCGCTGAGGCCCCTGTAACTTTTTGACCACATAAGGTATCCACGCCAAATTTGCGTCCTTTTCTTCCAACATCATGGGAATTCTAAAGGTACTCAGGGTTTGTGGATTCCCCTGGAGGGTTCACAGAAATGAGCCAAAATACAGCAAAATTTAGTTTCTTTGGGGAAAAATGGGAAAAACGGGCTGCAAATGAAAGCATCTGTGTTTTTCCCTGCAAATGTTATCAAAAAAGGGTTTGTGGGGCTGAAATCACCATTTTCCCAGCTTTTAGGGGATACCAGACTTTTGTCAGAAACCCAAAATTTTTTACACAGTTTTGGCATTTTTCTGGGACATAGCCTATTTTTGCTATTTTTTGTGCTTTCGACCTCCTTCCAGTTAATGGTAGAAATGGGTACAAAAGCAATAATGGATCCTAGAAAGCTATACATTTTTGAGAAGTAGACAAAATTCTGAATTCAGCAAGGGGTCATTTGTGTAGATCCCTCAAGGTTTCTTTATAGAAACTAACAATTAAATATAGGATAAATTGAAAATTTGTTGAAAAAAAAAGCCTTTTGTGTCAATGTTTTCACCTGTAACTTCTTCTAATTATGACAGCTCTTTGAAAGCAATATACCGTTACATCCGCTGGATATTACTGGTTGTGGGATATATAGGACTTGTAGGTTCACCAAGAACCCGCGAACCCAGAGCCAAAAACTGAGTAGCAATGGTTTTTTATTATGTACCGGGTATATTATTCTGTAAAAATGTGTACATGGAAAAATCGGTATGAATGACACCTATGTATTTCTGAAATGGGAACAAAATATAGAGTTTAGAAACAGTAGATATTTGCACATTTCCGAAATTGGGAATACTCATACTAGCATGAGAATTATCAGTCATTTTTTAGAATGACTTCTTTTTTACACAATGTCTTTCATTTGGAAGGCAGAAATGCATCGAAAGTCAATAGGTAATAACAGTTGCTTTACAAATCTGAATTACCCTAAGTCTCCCGATAAAAATGGTACCTCACTTGTATGGGTTGGCATAGTGCCCACGACAGGAAATGGCTCAAAACCCAACGTGAACCCACCACATTTTCACAATGCAAAATTACCCATTTTTAGCAAAGTGACTAGCTGTAGTTTTTTAACCCTAGCTTTGCCGGCACCTAGGGAAACCTAGCAAACCTATACATTTTTGAAAACTAGACACCCAGGGGAATCCAGGATGGGGTGACTTGACTGCCTGCCACCAGGTTCTGTTACCCAGAATCCCTTGCAAACCTAAATAATTGTAAAAAAAACCACATTTTCCCCAAATTTCTCTGGTGGAAAGTTCTGGAGTCTTCGTGAATCCACAAATTTCCACCCACCCAGTGTTCCCCAAGGTCTTCAGAGAAAAATGGTACCTCATTTGTGTGGGTCTGTCTAGTGCCCGCGACAGGAAATGGCGCAAAACGCAACGTGGACACACCTCAATTTTGCTGTGAAAAATGACCATTTTTTGGCAAAGTGCCTAGCTGTAGTTTTTGAACCATAGCTCTGCCGGCACCTGGGGAAACCTAGCAAACCTATACATTTTTGAAAACTAGACACCCAGGGGAATCCAGGATGGGGTGACTTGACTGCATCCCACCAGGTTGTGTTACCCAGAATCCCTTGCAAACCTAAATATTTTGCCAAAAAAAACACATTTTCCCCACATTTCTGTGGTGGAAAGTTCTGGAATCTGCGTGGATCCACAAATTTCCATGCACCCCGCGTTCCCCAAAGTCTTCCAAGAAAAATGGTACCTCACTTGTGTGGATCGACATAGTGCCCGCAACAGGAAACAGTGCAAAACGTAACGTGGACACACCTCAATTTCGCAGTGAAAAAGGACCCTTTTTTGGCAAAGTGCCTAGCTGTAGTTTTTCAACCATAGCTCTGCTGGCTCCTAGGCAAACCTAGCAAACCTATACATTTTTGAAAACTAGACACCCAGGGGAATCCAGGATGGGGTGACTTGACTGCCTGCCACCAGGTTCTGATACCCAGAATCCCTTGCAAACCTAAATATTTTGCCAAAAAAAACACATTTTCCCCACATTTCTGTGGTGGAAAGTTCTGGAATCTGCGTGAATCCACAAATTTCCACCCACCCCGTGTTCCCCAAAGTCTTCCCAGAAAAATGGTACCTCAGTTGTGTGGGTCAGCCTAGTGCCCGCGACAGGAAACGGCGCAAAACGTAACGTGGACACACCTCAATTTCACAGCGAAAAATGACCCTTTTTTGGCAAAGTGCCTAGCTGTAGTTTTTGAACCATAGCTCTGCCGGCACCTAGGGAAACCTAGCAAACCTATACATTTTTTAAAACTAGACACCCAGGGGAATCCAGGATGGGGTGACTTGACTGCCTCCCACCAGGCTCTGTTACCCAGAATCCCTTGCAAACCTAAACAATTGCCCAAAAAAACACATTTTCCCCACATTTCTCTGGTGGAAAGTTCTGTAATCTGTGTGGATCCACAAATTTCCACCCACTCCGCGTTCCCCAAAGTCTTCCGAAAAAAATGGTACCTCACTTGGGTGGGTCGGCCTAGTTCTCGCGACAGGAAACGGCGCAAAACACAACATGGACACACCTCAATTTCACAGTGAAAAACGACCCTTTTTTGGCAAAGTGCCTAGCTGTAGTTTTTTAACCCTAGCTCTGCCGGCACCTAGGGAAACCTACTAAACCCACACATTTCTGAAAACTAGACACCCGAGGGATTCCAGGGAGGTATGGCTTGCGTGGATCCCCCAATGTTTCCTTACCCAGAATGCCCTGCAAACCTCAAATTTAGCTGAAAAAATCACCTTTTTCACACATTTGTGTGTGGTAAAGTTGTGGCATCACGGAGCTGACACAAATTGTCCTACCACTCAGCGTTCCCCCGGGTCTCCCGATAAAAATGGTGCCTCACTCATGTGGGAGGCCCAAGTACCCGCGACAGGCAAGGGCACACAACGTAGGGAGGCGACATGAAAATTGCCTATCTCAAAACGACCTGGTTTTGCAAGGGGGGTCACTTGGGTTTTTGGCCCGGTGCTCGGCGGCCACCTAGGTAAACCTACCAAACTCACACATTTCTGAAAACTAGACACCCGGGGGATTCCAGGGAGGTATGGCTTGCGTTGATCCCCCAACGTTTCCTTACCCAGAATGCCCTGCAAACCTCAAATTTAGCAGAAAAAATCAAATTTTTCACACATTTTTGTGTGGGAAAGTTGTGGCATCACCGGGCTGACACAAATGTCCTACCACCCAGCGTTCCCCCGGGTCTCCCGATAAAAACGGTGCCTCACTCGTGTGGGAGGCCCAAGTACCCGCGACAGGCAAGGGCCCACAACGTAGTGAGGCGACATGAAAATTGCCTATCTCAAAACGACCTGGTTTTGCAAGGGGGGTCACTTGGGTTTTTGGCCCGGTGCTCGGCGGCCACCAAGGGAAACCTACCAAACCCACACATTTTTGTAAACTAGACACCCGGGGGATTCCATTGAGGTTTGGCTTGCGTGGATCCCCCAACGTTTCCTTACCCAGAATGCCCTGCAAACCTCAAATTTAGCTGAAAAAATCACCTTTTTCACACATTTTTGTGTGGGAAAGTTGTGGCATCACCGGGCTGACACAATTTCCTACCACCCAGCGTTCCCCCGGGTCTCCCGATAAAAACGGTGCCTCACTCGTGTGGGAGGCCCAAGTACCCGCGACAGGCAAGGGCCCACAACGTAGTGAGGCGACATGAAAATTGCCTATCACAAAACAACCTGGTTTTGCAAGGGGGTCATTTGGGTTTTTGGCCTGGTGCTCGGCGGCCACCTAGGGAAACCTACCAAACCCACACATTTCTGAAAACTAGACACTCGGAGGATTCCAGGGAGGTATGGCTTGCGTGGATCCCCCAACGTTTCCTTACCCAGAATGCCCTGCAAACCTCAAATTTAGCTAAAAAATCACCTTTTTCACACATTTTTGTGTGGGAAAGTTGTGGCATCACCGGGCTGACACAAATTTCCTACCACCCAACGTTCCCCCCGGGTCTCCCAATAAAAACGGTGCCTCATTCGTGTCAGCTTCATTTGAGGTTTGCAGGGCATTCTGGGTAAGGAGATGTTGGGGGATCCATGCAAGCCATACCTCCCTGGAATCCCCCGAGTGTCTAGTTTTCAGAAATGTATGGGTTTGGTAGGTTTCCCTAGGTGGCCGCCGAGCACCGGGCCAAAAACCCAAGTGACCCCCCTTGCAAAACCAGGTCGTTTTGAGATAGGCAATTTTCATGTCGCCTCACTATGTTGTGGGCCCTTGACTGTCGCGGGTACTTGGGCCTCCCACACGAGTGAGGCACCGTTTTCATCAGGAGACCCAGGGAACGCTGGGTGGTAGGAAATTTGTCTCAGCCCGGTGATGCCACAACTTTCCCACACAAAAATGTGTGAAAAAGGTGATTTTTTCAGCTAAATTTGAGGTTTGCAGGGCATTCTGGGTAAGGAAACGTTGTGGGATCCACGCAAGCCATACCTCCCTGGAATCCCCCGGGTGTCTAGTTTTCAGAAATATGTGGGTTTGGTAGGTTTCCCTAGGTGGCAGCCGAGCACCGGGCCGAAAACCCAAGTGACCCCCCTTGCAAAACCAGGTCGTTTTGAGATAGGCAATTTTCATGTCGCCTCACTACGTTGTGGGCCCTTGCCTGTCGCGGGTACTTGGGCCTCCCACACGAGTGAGGCACCATTTTTATCGGGAGACCCGGGGGAACGCTGGGTGGTAGGAAATTTGTGTCAGCCCGGTGATGCCACAACTTTCCCACACTAAAATGTGTGAAAAAGGTGATTTTTTCAGCTAAATTCTAGGTTTGCAGGGCATTCTGGCTAAGGAAACGTTGGGGGATCCACGCTAGCCATACCTCCCTGGAATCCCCGGGTGTCTAGTTTTCAGAAATGTGTGGGGTTGGTAGGTTTCCCTAGATAGCCGCCAAGCCCGGGGCCAAAAACTCAAGTGACCCCCCGTGCAAAACCAGGTCATTTTGAGATAGGTAATTTTGATGTCTCCTCAATTGGTTTTGGGCACTTGCCCGATGCGGGCACTAGGCCTACCCACGCAAGTGAGGTACCATTTTTTCGGAAGACTTTGGGGAACGCGGGGTGGGTGGATTTTTGTGGACCCACACAGATTCCAGAACTTTCCACCACAGAAATATGAGGAAAATGTGTTATTTTGGACAAATTTTTAGGTTTGCAATGGATTCTGGGTAACAGAACCTGGTGAGAGCCAATCAAGTCACCCCATCCTGGATTTCCCTTGGTGTCTAGTTTTAAAAAAAGGAACAGGTTTGCCTACGTGCCAACTGCGCTAGGGCCCAAAATCCACAGGTATGCACATTGCTAAAAAAAAGTCGGAGTCCAGTGGGCTTTCTGCCGCCCTGGGGGGAAATCGGGGAATGGGGTTTCATGCCGATATGCCCCTAAAGGGGCAGAAAGACTGTGGCTATTTTTTGTGGGGGTGGGGGCTGCCCAAAATGGTCATACCAATGCCCCCACGCATAAAAAAAGCCTGCGGCCCATAGGAATCAATGGGAAGGTATGCCTCATTACCGATTCGGTAAATACCGATTCGGTAATGGGGGGAGCATATTCAAGGGTGGCAGGGTGTCACATTGACACCCTGTTGCACCCCTGAATCTTGCATGTGTGCACATATGGCGCACATACATGCCCTAAGGGCATGTATGTCTGCCACATGGCACTCTTAAATCTGCAAAATATTGCTTTTTGCAAGGTATTCGTTATTTTCACCAACCTGTATTTGGTGGTAAATAACGAATTCTTGATACTAATTTTCCCTCTTCAGAGTGCTCCCTACATATGATTTCAGGATTCGGTATTTACCGAATCGGTATTTTACCGATTCGGTAATTTACCGAATCCTGAAATTATGCCTCCTATATCTCAAATAGCTAAATACCGGTCGGTAACGGGATATTTACCGAATTTCGGCTGTTACCGACCGGTATTTAGCTACCTACATGAGGCCCTATATATTTTATTGTAATTGCATTTATATAGTGCTTACTACCACTGACGAGCATCCTGTTACAAACTCCATGGCTTCAGATGAGAGTCATCACACTCTGTTTTTCAATTGAATTTTGGGAACAGTTCCTTTGTTTTCCCAGGACTTTAAGTTTCTCGAAATAAGGAAGGGAAGAGGAAGAGAAAGAAAAACTAGAAGTAGAGACATAAAAGGAAGGGGCTGTGAGGAAAAGAGCAGAAGCAAGTGACACTGCAGTTGGACAAACACACAAAGGAGTATAAAGCAAGCCCCTGTAGACCCTGTGGAGCATCGGGCCCCCAAAGTTAATGGGCTCCTATTCATCCCAAGGCCAATGAATATCTGTGAGATATTGGGACCTCAGGGGCCCCTCACCACATTCTGCATTGGACCCCATCATTTTGGGTTACACCACTGTAAAAATACCAATGTATTGTAAGATATTATGGACATAGAGTACATAAACAACCACATGATCATCTCCTGGGTCACAGCTAGTGTGATAAAGACATTTGTAGGCATACTGAGACATGACGTGAGAGAGTGTTCAGTGCTGTGACAATAAACATATCATTCAATGATTGAATGCGATAGGGTCATGCATGATAAAGTTGGCGATAAGGGACATATTCAAAGGATCTTCAAAAGAAAAGATGACATGATATGGCTGAATACATTAGAGGCCATCTAATTACAATATTAGTATGTGTTGACACATTTGTCCTAATATATATTATATATAATGCAGATATATCCATGTCAGTGTTGTGGTACAACAAACCAAGCACACAATTATCTAAGGGGTGTTAGTGACACTGATATCAGTGTGGCATATCTGTGTGGGTGGTATTAATGAGTCTAGACATGGGGACTAATTGCTTGCCCTGGCACATTAGGGGCTACTCCTCAGAGTACTCCTGCACTAGCTGTTGCAACCAATGTACTTGATATGGGGACTGTATAAAAGATAGTTTGATTGTGAGAAGATAAGTATATATGTACACTCTACATGGGGGTTAAGTTGTGTGTGAGTGAAATTTGTGTTTATATGTTAGGAAGAAGGACACTGTGACATAGTTGGGGAGCAGTAATTTAGTGAAAAGATAGATAATTTAAGTTCTTACCTGACCTGATTTTGGGATATCCAAGTACAGGCAGGCTAAATAGCA
The DNA here is from genome assembly GCF_964204655.1 of Triturus cristatus. NCBI lineage: Eukaryota > Metazoa > Chordata > Amphibia > Caudata > Salamandridae > Triturus > Triturus cristatus. Next base: position 626,599,223 of record NC_140584.1, on the reverse strand, counting down.
TGTCTAGGTGAGTGGTGGAGAAGATACGTTATTGAGGTGGGCGAGATCGAGCCAGGACCTGGGTCAATCTCCATGAATACTTTGACTGCTCGAATTTTGGAACAGTTCTCCTTTACCTGCCACCTCTCATCATGTCACACCTTGTTAAGGTCCCCAACATTGAATACATTCAGCCCTGACTCATTAAAAATCAATCAATCAATCAATCAGGGTCTTGTACAGTGCAGGTATCAAAGCGCTGGGGGCGGAGGGCTGCTGATCAGACTGGGTGGAGGATCATTCGAAGAGCCAGGTCTTGAGGTCCTTCCGGAATTGGGTCGGCGCCGTGGATTGCCTGAAGTGGAGGGGTAGGGTGTTCCTGCTCTTGACAGTGAGGTAGGAGAACGACCTACCTCCGGTTCTGGTCTTGTGGATCCTGGGGACGGAGGCAAGGGCGAGTTGGGAGGATCGGAGTTGTCTGGTAGGTATGTGGAATGTGAGGGAGTGGTTCATTTATGCTGGTCCTTCTTCGTATAGTGTTTTGTACGCATGAGTGAGGAATGTATGACGTTACAACGCCTACATTTCCAATGCATGCATTTACAATGCATACCATTACAATGCATACCATTACATCGCATTTAAGGTAAGTGAGTGCAACAGTAGGGTAAGTGTTGGATAGCGTAGGGGTAAAAATGAGTATTCTAACTCCAGTGAGTGCAACAGTAGGGTAAGTGTTGGATAGTGTAGGGGTAAAAATGAGTATTCTAACTCCAGTGAGTGCAACAGTAGGGTAAGTGTTGGATAGTGTAAGGCAGTGTTTTTCAACCACTGTTCCGCAGCACACTAGTGAGCCGCGAGATGTTGCCTGGTGTGCCGTGGGAAAAATTGAAAAATTCGAAAGATTAAAAAAAAAAAAAGTCAAATTTTCACCCACTAGGGTGGCGGGCGCCGGACTGTGTCCTGGGTATGGGGGCGGGGTGGGGTTTTTGACCCCACCCTCGGCCAGCAGGGGCGCCGATTGGCGCTCCTCAGGGGGACACCCTCCACTTTTCTGATGTCCGGGCTGTGATTGGTCCAGACTCCAGCCTGGACCTATCACAGTAGGACATCATCTTCCGACTTCCTTCCCGCCCGAGCACAGTGTGCGCAGCAGCGGAGAGAAGAAGACGTCGCGACTCGAGTCACCAGGAGGACCGGAGCAGGAGGAGACGGACGGAGACCAGGATTCGGCGGGAGTCGGCACTGCAGAGACCGCATCCAGATCCAGACCAGGCCGCAGGTGCAGCGTGAGGTGAGGAGGTCATCTGGAACCAGTCGGTCACGGTCGGGTCTCGGAAGAGAGACGAGTGAGTCCAGCCCTGTGCAGCAGCAGCCCGGTAAGTGAGTCCTCCTGTCAGTCCTCCTCCTCCTCATGCCTATAGTACCATCTGTGCCATGCCTATAGTATAGTATACCATCTGTGCCATGCTTATTCCATCACCTGTGCCTATTTTCCATCCGTCCTGGGTGGGGATCAGATCGGATGGGATCGGATGAGAGCGGAAAGGCGGTCCGCTCTCATCCGATTCCCCATAGAGAGCAGCGTGGCTCTGACATCTCCCTCTCCGCACACAGTGAGAGATAATAGTTAAACATTTAAAAACTCTCGAGGAGAAGTTGTCATTTTATTTCTCTTCAGTCTCCACTGAATGCCTTGACTGGGTTAGGGACCCTTATAGCTCAGCATCAGTTGGTGGAAAGGACATGACTTTACAGGAGCAGGAGGAACTAACTGAACTGAGACAAAATCGTGGTTTCAAGCTAAGATTTGCTGATCTACCTTTGGACAGTTTTTGGTTGGATACTGCCAAGGAATTCCCCCTTCTGGCAAACAAAGCTATTTTGACATTGCTCCTATTTTCCACTACATATCTGTGTGAGATGAGCTTTTCAAGCATGATTGCTATAAAAACTAAATACAGAGAGAGACTGAGAGCTGTTGACGAAGAGCTACGTGTGTGTCTTTCTTCGATTCCAGCTAGAATATCAGCTTTGTGTTCAGCCAAACAGGCCCAGATTGCGCACTGCTCAATAAAGTATTTTATAATTTTTCATATTTTTGTTTACTTACTATTTCATAATAAAGTAATTATAAAATACTTTCCTTGTGTTTATTTGATTCCTATTCAAGAGAATTACTTTATATATAGTCAATATAGGCACAGAGTTACATTTTTTAACATTTTCTAATGGTGGTGTGCCTCGTGATTTTTTTCATGAAACAAGTGTGCCTTTGCCCAAAAAAGGTTGAAAAACACTGGTGTAAGGGTACTATGCGTTGTAATGGTATGCGTTGTAATGAATTGCGATGTAATGCCTGCGTTGTAGTGACATGCGATGTAAAGGATGTTGCGATGTAATGACTGCTATGTAAAAGTAGTGCGATGTAATGACAGCATTGTAAAGGTTGTCTCCCATGAGTGAGTAGCTTGAAAGTGACTCTCTTGTTGACTGAGAGCCATTTGAGTTGTCAGAGGTGTGGCGTGATGTGGCTTTGGCGATGGATATTGAGGCCCAGTCTAGCTGCGGCGTGTAGGACGTTCTGTAGTTTCTTGAGCTGTTTCTGGGTGACTCCGGCATAGAGTGTGTTGCTTAGTTGAGTCTGCTGGTGATGAATGCGCGGGTGACCGTCTTTCTGGATTCTGTGGGTATCCATCTAAATATCATTCGAAGCAGGCGGACCGTGTGGAGCAGGATCAGGAAACTATATTGATTTGGCGGTTCATAGTGAGCGATGAGTCCAGTATGATACCAATGTTGCATGCATGCTCCATCGGGAGGGGGGGAGATCCCAGACCGGCTGGCCACCAGGAGTCATCTCAAGCTGAAGAGGTGGGTCCCAGGATGAGTACTCTTGAGGTTGCTGTCTTTCATCCAGGTAGCAATGACCTTCATTCCACTGTGGAAGTTGGTTCTGGCAGGTGTAGTTTTGTTGTTGAGGAAGAGAATCAGCTGGGTGTCATCGGCGTAGGAGACGATGTTGAGCCTGTGGCTTCAAGAGATGACTGCGAGGGGGTCATGTAGATGTTGAAGAGATTAGCATTCAGGGTAGAACCCCTGGGGACTCCACAGCTGATCTTCGTGGGTTCTGAGAGGAACTGTTGTAGTCTTATTTACAATGCAGCATTAAGCCACTTACTATGGCTTAACGTTGCCTTGTAAATAAGGCACCCTTTCATGCTATACTTAACGTGAAAGGGAGGGCAATGGGTGTTGCTGTGGGAGTTCCACCGACGCTGCCCATATTTACAAGGGCAGTGTAAATATAGGGCAGTGCCAATATTTTAGAACAGGGAAAACCTGGTCTTACCCTGGTGAAACGAGGAGAAATGTTTAATTTCTCCTCGGCTTTGCTGTTTCCATGTGTGCACCGCACATGGAAACAGCAAAACGTCAATGAATGTTTATGTCCCGGAGGGTGTGCCTTCCTGCACTTAAACAATCATAAAAAAAAAAGGCATTTTGAAACTTCTATGTGTGATGCATTGAGCAGTACACCTAGAAGTTAAAAAACACCATTTAAAGATTGTTTTTGTGCAGGAAGGGACACCCTCCTGCACTTAAACAATCTTCCCCTGCAACACGGACAGCCTTGCACTAAAGTGCAAGAGTGCCTGCGTTGGGGCTAGGCAGTTAAATCTAGCGCCAGCGCAGGAATAAACGCAGGGCTGCGCTATAATCTTGTAAATATGGTGCAGTCCTGCATTTCTAAAGTGAAGGAGCGTGTTGTTAGCCTTCTTGGCTTAAGGACACACTTCGCCTCTTTACTAGTAAATATTCCCCTTGGTTTCTTGCTTTCCAACTCTTGTAAAGCTCCTTCTCTTCAATGACGACCTGTCCATATTTCCTATGATTTTCTACTGCCCTTTGTGGGTTTTCCTCCTAATTCGAGCTCATTTAAATAGACATGTGACACCCTTCACATGTAATCAAAGTTGAGGGAGACAATATAGCTCCTGGGAGGAGTCTCCCATTCTTGGGAAATCATGAAGGAAGGATCACTGACAGAATACAGGAAGCAAAAATATTGTGTGGACTGAATATCGTGTCAAAAATATCGAGGACCAAAATATCGAGAAGATAAGTGCAAATAGGTAAGTATAGATTTACTATTCTTAACTCCACATCTACGTACCTTGAAGATATGTATATATCATCAAGGTACATATATGTGGAGTCTTATATATTAAAAAAAATACTTACCTATAGAAACTTAACTTCACAATATTTTTGTCCTCGATATTCTGGAAAGAATATTTTGGTCCATGATATTTTTGTTTCTGATAATTTGTCTAAACACCGTGAAGGAAACGAGAGATCTTCACTGCACTCAGTCTTTGTCACCTACATGGATAGGGCCACTAGATTTCCTCAAAGTTTATGAGATTATCCTCAACTGGAAGACTCTACGCATTGCCAATAGTAGTGGGTGCTTGTAAAACATACAGCGTGCGTAGACTACGTTCCATTCCAGACTAGTACACTCACTGGACACGTTGCACACAAGTGTAGGGACGCTTGAACGATGGCGGCATATATGATTTTTGGGGAGATTATTTTTTAGTCGGAATAGTTTTCAATACCTCCTGCCTCTATGCTAGCCCTATAGGTGTTGGTAATGTCAATGCACCAGCCGATATCTGTCTAGGTCCTGCCTGTTAATGCTGTTCATCGGTTTTCATTTTTATACCTTTCTTAAGGGGCATCAGTGACATTATATTTACCCTCCCACCCCATGGTTTCCTAACTTTGGCAGGATAACTGAAGGTCATCATAGACATTTCCCCTGCACACAAGAAGACTCTAGTGCATAAATCTGCATAATGGGACTTTGAAGCAGCTTGCATTATAAAACGAGCCACATGACCATTTCTTGCATGGTGCATCCTTCCTGTCTTTTCCACCAAGAAGACTGGGTTGGTCTCTGCTTTGCTACCAATATGCGTCCTGAAAGGAGCGGCTTCTGGAAATGCTGATCAGAATAGCACCAGTCATTATTCTTTTTTCATTATTTTCAGCGTAGAAGCACACACATCATGCACAAATATTGTTCAGTGTATTTATTAATATAACATCGATTCAGACGTTTGACCAATAGGAAATTATCCTCCAAAATATACTATTTCTTAAACACACGACTTCTAATGCATCACATTTGGAATTTGGAATATAGTTGCCATACTTATGGATCAGCTCCTGTTTGAATTCAAGAGTCTTCTTATAGAGTGTACAATCCAAGAGACCAATTGTTGGACAAAGTTAAATACCAAGAAAATGAAAAAAAACATCTGATAAAACACCTTTGGGGAACACCCTGATCAAAGTACAATGTGCCAGTTTCTGAATTCGTGTTCCAATCTCTGGGCACTGATCTGAAACATCTGTGTTCATTTTTCTAAAAAAAAGGGATTACACACAGTAGGCTGGCATGTACTGTGTAGCTGGTATAACGAAGCAATAGCTCCATAACCGAACTTCTAATTTAATAACCAGAGAACTTTTCATTACGCCTTTTAGACCACTGACCGTACCTCTTTCTGTCACTTAGCTAAAAAAGAATCTAAGTGTTAGAAATTGGGTTTTTGATTGTGGGGGTGAAAACCCTTCTCAAGCAACAACCACAATCCTTATCAGGGTGAACCTCAAAAAGTCACTAAATTAACCTGTGTTTAACCTTCTGCTAGCTTGGCATAGAAGCAGTCAGCTTAACTTAAAGGAAAAGTGAGAAGCATTTATTCAGCACTCAAACAGTAATAAAGTGAAAATACAACCCAAGAAAAATCTCCCACCAATTTAGAAAAATAGAGTACAATTCAATCAATAAATTAGACCGAAATGACAAAAATCCAATCAGTAAAACTGGATATACACAGTTCCAAAGATTTAGGTAGTGTTAGACACACCAGTTTTGGGCTGGCTGGGACACATGGAAGCCAGTCAAAATCCACTGCTCTAGACAGGCTGAGCACTATACACGTGTCTGATAACCTGTGCTCACCCCTGGGTAGTTTGGCACCGAGCAGTCAGGATTATCCTTAGGGCCCAGTTGTGAAATGTTGGCACAACACCACCCTCACAACACACTGCATTCGCCACCAAAAGACTCCACACCGTTTGTATAAAACACTGTCTTTGTATTGCACACAAACACACTGGAATCAAAATGAGATACGCATTGTGTATATACTTTACAATTGTATGCAATTGTTGAACTTTCCAATTGAAATCAAAATGAGACACTCATTGTACATACAATTTACAGTTATATGCAATTGTCGAACTGTCCCATTAGCAGAAAGGTCAAACAGTCACAGGTCTTTGAATATGCCTCATGACCCAGCCCCTCAGTCATTCAACTGCACCAGCCAATTATACAAGTTGCACCTGCTAGCGTCCCATTGACTAGGCAGTCAGAACCTCCTAAAATAGAAAGAAACAGTTTTGTCCATCCAGATTAGACCTTCAGATGCCCGGCAGCACCTGCACGGGTGCAGGATCGCTATCCCCCTGTACACAAAAGGTTATGACCCAGGAAGCTGGCACACTTCCAAGTCTGGAAAAATGTTTTCCTTTCAAGTATGGGTGTGAACTGCCATAGCCCCGACAGTCAACAGTAGGTGCCCACAAGGCACACAAAACCCCTCAGGGGTCGTCGCGATGTTCTCCACAACAAAGTACCTTGCAGTGTGGGTCCAGGGAGAGGAAGCCAGCGACTTCGGACAGAGGCCCAATGTTAGGCACTGTTGTCCTCACAATCTGGATGGCGAAGAGAGTCTCAGCTCCCAACTCATGTTTCCCAAACACCCATTGGACACCACATGCTCCATAGTGCAAGCAAGCACAGGTCCTCTTGATTGCAAATACGTGTCCCTCGGACTTTGTAAGCTTCCACCGCACTTCTTGAACTCCTCACATCCTGGCACCTCAAGTGGTGGCTGATCTTTATGAGCGCACTCCTCTGCAAAGTGTGATGATGGTGTATGTCAGGACAGTCCTTGTCTCAACCAATGAACACTTCCACCAGTTTCTGCTGTACCCTGTGCAGTCCCTACAACCTTTTAAAAACTGTGAGATCCTTTGTGTCCCTGGGATCTCGTGGCAAGAGGCCAGACAACCAGCTCTTAGAGAGTACTTTGGGACCCTAGTTACAACAGTTGCCACTTAGCTGCAGGTCAGCAACGTCCAGACAAAATCCACCAAGTGATAGTCCCCTTCCTGGAGCATGACAAGCTCCAAGCCACCAGAAGTCTGTGGATAGTCCAGTTGCAGTCCCTCGAGCCCCCAGGATTCCTCATGTCAATATACCAGCATAGAACCAGCGAAGTATGGTTCTAAATCCAAAAGCATCTCTACTTACGCAGGCCAGAGCCCCAGTAGTTATTCCTACTTTGGCCTGTGAAGATTCAATCAATTCTAAAGGCCACCTTCAAAATGCACAGGCCGTCTCAAAATTTTGTCCTGTCTGCCATCCTAACCCTGGAGGTTTGATCACCATCTTTATTGGGGGCAAGACCCTGTCGCTTGGAATGCAGGTGCAAATTTCACCCCCATGTGACCGTCCCAGAAAGGGCCCTCAGAGTCAGAGGAATGCAGTTTCCCTTGAGCCCCTAGTTTGTGGCCTTCTATCAGGAATGCACAAATCTAGCTGTCCACCTAGCAACCACATGTGAATTGGAGACAGGCCGACAGGCACACAGAGCAACGAGCTTTGAAGTGCCCACTTTCACAAAGTGACATTTCCACCACCATTTCCACTCACACTGCCGGCGAGGATTCGCCATTATGAACTTATTGATACCACACACTATAATGCTACTATTCTGCCTGTATACTGCACAATAGCCTTTACTTACATTCACCCGTACTAATCCAATGCAAGAAGCAGGCCCTCTGGTACGGAACACACCACCCGGCGGCATTCACAACCCTTGCATGCAATGCACATGTGCACATGCCCTACCTCTTCCCAACACCGCACCCTGTCACCAAGGAGAACTCCATTATATCAAGATACATGCAGAACCTTGGCACATAGAGTATTAAATGCCAAAGTGAGTAACTGTAACCTGTGCATACAGGCCCTACCAGGGCAAACCTTTGGCACAATCGATGACCTACCTCCGTGGATGGCACAACCCATGCTGCAGGCCCATGAAGCAGTATTTAAGATACATGCCCTGGGTATATGTTTTACCCCTTAACAAAGGACTTACACCTAACTCGAATCAGCCAATCATGTATACACCAATCACCATTATGTATATGATGAGCACAGCACTTTGGCACTGAATGGCAGTGTTAAACGCGCTCAATGCCTTAAGGCTGGAATCCAGATCGGTGGAAAACTGGGAAGGAGAAAAGCAAAAAGTCGAAAGAAAGCACCCTAGAAAGGGCCATTTCCAACAGGTATCTATTGCGTCTAAAAGCATAAAGCACCACTCGCAGTCATCTGGTCATGCTAGATATGGGGAAAATCACAAGTTCAGGCTGACTGCATTGGAGTGCGAGTTAGATAAAAGAACCAGGTTAGTCCTGCTAAAAATGTTACCTTCTCAAAGTTCGGCCCAAAGAGTCCATTTCATGGTGGTGGGAGGCCATGATGAGCAAGGAGAGTGTTGTGGATGGTCGTTGCTGTAGTGCAGAGAGCTGGCCTGGCGTCACCAAGGGTCGTCAGTGTAACATACAGATCCTGTCAGCTGTCCCACACTGTTGTTCCTGGAGCTTCGCTTTGGCGGTCACTACAGGCTGTAGCATGAAGTGCAGACATCACGTTGCCAGTCATCTCTAGTGGTTTCTGTAGCGTGGAGTCGGGTTCACCATAGCTTTGGGTCTGCAGTCATTGCAGGAAGCTAGATCTGGTACAAACGGCCCTATTGGTGGTCACAAAGGGCCAAAAATGTCTGTATTACTCCATTTCTCAAAGGAGGAACTCAACTAATGGCAGCCGAAGGTCCAGGACCCGTGGCGGCATCTCTTGGAGAACTCACTACAGCTGGGTCCAGCAAAGCTCAGGCAGGTCCAGTTGCAGGTCCAGGCTGGTCCAGTGCAGCAGGCTAGCTGGGCAGTTCCAGTAAGGCTCTGGAGCCTTTTGTGTCCCTGTAGCTCAGAACAGTAGGTCTGGCACAGACCTTTGGAATCACAAAGCCCAGGCCAAGGGCGGTTTCGTCCGCGCGCATCAGAGGCTGGGCAGGGGTCTCTTCCTTTCACTTGACCTCCAGCTCCAGGTACTGCTCCCATAGCCCCTCCCCTGTGCTGTCTGCAGCCCCCACCCCTGTGCTGCCAGCTGTCCTTGCCCCTGAGCCACCTGCTGTCCCTGTCCCTGTCCCTTTGCTGCCTGCTGTCCCCACCCCTGCACCGCCTGCTGTCCCCATCCCTGTGCTGCCTGAAGACCCCACCCCAGCGACACTTGCTGTCCTCACCACTGCACGGCCTGCTGTCTGCTGTCCCTCCCCAGCGCTGCCTGCTTCCCCCATCCCTGTGCCACCTGCTGCCCACACCAATGGAGGCCGCCGCAGAGCCATGCAGAGGACGTGCGCAGCAGACATGCTGCTAATGCACCACTATCTGGACAATGCCCAGCACAAACAACTATGGCCCTCCCGGCACCTGAGGATTCACCAGCAAGGAGCTCCAGGACCTGAGACCCAGACGCCGAAACAACACCTGCATTTTTGCCTCCCCACGATCCTTCAAAGGACACTTCACCTGGTGACACTGCCCCTTCTCCTGCGACACAAACTATGAAAGATCCCGCATTACCATCGTCACTCCCAAAGGCTGCACGATGATATGTCAAGACGGCACCATCAAGATGGAGGCATCGCCATCATCTACAAAGAAACCATAAAATGCATCATAACCAACGACTGCCCCACGCCTTTCATGGAACACCTCAACTTCCTACTACAAATCGATGTGAAGACCACATAAGAGGCACCTTCATCTACAGACCCCCGGGACGCCTTGCAACTTTCTGCGATGCCGTCCCCAACCTCATTGCGTCCCTAGCAATCGACTCTCACCACTGCGTCCTACTTGGTGACCTCAACTTCTTCATCGATGATCCAAGTGATGCCAACTCCATCGTCCTAGTGGAGAACCTAAAAAACATCAGTCTCACCAACTGGTCATCTGGTCAAAGTATCTATGCACAAAGCCGGGCACACACCGACCCCATTTCCTCCTCCAGCAACAGAATCAAATTTAACCACACCACAGAACTCACCTGGACTGACAGCACCGTTGTACACTTCATCATCACTGATGCTCAGCACACCACCATCAGACGTCAGAGTTCCTCCCACCACAGCTGGAGCAAGGTCACTGCAACTCAGTGGTCACAGGCCCTCATCACCTCTCAACCCAAGGCCTCAACAGACCTCAACCAGACCGTTCAGAACTTCACCTCCTAGAACACAAAGTGCAACTTCCACCAACTGGAGAAACAATGGCATGCCACGAAGAACCCCACCGACAGAGCTGCTCAGAACACAGCCCTCCGCAACTATCACTAGCGCATCAAGGTAACCAAGAAAGAAGCCATCACCACCAGCATCGATTCGGCTACCAACCACACAAAGTAACTCTTCAAAATAGTAAAAGAATTCTCCCAGCTGAAGGACCCTGAGAACATCATCCACTCCTCCCAAGAACTCTGCAACACCTTCTCAGACTACCTCCACAGCTAGGAGAAACTGACACAGGTCAGCCACACGGTACCAGAGAGTACCAACGGAGAAATTGCGTGTTTGCACAGTATTTGTAAGCCAGGGAGTTTTGAATGAATGAATTGTATCGATTTTCAAACTCCTCGGAACGCTTTTAAGACAACCGCTTTTTAAATACAAAGCTTTTAAAAACAACTGTTTTAAAAATTGAATTGAATTTGAATGTTTACTCACGCCGAACAGTAGAACAGCAAGCTGGACTAGTGAGCACAGCTGAGAGGACCCACCCTCGTGGGGAGCGAGGGACAGGTCAGCGCTCTAGTCGTTAGTCAAACGCCTACTTATGGTGCCCTAAGGCAAGCCCGTCTGCGCCCGTCTGCATCCGGACACGGCAAAGGGCCAGGAACTATGCCAGAATTGTCCCAGAAAACTATAAGCCCATTACATATGATCGAGCAGAACTACTCTCATGGAGATACTCTGGTTGAGCCCATTGTGAGATGACTCTATCTTCAACAAGCTTGATAGGTAAGGATATGTCATGTCCACTTTGCCTGACTAAGTTTAACTCAGGAAAGGTTGAAGGGCCTCTACAACCAGACAGGTCCACAAAGAGTAAGCAGTGGAAAATGGGACTTATTAACAGTAGATCCTTGCCAGCAAAACACCACAGAAATCAAAATGTCAATAGAGAATGAAGAACTTGACATTCTATTCGTGACTGTGGTTGGAAGACTATTCATCCCCTGACATAGTCCAAGCACTACCCCCAGACTTCCTCATCCGAAGACAAGATAGGAAGGGAAAAACTGGTGGCGGTGTAGCAATCATATACAAAAACGATTTTGAATGCATGATCTCTCCTGTTACTACCACCAACAGTGAGTCAGTACAATTCAGCCTTACACTTTCTTCTAATAACTATTTTTCAGGCACACTGCTCTTTAGACCTCCAGGACCTCCCACCCCATTCCTAGAGGAACTTCCTGGTTTAATAGCAGACATGGTGGCCAGCAAGAGCTCCATTACACTACTGGGGGATTTTAATTTCCATCTGGATAAACCAGATAATACCACAGCGATAAGATTAATTCATGACATGGAGGCCATGCAATTGAAACAATTGATAAAACAAGCACCCATGTAAAGGGTCACATACTGGATGCCATTTTCTCGAACAACCGCAATCCTAAATGTAGGGACTCCAATACCAATGCCATGGTCGGATCACTACTTCATCCCGATTACACTTGAAAATCCACAGGCACGACACACTAGTCACAAATTAACCGGGATTAGGAATACATGGCCAAAATCCCTACCTGACAAGGTGAGCAATGAATTGGAGGCCCACGCCCCAGGCCTGACAGATGATGTAGAAGAGGCCGATAAGCTCTAGGCCAACTGGCTCAACAAAGTAGCAGCTCAACACCCACAGAAAACCAGACAAAGTAAGCTCCACGTGAGGAATAAAGCACCATGGTTCAATGAGCAATTAATTCTGATAAAAAAATCTTGTAAAAAAGTGGAAAGGCTGTGGAGAAGAAACTACGATCCCGCCATCAAAAGGCAGCTATCAGACAATATCATAGGGAGATGATTCAGGCTCAGGCCAAATTCTTTGAAGAAAAAATCAATGTGGCGCATAATTGCTCAAAAGAACTATTCTAAGTAGTGTGCTCCTTAACATCCACTAATCAAGAAACGAACCTCCAATCCTCTTCCAAAGAAAGGCGTAATCAGATGGCGAAATGTTTTTAAAACAAGGTGGAAATACTGTATGAGAACCTGCAACAAAGCAGAAACATCATGAAAGTTGATTCCTACCCCCACGCTTACGAAAATCTGAGAATTAAAACAGGAGGGGACTAGATGATTTTGCGAATTTACAGGTAGTGGACCGGACCTCAACCCTGCAAAGGATTATATTTGGCTCTCCTCAAGATCAAATTACACCAGACATTTGGCTACAGGCTGGCACAAGTACAAAATCAACCGCTGCAGCCTTGGTGTCGCTCTCTGTGTCCCAAGGCCTGATCCCAAAATTATGGAAACACGCGATCATACGGCCATTGTTAAAGAAACAACAGCTGGATCCAGCTGAACCTGGAAACTACCGACCCATTTCACTCTTACCATTGCTAGGCAAAATTGCCGAAAAAAACGTGAATCAGACCCTGTCCCAATATCTAGAAGAAACTCAAAGGTTACACAATACACAAATGGGATTCCGTCCCCAACATAGCACGGAGTAAGCTCTGTTGGTGGTAACTGAGGAATTAAAGAGAGTTCTAGACCAGGGGTGCACAGCGGCTATCCTGCTCCTAGATCTGAGCGCCGCATTTGACACGGTGAACCATTGCACATTGATCAATAGGTTAGAGGAAGCAGGTATCACAGGCACAGCTATAAAGTGGCTAACTTCATTTTTGAAAGACCGGTCCTTCCAACTGTTAGAAGGGGATTATCTATCTGATACCCTCCAACTATTGTGCGGAGTCCCACAGGGCTCTGCACTAAGCCCCACACTTTTTAATGTTTACATGCAACCATTGGCAGGGATAGTACAAGAATTTGGTCTAGCCATAGTGTGGTACACTGACGATACACAACTTGTATTATCAGTGACGAACGACCCCCGCTCCTTGCACAACAACCTGGGTCCATGCATGACACGAATAACTGATTGGATGTGTAAGTGCTTCCTGAAACTGAATGGGGATAAAACTGAACTTATGTTCTTGGGAAACAAAACAGTCCCCAGGAATCTTATCAGCTGGCCTACTCAGTTGGGGGAACCCCAAACTCCCAAGACTGCCATCAAAAACCTGGGAATCTGGCTAGACGAAAATGTAAGTATGGATACCCAGGCAAAGAAACTCTCAGGTAAATGTTTCGGTTTACTTCATATGCTTCAAAAAATTCTCCCTATCTTACCTGAACAATCCCGCAGAACTGTGATCCAAGCTTTAATTATGTCACAGCTGGATTATGGGAATTCTTTGTATCTGGGCGCACCCAAATACGTAATTAACCGACTGCAGGTAGTACAGAATGCCGCAGCAAGGGCCTTTCTCCAAATCCCAAGACAGCAGTCAGCCAAGGCAGCCCTGAAGACACTTCACTGGCTTCCAGTCCAGGCTAGGATCAAATTTAAGGCAGTCTGTATCGCCCACAGAGCCATGAATGATAGAGGACCTGTCTTAATAAAAAAACTGGTCGCTCACTATACCTAAGTAGGGCCCTAAGATACTCAGCGGATCTTCTCATGAAACAGAGCAGAATAAAAAGAGCAAGATGGGGAGGAAGATCTTTCATGCACCTGGTTCCCAAAATATGGAACTCACTACCCAGGGATATGCGCATGTTAACCAACAAATTAGCTTTCAGGAAGAGACTCAAAACATTGCTCTTTCCCTAAAACTCCTGCCTTCAGGCAGCCTGAACTAGTCCACAGTTGTTATGTTTTCTCCTAGTGCTGGGAAGCCTAAGGGCAGCTACGCACTTTACAAATAAAAAAAAAAATTAACAAAATCTACAACAACTTCAACCTACAACCCTTAACCCTAGTCGGTCAACCAACCAGTAAATCTCAGACACACCATTATCACTTGGTCTCCGCTCACCACCCTGACCACCTCAGCCATCATGTCTTTCATCCATTCTGGGGTGACGACCCACCCCTGTCCCCACAACCTCTACAACCTTGCAATGAACCCGATCAGCATGCAACTCACCAGCATCCTCAACACCTCCATCTCCACAGCAACCTTCCTGGACAGATGGAAACATGCAAACGTCAGCCCCCTCCTAAAGAAAGCCTTCGCAGACCCCAGCGTTCTCAAAGATTATTGTCCGACCTCCCTACTCCCCTACCCAGCCAAAGTACTTGAGAAAGCCATCAACCAGAAGCTCACCAAATTCCTGCAACAAAACGACCTACTGGACGCCTCACAATCTGGATTCCGGGCAAATCACAGCATTGAAACTGCTCTGATTGCTGCTAGATGACATCAGAACACTCCACAACTGCAACTGTGGCCCTGATCCTCCTCGACCTCTCCGCAGCATACAACACCGTCTACCACAACACCCTCATCAACAGACTCCACAGCACAGGCATACAGCAAGACGCCCTCAAATGGATCGCCTCTTTCCTCACAGGATGCACTCAGAGCATCCAATTGCCTCCCTTTACCTCCACACCTAAAGACATCATATCCGGGGCACCACAAGGATCATTCCTCAGCCCCACCCTGTTTAACATCTACATGACCCCCATCGCAGATGTCGTCAGATCCCACAGACTCAGCATGATCTCATACGCAGATGACACTCAACTGATCCTCTCGCTCACCAAGGACGCCTTCAATGCCAAAACCAACTTCTGCAAACGCCATGACCAACGTAGCCAAGGGGATGAGAGACAACTGCCTTCAACACAACTCTGATAAAACAGAAGTACTGATATTTGGGAATAACACCTCTGCATGGGACCACAGCTGGTGGCCTGCAGAACTCAGACCTACATCGACACTGTCTGACCACGCACGCAACCTCGGCATCATCCTCAACAGCCAACTGACTGTGAAACGACAGGTCAATGCAGTCTCCTCCTCCTGCTTCCACACACTTCGCATGCTCCGCAGAATTTGCAGATGGATCCCAACCAACATCAGAAAGACTTTCACTCGTGCTCTCATCACCAGTCACCTTGACTACAGCAATGCTCTCTATGCCTGCATCTCCATCCAGCTCCTCAGAAGACTCCAGACCATACAGGACACTGCAGCCAGACTTATCCTGGACCTCCTCAAATGATCCCACATTGTCTCCTCACCTGAGAGATCTCCACTGGCTCCCCATACAGATGAGATGCCATTTCAAGTTTCTCACACACGCCTACAAAGCCTTCCCTGACCTAGGGCCTGCCTACATCCACCATGGATTGAACTTCCACCAACCCTCCAGACACCTGTGCTCCTCTTCACTTGCCCTCTAACACTACCCTGCATCTGGCGCAGTCACAGCAGTGGCCGCTCCTTCTCCTAAATCGCTGCCAAGACCTGGAAATATTTTTTCCTCCAGCTCTGTACATCCTCCTCACTTGCAGACTTAAGAAAGAGACTCAACACCTGGCTCTTTGACAGAGATGCAGCTCCCAGATACCCATAAGGGTGACAGCGTTGCGATTTACAAATGTAATTGATTGATTGATTGAATCCGAAAGGTAGGTCTCAAGCATCAGGGCAGTCCTCTGAGGGTACACGGCAAGCTTCAAGCAGCCTGGCAGGCCTCTGGTAGTAGCAGGGCTGTCTTCTGAGGTATAAAGCAGGCCTCAAGTAGCAGAGCTATCGTCTGGAGTACAAGGCAGTACTCCTGGGGGTCGTTGACAGGTCCAGAAGTGAACAGAAGAGTTTAGAAGGTTCTGAAGGTCCTATTTTCATAAATGGTGCCAGCTTTGAAGTGGAAGAAATTTGTAGAAATTTCCCCCCACAGATTGTTCTGGAACTTGCTTCCTCCCTGTCCAGGCTCCAAGAGGTATTCGGTGACAAAATAATGGTTTGACGTTTTTTGTAAGTGTGCTGAGGCAGCTCCTTTGAAATGTAAGTAGGACAGGTAACAGCTCTGCTCCTTCCATTCTGGCAGGATGGCCCATATTGCCAACACTTACTTCCCCTTAATCTCTCTGTCTGAGAGGAATACATAAATGCCAGCTCCCACTCCAATCACAGTCTTGTGCCCCAGGACACATGCTGCAGGCAACAAATGGTTAGGACAAAAAAATGCCTGCTTTCTAAAAGTACAATTGATGGACAGAATGTAGAACAATGTCATACATTCACCCCAGTACAGAGATCTGGGCCTAAATCCATCTCCTTGTGTTTGAATTCTAAAAGTGGCATTTTCAGAATTGTGACTTACAATCTGACTTTACCAAAATAGAGGATTTTACATTACAATGGATTATATTTTAAAATGCAATACATTTGTACATGTTCCCAAACAAACATTATCACTTATTAAATGTAATAAGGTAACTCAATGTTATCCTAGGGGAAACAAAGTCTTGCAGTAGTGAAAAGCAAATGTAATAGTTTTCCACTACTAGGGCATGTAAAACTTAAAAGTGCATGTTCAGCATTTTATAGACACTACACCTTGCCATGTGGGCAATTTAGGGCCTACCTAGGTGTCACTTCTATCTACTAAAAAGAGAGTGTTAGAAATGGGACTCCTGGTTGACTCAGGTATGCACCCAGACTAGGCAGGAACCACCACTCAAGTCACGGTAAGTGAGATACACACTAATAGTTTATCTGTGCTCACCCTCTTGGTACAGAGCAGTTAGGCTAAACTGAAGAGAGAATGTGAAAGTATTTGTGAAACACATACCACATACAGTAACCAAAAGAATACACCACAAAAAGGCTCCACACAGGTTATTAAAATATTAATTGTATTATCAGCAAAACCGGACTAAAACTATAAAGATGCAAGTAATGCTTTTTAAATTATGACTTTCAGAGTTTGCAGGTGAAAATAGCATTGAACTCGGTCTTCGTGCTGCAATGAACATGGACTGTCTCATCGGACTGCTTGACAGCGACTAAGATCCAAGCTGGGGTCTTCCAGAGAAGTTGCCACCCAGTGCCTCAGTCGCAGTCAATTTGCGGGGATATCGGGGGGCCTTGGAAGTGGGTTCTGTGTTGTTGCATCTTCCAAGGCGGGGAATCACCAGCGTAGAACACACAAAGTTTGCCGTGGAGCAGAGACGTGCTAACGAGCTCCTTGTCTCAGGGACGCCTCTGGTTTCCCTGGCATCCCGTTGCTGATGAGCCACACTGGATGGTGCTGCAGCAGCTTCAGCTGTAATAGGCACACACAACCTTGAAGGTTTGCAGCGTGGGTCGAAGCGGTTATGCTGGTCTTTCAATGAAGCAGAGCACTTGTCGATCAAAAATACCACTAGCAATCCAGGACCCTCCGCTACTGGCAACTGTATCATATGTGCAGTGCTGATCCTGAGCAAGCAAAAGTGCTCAATCAGTAGGCAGGAAAGCTGGCGATCAAGCCCGCTCTGCTTGATGCTAGACTCACAGAGTGCAGAGTCCCATGGCGATGGAAGAGCAATGACATTTGTGATGGCTCTGAGACTTCAGGAACAGGGGGCAAGCCAGCAAGCTCTTGGAGATCACTACGAGGAAGGCAGAGTCCAGCTCTTCTTCAACATAGGCAGGGAGCAGTAGGCAGCAGGGCACCAAACAGAAACGCAGTCCTTCTAGAAAAGCAGTCCAGATGAGTCATTTGGCATGCACAGCAATTCCTCTAACAGAGCTTGGTTACAAGTCCAGTAGTGTCTGATTTTAGGAGGTCAGAGACCCAGTACTTATACCCAAAATTGCTTTTGAAATGGAGGTGACTTCAAAGCAAAGCATTTGAAGTGCATAGGTGCCCTTTCAGTCCAGTCTTGTCTGCCAGCCTACCTGTGGGGGTTGATCAGTGCTATGTGTGAGAACAGGACTCTACCTATTGAAGTGTAGGTGTCAGTGCCTCCCTTCCCACTTATCCAAGATGACTCATCAATATGCAGATGAATGCAGATGCCCTGAAGTATCCGAGGAAATGCACAAAGTGTAACTCACTCTTCCCCAGATGTGTATTGGAGACAAGCTTTAAAGCACATAGAGCAGAAAGTGCAGAGAAATGCCCACCTTTCTGCAAGGGGGACCGTTTAAACACTGTCGGATTTCCTCCTTGATTTAAGTGGCGCATATATTGATAACAAATGATCTTTGATGTGAGTATACACTCATCACATTTTATACAGACCATCTTAAGCCCCTATATATTTAATTAATTGGTTTTTGCTTTTGTGTATTGTGTTTAGTTACTTGTCTTGCAGAACTGTGCTTGGATTACATGTCAGTGGAGCCCACTAGTCCCCTTGCTGTGGACTCGTCGTGAATAGGTGATTGAATCCTTAGGTTGTTTCCAGAATTGTCTAGGACGCACGTTCTTTCTTTTCCTCATTTTCACTTGGTCTTACTTGGTTTCTAAACTTACTATGGTGTTTCTTAATACTGCTATGCTAATCTTCTTTAAAAACTACTTTATTTTATCCATCTGGCTCTCGGCCGAATCTGTGAATAATTTTGTCACTATTTCTTTGGGGGTTTTATCATTTTTGATTACTCATTGGTGGTTCCCCTGCATTGGTGGTTGTTATTTCTTAGCTTTCTTTTTTTAACTATCACAACTTTTCTGATCTTATACTATGTGATGACCCCTGGACATTGTTGTGATACCCCTGTGTTTATGCACATTTTCTAGATTACTTTACTTAATTTTTCTACTGGACGCCTTAGTATTGAATATTGTTTGTTCTGATGATGACCACCTAAATTTGAGGTGTTTGAAACGCTGTTGATGCCTACATGTGACCTTGACTGAAGAGGACGGATTTTCTGCTATTGTTTTTTGTTTTGTCCAAACAGTGTATATGTAATTTTCCTCAGCCACTATCTATGTTTACACAGCTCATTGTCTTTATGGTTTTTGGTGTAACTTATTAAACGCCATTGTCTTTTGTTTGTTGATTTTTTATTATTGATTTTACATCAATGTGTTTTTAAATGTTGTACTTTTTGAATCTGTGTAGGGGTATCACTTGTTAAAATGTTTTCATTCTTTTTCTTGTTTTGTTTCATGTGATCAATTTTTTGGGGGTGATTAGGATGGCGAAAGGACCGCCACCGCAGGGCTGGTGGTGGCAACCGCTGGCCCTGCGGTGGCGGTCCTTCTGCCATCAAACAGATTTTACCCACTGCCAGATTAGGATGGCGGTGGGAACGTGACTGCGTCCCTAGCGGACGCAAAGACCGTCCGCCGCCAGCAATCGTTCCGATTGCCTGGCGGACAGTGCAGGGTGCCCAAAATGGTGGCGGTGCCTAGCAAGTACCATCCACCAGATTAGGATAGATGTAAAAATTGGCCTATCCATGGCGGCGATGCCGTCATGGAAAGGCATGCCGAGTTTTGCTACGGGGCTGGTGCGGGCCCCCCTTGTGTTGGGGGGGAGGAGGGGTGCACTTGGAGGGGTACCTGCATGCGTAGCTTTGCTATGGGGGCCCATTGCGGGCCCCCCTTGTGTTGGGTGGAGGTGGGGTGCACTTGGAGGGGGTACCCCCCAACATGCCACTGCACTAAGTGGAGGCACTGTGTGGTGCCTGCCATGTGGTGCAGTGACATGCACTACGGGGAGTGACTTCAGCATCGCTGCAGGTGCTGCAGTAAGCAGCACCTGCCTCAATGTTGAAATGCGGAATGCGACCGCCAGAGTGGCGGCCGCATCCTGATTCACGGTGCGGGACCGCCCATGTCTGGCAGCCGGTGCCGACACCACAGGGATGGCGGGCGGACTCAGGTCCGCCCACCATCCTAATAAGCCACTTTGTATTTTACGTTATATGGAATATACTACTTGAACCCTTGTTAGGATTCTAATTTCACCTTGCCCCTGGTTCAGCTATTAGGGCTGCCCCTGTTGGTGGTAATCACCTTCTAAAAGTGGCACACATAAACTAGTGCAATAAGCCACTCACCTGAATCCCAGGTGGTTTCAATGGGGTAATACTGAATCCTCAGATCCCTCCTATGGACCTGTGCATGAGGCCAGGATATAACACTGTTTAGACCACAGGCCCCTTGGGGAAAGGGGGTTGGGGTTGGGGCTGGAACGACACGATGCTGCGGTTCTCCTCTGTTGCGACTGCAGTGTACCACGCAAGGGCCCACCTCAGATCTTGTGGTGCACTGGCTAAGGAGTACCAGTAAGGAACAGGAGAATAGGTCAGCGCACAATCATTAGGGTGCCGATTACGATCCGGTAAAAACCGTGTACGAACCGTCGGTCGGAGCGTTTTCTCCGTCCGACTCGTACCCGGTTGTAAAACTTTACAAACATGGAATTACGATTCGCACGGAAACACGATTTCCGTACGAATCGTAAAAAACACCGACCGACGAAAATATACGTACGAATGTGATCTGGGAATGCTGCGACGTGACGTCGGGACGCTTTCAGGCAGCGTTTCACGACCCAGGAAGTACGATTCGAACCGACAGCAGTCCGGACGGCAATATTTTCACGGCACCCGAAAAGTGCTGGAAAAGCGAAGTACGGCGCGAAACGACCAGAGTAGGTGGCCCGGTACGCGCCGTAACCCCCCCCGGCCCCCGTACGTACGCGCCGACCCCCTCCCAGCCCCTGTACGTATGCGCCGACCCCCCCCAGCCCCCGTACGTTCGAGTTGTACCCCCCGTGTATGTACATGTCGTACCCCCCGTGTATGTACACCCGTGTACGTTCGAGTCGTACCCCCACCCGTGTATGTACACCCGTTTACGTGTCGTACCCCCCGTGTATGTACACCCGTGTACGTTCGAGTCGTATCCCCACCCGTGTATGTACACCCGTGTACGTGTCGTACCCCCCGTGTATGTACACCCGTGTACGTGTCGTACCCCCCGTGTATGTACACCCGTGTACGTGTCGTACCCCCCGTGTATGTACACCCGTGTACGTTCGAGTCGTACCCCCACCCCGTGTATGTACGGTGCGACACATACACGGGTGTACATACACGGGGGTACGACTCGAACGTACGGGGGCTGGGGGTGGGGGTCGGATCGTACGTACGGGGGCTGGGGGGGGTTGGCGTGTATGTACGGGGGGCTGGGGGGGTCGGCGCATACGTACGGGGGCTGGGGGGAGTGTTGGGCGCGTATGCGGGCACATGTCTCCATGGTTGCTATGGGAGTTCGGTGCGGACGGTGTTTGTTCCATACGGTTGTAACATCGGACGCACGGGATGGATCGTAATTCCGCGGTCGGACTTCACTTTTCACATTTGTACGGTAAATCGTCCGTGGACGTGTCGGACACATTTTCCGACCCGAGGACGTGTGGGGAATAATTCCCAATGCGATTCGTATGGACTTTTTCCCATGCGAATCGTAATTGGCAGTTTGTACGGCACTTGTACGATTCGTACGGTAAAAAGACCGGATACGAGTCGTACGGGGAATTTTTTTACCGGATCGTAATCGGCACCTAGGTCTTTTTCCCCCTTGTACTATCTAGTCCATTAGTTGTGATCATACCTTAAAAAAGAATCTACCGGGCACTGTCCTTCAGATGAATGAGTCTTCTGCACTCATTTAAATGGAGGTTGAAATCTTGCCAAGGTCAGAGCAGATGTTAAGACTAAAATGAGTCCCTGACTCTGCGCTTTGTAACTGGTCTATGACTCAGTGTTGTAAGGAGTAGATTTCTTTAGGCAATATTAAAATCCTTGGGGGCACTTGAGGGGTGTCAAGAAAATAGCTGGGTTCTGACAGAGGCCTGTCGGAGGAGATTAGATGTTGCGCTTAAAATATTGCCTTACAAAGGAATTGTTCAGGAAGGCTACTGAGCTCAGAGCATTCGAATATATGCATATATCGATTGTGAACAAGAATACTTTGACACTGGAGTTTTTCTTCTTTTCTCGTTAGTCTTTTTATTCTTGTTCTTTTTCAGAGATCGTGGTTCAGCCGGTAACTGGAGACTGCAGTGGATTGCTGGGGAAGCTGGAAAGACAGTAGAGGAGCCGATCACAGGAAACCAGTGAGTGATCAGCAAGGAGGCCAAGCAATGCTAATTGGCTAAGGCAGTCTATTTATAGAACTGCTGGGCAAATACAGTGCACGTCAAGGGGAAAAAACACTGAAAGTTGTTAGAAACTGTGTCACATTATTTTAATTGTCAGGAAGGCATCTGCTTTGGTCATACAACGTTCAACACTGCTCCAGGCTAATTTCCATGATTAAGGCTAATTGGCAGGAAGGCACCTGTTGGGGTCATGGAATGTTCAATACAGCCTCAAACAATGTTCTGTTGAATGAAGCTAATCAACAGGAACGTACAGTAGCTGCCACACTGGTAAAAGTTATTTTTCTTGATTGTTCAACAGGTGCACCTGCAGGGTTACCAGGAGGTTCAAGACTTCAGGAGGATTCTGCTGCTCACTAGTTTTTTTTAGACAGTTAAGTGTCTATTTTTGAAAGGGTCAATGGTTGCTACTGCATCACTCGGGTAAACAGAACACAGACTTTTCAATACAGAGAAAAAATGTGCCTATCCAGAGGGCGGGGAAAGAATGGGAACATAGTCAATGTCGAATTGAAAGTTGTGATGTTGCTGAGACCATGACAACTAGTAATGTTAAATCCATCTTTACCAGTCATTAACAATCCAAATGGGAGACATTGTTTAGTTTGAATGCGATACATCGCATGCCATTACAATGCAGTTGTTACAACGACCGCGTTGTTACATCTCAAAACATTATATTGCAAGTCATTACAACGACTTGCTGTAGGGGGCAGAATCCAACACCTTCCCTGCAGTTGCACAAACTGAAGTGGGAATAGTAAATTATACTATTCCTAGGTCCAGCGCGCCCCCTACAGCAAGTTGTTGTAATGACTTGCGATGTAATCATATGCAATGCAACAACGTGGTCATTGTAACGACTGCGTTTTAATGGCATGCGATGTAGCACATGCGTTCTAACGACATATATTCAATCCAAAGATATAAAACATGAAGCAGCTACTCCTCTGCAATCAAGAATTACATCTTAAAGGTATTTTAATCAATGCCCAATGTTAACCTATGAGAGGTGCAAGCCCCACAGTAGTGAAAAACCAATTTGGGTGTTTGTTACAACTAGGACATATGTAGTAATCGACTCGAGGGTGAGTAGAGTTGAATACGTGTTTATTTGATAAAGCTGCACAGCATACGAGAGCAATGGTCAACAACCTCCCACACCAACCGCTCTCCTCGCTTGTCTCAACCCCACAGTTCTATTCTTGGTAGCTAGGCAACACAACATTCCACAGCATTTAATACAGGCAATGGTAAACAGCTGTGAACAGGTAATGTATACGAGTGTGGAGTATAACATATCCTCCTTTCTCAATAATGATAAAATATAACTTTGTACTTTAAAACAAACATTCAAATTCAAAAGAATAATGTAAATGAAAAGAAAGGAAAACAGAAAAATAGAAACATAAAATTAAAAACAACTAGCATTATTCCTCCTTCCTTATTAACAATAAAAATCTAAACCTAACCGTTGAACAGAAAATTTCAAATCCATCACACAAAAAACAATTGAGTGAACTTCCTAAGAAAGTGATTAAAGGTAAAACATTACACATCAACACGGTATCTCATGGGAATAACTTTAGGCCTTGAACTTTTCCTGAGAACCAATCCACCATTTACCTCCTTCGACTTGCACAGAGTTCCTACCCAACCTAGTGACAGAAATGGGAGAACCAAACTTGCTTTCACCCTTTCTTACATGCACCGGCGACCTAACTCGAACCAGGTCTCCTACCTTTAGAGGTACAATCTTCACACCTCTTTTATTATCAAACCAAGATTTTTGCTTTGACTGAGAATTGGAAACATTCTCTTTGACTAACAGCATAAGACTGTCAATATCCGGCACAGATTTAATCCACTTGTTCATCCAAGCCGGCTTAAAACTTGTATTAGGCTTCCTTCCTCTTAGTCGGTCGAAAGGAGACACTTTAGTTGTGGAATGTGGAGTGGTCCTGTAGAACCACAACATACTATTAAGGGAGTTAATGATATCACAGTTACACGACTTAGCCCACTTGATGCAATCACCCACCACCCTGTTCATTCTCTCAACCAGACCATTCGACTGGGGATGATAAAGCGAGCTTCTGGCATGTTGAATATTACATGAACTAAGAAAAGAATTACATTCACTGCTAGTAAACTGTGAACCATTATCAGTGATCATAGTCCCAGGAAAACCCTCCCTCAAAAACAGATCTTTCAGAAACACAATAATGTTATTGGTAGAGGGTTTTTTAACAAGTTTTAATTCAGGCCATTTTGATGCATAATCAACAAGGACCAGAATAAAACGACATCTACCAGGCAGAAACTCTAAAGGTCCCATGACGTCTATGCCAACTTTGGAGCATGGCTCTGTTGGACATTCAATAGGCAGAAGAGGAGGAGTGAAAGTTTTTAAACCCTTGTCAGCAGACTTACAAATGTGACAGTGGCCGACAACATTATCAATATCGCTATCCATAGCGGCCCACCAAAAGAATTCACGAACACGTCTTTTTGTGAGTGTGGAACCCAAAAGCCCCTCATGAGCTTTAAGAATGATGTAATTCCTAAGACTTTGAGGAGTGATGAGCTTTTCTCCCCTTAACAAAACACCATCTTCTAGAGAGATTTCTGTTTCAATTTTCCAAAAAGGTTGCAGAGAATAAGGAAGAGCACGTTCCCTTGGCCAACCTGACCTAACAAAACCACACACACGTTGAAGAATATCATCATCAGAAAGAGCTTTAATCCAACCTTAAGCAGACTGAATCCCATGTTCAACTAAATCAAGTGAAGCTACTAAACAATCATCAGAATCTTCTTCACCAACTTCGTTAGATGACTTCTCATATTTGTCATCCTTTACAGGAAAACGAGAAAGAAAATCTGCTCTGAGATTTCTTCCTCCTGCGATATGTACCACATCAAAATGGTACTGCATAAGACGTGAGACCATACGAAGAATCCTAGGGGAACAACATTTATTACTTCCACCCCCAAGAATAGAAATAAGAGGTTTGTGGGCAGTTTTCAATAAAAACCGCCTTCCCCAAATGTAGGGTCGAAATTTTTCGATTGCCCACAGACAAGCCAAAAGTTCTTTCTCTATGACTGAATACTGGAGCTCACCACCTCTCAACACCCTTGATGCAAAAGCGATTGTGTTCTCCCCTTTTGAACTATCTTGAGTGAGGACAGCGCCTAATCCTACCTGACTGGCGTCAACCGTGATACAAGAGGATAAAACAGGATCAAAAGGCTTTAAAGCGTTGCTCTTAACAAGAGAGTGCTTTACAAACTGCAAAGCCGTTTCACATTGAGACGACCACTCGAAAGAAGAACCTTTGCAAAGTAAGGAACTGATGGGCCTAACAATGGTCGCATAATTTGGTATAAACTTTGAATAAAATTCCAATAAACCAAGAAGCGACTTTACACCACTTTTATCGCACGGCGTTGGAGCATTACTAATAGCCTCAAGTAATCCTTGTCTTGGTTTGATCCCATCACCTGAAATAAGATGACCTAAATATTCAATTTCCTCAGTAAGGAACATGCATTTTTCTGGTTTAACATCAACACCATGATCTTGGAAAGTCAAGAGTACCTTCTCAAGAATAGAATTGTGAGTTGCACTGTCTTTAGAATGTATCAGAACGTCGTCCTGAAAAACGAGTACACCTGAAATCCCTCCCAACATATTTTGCATGACACGCTGAAAAACTGAAGCTGCAGAGGCGAGACCAAAGGGCATGCGTTTGTACTGAAAAGTACCTAAAGGAGATACAAACGCAGTGAGTGGACGAGATTCAGGTTCCAGTTCGATTTGATGGTAAGCACTTGCTAGATCCAGTTTTGAGAAGATTCTAGACCCTCTAACACTTGCAAAAAGATCAGAAATCTTAGGTAATGGGTGGGAATCGACCCAGATTTCTTTATTAAGAGATCTTAAGTCAATGCAAACGCGCAATTTCCCACATCTTTTGCGTGCGACGACCAAAGGTGAAAGCCAGAGAGAGGATTCAGTGGGCTCAATGATTCCTAGATCGCACAATGACTTAAGTTCTCTTTCTAGACCTTCTCACACACTGAAAGGTACACCTCTCAATTTATGCTTGACAGGGAGTGCGCCATCTTTCACTAAAATCTTGTGTCTGAACCCTTTAATAGTACCTAATCCCTCACTAAAAACCGAAGGAAAACGTTTGCTCCATTGACACAATTGTGGATCATCAGACACCAGGAGCACCTGTTCGGCAGTACCGGGTTTAAGCATCATCTTGAAAAGACCTTGATGGTACCACCCCAAAATACTGAGCCCTTTTACTGCCACATACACCTTCACAGTAATTATCCTGTTTTTGAATACCAGATCATCCTCAAAGAACCCCAGGAGGTCTATTTTCCGTCCTTCATAAGAAACTGGTGAACGGTCTGGAGGTTGAAGGGGTCTTTCTCCCCAAGTTTTGGAAAACAGATCTTGAGTAATCATGGTAATTTTTTAACATGAATCAACTAAAAGATTGAGTGGTTTTCCCCCCACAATAATCTCGGCAATAGGATCAACACATTCACTTGATTCATCAATCGTGCCCACAAATTCATTCGTAACAGATACCACAGATACAACTTCAGGATCAGAGTCTTGATCTGACTCCATAACACAAGCAACGGATCTTCTGTTAAATTTACGCTTCATGCATACTTTTGCAAAGTGTCCAATCTTCTTGCAATAATTGCAGGTTACATTAGCTCCAGGACACTTAGCACCCTTAATGTGGGGTGGATTTCCACAACGATAGCACATTTGCCTTGAATTTTGACATTCCATAGTACTTTTATCAGGGTTTGAATATTTATGTGCACTGTCCTTGGGCAAAGATAACTTGTTATCACTAGCTTTGACTTTACTATTAGAAGAGACCACATTTACAGTATCCGTGGGTTTATCCTCTAGCTCCTTTAAGGATACTTGTGACGTTTCAATGCTCTTAGCGATTTTCACAGTCTCATCCAGAGAAGGATTGGCTAACGAAAGCAGTTTCTGACGGATTTGCTTGTCTCTACAGTGGCAGACGAATTGATCACGGATCAGTTGGTCAGTGAATGCTTCAAATTGGCAAAAAGAAGCAAGTCTGCGTAATGCAGAAATGTAAGAGTCAACATCTTCGTTTTCAGATTGGTATCTTTTAAGAAATTTATGACGTAATACCATTAAACTGGGTTGTTTGTCAAACCTGGTCTTCAGCTTTATTATAGTGTCCTGATAAACATCCACTACATCATCAGGTAAATGAACAATTTCTGGCAAATGTTTGAAAATGGAGCGCCCCTCAAAACCAAGTGAATGTAGCAGTAGCCATTTTTTCCGTTCACTGTTGAATCTTGACGCACCTATTGCTCCCAAATACGTTTGAAACGCATCAAACCAAATCTCCCACCTTACTGGTGGTTCTCCTGGAGATTCAAGGAAAGAGGGTGGAGGAGCAACAGATTGCATTTTGAAAACTATGTGAAGTTAGATATTGCGTCACCCCACGGGAACAAGAGAAAAGTGAACTTGGTAAAAGAATAAAAAAAAAACTATGAAATTATATATTTCAAAATGACCTTGTCACTACTAGAAGAAACACATGGAGCCAATTTGTAAATGCTCACTTGGAACAGCACTTGATATGTACTTGGTATGTAAGATATGAATATCCGTGGTAATACAAACGCTTACTGAAAAATGAAGAAAAATAGAGTCAGAGCACAATGGTGTGTGAATCACCGTGAATAGAATCACAATTCATGAAAAAAAAACATAGACTGTATGAGGCGTGTGGATCACCATTGTTCTGTAAGTATTTGAACTAATCAGCGTTTACAAGGAAGGTGTGTGAATCACCGTAGAATAAATCACACAACGAAGTAGATTTAGGGCAGCTAGCAACCTTTCACAGAGAAATCTGAAACGCACTCGCAGCTGAGCGCAGCGTTACCGGGTTACTAGGATGCAGTGCCCTGACGTAGGAGGTGTTTTCTTTTCCGTGCGCAAGGATCGTTGCCAAGCAACAGACGAGAGCTTTGCTGCGCATGCGCGTGTTGGAGAAACGCTTCAATTTTGACAAAAACGCCAAAATAAGGAAACAGGAGAAGTCTTTAAATTACACCGATGGGACTCTGGAGGTTTCCGAAAATCGAAGGGGCATTTTCAAAAGATCTTTGTAACGCCCTTTCGTTGAATTGTGAAACGCCCTTTCCGCCCTCTCGGCACCGTCTTCTCGAGTGCACAACGCGTAGAGTAGCCGATTTCCGATGATATTTTCAAAAATCGCTAAACTGTGACAGTCTTACCGCATGGCAGGGAGAAGACGATAGTCCATGGCCATCAATGCTTGAAAGTAGTTGCACGCAGGGTAGAGCGTGTTGCTGTGCAGCTGGAAACGATCGTCGCCAAGAATTGTAGTAATCGACTCGAGGGTGAGTAGAGTTGAATATGTGTTTATTTGATAAAGCTGCACAGCAGACGAGAGCAATGGTCAACAACCTCCCACACCAACCGCTCTCCTCGCTTGTCTCAACCCCACATTTCTATTCTTGGTAGCTAGGCAACACAACATTCCACAGCATTTAATACAGGCAATGGTAAACAGCTGTGAACAGGTAATGTATACAAGTGTGGAGTATAACAACATATAAAACAACAAGGTACATTACCTAACTTTTACTAACATAGCACCCTGCGCTTGGGGGTGACTTACATGTAATAAAAGAGGAGTTTAAGGCTTAACAAGTAGTTTTAAATGCCAAGTCGAAGGGGCAGCACAACTGCATACACAGGCACTGTAGTTGCACGCCTGAGACAGGTTTGAAAGGCCACTTCTGTGGGTGGCATAATCAGTGCTGCAGTCCACTATTAGCCCTGGGTATATGGTATACCACTTTACAAGTGTCTTACAAGCAAATAAAAATATGTCAGTCATGTATACACAAATTACACACATGCTTAGGGAAGAAGCAAATATACATTAGCACTGATTAGCAGTGGTAAGGTGCTAACAGTCCTTAGGCCAAGAAAAAGATACAGTAAAACGTGGAGGTAAAAAGAAAAACGTTTGGGGGAAGATCACCCTAAGCATGCCAGGCCTAACAGGCAGGTTCAGGCCTGGCAAAAGGTTTATTCTGCCAGGTCCAATTGGCAATTTAAAAGTACATACAGGCTGCATTGGCAGGCCTGAGACACGTTTAAAAAGGCTACTTGAGGGAATGGCACTATAAGGGCTGCAGGCCCACTAGTAACATAATGGGGCCGATTCCAATCCTGGAAAAAGGCTGTACGAATCATTGTACGGAGCGTTTTCTCTGTACGACTCGAACCCGGTAAACTTTCCTTCCAACCTAGGAAGTACGATTCGTACAGAAAGCCTCTTTCCGTACGAATCGTACAAAAGACCGTACCGGTAAAAAAAAAAAACTATTCGGATCCGGAACAGCCTGTACGCGACGTCCCGACGTATTTAAGCAGCGGTTTCCAGCCCAGCAAGTACGAATCGTCCCTACGGCACTCCGTACGGCTCTTTTCTTACGGGAGCCAAAAACATCCGTAAAAGCCGAGTCCTACAAACGGAGCCCCGGTACGGGACGTACACGCCATGAACCCCATCGTACGTGTCATCCCGGTCCTCTTAGCCTACGACCTGGTGCACCGAAACCGACGCACACGCCGGAGAAGGTGAGAACAACACCCAGGGGCCAGGGTGGGGGTGAGGGGCAGGAAACATACCCCATACCCAAAGCCAAACCTATAATATGGAGCCCATACATTACCACCAGGGTCTGGTCACTTGGGGGGGGCGTGTCCAGCAACCCCTGCGTACCGCAACAACGGAAGTGGACGTGTACAGTGCGTTGCACACGTACCCGTGCGGCACCAGTACAATAGTGATATGGGGCGTACACACGCAATGAATGCGGGGGTACGGTGTGTTTCACACGTACAGGTACGGCACTAGTACAATAGTGATACGGGACGTACACACGCAATGAATGCGGGGGTACGCTGCATTTCACACATACAGGTATGGCACCAGTACGATAGTGATATGGGGCGTACACACGCAATGAATACGGGGGTACGGTACGTTTCATACGTACAGGTACGGCACCAGTACGATAGTGATACAGGACGTACACACGCAATGAATGCGGGAGTACGGTGCGTTTCACATGTAGAGGTACGGCACCAGTACGATAGTGATACGGGGCATACACACGCAATGAATGCGGGGGTACGGTGCGTTTCACACGTACAGGTACGGCACCAGTACAATAGTGATATGGGGCGTACACACGCAATGAATGCGGGGGTACGGTGCGTTTCACACGTACAGGTACGGCACCAGTACAATAGTGATACGGGGCGTACACATGCAATGAATGGAGGGGTATGGTGCTTTTCACACATACCCGTACGCCACCAGTACAATAGTGATACGGGGCGTACACACGCAATGAATGCGGGGGTACGGTGCGTTTCACACGCTTACAATGGTGAGACGAGGCATACACATGCCAGGATTGGAGGGCTACGAGTCGCACAAGGATGTCCATCAAGTACTTGTCATTGCATACTTTCATGTGCAGGCCCTAGGTGTGGCAGCCAGTGATATTGCACATGTCATCTCATCTAGTTGCACAATTGATGTGTGATGACCTGTGGACACGTCATGTGTGATGGGGCACTATGTGGCACACATCACCCTGACACTTGCCACATGTGTGTCTGTAGTCCAACTGTGTCATGCACAGCAGCAGTGGGACGGCACAGTCATCAACACCCGCACCTGTCTCCTGATGCCAGGGACAGGGACACTCTATCAACTGACATGTCACGATCAGCGTGCCCCTATGTGACTATGTCAGGTGTGTGTCATGTGTTCCCATGAGCTTGTTGTTAGTGTTCCGTCAACTGCATCTGCTGTTGGTGCATCCAACATGGGTCTGTGCGGAGATGGGCATGGCACACATCCACGCACACCATGCCACATGTGGATTCCCACGGCTGTAGGGTCTGTGTGCATCGGAAATCATATTTTCCCAGGCATACATGTCTGCGTCATCTCAATGGCTGTGTTTTTTTGTTGTCACGTGTACCCCTTCATCGCAATGTGTTTGATATGTACATTTGACATTCCATGTGACCTGTGCGTGTGCCTTGCAGTCAGCTGTCTGGATGAGATGACATCCTTCCAATGCAGCTATGTGGATGTGTGTCACTCCGGTGATATCTCTAGCTGTTCACTCAGACTGGCCCCCAGCTCATTTCAGGGCATGTCATGTAGACTTGACAATCAACAGGTGTATCTGGCTTTTCGTAGGAGTGCCAGCAAGCTGGCATATGTGTCCTGGATGTATTGCACACACCAGACTCCATAGTTATCTGATGTTTAGTAGCAGTTTAGCATGTGCTATGTTCATTGACAT
The DNA here is from genome assembly GCF_964204655.1 of Triturus cristatus. Taxonomy (NCBI): domain Eukaryota; kingdom Metazoa; phylum Chordata; class Amphibia; order Caudata; family Salamandridae; genus Triturus; species Triturus cristatus. The sequence goes on along the minus strand of NC_140584.1, from coordinate 626,567,354 downwards.
TGATGTTGGCAGACTCTCAATCTTCATTATTCCAAACAATGTCCTGCAGGGCACCGCCTGTCCCAAGACCAATGCTAGACTTGGCTGCCATGAGGGAACGTGCCTGCATCCGACGTTACAGATTCACTCGACAGTTGATTGAGGACTTGACAAACAAGCTGGCACCACACCTCCAACCGCGACACAGGTATCCTACTGCGCTGACCCCCAAGATGAAGGTGATGGCAGCCCTACATTTTTTTGCCACAGGTACGTTTCAATTGACCATAGCTGATGTTGGTGGGATGTCACAGACAATGTTCAGCCGTGTCCTGCGTGATGTTTTGGCAGCCATGTTGGAGCACCTTGATGAATTCATTAAATGTCCTACTCCTGAGGAGTTGACAGATATCAAGGGTCATTTCTATGCCCTGGGAAGGATGCCCCATGTCATTGGGTCCATTGATGGGACACATGTGGCTTTGGTACCACCACAGGCACAGGAGCAAGCCTATCGCAACCGAAAACATTACCACTCAATAAATGCCCTTGTGGTGTGTCTTGCTAACATGCTGATTTCCCATGTCTGTGCACGTTTTCCAGGATCAGCACACGATGCCTACATCATGAGGCGTAGCAGGGTGCCACAAATGATGCTGCGGCTGCACAACGAACAAGCATGTCTTGTTGGTGGGTATACTCTGTTTGTCCTGTGTGTTGCGGTATCTTTGGCTCTTATAGCATCTACTGACCCACTTATTTACATGATGTTTCCATGTAGGGGCTCTGGATATCCCAACATGCCATGGCTACTGACACCTCTCCGCAACCCAAGAACAGCTGCAGAGCCCTTATTCTGCTCATCCTATTGAACTCTGCGTTCAAGATTGGAATTGCTGGCCAGATGGATATATCGAGTCAGCCTTGCGGGGGTGGGAAAAGGACGTTATTACAGCAAACTACTTTTTGCGAAACAGTGGCTATGTAAGGAATACCCACTAGCATCCCACAGCAAGCTTCACTATTTAAAAGCAAATAACTACCGTTGGCAAGCAGCTTAAAAGAAGACGTCATAACTGGCATTGGAATCCCCTTTAGGACACAAGCTAAATTAGGAGCGTGTATATTGCAAGCGCCATGTAATTGTATATGTCTACAAACCACAGAGTGATCAGGAGCAGAAGTGCATTCTTCACCTTTTAAGTAAACTTCCTTGCCATCCCTCATGCATCTGTAAGTGAACGGAAGTGACCAAACTTCCTGCAGGAACGCATCACCAAGTTGTTCATATCTGCCAATGGCGTAATGCTTCATGCACAAACTAAATTTGAACAAACTAAAAGGTAAAGTGACTAATCCGTGGATAAGCCACACGGCCGAATTTAATTCCGCAACAGAAAAGGGTAAAGGCTCTAATTTTTCAATGTGCAGCAATGCGTAAGTTGCGTCTTTCATGGACATGAACTGCTGTTTTGCTGTTAAATTAAAAGGAAGGAACAACGACGAAATATTCATGTAATCCCAAGGGACTTTCCCTGCCTTTAACGTTTGTAATGTCCATGCAAACTGCATAATTGAACGCAACTGATTTTGGCCATGATACAACACAGACACATCATCTTGTACAATATCTACGACAGAAGAAACAATATTATCAATGTATAAATTCTAGAAGACAAAGTATTAATACTATTATCTATCACAGCCAATACCTTTTCCATATTGGCCTGGTCAATAGCACGTGATCTAGAAGCTGCTTCAATTTGCGACAATTTCCAAATTTCATTGTAAATAGCATAAGCCCATCGTTTAGACCTGCCATTTGCAGGACCCTTAATAAAATCATTTAAATCTATTTTGTCATTTAATCATGATAAATGAAGCTTAACTGAAGTCAACGTGGAATGTTGCAGCCATGACTGACATAACTTACCTACAGAGTAGGTAGTCACCGTGTGTGAAGGTGTGAACCGAGGGTCAACCCTAAGTTGTGTATACCCTGGAGCCAAATCCAGAAACCGACGTTGACAGGAATCTGAGCTTGTTTGCCATACCAACCAACCCTCAGGATTCAATGTTGAAATATTGAAGGTGTCATTGGAAACAAGGGAGTGCAACATAGTAAGGGACAGATCTGAGTTATTTTCCCAACCAGGATAAGCAGCCAGATCAGGGATCGAGGGAGAAATTAATTTTTTAGATATAGCCAATCCAAAACAGGTGGTCTGAAAAATTAGACGAAATTAAAAATAAGATATGGTTAGGGATAAGACAGGCCCGATGCAAAGCTTCTGTTCCTTGTACCTGCCACGGTTTAGTTCCCCAAACCGATTTAAGATCGATAGTAGCTTTCCATACGTCATAACCTCCAATAGCCAATTCATCCATAAAGGATTTGGAATATAATAATTTTGTGTGTGTCAGTCTGACCTTAGAAGTGGGTTCTACCGCCACCTTAAAATAAAAAGAATCAGGGTTAGACACACTAAAATCTGAAAAGTATGTGAATTTTTTCAATAAAGTAGCAGAGCTGCCAGTCATAGGGACAGGACAATGTTCCCATTGAGTGAAATTAACAAAATTTCGAAAAGTATTTGCTCTGTGTAGGAAATGTGTGCCATAATGTTGAAAACAAAATTGCTCATCGTAGTTTGCAGTATTTAAATACAAATCTTCAGCATCAAATGCAGCATAATATTTTAAATCAGAAAACAGTGCTTCTATTGCTTGTACATCCCAATCATCTGAGCGGATGTTTTGTTTAACTACATCACCCATAGAAACACGAAAAACAGTTGGCACATTAATAACTTCGGTGGGACCATGAATTTGAAAGTTCACTGCATCCCAAGCAATCCCATCACGTACAGGCCAGGCGGTGATGTTCACAAACGTCTGGTCTCTTTTCATGATGTGTGATGAGGAATGGGGGGCCAAAGTTCCATCAATTAATTGAATTGTAGAACGCTCATTCAGGTAGTGTCCATTGATAAGTCTAAAAAACACTACCACAAAGCCAATTGTCATGAATAAAAAAATACAAATCAGCACCAGCCAGATGTAAGTCCAAGGTGCACCCAAAAAATGTCTCTTGAACCAGGCAAAAAATATAGAAATTTTGGAAGGGGCAGTGGAAGTCAATGATTCAGTTTCAAAGGAAGACTGGGACTGGGTAAGTGTTGTTGTATGTAATAGGGGCAAAGCGACTTCTGCAGGATAAGCATACTCAGGATCAGCAGGCAAACCACCAGCAGTAGGTGGCGGATTAGTAACTGTGATCATCTCAGCGGAAACCTCAGGCGCGATGATAGAGGGTGGCACCACAACAGAGTTTCTCAGCATCGAAGGGCAGGAAACCGAAGGTGTCATACTATGGAGAATCGGCCACCCTGTGTAGCTTGACATTTTCAATTGAAATGTACCTGTTTTCCTTGCGACCAGGAAGTGGGGGTAAAACAACTGTACGTGTACCCAATACTCCAAGCACCGGGACTGGTGCACGATAAGAGGGGCCAAACTCCTTCTTGTTCTCCACCTTCTCACGGACCAGGTCACCAACTCGAGGCAGCCAGCCGACTACCGGAATCAGGAGCGCTTCTTCAGATGTAGAGGGCACGTGTTCCTTTGCCAGAGTGTCTCTTGCTTCTTGTAGATTCTGCAATACAGCACAGTGGCCATCTAGGACAAAAGGCGCGGCGGCCGCCGCCATGTCTAGACCATCAAGGTCCGGAACAAACATTCTCACTCCAAAGAGCATCATGTATGGGGTCCGCCTACCCAGAGACCTTCTAGGGAGGTTATTAAGTGCACGTTGGACGTCATACAAGTGGGCAAGCCAGTTCCGGCCTGTACCTAACACCTTGGCTGTCAACGATTGCTTTAGGTCAGGTTCATCCGTTCCACAACACTATTGCCCTCAGGCCGATATGGAGACGAAAATTTGACTCGGACCCCCAAATTTCTCATTGCCTCTTTGTACGCCTTAGAGGCGAACGCCGGGCCCTGAACAGAGTGAAGGGTACCACACGCAAAACTCCCTATAAAGACACGCAATGCTTTGATGACAGTCCTGGCATCAGCACTCCTTTGTGGCCACACCCGCAGAAAATGTGTGCACAAATCCACTGCAACCAAGATATACTTGTACGCAGTATCAGAGGTAAAAGGACCACAGTGATCTAAATAAACACACGCAAGTGGTTGATTAGATATATGCAGCTGCGTTGGAGGTGGACGCGCAACAGAAGAATGTTTAATCTGCTGGCAAATGTCACAATTAAGTACATAAGCCCGCGCTTGTTTATACAAACCGTACCACCAGTAACGTTGCTGTAAAAGAGACACAGTTGCTGACACTCCAGCATGCGCAGACGCAACACCTTCGTGTGCAGCTGTTATCAAATTTGGTCTGCAGTCGCGTTGGGAATCAATCTATCACCAACGTCGTTAATCCTCACTAACGGGACGTTATCAGGACTTAAATGATAATGGTATAGAGAAGGGAAACCTCTAGGGAAGTTTGTCCCTGTCTCAAAAGCAGCAATAGCTGCCAAGATGTCAGCATCAATCTTAGATTTTGATCTTGTAACTGCTGCTACTAAGTATGTTGCTACTGCTGTTTTAGCTGCCTCGTCAGCCAAACTGTTACCGACAGCATGGACACCAACTCGTTGGTGACCAAGAGTGTGAATTACATCCACAAGTGGCAGACTCCCTTTAATTTCTGCCACTCGAGCCCAAAGCGTTTTATGCTTCACAGTGCCACCTTTGGAGTCACGAAAACCATTCATAATCCAAAAAAGCAAATTGTCGTTGTAAGATTGAACACAATAGTAAGAATCATTCACTATAAGAGTAGTGACTCTGTGATCAGCAAACTCAAGTGCAAGCACTAGAGCACGAAGCTCCGCCAACTGCGCGGTACAATCACCCAATGACTGTGTATGCACTGCATCAGATTGGAACTCTCCATTTACGAAAGTACCGACTACAATTGCGCAAGCCGCTGAATAAGCGTGCCTTGATCCAGTTGGGGGTTGCTCCGACCCGTCAGTGTATATGACACAATGGTATTCCTCGATGGGGCGCAATGACTGAGGAGCCGGATGAGCGAATTCATACTCCAAACTCTCTTGAGTCTGCAACGCCGCGTCAAGGATGTATTCAACGTCAGGCGAGGCTAAGGAGTAGGCCTGGGCGGTAAATTCCGTTCCGCTCGCGGAATTTGCGGAATTTTGGTAATTTCGCGTTCCGCGGAGAACGCGAAATTGTCCAAAATTCTGCTTTCCGCGACTTTGCGAAATTTTTTCTTGTTCGCGTTCTCAAAATGCATGTTCACGAGATATTTCTCCCCGAGCACGCAAACAGCAACTGTGAACAGGAAAAAAGCATCGCGAACATGCAACTCCGCGTGTTCGCGGAATTTATGCATGTTCGTCGAGATTTTTTACCGTTTCGCGGAGATTTGCGTAACGTGATTATGCAAATTCCGCCCACCCCTACTAAGGAGGTCGCCCATTGTATCCACCTTGGATGCAAAGCCTTAGAATTTGGTACACTAGCTTTAGTGACTGCTTCGAGAGCAGGAAACGGTGTTACCACCAGCATGCGCTTTCCCTGTGACAGCGCTCGTTCTTTCAGGATCGCCATCTGAACTGCTGTCAAGACTTTTTCAACAGTGGAAAATCGCAGCTCAGCTGAAGTGTACAGATGAGATTTGTAAGCAATGGGGACTGTGTCGCCCTCATTGAACGTTAAGTACGTGAAACCTTCCGCGCCTGGAACAATTCTAATGACCAGGTTGGTGTGGTTGTCACGAGTTTTTAGATATTTAGCTGTAAGAAGATCAGTTTGCAATGTATACAATGCTAATGAGTGCTCTGGCAGCCAGCAAGATCTGGTAAAATTTGGTTGTATCAAGGCATAAAGCGTCTTGATACGCTGGGCATAATCAGGAATGTAGGATCGACCGAAATTCAGAAAACCCAGCAAGGATTGTAGTTTTTTCAGTGTCGTAGGGATACGAAGGTTTGCGCATTTCTCAAGGAATTGCGGTGCCAAGCCTCGACCTTCATTATTGAGTTCGTACCCCAAGAACAACACTGTGAACTCAGCAATGTGGGACTTCTTAAAGTTAAACTTGTAACCGAAGTCCGCAAACATAGTCACTATGTTATCCACACGGGCAAGGTGTGGAAGCAACTCGTCGTCAGTCAGATAGATGTCATCAACATACGAGTATGCTTCCGGGTCTACCATCTCCAAGAGAGAGACCACGCGAGCGGCATTCCAGGGCTGTTTTTATAGCCCATCGGGAGCCTTTTGAACAATTTTTGTTTGCCACCCGAGGTGAATGCTGTCCACTCATAACTAAGAGGGGCCAGGTTATGGCAATAAAAGCCATTTGATAAGTCGAGCGTAGTTTTGAAACGTTTTCTCACAAGACTATCTACGAGAGCCGAACTATGAGTATTTTGTACCGCACACGTCCGGCAATGTGAGTTTAAATGCCGGTAATCCAAAACTAGGCGGTACGACCCGTCAGGCTTCGTTACAGTGAATAAAGGATTATTCATGGGTGACACACATGTCTCAATCACTCCTTGATATTCCAATTGTTCAAGGATGGACGCGACGTGAGGTCTTGCCTCGTGACGCATGGGATATTGGGGTTGAGGCTGGGGATCGGATCGCAATGGAATCTCGTGATTGGGAGAACATTTATCCCAGCCAACCTGATTACGACATAACGCAGGTGCAAGCACCTGTGCCCACTCCCCGGCTAACCTAGTAGACTCCTCCGTGGGCACTGCGTGCCCAAAGGAAGGAAGTATAACTTCCTCTCCCCTTGGGGCGTCCAAAATGAAATCCGGTGGCCAATCTTTCTCCCCCAAAAGAATATCATAGGTGGTAGTAAGATTGTCCCAAAAAAACACTTTAATTTTGCGTTGTATGTCACCCTCAATATTAAGGACTATTTCAAATAATCTTTCCGGGGGGGCAACGGGAGTATCAGCAGTTTCAACTGTCACATAAATGTCAGTTGCTGTTGCCTCCAGAAATGGACGCAATGCTTCCCGCACTACTGTAACCTCCGCCGCGCTGTCTAGCAGCGTTAGTGCCCATGTCAGGTTCCGAAGCTGTGTCCTGACCATCTGAGGCATATCTCGCTGAGATAGCAGCAACTTTCTTTTTCTGAAACGGTGGACGTGGTCTGGCAGCGTCTTCCTGCTTGCCTTTACCGTCAGTCTGGCGGGGCTGGTCTCGACCTTGAGCACCCCGTCCTCTCCCACGGTCTCCACCACCAGAGTGCGAAGTCGATGTTTCCTGTGAAGAACGAGGAGAGCGTTGTTCAGAAACCTGAAATCTATCAGGTGACTTAATACGAGTACGATCGCGCAAATCATAAGTGCGTTCACTATACGACTGAACGGGTGAGGCAGGACAAGAAACCTGTTTCTGTTGCTGCTTCTCTTGTTTTTTGGATCGCCAACTTTGTTTAGGAAAGTTGGGCTTTTCGTCTTTTGTAGACGAACTCACCTTAGTTTGCTGCACTACATCAGGAATCTTGATGGTGGGTTTCACGCCTAAGGCACTACGTCCAACCATCCTATAGGCTTTCGCAATAATTTTCGCGAACTCCCTAGGGTTATCGGCATCAGCCACAAGCTCCAGCATATTACCAACTTGGAACTGCATGGCAACTCCTTTGACGTTGCCCATTACCATGGAACAAACCACATCGAAACTGTCGACAAGCCGTAATCCCAACTCAATTGCTGCCTCCGCACCATGACTTTCTTGGACTTTCTTGATGACGGAGGGTAGTACTGCCATAGACGGAGTGCCATAGCACTTCGAATATGTCGCAGCAAAGACCTTGCCCCAATTGTCACAATCAACAAGTTCGGGGACCAGGTCCTTCGGCAAAGTAATGGTGAGTATCCTGTGTTTATCCACAGGTGTAGTGTTTGGAAACACGGCTTCTAATTGATCGAATTTTTCCGCAAGCCAGTAAGGAAACTCATCCTTACTGAGGGGGCGCTTGCCGATGACCGCGTTAACCATAACAGGGCAAATCACTACCGCGTGATGGTGATCCGCCCAGTGTCCAGCAACCGCAGGTGCTCCCACCTGAACAGTGCGTGACACATACTGCACTAAAGCCCTATGGACCGTAATCAGGGCTGTGTGTAGTGTTCGTAAATCACCCACTCCCACCGTCATGTAGCGTGGGTGTGGAGTATATCCGGCCAGTTCCGGCCATGTGGCCCCTGCAATTGACAATGGGCCCATTCTCGCCAATACGACCTCATGGGGGAGGGCGCCATTAAACCAAATTGTATGCTGCCAGGCAGAAATAGGAATTTCTAGAGTCCGATATGGGGCATAAGCCGCAGGTACAGCCGAGGCTGTATATTCGTGGAACAAATTATCGTCCGTATCCACCTCCTCAAAGGTCACCCATGAGTAAAACAACTCATACGGGTAGGTGGTATCAGCACTGACCACAAAGACTACGGCCATCCCGTCATCAGGTACCCCATACGCCCTCAAATGAGCACGCAGAGGAACCCTACTATGAGCGGGAATATTAACCACCATAAGGACACCCTAAAGAGTAACAACGATATTTATAGTAGCACTTGGGCTCAAAAATTATAACCTTTTTAATTTTCAAGCTTGATAGAACCTTTAGTCTAAACCTAGGTAGGTTAAACCGTCACTCAAGTTTTCCGTAAACGAGAGTGAGGGTTGTTGTGGACTAAACCCCAGTACTACTAAAGCGTCTCAGATCATAAGACCAAACGTTAGGTGCGCCATGTTGCAGGGATTCTGTTTTTGCACAGAACTATGCGCAGGAGACCAGGACCTCAGAGAATTGTGGTGTACCAGAAAACTCCCCTCAGAACCCAGAACCCCTTATCCGACTAGCTTAGTATCCCATTCGTTAACCTAGATCTAGCTAGGTGGTCCCAATGTATAGACAAACCAGAACAAGCGACTTAGATATTTCTCAGGAGTGGTGGGAATCCAAAATACCTGTTCGTATCTATTTGTTAGTCCACAACATAATAATACAGACACGGTAAAGTTTAAAGAGTTTATTTTATAAACCTCGCGTCCTAAGATGCAGTACTTTGGCTAACACTTGCAGACTAACAGTACAGATCAGAACCATAAGCATTATTACAATACCATACAAAATGAAAGGAGCAATCATATTAATAATGACAGTGGTATACAGCCACACTCCTTTCACTAGAATCTAATACATTATTATTATTAGACCATTAGAAGGTCTCTTAGGCTAGCAGGGGGGACCCCATACCGTATAGATCAGCTTAGTAGAATCACATCAAAGGATCAGCTCTCGCATGCATCAGCTCTTCTGTTCGAATGAATGTAAAACCAAACTGTTCTGCAATATTAAAGACGCTTGTCCTTCAGATATTGGCAGCTGTATGCATGATATGTCTAACAAGTGGTACGATCAATCTAAACACAACACTCTGTACCTTCTAGTGACCCAGACGCGTTCTTTGCATGATGTACAGACCAAGGGCACATTTCACGGTTAAGAATGTGAAACAACAGTTTGTTATCCTGTAAGGCAAAGTCGAGTCAGCATTTCTAAAATGAATAACACATAACAACAGTGTCGTGTGCAGCGCAGCAGAAACGACAAGCTTGCTTGCTAACAATGATCTCGTTTATGCTAACTTAGTGTTGTAAATAGGGCGTGGCTTAATCCATCTCACACTTTGGCTCTTACGGCATCTACTGACCCACTTATTTACATGATGTTTCCATGTAGGGGACTCTGGATATCCCAACATGCCATGGCTACTGACACCTCTCCGCAACCCAAGAACAGCTGCAGATCACCGGTACAACAATGCACACGGGCAGACCAGGCGAGTGATTGAGAAGACGTTTGGCCTCCTGAAGAGCCGATTCCGGTGCCTTGACAAGACAGGCGGATCCCTCCCATATGCACCGGAGAAGGTCTGCAAAATCTTCATCGTGTGCTGCATGCTGCACAACATGGCAGTTGAGAAGGCAGTGCCACTCATCCTGGATCCGGATGAGCAGGAACATCCACCCGTGGAGGATCAAGGGCTTGGTCACGAGGCAAGTGATGAGGAGGAGGAGGACGATGATATCCGGAGTCAGCTTGTTAGACCTGGCACCTTGGCGTGAGTTTCCCTTCCCCTTTTTGATGGTGTGCCTCGATTGTTTTGCTGGTGTTGTCCGCTCAGGGCACTGCGCCACGGCTAATCCGTGCCGCAGTGCAAGTGCTCCCTAGGTAAAGTGTACCTGTAATTGATGTCCATGATTGGTTTATTGGATTCACTGTCAGTCCCCAGTAAAGTGCACCAGGGGTGCCAGGGCTTGTGAATGCCAATGCTGCTGGTGGGCTTGCAGCGCTGGTTGCGCCACCCACGGAAGCGGCCTTGTAAAGTGTGTCTAGGGTCTGCCACCGCAGACCCTGTGCGCGGTCCGGGACCGTCGCGCTGACTGCGCAAGTGCCCCCACTTGCCAGTCCCTAAACCTTCCCTTACCTACATATTAGCCACCCCTCTGGTAGGCCCGAGGGCAGGGTGCATTGTAGGCATAAGGTAAGACATGCCCTGGTGTGTGTGGCATGTCTTAGTAGTGAATTACAGCCCTTTCCGTTCTTCACTATTGAAGGCTACCTGCTCTCCATAGGCCAGAATGGGCTGCTGGGATCACGCCAACGCTGTGACCCCAGTGGACTCAGAGAGCATGGTAGAGTGTCAAGTTTGGTATGCCTGAACTCAGAATAATAAAATACTTCTTGTAGTCAAGTTTATTTTAATATCCTGGGTTTGTAAATACTACTTTTAGAAAGTTAGTATTTACTGACCTGACCATCTCAGTCCGCCTCTGCTGTGTGTGTGTGTGTTCTGCCTAGCAACAGTAAGGAGCAGGGTGGGGGAATCCCCAGAGACAGGTTGGCTGCCAGGTGGTGGGTAGAGAGGTGACACCTGGATGGGTGGGAGGAGTACACCTTGACTCTTGAATAGACCTGTGCTCTGCCACCACAAAGCCGGCGCCACCCCCTGTGGGGCGGCTGATGTCTCTGCCCTGCTGCTGAAAGGAAAGAGCAGAGTCACCATAACAAAGTGCTCCAGAACTGGACTGAGCCAGGCCTAGGCCCCCTGGCGCTAAAGAACAAAAGAATCATGGTATAAAAGTAGGAGCCTGGCTCCTAAGAAATCAGAATCCTGTTTACCACAAAGAACCTCTGCCCGACTAGAAGGAGAAGAAGACGCTGGAGGAGCTGGCCTGCTGCTTGCCTTGCTGAGAAAGGAGAGGAAGAGACTTACTGAGAAGACTTTGCTACTTTGTGCTTGAACATTCTCCAAGGGCTTGATCTGAGCTTGCCCCCTGAACTGAACCCCAGGAACAGTGGGTTCTCTGTGCTTTTGCTCGTCCTCCAATTCGAGCCGTGTGTGCATCCCGCTGGAAAGAGACTGCGCCCCTCATCGTCCCTCCTAGGGCCGTGACACTCAGAAGCTCGCCTGCCTCAAACCCGTGAGAGCCCCGCTCCGTCCCGAGCCGCTCTCTGTCCCCGGGCCAGGCCGCCTGCATCCCTGTCACCGCCTGCTACTGGAGCGCGCTGACCGCGCTATCACCCCTCCCGCCGGAAGCCGTCCGACGACTGTGATCTACGCCGGGTCATCCAGCTGCACTGACCGTGCCCTGCGACCCCGCTTCGCTATCCCCGGACATCTCAGGCCGCGCCGCCCCCGCTGTGGAGACCCTCCGGCACCGCCGTGCTAAAGGGTCGCTGGCCGCGCCTGCCTACGTGCCCACACCTGCTGATTGAGGACCCAAGAACACTTCCCAAGCTGAGAGTCGCACCGACCTGTGCCGACTCTCCACATCACGAAAGAAGTTCCAGTATCGGGCTCGGGGCACGCAACGCCTTATTTCCCCCGTTCGCAGGAACCGATCTCTGTGAGTACTGGAACTACAAGTAAAGAGACTACAAAGTATCCATTTGAAACTACGAACCCAGAACATTTGCCTGCTGTATAACCTGGCGGCCTAGCGAAAACGTTATTGGTCTTGTGATAAGTCTGCTGAGATATATATACCTTATTTTTACATAAAGAATCGTATTTTGATATATATCCAAGTCTGGTGTCCGTTTCTGGGGGGATTGATGTATTTACTGTGTGTACGATTGTAAGTGCTTAACCAACAACGCCTGAGGAATCGCCTTGGCTGCTCACGCCACGCACCTAGAGGGTGAGCAAGGGTCATTCGCGAGGGGTTATCCTGCGCCCTGACGTGGAGGAGAGGGTTCCTGCTTGACACAAGGGCAACCTTGCGCCAACCAGAGATCCCCGACTCTAACATTGTTGGCAGCGGCTGGGATTTCGGATTTGCACTTGTAATTTGCATACAGTGAGTTATTAATCACCAGATAGTGAGAGCAGACCAAGTAACGCAGCCACAGGTTTTCATTTGTTGAACTTTGTCGAGACATCTGCCATTACTGCAACCATGCCTGGCTCACTCTCTGCTGGAAGAGCGCTCTCTGTGATTTCTGGAATAGATGAGGTGGATTGGGAGAGACTGGAAGGCTACTCGATGGAGCAATTGAAAGGCTACAGTGTAAAATTCCGAGTCCCCCATGCTGGATTCAAGAGGAGGGTCCAGTACGCCAAGGCGTTGAGAGCCTGGAAGGAGTCACGAGACCCACGGAATGCGGGGGACATCGTTCCACCCGACAACCTTGAGGAGCCCAGCAGAGTCCGGTCGCCAGAGGAGCTGGCAGACAGGGCAGCCGACAGGGCGCATGCAATGGAGATGGCAAAGTTGGCAGGACAAATGGAAATGGAAAAGCAGAAGTTGGCCCTGGAGGCACAACAACGCCAAATGGATCATGATATAAGATTGAAGGAGTTGGAGCTGAAGGCGAAAAGTTTGGACACCGCTCCTTCTGGTGGCAGCACTCCACCAGCGCAGGTAGAGTCCAAGGTGTACATCCCCAAAGATGTAGTAAAGGAGTATTTCAGAAAGGATGACATAGGGCAGTGGTTTAGGGCCTACGAGGTGGCCATGTCCTCACACCGGGTCCCTGAGAAAGACTGGGGAGCGGGGTTGTGGGGAAGGTTCCTTGCTGAAGGGCGTGACACACTGTTAGATTTACCCTTAGATCTCCAAACCTCATACCCCCATATGAAGGAAGCTTTAATGACCAGGTATGGGTTAACTCCTGAGCTATATAGACAGAGGTTCAGGGAGACCAAGAAGATCCCTGAGAGTACGTATGTGGAATATGTGACCTTTTTCTGCAGAGCGCTGGATGGTTGGGTGAAGGGTAGCAAAGTGAATGATTATCAAGGGCTGCTTGATTTAATTGCATGGGAGCACTTGTCCAGTCAATGTTTTCCTGAGCTACGCCAGCACCTGATTGATAGCAAGCTGTCCAACCCGAGGAAGCTTGCTGAGGAGGCGGACCGCTGGCTCAGCACCAGGGTCCACAAGGGTCAAGTGGGAGACTCCGCCAAAGGTGGGCAGGGTCCCCAGCAGAAGAGTGGGGGGGACAGGGGTAAACAGAAAGGGTTCCAAAAAGGCCCCCAAAGTAATCCCCAAGGGAACCAGCAGAAGGGTTCTCAGCCTCCCCCACCCCCGCAGCAGAACGGGGCCCCGACAGGTAGACCTGTTCCAAAGGGGCCCTTCAATTGTTATAGGTGTGGTGACCCGGGTCACATTGCCTCTGATCCTAAGTGTCGCCTGTTTGGTAAGACCGCACCCACTGGTGCTCCACCCCGGCAAGTAGCTAGTGTTAACTTTGGGGAGGAGGTAGCAGTCCAGGAGGGTGGGGGTCCCGGGCAGATGACCCTAGTCTCGCTAGGAGACAGTGAGATGGTCCCTGTAACCTACCTGCCCTCTAACACTAAGAAATATGGGCAAGTAGTGACCATCAATGGAAAGAAGGTTGAGGCTCTTAGAGATACAGGAGCCAGCGTGACCTCGGTGAGGCAACACCTGGTGTCTCAAGAGCAAATTGTACCCAATGCCTACTGTAGGGTTGTCAATGCTGACAACATAGAGAGTCGTTGTCCAATGGCTCAAGTTCCCTTTGAGTGGGGGGAGGTCTCTGGTACTCTACAAGTCGCTGTGAGAACTGACATGCCTGTAGACTGTCTGCTAGGGAACGACCTGGAGAGCTCCCCTTGGGAAAAGGTGGAGAAGACCACGCATCTGAGGATGGTGGGTCTACCCGACTGGGCGTGCGTGACCACCCGGTCCATGGCAGCCAGTAGGGGTGTTGAGAGGGTCCTGGAGCCTGAGGGAGAGGTCCAGGAACCGGCCTTAGGGAGAAGGCGCAGGAGGCGCGGGAAACCGGCCCCCGAAGTTCCCACGGCCCAGGAAGAAGTAGACCCTGAGGGGGATGCTCTGGAGCCTACCGGGGAACAGATTGCCGAACTGGGAGACTTGCCTGAGCTGACCCATTGGCAGCAAGAAGGAGGTCCCTCCAGGGAGGAATTCTGCAGGGAGCAGAAAGAATGCCCTTCTCTCGTGGGTATGCGGCAACAGGCTGCGGACCAGGCCAATGGTGTTCAGGCCAAAACACACTACGTGTACTGGGTGAGTGACCTCCTGTATTCCGAGCCTAAGGCTGCTGAACCTGGGTCAGCCCGTGTGCTGGTGGTACCCCAGAAGTTCAGAACCTTCCTACTGGGGCTGGCTCATGATGTGCCGTTAGCAGGACATTTGGGGATGGACAAGACCTATGACAGGCTTGTCACCCACTTTTACTGGCCCCAAATGCATAAGAATTCAGATTCCTACTGCAGAACCTGTCAGACTTGCCAGGCAAGTGGTAAGAGCGGAGGGAAGCACAAGGCTCCTCTGCAACCTTTCCCTGTGGTCGGTACGCCATTCCAACGAGTGGGTATTGATATTGTGGGGCCTCTGGACCCCAAGACAGCCCTGGGCAACAGGTTCATCCTGGTCTTGGTGGACCATGCCACCCGGTACCCTGAAGCCATCCCTCTGAGGACAGTGACGGCCCCCGTGGTGGGACGGGCACTGATGGGAATTTTCTCCCGAGTGGGATTCCCTCTAGAGGTGGTGAGCGACAGGGGGACCAATTTCATATCCACATATATGAAATCCCTGTGGAAGGAGTGTGGGGTAACATACAAGTTCACCACTCCTTACCATCCCCAAGGAAATGGGTTGGTTGAGAGATTCAACCGAACCCTCAAAGGCATGATCATGGGCCTGGACGGTCCAATGAGGCGTAAGTGGGACGTCCTCTTGCCATGCCTGCTCTTCGCTTACCGAGAGGTGCCACAGAAGTCTCTAGGATTCAGCCCCTTTGAGCTTCTGTATGGTCACCCGGTAAGAGGACCTCTGAGTTTGGTAAAGGAAGGCTGGGAGCAATCTCCCAGGAAACCTCCCCAGAATGTATATAGTTACATGCTGGCCTTCCGAAACCAGACTCGGCGTTTCAGGCAACTTGCTGAGGCAAATCTGGAAGCCAGCCAGGAGGAGATGAAGCGGTGGTACGACCGGAATGCCACTCTGGTAGAGCTTCAACCTGGACAAAAGGTGTGGGTCTTGGCCCCAGTGGAGCCGTGTGCACTTCAGGATAAGTGGACAGGTCCATTTGAGGTTGTGGAGCGCAAAAGTCCTATCACCTACTTGGTGGACATGCAGACTCCCAGGAACCCTTTGAGGGTCCTACATGTTAACCGCCTTAAGCCCCACTTAGAGAGGACCGAAGTGGGCATGCTGCTGGCCACTGATGATGGAATGGAAGAGGAGACCGAGCCTCTTCCTGACCTCTTAGTGGCCTCTGAGAAAGATGGGTCAGTGGATGGAGTTAACCTCTCACCCACCCTGACGCCCGAACAACAGGAAGACTGCCGCCACTTGCTGGGACAGTTTTCCGACCGATTCTCCCTGGTTCCTGGTGTCACAGATTGGTGCGTCCATGATGTGGACACAGGAGACAGCTTACCTGTGAAGCACAAGGCTTACAGGGTAACTGACAGGGTCAGAGCTTGCATTAGGGAGGAGGTCTCCAAAATGCTTGCGCTAGGGGTGGTTGAGTCCTCCAGCAGTCCTTGGTCCAGCCCCGTGGTCTTGGTCCCAAAGGCTGCTGCGCCGGGAGCCACACCTGAACTCCGGTTCTATGTGGACTACAGAGGACTCAATTCAGTCACGAAGACTGACGCGCACCCCATCCCCAGAGCTGATGAGCTCATTGATCGGCTGGGGGCTGCCCGGTTCCTCAGCACGTTTGATTTAACGTCTGGGTACTGGCAGATCGCCTTGACCGATGGGGCCAAAGAGAGGTCCGCATTCTCTACACCAGATGGGCACTTCCAGTTCCGAGTCATGCCATTTGGGATGAAGAATGCCCCTGTCACCTTTCAGAGGTTGGTCAACCAGGTACTGGTTGGGCTGGATGCGTTCAGTGCCGCCTACCTGGATGACATCGCAGTGTTCAGTGCCACCTGGCCTGAACACCTGCGCCACCTCTGGGAAGTGTTGATGGCGCTGCGCCGAGCAGGCCTCACGATCAAGGCAAGCAAGTGCCAGATCGGGCAGGGTTCCGTGGTGTACTTGGGACACCAAGTGGGGAGTGGCAAGGTGGCACCCTTGCAACCCAAAATCGAGACCATCCTGGCTTGGGAACCCCCCAAGACGCAGACCGCAGTGAGGGCCTTCCTGGGGCTCACTGGGTACTACAGGAGGTTTGTCAAGCGCTATGGAACGATCGTTGCCCCCTTGACAGAGCTGACTTCGAAGAAGCAGCCCAGGAACGTGATTTGGACTGACACCTGTCAGAAAGCTTTCGACACCCTGAAGACTGCCATGTGCATGGCGCCCGTGCTCTTGGCCCCCGACTTCTCCAAGGAATTCCTAGTCCAGACAGACGCTTCAGAGCATGGTGTAGGGGCTGTTCTTTCACAGATGACGGAGGAGGGCTGGGACCAACCCGTAGCCTTCATCAGTAGGAGGTTACTTCCACGGGAAAGTAGGTGGAGTGCAATTGAGCGAGAAGCATTTGCTGTGGTCTGGGCGCTGAAGAAGCTAAGACCCTACTTGTTTGGGTCTCACTTCCGGGTTCAGACGGACCACAGGCCCCTCAGATGGTTGATGCAAATGAGGGGTGAAAACCCGAAGCTGTTGAGGTGGTCCATCTCCCTACAGGGTATGGACTTTACGGTGGAACACCGTCCTGGTACAGATCACGCCAACGCTGACGGTCTGTCCAGGTATTTCCGCCTTAGTGACGAGGAACCCCCTGGGCAAGGGTAGTTCTCCCCACATTTCAGCTGGAGGGGACACGTGTTAGACCTGGCACCTTGGCGTGAGTTTCCCTTCCCCTTTTTGATGGTGTGCCTCGATTGTTTTGCTGGTGTTGTCCGCTCAGGGCACTGCGCCACGGCTAATCCGTGCCGCAGTGCAAGTGCTCCCTAGGTAAAGTGTACCTGTAATTGATGTCCATGATTGGTTTATTGGATTCACTGTCAGTCCCCAGTAAAGTGCACCAGGGGTGCCAGGGCTTGTGAATGCCAATGCTGCTGGTGGGCTTGCAGCGCTGGTTGCGCCACCCACGGAAGCGGCCTTGTAAAGTGTGTCTAGGGTCTGCCACCGCAGACCCTGTGCGCGGTCCGGGACCGTCGCGCTGACTGCGCAAGTGCCCCCACTTGCCAGTCCCTAAACCTTCCCTTACCTACATATTAGCCACCCCTCTGGTAGGCCCGAGGGCAGGGTGCATTGTAGGCATAAGGTAAGACATGCCCTGGTGTGTGTGGCATGTCTTAGTAGTGAATTACAGCCCTTTCCGTTCTTCACTATTGAAGGCTACCTGCTCTCCATAGGCCAGAATGGGCTGCTGGGATCACGCCAACGCTGTGACCCCAGTGGACTCAGAGAGCATGGTAGAGTGTCAAGTTTGGTATGCCTGAACTCAGAATAATAAAATACTTCTTGTAGTCAAGTTTATTTTAATATCCTGGGTTTGTAAATACTACTTTTAGAAAGTTAGTATTTACTGACCTGACCATCTCAGTCCGCCTCTGCTGTGTGTGTGTGTGTTCTGCCTAGCAACAGTAAGGAGCAGGGTGGGGGAATCCCCAGAGACAGGTTGGCTGCCAGGTGGTGGGTAGAGAGGTGACACCTGGATGGGTGGGAGGAGTACACCTTGACTCTTGAATAGACCTGTGCTCTGCCACCACAAAGCCGGCGCCACCCCCTGTGGGGCGGCTGATGTCTCTGCCCTGCTGCTGAAAGGAAAGAGCAGAGTCACCATAACAAAGTGCTCCAGAACTGGACTGAGCCAGGCCTAGGCCCCCTGGCGCTAAAGAACAAAAGAATCATGGTATAAAAGTAGGAGCCTGGCTCCTAAGAAATCAGAATCCTGTTTACCACAAAGAACCTCTGCCCGACTAGAAGGAGAAGAAGACGCTGGAGGAGCTGGCCTGCTGCTTGCCTTGCTGAGAAAGGAGAGGAAGAGACTTACTGAGAAGACTTTGCTACTTTGTGCTTGAACATTCTCCAAGGGCTTGATCTGAGCTTGCCCCCTGAACTGAACCCCAGGAACAGTGGGTTCTCTGTGCTTTTGCTCGTCCTCCAATTCGAGCCGTGTGTGCATCCCGCTGGAAAGAGACTGCGCCCCTCATCGTCCCTCCTAGGGCCGTGACACTCAGAAGCTCGCCTGCCTCAAACCCGTGAGAGCCCCGCTCCGTCCCGAGCCGCTCTCTGTCCCCGGGCCAGGCCGCCTGCATCCCTGTCACCGCCTGCTACTGGAGCGCGCTGACCGCGCTATCACCCCTCCCGCCGGAAGCCGTCCGACGACTGTGATCTACGCCGGGTCATCCAGCTGCACTGACCGTGCCCTGCGACCCCGCTTCGCTATCCCCGGACATCTCAGGCCGCGCCGCCCCCGCTGTGGAGACCCTCCGGCACCGCCGTGCTAAAGGGTCGCTGGCCGCGCCTGCCTACGTGCCCACACCTGCTGATTGAGGACCCAAGAACACTTCCCAAGCTGAGAGTCGCACCGACCTGTGCCGACTCTCCACATCACGAAAGAAGTTCCAGTATCGGGCTCGGGGCCCGCAACGCCTTATTTCCCCCGTTCGCAGGAACCGATCTCTGTGAGTACTGGAACTACAAGTAAAGAGACTACAAAGTATCCATTTGAAACTACGAACCCAGAACATTTGCCTGCTGTATAACCTGTCGGCCTAGCGAAAACGTTATTGGTCTTGTGATAAGTCTGCTGAGATATATATACCTTATTTTTACATAAAGAATCGTATTTTGATATATATCCAAGTCTGGTGTCCGTTTCTGGGGGGATTGATGTATTTACTGTGTGTACGATTGTAAGTGCTTAACCAACAACGCCTGAGGAATCGCCTTGGCTGCTCACGCCACGCACCTAGAGGGTGAGCAAGGGTCATTCGCGAGGGGTTATCCTGCGCCCTGACGTGGAGGAGAGGGTTCCTGCTTGACACAAGGGCAACCTTGCGCCAACCAGAGATCCCCGACTCTAACACAGCTCATACGCAACTTCTTCTCATAATGGTGAGTCACTGGGTATGAGTGTGCAAGCTTGTAGCATTGAGTGGCATGTGTTGCAATGTGTGTGTCCAGCTGACTGAATGCAAAGTGACTTTGATGTGTGTTCTGATGTGTCACTCGAGTGATGATGTCATGCCACACAATTTTGCGGAGAGATTTTCTTTGAAATTTGCATGTGTCCAACATTGTTCATGTTTCGTAACTGACCATGTGTGCGGCGAGAATTGTTTTAGGTGACTTCTTGTGTGTCTGTCATTCCCAGGTTTTTGCGCCTGTTGTATGCTTGTGTCATCTTTGTCCTCCTGCCATTCCTCATGAGGATTGCAACGTGTGCTGAATCAGCATTCCATGCACGGACATGTGGAAATGTCAGCTTGGGCAAGGCTTTTTGGTGGTGGTACGGGTTGGGAATGTGTGGGGACTGCTTCTGTGCATGTTGTGGTACCATGCATACATGTCTTCTCACCATGGAGCATATAACATGTAGCATCACTCCCATGACATGATAGTCACCCTTCTTGACAGTCATCTGTAGTGGAGTGTGGAATCTGATGAAGGCATCAATGTGTGTAAACCTTGCCTCTGAAACATTGCGGATGCTACAGGTGGACATAGTGTGGGACATCACAACAACAGGCTCTATGGGGAATTGCAGCCTCTCCGTGTGCAGCAGAATCTGTTTGGCTCATCCCCTTAACTTGTGTGTCAGTTATTTGGGATTTACAACATCTGTGTTGTGAAGGGGGGGTCCAGCGTATGTCCCACATGTTATGTCAACTGACCTGTGAGTCTGTTCATATGGATGCATTTCCCTTTGTGTGAGTTTGTGTAATAAAGGTGTTCACCACAATCCAAAGTGCCTCATCTCTGTCACTGCAGATCTCTTGCCAGTTTGCATGTGTCATCTATGGCATAATTGTCAAAGATTGAGCATATGAGTGTATGTGTACTTCAGCAACATGCATGCAGTTCTTCATGGCCAATCATCTCTATTGTGCATGAAGTACCTGGTTGTGTATGTATTTGTGCAGGTTGCTCCCCACAACGGGACGTCAACGCCTGCTGATGGTGTGTCTCCTGTGTGCAGCTCCGCATTTTGTTGCCTGATCCTGTGGCCGTCATTTTTGGTGATTGTTCATACATTTTCTCTGAGTGACCCATGAGTAACCTGACACTCCTTCCTTAACATACACCTGTTGCACTGTGCCTTTCTGACCTCCCTGTCTTTGTGTGCTACTTTTTGCCTAGTTTTTCACCCCTTCCACCAGCTGCTGCCTCACCTGCCGCACCGCCCCACCGAGTGCCCTGATTCTGCAACTCACATGCACCCAAAATGCTCATCCCTTCCCCCTCCACCCATTCTTAATGCAGCCAGCAGCTTGTATGTGCCACTGTTGCGCCAACGCCGTGCCAAAGGCAGGACCGTCTGCGCCTGCAACGTGCACAGTGCATGACCCTCTGGTCCTTGCATGACCCACGTCACACAACAGGCTCATGCTGCAGCCACCCTCCAAGCAATGTCCACCAGACAATCAACCACCTGCTAACAGGCAACCCCTAAGCGCACACACGACACCTTCGCATGCTGAGGGTGCAACTCCAACTGCCTACACAGCGCTGCCCCACCTACCAGACCCTGTCAGAACAACCAGGTCATGTGCCTTCTACTCCACACCCGCTCCGTCCACCAGCACGCCATTGGACTCTGTCACCTCCGCAACACAACAGCCCCACACATCACCTTCATGACAGTAACCTGGATAAAAGCATCCTCAGCACACAACTTCTTCATTGCCATCTCAGACGGATACAAGATCCCCCGCAGGGACGGCACCAACAATCCCGGGGGATGAATTGCAATTTATTCACAAGTACACCCTCAGAGTCACAAATCCGGTTTCGCACCAACCCCCTGGCAACCCTCAGAGTAACACTCATCTACAGATCTCCAGGCCTACATCCACAATTCCGCTAAGCCATCAACACGTACATCTGCACGCACGCCCTCACCTCCACAGGCTACATGTGGCTGGGGGCCAGTAACTTCTTGCTGGAGGAGAACCACACCACCATCCATCATTGGTCCATCAACATTTGCATCCACGTCTCTGACAAGCAACACACTGCCCCTTTCCCCGCTACCGATCCCCCAAAGATGCTTGATGTAAGTCACCACAGACAAACTGTGTGGGACACTCGAACCAACACCACCGCCACACCCTGCAACCTCACACACTGGATCAGCAAATGATCCAACAATATTTCCACATTGACGGACTTTCCTGTGAAGCACAACAACAGTTAAGCCACCTGGGACAAGGCAGACCTACTGGACTCATACAGATCTAGCTGGTCTCTTGTGCAAACCTTGCAACGCAAAGAACCATCAGTTACCTTACAACCCTGGAAAATGCCACACACAGCCATCACCATATCATCAGCAAGGACAAGTGGAGATCCTTCAGATAGGGCCAAGGCACCAAAACACACGACATCAAGGAGCTCATCAGCATTGTGAGTGAACAGACAGCAGCTCTCCATCCAAAAGACACCCCACCCTTGCAAGGCAGATCAAATCCCTTGCAACTTTCTACCACTGCAAGGTCATGGACATACACAACAGCCTTGGCACACAGAGGCAGACAGCACTATTATCCGCGGGACAAACCCCCCTCAGGTTCTGGACTCCCGTCAGCAGCAAATACACCACCTGGCTCATGTGCACCATCCACTCTGGCTCTCCATCAGGCCCCTTCCCACACAACATCTCAACCACATCATTACCCATCCTTGAAGCCCACGTCCAGCCCGTCATGAATGTCTCTTTTGAGTTTGCCACATTCCATGGGAGCTGGAGGCATGCAGAGACCCAGGCCCTTCTTAAACAACGGACGGCAGTACCGCAGGATCTCCTGGAACATCACCCTGCTTCCCTACCCAGCAAGTGTCATCAGGAAGACACTCAACGAGCAACTGACAAACTTCCTCCACACAAACAGCTCCAGGCAACCGGCACCAGACCATCTTCCACAGTAATCACACCACTGCATCCGTCATCATTGCCACCACCAACGACAACTTTGCCCTGCTCAACAATGGTGAGACCACCCCCCTTGACCTCTCAATGGCATCCTACACCATATGCTACCACACTGGCAGCTCACACATCTCCAACACTGGTATCCAGAGGAGGGCCCAGGATTAAATCAACAAATAGCTCACCAGCAAGGCCCAGGGAGTCGGCCTCCACCCTTCAGCATGTAGTACACTGGGGTCATCTGGCCCAGGCCCCAGTGCTCATCTGTCAGCGTGATGATCTTCAATGTCTCCATGACCCCCCTCTCCACCATCACATGCGCACACGACCTCATCATCATCTCGTATGCCATTGACACCCAGCTGCTTCTCACCATCACCAATGACCCAGTCATTGCCAGATCCAACCTTCAAGAAGGCATGAGATCCGTTGACGAATGGCTGAACATCAGCCACCTGAGGCTGGACTTGGACAGGACTGAGGTCATCATCTGAGGATTGTCCCCTTACGGCTGGGTCAACTCCTTGTGTCCCACCGGCCTGGGCCCCATACCAGCACCCAGTGGCCATGCACGCAAGCTGGTGTTCATCATGGACTCATCGCTCACAATTACCATGCAACTCAACACCATCTGTACCTCATGCTGCAACACCCTCCGCATGCTGCAAATGATCCACAGATAGATCCACTCCAAGGCAAGACAGACCGTCTCCCAGGTCCACGACACCAGCCGGGTCAACTACAGCACCGCCCTCTACGGAGGAACAACAGCAAAACTGCAGGAGAACTTGTCCACATCCAGGGTGCATCCGCACACCTCATCTTCAACATCCCCCGCCCCAGACACATCACCGTCCACCTGAGATAGCTACAATGGCTCACTGTCATCCAACACCCCGTTGGCCCAACTCCTTGCAGCCAACCTTGCCCTGGCCACCATTCATCACATCCACAGAACAACTGCATGCAGGAGATAGTTCTCCCACCTTGCCAAACAGACCTGGGACTCCCTCCCCGGGCACCTCCACATGACCCATGACCTCTACGCCTTCATGATACTCTTCCAAATTGGTCTGTCCGAGCAGTATTGCAAGCCCCTCCTCAGCAGCTTGAGGCCATCACAGGTGAGTATTGGGTTCCATGTCTGTATTTGATGATACATTGTGACCCATGTGTGTCCTCGACCAGACTCAGATCCCAGTGTATGGATGGCTGGAGTTAGTTCCACACTCAGGCATACTTTGACATATCCCCACACGTATGTTGTGGACTCATGCTAAATGACTGCAACATAAAATTTCAATTATTCTTTTTTGTATTATAGGTCTGGGGCGTGATTTGTGCAAAGAAAAAGGTGCAATACAGGGACCATAGAATCCAAAGTTCACAGGGGGAGATGGGATCCTTCAATCAATCAATCAATCAGAGCATTTGTATAGCGTGCTACTCACCCGGAGGGTCTCAAGGCGCTTGGGGGAGGGGGGTCCGCTACTGCTCGAACAACCAGGTCTTGAGTTGCTTCCTGAAGGAGAGGTGGTCTTGGGTCAGGCGGAGGTGGATGAGGAGGGAGAAGGATCTTCCTCCCGTTGTGGGTCTTCGGATGCGGGTGGGAGTGTAGAAGGTCAGGCGGTCGTTGAGGTATTTTGGGCCTTGGTTGTGGAGGGCTTTGTGTGCGTGGGTGAGGAGTTGGAACGTGATTCTCTTGCTGACGAGGAGCCAGTGCAGGTGTCTCAGGTGTTCGGAGATGTGGCTGTGTCGGGGAGTGTCCAGGATGAGGCGTGCTGAGGTGTTCTGGATGCGCTGGAGTCTTTTGTGTAGTTTGACTGTGGTTCCGGCGTAGAGGGAGTTGCCGTAGCCCAGTCGGCTGGTGACAAGGGCCTGGGTGACCGTCTTCCTGGTATCGGTGGGGATCCACCGGAAGATCTTACGTAGCATGCGTAGGATGTTGAAGCACGACGAGGAGACGGCGTTGACTTGTCTGGTCATGGAGAGGGAGGAGTCCAGGATGAAGCCCAGGTTGCGTGCGTGGTCTGTAGGTTAAGGTGCGCTGCCCAGGGCAGGGGGCCACCAGGAGTCATCCCAGGCAGAGGGCAAGGATCCCAGGATGAGGAGTTCCGTCTTATCTGAGTTCAGTTTCAGGCGGCTGTTCATCATCCACTCGGCTACGTCTTTCATCCCTTCGTGTAGGTTGGTTCTGGCGGTGGCGGGATCGTTGGTGAGGGAGAGGATCGGCCGGGTGTCGTCAGCGTAGGAGACGATGTTGAGATTGTGTTGGCATGAGATGGCCGCAAGGGGGCTCATGTAGATGTTGAACAGCGTGGGGCTGAGTGATGATCCTTGTGGTACGCCGCAGATGACTTCAGTGGCCTCGGATCTGAACGGGGGGAGGCGGACTCTCTGTGTTCTTCCGGCGAGGAAGGAGATGATCCACTCCAGAGCCTTCTCCTGGATTCCAATGTTGTTGAGGCGCTGCACTAGGGTGTGGTGGCAGACTGTGTCGAATGCCGCGGAGTGGTCCAGGAGGATGAGGGCCGCTGTTTCCCCGTTGTCGAGCAGGGCTCGGATGTCGTCGGTGGCTGCGATGAGGGCGGTCTCGGTGCTGTGGTTGGCCCGGAAGCCGGACTGCGAGTGGTCGAGGGATCCATTCGTCTCGAGGAAGGCGGCCAGCTGTCTGTTGACGGTCTTCTCGATGACTTTGGCCGGAAAAGGAAGGAGCGAGATGGGGCGGTAGTTTTTGAGGTCGGTGGGGTCCGCTGATGGTTTCTTCAGTAGGGCGCTGAGTTCGGCGTGCTTCCAGCTCTCTGGAAAGGTGGCGGTGTCGAAGGAGGCGTTGATGAGGCGTTGATGATGTCTCGTAGATGGGGCGCGATGACGGCGTCGGCCTTGTTGAAGACGTGGTGGGGGCAGGGGTCGGTTGGAGATCCGGAGTGGATGGTGTTCATCGTGCGGATGGTGTCTTCGATGCTGACCGGGGTCCAGGCGCGGAGGGTGGTGGTGGGGGGCGTTGGTGCGGTCATAGGGTGCGTCGGCTGTGTGCTGAAGCTGTTGTGTATGTCTGCGATCTTGCTGTGGAAGAACGCGGCAAGCGAGTTGCAGAGGTCCTGTGAGGGAGTGATGTCGTTGTTTCCGGCGCTGGGGTTGAAGAGCTCTTTGACGATGTTGAAGAGTTCCTTGCTGTTGTGGGCGTTGTTGTCTAGTCGTTCCTTGAATGCGGTTTTCTTGGTGGTGTGGATCAGCTGGTGATGGTTTCGGGTGGCGAGCTTGAGGGTGGTCATGTTGTCTGCAGTTGGGTCTCTGCGCCAGGCTTTCTCGAGTGCCCGGCAGTTCTTCTTGGAGCTCTTGAGTTCGTCGGTGAACTAGGATGCTTTCTTGGTGCCGGGTCTGGCGGGGGGGGGGTCTTCAGTGGAGCTAGGTCGTCTGCGCAGTTGGTGATCCACTTCGTGAGGTTGGTTGCAGCTTGGTTGGGGTTCGCTGAGCTGGCGGGAGGGTTCTGGTACAGGGATGTGGTGAGCTGGTCGGCTGTGATCTTGTTCCACAGCATTTGAAGTCCAGACCACAGTTTTTGGCATCATTGGTCAGACTGTGACCAGCAAGTCCATGTGGCAGATAATGTCAGTCAATGAGGTGATGCTGTCGCACATGAAGGCCAGGTGCCAGGCCAGGTGACCTGGGAGATGTGGATGGGCCGCTGCCTCTCACGGTCTTTTCCGTGGATGACCCACCTTCCTCGGGGGACCCTCAGATGCAGGCCTTGACGATGCTTGGGACGCTCCGTCGGATGAATCCTCCTCCTCCTCCTCCTCCTCCCTCCCTGTGGCTGGTGGTGGTCTTCGCCTGGTGGCACAGTGAGGGTTGCCCACGTTGTCGGCAATCCGACGGAGTGAATGGCTTATGTCCCTTTGCATCGCCAGGAGCTCAGCCAGTCTTGCCTCCATCCGTCCTTGGTGTTCTTGTTGACTGGCGTGTTGCTCGGCCTGCTGGTTCTTCAACTCTGTGATGGTCCCCTTTATCTCTGTGAGGGTCCCCACTACCTGGCTGAACTCTCTGGTGTCACGCCAGTATGCGTCCATGATGTTGTGTATGTGTGACATACTGGTCCCTTCAGCTGGCTGGTCAGGTTCTCGCCTCTGCCTGCCTACACTCCCACCACCCCTGCCCACACGAGCCTGACCTGCCGTTGTGGGCACATCGGGTCTACGGGACCCCTGAGGGATGGCAGTGGCGGTGTTGTCTGCCTCCTCCTGGGTGCCCGGCACACCTTGTCCGTCCTGGTCAGACTGGCTCAGTTGTTCACTGCAGGCACGGCTCCTCGGTGACTCCTGGTGTTGTGCGAGTCGAATAGACCCTCCTTGTGCTGTTTTACGGTGTGCGTGGTTCAGTGCGACTCGTTTCGTTGTATTTGCTTCTGTTTTCTTGTGTGTCCGACTCGGTCATACGTGACGTTATCCGCTGTACGAGTCGTACTCCGACACGTTCCCAGGGGTGTGAGTCATACAGGGGTACGAGTCATACAGGCATACACCCCCAAGCGTTGTGTATGTACAGTGCGTACCCCAACATTGCGTATGTACGGTGCGTACATCCGTGATGTTGTTGTAAGGTGCGTACATACGCGATGTTGGGGTACGCACCGTACATACGCGATGTTGTTGTAAGGTGCATACATATGCGATGTTGGGGTACGCACCGTACATACGCGATGTTGTTGTAAGGTGCGTACATACGCGATGTTGTTGTAAGGTGCGTACATACGCGATGTTGGGGTACGCACCGTACATACGCGATGTTGTTGTAAGGTGCGTACATATGCGATGTTTGGGTACGCACTGTACATATGCGATGTTGTTGTATGGTGCGTACATACGCGATGTTGTTGTAAGGTGCGTACATATGCATGGGGGGCCTGTACGACTCATACCCCTGTACGACTCGCACCCCGGGAACAACTTTTCCCGGGATACGAGTCGTACAAAGTTCGCTTTGTAGCGGGTAAAGTCATTCCCCGTGTACGGGACGTTTTCCGTACGATTCGTAAATCGGAAAGCCGGTCCGAATTGTACTTGTACGGTCAGACTGTATTTTTACGATTCGTACGGAAAAGTGTCCGGGTCCGTCTCATACAACTTTTCCCGATCCAATTAGTACGGATCGGGCCAATCCGTATGTATTTTTCCCGAACGAATCGTACTTCACGGGTCGGACAGGACTTGTACGATTCGTAAGGAAAAAATTACGGATACGAGTCGTACGTAAAAAAAAAATACAGGATCGGAATCGACCCCTAATGTGCAGGCCTTGGGTGCGTAAAGTGACAGTTTGCTAGAGACTTATACGTAAATTAAATGTGCCAATTGGGTGTTAGTCAATTTTACCATTTTTTAGGGGGAGAGCACAAGCACTTTACCACTGGTTAGTAGTGGTACAGTGCACAGAATTCGAAGGCCAAGAGAATCAAAATTCAGAAAATAGGAAGGGTGAAGGCAAAAACTTTGAGGATGACGCTGCAGAAAGGGCCAGACCTAACAGTAAGGTGCCAGTTTGCAAACTGCTAAAATAAGAATACTGCTCTATACCGGAATAACCTGGTTGACGTGGCAGGAGCTTTCTTACAATATCTGCTGCTACTTCCAGTTCTTGTAGAGGCAAAGAGCGCCAAGCAGTAGACAGAAAAATAGCCAACAGTTTAACTCAGCACATAGGTGATAGCATATCAAGTATAAATTTGGCCTAAGGGAAATTTTCTTTACACTGGAATAATTTCAGTAATTTTACGACTCTTGTTAAGCAAAATTCCGGAAATTATGCAATTATGCAATGTCAGTTATACACCTTCTATAGGAAAAAATGTTTTGCAATTGTGCCATTTACAGTAAAAAATGATGGCGAACACACAGGAACAACACGGAACATGTAATGTGAGCGTGCTATTGTTTGCAGTGCCTTTGTTTTTTTTGCACTATTTATGTAGCACCGAGTGCTTCCTTAAGTCCACAGTGGATGTAAGAATTCCTTTCATGCTAAAATGTAGTGCCAAATGCCAGTTTTGCATTTTGCATAATTATGCATAATTTTGTTGGATTTAGCAAATATTTTTTGTAATTACTCATAGCTAATTACACAAATCTTCCACGCGACTGCTCAAAATCAGCAATCATTCTTGTATCTTCCATGCAGTAGCTCTGTTCCATCCTGGTATGGTCAACATCTACTCATCAGATATGAGGGTTACTGCCATAATATGATTTCCATCAACCCAATAGTGACATGTCCATTCCATCTGGCTCTGAGGAGGGTGATTCACAGCAGATTCTTTCTAAGGCCACCCTGTATGTCGTGTTGGTTCATAGGCTTCGCTGGCCTAGAAATGACAACACCAACACCAGTACTTCGATTGCTCGGGGTACGCTGGCAAACTACTCTTCAAGACCTGCCTCTTTATTTCATACTGTTGCCCACATCACTGAGTGGGACAAACCAACTTCCCTTGGGACTTGGGTGAGTAGTGATAACACCGCTTGATCCCAAAGATTAGTGGAACACTATATTCCTCACCAACTTTAATCAAAAACAACATGGAACTTGAGTAACAGAAATCCCGGGAAATAAACATTACAAACATGGAAGTACGATTCCCACGGAAACACCATTTCCGTACGAATCGTAAAAAACATCGACCGACGAAAATATACATACAAATGTGATCCGGGAATGCTCCGACGTGACGTCAGGACGCATGCAGGCTGCGGTTCACGAACCAGGAAGTACGATCCGCACCGACGTCACCCCGCACGGATTATATTTTCCGGCTGCCAAAAACTGCCGGGAAATCAGGACGACGCGCACAAGGAGCACCTGTACGCGACGGACAGCCATGGACCCGAACCTACGTGTCATCCCAGCCCTCATAGCAGTCCACCTGCTCTACAGGCACCGACGCAGATGCCGCAGAAGGTCAGAATAACACCCAGGGGCAAAGGGGGGGCAGGGGCAGGACACATAACCCCCACAAAAGTCACAAATCACACATGCCCTGGACATACCTGACCTGCAGGACCTGGTCACCTCGAGGGGGTGGGGGCGTGTCTAGCAACACAAGCGTCCGCCACAACGGAAGTGGATGTTGATGCGAACCGGCAACACAACAATACCGGTACGTACCGTCCCCAGGCCTTAAGAGCGTGGGTACAGTCCGTACCACGCCCACCACTACGTCACCCCGACAATGGCCCTACGGCCCGTACCCACGTTCGAATGGCCTGGGGACGGGCCGTACCAGCATTGTTGGGGTGATGTGGGGGTACGCGTGGTACGACCCGTACCAACGCTCTGAGGGCCTGGGTACGGTGCAGACCCCCAATGGGGTGCCGTAGGGGTACGCACCGTCCCCAGCCCTTCAGAGCGTGGGTACGGGTCGTACCACGCGTACCCCCACATCACCCCAACAATGCTGGTACGGCCCATAACCAGGCCATTCGAACGTGGGTACGGGCCGTACCGCCATTGTCGTGGTGACGTAGTGGTGGGCGTGGTACGGCCCGTCCCCACGCTCGTAAGGCCTGGGGACGGTACGTACCCAGGCCTGCAAACCGTGGGTATGGGAATGTACGGAGCGTTCACCCACCCGTGTATGAATGGAGCGTACCCCCACCCCACCAGTGTATGTACGGACCGCACCCCCACCCCACCAGTGTATGTACGGACCGTACCCCCACCCATGTATGCATGCAGCATACCAACTCCCCACCCGTGTATGTACAGACCGTACCCCCACTCCACCAGTGTATGTACGGACCGTACCCCCACCCGTGTATGAATGGAGAGAACCCCACCACACCAGTGTATGTACGGACCGTACCCCCACCCGTATATGAATGGAGCGTACCCCCACCCCACCAGTGTATGTACAGACCGTACCCCCACCCGTGTATGCATGCAGCGTACCAACTCCCCACCCATGTATGTACGGACCGTACCCCCACTCCACCAGTGTATGTACGGACCGTACCCCCACCCGTGTATGAATGGAGCGTACCCCCACCCCACCAGTGTATGTACGGACCGTACCCCCACCCTACCAGTGTATGTACGGAGCGTACCCACACCCGTGTATGAATGGAGCGTACCCCCAACCCACCCGTGTATGTACGGAGCGTACCCACACCTGTGAATGAATGGAGCATACCCCCACCCCACCAGTGTATGTACGGACCGTACCTCCACCCATGTATGCATGCAGCGTACCAACTCCCCACCCGTGTATGTACGGACCGTACCCCCACCCCACCAGTGTATGTACGGACCGTACCCACACCCGTGTATGAATGGAGCGTACCCACACCCGTGTATGTCCCGACCGTACATGCCCAGACTTAGGAGGGGTGTGTGCCCATCACTCCCAGCAGTGCCCAGACATAGGAGGGGTGTGTGCCTATCACTCCCAGCAGTGCCCAGACATAGGAGGGGTGGGTGCAGAGTCCTCCCAGCAGTGCCCAGACACAGGAGGGGTGTGTGCAGAGTCCCCCAGCAGTGCCCAGACACAGGAGGGGTGTGTGCCTATCACTCCCAGCA
Source organism: Triturus cristatus (assembly GCF_964204655.1). Lineage (NCBI taxonomy): Eukaryota > Metazoa > Chordata > Amphibia > Caudata > Salamandridae > Triturus > Triturus cristatus. The sequence goes on along the minus strand of NC_140584.1, from coordinate 626,536,177 downwards.
GTGCCCAGACACAGGAGGGGTGTGTGCAGAGTCCTCCCAGCAGTGCCCAGACACAGGAGTGGTGGGTGCAGAGTCCTCCCAGCAGTGCCCAGACACAGGAGGTGTGTGTGCAGAGTCCTCCCAGCAGTGCCCAGACACAGGAGGGGTGGGTGCAGAGTCCTCCCAGCTGTGCCCAGACATAGGAGGGGTGTGTGCAGAGTCCTCCCAGCAGTGCCCAGAGATAGGAGGGGTGGGTGCAGAGTCCCCCCAGCAGTGCCCAGACATAGGAGGGGTGGTTGCCTATCACTCTCAGCAGTGCCCAGACACAGGAGGGGTGTGTGCCTATCACTCCCAGCAGTGCCCAGACATAGGAGGGGTGTGTGCAGAGTCCTCCCAGCAGTGCCCAGACATAGGAGGGGTGTGTGCAGAGTCCTCCCAGCAATGCCCATACACAGGAGGGGTGGGTGCAGAGTCCTCCCAGCAGTGCCCAGACACAGGAGGGGTGGGTGCAGAGTCCTCCCAGCAGTGCCCAGACATAGGAGGGGTGTGTGCAGAGTCCTCCCAGCAGTGCCCAGAGATAGGAGGGGTGGGTGCAGAGTCCCCCCAGCAGTGCCCAGACATAGGAGGGGTGGGTGCCTATCACTCCCAGCAGTGCCTAGACACAGGAGGGGTGTGTGCAGAGTCCTCCCAGCAGTGCCCAGACATAGTAGGGGTGTGTGCAGAGTCCTCCCAGCAGTGCCCAGACACAGGAGGGGTGTGTGCCTATCACTCCCAGCAGTGCCCAGACACAGGAGGGGTGGGTGCAGAGTCCCCCCAGCTGTGCCCATGGAAAGAAAGGGGTTGAGTACACACAGATACAATGCCCACAATTGTCAGTCAGGTGCTCAAAGACCCAGCAGAACACGAAACACATGTGTGCGAGGCTGGGAGTACACACATGCATAGTGCGGAAAAGGGAACATGTACACATGAAGTCCTGTCAATATACTCCACTCACAAGTACAGTGACCCCCAAGGATGACACAAATGATGCAGGTGGAGACCTTGGCCAGCATGCATGGCCAAAGTAGAAGGGGTCCGTCACACACCCAGCAAATGTAGACACAGCACTGCACAAATGTCTGCACAACACCCTGCAGGGAAGATGTCAGGGTCCACAGAGGAAGGTACACACCTTGGGACAATGTCACCATGCAGTAACAGCTAACATGAGCAAAGTTTGATAGCAAATACTGTGTGATGGCACACAGATAACAGGGTCCACCCCACGAACAGCACACTACAACATATCCCAGACACCTAACACATTATCGCCACCCCAAATCATGGAGCAGCACCACCAACAGCAATGCCAGAAAAGCAGTAGTGTGCAAAGGAAAATAAAATAGCTTTATTCAGCAATGTTGTAAAATGAATTGTACGAAGAGTTCAAAATGCACAAGGCCCATAGGGCAGTCCATAGTTCCAATCCAGGTGGGGGACACATTGGGATGCGTGTCCCCTAGCTTGCCTGCACAGTTCAGACTACCTTGTCATCCACAGGGGGGAGGGGCATCATGTGGGGGGGAAGGACCAGGCACCGCAGGGACAGGAGGGGCAAGGGTAGGTGTTGTGGGTGCAGGGACGGATGACTCCAACACAGGGGGTGGGGCAGCGCCAAAGGTGGATTGGAGCACGGCGCTGCACACTACTGCCAGGTTGCCCAGCGTCTCCCCTGCACCCGAAGGAACCACAGGCCCCAAGGAGGGGGGGGTCGCAGGGATGGGTCGCAGCGCTACCCGGGGAGGGTGTGGAAAGGGGGGAGACTCAACCACCCTGACCGGGGACTCCTTTGACCACTTGCGGGGTGGTGTCACTGTGGGGCTCAGGGACAGAGCGGCCATGAAGGAGTCTTTGGTGGAATCCTGGCCAGGAGAGCTGAGGGGACTGGATTTGGAGGGTGGTGGTCGTGAGGAATGTGGACTCCCACTCTGGCTGCGTGTCTTCCGTTTCCCCCCGACCCAGTGGGTGTGCCTACTTCACCCTGTGTGTGCGTGCCAGGAGGTGTGCGCTTTGCCTTCCCTGGTGGTGTGGTGCCTGTGTCTGGTGGTGTGCGTGCATGGCTACGTCTGGGTGTGCTGTGGACAGGCATGGGAGTGGGAAGTGTGGATGCTGCAGGGGTAGGGGGGGGACATAGCGCTGCAGGAGACCCAATGCTGCAGTCAGTGTCGAGTCTATGGACCTCAGCAAGTTGCGTTGGTCAGACTGCGCAGCTGAAATGCCCTCCATGTATGCCTCCCTCTGGTTGAGCACTTGGCTGTGGCCATGGAGGACATTAAGCATCGCAGTCTGACCAACCTGCAACTGCCGCAGGATGTCCACAGACTCGGCATTGGTGGCAGCAGTGAAGACAGGGGCAGGGGGTGCGGTGCCTGGCAAGAAGGAGACACGTGGTGACCTAGCACGGCGGGAAGGGACACGAGCAAGTGGGAGGCCGGTGAGCTGAATGGAGGGGGCGGGTAGCGATGGAGTGCTGGTGTCAGCTGTGGGAGCAGCCTCCGCCCCCTCGGAGTGCTCAGCCTCGGACCCGTCTGCGTCATAGTCGGTGGTGGTTTGACTGGACAGGTCCTCCGCTGCACTCCCGTCTCCCTCCGTGCCACTCGATGTGCCAGACAACTCTGCACTGCTGGCACTGGTGCTCGCTCCCTCCTCACGGTCTGTGCCAGTGTCTCCCTCGTAGTCCCCCGACGATGCTGTGGGCAAGGTGAAGAGACAGGAGAAATCAGACACCTGTATACATATGTCACATGAGTCAACTCTACATAGGTCACAGTGCATAGCCTGAAAAGCTACAAGAGTAACATCTACAATACAAGGTACATATGTAGTCCCTGCAACACACAGTTTGTTGACCCACCATGCCACTGTTAAAATATGGAGAGCATGACACAATAGCAAATAACTTGATATCAAATTGTACAGAGGAGCCAGGCTCTGGGGACAATCTAGCACAGCATCAGCGACACACAGCGTAGCCAAGAAAGGGATGAGCAGGAACCATGTCTAGCAACTCTTGGTACATGCTGCAAAGGTAATACTGAAAACCATGGCCAACATGACTGGGGCACTGCACCTTGAGTGTTTGGCCACACAAACATCACACACTGGCCAGACCGAGCAAGGAGACTTCAGGTTTGGACATGTAGGCCTTGCCCGCACCAACCCCCTCCCTACCTGAGACAATGTGATTGAGACAGAGGAAGTACTTACACCTCTTAGTCTGGGATGAAAACACATGGCCTGCAATTAATCCTGATCACACACAAACTACCCCTGGTGCGCCTGTCCACACATACTATGCTGAAGACACAGAGAATGTCCACATTGTCTGATGACACACATGATACCTAGGAAAAGGTGCCCCAGGGGACTGTAGTGGCCACACTACTCCATGGCCCTGGATGGATATGACTGGAACACAAGCCACCATCCCTGCACTATGCACATCTCACACTCAAGCACATCATGTCAGAGGGCAGAACATTCGACATGCAGGCAGTAAGGCAGTACACATGAAACACATACTCCCATGTCGGGACTCAGCATCAGTGCCAACTAACATGGACCCCACAATGACTGAACTGGCCAGGGCACAGGCAACGTGCAAAAACCTGTTACACACCACCCCCACACATGATGCTGCAAGCATTGGGCACTTGGAGTTACTGCCAGCCTAGATGACCATGTGCAAGAGTGGCTACACACAGACCAGGGAACACATGGCAAGGAGGTGAAGGGAGGAAGAACAGCACCGCTTTACTTTGGGGAACAGGATATGCACTGCACATTTAAACCCTGGCAGTGTATCCATGCAACTGCGCACTTCCAAAAGCTGGTCACACACAACAAACACACATGTACCTACCCCCTTCCTGCCGCTGCTTCTCCGCTAGGTGCCTATCCAAGTCAGGGAAGACCACCGCCAGCACCCGCTTATGGATGTGGGTCAGACGGCGGCGCCTACGGTTTTTGTGGCTCACAGGTGAGTCCCCCAGCAGGACCCGTGCGATCCTCCGCGTCCAGCACCGGATGTCCTGCCAGCGTTTCCTCACCTGGGCTAGGCACCGCTTCCGACCATCCGTCCTCCTCACGGCACTGACGGCTTGCTTCCAGATCTCCCCCTTGGCACAGACGCCTACCTGTGGGGATGCAAAAGTGACAATACATCAATCCACCTCATCAATGATACAGAGACACACATATTACAAATCATGCATGTTTGAACTGGCCATAGTATGCAGCCAACTCATTGCACCTTTGTCATAGTGACATCATCCTCCTGGGAATGGGCAAATGCAGTAGGTGCCATTGAAAGTACACAGGTGGCATGAGGGGTGCAACACAATCAATGATGCAGGCTCACACTGTGCATCCCAAGCTGCAACAGGAATCTGAACAGTACCCCTAAGCAGTCACATGCCCCAGCCCACTTACGCCACCTCAGCAGAGTACACAGACACACACAGGCACTGAACAATCACCTGGCATTGGCAACTGCCGCTACAAACCTCACTCTGCACATGTGCCACTAGACTGGGGGTGTCACAGATGTGGGGCTGTCTCAGCACGGCAGACATCCAGCACAGCTCCCTGCTCACATCAGATGGGCAGGGTGTATCCATCCCACATGCAGCTGGGGTGCAACACTCCACATATGCACACACCCACATGACAAGGGACTCACACACACACACCAATATCCAGGGGACGAACACATCATTTGGACACTCTCACCACAGGTACACTGAACAGACACACATCTGTGGGTCCTGGCACCTGTCACCCTGGGGGGAGCACAGACTCACATCAGGACTGTAGGAACAACATTTCCAGGAGGATTAGGCAGTCCGAAAGCGGTATGCACCATGCAGTGATCGTCACAGTAAGCACCATGCTAGTGCGTTGTGCACACAGGAACTACAGCATGCTCTGCATGGGAGACATGAGCCCTTCCCCCCCCTGGGAACCACTATGAAGAACCCTGCATGTCTGTCACACCTGGACACAATGCCAGAAGTCACAGTAAAAATAAGGGGCACAGTTTAAGCTAGTGGGGTCTGCACTCACCTGCTCCCCTGGTCGACCATACAGCATGGTGTACTGTGGGAGGATCACATCCACCAACACCATATTCTCCTCCATGGTGAATGGCTGGGCCCTCTCCACAGACCTGGACATGGTGCCAGAGGAATGACAAGCAGCAGCAGTGTTGTGGAATGAAGGGATGTGCAGGCAAGTGCTCTCTCAAGGGACCTGGCTGCCTTATATCTTCTTTGCTGGCCTGTTTCATTTACAGGAGAACAGAGTGATTGGCTCAGTCACATTTGCATCCTACATGTCCTCCAATCCATTTAAAACTACCCCAGTGACAGGCTATGCATGGTTTTAAAATTGAGCATGATGTAATGTCAACAACCACATTGCAACAAAGTTAATTGTCTCCAACCGACTTCTGCTGGCCACATGATGCAAAATTCAAACCTGAAACTCGGTCTCCATGACAACCAGCATGCATTTAGGCCCCTATACTTGTCCGTCATGTGTCCCCTATGGCAATCCTATGTCACAACACAGGTACGGTGCGTCCCACAGCCCTAGGGCACCCCAAATGCATTGCAACGGACCGTACACGCGTGTGTACGGTCCCTATCACTAAGGTGGTGCTTGCGTATGCGTACGCCATAGTGATAGGGACCGTACACGCGTGTGTACGGTCCAGACTACTATGGCGTACACGTACGCGAGCACCTCCATAGTGATAGGGACCGTACACGCGTGTGTATGGTCCCTATCACTATGGGGGTGCTCGCGTACGTGTACGCCTTAGTGGTCCAGACCGTACACACGCGTGTGTACGGTCCCTATCACTATGGGTGTGCTCGCGTACGTGTACGCCTTAGTAGTCCGGACCGTACAGTCCCTATCACTATGGTGTTGCTGGCGTATGCATACGCCATATTAGTTCGGATCGTACACACGCGTGTACGGTCCCTATCACTATGGCGTATGCATACGCAAGCACCACCATAGTGGTCCGGACCGTACACACGCGTGTGTACGGTCCGAACTACTATGGCATACACGTACGCGAGCACCCCCATAGTGATAGGGACCGTACACACGCGTGTGTACGGTCCGAACTACTATGGCGTACGCATACGCCAGCACCACCATAGTGATAGGGACCGTACACACGCGTGTGTACGGTCCGGACTACTAAGGCGTACACGTACGTGAGCACACCCATAGTAAAAGGGACCGTACACACGCGTGTGTACGGTCCGGACTACTATGGCGTACACGTACGCGAGCACCCCCATAGTGATAGGGACCCCGCACACTCCCTCGGAGCATATGTACGGTGGGATTTACACCTGACAGTGGTGACAGGCGGAACACAGGAATGAATTGAGCTGTCATACATGGCCAAGGCTGGACATCAAGGCATCGTCTGTGCAGTACTACATGTGTCGGGCACAGGTGGGTCAGGCTGTGATGTGGTACCATACTCCTGAGGTGTGAAGCTAATTACAGTATGATGGGCTGTGTACACATGTCACGTGTGATGGTGCCCTACGTGCCACACATCCCCTTCACTCCTTTGACATGTGTGCATGTAGTACTGACTTGGTGGGCCATGCGTCACTGGCATGGCACAGTCACCGACACCTGCAAATGTCCCCTGATGCCAGGTACACGGAATGTTACCCCTGACAAGTGAATGCCCGCGTTGCACGCTGTAGCTATGTCATGTGTGTGTCATGTGTTCCCATAGGTTTGCTGTAGGTGTTTGGTCAAATGCATCTGCTGTTGCTGCAACCAACATGTGTCTGTGTGTAGATGGGCATGGCACACTGTTACGCACACCGGCACACATGTGTAATCCGACGTAAGGTGTGTATGTATGCATCGACACGGAGTTTCAAAACAAGGACATATCTGCATACTCTCAATGTATGTGTGATCAGTCTTGACATGTAATCCTTCATGGCAAGGTGTGTGGTCTGTCCTTTTTCTATGACATGTGACCTGTGCCTCTAGTGTTCCGCAACCTGTCTGTACAATAAACATCCTTCTTCTGCACATATTTGGATGTCTGTAACTCCTGTAATGCGTCTGCCTGCTCACTTACACTGGCCCACAGCTAGTTTCATGGCATGGCATAATGAGGTTGAGAATCAACGTTTGTAGCTGGCTCTTGGTAGGAGTGTCACATGCCTGGCATACGTGTCCAGGGCATATTGCACAGATCTGACTCTGTATGTAGCATATGTGTATTGCCTGTTGAGCATGTGCTCTGTACATTGACATTGGTGGTGTACTGTACTCACTCTTCGTTGTCCCTTCTAATTCACTGCAGGGCTCCGCCTCTCCTTCAACCAATTCCGGACTTGGCTGACATGCGGGAAAATGACTGTATACGCCGCTACCGCTTCCCCCAACGTTTGATTGAGGACTTGACGACACGGCTGGCAGCACACCTCCAACCACTACACAGGTATCCTGGTGCACTGACACCCAAGATGAAGGTGATGGCAGCCCTACATTTCTTGGCCACGGGTACCTTTCAACATACCATTGCCTATGTCGGTGGGATGTCCCAAACCATGTTCAGCCGTGTTCTGCATGATTTTTTAGAGGCCATGTTGGAGCACCTTGATGAGTTCATTAAATTCCCAACTCCTGAGCAGTTGACAGCTGTCAAGCGTGAGTTCTATGCCCTGGGAGGGATGCCCCATGTCATTGGGTCCATAGATGGAACACATGTGGCTTTGGTACCACCACAGGCACAGGTGGTAGCCTTCCGTAACCACAAGCATTACCACTCCATTAATGCCCTTGCGGTGTGTCTTGCCAACATGGTGATTTCACATGTCTGTGCTCGTTTTCCAGGATCAGCACACGATGCGTACATCATGAGGCGTAGCAGGGTGCCTGAAATTATGCTGCAGCTGCGCAACGAACGAGCATGTATTGTTGGTGGGTATACTCTGGCAGTCCTGTATTTAACGTCATCTTCCTGTCTTACTGCTCCTCCTGACCCACTCTTGTCCATGATGTTTCCATGTAGGGGACGCTGGCTATCCCAACATGCCATGGCTGATCACGCCTCTCCGCAACCCCAGCATGGCTGCCGATCACCGCTACAACAACGCCCATGGGCGGACCAGGCGAGTGATAGAGAGGACGTTTGGCCTCCTGAAGAGCCGATTCCGTTGCCTCCACAAGACCGGTGGCGCACTCCCATATGCACCGGTGAAGGTCTGCAAGATATTCCTCGTGTGCTGCATGCTGCACAACATGGCAGTGGAGAAAGCTGTGCCACTCATCCTGGATCCAGATGAGCAGGACCATCCACCCGTGGAGGATGAAGGGCTTGGGCACGAGGCAAGTGATGTGGAGGAGGCGGTAGAGGACATGCGGAGTCGGCTCATACGCGACTTCTTTGCTTAGTGGTGAGTTCCAATGTCTGAGTGTGCACGCATTGGAATGTGTGTGGCATGTGTTGCAATGTGTGTGTCCATCTGCATGTCTTCCAAGTGAGTCTGAGGTGTGTTTGGATGTGTCACTCGAGTGATGGTGCAATAGAAGAATGTTTTTCCAGAGTCATCATTGTCACCTCGCATGTTGACAACCTAATACGTGTTGAGGACATGCACATGCATGCGGATGTGCTTCTTTTGGCTGACTTCTGGTGTGTCTCCCATCCACAGGTACTTGCGCATGCTGTCTGCTGGTGGCATTGTTGTGCTCCTGCTATTCCTCATGAACACAGCAACATGTGCTGAATCAGCGTTACATGCACGGACAAGTTCGAAAATCTCCTTTGGGTAAGGGATGCAGCACGGCTTTTTGGGAGTGGTATTTGTTTTGAATGTGTGTGCACTGCTCCTGTTCATGTTTGGATACTTCACATACATGTAGATTCACCATGGGGCACATGACCTGGAGCAGAATTCACCTGAATTGATGGTCAGACTTGGTGACAGTCATCTGTAATGGGATTGTGATGGAGCCATCAATGTGTGTAACACTGGCCTCGGAAACATACGGGTTGCACCGGGTTGACATGGTGTGTGAATTCCCCATTAGGGGCTCAATGGTGTATAGCAGGCTCTCCGTGAGCAGCAGGGGGTGTTTAGCTGTAACCCGTCACTTGTGTGCCAGTGCCATGGATTTCCAGAATCTGTGGTGGTAAGGGGGGTGCCAGTGTTGGTCCCACGTGTTCATCCACATGACCTGTGTATGTGTTGACAGAGTTGCATTAGCATTCCGACACACATGAGTAATAAAGGTGTCCCTCTGCCTCCAAGGTGCCTCATCTCTGTCAATGGTGGTCTGTTGCCACTGTGCATGCGGCATGTCTGGCATTGTTCTCAGAGATGGTGCATATGAGTCTATGTGTAGAGTAGCAAGATGCAAGCTGTTTGTCAGGGATTAGATTCTGTATTGTGCATGATGTCCATGGCTGTGTAGGTATTGTGGCATGTCAGTCTCCACGACGGCCACTGTGCTGCATGTGAATCCATTGTGTGTGTGTGTGCCATGTTGAACCAGACATTCCTTCCTTGACATACACCTTTTGCATGGTTCCTTCCTGAGATCCTTGTCTTTGTGTGCTACTTGTGGCATTGTTTCCTTGACATGGCGCATGCTGCTGCAGGCCCTGCTGCAAGGGCACCCAGTGTCCACGCAAACGAGCTGGTGTTCATCATGGATTGCTTGCTGACATGTGCTATGCTGATCAGCAGCATCTGTGCCTCATGCGGCAGCACACTCTGCATTATGCACAAGATCCCCAGTTCCATCCACCTCAAGGCAAGAGGGAGACCATCCCCCAGGTCAACTACGACATCCGTGTCTAATCCTACCCTGCACTCTACGGACATGTGCGTTAGAAATCCCATGATACTTGTCCACATCCAGGGTGCATCTGCACAGCTCTGCTACTACATCCGGCGACCAGGCCACATCAATGTCCAACAGAGATGGGGGGAGTGGATCACTGCCAGCTGCAGGATGACCTTCTCAATCCACGCACACACTCAGGATGCAGCCCACAACCACAACACAACCTTGTGGCACTGTGATCCAACACCCAATTGTGCCATCTCCATGCATCCAGCCTTGGCTGGCCCACCATTCTCCACATCCACCTGACTCAAGCATGCAGGACATGGTTCTGCCACGTGTCTACACATACCTGGGACTCCCACCCCAGGACACTCCACATGATCCCTGACCTCTGCGCTTGACTGTTGCTCTTCTAAATAGGTCTGTAGGCACAGTTGTGCGGGCACCCCCTCAGCTGGTTGGGCCCATCACGGGTGAGTATGGTGCTCCATGTCTGTCTTGGATGGTACGTTGTGACCCATGTATGTCCTGTGCCAGACTCAGACCCCAGGGTATGGATGTTTGGAGTTAATTCAGAAATCAGGCATGGTTTGACTTTACAACACACACATGTAGTGGAATAATGCAAAATGACGGCATCATCTTGTGATTGTGATGAATTTTATTAGTGCTGGGGTACGTGTTTGGGGGGGTGACAAGAGGTGCTTGGCAGGAGTGTAGAATCCAAAGTTCACAGGGGGAGTTGGTGTCCTTGCCATTGACAGTCATCAGAGTCTGTGCCACAGTCTTTGTCAACATTGGTCAGACAGTGACCAGCAAGGCCATGTGGCAGAGAATGTCCTTTGCTGCTGTGCTGCTGTTGGGCCAGAGGGCCAGGTGCCAGGCCAGGTGACCTGGGAGATGTTCCGCTGACTCTCACGGTCTTTTTTGTGGACGACCCACCTTCCTGCGGGGACCCTCAGACGCCTGCCTTGACGATGCAAGGGACGCTCCGTCAGATGAATCCTCCTCCTCCTCCCCCCCTGTGTCTGGTGCTGCTCTACGCCTGGTGGCACAGAGAGGGTTTGCCAGGCTTTGGGCGATCTGACGGAGGGATTGGCTCATGTCCCTGTGCACCGCCAAAAGCTCTGCCAGTCTTGCCTCCATCCTGGCATGATGCTCAACCTGCAGGGTCTTCATCTCATTGAGGGTCCCCACTACCTGGGCGATGCCTCTGGAGTCATGCTGGTATGCGTTCAGGATGGTTCTGACGTGTGCCATAGCCGGGTCCTGAGCCAACTGGGCAGGTTCGCGCCACCGCCGTCCTCCACTCCCACCACCCCTGCCCACTTGCGCCTGGCCTGCCGTTGTGGGCACATCGGGTCTCCGGGACCCCTGAGGGATGGCATTTGGGGTGTCGCCTGCCTCCTCCTGGGTGCCCGGAGAACCTTGTCCCTCCTGGACAGACTGGCTGTGTTGTTGTGTGCGGGCAGGGCTCCTGGGTGTCTCCTGGGATGTGGCAGGAATGGGGGTGGTGGTTGGCACAGTTGTACCTGATGCAGGTGCTGCAGGTGGTTAGACACCAGAGGGGCCAGGTTGGTCTGGGTCATCCACGGAGTCGTGAGAGTCGTCGCTGCCGGTGGTGTCCTCTTCACGCAGAGCCTGGTCCTGTGAGTCTTCCCCCCCAGTGTTGGGGAGAGATCGATGACGTTGACCTGTGTGTGAGAGAGACAGTGTTAATTGTGTTACATGCGACATCCATGTTTCATTCTTTTTTGATTTGGCACAGTTCCTCTGGGTGGTTGGATTTGGCTAGCATTCCTCACACAGTGCACTTGTGCATGGGTATGTCCCTTGGCCACAGCTTTCGACACTTTACCTATGTGTGACATAATCTAAGTTGATGCATATTTTGTGAACGCAGTCAGCAGTGTAGTGAGCGGGTGTAGCAAGCCATGCAGAGCCGCCTTACGTGTTGCACTGTACGTGGCCAAATGGTGTTTATTCCATGCTATTTGAGAATGCAGGTAGGTTACTTAACAATTTGTGACAGGGTTCTGACGAACACAGTGGGTAGGTATACTGGGTGTAAGGTTCTGTTTGTGCCTGCAGCACGGATGTACTCGTGCACAGATTGACACATGGCCTAGTGTTTATCAAAGGTTGAAGGGGGAGTTAAGGCACTGCAAAACCTTGTCTACATGCACACAGTCCACCTGCTGACGAGCGGACATGGCCACACCACCCAAGGGTGATTTGGTCTCCCTCTGTCTCCCTTTCTCCCTCCCTCTGTCAGCCTCCTCCCACTGTCCGTCTCCCTCTGTCTCCCTTTCTCCCTCCCTCTGTCATCCTCCTCCCTCTGTCCGTCTCCCTCTATCTCCATTTCTCCCTCCCTCTATCAGCCTCCTCCCTCTGTCCGTCTCCCTTTCTCCCTCCCTTTGTCAGCCTCCTCCCTCTGTCTGTCTCCCTCTGTCTCCCCTTCTCCCTCCCTCTGTCAGCCTCCTCCCTCCCTCTGTCTGTCTCCCTGTGTCCACCTCTGTCTCTGTCCCTCTCTCTGCCCCTCTCCCTCCCTCTGTGTGTCACCCTCTGTCACCTCAGCTTCCTGGGCACACACAGTTTGCAGGTCTTGCAAAGGCCATTGGCTTGTTCATGTGGGTTTGTTTCTTCTCTGCCGGCACCCATTGGGCGGAGTGTCTGAGTCTGCGCTGCTGCTGTGGCGGTGTGTGCTGACACTCTTTCAGTGTGCTGCGTCTTCATTGGCTGCTGTTATGTGCAAATTGTGTCTTCATACCCATGTCGTCCTGCAACGTGGCCACCATTAGCAGGCAAAACAGTACTGTGTGGGGACACACTGTTGGTATGGCTGTGCCCTAAGCCATATGGGCTGAGGGCATTGTTGTGTGCTTCAGAGTTGCTCTATGTTAGATTTGAGGCCCACCCTCCCGGCATCAGGGACATCCTGTCTTGTGTTGGTGTTTTGTGTGGCCTGTGACTTGGCATGGCCTTGCTTGGGGCATGGGGCATGGAGGCGCTAGTGGCATGTGTGTGTTTTTGGAGTGTGGTTGTGTCCGGTGCTGGCTTTGGGGGGGTTGTGTGCATGATTGGTATTTGGGTTGTATATGGCGTTCCCCCCATGTGAGGTGAGTTGTTTGTGTACTCACCAGGCTCTCGGACTCCTTCTAGTCCGTCTACTACCAACGGCGGCAGCGTGGCCATCACCTTCTCCTCCCAGGGATGGAGGTGTACCGGTCTGCGGGCCGGACCTCCTCCAGTGATGTTGGCCTGGTTGTGCTCAGACCGTCCTCCGCAGATCGTACCACCTGGCTTGGCACTCATGCCTGGTCCTTCTGGTGGCCCCAACAGCATTCACGGAATTGACTATCCTCTCCCACATGGCAGTTTTTTCTGATATGCTGGTCCGTCTGACCAATGTTCCAAAGAGCTGTGGCTCGACTCTGATGATTTCGTCGACAAGGGACTCCAGCTTGTCCTTTGTGAACTTTAGATTCTTGTTGGTGGGCATGGTGTGGGGTGTGGGTGTGGATGGTTGTGGGGGTGGGGGTGGGGGTGTGGATGGGTGTGGGTGTGGATGGTTGTGGGTGTGGGTGTGCAGGTGTGTGTGTGTGAATGTGATGAGGGTGTGTTTGTGATGGTGGTTGTGTGAAGGAGTGCAAGTGTAAGGTGTATTGATGGTTGAAGTATGGTGCAGTGCGTTGTCTCTGGGGTCTGGCAGCAGTGGATCTGTTGCAAAGGATCATGGTTTGTGTGTGTTGGGCCTTTTATTGGTCTATTTGTGGGTGTGGCTGTGTTTGAACTTTGGGTGGGTGTGTTATAAGGAGTGGTAGTGGTTTGGTCCTCTGTTTATCTGTTTGTCAGTTGCAGGTCAGTGTATAGGATGTATTTGGCCTTGTTGGATATGTTTTGTGGTGTTGTGTGCCTCGGATTGACTCTCCTTGTGTTTTTTTGGTTTGTCCTGGTTCAGTAGGAGTGTTTTTAGCATCTGTACGGTGCGTACATGGGCCATGTTGTTGTAGAGTGCTGTCCTTTGCTATGGCTTAGTACGACTTGTACATGCCCGATGTTGGGTGAGGGTGCTGGTGTGTGGGCCTGGGGTAGGGTGCGTACGAACACGGGCAGTGTGTTGGTCCGCACCGTCCATCGGTGGTGGTGTTTCGCACCGTACATACAGGGGGGGCTGGGTGTAGGGTCCGTACATACACGGGTGGGGAGTTGGTACGCTCCATGCATACACGGGTGGGGGTACGTCCGTACATACACTGGTGGGGTGGGGGTACGGTCCGTACATACACTGGTGGGGTGGGGATACGGTTCGTACATACACGGGTGGGGAGTTGGTACGCTGCATGCATACACGGGTGGGGGTACGGTCCGTACATACATGGGTGGGGTGGGGGTACGGTCCGTACATACACGGGTGGGGGTACGGTCTGTACATACACGGGTGGGGAGTTGGTACGCTACATGCATACACGGGTGGGGGTACGGTCCGTACATACATGGGTGGGGGGGTACGGTCCGTACATACACTGGTGGGGTGGGGGTATGGTCCGTACATACACGGGTGGGGAGTTGGTACGCTGCATGCATACATGGGTGGGGGTACGGTCCGTCCATACACGGGTGGGGGTACGGTCTGTACATACACTGGTGGGGTGGTGGTACGGTCCGTACATACACTGGTGGGGTGGGGGTACGGTCCGTACATACACTGGTGGGGTGGGGGTACGGTCCATACATACACGGGTGGGGAGTTGGTACGCTGCATGCATACACGGGTGGGGGTACGGTCCGTCCATACACGGGTGGGGGTACGGTCCGTACATACACTGGTGGGGTGGGGGTATGGTCCGTACATACACTGGTGGGGTGGGGGTACGGTCCGTACATACACGGGTGGGGAGTTGGTACGCTGCATGCATACACGGGTGGGGGTACGGTCTGTCCATACACGGGTGGGGGTACGGTCCGTACATACACTGGTGGGGTGGGGGTACGGTCCGTACATACACTGGTGGGGTGGGGGTACGGTCCATACATACACTGGTGGGGTGGGGGTACGGTCTGTACATACACGGGTGGGGAGTTGGCGCGTGCATCCGCGGTCGGGGGGTGTTTTGCGCGTACATGCGGGGTCTGTGGTGGAGTGTTCGGCGCGTGTGCAGGCACGTGTCTCCATGCTTGTAATGGGAGTTCGGTCCGGACGGTGTTATTTCCAGTTGTGAAATCGAAAGGAGGGGAGTGATCGTACTTGCGCGGTCGGACTTCATTTTTCCGATTCGTACGGTAAATCATCCGGGGATGTGTTGGACACAATTTCCGACCCGAGGACGTGTGGGGAAATTTTCCCGATGTGATTCGTATGGAGTTTATCCCATGCGAATCATACTTGGCAGTTTGTACGCTACTTGTACGATTCGGACGGAAAAAAGTCCAGATTCAATTCGGACGGGGGAAATTTTTCCAGGATCCGAATCGGCACCTTACTGTTATATTATTGGTCGGTTATGATACAGGCTTTTGGAATTCCACTTTTAGGAGATAAAATGGAAGTTCCGCTATCTTTGAGATCGGCTTAGGTACTGCGGCTAAGGGTATTCTGGTTGAAGTTCTTGAACCAAGCTACTTTAAAAAGATCAGATTTAAGGTAATTAATACTTTGTTCTTCATCTGGCAGAAAATTCGGCGGAAATTATCGATACATCGGCTTAATGTTTATACTCCATTTAAAGCATCTCGACTCCTTTCTCCCCTTATTTTTCAAGATCAGGTAATGTCTAGATGGCGATTACAAGGGTTGTGGGTGATAGGAGATTTGGTAGGGGATGGCCAATTATTACCTTTTGTAATTTTGAAGGATACATTTCAGTTGTATTCCCATGATTTTTTTAAGTATTTGCAGGTTAGAAGTGTATTGTCTAAACATCTTGCTGCAAATCCTTCTCTATTTGATAAAATAACTATATTTGAACTTATTCGAAAGAAAGCCCGAATTGGAATAATATATCGGTATATACTCTCCAGTTAACCGGATGATCTGAGTGCACAAGGACTATGCTGGGGGGATAAATTGGGAAAAACTACCATTGATTTAAATCCGGCCCTGGAGTTGGCTAGTAAAGTTTTGGTTTCTGGCAGTCTTCGGGCTCAAAGTTATATGTCAAAGTTTGATCTTTATTATGCACCTGCAAGGATTGCAAAATGGGGCAGCAGAGCAGGGGACCATTGTTCTAGGTGTGGGTTAAACGCAGCAAATACAACCCATATGTTTTATTTTTGTCCAAAGCTCAAAAAATTTTTGTCTGACATAGAATGTTTCATTAATGTCACGTTCAAGATTCAGTGTACTTTGACATCTGAGATGGTGATAATGGGTTATGACAGGGCAGCGACATTGGGTAATACATGGTACACCTCTGCATTTTTGTTTATTTCCATGTCTATGATTCGGTTATGTATAACCTCACAATGGCTTTCTCCTGAAGCCCCGACATTTATAAATTGGAGAACTAGATTGCTTGCTATCCATAAGTTGGAATCTTCAGTATATTCAATAAAGGGCAGGAGGAGGCGGAAGCTTGCTTCTAAGATTCGGGCTCCAGTGGAGGAATGGATTAAATAGTTGCTATCTATGTATTGTCGATAGGATAAGGCTTTGCTTTCCTCATTTGTTTGTCTCAGTACTTGTTAACGATTATGTTAGTTTAAACGAGAAACAATGTTTAATATACCTATATGTTTGGACTGAAAGTCATGACTGTATTGTCTTCTGTTAAAAGGAAATAAAATCAATAAATAAAGGAAAAAAAAAAGAAACTCTGCCAAATGGGATGAGGGGTCCTGGTTGGAGAGACCATATCTGGCATTGTCACTGCGCCCTGAGCAGGTAGGTCACCAACACCAGAGTCACCACTCTCCTATGATACTGGAAGAGGGGTCCTGGTTTGCCCAGACCTTCCGTTGCTTGTAGAGGGCAACAAATCCAGTGTCTTGTCATCAGCAATGTCTACAGGGTCCTCTTCATGAGGGGATGGTTCATCACTGGGACCATGGACCCTTTTAAAAAAAGAGAAGTTCTGAGTCACCTCCTCATCTCCTCTCCGAGCTGTGATCATAGTCACTTGTCTTTTCACCACTCTCCACTGTTGGGGCTCAAAAGGCAGGTGAAACTTACTGCCTAGGTGGTGATTTTTTAGATACACTTGATCTCCTTTGCAGGTGTCAGATGAGGTCGAGTTCCGCCTTGCACTGGATTGGTCATTGAGTCCAGGGGGGATAATGGGGAATAGTGTCATGTACCACTCTCCCCAAGCTGTCATGCTTCAGTGCCCTCTCTGTAGTTACATGGGGTATTGTGCGATACTCTCACAGGAAACTGTATATTGCTCTCTCTACTGAGGACTTGTAGGCATGTGCAATGCGGATTATCTTATTACGTGTTCTCATGAAACGTTTTACCTCCCTATTAGCTTGTGGCCATCGAGGGGTTACTCTGTGGTGTTTGATGTCCCACGACTTGAAGTAGTCGTCAAACTCTTGCCCGTGGAATGGAGGCCCGTTGTCTGTTTTCACTACTTTGAAAATACCATGAGTGGCAATGAACTTCTCCACCTTAGTGATGACTTTGGCAGCCATCTGTGTTCCCACGATCTCCACCTCTGGATACTTTGTCTGGTCATCGATAATAACTGGTAACCGGTAGGTGGCCAAAGTCCATGCTGACTTGTTCTGAAGGATGGTCCAGGTTGTCTGCTGTGATCACGGGGGATGGTCGATCTGGGGTAGCGGACACATGGCACTAGTGGCATAGCCGATTGCACACTCTACCATCTCATCCATTCCTGGAAGCCAGACTTTGGATCTTTTTGTCTTGACTATTTCTTGATGCCCTCTGTGGGCAAGTTGCACGGCCTGAGATGTGAGGCTCGATAGGATGACTAACCTGGGACCTCTTAGCAGGCATCCACTGTCATCTGTTGACAATTCCTGCTTCACCCTGAGTAGGGACTCCGGGACTCTTTGTGCTTGTGTGGTTCTTTTTGTTAAGCTTTGTGCGATTGATCGCCAGTCATTAGACTGGAAGACAGTGATGACCAGCTACAGGCACTCGTCTTCTTTATTAGCCACGATCAGTGACTCTAGACTCATCGGGATGGGGTGAGATCTCTCAGTGCGCAGCCTGACATAGGCCTTGGTGGCTTCTGCATCTTCCTGTTCTTTCGAGGTGGCATTCCAGGGGTGCCTCGAGAGGTAGTCTTCCAGATTGGACAATCCTGGGTGGTACTCCACTCAGCAGTCGTACTCATGGAGTTGTAGGAGCCACCTCTCGATGCGGGAGGTGGCTTGGAGGAGACGCCTTGGAGGAGGGGTATCAGGGGTTTGTTATCAGTTGAGATGACGAACGAGCAGCCGTAAACGTAAATATAAAAATGCCAGCACGGCCAGTAAATTGAGATGGCCTCTTGCTCGATCTGAGAGTATCTCTGCTCTATCTCATTCAGAGAGCAGCTGGCATAGGCCAATGGAGCCCAGCTCTCATCAGGGTGTTGCTGCATCAAAGTTACCCACGTAAGCCTGCCATTGACGGCCATGTTTGTGGGTATCGCCGGTTCCAAATATGAGAAGGTGGTTTTGGAGGAGAGTGCCTCTTTTGTCTTTTGAAAAGCCTGTTCTTTATTGATGCCCCACTGCTAGGTCATCGAAGGCTTCATGAGTTCTCGCAAGGTTTGCATCTGATTTGTCAGGTCCGGGATGAACCGTCCGCAGAAATTGACCATGCCTAGGAAGCTCCTCACCTCCAAGATGTTGTTCGGCGCTGGGGCCTTCTGGATGTCTCATACCTTCTCTGGGGGTCAAGAGCAATGCCATATCCCGAGATGGTGTATCCAAAGAAATTGATCTTTCTCTTGAGAAACTCACATTTTCCACCATGTAGGGTTAGACCGTATAGGATGCGCCAAAGTACTCCTTGTAGGTGTGCGTGGTGTTCTTTGAGCAACTTGGTGAACACTAGAATATCATCACTTACATTGAGGACCCCTGGCAATCCGCTGAGCACTTTCCTGATTGTATTTTAGAATACCTCAGCTGAGTTTGAGATGCCCAATTTTAGGCATCAGTACTGTTGAAATCAGGGTGGAGTGGCAGTTGGTGGTATCCCGACCGGAGGTCTACCTTCGAGAAACACATGGCTCCGATCAATTCCCCGAAAATGTCGTCAATGGTAGGAGTGAGATGGCGTTCTCTCTTGATAGCTGCGTGCAAGAGCTGCATGTCCATGCAAATTCTGACTTGACCTGCCTGTTTTGGCTTCTTTGCCACCACTATCGGGGACACCCAGGGGGTGCGTCCTGTGAATTTCTCGATGACTCCTTCGTTTTCTAACTTCTCTAATTCCCCTTCAACTTTATGCCTCATGTGGATAGCAATGCGCCTGCATCTCAAAGCTACCGGTTGAATGGATTGGTCAATGTGGAGCTTGATCTCCTTAGTTTTGAGGCCTTCTTATGTCTTGAAAGATCTTGTGAAATTAGTCCAGTAGTGTTGCGTGTTCTTCTTCCTGATTAGCAAATGCAAAGGATATCAGTTTTACTGTCTATGCTGTACCCCAGCTCAGAAGCATCCCTTGACCTTTCTCAGCTATATAGACTGTGGTGCCTGACTTAAGTTCCTCATAAGATATCATCGATACAAAGCACCCGAGGAGGGAGATCTGTGTCTTTTGGCCATACGCAAATGCACAGATGAATGCACTATTGAGCAGGGTTGGGTTCATGTTGTTGTAGGTTTTTGAGGACATGAGTTTGATTGAGGCCCCTTTGTCGATGGTGGCTGCTATGCTTTGATCGTGGACCTTGACTTGGCATTTAGGGAGGTGGTGGCGATTGGGAGATTTTTTCCCTATGACACGTACGTAATGTACTGGATAGTCATCAGCTTCATCATCATCCATGTTGCCCTGGGCTTCTTTTGTGGGTTGGGCTGACCTGCACACTTTTGCAATGTGATTGATCTTCCGCCAGGCAGCGCAGCGCTTTCCTATTACTGAACATTTTGTCATCCGGTGTTGGGACCCTCCACAGCATCTGCACACTTTGTTTGTGCTGGGAGAGCATCATGGTGGCAGAGGGGTTGTTCTGGCTCTCACTACCTGGGTCTGCTCTATTTTCATGGGATGATGAAGCGGTGCTTCCATGTGCGAGGCCCTGACCGTCACCAGTTCTTTGGACCTCCCCATCGATAGGATGTCCTGTAAGGGTTTTCCAGATTCTTGGAGTATGTTTTCTCTCAGTTTTTCTGGGTAGCATCCTTGAGTTATTTGAGCCCTGATTTCTTCCTGTTTGTCCTGGAAGACACATGTACTTACCAGTTCCTTAGGACGGCAGTGGAAAGCGTCTAGCGATTCGTTGGACTCTTGGCAAGCTTGCCTGAACACGAAATGCTCATAGTCTGTGCTAGCCATTGGCTCGAAGTGAGGATTAAGGGCATTCAGGAGTGTGATATATTTCTTGGGCGTGGCCTCCACTAGCTTTTGTGTATCCTATGGATGTCCTTTCCTCCCAGGTGTAGAAGTAGCACCTTTCTCCTGTCCTGAGCGATGCCTGCCCCTTCGAAGTTGAATTGCAGGCGATCAGTCCAATCTTTCCATTTTGGCACCAACGATGATGGCGCGCCATCAACTACGAATGGCTCAATAGCTGGTATGGCCGACATGGTGGTTGGTGCTTAAATGCTGTGTCTATGCAGCCCCTCGCGGCATGAGCACTGTCCATAGGTCTGGGGTAGACAGCCGCCAGACCAAGGGTGTGTGGTCTGGTGAGGGGGCACTTTGTGCAGTCTTTGTCGGGCACTCTGCTCTGCCGGAATATGTGTACCTTTCTTTTATCTAATTCTTTTATCTAACCACCCAGTTGTGCCCTGGTGTACAGTGTTTAACCGGTGTTTATTTGCCTTTGCTTGTGCTTATTTCCCCACTTTATCATTTTGCCATGTACAGAATAGCCTTCCTCTCTCTGAGGCACCGCAAGTATTGCCTTTACACGTGTAGCATGGGGGACAAACCTCCTCTTCATAATCTGCCAAAAGTCTCCAGACTTTTGGGCAAAGAGACTTGCACCGTGGCGGTCTTTAGCAAGATGTGCCAGCCTGGAGAGTGAGGGCAAGAGGGGCACCGTGCTTTACTTGAGGCACGGCCACACTCAGTGACCACACCGTGCCTCGTATAGAGGAAATCAGGCCTCCGATGCGGCGTGGGCATTGGCCTTACTGTGAGCTGTAGTGGCGGGCCTAAGCATCGCAAGGCAGGGCCATAGGTGGGTGGAACCATCATGGTGGGCGATCGGCTCGCGGAGCACTCGGCAAGGCCCGCCCAGTTGGGGAGTGCACCAGGTGCAGTATACTGAAGCTCCCATCAGTGTAGGTGAAACTGTTGGTGAATTGGGTGCGTGGTGGATGACCTGCCTCGTAGCAAGTGTTGTGTTGGCTCATAGGCTTTGCTGGCCTAGAAAAGACAACTCCAATACCAGTACTCAGATTACTTGGGGTACGCCCGCAACTACTCGCCACGGCGCGCCTCTTTATTTTATACTCTTGCCCACATCACCGAACGGGACAAAACAACTTTTTCTTGTGACTCGGGTGTGTAATGATGACACCCCTCGATCCGAAAGGTTAGTGAAACAGTACACTGTCCTACTCACGGATAAAAAACATCTCTGCCCCCTGCCCTGGGGACACAAATAAACAAACTCTCTTGTAGTTCTGTGAATGTACTCTTTGCCTTGCATATTGGCTTGAATATGTGACCTCTACATAGTGGAGTCCATAAAATGAAATAAGCTTGTGAAACAATAGATATATTATACCCAATGTTGGTACTGTGATGTTAGTGGAGACAACAGCTAGTACTATTGTCCTGAGGGTGACTAGTGAAGACGCATGCCCTGTGCCAAACCATCAGCACCAATTGAGAAAGGTGCAAGAGTAACCACTGCTGAAGCAACACTATCTAAAAGTGCTGCTTCACTGGGAAGGGCTGCAGTCCTAGGTTATCACCTATTTCTTCCCCTGAAAGATATCCTGGGCCTGGCTTGCATTTGCAGGTACTCCCACCTGTTTCTAATATATCTGTGAAATTGCTCTCCTTCCCTTCCAGTTCTCTTCGTGAATCTTTTACACCCCATGACCCATCTTTGACTTTTTATCAACTGTTTTTGAATATCCTTACACCCCCTAGGTGCTGTGGATGCTCCACTGACGCTCAGGGGTGCTCCAGCCAAGCACATCCAAGCATCCACCTGTGGGAGAAGCACACCGTTTGAGTGATGTTTGTTAGCCCAAGACTGCCACTAGCCTTCTCCAAAGGGAACCATTGATTTTGCTGTAACTGGCGACTGGTAGTCCAGTGACAACTGAACTTTTCCTGGAACAAAGCTGACTTCAAGGGACATCTACCCCTTTTGCTAAAGTTGGCCGACCTAGACCGTGAACCAAGGAATGGCCCCAGGAATACCCCGTTCTACCCCACAGCATCCTCAGCATCTTATAGCATTGTCAGCATCCCGTATCCCTTTCATCGTGACCACTCCATTTAAGTCTATGGCGGTTCTCCCATAGCTGCTGGAGCTGGACTTGAAACTGCTGTGCTGCCAAGGTTACTGTACTACTAGTCCTCATTGCCCCCCCTAACCTCCCCTGTGGTAGATTTGGTTGCTGAAAGCCTGAATAGCCAAACTCAACTCTTTAAAAGTTTTACAAAGTTTTCAAAATTTGTGCTAACCAATGCCTGCGTTTTTAAATGAAAAGCTGAGATTCACATTTTATTTAAAATTTGTATCTCCAGAACCCTCCAGTGGATTTTGTTCATTTTGGTACATTAAAATTCATAAAAGTAAGATCTGTTTTTATAAATTGCTGTCTGATTTTTTTCGTGTTACCTGACTTTCCTATTTTGTTGTTTTGTTACTTCTAAATGCTTTACGCTTGTTTCTTTGTTAAAGCCTGACTGCTTGTTTCTTTGTTTAAGCCTGACTGCCCAAAGCCACAGCAATCCAGGATTGAGCTAAGGTTTAGCAAGTGAGCCTGACTGGACTCAAGTTGGTTTAATAAATGTATTCAATGGTGAGGTCGCAGAACCATAATATATAATACACCACGATTCCTTACACTAGATATCTGCACTCAGAGAAGCCGTTATATAGAAGCTTGTTCTGTATCTTTCTTGGATCTGACCCTAGCATGTATATCTCTGCTGGGGTAGGAGGCACTATAGTAATAAAATCTAAAAATATGTTTGAAAAAACTACACAAATATTTACAGCATTTAAAAAAAAATAAACACAAATATCAGTCAAAAAGAGATTATACATACAATCAATTGGAAGCACTTAAAACCGCAGTCCTTTACCTATTTTTATTAGAGCCCCTTGGCCAGGATCTAATCAAAATGGCTGACATTCCGAGAAGGAACTTCTAAACAAACATTTTTAAACATGCCAAAATAAATATACATTCTGTCAGGTTGTGAATCACACGAAAAAAACTTTCCAAAACATATTTTCTTTTTAATGATCGTTTACCCCCAAAAAACATATAAAAGAAGTGGTCCACCATTTTGTGCTCAGTAGTAAACTGACTTTCATGGTGACCACACACAGCAGGAGTAGCAGGATAATTTTGCTGACTTTCCAGTTGAACACTGTCATCTACAGACCAAAGTAAGTGCAGGTTTATAAGTAAACAGCTTACAAATAATAACACCTAATTCACAAGTACGTACAATATATTTTTTACTTATTTCCAGCATTTACTGATTTTGAAAATCAGCCCCTAATACACAGCAGATATTCATGAAATTATCTTAGCTTTGAAATGTAAATAAACAAAAGAACAAAGGGGTCGATTCCGATCCTCGATTTTTTTTTCCCGTACGACTCGTATCCGTATTTTTTTACGTACGAATAGTACAAGGTTCGTACAAACGGCGAAATACGATTCGTACGTGAAAAATACATACGAATCGCCTCGGGAAAAGTCTACGAGACGTCCCCGGACAGTTTTACTTACAACTCGTAAAACTGAAGTCCGAGCGCGCGCAAGTACGATCCATACCGCCCGTCCGTAAACAAAAGAGCATGGAAAAGGCCCCGTACGGAGCGAACTTTGTACGACCCTTACCCTGAGTACACTTGTGCCCGGGGTATGAGTCGTACGGCCCCCCCAGCCTCCCACCCCTCCCGCGTACGTCCGCAACGTACCCCCCACCCCCCTTATGTACGGACAGTACCCCCCACCTCCCTGTATGTCCGCACCGTACCCCCCACCCCCGTATGTACGGACCGTACCCCCCACCCCCGTATGTCCGCACCGTACCCCCCACCCCCGTATGTACTGACCGTATCCCCCACCCCCTGTATATGTCCGCACCGTACCCCAGGCGTACCCCCACCTGCGTATGTCTGCACCGTACCCCAGGTGTACCCCAATCCTCGCGTATGTACGGTCCGTACATACGCGAGGATTGTGTACGCCTGAGGTACGGTGCAGACATATGCGGGTGGGGGTACGCCTGGGGTGCGGTGTGGACATACACGGGTGGGGGTACGTCTGGGGTACGGTGCGGACATACACGGGTGGGGGTACGCCTGGGGTAAGGTGCGGACATACGTGGGTGGGGGGTCCGCCTGGGGTACAGTGCGGACATATGCGGGTGGGGGGTACGGTCCGTACATACGGGGGGTATGGTCCGTACATATGCAATGTTGGGGTACGCACCGTACATGATGACACGTACGATGTGGGTGATGGCATGTACGTCGCGTAGCGGGCCCCCTTTTCCTCGTGCATCACAGCGTACTTAGCTTTTCCGGCACTTTTTGGCTCCCGTAAAAATATAGCTGTGCAGAGTGCTGTAGGTACGAATCGTACTTGCTGGTCCGTAAAACGCTGCCTGACTCCGTGCGGACGTCGCGTACGCGCTGTCCAGGATCAGAATTGTATGTATTTTTTAGCAGTACGGTGTTTTTTACGATTCGTACGGAAATGGTATTTCCTTACGAATCGTACTTGCTGATTTGTACGGTGGAATTCCCGGGTACAAGTCGTACGGAGAAAACGCTCCGTCCGACCATTCGTACCCGGGTTTTACAGGATCGGAATCGGCACCAAAATGTTTTTAAAACTAAGAAGCCCATAAGCAAAAAAAAAGATTATTAAATTTTCCTTTCGATATTAGTAGAGACTGGACATACTGCAACACCAAATACCTACCTAGAGCAAACACACCTTTACAGAATCAAATGTAAGTAAACTGTAAAAAATGATCTGAAAAAAGAACTTTATTGATATCAGAAATAATATATTAGCCAGACCCTCCAGGATTTCGCGATTTTGCGATTTGCAAACAAATCGCGAAATCGGCAGTTTTGTAAAAATGCCGTGATTTTTACAAAGCTGCCAGCAGGTCAAAACCATCATTCCTGTCACCTCACACGGCAAGTGCTGTTTCTCTGGTAGTGGTTTACATACTGCAGTCTATATGTAGGACTATTCCTTATTTCAAAGCCTGGCCCAAACTGCAGTAGGTGGTTGTATGGCTGTACAATGGAATCTGCATGTCCTACATGATGACAGTGTCACTCTGACAGTAAAGGGCATCAACCCTCCACTGACCTAGATTTTCCTTCTTCCACCGCCACAGCCATTGAATAGCCACACCATAGTAGACTCGAGCACACACAGCGGGAGTCGGCATCACAGCCAGGTTACATAAAATATGATTTGTCATAGCTTTCACTTTTAGATAGTGGAATTATATTAAATATAGAGTGCCTCCACTTTGTCATTTAAATAATCACATTTGAATTTATAATTCTGTTTTATGCAAGACCTCATTGCTAATTCATCCAGTGCGCTGCACTCTCACTAGTCTATCTGTAGAACGAGACACCTCTTACCGGCGGCGGTGCGGTGCAGCAACAGGAAGATGGCGAAGTATCTTGCATCCATCTTCTGTACCGAGAAGTGCAAGTAAGAACCCCACAAAGGGTCGCAGGCTTCGTAGGGGATGGGAACATGGTACCGGTGCCTCCGGAGGCCTTGTGGTGGAGGGAAGCTCGCAGAACAGAAGCAAGCAAAGAAAAGGGAAAGGAGAGATTGGGCCTTACTGTAGAGCGAGAGGATTTGGGTGCGTTGGAAGTTTGTGAGGTGACAGAATGGAGGTGCTGGTGGGGCAAGGGCGGTGGTTTCAAGCAGTTGAAGGAGAGAGGCTGGAAACAGTTGAAAAATCCACAGAAGTACCATTAAATTGGGTAGTGTTACCATATGTTGCGAGCAGCTCTCGGGAGCCACTTAACTGGTGTCATATACCATATAAAATGAGTGGTCAGCAGAGTGTGTACAGCCTGTGAAAGAGAATCGCAGGGTCTGTGCGTTGGTGACCTAAAGACCCTGAGAGAGTGGATGCGACTTGGCGGGCATATGGTCTAGGAGGGGGAGAAGGACTGACATTGGCGATGGCATTTATTTTCTTTGTTCTGTCTGTTAAGGGGAGCTTTAATTTATCAACATGCCAGAAGCGGTAGGATAGCTTGTGTACAGGTGATAGAATGTGGATACTGACGAGGCTGCATTTTAGTCAAGCATCTGTTATGTACAGAGGCAAACACTTGATGGAACAACACATGTTTAGGTTCATCTCGATTTGAAGTGGTTATGTTCTATGTTGGCTTTGGCTAGATAACTACTCGCTTTGTGTAGTGTATTGCATTCCATGTTCCTCTCAGACTTTAGTTTTGGAGATTTTGTTGATTATGAGTAGAATTATGCAGCAGGAGACAACCAAATTATGCAGCATGGTTGACTAAACTAACCGGCAAGAAAAGACAACTGTGGATAGTATTGCTTCATTTTGTCACACCTGTTAACAATATCTGTTCACAGGTTCCTTTATCAAAATGAGGGAGTGAGAAGTATTAAAGATTGTCGCTGACACTGCCCAAGTTCAGATGATTAATCAGTAGAGAGTGGACCCACTATCAATAATTCTTCTCTCATTAAGTCCCTAAGTCTTTTTTTTTTATGGTACTCTTGCCCAATAAAGTTACTGGTGGCATACTTCATCATCGAATCTTCGTCCATACACCAACTGTATTTGGAGAGGCTCAATCTGGAGACTCAAGGGAACACGTTGATATGGGGGATGTAGTAAGCTGGACGAAAACAAGACACTGCAAGAATATCAATTTTTACTGGTATGTAAATAGTCCGCTTAAATGAGTCTTTACGCATCAAAGCTTCCCTATGGGACTTCTTCCTGCCAACATGCCCTGCTTTACATCCATCATTTCATTGTATCCCTTTCTCAAGATTTTTTGGGAGGGGAGATGAGAAGAAACTCCGTTTTTCGGGCATTCAGTTTGAGCTGGTTGTTGGCAAGCCAATGGACAGTCAGTTTCAGGGCATCATTTAGATGCGTGATCTCCTCAAGAGAGGGGATTTTAATGTAGATCTGGGTATCTTCGACATACATGTGGAAGGAGATGAAGAATTTCAGCTAAAGGTTATAGGAAATAGACTGTTAAGTTACAGTGGCTATGTTTATTGTAAGGAGAGATTAACTGAGGCCTGATGTCATTGGAGGTGTGTGCATTATTACTCATCCCATTGCACAGGCAGATCAGTTACTCTTGGTGACACTACTGAAAGGACCACCGACTATAACCACTCTGCCTCTGCAATGGAGATAGAGGTAAGAGAAAATATAAATGAAATGGAAGCCCTGGCATCCACCTCCAATGAACCCTGTGGTTCAGTTTGAGGGAGGTATCACAAAACATTCCTACCCATGTAGCAAATTGTAAGCCCACAATTCCCAACCTATGCAGAATTATTCAGCGTAAAAAAACAGGCAAGTAACCCCCTACGTGTAACACCCCAAACCTTCTCTGATATTAACATTCCACCTGAACTTACTGTAACAAAAACACTCTTAAAAGAATTCTAATCTTTAGCACACCCCATAATCTTGTTAAGTTAGAAAGCAGTGATATTTGGATGATGGATGGGAAGTTTAAATACACACCCCATCCATTCACCCAAATATACACTATTCACACCTACATTAATCATACAGTAGTGCCCTTAGTGCACAGTTTACTCCCTGATAAACAAACCTCACCATACACTGAATTTATGTCAGTGTTAAAAGCTAAAACCATAACAAAAGTCCTAGAAAAGTAGCAATTGACTTTGAATTACCTATGAATAACACAATTACCAAAATGTACACGGATACCCAATTTCAAGGATGTTTTTTTTTACTTTTCACAGGCTTATTGGCGAAAAATTCCAAAAACAACCTTGGTTTAGGATTACATATCAGACAGTAAACTGTTCTTTGAATTGTAGAAACTAACAGCACTTTGAGTGTCATTAGCATGGCGGCTATCAGCCTGCCAAAACACCCCGCCATACGGCCTGTTACCCCCGCCACATTAGCATGACGGGGGGTACCGCGGCGGATGATAAGACCGTGTGCCGCTTTTCCGCCGGTAGGCAATCGTCATGATTGCCTACCGGGCAGAAAAGGCCCACAATATGGTGGCGGTGTCTTGCAGGCACCGACATCCATATTATGATGATGGCGGTTTCATGCCTTTCCATGGCATTGACTCCGCCATGGAAAGGCATGCGGGAATTGCTTTGGGGGCCCGTTGTGGGCCCCCAGGAGAGTGGGGGGCTGCACTTGGGGGGGTACCCATGGTACCCCCCTACATTGGCATACATGAGGTGGCAGGCACCGCGCGGTGCCTGTCACGTTGTGCATGCCAATGCACAACATGCATTTACAACATTGTGGCGAGTGCTGCTCACAGCACCGCCCGCCACAATTTTGTATATGCGGGATGCTACCCCCACGGTGGCGGTCGCATCCTAATTTGCGGTGCGGGACCGCTGCACCAATGGCAGGCGGTTCCAGCACTGCTAGTGTGGCGGGCGGACTGAAGTCCACCCACCATCCTAATGGACCCCTTTGTTTTGTTCCTCCTGACAGTGTAGATGAATACTACACATCTATTACTGAATATGACTATTTTACTGCAAATTAGGACAAAACAGCACCCCTTCTAAATTACTTTGAAGACACATGGATTGGCCATCTAAGCAGGTCAGGTCGCAGGAGGAAGCCACGTTTCCATGTGAAGTGGTGGAACTGCTAGTCGCCCTGCTTAGAGGGAGGAGCAAAAACAAATAATGCCATAGAAGGATGGCACAACTCCTTCAACAAATCTATATGTAAACCACATCCTAAATTCTATCCTTTTTTGGAAATTTTTAAGAAGGAGCAAAGTTTCCAAGAAATGAGAATTGCACAATCAACAATTTTCGTTGGCTTCAGACTACCTAGATAATTTTGCACACATCCTACATTTCTAATCTACACTAACTCCTAAAACACCTTACTTGCCTGTTTTGACAATGAATTTCCCTAATTCAATTGGCATTTCTCAAAAAAAAGAAAAAAATTATAAATTAAAAGTCGGGTTTCTTACCTTCAGTTGTCTTCTTTTTTCAATTCTTGGACTTGCTTAAAATTCCACATTTCACTAAGAGTCTTGAGCAGTCCTTTAATCCATAATCTGTGATGTAAACCATGACCCGAGTTAAACTAACAAAAATGGACTCAGTTTGGCAAAGCTATTCTTTACATCAAAATTTATGCTGAAAACTGTACTGTGCTCACCTACAAAAAACGCATTCCCCCAAAAAAATCCCGAAAAATAATACTTGTTTGGCAAGAAACGCAACAAGAAATCTATCGTTGCAATCGTCTCTCAATCGAATTCTGGTTAAAAGAACACGAAAAATGTAAAACATTTTGAATAAATCACTACAAAAAAATCCATCGATTAAATTCTCTCTCGACCGAAATCCACCATAAGCCCCAAAAGCCATATATCCATGTTTTAAAAATGTCTCAAAAAGTGTTTCTGCAATTCATGAAGTCTGGGTCCATGTTCCTTGGACCTATCCGAAAAACCGCGACGACACAATAACTTAATTTCAAAAACCCGTTGCATCAATAAAAAAAAAGAAATATTGCTTTCATAACACTATTGTTTAAAAGAAAAATAAATTATTCCTCAAAAATAATTCTATTAAACAAAAATTGTTACAAAAGCAATCAACCTGATGTGGGCCTCCTACTGCTACCTGTTTAGGAAAACTTTTTAAAGTTAAAACATACAAAAACATCAAAATGCAACTACCCTAGTTCTTACAACCTCCCTACACTCTCCTTACAATAAACTATGCCACCCTTAATCTATTTTTAATCATTTAAATTTGCCTTACCTGGACGCAGCTCTTCCTTGCTTCTGATCCGGACCGCAACGATCCTCGCAATGACTAAAGGTACGTACAAGCGGCAACGTCATCTCTTTTTGTAAAAAGGACTATTTCTCTCATTCACTTCAATGGGAAACTGTGGGAAAACCTACAAAGAAAATAAAAATTATATGTTACAATACAGTTTAAAATCTATGTTTATTTTAAAAAAACAACTAAGTTTAAAAAAAACTTTTTTTGATTATTTTTTATAACTGAATTTTTCTTTTTAAATGTAATAAAGTTACCTACAATACTAATAATATGTCAATTAATTGTTTTGTTAACTATTACATTCTTTATTACTTTAATTTATGTTTTTTAACTTTATCAATGTCTATTTATGCAAACTCATGCTGTACATATATGTTTTTTTTTATTTCTAAACTATAATAATATATTGTTTAATGTTTATTGTTATTAAATTAAAAATAAAATATATATTACTTTTTTAATGATAGCTTATAATTAAAACTTGATATCAAATCTCCCCCTACTGAGAAACACCCTGTGTTTGTCTGCATATCACTTTTATTAATTTTAATATTAATAATAAATTTAACAATTTTATAATAAAATAAAGTTAAAATGAAGAAATAATGATTACTCAAGTATTACAAATATTAATTTTAGATACAAATTATTTTTAAAATTATCTATCAGTAAAACTGAATATCAATTATTTCTCAAGCATTAAAATGAATACCTGATTATTAATACACTCTCCCACCCAAAACCCCTGTTTCCCATGCATCCCGTCCCAGAGGATAGGTGCCAAAGCCGTTTTTATTCATCATAATTTTTTTTAAATTATCTATCAATAAAACTAAATATCAATTAATTCTCAAGTATTAAAATTAATACCTGAGGATGGGTGGCGTAGCCTTTTTTATTATAAAAAAAAAATGTATTACTAAAAATAAATTTTAGTATTGTATTAATACACTTCCCCACCCAAAACCCCTGTTTCCCATGCATACCATCCCAGAGGATAGGTGGCAAAACCTTTTTTATAAATTTATTTAAAACATTTTAAATAATATTTCTAGCACTAAAATTAAATATCAATTAATTATCAAGTATTAAAATTAATACCTGAGTATTAATACACTCCCCCACCCAAAACCCCTGTTTCACAACATCCCGTCTCAGGGAATAAGTGCAAAGCACATTTAATTTATTTTTTATAAATATAATATATTTTTGCTATATTTTATTTATTTAAAAATAATAACAATTAATCTACATTTTTAATAATACTCAAGTTTTAAAAATAAGAGTACTAATACACCACCCCACCCAAAACCAATCCCATTTAATAACATTTTTTATGTATACCTTTTCTTTAAACTAAAAACTTGTGAACTAAATATTAATTAATTCACAAAAATGTAATTTAATACATGAGTATTATAACACACCCAGTTTCCCAAGCATCCCATCCCTGGAAATGGGTGCCATGCCCTTTTAATTAAATGTGTTGAGATATATTATTTTTAACTAAAAACAACTAATAATAAAACATTTCAAAACTCCCCTACCCAAAACCCCAATTTCCAAACAATACTTTGATAATACCCAAATATAAAAAATGTTCAAAAATAAAAAGTTAACTCACTTACCTCAATTACTTACCTTACAATGCGTTGTAATGGCATGCGCGGTAATGGCATGCATTTTAATGGCACATGCGTTGTAATGTCACCCACATTGTAAAAGTTGCGTTGTAAAGGCATTACGATGTAATGCCTGCGTTGTAATGGACTTATCCCATTTATTTTCAATACCAAATTAATGAAATCTGATGCAAAGTTCTGTTTTCTTTTTACTTATGTAACAATCTTAAAATTAGTTGTTTTCTTTTTGATATATAGAGTGAATCACTTCCGAAGATGTGACTTCCTACTATTTACACTGTATTTCTTTACAATTATGCTCAAACTGGTATATATTAATCTGTTTTTGGCTGAAGAGGGGTGAAACCCCAAAACCGGTCCTAGGATGCTTTTTTCCAGTCCAGGGAGGAACTGGCTTGGCAGTTCAGGCTGGACTGTACCCATGAGGCACAGGGTCAAGACTGATTTGCATATGGCTGGGTTCAAACTGGAACGGCATGGTGAGCAAAAAAATGATGTATTTAGGCCCAGATCTCTGTACTGGGGTGAATGTATGACATTGTTCTGCATTCTGTCCATCAACTGTTGTTTTTGCAATTGTCACCCCGAGTGGGAAGGGTATGCCCAGACGTGGGTCCCGTGCTCTCCATGCCACTGGAATCAAGCTATCCTGGCTGAAGAGGGGTGAAACCCCGAAACCGGTCCTAGGATGCTTTTTTCCAGTCCAGGCTGGACCTGGCTTGGCAGTTCGGGCTGGACTGTACCCATGAGGCACAGGGTCAAGAGTGATTTGCATATAGCTGGGTTCAAACTGGAACGGCATGGTGAGCAAAAAAACGATGGATTTAGGCCCAGATCTCTGTACTGGGGTGAATGTATGACATTGTTCTGCAATTCTGTCCATCATCTGTTGTTTTTGCTTTTCTTCCTAACAATGGTTTGCTGTGCCAAAGTCACCATCTTCCCAGCTTTCAGAAACATGCAGAACTGAATCAAAAAACCTAATTTCATACTACAATTTTGGCATTTTTCAAAGAGGTAGCCCGTTTTTCCTCTTTTTTGTGCTCCCAGTCTACTGCGAGTATGTGGTGGATACCAGTGTGAAACCCATGGTTATTCTAGGAAAGCCTGTAGATTTCAGAAAATTATAAGAAATTCCAAATTCAGAAAGGTGTCATATGTGTAGATCCCTCAAGGTTTTTTCAAGAAAGATAACTGTTGAAATAAAGAAATATTGAATATGAGTAGGAAAAAATGGTCATTTGTGACAAAGTTTTCATCTGCAACTTTTTGTCACGAAGGCCAATTTACAAAAGCTCTATACCACTACATCCACTAGACCTTTCTGGTTACGGGTATATGTAGGGTTTATAGGTTCTCCAAGAACTCCAGGTACCCAGAGTCAACAACAGAGATGCACCTTACAATGATTTGTTATTGAGTACCGAGTATAGACCATTAAATATGGTTAAATATGCAGTGTCAAAAATGGATATCAAGGAATAATGTATTTTTGAAATTGTCCCAAAATCTGAAGTTTAGGAGCAGTGGTTATTTGTACATATCTGAATTTGTGGGTTCCCCTACTAGCGTATGGGTATTTTTCAAAATATCTTCTTTCTTATACACTGGCTTACATTTGAAAGGCACAAATGCAGTGAAATCCAATTAGTAATAAAAAATGTTCTACTATTCTGTGGTCCCAGAAGTCTTCCAATAAAAATGGTGCCTCATTTGTGTGGCTAGGCCTAGTGCCTGCGACAGGAGATGGTCCAAAACACATCAGGGACACATCAAATTTTTCCACTCAAAACTGACCATTTTTTCTGAATGTGCCTAGCTGTAGATTTTGGATCCTACCTTAGCAAGAACCTAGGGAAACCGAGCAAACCTGTGCATTTTTTAAAGCTAGCACCTAGGGGTATCCAGGGTGGGGTGACTTGCGTGGCTGTTGCCAGGTTTTCTTCATACAAAGTCCCTTACAAACCGCAAACCTTGACTAGAAAAAAACACATTTTCCTCACATTTTTGTGATGGAAACTTATGGAATCTATGGGGAGCCACAAACTTCCTTCCACCTGGAATTCCCCCAAGCCTCCCGATAACAATGGTACCTCACTTGTATGGGTAGTCCTAGTGCCCATGAATGGGAATGGTCCAAAACTCAACACGGATGCATCCCATTTTTCCACAAAAAGGACCCCTTTTTGTACAGTGGGTAGCTGTAGATTTTGGATCCTAGCTCAGTCGGCACTTAGGGAAAATTAGAAAACCTGCACAGTTCTAGCGGCATCAAGAGTGGGGTGAATTGCATGGCTCTCACCAGGTTTTTTTACTCAGAATTCCTTCCAAACCCCAAACTCTGACCAAAAAACAAATGTTCTACAAATCTCCCAATAAAAATGGTACCTCACTTATGTGGATAGGCCTAGTGCCTCTAGTGCCTGTGACGGCAAACACCCCAAAATGCAACATGGAAGTATCACATTTTTCCACTGAAAGCTGATCCCTTTTTCCAATGTGGGTAGTTGTAGATTATGGACCCTAGCTCAACCGGCAAGTACAGGAACCTAGCAAATCTGTGCATTTTGAATACTAGACATCTGGGGATATCCAGGGTGGTGTGACTTGCATGGCTCTCACCAGGTTTTTCTTACCAAGAATCCCTTGCAAACCTCACACTTTGCCAAAATCAAAAAGCATCTAACATTTCTGTGATGGAAAGTTCTGGGATCTGGGGGAAGCCACAAACTTCTTTCCCCTAGTCTCCCAATAAAAATGGGACCTCACTTGCATGGGTAGGCCTAGTGCCCTGTGCAGGAAGTGGTCCAGAACGCAACATGGATTCATGACATTTTTCCACTCAAAACTGACCCTTTTTTCCCAATGCGGGTAGCTGTAGATTTTGATCCCTAGCTAAGCCGGCCCATGGGAAAGCCTAGCAAACCTGTAAATTTTTGAGAACTAGCCACAAAGGGGTATCCAGGGTGTGGTGACTTGCATGGCTCTCACCGGGGTTTTGTACCCAGAATGCTTTGCAAACCTCAAACTTTGACTAAAAAAAACACATCTTCCTCACATTTCTGTGATGGAAATTTCTGGAATCTGCAGGGAGCCATAAACTTCCTACCACCCAGCATTCCCCCAAGTCTCACAATAAAAATGGTATGTCACTTGTGTGGGTAGGCATGGTGCCATTTTTCCACTGAAAACTGACCCTTTTTTCCAATGTGGGTAGCTGTAGATTTTGGACCCTTACTCAGCCGTCACCTAGGCAAACATAGCAAACCTGAAAATTTTTGAAACCTCAAAAAGCAGGGGAGTCCAGGGGTGCATGGCTTGCGTGACTAGCACCAGGTAATTTTACCCATAAGGCCTTGAAAACGTCAAACACATCTCCCATTAAAAGCAGTACTCCACTTCTGTGGGTGGCCCAAGAGGCCACGACATAAAAGACCCTAACACACTATATTGAGAGGTAAGCAATAGAGGTAGCTGCTGTATTTTGGGGTGGTGCTGTGGCGATACCCATGCAAACCTACAAACCACATACATTTTTTAAACTAGACAAGCAAGGGATTTCAGGGTGGTGTGCCTTGCATGGATCCCAAAAGGTTTTCCTACCCACAATTCTCTGCAAACCTCCAACTTTGCTTGAAACAATGCTTTTTCCTTATATTTCTGTGATGAAAACCTCCAGAATCCACAGGAATCTACAAAATTTGTATACCACCCAGCATTACTCCACTGGTGCTGATAAAAAGATTGCCCCACTTGCCTGTGACAGAAAAAGATCAAAGCAAGATCAATGGAGACCCCTGGCGTGTGCTTCAATTGAACTTGTTTTGTGCCGTTCCTCTAGAGGGCATTAGTCCCAACCACACAAGTGGGGCTGCTTTTTATCAGCACAAGTGGAATAATGCAAAGTGGTAGGAATTTTGTGGACTCCTGTGGATTCCAGAAGTTTCTAATACAGAAGTGGAATGAAAATGTGTGATTTCAGGCAGATTTTGAGGTTTGCAGAGCATCGTGGGTAAGAAAACCTTGTGGGATCCATGCTAGGCACACAACCCTGGACTCACCTGGTTGTTTAGTTTTCAAAAATGTCTGTGGTTTGTAGATTTGCATGGGTGGCATCACACCACGGACCGAAATACAGAAGCTACTCCTTTCGCTTATCTCTCAACATAGTGATTTAGGGCCTTTTGTGTCGTTTTTTCTTGGCCCAGCCACACAAGTGGAGTACCTTTTTATCTGGAGATGTGTGGGAATGCAGGGCAGTAGGAAATATGTAGCTCCCTGAAGATTCCAGGACTTTTCATCACCGAAATGTGTGCTTCTTACCAAAGTTTGATGTTTGCAAGGGCTTTTGGGTAAAATTGTCTGCTGAGAGCCATGCAAGTCAGGCAACCCTGGACTCCCCTGGCTGTCTAATTTTCAAAAATGTGCAGGTGGGCTTGGATACAGCTACCCACAGTGCAAAAACAAACCAAAAGATGAGGAGTCCTTAGTAAAGGCTGTAGTTAAATTTTGGCAGACGAAGAAGACTCCATTGCCTTGGCAGAGGACTTAAAGTCTGCCATGCTAAGACAACTCCATCCGTCAAATTTAGAAATGACTACCAAGCTGGAGGTCAATTCAAAAACATTGACAGGAGCCGCCGTCACAGCAGTTCCTGTTAATGCCTTTTCACGCACTACTTCATCAACATGACAGAGCCGTCCATCAAATAATTTTTTTTATTTTCAAAAACAAAATCCTGAAGCTGGATATAGTTTTTGGAAAAAAAAATGCTCCTCTCACCATTAAAGTTATCTCTCATGGCAAGAGGGGTATTAGACAGTTATCACTGCCGCTTACCACCATGGTTTTCCGAGTGATGATGGGCAGTAAAATGGACCTGGATGTCTGCACATGTAAAATAGATGGACAGACATAGAGGTCGTTCACAGCTGGCCCTTACTCAGTCGGGATATGGTAGGGGTACGACCATGCCAGAAATGGCTTCCCCACAGTTAAACCAATGGTCCGTCTGCATATATATTAGGCAGCCAGACTATTATCTTCTCATTAAGGATACTCTGTTGACACTGCGATGGAGTATCCTTGCCGCCACAGATATATGTCTGGTGCTAATTTTTTTTAATTAATCCTCTAATTACACTGGCTTGTTTAAGTACCTCCAGAAATGCTGACTTCAAAGCACAGACACTCATCAAAGTATCTGAGTATTGAAACCAAGGCTACTGAAAGTGAGCCATAAAGCCACATCACGGCACCAGACACTTTACGGCCCATTCACACGCCATTCATGCAGCACACACAAGACTTTCATACCTACGGCACAGGCCCAATCCAACTGATCAGTTTACTCATAGCAAAATACCGCCGCCATACAACGGCTCATCACATTCCTACGCGACAGAATGGAATCCTCATTCAAGACAACCTCTCAACCAGTCATCAACCATGTTGCACACTAACACAACACAAATAAACCTCTATAAACACATATGTCCAGACATGTTGACAGTTGGTGCATCCACAATCTTCACAAATGAACAAACAGTCTGACTACATTTTTACCACCTGTCAAGTAACTGCCTCCATTCTGAACACTACCAAACGCATGCCAGGCTCAGGAACACATGTCTTACATGCATCTTTAGTACACTCACTGTGGCAAATCCCACTAATTTCAGGTTGTGGATGCAAGTTGGGGGTTTACGAGAATGCCTTCTGAGGCCTGCATTGCTTGAACTGAGAGAGCATATCTACATTTAAAACTAAAGCAAACATGCTTGGGCATACTGCCTAAGGTCCCTAGACAGAATATCCTAAACTACAAAGAACGTTAGTTTTTGATGTGCAGGGTTGTCAGTGAGAATGCAGCATATGTCACATCCACTTTTTTTCTGCAGTGCTGTCACTGTAATGCACTTGTTTTACAGTAAGCTAAACATACTAAGATCTGGGGGAAGATGAACATGGCAAGCAGAACAAACATTTTACCCATAAATGTAGCGTTGGGTGCAGAGTTCTCTGAAATGTTATGATTTCTTGTAAAACTCATTATCACCAGAACGGGTATTCTGTGGGAGATGCAAGAGCAGTCAGGGCTGATCGATTGGAGTAATCTAGTCAAAGAGTCAATTGTTCAATTTCATGCGGAATGCACTAAGTTTAGAGGCATCCCATATGTGTAGAGGCAGGTCATTCTGCCCTTTTGGAGTCAATTAGAAGTCTATTGTCCTTGTTCTGGTGCTGCCTATGCTGTGCATAGATGTCTTGAAGGTCTCTGAAATCTGAGGTGGTATTGAGGTTTGCTGGACCAAAGCTGTGTAAGTCTTTGAATGTGTGTATAAGGAGTTTGAAAAGAGCTGTGGAAGGGGAGTCAGTGATGCTGATCTTGAGGGAGGAGGCAAGCTGCTGCGTTCTGCAACATTTGGAGTCATCTGCGTAGTTGAATGAGGGAGTAGTTCGGTATCGGGGTGAGTGCAGCGGCAACGGGTTTGAATCCGTGGGTGAAGATGAAGTGATGTCATGTGTATCTGTATTACCTTGGATATTTGCCTTCTACCTATGCAACATCTCAGTGAAAGCACACCTAGCCTAAGTTTTTCGTACCCGTTATTGTTTCTGTCCTCAGCAAAGCCCTGACTTATCCCGTATACTTGCCAGGTGAATCTATACCAACACCTTCCATCCCTAGCTACTTGAAGCTCAAGAAAGAATGTCTTTCATGCACCTTCAGTGCAATCACTGTACTAAATCCAACTCCTAGTTTGTGGATGCAAGTTGGGGGTGTCCGAGAATGCCTCAGAGGCCTGCATTCCTTGAACTGAGTGAGCATATCTTCCTTTGAAACTAAGGCAATGATGCTGGGGAATACTGCCTGATTTTCCTAAAGTAATATGCCAAACAAATGTCATGTGGGACTCATTCACCAACGATTCTACTTTTGCTTTGAAAGAGTGAAAACTCAATTAGTAATCTGTATCTTAACCATTGTTATTGTAAAAGGGTATAGGACGCAATATCTTGTATGATGATTGTTTTCAAATTTTGAGTATTAGGACAATATACATTTCCTTATTTATTCAAATTAGTGCAGCTGATGCAGTGCTCAGATATTGAACACGTATATATACAACAACATAGAACAAGACACTGAACAGATCGCAAGGTTGCATAGGATTTTATATCAAACAAACAAAAGCAGAGATCCTATCTGTACATATATGGTATCTCCTGGCAAATCATAACATATTTTGAAAGCAACTTAGGAAGGAGATGTCAATGTTTCGACCTGTAGTTAGAGTTCCGGTCTCATCTGAACAAAAGTTGTCTGACTTGGGACCTTCAAAAAGGCATCCTGTATGCAACATGAGGTAATATTACTTCAAGACAGAGTCTACAATGTATATCAGGTCCCTCAGTTAGTAGGACAGTTCTGATGGGGTTAACAAATTATTCAGGAGAAGTACACCTTTGTATTGTGTGGAGAAAGTGGTCCCACCTACACATACAAGAGTATTCCTAGATAAATTCATCAATGCAAAAGGGGCCCCTTGTTTCTTTAGACGGTCCCATCGAGGTAAATGGATTACTCAAGAATAGCACTCCTTTGCATTGTGTCATGCCACCGCATGATCAGCAGTCATGTTGGTGGCACAACAAAATGCGAATGGGTGCTTTTCCCGAGTAATCCATTTACCTTTACAAGACTGTATAAAGAACTGAGAGGTCCATCTTGCATTGTTGGCTTTGTCTAGGAGTACTCCTAGGTTGCCATCTGGACCAGGTGGGTAAACAGTTTCATATACTAGGTGCGACTTTTAAGGCTCGCATTGTATGGCTGAATAACCTGGTCGTTCTTATCCACTCCGGTTGTATGATGTTACAATGCATTCCGTTGCAACGCATGACTTTACCACGCATGCGTTACAACGAGAATGCCATTAGTATGCATAACCTTTACCACGAAAATGCCTTTACCACGCATGATTTTACGTTTTTCGTTGTTAAACCATGCATGTTAATGGCATGTTCTTGCTAAAGGTTATCTCCGATCCCATCCCCATTTCCATATACTGCTCCGATTCCCACCCACAAACCCTTTTATTGCATACCCCTCCCTTTAACCCTAATATTTTACCCCTTCCATACACAACCCCCTCATCCCTTTTTTTTTTTTTTAATACTAATATCCCCCTTATCTCTCCAAGCGCTCCTCTCCAAGCTATTCCGATGTCATGTCGCACGTCATAAAGAGGAACCGGAAGTGTCTTTCCGGTTCCTCTAACGACACCGATTGCCTCCACATCGCAACTTCAACTGGTGATTTTTTTGGGGGGGAGACCCCCCAAACCCTCTTTTTTTCTCCTGTTTATTCTTTTTTGGGGGGGAAGACCCCCCAACCCCCCTTACCTTTACCACACATGCCTTTACTACATATCTCGTAGTAAAGGTATGCGTGGTAAAGGCTATTCGTGGTAACCACGCATGCGTTGTAATGCATGCGTGGTTAATGTTATGCGTGGAAACAGCCGCGTTGTAGTGGCCGTTTTCCATCCACTCCGCCCATGTACTTGTTGCAATCTAGTTTACAAGAGGGCTTGTGAACTTCGGTCATCTGACCCCCAAACCATTACGGTGGAAGTTCTCTCATCGTGATCTGTAGTTAGCACATACACATCATGCCTCTCAGAGAACTTGACTGCAGGCAGTTCAATGGAATGCAACACAGTGCTCTGGGATTTCTGGAGCATCTTACAAACAAGTTCCTGCAGGAATCCTTTGCGGTGACAACAAACTGTACCTCATGGCACAGTGCCAGCATTATACAGCTCACTGGACAGCTCTTCTGCTGTATAGAAATTGTCCACATAAATGTTATAACCTTTGGGAAGGAATGGCTGGTCAAGGTCCCATGCAATCTTACCTGCGACTCCTAGTATGGGAGGGCAACCTACAGGGTTTAGAGTGGAGTTCTTGCCTGTATACACTTTCATGCTGTATACAGAGCCAGTAGAGCTCTCACATAGCATGTAGAACTAGATGCCATAGAAGTCTCTTTTGCTCAAAATCTACTGCCTGAACAGTATACACTCTTTGTACAGAATCGAGGCATCATCAATGGCTTTAAGCTTTCCAGTAGTATAAATCTCTGGAAACCTGGAAAGCAGATGTTTCACGACAGGCCGAATTTTGAACAACCTGTCATGGTCCGTATGGTCCCTAGATTCTGTTCTAGATTCAGTGGAATTGCAGAATCTAGATAATATGTCATGCACGTACAGTGAAGCAAGACCATCATGCTGTCTGTGCTAGGGCAACTAATATTTACAAGTGAAGAAGGGATGATCAATACAGGGTGTCAATGTACTTGGCAACTATACAAAAGTTAATACATTCCCATGCACGTGTATTGCGGTGTGTTGCGGAGTGATTGGCATCAATACCTAATTAGGTAATACACTCCCATATCCTACAATATGAGAATGTCCTACCTAATTAGGCATAGGTCATGCTTCACGGTACGCGCATGACATATCATCTAGATTCTGTAATTTCAGTGAATCTAGAACTCATCCAGTAACGCTCCTTAAATATGTGCATGGCCAATATTTTTTTGTAATGAATTCCTTCAATCTCTTAATTCTTATTTCTTTTTCTTTTTCTTCCCTCTTTATTTCATGTGGTTCATAATTGTATGAAATCATTAAACAGGCACAAAACAATCTGTGATGCCTGTTGCTTGTTATTACAGATTGTTGTACAAATCAGGTGCCTAATGTAATATACCAAGCAGCATCAAGCCAGGCAAATGATCTTTAGTCCTAATGATGATCCCATATTCACATGGGATGGAAACGCCGTTGACACACTCTGACCCGCTATACTCTGTGCTTTGAATCCTTTCTGTTCTGGGTGCAGCAGTGTTTTGTTTTTTATAATAAGTGAACGAAGTGTTATACACAAATGTTGGTCACTATCTTCTTGCCTGTATGTGTTCAAATGTCTTGTTTTGTCAGTTTCTAACGCCTGTTTTTTTGCTTTTTGTTTTCTGAAATTACTCCAGTGGGGGTAATTCCCATATTCTTTTGGTTGAATTAATTTTGTTGCAATAAAAACTCGAA
Source organism: Triturus cristatus (assembly GCF_964204655.1). Classification (NCBI taxonomy): domain Eukaryota; kingdom Metazoa; phylum Chordata; class Amphibia; order Caudata; family Salamandridae; genus Triturus; species Triturus cristatus. The sequence continues at coordinate 626,494,164 of NC_140584.1, read as the reverse complement.
ATTCTGATAATCGAATCCGTCCATGGATCTGATTATTGTATCCATGAGGACTAGTTTGTAAAGAAATATAACCTTGCTTATGGGACTTTGTTCCTATTATAAAATTAATATCCTATAGCCAAATATCTACCCTTGTACTCAAGAAACACACATTCATATAATAGCCCCTGCAACTTTGTGCACAGCCGTGATTCTTGTGAAAACACAGTGCTATCACCAAAGTCACTGGATTTATGTGGCGGGAGAGTGACTAATTATGAGACAGGGTTAACTACATTATGTGACAGGAAAAGGCAAATAATGCAGTTTAACGCAACATGTTGTTGATAGTATTACTTCATTATTTCGTGATTTCAAAACATGATAATACCGCCTACGCAAAGATTTATCTCATTTTATTATCAGTATAACAACCAAATAAAGAAATAACCAACTGAAAGATGACCTGTCAACTTTGTGCAGTGTCTTCCACTGCATGCAAATAAACTGGTTCTACGGGAAATGGCCTGAACAGTGTGGGCAGAGTCACATGTGTAGTTCCAATGCAAGCACAGCCACGCTTGCCTTAACTCCTTCGCTGCTAGGCCTTTTCCCCTCCTGTGCTAAGCCTTTTTTGGGCTATTTGGGGTAGTGTGCGCTTAGGCCCCTGTAACTTTTTGACCACATTAGGTATCCACGCCAAATTTGCGTCCTTTCTTCCAACATCATGGGGATTCTAAAGGTACCCAGGGTTTGTGGATTCTCCTAGAGGGTTCCCAGAAATTAGTCAAAATACAACAAAAATTCTTTTTTTTTTGTGAAAAATGGGAAAAACTGGCTGCAAATTAAAGCGTCTGGGTTTTTCTCTGTAAATGGTATCAAAAAAGGGTTTGTGGGGCTAAAATCACCATTTCTCCAGCTTTTAGGGAATGACAGATTTTTGTCAGAATTCCAACATTTTTTACACAGTTTTGGCATTTTTCTGGGACATACCCTATTTTTGCTATTTTTTGTGCTTCCAACCTCCTTCCAGTTAATGGTAGAAATGGGTACAAAATCAATAATGGATCCTGGAAAGCTATACATTTTTGAAAAGTAGATAAAATTATGAATTCAGCAAGGGGTCATTTGTGTAGCTCCATCAAGTTTTCTTTATAGAAACTAACAGTTAAATATATGAAAAATTGAAAATTAGTTGAAAAAAGCAGCCTTTTGTGTCAACGTTTTCACCTGTAACTTCTTCTAATTATGACATCTCTTTGAAAGCAATGTACCGTTACATCCGCTGGACCGTCCTGGTTGTGGGGATATATAGGACTTGTAGGTTCACCAAGAGCCCAACGAACCCGGAGTAAAAAACTGAGCAGCATTTTGTAATGGTTTTTTATTATGTTCCGGGTATATAGCAATTATTGTAGGAAAATGTATACATGGAAAAATCGGTATGAAAGACACCTATGTATTTCTGAAATGGGAACAAATTACAGAGTTTAGAAACAGTGCATATTTGCACATTTTCGAAATTGGGAATACTCATACTAGCATGAGAATTATTGGTCATTTTTCGAAATGACTTTTTTTTTACACAATGTCTTTCATTTGCTATGGAGAAATGCATCAAAAATCAATAGGTAATAACAGTTGCTTTACAAATCTGAACTACTCTAAGTCTCCCGATAAAAATGGTACCTCACTTGTGTGGGTAGGCATAGTGCCCACGACAGGAAGTGGCTCAAAACCTAACGTGAACACACCACATTTTCACAATGAAAATTTACACATTTTTTGCGAAGAGTCTAGCAGTAGTTTTTTAACCCTAGCTCTGCCGTCACCTAGGGAAACCTAGCAAACCTATACATTTTTTAAAAGTAGACACCCAGGGGAATCCAGGATAAGGTGACTTGACTGCCTCCCACCATGATCTGTGACCCAGAATCCCTTGCAAACCTAAAAATTGGCAAAAAAAAACACTTTTTCCCCACATTTCTGTGGTGGAAAGTGCTGGAATCTGCGTGGATCCATAAATTTCCACCTACCCCATGTTGCCCAAAGTCTTATGAGAAAAATGGTACCTCACTTGTGCAGGTTGGCCTACTGCCCGTGGCAGGAAATTGCACAAAATGCAATGTGGTCACACCTCAATTTCGTAGTGAAAATTGACCCTTTTTTGGCAAAGTGACTAGCTGTAGTTTTTGAACCCTAGCTCTGCCGGCACCTAGGGAAACCTAGCAAACCTATATATTTTTGAAAACTAGACACCCAGGGGAATCCAGGATGGGGTGACTTGAGTACCTCCCACCAGGGTCTGTTACCCAGAATCCCTTGCAAACCTAAAAAATTGACAAAAAAAACACCTTTTCCCCATATTTCTGTGATGGAAAGTTCTGGAATCTGCGTGTATCCACAAATTTCCACCCACCCCGCGTTCCCCAAAGTCCTACGAGAAAAATGGTACATCACTTGTGCGGGTCGGCCCAGTGCCCACGACAGGAAACGGCACAAAACGCAACGTGGTCACACCTCAATTTTGCAGTGAAAAATGACCCTTTTTTGGCAAAGTGACTAGCTGTAGTTTTTTAACCCTAGCTCTGCCGGAACCTAGGTAAACCTAGCAAACCTATATATTTTTGAAAACTAGACACCCAGGGGAATCCAGGATAGGGTGACTTCAGTGCCTCCCACCAGGGTCTGTTACCCAGAATCCCTTGCAAACCTAAAAAATTTACAAAAAAATACTTTTTCCCCACATTTCTGTGATGGAAAGTTCTGGAATCTGCGTGGATCCACAAATTTCCACCCACCCCGTGTTCCCCAAAGTCCTACGAGAAAAATGGTACCTCACTTGTGCGGGTCGGCCTAGTGCCCGCGACAGGAAACGGCGCAAAACGCAACGTGGTCACACCTCAATTTTGCAGTGAAAAATGACCCTTTTTTGGCAAAGTGACTAGCTGTAGTTTTTTAACCCTAGCTCTGCCGGCACCTAGGTAAACCTAGCAAACCTATATCTTTTTGAAAACTAGACACCCAGGGGAATCCTGGATGGGGTGACTTGAGTGCCTCCCACCAAGGTCTGTTACCAAGAATCCCTTGCAAACCTAAAAAATTGACCAAAAAAAAACACTTTTTCCCCACATTTCTGCGATGGAAAGTTCTGGAATCTGCGTGGACCCACAAATTTCCACCCACCCCGTGTTCCCCAAAGTCCTACAAGAACAATGGTACATCACTTGTGCGGGTCGACCTAGTGCCCGCGACAGGAAACGGCACAAAACGCAACGTGGTCACACCTCAATTTTGCAGTGAAAAATGACCCTTTTTTGGCACAGTGACTAGCTGTAGTTTTTGAACCCTAGCTCTGCCGGCACCTAGAGAAACCTAGCAAACCTATATATTTTTGAAAACTAGACACCCAGGGGAATCCAGGATGGGGTGACTTGAGTGCCTCCCACCAGGGTCTGTTACCCAGAATCCCTTGCAAACCTAAAAAATTGACAAAAAAAGACTTTTCCCCCACATTTCTGTGATGGAAAGTTCTGGAATCTGCGTGGATCCACAAATTTCCACCCACACCGTGTTTCCCGAAGTCCTACGAGAAAAATGATACCTCACTTGTGCGGGCCGGCCTAGTGCCCGCGACAGGAAACGGCGCAAAACGCAACGTGGTCACACCTCAATTTTACAGTGAAAAATGACCCTTTTTTGGCAAAGTGCATAGCTGTAGTTTTTGAACCCTAGTGATGCCACAACTTTCCCACACCAAAATGTGTGAAAAAAGTGATTTTGTCAGCTAAAATTGAGGTTTGCAGGGGATTCTGGGTAAGGAAATGTTGGGGGATCCACGCAAGCCATACCTCCCTGGAAGCCGCCAGGTGTCTAGTTTTCAGAAATGTATGGCTTTGGTAGGTTTCCCTAGATGGCCGCCGAGCACCGGGCCAAAAACCCAAGTGACCCCCCCTTGCAAAACTAGGTGGTTTTGCGATAGGCCATTTTGATGTCGCCTCACTACGTTTTGGGCCCTTGCCTGCCGCGGGTACTTGGGCCTCCCACACAAGTGAGGCACCATTTTTACCGGGAGACCTGGGGGAACGCTGGGTGGTGGAAAATTTGTGTGAGCCCGGTGATGCCACAACTTTCCCACACCAAAATGTGTGAAAAAAGTGATTTTTTCAGCTAAAATTGAGGTTTGCAGGGGATTCTGGGTAAGGAAACGTTGGTGGATCCACGCAAGCCATACCTCCCTGGAAGCCGCCAGGTGTCTAGTTTTCAGAAATGTATGGCTTTGGTAGGTTTCCCTAGATGGCTGCCGAGCACCGGGCCAAAAACCCAAGTGACCCCCCTTGCAAAACTAGGTGGTTTTGCGATAGGCCATTTTGATGTCGCCTCACTACGTTTTGGGCCCTTGCCTGCCGCGGGTACTTGGGCCTCCCACACAAGTGAGGCACCATTTTTACTGGGAGACCTGGGGGAACGCTGGGTGGGGGAAAATTTGTGTGAGCCCAGTGATGCCACAACTTTCCCACACCAAAATGTGTGAAAAAAGTGATTTTTTTCAGCTAAAATTGTGGTTTGCAGGGGATTCTGGGTAAGGAAACGTTGGGGGATCCATGCAAGCCATACTTCCTTGGAAGACGCCGGGTGTCTAGTTTTCAGAAATGTATGGGTTTGGTAGGTTTCCCTAGATGGCCACCGAGCACCGGGCCAAAAACCCAAGTGACCCCCCTTGCAAAACTAGGTGGTTTTGCGATAGGCCATTTTGATGTTGCCTCACTACGTTTTGGGCCCTTGCCTGCCGCGGGTACTTGGGCCTCCCACACAAGTGAGGCACCATTTTTACCGGGAGACCTGGGGGAACGCTGGGTGGTGGAAAATTTGTGTGAGCCCGGTGATGCCACAACTTTCCTACACCAAAATGTGTGAAAAAAGTGATTTTTTCAGCTAAAATTGAGGTTTGCAGGGGATTCTGGGTAAGGAAACGTTGGGGGATCCACGCAAGCCATACCTCCCTGGAAGCCGCCGGGTGTCTAGTTTTCAGAAATGTATGGGTTTGGTAGGTTTCCCTAGATGGCCACCGAGCACCGGGCCAAAAACCCAAGTGACCCCCCTTGCAAAACTAGGTGGTTTTGCGATAGGCCATTTTGATGTTGCCTCACTACGTTTTGGGCCCTTGCCTGCCGCGGGTACTTGGGCCTCCCACACAAGTGAGGCACCATTTTTACCGGGAGACCTGGGGGAACGCTGGGTGGTGGAAAATTTGTGTGAGCCCGGTGATGCCACAACTTTCCTACACCAAAATGTGTGAAAAAAGTGATTTTTTCAGCTAAAATTGAGGTTTGCAGGGGATTCTGGGTAAGGAAACGTTGGGGGATCCACGCAAGCCATACCTCCCTGGAAGCCGCCGGGTGTCTAGTTTTCAGAAATGTATGGGTTTGGTAGGTTTCCCTAGATGGCCGCCGAGCACCGGGCCAAAAACCCAAGTGACCCCCCTTGCAAAACCAGGTGGTTTTGCGATAGGCCATTTTGATGTCGCCTCACTATGTTTTGGGCCCTTGCCTGCCGCGGGTAGTTGGGCCTCCCACACAAGTGAGGCACCATTTTTACCGGGAGACCTGGGGGAACGCTGGGTGGTGGAAAATTTGTGTGAGCCGGTGATGCCACAACTTTCCCACACCAAAATATGTGAAAAAAGTGATTTTTTCAGCTAAAATTGAGGTTTGCAGGGGATTCTGGGTACGGAAACGTTGGGGGATCCACGCAAGCCATACCTCCCTGGAAGCCGCCGGGTGTCTAGTTTTCAGAAATGTATGGGTTTGGTAGGTTTCCCTAGATGGCCACCGAGCACCTGGCCAAAAACCCAAGTGACCCCCCCTTGCAAAACTAGGTGGTTTTGCGATAGGCCATTTTGATGTTGCCTCACTACGTTTTGGGCCCTTGCCTGCCGCGGGTACTTGGGCCTCCCACACAAGTGAGGCACCATTTTTACCAGGAGACCTGGGGGAACGCTGGGTGGTGGAAAATTTGTGTGAGCCCGGTGATGCCACAACTTTCCCACACCAAAATGTGTGAAAAAAGTGATTTTTTCAGCTAAAATTGAGGTTTGCAGGGGAGTCTGGGTAAGGAAACGTTGGGGGATCCATGCAAGCCATACCTCCCTGGAAGCCTCCGGGTGTCTAGTTTTCAGAAATGTATGGGTTTGGTAGGTTTCCCTAGATGGCCGCCGAGCACCGGGCCAAAAACCCAAGTGACCCCCCTTGCAAAACCAGATTGTTTAGACATAACTATTGCTTTGTTCCTACAGCGTGAGAATTTTGGAACAATATTGCAATGAAAATGTGGCAGACATTTTGAGGTTTGCAGGACATTAGGGATAAAAAAACCTTTTTGAATTCACAAGAGAGACATCACCATGAACTCCCGTGGGTTTTCGACAATATCTACAGTTGGTGGGTTATTCTTACATGGAAAGTACACCTTGGCAGAGAAACTAAAGACAAAGATTCCTGCACAACCATCTATTCCTCAAACACACACACATACTGGTCGGATTTGGCACGAGGGCAAGTCATGGTTCAGTGTATTACATTTTATTGACAAGAGATTTCACAAAAATGAAATGCACTGTCAATAATTAAATGCACAAAAATCCAAACCAATGACTCGCATCTCGTGAGCTGTAAAGCCACGTCAAGGCACCAACCACTTTACAGGCCATTCACACACCTTTCATACGTGATACAAACAAGACCATTCACACCACCAGGCACAAAAGCAACACATTACAAAATTCACAAAAAGGGACAAGGTACACCCTGCTTCAGAAAAACAAATATTACTGCACAGCCATCTAATCCTCAAGCACACACACATACTGGTTGGATTTGGCACAAGGGTGAGTGATGGTTCAGTAGATACAATTGTATTAGCAAGTGATTTCACAAAAATGAAATGCACTGTTAATAATTGAAAGGGCGAGAAACTGAACCATTGACTCACAGCTCGTGAGCTGTAAAGCCACGACAAGGCACCAACCTCTTTACAGGCCATTCATACACCTTTCATACGTGTGAGACATACAAAACCATTCACACCGCCAGCCGCGGGCCCATCACATAACAAAACTCACACCAGCACACAGCGCCATTCAAGGGCCCATCACTTTCACACGCCCACAATCCTGACACAGCAACTACACAGGCTGATGGATTGCGTGGAGTGGCACTCAGCTAGCAGTGTGTGTAGTGACCAGCAGAAAGTCACTACTCACACACAGCCAGCCAAGCGCCAGTCCACACACACCGCTAGTAGAGCACCAGTCCACGCACACCGCCAGCCAAGTACCAGTCCACGCACACCGCCAACCAAGCTCCAGTCCACGCACACCACCAGCCAAGCACCAGTCCACGCACACCGCCAGTCCACGCACACCGCCAGCCAAGGACCAGTCCACGCACACCGCCAGCCAAGCACCATTCCACGCACACCACCAACCAAGTGCCAGTCCACACACACCAACAGCCAAGCGCCAGCCTACACACACCGCCATCACATTTAGGATTTTTTTAGAAAAAAATAAAAACACAAACAAATCGCAAATAGATACAAATCTACAAACACAAAATCAGCAACTAAATACATTGCACTAACGCCAACCTTGAAACAGAATCAAATTTTCCAAAGAATACAGACCAGGCAGTTCACTTTACCATTCATGAATGCTCCCAAAAATTATTTTGCGTGTGGTACGCTCTAAAACAAGCAGGGACACACAGCCCAGGTTTAGAAGGACAGTTGGGGCAGTACAGACGAATCTCCTTCCGCGTACCTCTTCGCCAACAGACTCTACATCTCCTACTGGGAAAATCTTTTGAGGGTGTGGGAGGAATGTGATCAGGAAAGTGTCTCTCAATCTAGCAACATCCTCCACCACTCCTACTCTAGGAACACTTGCCTGTTCCACTACAACAAGGTTGAGTATTACAGACTCCTGAAACTTAGCAAAAGTAATCTTTGACTCAGGGCAAGAATCCTGGAACACAACAAAAGCATTAAACATTGCCAAGTGGAAAAGATGGATAGCCAACTTCTTGTACCAAATGTAAGCCTTACGAAGAGCAGCGTAAGGTTCCAACCTCTGATCTACTCTGTCAACACCACCCATGTGCCTATTATAGTCTAAAATGCACACAGATTTGCGCGCTTCAGCGACCTCACCCCAAACAGTCACAGGTGCAGTGCTTTCATCATGGATGGTAGTCAGCATGTAGACATCTCTCCTGTCTGAAAACTTCACAGCAAGAAGCTCCTCGCAACGCAACGCACTGCACTGTCCCCGCACAAGCTTTTGACAAACAAGTTCTTTTGGGAAACCTTTACGGTTAGAGCGGATTGTGCCACAAGCAACAGTGTCCACTTTGGCCAATTCCCTGAACAACCGCACACCAGTGTAGAAGTTATATACATATAAATGGTGGCCTTTGTTAAAAAATCCTCTACCAAGGTCCCAAACAATTTTCTCAGTCACTCCAAAAGTGGACGGACAACCAGGGGGGTTAATCCTGGATTCCTTACTGGTGTACACCCTGAAATTAGAGACATATCCAGTCCTACTGTCACACAGCATATAGAGCTTAATTCCATAGCGTGCCCTCTTACTAGGAATGTATTGCCTAAAAACCAAGCGGCCCTTGAACAACACCAAAGACTCATCCACTGCAATTTCTTTCCCAGGAGCATAGATCTCAGAAAATCGATCAACAAAGTGATCAAGGACAGGCCTAATCTTAAAAAGACGGTCACACTCAGGGTGATCTCGTGGCAACGCTAAACCATTATCAACAAAATGCATCATCCGAAGCAGAAGCAAATACCTGTCACGACTCATGACTGCCGGAAAAATAGCAGTTGCCATCAAGGGACTAGTAGACCAATATGAAGACATTGATGGCTTCCTTAGCAAGCCCATCAAAAAAGTTAAACCCAAGAACTTCTTCATCTCTTCAAGATTTGTGGGAGTCCATCGGGTAGCTCTAGAGTGTGGCTTAAGACTGGCACTGTTGTCCCTCAAAAACTGTTCGGCATACAAATTAGTCTGCTCAACAATCTCTGCCAAAAACACATCGTGCATAAACAACTGAAAAAAATGTATCGGCAAAAAGTTTTCAGTATTCACTCTACACCCTGGAACACCAGTAAAGTCTGGCAATGCCGGCTGCACCATGCCAGGGGCAACCCAGAGGTCATCGCTTTCAAAGGGAAGCCTTGCAGCCCCAGCCTGCAGCCCAGATGCCTCTTGCCGCACTACACCAACAGGAAGCCTTGCAGCCCCAGGCTGCAGCCCAGATGCCTCTTGCCGCACTATCGGCACATCAGTCTCCTCCTCTAACACAGGCACTTCATCCGCACTAAGAGTATCTTCATCATCCGATGACTCCATATGGAGAGAAAACTCACTGCCAGAATCGTCCCCTGCCTCCTCTGCCTCAGATGCAGAGTCAGTCTCTGAACCATGGTCAGAGGAAGACTCAAACAGCAAACCAACAACCTGCTGAGCAGTAATCCTGCGGCTAGCCATTATACTTACTAAGATAGAAGACTGCACAAACAAGTCAACAACAACCAACAATGTGCAAACCAAGTAAGTAAAGAAATGTGTACCGTTATCACAAAGATCAATGTACTCAAAAACTATACAATTCAATTTCAAGAGACAGCTGCACTCACCAGAACTTACTCTGCAGTGACACAGCAAAAACCAACGATATCCAACTAGAAAGAAGAAAAAAAACAAATTACTCACAAGACAGCAAAATACACATCGAGCACCAATGCAAACAGTTTTTGACACTCAAAAACTAAACATACTGCTATTATTACACCATTTGCAAAAACAAATTCATGCAGAGAAATCAAACCCATTTACATTGTAAAAAAAAAGTCTCTTACCAAACTACACAAACAGCAGAACCACCAGTAACGAAACCGCAAACTGGAAAGTGCAAAAGCCTTCACCTAGAACAAAAAAGTAAAAAAAAAAAAAACATTACAATTGCAAATCACAAAAAATATAACAATAAACATTATAATATGCTATGTAACTACCCAAATGGTCAATCGGGTTGTGTGCCAGGTGGGGCAGAAAACAGCAGGAAAAAAAACAGGCTAATCTGTCCAGGGGCGTGGGGTCCAAATACATATTATAAAAAATTGCCCGCTGGAAGCAACCCTTGCCCAAGGGGTCACTTCCATTTTTATTTCAACTAATTCCCTGGTGTCTAGTGGGCTTTTCTGCCACCCTGGGACCAGAAACGGCTACACACAAGACTGATCTGCCCCCAGGGGGGGCAGAAAAGTCTTGATAAATAATTGGGCCCCCAGGAAGCGACCCTTGCCCAAGGGGTCGCTTCCTTTACTCAAAAAATAACATCCCTGGTGTCTAGTGGGCTTTTCTGCCCCCCCTGGGAGCAGAAACGGCTACATAATCAACCGATCTGCCCCCAGAGGGGGCAGAAAAGTCTTAATTATATTTTTAGCCCCCAGGAAGCGACCCTTGCCCAAGGGGTCGCTTCCTAAAACTAGAAAAGACATCCCTGGTGTCTAGTGGGCTTTTCTGCCCCCCCCCTCCCCTGGGAGCAGAAACGGCGACTTATGTGACCGATCTGCCCCCAGGGGGGGCAGAAAAGTCTTAATAAAAGTTTTGGCCCCCAGGAAGCGACCCTTGCCCAAGGGGTCACTTCCTAAACCTAGAAAAGACATCCCTGTTGTTTAGTGGGCTTTTCTGCCCCCCACCCCCTGGGAGCAGAAACGGCTAATTATGTGACCGATCTGCCCCCAGGCAGAAAAGTTTTAACATTAATATTCGCCCCCAGGAAGCGACCCTTGCCCAAGGGGTCACTTCCTAACACTGCACAAGACATCCCTGGTGTCTAGTGGAGTATCCCTGCTCCAAGATCGTGAAGCAGGAATGCCCTGCATTGAGACATCAGGGGAGAGGAAATACTCTTTCCTCTCCCCCGATGCCTCAAGGCATCCCAATTCCCCCCCCCCGCCACACCGGAGCCAAACACCTACCTTGTTCGATGGACGCGCTCGAATAAATGAATTCCAGCGCGTCCAACGCTTCCTGATGACGTCGGCGCGCGCTGTGTGCGCTGACATCATGGGGAAGCGTGGGGGGCTCGGGGTGGCGGTGGAAACTCTTCCGCTGCCAACCCCCCAATTGGTTACAAAATCGAGCCACCAGGGGGGGAGCGCCAGCGCTTCACCCAGGGGCTGTGCTCATGACGGCGCGTTCCGTCATAAGCACAGCCCAACCGATGCTCATGACGGAACCGCTCCGTCATGAGCATCGAAGGAGTTAACCATGCATATGCCTTAACCCGCATATGCATGGTTAAGGCAATGCGCAGTATAGATGCTGAGATGGAGGGCCCAGGAACAGGAAGGATCGGGAGGGGACACGGTGAGGTGAGTAGGGCTAGATTTTATATGATGGGGGTCACTTTTAAGGGATTGGGATAGTTTTTAGGGCTCAGGGTTAGTGCTGAGGGGTAGGGTTATTTTTAGGGCTAGGGCGTCCAGAGTTGCTTTTAGGCCTCATGGGGTGTTGGGGTCGTTTTTAGGGATTGGGGGGTCAGGGTAGTTTTAAGGGCTGGACGGTTGGCGTAGGGCTCAGTGGAGTGAGAGAAGTTTTTAGGGCCAGCGGAGGAGGGGGCGTAAGGTTAGTTTCAAGGGCTCAGGGTGGGGACGGTGGCTTTTTAGGGCTCAGGGGGATTTTTAGGGCTCAAGGGGGTCAGGGTAGTTGTTAGGGCTAAGGACAGGTGGCATAGGGTGTGATCTTTACCTCACATCCCTATACCAGTCATGCCTTTACCGCAAAATTGCATGGTAAAGGCATGCATGGTAAAGAAATTCGTAGTTCAGATGCATTCGTGCTTTAGGCAGCGTGGTAGAGGCACACGTGGTTTAGCCAAGTGTGCCTCTGTCGTACAACCTGTTTCCACATGTGTAGTGTTTTTTTCTTTTTATATATAAATGTACGTTTTGCCATGGAGGGAGTGTAATCACCCCACCAGTGGAAAACACACGTTTATAATAAAAAAAGGACCCCAAAGGGGATCAACCCATGCCTTTAGGGCAACCCTCAAATATATCTCCTTATATAGTATATATATGTATATATATATATATATATATATATATATATATATATATATATATATATATATATATATATTCATCAACAGTTTGCTCAGCAAATAAGGGCGCATTCAGGAAACAATAATCATCCTCTGGGCTCTGCAGAAGCTTTAATAATACCAACAGCCTGACGCGTTTCGGAAAACATTTCCTTAATCATAGGCATTTATCCAAAGTCTCGCGCTACTGCAGCACTGAATTTAAATTACCTGCCCTCCAATGGGCTTCTCAGATGAGACCCCAGTGCTTGCTGGGACTTGCAGTGCTGCAGCCTACATTCACCCTGAATGGGAAGGAATATGTGGGGAAACAAACCATGGATTATGGGCTCCACGGACGCTTTGCCGGCCCATTGAAGTGCCGTTTTGAATGTTTTATTCCTTCCCATTCAGGGTGAATGTAGGCTGCAGCACTGCAAGTCCCAGCAAGCACTGGGGTCTCATCTGAGAAGCCCATTGGAGGGCAGGTAATTTAAATTCAGTGCTGCAGTAGCGCGAGACTTTGGATAAATGCCTATGATTAAGGAAATGTTTTCCGAAACGCGTCAGGCTGTTGGTATTATTAAAGCTTCTGAAGAGCCCAGAGGATGACTATTGTTTCCTGAGTGCGCCCTTATTTGCTGAGCAAACTGTTGATGAAATTATGCGCGCCGGCTTCGGGCGTGAAGGGCTGCACCACCCAGTGGATTTGATGGGGCCATGAGGCGCAGAATTCGCTGTCGTCTCATATGTGGGGAAACAAACCATGGATTATGGGCTCCACGGACGCTTTGCCGGCCCATTGAAGTGCCGTTTTGAATGTTTTATTCCTTCCCATTCAGGGTGAATGTAGGCTGCAGCACTGCAAGTCCCAGCAAGCACTGGGGTCTCATCTGAGAAGCCCATTGGAGGGCAGGTAATTTAAATTCAGTGCTGCAGTAGCGCGAGACTTTGGATAAATGCCTATGATTAAGGAAATGTTTTCCGAAACGCGTCAGGCTGTTGGTATTATTAAAGCTTCTGCAGAGCCCAGAGGATGATTATTGTTTCCTGAGTGCGCCCTTATTTGCTGAGCAAACTGTTGATGAAATATATATATATATCTCTACTATATCTGACCGACGATCCACTGCCAGGAAAGCCTTATTGGAAAGGGGAGAATCTTCCCATTTAGGCCTCCCTAAACCTGGGGAGGATTTATTAGACTTTTTTCCTCACCAGAAGCGGGAGAGCACTTACCTTGCTGCTGTCGTCGCTCCGGTGGGGAATCTGTGACTTCAGCACACCCCACGGCATGTTTACGTCATAGATGGGCGGGAGGTGGGCAAGGGATGATTTGCCCAGCTTTAACCCGTGCATTTTATAATTTTTCTCATTACTTCACCTCACCTTTTCTACCTAGTCCTTTCTCTTTCTCTTAACCTCTTTCTTTAACTCTCTATGTACCTTCATTCTCTCTCTCCCTCACGTTTGTCCTTCTCTCCTCTTTTCTTTGTCTTCCTCTTCTCTCTGTACCTGTCAGGAAAAAGCCTCACACTGTTCCAGTATTGTGTCCTGTTTGCCTTCTATCACAAAGGAACGTCATTAATCATGTGGACCCTTGTGTATAAGTTGTGTGTGAAATAATGTTATGCTTGCTGAACAGTCTGGTAGCACTTCTGAACATAGTATATGTAATAGAAGAAGACACGCATTTCTATTTTCTTTTTGCACATGATTGAGAGCATCACGTTGTTGGCACGAATGTAGGAGCACGTTTTGTTAATATTGCACGTGCTTCCATGCCATCACGTTGCCGTGTCACCAAGAGAAACAACGTGCTTGGTAACGGCAAAATCCCTGCCTCTAAAAAGCTAAGTTACCCAGGAAACCCCGCTTGACTTTCTTTTTGTTCCTGTACCGGGCATGAACGGCTTCGGCATCTTGGACATCGCGCTAATCCCCGAGGGACTCTGGCATGGGTCTTCTAGAAAGAAATCAGGAATATATGTCGTTACTACGCATTCCGTTGCAACGCATGCCTTTACCACGCATGCGTTACAACGAAATGTTTTTTCTTCCCATTGCCCTTACCTCGATCTTGCCTTTACCCCGCTTTTTCGTTTTTGGGGGGGGGAGACCCCCCAAGCCCCCTTTATTCTTTTTTTTTCCTTTTTCTTAGGTCTTCGCCGACACTAACGAAGGACTGACGCTTTTTTTTTCGACCAGGAAGACGTTTTTCCGTGATGACGTTGCTTCCGTGCTAAAGACGTCGTTGAAGCAATACGCGTTGTGAAGACGTTTATGAGGTAAGTGTACCGTTGTAAACGTAACGCGTAGAAAATGCTTCGTGGTAAAGGCTGTTTCCCAGAAATCAGCACGGGACTTCGGGAAAGCAGCGCGGGACTTCAGAAGAGAAAGCCGATCAGAGAAAAGGAGCAGCGCAGGACGTCCGCTTCCAGTTCTCGATTCGGCAGAGTTTCTTGTCAGCTAAGTGCCGATATTTAGGGGGTTTCTTAGTTACGCGCATAAGGCTGACATTAGTAGTTTATTTTTCGGACACTTGATGATACTTGCGCATCGAACCACAACAGTGATAAGTCAATTACGGTGGGGATATTAAGGTGTTCAGAAAGACATTTAGTTAACGGAAAAAGTATTTTCCTTCGTGCTGAAACGCTTGACTTTTGCAAATTAGAAGCAACATGATAAAAGTATTCTTTACTGTGATTTCCCCTGCAGAAGTTCTTTGGGCTTTGTATATATCCTAAAAAGTATTTGTGAGTGCATTATTATTTTTCAATACAAGAGAAGAGGGACAGGGGGGCCTTTTCCACTCACAAGGGAGTGGGAGGTCCAGCATAAACTAAGCCCCAAGTACAGGAATCACAAAATTCGAGTGTATGCCGTTCCTCTATGGTAGAGTTAGTGGAGTCAATAAAGAAGAATACTGGGTCCAACTAATTAGACGAGATGTCTAAGGTTGGGAATCCATGTGTTGGATATTAATGCCCTCACACACCCTTTCAGGTGTCATGCTTCATCATATGGGCTGCTCCTCGTCGGGTCGGCGGTGCAATACCCAACGGGCTCCCGAGGTACGGGGCACTTTGTCGGAGATCTTCTATCCAACTGCCGTATGGTGAAGTGCGGGTGTGGGGCCAGAGTAGTGTAGATGTGCAGTGGTGATTTAAAACAGGATTAGGAGTGCCTAACATAAATTGACTTTTTATTCTGGAGGTCTCCTACCCTGATTAAAAGCGTGTGAGCAAGGCACTCGCCCAAGTATAATGTCTCGTGTTAGAGTGTCCTATGCTAAAAGGTATGGGTCAACATGTTTCTCGCATGGAGTAGATATACTCGCGATTCTTCAGGACCAACAAAGAAAGAAGGGGAACTATCTACAACTAAATGCTACTAGTAAATAAGGTGTGTATCGAGTGTAAGTATTACTTCACTAAAGTACCTGTTGCGGTCAGGAGCTACCTGTAAGGAAAGAAGGAAGGTTAAAATTATCTCACATACAGGTGCGTACCGCATACAACAGTAGGAAACACAAACTTCAATGTGACTCCAAACTCTAAATATAATATAATAGTGGTGGACGCTCATGCGTCAGAGGACTCATTCAAAAAGGAAGTTGGTGGTGAATCCCCACAGTGAGCTATAGTGACTACTCGCCTCTGTGGAAATACAATGAGTACAGCAGAAAGTCTAAAGGTACGACTCACTCTAGTCAGTAATTGCTCGGACTTCAACAGTTCTCGGTGGTTTACCCATGAGTCTGAGTTCCTCAGAAAAGTAGGAATAAGCGATAAAAGACAACACAATTTGGGGAGAATGGTTGAAAGAGGACACACTATGAGTATAAATGATAGCACCAACCAGACTGAAGTAAGATGAGCGTAGTATGACAAGTCATGTAGGTAGTACACATGTAGTCAACCAGATCTATGGAGAGTCATTATTCAAAAAAAACAATAAGACACAATTTCTATAATGAATGGTGGATGGAAAGCAAGATTAGAAACAGTTGTCTGAGCTACTAGCATTAGTAAGCGCTGTATATGTAATAAGTTAACTAGTATTAAATTCCATTGAGCCCGCGATGTACATCCACTATTAAGTGAAGGGTTCAGGCTAAAATAAACGAAGGGGCAAAGAGTTAGGTGATGTAGAGACCACCGTGAGTTGAAGGATGTGGGCGGATCTCATTGTATAACAGATTGCCCCCGATTCAATACGAATTAGGTTGTGTTGTCAACCTCTCAGATGTGGGTGCTTTTATCGTCCGGTGCAACGTACCGGCAATGATGACAAGCGGAAATGTTAAAGGACAAGACTGTCAGCCCGTTAACCTGTATGTTGGTGTCTCGATTACAAAAGACAGTGGTGCCGCTTGATGTCCCCTGCGTTAAAAGAATTTGAGACCCATAGAGATGACAAACTGTACTTTAAAACCTGTGTGGCTCGGGGGAGTTTGGCTGGTGTGTAGGTTATTAAATACAATGGTGCCACTCAATGTCCCCCAAATTGAAAGGATTGAGACCTCATGGGAGAAACGAGCCGTGGTTTAGAACCTGTGTTGCCCGGGGGAGTTTATCTAAAGAGAGGGTTAATGACCACGCCGTATAAGTCAAAAAAATTGTTCACTAGCGTGGCGATCGACATAGTCAATCGTCAAGTGCGTGGGGAGCTAGGGTAACAGTAGACTCACAAATGAAATCCTCACGCTGCTTCTTGCGACCTACCCACTCCACCGAGTCCGGGAGGTAACGCAATGGAAAGTGATGACAGACTTATCCTAATCGTTATGCCATGTGACTAGGGGAGGGGTCGTCCAAGTCAGTGGTTAGGGCAAGTGTAAACAGTGGCCATCTTGGAACGGTGTCAATATATCCATCGTGAATGGTGGGAAAGAAGGATTCTTATACTAGTAAGTGGTTGAGTGTGTCTAGTATAGAATTAAAACACGCGAATGTAGCGTGTTGTGTAGAGGATGGTATTAAGATGTTGACATATTCACTTTGTATTCACTCAAGTCATTGTTAAATTATAAGACAGTACTGGAGTGCCATGACAGGGTCTGGAAGGTATGCTTGATCATTATTGATAAACATTGAGACTGGGCGAATGAACCATCGCCAGAGAATGGTAGGTGTAACTGTTGATGTACAGAGATAAAGATGGTTATGTTAAATCTTAATTGACCCCCACAGGATTTTTTCATTGAGACCATTGGTATCAGAAGATAAGCCATGTATCCAGCGTTGTTCCTTCGCAAACAGATTCTGTTTAGCTGTGAGGGGGTTGGCTTCAAGGATGACCCATTTGACAGAGTCAGGTGAGTGGTTCATCTCAAGGTAATGAACACACATTTTGGTGTTGCTCTTATGGCAGCGAAAATTGCTGCGATGTTCTGAAATTCGCAGTTTTATTGGACGAGTTGTCATCCCTACATAGTAAGGATCACAGGGGCACATAAGGAGATAGATGCAATTAGCAGTATTGCTATTAGTGTGTGTTCTCATTTCCCAGATAAAGGTTTTGTTGAGTGTTATAGTCTTGTGTGTTGATGTGAAAGCACAGGCACTGCATGTTCCGCACGGATAGTGTCCTTTGACCATGGGCAAGTGCCACAGTGTGCTCTACAGGGCTTTAACCTTAGGTTTGGGTCTAGTTTGTACAAGCATATCTTTGATATTCTTGGAGCGTTTGTAAGCAAACCGAGGTAGGTCAAATTTAGTGGTGCCTGTATTGAGTATGCACCAGTGTTTTTTCAGCACCTTGGTCAATTGGTTAGAGGCTGGTGTAAACGTAGTCACGCAAGTCAGCACCTCGGTCCTGTTTTTAACCTTGTGTTCCAAGAGACCGTCTCTATGATTGTTGCGTGCTCTTTTCCTAGAGAGAGCGATACTCTTCTTAGGGTATTGTCTTTCAGTCAAGTTTTGTGCCAGAAGAGCTGATTCGCTCTTGTATTCGTCCAAGGTGCTACAATTCCTCCTAACTCTCAAAAATTGTCTGAAGGGCAAATTCTCTTTGAGAGCTTTAGGATGATAACTATCGAAATGTAGCAGGCTGTTACGGTCAGTGGCCTTTCAGTACATGGTGGTAGTGAAATTGCCCTGTGTAATACCGATGGTTAAATCCAAAAAGGCTATTTGCTGTGATGGTAAATTTGAGGTAAGGATTGAGATTGTTAATCCACCTGAAGAAATCGCCATAGCTAACGTGATCTCCTGTCCAAAGAATCAGAATGTCGTCTATGAAGCGCTTCCATAGACGGATGTTGTTGCAGTATGGGTTTGTGTCATGGAAAATGTGTTGTTCCTCAAAGGATGTCATATAGAGGCAGGCCACACTAGGAGCAAAGGTACTTCCCATGGAAGTACCTTGTGTCTGGTGGTAAAGTTGACCTCTATACTCGAAGACATTTTCGGTCAGGGCTAGTGTGGCACATTCCATAATGAAGGAAGGTGGAGTAGGTGACTCCCATGTTGATGTATTCAATATTCCTTCTATAACTTCTAGAGTGGCCCTCTGAGGGATATTAGTGTAGAGGGACTCCACATCTAGAGTGATGAGGAAGATGATTTGATCGGTATCCTGGAGTTGATCCAGTAGCCGTAAAACATCAGTAGTATCCTGTATTTATGATGGTGTAAGTTTCACCAGTGGTTGTAAGAAGTGATCACAAAATTGTGACAACGGTTCTAGAACAGAGTCAATCCCAGACACTATCGGCCGTCCTGGTACTGGTGTGACCCCCTTGTGAATCTTAGGTAGAATGTAAAAATAGGGGGTCTTAGGTTCTTTTTTTATGAGGAAGGAGGCCTCCTTCCTACTTAGCCATCCTTGACTTTCTGCAGACTCAACCAATCCCATAATGGTGTTGTTGAGACGCTCAGTTGGATTCCTTGGGATAGGTGTATAGTACTTCTTATTGCTCAATTATCTAAGACACTCTGTGTCATAGTCTGTTGTCGCCATTATGACTGTAGCACCGCCTTTATCTGCCTGTTTAATGACAATGGTTGAGTCATTAGCAAGTGATCAATAGCCAACATCTCTTTCTTATTGACGTTCTTAAAAGGTTTGAGTCCTGTCAAGGCTTTCACATCTTTTAATACTGCCTCATCATAGGTTAAGATTTCATTGGGTATCATCCCGCTGTGGGGGGTGAAGGAGGAAGGGTTATGTAAACCCGAATTCTCGTCGGGTGTGCGATCCTTGCCATCAAAGAAAGATTTAAAGCGTATCTTGCGAAAAGATTGGTGTAATTCGCAGGTCTGTTTGAAGAGGTCCACCTTAGGAGTAGGAACAAATCCTAAGCCTTTCTGGAGGACAGCATCTTCTATCTCAGTCAGTTGCCTGGATGACAAATTGACTACTAAGTTGTTTTTTGCTGGTGTGACTCCTGGTCTCCATTCCCCGTCGGGGTGTATCCTCCCATTGTACCCGCTTCTCCTGTTGGTTGCCTCTTTTTCGCCCTCGCCCTCTGCCCCAACCTCTGCCTAAAAAAGGTTGGTTCATGCCTTGGGGTCCAAATTGGGGTGGGCAATGAGGTCCAAACTGGGGTGGACCCTGGGGGAACAAAGGGTATTGCCAAAAGGCTGGGCCCTGGTACTGTGGTGGCGGGTAGGTATTATAACCTTGCTTACCCCTCTTGCCTCTGTATTGGTTAGGCCTCCAGTTGTCTGCACTGGAGTCGCTGGTGCTGGATGAACCTCTCCTTGAGGAGTTAGTGCTAGAGTCAGATAAGTAGTTGGTGTTAATTGGGACATAGTCTGCTTTGAGATAAGGATATACCTTCTCTTTATCAAAGCGTTTAATGTCCTTCTGCAGTTTCACAACTTTCTGCTTCATGAGATACTCCTTGTGTTCAGCAATTTCGTTGTTAAGTTCCCTAAGCTTTGATTTGAAGCTAGGAGTAGGGTTTGCATGTTTTAAAGCACTCTCGGCGGCTTGTATTCGAATCAGTAGTTCATCAGCCAATCTTTTGGCTGTGTTGACAATTAAGATCAGGAGGTCTCTGGTACACTTCCAGGAAATTTGTGACCACTCTACTTTGAATTGTCCATCTTCCCAAAAGATCCTCGGGAAATTCTTTACTACAAGGCCATTAGGTGAAATGTATGTAGGAGCATTATCCTGTCCAACCAATGTTCTATACTGACTAGAGAAAAGTAATAGAAAACAAAGAGAAAGAGACGAGTACAGAGAAACTCTTAAGAAATACAAAGAAAGAGTTAAAGGTAAAGTGTATCTAGAATATTTAAATATAAGAATTCACTGCCAAATTGCATTACACATAAGATTCTTATTTCTTTCACAAAGAAGAGTCTTTTAAAGATGACAGCTTAAGAATGTGCTGAATACAGAATACATATTAAAAAGACATCACACTAAGAAAGAGTAACACAAGAAGGTGATTACATCACTGTGTTTAGAATATGAATGAATGAGCTCCATGATTGGTAAATAAGCATTAAGGTTACTATTTCCTCATTCTTTACAGTACAACGTGGACGATTCTGATAGCGGAATCTGATCGTGGAAGCAGACCAAGTCTCTTCTCTTGTCTCTTTCTCGTCCCAATACCCCATCCCTCCTTGTATATTTGTCAGGCGTGCTGTAGTATCCAGTACCCTGAGAAGTATACAGTGAGATTAGAGGAACTAGCATCGCTCCTGTTGACTTCCTGGTTGTTCAGGTGAGTGGTGAGACAAAACCAACAGTACCAAATATACCTCACAACCTCAACTCATTCTACCTCTCTCTCATTACTTTGCCACTCTCTATCACTCTCTACAAATATGTCTATATATATTGCTCCTGGTCTACTCTGTACCTCACCTTTCTCTTTCTCTCTACGTCAGCCCTCTCTTTGACCTCACTGCCTTTTTCCATCTGACCTCTTTGAATCTCACCTTCATCCACTGCACTTCTTACACATCATGTCAATCTTTACCTCACATCGCTATCCCTCTTCACAGTGCCCTATTACCGTACCTATCTCTGAACTTTCTCTACCTTACTGTTACCCTTACTCCTCTAGCTAATTTCTCTCACTACCTCCCATCCCCTGCACTACTTGTCTTCCTACCCCTCCACACTCTCTTGCTACCTAACCTCTGAATTGACCTTAACACTAGTTCACTAACTCCCTCTACAGCTACCCTTTCTCTTATTCTACCTCTGTTCCCCTTTCATCACCTCTCTAAATACCTTACTACTTTATGGTCAGTTCTATTTCCCAACCGCTACCTTTCTATCTATCATCAGCTCCTCTATGTCTCTCTTTCTCTCTCTCTCTAACTCTATATATATATATATATTTATATATATATATATATATATATATATATATATATATATATATACATATATATATATATATATATATATATATATATATATATGGTAATTTACTGAAAAACCATAGGTTTCAGGCATGTTATAGTTAGAAATTAGCATTTAAAAAACTTTAGAAAGTCACTGAAAAAAACACAGGTTTCAGGGGCATTATAGTTAGTTAGACATTTCACTCGTACAAAACCAGTGAAATTCCCCCGTTATAGTTAGTTCAGCTAACTATAACTCGCGCCCCGCACAATGCAGTCACATATTACATCACTCATGACATGGTCAGTGACATCACTGATGACATCACTGATGACATCTCAAATGAACTACCGACCCCTACTGGTCTGAAAGTGCTGGGTACGGAAATTAAGTGAGGTATTGCTTAGAGTGTCATGCTGCTAAATTGAGCTGGTGCTGGACTTGGGTATGAAACCGTGAGCCTGTGTTTGCTATGCTGTGAAGTCATGTGCTCTGGGCGCTGTGCCACACTTGTCCAACTTGTATATGGTGCTTAGGTGGTGTTGTACAGGGAGTGCGAAGGTAAATCAATACGGTATTTGTAAAGCGCAAACTACTCACCCCTATGGGGGAGTAGAGGTGGTGATCAAAGCGAGAGCTCTGTGCTGCAAAGTCAGATGGTCTGGCCGCTGTGTCACAGCTGTGTGGAGAATACATTTTGGTGACGGGTGCGGGAGTTGCCATTACCTGGCACTAAAATAGCGGGCATAAGTTGTCAGTTATAGGGTGGCTCTAAAAAGAGCCCTTGTGTTGATTAGTTGGAGCTACATATAAGTGCGGATGCACAGCTTCAAGTTATTCAGGAAAGTTCGATTTCTGTGATCTGTGAAGTGTACTCCATCACTTCACTGTAGATACAAGCCATATCAAAACGTATGTTGTTGTTGTAGATGGACCCCATTTTGTTGTCTCTGAGGTATGCAGACACAGCTTTGTTGAGTTTCTTCCTAGATTTTTCAATCTGAGGACAAAATAATTGTTTTGACCATTTCCACTTCTGTCTTTGGCATATATTGGAATATACAAAGACAATTTGAGGGAAAAGTAACATCGATTGTCCAAAGGTGTCCTTCATAAGCATTTCCAAACCTACCCCAATCAATGTGCCTAGGTCGTTTCCGCCACAGTGCACAATCATGAGGTCAGGATGTTGGAGATGTAAACAGGTATTAACCAAAGGCAACAATTGGTGCCACTTCAATCCTCTCTGTGCAAACCATTTAATGTCCACATTTTGTAAACCTAGGTCTAAGTCAATACATCTCTGCTCTGCATACCTCTTCCACCAGAAAATATAGCTATGTCTTACGATCCACACTAGTATTTTGAAGGTATGGCTGGAAGGTATGGAAAGATGTCTGTAGCTCATGCAGTTCCTTGGTAGAATAAGAAATATGTTTAAAGATGGGGAACTACTTTTTATTGCCATACAAAACGATACGTGATTGGGAGACGAAAAGCATTCTTTTTTTAGGGTGCACATTCATTTTGTGGAAAAGCATCTTTGTGATTGGTTAAGAAAAAGCAGTTTCAACGTGGAATACATATCATAGGATAAAAGTTGTCAACTCAACCACACCTGCTACTTGCATTTGGAAGGCACTGTTTGAACTTAAATCAATCGTGAAATTTTAACCTGCACCTGCCGTTAAATGTTCGAGAAAATGTGGCAAAAAAATATGGGTAAGTTTAAAAACATTGATGAACTTTTAACCTGCACGTGTTGTAGAATGTTCTAGAAAGTGTATTGATAGAATATGTTGCACTTCTGACTTCTATGTGTTGTTGAATATATAAAAAAAAACTGTTTGGAAAATTAAAAAGAAACCAAGAGATAGAAGTTTTGAAACCTAAAAGAATCAGGGAACTATTCTAATTTGTTCTTTCCATGTATTTATGTGTGGAGCAACAAAATTATAGACAGAACAGCACCAGGAAGAGGAAGAAGCAGGGAGTGGGGTGACGGGGGGAGATGGGCAGAGATGGGCAGAATGGCAGACATGTACAATTAAGTATTGCACAAGTATAGACAAACAATGGCCAAAATGAAATACACCAACAAGGAGCACAAGTCCAACAACTCGCCCACATCACACCAGTGAACGAGCATAGAAGTGAAAACCACGCTGCATTCATAGAGGATGTGTACAAAGGCGGGTCGTTGGTGTTGTGGGATGTCTGAGACTGTGGTCATCATGGATGAGATGCCCAGCATGTGGCACATGGGCGAGTTCACTGTCTGTTATGTTGCAAACAGCTGCTCCTCCCTCCCACGAGCTCCCACACTTTTGTACGGTGCGGTGTTGGATCTCGTGCACTCGTACGGCACACCATTGTAATGCCTATTTGCGCATGTGCTGCTGCATTCCCGCTACACCATCACAGTGTCGTTTGGAGGTGGTGCATTCCACTTTAAAACATCGACTGCTGCGGCCCTTGTGGCAGGCAACACCAGAACACAGAGACACACTTACCGCACTTCCTGTACACGGAGATGTCCGAGACACCCCGTTCCCATTGTCGGATAGGCACATCCCTTTGCTGACCTGTGTACTCCGGACCAGCACACGCCGGTTGTGCATGCAGGAGGATGCGTGCGTAGCTACATGTCCAGGCTCACTGCCAACGCTGAGGTGATAGCACACTGTGATGTTGCAGGGCTGGTGCCTATCATGCTAACACAATGACCAGAGGGACACACTTGCTCAGATGCAGGTTTTGGGGGCGTTGGCAGTCCCGGAGTCGTTCCGAAGAGTCTTGTGGCCCTCATGGGTATCCCTGTATCATGTTCATTTACTCTATGGCACCTGTGGGTGTTCTGGTGTGGTTCTTGGCTGTGTTCTGTTTCATGGTGCAGGTAGTCGTCCTGCTTAACACCATCAGAAAGCAGGTGTAAAATCCCTGGTGCTAACGTGGCTTATCGCCGGAATTTGTTTCACATTGCAGTTGGTGTGAAAGTTGTGATGTGATTTTTTGAGTGTGCAGGACAATATACGAACTGGGCAGTGTATCTCGTCAAGATGCAGCACCTGATGCCCGATTCCCAATCAATATAAATACTATGAGGTTTTGTAAATGATTTTGTGTGTACACTGCAAGTGCAGCCACTACGTCAGTGCAATTCAATACAGGATTTTAGTATTTAGAATAAATCGCAAAGGTGCATCTCGTGTCTTTTTGCACGGTAACGGGTAGTCTGCATTTCATTATCAGCACTTTAATGGAAGTAAAGTTGAGATAAATGTAACACACTATTCAGAAGTTGGTGGAAACTGCAGACATCACCAGTATTCCCGCGATAAGTCCTCCAAAATTTAAGACCATGGAGGACTTCATCAAATAACAGTAATAAGAACAAGAACGAGTTACACAGCAGTTAAGAAAACAACCAGAAACGTTATCAATTTTTTTTTCAAACTTTCTTTTTTTATTAACATATATCAACGATAAAGTAATAAACAAAATTTATCCAAAAAATACAAAATAACAAGGTGGAACACTGCTGTGGGGACTATGGATGTGGACGACAGAGCCTGGAAAATAAAGCACAAAATAAGGAAGTGTGTAATGCGCATATCAAAGGAGAGAGACATAGAGAAAAAGAGAAGGAAAAAAAAGCCAGAGAGAAAAAGAGAGGGAAGGAAAGGAAGGGATTGAGAAAGGGAGAAGGAAGAGAGAGTTAGAGAGATAGAAGGAAAAGAAGGAAGAGAGAGAGAGGGGGAGAAAGAGAGAGGGGGAGAGAGAGAGAGAGAGACACTGCCGCCCCTGCGTATCCATGAGCAAATAATTACCTGGTGGGCACTCCACGTCCCTGTCAAAAGTCTGCGCATCCCAGATATGTCCCTGAGTCCTGAGTCCTGAATGGCGGAGACCACATCAGGTGCTTGGTGGATCGCACAGATGTCGCTGAGACCTGAGTCATGAATGGCAGAGACCACATCATCTTCTCCATGGCCCGACAGATCTCACACATGTCGCTGAGTCCTGGGTCATCAATGGCGGAGACCACATCAGCTTTTTGGGCCGCTAAGCCTGTGGAATCTAAGTTCGTGCCACATGGTGGTAGGCCCCTGATGGCCATATGAGCTTTGGGTGGCACTAAACCTGTGCATCTGAAGTCCGCGCCAAGGGGGTGGTAGGCCCCTGAGGGCTATACAGATTAGGGTGCGAGTAAACTTCTGTGGAAGTTTTGAAAGACTCCTTATGGTTGAGACACGTGGAGCATCCGGCATCTAGTCAGCACCGGCAATAAAGGATGTGACGTTGTTGATCTATTATATTTGCGTGGTCACATGGCCTGTGATGCATGTGCCGGACGGGTGTGGTGTGTGTGCAAACCTGCCCTCAGGGAGTGGGCGGGAGATGTGGAGAACTAGACCACTGACCTGCACACCAACAGCGAGTATGCCTGCGACAGGTAGGTATGTGGGGCCATCATCGGAACGTAATCTGAGTGGCGTGGCGTACGACGGAACAGGGCAGGGATAGCTACAATGGCGCAGACGGCTCGTAGTACTGCGTCTGTGAGTGGAGTGGACGGGCCACAGTTGTCCCTCTGCGAGCCTGGGTGCGAACTATTCATAACTTATACTAGTATTGAAAAATCATTTTGTGATTCAGTCCATCAGCTGGCATTTGTCTGAGGTATTTGTGAAAACATATCGGAGTTCTTTCTGTGATAGATACCCCTTTGACGCTGCCTCTCCCCACATCAGCAGGTAACGCACCCTCTTCCCACATTACCATCATTCCCCCAACAACCTTCTTGGACCCGGAAGTGTCCCTGTGCGGTTGGACAAAGAAGAGTCTTAGACATGTATAGATTTACAAATAAAAAAAAATGTTTAAAGAAAAGAACAACAAATAAGACTGAAGGGAGTCTGGTGCTGTGGTCGCTGGCACGAAGTTGGGGTGACTGCCATTCAGGATTCAGGACACAGTTACACATGTGGGATCGGTTTGTGTTAAAGAGGGTTAGTGGCACGACGTGCTGTTGGCCTTGCATATGGAAATATGTCTCACTGATCAGAGGGAGTCTGGTGCTGTGGTCGCTGCCACGGACTTGGGGTGACTGCCATTCAGGACTCAGGACACAGTTACACATGTGGGATCGGCTTCTGTTAAAGAGGGTTAATGGCACCAGAAGTATTGAGAGTGTATGAGCCTGTGATGATGCTTGGTGTGGACGGGCCGCACTGGGTGCAATGTGTCTTGGCTATAGGACTGCGTCATGTGGAATCACAACTCTATCTGACTTGTGAGGCCTGCTGATCATAGTGTAGGCCAGAGGTAGCGGTGAGTAAGGACCCACAGCCACGTGCATACGTTGGTGGCGTCACCGGCCTGCGTAGTGCAGGTTCAGTGGCACCACTTGTCGCCAGCCTTCAATATGAAAATACTCCTCACTAATCGAAGGGAATGTGGTGGTGTGGTCGCTGCCATGAAGTTTTGGGTCACTGCATATGGAAATATGTCTAACTGATCAAAGAGAGTTTGCTGCTGTGGTGGCTGCCATTGACTTGAGGTCACTGCCATTCAGGACTCAGGACACAGTTACACATGTGGGATCGGCTTGTGTTGGACAGTGTTAGTTGGCACCACGTGTCCAAAATTTCAAATTGCGAGGTCTGCTGCCCGCAGTGTAGACTGCTGAGTGATCGTTTGTTCTTGAAAATTAATTTGGTGATTGTACTAGAGATATAAATGATATAAAAAAGGTTCAAGAAGAAAGGATACTAAAAGGATATTATGTAGATTTGAGGTCTGTAATAGTTACTTGCCTAGTGACTCTGGGGCATATTATCAAGACAGGCGATAAAATTATTGCCGCTTTAGCTGCAGAAAACTCCCGCTAAAACGGCGATAATGGGCTTGATAATATGCTCTATGGAATTCCAATTGAAGCCCATGTTAGATGTGAAGGACATCTAACCTGAGCTTCAATTGGAATTCCATTGAGCATATTATCAACCCCATTATCGCCGTTTGCTAAAGCGGCGATAATTTTATCGCCTGTCTTGATAATATGCCCCTCTGTAGTTAATGAATGAAGAAATAATTTGCATTGGGAGCCCTAGTGAGTGCAGTCTAGGCGTATGATGAAAAGATGAAATAAGAATAGAATACTCGGACGAAGTGTTGTATTGTCTGAGTACAATCTTGTTGTTAGAAATTAGCATTTATAAATGGAATTGTGAGCTGTACTGCCTGCAGTGTAGACTGCTATTCCATTTTAGTTTTCATTTAAAGATTAATTTGGTCATTGTAGTAAAGCTATAACTGATATAAAAAAAAGTTCTTGAAGCAAGGGTACTAAAAGGATAATATGTAGGGTGTAGGGCTGTGATACTTACTTACCTACTGGAGTCTGTAGTTGCATATGGAAATACCCCTCACTGTATCAGAGGTAGTGTGGTGGTACGGAGTTGGGGTCACTGCCATTCAGGACTCAGGACACAGTTACACATGTGAGATCGGCTTGTGTTAAAGAGGGTTAGTGGGACTACGTGTCGCTGGCCTTGCATATCGAAATATGCCTCAGTGATCGAAGGGAGTGTGGTGCTGTGGTCATTGCCACGGACTTGGGGTGACTGCCATTCAGGACTCAGGACACAGTTACACATGTGGGATCGACTTGTGTTGAACAGGGTTAGTGGTAGTACATCTACATTCCTAGTTTGAATTTTATAATGAGTACGTCGGCAATAAATATAAACATAGTTGGGATTTTCACCAGAAACTACTTTAACCTTTTTAATTTCTTTTTCAAACTTCAAAACAGTATTATCTTCAATTTGTTGATCAACACTTAGACATATCTAACTGTTATTTTCTGTACAGTTCTCTTGACTAGCAAAGAAACGTAAGTCTATATCATCACAAATTTGTTTTATAACATTTATATTAAAACTCTATTTTGTGCCGCAGGAAAACCTAGACTTATCCAGATGGTTCCTGTTGACTTTGAATATAAACTTGCAGATGTCTATCGATCCGAACATTGGTAGGATCCAATTTCTCGATGTGAAAGTATCTTCAAACTGAAGCTGTACATTTTTTTCCTAAGTGTCTTCTCCTGTGAAATTTCTTCCCACATTTCTTTGAATTCTGTTTTCTCAGAGTTGGTAATATATGACGTGACATAGTGAAAAACAGCAATTGAGTTATGTGCATCATATTGTATGTTCATATTTACATTTCACATCTTCAAAATCTCCGTATTGTAATCATTATTGTACTTCGATGCTTCTGTTCTTTTTAAATTATAAGTATTTTTGGGTGATTTTCGAGTGATGGTATGTCTCATTGCTGACATAAAACTGTTCACTCTTCCTTTGGAAATTAATGGACGTGGAAAGGGAAATCGACAGTTTGTGTAAAATGTATCTTTTGCGCTATCTTTTCGCAGGCAATACTTTCCACATTGATGACTTCGATATGCAAATACACCACACTAATCGAAGGGAGTCTGGTGCTGTGGTCGCTGGCAAGAAGTTGGGGTCACTGCCATTCAGGATTCAGGACACAGTTCCACATGTGGGATCGGCTTGTGTTTAAGATGGTTAGTGGTACCATTTGTCGCCGGTTGCCCACAGTGTAGGGCAGAGGTAGCGGTGAGCTAGGGTCCTCAGCCACGTGCATACGTTGGTGACCCAAACGAACCTTGCGGTGTACTGGTTCAGTGGCACCACGTGTCACCGGTCTTCCATGTGGAAATACCCCTCGGTGATCGAAGGGAGTCTGGTGCTGTGGTCGCTGCCATTGAGGACTCAGGACACAGTTACACATGTGGTATCAGCTTGTGTTGAAGACGGTTAGTGGTACCATTTATCGCCGGTCACCCACAGTGTAGGGCAGAGGTAGCAGTGAGCTAGGGTCCACAGGCAGGTGACGTTGACTTGAGCTGCACAGATTGGGAGCATTTGGTCTTCTTAACCCATTATAGTCTCTTGCACAATTTGCGTCGCTACTAATGTTAAATTGTGAACCATGTAACTCCAGTGTAGGGTGGAGGCAGCGGTCAGGATGGGCTCACAGCCACGTGGCGTTGAGTTGAGGTGCACAGTTAGTGGCACCTTGAGTACTCAGTGTGCGCACACCCTGCGATGAGGCGTGGTCCCGGCGGGCCGCACTGGGAGCAATTTGTTTGTCTAATAAATTCTGCGTTGATAAGGCCACGTGGGGATGACTTATGGTGCAGTGAGTTAGTAGCACCTGAAGCAGCCTGCGATCATGTGTGGTACGAGAGGGTTGCACTGGGAGCAACGTGTCTTGCGAACTGGACTGCAACATCTGCAATCGCCACTGCATCTGAATTGTGAGCCGTGCTGTCCGTAGTGTAGATCGAAGGCAGTAGTCAGTACAGACATAAGTCTGCGGTGCTGTGCCGCTGGGTTCGCAGGGGCCCTGTGTCGAGGAGGCCCGTGGTTATGGCAGCTGCCACATGCCAGGGTGAGGGCTGCCGTTCTGACAGACTTGTTGGTCTTCCCACAAGTGAACCACGCCTAGGGCCTGGTCTATTTATTCATACTCCTACGCTAGAGTGGCGTACGTTGGAGCAACCCACTCCGCTTCTGCTTCCGCTTCCAGGGGGGGACAACAGAGCTACATGAC
Source organism: Triturus cristatus (assembly GCF_964204655.1). Lineage (NCBI taxonomy): Eukaryota > Metazoa > Chordata > Amphibia > Caudata > Salamandridae > Triturus > Triturus cristatus. The sequence continues at coordinate 626,464,039 of NC_140584.1, read as the reverse complement.
CGAGATCTTCCCCACTGCCTGAGGTAACATGGTTGCATTCACTGTGCACTACACTACAAGTATCAATAGTATATCTCCACATGGAGAGGTTTGTGCCTTGCATAGTGATGTCTGTGCAGCACATGAGCGTTACACTTGGCATTGTGTGCTTTATCGGTGATGGGTGACTTGCCTCCTTCATATATAGTTGGTTGCTCATCTCCCAACATTTAGCTATTGTGTGGCTGAGGGGCATGGCCTTTTGGGAAGGTCCGTTGTTCTGTTTTGTGCTGCCTCGGTGGTAGTAGGGGGGGTGGTCCGGTGGGAGGTTCTGGTGGTGGTGGGGCTGGGTGTTGTGGCGTTGTTGGGTGTCGGAGCTGCATGATCAGTAGCTGGATCATGTGTTGGTCTTTAGATGTGGCTGTGAGTTGGGTCGAAATAACAGAGTAGATAGTCGACCTGCTTACACCAGTTAAAGGTTGATGTTAATTTGTTACTGCTAACTCGGCTTATCGCCTGCTTTTTGGATCGCATTGCAGATTTGGCTGGTCGTTGAAAATATGGGGAAGCGGTGTTTTCATATTTTTTTTGCACGGGAATGCCTACTGTGCATTTCATTAGCGTTAGATGTGGCTCTTGTTTCTGGCGATTTTGTTGGTGTAAGCTATTGATGGAAGAGTGGTGAGATTTGCAGTTTTCACCAAGTTGAGAATGGGATGATAATTACAAAACACAGAAAAAAAGATAGGTTTCAGATATGTTATAGTTAGAAATTAGCATTTAAAAAACCTTTTGAAATTCACTGAAAAAAACATAGGTTTCAGGCACGTTATAGTTAGAAATTAGTATTTAAAAAACCTTAGAAATTCACTGAAAAAACCATAGGTTTCAGGGACGTTATAGTTAGGAATTAGCATTTTAAAAAAACCTTAGAAATTCACTGAAAAAAACCATAGGTTTCAGGGACGTTATAGTTAGTTGGACATTTGACTCATATAAAACCAGAGAAATTTGCATGTTATAGTTAGTTAAGCTAACTATAACTCGCGCCCCCGCAATGCACTGCTGATGACGTCACATATTACATCACTCATGACATGGTCAGTGACATCACTGATGACATCACTGATGACATCTCAAATGACATCACTGATGACATCACTGGTGACATCATACACGTGAAAATCAGAGGCACCTGATCAGACTCTAATTTAACACTTGATACACCCAGTCTAAAATACAGACTATAATTTTCGAAACCATGAACACACCAATACCAGTTAGTGCATATCCACTCTCTAATTTGTAGGTCTACACATATCCATTCGTTCACCTATACACTCACTCATACATACAGTCAGCCATCAATACAGCATTATCGTATCCAGTCACATATCTATACAGACACTGACGTACCGCCTCTCATTCTAAGAGTTATTCACACACCTAGTCAGTAATGGAAATAATCAATAACACTTTCATTTACTCACCTGTACAGTTATATACATACCACGTCACTTATTTAAACATATACTAACACATACTTACACTCTAATACAATAACTAATACAAGGACACACTGATCCATACAGGCACTCTCACAATCACTCACTCTCACCTATAGTGATTTATACAGGCGCACCCGAGCGAACTCAAACACTTCTGACCCATCTCCCTGCTTCCTTTCCCAGCTAAGGTCATTGAGAAGATAGTCAACATCCAGCTCGCCCGCTACCTCGAAGACAACAGCATCCTGGACCCCTCCCAGTCAGGATTCCGCAGCAACCACAGCACTGAGCCGCCCTCATCGCTGCCACAGACGACATCAGGATCCTACTGGACAACGGCGAGATGGCGGCCCTCATCCTTCTGGACCTCTCCCCCACCTTCGACACCGTCTGCCACCGCACACTACGCACACGACTCCACGACGCAGGGATCCAAGACAGGGCCCTGGACGGGACCTCCTCCTTCCTCTCCACCTCCCCCGTTCCGATCCGAAGCCTCCGAGATCATCTGCGGCATCCCGCAGGGATCCTCCCTCAGCCCGACACTGTTCAACGTCTACATGGCGCCTCTCGCATGCATCGTCCGACATCACAACCTCAACATAATCTCCTACGCCGACGAAACGCAACTGATCCTCTCCCTCACCAAGGACCCCCTCACCGCCAAATCCAACCTCCACCAGGGAATGAAGGCTGTCGCCGACTGGATGGAGGATAGCCGCCTTAAGCTGAACACAGACAAGACGGAGATCCTCATCCTCGGGTCCAACCCCTCAGCATGGGACGACTCATGGTGGCCCGCATCACTGGGGACCACCCCGATCCCTACAGACCACACACATGCTCCAGCGCGGAGTGCAAAATCCCGCGCACGGTGAAAAACCTTAAAAAAATAAATAAAATAAATACATAACTTAGCATTTAAAAAACCGTACAAATTCACTGAAAAAAACATAGGTTTCACACACATTATAGTTAGTTGCCTGCACTAACTATAACGGGGGAATTTCATTGGTTTTTTACGAGTGAAATGTCCAGCTAACTATAACATGTGTGAAACCTATGGTTTTTAAAGTGAATTTGCAAGGTTTTTTAAATGCTAATTCTTAACTATAACGTGTGTGAAACCTAAGGTTTTTTCAGTGAATTTGCAAGGTTTTTTAAATGCTAATTCCTAACTATAACGTGTGTGAAACCTATGTTTTTTTCAGTGAATTTGCAAGGTTTTTTAAATGCTACTTCCTAACTATAACGTGTGTGAAACCTATGGTTTTTTAAGTGAATTTGCAAGGTTTTTTAAATGCTAATTTCTAACTATAACGTGTGTGAAACCTATGCAAATTCACTTAAAAAACCATAGGTTTCACACATGTTATAGTTAGAAATTAGCATTTGTACCGTTTTTTAAATGCTAAGTTATGTTGTTGGAGTTAATTTATTCGATATATTAAAAATATCATAAAAGTTTGGTACAATAAGTATAAAAACAGTTTAAAACCCACTACAACTATATACTTCGAACTTTATACAATTAAAAGCAATAAAAATGACAATAAATATATACGTACAGTGTAAACAAAGACCCCCATTTGTCAGTACCTTTGGCAATGGTATTCTTTGTGGGTAGCAGGGGTAAGTTTATATCTTAAAATTGTTGCACCTTAAGGAGCTTGCGTCTAATCCTCCAGGCCCAGCCCAAGTATTTAGAAGTCCCACAGATGACGCTAGGGACTGATGTATCATAGATCAAGATGCGCAATGCCACCCTGGCAGACCTGGTCCCCAGATTTTTACAAACCGGTATCAGCCATCTCGCTCTTGGTTGCCGGTATGCTTTACATGCAAACAGAAAGTGACCGATAGACTCCAAGGGCGAGGCACAACCGGGGCAGCCTTTCGGACTTGCGGGTGCCGTGCTCCATCTAGATTGAAACTCGAAGAGTGGGAGAGTACCATATCTCATCTTGAGATAAAGGGACCTATCTTCAGGAGATTCAATAATGTCGAGAAAGAGTTCCATCCTAGGTGCAGGTTTCACATCCAGGAAATTCAAAGTTAGCTCACCTCCCTGATTTCTTAGGGTATTAGTCATGACCCATTCCCAATAAGCCTTTTTTATCATAGATTTGGGTGGGGGGAGCTGGGTTTCCCAGGCCTCTTCCAGACCTATCTTCTGGAGCTCCCTTTTCAAATTTGATACCCAGGGAATCTTGCGCTCAGCTCCAAGTTTTATTAGCTCGTCGAGGGCAGATGCATAGTAGTGGAGTTCAGGGGTTCTCCGGAGCCTTGCCCAGTATAGTAAGGGGCGCAGCCTGGCTACATTGCTAATGTTTTGTCTGCCAAGATCATAACGGAGAGGAACTAGTGGGGTAGACAGAGGGAGCGACAGTAAGTCTCTGAAGAACTTATTCTCAGATCTAAGCAGCTCTGTTAGGTTTTCGAACCCCCACAGTTCCGCCCCGTATAGGGCCACTGGCATTGCCTTCCCCTCATAGACCTTGACTGCCGCAGCAATGGGCCTGCTGTAAGAAAGTCTCTGGTGTTTCGCTATTGCCCCTGAGGCTCTCTTATGGGCAAGAAGCATTTTAGATAGGTGGGGAGCCCATTTTAGCTTATTGTTTACCCTGACTCCAAGATAATCAAAAGCCTCAACTAGCTCAAGAATAGTGTCGTTGAGCTTAATATTATTCCTAAAATTTCTAGAGGGTGATAGTGCCATTAGCTTGGTTTTAGGGTGCACCCTGCCAATCACGAGCTGCATTCTAATTGGTTTTTCACCGTACGCGCACGGTGAAAAACCTTAAAAAAATAAATAAAATAAATACATAACTTAGCATTTTAAAAAACGTACAAATGCTAATTTCTAACTATAACATGTGTGAAACCTATGGTTTTTTAAGTGAATTTGCATAGGTTTCACACACGTTATAGTTAGAAATTAGCATTTAAAAAACCTTGCAAATTCACTTAAAAAACCATAGGTTTCACACACGTTATAGTTAGGAATTAGCATTTAAAAAACCTTGCAAATTCACTGAAAAAACCATAGGTTTCACAAACGTTATAGTTAGGAATTAGCATTTAAAAAACCTTGCAAATTCACTGAAACAACCATAGGTTTCACACACGTTATAGTTAGGAATTAGTATTTAAAAAACCTTGCAAATTCACTTAAAAAACCATAGGTTTCACACATGTTATAGTGAGCTGGACATTTCACTCGTAAAAAACCAATGAAATTCCCCCGTTATAGTTAGTGCAGGCAACTATAACTCACGCGACCGCAATGCTCTGCTGATGACGTCACATATTACATCACTGATGACATATGTGTCTTTATGAAAAATAAATATTTGTAAGATATGTATAGCTAAAGATTAATGGAAGAAGACATGGGTAAATAAGTGTCTAAATACAGTGATGTAATATCTGACGTAATCAGCAGAGGATTGCGGTCGCGTGAGTTGTAGTTGCCTGCACTAACTATAACGGGGGAATTTCAATGGTTTTTCACAAGTGAAATGTCGAGCTAACTACAACATGTGTGAAACCGAGGGTTTTTTAAGTGAATATATATATATATATATATATATATATATATATATTATGAAATTCACTGAAAAAAACATAGGTTTCAGGCCTGATATAGTTAGGAATTAGCATTTAAAAAACCTTAGAAATTCACTGAAAAAACAATAGGTTTTAGGGATGTTATAGTTAGCTGGACATTTCACTCGAACAAAACCATTGAAATTCCTCCGATATAGTTAGTTGTACTAACTACATCTCGCGCGCTCGCAATCCACTGCTGATGATGTCACATATTACATCATTCATGACATGGTCAGTGACATCACTGATGACATCTCAAATGACATGACTGATGATGCGGCCCCCCTCCCGGGCTACTACTAGCCCCGGGGACCCCATCCCCCGGGGCTGGCCCTCTTCGTTGGGGGCCGTGGGGAGAACCCCAATCCCCCCACAGTCCCAGCTGGCTCCCCGCGCCCTGCGAGAGCCGGCATTGCTTTTCCACATGGGGAGCAGCTAACATGTTGCTCCCCATGTGGAAAAGGAATCTGCTTTGCTTCATTGAAGCAAGAGCATGTTTCCCTGCTCTCGCTTCAATGAAGCAAAGCAGTTTGCAATGGGAGGGTGGGAGCCACGAGGCTCCCGCCCTGCCATTGCAAACAGCAGTGTCCTGGGGGTGGAAAATAGGTCCTAACTATATCTACCTACTGGCGACCGCCAGAAGGTAATGTAGATAGATATATCTATATATATATATATATATATCTATATATATATATATATATATAGATATATATATATATATATATAGATATATATATATATATATATTACCTACTGGCGGTCGCCAGTAGGTAGTTATAGTTAGGACCCTGTTTCCATAGGAAAACCGCAACATTCTATTTGGAATAACTTTGGCGCCGGTCGACGAATCCTCGCGAAATTTTCAAAACTAATGGGGCGCTACGCTCCGCTCCTACCCTGAAAGTCTCGGGGGGATTCGTCGAGCGGGGGCTGAGATAAAAGGGGGTCCCAAAACGTGTTTTCCCCATGCATTTTTCCATAGGACCTTTAGTCCAAGCTACAGCCCGAACGGCTGAACAGAATTACTTGAAATTTGGCAGAGAGGTAGTCCTCAGGTCAAGGAAGTGCCTTTTGTAGGTTTGGTGTAAATCTGTTCAGTAGATTCTGAGAAAATAGCCTTTAAATCAATATATATATCTGAGCCAGCTTACGGTGCGCTTACGGTGCGCTTACCGTACGCGTACGGTGACGTGCGCGAGCGCGATTCTGATTGGCTGTTAGATCTTAGTAAACATTCGAATCGGTCGAAACCAGGAAGCGGCGGCTGCCATTTTCTCTCTCGCAGTCTGAGAGGGGCTTAAAAAACAAAGGCCAAAAACATGTAAAGGGGCTGTTTAGACAGCTCCTAAGCACCCAGCCATGTTGATGGAGTCCTCAAAGACCCCACAAGGCCAAAAACGGAATTTTAATTTTTTTGATAATTTCGCCGATTATGCTTACCGTACGAGTACGGTAAAAATTAATAAAAAAAAAAAAACTATCCATACTCTCCCCACCACGTGCGCAAATGGTGCCCGAAGGGCACCATTTATGCATGGCATATTACAGATGTGAAAAATTAAAATATTACCTTTCACAACGAAGCGCAAAAATTATCCATACTCTCCCCACCCCGTGTGCAAATGGTGCTCGAAGGGCACCATTTGTGCATGGCATATTACAGATGTGAAAAATTAAAATATTACCTTATACAACGAAGCGCATCAGATGTCCTCCATGTGCGCACGGTGCGCGAAGCGCATCGTGCGTACATGGCCCATCTAGCGTAACGTGGGCACGCGGTGCGCGTAGCCCACGCACGCCACGAATGGCGTAAAGTAACTTAGCATTTAAAAAACCGTACAAATTCACTGAAAAAACCATAGGTTTCACACACGTTATAGTTAGGAATTAGCATTTAAAAAACCTTGCAAATTCAGTGAAAAAACCATAGGTTTCACACATGTTATAGTTAGCTGGAAATGTTACTGATAAAAAACCAATGAAATTCCCCCGTTCTAGTTAGTGCAGGCAACTATAACTCACGCGACCGCAATCCTCTGCTGATGACATATGTGTCTTTATGAAAAATATTTGTAATATATGTATAGCTAAAATTTAATGGAAGAAGACATGGGCAAATAAGTGTCTAAATACAGTATTAGCATCAGCAGAGGATTGCGGTCGCGTGAGTTATAGTTGCCTGCACTAACTAGAACGGGGGAATTTCATTGGTTTTTTATCAGTAAAATTTCCAGCTAACTATAACATGTGTGAAATCTATGGTTTTTTCACTGAATTTATAGATATATAGATATATATATATATATGTATATATATATATATATATATATATATATATATATATATATATATATATATATATATATATATATATATATATATATATATATTATCTACTTGCGGTCGCCAGTAGATAGTTATAGATAGTTATAGTTAGGATCGTGTTTCCATAGGAAATCCGCAACATTCTATTTGGAATAACTTTGGCGCCGATTGACGAATCCTCGCGAAATTTTCAAAATAGGTGGGGTGCTCCGCTCCGCTCCTTCCCTGAAAGTCTCGGGGGGATTCGTCAAGCGGGGGCTGAGAAAAAGGGGAGGTGCCAAAACACGTTTTCCCCATGCATTTTTCCATAGGACCTTTAGTCCAAGCTACAGCCCGAACGGCTGAACAGAATTACTTGAAATTTGGCAGAGAGGTAGTCCTCAGGTCAGGGATGTGCCTTGTGCAGGTCTGGTGTAAATCTGTTTAGTATTTCCTGAGAAAATAGCAAACAAAAAACTAGCAACGATGGTTCTGCTTCGACAGACTGCTCCCCAAAAGAAATAAGTTTGTTGCACTTCATGCCGTGCTGTTTAAGAAAAGCAAATTCAGGGCGTATGTCGGGTGGTAATGCAGCTGTTGATGCTCCAGAAGTACTAGGTACTGCAGGTGGAGGGTTGCTTTTTACTCTTCTACACTCTTCCCGAGCCAGATTTATCAGATGTATGGTCCTTAGGTGTTTGTACATAGAAGCAGTACCACAAGAATATTTCTTTTCGGCACTACCTCTAGATAGGATTCGCTGACAAATCCGGCAGGTGACCTTAGTGGCATTTACTTTCTTCTGCCCTTCTGGAAAAGTGAAGAATTTCTATACCACCGACTCTGGCTTTTTAGGACGTGGAGCTTCTGGCACAAATTCTTCTTCAGGGGAATGTTCCTCTTCCTCTTGCTGCTGTCCTGAAGCAATGTTCTTTTTTAAAAAGAAACACCCCAAAAAAATTGTGAAATTAGGGTTCTTCAATGCACAGAGATGACTCTCCAAAGATGCTCAAAGAAGAATGATTGAAATGGGTGGGGTCCTTCAATAGTTACATTGGGAAATGTTATGAACCAATCAAATCATTTTTTTTAAGGTCACATGGGAGTCGCGCACCCTGTGCTCACGAAGAACGCACCCGACGCGACTCCGAGAAAATATATTTAAAAGTAATATAACTTTTTTACAAATAGAAATATATTATTTTTATGAATACCTTAGATAATCTCTAGCCCTAATATGTATATTAAAGACACATATATATCATTTTAGAACATAAAAGTTTTTGCGGGAGTCGCGCAACCAGCGCGCCCCACATATGACGTCACGCGGGGCCCGCCACCGCGCAAGCATCGCATACCGTAATGCGCATGTGTCACTAATTAGCGGGAGCAGGACTCACGCATCAGTCGCAAACCTATCGCGCATAACACGTAATATGATACGTATATTACGTAACTGGAAAACACGCACCCGTCGCACACCATACACGGATCCTTCACAACTTTTCCAATATGGCGGCTGTAATACGCACACCCATCGCGTTAGGTACGCTTAGGGTGCGCGACTCCAAAATTCTTTTAAAAAATAAAATAAAATAATATAAATATATTAAAATCAAAAAATTAAAAAAAAAAATTACAGTATATTTTAGTTTTATTTTTTTAAAAAAAAATGTTAAACCATTTTCAGAAAAGTATATAATATTGTTTAATACATAATATATTAACAAATTAATAGTTTAAAAAAATCTTCAAATTGTGTACAAAAAACAGGCATAACTACTTTTATAATTAAAATTAAGCATTTAAAAAACCTTTGAAATTCACTGAAAAAACTATAGGTTTCAGACACGTTATAGTTAGGAATTAGCATTTAAAAAACCTTAGAAATTCACTGAAAAACCATAGGTTTCAGACACGCTATAGTTAGGAATTAGCATCTAAAAAACCTTAGAAATTCACTGAAAAAACCATAGATTTCAGGGGTGTTATAGTTAGGAATTAGCATTTTAAAAACCTTAGAAATTCAATGAAAAAACCATAGGTTTGAGGGGTGTTATAGTTAGCTGGACATTTCACTCGTCCAAAACCATAGAAATTCCTCTATTATAGTTAGTTCTGCTAACTATAACTCGGGCACCCGCAATGTACTGCTGATGATGTCACATATTACATCATTCATGACATGGTCAGTGAGATCACTGATGACATCTCAAATGACATCACTGATGACACCATCCAGTGAATGTTGTTTTGTTTGATATTTAAATATGTATTATATTTTTTTTGTTTTTTTTTTTTAAGTTTCAAAAACCTTTATTTCAACTTTCAGCAACCATACAGTCATTCGCCTACAACCTCGCCGGCCGGCTACAGTAGATATTGCATTGAGATTTCAAACCTCGTTTACACAGCCAATCTGCCGACAACCCGGGGGCCCGGCGGCACGTTTATACATACCCCTCTGTACGTCAATGTTGTGTAATACAGAGCAGCCGCAGGTCGCATAACAAGGGAATGTCCATTAGGCCCACTTGGATCATGTACCGCCAACATACCCCAATCATGGGGCACAGCATATCCACACAGTCCACCAAGGGTCACACCAGTACCAGTCACTCTGGGCAGGCAAGCAGAGCACCCCGCCACCCACATCCCCACTTTTCTCTTCTCCACCACGTCCATGCCACCATGAGCCCCCACTAGCTGGACGTCACACCCGTCCGCACTACACTCCTCGGAACCTAGCTGTCTCCTTCAGTGGAGCTAGTCTGCGCCGCTAGATATGCTCGAAACGGATCCCATATGTCTTTTGCCCTACTCTTCAGAGGCTGCGTTTCGGCATATATCACATTCTGGTCCTGACAGTACAGAACATCCTCTAACCACTCCTTGAACTTTGGTGCGCGACCCCTACCCCACCTACATGCAACACGCCGTTTCGCCAGCAACAATACAATGTTAACAAATTTACGATGCTCCTTAGGCACCGACAACGTGTAGCCCAGCAGCATCACTAGCGGGTCAAGCTCAACCACCGCCCCCACCATGGCCGTAAGCGCAGTGTGGACCTGCAGCCAGTAGTCAGCCACCCCTGCACACATCCAAGCCAGATGCAGAAAATCAGCCCCCTCCAAGCGGCACCTCTCACATCGATCAGAATCTGACAAACGAAATCGATACTTCCGAACAGGAGTGTAATACCAGCGCTGCAGAAACTTATAATGGATAATGCGCAATCTGCAGCTGGAGGAGATCTGGGAAGTGAGCTCACAGCAATACGCCCATTGCGCCTCCGTAATGTCCCTACCCAACTCAACAGTCCATCCGTGAAGCGCTTTACATCCTGCAGTCCCACCACCCTCTCGAATACTGCCATATAACTGAGAGACCAGATGCCGACCATCCGAAGAAGCAAGCAGAACCTGCAACGGCTTCACCACCTCGGGCTCCATCGGATAATGCGGCATCACCAGTCTCATCCCTTGCCGCAACCGGAGATAACAAAAAACCTCTAGTGGATTAGGCTGATGTCCCGCGAAAAATTGTTCCTTCGTCCTAAACTGACCATTCTCGAAAAGATCTCCCCAGTATCGGATCTTTATCTTAGCACACAACACGCGGAACCCGCCTTCTTGCAACAGAGAGAGGCTTGGATGATAAACCAACGGCAACCGCGGGGCATACAGCAGACCGGCTTTCAGCCTGCGCAATATGCGCTGCCAAGCATCAATCGTGCACGTCACGGTGGTAAGCGGTGTCTCGATCGCAGTGACGGGACCATGAATGAGTCCCTGTAACGGCAGAGGACGAGCCACCCAGTCCTCAACCGCCAGCTGCGGCATGCAGGGCGTAGGGGTAATCCAATGATATGCAAAGTGTGCCTGCGCGCTCAGATAATATACCTGAAAATCGGGAACGTCAAATCCCCCCTTACTGTATGGCAGGATGATAGTCGACCAGGCCAGTTGGGGCTGTTTACCAGCCCAGAACAACCGCAGCAACTCAGAGCGCAGCGTCCGGAAGAAGAACGCGCCTGGGTAATACGGAATGTTCTGGAAGAAGTACAGAAAACGAGGCGGCACCACCATTTTAATCAATGAAGCCCTACCAGCCATGGTCAACGGCAACGAGATCCAGCGCGACACATCCTCCGCCAGTTTGCTCACGGCTGTGCCATAATTCAGACGCAGAGTCTCTTCCCGGTTCGTCGAGACTCGAACCCCCAGATATCGGAGATCCGAGTCACACCACTCCAGCGGGTAATCTAATGCATGTCGGCCAACCGCAGCCGTCAGGGGGAAAAATTGCGACTTCCTCCAGTTAATGTGGATCCCAGACAATCGCCCAAACACCACAAATTCGCGGAGCAGCGAATTCAGGTTATTCTGCGGATCTACCACATAGAGCGTTATATCATCAGCATATGAGGACACATCAATCTGCCTTTGACAGCATTTGAAGGCACTGTGCTTGTGGAGTTGTCGGATACGACATGCCAGAGGTTCAATTGCTATAGCGAACAACAGCGGGGATAGCGGGCAACCTTGTCTGGTCCCCCTAGTTAATGGAATCGGACTCGACAACTCCCCATTGATCAACACTCTAGCCGTGGGGTCAGTATAAAGCAATTTTATCCAAGCGACAAAGATTTTGGGAAAACCCATTCGGTACAGAATAGCGAATAAATAATTCCACTCAACTGAGTCGAACGCCTTAGTGGCGTCAAGGAATATAGCCGCGACAGGCAGTTCCAGCGCGATCGTTTGAATCAAGGAGAAAAGCGTTCGCAAGTTACTAGCGGTAGATCTACCCGGGACAAACCCTGCCTGATCAGGAAGGGCAATTTTAGTCATTAACAATGAGAGCCGCGTGGCCAGCACCTTCGCAAGAATCTTGGCATCGCAATTTATCAGGGACAGTGGTCTATAGGAGTCACAATCCTCCACCGCCTTATCAGGTTTCAACAGGGAGGTGATCACCACCTCTCTCATCGATCCCGGCAACACGCCTGCCTCCAGAGAGTCCTCATAGACCTCTCGAAGCACAGGGGCCATTATGTCAATATAGCATTTATAAAATTCCACCGGCAAGCCATCCAGCCCAGGCGCCTTGCCATTACTCAAAGACATGATCGCTTCCCGTATCTCATCGAGCTCAAATGGGGCTCCCAGAAATTGCCTGTGTTCATCACTCAACCAGCATAAAGCTATATCGTCTAAGAAGTCCCCAAACTGGACCTCTCCAACGTCACGGGCTGTGTATAGTCCCTTGTAATGCTCAGTGAATTGCCGTAATATCCCCTTTGTGTCTTGATATAGAGCTCCGCTCTGCGCGCGTATCTCTAATATGTGCGAGGCGCCCCGTAAGTGCCTAGTGATACCCGCTAACGCCCGTCCAGGTCTCTCCCCCTCACAATATCGACGGGTCTGCCAGTGCTTCCCCCTGAAATTGGCCTCTCTTTCCGCCTCTCGCTTGTATTGCGACAGCTTGTCCCTAAACTCCTTGTGGAATGGGCCCATCGGCCCTCGGGCCATGGCAGACTCCAGCTCCTTAAGTTCGGCCTCCAGCTGGGTAAGCGTGCTGCGTATCGACTTCAAGACTCCAAAGCTCTTGGAGATGTAAAAACCACGAATCGTGACCTTAAACGCCTCCCAGATGGTCTCAACACTGGCCACTGACCCCTTATTACGTGGAAAAAATTCGGCAATCTCCTCCCCCAATTCCGTCTGAAATAGTGGATCCAAGAGTGCCGTGGGTTGCAAACGCCACTGCGGCGCTGCCCTGCCATACCCCGGGATAGCTACCTGCACCAGCACCGGGCAATGGTCCGAGTAGGACCGTGGCAAATGCGTCACCCTGCCCAAATCAACCGCCAGTCCACGGGACAGTAAGCAGTAGTCGAGTCTAGACCAAGTGTTGGCATACACCGTGAAATGCGTTCCCTCACGGACTCCAGCATGCGCAAACCTCCAACTATCGATTAGGTCGCCTTCCATCATTATACCCGCCACCGCATCTCTCGCGTTTCTGTTATATTGGGGGCTACCATCCGATCTATCCAGCCCAGGCGATAATGTGATATTAAAATCCCCACCCCATATGATATGCATGGATCCAGTATTCAGTATTTCGCCCCACAATTTGGTGTAAAACGCAGGCGAGTCCACATTAGGCCCATAACAGTTGACAATTGTAATTGTATCAGTACCCAGTCTTCCCCACAACAATACAAATCTCCCCTCATCATCCATGCGTTCACCCAACCGTACGAACGGCACCGTTTTTTTAATCAGAATCGCGGTACCTCTGGCATACCCAGAATATGAGGAGAAACAACGCACTGCCGCCCACCTATTCGCGAAAGTGTGGGTAGACCGGGGGCTAAGATGCGTTTCCTGCAACAGGGCGACCTGCACCTGATGCTGGTCCAAATAGGCCACCACTCTCCGACATTTTCTCGCATCATTCAGCCCACGGACATTCCAGGACATAACCGTTAGTCTAGAGTTATGACTTTGTTCAGTCATCCTCGGTCAGCCACTCATGACCCAGCCCGCCACCCCATCTCAACCTCATCTTCCGCCATGGGGAGCAGCCATACCACACATCACCCCAGCTACATCCAGCCAATGTGGCCACAGGAGCCCCCGCAGCGTCAGCGCTGTACATTCCTAGCTTTTTCCCACTCCATAGCCGACCAACACCGTACCGTTTAGTTGCACTACTCTCAGTTTGCGAGTTCCAATCATACAGACATCCACTACTACCCTTGTACCCACCCCCCCTCCCACTGAAGCAATCCCCAACCTGCCAGCAGCGTTCCCTCCCCATCCCTCCCACACATCCCCCAATAACTAGGGCTAAAACAACCCTCAACCTCAAAAACATATGCTAGGGTACTTCCCATCGGGTAACCTATCTAGGCGGCACCACTATGATCCCCCTTATGACAGCCCGCCCGAACCACATCACGTGTAGCCCAGCCCAGCAACCAGGAGGGGGCGTCCGGCGCTATAATCGGAGGCAACCTGAAGAATACCATCAACCCCTAATGATATCCTTATACCTGTTACAGAAATATGGTCCTGCATCACATACTACGAGGGACCCCCTACCATAGGGACCCCGGAAACAACGTCTAGCATACTAACCCCCTGTCCCCCACCTCAAACATACCCACCCGGAGATCATTACAATGTCCATCAATGATAGGTTCCAATCGCAGCTCTGAAGCAGCGTTCCACGCTCACCTATGAGTCTATATGCAGATACAGTACTGGCCACTCACGGTTTCCCATCTGCCAGCGGCTCTTGACTAGGGGCCAGATCATCGTCCGCTCCTGCTTCCAGCCTCCGATTCCGTTTGAGCTGCTTGAGAAAATCCTCCACCTGCTGTGGGTTGGTAAAGAATTTCTGCCTCCCTTGGTGCGTGACCCGCAAGCGTGCAGGGTAAAGCAAAGCATAGTCTATTTGCAGGGTGCGCAGTTTATTCTTGACTGCCAGGAATTTCCTACGTTCCTCTTGTACAAGTGGGGTGAAGTCCGGATACAACGTGAAGGAGTTGCCTTCATATGACAATGACCTCGCACTTCGTGCCGCCCTTAAGGCCGCGTCCCGATCCCGGTAGTTTAGCATCTGGGCTATAATCGGCCTAGGCGTCGCCCCCGGCTTCGGTCTGGGTCCCAGGGCCCGATGCGCCCGCTCCACTATGAAGTGTGTAGAGAATACCTCTGAGCCCATCGCCGCCACCAACATCTTCTCGACGTACTCCTCCATTTTGCCCACATTTGTCGTTTCCGGAATACCTACGATGCGTACATTGTTTCGCCTACTCCTCGCTTCCAAATCCTCATTTTTAGCTGCGATGACACGTAGGAGGTTATCCATTCTGGACAACTGCGATGAGTGTTGGGTTACCACATCCTCTGAGTCCGATATGCGCTGTTCCGCCTCTTTCAAGCGATCTTCGTGCGCATCCAACTTATGCACTACCGCATCCATACGCGACGAGAGCCGGTCTACCTTGTCCACGATGGTCGCGAACCCTTGGCGCACCTCGCAAAGTACTGCTTGTAAATTCATCGCCGCATCCGCAGCGCTCCCCGATGCTTCAGCCGTCTCATCCGGGGGCGCGACTTCTCTTCAGGCGCTATCACTTTCTTACTCGCCGCAAACGTGAGTTTGGGCTGTCTAGTGTCCGTCTTGCCCATCTTTGTCCCAGGACAGAGGTTACCAACACCACCAACTCAGGCCCCGCAACACTCCCCTGCGATCCTTCGTGAGTGTTCAAATCGCCGGTCCGAAAGTCCTGGGGGTCTCCGTGCACGTCCCTCTATGCTGGCAATGCCTATCGCGTCCAGGCCTCAAGTGAATCGCCCTCGCTACTGCACCAGTTTCACTTTCGTGTCACAGGCCACGTGTGATCCAACTTCACGCCCACACGACCAGGGGGCACAAGCCGTAATCTTCAGACCTGGGGGGGCAGTACACCAACACCGGTGATATCTATCACTGCCCGGTCTTCCCCCCGCCAGGCCCACTGCCCATCCAATATTGCCCCTGCTGCATCCGAGGCACTGCGTGCTATTTCTCTCCCAGTGACCGGGAGGGGGGGGGGGGGGGGGGGGAAAGGGATCGACACCCCCGCCGTCCCCGCTGCCAAGAATATTCTCGCCTCAGGGGTCCTTCACGCAACACCAGCCAGCGCCAGGTCAGGCTCGGGTGCTCTGACCCTGCGATCACTCCGGGGGACTAGAGGGGGGGGAGGATTCACCCCCGCTCGCTCTCACCCGTCACTATGGCCGTCAGGTCCGCTCCCGCCGGCCATCCAGGTCTCCACAGGTCCGGGGGGCCTTCCAATTCGTCTCCGCCGTTCGCGGCCTTCCACCTCGTTGCCAGCCACGGCCTCGCCTACCAGCCCGATCCGGGGCCTCCGCTTGGCAGCTTCCGGCGTCGCATCCGCCGCAACTTTCGATTTCTCTCGCGGCGGTCTCCCAGCAGCTAGGGCCTTCTACTCCCGTCCGCACACTCTCGCCAGCTTCCTGGACCTTCGAAGGCAATAGCGGCATCCAGGTGTGCCCGTAAAAATGATAAATTACCGGAGTAATAGCACCGGACTGCGGGAGCCCTACGAGAAGGCGTCCATTCGCTAGCGCGCCACCTAGCGTTCCCCCAAATATGTATTATATTTATAGCAAACTGCATTGAAGAATGAGTGGATATATAAGTGTCTGGATGGAGGATTTAGTAGCTGTATGATTGACTGTTTCTCACTAAATACATGGGTTAGTGACTAAACTGTGTGAATGTCTGTATCACTCTGTCTGTTGTTGTGTAACTTGCTGCATCAATTGGTCACTACCTACATGAGTGTCTATATTAGTTATTGATTAGTTGTATTTTGTATGGGAGACTGAATGTGTGCGTGGTTGGGTGGGAGGGGTGGGACTTTGTGCAAAGATGTGTGAGTGGTTGATTGACTTGGTGCATGAGTTTAAGAGTGCATGTGGAAACAGTTGTTTGGGTGAGTGACTGTGTTTATGGGTGTGTGGATGGGCGACTATATCTTTCAGTGGTACATCTCCAACAGAGTAGAAAAATAAAAGGCAATGTATGTGACAGTTGTTGTATATAAATAAATATACATAAGAGTCAGTGATTGTGTGAGTCACTGTATGGATGAGTGTATACTTCAAATAGTGATTTTATAAAACACTAAGTATGAGTTAATATCTGTATGAATAAATGAGTTTTTGTTTGTATAAGTGTATAGGTGAGTAAATGTAAGTGTGATTGCTTGTTTACATGAGTGAGTAGGATGACTGCATAACTGACTAGGATGAGTGCTTGAGTGTCAATGTTGATATTGGTGTATGAGTGCATTTGATAGTGTTCTATTGATCAGTGACAGCATGTATGATTGATTCTATGGGTGAGTGAGTAGTTGTGTGTGTAGACCTATGAATCAGTGAGTGGGTATGTAGAAACTGGTATTTGTGTGTCAATGGTTTCAAAAATAGTACTCTGTGTTTTAGAGTGAGTGATCAAAGGATATACTAGTGTGTGATAAGGTGTATCAGATTGTCACATGGATGATGTCATCAGTGATGTCATCAGTGATGTCATCAGTGATGTCACTGACCATGTCATGAATGATGTAATATGTGACATCATCAGCAGTGCATTGCGGGCGCGTGAGTTATAGTTAGCAGAACTAACTATAACAGAGGAATTTCTATTGTTTTGTACGAGTGAAATGTCCAGCTAACTATAACACCCCTGAAACCTATGGTTTTTTCAGTGACTATATATATAGATATATGTAGTAGAACTCCACAGACACGAAGAAATCAGGTATGGACCACACCTTGTAGATTTAAATATGCAGTGTTTTAATGCAGAAAAGAATCCATCAGCATTCCAGTCAGTTACTGGCCAGTGCCCAGCATGATGCGTTTCGATCGCATTGCCACGGTCTTGATCACATGACGTGCTAGCGGAACCAATGCCTTTAAATAATAATGTGAAAACACACCCTTTGTGAAAAAAATACTGCAACACCTCTGAGCAAAAGCAATGGATGACAGACAATACATTGTATAGACTCACAACATGAGTACAATGATACAATAAACAATGATAAACCTGGCGAGATTCAATGAGTTTGACAAATTCCTAATCCTGGTACACAGACCACAAACGGCATTTAAATAAATACTCAGTGTCTAAAAACATCTCATGATAAATGGAAGTTAAAACCTCTAACCAAATAGATGTAAACAAGTCTTCCTGTACCGATATTTCATGCTCCCCAAAGAAATATATGAATATACATCTCTCTCTCATTCTCTCCCTCTCTATCTCTCTCCCCCTCTCTCTCTCTCTCTTTCTCTTCCTTCTATCTTTCTCTCTCTTGCTGTGAGAAAACGTCCCTTTTTGCATGGTTACCCTCATTTTTTGCTGACTTTTTAATTGGTGGATTTTGGACTATGCACCATGTATGTGCTCTGACCCCTAAAACATGTAAAAATTGTCTGACTGGTGTATTTAACTCTCCTACAAGGCCATAGTATGTGATGTAGAACTGTATCCATTTCAGGGAAAGTTAAATGCCACCAGTGGCACTTATTTCGCCATCCACTAGTGTGACGACAAAACATGCCTTTAGGCCTAACATTGTAACCTGACTGTTACAGTTTGAACCTGCAGTGTGACTGTTAAAATAAGCCTTTTTGACAGGTAAAAACTTCCCTTTTAAATTCTAGTAAGTGTAATTTGCCCATATGTAGGCTTTGTAGTCCATAAGGTAGTGTGCATGGTATTTAAAAATTGTACATTTAGAAAATTAGTGTTTGCATATCCCTACTATGACAAGGTCCCAAAAGTTATTTTCACTGTGGCAGATCTAGTTGTCCTGTTTAGACAATCAAAGTACAGATTAAAATTCTAATACTGTATCTCAAAAATGGGACCAGCTGGAAAAATAACAATTTGTAATTGTTAATTAAAAATAAAAATTCAACTGTGAAATTTTCCTTGGCCTGAATTTCTTTGAGGCTAATTTGCATTAACTCTCCAACTTCTCACAGCCTAGGAAGAAGTGTGAAATTCCTCCTAGAAGCAAACAATAGGCTCTCCTGAATGGGCAGAGTTGACTTATCTGATCTCAACAGAATATGCAGGGTGGGGTATGTGCCCCTCTGTTTAATACTGCAGTGTCAAATCTCTTGCATGACGGTCTGTCTGATGCACATGTAAAACCTTTATGCCCTGCAAAGGAAGCAATCAGGATGGCAGGACAATTCTTGTGCTTTGTCTGTCTGGTTGCTGAAGAACCTTGCATTTGTCCTACTAGACTTCTGTCTCTGGGTTTGTTGTGGGTACAGTTCCTACATTAAACTGGATTTTTAGTGTTAGATGTGGGAGGACAGTAGGAATATTATAGTACACTCCTCACACACTCCCAGCATCAGCCTACAAGTGTTGTGGCTGAAGGCATTTTGACCTTGTTTGCAGTAAAGTAAACAGGAACTACTGCAAACGTAGGTAGGTAAGGACCTGTGAACCTTTACTCCACTGGTTGAGAGTAACAAGGAGTGTCTTGGATGTCCCCCACTCACAGATTGGTAAACCCTACAATGCTGGACCCTCAGCTAGCCTTCCTCAGAACACTGCTGAACTTGCGAAAGTATATGAGGTGGACTGAACCTGTTGCGCTTGGCAACTATGACTTATGAAAAGGACCTGATGAGGTTGGACCCCCCTGCACCTGAAATGCAAGGAAAGAAAGATCTCCAAGTATCATAAGGCCAATCCCCTTGTGTTTCCAAGAACATAAAAAATCTGAAGAGTACATTCCTGGTAAGGATCCCAACTGACCAGTAACAACTGGACCTGGGCTGAACTTTACTGTTGTCCTCTGCCTGAATCCCTGAGAGTCTCTATGTGCTCCCACTGATGTCCTGGAGGTCTTAGAAGTGTACACCTGCAGTTGTTTGGACACCCAAAGGTATTTGGGAAGTTTATCAAAACTATTTGCTACAGAACTTTAAGAGCCCTGACGACTAGAAGCATCCAACTGGCAGTTCTACAGCATTGGATCGAATTTCAGGTCTATCAAGTCTATCCCTTGGAACAAGAGTTTTTTCCACAGAAAAATGACAAAGTCCCTTTTCAGATTAGGACTAGGAAACGTTTTGAGACTTCTCTACTGTAAGGCCTTAGCGGGCCAATCTATTATGGGTATCCGGCCCATGCTTCATCGTGGTTTGAATCAAATCACACCTAGGTCCCTGCCTACCCCTACCATAGATTATTTTTATTAGTGCATTGTGGTTGTTGATGCTATTTGCACTTAAATCTATGCAAAATTCAGATCTCCTATTTCCAATATTGGATTTTTTGCATTTTAAATTCAAGTGGGAATTGTATTGTGTTGTATTTTCAACTTTTGCACAGTTGTATTACTTCTTTACACATTTTCAATTTAGGGCCTGTTTGCTCTGTGCTGTAGCTACCAAGGGTTGAGCTCAGGCTTAAATTACTGAAAACTTTGACTGGACCTAGCAAGATTGTTATTGTATTACTTGTGGTGGGCACCAACCCACCCCAACTAATAATCCGCCTTCTCAAACACATATCTCTCTCTGGACCCCCTTCTCAATTTTAGATCATCCTTTCTTCCTCAAATAGCTCTCCTTTACAGGTTTTAATTTTCACATGTCAGACTTTATTTTTAACCTGAACACTTTTTTTTTTTTTAAGGAAAAAGAGTTAGTTATTTTTTAATTTAAATTATTTTTTCCTTGATTTTTCAGTCATTCTAGAGCAT
Organism: Triturus cristatus; assembly: GCF_964204655.1. Lineage (NCBI taxonomy): Eukaryota > Metazoa > Chordata > Amphibia > Caudata > Salamandridae > Triturus > Triturus cristatus. The sequence continues at coordinate 626,443,297 of NC_140584.1, read as the reverse complement.
TCTTCTTTATTTCGACTTTTTGGGTTTTGGATGGTTTCCATTGATTCTGGGCTCTTTTTTATCAATATCTTTTGAGGTAATATTTCTCATTGTGTTGTTTTATTTTTTAATCTAAAATGTATGTAGGTTTTTTTTTAATATGTTAAAGCTGTATTTTTATTTTTATTTTAGTTTTGTGCAGTGGTGACTATACCTTTCTTTAGGTGTATTTTAAAATTTGAGTAATTCGGTAGATGTATCTTTATTTTATTTTCCTTTGGGTGTTTTTTCCTTGTACAGAATGCACCTGCAATTTGGAAAATTAACAGGTATAATAGTTTTAATTATTTGTTATTTTAACATACTTGTAGTTATTTATTGTTTTGTTAACTCTCATTAATTGAGAAACGTATTTTGTTTGTAGTATTTAGTTGTTTATTGAAGTGTTACTGTCTTCTTTTTCTAGGTTTGAAACAAACTGGTGCATTTGTTTTTAAGTTTAATTTGATTGTTTGGTTGGATAATAGTTAGTTTTTTCCACCCATTATGGAAAAAGCTAATTAGTGGTTTTTTACATATTTAATGCATATTAATTTTATTTTTACATTAATTATGTTTATTTTCCAGTGTTTGATATTTTGGATTTTGTAATTATTTCTATCTTTTCTATATTTTAATGTGTAGTCTATATTTGTTATTTGTAATAATATTCCTGTTGTATTTTAGATATTTTTCTGTAATATTTTTGTCATTGATATTTTTGTGTTTGCTACTTAAGGGCATGGTTATGAAATTTATGTTTTTGATATTTGATATATATTTCTATATATCTATAGATGTATATAGCTATATAAATCTATCTCTCTCTCTCTCGCCAGTAAGTAGTTATAGTTACAACCTAGTTTCCATAGGAAAAGCATTTTTTGATTTGCTAATAACTTTGGCGTCGTTTAACGAATCTTTATGAAATTTTCCAAAAAGTTGCACTTTTTTGGTCAGCTCCTATCTTGAAAGTTTGGGGGTGATTCGTCAAGCGGGGACTGAGAAAAAAGGGGTCCCAAAACACGTTTTTCCCCATGTTAATTTCCATAGGAAATTTAGCGACGAGCTACAGCCCGAACTGCTGAACGGAATTACCCCAAATTTGGCAGAAAGGTAGAGCTTGGTTCAGGAAGCGACCTTTTTTTTAAATGGTGTAAATCCGCTCAGTAGTTTTTGAGATATTAAAGGGCAAAAATATATATATATCTGGTCGGTGCCTTACTCTCGAGCACGAGCTTGCCTCTGATTGACTGCTAACTCTTCAAAGCAGGAAGTGTCCTCTGATTGGCTGCTAACACTTGAAACCAGGAAGTGTTAGCAGCCATCTTGTGCCTCGCATCATGTGAAAATATAAAAGAAAGGTTCCGGGGGCAATTTAATATAGCGGAGCTCTGTGTAATAATGATTTTGACGCAGTGAAGGTTTAACATTTATTAACAATAAACGAGAAACAGGTGAGCGCCAGGCAGCACGACTTCCACTCCAAGACACTAGTAGGAAGATAACCCTTTCACGCTCCCTGTGTCCAACATCACCACTTCGGAGGTATGCCTTTAGAAGCCAGTCCGTCGGCTCACAGCTGTCTACCTTTGCGAGCTAGCACGCTGCTGTGCCTGTACCTCTGTGAGCTACTACGCTGCTGTTCTGCCTCTGTGAGTTGAGCGGACGAGCCGCAGTTGTCCCTCTGCGAGCCTGGGTACGAACTGTTCATAAATATTATTATATGGGCATTGAAAAGCCATTTTGTGATTCAGTCCGTCAGCTGGCATGTGTCAGAGGCATTTCTGAAAACATACCAGAGCTCTGTTTGTGAGAGATACCCCTTTCACGCTGCCTCTCCCCACATCATCAGGTAACGCACCCTCTTCCCACATCACTAGCATACAGCCAACAACCTTATTGGGCCCACAAGTCTCCCTAAGCGAACCACTGGTGGGCTTGCAGCTCTTTCGGTGTGACTTCTCGGGCCCGCACTTTTATGAGCCAGGCCGCCGGTTTGCAGGTTTCTGAGAAGAGATGCAATGGAGGCTACGATGATGCAGGTCAGACTCCCAACAGTACTCTGACATCCCCCAGCAGCAGCTGCTTGTCTGCCATCCCTGCTCATCCCCCACAAACAAATGTGACAGGAATGTTTTTAGATGTGGAGCCTTAGAAATCGGCTGGTGTTGCATTTTTAATAAAAAAGATGCTTGTGAGGTTGGACAATTAATAATCTTAGTCATGTATGGATTTGCATATAAAACATTTTATTAAAACAAAACAACAAAGAAAA